>NC_072406.2:120403750-122820625 GCF_028858775.2 Pan troglodytes
CTCCTCAACTTACAATGGGGTTACATCCCAAGAAACCCATTGTAACTTGAAAATATCCTAAGTCAAAAACACATTTAATACATCTAACCTACTGATACGGTTTGGCTCTGTGTTCCCACCTAAATTTCATCTCAAATTGTACCCCCGTGTCAAGGTAGGAATCTGGTGGGAGGTGATTGGATTATGGGGTGGTTTTCCTCAAGCTGTTCTCGTGATAGTGAATGAGTTCTCACAAGAGCTGATGGTTTTATAAATGTTTGACAGTTCCTTCTTCACACTTGTTCTCTTGTCTGCTGCCATGTAAGATGTGTCTGCTTCCTCTTCTGCCGTGATTGTCAGTTTCCTGAAGCCTCCCTAACCATGCAGAACCGTGAGTCAATTAAACCTTCTTTTTTTTATAAGGTTACCCAATCTTGGGCAGCTATTTATAGCAGTGTGAACATGAACTAATACACCCACAAATACACATAGAAAACGAACTAATACACCTACACTAGTACACTAATACACGAACACACTATAGCTTAGCCTAGCCTACCTGAAACATGCTTAGATCACTTACGTTAGGCTAGAGTTGGGAAAAATCATGTACTAATATTAAAAGTGATTTACCACCCTGGCGCAGTGGCTCACGTCTGTAATCCCAGCACTTTGGGAGCCTGAGGCGGGTGGATCATGAGGTCAGGAGTTCAAGACCAGCCTGGCCAAGATTGTGAAATCCCATCTCTACTAAAAATACAAAAATTAGCCTGGTCTGGTGGAGAACACCTGTAATCCCAGCTACTTGGGAGGCTGAGGCAGGAGAATAGCTTGAACCCAGGAGGTGGAAGTTGCAGTGAGCTGAGATCGCACCACTGCAATCCAACCTGGGCAACAGAGCAAGACTCCATCTCAAAATTTAAAAAAAAATGATTTACCAGTCCAAGCTACAATATTGCAATATATTTATCCTTATTATACGCAGTGGATTGGTTCTAGGACCAACCCCCCACCATATATACCAAACTCTGTGCATACTCAGGTCCTGCTATTGGCCCTGTAGAATCTATGCATGTGGAAAGTATACAGAAGTTTCATGTGTATTTTAAATCTGCATTTGGTTGAAAAACATCCACATATAAATGCACCCACACGATTCAAACCTTTGTTGTTTAAGGATCAACTCAATTCGTATTTGTCTGTATATTTACCTTTAGCAATGAGTTTTATATGTTCTTATGTAGTCTTGTTGTGGTTTAGCATGTTTTATTTGAAGTTGAAAAACTTCCTTTAGCATTTCTTGGTAAGGCAAGTCTCCTGATAATGATCTCCCTCAACTTTTATTTGTCTGGAGAAGTCTCTTCATTTTTGAAGGACATTTTTGCTGAGTATAATATTCTTGGTTGGTAGTTGCTCTTTTTAATTTTGTGTTTTTAAATTTGTTTTGTTCTTTCATATCTTTCAATATATTATTACATTTCTTCCTGGCCTGCAAGGTTTCTGTTAAAAAAAATTCATGGATAGTCTTGTGGAGATGTTCTCGAAAGTGGCAAGTGATTTTTTTCTTGCTGCTTTCAAAATTTTTTCTTTGTCTATCAGTTTTACTGATTCTAATGTGTCTTAGTGTGGATTTCTTTGAATTCATTTAATTTATTATCTTTTGAGTTTCCTAGATTTGGATATCCACTTTTTTATCCAGATTTGCAAATATTTTAGCCATTATTTCTTTGAATACACTTTCCAGCCATTTCTCCCTTTCTTCCTTATTTTACTTCCATACATGCATATTGGTCCACTTAATGGTGTCCTGTAAGTCCTTTAAGCTTTCTTCACTTTTTTCCCTCTTTTTCCTTTTATTTATTTTATTAATCCTGTTCCTCAGCTCCATGATTTTTGTTTGGTACTTTAAAAATATTACTATCTATTTTTTGATATTGTAAATACTCACATATTGTTCTTCTAACCTTGCTATCTTTAACAGTTATTTTGAAATCTCTTTCATATAAATTATAATAACTCCATTTTATGAGGGTCAATTTCTAGATATTTATTCTGTGTCTTTGTTTGGGTCACATTTCCCTGTGTATTCATCTTCCTTGACTTTCTATGTTGGTGTCTGCACATTCGACAAAACTCCCACCTTTTGAGTCTCCAAAGAGTGGACTTTTACAAAATAAGACCCTCACCAATTAGCCTGGCCAGAGATTCTGGGGGCCTCTCCAAACTTCATGGTGGTTCAGCTTGCTTTCTTTGTTGTTAGTGGCCTACTGTGGTCTGGAGAATGCTGCATTTCATTAGTTCTCCAAGATAAGCAAGAATAAAGAAAATTCCTTAGGAAAGCCCCCTCAAATTTAAATTTTTGGATACTCTGCCCAAATCGCCCCGTCCCCAAAGAGAAGTTAGTATCTGGAGTTGAGATGTTACCTTTTTGCTATGGATTCACGAGTGGGGAAGGTCTGTGGCGGCTAGTTGTGTACTAGGTCCAACTATTAACTCTGTTCTCACTGACCCCCAGGTGGCTAGATTATGTTGGGTCCTATCAACACTCTGAGACAGACTAGACCGAAGCCAGTTCTCTGAGTAACCCCTGGAAATGTAGGGTAAAAGGTACACAGCCCATCTCTTTCCCTCCTCAGGGAGAACCTGGAAGTTGGGTTATTTGCTTCCATTGAGCTGAAAGGAGCAGCTCTGGTGACTGCCAGCTTAAACCACTGCCTCTGTTCTGTCTCTTAAGTGGCTAGGTTATTTCAGATCCCATCAGTGCTGCAAGATGGGCTAGACAGAAGGCACTCCTATGGTTAGCTCCCAGAAAAGTTAGGTCATTGGATGCAGTCTACTCTTTCCTTCCTCAGGTAGAAGCTGAGTGTTGGGGGGTTTCCTCCTAATTGTATGGCACTGTGCCAAAGATAAGGAGTATTGTAATATGGTGTTTCAATTATCCCTACTCCCTTCAATTTGGGTAGTTTTGTTCTCATCCAGATTTTAAGAGAACTCCGGTTCTACTAGTTTCTAGATTTCTCACAAAGATAATTTGTTCATAAATTTTTGCTGAATAGGTATGTTTGTAGGGGAAAGGAGGGTCCAGGCTTTCTTATGCTACCATCTTGCTGATGTTCCAAGCAAAAAGTGGTTTCAGTATGTTTAAATGCTATGTTGCATAAAGAGGGAATGTTTGAAGAAATGAGAGAAGTAGGAAATAAATGAAAGCTTGGGGTTCTTAAGAAGATGAGAAGAAATAGGATGCAGAACACAGGCAGAGGGATTGTTTTATTTTATAAAAGGAATTTATTTATGTATTATTTTCATTGGGATATATTGTGCATGTTATACACACTGCTATTTTACAATTTATACATGGCTATCAAACCATCAACATTATGCGAAACCTGAATATTTTCATCAGCAGCAAAAGAAACCAACCATTAGTGGACATCCACTATACTCTCTTACTCTATTTTCTAGTGAACACCTATCTACTTTCTTTTTCTATAGATTTGCTTCTTCTGGGTACTTCATATAAATGAAATCTCACTGTATCTGGTTATTTAAATCAGTGCAGTGTTTTAAAGTGTCATTCATATTGTAGCTTGCAATATTGCTTCACTCATTTTTAATCAGGCAGTATGATATTCCATTATATGAATATATCATTTTTTCATCCATTCAGTTGATGGACATTTTTCTTATGTTTACTATATGAAAAAAATTCATTATTATGAATAAGGCTGCTATGGAAATTGTTTACTGGTATTTGAGTAAGTTTTCAATTATCTTGTTAATGTAAATAGGAATGAAATTGATGGGATAATGATTTTATTTTTAACTTTCTGAAGGAATGCCAAAATGTTTTTAAAGTGCTTGGACCATTTTACATTTGCACGCCCAATGCAGGAGGGTTCCAATTTTCCCACATTTTTTCAACTCCTATTATCCATCTTTTTTATCATAGCCATTATAGCAGATGTGAAGTGGTATCTCATTGTGGGTTTGTTTTGAACTTCTCTAAACATTAATATTACATTTGCTTATTGGATAGTAGTATATTTATATTGGAAAAAGTCTATTTAAATTAGTTGTTCAATTTCTAATTATTTATCTTTTTGTTGTTCAGTTGTCAGTGTTCTTTATATATACTTATACAACTCTTAATAATGGAATATGTTCTTTGAAATGCATCTTTAGGCAATTTAGTCCCTGTGAAAACATCGTAGAGTATATTTCCACCAACTTAGTATAGCCTACTACACATCTAACGTTTATGTTATAGCTTATTGTACCTAGGCCACTAACCTGTACAATATGTTGCAGTACTGAATACTGTAGGCAATTGTAAAACAATGGTTAAGTATTTGTGAATCTAATCATCTAAACATTGAAAAGGTACAGTAAAATGTGGTTAAAAAAAGGAAAGATGAAAAATTGTATACCTCTCTATAGTACTTACCATGAATAGAGCTTACAGGACTGGAAGTTGCTTGCTCTGGGTAAGTCAGTGAGTGTGTATTGAGTAAATGTGAAGACATAGGACATTATTGTACAAAATGTAGACTTTATAAACACTATGCTTAGGCTACACTGTGTTTATAAAACTATTTTTCTTTCTTCAATAATAAATTAACCTTAGCTTATTGTTACCTTTTTATTTATAAATATTAAAAAAACTTTGTATCTTTTGCAATAACACTTAGCTTAAAACACATTCTGCAGCTGCATAAAATATTTTTCTCATCCTTATTCTTTAAGCTTTTTTCTATGTTTAATATTCTTATTTAACTTTTTAAACTGTTTTTATTAAAAACTAAGGCACAAGCACCGCATTAGCCAAGGCCTACACAGGAACAGGATTATCAATATCACTGTATGTCTTGTCCCATTGGAAGCTCTTCGGGGCAATTACATGCATGGAGCTGCCATCTTCTATAATAACAATGCCTTCTTCTAAAATATCCCCTGAAGAATATTCCTGAAGCTATTTTACAGTTAAGTTTTTTATAAGTAGAATGAGTGAACTCTAAAATCACAATAGAAAATATAATATAGTGAATACATAAATCAGTAACAGTCATTTATTATCATTATCAAATATGATACACTGTACATATATACTGTACATATGTATGTGCTATACTTTTATATAACTGACAGCACAGATTTGTTTACACCAGCATCACCACATCATGTGAGAAATGTATTGTGCTATGATGCTATGAAGGCTATGATATCATGAGGCAATTAGAATTTTTCAGCTCCATTATAATCTTATGGGATCATCATTGTATAGGCATTCTATCATTGACCAAAATGTCATTAAACAATGCATGACTATAATCCTGATGCCTGATGCATAACAGACACATGATTTGACAATATTTTCTCTTCTTCTGAGGCTTGTCTTTCACTTTCTTGGATGTCCATTTTGAAGGATAAAATATTTTATTTTTGATGGAGTCCAATTCATCTATTTTTTGGTTGATTTGTCAATTTTTTTAACCTTTTCAAAGAACTGACTTATTTGTCTTTATTTCCTCTTTTGTTTTTCTATTTTTTATTTACTTTTGCTTTTATAATTACTATGTTCTTACTTCTGGTTGCTTTAGAAGGCTTTTTCTTCTTTTTTAGTGTGTAACTGAAAAAGTTAAGATTTAAGTTTAGAATTTTTCACTTTAGATTTTAATTTTTTAAATATAAACATTTATAGCTATAAATTTCACTGAATATTCTAAATTTTGATATACTGTGTTTTCATTTTCATTTATCTCAAAGTACTTTCTAATTCCTTTGTGACTGGTTATTTAATTATTTAGGAGTAATATTTAATTCCATGTATTTGTGAGAACCTCAAGTTTTCTTCTAATATTGATTTCTAATTTCATTTTTTGGTTGTCAGCAAACATTTTTTGCATAATTTCAATCATTTTAAATTTTGCCAAGGCTTGTTTTATGGCCTAAATATAGTCTACCCTTGAGAATGTTCCATGCATGTGTGCTGGAGAAGAATGTATATATTCTGTTGTTTTGTTTTGTTTTGTTTTGTTTTTTGATGGCTCTAGTGTTCTATATATGTCCGTAAGGTCAAGCTGGTTTACAAAGTTGTTTAAGTCTTCTGTTTCCTTCCTAATCTTCTGTCTGATTGTTCTGAAAATGTCTTTTCAATTTTTATGATTTCGCTTTCATTTTAAACTAGTTTCTCACAGTGTGATATTTCTGATAGGCCTGGTATCCATTATAACTTCTATAGACTATGCCAATCATGTTATTACGAGGATTATGGTATCATGATACTAACAATAAACAGTATTAATATCAGCTGCTTTTTAATCATGCCTTATGATAAGAGTTTTTAAGATAAGAGCTTTCTTATGACAAATAATGATGATGGCAAGGGAAAATTCTAATTCTGAAACTATGTCCTTGTATAGTCTGTGATATCTATAACTGGAAATAATATTTTTTTTCTTTTTTGAGATGGAGTCTCGTTTTATTGCCCAGGCTGGAGAGCAGTGGAGTGATCTTGGCTCACTGCAACTTCTGCCTGCTGAGTTCAAGCGATTCCCCTGCCTCAGCCTCCCAAGTAGCTGGGACTACAGGTGCCTGCCACCACACCCAGCTAATTTTTTGTATTTTTAGTGGACACAGGGTTTCACCGTGTTAGCCAGGATAGTCCTGATCTCCTGACCTCGTGATCTGCCCACCTCGACCTCCCAAAGTGCTGGGATTACAGGCCTGAGCCACAGCACCCTGCCTGGAAATAGGCTTTTAAAAGATAGTCTTAGAAAGCTCTAAGGAGGGGTTGGAGAAACAACTATTAAATATTAGTTTTCCTTGAATAGCTGTCGCTGCCACTTTAGCAATTGATTGGAGTACAGAATTAGCGCAGTGACATCCACTATTAAACAATATCAGCCTAATATTAATATGAAGATACATATCAGACACAGCAGATGACTCTTCTTCAGTTTATTTCCCTGATAAACATGGCCAATGCTTTTCACATGTTTTATAGAAGAGAACAGATTACAGTTTGCAGTTATGATTGCCTTCAGCTCCAGAGAGAAAAGAAGTTACTGTGGCTTAAAATTGCATGTAGCCATCTATACAGTAAATGGTCTTATCACTAGATTCAACGTATGACATGAATTAAATGATTCAAAACGCACTTCTAAGAGAGAGATGGTAATGTTTTGCCTTTAATTTTTAGTATTTTTTTCAGCTAAAAGATTTTTGCTGTTTTTATGAAAAATATCATTTTGCTTTTTAGATTCCTCTTTGTTCAAAATAAAAAATAAAGATATCTCTCTTTCCAAAATACTTTCATAGAAAAGGTGATGGCCCAAAGCTAAAGAGGAGAGGGAGCAATAAGTTCCCGAAAGCTGAAGAGTGACTTGACACCTGCAGTGTCTTCTGGCTAAGTGACTGGGAGGTTAGTTACCTGGGCCCATGAATTGTGAATTGTAGCCTAGGAGACTCCTTCCCGTGGCACTGCCCAATAGCTCTCTTGGAGATGACTACCACTGGCTTCCTAGCTGGTCTCCGTACTCAATTTTTCATAAGATTGCAGGATCTTTTGGTGAACTTAATGGACTCTTGTTTTATCTTACCCAAGATCATTTTTTTCTCCCATCGTAGATCTTTTTATATGTGTATCATTTTTTTCTCCAATCATAGATCTTTTTATATGTGTTTGTTCTCTGGCTGCACATGCAGGGGCTACCATGCTTCAATTGCCTTCACAATCATTCATAGTCAAGTGTCTCCACTGAGTGGAAGCCTGACATAGATGGTCACTGGACCTGTAATATCCCTAAATATGACTGCAACCCCCTGCCCTCCCCAAAACTGCCCAAGACAGGCACGGGGATTTTCTTTCTGCCTGCATGCCCCACTATGCCACTTCGGTTTCTCATCTGTCTGCTGCTGCTATAGATTTTACACCCCCCTCCCTCCTCCCACCATAAACCTGCTTGCTCATCTCTATCCAGGGAAGGCTTTATTTGAGCAAAACTGATAGCAGAAATAAAGAAGAGACAACTTTGACACATTTTTTTTTCTCTACCCCATGACTCCCTTCTATCCCCAAGCTCTTATCTTTACATCTTCTAACCCTCAGGCCTTCTCACTTCATTTGTTTATTCCTTCTTTTCTTCATTTATTCCATAAACATTCATTAAACATGTCAATGTGCTTGGTATAGAATGGTGAATGAGAAAAAAATTCATGTTCTATCAAGATTTATATTCCAGTCAGGAAGGCAGGCAAGAAATAAGTAACTAAGTAAATACATAAATGGCAACATTTAAGGTAATAAGTGCAATGAATAAAAATAAAGTAGGGTAAATGAAGGGAGGTAACCAGGCTGGTGGCAACTGTGGCTACGTAGTTTAGATTAGAATAATCAGGAGAGACCTCACAGAGCACTTCTCATCAACCCATAGATCTTATCCTGCTGGATTCCCAAAGCCCCTTTCATCATTCATCAAGTGGAAGAATTTGAAGTAAAATGGAAGATAGGTTCCTAGTATTAGAGGTAGAAACTTGAGATTCATTATCCACTAAATATTGTTCTGCAGTGGGGTAGAGGTTTTGTAGCAATTCATGCCAGCTGCTTATATAACATCCATTATCTTCTTCCATAACAGAATACCACTTTTTCTTAAAAAGTAACAAAGATACAAAAATGTATACATCATAAGTACACAGTTTAATGAATGAATGCATGATGAACACACTTATTTATCCATCTCCTCTCAGACTTTCTTTTGTCTTGTCCTAATCATCATTCACTCTGT
Organism: Pan troglodytes; assembly: GCF_028858775.2. Taxonomy (NCBI): domain Eukaryota; kingdom Metazoa; phylum Chordata; class Mammalia; order Primates; family Hominidae; genus Pan; species Pan troglodytes. Next base: position 120,412,516 of record NC_072406.2, read on the forward strand.
TCTTGACAAAGTTACACTTAATTTTTACTTTGAATACAATTGATAGTTTTTGCCTCTTCTGAATTTTAAAAGATATGATACATTTTGCATTATTTTTGTCTTTGGCTATTTTTGCTTAATATTATATTGGTGAGATTTTCTCAAGTGGTTACATATATAGGAGATTTACTCATTTTTATTGAAATATGGTATTCTCTTGTGTGAATATAAAGACACTTATTTAGGCATTCTAATTTAAATGAGCATTTTCATTTTTATTCAGATTTGGGAGATACAATAGTACTACTTTCAACATTCTTGTACATGTCTTCTGGTTAAAAAGGTGTATGTATTCTGTTTTTATATGTCAGTAATGAAATGCTGGATCATAATTTATACATATGTTCAATACTGATTGTACTAATATAAATGCTTCTGAGCAGTTTATGAGTTTCTGCTGGTCTACATCTTTACTAGCATTTGGTATTGACAAACTGTTTAACTGTAGCCATTTCAAGTTGATAATTTTTCATATAGTTATTATCCATTTTGATATCATTAAAGTGACTATTCAAGTTTCTTATCTATTTTTCTATTGCATTTTTTTTATTTATCAGAAGTTCTTCATACATTCTTGGAAAGCAAAGCCTTTTGTTGTTTATAAATACAAAAAATGCCATTTTTTTCCATGTATAGAGATGCCTTTAATTCTGCTAATGGTATCCTTAAGTAAACATAGGATTTGTGGCAGATGAACTCTTCTGTATGTAGGTATTTATTTCTTGTACTATTTGCTAACACAAGTCACAGCTGTAGGAAAAAATAATTCTGAGCTGAGAATTTGGTCTATTTTTTATACAGATTAATTTCATATTTTATGACTCAACAACTAAAAATATTAGCCTCAAGTTTTTAATCTCATCCATATTCCTTTCATAACTAGACATAATACTACCTAAATTTAGTGGTTTTGCTCAAATAAAGAAGGGCTTTATGCAACATTATTATTTTCTAATAACATTGTTCTCTAGCTTAGTTCTTATGAAATATGAGTACCTTTTTCTTAGGGATAAACACGTTTATTTTATTGGAAATCCTGTGAAAGTGTGAAGCCAAACTTCAGGGTTTAAGATTGGTGTCCTGTTCAGAGGATTCTTATCAACCTGAATCTCATTCTGGGGTGAATTTTTATTACAGAAAACAAAAATACTTCTTTCATTTAGCCAACAGTGCAAGAAACGTAAACATTCCAAGAGCAAAGGAAAAGCAAATTAAAACAAACAAACACCAGTTCTTTTCTATACTAGGGATTATGTTGTATAATCAGAAAGATCTTTAAAGGCAGATGGTTTCCCTCATTTTGAATTTCAGGTGTTTTACGAAAATTATCTTTTCACCTTTGGGAACAATCCTAAAAGGAAACCCCTACTACAGTATAGATAACCATTATCTGAAGCTACTTTCTTTATCTTACAATTTGTATGTGAACATCTACTAGGATAGGAAAAATGTAATGGAGTCAAGAAGCAGGAGTCACAGAGAACAAACTGTGATCAATTCAGTCCAGATCAGTAAATGGGCAACAGTTTAAAATTGTTGGGTTCAGAGGAAGATCATTTCAAATGGAACCAGAAATAACTTGAAGTTCAGGAAAGAAACAGGACATAAAATGATCTGAAATCTGTGCCCATTTGAAGAGGAATATGGACAACTCAAGAGTTCAGTAACTAAAACCAGGATAGTACTGTGATTTGGTAACTACACTTCTTAAACACATTGCAGATAGGTTTGTTTAGATTACAGGTTGGTGGGAAATTGAATAGCATCTGTAGATTAGTGGAAGCCCCTTTTTGGGATGAAGCCAGCAATATCAATATTTGTGCATGACAAACTAATGTCCTGAGATATTTCTCCTTCCACACTGTAAATATTTAATAGAAGAGGTAGCTTTGGGGTCTCACTACTCCTCACTGGCAGACATGCATGCACATTCGATCTCTGCCCTATAGCCCCTTTTCCTGTGCTTCTGTTTCTCCCCGTGGGGGGAATGGCTCTCCCTGAGGTGCATTCTGGGGATGCAGGTCAATCCAGTTGGCCGTTATTGTCCAAAGGAAGTTGAAAGAGGCCACTACCAGGAAGAAAACATTGTAGTTTCCTCTGTATAGGAGTCAACCTCCTAGTTTCTGCTTCCAGAGAAGACTAGTCACACGTTCAATCCTCTCTCTGCCTCATTCACAATCCTTAGGCCTTAATCTCCTGTGAGCCTTTCCCCCTGCAGTGACCTGGAGGCATGGGCTGTTTGGGATTGCCATTTGGCTTCTTGAGCACTTGGGTTCTGGGGTTCTGTGATACAGAGAAAAGGCCTTGGACAAGTCCACCTGTGGTGGTATCACCAGAAAGATGAGTGATGACGGTGTTTCTATAGAGCCCCATGAGGCCCTCTGCCATTGCTGAATTTTGTGTTGAACACAGAAATGATGTTAATATACATTTTGAAAAATCCGAAGTTGCATTTTTCTTGGAGAAAGTTAATCATTGTAAACATTTAAATGAAATTATCTTTTTCATTGGGTAGATCCAAGTGTTTCCAAGCATAAAAGAACAGATGGGTCAACACTATGTTTGTGAAAAGGGGAATCTGGGCAGTCATGGCCAAGGTTAACAAAAGAGCAAAGCATGTTTGGCTTAGTGTTGACTCACATAATTGGAAAGAAAAGAAAGATGATTTAGATATGTTTAATTCTGACCATTTCTCTGAGACGATAAACATGGGTGGTGATAAGGATGTATATTTACCAGAAGTAGAGGGAACAGATGATGATCCAATGATAATTTTAAAAGGCCAAATCTGGAGTAAGTAATATTGCTGTCACCAGGATTGTGAGAAAAAGAAGCAAATTTTCTGCAAGATTCCATAATTGAGAGAATTTCTGAGTTGATAGCTATAATGGTAGAAGCTGTATTTCTCGCCTTTAACTGATTTTTCAACTTGTTTGTTTTTTAAAGGTCTTCACCAAGGGTTGAATGGGACAACTTTATACTGTGTAGGATAATTTTAAATCAGCTCAGGCAATAACCTTACACATAAACATCTCCCAGACTTCTGTGAAATTGTTGAGGTCCTAGGCAATTGATATCACAGTTGTAATAAATAAAAACATTTTTTCTAAGTCTTCTTAACTTCCCAACATAGATACGGGCATGTAGAAAGTTCTCAGCATATGGAAAGATAACCAAATTTTAGACTTCAGAAAATGGACTTAAAAGTTGTGAAACAAATTGCCCGACACTTTAAACTGGCAACCTATTTTTCCTCTGGGGTATCCTTCAGGACTTTTCCACTACAATTTTAGTTTTATAAAAAAAATACACCTTGTTTTACATAAGAGTCACTTATCAGTGTTGCAGATACATAATAATTAAAACTAATGAATATCCTAACTTACATGGTTGTGAATCCTGTACATTTAGTATGGTTTGACCCTTAAGCTTTGACAACTTTGAGCATGGGGTACAAAGATAAACTATGTTATTGTTGGAAAGTCTGTATATTTAGAACCAAATTTGTAATTTCACTATTGATATGGAAAATGAGAGATTTAAAAGGTTGATACGATATTGTATCTTTTTCATCTTTCTATTAAGCTTACACCAAGGCTGAAACACCTCAGTTGGTTTTCATAACAGTGGAGATATTTATTCATGTCTACATTTTTATAATAAATTATTAGAAGAATTAAAAAAGCATCCAGTGTTAGAATATCCCTCTTCTTACACAACCACACTTTCTCCCTCAATACATACACGCAGGTAAACTTAACATATTCTACTTTTTAATCACTGAGCATATTCGAACAGAGGTATCCACAATATGCAATTATCACTATATCTCTAAATTTAAAATTTGACCTTTGTCTTTGTCAGAGAGGGGAGAAAATGCCACAGTTGAAGAAGCACAGTGTTCTTTATTCTTATTCAAAAGGCAGAGTCTTCATTTCCATTCCTGAGTACTTTTCCCACTTGAATATTTTCTTTATTGTTACAGCTAACAGAAGATGGATCCATTTTCAGTAAATATGATGATTCTAATTTTCAGTCCTTTAGTTTTCACCTGACTCTGTTCATTATTATTCCTCTTATTGTTTAATTCTACCTGAGGCTGCCTCCTCTAAGGGAACAATTCACTTAGATTCTTTAGAGTACAAACCTATAAATGCTGTATTTGCATAGTTTGGGTTGTCCTAAATATTCTAGCTACTTATCTATTAAATTTTTTCTGTTTATTCTCTTAGAGTTTGGTAAGCTCAGATAAAGTGAGATAAAAGTGACTCTAAGAAAACTCAATTGTTTGTATTTTGACTGTAAAATATATATTTCAATAAAAGGTACTGACGCTTTATAGATGTTTTTAATAAAAATAACTTGGGATGAAGTTAGTTGATTGTGAAGCCAGAAAGAACCACATGTTATCATTTATGAATTATGTTTACATTTCCATTGATAATTCTCAAGTGTTATAAATTTAAACTAGATTCTTTGTTGTTATTTGTAACAACAGTAAATGATAATCATTTGAAATTCACAGTTATACTGCAGGATCTCCACAAGACTAACTTACCTAAATACATATGTATTTCATACAATTATTAAGAACATAAATATATAAACTATGACTCATATTTGCTAAAAGTTCTTTCCCACTGTGAACATTAGTCTTTGTCTATTGTCTTTAAGCAAAGGTGATAAAATTGTCCACAGTTAAAGTGGCCATTAGGCAACTCTGTCATTCTGTGAGCATCACAGAGTGTACTTACACAAAAGTAGATGGTATAGGCTGGGCGCGGTGGCTCATGCCTGTAATCCCAGCCCTTTGGGAGGCCAAGGTGGGCAGATAACCTGAGCTGAAGGCTTTGAGATCAGTCTGGCCACCACAGTGAAACCCCGACTCTACTAAAAATACAAAGATTAGCCAGGCTTGGTGGCATGTGCTGAAGGCTTTGAGATCAGTCTGGCCACCACAGTGAAACCCCGTCTCTACTAAAAATACAAAGATTAGCCAGGCTTGGTGGCATGTGCCTGTAGTCCCACCTACTCGGGAGGCTGAGGCAGAAGAATTGCTTGAACCTGGAAGGCGGCGGTTGCAGTGAGCCAAGATTGAGGCATTGCACTCCAGCCTGGGTGACAGAGTGAGATTCCCCACCTCCATCAAAAGAACAGCAACAGCAAAAAGATGTTATAGCCTACTATACTACCCACCTAGGCTATATGGTATAGCCTATTCCTCCTAGGCTATAAATTTATATATCATGTCACTGTACTTAATGCTGTAGGCAATAGTTACACAATGGTGTTTGTGTATCTAAACATGAAAAGGTACAATAAATAGGGTATAAAATATTTAAAGTGATACCCCTGTATATGCAACCTGTTATAATCTTATGGGGTCACCATCACAAATGCAGTCCATCATTAACTGCAATGTCATGTTCCCACGGTTTGCCATGGTTACTATGGGACTGAATGAAGGGGGACGAATGCAGAAATGAAAACTTAAAAGAAACGTTTTAGAGAAGGGGTCTGGGGAAGAAGAAGGGCTCCCTGCTTCTAGTGAGCAAAGGCAGCAGCCACCCTGAGCTTCTACAGCCCTTTGTATTTATTGGGCAGAAAGAGCAGGCAGGAGGAGGTAATGATTGGTCAGCTGCTTAATTGATCATGGGTTCATATTATTGCTAACAGGCTTCAGATGTGCCTAATCACAAGAAATACTGCACTTGGGGCGTGACTGCCCTCAGCATTCCTTCTGGGTGGCAGACGCAGTTTGTCAGGTTCCCAACATTCTGCATTCATGAGAACAGTCCACTGTTTACTCATATAGCCTCCAGTGGTACACTGAGTTGATCACTACCCTCACTCTTTTGGCCTGCAACATCATGTGACACATAATTATAAATTGATAAGTATTAATAAGTAGTTTTAAAAAAAATCTCAGTTTTACTGTATAATAGATTGGGTGTTGATAGAGATATAAACCACATAAACAAGAGATCTTTGGGGTCCCCACTGACGTTAAAGAATGAAGGATTTTTCAGTACAACAATTGTGAAAATAACAGCCTTAAATGACAGTCCACTGTTGTTATTACTAGGGCAGGTGGAAGCCACTGCCAGTTGAGAACTCTGTGACTGAGAAACACATTTGTTCCTTGAAACCTTGGTTTCATCATTGGTGGAATTAGGATAATAATGGTGCCGTAATATTAAGTAAATAGTATTACATCTGTAAAGTGCTTACTGAAGTGCCTGCACATAAATAGATATTGATCATTGCTAGTGATCATTTTTGTCATCACATAAATGAGAATTTATTGAATGTCCACTTCATGGCTAACACGAGGCTCCTCTTTTGGAGATCAAAGAAGCACATGATGATGAACCAAATTTCCCCAATTACATACTCATTGAGACAATGAATAGCAACATGCACACATTGCTAAGAGGACAATAACAGAAAAAAGAGAAAAATAAGATGAGGCACATTTAGCACAAGACACCTTGTAATTATTCTAGGTGTTCAGAGAAGAAAAAGCGACCAGAAAGAAGTTGGAATAGGCAACATTTCCCTGCTTTTATGGACTATTGGAAACTTCTGAACTTCTCAAAGAATGGGAGCAATGTGAATATCAGAGAGGAGATAGAAGGGTATTCCAGGAAAGGTCATAGTAGAAGCAAAGAAATCTCCAAGAGAAGTGGCTGCTGGAGAAGAGTAAGAGAGACATCATATAAGGGTAAGGGAGTTAAATTAAAGAAATAGATTGAAAAAGTAGGGAGAGGAGATTTAATTTGAAGAGGTAAGTTATAGGTAATTTATGCAGGATCTTGCACAAAGGAAACTATATGAGGAAAGTTGTAGTTTTCTTGTTTACAGCAGTGCCCACTCTACAACTTGTTTACAGCCGTGTACTCAGAACAATGTACGTTACTAAATGATTTACATGCAGTATTGCTTTTAATCTTATGATCACCTCATGAAGTGCTGTAATGAACATTGAGATTTCCTCCACAAATTTATTCAAATTCTTCCACTTGATATACCAGCTACATGGTTCGATGGTATTGACTCCCTACTTTTACCACACCCTGAGAGTGGACCTTGATTGCTCTCACGGCGTTTGTTTGATGGTTGTAGGGAATTATAGGCACTCTCCCTTTAGTTGAATAAAGGCACCTTGCAATGATTAGGAGAGTCATGCTGAGGACAATGCAGACACATTGAATATGGTAAAGCTAGGAAAAATGCAGAGCCATAGTTCTGTGATTGATGCCTATATTCACATTTATCAACTAATACAGTCCTTTGTTTAATCTGAGTTGTAACCTGCAACTAAAAATATCCTGTCTGATACAAATAGATATTTTCATCTATTTTAAAATTGCAGAAAGTAAAGCTTAGAAAGATTATGTTAATTGCCTAAGACCTCTAAGCCAGCAAATGTCAGTGCCAGGAATTGAACTTGGCTGAATATAACAGAAAAAACAATGAATTTTTCATTTGAGAATGTTTATCTGTCTAGTAGGACTTCAGCTGAGACTGGCAAATGCACAGCAGGCTAACATGCTAATAAGCACCTGTGGGTTCAGTCAAGTGTCAGCATAATTTGTGATAATGGGGGAGAAGAGAAGAGAAACCTTTGATACACACTTCCTTTGCCTTACTTGCAGGCACCAAATTGCTTGAGCAAATAATTTTACCTTCTTTTCCTGTTTCCCCTCCTATACTATGAAGTTACTCTCCAATGATGACAGATGACATGCTAAGAGTAACACCTAAATAAACATGCAATTCTTTTACACATGTTTAATTTAAAATGGTAATTATGGTGATGATTCCAGATTTTAGAAAGAAAAAAAAGGAAAAGTACAGATTATGTCACTCCTAATCATACATCAGAGAAACCAACATGATATTCCATTTATTTTGTGATTTTGTGGTTTTGCATGTGTGTGGTTTATAATTATGGTAGTGACATATAAATGTACATATTCATTTCTCTATTTGACACTATAAATATGTGTCTCTTCACTTAGTATATTTGAAAAGAAGATTGTGAATGTTGCATGATAGTCTATTCTTTGGTGCAGTAATATTTAAATATATTGAAATGTATTTAACCATTTCTCAATATGTAATAGATTAATTCTAATTTTTTTGAAGTAAAAAACAAAACTGTGTGTGTAACAAATTTTTCTTACACTTAAACACAGATTAGATTCCTACATGAGTAAATATGTGCTATAACTTTTTAAAGGATTTTTTTATATAAAATGCCAAATTACATTTTAGAAAGTTTGGGCCAGTGTAAAATCATGTCAGGAGCGTAACTTTATTGCCCATTTTACTTCACCCTAACCAATATTGAAATTTATCATTCTTTTCATTATTTGTTATTTGCAAGGTAAAAACAAAACAAAAAAAAAACCAAACCTAAGAATTCTTGAATTAGTTTTACTTAATAAACCAAAAGAATTAAATTTTTGTTTTCATTAGTGTCACTTATATTATTTATAAATCACACATTTTCCTCTGGCTTTAATATGTAGGTATTTTATTGTTTTATTTTAAAATGTCTTTAAATATTAATATTATCATTAATTTATTCAAACATTATTTCTGGTTTGCTGTTTGCTTTTAATTTGTTTATGCATTTAAGTGTGAACAGTTTCTAAACTCATTCTTAGAAATTGATCACACCATGCTATTTTTCTCTTTCTTATTTATTTAGTTTTTCAAATCCACAAAAAGAAATCCATCAATAACTCTGTGAGAAATTTAAGGATATAGTTCTTTTGTTTGGTTAAGGTTACATTTAACTTTTAACCATTTGACATTTAAATTGGTGTTTTGCCAGAAAATGGCCTACTTTTTCATAATCTTCTTCATCTCTATTAAAGGAAATAGAATCCAAATGATGAAGACACGAATGATTTTTGGAAAAGGTGATAAACACATTATTCACTTGTTGACATTCTTCTATCGACATTAGTCAGGTATTATCTATATATGAATGAGGTCTTGTGTTTAAGGAATATGCACTTCAGTAGGATATGATATACATAACTGATTGTGGTGCAAACAAACAAAAAGTTCACAAAAGATAATTAAATACTGTGATGTAACAAGAAATAAAAGAGAGAGGAAGGAAGGAAGGAAGGTCAGTCAGTTAGGAAGAGGGACAAATAAGAAAATACTATTGTTGCTGGGAGTAGAATCACAGAGAAAGTTTCAAACAGACAGAGGGCATCCCTTAATTTGGCCATGGAGAAGGAAAAGAAGCAATAGGTAGAGGAATAGTTGAAGTTTTGTAGGCTCAGGGATATCATTAATAAGAATTTATGAAACCTATTTGGGGAATTTTGAGCAGTCAGTTCTACTGCAGTGACAGAAAGTAGTGTACAACAGGCACGTTATGACTTTAGGGCCTCAATATGGAGAGCCTGTTAATTTAAGGTTCAAGAATATTCTTTTTAAAATATATTTTTATCAAAATGCAAGTAATGAATTGTTACAAAACATTTTTAAGGGAGTGGTAATAAGAGGGCTCTAAAAGTAAGAAACTAATCTGGTAGAGAAATACGGTTTTCTAGGGTGGAGAACCCTAAAAGTACAGAGACTACTGTAGATAAGTAGTATTGGGTCCCTGAGTTAGGACATGTTCAGGGGAACTGAAAGTGAAGCTTTAAATGAAAGAAAAAGGTGGAGGCAACAATCTAAAGAACTTCAAAATTGATAGCACGTGGAGACAGCAAATGAGTCAGAGTTGAACCCAAATTTGTCATATGAAGTACTGATTAGTCACTGGTTTCAGGAACTTAATATGTGCTTGAAATAGCGCGGCTGCAACTTAGGATAGAGACCATGGCTACAGATGTAGATCTGCAAGTCATTAGTATAGATATGTTAGAGCTGGGGAATAGATAACATTTCCTAGAAATGCTAAACAATTTTGGAAAATACTTAAGGAGCTTAAGTTGGAAAAGAAGTCAGTGGAAAAAACAGAGAAGCCAGTGAAAGGTACAAAAGGAATGGACAGGGAAGTAGGGGCACAACAAGGCAAAGGTTTTGTGCAGCTTGGTGCCAGGAGGTCCAGCAAAATGCCATCAAGAAAGGGCTTTTAGAATTGGTGTTTGGGAAAATATGTAGAGTATTAATATTAAAGAAGCTGGCCAGGCGCAGTGGCTCACACCTGTAATCCCAGCACTTTGGGAGGCCAAGGTGGGTGGATCACTTGAGGTCAGGAGTTCGAGACCAGCTTGGCCAACAAGGTGAAACCCAGTCTCTACTAAAAATACAAAAATTAGCTTGGCGTGGTGGCATACACTGTAGTGCCAGCTACTCAAGAGGCTGAGGAAGAAGAATTGCTTGAACCCGGGAGGTGGAGTTTGCAGTGAGCCGAGATCCTGCCACTGCACTCCAGCCTGGTGACAGAGCGGAACTCTGTTAAAAAAGAAAAAGAAAAAAAAAACTAAATTACTACGCAAACACAAGAATTTCAAGGTGGAGGGAGAAGAAATGTGAGCTATTTTAAGCTGTTTTTTGAAATTTCTATAGCACAGAAAAGAAAAAAAAGCCAAAATAACTTACAGATGCATCCAATTAGAGGAAATCTCTCTTAGGAGGAGAAACAAATAGTTTGATGTTAATGATTATTTTGTTGTTGCTCTCCATTTGGCATGGAAAACTATTAAAAATATAGAGATAAGTATGAAAAGAAGCTGTCCAAGAGGCCAGTAAAAGATAGGCAAGAACTAATCACACAAGATAAAAAGGTGGTAGTAGATGAAACATAGGTATTTAAAGACAACCAAAAGAGGCAACGCTGTATTATATAATATTGACCCAAGAAAGCATATGAGATGTTATTTCGTGAGCATAAAGGGTCCAGAAGTGAAACTGGAGGGTGAAGAAAAGTAGGAAATATTTGTAAGAGTAATCACTGAAAATAAATCCAACATTCAAAAAGAAATAAATAAAAATATGTATTGGTAGTAGGAAGAAGCAGACTATGATGAAAAAATGTAAACTTTTAAGTAGGTACAAAAACAGATCTGTGGATTTACCTAGCAATATAAGAATGGGTTTGATTCTTTGCAGCTGAGGGATAGATATAGAGCATATATCCTAGATAGATAGATAGATAGATAGATAGACAGATAGCAAGCATACATCATAGATGCTTTATCATAGATAAAGCATACATCAACATTCTTTATTTCATGTATTTGTTTAGTAACATTTAATGGTCATATATTTAGAACATATTACGCACTTCTACTAGATAAGGTGTGAGCAGAGATATAAGAATACACAGGACACAGTTCAAACTATTGAATAATTGAGAGTTTGGAAGGTATGAGAGGCTAATATATGGACATGCACAGTGAAATATACTGAGTGCTTGGATGCAGATATGCTCTGGGATTTTCAGGAAGTTTTTCCATAGAATCATGAGCTGTAAGTCACAAAGAATGAGTAGAAATTACCCAGTGTGATAGGATGGTCTAGGAGTAAAGAACATTCCATACAAATGGAAACATGCAGACAAAGATTCACAGGGCTGAATGAGGACTGAGAGGAGAATTAAATAGAGCTTCATATGTCTTGAACACAGTACACTGTTGGACAATTGATGATGGGCAGATGAGACTGATGGATATTCAAGACTCAAATGGAAAAACTTGGTTTGACATACTAAATATTTGAACATGAAGACAAAAGGAATTTATTGAAGGATTTTAAACAAGTGACCAACATGACACATTTAATATTTTAGAAAGATTACTCTGTGATGGGTTAGTGAAAAAATTGGAAAAGGATATACCATATGTGTTTAACATAAACACAAGTTAAAAGATTATTGCAATAGTCCAAGTGAAATGTGATAAGGCTAAACCTAAATCAATGACAGCAGGAATAAAAAGGGAAAAGATTACAGATATGAGAGCTATCAGGCAGCCAGACTTAATATGAATGATGACTGATTGGATAAGAAATGTGAGACATGGGAGGAGTCATTCCATTGGAAGAAACTAGTGATACCATCTGAAAATAATAAAAGAGAAGTGAGGAGCATGGAGTATGGGACTAGAGGCATTGTTAATGCAGCAATGGAAAAAGTTGAAGGAGTCTGTGATTCTAGGTAGGACATAGACACACAGTTGAAATAGCAGACCTTGGGATATATGTTAGGGCAAATGAAATAAAAAGATAAATCAGGGAGGCCGAGGTGGGCAGATCAGGAGGTTAGGAGATCAAGACCATCCTGGCTAATATGGTTAAACCTTGTCTCACTAAAAATAGAAAATATTAGCCAGGTGTGGTGGCGGGTGCCTGTAGTCCCAGCTACTTGGGAGGCTGAGGCAGGAGAATGGTGTGAACCCAGGAGGCGGAGCTTGCAGTGAGCAGAGATCGTGCCATTGCACTCCAGCCTGGGCGACAGAGCGAGACTCTGTCTCAAAAAAAAAAAAAAAAAAAAAAAAAAAAAGAGATAAATCCATGGAGCTAGAGGTCAAGGGGGGCACACAAAGGCACTGTATACCAGGAAGTGAAGGAAGTAGAAGGCTAAAATATCTTATTTTCTTCTCAATATGCCAACACTTACTAGATGGTCTATTTTTAGCCTTTGCTTCTAGGACCATCCATATATTAATGACTCCAGCTCTTATGTCCTCTATCCTGGTTTCTCTCTAAACCTCCAGCATCATGTTTCCAACATTCTTTTCTTGATTTCTCTATGACAATTTTCAACAGACACTTTGAACTTAACCCATATCCCAAACTGATCTTGTGTCTATCCAGGAATTATATTGCAAATATTCACAATCAGTATGGTACAAGCTCCTACTCATTGCAATAGGTCTTCAATTAATCAGAATGAACAATAGCAGTAAACAACTGGTGAGCCAGACCAGTGTATGCCAGCTGAATATCAAGTTCTTGCATTTGCACTTTATGTCAATATCTCTACCATATGGCAGTTTTCAGTTATTGTAAAGACAAATTGTCATTCCTGACAATACAAACACTTGGATAGCAAAAAAATTAAGTATTTAGTTGGTTAAAATGAATTCCCATTCTATGGGAATGTGCTAGGAGCTAGAATAACTGTTTTTTTTTTTTTTTTTTTTTGAGATGGAGTCTTGCTCTGTCACCCAGGCTGGAGTGCAGTGGCACAATCTCGGCTCACTGCAAGCTCCACCTCCTGGGTTCAGGCCATTCTCCTGCCTCAGCCTCCCAAGTAGCTGAGACTACAGGCACCCGCCACCATGCCCACCTAATTTTTTGTATTTTTAATAGAGATGGGGTGTCACCGTGTTAGCCAGGATGGTCTCGATCTGGCCCTAACTGTGGTATTTTTTTAATAATCAGAAGAAAATAGAGCATAGTTTTAAAGTGTATATCAAATTTAGATATATAAGGGGCAAGGATATATATTTCAAAGGAGAAAAATGACACCTTAATGTTCTAAAATAGTTGTCGATTCAGTTTTCTTTAATTGGTATTCATTATTGATGATATCTGTCATTGAGTAGTAAAGGTAGATTAAAATGACAGCCCACGAAGAGCAAGAGGAAAGGCTTTCTTGTGTCAGATAATTCTGAAACTATTTTCTATTTAAGATCCAGGATCTAAAAACTGAGAATTCTCCCTATGACATTGGGCTTTAATAATTTCTTCACATACTAACTTATTAACTTTTTGTTCCAACTCTAGTCATGGTTTTCTCATATATCACAGAACCATTACAAACAAGTAATAGTTGATTTGCTAAGATCTTAAAGTATGAAGTAAAGCTTTCCTAATTTTCAACCCACTTAGCTTTGTTTTATGGAAAACTCAAGCCTATTACATTTTATTTAATATTCTTAGCCTAAAATACTTTATAGATTTTGTGCCTGGGTAAAACAAAAGAAAAACTGTTTTAAGAAATTCTTCATTTGACATCAAAATAAACTCAATAATAAATTACAAAAATATGTCATTTTTGGACTAAAGTCAACAATATAATAAGCCTGGTTTATCCATTGGCTTTGAGTCACAGAAAGTCACTTGGTAATGTGTGACAAAGTATTAAACTTTAACAATCAAAACAGAGTTTCTGTTGAGGAATAGAACTTTCTCAGTGGACATTATATTGATTTTCATTATTTTTACAGGCAGAAAAGAAAAAAGGAAGATAGTGATTGCTAATAGTAAGAGTTATACTGACATGACTATATATAAAATATTGTGGAAGAATTCTGCCCTTTCTACTAAGAATCCCATTAAATACTCTCATTACTTTCCTTTATCATGTAGATTATAGTGATATAAAGAATGGGTAATTTGACAGTTTTCTAATTATGCAGTGTCCTTTTTTTTTTTTTTTTTTTTTTTAGACAGAGTTTCTCACTCAGAGTTGCCCAGGCTGGAATGCAGTGGCGCGATCTCAGTTCACTGCAACCTCCAACCCCCGGGTTAAGTGACTCTCATGCCCCAGCCTCCCATGGGACTACAGGTGCATGCCACCATGCCCAGCTAATTTTTTGCTTTTAGTAGAGATAGGGTTTTCCTATGTTGCTCAGGCTGGTCTTGAACTCCTGAGCTCAGATGATCCGCCCGCCTAGGTCTCCCAAAGTGTTCGGATTACAGGCGTGAGCCACCGTGCCCAGCCTTGTCTTATAAATTTTAATCGCTAATTTATATTTATTTCATTTATTGAGAAGTTAGTGGGGTCTTCTGAATTTGGCATGCACCATCCATAATTATCTGCTGTTCCTGGGCACTTATATAAATGAGGTGAATGGTGGCAATAGTGACCTAAAGCAGGAAGTCCAGATAACCATGCTGGAGAAGATTCTGTTGTACAATGTAGATGAAGCTGGCAGACCATAAAGTACTAATGAGCCTAGAACTATTTGCACAATATTATGGAAAGGCCCTAAAACTGAGTGTTCTCTACTATGTAGTTGTAATAAAGGAATTTCCACTTCTGTGGCCAAAACACTAGGAAAATCTATTAGAATGTACGAAACAAAGGTCTTCAGAAGTTGAACCACATACAGTGCAGTATTGTGATTCCTAAGATAAAACATGAGATTAGCCATAGGGTTGCCCAGTTTACTTCTTGGAGGTAGTTTCCTAACTGCAATGCAGGAAAGGGGAATCCGAACAGAGCCAGGTGGAGTTTTTCCATTTAGAAAATACGATTTGAGTTCAGGGATCCCAAAGCAGCTCAAATATGTAGAGCAGGCTACTGTAGAGGAATGAACTTCTTGGAAAGACAGTTCTGGAGATCTGAAAGTCCCCACTTGAATCCTTAAATGCATATTAAATTGCAATTGTGTGAGAGGAAACAGCCACTAGAATAGAGCAGACAGGACCCTTTTCAGCACTCAAACAGGGCTGGGAATAGTTTATGTGTTTACCAACCATAGGAACAAGAACTCATAATACAAGAACATTAGGTAAAATTATCAGATAAGTGTTGGCTTAATTGTGGGAAAAAGTTAGTCTGAAATTAAAAGCATTCTTAACTAACCCGAGAAAAAATTAACAGCCAGTCTTGGAAGGACCAAACTAATTTCAAGTAGCTTAACTACACACCATAACAAAATGAATTGTATTTAATGGAATACAACAGAACCCAGCACTCAGGGTGCAAAAATTTTAAATACCCAGAATCCCATAAAAATTTAAAGGCATGAAAAGACTTAGACCAATTTAACACTATAATTAAAAGGAAATAATTCAATAAAATTGATTCAGAAATGGCAAAGATGATAGAATTAAGTGACAACAGTGAGAAAAACAGCTACTATACAAATGTTCCATATATTCAAGAGAGCAGGGGGAACCATAAACGTGATAAAGTAGAAGGAAAAAGTTTAAAAGAAGTTCAAAATAAAATTACATGTGGAAAAAAGTAAATAAACAACTTTAAAATATATTAATTGACACGACAAAACCCTGTCTCTACTAAAAATACAAAAATATTAGCCGGGCTTGGTGGCAGGTGCCTGTAGTCCCAGCTACTCAGGAGGCTGAGACAGGAGAAGTGCTTGAACCTAGGAGGCAGAGGTTATAGTGAGCTGATATCATGCCACTACACTCCAGTCTGGGTGACAGAGTGAGACTCCATCTCAAAAAATATGTATATAAATATAAAATATATTTTGATATATGATGTATAATTTTATATTGCAATATATTTACAATATATAATTATATATTATATTATAGTAATCTCATTATATTATAGTAATCTATCTTATAATTATATATTATATTATTCTAATATAATATATAATTACATATCATATTTGTATATTGTATATAGGTATATATTATGTATTATATATAATATATATTATATATTATATATTACATATAATTATGTTATAATATATGATCATATATCATATGTTACATATTATAATATATATTATATATTACTATTATATATTATATTTAATATATTTTAATATATAATATATTACTGTAATATAATTTGTAATATATTTAATATATTATATTATAATATATTTAATATATTAATATATTATATTACAATATATTAATATATTTAATATATTATATTATTATATATTGAATATATTGAATATATTATATATTGAATATATTATAATATAATATATCGAATATATTATATTATAATATATCAAATATATTATATTATATCAGATATATTATATTATGATATATCGAATATATCATAATATAATATATTATGTAATTATATATTATATCATAATATAATGTATTATATATACATTATAAATATATTTTATATATACGTATTTTCTGAGATGGAGTCTTGCTCTGTCACCCAGGCTGGAGTACAGTGGCATGATCTCAGCTCACTGCAAACTCTGCCTCCTGGGTTTTATTTATTTTTATATTATATATATATGTATCTTTTATGTATTATATTACATATCCATTATAGATAATGATATATTATGATATATAATAAATATATTTTGTTTATGTTTTATACCTTATATATAATAAATGTATATAATTATATATTATAAATAATATATAATTATATATATTTAATTCATATTTAACTATATACTATGAACATATGAGAATATATTCTATATAATATATCACATAAATATATTTTCATATATTTTATATATAAATATTTATATATTATATAATATATTTTAAAAATATATATATTTTATGTATAAGAAATATATTAATCTATAGTATTATTATATACTTGTATATTATGTATAATATATAACATATTATAATATATAATAAACATTTATATTAGTATATATTTATATATATTATATATATTAATTGAGAGATAACAGAAGATGAACTATATAGAGGAAACTGATTCTTCCTGTTTTGTTTTATCTAAGTTTTCCCCAGACACCAAGGGCAAGTAAGGAAATTTTTTTTTTTAAGAAATTCACAATACACCAGTAGAAAGTGTAAAATTAATTACAGATGAAAATTATAAGGAAGTGATCCAAGCATCGGTAAATCTTGAGACAACAGCCATGTGTCATAATATACATGAAATAGAGGAACCAGAAAATTGGGGAATACAGTAAAAACACTCATAGAAACAATGGTTATTTTGTGATGAACATGATAAAGCAGGATTGGCACAGTGCTAACTGCAGGCCAAATTCAGTGTGAAGCCTACTGTGTATGGCTTTTTAGCTATAAATTAACTTTACACTTTTGTTGGGAAGAAAATGTACACTTTTTTATGTGTACAGAGACACGATGTGGCTACAAAACCCAAAATAGATACTATTTTGTCCATTACACAAAGAGTTTGCTAATCACTGTGATTAGCTAATCACTAGTCACTAGTACCAATTTAAAGGATAAAATGAACCATGAACAAAATAAAAATAAAGAAAAACATGCCAAGAAAACTCGTAATCTAATTGACAAAAATTAATAAAAATAAGAAACTCTTCAGACAGCTAGATTAAAAATGAAGAATTATCTGCAAATGACTAAACGTAAGAAAGATAGAATTTCTTCCAAAATGATTTAAACCAAGAAGATATTTGTTAATATGCAATGGAATAACAAAACAAAATAAAATATGTCAACTGAACATTTTATACCAGGTGGAAATGTCTTTTAAAAATAAAGAAACAGTAAAATTTGTAAAGAAAAAAAATAGCTGGAAGAATTTTTTGCCAGCAAGTCTGCACTACAAGAGATGTTAAATTAAGTTCTTGACACAGAAGAGAAATAATAACAGGTGTAATTTGAATCTACACAAATAACACTGGAAATACTAAATGCACAGATAAATATAAAATATTTTTCTCAGTTTATTATCAACTTCTTAAAAGAGTATGGTAATAACAATGTGTTGTAAATGTCTAATGTATCTGTGATAGACTGGATGATATCACGAAGTATGGAAAACATAAAGAGAAGTAGTCTGTAGATGTGTATAGCTTACATTACCAAGAAAAATGTATAATATATTTGGCTACAGACTTTGACAAGTTAAAACTGTGGTGTACTTTTGTATACCCTAGAGACTGTACTAAAAGTTTGTGTGTGTTGTGTGTATACATATGTAGATGAGTGGGTAAGTATGCACATGATATGAATAAGAAAACAAATTGTGGAGGTAAAATTAAATAATTTTTGAAAAACAAACACTATAGTCAATATAACAAAAAAACTGGAAAAGAAAGGAAATAAGAATACATGGGACAAACTGCAAAATGTAAATATAACCAATACTTATTGATTAAAAACCAATTAAATGTAAAAATCACCAATACAAAAAATGAAAAAGAAGCTATCGCAACAAACTTTACACATACTAAAAGGACAATAAGGGAATATTACAAACACATGGGTATCTGTAGCGTGACAAATTATGTAAAGTGGCAAATTATTTGAAAGCCACAAACTACTAATGTTTCTTCTAAAAATAACTGAAATATTTAATAGTATGCACCATATTTATATCTGAGAGAGAGAAAGAAAGATATTAAATAAATTAAATTTGTAGTTAAAAGCCTCCCAACAAAGAAAACCCCAGAGCTAAATGGCTTCTCTTGAAAATACCAACCCTATTAGAACTCTTCCAAAAAATGAAAGAGAGAAAATATTCTAATTTATTTGATGGGGCCAAGTTCTACTTAATACCAAACCAGACAAAAACATTACAAGCAAAGAGAATCACACACCAATCTCCCTCATAAATATAGGAATACAAACCCTCAACAAAATAGTAGCAAATTTTATCTAGCAATACATTAAAAAACATATTATGACCTAGTCATATTTATCCTGAAAATTCAAGGTTGATTTAACATCTAATAAAGATCAATGTGATTCTCCATAGCAACATAATAAAAAAGAAAAATCAACCATCTAAAAAGATGATATAAAACATTTGAAAAGAGTTAACATCCATAGTCATGGTGAAAAGCCTCAGCAAACTAAGATAGCAGGACATCACCTCTGATTAATAAAAGACTTCTACACAATATCTACAGCTATCATATTTAATTAACATTCCTGCTGAATAGTAATGAATATTTGTTCTTGAAGTTGGTGAAAAACATTAAGTGTTTAACATATTTAATTAATATATTTAATTGTTAAACACTTAATGTTTTTCCCAACTTCAAGAAGAAAGAAAATATGTTCACATTTTGCTATTCGATATGATTCAGCAGGACTTATCATCTCAATAATGCAAGAAATATACATAAAAATTGGTAAGAAAGAAATATAATTGTCTTCAGAATAACATGATGGTGTAGAAAATCCCAAAGGATCTAGCAAAAATTCTGTAGAGTGCAGTAAGAAACATATTGTGGCTGTAAGATTAATGATCGCCATAAAGCCTGTTTAGATATCTCACTGGGCCTACACTATGTGTCACTTAGCAACATCATGCAACCTGGCCTGGGAATTAGAGGGCCTCTATAATAATGGGACCTAAAAACCTTGGTTATCCTAGAGACAAGGCTTCCTCAACATGAATGAAACTTTTATGAGCCTTAAAACAAGCTTACCTTAACAAGAAAAGATTAACTTCCTTTTATGAGAGAAACACCTGGTAACTGATCTGGCCTAAATACAGGTATAAGAAAGGTGGAAGAATCTTTCAAACTCTAAGAAGAGTCTTCTGACTGAAACCCTCCTGGTCAGGAGGTCATCCGAACCCTGACTGTACTTGGCTCATGCCACAGGTCTATTCCTAGTATCCATTTTGTAGGAGCACTGACAGGATAAACTGCTTAAACATCGGACGGTGGCTAAGATTCATCTTTGATGTGAATTGGACGGAAGGGGAAAAGTCCATGAGGAAGCTGGTTAACCAGAACCACTCAAGAGCTCTGAGTGTGGCAATAGTTATCAGACCTAGTAAGTCAGTTTAGCAAGGTCAAAAGGCACAAGTCAATGGAAACAAATCTATTGTATTTCTTTATACTAGCAATAACAATTGGACACTAAAAGTTAAAAAGAATCATTTGTAATATTACAGAAATTCATGGAATACCTAAATAATATGAAATGCATGTATATCTAAGCAAATACGTGTAAGATTTATATGCTGAAAAAAACATTGATTTTAAAAATCAAATATGGCCTAGATAAACAAACCCATATTCTGTGCTTATGGGCTGTAAAAATCAATATTATTAAGATATTAACTCTCCTGACTCTGATAATGCAATCATGATAAAAAAAATACTGCAGGATTTTTGTAGGTATCAAAAAGCCATTTCTAAATTTTATATGGAAAGGCAAAGTATGTAGAATAGCCAAAATAATTTTGTAAAGGAAGAACAAAGTCAGGAAACACAATTTACTTACAATCTATGTGATTTCTAAGATGCCCCTAATGGTCGCAGGAGTGAAGCCGTTGAAAACCTAGGGGATTCTAAGCAAGGATAATGATTGACATGGTAGGACTGCATTATGTAGGTTGAAGGGCCTTATTCACTAGAGGTGCACTGCTAATTTTGGATTGTGAGCATCTGCCTTGGCCCTAGCCTAGTTCACTGCTTACCTGTGTCCTTCTGGACCTCAGTGCTTTCACTCTGGCTCCATGAGTCAGTAACAGCTTGTCAGGCACTGCAGACACCTTGCAGTTTACCAATGAAGCTGTGCTTATTTGGTCCCTTCCTTTTGCCTTTCCACACACTTCTCTTCCTCAGCTGGTAGATTTCTACTATCATTCAAGGCACAGATCAAATATCTCAAATTATTCTTACTTCCTTTCCATTTAACACAAACTTCCCCATCATGTCTAGCTTCTGGTGAGACCCTGGGACTGAAACTCAGTTGATGAGTTTCAGTGCTTCACAGCTATGAAGCCCAGTGGACCAAAAGTGAGACCAATTGCAAAGGTTCCCATCCTCCCTGTGTGTCTTAACACTGGATCTACATACGTTATTAGAAACTAATGGTGCATTTCATGTTCTCCAATTTCCCTGTACTAATGGTCTGCTTTAGGAGCAATTCAGGAAATTAGAAAGAATCACAATGCAGAATATTCTCATTCCTCAACAGCTTTTATGTTATCAGGGAAATTTAGCTCTACCCTTTAAAGAAACAAGATAAAACAAAATCTCAGAGGATCTGAGAATGTGGTTGTGTTTGTGTGTGTGTGTGTGTGTGTGTGCACGCGCAATTTTTTTTCTCATCTTAGTGTCTGCTAAATATAAATATATTCCCAGGTTACCAGGTCCAAGTTTAGATGCTTAATCATTTCCTTTATGCATGTAAAATGTCATAACACATTCATAAACTTGAAAAATAAAGTCCCAAATTTAAAAATGCAACTTTCAATTTTCCCCTTAATGGCTTTGCTTTTTACTACCATATACATCTCATTCAGAGTAGGAAACAATGGAATACTGCTCTTTTGTTTGTTTTTTTAGATGGTCAGTACAAGTGCTTGGATGTAATAACAAATACATTCTTTTGGTACCAAGAAATAGCTGTTAACTTATCAACTCTGCATTATTTATTATGCTTAATACCAGTGCCATGGACCTTCATACCTGGAATTTAGTAAAACAATGGAAAAAAGGTATGGATTCAAATCTGGGAAATGCATTATGTGCTTAGGGCTAAGAAATAGTAGGATATGCTCTTCTAAACTTACACACAGGACACAATGATCTGTTAGCAGGTAAACCAATTAATCACCAGATTGCCTCATTTTTACTGATTTTTATTCCTATCACTCCAACCTCTTCATGAGCATCATCTTCTATTATTCTTGCATACTTTATGTCAATCCATTTTTTTCACCTTTATTCTAACTTCACATTTATCTTTCAGTTAGTGTAGAAACTAGATTTGTACTTGTATTAGGTTCCAGACACTCTTGGAGATTTTCAAACACGGAGAGCCTGAAAATTTACTTCAAAGATCTCACAACATGGTGGTAGAACTGGACACAACATGTGCACATTAAACAATTGATGGATAATTTACAAAACAACTGTCAACAAAACAAAATAAGGCACTTGAATACATAAGTATGCCAATTAATTGTGACTTTGTGCTATTCTTGTTACATTGTTCCATCATCATGTTATTCCATTCAGAGCATAACGTTTTCAAGTAGTGGGGATAATGATATCTTGCAGAGACACATGTGGCTTATCTCAATAATAATTATGTCATTGTTTCTTTTATTCGTACAGTAAATGATTATTAAAACAAATCCTTAATGAGTTGAAACTCATAGTAATTCATCTCCAGTTTCATCTCACGCAGAGCTCTAAAGATTCATGAATAGTGATGGGCTAGAGTTTTTACCATGCTTAGTGATTCCTTCGATAGAAGATGTTATTTTAATATAAGATTACTATAATGAACCACCTCCTGAGTATCAACAGACATTCACAGACTCACAGGCACAGGTAATAAAGGAAATGTACCATAATGAATATTTTGTATTAGAGTTTAATTACCAAGGCAGGAACTTGGGCTTTGATGATTTTTTAATAGAAGGTAGAATGTTTTTCTAATTTAGCATTTTTCAGTTAAAAAAGCTCATTAACCACAACATTCCATAGTGTAAAAGATCATCCATGTGAGATAAGGGTTAAAGATATGAGAACTACATTTTTAATAAAAGCCATTGTTAGATTGTTACATTTTTCCTTGATGCTGATGTTTCTCTCACACAATAGATGGTGCCTCGTGCCAATCTGTCCTAACTGTGTGGTAGAATACTAACCCTTATTGCCTCCCCCAAACATAGGAAGACTTGGCATCACTGTACTTTGTACTAGGGCTGTTTTGGTTGCTGCCAACTTTGAGAGATGAAATTAATCTAAGAAAACTGAAGCTGAGTCTAGTGCCTCAAGGACGTAGAGAATTTATTACTTTGAATACAAATCTCTAGGTCCTTGTGTTACCAGTGGAGGGTCTTGACTAGGAGTTGTCTGGGTCCTTGGCATTTTGAATAAAGGATTGAACAGAACGCACAAAGGCAGAGGAATGAAATGCAGCAATGAAGCAGCGAAAGCAGGGATTTATGAAAATGAGAGAGCACTCTACAGGGTGGGAGTGGGCCCCAGCAAGTGGCTCAAGGGCCGCATTGCAAAGTTTTCTGGGCTTTAAGTACTCCTTCTGAGGCTGTTATCGGTTATGCCTTATCTGGATGAAGGATTTGTCTGTGACTAATTAAACCCTGAGGGGAATTGGCACCCTCTGCAGATAAAGGGATGGTCCCTGCTTGGACCATGGCCAATTGAAGGCACTCTCCCTTTCCACCTGAGACATGGTGGAAGGAGGAGGGTTGTAGGGAGAGTAGCCTTTGATCCTTTGTTACTTGGGGTGAGGAGATGGGGGTTCTCCTTCTGGTTTAGCTTTAGGAAGTTTGTGTTAATTGGCTTAAGTTCTCTGCCTCCAGACCCTAATCTCCTGCCTCACTTGAGATTTGACATTATGACCCACAGGAAAGTGATCTAACCCTCTCCACAATGAAAGTCTCAATGCCCTGGACTATTGGATATCTATCTGTCTGTCTGTCTGTCTATCTATCTGTCTATCTATCTCCTGTATCTGATTCTGTGGAAAAAAATGATATTGTATATAGAAAGGAGATGAAGCATGAGTTAGTTACAAGATAAAATAAATAAAGGAAGAGGAGGATGAAGAGAAGAATGGAAATAAAGTGGGAGCAAAAGGAGAAAATGCTTAGCAGGAGCAGATGTTAGTTACTAAAGTGTCAGCGAAAGTACAGTCAGGGATCTTTGCTGCATGAACTCTGCTTTCATTCATTCTTCAGAAAAAATTTACAGGAAACTCAAGGTATTACAATTTCATTAAGGATGACTTTCTTTCTATTTCATTTCTTCCTTCATTGATGCTATTAATGTTATCATTAAATTGAAAATAAAATATATTTCCACCCTATTAGACTTGTTTTAATGTTTCCTAGACACAGTCTTTGAATATTTGATGATAAGAAATAAATAAGTGCTATCTGGAGAGATTTTCCTCAAAATGAAGAAAATGGCAGGGGTATATTTATAATTATGAAGACATGCCCAATATAATTTAAATATCCAAGAGAGGTATAATTTTATAATTCTATATGATGAGGAGTTATTAGAAATAATTATCCCTTTAATAATCACTAGTTATATGGAGATGGATTGAGAAATTTATCTGGAGGATTTGCTTTAAAATGGCCAGATTCAAAGCAGCTATAAAATGATTTTTGGAGGCTAGTTGCAATTGGAGCTCATTCAACCAGTCCATTTCCATTATAATGAGATTTGTTTTTAAGTAAGGTGGGGGAGAAAAAGGACCTGTTACCATAAGTCACCTGATCCAGCAATTGCCTATTGTTCAATGGTGCATTATTATCTATGGTAAAGCCTAAAGGGTTTTGGTGAGACTGGTTTGAAGTAGATATCTAAGGAGGCACAATGATCTCAGTGTCCCTTCTCTCCACCCAATCTTATATTTAGCTTATTTTCTGCCTACCTACTCATCTTCCATTGAAGAATAAAAAGAAATGTGTTTGTTAAGTGACTAGACAAGGAACAGAATTGATTCATAGATGGTAGTTGAAGGTACACAAAGATTTTTGAGCTTTAACTCAGTTAGCAAATTAGGGATTTTTCCAAAGAGGAGCTGGCAAAATAAAGTACAGCCCGAGGAAACTGGAAAGCAGCTTGTATGGGCTGTTTGAGTCTCAACTATGGAAAAGCACATTTTTCCTTCTACCAAAAGCAGAGAAGTATATTTTGGAGATTCCACCATAGCTTCTGAATGTCACATCATTTGGTGCTGAGATTCACTGTCACATATCAAATTACAATTGCTCAACTGACTGCACTGGTAATTAAACCGTGGGGGAAGTCAAAATTCTAGAGCACACAACAGGAAGATATCATGGCTTCCACTAAGATTTTCTAAATGCGAGCTATGACCAAGAGGAGTTTTACGACTGTTTTCTCTGCTGTTAATTTCTGCTTTCTCTCAACAGTCTTTTACCCATCCTCTGTGCAAGGTGAGATTGCCATCCACCAGGGCAATGCAGTAGACACATGAGTTAAAAATAATAAAGTACAAAGAAGAAAGATGAGGACAAAGGCAGAAGGAATCTGCATTTGCATTATAAGAATTTTCAATTATTTCCATCATGGGCATGCGTTCCTGTTTTGTAATGATTTTCGGATATTTGAGTGTAAATTCTTTTGATAAAGTTAAATCCTATTTTAACTACTGTCATAGTTCAATGAAGAGAATGCTTGGAAATCCCGGAAGTCATATTTAATGGATGTTACTAATAAATATCCAGAAACAACTGAGACAAATTTTCATATTAAGGGAGGGGTAATGTGTAGCAAGAAAATGGAGGAGTTGTAGAGGCCATTGAGTTCAACAATAAAATGCAAATAGAATCTCATTTGTCTCCAAACTCCTTGAGGGTAGGAATGTTACAGGTAGTTAGATAGGCATGAGCAGGGTAGGAGAGGGCTCTTCTCCCCCACCCACCGGAAATGTCAGGTGATGGATCAACAATTATCACACTGCCTCTCTAAAAATGATAATTCCGCAGAAGTGCCAGGGTGCCAGGGAGACAAAATCTCCTGATGTTCCACAGCTGTTAAAATTAAAGTGTTAATTGAGTGCAGATGCCAGGGAGAAGCAACTTCCTGGACATATGTGTTAAGAGACAAAATGGCAAAGTATGATATTCCAGGGACACTCCACCAGAAAAGGGAAGAAAGCCTCGGGCGTGTGTACAACGTCCTAAACACACTGCGCATGCTCACTTCCTAAGGGTGAGCGGGGCATTGTGCATGCAGGCAGCCCACACTACTAGAAAAATCATAGGAAAAGGGTGCAAGATAGAAGCCTATAAAATCCTAGAATCATGGTTAAACACCACACTTGACATTCAGGTGCTCACTTGGGTCTCTTCCAAGTGAATTTTCCTTTCTTTCCTGTTCTAAAGCCTTTTAAAATAAACTTCCACTCCTGTTCTGAAATTCACCTTGGTCTCTTCTTCTGCCTTATGCCCCTCAGTCGAATTCTTTCTTCTGAGGAGGCAAAAATTGAAGTTGCTGCAGACCTGTATGGATATGCTGCTGGTAACTCTGATACCTTCCACTGGTAACAGGAACAGTTTTATCACTGCATCCCAAACCTATCCCCAAATTTACCATCGAGAGGGCACCAATAACTGTCTGTCGAATAAAGTAATCACTGCATATTGAATTAATTACACACATTTCTATGTACATTATTCCAAAATATCAGGTATCTTACCTAACATTAGTGGGTTTTTTAATAGATAATAAAGGCAATAAATATCTCCTCTCAAACTGTATCTTTATTTTCTCCTGCATATACTTACTGGGGTATATATATGAGTATATGAGTATAAAGTATAAAAGTTTTAGCTAAATGAGAAAAGAGTAAATGAATGGATAGCCAATGGTTACAAATATTTAACAGATTTATAGCAAATGAATGAGTCAATGAAGACTTGTCCCAAAGGTTCTTGTTTGAAGCTTTGTAATAAGTATGATGATAAATCCTAGCTCAGTTCTACTTCATACTTGCCCGCCTTCTCTCCTTCATTGAGAAGGCCTGGATTGAAGTAGTTCTTAGTCCTCTCTGCCCCTGCTCCCAGAAACCAAGAATAGAACATTGTATAATACAGCAACATATTCATCAGTTTTTTTTCTTAATCATCTTTGTTCCCAGGAAACAGTCACAAAAAGAAAAGAAAGAAAGAAGAGGAAGAGAAAGGAGAAGAAATCAAATCAGGTTCGAAGTTATTTGTTGATATTTTATATCTAAGAGGGGCAGAGTTTGCATAAAAGCAGTAGGAAAGAATTTGGATGTAGATGAAAATAGCTTGTTGAAGTTGTGATGTAGAAGATGCTACCGAGTCACCTAAGAATTCAGCTATTAAAAAAATTATACCAAAGCATGGCCAAAGAAAACAAATCATTCAGATAATAAAGTGACAGATGTATCTGGTTAAAAGTTAGTTAAAAAGAACTTCTAAAGTTTATATAATGGATTTAGCGTTGGTGATTTATTCATGGCTGCTTAAGGCACTTCATTCTTCCGATTCCACTAAAGGGTAAGCAGAAGTGAGGGTCAAATTATTTTACAGTCAGAGTGACCTAAATATTGATCATTAAAAATGGATGTCAGCTCATTGTACTGGAGTCACATCCTGGGGGCTGTTAGGCTTTGGCCCTCACAGCAGTCTGGGGTTGATCTCGCGGATTTGGCTATTTTTAAAGAATGTGGCTTTGGAGTCGTGTGGCACTTAAAGACAAGATACTTTCTGAGAAATGCGTTGTTAGGCTATTTTGTCATTGTGTGAACATCATAGAGTCCACTCACACAACTTACATGGCATACCCTACCACACACCTAGATTCATGGCTTAGCCTCTTGCTCTAGCCTATAAATCAGTACAGCATGTTACTGTACTGAATATTGTATACAATTGTAATGCAATCATAAGTATGTTTGTCCCCAAACATATCTAAACATATAAGTGGTATGGCAAAAATATGGTATAAAATATAAAAAATAAAAAGGTAAACTGTGTAGGGAACTTACTATGATGTAGCTTGCAGAACTGAAAATTGCTCTGGGTGAGTCAATGAGTGAGTGAGTGGTGAGTAAGTGGTAAGTGAATGTGAAGGACTAGGATATTACTGTATATTACTGTACATTACTGTAGACTTTATAAACACTGTACAGTTAGGCTACAATAAATTTATTTACAAAAAACAAAATAACTGCACTATGACATTACAACGCGTATGTCACTAGGCAATAGAAATTTTGCTGTTCTATTATTATCTTATGGGACCACCATCATATATGCGATCTGTCCTTGACCTATATTTCATTATGCAGTACATGACTATATTTTAATATTTAAAATACAACATATTCATGATTTTTCATGACTGAACATCAGTCCCTTGAGATCATACTACATATGTTAAACAGATGAGAAAATGGGCCCACATAACATACTGTTAGGCATTTCATAGCAAACAATGAGAACATTTTTTTCTGTTTTTTTGTGTGACAGAGGATTTTATATTGCATATTATGGGGAAAAAAAAGATCATTACAGTTTGAAAGATTTATAGCCTGTGTGATGGTTAATATTTAGTGTCAACTTGATTGGATTGAGGGATGCCTAGATAGCTGGTAAAGTATTGCTTCTGTGTGTGTTTGTGATAATGTTGCCAGAAAAGACTGACATTTGAGTCAGTGGACTAGGAAAGGAAGATGTACCCTCATTGTGGGTGGGCACCATCCAATCACTGTCAGCATGGGTAGAAAAAGGCAAGGTGGACAAAGGTGGGATGTTTGCTTGCCTAATCTCGCTCTCTTTGCTCTTCCTGTGCTGAACACTTACTTCTGCTTCTCCTGCCCTCGGATCTCAGACTCCAGGTTCTTTGGGACCTGGAATCTGGGACTTGTATCAGCAGCTTCCCAAGGGCTCTCGGGCCTTCAGCCATGGTCACTGTTGGCTTCCAGTTTTGAGGCTTTCAAAATTGCACTGAGCCACTACTGGCTTCTATCTTTCCCAAGCTTGCAGATGGCTTATCCTGCCTTGCCTTGTAATTCCGTGAGCCAATTCTCCCTAATCAACTCCCTTTTATATATACATATATCCTATTGGTTCTGTCCCTCTGGAGAACCCCGAATACTGAAATTGTCATTAACTAAACAGATTTGCAGAGGTCAGGTTTGCAAGGATTAGCTGTGGGTTGGTGATAGCATTTTCTTTTGACATACTACATTTCAGATTAGCTGGATATGTTGAGTTAAACATTAGGCATAAGAATATAATTATTAAAAAGCGGGGTTAGAATAAAGATGGAAATTTGGGTCTCTACTAAAAATACAAAAATTAGCTGGGTGTGGTGGCATGTGCCTGTAGTCCCAGCTACCTGGGAGGCTGAGGCAGGAGAATTGCTTGAACCTGGGAGGCAAAGGCTGCAGTGAGCCAAAATTGCACCACTGCACTCCAGCTTGGGCGACAGAGTGAGACTCCATCTCAAAAAAAAAAAAAAAAAAAAAAGGTGGAAATTTGGGAGTTACCATCATCATACATAAAGTCACAAAATTGACTATGACTATCTAGGGGGAAAGGTTATACAGAAATCTAGGACTCAGGTATTCCAACTCCTGAGTCCTAGGGTGTTTGAATACATGGAGTGAGTAATGTGAAGAACAATTAGCAAAGACCAAGAAGGAGAAATCAAAAAGGCCAGGAGAAGAAACAAGGCATGTGGTAACAGGGGAGCAAGTATAAACAGTATTTCATGGAGTGATTGGGTCATATGGTACTAAGAGTTAGAATGACCTTATAATATATTATCCAAATCTGGAAGCATTGCAGAATGAAAGCAGCAGCTATAAATAATTAAAACAGGACAATAGACAGAAATATGATTGTCCCAGGAAAAGTATAGGATGTATACTCAAACTATTCATAGGCCAGTGTAGATGGTCTAAGAATTAATTGTTAGATTCAGTAAAGTGGTGGCCATAAATATCCATCAGAAGAGTAATTTCAGAGATTGGCGATGATTGGAGAATGCTGAAGACAAAACAGAAGTCAGTAAAAATTGGAGGACAGTGAATACAGACAATTGTCTCAACACATCAAAGGAAGGAGACAGAATAATGATGGTATGGTCAAGGAAGACAAAAGAGGAGTGCTTTTTTGTGTGTATAGGTGTATATGCTTGTGTGTGTGTGTGTGTGTATTTAATAAGAAAAATAGTAAGTCATTATTCTCATCTTCCTACTGGGCAGGCAAAAAATAGTAAGTCATTATTCTCATCTTCCTACTGGGCAGGCACTACAACCATACCATAAAGCAATCTGTGTCCAGGACAGGAAGCATCCAAGTGAAAATCCTTCATTGGCTTCAGATGGATGGTGGCCCGTATTTTACAGACGGATGCTTTAATGCTGTGAGCCTGTGCAGTGTCATTTGGAATATTTTGTTACATCTAGAAGTAGAATTTAGCACCTTGATGATATTAAAGTTTCCAGTCTCTTCAAGACCTAAGATGCTATTTGTCTGACATGAGAACTTACTCCAATAACAGTAAAACCCACCAGCAAGACTAACTGAATAAATCAGGAAAGGCTTGCCAGACAACGTACCCTAAATTCTAGATACCAGAGTGTTAGACATGTAAAGGAGGCAGAATCACAGAGCGTGAATAGGCACTGTCACCCAATAGCATAGACTTGAATCCTGTCTTTAACATTATATGGCTATGTGACCTAAGGCAAGTTCAAATCTCTCTCTGATTCAATTTTCTGAGCTATAAAATAGAAATACAACAACAAGAAGACACCTACTTGTATTTATTTTGAGCATTAAAAGAGTTAATACCCATTAAGTGTTTGGAACAATATCTGGCACAGAATAAATGTTCAAATAGAGTGAACTACAATGATTTAAATGTTGCATTTTGAGCAATGAATTTGGAAAGGGACCTCAGTTTTTATTATCAAAAAGCAAATAGGTTTTAATTTCTAGATGGAATTCAAAGGCTGCTTAAATAAAACCAGTAGAACAGTGTAATGTAAATAGAGCCAAAGTGATGAAATTTGAAAAACTGCAGCACATCCTGGCTCTGCTCTCAAAAGTTGAGGAACTTTGAATAAAAAACTCAGGTATTCTAAGTTTTAGTTTCCTTTAGGATAATATGAGATAATAATATATACTCTATAGTTTCTTTGTTGAGAAGAATATATGAGGAACCTCATATGTGGGGATATAATTACTACATATTAAATTATGCTTTCTTGTTTTCTAAGTTTTATTTTTATTTTTATCTTAAGTTTTGGGGTACCTGTGCAGGATGTGCAGGTTTGTTACATAGGTAAATGTGTGCCATGGTGGTTTGCTGCACCTATCAACCTATCACCTAGGTATTGAGTCCCACATGCATTAGCTATTTTTTCCTAAAGCTCTCTCCCCACATCCCTCCTGCCAGTGGAACCCAGTGTCGTTCCCCTCCCTTTGTCCATGTATTCTCACTGTTTAGCTCCTACTTATAAATGAGAACATGTGGTGTTTGTTTTTCTGCTCCTGGGTTAGTTTGCTGAAAATGGCTTCCAGCTCCATCCATGTCACTGCAAAAGACATGATCTCATTCTTTTTTATAGTGGCATAGTATTTCATGGTGTATAAGTATCACGTTTTCTTTATCCAGTCTATCATTGGTGGGCATTTGGGTTGATTTCATGTCTTTGCTATTGCGAATAGTGCCACAGTGAACATATATGTGCATGTATCTTTGTAATAGAATGATTTATATTCCTTTGGGTATATACCCACTAATGGGATCACTGGGTCAAATGGTATTTCTCGTTCTAGATCTTTAAAGAATTGCCACACCATCTTCCACAATGGACTAATTTACATTCCCATCAACAGCATAAAAGCGTTCCTGTTTCTCCCCAACCTCAGAAGCATCTGTTGTTTCTTGACTTTTTAATAATCACCATTCTGATTGGCATGAGATGATATCTCACGGTGGTTTTGGTTTGTATTTCTCTAATGATCAGTGATGCTGAGGTTTTTGCCATACGTTTTTTGGCCACATAAATGTCTTCTTTTGAGAAGTGTCTGTTCAAGTCCTTTGCCCACATTTTAATGTTTTTTTTTCTTGTAATTTGTTTAAGTTCCTTGTAGATTTTTGATATTAGAACTTTGTCAGATGGATAGATTGCAAACATTTTAGCTCACTCTGTAGGTTGCCTGTTCACTGTGATAATTTCTTTTGCTGTGCAGAATCTCTTTAGTTTAATTGGATCCCATTTGTCAATTTTTGCTTTTGTCGCAGTTGCTTTTGGTGATTTTGTCAGGAAATCTTTGCCCATACCTATGTCCTGAATGGTATTGGCTAGATTTTCTTCTAGGGTTTTTATAGTTTCGGGTTTTACATTTAAATCTTTAATCCACATCGTTAATTTTTGTACAAGGTGTGAGGAAGGGGTCCAGTTTCAATTTTCTGCATATGGCTATCCAGTTCTTCCAGCACCATTTACTAAATAGGGAATCCTTTCCCCATTGCTTGTTTTTGTCAGGTTTGTTGAAGATCAGATGGTTGTAGATGTGTGGTCTTAGAGTTCACTATTCTATTCCATTGGTGTATGTGTCTCTATTTGGACCAATTCTGTGCTGTTTTGGTTATTGTACCTTGTAGTATAAAGTCTGGTAGCGAGATGCCGCCAGCTTTGTTCTTTTTGTTTAGGATTGTCTTGGCTATATGAGCTGTTTTTTGGTTCCATACGAATTTTATCTTATTTTTATTTATTTATTTTTTTGAGATGGAGTCTCTCTCTGTTACCCATGCTGGAGTACAGTCTTGTGATCTTGGCTCACTGCAGGCTCCACCTCCCAGGTTCAAGTGATCTTCCCATTACAGGTGTGTGCCATCACGCCTGGCTATTTTTGTGTGTGTATTTTTAGTAGAGATGGGGTTTTACCATGTTGTCCAGGCTGGTCTCAAACTCCTGACCTCAAGTGATCTGCCTACCTCAGCCCCACAAAGTGTTACAATTATAGGCATGAGCCACCACACCCGGCCCCATACGAATTTTAAAATCGTTAAATTCTATGAAGAATATTAATGGTAATTTAATGGGAATAGCATTGAATCTATAAATTACTTTGGGCAGTATGGCCATTTTCAAGATTTTGATTCCTCCTGTCCGTAAGCATGGAATGTTTTTACATTTATTTGTGTCCTCTCTGATTTCCTTGAGCAGTGGTTTGTAGTTCTCCTTGAAGAGGTCCTTCACTTCCCTTGCTAGCTGTATTCCAAGGTATTTAATTCTTTTTGTATGCTTTCTTGTTTTCAATTGTTTTCACCTTATCGTTTTCCCTCCACCTCCTCTCCTACTTAAGCATATGTGAAGGCTTAATATGTGCACTACCATCAAGGTAGGATAAAACACAAAGAACCAGGAGTCGGATGTTAACTTTTAGTTTGTTAGGGATACTTTGGTAAATTTGTAACCGTTTCTTAATGGTTGTTGTTGTTTGTTTGTTTTTAATTTTTAGGAGTCTGGTGCTTGGGAAGAAAAATTGTGATTCTTTCTGCCCTGCCTCCCAATTTTATTTATTTTAATTTTAAAATTTGGTTTTAAATATGAAGAATTAATGCCTGGAAAACAGAGTTTAAATAGAGTTGAAACAACAAACTAGTAAGTGGGGAACAAAATGCATAATTATGTAAGGATCAATTTCTGACCTAAAGGTGAACATTTTGAGCAGTTAGAAGGAAATAAAGAATAAGAGGAAAATAAGCAGGTATTAAAAGCTGGTGGTATCTAAACAGCAGACCATCACTGTTTAGACGGTGTTCCCATCTGGACATTTTTTAAGTTGGTAGAAACCAAATAGAAATATCATTAACGTTTGACGTATCACAAAGCAGAATTGCAGAAGATGGCCACTTACAGAGAAGCTTCTTGTGCTCTCTTGTCTAAATAGCAGAATGTCAGTGCTTGGAAGATCTATGCAGGTATGAGGGTATGTGAACTTTGCATACATTCCTGCTCAAATTCTACATGCTGCAGAGGATAGGCATGAGGTTGAGCACGGTGTCCTGGGGATGCAAGTGTAGCATATGACATAAACTAGAATGGGCCTCATAATCATAGCATCACAGCTTTTTACAAACTGTAAAGTTCACTCCTAAAAACCCGACTTTGGAGTAAGAACCCCATTTGTGCTCTTTAATGGGAATAATAAAAGCACTTAGAGGTTTGTGTAAAAATAAAATGTACTAATACATTGACTTTAGCACAATGTCAGGCACATATGAAATGTCCAAAATGTAACAGCACTTACTCTTAAGACAGTGAGAAAATATTATCGTTAAAATTTTCTCAAGTAAACAAAAGCAGAGTAGACCTTCCTAGCATTGGTTTTGATCTTCCGTCAGTGACAAATTAAACTGAATTGCATTTAAAACC
Source organism: Pan troglodytes (assembly GCF_028858775.2). Taxonomy (NCBI): domain Eukaryota; kingdom Metazoa; phylum Chordata; class Mammalia; order Primates; family Hominidae; genus Pan; species Pan troglodytes. Next base: position 120,447,061 of record NC_072406.2, read on the forward strand.
AGTTTCTGAAAATACACTGTGAAGGGAATAGGTTGAAAGTGTGGATTAATAGGTATGGAAGAATTCCACAACAGACCTCTATGATTTTTCGTTTATCACCTCTATTTCCATCTGTAGGTGTTTCCATCTGTACGAGTTTTCCAGAAAGTTTTGGTTGTTTATCCCAAGTACATGGCTATTATTTTGTGACAGTATAACACTCAACATTCTAAATATTTGACAATGTTCGTTCTGTTTTTCATTCCTCTCTTTTTTTGTGATATATTTGGTTGCATACATACTTACCTGCAAATTTACTTTTTTATATTTTAAAATATGCGATCATTTATCTAAAATAAATTCTACTTATATTTTCATTATTAAGGAAGAAGAATTTCACTGAAGTTATGAATTATGTTGGTATCTTAAGTATTATAGAAGCTGTCTGTGAGCCCATCCCACTTAGTCATAGAGAAGGTAGTTGGTGCTTATACTTAAAGGAGAGACTTCCCTTTTAGGAAAATATTTCTAGCCATCTAGTGACATCTACTTGGACCAAATCAAAATGCTGCCTTTGGAATAGTGAATTTAAGTCATACTAGAGAAAGTTGTCCCCAGTATGTTTGGCCTACAGTGAACAGTGTGAATATCCACAAACAAATTGAAGCTTATTACATAATAATTATATTCTTTATGCATTCAATACTATTATGGTGCCATCATGCACATATCAGGCACTTTGTCAGGAATTAAATATATAAAGAAGAATACAATTTTGTTCTTGCCCTTAAGATGGAGAGACAAACAAGTCAACATGTTAGAATGTCACTTTCTTTCATCTCTTAATCTCTCAGTATAAAATGTACTTATTTATATTTGCACTGGAAACTGTACATTTCAGGGAATTTCCTTTTAAGGGTATATAAGACATATTGAGGAAGTTTGGTCATAGAAACAGGCTCAGGAGATAATGGGGAGGTGTCTCTAATACCTGAGAGTAAGCAAAAGTTCCCTAGAGATGTCTCCTAATCTGAACCTTAAGAGTATAGTAAACAGAGCTAGCCTGACAAAGAAGAGTAGAAAGAACATGCCCAGTACATAAGGCCATAATGACCAAAGACACAGAATCTAACAACATAACAGGTAATTGAGCTGGAGAAAAACACAGGTCAGGACTGGGGAGGAAGGAGCTCAAGTCATAGCAATCTTGCTTATTATGTAAACAAACTGCACTCTATCATTATTTTTAGTTGATTTTGACAGGTTAAAGTTACATACAATTCTGGTTTATAAAACACATTGAAAAATAGACTTTATTTTGTTAAATTGGTGTGTGTTATAAAGAGGCACCATGTTCATCACACAAAAATGTTATGTGTGGAGTGAGAGGGTCAACTTTTCTTATACTAGGTCACACGCTTGACCATGTGGGATAGATTTAAAGGAAATATGAATGTGAGCAGAGAGAACACTAGGAGCCTCTGATTGTAGTTTAAGCAAGAAGTGATAAGGACCTGGAGTACACTGTATCCGCTACTTCTCTCTTAATGAATAACTAAGTCATATAGATGCTATTTTTTTCCTTCAAAATCTAAAGTATTCATTTTTTTCTGGAGAAGGTCCATCTTTAGGCCTCTAATGGTCAAGACTAAATATAAATATCTGAATCCTCATATGATTTGTGTAAAGGCTCCTGCTCAAGGACAAACTTTGTTTGTTATCCATGACAGGAGCCATTGAAAATCCGGTTAATTTATAAGGTAAAATAAGATAAATTTTAAGCATCATTGGGAAGAGAAAATAATAAATTTTAGAATCATTATATTTAGTGGCTAAAACTAGGCTTGGTAACACATATAATCAAGTAATAAGCATGTTGTAACCAATTTTTAATTGTGTTTTAATGATCAATACAGTTTGCTTTATTCCTTGAAAAATCTGTATTATATACCTGTTTTATTATCTGCCTTAGAAAATAATCCAAGTTCACATTGCCACCCCACCATTTCTTTAGCTATGTTCGAGCATATCTAAATCCCTGAAGAAATCACAACACAGGCTCACACTACAGTTCCCCCTGCATCACTACCCTTGTCTTCACATTCTGCTTGATATAATCCTTAACAATTTATTGTATTCAGTTATATTTTGTTGAATTCAGAAGTTGGTTCTTTAAGTAGTTGATTAACGAATTCATCATACCTGAAGTTCCAATCTCAAATCACATTAGTGATTACTGGAATACTTCATTTCACATAATAAATTCATGGCATATTCTTGAAATTTACACGTAAATTGATTTTTTGAATACACTATATTTTCAATGAGCTCTAGAGAAAGTTGTGGCACATCCTTTGGGGAAAATAAATTATCCCCTCTTAATTTATACAATTCATAAAATATTTTAATAAAATACCTCCCTTTTATTTCTATAAAGCCACCTATCGAGACCATTTGGTCCAGGAAATGAGATGTCAGGTACCCACAGATTTCTATTTACAGTAGTGAGAAGATTGAAATTCGCATCTGTTTAAAATAGGTTACTAGAAATTCCTTACCTAATCTCATTTTTACAACTGTCTCTTTTACTTTACTCTCAACAATAGCCTACACAATGATTTTATGAAACTATGAAATTAAAATAGTTCCTAAATGTTAAGCAGTAGTTCTAATGGAATATAATTTCATATCTTGGATAATGTTCCTTCTTCTGTCATTTTATAAGTGAATTGGAAAGATAAATTAATTGGAATGTATTCAGAGACTGTGAGAAGGCTGACAAGGAAACTATCTCCTACATGGAATAGGCAATGGAATAAAACATATTTAGCTCATGGAAGGGAAGGTTCAGAACAGACATAATAGCTCTTTATAAATTTCTGAATAATTGTTCTCTGGGAAAAAGTAGTAAGCTTATTGTAATCCTTCAGGAACTCAGACCACAATTAGGAATTAGAAAAAAGAAAAATGAAAACTTCAGAAAAATTACTAGAGTTGCTCTAAATGGGAATAAGCTGCTTCTTGAAGTACTGCACCTGTAGTCACTGGAAGTGTTCAAAAGAAAAGCTAAGTAGCCACCTCTCCAGCACCTCTTATATGAAATGAATCTTGAAGCACCCTTCTTAGATTCCAGTTCAAAGAGTCTGAGTATCTAGTAGATTATAGCAATGACTATATACCCATAGCTCCTCCTATCAAGGCATGGAGTTGATTTCCCATTAAGCACTAATTCTGGGCTTGGTCATATGACTTGGTCTAGCCAATGATGTGTTAGTAAGCAGAGGCTCAGAAAGGACTTGAGTAGTACCCATGGTACTGTGTTGCTGCTTTTGGAGCCTTCTACTGAGTGAATAAGGCCATACTACCCTGTTACATGATGAAGTGACTACACAGAAGAGATAAGCCATCCCAGCTATAGACCTCCACTACTACCAACACAATGGACCCTCGTCCAGCTGAACTGACATCTGACCAAAAGGCATGATTGAGTCAAGAATGTCTCTAACTTCACAGATAATTCCAGACCAGTTTTCCAATCTACAGGGTTGAGGGCCAACTCGATGGTTATTCCTTTAAGGCAAAAAGATTCATAGTTGTTTGTTATGCAGCAGTAAAAAAATGACAAATATATACAAAGTGGTACAGACCAAAAAAAGGTAATTATCTTCGGAGTGAAAAACGTCATGGAGTCCTGTGGTTCTCAGGAATTTCTTGAAAGGAAAAAGCGCATAAATGAGTTTGAAGGATGGGCAGAATATAAATACAGGGATAATTAGGAACTGCAAAGTAGGAAATATTATGAACAGTATGACCCAGTTGTTCTTTGATTGCAAGAATAGAAGACAACTTTGGCTAAAGATAAAGAGGAATTTGTGTGGAGACAGGGAAAATAGTTTAGAAAACCAAAGGCGAGTCTAAACAAACAGTCCCTTCAAAGGGCAATGCAGTAACAGGGCAAGTATGAGACTCTTAGTGGCAAGAAGTAAACATCATTCTCTTAAGAACACTACTCCTGGTATAAATTACTTCTAACTTTGCCTTTCAAAATCTGCCCTGGTATAATTGCTCCATGTTTAAACTCCTGGGAGAGGAGTTCTAACTTGCCCAAGATGATCACTCACTCAACCTTTGGCCAGAGAAGGAAAGGCACCTCAGAACTAGGAGAGGCATGTGTAACAGAGAATTGGCTCTGAAGGAAATTTAAGGAAGTGTTACCAAAGGAAAGGGGAGGGGTGCCTGAACAGCAATTCAGATGGGGTAGACTACCCATGATCAATTACAGGTTAACCACAGTTAAATCATATAATAATGAATAACATGCCCAACACTGTTGTAGATTTTTGAAGTATTAACTGAACCCTTTGAAGAAGAGTACTAATATTGACCTTATTTTACAGATATGGAAAGGGAGGTTAAGTGACTTACAGAAACATACGTAACACACACACACACACACACACACACACACACACACACACCCTACACAGTGACACCACATGTAATTGGGAATTTGATGTCTGTATTAAAAGCTCACTATCTTCTTCATTAAAATATAGGAGATTTACTGCTTACTTATTATCAAAATGTTCATTTTATGTTTATTCATAGATTAGAATTTCTATAAAGCAGGTGAATTCGCTAAGGCCATTTCATTGTATGTTTCTTATCAAATTTGAAAAAAAGTTACATAATTGGAAGCTTAGTTGAGCATAATATACCACCCTATATTTATGCTTGCAAATTTAGGCTATTTCACAGTGGATATAAGTGATCAGTCTTGAATATGGAGGCAATATAAGGCAAAGAATATGAAGCCTTTAAAAGGGAAAGTTTACAATGGCAGTGATACCAACACAGCAAGTGACTGAGTGAATAATTAGGACTAGTCAATCTGTATGCTAAAAATGTAAGAATGTTATATTAAATACGATATTTTTATTGGATTGTACTCCAAAATGGACAAACATCCAATAGTAGAGCTGATGCAAAAATTAGTTTTCCATCAACCATTAAACAGATCAATGATCTATTAACTAAGTCTTGCTAGCAATGAAATTTCATTATAATCTATGACCTGCATTTTGGACATTCTACTGACAAAGTTTAGCTTTGAATGAAATAGTTATTTTTTTACATAACCAACACTGATAAGTTTGTTCCTGATTGACAAGCATATTATATCAAAGTGATTTTGTCCTTTAAATCAAAGACTATTTCAGCTTTGGGTATGTTCAATATTCTTACATAATGAATAATTATATTCAGCTTATTTTGTAATACTTTTGTAGCCAAAACTTCACAAGAGACTCAGATGATTTTTAGTAAATCTCCACACTTAAGACAAAATATTATAAAGCCCTTTCTGTCAAAACACATTTTCAAAGTTATTTCCATAGCAGTGCAAATCTTTTCATTCTCTCCCTCCTCCACCCACATGCAATGTCCTCAACAAAGTCAGCAGGAGTTCACACATACACATGCAAATTGTTAGAGAACTACTGGGAAGATGGGGTTGGAATAGTTTATGAATAGTAGCATTATTCTAATTTTTAAATTAAAAGATTAGAGAAAGTTTATAAAAATATGGAGAATGATTTAATACAATTGCAATAATCACTTTCATTTATATAACATTTTCTTCTTATGACAAACTTCTTCAGGATAGGGAGAAATATCAGACCTTATTAATAAAGGAAACAAAACATCTTATTGGAAAAATATTCAACCAGTCATACAAATGTTAGGAAGACTATCCAATCTGTGTGTATTTTCTATAATGCTAATGAAGCAAAATATGGAATTTCCTTTCCATAACTTTGAGCTAAAATACCTGTCCTAGTATTAAGACCTACTCTAAAGAGCAGTAGAAAAACAGAAGTTCAATTAGAACTGGGGCTTGAGAAGGCAGAGAAGGTTGAGCAAAGGTTTGTTTGTGTTTTTTTGTTTGTTTGTTTTTTGTTTTTGTTTTGTTTTTTGTTAGTTTTTTGAGATGAAGTCTTTGCTCTGTGGCCAGGCTGGAGTGCAGTGGTGCGATCTCAGCTCACTGCAACCTCCAACTCCCTGATTCAAGCGATTCTCCTGCCTCAGCCTCCCAAGTAGCTGGGATTACAGGCACATGCCACCACATGCAACTATTTTTTGTATTTTTAGTAGAGATGGGGCTTCACCATGTTGGCCAGGATGGTCTCGATCTCCTGACCTCATGATCTGCCTGCCTCGGCCTCACAAAGTGCTGGAATTACAGCCATAAGCTACCATGCTTGGCCACAGCAAAAGTTTTAAATAAATTTTACCACATATTAGTGAAAAAAGTAGACTTAAATAAAGTCAAGAAAAAGATGAAGAAAGGAGGTAAGCTAAGATTAAAAATAAGAGCTGCGTGACATTTGGATAAACATATGTTAAGTTTTCTTTGATAAGGTTAATAAAACCACTAAGCTAATTACAAATACTAGAGAAATTGTACATTTTCAATTTTCCCACCACAATATGTACCTGTATTATATATTAATACAAATAAATTTTATTAGGCAAAGGACACCCTATTTAATAAATGGTGCTGGGAAAACTGGCTAATCACATATGGAAGAATGAAATTGGATCTCTATCTCTCACCATGTAAAAAATCAACTGTAGATGTATCAAAGGCTTTAAGACCAAAACCATAAAAATTCTCGAAGATAACCTAGGAAAAACTCTTTTGGCATTGACCTGGACAAAGAATTCATGACTAAGACCCCCAAAGCAAATGCAACAAAAACAAAAATAAATGAGACCTAATTAAGCTAAAAATCTTCTGTACAACAAAAGAAATAGTCATCAAAGTAAACAGGCAAACCACAGAATGGGAGAAAATATTTGCCAAGTATGCATCTGACAATGCACTAATGCAAGGAACTCAAACAAATGAACAAGAATAAAAGAAATAACTCCATCAAAAAGTGAGCAAATAACATGAACAGACATTTCTCAAAAGCAGAAGATATATACATGGTCAATAAACACATGAACAAAATGTTCAATATCACTAATCATCAGGGAAATGCAAATTAAAACCTCAATGAGATACCACCTTACTCCTGCAATAATGGCCATTATTAAAAAGTCAAAAAACAACAGATAGTGGCATGGATGTGGTAAAAAGGGAATGCTTATACACTGCTGGTGGGAATGTAAATTAGTACAACCTCTATGGAAAACAGTATGGATATTTCTTAAAAAACTAAAAGTAGATCTACAATTTGATCCAGAAATCCCACTATTATTTATCCAGAGGAAAAAAGTCATTATATCAAAAAGACACCTGCACATGTATGTTTATTGCAGCCCAATTCACAATTGCAAAGACACGGAACCAACTTAGGTGCCCACTGACAAATGAGTGGATAAATAAAATGTGGTATATATACACCATGGAATACTACTTGGTCATTAAAAAGAACAAAATAATGTCTTTTCAGCAACTTGGATGGAGCTGGAGGCCATTATTCTAAGTCCATGTGCTGCACACCAGTCAGAGCGATTACATAAAACATAAGTTACCATTACGCTGCTTCTCAGCTCAAAACCCTCCAAGAACTCCCCTTTTCTCATTATATAAAGTCAATGTCCTTACATGACCTGGCCTAATCCAATCTTTCTGGCCTCAGCTCACACAATTTTACCCCTTGGTCACTCAGGCAGCTGCATTGGCCTCTTCACTGTTCCAAGCTATTTGCTTTGCTTAGACTTCTTTCCTGCAGATATTTCCATGCTTTAATTCTTTACCTACTTAAAGTCTTTCTCAAACGTTACCTTAAATAAACCCACCTTTATTCCATAATACAACACATTTTTGCTTGCTTACTATGCTATCATTTATTGCCTATTTTTCCTTACTAGAATGTAAGGTAAAAGACAGCAGGAAATGTTTTTATGTGTATCTTTTATTGTTGCTGTATCCCCAAATTCAACAAATAATGCCTTTCATATAATAGATACCTAAAATATATTTTAGTAAATGAAGAAAATTTAAAGAAAATATTCAAAAAATAACACTTATGAACACTTTGGGAAGATTTCATTTTGAGAGAGTAGTGCAGGTGTACGCAATGCACTACAATGTTTATATCACTTAAAATATTTGTGACACATTCCATTTGATCTTCAGATAAAATAATAACAATAAGTTGTAAGTGGTTTAGAGGCAGTCATCTGTCTAAAAAAAATCCATACAATATTATATCTTGGGATCACTCAATTTTCTGTTGTCCTCTAAGGAAGAACTGTAGATAAGAACTGAATATTGGAACCTTCCCCAGTCAAACATGAGTGAGTTTAGTTTTCAGGCAGTTTGCATGAAGTTTAGTTTTCACGAGTTGAAGTTGCACGAGTTTAGTTTTCAGGCAGTTTAGTTTTCAGGCAGTATACATATAGCATTTGAAATGTTTTCTATTTAAATAGATCAAATGCTCACAGCTACTCCTATTCTGTCTATGCCATTGAAGTTATCTGTGTACATCAATGTTTCTTTTTTGAAACAAACAGTTTTGGAGCTACTATAAGTATAATAAGTATGTATTTTATATTGGATGTTGCGTGCTTGTGGTGAAAAAATAAGTCTTTAACATCGGACAAAGCTGAGATTAAATTCAGTTCTTCTCTTTACAAGTTGTATAGCCTTGAGCATGTTGCTTAACTTCTTTGAATCTTTAGTTGACTAAATGTGATTTGGGGGTGGTGCTATCACCCACCACTTTATTGAAAAGATTAAATAAGATAATGCTTATAATATACAGTGGAGTTAGACAGTGACTGGAACAAGAAACGATCCATAATATTACTGATCATAACTAAAATTTATTGAGTATTTATATTTCAAACAGTCTCATAAGTGCCTTATGATAATACATAAGATGTGAAAGGTACCTATTATCTTATACACTTATATAATACTTGTAAGGTAATACTTTCACTCAAGCATCTCTGTAAACAGAGGAGAGAGAATTAATCCACATTTTGTACAGGGCTTACAACTCCACACAGAATTTGCTGATTCTCTTTCCTATTTCCCTCAGATTCAAGAATGAACTGCACTGTCTTGAATTCCAGAGCAATTAAATAATGTTTCTCTACCTTTTAGGTTTTTTTGAGATAGAGTCTCACTCTGTCGCCCAGGCTGGAGTGGAGTGATAAGATCTTGGTTCACTGCAACCTTCACCTCCCAGGTTCAAGCAATTCTCCTGCCTCAGCCTCCCGGGTAGCCGGGACTACAGGTGCACGATGCCATGCCCAGCTAATTTTTTTTTTTTTTTTTGCATTTTTTAGTAGAGACGGAGTTTCACCATATTGCCCAGGCTGGCCTTGAACTCCTGAATTCAAGTAATCCGCCCTCCTCAGCCTCCCAAAGTGCTGGGATTACAGGCATGAGCACCCGCGCCCTGCCTATTTTTATTTATGTATTTTTTAAGATGCTAAGAGAGTTCATTCGTTCTTCATTTTTCCTTTGTTGTCTTTGCAAAGACATTGTCATTTAGCTGCCTTACTCGAGGAGAGGGAGCTTCTGGTTTCTGAATTCAGTGCACACGAACTCCAAAATCAAGAAACAAAATCTTCCCCAAACTGTTTGGGGTGGCTGTGGTTACAGGCAGCAATCACAGGTGTAGGCTGGTATGAAATCCAAGTGAGGGAGGATAAAGACAGGCCTGAAGTATACTTCAGGATGTAAAGCAAAAGAATAGACAGAACAAAGGGCCTCTGAAATGTAGAGGCCTCTCCTGCTTGAGTGCCCAAGGAAAACAATGAATAATAATTTGGGGAAACGAATCCACGCATAACAGTAAAACTTGAAAACACTGCACAAGAAAACTGCTCCAGCACTGTTGAATGGAAACACAAAAGGGACAAGAAAGCTGAGAGGCTGACCTGTATATATTATAAGCATGGGCCTTTTCAAAGAGGTATGTAAATGCTTTGAAGCTACACACAGCAAAGGAAGAATAAATTTCTCCATGGACAGTCAGAAGCTGGCTAAAACTAAAATAAAGGGAAAAATAAACAGAAAGAAAGTGAGGTGACAGAGCTTCAATCCCGATCAGAAGAGTGACACTAATTACAAAATATATGAACTCTGACTAGGTATCAGTCACTATTTTACTATATACCTATACCTATATTTGTGTGTATATCTATATGTATTATCTCATTTGATCCTCAGACAACTCTGTAAGAGTGAAATTACCTACTTTACAGGGATTCTGAAATTGAAGCTTAAAATTATTAGTATGAGGCCTAAGGTTACTCAGCTATTTAATGTAAAAACAGCATTTAAACTCAAACATACATTATGTCTAAGTTCCTTCTCAATTACCATGCTGTGTTTTTAAGAAAGTGTCTTTCCAGTTCTTGTTGGAATTATTGCCAGAGCCCTACTAGCAGCAGCCATTCTTACCAACCTGAAAGAGAATATTCCATTCTGCTGTTTTCAGCAATTTGTTGTTCATGACCACGTAATGTTTACACATGGCCTATTAATTACATATCATATCTTTCTAAGCCAAAAATGTGAATCCATTTAAAAAAACAGTTGAACTTCATTGTTATTTTATTTTTGTGTACCCCTCCTCCACTAATCTCTTTCTCTAAAGCAATCAGGAAAATATTACATTAGTTATCTTCAGATTATACGGCAATATCAAAGCTATCAGGAGAATTTAACTACAGAGGATAGACATATAAACAGTTTCTGTTACAAGGTTTCCTCTCTTGTTGGCCAAATCTCTTCCTGGAATATACTGCAATATCACATTTGGTTTGGTATTTAAATTTGTAGGGAGAATGCAAGGAATATGTGTTGGTTATATGTATGGTGAACATGAAATGTATAATTCTACCTGAAAGTTGTAGAGAGTAAACTGCTGGACAGAACATCTACTCAATTCATGTATATTGGGACTATTCTTGGAAAACTGAGACCATTTGCCTGGTTATGTGTTGCTTCATCTCTTAGGAAGTGTGAAGAGTTTTAGACACATTTTAACATTTTTGTACTTTTCCTGGCAAGTCACGGATGTATCTTTCCAATGTCAGCTACTTATTTATAGCCCAGCAATGCACTAGATCCCTGAAAATGACAGACTGGTTTGTTCAAAATGAAAGGAAAGTTGAGTGCTGGGTGGTTCTGTCCTATTTGATGGGAAATTAAAACATATCTTTGCAGATAACTCAAGCCTTTCCTTCTCTGCTAAGTGAAAACAATCATTAAAGTTCTCTCCTCTACTTATAAAATGGTCTGAGCTTTCCAGTTTGTACCAGGTTCACAAAACTCAAAGACATAATTGCCTTCCCCTCTCCCTCCAATTCACCTACAGATGTGAGCTTTATGCTCTTTCTCTCTTAAACTAGGGACTTTTACGTATTTCATATATTGTTAGCCACTCAAAAGAAAGCCTTCATTCTTGTGCCTCTGTTATTACTTTAGTAATATGTGTATTTTTGAAAATTTAGATTTCTTGGTATTACCTACCATACCCAAGTTTTATCAAAAATGGAGAAAAGCAGTCAAGTCTTATGTTTATGTAAGTCATGTGAACTCTTTAAAGGCAAGGGAGCTTATTTTATGAATAACTTATGTCTCCTCAATATGCACGTGTCAGTGAATATTGTTGAGTGGATAAATTATTTGTTGAATATTAATGGTTGAAATTGAGAGGGTCTTGAATTATCTAATAACAATCATTTTTAGCAAAGGTATCTGAGGCAAATTCACACTCATAATGCTCTAATCCCCATTCCAGTATCTTTCAAATTCTTTTTTACTGGGGAAAAAAACTATGTATTTGAAATACCTAAATTAATGTGTTGCTTAAAAACTCAACCATATTGACCCATGACATCTTCTGAGACCTAGAAGGGTGGATCAATTTATTTTATGGCAACCCATGAACAGCTGTCCACAATAATTTCTAATGAGTTCATTTGATTCTGACACACAATGTCTTGACCTCATCATCTGGGCCCATCTGTGAGAATGGCAGGAAGCCCTCAAGCAAGGTGGCAGGCCACAGGCCATCTGCAGCCTGGCACAGGTAGGAGGGTGGGTGGAGTGGAGCTGGCAGAACGATGTTGCCACCAAGCCAAGTCCTTTCATAGCAGCAGCTTGGCCACCTCTCAAATTTGCCTTTTTAATACATTTATTTTTTATTTTTATTTTTTACTTTTATTCGTGACCAGTAACAACCAGGGAAAAATAAAAGAGTGTAAAATAAAATCTAGTGAAGGCTGTGAAATAAAAGGAACTAAAACTCACCAAAAGGTAGACTGGGTTGCGATTAAGAACTAAAGAAAAAAAAAGGCACTAAAAATAATTATCATGGCCATAGAGTGCTGGAGCTACAGGATAACTTAGAGAAAAAGTTCTACTTCTGTATTAGACAAAACTGAGGTCCATAGAGAAATGCTGTATTTATGTACAGTAATAAATCCACAAAACTCCATATCTTTTTATTACTACAAAGTGAGTCCCAAGAAGGTAAGGATTATCTATTTTGTTCAAGGAAGTATCTCTGAACTTACAATAATGCCTTAAACGTAGTAGCCATTTATTAAATGCATGTGAATAAATCTCAAAGGTTTTTGTTGTTGAAGTCAGTGTAACACATTTTTAAGATATTAAAGTCAGAGTCAAACAGATATGGTATGAATGCTGATTATTACCTACTAGACATGTAATTCAGGGCTAGCAAGTGTTTTGATTGGATGGAGAAGGAACAAAGCCTTAGATAGAGTTAATCCACATATTATATCCTGCAAGGAAGAAAGGAAGAGAGAAAAGGAGGGAGGGAGAGAGGAAGTGAGGGAAGAGGGAAAGAGGAGGGAGGAAGGAAGAAGGATGAGAGAAGAAAGAGGGTGGAAAGGTGAAAGTAAAAAGGGGAAAACAAGGAAAAGGGAAAGAAGAAGAAACGAAAGAATGTGAAAGAAAAATAAGAAGGAAGGAGAGGTCAACAACCCTATAAAAAGATGTTCAACACTAGTGCCATTAGAAAAATGCAAATTATAACCACAATAAGATAGCACTTTATACCCATTAGAATGGCTATTATTTAAAAAAATCACACACCAAAACCAGAAAATATGAAGTGTTTGTGAGGCTGTAAAGAAATTAGAAGCTTTGTGCACCACAAGAGGAAATGTGAAATGTTGCAGCCACTGTGGAAAACACTTTGGTGGTTCCTCAAAAAGTTAAACATGGGACTTCCATATAATCCAGCAATTTCATTTCTAGGTGCATACGAAAAGGAATTGACAGATACTTGTACACCTGTGTCCCAGTGTTCTTCACATTATTCACAATCGCTAACAGGTAGAAATAACCCAAGTGATCATCAGCAGAAGCATGGTAAACAAAATATGATATAAGGATACAACGGAATATTAGTCAATCTTAAAAGGAATAAAATTTTGATACATTCTACAACATGACTGAACCTTGAAAACAGTATGCTAAGCGAAATAAGTCAGACACAGATGAACATATCATGTGATTCCACTTATATTAAGTACCTAAAGCATTCAAATTCAAAGAGAAAGGAGGTAAAATAGAGGTTACTAGGGGCAAGAGGGTCTTCCAGAGGGAGGGGGAAATGGTGAGTTATTGCTTAATGGGTAAAGAGTTTCTGCTTGAGATGATGAAAAGTTTTGGAGATGAATAGTAACAATGGTTGTACAACACCATTAATGTACTTAAAGCCATTGAATTATCCAATTAGATATGGTTAAAATGGCTAGTTTTATGTTACATGTATTTTATCACAATAAATACATTAAAAAGAAAAGAGAGCTAATATACAACTAATGAACAATTAGGAGGAAAAAAATTTAATGGACAGTGCTTTGTTGCCTAACCAGTTTTTATTCCCTCACTTTTCTTATATCTCTTACATTTACCACTGGATGATACTAAAAGGAAATGAAGATAATTTCATCCAAATCGCCAGAATGATAGTTTAAGAGATTTTAAAGCAGGGACAAGTCAATTAGATCATTGAATTGCTCTGGACATATAATTTTCTAATAATGTTAAAATTGAGAATTTGTTGTTGATATTTATTCGAAGCAAATTTCTACTGTTCTCCAGTTGTAAGTGAGAAGAACATACATAAATCTAATGTCAGGCACTTTACAACCACAAGGAAGGCATCCTTAGAATGACGCAGCCACATGGAGACGGGTATATCTTAGGAAAACAAATCTCAAATTAAAATGGAGCTGGCATCTTGATAGAAAGCTACCTGGATCCTACACTGCCTCTAGTCTTGTTTAAACAATAATGACATGGTTTTCAATTATTTTTCAGGCAAAATAATTATATTAGAAAATTAGAAATACCGAATAAGTCTTTCCTTAGACTAGCTCTCCTCATTCGTGCATTTTTATAAGAATGTTTGAAAAAATAATGAGATTTCCACAAAGATATCCCCTAACACTGTAGATCTATAATTCCTTCAACCATAATCTAAGGCCTGAACGGTCCTCTTCTTGGCCTCAGAGATTTTTGATATCCTTACATAAAAAGACCAAGTAACTTAGGAAAGGCGATGGTTTATTAGTAAAACTGCTTAATAACAGCTGCATGATCATATGCTGAACATCTTCATCATTAGATTAGGTGATCTCTTTTGCAAATAAAGCTTTTTTATTTTCTTATTCAAGGACCAACCTAGATTGATCTCCTGTAGTTTTTTGTTTGTTTGTTTGTTTGTTTTGAGACGGAGTCTCCCTCTGTCGCCCAGGCTGGAGTGCAGTGGCAGGATCTCAGCTCACTGCAAGCTCCGCCTCCCGTGTTCACGCCATTCTCCTACCTCAGCCTCCTGAGTAGCTGGGACTACAGGCGCCTGCCACCACGACCGGCTAATTTTTTGTATTTTTGGTAGAGATGGGGTTTCACCGTGTTAGCCAGGATGGTCTGGATCTCCTGACCTCGTGATCCGCCCGCCTCGGCCTCCCAAAGTGCTGGGATTACAGGCATGAGCCACCGTGCTCGGCTGATCTCCTGTAGTTTTAACAAACGAACTCATATGAAAAATTATGGAATGTCTCTGACTTTCTTGGAAATGTCAATTAAGATGGTGTCTAAATGATCTTTCTAAATGTATGGAGTATTTCAACAAACAGACCAAGATGTCTTTCTTTTTTTTTTTTCTTTTTTTTTTCTTGTTTTTTAATTTTTTATTATACTTTAAGTTTTAGGGTACATGTGCACATTCTGCAGGTTAGTTACATATGTATACATGTGCCATGCTGGTGCACTGCACCCACTAACTCGTCATCTAGCATTAGGTATATCTCCCAATGCTATCCCTCCCCCCTCCCCCCACCCCACAACAGTCCCCAGAGTGTGATGTTCCCCTTCCTGTGTCCATGTGTTCTCATTGTTCAATTCCCACCTATGAGTGAGAATGTGCAGTGTTTGGTTTTTTGTTCTTGCGATAGTTTACTGAGAATGATGTTTTCCAATTTCATCCATGTCCCTACAAAGGACATGAACTCATCATTTTTTATGGCTGCATAGTATTCCATGGTGTATATGTGCCACATTTTCTTAATCCAGTCTAGCATTGTTGGACATTTGGGTTGGTTCCAAGTCTTTGCTATTGTGAATAATGCCACAATAAACATACATGTGCATGTGTCTTTATAGCAGCATGATTTATAGTCCCTTGGGTATATACCCAGTAATGGGATGGCTGGGTCAAATGGTATTTCTAGTTCTAGATCCCTGAGGAATCGCCACACTGACTTCCACAATGGTTGAACTAGTTTACAGTCCTACCAACAGTATAAAAGTGTTCCTATTTCTCCACATCCTCTCCAGCACCTGTTGTTTCCTGACTTTTTAATGATTGCCATTCTAACTGGTGTGAGATGGTATCTAATGAACTCAAACAAATTTACAAGAAAAAAACAAACAACCCCATCAAAAAGTGGGCGAAGGACATGAACAGACACTTCTCAAAAGAAGACATTTATGCAGCCAAAAAACACATGAAAAAATGCTCATCATCACTGGCCATCAGAGAAATGCAGACCAAGATGTCTTTCTAAATAACAATATAATAGGATGAAAAAGCATAGCTGGCATAAAGCTTCCTGGGGTATGAGCTTCCATCTCTTTCTCAGCTTCTAATTAGCATGTGATACTATCATTCCCCAACTTACAGGGCATGAAAAATAACACTGACTTTATATATACATGTGTACTGCATGAATACATGTATACACACATACATAAATACATACATCACATAAAGTGCATGCATATGTAAAATAAACCTCCTCCCTTCCAGATCTATTCTGAGAGTGGAATTTTCAAGCAAGAGCTTAGATGGAAGAAAAGCATACATGGTCAACTTATCAATTTGGAGGATCCTTGGGGACACTAAATCTTCTGTTATCATGAGAAGGAAGATCCTTATATACCCAAAGGTAAGTCTGGCCGTCATGATAAAATGCAATGTTGTACTTACACATAGGCCAAATAAAGTATTTTCCCACTTGAATCCACTTCAAAAGAACAAGAGAGTTCTGCTTATTCAAATGTACATTCTCAATGGCCTACTGTTGCACAGAATATCCAGAGGATACAAATTTCCATTTACCAGTATAGAACCCCTAAAGTATAAACAGACCTCTATAAAAGGAGTAATATTATATCATTTATTGAAATTTGCATTTTAGAAAAATACCTGGAGCCAGAATATTACCTGAGAGTGTGTTTTAATTGTGAAGGGCTTAGTAACA
Source organism: Pan troglodytes (assembly GCF_028858775.2). NCBI lineage: Eukaryota > Metazoa > Chordata > Mammalia > Primates > Hominidae > Pan > Pan troglodytes. The sequence goes on from NC_072406.2 coordinate 120,463,816, forward strand.
GAGAACATTGCATGGAGACAAAATGCTGGCTTTTCAAACAGCAATTTTTTTTTTTTTTTTTTTTTTTGAGACGAGGTCTTGCTCTGTTGTCTGGCTTGGCATGCTGTGGTGCGATCTTGACTCACTACAACCTTGGCATTCCAGGCTCAAACGATCCTCCCACCTCAGCCTCACCAGTAGTTGGGTCAACAGGTGCATGACACCACTTTGAGCTAATTTTTGCATTTTTTTTGTTGTTGTTGAAGAGACAGGGTTTCTCCATGTTGCCCAGGCTGGTCTCAAACTCCTGGGCTCAAGTGATCTGCCCGCCTCAACCTCCCAAAGTGCTGGGACTACAGGCGTGAACCTCCGTGTCTTGCCAGGCAATCTTAAGAATTGACTTTGGGCTGGGCGCAGTGGCTCACGTCTGTACTCTTCAGCACTTTGGGAGGCTAAGGCAGGTGGATCACCTGAGGTCGGGAGTTCAAGACCACCCTGACCAACATGGATGAATCCTGTCTCTACTAAAAAAACAAAATTAGATGGGCATGGTGGCACATGCCTATAATCCCAGATACTCAGGAGGCTGAGGCAGGAGAATCACTTGAACCCAGGGAGGCAGAAGTTGCAGTGAGCCGAGATCACGCCATTGCACTCCAGCTTGAGCAATAAGAGCAAAACTCAATCTCAAACAAAAAACAAAAAACAAACAAACGAACAAAAACACTTCGGTACCTTTTGCACTTGTGACCATTGGAAGTCATTTAATCTCTCTGAGTCCTAAAGGGTTGTTTCCAGGATTTTATAAAAGGTAAAACATCTAGCAGAATCCCTGGCATCAAATAGTCAATGCTTATTATGGAAAGCACTGTGACTTTGAGGACCTAAAGGAAAAAAATTGCAACAAAAATGGGGAACCAGTAGCAAAGATAAGAGAGGCTGGGATGTGCAGAGAGAATGAATGGACACACCAGACTATTAATTCCATATATGTTTCGCCAGTGGCAGCACCAGTCCTGAATGAGGCATGGAGCCCACAGTGAGCTTGCAAGATCTTGCCAGCTCTACACTCTTCAGCAGAAAAAAGTTCATCTGATTAAATCTCACATGTTCAGTTTCAGTGTCCCACTAGGATAATGATCTTCATTCCCTAGTCATTTTAATTTTTAATTGGCTGCCAATATTGGGGATTTGCTGAGGTAGACATTGCCCAATGTGGATCAAGGGAAATGTCATCATGAGGCAGCAATGAGTCCATGAGTTTCCATTGCTAAATCAAAAATAAGTGCAGGGATCAATTTTCCATTAAATGGAAGATAAATTGTTATCCAAGAGTTGATCAGAATGTGTCAATGGCTAAATATAGAGCAGAAAGCACACATTATTCATTATCAACTTGAAGTAATTCAAGGACAAGTAGATATTCACTAGCTCTCCTAAAGAAATGAACAAAAAAAAGCAACAACAATAATTTTTAAAAATCCAGTGGGTTCTAAAACTGCTATTTGTACATATTAAATAATAGCCCAGTGATTAAATTTGGATGTAATCAGGCAGATGTGAGTCAAAGCGTAACATCCACAACCTGCTACCTTTATAATCTGGAGAAATTACCTAAACCTCTCTAAATTTAAAAAATACACCTGCAAAATGGAGATAATTATAATTTGAATTATGTAAGATTATTGTAAAAATCAAATGACAAATGCAGGCAAATGATGTAACACAGTCTGACATGTATCAAGAGCTTAATAGCTGTGAGTTTCTGTTATTTTACACTTGCATATCAGTGCTGAATCCCTAAGATAATCATAAATATAAATAAATTTCCTAAGCCCCAGCTAGGAACAAAAACAAATCATCATTCTTAAGTCCAGGGTTTTACCTATACAGCATCTCTTAATGAAAGGTTGTTTTCATTCTCATATCCTGTCATTCGTAAACTACTTTAAAGATTTGAATGACTCACTCCTTCACATTACCTTTGAAAAATGAAATGTTCTTCCAAATTTGACATTCTATTTATAAAAATACACGAAGGAAATGTGTTTAAAATTAACATTCTAAGACCTTAATGTCACTTGCTGAATAGCTTGACAATTATGGTTGTTTCTTGAGAAGCATGATTACTCCCAAGTTGTTCATAGATTTAAACAGATAACATTTCCATAAAATCAGAGAACATTCTCAGTCAAGGGTATGAAGATAAAAGATTTCCTGTGGGAGAGGCGATTATTGAGTGGTGTTCCTGGCTGTATAATGGTATGTTTCAACTTTAAGAAACTGACTCCCCAAACCTATGTTTATTAACTGCAATGAAATATAAGCAACTCTAGGGTTATATTCATCTAGGAAGATATAAAACAAATGAATGGGGAAAAGAAAAAGTCTTCTGGCCAGGATTGTCAGAGACTGCATATGGAGTGAGAAATAAAAAAATGAGAAGAGGTCAGCTGCAGTACTTAACAAAAACCAGTTTGGACAGTTAAAGAAAGCATACCAAATCAGAATAGCCATCTTGTTTTACATAGTATTATTTTGTTTTTGTAAAAAAGGTAAATGATAATTGAAATATTTAAAAACTTCAAAATAAGTTTAAAAACAAGTTACAAATACCATACTCACCAAAATAAATGCATACTCTCACACCTCGAACATTATTTCACATATTCCTCTGGTCTCAATCTCCATATACATGCGTACATGTAATTTTAACAGAGGACAGTACTATATATGTGATTTTTATAACTTTTTAAAATAAGTCATTATTCAACTTAGCAAATATAGTTTTATATTATAATTTTAAGTGATGGATCATATTTCATTGTATTTATATTCTCAAATTTATTTGCAAATTCTTTAAGGAAATGTTCAATTTTGGTTTTTGTGATATTAGAAACTATAGCGGTTGGATGTGTGCACACCTCCTTTCACTTGTGTAACAATTTTATTGAGTCAAAGCATAGACACCATTCCTTAAGGAAAGCCACCGCAAAAATAAATAAAATCAGGTCACCTTGATTCTAGTCCTAGGTAAAATTTCATTCATTCTCTACATCTTTGTCTCAGTTTTCATGCTGGTAAAGTGAGAAAGTTAAGAACGCTGTTTAAGATCTTTTTCAGCTCCAAACTTCGGGGTATAAAAATAGAGAGGGGCTGAAACAGTAATTTGAAAGTGACCAGTAAGTAACACAATGAGGATATCAAAATATAAATTCATCTTCCACAGTCAAAGAGGCATCAGAGGAGCTGGGTTATAATCTCATTTCATATAATGAAACTTCAATAAAATATATTGGATTAAATCTTATAACCATTTTTTAAATGGGGAAACCAAAGCCCAGAGATGGAGAACTTTCCCCTCAATTTTGTAACTAGCTAATGTCAAAGCCATTGGCTCAAGCCAGATTTCAAGACTCTGATGCACAGCTTTAAGCACCAACAAAACTGCTGATTAAAGAAAAGTCATGAGGTGCTAAATTAATGTCACAACATATTACAGTTCAAAAGGGGCATGGGCAAGCAATTTGGAGAACATTAGGCTAAGTGAATTCAGCCAGGCACAGAAAGCCAAATGCCACATGATCTCATTTATATGTAGAATTTTTTAAAAAGTCAAAGTTTGACTATTAGTAAAAGTCAAACTCGAAGAAATAAGGAGTGGACTGGTGGTTACCAGGGCTGTGGTGGAGGGAGAGTGGAGATAGGCAGTTATTGGTTAAGGGGCACAAAATTTTAGTTAGACAGAAGAAAGAAATTTTTGAGATCTATTGCACAACAGGATGGACTATAGTCAATAATAATGGATTGGATATTTCAAAATAGCTAATAAAATTTCAAATCTCTCACCACAAAACAATATTAAGTGAGGTGATGAATATGTTGATCGGCTTAACTTAATCATTCCATATTCTACAAATATATAAAAATATCACATAAGTATTTCATTAATGTCTACAATTATGATTTGCCAACTAAAATATTGCTAACAATAAAGAACATGATAAAATCTAAATGAAAAACATGAATAGGACTTAAAAGAAAAATCGCTATAGAAATCAAGTGTGTGTGTGTGTGCGCGCGCGCGTGCGTGTGAATCAAAGAAAACCAATGCCAAATATCACTTTTGGCCTGTAAAATTTTCAAATTTTATTATTTTAGAAAACACGCACATGGCATGGTTGACATTGGGCAAAGGAATATGTACTTGCCAATTCTTTCAAATGACTAAACATGTCCATACCTTTAGTTCAATATTCCTAACTTTGGAAATTATCTTTAAAAAGTGTTCATAAATATACATAAATGTTTATAAGCCATGATCATGGTGAAAAATGAAAAACAGTCTAAATTCCTAAAACAGGTCATTGACTAAATTAAATATACAGGGCCAAATAATATGCCCCATTAAAAAGCAAGATTATAAAATATTTGAGATCAGTTAATATTTGATAGTGAGGAAGAGGTTTTTAAAAATTTAGAGGTAGTATGGCTCCAATATTTTAAGAAATAGTTATATCCAAATCAAGCAAACATACCTGCACACACAAAATATGTGCATTTTAAAATTTTCTTTTTTTCTTTACTATTTTCTTCATTTTCCAAATTTCTACAGTGTATTTGTATAGATATAATCAGAAAAATAATGAATAATACTTTTATAGCCCATTGTCAGGAGAGCAGTTTAGGGAACAAAATCATTTGTGCATAATATAGCCACTGTACATTGGACTTAACAATGATTACTTCATCTTAGTTAACAAACCTAAACTAGGACGTTTTCACGTCTGGGTCAAGATCAAATAAATTACCAATCTTGGTCTATTCCTCTAGCCATATATACCAAATATTTCAAAAGATCCTCCCTTTCTGATATTTTGGTATATAGCAATGACATCAAACAGAATTGTTTAATGTACAGTAGATGCCCAAATCCTTTAAGATATTTAGTTGGTCTATCTCCAATAAGACCAACTAAATTCCGTGAAGGCGAAAGAGATCTACCCCATTGAGGTCTCTAACCCACAAACTCTCAAAGCACAATTACTCCCTGGTGATCTCATCCTTCTCCTTGCTGCATGAATCCCTACCTAATTTTTCCTCCTGACAATTTCTCAAGGTGTGTTTGGGTAGTCTTTGAGCTATATCTCTTGTAATTATCATCAGAAGTGGGATATGCCTAAAAATGACAACATAGGAACATGTACCATTTAACATGAATCAGGAGAGCAGATGTGTGTTGCTGGACTCCAACTGAAATCTCGGCTCATCCCAGTCTTGTATTTTCAGGAACTCAACAACTGCGGTCTCTGTCTCCTTATATTATCTGTTATTCAATAAAATTTTGATTATTCCATTTTATTTATTTATACTAACTAATCTTGATAACTTTTCTCTTAGTGCAAAAAATTCCCATTTAGAACAACATTATTTATATAAATGCGATTTTAGGATTTAGAGCCCAGTTCTCATCACCTTCACTCATCAATTTACTTCATTGTGCAAATTTACCTCCCAACACTACATAAATAATCTTGCTAAATAAGCATGCCAAAACAAGAAGCTCTGATGATCTGCTGCTTAATAATGTCCTGAAGAAATCTCTATCGTCTCACCTATGTGACCTTTCCTACTATTATCACCCTGAAAGAAGGCATGTTGTGAGGAATTAATGATTGGCACATTTTGGAGAATTTTAAGGATATAAACATATTTGAACTTGTTTTAAGGATATAACCCATCTGAACCTGTTTCCTCACCAGAAATATGGAGATGATAGTTCTTGCCTGGCTTTCCTCCCAGGTTTATTGTTAAAATTCTAAGGATACAAACACATGGACATGACCAACATATTGAGACAGCCAGGCATTATCTCGATATGATGGTGCATTGGAAAGTCAGGGTGTGTTTAGTGAAAATATTTAAAGAAAATATGTTTCAGAGCCATATAGTAAAAATTTCCATGTAGACATCTTCGTACAGGTTGAACACTACAATTACTAAATCCAGTCTTCCTTATTTACCATAAGCAGAACTCTCCCATGTACAACAGAAGACAAGCCTAAGGTAATTGTAAGGAAGGAGACTAATTTTAGATTCCCCGATAAGAAAGTGTCTTTAACCAAGAATTGCACAGAAATAGAATAGCTCAACTTAACTATAGAAATATTCAATCTGAAGTAGGATGAGCATAGAAGAGTATGGCAGATTGTATTCATGTATCCTAACATATTGACCATCTTATGGAGATATTGGCATTTCCATACTGACAGCTGAAGTCTAAATTCTTTCCCCGTGAATCTGAATGAGTCTATAAACTAAGGCAGATGTTAATCTATGCCATTTCCAAGTCAAAGTTTAAAAATGATGGAATATCTTTGTGTGTGTGTGTGTGTGTGTGTGCGTGTGTGGGTGCATGCATGCATATTCAGACACACACATACCTTTGCAGTCTTGTGATGAGTCTGACTACCTTGAAGATGTCACGCTGGAAATAACATTCAGGAACTGCATGGAGATAGATGGAGGTAGAGACATAAGGAGAGTCTCAGCTGTTCTAGTCCCTAGCAGTTCAAGTCTTCCCTGCCCAGGCACCAGACATGTGAGTGAGCACTTACTCATTAAGTGAATACAGACCCCAATCTTTGAGATACTCTATCTGAAGTTTAGTGGAACAGAAGTCTGAACCCCGCCCATCATTCAGATCTGCAGGCAAAGTAAATGTTATTTCCACTGACTTTGTTTTTTGTTTGTTTGTTTTTGAGACGGAGTCTCACTCTGTCGCCCAGGCTGGAGTGCAGTGGCGCGATCTTGGCTCATTGCAAGCTCCGCCTCCTTGGTTCACGCCATTCTCCTGCCTCAGTCTCCCGAGTAGCTAGGACTACAGGCTTCCCCCACCACGCCCGGCTAATTTTTTTGTATTTTTAGTAGAGACAGGGTTTCACCATGTTAGCCAGGATGGTCTCGATCTGCCGACCTCATGATCCGCCCACCTCGGCCTCCCAAAGTGCTGGGATTACAGGCATGATCCACCGCGCCTGGACTGACTTTGGTTTTAATAAACTTTCCTTGTATCTGGACCAGAGTGGTTGGTACAATGGGTTAGATGTTTGAGTTTATGACTTTCAAGAACCATCCCAAATTATACAGAATTGGGACTATGTTTGTGAAAAGTTGCTTTCTGTCTTCTCTTGTATATAAAGGATGCTATGTTTTATAATTTGGTCCTAAAGTAATTCACAAAAGAAAAATTCTGCTTTTCTAATCATCTTAACTTTGAATATGGCTTCAGGCAAGAATTGCAATGTCTCATTCATGCATCTCATTTAGCGCTTGGGGTGTAGCATGCCCAATGTGTTACTGGGATATGAAATAAAATACTATATTAAGATGAACTGGCTGATTTCTTCACTGGATTGCTGTATGACCATCAGCAGACATATGACCCATTTGAACCTGTTTCCTCACCAGAAATATGGAGATGATAGTTTTTGCTTGGTTTCCTCCCAGGTTCATTGTGAAAATTCTTTAAAATCTCTAAATTCACATAAAATGCAAAATTTACAAGTATACAGTCTTTTTGTTTTAATTTCCTCTGAGAAATGTGATCCTGATCTATGAAAATTATTTTCATAGTTCCAATCACCCAAGAAGCAATAGGAACAATTCCCAACGACAAGTAATTGAGAGCGCATTTCCTAATACTAAGAAGTGTTGGATTCATAACTCATAATACCTGAAGCTGACACAAAGAATGTATTTGTTTTCACACACTGAATAATCTCCTGAAAAAGTCCATTTTCATTAGCTGCTGAGTTTTATTGTTGACTTATATCCTGAAGTTATCTTACGGTATCTGCAAAAGTAATTATGGAAGCCATCTGGAACAAGAGCAGAGAGAAACAACTGGCATTATAATACATAGCATGTTGGAGGCACAGTGATATTAACAAACCCACTTATTAAAAGTGGGAGGAAAGATATTCACCTGGAGGAAATTGCAATTGCTCACTGCCAGGCATGGTGTAGTCATGAGAATCCATTTCTGAAACAGGCAAACCTTCCTCTCTTATGTTATTGAGTCACAAACCCGGACCTTTAGTTCATTCATCATGGGAAGTAGTTCAATCTAATGGACTGAGTGGGACTGCGTTGTTGGCTGGTGACTCATTCAGTTACCTCAGCAAATTACTCATGTTTTCAGGATACTGAAATTATTGGTAAAAAGATGTAATTTTACCACCAGCTGACCCTAGAGGGCACAGTTTTATTGATAAAAGAAAATGAAATATTGATAAGTTTAACTTTATTGTTCATTTGTTTGGGAAAATAAAGGTAAAACAAAAATCTTAAATTCAGTATCTGTCTCTTAATGATTCCAGGCACGTTCTAGCTACCTGCACTATTTTGTTTCGGTAGGGAGATAGTAGAGCTTTATAAAACACACAATTTTAAAGTTAGACTACTAATACTCCTGTCTAATCTGGGGACATCAATCAACTTTTCAAGGCCTCAGTTTCCTCAGCTGGAAAGTGTGGTTCCTATTGTAAAAATCTCGTAGACTTTTAGTAAGAATTAAATGATGTGATGATACAAACACAAAGAAGTAGTGAATAAATACTAGTTATTGTCATGAATTGTTATTATTGTATTATTATTTCATGCAATGATGACCATATAATTCAGGCCATAAATGTATCTGCTGTCTGCTTTCCTCCTTTCACCCTCACCCTTACAATCTTTTTTTTTTTTTTTTTTTTTTTTTGAGACAGAGTTTTGCTCTGTTGCCCAGGCTGGAGTGCAACGACACAATCTCGGCTCACCGCAACCTCCGCCTCCCAGATTCAAGTAATTCTCCTGCCTCAGCCTCCTGAGTAGCTGGGATTGCAGGTATCCACCACCACACTTGGCTAATTTTGTATTTTTAGTAGAGACGAGGTTTCTCCATGTTGATCATAGAGAACTCCCGACCTCAGGTGATCCACCCACCTCGGCCCCCCAGAGTGCTGGGATTAAAGGTGTGAAACACTGTGCCCGGCCTACAGTCTTATAATAAAATAGAAATACTATAGAAGTTGAAAAATAATCAATACCATCTGATTTGAAGCTACCCTAAAACATAGTTTTGTTTTCCTGATTTCTGGACAGCTTCTTTCTTTGACCTCTTAAAACTAGGTGACTCTATACAACCTCCTGGATCTGCAAACCCGGTGTGCACTTGTGACACACAGTAATTAATAAGTATTCAGGATAAAACCAAAATATATTCAATCCTTGATCCAGTTGCCCATTTCATATGGGAAGTGAATCACAAACCAGTCCAGGACTGAATCATGAAATGTTTAACAAAAGGTGAGGAGTACTTGAATGATTTAGGGAGACTACAGCTGAGGCCTGTGGTTATTAACATGTTGTCATTCAGAGGCCATAAAGATGAGAAAGAGAGCATAAAAGGTTGACACTGTGGAGATGCCAGAGATAAGATCAAGAATAACACTTCTCTGACAAAAGTACCTTTTAATACACAATCACAGCCACATGAAAGAGTCATGGCAAGTCACCTGTCTGCTGCCCACTTCAGTGTGGTTAGTAACAAAGAAGATTACACAATGAACGCAGCATGCTCCATTCAGATGGAACACCAGCCCCTCTGTCTCATTTTCTTCCTTAGTTCTGTTTAGATACCACAACTGGAATCAATGATTTATCCATCTGTAGGGTCAGACCTGCACCACATGCGAGACATATCTGGGATTGAGGGAAAAAAAGACTTTAATATCTCTAGTTTTTCTTCTTATACTCCTCCCCAAATCTGTGCACCATATTTTCTAGTCTTCTTCCAGTTTGGTTGAACTTAAATGCAGGACCCAGTGCTGGGCCTTAGACTCCTGTTCCTTCCAGCCACAGTTCTTTTTACCTATACCCTGCAGTAAATGCCCCTCAGTTCTCCACATCTTTTCCAGTGTCACAGTCTTCCCTAAGCTTCTAAACTGCTTCTACACCCAAACTTGTAACTATAGCCTGAACTCTTTCCCACCTAACCTGCCCATTAACCCTGTATCTCAAACAGATCTTCTTCATTGGTCCTTTTAGAAATGTCACTCAAACATTGTCCTCAAAACATATTCAAAGCTTTCTTAAACTACTTAATCAAATGGGATGACTCAGTGTAAACTTTCTTCTAAAAAGAATATCTAAATCAATGGCATTCATAGGCTGACTATACAAAACATTTCTCCATGGTCTGCTTGTAGATGAAAAAATGTTTTAAGACTCTTATCTAAAGATTTCATCTATTTGATTCATATCAATGCTGATTTATCTATTTGAAATATTCCCAGGGATATTTCAGTAATACAAGTACTGGATCCTGTCTTCAGGGACTCTGACTGAGACGAAGACTAGGGCATTAATAATGTTTTCAAAGACCACAGGTAACTACAATGGGTAATCAATGTGGAGATTCACTGCACTAAAGCATATATAACCAGTATTTGACCCGAACTCTAAAAGGTTATTACTTTGAAAGAAAGAGTGTTCAGAAGGTAATGATTTACAGCAAGTCAGTTGGCATGAGATACTTTGCCTCTAAAACTGGTTTTGCCATCCACAAAAAACTTAACTTTTACTTAAACTGCTTTAAAGTCATAAAATAAGTTCCATTTTCTTCATCTGATTCTGCTATACAAAAGAGAGGAAAATGTAATGGATAATGGGACATGTGTTTTACATATTTTAGTTTGCTGTAAGTTTTCATGAATGTCTTATTTAAGCATTACAACAACATGGAAGTGGGAACAGGGTATGGTTGGCAGGTAATGGGGTACAGGAAAAGCACTGTATTTACCAATGAGAAAATTGAGGCCTAGAGTGGTTGCATGAGTTATTGAAGGTCACACAGCTAGCTGGTGATGCAAACTGGTACTCAACTCATTATACAACTCTGACTTGGTTGCTTCATACCTTTGTAACTTTGAGTCACTGAGTCTCCTCAGCAAATTTATGCATTTGATCAATAATTCATGGAGCTCCTTATTGAAGAGGGCAAAGGGTAGAGATGTATTTAAATTAATCACATCTCTAAGAGGAACTATAAAAGCTCATACAAGATTCAACCCAATCCACATTATCTTAAACAGTCCTCCAAATGAATTATTTAGGCTAGGACACCTATTCCATTAGCTTTTGGTAAAATGCAGATAAACACATTCCTTCTCAAGCTATTTGCTCAGAATATTAATACATATTTCTTCCCAAATGTAATGTACTGGTACACACGAGGCCTTACCCAGGTGAATTCATCAGGAAAGTCCATTTCAGCAAAGGAAAAGCCCATTTCAGCAAAGAGAAAGCATCAAATTACTTGTTGTTTTCCAAAAAAACTACACTTTTTGCACTGTGTTTTTAGCATACCACTTCAGAATTAAAAAACAAACAAAAAAAGAAGTGAAAGAAAGGTTCTTCACAGATGATTACAGAGTAGGGAGAGGAGTTGAGCTGAGTGTCTGATCGTGCTATCTTTGAAGAGCAGATGTTTGCTGGTGAGCTGGGATCTGTAGTTTAATTCTTAGAGTAACATGATCTTCTGCAATGGAGTAAAGACTGCTGCTATCAGTCAGCCTTTTAGAATCACTGAACACTGCAGAACCAATTGGGTGGGAGAATCAGTACTGATCTCTGTGAGGTAGCAAAGAGAAACCAGAAAATTCTTCATGGTTTGTTGGTAATAATTTAACATTTCTAAAAAATCTTGAAAATGGGAAATCTGGCTCTACAATACCCAAAAAAATCTTCCAAAGGGAAATGAGCATATTGTTAATTGGGAAGTAGGGAAAAAGGAGTTAAAAAAAAACATAATATTTGACCCAATCTTTCCATGTGGTCTGTCATCCTCAAGGAGGCTGGTCAGGGCTCCTTCATATGACAGTCTCAAGACAGCAAGGGGTGCAAGGTCTCTTGAGGCCCAGCTTTTAGAATTCATATAATATCACATCTGCCACCATGTCTTGGTCAAAGCAAGCTACAACTTTACCTTTTACTGGGAAATATGCAGTAATTTTTGGAAAGGAGCATGCACAGAAAAATGTCTTACCTAACATTACCATCTACCCTCTATCTCATTTATCATAGTGTTTGATTTTGTCAGAAAATGACAAGCAAATTGCCCCCTTTGTCCCTTGCTGCTCCATGTGGTTACTTCCTAAAGCTGCTTATCTGCTCATACATGGCGGCATGGCTAAACTGATAAAGATCACTTGAAGCAGCAACTGAAATTATTTCAAAATGAGGAAATGATGTCCTTAATCTGTCAAGAAAGACCTAGTCAAGATAATTGCAAAATCATTCACTGAGGTTCAAAAAAGCAACTACACAAATATAGCATGGGGACACACAGCTTCACTACCTGAATAGGAATAGGAATAACTGAGTAAATAATAAGTTCATGAATGGGAATAACTGAGTAAATCATAAGTTCACTTTGTATAAGTCAGGGTATAATCATAAAAGTACAGCCACTTTGACTATTGTGTGAATAAGAAATGTATATTAGGCATTAGATATTATGTACATATAGGAAGAGTTGAAGAAGTGAAGGCCGAAAGGGGGGTTAGGTTGATAAGGAAAAGAATCACTACCTAGTCTAGCTGAAACACTATGGTAAGTGGATAAGTTGAAAGTTATAGGGAAATCTTGGAAGCCAGGCACATCTAGGAAGAGAAATGGAATGGTAGTGGGACTCACGGAGATGGCACAGAGCTAATGCCTCTGTGTGCCCCACGCCTCTGCTAATCTGCAGCTATCCATCTGCTGATATGATAGGTGTCATTGCTCTTCAGCAGGAACAGCAGCTGGGGGGAAAAGGAAGATAGGGAGAGGAGAAAAAGAAGGAGGGGCTTGTACTTTCCAAGTGGCTCTTCGTCTGCTTGTCATATATCTAACTGTGATGACCATCAAAGAATAACAACTTGTTTTACTTTTGCCTTTCAAAGCTCACACGATTTCCTCTTTTGCCCACTGAAACATAGGGCTATATAGAGAAAGCCATTGAAAAAAATGTAGCACCGAGCCTTAACATAGTCAACAACAGCGCAATCTTGCACACATTTATTTTTCTAAGTTATATTTTTGGAATAATATTCGTTGTAATAATTACGAATTAAACTGGTAACCAGGAAAAAGAGATCAAAATGAAAGGATCAATGTCTCTTCCACAACAGTACACAGCTTTTTAGATGTTTGTTCCTTTTGAAATTGTCTCTATGCCTTCAATATTTTCCTCCTCCCTTCCCTACAGATAAATAGTTTTTTTTTTCTATCAGATTAACTGTAATGGCTATTTTATGTATCAACTTGGCTAATCCACGAAGCCCAGATATTTGGTCAAACATTATCCAGATGTTACTGTGAAGGTGTTTTTGCGATGAGATGAGCATTAAATATAGTGTCCTTGAATGAAGCAGATTACCCTCCATAATAATTATCCTCCGTAATAATCTAATCAGATGAAGGCCTTAATAAGAGAAAGATTGACCTCCCCTACACAGTAGGAATCCTGCCAGCAGACTACCTTTGGACTTGAAATGCAACTTTCTAGATCTCCACACTGCCAGTCTACACTGCAGATTTTGAGCTTATCACGCCTCCACAATTGTGTGAGCCAATTATTTGCAATGACTCTGTCTCTCTCTCTCTATATATATACATATTATAATGGTTCTGTTTCTCTAAAAACTCTGACTAGCATTCCTTATTCTAAATTCCTTATAAATCATTGTCACTCATTTCACACTTCTTTGACAACCAAACCTCAGCTGTGAATGTGACAAAAGTCTCCATATCTGCATTGTCCAATAGGAGAACCAGTAGTCCCATGTGGTTCTTTAAATTTAAATCCAAATAATTTAAAATTAATAAAATTAGAAATTTACTCACACTTGCTGTATTTCAAGAGATGAATTGTTATTTGTGACTAGTGGCTAGAACATTAAACTGTACACATTATATTGCATTTCCATTATTATAGAATGTTTTATTTGACAGTACTGCAATTCTAAGTCAACTTCTCTGTGCCATTCCCCGACAGAAATGTCAGTTAATGAGATGATTTGTCTTCTCCAAAAATATTCCAGGTGACCAGGGTCCATCTTGGAAAATTTGATACAGTAGCCAGAGGAAGCTCAGATAATAAAAGATTAACCAGCATCTTGAAGTTAGCAAACACCAAGTGACTGACAGATTTCAACAGTCTCTCAGTACTCATAAGTGAGCAGGGACACACTCAGGTTCATGTGCTTCTAAGCCTTTATTTGTGATCTCTAATATATGCAAATATCATCCATCCCTATGACGTATAGGATGCTGTGATGTATACATCCTATGATGTATAATAAGCAGTCCTTACTTCAACATAAGGAACAGAGATCAGTTAATGAGGTATAATGCTGGAAACACATTTATATTCTCCCCTAAAACATGAGGCACTTTTATTTACTCGGAGAGAGAAAAAATGTGACTTATAGTGCATGTTTTGTCAATTCACGGGCATTCTTTCAAAGAGGTAATCTCCAATTGCAAGTGGAAAACTCATTTTAATTTTTAATAATTGCCTGCTCCCTTACTTGGAGGGAATAATTCAGCCTTTTGCTCCAAGGATCTTGTCATCATTATCATTTCAACAGCAGACACTAAATTAGGAGAAATTTAAGATTAAGTAAAGGAGACAAATTCACAAATAAATCAGCAATTTTATGGCATTTTAAAATTATTTTATTTACCCATTTTATGGGTAATATTTACCCATTTTATGGCATTTTTAAATTATTTTATTCTTTTTTTTCTTTCCCACTCTCATTTTATTGGTGCTCATGGATTTTGTTTTGTTTTTATTAGTCAGCACTGGCTTAATGCAAAAGAAGCAACACTCATAGAAGGGCAAAGTTCTGACCTGACAATTCTACTTATAAATAGGAGTCCATGTCAGTTTCTTTCTTTGATTAACCTGCCCGTCTGTAGCCATTTAGACCAAAGAGACCCAACAATCAAAACCAAAGTGTTGCCATCTCAAAAATCTGAGGATAAACAAATGGGAGTGGTGGGAACTACAGAAATCTAAAGAACACATGATCCATGGACAGAGCTGCCACATAGCTCTAACCGCTCAGTGAAGGAATGAAAGTCCAGCATTGCTAGGTTTTATATTTTTGAAAGGTACCTTAAAATATGATTACCTGAATACTGCCATCCCAATAATGTTGACAAATAATTTAAAATTTGAAAAAAAGTCTAATAAAGTATTTTTGCTCTAACTTAAATCAAAATGCATTAGCTTCTGATTTTAGGAGCCATAAACTCCTTGAAAATGAGATATTACTTCTGCTTCCTTTTCTTTTCATCTCATACTCCACTTCTGTGTGGGCACAAGTTAGGCCTTTAATAAAGGTTGACTCACTTGACAAGTCAGGAGTTGACATATCTTATCCTGGAAAAGGTCAAAGTCATCACAGCCACTGATGGAAATGAAAAACAGTTATTGTGATTCCAGATCAATAGATCTCAACTGGCGGCCATTTTGGCAATATCTGAAAAATTTTGGTTTGTTGCAACTTGGTGGGAGTTGCCATTGGCATCTAATAGGTAAAGGCCAGGGATGCTGTTAAATGTCCTGCAATGGATAGGATACCTCTCTGCATCCCCATAAGAAAGGATTATTAGAACCAAGATGTCAATAATGCTAACATTGAGAATCCCTTCTTTAGATGCAGTCTTTGCATGCTGGATCCATTAGTGCTTGTCTACCCCGTCATTGGTGATCTGGACACTGACAGTTAGGTACATTTTCCTGCTCTCTAATATTAAGGCGTACCCTTCTCCACATCCTCATTACAATATTAAGGATCTGCTTGTCCAGGCCCATACCGCAAAGGGTCTAGATCTTTTGAATTTCCAGAGGTGGTGGTCCATAAAAACTGAAAGACATCAAATCGGCAGAAATTCAAGTCTAAAAAGTCCAAGTGTTGGTGAGAATGAGGGTAATTAAGGTTTTAAATTTTGTTTTGCTTTAACAGTTAGTGTTTAGAGCAGTTTTAAGTTCACAGCAAAGTTGAAAGGAAGGTACAGAGATTTTCCATATAACCCTGTCCCCACAAGGCTGAGCCTCTCCCATTATCAGCACCTCCCAGCAGAATAGTACATTTGTAATTAAGGTTTTTTCATACCTACTGCTGAAGTATTAATTTGGAAATCCAGAAAAGAGGTCAATCTACTCATATTTATTTCAATTTTAAATATACAGCCTTTTGATTTAGTAACTCCATTTCTTGCACTGTTCTTTGGAATAGAAATTGGATAAACATGTGCCGAATCAGCCCAACATCTGCTGTTATAAAGAAAGGTTTGGCCAGGCACAGTGGCTTATGCCTATAATCCCAGCACTTTGGGAGGCCAACGGGGGTGGATCACCTGAGGTCAGGCGTTCGAGACCACCCTGGCGAACATGGTGAAACCCCATCTCTACTGAAAATACAAAAATTAGCTGGGCATGGTGGTGTGTGCCTGTAATCCCAACTACTAAGGAGACTGATGCAAGAGGATTCCTTGAGCCCAGGAGTTCAAGGCTGCATTTGCACCACTGCACTCCAGCCTGAGTGACAGAGACTCCGTCTTTATTAAACAAACAAAGAAACAGGCGGGGTGCAGTGGCTCATGTCTATAATCCCAGCACTTTGGGAGGCCAAGGGAGATGGATCACCTGAGGTCAGGCATTCAAGACCACCCTGATCAACATGTTGAAACCCCATTTCTACTAAAAATACAAAAACTAGCTGGGCATGGTGGCAGGCGCCTGTAATCCCAGCTATTCAGGAGACTGAGGCAGGAGAACTGCTTGAACCCGGGAGGCAGAGGTTGCAAGTGAACCAAGATCATGCCACTGCACTATAGCCTGGGTGACAGAGTGAGACTTTGTCTAAAAAAAAAAAAAAAGTTTTATTAGTACAAAAACCCATTCATTTGTATATTGTCCATGGCTGCTTTTGCATTACAACAGCAGAAATGAATAGTTGAAACAGAGACAATATGACCTATAAAGTCTCAATTACCCAATATCTGGCCTTTTACAAAGAGAGAAAAAGAAATCCCGACTCCTGCTCTAGAGATATAACTTTCAAAATGTGTTCCTCGAGCAAGCAAAACCAGCATCACATGAACATTTGTTAGGAAAATGTTAGGTCCCACACTAGACCTATCAAATCACAAACTGTGGGAGTGGAAGCTAGTAAATCTGTATTTTAACTAGCATACCAAGGGATTTTGATGCCTTGGTATGCTTGAGGAGCACTGATGAAGAGAAGTAGTTTCAAAGACTTACTGTGCCTTAGAATCACTTGGAGACAAATATTAAAAATGCAGATACAGGATCCTATCTCTAAAGATTCTAGGCTCATCAGGGCCTAATGAACCCCTAGATATTCAGGGTTGCTTTTTGGGTTCTTTAGTAGAGAATCAAATGCTGACCTGCTAGCAGACTCATGACTATGGTCCATACCTGCATATGTGAAGGTTTACAGAAACATTGGGTATGGAAAACAGCCACTTCAGGGTTGATATCCTAACTTTTAAAAGTAAAAATACCAAGTTCACTTTTTCACTGGGCCTTTTTCCTCAAGAGAGCTCTGCAGACTCTCAGATCACATACAGTTGTATGTGAGAAAGCAGAAAGAATCTCAGAGTAGGTAACTTTTGTATCATTTATTTGCTCTGGGTCTATTTCTGGCAAAAGGGCATTTCATACAGGCTTTCACAGGAAAGGAAAATTGCCTTTCCATGATTTTTGGAGTTTTCCTTTTTAAGATCCTTGTCTCCTAAATGAAAAAAAGGTAAGTAAGATGTTTTAACATTCTTATCCATTGCCCTTCAGTGCATACACATTTAGGATTGCTATGTTCTCACTGTCTAGTAATTTCTTTTTCTCTGAAGTGCACTATATGTGATATCAATATAGCTACACTGTATTTTTTAATTAAGGTTTGCATGGTTTATTTTTTTTTCCTTTCTTTTACTGTCAACTTAGGTCATTATTTTTGAAATAGTTTTCCCATAAGCAGTATATAGTTGGATCATACTTTTTAATTTATTCTATAATTTCTGTCTTTTAATTGATGTATTTATACTATGTTCATTTAAAGTAAAGACAGGGAAGTCCTAGACAGAACAACTGGGCAAGAGAAAGAAATAAAAGGCATCCAAATAGGAAAAGAAGTAAAATTATCTCTCTATGCTGACAGTATGTTTCTGTACCTAAAAATCCCTGAAAACACCACCAAAAGGCTACTAGAAGTGATACATGATGTTTTAAGATTTCAGGATACAAAATAAGTTTACAAAAATCAGTAGCATTTCTATACACCAATAATTTCCAGGCTGAGAGTCAAATCAATAACACAATCCTATTTACAATAGCCACATAAAAAAATGAAATACCTAGGAATACAGCAACAATGAGGTAAAAAAAAAATCTCTACAAGAAGAACTATAAAACACTACTGAAATAAATCAGAGACCACACAAATAAAAGGAAAAATATTCCATGCTCATAGATTGAAAGAATCAAATCCTTAAAATGGCCATACAGCCCAAAGCAATTTACAGATTCAATGCTATTCCTATCAAACTACCAATGTCATTCTTCACAGAATTAGAAAAAACTATTTAAAAATTCATATGAAACCAAGAAATAGCCTGAATAGACAAAGTAATCCTGATCAAAATGAACAAAGCCAGAGGCATACTACCTAACTTCAAACTGTATTATAGGCTACAATAACCAAAACAGCATTGTCCTGGTACAAAAACAGATACAAAGACAAATCTAACAGAACTGAAAATTCAGAAATAAAGCCATACCCTATTAACCATCTGATCTTCAACAAGGTCAGGAAAAGTGGGCGATGGGCAAAGGACTCCCTGTTCCCTACATGATGTTGAGATAACTGGCTAGCCACACGCAGCAGAATAAAACTGAACCCTTATTTCTACCATATACAAAAATTAACTCAAGATGGATTAAATATTTAAATATAAGACCTCAAATTGTGAAAATCCTAGAAGAAAATCTAGAAAATATTCTTCTCAACACCAGCCTTTGCAAAGAATTTTTGCAAGTCCCCAAAAGCAATTGCAACAAAAACATAAATTGACACGTGGGACTTAATAAAAGTAAAGGCTTCTGCATAGAAGAAACTATAAACAGTGTAAACAGACAACCTTCCAGAATGGGAGAAAATATTCATAAACTAGGCATCCAACAAAGGTCTAAAATCCAGACTCTGTAAGGAACTTAAAGAAGACATACACACAGCCAACAAACATATGAAAAAGTGATCGTCACTAATCATCAGATAAATGAAAATCAAAACAACGAGATACCATCTCACACCAGTCAGAAGGGCTATTATTATAAAGACAAAGAAAAAAAAACAGAAGCTGGTAAGGCTGCAGAGGAAAGGGAATGCTTATAGACTATTGGTGGTAATGAAAATTAGTTCAACCACTCTGGACAGCAGTTTGGAGATTTCTCAAAGAACTTAATACAGAGCTACCCTTTGACCCAGCAATCCCATTACTATTACCCAAGGGAAAACAGATCATTATACCAAAAAGACACATGTACTCATATGTTTATTGCCGTACTATTCATAACAGCAAGAACATGGATTCAATCTAGTCCATCAGTGGTTGACTGGATAAAGAAAATGTGGTATAATTATACCATGGAATATTGCACAGCCGTAATAAAGAATGAAATCATGTCCTTTACAGCAACATGGATGGAGCTGGAGGCTATAATCCTAGTGAACAAATGCAAGAACAGAAAAGAAAACACCACATATTCTCATTTATAAGTGGGAGCTAAATATCCAGCACACATGGACATAATCATGGGAACAATAGACAATGTGGACCAATAGAGTGGGGAAGGAGGAGAGAATGGGTTGAAAAACTACTTACTGGGCACTGTGCTCACTGCCTGGCTGCAATCTACCCATATAACAAACCTATACATGTATTCTTCTATCTAAATGAAAGCTGAAATCTTAAAAAAGACAAAGACAGATATATTAGGGTTAAGCTGTTAAGTCTTCCATTTTATTGTTTTATAGTTGTTTGCTCTGTTTCTCATTCCTTTGCCTCTGTTTCTTTCTTTCTCTCTCTTTGGTTACTTATTTTGATTTTTAGATCTTCATTTTAATTTATTGATGGTATTCCAAGAATACAAATTTGTACAGATTCCTTAATGGTTGATCCAGTTATGACACTGTCCACAGTCTACTGTTACCATTGAAGTGTTGTAACCCCTCTTTTTTTTATTATACTTTAAGTTCTGGGGTACATGTGCAGAATGTGCAGGTTTGTTACATAGGTATACATGTTCCATGGTGGTTTGCTGCACCCATCAACCCATCATCTACATTGGGTATTTCTTCTAATGCTATCCCGTCCCTAACCCCCCACCCCCCTACAGGCCCTGGGGTATGATATTCCCCTCCCTGGGTCCATGTGTTCTCATTGTTCAACTCCCACTTATAAGTGAGAACATAGGGTGTTTGATTTTATGTTCTAGTGTTAGTTGGCTGAGAATGATGGCTTCCAGCTTCACACATGTCCCTGCAAAGGACATGAGCTCATCCTTTTTTATGGCTGCATAGTATTCCATGGTGTATATGTGCCTCATTTTCTTTATCCAGTCTATCATTGATGGGCATTGGAGTTGGTTCCAAGTCTTTGCTATTGTGAATAGTGCCACAATAAACATACATGTAGATATGTCTTTGTAGTAGTCTGATTTATAATCCTTTGGTTATCTACCCAGTAATGAGATTGCTGGGTCAAATGGTATTTCTAGTTCTAGATACTTGAGGAATCACCGCACTGTCTTCCACAATGGTTGAACTAATTTACACTCACACCAACAGTGTAAAAGCATTTCTATTTCTCCACATCCTCTCCAGCATCTGTTGTTTCCTGACTTTTTAATGATCAGCATTCTAACTGGTGTGAGATGGTATCTCATTGTGGTTTTGATTTGCATTTCTCTAATGACCAGTGATAATGAGCTTTTTTTCATATGTTTGTTGGCTGAATAAACGTCTTCTTTTGAGAAGTGTCTGTTCATATCCTTTGCCCACTTTTTGATGGGGTTGTTTTTTTCTTGTAAATTTAAGTTCTTTGTAGATTCTGGATATTAGCTCTTTGTCAGATGGATAGATTGCAGAAATTTTCTCCCATTCTGTAGGTTGCCTGTTCACACTGATGATAGTTTCCTTTGCTGTGCAGAAGCTCTTTAGTTTAATTAGATCGCATTTGTCAATTTTGGCTTTTGTTGCCATTGCTTTTGGTGTTTTAGTCTTGAATTCTTTGCCCCAGCCTATGTCCTGAATGGTATTGCCTAGGTTTTCTCCTAGGGTTTTTAACAATTCAGGTTTTATGTTTCAGTCTTTAATCCATCTTGAGTTAATTTTTGTGTAAGGTATAAGGAAGGGGTTCAGTTTCAGTTTTCTGCATATGGCTAATCAGCTTTCCCAACACAATTTATTAAATAAGGAATCCTTTCCCCATTGCTTGTTTTTGTCAGGTTCATCGAAGATCAGATGGTTATACATGTGCAGTGTAATTTCTGAGGCCTCTCTTCTGTTTCATTGGTCTATATATCTGTTTTGGTACCAGTACCATGCTGTTTTGGTTACTGTAGCCTTGTAGTATAGTTTGAAGTCAGGTAGTGTGATGCCTACAGCTTTGTTCTTTTTGCTTAAAATTGCCTTGGCAATGCCAGCTCTTTTTTGGTTCCATATGAAATTTCAAGTAGTTTTTTTCTAATTCTGTTAAGATAGTCAATGGTAGCTTGTTGTAGATAGCACTGAGTCTATAAATTACTTATTTCCAGGATATTGATTCTTCCTATCCATGAGCATGGAATGTTATTCCATTTGTGTCCTCTCTTATTTCCTTGAGTAGTGGTTTGTAGTACTCCTTGAAGAGGTCCTTCACTCCCTTTTAAGTTGTATTCCTAGGTATTTCATTCTCTTTGTAGAAATTGTGAATAAGAGTTCACTCATGATTTGGCTGTTTGTCCATTATTGGTTTATAGGGATGCTTGTGATTTTTGCACATTAATTTTGTATCCTGAGACTGTGCTGAAGCTGCTTATCAGGTTAAAGAGATTTTGGGCTGAGAAGATGGGGTTTTCTAAACATACAATCATGTAATCTGCAAACAGACAATTTGACTTCCTCCCTTCCTATTTGAATACCCTTTATTTCTTTCTTGCCTGATTGCCCTGGCCAGAACTTCCAATATTATGTTGAATAAGTGTGGTGAGAGACGGCATCCTTGTCTTGTGCCGGTTTTTAAAGGGAATGCTGCCAGTTTTTGCCCATTCAGTATGATATTGGCTGCGGGTGTGTCATAAATAGCTCTTATTATTTTGAGATACGTTCCATCAATACCTAGTTTATTGACAGTTTTTAGCATGAAGGGATAACCCCTCTTTCATTTAATTGCCTTGACTGTGCCAACTTTTAAAATGTAATTGTCATAGGTATTTCCTTCACATACATCAAATACCTCATCAAATGATATTACAACATTCTCTTCAGCCATAAAATATGACTTAAAATCACTAGGAAATGAATATTCTATTATATTTACACCGATTTTCACCTTTTTTCCTTCTAAATTTTCAAGCCTTCATTCCCATTATTTTTTGAGGTTTCTTTAGCCATTCTTTTAGACTATTTCTGCAGTGACAAAATCCATTACTTTACTGCCATCTCAGAATGTCTTTATTTCCACTTATTCTTAAAGATATTTTCATTAAATATTGAATTTGTAGTTGACAGGTTTTTAAGACTTGAAAAATGATGACAGGGCAGGTAAGAAGCCTCTTTAGCTCATAGGTTTTCAGAGTGAGAGAAACTGTACTCAATATGCTATACCTGAGGGCATATATTCAAAGGGCCTCATAGACATATTTTCCCAAATTTTGATAATGAGATTTTAGACATGGAGCTTATACCCTAGTGGGATAAGTCTTTGAGTGTCTTTATACGGGTGAGTATATTTTACATATAAAAGGAATATGAATTAGTTTAGCCTGAGAATAGACTGTGTCAACTCATATTTCCCAAAGATAGCTTCAAAAATATGCTTTTCTACAATGTGATCTTTTCAGTCCATGAGTAAGAAGTGTTTCTTTCTGTATTCAACTAAATATGTGTAGGCCTCTGGCTGCTTTGACTAAGTAAATTAAATTAAATTAAATTTTAAAATGGTGGAGATTATTATGTACAAATTTTGAGCTTACCCCTTGCCTTGCTTAGCAGTTTCTGTTTTGGGCTATGGGAAAGCATCTGCCATATTGTAAGTGTAAATGTTCTGGGACCAATGCACTGTGAGAAGTTGCAGTTATGTGAAGAGCCCTTTTAGAACGAGACAACACGAAGAGACAGAAAGACAGAGACATACAGAGACGGAGAGGGGGATACATCATGGAACAGAGTAGCTCAACTTCTAGATATACCCCAAGGAGAACCACTGAGTTTGTACACAGGAGTGTCAGGGATGATAATAATTTGCTATTTCAGTTTTGGAGTGCTTTTAAAATATAACAATAGATAGCCACATCAAAAGGAAAGAGTATGTTATAAAACCCTCCCAGTAGCTTCTAATTAGCATCTGTTGCCTATTCTTCTTTTAATACTAATTTATCATAGACTTAAACTATTATATTTTAAAATCTGATGGGTCTATTATATTCACCACATGAAACTGCTGTTCATCTCATGCCCATAAATGAATAAACCGGTGATCAGCAAATCAGTAGATGCACTTGTAAAACTCACCTTTTATTTACTGCTATGTTTATTTATCCACCTTCATGAAAACTCTCAGAGTATCAGTTAGCCATAGAGATGCAAGAGTAATCACATACGTATTTTATCACTTTGTCAAGTTCAACAAATACTATTGTGATGTGCTAATGGCCTTTCATAAAGACAGAAACCATCATGAACTTTCAAACTTATAAATTCAAAGATTAAGCAATTATATATTAGGAGGCTGGTTGTACTTGTTTCCAGAGATTTAAAGGATTAATGAGACACAGTGTTTCCTACTCTTGTTGAACTCACAATGTACTGATAAGGCTTCAAGAAAAATGTAAGCGAATTACTAAGAGTACTTGAGGCCAACCATGACATGAGATTCAGAATATTTGACATTGAGAACTTACTGCATTTATTAGCACATTCAAAGTTCATAACTGTGCTGTGGATATCATACTATAATTATGCTTTCTTCAGCTGTGGAGGCTGTGAGCCGACACTCAGAGATATTGAATATGTTACCCAAGGACCAACTGCTAATAAGTGGTGAGGGCAATATTCAAAACAGACAGTTCAAATTTCAGAGCTTATGCTCTTCCAAAAACCGTTTGTTTTTAATGTGATAGTGGTGGTAGATGGGCATTAACTTTCATTTGAAATTCAGCCAGGGACTTTAAGCTCACACATTTTAAAGAACTACAGGACACACATATACACGTTAACAACATACACGCATGTGAAACGCACACACACACAGGCAAATACAGCATACACCTCAAGTTTGAACCAAACTACAGCATTTTTCTGCAGAAATACAGCAATCCTCCCTTATCCTAAGTTTTTCTTTCTGTGGTTTCATTTACCCATGATCAAGTGTGGTCTGAAAATATTAAATGGAAAATTCCAGAAATAAACAATATATGAGTGTTAAAGTGTGTGTCATTCTGAATAATGTGATGAAATCTTGTATGATCCTGCTCAATCCTGTCAGAAACATGTATCATTCCTTTTGTCCAGCCTTCCCACACTGTCCATCCTACTTGCTCATTAGTCACTTAGAAGTCATTTTGGCTACCAAATGGTATTGCAATGCTTGTATTCTAGTAGCCCTTATTTTACTTAACATGTCCTCAAAGCACAAGACTAGTGATGGTGGCAATTCAGATATGCCAAAAAGAAGGCACAAAGTGCTTCTTCTAAGTGAAAAGGTGAAAGCTTTTGACTTAATAAGAAAAGAAAAATAGTCATGTACCGAGGATGCTAAGATATGCAGTAAGAGCAAATCTGTCCTCGGTAGCAACTCTGCAGGGCATATGATAAATCCAAGCATAGGCATTTTATCGTGTGACCTCATCAGCATAAGAAGGGTGAGTACAGTACAATGAGAGATTTTGAAAGAGAGACTGTATTCATACGACTTTCATTATAGTATATTGTTATAATAGTTCGATTTTATTAGTTATTAATCTTTTACTGTGCCTAATTTATAAGTTAAATTTTATAATAGCTATTTATGTATAGGCAAAAACATAGCATATATGGGATTTGGTACTATCTATGGTTTAAGACATCCACTGAGGTCTTGGAACACATCCCTTTAAGATAAAGGGAGAATATTTATTTGTTTTGGTGCCTAATTCTGGACTTTGAGCTTAAAAGAAGCAAACTCTACTATCAATATCACTTCTGCATTGAACAGGGGAGAAGAGAGGACTAACAAAAAAGAACAAATCAACTGTGTCACTCTTCAAATTCAGAAACAGAATCATGCACCATTTTTTTGAGACGGAATTTCACTCCTGATGCCCAAGCTGGAGTGCAATGGTGCAATCTCGGCTCACCGCAACCTCTGCCTCCCAGATTCAAGTGATTCTCCTGCCTCAGCCTCCCGAGTAGCTGCGATTACAGGCATCCGCCACCACACCCAACTAATTCTGTATTTTTAGTAGAGACGGGGTTTCTCCACGTTGGTCAGGCTGGTCTCGAACACCTGACCTCAGGTGATCCACCCATCTCAGCCTCCCAAAGTGCTGGGATTACAGGCGTGAGCCCCTGTGTCCAGCCGGAATAATGCACCTCTTATGAAAGACTTCACAGTTTAGAAAGTAACCTAAGTTATATGGAGAGTGAATGATCCCTGACAGTCCTGTAGTTCATTAGAGGATTTTCCTGTTACTTACCTATGATGGTGAATAGGGAATATTGAATGATGATAGTGTCAGCTGAGTTCATTTTAGCAAGGTCAGGGTGATGGGTTTTTGGACTTGGGCTGTCTGGGAATGATCCATAGATCAGGGGGAATGTGTAATTAACATTGATACTTCCAGAGTTCCAGCCATTCACCAGAGATTACCTTGAACTTAGTGATTTCTTCCCCCTAAGAGAAAAACCACCTTTTACAAGGAATAAGCATTTTGCTCTTTTCTAGTGATAGGGGCATATAAGCTCTTGGGTCCCTGAGAAGAACAAAATAAACAACAGGCTAGTAGGGGAAAGGGGGAAAGAAAAAGGCTGGTCAGCTGCATCTCCTTGGGAATGTCAATTTTTACATCTTAATTGTAAAATGAAGATGGTAGATGGCATTAATTCATGTTCATGCAATGTTGTTTAGGGATTACATATTTACGATATGTCAAAATCTGGGCTTAATATTGAAGATATAAAGGTTAAAAAACCCCACATATGACCCTTACCCTTGTGGAGGTGACAGTGGGGGAGATGAACATCAATCAACATACCCAAGAAGATTGTTATATTTTGGGTTCCTAAATAAGCAGGCTCTGAGATGGAGGTTAGTTTGCAGGTTTGTCTTGTGACCACTACTTGTAGGAAGGAATGAAGGATAGGAAGCAGACTGAACAAGAAGTTGGACTGTGTTATTGTATTAGCCCAATCTCACACTGGCATAAAGAACTGCCCGAGACTGGGTCATTTATAAAGGAAAGAGGTTTAATTGACTCACAGTTCTGCATGGCTGGGGAGGCCTCAGGAAACTTACAATCATGGTGGAAGGCAAGGGGAAGCAAGACACTTGCCTCACAAGGTGGCAGGAGGGAGAATGAATGCAGGAGGAACTACAAACACTTATAAAAACATCAGATCTCGTGAGAACTCACTCATTACCATGAGAACAGCATGTGGGAAACTGCTCCCATGATTCAATTACTTCCACCTCATCTCTGCCTTGACAGGGGGGGGTTATGGGGATTACAATTCAAGATCAGATTTTGGGTGGGGACACAGCCAAACCATATCAATTATCAACAAAGTTTGTTTAGTATAAACAAGACCTCAGTCATCCTTATGAAGAAGTCTGGTCTGAGATGGCCTTCAGAGTTTTTCTGAGTTGGGCCGTGTAGTCTGGACTTTCTATCCCAGTTATTAGGTGCAGGCTGAACCAGTTAGCAAAGTGGTTCTCTTCAGTCAAAGTATACACAAATATGGCTGATATTTGAGGGATGTCAGGGAGTAATTTTAATCCTAAAGGAGGATCTGAGCAGTTCATCAGAGTCTATGAATAGATGTGCAATTACGAACTGTGATAGGCACTATGAAGAAGGATTGTCCACCGCCATGGATGTGGATAGCCAGAGGATCTGACCTAGTCTGAGAAGTCAAGGAAGTCTTTCCTGAGGAAGTCATAATTAAGTCAAGATTTGAAAAAACCTAGTGCACTTCAGGGACCAAAGAGAAAGAAAAATATTTAGAAGACAGAGAGTCTAGAATGTGGAGAAAGTGAGCATGAAGTCGTTGGCAGAGGCGAGACCATACCAGGCTTTGCGATCCAAGTTGAGAATTTTATTGTAGAAGTGGCAGGAAGTCACTGAAATATTCAGCATGGCAATAAGGGGGGTGGGTGTTGTTGAGGGGAGGGTAAAATAATCAGATTTACAATTTACAAATACTGATCTGGCTGCTGAGTTGAGGGGTGGAATTCTGGAAGGCAGAGTTGTTCTCTAAAACCTCCATCTAACTCTAAGTTTCTACAAGCTTTATTTCATTAGTGACTTGAAAATGATCAGCTTGTCCCATAGAATCTAGATTTCAAGGTGTGTATTATGGCTTTTGGGATATTATAAATGATGACTAAACATTTTATATGTATCAACTAATAATTCTACACAACCCATGAGGTATGTACTATAAGGTCTCATTTCATGAATAAATATACACATTATGAAATATCATTATTCCTATTTTATGAATGGATATATTGAGCCCTAAAAAGGTTATGTATGTCATCCAACTTTATGCAGCTAGTCAGTAATTCAAGCCCAGACAGCTTCACACAGACTCCTTCAATCAGACACAAAATGAAATAAAATATCATTTACATACATGTATTAGCAAATTATCATATACTTAATCAAGATTAACTAAAAAGCAGGCATTATCTGTTAAATGACAATAAGACAAAACCTGTTCTTCAATGTAACAAATATTATGTATTGTATTTTAAATGTGATTTGTGGTATATTTTTAATGATGAACTAAATAAAACATTTTTTCAGCTAATATTCAAAATGCAAAACATGTAATTTTAAGGGGTTTAGGGCTTACATATTACTGTTGTATTATTTGGAATAAATAACCTCATCTACTATAGTAAACATATCCCTAAATCATTCTGTTTTAACTTAAGCAAAATGCATTTATAACCCATAAGCCCCAGTGACCATGTTTCTCATTGTTATATGCCTTTCCAGAGCCGAGAGACTAAGATGTCTTCCTTTATCAGGCTGTACCCTCCTTTATGATCCTCTGCCGCATTCTCTACACTTGTCCAACAGAAAGAGCAAGGAGGGAGCAAAGTCATGGAAGTGGCCTGCATCACTTTGTCCACTTGCCATTGACCGGAACTTAGTCCCATGGTCATATCCAGTGGAAAGGATACTAAGGAACACATAACTGTCGGCCCAAAAAGACAAGAAATGGATGTTGATGCCTGCATAACACAGTTTTCCATGAATATTAAAGATATTTACAAGTCAAAAAGTTTGGGTAATGTGCACCTACATTAAAGCAATAATTTTGTTCCTAATCCCATTTTATTTTTCTCTTGACACTCTTTGAGATATGGAAACGTTTAAATTTAACTTCTGTTTCAAAGTTTCATTTTGATTTTTTTTAATGTATTCTCCAGAACAACCACTAAATCCGTGGTCCAAACTATACCTAAAGTCCACAATGAAGAAATAACAGTTAAAAATTTGTCCATTATTTCATTCACAAAGCGGATTTTTTTCCTTAATTTCAGTAGGATTTCTACTTTGCTTCAAGTCATGATCTAAAAATTGCTTAGAATAAGTTTCTGGATATGTAATGAAAATGCACAGTTAAGAATTTGTCCATTATTCAATTCACAAAGCTGATTTCTTTCTTTGATTTTAGTAGGATTTCTACTTTGTTTAAAATCATGATCTAAAAATTGTTTAGAATAAGTTCCTGGATATGTATGTAATGAAAATGCACTTATATGCTCCAAATCTAGGGTTCAGGAATTAACTGCAATATTACCATTGATAATGTGGACAAAGATGAAGACAATGATGACAATTAGTAATCATGAGCAGTAAGCCTACAAAAATTATTACGGATTTCTTCAAAATTGCTTCAGACTCTTCTAATACAGTTTTTTCTAATCTCTACATTATTGTAAGATGTACAGTAATTAACCATATGACTTAAAAAATTGCCAAATATCCTCCACTCTGAACTACCTTTGGCGTCTCCCTTCTCAAGACAGTCATAAAGCATACTTGAGAGTGAACAGCATGGTCCAGGGCTTTAAAGTCACCTAAGTGACAGCCAGTTAGCTGCAATCAGCACCACACAGTCACAGCATCCACAAGTTAACAAATGCATTTGTTTCTCAAATAGGAACACATTGAGCAGAAACTGAACTACTTTTTCAAGTCTGAGCCTGAGTCGAGGTTTCAGTCTGAGTTAACAATGATAAGAATGAATGAAAATAAAAGTGGTATAAAGTGGAGGGTGGTTAGCTCTGACAACAGAAAACAATTCTTAATTCATGTCATTCAACAGTCTCTCCCAGTCCTAATTCTTTAATTCTCTGTGTCTTCCAGAGAAAGGAAGCACAAGATTTAGCCAGAATTCAGTGAGCATAAACTGTTTCCATGATGTTCAACAGTAAAAACTCTAAGAATAAAAAAAGAAAGAGAAGGTGTCATCATGATGTTCATCATCATTATCACCTTCATCAAAGCAAACATTTACTGCTTGACTACTGTGTGCAGGGCAATGTATTAAAACTTTACATGTATTGATTTGTGTAATTGTCATTGTAACCCTGAGATTTCATGAGTTATTATATTAGTCAGGACTCTTCCAATTTCAATAAGGAAATTCCAAGTCAATGTAGCTTAATAGAGAAAAAGTGGAGAGAGAGAGCGAGCAGTTAGCAAATAATGAGAGATCAAGATACTGGGAAGGCAATATTCAAGCTATTATACTCAGAACACTTGTCTCACTCTTATGCGCTCTCTCTCTTTCTCTGTCTCCTTTTTGATCTGCCCTCATTCTCTTTCAAAAATATGACTCTTGTATGTGGCAGGGATAATAGACATCTACAGCTATAAGATATATGTACTCCTTCTTTCTCTAGCCTAGAAGTGTCTAAAAAGAAAATTAACTTGCCTGGAGTCACATGTCCATTTTTTAATACCATAGGTAGTTTGGTGGAAGAAGTTTTCTGATTGGTCGATTATGGTTTCCATGGTTAACCTAAGTTAATTTATTGTTGGCCATGTCCAAATCAACTGGAGAAATATTAAAGAGGGCAGACGAAAAAATCCATGCTGTTCACAGCTAGGCTTTCCTATTTCACTACATTACATTAGAAGAAATTAAGCCTGGAGAGGTTAAAATAATTTTACTAATATAATTCATGTGTGTTAGGGTAGATTGATCCAGCTCTGATTGATTTCATGACTTATGATTTATTACTAAGCCAAATTACATTTCCAAAAAATGTCAGCTGGGCCAAAGTAGAAGCTGAACCTTCATGCTAGACATTTTCAATGAGACGGTGTACATTAACAAGCTTGAAGGAAACTCGTTTATTGTAGCTACATGTTTTGAATCTTGACATCTAGTAAAGAAGGCTTAGACTTAAAGAAAATCAAGTTTAGGCTCAGTACAAGTCATTTCCATTCTGTGGGTATCTTTTTTCTCATAGAAAACCTCCTACCCAACTATATCATGTAGTTACATCAAGACTTAAATTGTTGAACAAATACAAAGTATTTTGGAAAGCTTAAAATGCCCTCATGACCGCCCCCTAAAAAACAGATAGTATAGTCTTTCCTTGGTATCAGTGGGGAATTGACTCTAGGAATCCCCATAAATAACAAAATCGGACGTGCTCAAGTTCCATATACAAAATGGCATAGTATTTGCATATAACCTATACACATTCTCCTATGTACTTTAAATCAATTCTAGATTACTTATAATACCTAATATAATGCAAGTGTTATGTATATAATTGCTATACTGTTTTTGTGTTTTTTATTGTTGTATTACTTTTATTTTTTTCTGAATATTTTAAATCTAAGGTTGATTGAATCCATGAATGTGGAAATAATTCACAGGGATGGCCAACCGTATAACTTCATGTGCCTTCTATTTTGAAGTCTGCAATCGTTGTCTATTGACAGGTTTCCAAAAATTTGAGGGTAAGAAATACAATGTTATTATGGTACTTTATAAACACGAAAATTTTACTCTAATTTACTACTCAGTTCTTCTTCTTTAAGATGTCATTGTTGCTGTCTTCCTCCTCCTCTTTCTCCTTGGTCTCCTTCTATTTTCATTATTCTTATTAATATCTGATGAAGTTATCTTTGCTAACTAATCCTCTGGGTAGGAGACTTACAGGTTAAATTTCATGCTTAATGAAAGATTTTGTTTACATTCAAATTAGTAGTATTTTCCTTCCTATTAGATCTCTTCTGTTGACAGGGCATTTTCCTGGCTTTTCCATGCTAGGCATGGAATGCTAGCATGCATTCTTCTGTTACCTTCTCTCCAGAGTCTTTTTCTGTGCAACTTAAACAGTCCTTTCACTGTTTCTTATACCAAATCTCTCTTTATTCCTAGAGTCTCCAACTAACCACAGGCTGATTCCAGAGAAATTTGGACATTGATTTATTGTAAAGCCTTATCCACTGCTCTAAGGAGGCAAGGTAACAATGCTATATTTTTGAATAATTGGGTTAGAAAACCAAACCCATGTGTAGTAGGATGAAACAATGGGATTTACGCTATACCTCATTTATTCTGACAGTTGTAAAATTCCAAATCTGATTATGTGTGTTGATGCAGGCAGAGGGTAGGAAAAAGGAAAGACATGTTATTGTCAAACCAATTTTCATAGCATCTCAAAGATCATTTAATTTTGGCGGAGACTGCTGGTCATGCAGGGGATTCTGAGTGCTCTTCCCTGTCTTATACTGCAAGAAAATAACTTAATAAGAAGTGACCCATGGAACTCTACCTTTCCATTGGCCCCCATCCCTGAGACCACTTGATGACCTTTGGTTTTGAAGCAATGTTATCTTCTGGTGGAAATTAATCTAAAAGGTGACCAGGGCACTGGAATGGGAGACACTGGGGATCTTAATTTCCTTTTCATTAAGTTTCTGACTTTAGATTCAATATCAAGGTAGAAAAACAGAGAGCTAACAGGGAGGGAAATATGGAAAATAAAGACAGCTCCTGAGTAGATAAATCAACGTATGGAGACAGAAGCATATTTTACAGAATTATGAATTAATCACCAAGGTACAAGAATCAGAAATGATTAATAGTGCTTGCATCTAAGGGTGAGACTGCATGTGGGAAGAAGCGGTGTGGAAAACCTTTGCTTTTTTTTAGTGGGCTCACACACAAATACATACATGCACACACAGACACACATGAACACAGATATTCATTATATATGTATGATTTTTATAAAAACTATACTAGTGATTATTTAAAAAATAGGTCTAGACCAAAGAGGCTAAATTTGATGTAGAATATGAAATAAGTCTAAAAATAGCACAAATATCTTTCATAAACAAACCACATAATATTCTTTGATGAGATAAATGTTGGTGGAGGTGAATAAGGAGAGAGGTTATTAAATTTTCTAACAAATTTCTTCCAGAGACAGAGGACAAACAGATTATTTCCCAGAAACAAAGAGATTGAGAAGCTGACAGAGAAGAACAGAAGTAGAGCAAGAAACAGGCACAAAGACAAACACACAGGAAGAAGCAAATGTGAATGTGAAAAAAAAAAAAAAAAGAGAGAGATTGTTTAGGCCAGGGGCGGTGGCTCACGCCTGTAATCCCAGCACTTTGGGAGGCCGAGGTGGGCAGATCACGAGATCAGGTGATCAAGACCATCCTGGCCAACATGGGGAAACCGTCTCCACTAAAAATGCAAAATTAGCCGGGCGTGGTGGTGCATCCCTCTAATCCCAGCTACTTGGAAGGCTGAGGCAGGAGAATGGCGTGAACCCAGGAGGCGGAGCTTGCAGTGAGCCGAGATCCCGCCACTGCACTCCAGCCTGGGCGACAGAGCGAGACTCCGTCTCAAAAAAAAAAAAAAAAAAAAAAAAAGTTTAAATGTTTGACATTTTTTTTCTAGTAAGAATAAAGAGAATAGGCTGATAAGGAATAAAAGTAAAGTTTATTATTTTGTAGAAACAGGAATCAGTTCAGTAACAACATTTGATTCTCTACTATAATTTGTCAGCTTTTACACAGTTAAGGGTATAGACCCATGTGTGTTTGTGTGTGTGTATACTTGTGTTGGAAATATTATCTGTGGAAGTGCATACAGTTTGAAAGTGAAACTAGCCCAGATGAGCGACTTAGGAGTCCTCTAGATCATGGGTTCCCAACGCCTGAGCCACAAACCGGTCCTGGTCCCTGGCCTGTTAAAACCTGGCTGCACAGCAAGAGGTGAGCAGCAGGTGAGTGGGAATTACCACCTGAGCTCCTCTCAGATCAGTGGTGGCATGAGATTCTCATAGGAGTGCAAACACTTGTGAACTGTGCATGTGAGGGATCTGGGTTATGCGCTCCTTAGGAGAATCTAACTAATGCCTGGTGATCTGAGGTTTTTATCCACAAAACTGGTTCCTGTGGTGCCGAAAAGGTTGGGGGCCACTGCTCTAGATCCCTAGCTGCTCTGTTTAAGATTACAGTCATCAAGAAAGGAGATGCTTTCTATCCCTTTTTTGTTCTGAAAAAATCGCTTTATGCCTGGCTGAAAAGGGTTTACAGCACATTCATAGGCTTCTTTATCACATGATTCTTATTCAATGGAAAAATAAAAATCAGTAACGCAGTGCTGGTCAGCATAAACTCCTGGAGTGAAAAAGAAACACACATCTTGTAGGTATTAGAGAACATATGAAAGTGGGAATTATTAATAAGGTACTTCGGTCTTGCTATTGGCTTGGAACTAATTAGATTATATTATCCACAATGAGAAAGTTTTCATTTTACACCTGTTTTGCTGAGCTGGTGATATCCCAGGGGCTTTTTTGCAGGGATAGCTTCTTATTTTCGAATTTCCCAATGCCCGTGGATCTGAATGATCTGAAGCTCCTTTTAGAACACACAAACAGCCTTTAGTCTGAGGCTACTTTTAGAGTACACAAGGTTGTGATTGCTTTTCTGATGCATTTATTTATAAGATACACCCAATCTGTTTGAAGCGGTTTAAGGAGCCTGTGTAGCACTGGCACAGACTGAAAAAGAAGTGTGGCTGGTTCTGTTCATGACACCCCAGTGTAGCTCCAGATGGGGGAGTCAAGGGTGTGGGGATCAACAAGAATATCAATGACTCCTTCCAAATTAAAAATGTATTAAAGCTAGAGACAGAATTGTTTTCTTATCTCTAACCCCTTTAAAATTCCCACAACAGTAGGCACAAAGTAGATTAGCGGTTATTAATATTTTCCGAGCTTCAGAAGCAAGGAGACACTTGTAAATAGAACTTCATTGGTTTTGATTTAATGAATCTTGGGTGAAACTGAGGAATCTCAAGGTATAGATATCACTTAAGGTAAATCTGGTGCCTGGGAGCCACTTTTTGAGAACTGCTGTAGTTAATGTTCTTAGATTCATTTTTCAGTATCTGGGCTCGCTTGTTGGCCTGTCCCTGTTCTTTCCGGTTGCTCTCTTCGGCTTCCTCCCCACTGCCTTAAACTGACTCTAGACGGAAAGAATACTGTCTAAGATTAAAAATGTCTGTCCATTTATCCCAGAAAGCGAGAGTCATGGAAGAAATAAGCCCAAACGCAGAAAAAGAGACTTCATTATCTCATTAGTATTCAACAGCAGTACATGTAGGAAGGTTTGACCTCTTTATTTTCATAGTTGAGAAATCTGGTATTCAGGGAACTCAAACGCCTGGGCCAAGATCCCACAGTTTAGAGTAAGTTGGGAAATGAATGACAGAGGCACTGGTAGAGATATAAGATTACAAGGGATGCAGAGGTCACCATGAACTGGAGACTCCTGATTTTCATTTTAAGGGATCAACATTTACATAAAAATGGATCATTAGTCCTTTAGAGATGAAGGTTTGGCAAAAAGTGGATCATGCTACACAGCCTGGCTTTAAAAACACAAAGCACAAGATCTTAGTTTCAGTTTACACAATGACAAGTAAAAGCCATGTAAAGTGTACAAATCTGAAATATAAGGGTCTGGTCTTATATTTACTAATACTTAGGTCATGTCTACCTTAAATGTGTCTGAGTGTTTATGACAGAGAGGGACAAAGAGAAAGAGAAAGAGAGAGAGAGACAGAAAGAGAGAGAGAGAGAGAGAAAGGGAGGCAGAGGGGAAGAGGAAATAATACAAATAATTATGTAATTGATGATAATCATTTTTAATCAACCACGAGAGAGAGAGGAAAAGGGAGATTTCCAGAAAAGAGGTTTATCATAGTTTCAAGCAAAAAACAACAAACAAACAAAAAACCCTCTGAGTTGAAGTTTATCAAAAGATGGCATCAGACATACAGCCTCCATAATTAAACCTGCTGCGTGTAACCCTTCCTTGAGAGAAGACAGGTATATTATGAGTTTCTCAGGTCATATGAAAAAACTCCATGTCATCCTAATTTCAAGCCTTGGTCAATCTTCAATGTGTTTTTTCCTTCTGCTAAAAATATATTTGCAATTTTATTCTGTGGGATCTACTTCCTGTCATTAATGGGTTGGAACAATGAAAGCACTTTGCCAAATATCTCAACTATAAAATATAAATCATGTTTTATGCCATCAAGATGAGCAAAACACTTTTTCATAAATTTCCAGTTTCACCTATATGCAGTTTTGGCAAATATATAATTCCCAGTAGCTTTGTGTAAACTGCTTGGCTCTGATGCTTTTTAATGACCTAAGTAATGTTTTGGAAGCAGCATCCTTATGTTTTATAAAACCAAGTTATTGATTGTCTAAGGACAATTTAAGATGAAGTTTGAAAGTCAGAGGGCCTTTGTGGCAGTATAAAATGAGGCTCTTATCTCTTCCAGCTGGAGAACAGAAAAAGACGTATTACAGTTTAAAGAGAGAGAAGCATCTATCAGAAGACACAGCACACTTTAAGGTTTGGCTATTTTCCAATCCCTTGTGCTGAGAGAACAGAAGACAAAGGAGTCATCTGTTTTGGAAGGACAATTAACCCCAAGCATGAGAAGGATGCAGTGTTGCTGTTACACAATGGGGACAGGGAAGAAGTGTTTAGATACATGTCACATAAGGAGGACAGGAAAGATCACTCAGAGTATCCATGCAGCAGTTCTCGTACTGTCCTATCCAATTTTTATGGTACATTGACAAGTGCCTATGACCTGAGAAGCTCATGGTGATCTGGGCTCTGAAACCTCAGTGGGAGGATTTGGATTCACACAACCAGCTAAGCCATTTAGCCCAGTAGAGGTGTTAACAAAGTAACAGAAATCTAAATGTCCAATAGTCGAACATTGGGAAGGATTCAGAGTATCAGCTGCAGCCCTCAAACCAGTTCTAGCCACAGAGGCTACAGTTGGTCTTAATAACATATCTCTTGAAATTTCTCCAGGAAATGTCCCATAAAAATGTCAGAGACACTGTTTCTGATTAATCTGATAGTGCCAAGGGTAAAACTTAGTAGATGCTGTTGTATGTTGCCTACACCCCCTGCAGGATTAATTCTTTCATTGTCTTAGCTGCCAGGAACGTCACCTACTGAAAGGTCGCAGTTGCCTCCCTCCCCAAAAATTGCTGGTGACTGATGGGAACTGACTCATATGAAGATAGACTCTTCTCCAGGGGAATTTCCTATCAATGATAGGCCAATAAGCTTCCTTTGCTTCAATATGGGACATTTTTGAAAAGTCTTTCCAGCCTCAGACTCCCCAGTGGGATTGGCCAAGGCCTCTGTTACAACTACAACACTGTTTACCTTCTCTTTCCTTTTCCTCACTTTACAAATGTGGTTTCTTGGAAGACTTCCCAGAAAACTTCCTGCAAGCAAATCTCAGCCGCAGAGATGATTTATTGGTCAACCTAATCTATGACAGTTCTTTTGATTTTTTTTTTTCCAGAGCTCTCTGCTAGAAAACAGGGGAAGAAAAAAAAATCTACCTTTGACTCAGTTTTGAAAATGTAACAACTGACAATCATCCTCAACTCCTCCCTCTCCCACAATATTGGTCTTACTCATCCAACCAATAAATAAACCTTCTCAGGTTGTTTGTAAAATCTTTCTCAAAATTATCTATGCTCCACTGATACTTACAATACCTTAGTTTTTCTGATACCCTAGTTGGAGTTATCATTATCTGCCTTCGCTAATTTTTTTCTCTCTTACCCTTTTAAATGTATTCTTCCACTGTAGTGAGAGTGATTTTTCCAACACACAATGGGTAAAGAACCAAAGCCTTAGCTTTTTCCTAGAGATCCTGCATGTGCCTGCCCTGCTTGCATCTGGAGCCTCAGCAAAGACCTTCCTTACTTCTTCCAACTTGCTATGTGCCTCTGAATTTTTGGACCTTTATACCTATTGTCTTCTCTGCATAAAGTTCGTCCTTCAATTCAACATATGTAAATACTAAATCTAAGTCCTCTCATCAAGGAAAATGGACTCTTATTCCAATAAATGACATTGTTTTAAGATAAAACAAAATAAAATTAACATATAGTTATATGCTGACATAATAGTTTTTACAAAATTTACCTAAGCATTTTTAGTCCTTTAAACTTTCCTTGTCATTTCTCAGAACCTCAATGTCAAAAACAATCTTTAAAGAAAATATTTAGGCTGAGTGTCGTGGCTCACACGTGTAATTCCAGCACACTGGGAGGCTGAGGCAAAAGGATTTCTTAAGTCCGGGAGTTTGAGACCAGCCTGGATAAGATAGCGAGAGCCTGTCTCCTCAAAAAATTAAAAAATCAGCCTGGCATGGTGACATGCACCTGTAGTCCCAGCTACTAAGGAGGCTGAGGCAGGATGATCCCTTGATCCTAGGAATTCCAGACCTGGGTGACAAAGTGAGACCCAGTCTCTAAAATAATAATAAAGAATTGATTTATATCACCTAAGAAATTCCTAATGCATTGTGTCGTGAAGATTTCAATGAAATTAGTCATTACTGTTATGTTAGTTCTACAATATCCCCTGGAATGTTGTGTCTTTATCAAATGTAGATGTTGGCCTGCTATAATGTATGAAACTTTGTTCTAAAATCTGTTTTAAAAAACAGATAAAAGCCATTAATGAAATATACTCACTTTCACGTCCTTGACATGAAGATTCAAAATAAATGAGCAAGTAAAAGAACATTAATTAGCACATAATTAGCAATAGCAGAGTACAGTGCTCAATAATTTTTAAACAAATTGACTCTTGTACACGTTTGAGATGGAAGCATAGCCAAGTTCTCCTTGAGGTATGATTAATGTCACCCTACTATATAAATTCTCAAAACAACTCTCTTGTTAGAGAGGCAAAGTTTTATTTTATAAGGAACATCAATATCAGAATATAACTAACGTGTAACAGCAAGAAGGAAGGACATTTAAAGGATTATGTATGCCTGTGAAGTGTAGAAATGTTGTGTGTTTCTGGAGATATAAAAACAAATATTTAAACCAGCAGCAATGATATAATCTCAATGAAGTCTAAAATTATTTGAAAATTCTATTAAGACACTACCATTGTTAGAAAACTCAAAATAAATCAATATTTGATTTTGAAAATTAGAAACCCTAGGTATGTGACAGCTAAATTTATAAAGAAGCATCTGTATCATCTTTCAGACACTGAGCAAATATTTAAACTTGACCTTTAGCAGCATATAAAATGTTCTTTGCAAAATCCCTTATAATTTTTAGCTAAGTACTATATGAATTGTTCTAGCCAGCAACATTTTACTTTTAGCTATAAAGAGGCATCAAAAGAGTTGACAGTGACAAGGATAAAGGAATCTGAACCAGCAGGTGTCTAAGCACTGTCATCTCTTCAGCAAAGGACCTGGACTTTGCAATCAGGAGGATTTAGGATAAATCCTTCCATTTCTCCTTGCTGGCTGTACATTTTTGGCCAGTTACTTAACATTTCAAAGCCTCAGTAATCACATCTGTTAAAACATAACACAGGCTCATGGGGTTGTGAAGATGCAATAAGCATATAAAATGGAGAGACACATTCAAATATAAACAATGTGACCCCCAGGACCCACAATCTTGAGTCTTACCCTATACTTACAGGGTCCAGTACACATGAATTGTGCCTAACTCTCAGCACAGTTGTGAACATTATCATTTTAAAATTCTTTTTTAGAGACAGGGTCTCCCTATGCTGCCCAGGCTGGACTGGAACTTGAACTCTTGGGCTCAAGCTATCCTCCCACCTCAAACTCCTGAGTAACTGGGACTACAGGTATGTGTCATGCTACTCAGCAACATTGTAATTATTATAATAATAGTTGGAAGCAACTATAATTACTTAAAATAATGTTTTTGTTTTACATACAAATATTGGTCCAAAACTGGTCAAGATGACAAGTGATTGAATTTGGTTATTTCATACTCAGAAACTGAGAAAGGTTCAGGAGAAAGTCAGATGATTCTGGAGGTGAAGAGCAGGAAACAAAGGAGAAGAGCATGTGTGAGAGATTGAGTAAGAAATGCATTTTCTGCAGGCACTAATGAAGTCAATATGCTGTAATAAGCCTGTGTTTTATGTTTTTAAATGTCATGCTCATACAACGAAATGCAGAAACCTAAAGAGCATCAGCAGTGTACACCCACTTATGGTAACAAAGCTATGGTTATAGACAAGTATGGGAACCATTCCAAGTGTGCAGAGATGAGAAATTAGGCTGAAGAGAGGGACAAGGGGCCAGATCTCAAAGGGACTCATGGGTCACATCAAGGAGTTTGTATTATGGCCATAATCAGCAGGGAGCATTTTAATCAGGGCATGTTTTAGTCAAATTTTGTATAATGTGGCTCATGCTAGCAGTGGTGCGAAGCTTAGTTTGGCAAAGTGAGAGACAAAAGCAGGATAAATCATTTAAAACCCTCTAAGCTCCACTTTTCTCATCTGAAAAATGGGAAAATAATTGCCAATTGCAACTCCCAAAGTTGAAAATGACAGAAAATTAGACAATGTATAAGGAAGGATGCTGAAAGATGTAAACTTCACTGAAGAATAAAGATCAATATGTTGAATATGTGATAATTTTGGAATGTATATCACATTTGATTACAGTAGGGATCATGAGCAAGTAGTTCTGGCCCAGAGGAAAATATTCAGTAGCAAATTAGTTGACCTCTTTCCATTTCCAGTTGCCTACCAACCCCACTGGTGACTCATGATAGAGGAGAATAATTATATGTAATTATATTGCTGTGACTAAATTGACAGTTCCCATACCCAAAAGCAATTCAAAGAGGGAAAAAGTAAAAAGAGTCTAGCCTGCACAATCACTGGGAGTCAAAGTTAAATCCATTGAATCATTTTGCAGAACTGTGCAAACAGCTGACTAAATGATTGGCAGAGATTGCTAGAGAAGGGGAGCTCGCCCTGCTGGCTCCTTTCCATTGGCTTAGGTGGTTGCCATTTCTTCTTGACTAAATCTTAGTTCTGATGCCTTTCATGATTCAGAGAAGTGAAGGTTCCTGTAGTTTCAGCCTGCTGAAACTCAAAGACATCAGTAATTTTAATTTCCATCTTTATTTAAACAAATGGAAAAACTGCTCTATTGCCAAATATATTATACCTTGCCAATTAATCCATTAGCAAGGCTCCATAGCTGAATTTCCCATTAAGGAAAACAATTTTCTGACAATTCACTTTTGGATTGAGTGCTGATTACCCTTTTATCTGAATTTTAACTGTACAAAGCTGAGAAGTTTGAAAACCAAATGTGAAAAGCAACAGTGTGGGATATAGATTTGTGCTGTCCTATACAGTAGCCATCAGCCACATCTGCCTCTTGGGCATTTAAAATGTGGCTAGTCCAAATGGAGATGTGCTCTAAGTGTAAAATGCAAACTAAAACCTGAAACTTATTACAAATACAAAGATGATAAATGTCTCAAATAATTTTAATATTATATGTTGAAATGACAATATTTTGGATATGTAGTTTGAAATATATCATTAAAATTAAATTTACTTGTTTCTGTTTTTGTTGTAAAAAGTATCCATATATCTTAGTGTGAATTCTGAAAAATTTCACATTACATATGTACAGTGTATTTATGGCTTCCATATCCCCATGGGATAACACCAGTATAGACCTTCTATAGACATATGAGAAATGAAAGTAAAAACCATTGAATACATAGATGTATGCCAGGCTACTAGTTTACAATGAGGCAAGGACAAAAACAAGAACAAATCCAGACAGGGCAAAGCACAGGGGCAGGAGGAGTATGGCAGATGATTTGGGAGCTAACAAAATTCTGACTTCAGAAATATCAACTAGAAAAAGAAGATTCACATGAGCATGGCAGGTCTCAGTGGGCAATAACGAAAGGGCAGATAGTACTGTAAGTTTTCCTCTTTTGGAATACATGATGCATGAATGCACAGTCTAGGACAGGAGCACCTTACTTGAGCTCAGTTTCATTCTTCCTGCTGAGAGTGAATATTTCTTGTAAAACTGAAATCTCATACATATTATTGGGCACTCTAATTTTTTTCAATCATTATAACATTGTATCATGAACATTTTCATATGGCATAATATTGCTTTCAAGGCTGCCTTTTTAATGGCTGTGTAATGGTCCATTAGATGGATATATTATCATTTATACAGTTATTCTTATATAACTGGACATTTATTTTATTTTGGCTACAGAAAATACATTTACAGCTACAGAAAATACCACTCTGGCCAGCAATGTGGAGCCTCCATTGCCTTTTGTGAAAAATGGGCTTTTTGCAGATTAAATGAGATAGTTCATATGGTGGAAGGTATGGCATGTGGTAGAAGTTCCGTGAA
Source organism: Pan troglodytes (assembly GCF_028858775.2). Taxonomy (NCBI): domain Eukaryota; kingdom Metazoa; phylum Chordata; class Mammalia; order Primates; family Hominidae; genus Pan; species Pan troglodytes. Next base: position 120,506,199 of record NC_072406.2, read on the forward strand.
GTTCTTGTCACCTTCTTTATACAGAAGCATCAGTCATTTAAAAACTCGATAGACCCTCAAGAAGCCTTTTACTGATCTTACGTTGAGACAGCACCAGCTTACTTAAGGTGAGCAGGTGAGCCTTGAAGAAGAATCCTTAACCTCTCTTGGTAACTTGACATAAACTCTCGAGGCTTCCTTTTCTTCTAAGTCATCTTCAACTTTATTTCTCTGCTGTGTCCACATGTAATATGCACTCAAGTTCTGTTGATTTTGCTCTCCAGGTATATTTTTTTATCTGCCCTGTTTTTGTATTCCTGTTTCAAATGGACTAGCTCATAAACTGGTCATCTCTAACATGAATTATTGCAATAATCCCTTCATGAACCTAGACTGTGATGATTAAATGAGATGAGGCATTTCTGAATGTTAGCATAGGCCTTGACACATAATTAGCGTTCATTATGAATTAGTAAATAATAGTGATATAAAAATAAAAACAGTAATGAAAAAATTCAAAATGCAATCTCTTATTATAACAAATGATTACTAAGTGAATAATGTATCTAAGGCAGAGAATAGTTACTATGGGAAACACTGAACCTTTGCTTTTCAGAAACATACACTGTATTTGGGGAGAGAAATAAGAATGCCAAGAGAAATTCTGAACAATTAAACAAATTACTTTAAACTAAGCAGATTTTTACTCTAGTTCTGACAAGTCACATTTTAAGAAACTTTAGTATGACAACCCAAAATGATTGTAAGTTAATTTACATCAAGTTTGTTATCTCCTTACAAATATCAAAGTGAGTTCTCATTAAAACTACTCAGAAAAACATATTAAATATGTCTTTCTAAATCCCTCTTACACTTGTCTCTACATTCACTGTAGCATATCCTTAATATGTCTCTCATTTCCTTTATTTCACACTATTTAAAAAAAATAGTTCATTTTAACTCAACAGAAGACAAGCAGGTTCTTATGTTTTTTTCCCTACCTCTTCTATCTCGGGCTCAGCAATTCACATCCCTGTGGCTTTTTAAATTTTTCTCTAGCTCCAGATTCTGCACTGTAAAAGAAAATTCAAGATCTGACATAGGAATCAATAACTGCTCCTTCAAAGAGGAAAGTAGGAAGGGGAGAGAAGAGATTTTTAAGGCATACATCAATAAGTGAAAAATATAAAAAGTGTACAAATGATGCATGTTATTATAATTATAAACAAACTGTATGCTGAGGCTGCATGGAGGCCACCAGTAATTTTTGCATGTGAGGCATGGATGGATAAGGCAGGAGGGTAGGGTTAATCATTTGCTCCCCAAAATAAGAAGGAGGGCTTGGGCTGCATTCCCCTCAGGGAAGGCCATGCTTTTGAGTTATAAAATAAATGACACTTAGGCTGATAAAAACTAGGCTAAGGGAGAAGCTGAAGATAGCAGCAACAGAAATTGTCCATAAGTTAACAGATAGAGGTGTGACACGGCAGGCTGGAAACAGAGTTCTCTAGAGTGGCCTTCAGACCCATTCCTGTTTGCCTTCTGGGATCAATCTGCCACAGAAATATGATGGAAACACCTAGTCTGTGTAAAATAAATCGGTTTGCAAAAATGTAATATGGAATTTGGCTGACGTTATGGCTTTACAGAAATGATAGATGATTTGAGACATGTACAACTTTGCCAAGCCTCTGAGATGCTTCTTTAGCCCTGGGGGGCAGAGCAGGGCTTAGCAGTTATGCCATGGACCTTTACAATGTCTCTACCAGGAGGTGGAGTTTTCTGATATGAGGTGTTTGTAAAAGGCTAAGGAAACTCTCAGTTTTGTTGGCTCAGAAAAGCCCCATTTTCCTTCCCTTGGAATGTAGGTGTCTCCCAAGTGCCGGGCAAATAATTGTTTATGGGGCTGACATGAATCGGTTTCTCCTCAATGCCTGACAAATAATTTCATATAGGACTGTGTCCTTCCCCGGTGTTTTTCTCACTTGAGGTGGTAGGGAAAGTTTTCTCTTAGGTTCATAAGGCCTGAAGGTATAAGTACAGAACTATGCCCAGTAATAGTTTCAGCTTTGTCAGGAAAAGCAGTCTGAAAGAGGAAAATAATTTACAAAAAGAAGAGAAGATGAGAGGAGAGGAGAAAATGGGTAAAATGAGTTACATCCTAGGGCAAGGCATGAGAGAAGGAGGGCAGAGCTTCCATCCCCTACCTGGGCATATCACCTTCCAGAAACCTCCCCATGTTCAGCTATCAGAAGTTCTACAAACCCTGTCCTCTGGGGCCTTTAAGAAAGAGTTCATTGGATAGGCATGGTTAACAACCATGTAGAAATAAGATCAGACAAAAAGGGTATGATCTAATTCTCAAAGACTGAGTGGAGAAACCCAGCACTACCTGTCCAGAGTCTTCTTAGCCTCTCTGTGTAGCATTCCTTCTTCCAGGAGATGGGGCAGGACCTTATATGTTTAGTTTCTAAGCCTTGTCTTGCAGAAAAGAAAGAAAGAAAAAAAAAGCAGGAGGTCAGATAGAGGGATTCTGTTTTCTGAGGCTTGCTTCTGAGACCTAAAGCACTCCAATATATAATAAGGGCGACAGCAGTTATAGATCAGGAACCATGGAGAGACACATACACATGCATACACAAACATATATATATGTATGTATGTATGTATGTATGTATGTTTGACATAAACTCTCTATACACATATACATACATATACATATATGTATAAACACATACACACATATACATATGTGTATATAAATGTTTTTGCCATGGTTCTTGGCTCACAGGGAAAGGATCAATTTGACCACAGCATGGAAGTAAAGACCGAACCATTCTCCCACTGATGTTTCTATGACCGATACTTTCTCATCCCTCTGATTCCAGCTCAAATGCTACTTCCTCCGAGGAGCCTTCCCTGATTCACCTATCTAATGTTCCCAGTAGCTCAACATCACATATTGGCTTTGTTGAATTTGTAGCACTTGTGCCAGGTTCAATGATCTAAATTGCTGGTCCAGCGTTCAGCTGTGTCTCTCCCTCACCGGCCTGCAAGGTCTATAGCAACAGGTGTCTTGTTAATCTTGGATACCTCTGATTGCTGGTGCCCACCAAGGCACTTGCAAAAAGAGAGTTCTCATTAAATATCTGTTAAGATAATGAGTTGGGAAGTGAGAATAGAAAGAATCTGGAGTCTGAGAGTGAATGCCACAGAGTCCTAGGTTTATGCAGAAGATAATAAAGACCTGGGGGTAATTGTCAGAGCTGCGCTTTTAGGAGACTGACTCAGTTGGTGTGCAGGAGGCATAGAGTAGTCGAGGACTGGAAGAGCTGAGCTGAGCAATTAGGAGGCAACTGCAGATACCCAGGCAGAAGCTGATGCTTGCTGATTGAGTGAATTAGAGGAGAGATTCTCAGTTTTCCTAATCATAACAACAACAAAAGAATGATAAGTGCAACATGTCTACTTTTTCCTTTTCTCCATCTCTCATAGCTGGTTTTCCTGTAAGAGTCTCCCATCTTCTTCCAGATAATAATTTTCCAACCAGCATCTTTCATATGAATCTACAATGTTATCCCCTGTACCAGCCCCCTACAGGTAATAGCTTCAGAGAACACAATGGGAATGGCTGATTAGATAACGAAAGCACAAAGACCTACATTCCCTGGTTGTACAGGATTCGTGTTTCCCTGGGCCAGTTCAGGACACCCTTATCACCACCTATACAAACTTTCGCTAATCCAACAGGCCACATTTTTACTACCCTCACAGATTATGTTTGTTCAATTTGTGTTTCTCACAATTGTTATAAATATTTTCATATTGTATATGCAATATTGCAACTTTTTTTTTCTTCAAACATCTGGTTTGGGGATTTAGTTAAGTGATAGGTAGCTTTAATTACTCCATTACCATTGGCATAGAGCTTCCATTATGTGAGTATGTATCATTTATTTATTTTTCCTACTAAAGAACATTTCATTTAGTTCTATTTTAGTTTGGTTTTGGTTTGGTATTTTGGTCTTACACACAATGTTACATTGAACATACTATATATCTTTCCTTGTATTTATATTAAGGAAACCTCTAAGAAATTCTAAACATTTCTTAGATTCCAAACAATTGCTGGGTCCAAAGTACGTTTACAAATATTCAACCATATCAAATACTATCTAACTGTCCTCAAAGAGTGCTGTACCACTTACACAACTTTAAGCAGGATATAAAATCCTCTATTTTTTCCCATCTCCTTGTCAATCCCTTGAGTTACAAGTCTTAAATATTTATATGTGTGTATTACAATAGGTATGCATTTTTCTTTTTGCATTTATTTCCAAATATTATCTTATAGTTGTTAGCCATTTGTGTTTCCTACTCTGTGAATAACATGTTAATAATTTTGGCCTATTTTTCTACTAGCTTATGTGTGGTTTTGTTCTTTATTTGTAGGACTTTTAAGTAAATTTTGCATACAGTCTTCTCCCAACACTGTTATAAAGATTTTGCCCTCATTTTCTTGTTTCAGGCCTTTAACACAAGCAGAATTTATTTCACATTTACCTCTTGCTTCTCTTCTCAGTCTCTGTACTTCAGTTCACTCTATCCTTCCCTAACCTTATGTAATTCCTGACTCTGGGACAGCCTGAGCACCACTTTCTTCATGAAGTTTTCCTGGTGGCTCCATCCCTGCCTGGCTACACCCTCCCTGGAATTCTAAATTGCTTCTTAATGAATTAATGACAATTTTTGCTTAACACAAGAGTTGTAAACGCAGATGCCTGCAGCAACCATACAGGAAATCTAAGTAGATAAAGTGTGCCTGATTTAATACAATGGGTGGGGCAGGGGTTGGAGTCTGTGTTGAAATAGACACAATTTACTTCCGCTCAAAACATCAGACGTTGCTATGAGTGCATATGGTCCCAGCTTGGACAGAGCTGCTGATATTTTTGTTTTTCCTGTTAGGAATATAGATTTTTCATGTGAAACCTTCTGATTTTTAAATATTGCCAGAGAGCGCAAACATTTTTTAAAAGTATTATGTAGGTAAAATAAGTTGTATCTATTAGGCAGGATTTTACTTTCTGCCCTCAAACTCAAATTATTTCTAATAATGTAACAATTTGTAAACATAATTTGTTTTCCCAATTAAACCAGAATTCCTTTGTGCCTAGAAACACTCTTTTTGTATCTGCCACTGCGTCTATTGTGGAAACAAAAGCCTGAAAATTCTCAATAAATCCTGATGGATTATTGATTGACAAGAGACTTTATAATCACTTATAAATGCACAGTCCTCCCCATAGCCAAATACTGAGGATGGTATCATGGGGGATTCCATAATGAGTGCAAATGACCAACAGTCTGTCTACCTACTTAGCATTTGTCATTCCAGCCAAACTTGCACATGTTCCCAACAGCCAGTTGTGTCCTTTACCCAGGCAGCTTCACCACTGCAGTTTCGTTTCTGTGCTGAGTCCTTGTCCTCAGAGTCAAGGCTCCCTTGCACTCCCCAGCCAGCTATATGCAGGTGGCTGGTATTTATTTGACCAAAAACAGGATTGAGAAGCTTCAATTTGGTCTAGCAGTGCTCTCAAACCACCTGTACTGCTATCAAGTCCTTTGGAAAGCACAAACCAGTGGCTTTTGAACTTCTGGGGAAAAAACGAAAAAATCACCTGGGACTTTTAGAAAATACTACATCCCCGATGTCCTCTACAGTCAAATATTCGGAAATACTAGAAGCTGTTACAAGGTAGGGTCTCAGACATCAGTATCTCTTAAAAAGCTTCCTAGATTATTCTAATGTGCATCTGGAATTGAGAACCACTGTATCTGCTAGATAACTAGGCCTTTGCTGTTTTCACTGGAAATATGCAGCTTGCTTCACTTGTGTGTGACTTTACTTTTATGACAATTCAGTAGTGAGGATGATTTAATTAATTTATTTAGTGTAGCAATGGGCTGAACCTCTGCTTTCCTGCTCAAGAGGAAGATGATCCCTGAGAGTAACTTGTAAATCAGCAGCCTCCAGATTAACCCTCTGGAAACAACAAAGAATGTCCCCTCCCAGCCCACCTTCCTTCACTTCAACTAACACGTATCTCCTTTTCATTTACAGGCTGTGTAATTAATAAGCTATATCCCTGGTTTAATGTCCATATAAAATTTTCACATCCATTGCTTGTGTTTGACAAACAGAAAAAGAATATATGGGTATAATAAAGCAAGTACTTTATAAAAATTTAAATGCATATTTTGGAGCATTCTTTACAGGGGAGTAAAGAGAGGAGGAAGTAGAAATGAAATTCAATTGTAACCTTGGAGAGAAAGTTAGAATCTAAATGAAGGGAAGAAAGAAATCTCAGATACTTAAAATGTGGGAGGCAAGGATACAATCGTATACACAGCTTACAGCTTTGTGAAAATAGATTCTGACTCCTCTGTAATTTGATCCTTGCCTACTTCATTGGATGGGCATATTTCTGGAGCAGGTCCCCTGATAATCTTGTTAGCAGGGATCTTTGCTGGGTTAGGTTGTCTGGGTGTCCCTGTGACACTTCCTCACTCCCAAATTCCTGCTCACACCCTTAAAGAATGTTCAGAGGTCTGAAGATTCAGACAGTGACCCATTTTTATTAGGCAAAAAAACACTACATTTAAAAACATTTCTCAGTACACCTGACATAGTAGGTGCTCAATAAATATCAGTTGAATGAATGAACATATTACTGTTCAATCACAAGTTGGATCTGAATGGGAAGCTCAAAGGACTTTTTCCCAATGAATAAAAACCCAAAGAACCAATGGAAAAGCTTCCTTTGTCTCCAAATGTGTCAGCAAGGGGACATTTCTTGGAACAAATTCTTCTTGGGAAATCACCAAGAGTAGACAGATAGGGAATATAAGACTGTGTTTATCTGCATCACTTGCTGATATTTAACTCAGTAGGGAAGAAAATAAAAATAAAACAAATAAAAAGTTAATATTGGTATTTTTCAGCTATTTCCATGCAGTAGCTAACACCATTTTAGGATTCCTAAATATGTTTTTTTTTTGAGTGATTGGAATGGTGTGGTGGCTTTGTAATGTGTCAAACTGACTCAATTAAACCATATTTCCAAGAATCCTGGTCCCTATATGTTCCTGGTTCATCTTATTACAAGAAAATAAGATTGTGGGCAAGATTGGAAAATAAGAGTAAAGCAATAGTCACGTGTACTCTAAAAAAGTCAATGTGGGTCAGGATCTGATACAGATTATGCACAATTGTTCAGATTTTTTGGTTCATCTTGTTGCCATGGGTAGCAGACCTGCCAATTGTTCTAGCTGAATGGAATCTATTTCTATTCTTTTGTAAATCCTAGGCCAGATGATTGGATGGTTCTGTAAGAAGACAGATCTCCAGCTCCTTTTGGAAGTCATCTGCAGCAGCGAGGTTGGAAGCTTGAAGACGACAAGAGGCCAACACAGGTTTCCAAGAGAGACAGAGAAGTGCAAGTTCCAGCTCTTTTCTTAAATGATCCCATTTTACCTGTTCACCACAACTTCAAACATAGCCATCAATCTTGACCACTTCTCTTGTGTCTTAAGGTTCATAATCAAAGGTAGAAGGAACAGAAAAACCAAGGCTGTCTGACTAGATCCCATAATTGCATGTGATCAAACTATTATAATGAATACATTATATTACATCATTCCCAGCAATTCTCTTTCTGGTTGAAGCCTGACTGATACAGAATTTAGTACTGGAAGTATTTCCAGAAGAAAAGAATTTAAGGATGAATTCTCAGAATTTATTATGGTTATCTGGAAATGGTTATCTGATATGATTAGTTTAAAGGCTTTAATTTAATCTGTTTCCAGTGGAAAATGAAACACCATTAGCCTATAACATGCAGTGGCCAAGTAGCCACTTAAATGATCACTTGTTGACACTTGTGATCAAATAAATACAGAAATGTTTGCTGCCATAGAATATTTTCGTGGAAATAAGGAATAAAATGCAGTTGGTTTATTGTTTTTGAATTCAATAGAGACCTTTAAATAAAATTATGAGCTCAGGGCTTTAAATTCCCAGTTCAAAGACTGCTTAAGAGACTCAGAAGCTTCTATGATTGACCTAAAATAAAACCTTATTACACGTAGCTGCAGGATTGAGATTTCTGAAAACAAAGTTCAAAGTCTAATAACAAATATGGCTAAATTATTATACAACACAAATTAAAATTTCTAATTGTCAGGGTCCTTTAGTCAATATTTAGGCATTAATTGGAGAGAAGTGAGACACTAAATTCAGGTTGTGAGTACATGGGAAGATTTGAATAAAGCAGGAGAATTTGACTTGTAAATTCTGTTTAGCCTACCTTGACATTAGGAACAGTCTTTCTTTCTCTGAGTAGCACAGCCTGTCCATTGCCTGAAAAGCCTGTAAAGGCCTCCTATGAAGTAGATTTATTACAAGGATCTGATGGTTCTTTCCATTATATATACGTGCTACTTCTTATTACTTCTTATTGCCTTAAAACCTATTATAAGACTCAAGTCTCAGTAGACCATGAGGGTAAGAAACAAAGTGTGACCCCTGGCAAAGGGCAATGCACATCAAATGCACTGCATTATTTTAAAAAATTATATACAAAGGCCGAGGAGGTGGATCACTTGATGTTGGAGTTCGAGAGCAACCTGACCAACATGGAGAAACCCCGTCTATACTAAAAATACAAAAATTCGCGGGGCGTGGTAGTGGGCACCTGTAATCCCAGCTACTCAGAAGGCTAAGGCAGGAGAATCGCTTGAACCCAGGAGGCTGCAGTGAGCCGAGATTGTGTCATGGCACTCCAGCCAGGGCAACAAAAGTGAACTACGTCTCGAAAAAAAGAAAAGAAAAGAAAAGAAAATATAATATTTGTTGAAGAGTATTCTGTATTGTTAAAATCCTGGATCAGGGTTGAAGTAATCTAATGAATAAATGTAGGCTCATTAAAGGGCTTTTATGCTTTGCTTCATCAGTTGACAGAAATCTGGACCCCAAGATAACCTGTATTTAAAGAAATTCTAAATGTCATACCTACTTTAGTATACTACAAAAGGAGGTATTGAAAAGCTTGGAGAGGGGCTTTGGGGTCAGCTCAGATATGTAAATAACTCAGAGTAAGCATTCCATCCTTTCAATTAGGAAAGTTAGAAACATGTGAAAGCAAACACTTTTATTTGTCCCACCAGGTAAGTGAGGTTTCAGGACAAACTACTACCCCCAAATCTGGGAGAGGCACAGTGAAACACAGGACCTGAGATTTACTTAGCTGGAGCAGTGTTCACTAGATGCTGTAAGAGCATAAAACTAGAAATACCAATGAATTGCTGGTGGCCAAGTGTGGGCTACTGGGAGAACAAGCTACTGGCAGTTGCAGTCATTGGAGGGTACCTACATTTCTGCAGGCTTTTCCTCCAAGGACTCTACTACTCTCATACAGGGATAATTGAGAAAATCTGAAGACAGCCCCTCACTTGACCATAGCAGAAGAAAAGGAGGTGAAGAGTAACCACTGCGCAATCTGCGCAGAGCTTTCATTCTCTGGAACACTTAATCTCAGGAAGAAAATTTCTAGATGGCAGCAATGAAATCCCATCTGACTAAAGGGAAGAAACTTTGCTCTGCTTTGTTCTAGCCCTATTCTAACCTCTCTGATTTACATATAAAATAGAAGTTGTAATCTGTAGGAGAGAAGGCTTGAAGGACACAGACTGGGGACCCTGGAGAATACTTACCATAAATGGGAAAGGATTATGGAGCATAGAGAGGAAAAGCTTTTTTTTTTCCCCCACCCCCCTGGAGAAGGGACAGAAACAATGTAAAAGCCATGCCTCTGATACATGATCTAAGGTGCACTCCAAATACTGGAAATTAATCAAAAGAAAACCCTCACTACTTCCTCCATCCTCTAAATCCATGCTAATAAGACTCCAGTTAAAACAATAGTGGATTGTAACTGGGAAAACTGCAAGAGAAACAATATTCCTGAGAAGAAACACAAAGAGAAGACCCAAAGCCAAGAAGAAAGAGAAGACAAATCCATAGAGTCATTTTAAGATTTTGGTCCCCATGGCTGCAACAAATATCATACACAGCCTAATACTTAGCTCTGTAAATGTAAGTTCTCACACTGATGAATGCTAATTTGCCTCAGTATATATTGTGCTGTAAAACATTCCTGACTTTCAACTACAACAAAATTACAAGCCAAACAAAAAGACAAGAAAAAAATAGCCTCAAGTAAAGGATCAATAATCAGAATTAAGGACAGATATAACACAAACTAAAATTATCAGTCAGATATTTAAAATAAATGTTTAATATTTTAAAGGCACTAATGCAAAAGATATATAATATGCATGACCAGATGTGTAACATGAGCAGAGAGATGGCCAATATCAGAAAAAAACACAAATAAATACTTGAAGTCTAAAACACTGTAACAGAAATGATGTCTACCTTACATGGATCATCAGTAGACTCAACACAACTTAGGAATGAATCAGTAAGTCTAAATATATGTCAATAGAAATTATCCAAACTTAAAGGCAAATAGAGAAAAAAATAACAAAAAAGAGCAGAATACCCAAAAACTTTGGAACATTATAGAACAGCACAACGTGCATATAATTGAGAGAAGCAAAAAGAAAGATGGAACAAAAGAAATACTTGAAGTAATAATGGATGAACATTTTCTAAACTTAGTGACAGACAATAAATCATGAGTTCAAGAAAGACAGAGAATGCTCAGCAAGATGAATACAAAGATAAAACAAAGTAAAACAAAGCAAAACACAACAAAATACCTGGGCATTTTATATACCAATTATAGAAATCAAAAGATAACCAGAAAAATCTTAAAGGTAGCCATGGTGATAAAGGAGCACTTTACCTACAGAGAAAGATGAACAACAATTATAGCTGAGTTTCCAGCAGGTAACATGCAAATGAAAAGCCAGCAGAGTTAAACATTTGATGTGCCAAGCGGAAAAAAAAAAAAAAACTAAAGTGAAAACATAATGCTAAGCCAAAACTCTAGATCTAGTAAAATGTGCCTTCAACAGTGAGGAAAAAAATGTAGACTTTCCCTAACAAACAAAAACTGAGGAAATTAATCACTAGTGGTCCTGCAAGAATTTTTTTAAAAGTTTTTCAGTTAGTAGAAAAATGGTAACTATCAAAAACTTGAAGATCATTCAGAAATCAATGGATGAAAATATAATCTTTCATGTTTTATATTCTAATTGATCTAAAAGATAAATGTTTAAAGCCACAACAATAACACCTTAAAGTTTATGTGAAGTGTTCAAATACAGTTTACATGAAGTGATTAAAGTATATATAAAATGAAATAAATGACAGCAATGTCTCTGACACGGGAAGATGGAATTGGGAACAGACTGCTGTAAGACATCTTCACTTCATATGAAGAAATATATTATTACATGAAGGTGAGCTTAGATCATTTTTAAATGTACATTATTATCAAAATGAAAAACTAAGAGAAGAATAAATAAGCCAATATAAAAATAAAATTGAATATTTTTTAAATGCACACCCAGTAGAATGACAATATAAAGAAGAAACAAAAAAAAAGTTCATAAGGATACAGAACAACGTAAATTCTATTATATTGCTGGTGAGAATATGAAACAGTACTGCCACTTTGAAAGACAGATTGGAAGTTTCTTACAAAACTAAACATAGTCTCAGCATGCAATCCAGCAATTATGCTTTTAGGTATTTACATAACCTTAAACTTTACATCCACACAAAATCTGCACATGAATGTTTATGGCATCTTTATTCATAATTGCCATAAGCTAGCATCCGCCAGAATGTCCTTCAATAGGTTAATGAATAAAGAAACAAACAGTGGTACATCCATAGAATGGAATATTCATCAGGAACTGAAAGCCAATTCCATACTAATAGAATAAATTATTTTTAAAAACTGAAGGGGAAGACACAATTCTCCCATGCACAAGAATTCTAAATAATAGATGTTCAAAGATTTCTAAAATAATAGAAATTCTAAAAATATGTTCAAGGAAGTGGGGTATAATTCCCTGCTCCTTAATTGTGGGCTGTGCATACTGACTTATTTCCAAAGCACAGTATGAAAATTGGAGTGAGTGAGGGAGGAGTAACTTTACAATACAGAAACCTGCTAAACACTACCTCAGTAAGGTGATCAAGATTAACATTAACAGTGATAAGTCAGGTTAACAGTGTGCACCTTTTGTATGATGTGATTAGTATGGTACTTTATCTCTGAAATATGTTTTCTTGAAACACGTAACTATAATCTAAGCATGAGAGAAATATACAAATCCAAATTGAGGAACATTCTACAAAATACCTGAACAGTACTCTTTAAAATTATCAAAATCACCAGAAACAAGAAAAGTTTTAGAAACTCTCACACATGAAAACAAAATGTAATATGGCATCCTGGACAGGATTCTGGAATGGAAAAGGATAGAAAACTAAAAAATCTGAATTAAAAATTGATTTGGTTTTTTAAAGTTAAGGCAGGAAAAGAGGGATGAAGAGAGTGAGAAAAAAATACAAGCATGTAGAAAACAGCAGATGGTGAATTTTAATCCAGTAATATATTAGTTTAAATCTGAATAGTCAAAACACACTAATTATAAGGCAGAGCTTGTCAGATTGGATTTTGTTGAAAGGAAAAAAAATGTAAAACCTCAGGTGGTTAAAAGTAAATGGATAGAGAAAAATATATGATGCTAGCATTATTTTTTTAAAAAAAGCTGGATTAACTATATTAATTTTAGACACTAGCCATTTGTTAGGTAAAATTAACAACCAATATGGATGGATAAAATGGAAGTTACATTTATTGCTATGGGTTGAATATTCACCATGTACTATGTACAATGTTTCATATGATTATCTTATTTTCTTGACTACCTCATTAAGTAGCTAGAAATATTTTTCCAGTTTCATAGTTGAGAAAACCAACATCCAAGAAGTTAAATAAGTATTGAGCTTCTCTTAACAAGGAAGTAAGCAAAAGCCAGGATTCCAACGCATGTCATATGATTCTAGAGCCCATATGACTGTACAGTATAGAGTTTAATTATGTAGCCACAAAAGAGTTGATTATGATCATCAGCTGGTAACAAACCAACTGATAAATGTGAGGAAGCATAGACAAGGTATGACTAGAAATCTTAAGGACACTATCTTTTGAATTCCATAAACTAATCTCTTAGAACCAACACAAATGTATTCTGATTCCACAAGTTTAAATAGTTACTTAATGGGGAAAACAAGGGAGTGCATTGCTTAGTGACATCTTCATTATTATTATTTACAGATAGGTCTTGCTATGTTTCCCAAGCTGGACTTGGACTTCTGGGCCCAAAAGAGCCTCCTGCCTCAGCCGCCTGAGTAGCTGGAGCTACAGGCACATGTCCCAGAGCCCGTCATAGTGATTTTTAAGACATGAAAGATGGCCACCTCACACAAAATTTTTGAGTGGACAACGGCACTGGAGATTGACAGTCTATACCTTTCATTTGATAGTTGAGTAAACCGGTGCCCAGAAATACAAAGTCATGTATCTAAGTCACAACTCAGGGACACAACCAGCATGAGATCCACATACTCCTCCTCTGAAGCTTATTCCACAAGCTGTTTTATATTCCTTTTGAATTACTTAAGCACATCTATTTAAAGTTTGAAAGACAGATTTGTTGATTTAGGTATTCTTTAGCCATTGTAGTCCCCAAAAATTCTGATCAACCAAATTTTTTCTTTGTATAAAATTAACGGGCAAAAGTGCAATTTTGTTATGTGCACATATTGCATAGTGGTGATGTCTTGGCTTTTAGTGTATCTACCATTTTTTCAATAAAAATAAAAACGATTTTTCTGTAAGAACCAAAAAGGACCCTTCCTTTGTCTCCCTACTCCACCATTGATAATGTGGAGAAAAGGCTTAACACATGCAGACGCACAATTTACCATGAATCTTCTACAATGTTTTCTGTCACTCTTCCCTGCTTTGGCTTCTCAGCAGAGTGATAGAGCCCTGTGGGAACAGGAAGACAGGCCAGGTGCCCTTGTGCTCTAATTTATGCTAATCTATTCAAGAAAGTTTGAAAAAAGAAAAAAAAAAGCAAATCAAACAAAGCATTTCATATTTAGAAATGCCAAACAAAACAATCACACACTTTTATGTTTCACACACCATGTGTGCCTTTAAATTGTGTTCTCCTTGCATGTAAGTAAAGGAAACTGGGACATTGGCCCAGCTATCAAGGAGACCCAGCAGCCTTTTAATCTGACCAATACTTTTAGTTATCTCTTACACACCGCACCCCTATGCTTATCTCCACTTACTGCTACCTGTTTTCAAAAGGCAACTTACTGATAGGAATTCTGCTTTTTGAAGCAACAATGCAAGATCTTCAGGCCCTAGGGATGAAGGAAAGCAAATGCCCAGTTATAACTTGGCTGAGCTTAAAAAAGCTAATCAGAAAGTGACCATTGCAGAAATGTTATCAAGATGACATGCCCTAGGAAGCACTGAAATAGGAACAGGAGAGAAAATTAGGACATGAGGCAACATGTAGAAGGAGGAGTCACCTTGAAGATTCTTCCACTCTGAATTTAGCACTTCAGACATTCTATGTCTCTGCGTAGCCTGTCTCCAACTAACATTTTTGGATTCTTCAGATTGAAATTGACTCAAAGCCTCTTTACTTCAGCTTCTCCTTTTATTTTTTTTAAGTTCTGGGATACATGTGCAGGGTACGCAGGTTTGGTACATAGTACGTGTGACATGGTTGTTTGCTGCACCTATCAACCCATTACCTAGGTATTAAGCCCAGCTGCTTTAGCTATCCTTCCTGATGCTCTTCCTCCTTCCACCCCTACAATAGGCCCCAGTGTTTGTTTTTTCCCTCCCTATGTCCATGTGTTCTCATTGTTCAGCTCACACTTATAAGTGAGAACATGTGGTGTTTGGTTTTCTGTTCCTGTGTTACTTTGCTGAGGATAATGGCTTCCAGTTCCATCCATGTCCTCCCAAAGGACATGATCTCCTTCCTTTATATGACTGCAGAGTACCCCATGGTATATATATATATATATATATATATATATATATATATATATATATACCACATTTTCTTTATCCAGTCTGTCACTGATGGGCATTTGGGTTGTTTCTATCTCTTTGCTATTCTGAATAGTGCTTCAGCTTCCTCTTTTTTAACCCCCTTCCTACTACATCCCCTTTAATCTATTGTGCAGCCCAAGTTTAAAGAAACCAGGATGTTGAAAATGCCACATGCCTCAGCAACTCATTTCTTCCTTCGATATTTGTAATAAAATTTCCTACTTCATGAACAGAAAACTAGTGAAATTCTCAACCAGTTAGCAAATGTGTAGACATGTCATTATTCCTCATATTCAGAGTATAAACTAGAATAGTTAGGTGCTTTAAAATCTCTCTACATCTGTGTGTGTGTGTGTGTGTGTACTTTATTAGTTACATGGAAAATTATTCAATATACATATACATATCTATATATATCATAACATCTATCTCTCTATATATAGAGAGTATCAAGAAATGTATATTGAACGTACTATTTTGTGTAAATAATGTAATGAGCCCTAGTAGTAGTAAAATTAAAAGCTACCATTCATGAAAACTGATAGCATATGAAATATAAAAAAAGGTCTCTAGACCCTTTGACTCTGTAAACACATCTCTGGTGATCATCCAAGGGAAATCAAAAGTAGGAAAACACAAATACACAGCAATATTCACATTAGGGTTGTTTATAAAGGACCTACTGTTTTTGACAGTAAGACATTTATTTAATCTATCAAGCTAAATCCATTCAAGCTTTCAGATATTTTAAAATATGTTTAAATACTACTTAGCATCCTAACATTTGGTTACGATATCTTCTCTTTTTTCAAAGAGCAGAATGCTTTAACAGCCTGAGTTTTTGGTTGCAAGAGCCAGAAGTCAACAATGGATAATTTTAACAAGAAACTCATAAAATAACAACATTGAGCAATTGAAAGAATTACAAGGAGAAACACAAGTAGGGCTGTAGAAGTAGGATTTTAGTTAACATAGCCAAAAACAAAAAAGTATTTCATAGCACACCACAGTACTGGAAAATACCATTGGTGAGCCTCTGAGAAAGACACCACAGCTTGCACTGCCGATGGCACTGACCACAAAGCCTGGTGCTACCTTGAGATTATTATGTAACTGCAGCTTTGGAAACCCCACTACAGCCATTGCTATCACCACTGCTACTCTCACCAGGGTGGATACTGGGCAGACCCTGTCCGTTCACATTACCAGCTTCAAATTCAGATTTGAGGTTTATGTATCTAATAGTGCATGGATAAGCACCCTGAAGATAAAGAAAAAGAGGGACCTGGCATGTAATACAAGAGACTCTCTTATAAGGGCTGCTCCTTATAAGGGAAGGAGTCTTACTGTGCTTAATTTCTGAATTATAATTTCTGAATTCATAAGTTAGGCACAGTAAGACGTAATTCATTCAGGAATGTTTAGACCCAGATTAGACAAAAACAATGTCATGTGCCCACTAGCGACACAGAAATATATTAAACTATGGTTATAACTAAGAAAAACTCTTTGCATTAATACAAGGTTGCAATAAAATCATAATAGTAGCTGAGTTTACATTTAGCAATCTAGGTAATGTTTTCCTATTTCTCTAATGTTCTGTGTTATATTCTGATATGGCTTTAATGGTTTTGTCTCCTGCAAAACTCATGTTGAAACTTAATCCTCAATGCAGTAGTGTTGGGAATGGGACCTAATAGGAGGTGTCTGGTCATGAGGGCTTTGTCCTCAGTAATGAATTAATGTCATTGTAAAAGGATGACACAGGCCCTAGTTTGCTTCTTTGTCCCTCTGCCTTCTGTTACATGATGATGCAATAAGAATGCCTTCACCAGATGCCAGTGCCTTGATCTTGGTATTCTCAGCCTCCAGAACCATGAGCCAATACATTTATGTTCATTATAAATTACTCAGTCTCGGGTACTGTAGTTTCTTCTCCCCCCTGGGGGATATATTCCGAGACGCCCAGTGCATGCTTGAAACCACAGTAGCACTGAACCGTTTGTATATTAATAGCATATTTTTTCATATACATAATACCTATGATGAAGTTTACTTTATGAATTAAGCATAGTAAGAGATTAGCAACAATAATAAAATAGATCAATTATAACAATACACTGTGATAAAAGTTATGTGAAGGTACTTGTTCTCTTTCCCTCTCTTGTAAACTATCTTATTATACTGTACTCACCTATTTTCAGACCGTGGTTGACCAAGAGTAACTGAAACCACAGAAAGCAAAACTGTGATAATGGAGAACTTCTGTAATCTCTTATAGAAGCACAAACAGACTCATATATACTCTTATTAAAAAAAAAATATTTTCAAGTGTCCTTCCTCTCCTGAGTTAAAATTCAAGCTTCTGATGTCAGATTCTACCTTTTTCCTCCTTTTTAAATACAAACCTGACATTCCTTAGGGCAACTAGCATAGGGCTTAGAAAATGATGGGTATTTTGAAAAGTCCTGAAAAATAATGGAGAGAGAGACAGTCTGAGGGCAAGAGGAAAAAAACATTAATGGATAAGCAATTGGATAATTCAGTGAACTAATGACTTTATTGGTTCTGGTAGAAATCTACCACAAGATCAGGGAAACTTTCTTCTTCTCATTTTCACTATCATTTTTATCAACATTATTTACTACATAAAGCATCTGCCACAGTAAAGTCTGTGTCCATTTAATTGACATTATAATTTTTCTTAATTATAAAAATCTTTCTCACACACACACACACACACACACTTCAATGAAACTGAGTAAATTACATCTGTTGTTAAGGACAAAGTAACATTAAGAAAAGCCTCAATTATTTTGAGAAAGCATTTTATCAATTTAATTGATATGCCTTTTTTTCAAAAAGCTAGGTAGAATGTGGAAAATGGATATACTAAGACAAGCAGGTACAGAGATGTCATTCTTCCATGAACCATTGCTTGTTCTCCTTTCAGACACCAAGGCAGCAGACATGATCTCCCCAAGATCCAGTGATGGTCCAGAGTGAAAGGGGCTACAAAGGAATGGCTGCGGTTTGAGAACCTGAGTGCAAGGTGATTTTACCAGATGTCAGGAAAGAGAACATCAGCTGCTGTGCATAGTCTATGTAAATAAGAAAGTATTTTAAGTAGCATGCACTTATCCCACAGCATATCTTGATTATCCCTGAAATCCATAACTGCGCATGACTCTGTGAGGACTTGGATTCCTTATAATTTCCTTAGCCCTTGAATACCTGCAATTCAACTCCTGGAAGCATTCTTGCCAGCTCAACTGCCACATGTTTGGAAACACAGAAGAGCAGGCAAGAGGATAATTATGTGTTCTTCAAAGTCTGGAAAAGCCTCACTCTTGTGACTTAAATCCTGCTTGATATGCTCTCAGCAAGCTAGTATCTTGACCTAGTAGTAATCACTTTTGAAAAGTAAGTAGCAAATATTCGTCCTGATACACACACACACACACACACACACGCACACACCCCTATATCTGTATCTTCAGGTTTTAAAAATCTTTTGCTTTGCTCATACACCCAGATGCTTTGAGAATGAAAGGAAATTTCCTTAAGTTTCCTCGTTTTACACCTTGAGTAAATTTTAAAAAAATGAATCACAATTCAAAGCAAAGGAAATTAATAGCTTTTAAATTATAAGTAAAATGTTATTCACATGCTGAGACACTGTCCATAAAATTAAGAGGCAGGTGTTTAATATGTTTTTAAATCTAAAAAGCAGGTATTGGAGAAAGAAAATAAGGTAACATAACACATACCAAGAACAAAGAAATTTAAATCTCTATCCATTAGAATGTTTTCAGCAACCAGTAACAGAAAACCTGACAAACTGTCACTTAAAGCACGAGAGCTTTCATAGTTTACATAAATAGAAGTCCGGATGAAAGTGGTTCCGAGTTTAATACAGCAGCTCAACCACGTCATCCTAAGTATAAATTCCCTTTGCCCTTCTGGTTTGACAATCTCAGAGTATCAGATTTTCGTTATCAGGAATGTATCTTCTTCATTCCAGTTCCAAACATGTTCAAAAAGGGAAAAAAATCCTCTGAAATAGAAATATAATAAAACAAAGTAGTGCTGATAATTGTTTAATATTGTTATTATTATTTATGTACCAATGGAAATGATTGTGGCCTGAAGGTCAAAGTGATGCTCAGGAAAAGATATCCCCTTCCCTATTAAGAAGCCCAAACTTTACTGAAACCTGCATCTGTAACTGATTTTCCCCTCTGCTGCATTAGCCACTACAGGATCATTCGCTGTCTCTTGCTGCAAGGAAGCTGGGGAAGTGTATATATTGGCAAAGGCTAACAGAATCACCATCTTTCTTTTCCCTTTCTTCACACCTCCTCACTCCCCCAAAATTGTTTTGCATTAGCAGGAAAAAAAAAAAAACAGTACAGAGCAAGAATTCCTGCTGCAAAGGGATGGAGTATAATATGGGTCACTTTGTTCATCCATTTAGACAAGCCCAATTCTGAAAATGATGCATGTAGAAAATTTTAGAATTGGGTAAAGTCCTTCTACAATGACTCTCTCAAAATGTAAGGAGACCATCCCCTCCTTATTTATCACTGTGATAATGACAGCATGAAAAGAAAGCATTGGAAACCAGCTTTTTCTCCAAAGGGGTTCAACAAAGGATTTGTCCAGCATGGTAGTCCAGAAGAAATAGTTCTTGTTGTCAGATAAATTTGAGGATTTTCAATACACACTAGTATATTAAAGAGTGATAAATATTATAGCTAAAAATTGGCATATGGTCAAAAATGTTTTATATTATAACTACTAATGTGGAGAGGTTGGTAAGTCATGTATGTCTTTCCCCTCTAAGGAAAACCGACAAGTTTCTGATTGGGCACTTAATATTCTCTAAGAAAAGATCTTCTAATGGTACCAAGGTTGTCTCATCTCACTGTTAATAGTGCTGCTCATCTATGCTGTGTTTTCTTTACACTTTTTCTTTCTTCAGACTAAACAAAGTATAAATTAGGCAGCAAGGAGTATGCAGTCTTACATTTATCCACCCAAGGGGGCTCAGACAGAAACAGATGAGTTTAAGCAGAGTCAAAATTGAAAATCAGGTTGAATTCCATCTTGAATTGTCACATGGAAAAAAATGACATTTGGTGAGATCTCAAAAGATTACAAAAATTAAGAGATAGCAATACAAGTCATGTGTGTTTCAATTGTGGATTTCACTGAGTTGACTTTAAGCAGGAATGCTACACAAGTCCTCGTTCTGCAAACAATTTGCAAGAGAAAGAGAAGAAATAGAGAAGATACTCTCTCCTTAAAGAGACTAAAATTAAACTCTTTTGTGCCTTCTGTAACTTCCTGTGTCTCTTTTTTCTTGACCAACTTCCACAAAGCGCTGTCATGAAACAATAGCCAAACAGAAGTCTAAAAACTCTTGATAGGCACCATGCTGTCCAAGGGATCAATAATATTGAACTTAACTCCCAGGATCTGGCATATTAAGAAACAAGAAATGTGTTATTTTATAAATATTCTGATGCCATCTTTAAAAATATATAACTCACTTAATTTTTTAATTGTCATAAAAGACACATAACTTAAAACTTATCATATAAACCATTTTTATGCATACAGTGCATTGGCATGAAGTACATTCACACTGTTGTGCAACCATTACCACTACCTATCTCCAAAACTCTTTTCATCTTGCAAAGCTGAAGCTGTATGATTAAACAAAATTTTCCTATTCCCACCTGCTCCCAGCCTGTAGCAACCATCATTCTACTTTCTGTCTCTGAATTTGACTATTCTAAATACGATATGTAAGAGAAATCCTATAGTACATCCTTTTGTGACCAGTTTATTTCATGTAGCATACTGTTTTAAAGGTTTATCATGTGTTAAAGTGTCTCCAATGTTACTTTTAAAGTCGAGTTTCCCCTTCTGTCATTTGCTGGCTTAGGAAGATAAAGATTAAATTCAAGGCAGATCCATCAGCCAAACAGTGGGCTAATAAATGACCAATACGGAAATGTCAAATCCTCATGGGTTTTCAATACAACTCCCATAGAAATTTCTTCAAATGTCAGTGACTCCAAGGGAGATAATCTTTTGGATATTATTGTAATAGAAACAGTTTTATGTACACTAACATACCAAACTCCTTTATCATGCCTGGAAATCTTCTCCACAAATAGTAAACTCAAGCCCAGTGGAGACCACCACCATCTCAGAATCTAGCAGCATGTTATTTTAGTTTCTTTGAACAAGAAGGCTGATATAACTGAGTTTTACAGCTTAGTACCTATGTTTGGGCATTTTCACTTAAATCATTTAATGAATACTTCAGTTCTAAGTGATTTGTCAAAATGTGTTTCTTGCCTCCTTTACCTGATAAGGGGCACCTATCGTTGGGCTCTGCATGTCAGCTGGTGAGAACACACAAAGATGGGGAACACTGAGAAGGTTAGATTTTGACTCTACTGCAGAAGTGACCAGAATCCTTCCCAAGTGGCCCCTCTCCCAAAGGATTCACACCAGCCTAACAACTTACTACTGTCCATCAAATATAGCAGGTAAGCGTCTGTCATTGGAATCCTCATTTTATTTCTTTCTCCTCACTGGAATTGCTCCCCTTTAACATCCAGTTGTTGCACAGAACTTTCCCCATCCTTTGGCTCAGGGATGTTCAGAGGCTTATTTTAAAACATGCAGTTATTAAGTGATAGGTTTGGGATTTGAACACACATTTGACTGACTGGCACCAATGGCTATCCATACCCATTTAACTTTCTGTCCTAGTAAGAGGGGAGGTTGGGATTTTAACCTAAACAGTCTAAGGGTAGCATTCATGCCCTTAATCACTTTACCACTGTAACCTTTAAAAAAACTCACTCAAGTTGTTTGTAAGACTCTGGATAGTGAAATCACACCCTGTTACCATAGCCTACCCTTCTCAGAGTTGAATAACTAATATGTTTATTCGAGGAGGAGATGGACATTTGATAGAAGTTAGGAATAATCCTTTCAACTAAAAATGGTATAAGGATGTAATATCCTAATATAAGAGAAGGCTAATCAATGACTCCATTGCTCATTTCAAAAACTGTTCTAGGAATGAGGATGCTGTAATACTAGATTCAAAGCCTAATTAAACATGTAAGTCAAAGTTTTTACCACAGGCTTCCTCCTTCCTCCTCCTTTTCCCTGGATCTTACTGAATATTTGCTGGAGGCAGTTGAAGAGGTCCAGGATAAGGGAGGAAGAAGGCTGAGTGTGGTTGTAGCCTTATATGATTTGGAACTGAGTAAAAAATGTAGTTAAGGAAAACAGTATGGCAAGATTTGGATCCCATCAAGGGAAGTGGCTGAGTGAGGTCGTGGTCCACCAGGATTGGGGGCTAAGTGAGGCAGGTGTTTGACACATTGTGCCCTTAGGCATTCAGTGTGCATCAAGAATCCATGTAAGTGAGATGGCTTCTCTGGTGAGGAGTTGGTCAGTGAATCACTAATACGCAAGGACAATGTGCAAATAAGAAAATCAGTTATTGGGATAATGGAAGCCAGAATTCTCAGTGTCAGTGGAGGGAGTTACAAATAAAACATAGGGAGCCTAGAATGAACCATAAATTTTGGGGATTTAATTGACATTATTGATGCAAACTCATAATTTTCACTAATACAGGTAGATATAAAAATTAATATAGAAAATTTGTGTATGTGATATGCACAAAGAGTATTTCTAGCTCTATTCATTCGAAGACCAGTGGCAAAAGGTATATCTAGCCCTCTAATTATTTCTAGATATTATTATTCATTAAAATGAACCAGAGCTCCTTGGAGAAAAGGATTTAACACTGGGACAATAAAAAGTATTATATAAAACTGGAATATTTTATTGTATCAATCAGCAAGAAGTATTCACAGAATAATAGTAAAGTATCAAAAAGCCATCAACATTAGCTTAAAAGAGGCTTCCACTGGTCAATTTGGATAATTTGAGTGTAAGAGTAAATAATAACATAAACAGATTACAAACCATTAAATAGCATGAAAATCTATGAGTTCATATTGATGTAAAAAATACATGACTAAATAGGCCAGGCACAGTGGCTCACTCCTGTGATGCTATCACTTTGGGAGGCAAGATGGGCAGATCGCTTGAGCCCAGGAGTTTGAGACCAGCCTGGGCAACATGGTAAGACTCAGTGTCCACCAAAAATACAAAAAATTAGCCACTGTGGCGGCACCCACCTGTAGTCCCAGCTACTTGGGAGGCTGAGGTACAAGGATCAATTGAGCCTGTGGGGGCAATGGTTGCAGTGAGCTGAGATTGTGCCACTGCACTGCAGCCTGGGTGACAGAGGGAGACCCTGTCTCAAAAATAAGTAAAAAAATAAAACTGTACTTCATATTAGAATGCCAAACAATAAATATAGGAGGAATTATGGTATTAGAAAAATATCCATTTGATAGCCTTCACAGTAATGATTGAAGCCAAAACTGATGGGAAAATTTAATGAGAAAAAAGATATTTAGCTAGTTTCAAAGTATATTCCCACAAGATACGTGTTAATTTCAAAAGGAAAATGTAAGAACTGTATAGAGGAGAAATCTGGTAGACACACCTGATCCAAATGGCACCAGTGTTAGCAGCACTAACAATGGGACAAATCCATCTGGAGTGGTGCCAGGTAGGTTTCAACAAGAGCACAGTCTTATTTCTATGATTATTATGGACAAAAATATATAACCTGGATCCAATTATTAAAACACCAAGACTAAATATGAAGAAATAGATGACAAAATGCTTGTAATCTTAAAATAAAATCATGAAAGACAAAAAAATCTGAGAAACTATCCCAAATATACTAAAAGAGATATGACACCTCTATTAAATACATTATCCTTGACTGCATCATTTCTAAAAATAAGAATATCGGTAAAATTTG
Organism: Pan troglodytes; assembly: GCF_028858775.2. Lineage (NCBI taxonomy): Eukaryota > Metazoa > Chordata > Mammalia > Primates > Hominidae > Pan > Pan troglodytes. Next base: position 120,530,310 of record NC_072406.2, read on the forward strand.
CCAAATTTTGAATAGAATTTGTGGATCAGATGGTTGTATTGTATTAATAGCAATTTGTTGGTTTTGAGGGTTTGCTAGGATAATGTCCTTTGATGTAAGAAATGCACACAAAGCATTCAGGGTAATGAAGCATCATTTTGGTAACTTATTCTTACATGGCTTGAAAATATTACACCTACACTTGTATACTTATGTATGGCATAGAGTAGTCCCTTTTATCAGTGAGAAATACATTCCAAGCCCCCCAGTGGATGCCTGAAACCAGGGATTGTACCAAACCCTACACATACCATGCTTTTTTGATCTGATAACTGAAAGGGCTACTAAGTGAGTAACAGGCAGGTGCCATATACAACGTGGATATGCTGGACAAAGGCATTATTCACATCATGGGTGGGACACAGAGGGACTGCATCATGCTACTCAGAACAGTATACAATTTAAAACTTATGGATTGCTTATTTCTGGATTTTTTCATTTAATATTTTTGGCCTACAGTTGACCATGGATAACAAAAGGCAGAAAGCAAAAGCAAAACTATGGATAAGGGGTGTCACCGGGGGATTAGTGCATTTAAATAATTATAAAAGGAAAGATAGTAAATGTCAAGAATTGCTAAATCTAGGTGCGAAGTATATGGATTTGAAAAAATTACTCTTGCAAATCTTCCATAACTTTGAAATTGTTTAAAATTAAAAAGTAATATAAAAGTTTTCAACAGTGCTACCATACTGATAATTGAAATCTTTCTCTCATGGAGAAAAACACTCCATGTCGTGGGGCAAAATACTTCAGGAATACAGCATTCTTGAATTTCTTCCTGACAAATCCCAGCTTCTTAGTACCAACCACTATTTTCTGAAAGACACCCAGATGGTAGATGATACTTCATTAAGATAAAGCCCAATTTCTTTCCTTTCTTGATGAAGGTGGCAAAGCCACTACTCTGAGACTAACATGAGGTGGAGGCCATTTTCATTTATGTTCACTTTTTGGGGTTGCCATCTTCTTTATCTGAGGACTATAAACAGCTAGAATACAGAGTTAAGAAAATTGCTCAGAAATTTCATAAAGGATTTTGTACTGTTACTGCTACATGATTTAGCTATCTCAGAGGACACTGGCCTAGCAGGAAATTCCTTGCAAAGCTCTTAATTCTGCTGTAACTCTCTGGCACCACTTCGTTTTAACTTCATAAATGTGTCTTAGCCAACCATATATCTATTAATTAACCTTTAGAAAAATAAGATTCTCCAACTTTTTTAGTGACAATATTTGGAGTCAAACCTATCTTCCCAAAGCTATATTGAAATCTCTTTGGTCCAGTTTAACAACTGTGCTGCCCTCTTTATTCATCACCCCAAACCCCATTCATCCAATAAGCCTGACTAAAAACTCTTCAACACTTCAGAATAAATCCATCTCAAATTTCAACACTATTATTCTTTCTTGATTCTTGTCTTATGTGCCTCACTTTAGAGTTAATTATTTATATCTTAAGTTTTCTACTGAACTGAGACTACAAGCTTCTCAAAAGTGTATAGAGGTTTGCTCATCTCTGTGGGCTCTACCATGTTGAGAGAAGATATTATAAAGCATAACTCCTAATTCAGTGCCTTCTTGTTTAATCAAGAGAAGAACCCAGTGCTCAATAATTGAGAAGTTGTGAAGGATAGATTGTAAGGCCTCCATGATCCTTACATCTCAGTAATTCACACACCTGTGTAATTCTCTTAAGTGTAGTCAAGACCTGTTAACTTGATTCTACCTAATAGAATGTGACAAACATGACAGGGAATACATAGGTATGTATTCTTCCATGCATTATAAAGGATTAACTGTCCATCATAATATCAGGTGCTCTCACTGACTGGCTTTGAGGAAGCAGGCAGCCATGCTAGGAAGGCTTTGTCACAAGCAGATGAGGTTGGCTTCTGGCCAAAAGTCTAAATAAAAATGAGGCTGTCAGCATAACAGCCTGCAAGAATTAAAAGCTCCTAAGAATTGTGAGAATGTGGAAGCAAATATTTTCCAATTGGAGCCTCAGATAAGATCACAGCCTCATCTGACACCAAGATGGCAATAAAAGTCTGTTAAAGTTGACACTTTTTTTCCCCTTTCTACATTTCTTGTTACCTAATCTCCTTTGTAAGATTATTTCAATCTATTTTCCTTTCCTCATTTCCCCTACCCCAAATAACAGTGAATCACAAAGGCCAGCTTCTGTATAAGCCTTGCTTTGCCATTGGAACTAACTTTTTAGGTATAATTTTGGAGATACGATGGAGAATCTCTCTGTCTCTCTCTTTTGAATATCAAGGACTCTATACTTTCAAAACACTTTTATGTAACGTAAACTCTATCTTTTGTCCTTGTCCACTTTTTTAGTTTGTCTATATGTTATGATTTCTGTCTTCAGAAAGGCAAAGTGACTCTCCTGGCCTAAGCCCAGGATGTAGCAGAAAAAAAGTCTTTCATAAATATTTTCTGGGTGAAAATTCAGGGACCAAGTGCCTTGAAATTACACAGTGGTGTTGCCTAATCTACTCCCTGTTGTGGGGACAAAAAAAAAATAGTCCTAAAGTTAGTACCTAAGCTTTCCAGATTCACAGACATACATGTATATACACATATGCATATGCACGTGCATGTACATTACAAGAAGACAATTAACCAGAATGGCATGTTGGCAAACAGAAAACTACTGCCCTTTATTAATGCATCAGAAAATTCAGCAGACCCAGTTCCCCACTCAGCACAGCAAATTCAGACTCTTGATGTGTATTAAGCACTTTCCATGTCATAAAATCAGAAATGTAGACAAGTGGAACAAAATAGCCCAGAAATAAATCCACACATTTGCGGTCAGGTGATTTTTGATAAAAGGTGCCGTGAAGGAACAATGGGGAAAGGATAGTCTTTCCAATAAATGGTGCTGGGAAGACTAGATATCCACACGCAGAAGAACTAAACTAGACCAGCCTGTATCACTTTATACAAAAATCAACTCAAAACGGGATAGACTTAAATGTAAGATTTGAAATTGTAATGCTAATAGAAGAAACATAGGAAAAAATTCCATGACATTGATTTTGACATTGATTTTTCTTATATAACCCCAAAACACAGGCACACAGAATGAAAATAGACAAATGGAATTATATCAAACTAAACAGCTTTGGCACAGCAAAAAATAAATAAATAAATAAACAGAACGAAGAGCAACCTATATAATGGGAGAGAAAATAATTGAGAACCATACATCTGATAAAGGGTTAAAATATATAATGAATTTAACTCAATAGCAAGAAAATAAGTAACCCATTGGGCAACAAAACTGAAAACATTACTCAAAAGACGACATACAAATGGCCAAGTATATGAAAAAAAATTCAACAGCACATTATCAGGAAAACGTAAATAAAAATCACAATAAGTTATCACCGCATTCCTGTTAAAATGGCTATTATCAAAAAGGTGAAAGATAACAAGTGCTGGCGAGGATGTGGAAAAAAGAGAACCTTGATACAATGTTGATGGGTATGTAAGCTAGTTGAGCCACTATAGATAACAGTATGAAGGTTTCTCAAAAATTAAAAATAGAATTACCATATAACCCAGGAATCTCACTATCAGATATATATCCAAAAGAAATGAAATCAGTATGTCAAAGAGATATATAAACTTCCATGTTCATTGCAGCATCATTCACAATAGACAAGGTATGAAATCCACCTAAGTGTCCATCAGTGGATAAACAGATAAAGATAAATGTGGCATGTATGCACAAAGGGATGCTATTCAGGTTTAAAACATGAGGAAACCCTGCCATTTGTAATAACATGAATGAACCTAGAGGACATTAGTTTAATAAGCCAGGCAAAGACAGACAAATACTGCATGATCTCACATATGTGGAATCTTTAAAAAGTGAAACTCATAGAAGCAGAGAGTAGAATGGTGGTTACCAGGGGCTAGGATGGGAAAGTATTGGGGAGATGTTCGTCAAAGACTACATAATTTCAGTTAGATATGAGAAATAAGTGAAGAGATTTATTGTGCAGCATGGTGACCATATTTAATACCAATGTATTGTATTCTTGAAAATCATTGAGATTACAGTGTAAAAAATACTATGTATGTAAGGTAATACATATGTGAATTAGCTTGAGTTAGCCATCCCACCATGTATACCTATTTCAAAACATAATACGTAATAAATGCATATCATTTTGTCAATTAAAAAAATAAATAATTTCTAAAAAAAAAAAAAGCAATTGCTACAGGCTAAATGGTTTGTGCTGAGGTCCTCTTCTTCATGGGTCTTGATGAAGGGACAGAGATGAGCTGGGAAAATTAGGAAGGATCACTTTTCCTTGTGACATTTTGCTCTATTGTATAAGGTCAGTGAGCCTGCCTCAACTATGGTGTTCAGACTTATCCTTGAGACTCACGGCGCTGTGAGATTCTCTCCCTGATGTTATCAGAAAAAAGGACAGTATTAAGAATTGAAACAAGTCCTGTATTTCAGATAAACCACATGTCTTTCTATGGTGAAGATAAAATGATATAATGTCATTATGGCTGGTAAACTATACAAGAGTAGACACATACAAAGATTGGTGTTAATGTTAATTAACATTTATGAGCACTGACTAGGTACTAGTACTATCCTGGACACAAAATCCTTTCCAGTTTATCCTTCCTAAAACATTATGAGAACAGTATTGTCAACATATTATACATGAGAAAACTGAGGCTCAGAGAAAATGGCAATTTAAACCATCCTCAGATTCAGTACATACCAGAGGCATGATTCACACTCATGTCTCTCTGGCCTCCAAATTCACATTACATAAATAGTCCATTTCTTCCTGCTCTTATCTGCCTTTGAGTTTATTCTTATAGGTTAGGAAAAGCCATTTAATTTTTTTTAATATTCAGCAAGGTTTTAGTAATAAAGTCAGTATCTCCCTGCCTACGTCTCCATGACAATTCATAAACTAAAACCATGACCATGAACATCTTATTGGTGTGCTGCCAAGAACAAACCTCATAACTTGCTAAGATGGAGGAGTCAGGACATATGAGGGAGCAGTAATGTTGACTAAGAAGATGCCAATTTTACAGACCCCCTTCTTGGACTGTAACGACACTCCCCTTAATGCTTTCCCATTCCTCACCTTCCAAGGTGTACGAGTGAGGAAGGAATTAATATAAGCCACTGCGCCTGCCTCCTGAAAAGATGATGCTTATAAACTTCAGGCTGGGTCCTCATAAAAAAAAGAAATGGAGACCATGACTCACCCGAGAGGTCTCAGGAGCAGGTCTTAATGTATTTGTTTGAGAGACATAAAGTGTTCCAAGGAAATATTCTTTCCTGGCCAAAAGCTGCATTCTTTGAGATGAGATGATTATGCCTCTTTTAAGACATAAATGAAAGTATGTGCATGAGCACACCATGTACAAGCACCTCATCTTTAGCTTGGAAAAGAGATAGGACTGCCAAGCCTCATCTCCCAGAGTGTGAGTATAACAGAATCAGGCATGAAAGCCTGGAACTTGAGGGGCAAGGGGAATGTCTGAGTCTGACAAACTGAAATTCAAACTCTAGCTCATTTGTATATTAATAGTAAAATTGCAGAAAATTGCTTCTTCTGATTCTTCACTTGCCATCTATAAAAATGAGGATACAAAGTACCGGCCTCCTCATAATGTTTTCTTGAGTAATTTAGTTAAGTAAGAAAATGCATGTTAAAAAAGGAAAAACATTCAGTACAGTGCCTGGGACAGAATGAGCCCTCCACAAATGCTTTTCTTAGACTGTGTGAGTTCCTAGATTCTGAATGAAGAGATTGGCTTTCATAAGTGTGAAAGGAGGAAGTGAGAAAAGACTGATCCAAAGAAGTGGTCCAAAAGGGAAAATGTGATAAGGTACCAGTGTGCACATATTGAAGCTCAAGGAGAGGTAATTGTGTGCTAGCACATCTGGGCACTGCTTGGGCTAGAAGGGCAGGGAGATTCAACGTTGCTGCTGGGGGGGACCCAGAGCCTTTTTGAACACTTCTGAGATTTTGAAGAAATAAAGTAAATTTTAAAAAGAATAAAAAGAAAGAAAAGGAGGATAGGAAGACAACAAAAGAAAGGAGCCAAGAAATATGCAAGACTTTATTCAGTCAACCATCAGTAACTGAGATACCATAAAAGGGAAATTAAAAAGAAAAGCCGACATGAAAGTATATCCAGGCTCAGCAAAAACTAATTGGTGACCATGCACAAGCTAAATACCTTCCTTGGGCCTCAATATTCAAACCATATTTCTATGGTGACTAGATGTTTTCTAAAATCTCTTGAAGCTCTGAATTTTTAAAGCTTTGGATCCAATCATAAGCCAAGCTTAATGATGTCCATGGTTTTACTAAATACACAAATATATTTCATCAAATATATATCAAATAGTGTGGGACTGCAAAGAATATGTGTTCTCTAGCCTACTTCAATTATATACTATTTTTATATAGAAAAGTATTCAACACACTACTGAAGATAACTTGGTGATTGGAGACTGTCCGAGGGCAACCACTGTGTCCACAAGCTGAAGATGGCAGGGACTCAGGAAGGAAGAAGCCTGGGTCACTGAATCCACCCAAAGTAGAGTCACCTCCATCCAGAAACACTTGCATTGAATAAGGACAAAGTGGCTCCATTGAAAATTTAAGACTTGGCCAGTTCCACCTGGCTTCTTGCATGTTCTCACAGCTGAAATCTAGATCTTTCCTATAACTTCATTGCTGGGACCCTTTAGTCCTCTGTCCCTACTCCCCTGCCTGCATTGATCAAACACAAAGGGAACCTGGAGCCTGTAGAAGATGGAGATCCCTGTGTCCTGTGCAGACAAGGTCAGACTTCCCTGAGGCAGAAGAAAACTTTAGATCAGGAGAATGAACCTCAACCAGGGATGCCCTCTACTGAAGTGGACCCCACCACTCTGCCCTGGCATGCTCGTGTTCAGGGCAGGGCTGAGGCATGGCACTGCTCTGGTCTTCTAGGTTTGCTGCAGTGCCAGGTACAGCCTAGAGTGGCCTGAGCTTCAGACTGATCTCTGGTTGTATTCAGCCCTTTCTGCTTCCCCAAATGTTCTATATCACTTGCTATTAATAGTTGTACACTGAATAGAGCAAAGTTAGACAGAACTGTTTTATTGAACAGGGCTGGCCACACTCTCCCTGGCCCGGCTGATGATCTGTCCTAGTGGCCAGGAACATGTTTACATTAGAAACGGACCATGCCACAGGGTTCTGTGTAGTATGGTTAATGTGAACTACGGGACACTGACATTCAAAGGCAGAACTCCCTGCTCTTTCTACCAGGGAGGGCTGGCTGAGTGCCAAAAAAAAAACAAAAACAAAAAAAAAACAAAAAACAAAAAACGTTCTCCAAACTATAAACTATTGCTGGAGCTTCTCTGGCATTCTGATTCCAGGTCTCTTTGGGTTTCCCTGGGAGATCCTGATAAGAACTGCTATGGTTTTTATAATAAAGAGCTGACATATGTTAAGAAGGGGGAATGAGCTAGCCAAGATGTTTTCTGCCAAGGTTGAAGTATATTAAAATCAGGGAGAAGATTGGGCTAGTTACATAAGCCTTTGGAACCATAAAGCCTTCCACCTGTGGCAGAAGCCTGTCGTCTGAAGTTACAAACTGGAGGAGGGGGATGAGAAGGAGGAGTGAAAAGGAGAGGGGGCAGAAAAGGGAGAGGAGAAGGAGGACAGGAAGGGGGTGGGGGAGGGATCTTGTTCAATTAAGTGTGAATCTGGCCCGTTGTGTCTTTCCCTGTGTCTGATATTTGTCTGAGGCACCATTCCCTTCATACTCATCAACTGACCACGAATACGATCTACTCTTCTCTCCTATGTTTGAAAGACAGGACAACAGATTTTTCTATTGTAATGTCGGCTTATTTTATATGTGTGTGTCTATATATCTCTACACACACATATATATTATCACGGGAATAAAGATTGAACACAACATTTTCTTCCTCTCCCTTTCCCACTCCTCCTTCCCTCCCTCCCTCCCCCTCATATGAATAATCGTAGAGGGCTCATTATAGTACAATTCAATACACAATAAAAACTCAGTTTTAGAGTCAGAAGAACTAGATGTAGGAGAGTTATCTAAAGCAGTCTCACTGGGCTTAACCGCTCCCTCATTCACACAGATGAAGAAAATGAGGCTGAGAAGGCAAATGGTTTCCAAGGACAATGGTCAGTCAACAACAGCTGTTACTGATCTCCAAATATCCTAGTCCTGCAATCACCTTCTCTTCCTCTTAGGAAGTCTGGAACCCCAATGAAAGGTGCCAGGGAATGAAACTGACACCTTTCCCCACATCAGCACCACCATCTGAACCACATGCCTCCTCATGAACAGATTTCAGTTATGTTAAAAATAACTTTCAAAAAATGCTTGTTGGATTCTTCTTTGACTTTGTTCCTTTCATCGCCCTTGCAGGATCTATTCGTGATCTTTGGAGCATAATAAACTCTGACCTGATGCCAACACTGACCACAGGGATTATGTGATCCTTTACAAAATTCCCTGGCAACTGTTATTTTATCATGTAATTCTGAAACAGGCAGTAAATGATGATCACTTTTTCTGGTTTTAGCGAGGGTTCATTCGTTCATTCTAGCAGACAAAAATCAAAGCCTGCAAAATGACCTTTTAGGCAAGCAAGTCTGTACCCTGACGAGGGGGCAGATAAGTACACAAAGTATATAATGACAATCCTATTACCAGCAAGTGAAAGTTAATAGAGATGGTGGTATTTCAGGTTGACAATGCTAAAAGCAGGTGCTAAGATGGAATTGGGCTTGAATAATATTTTTTAGGGATCAACACCTGTGAAAGGGAGGTTTTGAAAGCTGGTTAAAGCAGAAAGAACATCTGAATAGTGATTCAGGCTTCACAAACACCCTTTCACCCCAAAGAGAACTCTAAAGGCACATGGCCTATTTGAGTTTCCCCGCAGAGGTCTTTGCTATCCCCAGCAAGATCAGTCAGTATGGGCCATTGTGGAAAAGTATGCAGCTCACTCACTACAGCTGAGGCAGACCATGAAGGAGGTGGCAGCTCTAGACTGTCAGTAACAGCATTTCTAGTGACCAAGCAACATGTTCTTCCTGTAAGAAGGATTTGAAGCATCTCCCACAGCAGTTTTAAGGAAGGGTCAATCACACATCCAGAAATAAAACCAGGGCACCAGAGAGGGGGAGGAAGTTGAAGACAAAGATGGGACAGTGTGGGAGGAGAAAAATAAATGTGGTTTCGAATTCAAGAGTTAGGAAAAAGTACACAGTCTGGAAGGATAGTTTTCCTATTCAATACCAAATTTTTTGTTGTTAATACCACAAACCTAAGTAGAAGGTGTCTTCTCTTAGATGCTGTGCAGAGATTTTAGTATTTTCTCTAAAGTATTTCCACACCTGTGCCTCATCTTTCTTACCACGTTCCCCTGTCATGAACCCACTTTTTTATGATTTCCCTTTAAGAAGGGACATGACATGGAGAGAGAGGCTCCTTGATTTGCCCAAGTCTCTCAGTGAGTTGGTGAGAAACTTGGGCTTTAACCCAGATCTGTTGAGCCCCCACACTGAGAGTTTTAACTGAATCATGATGTGTTAGTCAGGGTTCTCTTAAAGGGACATAAGCAATAGGATATACATATATACATAAAAGGGAGTTTATTAAGTATTAACTTACATGATCACAAGGTCCCACAATAGGCTGTCTGCCAGCTGAGGAGCAAGAAGAGCCAGTCTGAGTCCCAAAACTGAAGAACTTGGAGCCTGATGTTCAAGGGTAGGAAGCATCCAGCATGGGAGAACTTACGTAGGCTGGAAAGCTAGGCCTACCTCCTTGCTTCACGTTTTTCTGCCTGCTTTATATTTGCTGGCAGCTGATTCGATTGTGCCCACCTGATTAAGGGTGGGTCTGCTTTCCCCAGCCTACTGACTCAAATGTTAATCTCTTTTGGCAACACCCTCACAGACACATCCAGGATCAATATTGCATCCTTTAATCCAAGGAAGTTGACATTCAGTATTAACCATCACAAGGCCACCCCTTGTCAACTTGAACCCACACACGTCTCCAGAGATCATACATGATCTTCAAATAAAGACAATAATAAGGTCAGAATTCTGACCATGTAACATAATACAACATGGGATTGGTACAATTGGAAATGAACCAATCCCAAACCCAAATACTATTACATACAGTTAACAATACTTAAATGCTGATATGAAGTCAATAAATCTTATGTCACATGATAAACGAAAAGGAAATACAATGAAGATATTTTCTTAGTACAAGTGTATACATGCACAAACATGTTTTTAACAAAAGAAGGAGGCAATACTCGTGACAATTACAGCCCTCATTTCTGCAGCTGGTCATGTGGTCACAGCTGGTATTGATGACTACCTCCGTCTACTATCCATTCTGTATTCCCTTTGCCTTCAACAAGCACTTCAGCAGGTTGTGGATTTTTTTCCTGGTGGAGTGACCCAAACCTTCATTCCTGAGGGGTCTGGGTCTTTTGTAGTTCTGCCTGGATTGGGCTGTTGTAGTTTCTCATTGACCTTAATCACAGGGCATGGTAATACCAAGAGACACCCTAATGGATCTCCGGTATTCCATGCATACACTTCCTTGCCTCAGTTGTGGAGTAGCAGACTGTTTTTATCTTTATAGTCCTGGTCAATCACCCCAGCCAACACTGTAACTTCCTTCTTAAACTGTTGACTTAAAGGTAGGAGGAGCCCCAAGTGTCCAGGTGGCAATTTTAACTTTCAGTTTAATGGAATCATTGTTGTGCCTCCTGGTGGCAGCATTCCTCCCTCTGAAACTAAGACCTCTAGGCTAGCAGAATGTAATGTCGCGGGAACAGAAAGCCAAAATTTTGCTAGTGGATCACTAGGGGTGATGGTTACTGGTGCCACTTCCATTTCCACCCCTTGATTCCTGGACCCATGAATCCTGGCTATGGGAGAAAACAGTACCATATATTGAATGTTGATTCAGAGCATACACAGTCTTCTGGAAAACTTTGCCCCAGCCCTGCAAAGTATTGTCACCTAGTTGGCATTGTAATTATCAAGATTTCAAAAGGCCATTCTACAGTTCTATCAATCCAGCTGCTTCAGGATAATGGGGAATGTGGTAAGACCAGTGAATTCCATGAGCATGAGACCACTGCCACACTTCTTTAGCTGTAAAGTGAGTGCCTTGGTCAGAGGCAATCACGTGTGGAAGACCATGATGGTGGATAAGGCATTCCATGAGTCCATGGATGGTAGTCTCGGCAGAAGCATTGCATGCAGGATAGGAAAACCCATATCCAGAGTAAGTGTCTATTCCAGTGAGGACAAACCTCTGCCCTTTCCATGATAGAAGAGGTCCAATATAATCAACTTGCCACCAGGTACCTGCTGATCACCCCGAGGAATGCTGTCATATCGAGGGCTCAGTGTCAGTCTCTGCTGTGGCAAATTGGGGTGGCTGGGGAAAAAGGCTAAGTAGTGTCCACAGAAGGGGTCATCATATCCACTTGATTATTAAAATCCTCCTCTGCTGAGGTCGCCTCTTGGTGAGCACTCACATGGGATACAAACATCTTCACATTTTTTGACCAGTCAGGGAGGTCCATCCACATACCTCTTCTCCAAATTTCTTTGTCTCCAATTTTCCAATCATGCTTCTTCCAAGTCCCTGACCATCCAGCCAAACCACTGGCTACAGCCCATGAGTCAGTAAATAATCACACATCTGGCCATTTCTCCTTCCATGCAAAGTGCACAACCAGGTGCAGTGCTCGAAGTTCTGCCCACTGGGAAGATTTCCCTTCACCTCTGTCCTTCGGGGATGTCCTAGAAAGGGGCTATAATGCTGCAGCTGTCCACTTCCATGTGGTTCCTGCATATCATGCAGAACCATCTGTGAACCAGGCCCTAGTCTTCTCTTCCTCTGCCAACTGATCATAGGGAACTCCCCATGAGGCCATCAGTGCAGGCTGGAGAAGAGAAGGCAGGGTGGAAGGAGTGGAGACCATGGGCATTTGAACCACTTTCTCATGTAACTTACTTGTGCCTTCAGGACCTGCTCGAGCCCAGTCACGTATATCCCACTTCCATTTGATGATGGAATGCTGTTGTGCATGACCCACTTTACGGCTACATGGCTCAGAAAGCACTCAGTTCATGATAGGCAGTTCAGTTCGCATGGTGACTTTGTGACCCATAGTCAAACATTCAGTTTCCACCAAAGCCCAGTAACAGGCCAAGAGCTGTCTCTCAAAAGGAGAGTAGTTATCTGCAGAAGATGGCAGGGGCTTGCTTCAAATTCCTAGAAGCCTCCACTGTGATTCACCTATGGGAGCCCGCCAAAGGCTCTAAACAGCATCCCTGTCTGCCACTGACACCTCAAGCACCACTGGATCTGCTGGGTCATATGGCCCAAGTGGCAGAGCAGTTTGCACAGAGCAGGCAGTCTCAATCAGTTGCAGAATCTTCTCCTGTTCTGGACTCCACTCCTGGTACCAAAATCTATATTAGTCAGGGTTCTCTTAGAGGGACAAAATTAATAGGATAGGATACACACACACACACACACACACACACACACACACACACACACATATATGAGTTTATTAAATATTAACTTATAGGATCACAAGGTCCCACAATAGACTGTCTGCCAGCTGAGGAGCAAGAAGAGCCAGTCCAAGTCCCAAAACTGAAGTCTGGGTTTCTAGGGCAGGAAGCATCCAGCACCAGAGAACAATGTAGGCTGGAGGCCCATCTCATCACTTCACATTTTTCTGCCTGTTTTATATTCACTGGTGGCTGATTAGATGGTGTCCACCCAATTAAGGATGGGTCTGCCTTCCCCAGCCCACTGACTCAAATGTTAATCTCCCTTGGCAACATCCTCACAGACACACCCAGGATCAATATTGCATCTTTCAACCCAATCAAGTTGACACTTAATATTAACCATCACACATGATAAATAATCACCAACGTTAGTATCATAGCCATTTAGCCCATCTCTGATAGAACTAAGGCATGGTGTGAGGCAGAACATTGGCTTTGTGGCATTAATTCCAAATCTCTCACATACCCCAGACATCTTCTGTGGGGCAACCAACTGTGAATCTTCTCTTGCCTTCTGAACTAGCTTCATTTCACCGAACATGTATTGAGAAGCTACCATATGCAGGGTACAGTTTGTATTTCTTGTACTTCTCTTCTTTAATCTTCCCTCCTATCTAGCCCCATGATAACATTTCTGGTTCTTGTGAGAATGGCCCATGTTGGCTCCTTTGCAGGGAGTTAGGCCTTTTAACAGCTGTGCAAGTAGATATATCAGGATATTTTTCCAGACACAGATGTTTTATTTATAGGGCCCCATTCACTTCTCATTAAGATGCTAGAGAGAGGAAGGAAGAGTTGAGAAAAGCCAGAAGACATTGTAGAAAAAAAAAAGAAAAAAATTAGAATTAAAATGTGAGGGTGGAGGGGTGCAGAAATGCCCAGAAACATCCTCAATCAGCTCCATGAAAACAGGAACCACATCTATTATGTCCCTCCCATCTTCTTAGTTCCTTGAACATCATCTGACAGATATGTGTCTTATGGATAAATAAAGTTAAAAAGAACTAGGCACGATCAGTTTGGTGAAAAATAAAACAACTTCAACTGTATTAGTCTTTCATGCTGTGATAAAGACATACCCAAGGCTGGGTTATTTACAAAGAAAAAGAGGTTTAATGGACTCACAGTTCCATGTAGCTGGGAGGCCTCACAATCATAGTGGAAGGCAAAAGGCACGTCTTACATGGCAGCAGACAAGAGAGAATGAGAACCAAGTGAAAGGAGTTTCCCCTCCAAAAACCATCAGAACTCACGAGACTTATTCACTATTACTAGAACAGTATGGGGGGAACTGTCCCTGTGATTCAATTATTTCCTAATTGAATATCTCCTAATTGAAACTCCCTTTGGGAGAGTTCAAATCTCTCCCAAAAGATGTGGGAATTATGGGAGCTACAATTCAAGATGAGATTTGGGTGGGGACACAGCCAAACTATATCATCAACTAATTATTTTCTAGAAAATATAGACATTTTATACAACTATTTCCTCTTTTTAAAAAAAAGGATCTAAGGTTTGAATTTAAAGTCAGGGATTGATGCACAGGAGATGTAGCTATAGGCAGCCAGGGCTGTGCACAGTAGGGGAGAAAGAAAAGTGGAAAGACATCCCAGTTGCTTTTTCACCGATTGGGTATGCCTTTTTCAATAAATCCTCATTTCCAGGGACAAGACTCTTCCAAGGGCCAAAAGCCTCAATAAAATTTGCATTTCCATATAGTTCTATTAAAAAATGAGCAAAATGTATTCTGTGGCCTAATTTTATTATTTTTTGTTTTATTTTTAAAGCACGATCAGCAATTTTAAAGACTGGGGCCTACAGTTGGATGCAATGTGAAGTCTTCTGAAGTTAATATGCTGAAAAGTGAATCATTAAACTTAATTTAACTACATCCAGTTGTGTTCTCCAGACCAAAGAATGGTTTTATTCTACTAATTATCCCATGGTTTTCATGGCTTGGGTCTCTTCCATGAGCCACTTCAGTATGAAAGCAAGCAACTAAGCACTCTATTCACAAAACAGGGAAACCTGAATTTGCCATCACTCATGTCAAATGGTCAGTTAGGTTCCCAGACAGACCTCAGTGCCATGTGTTATGGTAATAAACAAAATAAGTATAAGATATTAGATCGTTACAGTATTCCATGCATTAACCTTCAAATTAACCCTGCATTAGACACTCACAACCTTTTCTAGGTTCAAATCTAATGTCACTTATTTTACCATGACTCATAATTACCAAAGTCAGCTTCCATCCAATGTGATTAGTTCCTTGGCCCTGGAGCCCACCAGTAGGTGGGACCTCTGTACCAACCAGTGACTTAGTGACAGATGGCTGGACTGTGACTCAGGAAGTATACAGAGGACCCTTTATTTCAGTGCCTCTCCAAATACTTGGCAATATTCATTCCCCTGCAGCTATTTACCAGCCACAAAATCTACAACTCCCTGTCCCATAATTTTCACTGAGCATTTTTTCCTGCCTCTCTTCTCTTCATGTTTTGTTAATTCAACTGATGGGTGTCGAGCGTCTATCATATCCCAGCAGAAACTGTTCCAAGTGCAGGGGCAGAGTGACAGAAAGATATTCATAGTCCTTGGCTGCGTGGAGTTTATATTGCAGGAGGATAGGTGGAAAAGGAAGAGAAAGACATTCAAACAGAAAGAAGAAGATGGAGGAGGAAGAGGAGAAAGAAAGGGAGGAAGGGGGGAGGAGGAGAAATACAAATATTATATAATTTGTGACAATAATTTTTAATCAATTCCCATTTCTTACTTTAAGCTTCTTTAAATTTGTCATTTAATTAGTGACCATTATGCACTCAGCATTTATAAATGGTAGTTCAATCAATTCACTCAACATCCCTAAGAAGTGGTTACTGATCCCTTTTTATAGATGAGGAGACTGAATTTAAGTATATGATAAAATAATAATAACAACAACAGCAACAACAATATTAATAAAATCTAAGATATACTGAGATATGCCAAGAATTTACTCACAGTTTTATTCAAGCTTATGATAATCCTATGAGGCACTATTATCCCCATTTTACAGTTGAAGAATGGAAGTTCTGAGAGTTCAGCCCTCTCCTGAGATGACAAAGCTATCCATTAAGAGAGCCAGAATATAAACCTAAATCAAACTCTCTCCAAAGTCTTTATTCTTAAGCACATATGAGAAAACTGAAGCCCAGAAAGGTTAGATCTTGCCCTATAATACACAAGTGGAAGAAGAGTTGAACCCACACCCAGATTCCAAAATCCATGTTCTCCCTCTTACCCATGAAAGATTACTTTTCTCCAAATTCTAGGATACACTCTGAAGAAGTTCTTATTTTTTTCACTACTACCCTGAATATCCCCCGTGTGGAGCCTTATCTCACAGGCAGAAAGTAGATAGTAGATACAGCAGAAGATATAGCTGCCACCTGCCTCAGTCCTCTCACACAAAGGGCAGGCAGCCTTTCCTCTCACCTTTGCCAACTTCTGAGTCTCCTTGTCTCTGAGCCCCTCCTCATCTGCACAGCCTTCTTCCACTTTGGTGCATGACTGGGCACTTCCTACTCACAGCCCTTCAGTTCTTACCAGCTCCTGGGGCACCATATCCATCTGTGCTTGCATGTGCTGTTCTGGCAATGTTCCTAAATCTCGCGCGTGAGTGCCTGTGTGTGTGTGTGTGTGTGTGTGTATGAGTGTGTGCGTGCATGCTAACGAATCTGGAGCAAATTGTCACAGGCAAGACAACCAAGGACAAGGAGATAAGCATAAAGCGTGAAAGTGGCAGGTGATAGAAAAGGACACAGAGATGTATCACAGTGACAGAAGACAGGGAAGTCTTCAGAGCCAAGGGACAAGGGTCTTCAAGAAGCATAAGATGCTGAGGAATGGTTTCCGGTTCATTGTGCTGGGCACCATATTAATTACACCAGAAACTTTTTGTTCTGAATTTCTTTATCCTGTAAGGAAAACACTTGTTTCCTATTATACAGAAGAAGAAAAAATATATGGAGTACAAAGCAAAATTTCAAAGGTCACATAGTGAATAAGTGAAGGAGTCAGGGTTTAAAAATGTATTGCTGCAACATTAAAACATGTTTTCTATACTAAAATTTTCCACTGTGACAAATATGACAGAAGAGTTACTGAGATTGAAGAGTGAGTGAGGGCCTCCTTCATTGGTAACTAAGACATAGGTGATCCTATAAGTTACTATCCATGCTAGGATACTTTTGAGATGAAAGCAAGTACTCTTAATAACATGTCAAGACAACAGGTATGAAGGAGATGTTTAATCTCCCTACTAAGAGGGAACTGTTGACCGAAAAAGTAGTCCTAGTAGAACCCTGAGGTGGAAGGCAGATAGCAGTGGACTAAAGAGATAAGAAGAGATAAAGAAAAGCAGAAAATGAGAGGAGATCATGCTACTTAAAAAATAATTTCTGGACACCAGAGGAACGATACTGAAAATTTTATGAGGGCGCTAGGTCTGGCTTAACTGTGAACTCGGTGATGGCAGAGACCATGTGCATTTCTTCATTGTTGTATCCCTAACACCTCCTACAAAGCCTGAAATCTAGAGCCACTTAATACATAAATTTTAACTAAATAACAGGGAGTCAGAAATTGCTCTTGTATGGCAGAAGAATGCTGAGGATAATTGTAGAAAGAAGGGGTGAATATTATAAAGATGAGATAAAAATAATAATGAGAGAGATGATAAATAAAATAGGAGGGATTATTGGTAAATGGCCTTAAGAGTTCAAGTGAGATAGGTGTTTCTATCTGAAGGAAAAAGGGTGCATCTTTTTTATTTTTTATTTTTGGAGATGGAGTTTCACTCTTATCGCCCAGGATTGAGTGCAATGGCGTGATCTCGGCTAACTGCAACCTCCACCTCCCGGGTTCAAGCGATTCTCCTGCCTCAGCCTCCAGAGTAAATGGGATTACAGGCATGCACCACCACGCTTGACTAATTTTTGTATTATTAGTAGAGACAGGGTTTCACCATGTTGGTCAGGCTGGTCTCAAACTCCTAACCTCAGGTGATCAAAGGGTAACTCTTTTTTTTAGTGGTGAAGTAATAACATGATGCTATAATGACTGTATGACATACAGATAGGAGATAACTTTTCATCAGTGGTGAGGACTGAATGATAGCAATATACATGAAATATTTTCAGAAAATATGTACTGTGTGTACCTCATGCCTGGAACCCTAAACAAGCACCACCCAAAGAAGCTGAATCCTTTCCACTGAATACCTCCAGGGTGGTGGTTAACTAGCTATGTAGAGCCTAAGCCAACAAAATTTCCTTGGACTGGGTTTCTAGCAATATGGGTATTCCCTGCTTGGCCAGGACTTGCTGAGAGCCCTTGAATAATCTGCTTCCCCTTGCAGCACCAAATGGGATTTTGAACCAGACAATAAGTTCCCACAGGACTGAAGGCCCTGTGCCAAGACAATGACTAAGTTTTCAGTAAAATGATAAAAATCAGAAAAAAAGAGTTCAGTTTTTCATAGGTCCAAATTTACTCCATTTAATAACTTTTCCTATTCTGAATCATGTATTTCCCCATGTATTTTTTTCTTTTTATGAAATCCATCTCTAACAGCTGGATGTCTGATTTCGGTGTTTCATATTTTAGGGACCTGACTTAAGAAATTTATTTCCCAAATTATATGCTTTCTTGAAATTTACTTGGATTTTACAACAGGTGGATCTGGAGCCCATTGAGCTAGAGCACCTGTAAGGTTCTGGGCTCTGTGATTTGCTTGACAAAACTTGAGATTCTGACCTTCCTTTGATGGCTGAGTTTTGAAAGGAGAAGAGGCTGCAGACTCTTACTGATGCCCATGGAAGTCCAAACAACCAAACAATTGATACTTCTTGATTGGGAGAGTGTGAATGAAGAGTTTTGGGGGATAAATATCCTCTCTAGATATGTCCACCTCATAACAGTAATAAATTATTTATGTTTACCTATACAACATGCCAGATAAAGTCCTCAAATGTCCCTAAGGAACAACCTGAAAGTCTGTCCTGGGAATGGACATGCGACTCGCTAGGAGAAAATAAAAGAGACAGAGAATGAGAGAAAAGAGTAAAACAGTGTGAATTAAAGTTTGAGTCTATGAGTTCAGGCTTGGTGTGTCAGTTGAATTATGGAATGAGCAGGATAGCTTGAGGTCATCAAGAAGCAGGAAGATGCATGTACTAGACAGAGAGATAATTATCCTAAATAAATTCCCTGAAGTAGATATAATTGGTTCAGGCTGGAAGCAAACATAGTTTTTGTTGCTGCAAAACTAATTTTTGTGCTAGGTTTTGCTATGGTCTTTAGCAGCTTATACATAGCACCTGGCTGTGGAAGCCATAGTGAGACAGAACCTTCAGGGGAAGAAAAAATTGAAACATTTCCCAGGATGCTGAGTTTAAGAGATGACTGTCTAATGAAGAAATGGAATCCATAATGGGATCTTTCATCAAGATATACTCAAATAGAGGACCTCATGTATTCAGAGAAACTTCCCCAGGGGAGTTCAGTGACATATGCAATAAAGCCCCCTTTAAGAAAAGACATCATTGTAAAATTTTGCATTTTAAATAAGGTCAACTTTAGGCTTTTTTTTTTAATGAATAGCTTTGGAAAAGAAGCAACTGCACTCCTTTAAATGGGTAGGTCTCCTTGTACAACTGAAATATGACACAATGTATACAGAACTTTGTTAGTCTGATCAGGCTGCCACAACAAAATACCACAGACTGGGTGGCTGAAACAAAAGATATTTATTTTCTCAGAGCTTTGGAGCTAGAAGATCAACGTTCCAGCTGATTTGGTTTCTGATGAGGGCTCTCCCCCTGGCTTCCATACATGGAACAATGCAAGTGACCCACTTTCCACACCAGATGCCTTAGAAACAGCTTTCCAGGGATGGTACTGGATAATGCTGATTCATGCACACTTTCCATAGTGATCAGTGCTACAAACTAGGAAATTATTTCTCACATCTCTTCAACAAGAGAAGAATGGGCCATGCCAGAAAACAGACTGATGGGATCCAAGATATGGTACTAAACATCCCTGCTGGAGGAGCGAGCAGCACAGAAACACAGCAGCAGAGCAGTGAGGTGGAAAGTAAGGTGAGACATAATGGTCCAGGTAGAGTCTCCTCCACAGAGTACAGCAAAAAGAGTCTCTTTCACCATGTGAAATGAATATGAACTTGTGCCAGCTTAGGGTGAGAATAATATGGAAATTCAATCAGACAACTGGCATCAAAATATGCAACTGTGGCTGGCCCCAGGGGTAGAACTTCAGGTAGGGCAAAGGTAAGAGGGAGAAAACTGATATTCAGTAAACATCTAATTTTTACAAGGCACTCTTTATAATCTACTGAATTTACTTTTCGTAATACTACAAGACAGTATTTTAAACCATTTAAACTACTTTTAACAGATAAAACAAATGAGGTTCAGAGAAGCCAAAGAACCTGCCTGTATTAATCAGTTTCTCCAGAGAAACAGAACCAATAGAACAGAACAGAATATAGTAGAGTAGAATAGGATAGGATAGAATAGAATAGAATAGAATAGAATAGAATAGAATAGAATAGAATAGAATAGAATAGAGAATAGAATACAATAGAGGAGAACAGAATAATAGAGATTTATTGTGAGGGATTGCCTCACACAATTATAGAATTATAGAAGCTGAGAAGTCTTATGATCTGCAAGCTGGAGGCTGAGAAACATCCCTAGTACAATTCAGTTAAAACCCTACACTCCGAGAACCAGGAAGCCAATCATGTAAGTCTCAGTGAGTGGAAAGGTCCAAAACCAGGGACACTGACATCTGACGCAAAAGATGTCCCAGCTCAAGAAGAGAGCAACTTCACCCTTCCTCCACCTTTTTATTCTATTTAGGTCCTCAACAAATTGAATGATGCCTATTTGTGTTGGTGAGGGCAATCTTCTTTACTCAGTCTTCCTCTCCAAATGCTAACCTCTTCCAAAAACATCCTCATAGACACGTCCAGAAATAATATCTTACCAGCTATCTGGGCACCTCTTAACTAAGTCAAGTTGACACATAAAATTAACCATTATACTCCCCAAAGTGACAGAACTGATTGATTAGTGGTAGGCTCAGGATTTGAATAAGGTTTCTGTGACTTCAAAGCCATTGTCTCTCCACTGGGAGACCATGCACAAAACAAAAGCTGGAGATAAAACAGAAGCTCAATTCTCAGGCTTGAAAAATTAAGGCAAAGATGTTCCTAGAAGTGGTACACAAAGGGGAAAGAGAGGTAGCAGAAAGGGTACTTGGTATCAATACAGTAATCACCTAGAGCCCTCTAAATCCTCTCGACCAGGGAAGAGTTTAGTCCTGAAGCCTGATGTGTGATTGCTCCTGGAGGTGGAAATCAAAGAGCTCAGTTTTCAGATTTGAGGAACTGAGGAGTGGAAAAAGAAGCCTCAGACACCCATAGATATGGGGCAGGCTTACAGATAATGGCCATGACCATGGAACAAAGAAAATTTTTGATCCACTTGGGGACTGAATGCAGGACTTCAAACCTAATTTGAGTTGAGCTTTAACTGAACTAATCAATCTGACTATCTGAGGCTGTAGTGTTCAAAACAATATGTGGAGAGGGCAAATAACTTGCAGGCCAGTGCAGGTGTCAGCATGCACATTATCCTCTTGACACAGCAGCATGGAGCTTTCATTAAAAGAAAAAAAAAACAAAACCTCTAGTGGGATATTTGTAGCATGTTTGAAATTGAAGATAATTCTCAGCACAGAGAATAATTTATATCAGGTTTTGTCATACAAGAGACATAACTTGGAAAAGTCAGGGAGAGTCACTAAGTTCTAGGAAGACAGAGTTCCTGAAGAACTGGTGGTGTGTGTATTTCCTATTACGGTGACAAGCCTGGGACTGAAATTGTGAGGATCTTCTAATCTGATGAAAAGATAAAACCCCTAGGAGAAAACCTAGGCCATACCACTCATGACACAGGCATGGGGAAAGACTTCATGTCTACAACACAAAAGCCAAAATTGACAAATGGGATCTAATTAAACTAAAGAGCTTCTGCATAGCAGAAGAAACTACCATCAGAGTGAACAGGCAACCTACAGAATGGGAGAAAATTTTTGCAATCTACTCATCTGACAAAGGGCTAATATCCAGAATCTACAATCAACTCAAACAAATTTACAAGAAAAGAATAAACAACCCCATCAAAAAGTGGGCAAAGGATATGAACAGACACTTCTCAAAAGAAGACATTTATGCAGCCAAAAGACACATGAAAAAATGCTCATCATCACTGGCCATCAGAGAAATGCAAATCAAAACCACAATGAGATACCATCTCACACCAGTTAGAATGGTGATCATTAAAAAGTCAGGAAACAACAGGTGCTGGAGAGGATGTGAAGAAACAGGAACACTTTTACACTGTTGGTGGGACTGTAAACTAGTTCAACCATTGTGGAAGTCAGTGTGGCGATTCCTCAGGGATCTAGAACTAGAAATACCATTTGACCCAGCCATCCCATTACTGGGTGTATAACCAAAGGATTACAAAACATGCTGCTATAAAGACACATGCACACGTATGTTTATTGTGGCACTATTCACAATAGCAAAGACTTGGAACCAACCCAAATGTCTGACAATGATAGACTGGATTAAGAAAATGTGGCACATGTACACCATGGAATACTATGCAGCCATAAAAAATGATGAGTTTATGTCCTTTGTAGGGACATGGATGAAACTGGAAACCATCATTCTCAGCAAACTATCGCAAGGACAAAAAACAAAACACCGCAAGTTCTCACTCATAGGTGGGAATTGAACAATGAGAACACATGGACACAGGAAGGGGAACATCACACACCGGGGCCTGTTGTGGGGTGGGGGCAGGGGGGAGGGATAGCATTAGGAGATATACCTAATGTTAAATGACGATTTAATGGGTTCAGCACACCAACATGGCATATGTATACATATGTAACAAACCTGGATGTTGTGCACATGTCCCCTAAAACTTAAAGTATAATAAAAATAAATAAATAAATAAATAAATAATAATAATAATGAAAAGATCAGAGACACTAAAGGTAAGCTGTTCTCATAACAAAAATAGAATTACAGGACAGTTTGAGGCAGCCTGAGCCAAGTGGTAAAGGATATGTCAATGCAACAGAGTGCTGGGACCCAACCAGGGAGACCCCAGTATTCTGTGAAAGGAGCAACCTTGCATGATACAACTTTCTGTTTCCTCCCCACTCAGCAGAGAACCTCTTTCTGAGGTGGCAAAATCAAACTTCCTTAATTTACTTCCCTTGTACATAGACCCTGGCCTGGACACACTGATCCCCGAGTCCCTACCACTCCAGCAACTGAGTGGAATCCACATGCCTGCCTTTAGTATCAATGGTGGGGAAGCAAGCGAGGGTGTTCCCCAGGAATTCAGGAATTGATAGATTGCAAGTCAATTTGCGTTCTTAGATTTTTCTCCCTTGGCCTTCTCTAAAGAAAACCATTGGTAATTGCTGGATGCATAAATGACGTCTACAGAAACACGCTGTACCCAGCAATGTGGAGGTTAGTTGGAAAATTCCCCTGCTGGACTCCCTAGTAATGTTCTTTTATCTCTTAACAAATGACACTGCCAGCTGTTGAAACTTGAGGGTCTGATCTTGCAAGTTTTCTAATGATCTGCCTGAACACCTTTCCTTGAAAAATCTCTCTCTTGGCCAGAGGCATGTGCCCTTCACCACTGCATGCAAACATGTCACAGGCTTCTCTCACTCCCTGGAAAAGGAAAAAAATGATATGGAGAGAAAATTCTAATCAGAACCTGGACAGTTAAATCCCAATCCAGACACTCCAACCAACTAACTTTTGGACCTGTCAGTGTCTCACTTGTAGAATGGCCATGGCAATCCCCAGTCTACCAACCTCAGGATTGTAACATGGAGGCAAGGTGATCATTAAGGTGCTTCGGGAAACATAACACTTGCAGCTGACATTTATTTAGTGGAAACTTTATGTCACATATTTTTCTGAGCACTTTATATATGTTGTCTCATAGGTATACACTATTATTACCCCACTTACCCATATGGAAACTGAAACAAAAAATAAGTTAAGTATTTACCAATGGTCACACAGTGAGTAGTGGCAGATAGAAGACTGGAAGATCTAGGCAGTGGGTTCCAGAGACCAAGGGCTTTACCTTGGTGTTCTCCAGCTATTGTGTTACCACTGGTTAATATTGAGAAATTATCTCAAAAGGGAATCTCCATTTTCTACTCCCCACTTCCACCCTAAACATTCATATATAGCTACCATCAAGCTCCATGTATCCACCAGACTCTCTTAAAAGCACTGCCCTTACTGTCCCTACTTTTCATGGTTGCAACAAGACAACATTCAGATTCTACTCTGTACCAGTTGCACACAAAGCATCATAACCTCCTGAATCAAGGGATCTTCACATGGCTCCACATGGCTAGGAGAACTTACTCCATGTGGAAGGCTATGGAATGTTTCCTGCATCCCCAAACTCTGGTCAGAGAAGCTGAGTAAGAAGAACAGGCAGAGACAAAGGCATGCATGAACATGAGAGTAGGACTTAGGGGACAGACAAAGTTCAAATGGGTGAGGATGAGATACCATGATTGGCTTTTTAGCTGCCATATTCAAAGTTCTCATCATAGAAGTTCTCACTTTGGGTGGGCCTCAATACCAAAAATATTTACTTTGAAGCCCTTTACAAAAAACGTTTTTCCACTTCCCCCTGATTTAGAAGAGTTTAGTCCTTTGCAGATATTAAAAAATTTGTGGCTGGGTGTGGTGGCTCATGCCTGTAATCCCAGCACTTTGTGAGGTCAAGGCAGGCGGATCACCTCAGGTTAGGAGTTCAAGACCAGCCTGGCCAACATGGTGAAACTCGGACTCTAATAAAAATACAAAAGTTATCGGGGCATGGTGGTGGTTGCCTGTAATCCCAGCTAATCAGGAGGCTGAGACAAGAGAATTGCTTGAACCCAGGACGCAGAGATTGCAGTGAGCCAAGACTGAGCCACTGTACTTCAGCCTGGATGACAGAGCAAGACTCGGTCTCAAAAAAATAAAAAATAAAAATAAATAAACATAAAAATTAAAACAGTTAAAGATTATTTGTAGCCAAGTCAGAAATTTAAGATTGGGGATGCTGCTCTTCTTCCAAATCAAGTTGTAACTAAGAGACAACCATACCATTACTCTTGCATTCCTTATAAACTTCTAGTAAAAGAACCAGTACTCAGGATTAAGCCTATTTTACTCAACTCTTTTGAGGACATTATGAGACTGAGAATTTTAGCAAAATCCAAATTTTCCTCGAGGGAGTTTGCAGACCCTGAAGAAGCATAAAATGTAAAAATACAGTGAATTACTATAATTGAAGTGTTAAAATTCCGCCTGGCTGATCCAGCATCCTTTATGGGATGCTGAATTAAATACTAAGCTAGTTTAGCATTAGAGGCCTCTGGAGACTATTTTTCATTTTGTCAAACCTCACCTGCAACTGTGAAAGGAAGTCCAGATACGGAGGCTTTCACCTTTGTGACTCTTATGGTAAACAAAAGTGCCCTCTCAACTGGCTCAACATGAAGGCAGTTCAGCAATGAACATAGCTCAACAATGAACACTGGCATTTCTGCATCTTTAACCCCTATTTTATAAACATCCTTGGTGTTTTCCCACCAGTCTTATCAATAAATGATTATTTATTAAATATCTCCTATACGCCAGACCCTGTGAAATTTCTTGTATTATATAAGAGTTTCTATTATCTCTGGGGAGACTTTAAAAAATTTCACAATAATGAAAAGGAATGGTTGGTTAAGACTCAAAAGGAAAGTAAGTGCTACAGAAATGTAGAGGAGGGTGTTCCAACTGGAACAATCAGAAACAAATAAACAAAGAAAAATCTTTAAACACACGTGTGAGACTTGAACTAGACTCAAGAGGAATGATTCAGAATGATAATTAGACGGAGGTGGCCTTCTAAAAGGAGGATTAGAATTAAAGAATGTGCCTACTTATGTGACAGGCATCTGGGAATTTCAGGATTGGGTAAGCACTACCCTCTGTTGGAAAGTGTCCTGCATACACAGCCAGGAGACCAGGAATCAGAATGACACTGGGCTACATCTTTAGTCCTGACCTCAGTCTTCTCATCTGTTCCATGAGGAGGTTGGCTAGATGACACACATGATCCCTTCCAACTCCACAACACACTTTTGTTTGGACAACAACATTACAGTCAGAACACAGAATATTCTGGCTTGAAAAATTCCTCTGCTGTGAGACAATACATAGTATGGTCAACACATCTTTTCAAAGGTATCATGATGGGAATGACCGAATCTTCGTGGTCACCCTGACTCTTTCAGTTTTTACTGTGGCTGCTATTTGCTAATAACTCATTGGTAAACATGCCCCCAGCGTCATGTGTAGTAGACCTTGGGGGATGGGAAGTAATTAGGCACCTTCTCAAGAAGGTTGCAATCTAAGGTGCCATAACCTGGAGCCTGTGGGCCAAATTCAGGTCAGGGATTATATTGTCATGCAAGCCCGTATTTTAAAATGTTGATAAGTTACTGACAATTTCTCAT
Organism: Pan troglodytes; assembly: GCF_028858775.2. Lineage (NCBI taxonomy): Eukaryota > Metazoa > Chordata > Mammalia > Primates > Hominidae > Pan > Pan troglodytes. Next base: position 120,556,721 of record NC_072406.2, read on the forward strand.
CAAGGACAAAACAAAGCAAAAAACACCCTGTCTATCTCGCTGGAGAAGCATTGATTGGGAAGGGATTGTGGGAATCCTCTCACTGGCCCATGTTTCATGACTAGAAGGTTTCATTAGAAGGAGAAAGAACTTCCCAGAAATCAGTAATTGGTATGTCGAAGGAAAGTATCCCCATATTTGAACCCTTTGTGGAAACTCATTTCATTAGACATAAAACTTCATGAGGGTAAAGACAGCAAATCAAATAAATAAGACCCACCCCTTGGGGGTTACTGTCTAATTTTTATCTAGTGTAGTGCCTGCTTTTTCTACCCAAAAGTTGTTCCATTCATATAAAAGTGAGAAAGACCATTTATTTTGACCCACATTTTTATGACCCAGTCTTCCCCCGTGCTCTTGTAAATTTACATTTTTGTCTGGTATTTGCAATCTTTATGGTGCCATTTTTGCCTAGTTTATTTCTCTTGAATTTAAATGCCAAGGCAAAGTAGGCCCCAGCAAAAAGCTCCAGGCACCAGGCACCTGGACATTTTTGTTTCTTGGGTTTTGCCAATTAAATCAAACTTACTCTGAGACTGCCTTGGGAAGAGACAGGCTTAATACCCTGGTTAGCAAACAGAGGAGTTACAGTCACACTTGACTTATAGTCTGTTTAAACTACAAATCAGCTTCAATTTGTGGTTTCTACTTCTTAAGAAATGGAAACCTTGGGGATATCATAGAGAACATAACTGCCAAGTCCCAGGACTCTAGACTTGCTGGGTAAAGGGAGGAGGATAAGAAATGAATTATATAATTGCTGTATGTCCAATTATTCAAGAGAGTGCATTTATTTAAGCCCATTCTTATGGAACATGTTGGATATACAAGCAACTCTGAACCAAAGACATCCAACAACTGATCTCTGGTGAAACATATACCGCAAGTCTGAAGAAGAATTCCTGTTCTTCTGTGTCCTGGTTAAAAATTTTAACTTAAAACTATCTCTGAACCTTCATTCCACTCGCAAATCAAGTTGGAACTGAATTTTTGGAAGGAGCAAAGAAAGAAAAAAATTATCTCAGATAAGTTATTTTTAAACTTAGATTAAATGCATATTATTGATATAGGATAATGTTGCTGCGATTTTGCCGTCTATCATGGTTCTGAATGATGAATATACTCAATCTGCAGGACATAAATATATGTTATTCCTTGTGCTTCTAGAATTTTTGGACATTCCTAAAATATAGTGGTTGAAGGAAAACATTGAGCATAGTACTTCCTAGTACAACTAGCATACTATTTCAAAATCAGTTTATTCCATGGTTCCTGATTTTTGGACTTCCAATAGATTATTTTATTTCACTTTCTGGGCCTCCAACTAGAGCAAGATGCAAACAGAGACAACCTTACTTAGGTGAATAACCAAAGTTATGTTTTGGTTTATTCATGTTTTAATGTAATCTAAATTAAAGATAGATTTTAAAGTTTAATGGAGTTAAATTAATAGGTTTATCTTATGAAATTGTTTATAGCCATTAAATGGGATGAGGTAGGCCTACATGCATGGATAGGGAAACATGGCTAAGAAGTAACATCAAATGAAAGTTCAAGCTGTATAAAAATGTGTATTATGATCAAGTTTGTGTAATCATTTGCTATATAGATATTTAAATATATATATACACACACACATACATGTGTAATGTTTATCCATGAACAGAAAAAAGTCAAGAAGGAGACATATATATATATATATATATATATATATATATATATATATATACACACACACACAGTACTAGTCAGAGCTGGAATCTGATCAGGTAAAAGGTTGTTTTGCCATCACAGGCTGGAGAACCTTGGCTTCTGGCAGGAGGAGCATCGCAGCCAGGAGTTTTCAGCTTTCTAAGGCATAATCCTCTGCAGCAGCAACATTACGTTGGTATTATACTCAACAATTAAAATAATAATAAAAAGAAAATCAAAGTTGTTGCCAAACAAAATTTATGGAAGTTTTGAGGTTCTTCTTAGATTAGGAAAACAAGCAACACTAAGAAAGAGGTAGGTGGAAAAGAGGAAGAGGAGGGATGATGGAAGGGTCTGGAGATTGCCTGCCATGTTTCTGCCTTTCGCCAGAGCATATTTTATTTTATTTATTGCTTTTTTCCTTTTTCACGAGTGCTGACCCAGACCATATTTCTAAAATGCAGAAGTGTCAGTAATGTTTGGAGATAGGTTTGTCTCTCCACTGAGGCACCAGTAGCCTCCTGGTGGCCCGTTTCCTTCCTGAGTACATTTCTGTAAGACAGATGATATCAGGACAATGAGACTGCAGATGACACAGAGGGAGGTCACAGCATTCACCCTCACAGCTTTGTTTTCAAAAAGTCGCTGCAGGTGACACACTATGAACAACATCCTGATACTGAAATCACAGGCATCAAGGAGCTAAGATCCCAGAGAGACACCTGACCTTGCTCTATAAGCTGGAAGAGTTTCCAGCTGGGAGAACCAGCTAGAGGAAAGAGCCAATGGCAGCATTCTCCATTACTCTTCATCCTTCACCGGTATTTTTGTTTATTACCACTCAAAATGCTCAATCAGTTCCCAACTGAGAAAAATCCCTACCTTGAGAAGTACACAAATATTTTTGGATAAAGCAAGTGGCTTCCTCATATAAAGAGGTCTGGGTTTTTTAGCTTTATTTTTTCTGGAAGTAACTATTTTCTTGGTTCATGCCAATTTATTTTTATTTATTTATTTATTTATTTATTTATTTATTTATTTATTTGAGACAGGGTCTCACTCTGTCACCCAGGCTGGAGTGCAGTAGTGCGATCTTGGCTCACTTCAACCTCCGCCTCCTGGGTTCAAGCAACTCTTCTGCCTCCGGCCTCCCCAGTAACTGGGATTACAGGCACGTGCGCCACACTCAGCTAATTTTTGTTTTTTTTTTTTTTTTTTGGTAGAGATGGGGTTTCACCAAGTTGGCCAGGCTGGTCTTAAACTGCTGACATCTGGTGATCTACCTTCCTCTGCCTCCCAAAGTGCTGGGATTACAGGCATGAGCCACCACACCTGGCCTTTGTAAAAAAATTTTTTCCAGGAGTTTTGACCACCTGTGTCACTGTCATTTGAAATTAGTGTCTGTAGGACTCCTGCCTGTCTGTTAGGAGACAGCTTGTCTGCCCTATGCAATGTGTCTCCCCAGGTCAAGGCTATGGCTCTGATCTAACCTTGATCATCCATGTGATCCTACAACCCTGCTCCAGGTCCCTCGGCCCCCTCACCTGGCACTCTGGGCATTTGCACACATACAAGAATAATCTCTGTTATACCAAGTTAAGCCTTGGCTACTGTCCCTTGCTTTTGAAAGGTTTTGACTTCCCCTGTGTGATTATCCTAGCTGATAAGAAAGTACTGATGCCACCTCTTTTCTGTGGGAGAACCGGCACGCATACAGTGTAAGACTCTGCTTCTCAATTCCCAAATGCGTCATGCAACACAGCAAGATTAAAACACTCCCTTATATACAGTGCCAAGAAGCCTTAAATGCCCACCTGACATTTTGTACAAAGTCACACACGGCTATTTTTGCTACATGTACTTCAATGGAGCTGTCCACAGGTACTTACTCTGCTTCACCTGATCACTTACCACTCTTAGTTGTAAAATTTGGCCATCCTATAATATCTGGGGAGAAAGATCCTCTCTGGATTATGTCCCAACAAACAGAAGATATACTCATCTTCATGTGATCTATTGCTTTTAATTGGTTGACTTGAACCTGTTAATTAAAAAATGAGAATATTGTGGAGAATTTAGGATACCTCCATTACCCAACACAACCCTGCTCCCTCCTGTCTTTCCTTTAACCTCACTTCATGAGAGAATACAGCTCTATTATTGTATTCTCCATTGGAAACAAAGTTGGAAATTCAAACACTAGTATTTTCTTAACTTAAAAATGTACTAAGTGAGAAAGGAGAAGCAGATTATATGGCTCTTTACCACAATCACCAAAAACTCATTTACCAGAGATGGACGCCGCTCAATACTCAGCATTAGCACAGAGGACAGGAGTAAATGGAAACCAATGGAAGGTGGCTCACCATTTACACGGGACACATGAGGGATGTGATTAACACAGTTAGTTACATTAGCCACAGATACTGCTCTGGGGTTACCAGGAAAACATGAAAAACATGTACAGAAGGTTACTGAACAAGGACCAACAAGAAAAATATCTACTTGTACTGAAGAGAAACCACAGTTCAAACACAGGCGTGCCTGAGCTCAGGGTGTCTGTGCTCACACATGCCAGTAGACTCTCTATTATTTCAATCTTGGTTATTGGTTCCTGAGAGCTGTTCTGGGGTCAAACCTCCAGAATAATTTTTGTTTCTTCAAAAATCAATCATACATTCTACCTTCATACTAACCACAGCTCTCCAAATGCAAGATCAGGAGATCTTGCTGAGGAAGATGCTGCTGAGGAAGCATGATCCCTAGCCATGATGGTGTTCAGTGAGAGTGAGATGCTACAGGCTCCCTAGTCCTGATGGTAATGAGTAGGATGATCCATGCCTCAGTCATGGCTGCATTAGGTAAACTCTAACTCTACTGATACTTTCTCAGAGCTAATATCCCAAAGCAACAAAGCTGTGATTTAATACACACTCATAACAACATTATGACTATTTTCATCATTCATGTGAAGAACTGAGGCTCACAGATATTAAATGACCTACTCCAAGTCATATGGATGATTAGTGGCAAAACCAGGGCCAGCCTAGGCCTGGTCAACTTCCAGCCCAACGCTTCATTCTCTGGTCTCCAAGCAAAAAGGCTACATGCTCAAAGCCTGGATGTCCATAAAATAAATCCCAAAAAAGATTACGGAAGGCAGCACTGGCCCAGTGCTGAAGAACAGACAGGGAGGGCTGGTGGCAACTTCCCCTGGGCCCTTGGATGCTATATCTGATTTTTCTTTCCGGGATCATGGCCTCACATTTCACCCAACATCATAATTTATCAGGAAGAAGACACTGCTGAGGTCGCATCATAATCTTTAGGCCTTGGTCCCTGGAAGCTCCTCTCAGTTCAAACACTTCATGCAGTACCTTTTCTTAGTTTGGCTCGGTCTGAGGTAGGCTGGAAGCTGACACAGTGAGGGAAACGACTTGCTCTTCCACGCCAAATGGTTAAAGTGTTCATTCCATGAATTGGGAAATGAGCCTGGTGCAAAAGAAACCACCTATCTTAGGTTCTAGTTGGAGAGAAGTGTGTTGCATCCAAGCTATGTGGACCAAGAGGACACATGTACAGTATTTCTGCCAAAAAATTCACAGGGCCATAGTACTTATCAGGGAATAGATTTTTTTCTTGTTTTTCTCCTCCTCCAGATTCTCCTTCCCCTTCTGCTCCTCCACATCTTTCTTCCTCCTTTACTCTTCCTTCTTTATTTTTTCTTTCTGGCAGTTTGTCCCCTTCATACAGAGTATTTATAAAAATGTTTTAAAGCATTTTGCCCTGCCACACAAATAATCGTGAACAAACAAAACAAAACAAAACAAAATAAAACACCATGGGACAGATTACTATAAATATTTTAAAAGGGGTCTGATACGGTTAGCCTTTGTATCCCCACCCAAATCTCATCTTGAATTATAATCCCCATTATCCCTGTAGTGCCCATGTGTCAAAGGAGAGACCAGGTAGAGGTAATTGAATCATGGAGGTGGTTTCCCCCATGCTTTTCTCGTGATAGTGAGTTCTCATGAGATCTGATGGTTTTATATGGGGCTCTTCCCACTTCGCTCAGCACTTCTCCTTCCTGCCACCATGTGAAGGTGCCTTGCTTACTCCTTTCTGTCTTCCATGATTGTAAATTTCTGGAGGCTTCCCTAGCCATGCTGAATTGTGAATCAATTAAACCTCTTTCCTTTATAAATTACCCAGTCTCAGGCAGTTCTTTATAGCGTGACGAAAATAAATGGACTGATACAGGGACTTAGTGAAGAGAGAGATGTCTTGGATATGAGCCAATAGTAGATTAGAACATATAGAAGATTTTGCCTTGGGTAAACTAATTTAAGGAACATGAAATCACACCAACTAAGACGTTATGAGTACCCTTTGTGACAGACACTCTGCTAAATATTTTGCTTTTATCACTGCATGTCTTCCTGACAACAACTCTATGAAGTAAGTATGATTATTATGCGCACTTTGCAAAGAAGGATACAAAAGCACATTTAGCTATGTATTTGTCTAAGGTTATATCACACGAAGCAGGGCTAGGTTTCAAACTCAAGCAATTTCAGTACAACCACACCACACTGAAGGTTATTTGGTTATTCGCCAAACAAGGCATTAGTGCTCAGAAGGATAGTTATCTGATTTGCTCGAAATCAACCTGCAAATATGCGACATAGTCAGGATAAAACCCTAATCTCCTAAGTCTTGTCCGATGCTCTTTCCATAGCATAAAAATAAATCCCAGACACAAAGCTCATGTTCTTCCAAAGTGCTGATTCATACACATGGGTCAGGGATGAGCTAAGAACACAGATTTTCCCCACTGGCCATCATAAAAACTTCTTATTAAAGACACTGTCTTAAAGCACTTTGTTGGATTAAAAACAATTCATAGAGATTCAACCTCAAAGCACCATGCACTTAGTGTGGTGCAGGATTTCCTTGTGCCAGGGGCTCTTACATTTTACAACATCTTCAACATCTACTCAGGAAATGGGTAGTACATATTCCTTTTTTACAGATGGAAAGAGAGGAGCTCACAGAAATTAAGTGACTGATTGCAGGTCACAGAACTAGTACACAGCCACCAAGGCCTGGGGCCAGCTCTGCTCACTCCTGGTTCCAGATTCTCCCGTTCAATCTAGGACATATTAGAAACATGGTATGCCAGTTAAGAGAGTGTGTGTGAAGTTACCTCAAAAAGTAGAGTCTTTAGTTGGGAAACTGGTTTTGAAAGATTACAGGAGTTTTTATAATCTAGTGTAAATGCTATCCAGCAAACAGTCCTTAACCTCATCCCCATCACAGAATAGAAAGTTCTAGAATCAAGACAAAGACTAAACTTGTTTAAACTTGAATCTCAACCACCTTGACCTTAACAGAATGCTTTTGTAATTTCTACAAATGTCTTATCCTTTAATAATTAATTACATAGACCTCATAAACTGATAAGCCTGACTCCACACTGAGTTACTTTACTGACCTTCATATAATTTTACTGTTTCCTACAAACTGGTTTTACAAGAGTAGTACTCTCCTTAAGAAAGCAAAGTGAGCTCTGAGGTTTTGCCTCCACCTTGCCTTCTGTAGGCTGTGGGGGGAAGAGGAAGTATACCAAAAATGCAAAATCAGGTCACCTGAAATATACCAACTCTTTCCAAAAAGGGTTCCAAAATTGTTTTTAAGTCAAAATAAGACCCTCTTTTAAAAGAGACAAAGTTAAAAAAAATGAAACTGAGGGTAAACTGCAGAGGGTGGCACAGAGTGGTAGAAATGAACTTGGCCAGTCTCTGACATATAGACTCTTTGCCTTTAATGGGTAATTTGTTTCTTGGAAGATACTGTCCCTCAAGCTATCCTCTAGGCACTTGTAGCTGCAAGTCATGGTAAAACAAAACTGTTTTGGACAAAGAAGACTAGAGGTGCAAGCCAACTCCTGGTTTTGTGAAGCAGAGGGACTTACTGGCAGAGAGCCTGAAGACACTGTTTTGCTGTCATGTACAACACCTACACCCATGTTCCCTGAAAGGGGTATTTTTCTATATTTTGATATAATTTAGATTTGAACAAATATTCATGAAACAACCTAAATGACTTTAATATTTTTAGTTGAGGCAATTAGTATCAGTAATAGAAGTCCATCCACCCACTCAATGATAAAACTGTACTTTCCAAGTTCTCTTTTCCTTCCTTCTTGCTCTTTCTCTCTCACTGGCTTCCATATCAAGACCTATTTCCAAACCTAAATTCTTCTACAATAACATATCATGAAAGATGACTGTGAAAAAGCAAGATGTGGGAAAAAATTATGCAATTCAACAGGTCATCTATGCTTGTTGTCTCATTTATTTAACCAAACTTGAATAAATGAATCACTCTCTTCATAAGAGCGCAGGACAGTCACAGGAATGAGGAACAAACTGAGGGTTGATAGGCTGAAGTAGAAGCCATTAAAATGGCTCCCGTAAGCCCACTTTACTTAACCCAAAATAACTGCTCGGTGGGAAATAAGTGTTCGTGTTAAACAGTGATTTGTGGGAACAGAAAACCATGGGTGGTATTTCAAAAGCATAGTGAAGTCGTACTGCAGCCTTGGTTCACTTTCTTGTACTGGGCAACTGAGTTGATGAGGTCCGTCTCATCTAGGGACAGAGCCTCAGAGACTGACCTAAGAAACATAATTAAACTTAATTAATTCAGCTATTCTTACTTTTCTACTGTTCAAAGAACCAGCCAACTTATCTCCCCAACCAGATGGTGAGCTCAAGGGAAAGACTGCTAACATATATTTCTTTATGTCTCTATCAATATATGCCTAGATAAAATCAACGACCAAAAAAAAAATGTTGAAACTACTTTTAAAAAAAAGAGGCAAGCTAAATTATCTTGGGGACTGGGAACAAAGAACCAGGATTCCAAATCAGTTCCACATGTTCCTGGCAGTCTCAGGCTCTAGCCAAAGCTAGAGCTCATTCCTTCAGCTCTGACTCCATCAGATGTATCTAATTATGTTTCTAGGCTACAAGACAAAAAAGATGTACATTAGTTTCTCACTTTAAGAGATAGAGTGATAGAATAAAAGAATGATTTTATTCTGCTAAAAAGAAAATGAGTCACAGATACTTTCATGTAAGAATACATTTTCTCAAACATTAAAAAGCACTTTTGAATGTGCTCCAATTTCCCCTTGTATGTCCAAGACAATGTCACTGAGTGGTTTGAGTAGTATCACAAAAGATTAAAGAAATAGAAAGAGATACATCATGCAAATATTAACTCAAGGGTACACATTAAAATAAGTTTAACTAATGAAATTAAAATGAAATAGTACATCAAAGTGCATTATGCTGCCACCCAAAATCACTTCACACACCATGGCATCACACGTACCACACTTGGAAAACACTGAGGTTCATGATTTCTAAAGGTCATTGGCTCTGAATTCTCAGGTTCTCTCACCTCTCAATAAGAATTTAGCTCAATGGACTTATTCAGGTAAAATGGCTGCTCTAATCTTTCTGGGAATCGTACTAACTAGACACTCTTTTCTGGGGTTTCAAAGACAAGGCCAGATACTGCACTAACTGAAAAGCTTATGGAAGCATTATCAGCCACCATAGGAGGACAGGAGGATGGGGATTATAGAAGTGACCACAGAGGAGATACTGAATTTGAGGATGGCTTCACTCATGGCATAGCTGGCCCTTTCACTTTTCCCTTAGGAAGAGATCCGTGCATCAGGCTTTTGAATAGCTCTGCACGGTGCTTGCAAAGACCACTGAATTTTGTATATGGCTGTCAGGCAAAGGCAACCAAGAGGAGGTATTATATAACTGCACTGCCCAATATGCTAGCCACTGACTACATATAGCTATTAATAATTAAATTCAAAATAATTAAAATTAAATAAAACTAAAACTGCAATTACTCTGTTGCACTAGTCAGATTTCAAATGATCAATAGCCATGGTGGCTAGAAGCTATTGTGCTGGCAGAGTAGAGGATATTTCCATCATTGCAGGAAGTTCTATTGAATGGATTTCTCTGTAGCCTCTATTGATAAATGGTCTGCAGAGGATCCACAGATTGGGAAAGAATCCAGTCACGTGAGAAGGTGTAGTCCAGCTAAAATTGCATGCATGCTCGTGCACGCACACAAACACATATGACTTCTGGAGTCTGAGATCTCTATTTCTGTGATTATCAAAGTAGATCCAGAGTAAAAGTCAAGTATTATTTTCTTCCTCCCCAGTTGTTTCCCCAACTCCTGATCCCTTGCTTATATTTGTATTACCCAAAATTTGCTGTACCAAATAAGGTCGGATATGATAAGTAAGTTGCTGAGAATTATGGGCAGGTAGATTCTTTAGGAAATGTTAATAAAAAGGTTTTGTTTGTTTGTTCTGTTTTGACCTAAAACCTTTTTATCTTCCTTCTGCTTTACTTGAAAGCAACAACGTCAATAAGTCTGAGAGCAACACTGCGCAGATCACCAACCCCAGCCAAAAGTGTGAAAAATGGAAGATACAATCAACCAAGATTAGATGATAAATATTCATTGAGTATTTGGATTATTACAAATATGTTTGGGTTCCTGTTATCAGTTTCCTTGACTTCAGGACAACTGCAGCCTCTAAGTTTAGAAGCCACTGTGCTAGGTAAACCCCAATATGCCTTCACTTTACACATGATGAAATTCAGGAAAGTTTGGTTCTTGCCGTTATGTTAAGAACATTTAAAATCATTTAATTAAATAAATTCAGAGAAACTGTTATATGTATTTTACAAAGTACATGTGACAATTATACAGTGAAATAGATTTTTTGCTTCCCAAGGGAGTTTTTAGCAGTGAATTAAAGAAATTGCCATCAACTGAATTCAGCAAATTGACTGCTTGTTCAGCCAGACACTACTATCCACAGCAGCAGTGCTGGGCTTCAGTAGAAGGATAAGAAGGTTAAGGGCACACTGTGTATAGACTCTCATGGAAAGTATTCTTCTGGAGCTTCATTGTCAATGACAATCCTGAAGGTTTCAAGCATCTACCATAGATCGAGCTCCCCCAGAGTTCATGTATCTATGTATTTACTGTTTCCCAGGAAAAAGCTCATGTTACTAAGCATCTATTGTACGTTGATTATCAATGACAGATTTTAAAGTGGGTTATTAACAAAATAGTTAACTTTTATTGACCACATACTATATCTTAGGTTTTATGCTAAATGCTTTATTTGAATGTCTCATTTTATCTTCACAACCACCCTACAGACAGACACTATTATTCATCACATTTTAGACCCCAGAGAACTAAGACTTAGAAATACAGTTGACCTTCAAACAATGTTGGGGTTAGGGAAACCGATTGCCTGTATAGTTGAAAATACACATACAATTTTTGACTCTGTCAGGAAACAACAAGTGCTGGAGAGGATGTGGAGAAATAGGAACACTTTTACACTGTTGGTGGGACTGTAAACTAGTTCAACCATTGTGGAAGTCAGTGTGGCGATTCCTCAGGGATCTAGAACTAGAAATACCATTTGACCCAGCCATCCCATTACTGGGTATATACCCAAAGGACTATAAATCATGCTGCTATAAAGACACATGCACACATATGTTTATTGCAGCATTATTCACAATAGCAAAGACTTGGAACCAAGCCAAATGTCCAACAATGATAGACTGGATTAAGAAAATGTGGCACATATACACCATGGAATACTATGCAGCCATAAAAAATGATGAGTTCACGTCCTTTGTAGGGACATGGATGAAATTGGAAATCATCATTCTCAGTAAACTACCGCAAGAACAAAAAACCAAACACCACATATTCTCACTCATAGGTGGGAATTGAACAATGAGAACACATGGACACAGGAAGGGGAACATCACACTCTGGGGACTGTTGTGGGATGGGGGGAGGGGGGAGGGATAGCATTGGGAGATATACCTAATGCTAGATGACGAGTTAGTCAGTGCAGCACACCAGCATGGCACATGTATCCATATGTAACTAACCTGCACATTGTGCACATGTACCCTAAAACTTAAAGTATAATAATAAAAAAAAACACTTTTGACTCTCCAAAAATGTAACTATAAATAGTCTACTGTTGAATGGAAGCCTTACCAATAACAGTCAACTAGCACATATTTTGTATGTTATAATATTATATATATTATACTTCTACAATAAAGCCAGAGAAAAAATGTTATTAAGAAATTCATAGAAAACATAAAATGTATTTACAGTGCTATATTGTATTTATTGACAATGTAAGTTCATGTATTCTGTTTATGATATGAATGACTTATCTGAAATGGCAGGAAACCACAGCTGCAGACTGCAATCTATGGTACACATCAAGCAATTCAACTTTTTTTTTTTTTGTAATGTTATGACTTTCATCAGTTTCTTGGGAACTTTTCCAACAACACTAGTGGCACTTTGTATGGGTCCTATGGTGTTAGTCAAGGTTTATAGTGCTGCGCTAAACAGGATGAAAAATATGCGAGAATACAATTTGCTGGAAAGAGAAACTGCTCAGGTGGAGATGAAGAGCATCACAAGGCATTTTAAGCGGATAGTACCAACACTTGAACTCACTGCAACAGCAACAGAAGGTGGCTACAGAATTATTGCAATAGTATGGTCCGTACTATGGTTAATTTTATGTAGTTATAATTTAATACTTTATCTTTATGTTTGTTTACATTTCTCCCCACTGAGAATAGCATCATGCATGGTCTGTGTTTGCATGCAGAAGTTTTTATAAGTTTCGACTTTCTACAATAGATTTGTGTATATTTTATGGTAGTAAATGACAAAAACAGACTAGTATCTATGTATATTTTATATAATCAGGACATAGCTAACTTTTTCTTAATTTTTTCAGTATTTCTAGTCTACATGGTTCATCTGTAAGCTTTTTCAAGTCGTTGCAATTCTCAAAAAAAGTTCTAATATCTTTTTAAAAAAAAACCTGCATAGAAGTGTACTCACACAGTTCAAACCTGTGTTGTTCAGGAGTCAACTGTACTAAAAACTTTGTCCAGGATGACATTGTTAGTAAGAGCCTGAGCTAGGATATTAAACTAGGCTGTTTGATTCCTAAGTCTGAAATTTATATACTGTGTCATAAAATTATACTTGCTGATAATAGGGCAGCCTAAATGGATACTTTAGTTTATCCAGTGTAGAGAGAAATGGAGTTAGTAATTTGCTAATTAGAAATGTTCTATTCCTTTGAGATGGTAACCAAAGGGAGTTGTTTATGAGATAACAATGTATATCACTGAACCCATGGTTTTTGTTTGTTTGTTTCATCAGTAATTTGCTGAAGAGGCTCAATGATTCTAAGTGACCTCAAATTCCCTGGCCCACTAGACCAAGAGGAGACCCTTCAAGCTGCCTGTAATGCTTCACTCAGAGATTCAATATTTCTCCCTGAGCAGCTTCAAGCAATCATTTTTATTTCACTCAAATTACTCTAATAATAAAATAAGTTCTTTTTGATAAATTTTGTATCAATCTGTATACATGTCCTATAAACTGTATAAGTCTATGAAGATTAAAATATTGAAAAGTAATCGATTTAATTTATATAACCACTGTCTTTTATTTGCATTTGTAAACTTTGCTGACTAGAGAGAACAATATTCGGGAAACCAATAACACAATAAAATGGGCCACCAACCAACTTGACATAATGCACACACTCTACTGAGTACTTTGATTTGGGCTGCTTGACCAAAAAGATAATAAAATCCTGTTCCCCTTTTTAAAAAACAGAAACATATTAAATAACGGTGGATAATAAAGATCACAGCCTAGATAATCACATTCTACTATAAATGAATGAATCAGTCACACATATACTTAAATATAAAGAGCTAATGATGGACTTTTGGGGAAGCTTGACTTCTACATAATACACAAAGAGTGAAATGAGATTAATACAATTATCCCTACAGTCCTCTCTTCTAAACAAGGTAGTTCTTAAACAAAGGTCCAGAAGCTCCTTTTGCAGGCAACTCTGGAAGAAAACACATGTGATTTTACTACATTGCAGATATATCTGTTTCTACATGTCTATGTATCTATGTATGTATTTATCTACATATATCATTTATTGATCCCTTAAACTATGCCAGATACTCTTTAGATCCCTGAAATATATTGATAAACAATACAGACTCAGATACCTGTCCTCATGGCAAGCATTTACTGTTTTTGTTTTTTATCTGTATTAGCTTGATAGAAGATGCTTATATCATGTCAATACATATTTTCTATATAATGCTTCATACAAATATATTACGCAAAGACATATTCATGGGTTGTTTTTCAGTGTGAAAAATATCTTTTTTACTTTGATTTAAATAAAACCCACCCCAAATTTTAAATTTCAGGAATTTCTTTGCATAATATGCATATTAACAGTGGGGAAGACACTTCCTCAACTACCTAAGGGCAACGTTACATGTGAATGTGATATGTTATTACAGCGACACTGACGGTACAGATCTATGCATCATCTCTGTTTCTCCAGGATATCCAGCGCACTTCACTTAGATGTCCTTGGTGCTCAACATCTGCAACTTAAAAATCTGATACACTGATTCATACCTGGATGGCACTTCAGATAAGTTCTAGCTTATCTTGATATTATAGAGAATAAAATTGATATCAAGAAATATGAATGCGTTATGATTACTTGGCTAATTAAATTTACATAGAGAATGAGAACTAGAACCTAAGAACTAGAGAACTAGAACGTCCTGTATTCCAGCAGAAAACACTTTCCTTTAATAAAGACAGTACCAATTATTAAGTACCCACCAAGTGAAAATGCTTTAGACATATATCTCACATAGTTGGCAAGCCAGGCAGGTGCAATCAACATATTTCCAATAAGGAAATCAAAGAGACTTTCTGACCACTACATTGTTAATAAACAGGGATTCTAAGATTCAAAACTAGGTCTGTCTCCTACCAAATATTATGAATTTTCCACTACAGTGTCTTGCTTTCCTTGAGACATTCCTTTTCATTGATGAATACTGCCAGAACACTAATTTTATTTAATTAGAAAAGAAAAAAAATTAGTCTTGCTGAAAAATACAAAAACAAAAAACCAAGTTTCATATATATATATTGTTTTTTTGTTTTGTTTTGAGATGGAGAATCACCCTGTCACCCATGCTGGAGTGCAATGGCACGATCCTGGCTCACTACAACCTCTGCCTCCCGGGTTGAAACGATTCTCCTGCCTAGCCTCCCAAGTAGCTGAGATTACAAGCACACGCCACCATGTCCAGTTATTTTTTTTATTTTTATTTTTTATTTTTAGTAGAGATGGGGTTTTACCATGTTGGCCAGGCTGGTCTTGAACTTCTGATCTTGTGATCCGCCCACCTCGGCCTCCCAAAATGCTGTGATTACACGCATGAGCCACCACACCTGGCCCCTATCTTCTTACTTTTAAAAAGTGGTAAAAAGATCTTATCAAACATCAAGTCAAGTGTTCATATCCAGCCTCTCAACAGAATCGTATTTCCTTATTAACTCAGAGAAGTACTCTAACCAAGAAGAACCACAAATCCATTAAATGGTCTGCTGAATAACCTGAATGATCATCATGGGTTATCTTGGGCTCAAGGAATTGCCAGTTACAGATTCTAGCACTAAAATAAAGAGATGAGTAGGTGAGAGAACCACTAATCACTAACTTAGGTAAGAAAGTGATGTGACAGGCACATGTTTAAAGTCTTTCTTTTCTACAGAGAGATGAAATTACTAAACACCATCCACTGGAATTTACCCAACGAAATTATTTAAAATACAAGTTCTTTAATATTCGTTTTCCTATATCCTGCATCAAAGCCTGAAAGGCAAGATATTCCCTAGGCTTTGGTGAAAGATCAACTGGAGTTTATTTTTTTTATCGTTTATACCTAATGTTATTTTTATTATTAATAGACTATAATTTTTAGAGCAGTGTTAAGTCCACAGCAACACTGAGCAGAAAGGACAGAGAGTTCCCTGTGCCCTTTGCCCTGACACAGGCAGCCTCCCCCACTGTCAACATCCATACCGCCATGGGACATTTGTTACAGTCCATGAATCTACATTTACACATGATGATGACCAAAAATCTTGCTTTCAATTCCTGATATTGAATATTCTGTGAGTTTTGAGAAATGAATAATGACATTTATCCACCATTATAGAACCATACAGAATACTTTCACTGCCCTAAAATCCTCTGTGTTCTGTATATTCATCCCTTCCTTCCACCTAACCCCTGACAACTACTTATCTTTTTACTGTTTTGCCTATTCCAGAATGTGATACAGTTGACACTATGCAGTATATAGCCTTTGCAGACTGGCGTTTTTCACTTAGCATTCAAGACCCTTCCATATATTTTATGGTTTGATAGCTCATTTAAAAAAATCACTGGATAATATTACATTATATGGATTATGTAGATACAATGATACCATAGTTTATAAATATACTTATTGAAGGATACTTTGGTTGCTTCCAAATTTCTCAAATTATGATTAGAATTCCTAAAAAATTATGTAAAAGGTCCGGGTGTGGTGGCTTATGCCTGTAATCACAGCACTTTGGGAGGCTGAGGTGGGTGGATCACCTGAGGTTGGGAGTTCAAGACCTGCCTGACCAACATGGAGAAACCTCATCTCTACTAAAAATATGAAAACTAGCCAGGTGTGGTGGCGCATGCCTGTAATCCCAGCTACTCAGAAGGCTGAGGCAGGAGAATCACTTGAACCTGGGAGGCGGAGGTTGCGGTAAGCCAAGATTGTGCCATTGCACTCCAGCCTGGGCAATAAGAGCGAAACTCCATCTCAAGAAAATAAAATAAGGTTTTATGTGCACGTATGTTTTCAGCTCATTTACATAAATGTTTCATTGGTATGATTGCTGGATCTTACAGTAAGAGTATCTTTAGTTCGTAAGAAACTTCCAATCTGTCTTACAAAATAACTACCATTTTGCATTCCCATCAGTTTTTGATGTACCACACCTTTGTTAGCATTTGGAAGTTGCCAATGTTTGGGATTTTGGCTGTTCTAATAGGTGTGTAGTACAGTCCTGCCCACTGCTCTGTTCTTCACCTCCTCTGGTTTGAATGTTTGTGTCCCTCTCAGATTCACAGGTTGAAACCTAGTCACCAAGGTGATGGTACTGGGGACCTGGAAGGCTTTGGGAGATGATGAGGCCCTGACGTCAGAGCACTCATGGTGGGATTGGTGCTTTTAGAAAAGAAGCCCCAGAGAGCTGTTATACCCCTTTCTACCATGTGAGGACAAAGGGGAAAGATAGCTGCCTACAAACCAGGAAATGGGCCCTCGCCAGAGACAGAATCTGCCAGTTCCTTGATCTCAGACTTTCCCACATCCAGAACTAGCAGAAATAAAGTTCTGTTGTTTATAAGCTACTCAGTTGATAGTATGTTGTTTCAGCAACCTGAACAGACCAAGTCAACTTCCTTGCCACATCACAGGTTTTCTAAACATCAGCTCTCTCTTCCATATAATGAGAATTATAATGCCTACTACATAAAATAGCTGAAATGAGATAATTTCATTTTTTCAGCTATTTGTTTTAAAAGATTAAAACAAATTCTTAAAGCTGGCCCAGGTTGAGCCTCTAGTTTAACAGGAACATTGAGCTGATGGATGTCAACTCAAAAAAAGGAGCTTCATGGAAAATGATCCAAGAGATGTGCTTTTTCATATAGATAGCACTAAAAATATAATAACATTAAGAGGAGTCAAAGAAAAAAATTGGAGATGGCTCCTTTTGATAACCATTTCTCATAAATCATTGCCAATGAGAAACATCTGTTAACCTTCATCAAAAAAGTTTTATACACATTCATTCAATAAAATAAAATACACACACACGCAATGTACGTATGATATGTAATTTCCTATGAAACCAGACCAGAAAATGAGGGCTGGGGAAACTGAATATCTTTGTTTTTGAAGACTTGGGCAATAACTATTTTTCTCCACCCTTAATGTATATGTAAATACTGAAAAAGTAACCTGTTTGTGTGTGTCTATGTTGGGTACAATGTAGAGTAAAATTTGTTAGGATACTCAAATTCTTAGCAATCACCACCTCTATATTTACTGCATTATTCTAGAATTCTGTGCCAGCCAGTCTCTAAGTTGTAAACCCAATAAGCTCCATTATACTTATAAGCAACCACGGATAGGCAACGAGGGCAGAAGTTATTTGAAACAGTTCTTAATTGGTGTTACTTGTTAGCCAAATATATACTCTTCTCTCTCATCCAAGAAATAAACTAGATGAAAGAGATTTAATGCACAATTCATATTTTACAGCATAAACAATATCATTCATAAGTTATTTGCTTCATAGTCAGACAACTACATGCTTCTTTCGAAAACCCTCCTTTAAAGTCAGAAACTTTGAGTTATTCAAAGCAGAAAGTTATTCAATCAGTTCAATAATATTTAAATTCAAATTGGAGGATTAATTATAGTGGCTACAACATGAAAACTCAACTAGGTAAGGTAGGAAGTGAGGGCAAAACCTTCAGTATCCAAAGGAAAATATTTTTTACTTCATTTATTTGATTACTCCAGAGTTAACTGCTATAAAATCACAGCCCATGTAATGAAGGCTGAATATTAGGGGGACTCCTGGGCACATTCTTATGAAATAAACTTCAATACTAAATGCCTTATCATGATTTGGCATAATGAAATCTATATCTGCGTACCAAGAATATTCATAAAATGCAAACTATTAATTTTGAATGTCCATGACTGTTATTATTAAAGATCTAGAAACAAGTACAACACGATAATGTGTACCTCTCCTGGAAAGTTTCTGGAAATTAAATGTCACATACAAACATCGTGAAAACTACTAGGCTGGATAACCATCGCATATGACAAACAATAAAATTCTCAGTTTCTTAACTGAGTTTCCAATTTTTATTTCATTTTATTTTTATCCATCCTTACTTTTTATGGTCTCTTGCCTGCTTTATGACAATCTGGAGACCTTTTCACATTTGAAAATAAATGGTCTTGAGTCTTGAGCTACTGCCATCCAAGCTGTTGCCTTATTTTGAGGGCAAGTTAATTTCTAAGTTTAGCTTAAACAAACAAACAAACAAACAAACAAAAACTCCCTCAAATTCCGAACATATAGAATTTTCTAGAAACCCTAAAACTTTCCTGGGAAAGAGCCCAAATTACCAACGTTCATTTTTAACTATCTGCTTTGTTCCCAGCAGAATCCCAGCCTCAAACTCCAGTGCCGGCCTCCTGTAATGTAGTAATTTCTTCCCTCCCTCCGTAAAGGAAAGGCTAAGAGTTTTATTTGTCTTCTTGCAATAGTGGCGTGATGGGGGCATGGATGGAGGGTGTAGTTGTACTGGCATATCTGACCTACCTAGGACTGCTCACAGTGCACAAACACACACACACACACACACACCCCTCCCTACACTGGGTCTTTTAGAAGATGCTGGAGTGCTGGAGTGCCCCGTCCGGAAATACACAGACAAGTTCTAAAATAAAAAAAAATAAAAAAAAGGAAAACGAACAAAAAACTCCACAAGGAATACACTAAGGGCATGTATTGCAGATTACCTGTAAATTTAAACTTTTTAATGGTCGAACCCCAGATATTATATTTTAACCCCTTCCCCTTTTGGTCTGATCTTCAGCTTCACACATGGTGGCCAAGGAGTCGGGAAATAAGAGATTTGGAGAAAACTATTCAGCTGTCGGGTGTGTAGCATGAAGCAGTGAAGCCAGATCGCTCAGCAGATGAGGGAAGGTGCGCAGCACTTCCCAGTCCTGAAGCCCCACCCGCCCCCACATTCCACCAGACGAACCAACGGGCTTTGGAACGTTCCCCTTGTATCCAGCCACGTGGGAACCTCACAACTCCTGCTGTGCGGGCCAGACCATTGGACAGTGGCTGATTCTGTGCGAAATGGCCTCCTCTCCTGCACCTGGTCGCGGTGGCGCGCCCACATCTCCCGCTGGAACCCAGAACTTTGGGTTCAGCAGGGCTGGGAAGCTGCCGCCGGCGCCCACTTTTCCCACTGCGGGGGCGGAGAACAGCGGAGAGGGGTCCCAGACCAAAGGTGGCGGCGCGTGGCTCTGCGCTGGCGGCTGTGGGGGGCAGGCGCTCAGGACCCCAATTCCCTCCAAGTTGGGCCGCGGTGGGGGCGGGTAGAGGTGGCGCCGGGCAGCTGGCGGCCGCTCGCTGGGGCTGGGTTTGTGCGGAGAGCGGGTCCGGAAGGAGCGAGCCGCAGCCGCGCGGGGATGGAGCTGAACTGAAGTCACTGGCTGAGCAGGCACGGGCGCTGGCGGGCACGCGGGAAGTAGGGCGGCCGGTGCCAGGTCTCCAGGCGCTGGAGGCGCCGCCGGCGACCTCCCCTAGGCCTCTCAGGCGCTGCCTCCGCCTCTCCCCGCTGACCACTCTGCGCCCCCGCTGCCCACTGTGCGCCCCCGCTGCCCACTGTGCGCCCCCGCTGCCCACTGTGCGCCCCCGCAGCCGCGGGTCTCCCTGCCTAGTCCGCGCACCCTGCCCGCGGGGGCGGTCGACCCGGGCTCCTGGAGGGTGGATATGTCGGAGTTGGGAAGGGGCTTTTCTTTGCCATCTCATTCCCAATGACTGGACACCTCTACCTGGCTTTTCACTCAGGCTCCGTGTTCTGGCCTGTGGGAAACCCTAGAAAGGTAGCCCTCAAAAATAGTGTTGGATCCTTTGGGCCTATGTACACACAACATGCTCAAAAGATGATCTGAGGCAACAATTATCACTCTCTATGATCGATGAGGTTACAGCTGGTTAGTGGTGAAATCGGGTTCAAACTCAGTCTGATACATGATTATTTTACACTACTTCTCTTAACTTATAATAGTTACATGTATTGCAGCTATTTTGAATTGGAATAGCAATTTATTTGATCAAATCTTCAAACTAAGAATGCTATGCTAGTTTATGCTAAAGGAAAAATATCCATGTTCTCCGCTGAACATTTTCCATTTTGAGGTGACATTGTTTTAGAATACAGCATAGTCTCTCTTCCTTTAATGCTTCTGTATTCATTCAGGTAAATATTACCCTCAGTTTTCTTCCTTCTCATTTTTAGGTTTTCCGCTTCCTTGATGGTTTCATGACTTTAGCAAAAACATGTCTCACAATTAGAACAGTGACTTATTAGCTCTCAAAATGCTACACCTCTTGATACCATTTGAGAAGGTATCTTCTATTTTAGATTGTTTTTGTAAAGAAACGAGAGAAAACTAGAGGAAGAGCAAAGATGCTGGTTCTTTTCACACCCTACCCAGGGAATGATGATACTGTCCTTTAAAATATTGCCACGCATCAACAAATTCTGGAAGGGGCCTGAAACCAATCATTGTAGCTCTGCTTAAATTCCAAACTACAGTGGCTTAAGAAGAGGGCTTAAGTTCTCCGATTTTATAAATATTTGACTAAGATCCTTTAATCATTTACAAGGAAGTTGTAAAAGGTAAAACCACTTTATGAACAGCTTGAAAATAAAACATTACTTTCACACATTATATAACTCATCTCATCACAGTGTTAAATAGGTTCTGCACTTTTTTTTTCCAAATTAGTAAATGTTACAGGTGCTCTGAAAGATAGGCGGGAAGAAGGAATTACCTGCATTCTTATAAGAAAATAAAATGCAAACAAACAAAACTCACAAAAAAAACAAGCGTTTATATTTGTGTATACTAACCAATGTATACAGATACCTGTAAATCATTTTATATGTACCTGTATTTATATTATGCCACATGTGTGTTTATTATGATGTCTCCAATTGTAATCCATAACCATATGTACTTTTCTAGTCTGCTTTCTTACTTATTGGTAATTCAAACCCCAACAGTGAGAAACCTGCAAACCATCATTTATCACTCATTTACTCATCTGTTTAATGCTGGTCTCCATGAATAGCTGTACCAAATTGTTAACTTGCAACCCCATGTGAAGTAACCTTACCAACTAGATTACAGGGTTTAAGTGCAATTCCTTTTTCCTTTAGTATAATAGGCTCCATTAATTTCCAAAAGTTATAGATTTTATATGTATATATATATGTGTGTGTGTGTTTGTATATACACACATACATAATGTCAAGGATATATATATATATATATATATATATACACACACACACATACATATACTACATCCTTAACATAAAGTTTTGTAAAGGAAATAAACTGCGTAAAATATAGACTACATATATTGTAAATTCAAATTCATGTGTTAATATCTTTAGCATTTTTATACATTTCACAATTTTAGCTATAAAGCCTCTCCTTTCAGTTGATACATTTGGATTTATGTTTATCACTAGCTTAGTAGCAGAGACCCAGATCAGATAATGGAAATAACTTCAACCATGGTATTTTCTCACATTGCCAACTCAATGTGAGAGGACTTTGCTCCAGGTTTTAGATTTTCAGGGATCTCTTAACTTCAGTTAAAGTTAAACACAACAAATCGAACATTTGTTACCTACCATGCTAAATATTTCAAAGAATTAGGGTATGAATGAGCAAGAATAATTTCTGCTGTTATAGTACCAACAATCTACTGGCATGTGTGGTTCCCATACACATCAAAATGTGACATGTTCCAATATTTTAAACAAAATATTTGAAGAGCTAATAGGAAAGGGAGAAAAAAAGTCGTTTGAGAAATCATGAAAAGCACAATGATATAGGTATTTTTAGAAAGATAAACATCAAAACCTGGGTTACTTTCATTTCTAAAAGATAATGACAGAAAGAAAATGAGTTATAATTGTATTTAATAGCATGATATATCTGAGAAACAATTAGACTACTTCAGTTTAATTGAGTATACATAAAAAAAGAAATAGGCTCAGAAACTTATTAACATTTTTGGGTAATTGGAAAGTGCCTATAAATAAATTATTAGGCAAAACAGTCTTGTAATCCATACGACAATGATTAATATACAAGCAGATAAGATTGTTATACATAAAGCAACCTCTATATCATAGGATCCCACAACACAAACTATGAGTTCAGTGCTCTAGCTACATATTGATGCCATTAAAAATTCTACAGAGGAAGGAAACAGAATTTTATTAGTTTGCAAAAATAATGTTATAGACCTAGAATCAATAAGTTGCATGCTCAGGCATTTGTAGGAGTGAGAATTACGCTGTTATGGTTGCCTGAGATCAGAATTATACTTGGTAACTATACAGAGTTTGAAACTGGTAAGCCTAAGTGGCAATGGAACTGGCCACCAGGGCATCATCTTCTGAGATTCACACTCTACTAACCACCAGGATACACAACAAACTCAAATATCTGGAAACCCACAGAAATTATTTTCTCCATCATTTGATCTCTGTTATTTGCATAGTAAAGGTAATATCTTTGAGGCCTGAGAGCCAATACATGACATTGGCTGCACAATATCTGCTTAGAGCTGATTTGCAATGGACTTTTCTTTGAGAATAAATGTGTCAGTTTTGCAGTGATTGGCACAGAGTAAATGATCAGTAAATAAGAACTTAAAATTGTCCTCTGTTCACTATTTCACCCTTCTTACCATGGACCATGCTGTCTTTTCCCCTTATATCAGGGGGTCAGCAAACTACAACACTGGACCAGTATGTCCTATTACTTGTTTTTGTAAATAAACACAGTTTATTGTAACACAACTGTGTTCATTCATTAATGCATCACCTATGGTTACTTTTGTGCTACAATGGCAGAGTTAAGTGGTTGTGATGATAACTGAATGGTCTACTAGTCCATTCTCACAGTGCTAATAAAGACATACAGAAAAATGGGTACTTATGAAGGAAAGAGGTTTTATTGACTCACAGTTCAGCATGCCTGGGGAAGTCTCAGGAAACTTACAATAATAGCAGAAGGGGAACCAGAAATGTCCTTCTTCACATGGTGGCAGCAAGGGGAAGTGGCAAGCAAAAGGGGGAAAAGCCTCTTATAAAACCATCAGATCTTGTGAGAGCTGACTCACTATCATGAGAACAGTAGCATGGGGTAACCACCCTCATGATTCTATTACAGCCCATCTGATTCCTCTCACAACATGTGAGGATTACGGGAACTACAATTCTAGATGAGATTTGGGTAGGGACACAGTCAAACCATATCGCCCTCCTAAATCTCATGTCCTTGTATTTCAAAACTAATCATGCCTTCCCATAAGTACCCCCAAAGTCTTAACTCATTTCAGCATTAACTCAAAAGTCCACAGTCCTATGTCTCATCTGAGACAAGGCAAGTCCATTCTGCCTGTGAGACTGTAAAATCAAAAGCAAGTTAGTTACTTCCTAGATACAATGGAAATATAGACATTGGGTAAATACAGCTGTTCCACGTGGGAGAAATTGGCCAAAACAAACTGGCTACAGGCCCCATGCAAGTCTGAAATCTAGCAGTGTAGTCAAACCGTAAAGCTCCAAAATGATCTCCTTTGACTCTATGTCTCACATCCAGGTCACGCTAATGCCAAAGGTGGGTTCCCATGGCCTTGGGCAGCTCCACCTCTGTGGCTTTGCAGGGTATAGCCCCCCTACTGCTGCTTTCATAGACTGGCATTGAGTGTCTGTGGCTTTTCCAGGCACATTGTGCAAGCTGTCAGTGGATCTCCCATTCTGGGGTCTGGAGAATGGTGGCCCTCTTCTCAAAGCTCCACTAGGCAATACCCAAATGGGGACTCTGGGTGGGACCCTCGACTCCACATTTCCTTTCTGCACTGCCCTAGCAGAATTTCTCCATGAGTGCCCCACCCCTGCAGCAAACTTCTGCCTTGACATCCAGGCATTTCCATACATCTTCTGAAACCTAGGCGGAGGTTCCCAAATGACAGTTCTTGACTTCTGCGTACTCACAGGCTTAACACCACGTGGAAGCTGCCAAAGCTTCGGGCTTGCACCCTCTGAAGCAATGGCCTGAGCTGTACGTTGGCCGCTTTTAGCTAAGCGGCCACAGCTGGAGTGGCTGGGACGCAGGGCACCAAGTTCCAAGGCAAGGGGGCCCCTGGGCCTGGGCCTGCAAAACCATTTTTCCCTCCTAGGCCTCTTGGCCTGTGATGGGAGGCCCTGCTTTTTAAAGGACTCTGACTTGCCCAGGAGACATTTTTCCCATTGTCTTAGTGTTAACATTTGGCTCCTTGCTGCTTATGCAGACTTGTGCAGCTAATTTGAATTTCTCTCCAGAAAATGGGATTTTCTTTTCTATTGCATAGTAAGGCTGGAAATTTTCCAGACTTTTGTTTTGCTGCCTCTTGAATGCTTCACTACTTAGAAATTTCTTCCCCCAGATACCCTAAATAATTTATCTTAAATTCAACATTCCACAGATCTCTAGGGCAGGGCCAAAATGCTGCCAGTCTCTTTGAATAGCAACAGTAACCTTTACGCCAATTTCCAAGAAGTTCCCCATCTCCATCTGAGACCACCTCAGCCTGGACCTTATTGCACTATCAGCATTTTGGTCAAAACCATTCAACAAGTATCTAGGAAGTTCCAAACTTTTCTACATCTTCTGGTCTTCTGAGTTCTCTAAGTCTATAAGAAGTTCCAAATGTTCTCACATTTTCCTATCTTCTTCTGACCCCTGCAAACTGTCCTAACCTCTGCCTGTTATCCAGTTCCAAAGTTGCTTCCACATTTTCAGGTATCTTTACAGCAGCACCCCCTTACCCAGTACCAATTTACTGTATTAGCTTGTTCTCATGCTGCTAATAAAGACATACCTGAGACTGGGTAATTTATAAAGGAAAGAGGTTTAATCGACTCACAGTTCAGCATGTCTGGGAAGGCTGGGGGAAGCAAACGTGTCCTTCTTGACATGGCAGCAGCAAGAAGAAGTGCTAAGCAAAAGGGGGAATATCCCCTTATAAAACCATCAAATCTTGTGAGAACTCACTATCTTGAGAAGAGCAGCATGGGGTAACCACCACCATGATTCAATTACCTCCCTCCAGGTCCTTCCCACAACACATGGGAATAATGGGAACTACAGTTCTAGATGATATTTGGGTGGGAACACAGCCAAACCATGTCATCTACAAAGCCTAAAATATTTACTATCTGGTATTTTTTTTTAAGTTTGCTGACCTTTTCTTTATATCAACATGTTCAATGTTTGCCCATTGGTATAGCTCGATAATTACATTAAGTGTTGTCACTTCCACATTATAGTGAACTGCATGGTAGCAGAAACATCTTTTTTTTCTTTTTTGGCCATTCATTATTTTATCTCTATCTAGTGCCTAGCACTGTACCTGGATTACAATTAGAAAGTTTTGTAACTCATTGTCATGAATTTATTTTCAGTAAACAATTGTCTACAAAATCTCTAAAAACAATTTGATAAATATGGAGATTATAGAAAGAGAAACAAAAAGAAAAAATTATGGAATAATAAAAAAAGATGTAACAGAGACAATGTTATTTAAAGATAAAATGAATAAAACATAAAAGTAAGTAAACACAGTTTCAGTAATATACAAGAGAAGGGCTCCTGACATGTTCCAGTTTCAGCAATGCCTACCACTAAGTACTTGTTATGTCTCAGTAACTAAGAATTTATTGATGTAGCAGTGCTTTCATTGATATATCAAAACAGTAGGAGACTTGCTCAGAACTTTTTGAAATGCATCTTAAATAATATTTTATTCATTTAGCAAATAGGTTCTTATTACAAATATCCTTTTATGAGATAGCCATATTCTGTAAAGAACAGCAGGAATGTAGAGAAAAAGATACAGCCAAAAAGACAGAATATGTTTGAATAGCTGCCAGAAAGTGTCACAGTCAAGAATTATCTCTGCTGTCTAAAAGATGTGTAGAAAACACTTTCCAGAAGAAAAAAGGAAAACCTCCCAATAAAGAACTATTATTAAGAAAAGGTTTGTTTATACGGACATGATCACTTGAAAGCATCAATTTGAGTCTCTGTATCTATACTTCACTAAAATGTGGAGTAATATACTATGTGTCATCTATCTTAGACATGGCATTGTAAATATTTTATGGCTTAAAATTGTATGATGATTGCATGCATATGGGTTAGTATACATCTTAATAATACTTTACTGCAGCAAAATGAAAGTGTTTACTTTAGCCAATTCTATCTCCTATATAGGACCAAGACTAAATCTGCCTCATGACACTAGAAAAGCCTGAGTCTTTCTTGATCCCAAGGTCTCCAAATGTCATAAAAAACACAAAAGTTCTCAGCTCATGGCACAAATTAGTTTTTGCATTAAATAATACCACTATTCAGTATTTTAAGTAGATAAGCAACTTGTGAAAGAGTTGGACTCAAATAATCACATTCAACAAACATGTTTGTTCTTTACTCCCTAATAGGCTCTCTAGTTCCCAACCACACTTAATTCTTTAAAAAGTCATTGTGGTCTATTAGCCTTATGGTAAAGGAGATGCAACTGCAGTAGGTGATATGGGAAGGGGCATGTTGAGGATTCAGTTGGGAAGATTAGAGAAGGCCACATGACTGATGGCCCTGAAAGTCATTATAAAGATTTGCCCTTTATTCTGTGTTCCAAAGAGAAACTACCAGACATACTGGAATATAAAGTCTTCCTTATCCCCTGACACCAAAGTTAAAGTGAACACTAGTCTAGGAGGAAGCCGAGAGTGAGATAAAATCCAGGTGGTTTCAAAGCCCTCTTCCCTGCATCTCTCAGTCTGTAACAACCAATTTCAGTTGTTCCCCATAGGAGAGCAGAATCAATAACTGTGTTTAAGTGAAGACCGCCATATGTATTTGGGGCTGTGTGATAAAAACCACATTATTCTTAGAAATGAAGAT
Organism: Pan troglodytes; assembly: GCF_028858775.2. NCBI lineage: Eukaryota > Metazoa > Chordata > Mammalia > Primates > Hominidae > Pan > Pan troglodytes. The sequence goes on from NC_072406.2 coordinate 120,584,395, forward strand.
GTGTGAGGAAAGGACATGTTTTCTCTGGTCCCTGGCTCCTCATACTATCCTTGTCATATGACAAGAAAAACATGGAGATTAAGACTGGGCTTTGGAATCAAAACCTCCTTGGTTTCCTTCCCAGCTCTCTACTTACTATGTGTTCTTAACTTCTCTGTGTCTCCGATTCTTTATGTTTACAAGAGGATTTTGTAAAGTTGCCCATGAGATTCGAGATTATCCATGCAATGTGCTTTGCCACTTAACTCCAATCTCTGTGCATAATAAATTCTCAACTCTTATTTTAAATGTACAGTTGTTGATTAACATCTCAATACTAATAGTTTCCATTGATCCTCTCAGAGTGGCAATCAAATATGTCCTCAAAAATTGACAAGTTCTGTGTAGAGAGCATATAGCTGTGGGGCTAATGATGAATTCCCATAAGACAGAAACTTTCTTTGCTCACATGAAGTGACCTCGGACTGTTAGTGACAAGATAGGGCTCTTTGAGTTTGATGGCATACAGGAAGCCTGCTCTTCCAGGCAGGAGTATCGGTACTCATTTCTCACACATTTTATGAAGTGCATCTGGTATGTGACAGTTATGATCTAATTGTTATTTTCAGCTTAATGATTAAAAATCTGCAGGGATCAAAATACCAGGTTACATTCATTTGAAGACAGCCACCTTAGGAGAGATTATAGCAGACTCTCTCCTTGAAATGATTCCTCATTTTGCCCAAATGGTCAGTACAGTATTTTTGACCACAGCTACTCTAAGCAGCTGAGGATAATGTTGGCATGTGGCCTTCACTGTGTCATAACATTTTGGAGTATCCTAAAAATACAGGGCTGAACCACGAAGCAGCTTCTCAATGTGGAGATAGGAGAGCACATCGAAGACAAAGCATATCAAAGTCCGGTAATCTAGACAGACAAGGCCAGTTAACTGCCACAGTTAAAATCCAAAACATGGGAACATTGTTAAAATGGGATGTTTGGTACAAAAAGGATAGTCAGAGTTTGTGTAACTCTTGGAGAAAAATAACAAATTTTGTTTTCTCATAATTTACTCAAAGATTTATATTACTTTACACTCTCCACAGGCTATGTAAACGCATGTATCATAGTTGGAATAACACCTTAGTTAAAATTCAGTTCAATTGTTTTCTTTGTTCCCTTTTCCCTACCACTAAAAAAGAATCCAATGCACTTGAAGAACCTCTATTTATGGACATTCACTTGTCACCTGCAACTCAAAAGGAAATGACTTTTGCAAATACTAAGTCAGAGTGTATTATAACTGGGCCAAATGTCTATGGATACCATTGCCCTGCTGCATTAACAGAAAAGCACACTGCTCTTCACCTAAGGGCCTGACCATGTTATTCCCCCTATGCAGGTCTGCCCGGTTTTCATGTTTTCGCTCAAGTCCCACCTATTCCATTTAAACTTCTGCAACAGTCCTTGTTCATACAGATCTACAATTCCATTCCATGCCTGAAGGTCAGAGAACCAAGAGACCCAATAGTGTAAGTCCTGGCTTAAATCCAAAGGACCAAGAACCAGGAGCACCAATATCCAAGGGCAGGAGAAGATGGATGTCCCAGCTCAAGCAGAGAGAACCAATTTTCCCTTTCTTCACCTTTCTGTTTTATTTGAGCCCTCAATATTGAATGATTCCCACCTACATCGGTGAGGGTGATCTTCTTTACTCAGTGTACCAACACAAATGCTAATCTTTTCTATAAACACCTTTATAGACACACCCAGAAGTAAAGTTTTACCAGATATCTGGACATCGCTTAGATCAGTTAGGTTGACACAAAAAATTAACCCTCACTCCTGGAACAATCACATTGGTTCCACACTATGAACCAACAAATTGAGGATGTCAGAATCATCCTACTATTGCTGACCTGCTAAGCCTCCAATTATTGTGGATGAAATATAGTCTATTTCATTTAAGGCAATACGTTGGTAGACTAGACTCTACTCTATACTAATACTTAACTTATTTCATAAAAAAGTTATTCAACATGCTCTACATATTATTCAGTTTTTGATTCTTTTTTCCTATTCCTTGGTCCCCAAACTCTCACTTGCTGTTATCCTTAATCCTTAGTTCACCCTACATATAAAAATGTTAACTTATTATTTGTTGGTGGCCAACATCAAAATGTCTCTATAACTTTGTTATGCTCTTCCTACATTCTGCAATGTCATACTCTTGTTTTTCTCTTTAATTACTGTCCTTCTTTTAATGACAACTTTAAGTGTACATCTTCCAAGAAGTCTACCATATCATTGCAAGAGAATGAATGCATTTTCTTGACCTCTTTCTGTGTCTGTAATAATCTTTATATCTATGTCAACTTTTGTTGCTCTGCTGTATCCAATTGCTTTATCTATCAGTGTGCGGGAGTCTGAAACTAATGACTCTCTGATTCAATATGGTGATACCTACAACCTAAATCAAGGTTGTTTGAATCGTCTTTGGTTGTTTTATGTCTAGAAGCCTGATTGCCTTCGAATTATAAGGATCCAAAAGGAAATGCATACTTTATAATAATCTTGAAATCTCCTAAGTGTTTACTTCTCTGTTTCTCCTATTATTCTTGTTGAATTGAATTGGAATAGCATTCACTACACAAAGACTGATTCGTTTCATTACATTAAGCAACACATGCTTTGTGCAGACAGATTGAATTATAGGAATAAAAAAGATATATAATTATATCTCCAGAAAGTTTTGAAAACAAAATAAGTGACATAAATATGCATACTCTAGTGTTGGCACACAATAGGTACTCAATAAATACTTGATTATCTTCCTTTTCATGAGGGAATTGAAGTGAAAACTTGAAGAAATTTTAAATTGTCATTGTTTTGTTCCAGCTCATAATAATCCAGCTGCATTTCTGATCTAGTAATGATTACTCATGAATCTGACCCAAAAAGTTTAAGGAAGGCATCATTGTTATCAGCAACAAACATAATAAATTAGAAGATCCTCTAAATAACCATCTAATTATATAAGTATTTTCTTTCAGATTTGGAGGTCACCTGATTAAATTTGGGTACATTTTAAAAGAAGGAGAACATTTTCCCAGTTAATATACTACTATCAAATATAATACCCTAAGACCTCTATTTTCTGTAATATGAGAAAGGTAAATTTGATGATTCTCAAATCTTTTCAGTTCCAATATTTATACTTCTCTATATATTTATTATGAAGACTTGGCTCATGAAATTGTGGAGGCAGGCAAATTTCAAGATCTGCATGGTAAGTCAGCAACTTGGAGACTTGGAGACCTAGGAGAGCTAATGGTTTCGTTCCAGTTAAAGCCCAAAGGCCTGAGAACCAGGCCTCCCGTGGCTCCTATTATCTGTCCTATGGTGCTTCTGCCTCAACACTGTCAGTCTTGAGACCCGGGAAAAGCAAATGTTTCCATTTGAACCCAAAGCCTATGTTCCAGTCTAAAGGCAATGAGACAGGAAGAATTCACATTACTCAGAGGAGGGTAAGCCTTTTGTTCTATTCAGGCCTTTTGACTGATTGTATGATGCTCACCCACATTAAAGGTGGGCAATATGATTACTCTGCCCATGAATTTAATGTTAATTTCACTTCAATACAGCCTCACAAAAATATCCAGAATAATGTTTGACCAAATACCTGACCACCCTGTAGCCCAGCCAAGTTGACACATAAAATTAACCATCAAAATCACCACTACCACCACCATCATCATTATCATCATCATCATCAAAATAATAAAAATACTATTAGAATATACATTCTGAGACACACTGTTATTGGAAACGGCTGTAATTTGTTTATTGATTTAATGACAAGAGAAGACTTACTTACTAGTGTTACATTTACAAGCACATAGTATCTTTTCTCAGAAGGATTCTGCAGTGTGGGGCTTAAATATCAAAGTGTTGTATAAATGTCGCCTGGTTTGTTTACAGATATGGGGCTTAGGAAACTTCAATGCATATTATGGCCACTCCATTTCTTACAAAAAAGGTCAAAACAAGAAGAACGGAGAAGACTTGCTTTCTTGTTTTTTTTTTTTTTTCTAAAATGTAAGTCAACTTGCAGTTTTATTTTAGTACTCCATCCTATTTCATATATTTGACTACTTACTCCTCTACAAAAGTCATATTGATTTAATTTGGCAGAAGACAAACTTCCTAGCCCCGACTCCCTTTGTTCTGCTTTTAAATGTAACAGGAGACCAAATTAAACAAAATGTCATTTCCCATGCATTTATTTCCTTTTTGTAATAAAATGAATAATGAGGGTCAATTATGTGTCGACCCTTGTTCTGATGCTGACACTGTAATAATAAACAAGACAGACATGAAATTTCTGTTCTTATAGACCCTACATTACAATCAAGTGGAAGTTTCATAACAGCATTATTGTGACAACATGCCCACCCCAATTTTGAGTTTCTCATGGGTATGTGGTTCCCAACCACTTCCTAATGTTCAATTCCAGCACCACATACCTATTAGTCTGCTCCAACTGCCATTACAAAATTCCATAGATGAGGGGGATTAGACAACAGAAAGATATTTCTCACAGTTCTGGAGACTGGGAATACAAAATCTAGCTGCTGGCAAGATAGGTTGACTCTAAGGACTCTTTTCTCACCTGGAAGGCACCTGCTGTCTCACTGTGGGCTCACATGACCTCTTCTCCTTGTGCCACATGAGGAGTAAGAGAAAGACAGCAAGCTCCTTATGGTCTGTTTTATAAGGGCATTAATCCCATTATGAGGCCCCTACCCTAATCCTAATTACCTCCCAATGGCACCATATCAAAAAACCATCAAATTGGGAATTAGTGCTTCAACATATACATTTTAGGGGAAAGCAAACATTCAGTCCATAGCAACTTATTTCATGAAATATTTCCTGATGCCTGTGGAAATAAATTAGAGTCTCCCTGCAAAACACCTCTCTATGTCCATAGCTAATTTCTCCCAAAGAGATTGTAAATTTTTGTAGGTTTTTGTAGGATTATAATGAATTATTTTTTCTGACACACTAAAAACCCCAGCAGGGACTCACATGTATTAGATATTCAATAAATACTTACTGAATGAAAGATTTTTTAAAAATCTCTCAGCAGGACCAGCCTTAGATGATTAAGAATTCTCTCTTCTATCCAGACTCATCACACATTTCACCACATTGGAATCAGCCTCATAGTTTCCCAAAAGAACCAGGATGTCATGATCTCTATTTGGACTGCATTATTTGTATTGTCTTTTGGGCTCTTAAATATATGCTGGCTTCTTCCCCGTCTGCTGTCTAATATCTCGAACTAAAAATCTTAGTCCTAAACTGACCCTTAAAACCGTCTTTCTCAGTAGTTCTGAAACCTGGATATCTAAGAACAGCCATCATATTCCAGAGATTCTAATTCAATTATTTTGCTGAAACTTCAACCTCACTTTATTGAATTTATACAGCCAGGTTTGGGTATCAGAAACCTTAAACAACTTTCCTGTATTATACATATAAGAAAATGCATTATCTATTACAGTGAAGAAACACAAGGTCAGAGACATCAAGTAACTTGTGAGGTGGAGGCTGGTTGGGGGATCACTCAGCTCATCTATTCATTAAACCAAGTCTCCTGGTCTATATTGCCTTTTGATAAATTCATGCATTCTTTCTTTTCATGTTATCAAGTAATGAAATCCTCAGTCAATACTCTCTGATGGCCTCACCACATACATGTTCACTATCTCTCAAGAGAAGAAACACACGGTTTCCTGAACTTGCTGCAAATTTCATTAAATGCATCAAACACTCTTTGATTTGAGGAACAGCAAATATTACCATGACAGAACTTAATGCCATTTTACAGTACAGAAGCACCCACTAGTCCAGATTCTAAACAAGCTGATCATAATCCGGACCTCAGAATAACCACATGGAACATCTCCACAAGGACAAACGTGCTGGATTTTCTTTCTCTCAGGATGGCTGCGTGTTAAATAATATAATCCATATAAAACCCTAAGTATAATGCTCATGAGTTTTTTAAGGTTGTTCAATTAATAGTAACAATAACTATTATTGCAAGATACTTTCACTTTTTCTACGACAATGACCAGTGATGTCTGTCACCTCTGATGGGAAGCAAAGTAAATGCACAATGCCCACGTGCGGACAAAAAACACTTTCACTTCAAGGTTCTGAGACACTGTACTAGGGACTTTAAATTTCATTTAACTTTCACATTAAATTAATGTACTATGCTTTATTTTCTTTAGTTTGTAGATGAAAACACATCAGCTCAGAGAGGTTAAGTACCATACTCAATACAATATTGTTACAATATTTTCTGGACAGTGTCAGATTAAGTGCATGGGCATTGTTAGGTTGGCTGTGTCTGCACCCAAATCTCATCTTGAGTTGTAGTTCCCATAATCCCCACATGTCTTGGGAAAGACTGAGGGGGAAGTAATTGAATCAGTATGAGGGTGGTTACCCTCATGCTACTGTTCTCATGATAGTGAGTAAGTTCTCACGAGACCTGATGGTTTTATAAGGGGCTTTCCCCCTTTTGCTCGGCAGTTCTTCTTGCTGATAAGTAATGAGGAGCCAAATGCTAACTGCCAAGACAATGGGGAAAATGTCTCTAGGGAGTCAGAGACCTTTTCAGCAGCCTCTCCCATCATAGGCCCAGTGGCCTAGAAGAGAAAAATGGTTTCCTAGATGGGGTCAAGGGCCCCTTTGTTGTGTGCAGCCTTGGGCTTGGTGCCCTACATCCCAGAGGCTCCAACCATAGCTAAAAGGAGCCAAGGTACAGCTCGGGACGTGGCTTCAGAGGGTGCAAGCCCCAGACTTGGCAGCTTCCACATGGTCTTGAGCCTGCAGGTACAGAGAAGTCAAAAATTGAAGTTTGGGAACCTCCACCTAGATTTCAGAGGATGTATGGAAAGGCCTAGATGTCCAGGCAGAAGTTTGCTGCAGGGACATGCCCTCATGGAGGAACCTCTGCTAAGGCAGTGCAGAAGGGTTATGTGGGGTTGGAGTCCCCACAGAGAGTCTCTGCTGTGGCACTGCCTAGTGGAGTTGTGAGAAGTGGGCCACCACCCTCCAGAACCCAGAATGGTAGATCCACCAACAGCTTGCACTGTATACCTGCAATAGCCGCAGACACTCAAAGCCAGCCCCTGAAAGCAGCCAGGAGGGGGTGCTGTATTAGGCAAAGCCACAGCTGTGGAGCATCCCAAGGCCATGGTAGCCCACTTCTTTCATCAGCATGACCTGGATGTGGGACATGGAGTCAAATGAAAACATTTTGGAGCTTTAAAATTTGACTGCCCTGCTGGATTTTGGAATTGTATGGGGCCTGTAACCCCTTTGTTTTGGCCAATTTCTCCCATGTGGAATGGCTGTATTTACCCAATGCCAGTATCCCCACTGTATCTAGGAAGTAACTAAATTGCTTTTGATTTTACAGGCTCATAGGCAGAAGGGACTTGCCTTGTTTCCGATGAGATTTTTGACTTGGACTTTTGGGTTAATTCTGGAATGGGTTAAGTCTTTGGGGGACTGTTGGGAAGGCATGATTGTGTTTTGAAATGTGAGGACATGAGATTTTGGAGGGGTCAGGGGTGGAATTTTATGGTTTGGCTGTGTTTCCACCCCAATCTCATCTTGAATTGTAGTTCCTACAATCCCCATGTGTCATGGGAGGACCAGGTGGAAATAATTGAATCACGAAGGTGGGTTTCCTCCATCCTGTTCTCATGATAGTTAGTTAGTTCTCATGATATCTGAATGGTTTTATAAGGGGCTTTCCCCTTCACTGGGCTTTCATTCTCTCTCCTGCCCCCCTGTGAAGAGGTATGTTTTGCCATGATTGTAAGTTTCCTGTGGCCTCCCCAGCCATGGGGAACTGTAAGCCATTTAAACCTCTTTTCTTTATAAATTTCCCAGTCTTGGAGTCTTGGGTATTTCCTTACATCATCATGAGAATGGACGGATACAGCATCTAATTGATAATAGGAAGTTAAGGGTATCACTGTCACAACCCTGACCTTTTCAGGTAAAAATGGCAACTTGCAATAATCATGATCTATAATGATATGAAGGCTTCTCAGTTTCTGTATACTTGAGTAGCAGCATTTATACCTTAAAATTTCTTTGTCAGTGTGGGCTGCTATAACAAAATACCATAGATTAGGTGGCCTAAATAAGAAACATTTATTTCTCACAGTTCTGGTGGCTAGAGATCCAAAATCGAGGTGCCAGCAGGGTCAGGTTCTGGGAGGGTCTTCTTCCTGCTTTGCAGACAGTCATAGTCTTGCTGCATCTTCAGCAAGAAGAGATAATCTAGAGAGAGATAATCTCTTTGCTGTCTCCTTTTAGAAGGGTAATAATCCCATTCATGATGGTTCAAACCTTCATGAGCTAATCATTCCCCAAAGGCCCCAATTCCAAATTCTATTGCATTGGGAATTAGAACATCAATGTACAAATTTCTGAGGGACACAAGCATTCAATCCATAGCATAAACCCTCTGTGAAAACCAGACTAGCCGCGTGGCATCTTTGCCTCTGACTACACTGAACTCACTACCTGGAGTGCCTTCATTTGTTCTCTGGCTATGTGAATATTCCTCAGACCTAAGGCCCAATTTGAGTGCCACTTCTCTGCAATGTGATGCATAGATTTCCTTATTTTAGCTCTCTCTGAATTTGTATTTCATGGTTAATCGTCTGCACCATGCAGCCACTAAGTTTATCTAGCTTGGGTTTTTTGTTAGATACTTTTTGGTTGAAAGTGGCATATATCATTTAAAATATCTTAATCAAGTGAGGAAAATGTAATAGAAGAACAAAAAGATTTCTCTGGAATCTTAAACAGGTCACAGAGCTGGGCCTTGAGAGGGACTTGAGCCAGGATTTGGAAGACTAATGCAGACATAGATGCTATTTACCGTCACTCCCTCTCTTTTCTTCTTGGAGCTCACCTCTGCTGTAGTAATCTCTGGAGCCCTGGTTTCAGTACCACCAAACTTATCATGGACAGTGAGTGATAGGCTACTATTGAATAATACAGATTGATCCAGACCTTTTAAACTTATCTGACTATAGCCCATCTAGGTAACTGTTCCTTGCAAGCCCCAAACCAATATACACATATTATACACATATTTTCTTTTCTTTTCTTTTTTTTTTTTTGTTTGTTTTTTTGAGACAGAGTCTTACTCTGTCACCCAGGCTGGACTACAGTGTTGTGATCTCGGCTCACTGACACCTCTGCCTCCCAGGTTCAAGCGATTCTCCTCCCTCAGCCTCCCAGGAAGCTGGGATTACAGGCATACATCACCATATTCAGCTAATTTTTTGGATATTAGTAGAGAAGTGTTTCACCATGTTGGCTAGGCTGGTCTCAAACTCCTGGCCTCAAGTGATCTACCCACCTCAGCCTCTCAAAATGCTGGGATTACAGGCATGAGCCACCATGCCTAGCCCAACAATATACACATATTCTATCCATTTTCATGTTTCATAGCTCTTCAATTCTTTGTGACAAAGCTTTTTGTTTCTGGTGTGAGATTAAAACAGTTAATATTTATAAAATAATTAGATAGTGTCTAAAACATTGTAATCGTAGCCCAAATGTTTGTTAAATTCACTGGCAAGCATGCTCTATTTTAAGCATTTTATTTCATTTTTTCATTTTTTTAATTGAAATTTTTTTTATTTCAATAGGTTTTTGGGGAAGAGATGGTGTTTGGTTTCATGAATAAGATTTAATAGTAATTTCTGAGATTTTGGTGAACTCATCACCCAAGCAGTGTACACTGTACCCAATATGTAGTCTTTTCTTCCACCCCATTCTTTCCCCTGAGTCCCCAAAGTCCAATATATCATTCGTATGCCTTTGAGTCCTCATAGCTTAGCTCCCACATAAGAGTGACAACATATATTGTTTGGTTGTCCATTCCTGTGTTACTTCATTTAGAATAATAGTCTCCAATTCCATCCAGGTTGCTGTGAATGCCATTATTTTGTTCCTTTTTTGGCTGAGTAGCATTCCATGGGGGGGTGCGTGTGTCTGTATTTATATATATAAAATAATGTTATATATATATATATATATATTACATTCTATCTACTTGTTGACTGATGGGCATTTGGGCTAGTTCTATATTTTTGCAACTGCAAATTATGCTGTTATAACCATGGGTGTGCAAATATCTTTTTTCGTATAATGACTTCTTTTCCTTTGGGTAGATACCTGGTAGTGGGATTGATGGGTCAAAGAGTAGATCTACTTTTAGTTCTTTAAAGAATCACCACACCATTTTCCGTAGTGGTTGTGCTAGTTGTGCTAGTTTCCCACCAGAAGGTAAAAATGTTCCCTTTTCAACCCATCCCCATCAACATTTATTATTTTTTTTGTTTTTTTGATTATGGCCATTCTTGCTGGAGTGAGGTTCTATTGCATTGCGGTTTTGATTTGTATTTCCCTGATAATTAGTGATGTTGGGCATTTTTTCATATGCTTATTGGCCATTTGTATATCTTCTTTTGATAATTGTCTATTCATGTCCTTAGCCCACTTTTTGATGGGATTGTTTTTTGTTTGTTTGTTTGTTTGCTTTTCTAGCTGATTTGTTTGAGATCTTTGCAGATTCTGGATATTAGTCCTTTGTCAGATGTATAGATTTTGAAGATTTTCTCCCACTCTATGGGTTGTCTGTTAATTCTACTGATTATTTCTTTTGCTGTGCAGAAGCTTTTTAGTTTAATTAAGTCTCATCTATTTATCTTTTTTTGTTGTTGCATTTGCTTTTAGGTTCTTGCTCATGAAGTCTTTGCCTAAGCCAATGACTAGAAGGGTTTTTTCTGATATTTTCTAGAATCTTTATGGTTTCAGGTCTTAGATTTAAGACCTGTCCATCTTGAATTGATTTTTGTGTAAGGTGAAAGATGAAGATTCAGCTTCATTCTTTTACATGTGGCTTGTCAATTATTCCAGCACCATTTGTGGAATAGGGTGTCCTTTCCCCACTTTATGATTTTGTTTGCTTTGTCTAAGATCAGTTGGCTATAAGTATTTGTCTTTATTTCTAGGATCTCTATTCTGTTCCATTGATCTATGTGCCTATTTTTATATCAGTACGATGCTCTTTTGGTGACTGTGGCCTTATAGTACAGTTTGAAGTCAGATAATGTGATGCCTCCAGATTTGTTCTTTTTGCTTAGTCCTGCTTCGGCTATGCAGGGTTTTTTGGTTCCATATGAATTTTATAATAGTTTTTTTCTAATTTACTCCACTGTGGTCTGAAAGAATACTTGATATAATTCAATATTCTTAAATTTATTGAGACTTGTTTTGTGGCCTATCATATGGTCTCTCTTGGAGAATGTTCCATGTACTGATGAATAGAATGTATATTTTGCAGTTGTTAGGTAGAATGTTCTGTAAATATCTGTTAGGTTCATTTGTTCTAGGGTACAGTTTAAGTCAATATCTTTGTTGACTTTCTGTCTTGATGACCTGTCTAGTGCTGTCAGTGCAGTATTGAAGTCCCCCACCATTATTGTGTTGCCATCTATCTCATTTCTTAGGTCTAGTAGTAATTGTTTTATAAGTAAGGGGGCTCCAGTGTTAGGTGCATATATATTTAGAATTGTTATATTTTCCTGTTGGACAAGGCCTTTTATCATTACATAATGTCCCTCTTTGTCTTTTTTTTTTAACTGCTGTTGCTTTGAAGTTTGTTTTGTCTGATATAAGAATAGCTACTAGGGCTTGCTTTTCATGTCCATTTGCATGGAATATCTTTTGTCACACCTTTATCTTAAGTTTCTGTTAGTCTTTATGTGTTAGATGTGTCTCCTGAAGACACCAGAAACATGGTTGGTGAATCCTAATCCATTCTGCCACTCTGTATCTTTTAAGTGGAGCATTTAGGCCATTTACATTCCATGTTAGTATTAAGATGTAAGGTACTATTCTATTCATCATGCTGTTGGTTGCGAGAATACCTTGTTTTTGTTTTGGTTTTGTTTTGTTTTTCATTGTGTCATTGTTACATAGGTCCTGTGAGATTTATGCTTAAAGAGATTCTGCTTTGTGTATTTTGAGGGTTTATTTCAAGAGTTAGAGCTCCTTTAGCAGTTCCCGTAGTGTTGGTTTGATAGTGGTGAATTCTCTGAACATTTGTTTGTCTGGAAAAGACTGTATCTTTCCTTCATTTATGAAGCTTAGTTTCACTGGACACAAAATTCTTGGCTTATAATTGTTTTGTTTAAGGAGGCTAAAAATAGAACCCCAGTCCCTTCTAGCTTGTAGGGTTCCTGCTGAGAAATCTGCTGTTAATCTGATAGGTTTTCCTTTATAGGTTACCTGATGTTTTGGTCTCACAGCTCTTAAGATTATTTCCTTCATCTTGACTTTGGATAACCTGATGACTGCATACCTAGGCAATTATCTTTTACGATGAAGACCAGAGACAAAAAGAGTCTCGTTACTCTGAGAAGGAGACAGACTTGTGCTAAGAAGCACACACTTAGGAACATGGAATTGAAGTTGGTCTTGAAATCCCAAGCAACTTTTTTTTCCCCCAAAGGCAAGTCTAGTAATGGCATCAGGTACTAGGTGGTTCTCTCATCATGTACCATGTAAACACTTTTATTAAATACTTACTTGAAGTTTTATAATATATTCATTTGTAATAGCAAGCATGACGTTTTGTCAATGCTCTTAAGACATTCTGCAAATCTCAAATGACTGCAAAAATAATGAAACTGAGTTTTTAAACATATATGCCAGAATTTATGCATATATGGTATAAATTTTGTTGTTTTCATATGTAAAATAAGAGTATAATACTTAGTCTTTAGAGGCTGCATTTTATGCAAAGCCTTTAGTTTTAGGTTTATATAACAAATCTCTTAGTTAACCATAGTTTTAAAGATTACTGTCTTTATACAGTACTCCATTCCTGGGGCCTAAGAACAGTTAATTTATATTTTAAGAAGTTCCACCAACAAAACAAACCACTTGTGTTACTTCACTACATGCTTCTGCCTGCCCCTTCCCAAATTATTCCATTCTCCCTCTGAAGCCCTTTCTATCAACTGTCTTCTAACTTATTTGAATGCAGCTTGCCTGCAATTATAAAGTTTTCCAAACTTTATAATTTCCTTCTCAGAATGTAAGGCCCAGTCATGCACAGTGGCTCACGTCTGTAATCCCAGCACTTTGGGAGGCCAAGGCAGGTGGATCACCTGAGGTCAGGAGTTTGAGACAAGCCTGACCAACATGGTGAAACCCCGTCACTACTAAAAATACAAAATCAGCCAGGCCCGTGGTGGCACATGCCTGTGTTCCCAGCTACTTGGGAGGCTAAGGAGGCGAATCACTTGAACCCAGGGGTGGAGGTTGCAGTGAGCCGAGATTGCACCACTGCACTCCAGCCTGGGCACTAAGAGCAAAACTCTGTCTCCAAAAAAAAAAAAAAAAAAAAAAAGTAAGGCCCAGTTTTGTGCCTGTAAGACTAGTCCTGCCCTCTAAGTTGAAAGTTGAATGAAATGCATCTTCACGATTAATTCCGGAGTCTTAATACTTACCTCTAAACAAAATTTAGAGCATGCCAACTATTCTTTGCCTATTTCAATACCATCAATCCCCTTGCACTCAATGTACATGACAGATTCTAAATTGAGAAACATCTAGATGAAGAAAACATGAGCCCTGTAACACGTCTGTCATGGCTGAGACATCGTTGCTAAAAACTGTATCAGCTAATAATCATCAGACGATGCAAGGGCTGGATGTGAAGCCACTTAAGAGGAACAGAATGTGCCATTTTATATTCTTATTTTCACCAGTAGTAAATAAGGCAGCAGATTTCAGCCTGTATTGCAAACAAGGAACAGTGAAAGAAGAAAAATAGATCCTATGGTTTTTAAATAAAAGACTATGTTACCCCTCATTCCTCTTTTTGGCACCACTGCCACACCCCCTTTTAAAGATTTTATTTATTTATTTATTGAAATGTCCTTAATTTTAATTTGGCCCAACTAATGAGACAGGAATACTAGAGGCCAAGTCATCAGGACAATTGAAGGCTGACAGTATAAAAGCAGGAGAAAAATGTTTTGACCTTTCCTGCCTTAAAATTCTCTAATTAGGAAGCTTAGAATTCCAGGCCCAGAGATGGCCTAGTTTTAACTGGGTTAGAGTTATAGATAGATGTAGGAGTATGGGGATACACCCCTGCACTGTGCCCTTAAGTCTTAAGTAGTGTTGGTGGTGTTGGTGGAGAAAACAGTTAATTAACACATAACTAATCATCAGAGAAAGGTAAATCAAAGCCACAGTGATTTACCACCTCACTCCTGTTAAAATGGCTATTATCAAAAAGATAAAAGATAATGACTATTGGTGAGGATGTGAAGAAAAAGGAGCACCTGCACACTGTGGGAATATAATTAGTAGAGCCACTATGAAAAACACAACGAACATTCCTCAAAAAATTGAAAATAAAACTATCATTTGATCCAGCAATCTTACTACTTTCTATCCATTCAAATGAAATGAAATCAGTAGTTAAAGAGATATCTGTACTCTCATGTTCATTGCAGCACTATTCATAATAGCCAAGATACAGAATCAACTTAAGTGACTGCCAACTGATGAACTGATAAAAAAAAACCTGTGGTGGGGTATGTGTATGTGTACATATTATACACATACTTACATACGATGAAATAAGCCAGGCACATACAGACAAATAGCAAATGATCTCACTCATACATGACTCTAAAGAAGGTAATTTCATAGAAAGCAGAATGATGGTTACCAGAGGCTGGGTTGTATAGGGGAGACAGAGGATTGGAGAGATGTATTTGTTGTTGTTTTTTTAAATTTTATTATTATTACACTTTAAGTTTTAGGGTACATGTGCACAATGTGCAGATTAGTTACATATGTATACATGTGTCGTGTTGGTGTGCTGCACCCATTAACCCGTCATTTAACATTAGGTATATCTCCTAATGCTATCCCTCCCCCCTCCCCCCGCCCCACAACAGTCCCCGGAGTGTGATGTTCCCCTTCCTGTGTCCATGTGTTCTCATTGTTCAATTCCCACCTATGAGTGAGAACATGCGGTGTTTGGTTTTTTGTCCTTGTGATAGTTTGCTGAGAATTATAAATCATGCTGCTATAAAGACACATGCACACATATGTTTATTGCGGCACTATTCACACTAGCAAAGACTTGGAACCTACCCAAATGTCCAACAACGATAGACTGGATTAAGAAAATGTGCACATATACACCGTGGAATACTATGCAGCCATAAAAAATGATGAGTTTATGTCCTTTGTAGGGACATGGATGAAACTGGAGAGATGTATTTCAAAGTATAAATAATTACAATTAGAGAGAAGAAAAAAGTCCAAGAAATCTACTGTATAGCATGTGACTATAGTTAACAATGATATATTGTATTCTTGAAAAGTGCTAAGACAGTGGATGTTAAATGTTTTCACCACACAAATATGGCAACTGTGAGGTAATGTATTTGTTAGTTATCTAGATTTAAATATTCCACTATATATATATATATATATATATATACATACTTCAAAATATTATGCTGTACATAATTAATACAATTTTACCCATCAATTTAATAAATAAATAAATTTGGAAACAAAAAAAGAAATCAGTACTGAAGCAGACTTTTCATTTTGGAAATGTTCAATGGGCCTAGTTTGGAAAGGCAAATGTTGGAAGACTCTATTGCTTTCTCTACACAGGCAAACCAGTGAAAAGAATGAGAAACTAGGAAGAGAAATTGAGCCCCAGTTTCCTTGTGTGATATCACTGAAGCTACAGATGTTGTCTCTCATTGCATCAGTGGCAAGATTTTTACAGTAATAAGCAACTGGTCACTGTGTTAGGTCTATCCGTCTGGAAGGGGACAGAGGCTAATCTATTTTCCTACCCATGATGCAGAAAGATGACCTGTGAGAGCTCAACTGCAGCAACTCAAATCTCCTCAGTCCCTAACAATTCAAACCATCCTAAATAAATCCACAACCTAAGCAAAATTCACGTTCTTTATATTCAACTATAGTTCCAAAACAAGGATTTTTTAGCCCCCACTTTCAAACAGGTTGTTCCATTTCTGTATGGAAAATCAATAATATTCATGGTTCTCAACCCAATCTTTAAAATTATCAAAGCATCAAAAATAACACCATCAACTTTGAACAAGAGATTGTTCCCCCAGCCAGCCTCATAAACATGATTAAAGGTCTGAGCTGATGAGTTAATTATTGTTCAAATGTTACACACTCATAAATTTATACTAAACCAATCTGGGCTCAACAATGATAATGTTTTGACTGTAAATTCACCTTCCTTCATTATTATATCCTTGGCTTTGTTGCAGATTATTAGAGCAAGTTAGCTGGTTTTCCTTTCCTTGGGGATGAGAGCAGAGAGATAAACTGCCAAACAAAACCAGATTTTAGAGGGCAGTCTATCACAGCTTCTACGAAGTCAGAAAGTTTATTAAGCTTAAATGTTCAGTACAATAGTTGAAACCCATGTTAAATTGATGAACTTTTGTTTTAGTTGTATTCAGTTATTCTTGTGATATTAATTCCAAGATCATAGATGTTGCAATTTGCTATTGAAATGGCATTTTATCCCCTAAGAAATGTGATTTGGAATTAAGAATATCAAAGACAATTTATTCTGAGCTCACATTTAAGAGAGGAGCAGTTGGTTTGGTGTAACTCATATCCATTTTTCCCTCAAAAAGACACAAATTTTTTCCTCCTATCTTCCATAATAATCTAGTCTGAATATTATTATTTGATAAGTTAAATTAAGGATACTCTGGAATTATACAGATTAATAATTCTGAATGCGATAATCATCATTCACTGATAAAATTATTTTCTTCCTGGCCACTCTGCCTCCAACTCATTACCCCAAGAATAAGAATTATTCTAAAACGTTTAACAAACATTATTTTCCACATGTTGTTTTCCTTTTTAGTAATACACTCAAATTATATCTCAATATGCATACCAGTTAGTCTACATGTTTGCTACAGTAATAAGCTGTTGGGAAAAAAAAGTGTGGATAGAACTTTTACTCATTATTTCAATTATCTTTGTCATAGTAATTATGGTTATATAATTACTAGACTGGCTTTTGAAACATGAACAACAATGTTTTCTATTTTAAAAAAGTTCTTTAGAGCTGAAGATTAAATGGTATTTTATGACAAACATTATAATGATCTTATCAAGTTCTAGGATTAAAAGCAGCACCAATAGTACACTAGCTCTTGCATTCCTGGTAATAATTAGCCAGCATTTCTTTTTTGCATTCCATTCTCCCAAATTTAAAAGTGGCCTGGATTACTTCTAGAGGCCAAGGAAAAAGTCATCTCAGTTTGAAGCCATTGGCCAACATAAAAATCACAGAATGCTTTAAATCAGAATAACTACCTGACCTCTAGGAAAAAAAAAAAAAAAAGATGTGAGATGCAGCCTCAGATAATTGAGTTCACCCAAGCATTGCTTTTTTAAATAAAGGGAAAAACTCCAGGTTAAAGGACTATCTCATGGCATCTCAAGGCCAAGTATCTGTTGAGCATTACATGTGACACCTATGTTTTACAGAAAATAAGGTACTAACGCCAGAATACCACCTCACCAACACACTGCCTTTAAGACATAAATTCCACAACAGACAAGTAATTAATCTTAACAAAAATATGTATATCTTTGTCCTTGAAACTGGTTATTCATATGTATTTGGCATTACATGCCAAATTAAACACATTGAAGCAGACTCCCCAAATAAACTTTCATCCAATATAACATTAGTTTATATTGATAGAGCAATATGTTAAGTCTAATACTTCAAATTATATGAATAGAATCTTCTTTGATGGCCAAAAAAGTTCATATATCAATAAAACAATTTTTTGAATACAAAATATAACAACGGAGGAAATGTCACATATTCCTGGCCCATGATCCACTAGAACAAAAACAACCAAAATTTTACTCCTCCTTAAAGGCTATTAAAGTACTAGAAAAATTATAAAAACAATTTTTCCAGGGCTCTGAAAATTAACCAAAGGCTTTCAACAACCTGAGGAATCTTTGTTCAAGAAAAATACCTGTCTCATTTTTAACAAAATATTTTAAGACACATAAAGAAACAGGAAAATATGTCCCATATATGTGAATGAAAACAAATAAATAGAAACTATCCCTGAGGAACCTCATATGTTGGAGTTATTGGACAAAAACTTTAAATCAGCTCTCCAAAGAACTGAAGAAAGAAATGTCTAAAAACTAAAGGTAAACATGAGAATGATGTTTTACCAAACAGAGAAAATTGATAAAAGAGAGAAATGATTTTTAAAAAAAAGAATGAAATAGATTCTGGAGTTTAAAAGTACAATAACTAAGATTTTTAAAAATTACAGAAAATTTGAGCTGGCTGAAGAAAAAAAATAATAAATGTGAAGACAGGTCAGTTGAGATTATCCATTCTGTTAAATAGAAAGGAAAAAACAGAAGAATGAAGAAAAATTAAGAGAAACTCAGGACACCATCAAACATCGCAACACTTGTATAATAGACATATTAAAAGGAGAGAAGAGAGGAAGAAAGAAAATAAATCAGGAAATAATTGCTGACAACTTTCCAAAGTTGAAGGAAAACAATATTTTGCACATCTGAGAAGCTCAACACACTTTAAACAGAATAAACTCAAAGGTAGTTACACGAGAGACATCATCATCAAATTGCTCAGAAGAAAGACAAAGAGAGAATTTTGAAAGCAGAAAGAACAAACCAACTTATTACATACTAGGTCCTCAATGAAATTAACAAGCTGCAATATTAGAAACCATTAGGGCCAGAAGGCAGTGGGATGACATGTTTAAAGTGCTATTAATAAAATAAAATTATTGTAAACAAAAAGTTTTATATCTAATACAACTATCTTTAAAAAATAATGGCAAAATTAATAAATTCCCAGATGATAATGGTTTAGACCTGTGTCCTCGCCCAACTCTTATCTTGAATTGTAATTTCCATGTGTGGAGGGAGGGACCTGTAATCCCCATGTGTTGAGGGAGGGAGGTGATTGGATCATGAGGGCCATTTTCCCCATGCTGTTCTCATGATAGTGAGTGAGTTCTCATGAGATCTGATGGTTTTATAAGTGTTTGGAAGTTACTACTCTATTCCCCCCTCTCTCTCATTCTCTCTCTCACCTGCTGCCATGTTAAGATGTGCCTGCTTCACCTTCCACCAGGATTGTAAGTTTCCTGAGGCCTCCTCAGCCATGCAGAACTGTGAGTCAATTAAACCTCTTTTCTTTATAAATAACCCAGTCTCATGCATTTCTTTATAGCAGTGTGAGAACAGACTAATGCACCAGATAAACATAAACTGAGTCATATATCACCAACAGATATGGTCTATAAGAAATTCTAAAAACATCTTTTAGGCTGAATTGAAGGAACAGTAGACAGTAACTCAAATCCACATGAAAAATAAACACTATTAGTAAAGGTAAGTGTATTGGTAAATATAATAAATGTTATGATGTATTTTTGTTTGTTTCTTCTGATTTAAAAGGCAGTTGAATACAGAAAAGATATAATTATGTGCTGATGGATTTCTAATTTATGAAGATGTAATTTGTATGACAGCAATAGTACCAAAAACAAAAGGAGGGAATAAAGCTATCCTGAAGAAAATTATTTGTATGCAATTGAAATTAATTTTAGTATTTCAATTTAAATTGTTTTAGGTATGAATTTATTTGAAATTTCTAATATAAACACAATAAATGGAAAATTATAGTAAAGAAAAAGGCAAGGGAATTAAAATGGTACATTAGAAAATACATGTTTGTTATAAGTAAAAAAAAGAGGAATGAAGAAGAAAACTATTAGAAAGTCAAAAGAATAAGGCAAAAATAATTCCAACCACACAAATAATATTAAATTTTAATGTATTAAAAATCAATCAAAAGTTAGAGATTGACAGATTTGATTTTTTTAAGTTCCACCAATATGCTATATAAAGGAAACACACCTTAGGTTAAGAAACAAAAAGCCGGACAGCCACGATAGCTCACACCTGTAATCCCAGCACTTTGGGAGGCTGAGGCAGGCAGATCGCTTGAGCTCAGGAGTTTGAGACCAGCCTGAGAAATGTGGCAAAACCCCATTTCTACAAAAAAATACAAAAATTAGCCAGGAGTGGTGGTGTGTGCCTGTAGTCCCAGCTACTTGGGCGGCTGAGGTGGGAGGATCACTTCAGCTAGGGACATGGAGGCTGCAGTGAGCTGAGATCCTGTCACTGCACTCCAGCCTGGGTGACAGAGAGAGACCCTGTCTTAAAAAACAAACATTTGAAGTTGTTTGTTTGAAAAACAAACAAACAAAAAAGGATTTGAAATCAATGGGTGGAAAATAAAATTTAAAACATAAAATAAAAATGGCAACCTATTAGGATAGTTACTTCAGTTTGTAAGAGAACTGAATGAAGTATATATGTTAATAACAAACTATTGTGTAAGAAAAAAAAATGATTCCAGAGACAAAGCAGACATTTTATAATGATTAAAAAGTCACTGCATCAATAAGATATAGAAATTATAAACAAATAAACACCTAACAAAAGAGCCCTTAAATACATTATGCAGAAACTGCCTGAATTAAAGAGATTATGAGAAATACAAAATTTAGCAATAATAGCTGGAGACTTCAACATCTGCTTTCAATAATAATCAAAATTACTAGGCAAAAGATAAACAAGGACCAAGATGACTTGAACAACAAGACCAATGAGACCTAACAGTCATAGAAAAATTTACCCAATAGCAGTAGAATAAATATTCATCTCAATGGCACTTGAAACATGATCCAGAATACACAATATGATAGGCCATAAAAGAACCTCAATAAATTTTTAAAAATAGAAATTATATGTATTTATTCTCTGACCATGTTACAATGAGGTTAAAAATCAATAATGAGAAAATTTGGAATAGTCACAAATATGTGAAAATTAAACAACACATTTCTAAATAACTAATAACTCAAAGAAGAAATCAAAGAGAAATTAGAAAAATAGTTCAAGATAAATGAGAATTAAGACACTACATAATAAAATTTATGAAATGCTGCAACATCACTGCTTAGGGGGAAAGTTATAGTGGTAAATGCCTATATTAAAAAAAGATTTAGATAACACAGTTTTCCACCTTAAAAAATTAAGAAGAGAAATGAAACTCACAGAAATTGAAAGAAATGACAACTAAAGCTGAAATAAATACAATGCAAGCTCCCCCTCTTCCTTTTATAGCACCTTAAACTTTCCAGGTGATTCCAGTGTGTACACAGCATGATGAACCATTTGCTATACAAGACCTATCCTGTGAATAAGGTTAACCCTAACTATTCAAAGCCCATGGGCCAGAAGCCTACTCAGAGAAGGATGATCATTTGGGAAAAAAAAAAAAAAGTTATGCTACCATTTTACCACATTAAAAGTCAGTAAATGTTGAATATAAAAATATTGTATATCTACTGTTTTAAGGTGAACAAATTTTGACTCCTTCTTCTTGGTATACATATGCAAAATGGTGGAATATGGAATATGCAAAATGGTGGAATATGGAATATGGAATATGCAAAATGGTGCACATTCCACCATTTTGGGGGCATGGGAACGGTAAGATCTCCCACAGACTCTTACGGATAAATGGTTCAAGAAATCAAATAGCCAGAGTTGAGCTTGAGCCCGGAAAACAAATTGGTGTCACATTTGACTTGCTCTCAAGAAGTTACAGTCTTTATACTCGACATTAGATGATGAAAAATACTTTGCTACAAGTTATGCCTGATGACTTTTCTTCTCTCACAGAATTGTCTGTGAATTCACATCATCCTCATTTTCTCTTCAATAAGGATACATTTGTAATATCAACCAATGTGTTTTTATGAAGCAAATGACATTCTCAGCTTCATGATCAAATACATTAAGACATCAACCCCATGCCCAAGCATAATAGCATGTCACAGCAAAATGAAGCAGAATGAAAAAAAAAAATGTTTAGCCTTAAAATAAGATAGAGAGACCTGCTTGCATTTTTCAGGAAGAAGGAACACTAGCAAAGTTCTGCACCATGACTAATGAATATTTTTTGGCTTTAGAAAGAGGCTTCAGATTTATTTTAACACACATTTAACTTCGTCAACATCTTTACCAGCTCTGACAGGTAGCTCAGCAGAGTTGATGAACTCTCTGTACTTACTCTCAGAGTAAGAGGGTGACGAGGAACTTCACAGATTCGCACAACCATGTGATCCTTTAATCTTTTCTCCTGACTGTGCTTTGACCTCTTTACCAAAGAATGTATAAAGGGGAAATAAAACTGTACCAGAGGGAACCTCAATGCAGAGCTTTTCCATCCCATAAAAATGCATGGAACAAAATATACAGTAAATGCTTAAACTGTGAGAATCAGAATAATTGAAGGTGAAGTCATGGCAGAGGTGATTTAGATTCACTGAATTGACTAATGAAAAAAATGTAAAACAAAAAAATGAAGGCAATGACTCAAAGTTACAAGTATTTATCACTTTGCCAATTTGTTTGTGGAAGACAGTAGGCTCTCCTCCCAACTCCAAGTTAGCACAAATCAAAGACTGACCCTGAGGAATGTTGCACACAACCATTTGAAAAAAAAAAGAAAAAAGAGAGAGAGAAAGAGAGAAAGAAAGAAAGAAAGAGACAGAGAGACAGAAAGAAAGAAAGGAAAGGAAAGGAAAGGAAAGGAGTTTTTTTTTTTTAAAAAAGGAAAACACCACCTTCTAAATAAAATTGAAAGATTAAAAAGAATAGACCTCTCTCAGTCTTGGTACTCTGTCAGCCTTGGTAATCTGACTGCAGTGATGACTATCTATTCCTTGTTCTAGGCATAGAATTAGAGAATAAAGATGTTGTAACAGAGAGGATTATGGGATGACTCTTCTCAAGAAACATGGTTACTGTTTATGAGACAAAATGTCCAAGTGGCTGTGGGCTCAGGCCTGGTAAGCTCAGACTCAGAGACTTGCCACTTGAAAGAAAAATTAACAAATAAATGCCTGTAAAATTAGCAGCCAGGGCACTGGGAGAGGCACAAGTGTCAAGTCTATGCAAATGGGTGGGTTTTTTTTCTTTTCTTTTATTTATTTATTTATTTATTATTATTATTATACTTTAAGTTTTAGGGTACATGTGCACAATGTGCAGGTTAGTTACATATGTATACATGTGCCATGCTGGTGTGCTGCACCCACTAACTCGTCATCTAGCATTACGTATATCTCCCATTGCCATCCCTCCCCCCTCCCCCCACCCCACAACAGTCCCCAGAGTGTGATGTTCCCCTTCCTGTGTCCATGTGTTCTCATTGTTCAATTCCCACCTATGAGTGAGAATATGTGGTGTTTGGTTCTTTGTTCCTGCGATAGTTTACTGAGAATGATGATTTCCAATTTCATCCATGTCCCTACAAAGGACATGAACTCATCATTTTTATGGCTGCATAGTATTCCATGGTGTATATGTGCCACATTTTCTTAATCCAGTCTATCATTGTTGGACATTTGGGTTGGTTCCAAGTCTTTGCTATTG
The DNA here is from genome assembly GCF_028858775.2 of Pan troglodytes. NCBI lineage: Eukaryota > Metazoa > Chordata > Mammalia > Primates > Hominidae > Pan > Pan troglodytes. The sequence goes on from NC_072406.2 coordinate 120,608,131, forward strand.
TAAATAATGCCGCAATAAACATACGTGTGCATGTGTCTTTATAGCAGCATGATTTATACTCCTTTGGGTATATATCCAGTAATGGGATGGCTGGGTCAAATGGTATTTCTAGTTCTAGATCCCTGAGGAATCGCCACACTGACTTCCACAATGGTTGAACTAGTTTACAGTCCCACCAACAGTGTAACAGTGTACCAATGACTTTCTTCACAGAATGGGAAAAAACTACTTTAAAGTTCATACGGAACCAAAAAAGAGCCCACATCACCAAGTCAATCCTAAGCCAAAAGAACAAAGCTGGAGGCATCACACTACCTGACTTCAAACTATACTACAAGGCTACAGTAACCAAAACAGCATGGTACTGGTACCAAAACAGAGATATAGATCAATGGAACAGAACAGAGCCCTCAGAAATAACACCGCATATCTACAACTATCTGATCTTTGACAAACCTGAGAAAAACAAGAAATGGGGAAAGGATTCCCTATTTAATCAATGGTGCTGGGAAACCTGGCTAGCCATATGTAGAAAGCTGAAACTGGATCCCTTCCTTACACCTTATACAAAAAATCAATTCAAGATGGATTAAAGACTTAAATGTTAGACCTAAAACCATAAAAACCCTAGAAGAAAACCTAGACATTACCATTCAGGACATAGGCATGGGCAAGGACTTCATGTCTAAAACACCAAAAGCAATGACAACAAAAGCCAAAATTGACAAATGGGATCTAATTAAACTAAAGAGCTTCTGCACAGCAAAAGAAACTACCATCAGATTGAACAGGCAACCTACAAAATGGGAGAAAATTTTCGCAACCTACTCATCTGACAAAGGGCTAATATCCAGAATCTACAAAGAACTCAAACAAATTTACAAGAAAAAAACAAACAACCCCATCAAAAAGTGGGCAAAGGACATGAACAGACACTTCTCAAAAGAAGACATTTATGCAGCTAAAAAACACATGAAAAAATGCTCACCATCACTGGCCATCAGAGAAATGCAAATCAAAACCACAATGAGATACCATCTCACACCAGTTAGAATGGCCATCATTAAAAAGTCAGGAAACAACAGGTGCTGGAGAGGATGTGGAGAAATAGGAACACTTTTACACTGTTGGTCTAGTTCAACCATTGTGGAAGTCAGTGTGGGTGTTTTAATATTAGATTAGAAAGTTAAATTATTATGTGTCCAAAGGTGACATATATGATGATAATATGAAATAATAATATGAAATACATTAAAATATTTTTTCAATGAAGAAAAAATGGGAATTATGTGAATTTTAAAAATTTAAATTTCTTGACAAAAATAAGGGGACATTTAACCTTTTCTTCCCCTTTTGTTTATATCTAGCACCCAGATGAGTGCATCAAAATAAGGAACGCTCAATCATATTGTATAATCAAGTGTTTTCTAAACTTAACACAGTGTTCTAAGACTGCTTTCATAACTGTTAGCACATTAATTTACCACCTGTTTCAGTCTATTTAGTGTTGCCATAAAAGAATACCTAAGGCTGGGTAATTTATAAAGAAAAGAGGTTTATTTGGCTCACAGTTCTGCAGGCTGTGCAAGAAGCATGGTGCTAGCATCTGCTCAGCTTCTGATGAGGGCCTCAGGCTGCTACTACTCACAGAGGAAAGTGAAGGAGAGCCAGTGTGTGCAGAGATCACATGGCAGGAGAGAAAGCAAGTGGGGAGTTCACTGGGCCTTTACAACAACCAGCTCTCACAGGAACTAATAAAATGAGAACTTGCTAACTCTCCTACCTCCATAATAGAGGGTATTAACTTATGCATGAGGAATCCACTTCCATGACACAAACCTCCCATTAGGCCCTCTCATTAGACCTCACATCCGACACTGGGGATCAAATTTAAACCTGAGATTTGGAGGGGGCAAACTTCCAAGCTATTACACCACCTCAATATTCTTTGTTAAATTGCTTAAAAATATCCCTGATTCATAACTTAGAGGTGTGTTATTCAGGATGTCATGAGTTTGATGCTCTATTTATGCTTTCTAAGTTTTTATTTATTTTTCCTAAATTTGTGTACTTACTTGAATATATCTACACCAGCTATCATTTCCTTGTGGGTTTCATTGTTGACCCACTCTTCGCATTGGGAAAACACCACTCTTGTGTTTCCATTTGTGTTGTGTCTTAAAGCTCTAGCATTATGCTCCCAAAATAAGAATACAATAAGATGGTGTTGATTGACTTTCTGGATTACTTCCGGTGCTACCTCTTATCCTTGCTCTAACTTTGGTTCTGCCTAGTCAGGCCAAATTCCATACCACTAACTTTATAGTCAGACTCTTTCTCTCCACCCACCCTTATGGGCTGATGTCTCCATTGAGCAATTTACCTGAATTTTTATTTGCCGCATCTCATCTTGACTGTGAGCTCCAACCACTCATTTTACTCCTCGACCTTGCTCATCATGGCAGTGCAAATGGGAGTGAGACACATATGGCTCACAATACACCACGAACTATGAAAGCCATCTCGGCACTCACACTTGATGGCAGCCAGAGACAGGGCTTGAAAATAAGACTTAAGTTTAAGAGAGTGATTTTCAGAAAGATGCCTAACTCAAGGATTGGATTTAGCATCTGAAAAGATGAAGGTATCAGCACTTACTTGATAGGGTTGATGTGAGATTGAGCAACTGAGCAAATGTGCTAACGTACTTATTACAGTGCTAGTTATAGGGAATAATAAACAATAAATAATAACAGTATGTGCTGTTATTACTAAGATGTTAACTGTATTTAATATTACTCTTATACCTGTATTTAGATTACTCTTATAACAGAGTGACTAAACGAATCCTAGATAGTCTTTATATTAATGCTTTCTGGAATACCTAAAGGTGTTACCTGCTGGCTTGCCCCATCCTGCCTTCTGATCATATTTGGGGTTTACATTTGTTTAACCAACAAATGTATGACTAGAGACAGAAGTTTTTTGTTTGTATTGTAATAAAAAGCCTGTCCTTTTTATTAAAATCTGGAAGAACACAGTACAAACAAAAAAGGAAGAAGCAGTTTTTAGAAGTTTTTTTTTTTTTATTCTGAGCTAAACTTGCTTAACAGATACCTGCAACTCAGGAAATACAGCCAGTATCTGCCTGAAGAGATATCACCGAGTAAATAAGGAACCAGATCCTACTGACAAAGGAAGACTTTGGAGATGACAAAGACAGAAATGGGTCTGTCAGAGCAGCACACATAGTGAACACTAAGAATCTGAGCACTAAAAGGCTACCGAGAGAAGGAATTAAGATCCTTCTGAAAACACCTGTTTTTCCTCCCACACTGTGCTCACATAATTCAAAGCATTGATTCTTATCTCACTCATTTGTATCTATTACTTCTTATTATCTGTGTTGTCAGGATTTTGAGGACTTTGATAATTCTTTGGCTTTGAGGTCGTTTTGCTCTTCTTACACCTAATAAATTATGGGTCATTTTTACCCTCATGTTATGACTTCTCAGAGCAGTGCATGTCCTAGTGTCCCCTGGTCTGGGGAAGGAGAGGAACATGAAGCTGATAAATGTTAAGATCAGAGAGTCCTGCAAAGTAAGTAGGCAGAATGGACAGATATTATTCTAGTGTGATCAGGTAAAAGGATAATTCCTTCAAATTGAAATCATTACAGTCTTAGAGAATTTGCATGCGAATTTGTTTGTGAATGAGAAACTGCAAGAAAGTAGATAAGCAACACTGTGTGTTATCTGTTTTGGTAATTTAGACTGGCATATATAGAGGCAAAACAGAATGCAGGTAATCAAGGGAGTAAGTATTTAGCAGATAAAATGAATCATCTGACTGTTACTAGAGGTTGAGGCCCCCAAAAAGGCTTGAAAAGAAAAGAATAGTAGAATGAAAAGAGTCTCTGAAATCAATAGATCTAGGTTTGTATTACTGTCTGCCATTTCCTAGGTGTGAAACAAGAAGCCAATTTAGTTGTATTTCTGATCCATGGTTTCTTCATCAGCAAAATCTGGTTAGTATTAGTATCCAAATTGAAGGTCAAAGAATGAAATATTTGTAGAAGTGCTTCATAAACTACAAACACTAGGTACATATTAGAGATAGTTTATCAAATAACAGTTTTGTTGTTGTTGCTGTTGAAATTTTGGAGAGGTTTATGGTTTTGATGATGTCAACAAAGAAAGCCTCAATGTAGCAATGCTCCTATTCACACTTTTTTAAGTTAGGCAAAACTTTTGTAATAATTTTCAAGGAGGATATATAAACAAAAACAAAAGCAAACAAGCAAACCAATCTTAGTAAAATTGCCATAAATTTAGAATGGGAAAAAAATTTGTATGGAGGTGGAAGCTTTGCTTCTGGTCAACAAAGATGATATTTAGACATTTCAAGATATGATGAATAAACAAGCAATTTTACCATGAAATTTTAGTAAGACCTACTGTTCTGTTTTCAGGGAATTTTCCTTTTGTTCACAGTATAAGGAGCAGACCAAGAATAAGACCACAGATTGCCCAGGAGTGGTGGCTCACGTCAGTAATCCAAGCAGTTTGGGGAGCCAAGGTGGGAGGGTTGCTTGGGCCCAGGAATTTGAGACCAGCCTGGGTAACATAGTGAGACGCTGTCTCTAAAAAAATAAAAATAACATAATTTGCTGGGCATGGTGGTGCACACCTTTAGCCCCATCTACTTGGAGGCTGAAATGGGAGAACGGCTTGAGCCTCGGAGGTCAAGACTGCAGGAAGCCATGATCATGCCAATGCACTCCAGCCTGGGTGCCAGAGCAAGAGACCCTGTCTCAAAAAAATAAAAATAAAAATAAAAAAGGACCACAGATCCTGCCATACCAACGTCAGAATTTTACCTATGGGATCAAAGTAGGTATTTGAAGGAAAGCTTCCTAAATATCACCCATTTTTCTTTTGTTCTAGTTCCTGATTAATTTTGTCAAAGAACATAAGTGAAACTTGCTGACTAATACAACTGATTTCAGCTGAAGTTAAAAATATTCAGTCTAGAGAAACTTGGATTTTTTTGTTTAAAATTTTTATAGTGATTATTTTCTTTATTCCAGTTTAGCTGGAGCTGGGGACTTTTTGGTAGCCCATCATGGAATTATTTTTTCCAGCTGATTTTAAATAAATCAGGTGATTGGTCTCTTATAATTCCAGGTGGGAAACCATTCACTAAGATGAGGGAGGTATATGTTAGGCAATCTTTCCTGTTATATTATAGCTGGATTCAATTTCTTGATATAAACTCTCCTTTACTCAATTTATTTCCATAAATAAATTAAAACTAAATTAAAAAAAGAAAAATATTGATTTGGAGGTGGAACTGTTTATCACCAGTAGGAAAGTTTAGAAGTAGGCAGTGCCAGGGTATGTTTTAAAAAGTAAAACAAAAGGAATATTGAAGAAAATATGACAGTGAATATGAATAAGAATAGATCTGAGGAGGCAGCAATGATCCAGAAGCGATAGCAGATTTTCTCCCTTATTCAGGGCTCTCTCTCAGCTGAAATGTGTCTTTAGACATTGATTTTGGTAATTGCTATCACGTTCGTAAATTCTCAGCCAGCTTACTTAAAATTGATCCATATAAAAAAATCCCATTGCTATCCTTTTAAACTGTATAAACAAAGTTTGAACAAGATCCCAGAAGTGGGGCAATTGGGGAGGTGGCTGGAGAAAGTGGTCTGACTCTCCTCCACATGGTACAGAGCTGTTACTTTCCTGCAGAAAGAACCCTATTCATCCCCTACCCCTAATTCCCGATATCACAGCTTTAAGGCTATTAGTTTCCAAACCCTGAATCGTCAGAGCAATGATTTCTCAACCTCACAACAAGTGGGCAGACAAGCAGCTCAAAAGAGGACTCTGCAAATCTCCAAAGAAGAAAGAGAACAAAATGTTTCCCCATTCTACATGTCAGGGTAGTCAACAGCAAAGATTCCAGATGGATGTTGCAGGTTAAATAACAGCAACAGATGCAATTCTAAGGTTCTTTGGGAAACGAACTGAAAAGAGGAGAAACGTTAACGTATTACATCCTTCACGCCACCTAAAAGTAGTCACATTTCATAATTCTCAAACTATCTACAGTTACAAGACCCATGAACAAATTCTAGCTCTGTTTTACACACTGCAAGGGCTTACAGTGCTCTTGAGATAAAATACAGAATCCTTAACGTGATAAACCACAATCCACCTGATCTGGCTCTTGTTCATCTCTCCAGCCTCCTTTGGGCTTGTCCTACCTGCATTCTGTCCACATGGGCCATCATTCATGTTCTCATATGTGTCCACATACGTACAAGATGTGGTCTTCATGGTTCACAGGACTTCATATTCTTTAATTTCCTTAAATTTTACTACCCTGCTCTCCCTAATTTTGTTAATTAACTCCTACTCACTTGCTAGATCCTAGTATATATATATATTTTTTTATTTTCCAGGAAACACTTCCTGTCCACCTCCATTCCTAGACTAAGTTAGTTCTCCTTTCTCATCCTCGAACTTTCTCTTCATGGCAGTTTTAATTAAACACATATTCACACAAGTAAATATGTCTTCCCAACTAAAGTGTAAACTCTAAAAGAACAGGAAGCTTGTCTCTTTTGTGCACTGTTGTATCTCTGGAACTCAGAGCAGTGAGTGGTATGCAGTGCTTATGCTACACATTTTTGTTGAATAAATGATTTGTATGTTGCTTAAAACAGGTACATCATAACAACATGTGAGGCACTGGGAATGACTAAATGGAAACTACTCAAATTCAGAGATCTCTATGCAGCTTTACTAAACATTTGGTCTATTACCACTTACCTCCGTAACGTAAATTTTTTTTAAAAAATTCAATTGAAAACTAATTTTTGCATTTCTTTACTCAATAAAAATGTTCTAAGGGTCTTACAAGTGCTTCTAATAAATTCCAAATTTTGGTGGTTCTAAGATGGCTGAATAGGAACAGCTCCAGTCTATAGCTCCCAGCATGAGCGACGCAGAAGACCGGTGATTTCTGCATTTCCAGCTCAGGTACTCGGTTCATCTCACTGGTGCTTGTTGGACAGTGGGTGCAGGACAGTGGGTGCAGCCCACTGAGCATGAGCCGAAGCAGGGCAAGGCATCGCCAGACCCGGGAAATGCAAGGGGTTAGGGAATTCCCTTTCCTAGCCAAGGGAAGTTGTGACAGATGGCACTGGGAAAATTGGGTCACTCCCACGCTAATATTGCACTTTTCCAGTGGTCTTAGCAAATGGCACACCAGGAGATTATATCCCGCACATGGCTGAGAGGATCCTATGCCCATGGAGCCTCACTCACTGCTAGCACAGCAGTCTGAGATTGAACTGCAAGGCAGCAGTGAGGCTGGGGGAGGGGCGCCCACCATTGCTGAGGCTTGAGTAGGTAAACAAAGCGATCTGGAAGCTTGAACTGGGTGGAGCCCATCGCAGCTCAAGGAGGCCTGTCTGCATCTGTAGACTCCACCTCTGGGAGCAGAGCATAGCTGAATAAAAGGCAGCAGAAACCTCTGCAGACTTAAATGTCCCTGTCTGACAGCTTTGAAGAGAGTAGAGGTTCTCCCAACACAGAGTTTAAGATCTGAGAATGGACAGACTGCCTCCTCAAGTGGGTCCCTCACCCCTGAGTACCCTAACTGAGAGACACCCCCCAGTAGGGGCAGACTGACATCTCACATGGCAGGGTACCCCTCTGAGATGAAGCTTACAGAGGAACAATCAGGCAGCAACATTTGTTGTTCAGCAATATTCACTGTTCTGTAGCCTCCGCTGCTGATATCCAGGCAAACAGGGTCTGGAGTGGACCTCCAGCAAACTCCAACAGACCTGCAGCTGAGGCTCCTGTTAGAAGGAAAACTAACAAACAGAAAGGATATCCACACCAAAACCCCATCTGTACGTCACCATCATCAAAGACCAAAGGTAGATAAAACCACAAAGACGGGGAAAAAACAGAGCAGAAAAGCTAAAAATTCTAAAAATCAGAGCGCCCCTCCCCCTCCAAAGGAATGCAGCTCCTCCCCAGCAACAGAACAAAGCTGGACAGAGAATGACTTTGACGAGTTGAGAGAAGGCTTCAGATGATCAAACTTCTCTGAGGTAAAGGAGGAAGTTTGAACCCATCACAAAAAGCTAAAAACTTCAAAAAAAGATTAGACGAATGGCTTACTAGAATAAACAGTGTAGAGAAGTCCTTAAATGACCTGATGGAGCTGAAAACCATGGCACGAGTACTACGTGATGCATGCACAAGCTTCAGTAGCTGATTTGATCAACTGGAAGAAAGGGTATCAGTGATTGAAGATCAAATTAATGAAATGAAGCAAGGAGAGAAGATTAGAGAAAAAAGAATAAAAAGAAATGGACAAAGCCTCCAAGAAATGTGGGGCTATATGAAAAGACAAAATCTACGTCTGATTGGTGTACCTGAAAATGATGCGGAGAATGGAACCAATGTGGAAAATACTCTGCAGGATATTATCCAGGAGAACTTCCCCAACCTAGCAAGGCAGGCCAACATTCAAATTCAGGAAATACAGAGAATGCCACAAAGATACTCCTCAAGAAGAGCAACTCCCAAGACACATAATTGTCAGATTCACCAAAGTTGAAATGAAGGAAAAAATGTTAAGGGCAGCCAGAGACAAAAGTTGGGTTACCCCCAAAGGGAAGCCCATCAGACAAACAGAGGATCTCTCAGCAGGAACTCTACAAGCCAGAAGAGAGCAGGCGCCAATATCCAACATTCTTAAAGAAAAGAATTTTCAACCCAGAGTTTCATATCCAACCAAACTAAGCTTCATAAGTGAAGGAGAAATAAAATACTTTACAGACAAGCAAATGCTGAGAGATTTTGTCACCACCAGGCCTACCCTACAAGAGCTCCTGAAGGAAGCACTAAACATGGAAAGGAACAACCAGTACTAGCCACTGCAAAAACATGCCAAATTGTAAAGACCATCAATGCTAGGAAGAAACTGCATCAACTAATGAGCAAAATAACCAGCTAACATCCTAATGAAAGGATCAAATTCAAACATAACAATATTAAACTTAAATGTAAATGGGCTAAATGCTCCAACAAAAAGACAAAGACTGGCAAACTGGATAAAGAGTCAAGACCCATCAGTGTGCTGTATTCAGGAGACCCATCTCATGTGCAGAGACACACATAGGCTCAAAATAAAGGGATGGAGGAAGATCTACCAAGCAAATGGAAAACAAAATAAGGCAGGGGTTGCAATCCTAGTCTCTGATAAAACAGACTTTAAACCAACAAATATCAAGAGACAAAAAAGGCCATTACATAATGGTAAAGGGATCAATTCAACAAGAAGAGCTAACTCTCCTAAATATATACGAACCCAATATAGGAGCACCCAGATTCATAAAGCAAGTCCTTAGAGACCTACAAAGAGACTTAGACTCCCACACAATAGGAGACTTTAACACCGCACTCTCAACATTAGACAGATCAATGAGACAGAAAGTTAACAGGGATATCCAGGAATTGAACTCAGCTCTGCACCAAGTGGACCTAATAGACATCTCCAGAACTCTCCACCCCAAATCAACAGAATATGCATTCTTCTCAGCACCACATCACACTTATTCCAAAATTGACCACATAGTTGGAAGTAAAGCACTCTTCAGCAAATGTAGAAGAACGGAAATTATAACAAACTGTCTCTCAGACCACAGTGCAAACAAATTAGAACTCAGGATTAAGAAACTCACTCAAAACCACTCAAATACATGGAAACTGAACAACCTGCCTCTGAATGACTACTGGGAACATAACAAAATGAAGGCAGAAATAAATATGTTATTTGAAACCAATGAGAACAAAGACACAACATACCAGAATCTCTGGGACACATTTAAAGCAGTGTGTAGAGGGAAATTTATAGGACTAAATGCCCACAAGAGAAAGCAGGAAAGATCTAAAATTGACACCCTAACATCACAATTCAAAGTACTAGAGAAGCAAGAGCAAACACATTCCAAAGCTAGCAGAAGGCAAGAAATAACTAAGATCTGAGCAGAACTGAAGGAGATAGAGACACAAAAAACCCTTCAAAAAATCAATGAATCCAAGACCTGGTTTTTTGAAAAGATCAACAAAATTGATAGAGCGCTAGCAAGACCAATAAAGAAGAAAAGTGAGAAGAATCAAATAGATGAGATAAAAAATGGTAAAGGGGATAACAGCACTGATCCCACAGAAATACAAACTAGGATCAGAGAATACTATAAACACCTCTACGCAAATAACCTAGAAAATGTAGGAGAAATGGATAAATTCCTCGACACATACACCCTCCCAAGCCTAAAGCAGGAAGAAGTTGAATCCCTGAATAGACCAATAACAGGCTCTGACATTGAGGCAATAATTAATAGCCTACCAACTAAAAAAAGGCCAGGACCAGATGGATTCACAGCCGAATTCTACCAGAAGTACAAGGAGGAGCTTATACCATTCCTTCTGAAACTATTCCAATCAATAGAAACAGAGGGAATCCTCCCTAACTCATTTTATGAGTCCAGCATCATCCTGATACCAAAGCCTGGCAGAGATACAATAAAAAAAGAGAATTCTAGACAAATATACCTGATGAACACTGATGCAAAAATCCTCAATAAAATACTGGCAAACTGAATCAAGCAGCACATCAAAAAGCTTATCCACCATGATCAAGTGGGTTTCATCCCTCGAATGCAAGCCTGGTTCAACATACACAAATCAATAAATTTAATCCAGCATATAAACAGAACCAGCATATAAACAAAGACAAAAACCACATGATTATCTCAATAGATGCAGAAAAGGCCTTTCACAAAATTCAACAGCCCTTCATGCTAAAAACTCTCAATAAATTCGGTATTGATGGGATGTATCTCAAAATAATAAGAGCTATTTATGACAAACCCACAGCCAATATCATACTGAATGGGCAAAACCTGGAAGCATTCCCTTTGAAAACTGGCACAAGACAGGGATGCCCTGTCTCACCACTCCTATTCAACACAGTGTTGGAAGTTCTGGCCAGGGCAATCAGGCAAGAGAAAGAAATAAAGGGTATTCAATTAGGAAAATAGGAAGTCAAATTGTCCCTGTTTGCAGATGACATGATTGTATATTTAGAAAACCCCATGGTCTCAGCCCAAAATCTCCTTATGCTGATAAGCAACTTCAGGAAAGTCTCAGGATACAAAATCAATGTGCAAAAATCACAAGCATTTTTACACACCAATAACAGACAAACAGAGAGCCAAATCATGAGTGAACTCCCATTCACAATTGCTTCAAAGAGAATAAAATACCTAGGAATCCAACTTACAAGGGATGTGAAGGATCTCTTCAAGGAGAACTACAAACCACCGCTCAACAAAATAAAAGAGGACACAAACAATTGGAAGAACATTCCATGGTCATGGATAGGAAGAATCAATATTGTGAAAATGGCCATACTGTCCAAGGTAATTTGTACATTCAATGCTATCCCCATCAAGCTACCAATGACTTTCTTCACAGAATTGGAAAAAACTACTTTAAAGTTCATATGGAACCAAAAAAGAGCCCACATTGCCAAGTCAATCCTAAGCCAAAAGAACAAAGCTGGAAGCATCACACTACCTGACTTCAAACTATACTACAAGGCTACAGTAACCAAAACAGCATGGTACTGGTACCAAAACAGAGATATACACCAATGGAACAGAACAGAGCCCTCAGAAATAATACCACACATCTACAACCATCTGATCTTTGACAAATCTGAGAAAAACAAGAAATGGGGAAAGGATTCCCTATTTAATCAATGGTGCTGGGAAACCTGGCTAGCCATATGTAGAAAGTTGAAACTGGATCCCTTCCTTACACTTTATACAAAAATTAATTCAAGATGGATTGAAGAGTTAAAACGTTAGACCTAAAACCATAAAACCCCTAGAAGAAAACCTAGACATTACCATTCAGGACATAGGCATGGGCAAGGACTTCATGTCTAAAACACCAAAAGCAATGGCAACAAAAGCCGAAATTGACAAATGGGATCTAATTAAACTAAAGAGCGTCTGCACAGCCAAAGAAACTACCATCAGAGTGAACAGACAACCTACAGAATGGAAGAAAATTTTTTCAATCTACTCATCTGATAAAGGGCTAATATCCAGAATCTACAAAGAACTCAAACAAATTTATGAGAAAAAAACAACCCCATCAAAAAGTGGGCAAAGGATATGAACAGACACTTCTCTAAAGAAGACATTATGCAGCCAACAGACACAGGAAAAAATGCTCATCATCACTGGCCATCACAGAAGTGCAAATCAAAACTACATACAATGAGATACCATCTCACACCAATTAGAATGGCAATCATTAAAAAGTCAGGAAACAGCAGGTGCTGGAGAGGATGTGGAGAAATAGGAACACCTTTACACTGTTTGTGGGACTGTAAACTAGTTCAACCATTATGGAAGTCAGTGTGGTGATTCCTCTAGGATCTAGAACTAGAAATACCATTTGACCCAGCCATCCCATTACTGGGTATATACCCAAAGGATTATAAATCATGCTGCTATAAAGCACACGCACACGTATGTTTATCATGGCACTCTTCACAATAGCAAAGACTTGGAACCAACCCAAATGTCCATCAGTGATAGACTGAATTAACAAAATGTGGCACATATACACCATGTAATACTATACAGCCATAAAAAGGATGAGTTCATGTCCTTTTAAAGACATGGATGCAGCTGGAAACCATCATTCTCAGCAAACTATGGCAAGGATAAAAAACCAAACACTGCATGTTCTCACTCACAGGTGGGAATTGAACAATGAGGACACTTGGACACAGGAAGGGGAACATCACACAAGGGGGCCTGTCGTGGTGTGTGGGCAGGGGAGGGGGGATAGCATTAGGAGATATAGCTAATGTAAATGATGAGTTAATGGGTGCAGCACACCAATGTGGCACATGTATACATATGTAACAAACCTGCACATTGTGCACATGTACCCTAGAACTTAAAGTATAATAAAAAAAAATAATAAATTCCAAATTTTGTGATACCATCTGTTTAGAAATACATCCCAATTCATGCACATAGCACATCCCTAACTAATATTGCAATAGTTACTATTTTGTAGAGTGTTCAGCCCATTTTCTTCCTCAGCTTTCCCTGGATTCTGTGTGTTTGTGTTATGTGTACAACACATTTCACACATACACACTCACGTACATAAATATTTGGAATTGTATATACAGCTATTCAAAGTGTAAAACTCACAGAGCAGTGATGTGTGTCTCTGATAACATTTTGTTCCCTGTAGCCAATATACTGTTAGACACTGCTTACATGAATACTTAGGAGTAACAAACCATAACAATTTAAGAGATTCTCAAATAACATTTTTCCTTTATATAACTTGTTTTTTAACTGCGATATTTAGATTCAAGCTTAAATCTGAATTGCAAGAATGAAGACATTTCTTGATATTGCACAGGTAGGCAGAAATAATCAATCATTCAGAAGCTATATTATTCAGTCATAAATAAATGGAACTGATGAATAGAGAATACCATGATTGTGAGTGTCCCTGTTTCATTACAATGAACAATATGACTGCTTTTGAGTGAAAGAGGTCTGTTCCTGAGGCACTCATAGGTGTATACACATTGGGAGGAATGAAAGTAAAGGAATTATAATAATGCCCTGAGAGGAAAACACAGGAGCTTAGGAAACATATAGGCATGATGGTAACTATTATCATTGTCTTAAAATTAATTTGGTGAAGAGTTTCTCCTACAAACTAGAGTAGACAGGTGAATACACAAGGAAGAAGAATTTGAAACGGAAGCTTCCCAACTTTTGTAAATATTCTGAGTCAAACTTAAATTTCAGCAGCAGATGACAGCACAATGACTTAAATTTAACAGCCTAGTTCAAGACCCAATGAGTTCAGGAGGAAATGGTCTGAAAAAGGGAGAGTCAGACTGGGTCCAGGTAGTCTGGGTCACTTGAAACATGTCTCACCTCCCGCAGCATGTCTTCTCTCTCCACTTCATCCCCAAGTGCCTGTGGTCTTTTCTCTCTTGGGGTTTAACCACTCTGTCAATTGTCCTCACAAGATCTTGAGGTTTGGTAGCAGTGGATAGCTACAATGGATGAAATTATTTCACTGGGAACTAATGAAATGTAAACTTTGGTCTCTAAATTTCTATTTGCATTTATAAAATTGTGCTTAAATTGCACAGTCTGTTTGGGCAAGGTGGCTCATGCCTGTAAACCCAGCACTTGGGAGGCCGAGGTGAGAGGATTGCTTGAGCCCAGGAGTTTGAGAACAGCCTGGGCTCTATAGTGAGACCTTGTCACTACATAAAAATTAAAACATTAGCTGAACGTGATGGCATGCACCTGTAGTCCCAGCAACTTGGGAGGCTGAGGTGAAAGGATCCCTTGAGCCTCGAAGGCAGAGGCTGCAGTGAGCTGAGATCATGCCACTGCATTCCAGCCTGGGCCAGAGAGCAAGACCCTGTCTCAAATAATAATAAAAAAAAAAAAAACAAGAAAGAAAGAAACAAAAAGAAAAAGAAAAATATTTCGGCTTCACCAAACTTGGAGCCCCCCTTCCCTATTCACATATAAAAGTTTATATCATAGCAGCAGCAGGGAATATGAAACTATACCATTGAAAGTGTTCCCTTGCTTTCTGTCTTTACTCCTGGGCTCACAATTCTTTCTAATGTGTTTGGGAAAAGACACAAAGAGAAAATCAGAGGGCAGAATCCTCAACTTCTTAGAATGATTTTGCCTATTCAAATATGAGAGATTATTAGAAGCACACATGTTAAAATTCTTTAGAGAAGCTGTAAAAATAATATCTATACAATTCCATAAATCATGGTAAAACTACTGGACCCTACTCTCAGGGGAAACAATTAGGTAGAAAAATTAGAAGATGTAGAAATTCTGAAAGTCAGTTGAAGAACAAACAGGTGATTTTCCAGCCAAGGTTACTGGGTGTTTTAAACAGGAAGTAAAGCAAAATGTTTTAAATTACTGGCCTTGTTGTAACTTAGCAGTCAGAACAATCTAAAACAGGAGTTGTTTTTTGTTGTTTTTGTTGTTGTTTGGTTCATTGGTTGGTTGGTTGGTTGGTTGATTTTTGTTTAAAATAAATAGTTGATAAAAGGAGCTAACAAATTGTGTAAAGCCATTAAGAGCACCAAGACAGTAAACTGAAGGTGAAAACCATCAGTATTAAATGGAGAGATGAGGCAAGAGCAAGCGGCTTCCTGAGTGCTCAGTGAGATGCTGTGGTTATTAATGCTGGAAGCGGAATACTTCAAAAATGTTTCAACTTAACAAAATGTGTGACCGTGGATTCAAAAGGGCTGCCTGTTGCATGCCAGTTATTGATTCCTGAAATTATGAGTCTGTCACTTAACCCCCATTCCAACCCATCCTCACACATTATCCCTCATTTACCTTTATCTGAGGCGCTCATTTATCAAATAATACCAAATTATCAAATAATAATTTACACTATGGTAACACTTGGTTGAAAAAACAACCTGTATCCACAGTTGTTCTCACAACCTGCATGCACTTATTTTTTTCCACAAGTTCATGTATTTCTTTTAAAATAAATTAGGATATATTGGGTGCTTGTGTTTTCTATTTTCCCTACATGTTTGGAAGAGCTGTAATAATAAAAAAAAACTAGCTATTCAATTTCTTTACTGCCTTCAAAAATTAATTCAATCTGTTGAGCATGAATTACCTTATGATCCCCTTTTGTATTGTTCTATCAATGTGATCTGTATCTCATGATGTTCAGTTTTTCCACTGCACACACAGACCCAGTCTAAATAAATGTTGGCTGACTTTCTGCCCACCTCTTGCTGCTCAGATCTTTCTTAAAGAAAGGTTTTGCCATTCAGTTCCAAGGAGCACTATTGGAGCTAAGAGCCTCTAGGTGTTAGAACCTGTGGGAACTACCTGAGCTTTTGAGTCAAGGTCATGGACTTTCAGGTAGCCTCCCGCCAGTGACTGCACAGGAAGAACTTACTAGGGCTTTGCCATTTCTGCTCATGTGGGACTCCTCCATTGGCATATCTTTGTCCTGGAGTTCCCCATTAGCTTGGTTGAAGCCTCAGAGCTGCATAATTGTCTGAAGTTCCCCTTGCTCCATCCTACTTTCTCCACTTTTATCTTAATCAGGCATGGACCCCCAACAAACCTATTACACTGTTAACTTTGTCTCAACATCCTCTCCCTGAAGAATTTAACAAATACACTTTCTAATTACAACACTCTGAAGGAGGATACAAAATTTAAATACATACTTAGGGGTATCCTGGAAGCTAAATGATTGGTGACATACGGGATGATGGTTCTAATTCATACACGTATCTGTAAATATGTCTATGTGTAATTATTTGTATCTCTATTAAGGTAGACATAAATTCATATGGAGGTCTCTAACTAATCCATGACCACATGGCTCATTCTCATTGCTTCTCCTTGATTATCTGTAAACTCTGACTTCACAATAAGAAATCTGCTGCCACAATCCACCATCCATGTGCCTAATTGTTCAATTTCAGCATACATGAATAGCCCTATCAGAATAGTTAACCAGTATCCCCACTAAAGGGTTTATCAACTAGAAGCTAAATGATTTGTGACATATGGGATGATGATTCTAATGTATACATATATCTATAAATATGTCTATGTGTAATTACTTGTACCTGTATTAAGGTAAACATGAATTTATATGGAGGTCTCTAACTGTAATCCATGACCACGTGGGTCATTCTCATTGCCTCTCCTTCATTATCTGTAAACTCTGACATCACAATAAGAAAGCTGCTCTCACAATCCACCATTCATTTACTTAATTGTTCGATTTCAGCATACATGAATAGCCCTATCAGAATAGTTAACCAATATCCCCTCTAAAGGGGTTATCAACTAGAGTGCAATGTTTACAGATGGTTCCTTTTGGCTTTAGTTAGTCTTAAGGATTTCACTCATAACTAGGGTTACTTAGGTCATTACCATTTTCCCTCATCCCCTTCAGTAAGGTTGTTTCATATATTTTGATATCGTGTTTTATCATAATTTTCCATTCATCCTGGGATTTTCTGACCTAATAAGTGATGCAGCACTCTTTGTGCAATAAAGTTCTGTGGGCTTTGACAAATATGTAGTGTTAATTATCCAAAATTACACTGTCATATAGAATAATTTCACCACCATAGAAACAATCTTGTCCTTCACTTAGCCTGCCTCCTCCCTACACTATGCTTAGACATGTGGCAATCACTGATTTCTTTTTAGTCTTTTTGTTTTTTGCTTTTTTTCAGAATATCATATAATTGGAAGTATATACTATGTAGCTTTCTGAGACTAGCTTTGTTTACTTAATTGTCTATATTAAAGATTTATCCAGGTACTTCTGCGGCTTAATAGCTCATTTCTTTTTATTAGTGAATAAAATCCCATTGTATAGATGTACCACAGCTTGTTCACTCACTTATTACAGAACACCTTTTTTGCTTCCATTTTTTGGTAATTGTAAATAAGGTGCTATTAACATTGTATACAGGTTTTTGTAAGGACATAAATTTTCAAATCAGTTGGCTTAATACCTAGAAGTGTGATTGCTGAATCATATAGCTTTGTAGAGAACTGTAGAGCTGTCCTCTAAAGTAGTTGTATAATTTTGAACTCCTATAGCAAAGAAACAGAACTGCTGCTGTACATCCTTGCCAGTAATTGGTAGTATCTTTTTTGTATTTGGCATGTTAATAAATGCGTATTGATATCTCACAGCTGTTCTAATTTTAAATTGCCTAATGATAAACAATGTTGAGCATCTCTTCATACAGTTATTTGCCATTTTCTGTCTTTTGTGGTGAAATGATTCTTCAGATCCTTTACCTACTTTTTGGTATTTTTTAAATTGAGATAAAAATTCACATAATTAACTCCTTCAAAGTGTATAATTTAGTGGCATTTAGTACATTCACAATTCTGTGCAACCATCACCTTTATCTCATTCTGAAACACTCTCATTATCCCAACAGGAATCTCCTCTCTTTCTCCTCTCTCCACTTCCTAGCAACCACTAGTCTGCTTTCTGTGATAAGGATTTACCTGTTTTGTATATCTCGTATCAGTGGAATCATGCAGTATGTACTCTTTTGTTTCTGGCTTCTTTCACTTACCATAATATTTTAGGTTCATCAACATTGTAGAGTATATCCACACTTAATTACATTTTATGTCTGAATAATACTTGTTTTATTAATATACCACATATTGTTGATTCATTCATTAGTTTGTAGACATTTGTGTTGTTTCTACCTTTTGGCTAATGTAAGTAATGCTGCTATGACCATTCATGTACAAGATTTTGTTTAAATACCTGTTTTAATTCATTGGATAGATTCTGTGGAGTAGAATTGCTAAGCCAAATGGTAAGTCTATGTAACTTTTTGACGAACTGCCAAATTCCTCAGCACAGAAGCTACACCATTTGACATTTTCATTACTCATGTATGAAGGGTCTAATTTCTCCATATCCTGAACAACATTTGTTATTTCTCATTTTGTTGTTGTCATGTTTTGTTTTTGTTTTTTGATGACATTCTAGTGAAAGTGAATGGCATCTCATGGGGCTCTGATTTATATTTTCTTAGTAATATTGAGCATCTGTTCATATTCTTGTTAGTTATTTGTATATTTTCTTTGGAGAAATGTCTATCAAAATTATTTGCTTATTTTTGAACTGGGTTGTTTTTTGTTGCAGAGTTGTAGGAGTTCTATATATAGTCTGGATATTAATCCCTTGTCATATGTATGATTTGGAAATATTTCCTTCTAGTCTGTAGGATGTCTTTGGTTGTGTTGATAGTGTCCTTTCAGGCACACATCTTGCTAATTTTGATGAGGTTGAATGTATTTACTTGTTCTTTTGATGCTATGCTTTTTGTGTCACAACTAAGAATCCAGTGCCAAAGCCAACCTGTATAATTGGAATGTTTATTTACTTATTAGTAAGTTTTAATCATTTTTATTTATTTTGAATACAAGTCCTCTATTAGATGTCTATTTTGAAAATATTTATTTCAGACTGTGTATTGTCTTTTGATTTTTTAACAATGCATTCAGCAGAGCTTATTTAAATTAAGTCTAATTCATCAACTTTTTTCATGTATTGTGCTTTTGATGTTGTATCTTAAAATTTATTGTCAAACCTAACATCACCTACATTTTCTTATTTTTTGTTTCTACAAGTTTTCTATTTCTAGACTCTATTCTGTTCCATTGATCTATGTTCCTTGAAAGGAATATTGAAAGTTCAAAATATACTTGCTAGGTATTTTCTTCCTCTTTCAAGTTGTGTATGTCAATTTTTCTTTATTTATTTTGAAACTATGTTGTCAGATAGGTATGCATTTTTTATTTTTTGTTTTCATGGAGAAATAGACATTTCATGGCATTATGAAATATCTATTTTTCCATTACTTTGGTTTTCAACAGTTCTTCTGTGAGGAACTCAGTGTGGCTCTGTTTTTATTTATTCTGTTTGTGGCTTTCTAAGATTCCCAAATCTATGGGTTAATGTCTTTCATCAATGATACTTTGCCTCATTTTCTCTCTCTTCTTCTTTTGTGACTTCAGTTACGTGTATGGTAGAATGTTTGGTATTGTCTCAATATTCTATGATGCTCTGTTCATTTTTCTATCTCTCTTTGTATCATTTTTATTGATCCATGTTAGCTTTCACTGTTCTCAAATTTTTCTGTGTACAATCTGCTTTCAAACATATCCAATGGATTCAATATTTTAACTTTTATAACTTTAATTTTAAAACCCTTATTTGATTGATTTTAAATTTAAATTTATCAGATTAAAGTTCCTTAATTTCTTCAACATATTTATAGTAGTTATTTTAAAATCCACATATGCTAATTCACATGTCTGGCTCATATGTCTATTGGTAACTATTGACTTTTTCCATATAGATTACATTTTACCATTCCTATTAATGCCTGCTTCTGAAAATTGTATTAGAATTTATATATTAAACATATCATTTCTTCTATGCTACACAGGTGTACCTATGTATTATCCATGTATTTTACTTAAAAGCACTTAAATTATTAGCAGATCCTTTTAATACTGCTAAAGATTAGGTTTTGACTTTGCCAGGGAAAGTCTATTTTAGTATTCTTCTTTCTACTAAGGAACAGCCTTTACTATTAGGTTATGAACGTTATTCTCAGGAGGATGTCTCACTGAGATCTCAACTTTAAATAAAAACTCCAGCTATCTCCAGGTATCTCCAAATCTAACATCTATTTTCAGCTCTCAAACCCTCGTGTATGTTCTGCTAGACCTTGTGCAATCTCATCCTGCCCACATGAAATCTAAGATTTAGCCAATAATTAATGTGCCAGCCCAAAGCAAATTTTACATACTCCTCTAAAGTATTCTACCTTGCAAATTACAGTTACCTTAACATCTCTGAAGTCTGCTATGTTTCTTCCATGAAGTGAAAATTCAGCTCTCTGCTGTTACTCTAGTTTTCTACACATTTGACAAATATCCCTAGGAAACCTGAGTTGAATGTGGAACTCAGTCTATATACAATATAGCCAAATTATATATGCTGTGGTCTGGGAATCAGTGTTTTTTGTTAAACTCCCCAGTAATTCTAATGGCAGCAAAAGTGAGCAACCAGTGCCATAAAAGACATTGATACTTGTTGAGAAGCAGATAGAAACTCTGGCTTTCTATCATTGGAAATGTACATAGCTGAACGAGCATATTGAATATCTTAACATAATTCCATTTTAAGGAAATAAAAGATACTATCTTAATACCATAAGCTATGCATAGTTTGTTTACATTGATAATAGAGAATGGGGACTTGAAGGAGAAAGTTGGAAGGCTCAGACCAAAGAGAGAATAAAGAGGGTTTTGAGGATGTATTAGTCTGTTTTCACACTGCTATAAAGAACCCCCTGAGACTGGGTAATCTATAAAGGAAAGAGAGGTTTAATTAATCCACATTTCAGCATGGCTGGGGAGGCCTCAGGGGGAAGGTGAAGGGGATGCAAGGCACCTTCTTCACAAGATGACAGGAGAGAGAAGTGCCAAGTGAAGTATAAACCATCAGATCTCATGAGAACTCACTCAGTATCATGAGAACAGCACTGAGGAGACTGCCATCCTTTCCCATGGGGAGAGACCAAGTGGAGGTAATTGAATGATGGAGGCAATTTGGATGTCCAGGCAGAAGTTTGCTGCAGGGGCAGAGCCCTCATAGAGAGCCTCTGCTAGGGCAGTGTGGAAGGGAAAAGTAGGGTAGGAGCCCCAACACGGAGTCCCTACTGGGGCATTGCCTAGCAGAGCTGTGAGAAGAGGGCCACCATCCTCCAGACCCCAGAATAGTAGATCCAACCACAGCTTGCACAGCACCTGGAAAAGCTGAAGACACTCAATGCCAGCCATGAAAGTAGCCAGAATGGGGGCTGTACCCTGCAAAGTCACAGGGGGAGAGTTGCCCAAGACAGAGGGAACCTACCTCTTGCATCAGTGTGACCTAGATGTGAGACATGAAGTCAAAGGAGATCATTTCAGAGCTTTAAGATTTGATTGCCCTGCTGAATTTTTGATTTGTGGCCCCTTAGTTTTGTCCAATTTCTCCCATTTGGAACAGGTGTATTTATCCAACAGCTGTACTCCCATTGTGTCTAGGAAGTAACTAACTTACTTTTGATTTTACTGACTCATAGGCCGAGGGATTTGCCTTGTCTAAGATGAGACTTTGGACTTGAACTTTTGGGTTAATGCTGGAATGAATTAAGACTTTTGGGGACTGTTGGGAAAGTATGATTGGTTTGGAAATGTAACAAGAACATGAGATTTGGGAGGGCCCAGGGGCAGCAGAATAATATGATCAGGCTTTCTGTCCCCACCCCAGTCTCATCTTCAATTGTAATCCCCATAATCCCCACATGTCAAGGGAAGACCATGTGGAGGTAATTGAAACATGGTGGCAGTTTCCCCCATGCTGTTCTCATGATAGTGAGCTAGTTCTCCTGACATTTGATGGTTTTATAAGGGGTTCTGCCCCCTTTGCTTGGCACTTCTCCCTCATGATGCCTTGCTTCCCCTTTGCCTTCCAACATGATTGTAAGTTTTTTGAGGCCTCCCAAACCATGGAGAATTGTGAGTCAATTAAACTTCTTTCCTTTCTAAATTACCCAGTCTTGGGCTTTTCTTTATAACAGTGTGGAAACACACTAATATAGATGGTGAGTGAGACAGGAGACCTACAGGAACTAAGATAAGAAATAATAAAAAAAAATGCTAGCAGATCCACCAGTGTCTTTCATGAGGAAAGATATCATAAAATGTGAGGAGACCTGATCGATTAGAGGGAGCTTCTTACGGAGGAATTTAGAAGGAAACTGTGGGTGTTTATACAAACCTCTTGTGCTTGAGGAAACATTTAGAATGAGCTGGGCAGTAGTGGTTGACTGGGAAAAGAAACAGGCTGGAAAAATAACAACCACCCAGGAGAAGACAAAGCAGAAGGCAGGATCCCAAATGGATAAGGAAAAAAGATGAGGTAGGAATGTAGGTTAAGCCAAAGCAAAGAGAAGAGATCTGCAGAGTTATCTAACAAGTCAGTCTGCAGCATTCAAAATGCCTTTTTATGTGCTTATGTAAGTGTAGTTAATGCACAGGAATGACAGCCTGTTTAAAATGTTCTTAGTTAGAGCTAACCATCATGGGTTAATAGTGACCAAAAGGAGGAAGACCTTCAGAATTATGAGAACACCATGAGAATCACAGAAACTTGGAGTTAGGAATAAGTGTCATGGGTAGGTATGAAGAAAGCTTTCTCTGAAAGACCACCAAGTTGTAGGAGCTTGAGACTCCCTAATTAATCTACAAACAGGGAAGAAAAGGAGGCATTCTATAACACAGTTTCGAGAAAGACTGTAAAGCAACATCTTTGGAGAGAATTAAGGGAGAGTATTTCCAGTTGCTCGTATTAGACTGTCTTTTATTTGGTGGTCAAGGAGCCAACTTTTAAGACCTGTGGGCCAGGCAAACTGAGACCCCCAAATCTGCTGCCATCAGGTCAGAACAATCAGAGGGAGCTCAGGTCAATGTGTCAGGAAATGTATGCCAAGCTGTCACGATGTCTGGGATTTTTCATTTTTATAAATTAGAAGAGACAGAATAAATGCATTTCTGATAGCTCCTGAGCAATTTAAAAATAAAAATGACATCAGATTTTAGACAAGGTGCTGGACAACTCGTTATTACAGAAACAGTCTGATTCCAGATTTCAATTTTTTGTATCTTGGCCTTTTTTTAAAAAAAGGAATCATTCTTTTACTTTCCTTTATATCCATCCTGTCTTTTCTATTTTTCTGAGTTTCTTTTTTTTCCTTCAGTCTCTTTACTGCTCTTTTTCCTTATTCTAAGAGAGAAATAGAGGTTGGATAGTGTTGGGGCTCAGAAAACAATACCACAAAATGAAGGCCTCAGAAACAGTTTCTCTCTGATCTTCTTCTGCCCTCCTGTCTCTCTCTCCTTATTCTCCTCCAAGGAAACTCACAGAAACTGAAATTCCTCTTTCTCAAGGTATATCATGGAAGCCAGAGCCTCTTTTCCCCAAAGCCAGCCACAAAGCTTAACAACATTACTCAAACCTTTCGCAGTTATTTTGTGTAACAGCTAGCCATTAACAAATTTAAAAACCTCATCCCAGAAGGGTCTAGCCACAAACCCAGGAAGAGAGAAATGCCACACGGAGAAGCCAAGAAGAATATGAACAGACAGGCCTTGCTGGGCTTCCCCACTCAGTCTATTTCCATTGACTGCATGGCTGTCCCTGCTTCATCAAACATAAGCATCAAATCAGATCACTTCTCTGCTGTCTTTGAGGTCTTCAATCTGGAGGCTTTTGTGGCTTGTAAAGCTATGATTCAAATAAATTTGCTATGCTTTTATTTTGTTAGCTTATCTTTATTTTAGGGGTGTTGGCCATGACCCTCCTCTGTCTGCTTTCCTCCCCTACAATAGCCAAATGCTCCTTATGTATTCCACAGACCCCTGGATATCCATCAAATTCAAATATCCTAACCTTCTAGATGAATACCTGGCCACAAGCGCAGGACTCATTAACTCACATTTGCATCCTCATTATCTAAATGAACAGTTTAGAGCTTCTCTCTCAGCCTTATCCCTGAAAGGTGAACCTCTTCTCCCCTCACATCTCTTTCTCTCTCTTCACCCTCCCTCCCTCTCTCTCTCTCTCACACACACACATACACACACACTAACCTGCTTTCTTGAATGCCAGTTTTTCGGGGCCCGTCGAGCATCCATAGGCCAGGTGTCCTTGGCCTAGACCATTCTCTTTACCAGGAGGGGCTGGGAAAGAGGCCAAGGACTCACTTTAATAGGAATGATGTATTTTCTAGTGATTTATCACTTCCTCCATAAATTCAGGAAACACGTCTCTGCTGAGCTAATGATTTATTAAGAAGACTTTCAAGCAGTAAATCCTCTCTCTTCCCATTCTCTGGGCAGTAATGGCAACGTTCAAGTCTCAGAGAAATAGGAGCCTGACCTTTGCAGAGGTGACAACCTTTCTAAAAAGCAGTTACACTTGCTAAAGTCACAGTGGGAGGCCTTGAGAAGAGCCAGGAACCCGTTTCGAAGTCGTGACTCTTACCTCTAATGGAGCAATATGTTCTAGATGAACAGGCTGGGATCCAGGGACAGAGCAACAGCTCCTTAGAGTAACTAGGCCAGGTATTAATTTTTCCCTGTCAGCTCCAAACCAGTTTTTCTTTTTCCTGCTTTGTGATAGCAGAGCTGAATTCTGCAGAATGCATTTTCATTTATTTTTAAACAAACAACACCTGTATAACCCTTCAACCAGCTTCCCTAAATAGTTATCATCTTATATAACCAGATCATAATTACAAAGGCTGAGAGAGATTAACATCCATACAATGCTACTAAATTCTCCACCTATCTTATTTATATTTTGAATTAAGGCAGAGGCTCTCCCTAACCTCTCTGCATCCCATAAGATAGAGTAAACATAGAGTCAAATAGAGGAAGAAGTTAACTCTCTAAATATCTCCCTAACCTCCCTCCATCCGTACTGTAATGCATACCTTGGCATACCATGGGAGTCCCTCCTTCAGAACTTAGTCACCATTCCTTTTGCTTGCAGAAGTTTTTCCTGGTACTAGCTTCCACATGAGCTTTTCCCCAGCAGTTGTTCGAAGCTGACAGGGCTGCCTCATCCAATTTCAAGCTTCTCCCCAGGCATATCCCATATTTTATGACTGGTGAATGTATGATATAAAAGCTAAACATCCTTGTTTTAATTTGAAACATCTCTTACAGGCCACCAAGGTAAAATGGAGAGACACTGAAAGTCATTTTTTCTCCAGCACAATTTTCCCAGTGGCACTCAACTCCTAAAGGAATATCACATTACATGATAAAGAGAAACACCTCTGGCTGCTGCTGTTGTATTTATTTTTCACAGCAGGAATCAACATTTAGTTATTTACTGTGTAGGGAGACTAACGCATCTGTCATAGCATGCTGGTGAATATTTATTTTAATTTATTAATCATTAACAATTCTTAAGCCATTCATCACAGTATTGTTAATATATTTTGTTCCTTTGAGGCGAGATACCCAGAGGTAGTATGTCACCCCCTGGAATTCCATTGCTATTTCTGGTGTCAATAAAATGTATTGCTAAGCATAAAAATGAAATATTATCTAAGATTGTTTATTGTGTTAAAGACTACTAAATTAGGAAAGTAAAATTGTCTGGATTGTAGAAGGTTGATTTTCCTTGTTAAGTGTAGACTGAAATTCTCTTCTTCTTTTTACTAGGATATTTTTTTCAAATGGCAAAAGATTTAGTTGGCCATTCAAAATTTATTGCATAACAGATGGCTCTCAAATATTGTTCTGGTAGGACTTTATTGTTTTACAAAATTACATATAAGTAAGGCCAGTTTGCACTCTTTCAGCATAAAATTGACATGTGTTTACTCAGATACATTCACACTTATATTTTGAGTGACTTACTTGGCAAGAAAATAATTTCACACAACATATATGGGTTGAATATTGTGACCCTCTACAGAAAACAATAAAGTATATCTCAGTATTTATAAGACAACCTGCATTAAACAGTGGTTAGCTTTTCTTTGCTTTATTAGGAAAACATTAATTTATTCCAAAAATACTGGGTAATTGGCATGTGTATTTCAGATATATAAATACACAAGGATCTATAGGGACAGAAATGGAAAAAGCATCCTCTCATTTTTTAGAACATTAATACTATAGGTTTCTATTTTCAAGGTACTGCTTATATTAATTTTACTTGTATGAGTTATATTTCTTAATCAGTTTTAAATTTATCCCTTGTTTGTCTTGTTTGTTCATCTGTAAGCTCTGACAGAGGTTGATCATAAGTTGGTAGACCACTATGCAATGTCAGATATGTTAGTTCCTTGGAACTTACCTGGTTGATATACTTCCCAATTTTATTGGTTGCAAAATTCATTCTGAGTTGCCTAAGGTCATACAACTAATTGGACTCAGAGTAGAAATTAAAATTCAGTTCTTTAGTGTACTAGCTTTTCTTGCTGTTATTTATTAAGAAGTTTAAGTAAGAGTAGTTAACCATTTACTTTTATTAAAAATGCTAAGAACCTACCGTGTGTCAGGCACTTGGGATGTAGAAATTTATTAGATAAGCATAATGTTTTAACTCTCATTATTTATAATATAATGTATGGGACACTAAAATATAAACTAACTGTGTTGGGAATCTATCTCATGGTCTTTCGCAAAATCTTGATACAATCCAGTGGTATTTTAGTAGAGTCATTTAAGGGGCAGTGTAAAGAAGGTACTTGAAGAGCCAGAGTGAAATCAGACAGAAAAGTAAGAGATCACAGTGGTATAAATGCAAATAGTGATAGGTTGGTTCCACAAGGAAACAAATTCTGATAAAGAGACACACGTAGTTTACTGCAGGGCTTGGGTGAGGGAAGCCAACTTGGGCAGAGGGAGATGTTGAACTATGATGCTGCTAAATCAGAGGTTTTAATGCATTCGACAGGGCTGAAAATGGCCTGTTAGAGATGTTTCAAGTTAAAACAAGAATGTTTAGCCTTTGTACCATACATTGACCAGTCATACGATATTGGCTGTGCCTGGGGAGGCGCTTGAAATTGGATGAGACAGTACCTGTCAGCTGAGAGCAACTGCTGGGGAGAAGCTAGCACCAGGTAAAACTTCTGAAATCAAAAGTAATGTTGACTGAGTTCTGAAGGAAAGACTTGCATGGTTGACTGAGTTCTGAAGGAAAGACTTGCAAGTTATATACTACAGTAGGGATGGAGAGAGGTTTGGGAGATATTTAGAGACTTGACTTCTTCCTCTACCTGACTCTATTTTTACTTTATCTTATGTAAAATGGAGACTTACTGAGCACAAGACAAATACTCTTCCACTACCCTCTCCTTTCACACGCATCATGTGGATTCTGTGTGTGCTAATCAAACCTCACAAGCATGTGACCACTTACCTCACTATGTACCCTCTCTCTTCCTTTTTTCCTCCCTCTTTTCTTTCCTACCTGCTTTTTTCCTCTTTAAATACTGAAATACTGAATACTTCAAAGCTCTCTTTAGAAAAAGTGGGGGCCACAGATCCTACTGTGACTTCTGTCTCTGTTTCCTGGGTCCATCCTCAACCACGGTAAAATAAACTTCTAAATTGATTGAGACCTGTCTCAAATACTATTTGTTTCACAGTACTCAACAATGTTTAGTGCTACCCAGAGCATGAGGAAAATAGGATTAAGAAAATCCAATTGGAACTTGACAATAGGGAAGTGATTTCTGACCATAGGATGGAGATAGGATTAAAAAAATTAATGGAAACTGATTTAATGGGGACCACAACAGGGTACCACTCTTTTAAATATTTTCTCTATGAAGTGATATGAGAAACATGTCAGGGGCTGGAGAGAAATAGGAGACCCATGGAGGGTTTTTTAAAAATTAGTTTTAATTTTTAAAGAGTATTTGAACATTTAGGAAAGAGTGAAGCATGAACAAGGAACCAAGGTCTCTTAACAGAGGGCTGGAGCAGAGTGCAATACACAATGGAGTGGTTAGATTTAAGAGGAGAAAAGACACAATTTTCTTTTTAACAGAAGAGAAAATTGAGACAATACAAACCAATGGTGGTCAGTTTATAGTTAGTAAGTTAGTGAAAGTAATGAGGCCTAGAATCTAAGGTCAAGAGAGAAGTCAGATGGGGCTGATAGGGAAAAACTGCAGGCTGAGAATTTAACATTCAAAGTCTTTCTAACACAGTCTCTCTGCACCTCAATCATACCAGTAGTCAGTGTCTTTCTTTTCTTTGAAATCTTTAAAATGTATTGAATAAATGGAGTAAATGAGTAAATCTGAGTTTTAGTGAAACATAATAAAGGACTCTAAAAGGAGCTAAAATCTTGATTTTACGAATGAAGAATCCAAGGTTCAGAGAGGCTTCTGTGACTGACCTAATATCATACAAATAGTAAATTGTAGAGTGAGGACTGAAATAGAATAAAATAACTAATAATAATAGACTGTTTGACACTTATACACCAAGTATCACATACATTATATTACCAATGTTGTAGGACTTTTTTCTTAGTTCAGCTAGGAGCCGGGTTCTTGTCACACAGCCATGAGAGATTAGGCTCTCAGATACTTTGAAGGGTGAGAAAAAATGGACTTCATTGGGCAAAAAGGGAAAAAAGGGGAAATAGGGACACTCTGCAAAGCCAGAGTCCTGCTAGTGTGCTTCTTGCCTCGCAGATGGACTCCCAGGTTCCACCGAGGAAAAGGAGGGGCCAAGCTCTTCCGCACTGCAAATGGTGTAACCTTCCCAATACTCCACGCCAGTGCACATTCCTCCCAGTGCACAGGTTGGTGGGAGCTTCTACCAAGGAGCCCTTCCCACCTGGCTGTCTCATTGGTGAATCTCAAGAACTCTGGAAGGGAGCAATAAGGTGGAGTGGTTCAGAATAGGATCTTTATAATTGGAGAAATCTTGGTTTAAATGTTGTCTCCACCTATCTTGTGACAATATATTAGTCATCTAATTTCTTTGAGCCTTACTGTCTCATCATGTAAAACATAAATTCTAAAACTCACCTTATAAAGCTTTTGTGAGAGCTGGGTGCAAATATCAAGTGATTAGCTTGGAATGGGGATAATGGCAAAAATTGGGAAAACTTAGCTATCATAATTACTCCATTGTACACATAAGAAAGGTAAAATCATCTCACTCTGAAGCCACTTATGGATCTAACAAACCTTGAAGAAAACTGAAGCTAAAAGTTGGTATCAGAGACCAGTCATTTGAATTACACACAGAGACCCCCCAAAAAATGCCCCTTTCAAAAGTGAGAGAACATTGAAATGCCACCTCCACCTGAAAACAAACAAACAAAAAACAGAAAGGATGATAATAAAATGAAGAAAAAGGAAACTACCTACTGCACTAGCCACAATTTGAGACAGGGCCAAGCCAGCCCGTATGGGGATTCTGTGTGAATTAAGAAAAGACATTCCCTCCTGGACATCAAATAGAAAAGGTGTTCTGATGGGACCAACCCCACAGTAGCTATGCAGGTGAGGAAACAAAATTCTAAATAATCACACAAGTGCATTCATTTTAGAGAAGTGTAAAAAGTGTATTTATAATTATCCTCTTTTGACTGAGAACTTACAGAAATGACTACTGAGAAGTAAGTGTTGAAACATGTGAAAACCAATAACCAGACCAATTCAGTATGAGAGATAAGACTCCAGGCCTACAAAATATTCTGGGAAAATGATAAGAAGCCCAAAATTGCCTGCATCCAATCTTAGGAAAAAAAAAACAACAACACACACACACACACACACACACACACACACACACAACAACAACAACAACAACAACTAAGTAAATGAATGGGGAAGGAAACTATAATTAAACCAAAAATAAAATTCTAAGCCCCACAATCAATTGTATGAACCTCCTCTCTTGACCAAGAAGATGCCAAAGAAACCTGAAAAATTAGTTCGGGCCATGACTAGAAGGGGTGATAACAAGTGACTCACTATACCCTCCTCCCTTTGGAATTTAGACGTAACTGACCAACATTAACGTTAAAATAGATGTCATAAGACTGACAAAATAGACTCTTCATAACAATCAGATACTAACCTCCAACCTGAGTGTGTTATACAGTCAAATGACAGATAGCAGGCCCTGAAGGAAATCAAAGCCTTTTACCCCAAAATATACTTCTTTGATATGTTTGGAATTGCCCTGCAAAGCCATCTCTTGTGGGGAAAATTTGCATTCTGTAGATTATCTCCTTCCCTTACTGGGTTTAAGAATTTAAAATCTTTTATGCCAAAGTATATATCTTTGACATAATTTGGAATGGCCCCGCAATGCCATCTTTTGTGGGGAAATTTGCATTCTGTTGATGATCTCCTTCCCTTACTGGGTTAAGGAAATTAATTTATCCCAAAATATATTTCTTTGACATATTTAGACATTACTACCATTTCACCATCAGGCAGAAGTGGCTTTGCAAAGCTGTCTTAAGTGGAGAAAATTTGCACCTGTAGAGAATCTCCATTAATGCAACCCCTTCCCCTTTCTATGCATTTCCCTGATCCAGAAAAGACTGAGAGTCAGACACCTTTAAAAATCTGAAAATAAACATTTACCATCTTCTCTGTCTGAAGGAACGTTTTGAAGGAACGTTCATCTACATAGCAAGGCCATCTTTGCTAGCCAAGCTTCTTACTTTCTCTTTTAACCTCTCTTGCCACTAAACTTGATTTATCTATTTCTGGTCATGCTCTGAGTCTGCATAATTTACTGGCCTCAGGATAGTATATAAGTTTCTGAAACTCATTGGAAAGTTGGGTCTTTATTCTGAAGGCTCACATGTACACATGTTAAATAAATTTGTATGCCTATTCTCCTATTAATCAATCTGCCTCATGTCAGTGATTTTTAGTGGACCTTTAGGGAGCTAAGACCCTATGGCCCCGCAAGGTCTTTTCCACGAAGTCTGACACCTTTTAAGATCTGATAAGAGACATGTGCATCTATTCTCTCTGGAGTCTGCTACTTAGAGTCATCACCTACATAACAGGAATCAGTTTCTACAACCCTCTTTATCTTAACTCAAGCATTTCTTTCTACTGACTTCAACTCTTTAGGCAAAGCTAACCTTTTTCAACCAATTGCCAATAATAAAATGTTTGAATCCACCTATCACCTAGAAACCTATTTTGAGATATCTTGCCTTTCAGGGCCAAATCAATGTTTACTTTACATGTATTAATATGTGTCTTTGTAACTTCTGTCTCCCTAAAATACATAAAACCACGTTGTAACCCAATCCCCTTGGGCACATGTTCTCAGGACCTCCTGAGGCTATGTGATGGGCATGGTCGCTAACATCTGGCTCGGATGAAACATCCTCAAATATTTTACGGAGTTTGGCTTTTTTCATCAATAATAAGAAAGTCAAAGATTCAGATGTAGAAGAAAATACAGCTTAAGAAGGACGATATTACTCACAAGGGTTTATGGCAGGGGAAATATAAATTAAAGTAAGAGGTTTAATTTCTCTCCTGAATATAAAGGAAGAAACTTTTCTTTCCTTCATTTCTTAAAGCATTTACTTCAGAAAACTCTTAAGTTGTTTTCTGTCTCTTTGAAAAGCAGGTAAGTCTTTTTAAACCCTAAATAAGTCTCTTGCTAGGTTTAAGACTTAAGCATTTCTTTCCAAAAACATGGGGGCTATCTCTTTGAAATGTAATTATCAAGATAGCACTTTTATCTCCCAGTGATTGTAGGAAGGTAGCAACCTTCACAGATGCCTTGTCCTAAGTTGCAAAAATACTTCTTGTCATAAAGATATTATAAGTTTATTTTTCCTCTGGATAAAGCAAAACAGCAAACACAGGTGCTCACCAGGTGAACTACGTATGATAAATGGTGCTGTTCAGTTCGATTACTTGAGGACTAGTTCTTGTTTATCTTGAGAACATACATGTAATGGATTGTATCTGCTTGGCAGTATAAAAATGTAGATTTCTTTCAGTCTACAACTTCTAGCACATTGCTTGTGATGCAATTAAGTTCTGATTCAATGCTCATTCAGTAATAAAATTGGTTTCTTTCTCTTCTACCTTTTCGAAGAGGTTTTCTGGGTGAGGGAAAGACTTCTTAATTATATTTTCTCAACATTTACAACTATGTAACGGCAAACAAAAAACTTCAAGATGAACTTAAAGACAAGAGGAAATGATGTCAGAAGTAAATGAAGGGGAATAGTCCAGATAGACCTAAGGTTGAAAATTCAGTACCAAGGCAGAAGTAATAAATTAATTAGAAAAACATGGAACAAAATAGTTATCTTGAAAAAACTCAAATACTAGGATATAGAAAGAAACAGAGATTATAAAATTAGGTAGCAAATAAAAAAATTCATGTAAGAAAATTTCTTGTTTGTGGAAAAAAAAAGTCCAATAAATAATTTGCTTAAAAATATAAAAATCTATTTCTAAAATTAATTTTTAAAACCTGAATATTTAAAGGGACATACAGTATACCATAAAAAAATAGACATAAAATACTAAATTCTAACTCATATAACAGTTAAGCTACAGAACTACAAGAATAAGAAAACAATTCTCCCAGGAAAGCAGAAAAATTATATGTTTTAAATTAGACTGGTTTCAGACTTTCCTGCATCAAAATTTAAAGTCAAAAGATAAATGATTAGCATCTAAAGTTTGTCAATCAAAGAAAGAATTTAGGAATGAAGAAACTGTGATTTTTTTTTAACTGGAAAGTGGTAGTAAGAAGTTAATCCATTCAAATTTAGATACAGTATTACTATAAAATTATCTCAAAATAATAAGAGCTATTTATGACAAACCCTTAGCCAATATCATACTAAATGGGCAAAAGCTGGAAACATTCCCTTTAAAAAACAGCACAAGACAAGGATGCCCTCTCTGACCACTTCTATTCAACATAGTATTGGAAGTTCTGGCCAGAGCAATCAGGCAAGAGAAAGAAATAAAGAGTATTCAAATAGGAACAGAGGAAGTCAAATTGTCTATGTTTGCAGATGACATGATTGTATATTTAGAAAACCCCATCGTCTCAGCCCAAAAACTCCGTAAGCTGACAAACAACTTCGGCAAAGTCTCAGGATAAAAAATCGATGTGCAAAAATCACAAACATTCCTATACACCAATAATAGACAGAGAGCCAAATCATGAGTGAACTCCCATTCACAATTGCTACAAAGACAATAAAATACCCAGGAATACAACTTATAAGGGATGCGAAGGACCTCTTCAAGAACTACAAACCACTGCTCAAGAATAAGAGAGGACACAAACAAATGGAAAAACAAATGCTCACGGACAGGAAGAATCAATATTGTGAAAATGACCACAATGCCAAAAGTAATTAACAGATTCAATGCTATTTCCATCAAGCTACCCTTAACTTTCTTCACAGAACTACAAAAAAACTGCTTTAAATTTCATACAGAACTAAAAATGAGCCCATATAGCCACAAGAATCCTAAGCAAAAAGAACAAAGCTGAAGGCATCATGCTACCTGACTTCAAACTATACTATAAGGCTACAGTAACCAAAACTGCATGGTACTGGTACCAAGACAGAGATATAAACCAATGGAACAGAACAGAGGCCTCGGAAATAACACCACACATCTACAACTATCTGATCTTTGACAAACCTGACAAAACAAGCAATGGGGAAAGGATTCCCTTTTTCATAAAGGGTGCTGGGAAAACTGGCTAGCCATGTGGAGAAAACAGAAACTGGAACCCTTCCTGACACCTTATACAAAAATTAACTCAAGATGGATTAAAGACTTAAACATAAAACCTAAAACCATAAAAACCCTAGAAGAAAACCTAGGCAATACCATTTGGGACATAGGCATGGGCAAAGACTTTATGAATAAAACACCAAAAGCAATTGCAACAAAAGCCAAAATTGATAAATGGGATCCAATTAAAATTATGAGCTTGCTCACCAAAAGAAACTATCATCAGAGCGAACAGGCAACCTACAGAATGGGAGAAAATTTTTGCAATCTATCCATCTGACAAAGGGCTAAAATCCAGAATCTACAAGGAACATAAACAAGTTTACGAGAAAGAAACAAACAACTTCATCACAAAGCAGGCAAAGTATATGAACAGACACTTCTCAAAAGAAAACATTTATGCGGCCAACAACATACGAAAAACAGCTTATCATCTTTGGTCATTAGAGAAATGAAAATCCAAACCACAATGAGATACCATCTCACTCCAGCTAGAATGGCAATCACTAGAGTCTGGAAACAACAGATGCTGGCAAGGATGCAGAGAAATAGGAACACTTTTACACGGTTGGTGGGAGTGTAAATGAGTTCAACCATTGTGGAAGACAGTGTGGTGATTCCCCCAAGGATCTAGAACCAGAAATACCATTTGACCCAGCAATCCCATTACTGGGTATATACCCAAAGGATTATAACTCATTCTACTACAAAGACTCATCCACCCATATGTTTATTGAGGCACAATTCACAATAGAAAAGACTAGGAACCAACCCAAATGCCCATTAGTGATAGACTGGATAAAGAGAATGTGGCACATATACACCAAGGAATACTATGCAGCCATAAAAAAGAATGAGTTCATGTCCTTTGCAGGGACATGGATGAAGTTGAAAACCATCATGCTCAGCAAACTAACATAGGAACAGAAAACCAAACACCGCATGTTCTCACTCATAAGTGGGAGCTGAACAACGAGAACATGTGGACCCAGGGAATGGAACATCACATACCAGGGACTGTTATGGGGTGGGGGAAAGGGGAGGGAGAGCATTAGGACAAATACCTAATGCGTGTGGAGCTTAATACCTAGATGTCAGGTTGATAGGTGCAGCAAACCACCATGGCACATGTCCACCTATGTTACAAACTTGCATGTTCAGCACATGCATCCCAGAACTTAAAAAAAAAAAAGTTATGGTTATATAACAAAATGTCAAAGACTTTGTCAGTGTAAAAATATTAACATAACTACGAAAAATCAGGAAATAGAGAAAAGGGATTTTAGCAGCTAGTGTGAAAAGCTGCCCTTCAAAGTGTATTTTAGGAAATGGTACATCTTATGACAAGATAACATTTATTTGAATTTCAGCCATCACTACAGTTTGTTCTCCTTATAAGTTAAGTAAATTTATATTTAAAAAATTTTATTACATTTTTAATAAAATGTGATCTCATTCTTAGAATTTTTAATAAATGTGGATCTACCTATATGCACACTTAAATACTTAGAGAGTTATGTGGATTTGCGCTCACTTAATATAAAGATTAGTTTATTTTAAGTTGCAATTTCATTTTGATATTTTTCATCATTATTTGAAATCTTTGTTTTGGAAGGAGCATACAACATTTAACAAAAAGAAAATTAAGCACTAATAAATAGATGAGATTTTACATTGGTTAATTCTAGAGTTAAAATACAGAATATTATTCATTTTTAAATGTATCACACATAACTAAATTCTCCCTTAAGTATGTCTCTCACCATCTGCAATCCTAGATACTTTCCAGAGGTTCTCATTGCTATCATTTTGATATTCCCCTTTCCACATTCATTTCTATACATATAAATGCATGCATGTATTTGCATATTCAGTATTACTTTAGGGTTTACTTAATTATTTCAAATTGCTTATATTCTACAATTTTCTGTTTTCATTCAATATTAAGTTTTAGAAATCTTTTCACACCATTATGTAATGATGAAATATCCACATTATAGAATATTTCACATAAAGATTTATTTAGCTATTTTCTTATATTTTCTAATTTCAGTATTTCCTATTCTTTTCTATTACAAGAAATGCTACAATGAGCATCACTGTAAATATTTTCTTAGAGCTTCAGATTCTGAAGAATGACAAGCTGTCAGTCTGACTCCCTCTGCTCTCTTTAGGATGCAATGGAGGTCTGTTCCAAGATGGCCAAATAGGAACAGCTCTGGTCTGCAGCTCCTAGGATGATCGACACAGAAGACGGGTGATTTCTGCATTTCTAACTGAGGTACCTGGTTCATCTCACTGGAACTGGTTGGAAAGTGTGTGCAGCCCTTGGAGGGCAAGCTGAAGCAGAGCAGGACATCACCTCACCCAGGAAGCGTAAGGGGTTGGGGGTTTTCCCTTTCCTAGCAAAGGGAAGCCATGACAGACTGTATCAGGAAAATCGGGACACTGCTACCTAAACATTGCACTTTTCCAAGGGTCTTAGCAAATGGCACACCAGGAGATTATATCCTGCGCATGACTCAGTGGGTCCCACACCCACAGAGCCTTGCTTGCTGCTAGTCCCAGATCGAACTGTGAGGCTGGAAGCCTGGCTGGGGGAGGGGCATCTGCCATTGCTGAGGCTTGAGTAGGGAAACAAAGTGGCCTGGAAGCTCGAACTGGGTGTAGCCCACCACAGCTCAATGAGGCCCACCTGCCTCTGTAGACTCCACCTCTGGGGGCAGGGCATAGCAGAACAAAAGGCAGAAGAAACTTCTGCAGACTTAAATGTCCCTGTCTGAAAGCTTTGAAGAGAGCAGTGGTTCTCCCAGCACCGTGTTTGAGCTCTGAGAATGGACAGACCGCCCCCTCAAGTGGGTCCCTGACCCCCGTGTAGCCTAACTTGGAGACACCTCCCAGTAGGGGCCATCTGACACCTCATATGGCCGGGTGCCCCTCCGAGACGAAGCTTCCAGAGGAAGGGTCAGGCAGCAATATTCGCTGTTCTGCAATATTTGCTGTTCTGCAGCCTCTGCTGGTGATACCCAGGAAAACAGGGTCTGGAGTGGACCTCCAGCAAACTCCAACAGGTCTGCAGCTGAGGGACCTGACTGTTAGAAGGAAAACTAACAAACAGAAAGGAATAGCATCAACATCAACAAAAAGGACATCCACA
Organism: Pan troglodytes; assembly: GCF_028858775.2. Classification (NCBI taxonomy): domain Eukaryota; kingdom Metazoa; phylum Chordata; class Mammalia; order Primates; family Hominidae; genus Pan; species Pan troglodytes. The sequence goes on from NC_072406.2 coordinate 120,645,389, forward strand.
CCAAAACCCCATCTGTCACCATCATCAAAGACCAAAGGTAGGTAAAACCACAAAGATGGAAGAAACCAGAGCAGAAAAGCTGAAAATTCTAAAAACCAGAGCGCCCTTTCTCCTCCAAAGGTTCACAGCTCCTTGCCAGCAACAGAACAAATCAGGATGGAGAATGACTTTGACGAGTTGACAGAAGTAGGCTTCAAAAAGTTGGTAATAATGAACTTCTTCAAGCTAAAGGAGGACGTCTGAACCCATCCCAAGGAAGCTAAAATGGCTTGAGTAGGTAAACAAACCAGCCTGGAAGGTTGAACTGGGTGGAGCCCACCGCAGCTCAATGAGGTGTGCCTGCCTTGAAAAAAAGATTAGATGAATGGCTAACTAGAATAAACAGTGTAGAGAAGACATTAAATGACCTGATGGAGCTGAAAACCATGGCACAAGAACTACGTGATGCACGCACAAGTTTCAGTAGCTGATTCAATCAACTGGAAGAAAGGGTATCAGTGATTGAAGATCAAATTAATGAAATGAGGTGAGAAGGGAAGTTTAGAGAAAAAAAAGTAAAAAGAAAAGAACAAAGCCTGCAAGAAATATGGGACTATGTGAAAATACCAAATCTACGTTCCACTGGTATACATGAAAGTGACGGGGAGAATAGAATCAAGCTGGAAAATACTCTTCAGGATATTATCCAGAACTTTCCCAACCTAGCGAGGCAGGCCAACATTCAAATTCAGGAAACACAAAGAATGACACAAAGATACTCCTCTAGAAGAGCAACCCCAAGACACATAATTGTCAGATTCACCAAGGTTGAAATGAAGTTAAAAATGCTAAGGGCAACCAGAGAGAAAGGTCAGGTTACCCACAAAGGGAAGCCCATTAGACTAACAGCAGATCTCTTGGCAGAAACCCTGCAAGCCAGAAGAGAGTGGGGGCCAATATTCAACATTCTTAAAGAAAAGAATTTTCAACCCAGAATTTCATATCCAGCCAAACTAAGCTTCATAAGTGAAGGAGAAATAAAATCCTTTACAGACAAGCAAATGCTGAGAGATTTTGTCACCACCAGGCCTGACCTACAAGAGCTCCTGAAGGAAGCACTAAACACGGGAAGGAAGCACTAAACATGGGAAGGAAGCACTAAACATGGGAAGGAAGCACTAAACATGGAAAGGAACAACCGGTACCAGCCACTGCAAAAACATGCCAAATTGTAAAGACCATTGATGCTGGGAGGAACTGCATCAACTAATGGGCAAAATAACCAGCTAACATCATAATGACAGGATCAAATTCAAACATAACCATATTAAACTTAAATGTAAATGGGCTAAATGCCCCAATTAAAAGACAGAGGCTGGCAAATTGGATAAAAAGTCAAGACCCATCTGTGTGCTTTATTCAGGAGACGCATCTCATGTGCAAAGACACACATAGGCTTAAAATAAAGGGATGGAGGAAGATCTACCAAGCAAATGGAAAGAAAAAAAAAAAGAAAAAAAGCAGGGGTTGCAATCCTAGTCTCTGATAAAACAGACAAAGATCAAAAGAGACAAAGAAGGCCATTACAGAATGGTAAAGGGATCAATTCAACAAGAAGAGCAAACTATCCTAAATATATATGCACCCAATACAGGAGCACACAGACTCATAAAGTAAGTCCTGAGAGACCTACAAAGAGACTTAGACTCCCACACAGTAATAATGGGAGACTTTAACACCTCACTGTCAATATTAGACAGATCAACAAGAGAGAAAGTTAACAAGAATATCCAGGACTTGAACTCAACTCTGCACCATGCTGACCTAATAGACATCTACAAAACTCTCCATCCCTAATCAACAGAATATACAGTCTTCTCAGCACCACATTGTACTTATTCCAAAACTGACCACATAGTTGGAAGTAAAGCACTCCTCAGCAAATGTAAAAGAACAGAAATCACAGCAGACTGTCTCTCAGACCACAGTGCAATCAAAATAGAACTCAGGATTAAGAAACTCACTCAAAACTGCTCAACTATATGGAAACTGAACAAGTTGCTCCTGAATGACTACTGGGTAAATAACGAAATGAAGGCAGAAATACAGATGTTCTTTGAAACCAGTGAGAACAAAGACACAATGTACCAGAATCTCCGGGACACATTTAAAGCAGTGCGTAGAGGGAAATTTATAGCACTAAATGCCCACAAGAGAAAGCAGGAAAGATCTAAAATTGACACCCTAACATCACAATTCAAAGAACTAGAGAAGCAAGAGCAACACATTCCAAAGCTAGCAGAAGGCAAGAAATAACTAAAATCAGAGCAGAACGGAAGGAAATAGAGACACAAAAAGCCCTTCAAAAAATCAATGAATCCAGGAGCTGGTTTCTTCAAAAGATCAACAAAATTGATAGACCACTAGCAAGACCAATAAAGAAGAAAAGAGAGAAGAATCAAATAGATGCAATAAAAAATGATAAAGGGAATATCACCACCGTTCCCACAGAAATTCAAACTATCATCAGAGAATACTATAAACACCTCTATGCAAATAAACTAGAAAATTCTGAAGAAATTGATAAATTCCTGGACACATACACCCTCCCAAGACTAAACCAGGAAGAAGTTGAATCTCTCAATAGACCAGTAACAGGCTCTGAAATTGAGGCAATAATTAATAGCTTACCAACCAAAAAAAGTCCAGGACCAGATGGATTCAAAGCAGAATTCTACCAAAATTACAAAGAGGCGGTGGTATCATTCCTTCTGAAACTATTTCAATCAAAAGAAAAAGAGGTAATCCTCCCTAACTCATTTTATGAGGACGGTATCATCCTGATACCAAAGCTTGGCAGAGACAAAACAAAAAAAGAGAATTTTAGGCCAATATCCTTGATGAACATCTAGGCAAAAATCCTCAATAAAATACTGGCAAACCGAATCCAGCAGTACATCAAAAAGCTTATCCAACAAAATCAGGTTGGCTTCATCCCTGGGTTGCAAGGCTGGTTCAGCATATGCAAATCAGTAAACGTAATCCCGCATATAAACAGAACCAAAGACAAAAACCACATGATTATCTCAATAGATGCAGAAAAGGCCTTTGACAAAATTCAACAGACCTTCATGTTAAAAACTCTCAATAAACTAGGTATGGATGGAACGTATCTCAAAATAATAAGAGCTATTTAGGACAAACCCACAGCCAGTATTATACTGAATGGGCAAAAAGTGGAAGCATTCCCTTTGAAAACTGGCACAAGACAGGGATGCCCTCTCTCTCCACTCCTATTCAACATAGTGTTGGAAGTTCTGGCCAGGGTAATCAAGCAAGAGAAAGAAATAAAGGGTATTCAATTAGGAAAAGAGGAAGTCAAATTGTCCCTGTTTGCAGATGACATGATTGTATATCTAGAAAACCCCATCATCTCAGCCCAAAATCTCCTTAAGCTGATAAGCAACCTGAGCAAAGTCTTAGGATACAAATTCAATGTGCAAAAATCACTAGCATTCTTATACACCAATAACAGACAGAGAGCCAAATCATGAGTGAACTCCCATTCACAATTGCTACAAAGAGAATAAAATACCTAGGACTCCAACTTACAAGGATGTGAAGGACCTCTTCAAGGAGAACTACAAACCACTGCTCAATGAAATAAAAGAGGATACAAACAAATGGAAGAATATTCCACGTTTATGGATAGGAATAATCAATATTGTGAAAATGGCCATACTACCCAAGGTAATTTATAGATTCAATGCCATCCCCATGAAGCTACCAATGACATTCTTCACAGAATTGGAAAAAACTACTTTAAAGTTCATATGGAACCAAAAAAGAGCCCGCATTGCCAAGACACTCCTAAGCAAAAAGAACAAAGCTGAAGGCATCACGCTTCCTGACTTCAAACTATATAACAAAGCTACAGTAACCAAAACAGCATGGTACTGGTACCAAAACAGAGATATAGGACCAATGGAACAGAACAGAGGCCTCAGAAATAATACCACACATCTACAACCATCTGATATTTGACAAACCTGACAAAAACAAGCAATGGGGAAAGGATTCCCTATTTAATAAATGGTGCTGGGAAAACTGGCTGGCCATATGTAGAAAGCTGAAACTGGATCCCTTCCTTAAACCTTATGCAAAAATTAATTCAAGATGGATTAAAGCCTTTAATGTTAGACCTAAAACCATAAAAACCCTAGGAGAAAACCTAGGCAATACCATTCAGGACATAGGCATGGGCAAGGACTTCATGAATAGAACACCAAAAGCAATGGCAACAAAAGCCAAAATAAACAAAAGGGATCTAATTAAACTAAAGAGCTTCTGCATAGCAAAACAACCTACCATCAGAGTGAACCAGCAACCTACAGAATGGGAGAAAATTTTTGTAATCTACCCATCTGACAAACAGCTAATATCCAGAATCTACAAAGAACTTAAACAAATTTGCAATAAAACATCAAAAAACCCCATCAAAAAGTGGGCAAAGGATATGAACAGACACTTTTCAAAAGAAAACATTTATGCAGCCAACAGACACACGAAAAAATGCTCATCAACACTGGTCATCAGAGAAATGCAAATCAAAACCACAGTGAGATACCAGCTCACACCAGTTAGAATGGCGATCATTAAAAAGTCAGGAAACAACAGATGCTGGAGAGGATGTGGAGAAATAGGAATGCTTTTACACTGTTGGTGGGACTGTAAACTAGTTCAACAATTGTAGAAGACAGTATGGTGATTCCTCAAGGATCTAGAACTAGAAATACCATTTGACCCAGCCATCCCATTACTGGATATATACCCAAAGGATTATAAATCATGCTGCTATAAAGACACATGCACACGTATGTTTATCATGGCACTATTCACAATAGCAAAGACTTGGAACCAACCATAGACTGGATTAAGAAAATGTGGCACATACATACCATGGAATACTATGCAGCCATAAGAAAGGATGAGTTCATGTCCTTTGTTGTGACATGAATGAAGCTGGAAACCAGCATTCTGAGTAAACTATCGCAAGGACAGAAAACCAAACACCGCGTGTTTTCACTTATAGGTGGGAATTGAACAATGAGAACACTTGGACAGAGGGTGGGGAACATCACACACCAGGGCTTTTCATGAGGTGGGGAGATGGGGAAGGGATAGCATTAGGAGAAATACCTAATGTAAATGACGAGTTAATGGGTGCAGCAAACCAACATGGCACTTGTATACATATGTAACAAACCTGCACGTTGTGCACATGTACCCTAGAACTTAAAGCATAATAATAAAAAAAGAGAAAAAAAAGATGCAATGGAGATACTCAGTGTTATTATTAGTAAGAATGAATTCAAGGTGTCTTCTCATGAGCTCCAATTGTAACAATCACCATAATATATAAGCATAATGTACTTTTTATTATACATATCAAAATGATTTTGGGTAGAGGCCTTCCCAGGAGAATCAATATAAAGGGAAATGGAGGGAAAATTTAGTTATGTATAAAACTCATAACTGAACCACTAAAGGCAAACAATGTACTAAATCTAACCAGTTTATTCATTCATTCATTCATTCATTCATTCATTCAGATACAAGGTTTCATTATGTTGCCCAGGCTGGTCTCAAACTCCTGGTCTCAAGCAATCCTCCCACCTCAGCTTCCTGAATAGCTAGGAATATAGGTGTATGCCTCTACACTCAGCTTGTTCACTTTTAAAGAAAGAATAACTTAGAGATTCAGAAGCTATTTCTTGAGTGGGGGAGGTTGAAAACCATGTTATTATATTGAGTTTTCTCTACTGGTTCCTCTTCTAAATGGGAAGCTACATTGAGCAAGACTGATAAATTTCCAGAATGCTCCTCCAGGCAGACAGCAACCATCATCTTGAAACTGTCTCTACAAGAGAGTTGTAGGACAATCTCATGCCCTTTATAAACAGTGATTTCCTGAACTTTTTGTTATAGAAGGGCTCTACCACTCTGGCTCAACAATTTCATAGCACCTTAGTTCTCGTTTCTCTTATTGGGTGTACAAGGTTCACAGTTTGTACCTGCACGACCACATCAATAACATAGGACATATATATTTATTTATATGTCATATGTTATATATAAATATAGTAATGTGATATACACATATAGTAATATATAGTAATATGACATTTTCTGTTTCTGTTGTGCCCAATGTCATTGGAACAATTCATATAAATATATGTGTATATATATATATATAAAATATATATATATCACATATATACATATATACATATATAGTCGGGAAAGTAGCAAAAATGCCAAGTAGCTTAGAAGTTTTTTGGAAAACTCACTGAAAGCCCCCAGCTATGTAACTAATACCAGAGCATTATGTCAACTTCTAGGGATAAAAATCAGCCAAAAAATCATGATCCACGACCCTAGTTCATTTGTAATTTGACTAATAGAACATAATCCAGAATATAAAAATTTGAGAATGATTGGGGTGTGCAGAAGTGGGCGGTGGCTTAGGACCTAGATCTCCAGAGCCGGTATGTATGTGAATATCCTGATTGAGCCAGGCTGAGCTCTGCACATACAATATTTCTCCCTAGACACTGGAATTTTACTCATACTCTAACTTCTCTCCACTTCTGCTTGCCTATCCAAGTTCTTTACCTCCCTCAAGACCCAACCCTCAACCAAACTCTTTTCTAATTAATCTGAACAAGAATGATTTATCAGGACTTTAGTTTGGGGTCTTAAACTGTCTATTTTATGTATACAAGCCTATCTTGTAGGTTTCATGAGAAAAGGATCATATATTTAGGTTTTTATCATTTCAAGTCTATAGATAGATAGATAGTAGGGAGAGGGATAAGAGAAAAACAAACAATGAAAAAAAAAAGCAGTTCCCAAAGACTTATTTAGATGAAAATGACATGTCAGGAAAATCTTGGCTGTGATGGTCTTTAAGTATCAAAGTATAGGGAGTTGTGGAATACAAAGCTAATGGTCAAGGAGCGCTTTCTTACACAGTAAAGAAGTCGGTTTATTTTCTGAAACTAAAGAAATAAAAATCACTGGGCTAATCTTATTCATTTCATGCCAACTACTCCCCGCTTCTGTGCCAGTCCAAATTGCAGGCATAAGATGGATGTACAGAAGTCAAAATCCAGTTTCAGTTTAGAATCTCCCAGACTTGGATAGGATGAGATCACAATTTCTCCCTGTCCCTTATGTGCTCTGCAAATTCCCACTGTATGAAAACATCAGCTGTCCTTTTTCCCTTTCTTACCATCTGATCTCTGCAGAGGCCAGTACCTCTTTTTCGTCAGCACTTCAGATAAAGAGAGAGATCCTCCATATCTTTAAAAATCTTGAAAAGCATATGGATTCCCATTGTTCTCTGCCTATGCTCCCTACTGTTCCTGTTTTCATGCTAGTGAATTCTATACTGTGTTGCTTCCCTCTCCATAGGAAACTGAGGTTGTGCACATATAATATATCTAAAACCATCAATACTGAGGCCATGGTATCGACAAGGATACCCAGAAGAGCACATTTTCGGGAATAGAAGATTAATTCACTTTTTAATTATTATTTCCTCCTAGGATATTGAATGAAGTGGAGGCCTGAGACCACTGGTTCTCCTCCTTGAATGCTACCTGCAGGCCCACTCTGAACAAAGGCTGCTTGAGTGTGAGGGCAGGTGTGGTGCCTTGTCTCTACCAGCACCACACTGATTCTCAGATATTCTCCCAGAAACCGTCATCAACTAAGATTTCTTACATGATGAGATTGATGAGATCGACAGATGAAGGGCACCCAGCACCCATCCTTACGCACTTATCTACTTACACTCAAAGAAAGATACATATAACTTGCTTTACTTCTGCTCATGTAATGAGCCTTAGCCAAAATATTTGTTAATAATAAAATGTATAATTTCCAAATGCCCTGGATGACATTGTACTTGCTGAATATTATTTAAAATTACTCTTCAGGGGGAAAAAAAGCTTTAATAATTTATGCTTTCTTGGCTATTTTAATTTTCTTTTTATTGCATTTTGGCAGGGCATACTAAGCATAAATTGAATAAAATGAGACATCACACATTGAGTATTAATTACCACACTATTAAGAGATCTTGCTGCTTTGTATTCTGAGCTAAACAATGAGAAACTATGAAGAAGTGGAATTTTAAAAATTGCTAGCTATTTTTCCTCTTCTCAGAACGTAAGTCATATACATGTTACAAAGTATTTTCCTTTTCATTTTCACATTTTACATTAATTCTACTAAGGAGAGGAACTGTTGGCTTGAATAAGGCAAAAACTAGACCTGAAGATGTTGTACAGTAGATCAGATGATTCTAGGACAGACTATTTCAAGGACTCAGAAAAAAAAATATGTGGGAGTTGAAGATAGAAATTCCTTCAGAAGCCAGAGTCTAGGGAAATAATTAAGGCTGAAGATACCATTCTTGCTCAAATAATAAAATAAATCAGAAGATATCCTGAAAGCCAGGAAGCTGGGAAACTCTCATAACATAAATTTCACACCATCTGAAGAGAAGGCCCCAGGAAACTCGAAGCAGTGGAGGACATAGGGCTGGGTGGCCCTGGGTGGAGAAAGTGTGTTTGGGTATAAGGGTATTACTCTGGTGGACCCTGGGAGGGCTGTCAGACCTTAGAAAGAATACATGTTGTGTCTTGGGCATCACTTTTTCTAGGAACAAATTTTCAATTTGACCTGGAGACCTTCATACTGGGTATCCATCCTCTTGAAAGGAATACCCTCGGAGTCCTTCCATAGAAGCCAGCTTGGTGACTTCATTGCAGAGAAAAAGAATTGCATGACTACCAATGCTGAAAGTGTTCATGGCACAGCCAGAGAATGATTGGCCAAAAATGAGATGGAGACCAAGCAGAAGCTAAGTGGTAGGAAAGAAGACAGAATAAAACAATAGACTCCCATCCTTAGACACATACAACCAGGTCCAGGTTCCACCACTTTACATGTACCTGTGATCACTCACAATATTGGAATATTGAACTCCCTTGAGAGTAGGAAACAGAAAAAAATCTCTACTATCTATTTCAACTTTCTTTTTAAAAATATTGTACTAGAGGTGCCAAGTGAAATAAAACAAGAAAATAATAATTCTCTACTAAGTAGGAAAAAAATGAAATGAAATTACAATTTGAAATTACAATTACCACACTATGGTAGAAAGTTCCTTATGTAGGAAACCTAAAGTAATCTTCAGGCAAAGTGTTAATATTAATTGGTCTATTTTTCAAAGTCATTGAATACATGGTTAACTAAATATTTCACACCTGACTCTATATACACAACTAGAAAATAGAGTTATAAATGGCACTCTTTATAATAGCATCAAAGAAATTGCAAATGCTGTGATTTCCAAAAGCATTAAAAATCATCAAACATCTAGAAATATGTAATATATATATCACATAAGGTATATAACAGTTCTACGTTATAACAAAAAAACCTAAAAATATCATTGAAAGAACCTGAAAAACACAAAAGAAACACATGAAATGGAGGGCTACAAAATGTTTATGGCTTAAATGATTCCATTTGTACAGATACAATTTCTCCCTGAATTAATCTGTAAATTCAGTACATACCAGTAGTTTGTGTGTGTGTGTGTGTATGCATTAGTCACTGTAGAAATTAACAAGTTAATTCTAAAATTCAAATATAAATTTAATAATCCAAGATTACCAAAGGCAAGGTTGAAGCAGCAAAAGAAGAAAGCTGAAGAATGTACAGGATCAAATAGCAACCGTACTTCAAATCTGTGGTAAATATGTCATAATGTTGGCCCAAGGATAGGTAACAACCAAGGACACAGAATCTAGAAAACAGCTACACCTGTAACTCCACTGAGAGTCATGGAGAAGAGGAACTGTAGTATAATGAGGAAAAGATCGCCATTAGGTATATATTTGATATAAAATATATCTAGATCCTTATTTCACTTCATACACAAAATCAGTTTCAAAGACGGTCAAATTTAAAAATGAATGGAAAGGCAGAAAAAACATTTATAGAAAAATAATGGAGGATATCATTTTGATGTACATAAAGATACTTAACAGTACATAAAATCTGTAACAAGAAAAATTGAAGAATAAAAATTTACTAAAATGAAAAGAATATATTGTCCTCACAAGACACTAATAAGAGTGAAAAGGGAAACTATAGGCTAGCAGAACATAGTGACAAAAATATTAAGTTGTTGCGAAAGTAATTACATTTTTGTATGACTTTCAATGGCAAAAACTGCAATTATGTTTGCACCATACTTAAATGACAAAGGCACTATATTCGGAAAACATTAAGAACATCTACAAGTCAATAAGAAAAGGTCACAGAACCCAAGTGAAAAATGGACAAGTCTTGACTCTTCACAAGAAACAGATAACAAAATGTGGCCAGGGCCAGTGGCTCATGCCTGTAACCCCAGCACTTTGGGATGCTGAGGTGAAAGGATTGCTGGAGTCCAGGAGTTCAAGAGGACGCTGAGGTGAAAGGATTGCTGGAGTCCAGGAGTTCAAGAGAAGCCTGGGCAACATAGCGAGACCCCGTCTTTACAAAAAAAAAATAAACAAATTAGCCAAGTTTGGTGGTGCATGCCTGTAGCTCCAGCTACTCAGGAGGCTGAGGTGGGAGGATCATTTGAGCCCTGGAGGTCAAGGCTACAGTGAGCTGTGATCACACCACTGCTCTCCAACCTGGGTGACAGAGCAAGACCCTGCCTCAAGAAAAGAAGAAAAAAAGAAAGAGAATCCCAAGATAGTTAATAAATATGTGAAAAGATGTTAAGTTCTTTAGATATAATGGAAACACATATTAAACCTGGTTTACTTGAAAAGATAAACACCAGCTATTGATTATAAAATACCAGCTGAGAGTGTGAATAAACCAGAGGCTTTATACACACTGTAGCTGAGTTAAACTGGCACTGCCACATTGGAACATTATTCAGGATGATTTAACAGAGCTGAGCAATGGACTATCCTAAGACTCAGAAAGTCCACCCTTCGACATATGCACATCTGAAATGTTAACTAAAATGCAATATTTTTATAGCCCCTTCCCTCCAAAAAACAAAAACAAATAGAAACTACTCGTATGTCCATCAGCATTACAATGAGTATATTAATACATACCGAGGATATTCCTACAATGCCATTACTTTATAGCAAAGGAATTATTGAATGGATATACTTAATGTAATCTTTAAGAAAGAAACCAGGCACAATAAATACTGTTATTTCTATTTGTATAAAAGTACAAAAACAGGTGAAACTATTTTTTTTCTATTAAAGAAGTAGAACAATGGTAAATCTCAGGGGCATGGTAGAGACTGGGAATTGGTAATATTCTGGAAGCTGACTGTATAGGTGTGCTGTGTTTGTAAATATTTATCAAGCTGTAAACTTATGATGTATGTGTTCTTCTCTGATTATAGTATACATTGATAAAAGTTAAAAGAAAAGGTACCAAGAAGTATTTGACACAGTGGTTTATCTCATGGACTCTGAAGACAGATTGCCTGGGTTTCACTGCTGACTTCACTGCTACTGCTTACCAGTTGTGTAACCTTGGGAAAGTTTCTTAGTGACTTAGTTTTATCACCTATAAAGTGGGAATCAAAAGAGGTGCCTGAGCACATGAATCTTCCCTTAAGTTGTAGAGCTCTTAAGGAATTTGATTTTCACAGAAATAGACATAAAAGGGGCCAAAAAACATCATCAGCCTCTTTACGGAAATCAAGCCCAGATAGCTCTCACTTGTATGAAGCAGAGGAAAGAGAAAACACAAAGAAATTAAGGCTAATGGGGAATCATGTAGATCAGGAAAAAGAACATTATTGGAAAGGTTACTAAAATAATATGATCTAATACGAATTTTAGAAATTATGAGTACACATGGCTTAAAAAAATTGAAATCCAAAAGAAGAAAAAGTATAACAAGATAAAAGGAAAGATGTGTGTGTAGGTAAAGTACACAAGTAACAAAAGACTAGTAGGAAATGGACAAATTAGCATTGGAGGCACTGAAGAGAAGCATTGATGCTGCAGAAGATTAGGAACAAATGATACAATTTCAGTTTCCTCAATATAGGAAGATTAAAAAACTGATTAGAATAATGAATACAAAGATGGAAAGTGTATGGCAGAGACAACACACATGCTGTCCTGGAACAACAACAACAACAAAAACTAAATGAATCAAAAGCAACAACCAAAAGTGTAAACTAAAATAAAGTAAAACAACACTTTCTTGAGTTAAAAAATATAACAAAATAAATGGGCATCATTACAACCAATTCAATAAAAATTATAAAATAAATCTAAAGAACAGAAAATGTTGCAAATATCTCAGAAGATACGTCTTACTCAGCACAGTGTCAAGTACATTAGAAAGTGTTTAATAACTTTCTGTTGAATGAATATTATTTATTCATTATTAACTGCATGTGATACAAAGATGAGTAAAAATCTTCTCTAAACATGTCTGAAATCTGCTAAGTCAGGAGTACCATTCACTTTACCATAGAAGTACAAATAGCACAGTCCAAAAGTCAAAATTGGATCTGATTCTTTTTTTCTTTTCATTTTTTTAAAAATTGTGGCAAAACACATATAAACTACAATTTTCTATCTTAACCATCTTTTAGTGTACAGTTTAGTCATACTAAGTCCCGTCATATTGTTGTGCAAATATCACCACAATTCATCTCCAGAGCTCTTTTCAACAGGAAAACTGAAATTCTATATTCATTGAACAATAACTCCCGATTTCCCCATTCCCATAGCCCTGGAAAGCTACCATTCTACTTTCTGTCTCTGTAGGGTCCAGTCCTACAGGGCCTGTGGGTTTTTCTCTTCGTGTATGGAGACGAGAGATCATAGAAATAAAGACACAAGACAAAGAGATAGAAGAAAAGACAGCTAGGCCTGGGCGACCACTACTACCAAGGCACGGAGGCCGGTAGTGGCCCCGAATGCCTGGCCGCGCTGTTATTTATTGTATACAAGGCAAGAGGGTAAGGAATGTGAGTCATCTCCAATGATGGGTAAGGTCATGCGAGTCACGTGTCTACCAGACAGGGGTCCCTTCCCTATTTGGTAGCCAAGGTGGAGAGAGGGGACAGCTTACATCATTATTTCTTCTATGTATTTCTCGGAAAGATCAAAGACTTTAATACTTTCACTAATTCTGCTACTACTATCTAGAAGGCAGAGCCAGGTGTACAGGGCAGAACATGAAAGTGGACCAGGAGCGTGACCGCTGAAGCACAGCATCACAGAGACACGTTTAGGCCTCCGGATGGCTGTAGGTGGGCCTGACCGATGTCAGGCCTTCCACAAGAAGTGATGGAGCAGATTCTTCTCTAACTCCCCCGGGGAAAGGGAGACTCCCTTTCCCAGTCTGCTAAGTAACGGGTGCCTTCCCAGGCACTGATGCTATCCCTAGACCAAGGTCCGCTAAGTAGCAGGTGCCTTCTCAGGCACTGGTGTTACCGCTAGACCAGGGAGCCCTCTAGTGGCCCTGCCCGGGCGTAACAGAGGGCTCACACTCATCTTCTGGTCACTTCTCACCGTGTCCCTTCACCTCCTATCTCTGCATGGCCTGGTTTTTCCTAGATTATAATTGTAGAAGAAATATTACTACAATATTGGAGTAAAGAGTAATGCTACAAACTAATTATTAATAATATTCATAATCATATCTATAATCTATTTCTAGTATAACTATTCTGATTCTATATATTTTATTATACTGGAACAGCTTGTGCCTTCGGTCTCTTGCCTCGGCACCTGGGTGGCTTGCTACCCACAGTCTCTATGAATTTGATTACTCTAAATACCTCACACAAGTGGAATCATACAGCATTTGTCCTTTAGTGCCAGCTCATTTCACATAGAATAATGTCCTTAAGGTTCATCCATCTTGTAAACATGCCAGAATTTCCTTCCTTTAAAGCTAAATAATATTCCATTGGATGTACCATATTTTACTTATTCATCCATCTGTCAATGGACACTTGGTTTGATTCTACGTATTAGCTAATGTTACTGTGAATATAATTCTACAAATATCTCTTCAAAATATCTCTTCAAATTCTTTTGAGTATATACCTTCAACTGGAACTCCTGGATTTTATGTTAATTCTATTTTTAATTTTTTGAGGAACTATCATACTGCCTTCCACAGTGGTTGTACCATTTTATATTCCTACCAACGATGCACAAGTATTCTAATTTGTTCACCTCCTCACCAACACTTTTTATCTGTTTTTGTTTCGGATAGCAGCCGTTCTAATGGGTGCGAGAGGGTATCCCATTGAAGTTTTGATTTCTATTTCCCTAAGGATTAGGGATGTTCCCTAATCATGTGCCTAATGTCCCTAATACTTGATCCTTTGTATATCTTCTTTGGAGAAATGTCTACTCAAGTATCTTCCTCATTTATAAATTTGATTTTGTTTTTGCTCTTGGGTTTTAGGAATTCTCAACATAAAGATTTGCCCTGTGCTTCACTTTCTTCTAAGACTTTTATCACATCTGATCTTATATTTAGGTCTTACATTAATTTTGAGTTAATTTTTATATATGGTGTTAATTACGGGTCCAATTTTATTCTTTTTCACTTGGATTTTTTTTTTGATGTTTGCTTTTTTTAAAAATTTAATTGTGCTGCTGGTTTTCTCTGTGCTGATGATGAACTTGAGGTATAAATTTGAGGCTGTTTAGCTCTTTGCTGAGCCTGCACCTTTCCTTGAGCAATTGTGGTGGCTTTCTAATTTCTGCACATATGTGGTTGCTTTTTAATATCTTAATCTTTAACAATGTCTGACTCTCATAAAGGAAAAAAGAGAACATGAAGTGAAAATGAAAATCACTGGCCCTGTAAACCTCCAGGAAGTCACTTCAGCCAGAGGGGAGGGGCTTGCAACAATCAACAAATGGGGGCAGGTGCAACAGACAATGGCTGCCCTCCTCTATGACTGTGAGGAGTAGGGAGTGGGAGGCTGGGGAGGCGGTGGCTACAGATAGATAAGTAGTTGCTACTGCACTGAGAGCTGCAATTGAACAAAATTAATCACAATATACAACTAAAATCTTCTGGAAGTTGAAAGCCTTTAATAGTTCTAAATATTTACATCAAACAGATTCTTCCACTGTAATTTTTATGTAGGTGAGTAGATGGATTCCTGGTGCTTCCTACTCTACCATCTTCTCATAATCCTTTCTCTGGATATCATTCTTTATGATGACACTTATTTAGTGATTTACCTTTTCAAGTCACCAAAGTCCTGTATCTCTCATGTAGTTTTCATAGGTAAGAAAGAGAAACTAACAACAATATTAACGAAAACACTAATAAGAATAATAATAGAAAACTCTTCACCAAGAGCTTATTGTGTTCTAGGCATTGTGATACACACTTTACATAATAGAGATGCTCTTTGACTTATGATGGACTTATGTCCTGATAAATCCACTGTAAAGTTGAAAAATTGTAAATCAAAACATGCTAAGTCAGAGACCAACTGTACTGAAAACAACCTATAAGATGAATAGCACCAGGAGACTCATTTTACACATGAAAAAGTGAGAAGTAGAGAAAATAAAGGAATATCACAAGGACATAGAGCTAGCAAATGGTGGACCACTCCATGGAACATGGACATCTATCTACCTAGAAAGCTTATGAAAGATGCATTAGGTTCCTCTTGGTGCAGTACTGGGAAGAGTGTTGGTTCTCAGTTACTGGCAGATGGTGGCAGTACTAGTAACACTGGTTCTAGCAGTACCTGCAACTAATGGATATGTCACCTAAGTGTTGCAGTGGCCCAGCTACAACAGCTAGCAGCATTTATAACCCTATTACCTTATGGAATAGAAAAATTCACAATTACCATACAGTAAAACAAATTCACTTTATTCTTTTCTTTTTGCTTATTTGAAGCAAAAGGGTCCTCTTCCTTGATTTTTTTTTTTTTTTTTTTGAGACAAGGCCTTGCACTGTCTCCCAGGCTGAAGGGCAGTGATGAAATCACAGCTGCAGCCCCTACTTCCTGGGCTCAAGCAATCCTTCCACCTCAGTCTCCCTAGGACCAGAGGAGCAAGGAGCATGCTCAGCGTGCTTTTTTTTTTTTTTTTTTTTTTTATGTAGAGCCAAGGTCTTGAAGACCTTGCCATATTGCCCAGGCTGGTCTCAAACTCCTAGGCTCAAGTGATCCTCTTACCTTAGACCCCCAAATTGTTGAGATTACAGGTATGAGCCAGAGAGTCTGGCCTCTTCCGTGATGCTTTTTACTTACTTTCCAGCAGTGAATAATCCTCTTTGAAGATCTTACTTTTCACTTTATTCTTTTCATATATGTTGAACATTTTTCATTTACTCATGGGGAAAACACCGAGTACATGCTATTAGACACACTATTCCTCAAATGTTTCTACTCTTAATAATTTCTGTACATATATTTATATATTTACATTTTCTTAGGAAAAACCCCCTTGGATATAAGCCCCTTATGCTTGAATCTTAGTAAAAACAGTATTAAGAAGAAAGAGATTAGTTTCCTATGGAATTTGGAGTAATAATCTCAAAGTCTTACAGATCTCAGACACCCAACTGACACTTAAGTTGATTAGTTATAGAAAAGCTTTTAGAAAATACATTTTAAGGCCTTTCTCTCTAACGATGTTCAGACTGGACAATGTTGAGCCTGAAATATCCCTCCTTCCAAGGGGGAACTTGAGAGGAAGAATTACAGTTTTTCACAACCGTAAAAGAAGGCTAAATCTGTTTTAATTCATATAACTGGTTACACATGAAGAGGAAATTACTCTCTGAAATCCCAGTTTAAAAAATATATGGAAATTGGCTGGGCATGGTGGCTCAGGCCTGTAATCCCAGCACTTTGGGAGGCCAAGGTGGGCAGATCACCTGAGGTCTGGAGTTACAGACCAGTCTGGCCAACATGGTGAAACCCCGTCTCTACTGAAAATACAAAAACTAGCGGGGCGTGGTGGCGTGCGCCTGTAATCCCAGCTACTTGGGAAGCTGAGGCAGGAGAATCGCTTGAACTCAAGAGGCAGAGAAGGCAGTGAGCTGAGATCATGCCACAGCACTCCAGCCTGGGCAACAGAGTGAGACTCCATCTAAAAAAATAATACATATATTATTATTTTTATATAAATAACATAATTATATATATATTATATACAATATATATTATATATTTTACATATATAATATATTATTATATATAATATATATATTTTTATATATAATATATAATAATATATTACATAATATATAATTATATAATTATATATTATATATAATTATATATATTATATAATAATATATTACATAATATAATAATATATATATAATTATATATTATATATAATTATATAATATATAATATATAATACATAATTATATAATAATATAATATATAGTATATAATTATATAATTATATAATATATAGTATATAATTATATAATTATATAATATATAATATAATATATAATATATATTATATTATATTATATATTATATAATTATATATATGCACACATATATATTTAAATATGTTTCTAAAAATTTTATATGGCTTAAAATTATACTGACAAAAACAACTGCAGCCACTGTTAAACTAATGACATTATCTCATAGATAA
This sequence comes from Pan troglodytes, assembly GCF_028858775.2. NCBI lineage: Eukaryota > Metazoa > Chordata > Mammalia > Primates > Hominidae > Pan > Pan troglodytes. The sequence continues at coordinate 120,663,109 of NC_072406.2, forward strand.
TTTACTCTAAATAGCTCAGTAATGTGAATGGATAAATCATATATCATTATAGATAGTGATTTCTTTCAATGAATTTTACCTTCTGGAATCTTATTGCTTTGCAGATCCAGTAAAACTGTCAATTAAAATAAGACATTGAAATAGGCTCTGGGCCAAAACCTAAACCCTGAATTTGAGGCCTGAGTGAGCATATTTAGATTTTTCCACTTTCTGTGAATTCTTGGTTTCAAGCATCTTTCTTCTGCACGTAGCAACTAACTTTGTAAAGAGATCCAGTGATGTAAGTGACATTAAAAATTTCTTCAAACTTTCATTCCCCTTAATGTGAACTGTCGTTTTCTGACATGTTGCTGCCAACCAAGACTCTTAACATTGCTCCCTGTCCTCTACAGTGGTTTATCTCTCTCTGAAGTTTAATATGTAATAGATGTTTAACGGAAAATCAAGACTTAATAAGCATTCAGTTCTTGGGAAGCTATAATAGAAAGTGAAGCATGCATCCCAGCTCCAGATAACCTTACAATCTTTTTATTGTTTCTGAACTATTTGAGAAAACAATTCTCTAATTGCATCATTTTATTTAATTTTTTCTTATGACTAAGATTTTTTCACCAAAAATGGGACAAATTTTAGTGAGGCAATTCTATTCTCCATTGTTCACCTAATTATTCCCTTTGTTTGATTTGGTTATAATTTGAGAAATAGCCCAAGACCTTCTAGGATTTTACAAATTTGTACTTAAATTTTACAAAATTATTTACAAAATTAATCACATAGTATATAGTAGATCAGGTTCTAACCCAGGTCTTCTAATGATCTTTCTTTAAGTTGTAGCTCCCAATCAACATTAGACCTTATGCTGATTTCATCATGAGTGTTGTCCTGGCAGACAGAGAAGATATTTATTTGTCCTCAGGATTCATCTTGTTTTCCGGCACACAGTTGGGCACATTCACAGTTTATGTTTGGTGAACAAAAGTATGGTTTTTGTTCAATATTGCCTTGTGACTATAGAGTTGCATTAGACTAGCTAAATTTAAAGGACTTAGAACATGTAATAGACACAGCCTGCAATAGTGGAATCAGAGCAAGTCTTTTTGTTTAAATTGTATTTTCGTGTATGTGTTTGTTTTCAATTATTCCCTGTCCTACAAAAATAAATGAACATTTAAATAAAAATACAATATTATACTTACTGCTTGTAATTTGGCATTACAATAGACAATCATGTAGGATAGGAAGCTCTGTGCTGTAGGAATAAAGAGAACCAAATTCCTGGCTCAGATATGGCACAAATTGTGAGACATTACAGTTTAACCAAGATAGGTCTCCAATTAATTACCTCATATGAAATATGACAAGTTTGTATAAAGCAATCTGTTCTCCTTTAATAACATGAGATCTCTGAAACACAATTTAATACATGCATGTATTATTAAAACATTTATATTTATTGGAATAATGGTGTAAGTAAAGCTCTCGTCTAGTGTTTTGTATTCCGAAAGTCAAATACGAATTTAATGCAAGAGTCACATCATTCCTGCCATAAACAATACCTGAACACTTTCCATTTTGCTTTACTATTAGGTACATTTCTGTTATTATCATTATGCAGGCTACAAAATATTGTAATGTATTACTCCCACCTTTTTGGGTAAAATTCTTTTCAGTGACCTTCCCCATCCTCTTCTCTTGCTCAGTTTCTGGTATTATCCATTGACCAGAGGTATGGCCTAAATAAATCACTGCCTTAGTTTTCTTCTTTAGTAAAATTATGTTTCTTTTAGTCCTGTCCTTTCAAAATATAACGTATTGTTTGTGAAAATCAACATGACCAAAGAAATCTATCGACCAAAATTCAAGAAATGCCCAAAATGCATCTGCTTTCAAATGGAGCCGTCATATTAGCATTCTAAAGGCTCTGAGAAGCCTGCAAAAGAGAAGTCTGATTCATTCTAATTAACCCAGTGTATCCTATACACACTTATTCATGAAATCACTTATTTCTGGGTAACAGCAATTAATAAAACTCCTGAGATATAATCATATTAGCTATATTTAAATGATAATTGGGTCATTTTGGGAAACCTCAGAGTAGATGTTATCCTAGGTCTCTTTTAAGGTCAAATATATTATTAACTCTTAAAGAATAATTCTCAAGGGGTATTAAATATATGGTAAAGTTGCAATTGGAACTTAGACATTTTGAATTGAAATTTATAAATTTATACCCTAGGATACTCTTCTCTTCTTTTCTCCATGATCATATTATTGAACTAGTATATAAACTAATATGATAGATAGAGGTAGAGATGATACATAGCCTTTTATAAGTTAGATTCAAGTAGCAGACAATAACATAGGAACACCAAGCTAAAAATCAAGTAACTGGTCCCACATTTCACAAGCGGGCTTGAAATTGGCCACTGGGGACTTGAAATATCTCTATGCTTTAATTTATATTAAAATAATATATTTTTATTGGAATTAAAATATCTCTACATTTTATTTTTCTGAAAAATAGCATCAATAGAACAATATAAAATGAATAGGTAGACACACACTGAACAAAAATCGCCCTTGCTACACAACTTGAACCATGGTATAAAATGTTTGAAATAATCTAGGGAAGTGGGAGCACTTGCCAACTTAACACATTTTGCCTTGTCCTGGAAAGAAAAGCAAAGTATCTAATAAACAGATGTGTGCCTGCAGTGTTGGTTTTACTTTATTGCCTACATTTTTTCTATTTTTAGTCAAGTTTCCAGGAGATAGGTGATGTGTATGTTGTTGCCTAAAAGAGATTTACTGTAGACATAGTCAATTCCATTATTAAATAATTATTGGTAATACTAGTTTCCAGTTTGCTATATAAGAAGCTTGAAGTCATCATTTATTTTAACAATAAGTAAAAGCCAAAAAAGCTGAAAAATTAACATCTCTTCTTATAATTGTCACAGTAGTGATAAAACAGGGCAAACTGTTGCCTCAAAAATTGGAGACAGGCTGGATACGGAGAATCACAACTTAACAGAGCAGAAACCCATGAGCAGAAACCGCCACAGACACCAGTGATGGGGTAGGAAAATCCAAACTGGAACTGAAAATTTTCTGGAGGCTCATTGTGAACGTGTCTGAGAGCTAAAAACTCCAGAAGAACCCTCACACGTTTATGAGTTTTACCTTTGACATCTCTACCATGTTCCCACAGGGAAGATTGAGAAAAATCCTCTCATGCTTCCAGAAGGAGAAGAAAAATAACTATTTTGGAATATTCCAGAGCATTCCATTTTTCTTAATAAAGTATGTCCTCAAAAGAAATTATTTTACTGGAGCCTAGCCTATATTGGTTTTATCAGGGCACAACTGAGCTGGAGGAATAGAAATACCCAGCTCTAGCCCCAGCTAGCTATCTCACCTAAAGGAAGTGGAGTTGGGGGTTACTCAGATGTGCTTGTGAAGTTCACAGTCCAAGAATCACAGGCTTACTCACTAAAAGACTGAGACCCAATCATAGGATTATAGAACATTCCCCCTTCCATATCTTACTGCCATATTAATAAAGGCCTATTTAATACAGTTCCTCTTGCACACTACATCATGCCCAGTTAACAAGAAAAAATATTGCAAGTAATACTAAAAGAGAAAAAGTACAGTTTCAAGAAACTAAGCAAGCATCCAGGATCTGAGTAAGATATGAGAAGAATGTTAGCATTATCAGACAAGAAATAAAGCATTTACAAACTATAATTACTATGCTCTGGGCTCTAATAAACAAAGTAGAAAACATATCAGAACACAAGGATAATGTAAATGAAGAGGTGGAAATTCTGAGAAAGAATATATAAAAAATGCAGGAGCTCAAAAAGAACAAAAAATAAATTAAGATTGTCTTAATGGGTCATTAATAGACCGGACACAACTGAATAAATTATCTCTGAATCTGAGGGTATGTCAAAATAAACCTCCAAAACTAAAACACAAAGAGAAAAAAAGAATAAAAAAATGGAAAAAAAATTCAAGAAATGTGAAACCACCATAATATGTATAAGATACACATTATGGGAATATGAGAAGTAGAAGATAGAAAAAGACAGAAGAAATATTTGAAGCAATAATGACTGAGAATTTTACTAAATTAATGTCAGACACATTAATGCCATTAAATTAATGTTAACCACAGATCCAGGAAGGCCAGGGAACAGGAAGCAGAAAACAAATGCCAAAAAATCTACATCTATGCATATCAATATTAAAAATGGAGAAACTAAAAGATAAACTTGAAAGAAATGGGAAAATGTCTTATAGAGAGAGAAGTAAAGACAATAATTACATCAGATTTGTCCTCAGAAACTATGCAAGCAAAAAGAGAATAAAGTAAAATATTTGAAGTGCTAAAAAAAAACTCACCTAGAATTGTGTATTCCTGAAAATTATCCTTTGAAAATGAAGAACAAATAAAGTCTTTTTTCAGACAAACAAAAATTGAGGGAACTTACTTGTCAGTAGATTTGCCTTGTAAGTAATGTTAAAATAAGATTTCAGAGTGAAGGAAAATGATATAGGTCATAAATTCAGATCTACATTTTAAAGGAAGAGCATTAGAGAAGTAATAAATGAAGATAAAATAAAAACTTTTATTTCTTATTCTTAACTGATGTAATAGATAATAACTGTTTGTTATTACCAGAGGCTGGGAAGGGAACGGTAGTGGAGGGTTGGAAAGGGGAGGTGGGGAAGGTTATTTTAAAAAAAAAATAGAAACAATGAATAAAACCTACTATTTTATAGTACAATAGTGTGAATATAGTCAATAATAACTTAACTGTATATTTTCAAATAATGTAATTGGATGGTTTGTAACTCAAAGAATAAATGCTTGAGGGGATGGATACCCCATTCTTCATGATGTGATTACTTCACATTGCATGCCTGTATCAAAATATCTCATGTGCCCCATAAATATATATAACTACAACGTAGCCACAAAATGTTTTAAAAAACATTTTAAAAAGAAAAAAAAGTCACAGACACCCTAACAAATGAAGCTTTAAGCTTATAATTATGTTTCATTTCAGCACTTTCAACTAAATAAAATTCAGTGTCATAAGCAAAAAAAAAAAGTGTGTTCATACACACACACTTATGTATAAGTGAAATAAACAACATCAATTAAACCAAAAGCAGGAAGGAATAATTAGAAATATTTTGTTATTACAAGGTACTTGGCATTACCCATGAAGTGGTATAGTGCCATTTGAAAGCAGACCTGGCTTAGTTGTAAAAGTATATTGCAGATTCTAGGACAAAAATTGAAACATAAAATAATAATAATAATAATATCATTGATATGTTAAGAAAGGAGAGAAAATGTAATCATAAAATTCTCAACTAAGATTACAAAGGGCGGGAAAAGAGTGAAATATTAAAGTAGAAACAAAAATCAAGGGCAATGAATAGAAATCAGTAACGTATATAGTAGATATTAATGCAACTATATCAGTAACCATTTAAATGGTTTAAGTATATCAATTAAAAGACACAGACTGTCAGATTGGATCTACAAAACAAACATCAACTATACCTTTGCTGATATGGTTTGGCTCTGTGTCCCCACCCAATTCTCATCTTGAATTGTAAATTCCCACTAGCCTCATGTGTCAAAGAAGAAGCCCTGTAGAAGGTAATTAAATCATGGGATGGTTTCCTCCACGCTCTTCTTGTGGTAATGAGTGAAACTCAGGAAGTGCGATGGTTTTATAAACATCTAGCATCTCCCCTGCTTGCACTCATTCTCTCTCCTGCTGCCCTGTGAAGAGGTGCCTTCCACCATGACGGTAAGTTTCCTGAGACCTCCCCAGCCATGCAGAACTGTGTTTCATTTAAACCTATTTTCTTTATAGATTACCCAGTCTTGAGTATTTCTTCATAGCAGCATGAGAATGGACTAATACAGTAAATTGGTATCAAGGTAGTGGGGCACTGCTGGAGAGATACTGGGAAATGCAGGAGCAACTTTGGAATCGGGTAAAAGGCAGAGGTTGGAACAGTTTAGAGGGCTCAGAAGAATACAGGAATATGTGGGAAAGCTTGGAAATTCACAGAAACTTGTCGGATGCTTTTGACCAAAATGCTAATAGTGATATGAACAATGAAGTCCAGGCTGAGGTGGTCTCAGATGGAGATGAGGAACTTCTTGGGAACTGGAGCAAAGGTGACTCTTGCTATGCTTTAACAAAGATGGTGGCAGCATTTTTCCCCTGCCCTAGAGATCTGTGGAATTTTAACTTGATTGAGATGATTTAGAGTATCTGGCAGAAGAAATTTCTAAGCTGCAAAACATTCAAGGGGAAGCAGAGCATAAATGTTAAGAAAATGTGCAGCCTAATGATGCAATAGAAAAGAAAAACCCATTTTCTGTGAAGAAATTCAAGCCAGCTGCAGAAATTTGTGTGAGTAACAAGGTGTCAAATGTTAGTCACCAAGAAAATGGGGGAAATGTCTCCAGGACATGTCAGAGGCCTTCACAGCAGCCCCTCCATCACAGGCCTGGAGGCCTACTAGGGAAAAATGTTTTGTGGGATGGGCCCAGGGCTCACCTACTCTATGCAGCCTCAGGACATGGTGCACTGCTTCTCAGCTGCTTCAGCTCCAGCTGTGGCTAAAAGGAGCCAAGGTACACCTGGGGCCATTGCTTCAGAGGGTGCAAGCCCCAAGCCTTGGCAGCTTACACGTGGCGTTGGGTCTGTGTGTTAACAGAAGTCAAGAATTAAGGTTGGGGAACCTCCACGTAGATTCAGAGAATGTATGAAAACTCCTGGATGTCCAGGCAGAAATTTGCTGCAGAGGTGGAGCTCTCATGGAGAACCTCTGCTAGGGCGCTGCAGAAGGGAAACATGGAGTCAGAGCCCCCACAGAGGCTCCACTGGGGCACTGCCTAGTTGAGCTGTGAGAAGAGGGCCACCATCCTCCAGACCCCAGAATGGTAGATTCACCGACAGCTTACACCATGCACCTGGAAGAGCCACAGGCACTCAATACCAGCCTGTGAAAGCTGGAATGGGGTAAAAGGCAGAGGTTGGAACAGTTTAGAGGGCTTGGAAGAGGACAGGAAGATATGGGAGGGGGTTGTACACTGCAAAATCACAGGGGCAAACCTACCCAAGGTCATGGGAGCCCACCTCTTACATCAGCATGCTCTGAATGTAAGAGGTCAAAGGAGATCATTTTGGAACTTTAAGGTTTAACAACTGCCCTATTGTATTTCAGACTTGCATGGGGCCTGTATTTCAGACTTGCAAAGGGGTTACCCTTTGTTTTGGCCAATTTCTCCCATCTGAAACGGGTGTATTTACCCAATGTCTGTGCCCCCATTGTATCTTGGAAATAACTCGCTTTTTATTTTACAGGCTTTTAGGCAGAAAGGACTTGCCTTGTATCAGATGAGACTTTGGACTTGAACTTTTGGGTTAATGCTGGAATGAGTTACAATTTTGTGGGACTATTGGAAGGGCATGATTGTGTTTTCAATTGTGAGGACGTGAGATTTGAGAGGAGCCAGGGGCAGAATGATATGGTTTGACTCTGTGTCCTTACCCAATTCTAACCTTGAATTATAATCCCCACATGTCAACAGCAGTACCAGATGGAGGAAACTGAATCACTGCGTCAGTTTCCCCCATCCTGTTCCTGTGATAATGAGTAAGTCTCATGAGATCTGATGGTTTTAAAAGCATCTAGCATTTCCCCTGCTTGCACTGATTCTCTTTCCTGCTGCCCTGTGAAGAATGTACCTTCTGCCATGAATGTAAGTTTTTCTGAGGCTCCCCCAGTCATGAAGAATTGTGAGTCAATTAAACCTCTTTTCTTTATAAATTACCCACTGTCGGGTATTTCTTCAAAGCAGCCTGAGAACAGATCAATACACTTGTCTACACAAAACCCACTTAAAATATGAAGACACATATAGATTAAAAGGAAAGGGAGGGAGAAAAATATAACATGCTAACACTAATCAAAAGGAAACTGGAGTAGTTATATTAATTTTGGAAAGAGCAAACTTCAGAATAAGGAAAGTTATCAGAAATAAAGAGGGGCATTACCCAGTGATAAATGGGTTAATTCTCCAAGAAGACATAACAGTCCTCAGTGAGTATTTGTCTAACAACAAAGCATTAAAATACATCAGGCAAAAACTGATAGAACTGCAGGAAGAGACAGATAATGTACTATTATACTTGGAGACATCAAACCTCTATATTAGACATGGATCCAGCAGGCAGAAAATTAGTAAGAATACAGTATACCTTAGTAGTATCCTCAATCAACTGGATATAATCGACATCTGTAGATTACCCCGAAACAACAAATTCCATATTCTTCTCAAGCTCACATGGAACATTCTACAAGGTAGATCACGTTCTGGGTTGTAAAATACATATTAGCAAATTTTAAAATACAGTAATTATACAATGTTTGCTTTCAGACCACAATAAAATTAATCTAAAAATTAATAACAAAGATAGCTGGAAAATCCCCAAATACTCGGAGATCAAACAACACACTTACAAATAACACATAAGCCAAGGAAGAGAAGCTTTAAAAATATTTTGAGCTAAATAAAAATATAACTGATTAGAATTTGTGTGAAGCAGTAAAAAACAGAATAGAGGAAAGATAGAAAATCAATACTCTAAATTTTCACCTTAGGAAATTAGAAAAATAAGAATTAAATCCAGAGTCAGCAGAGAAAAAAGTAATGAATAACACAACAGCAATAAATGAAAATAAAAACTGGAAATCAATAGGGCAAATCAGCAAAATCTAAAGCTGATTCTTTTGAAAGATCAATAAAATTGATAAGCCTCTAGCTAGGCTAAATGAGAAAAAAAAGATATAAATTACCAATATCAGAAAGGAAAGAAGAGACATCACTATAGATCCCATGGATATTAAAATATAATAAAGGAATGTAATGAACCGCTCAATGCTCACAACTTTGATAGCCTACATTAAATAGATTAATTCCTTTAAAGACACAGTCTGCCAAAACTCATACAAGAAGCAGACAGTCTTAATCAGTCTGTTAAAGAGATTAAATCAAAGATTAATAAACTTCCCAAACAGAAAGCATCAGTCCCAAATGGTTACACCTGATGAAAAACAAAGGTAAAAGATATAACCAGCCTAAACAGACACCTCACCAAAGATGTAAAAATGGAAATTAAGCATATGAAAAAAGATTCATGTCATATGATTTTGCAAACTAAAACAACAATGAGATACTACTAAATATCTATTAAAACAGCCAAAATCCAACATAATGCCACCACTAAATGCTGATGAGCATTTTGGAGCAAAAGGAACTCTCATTTATTGCTCACAGGAATGCAAAATGGTTTAGCCACTTTGGAAAATAGTTTGGCAGTTTCTCACAGAACTAAATGTAGTCTTGGCAATTTTGAAGAATACAATACATTATTAATAAACTACAGCCACCATGTATTACAATAGATCTCTCAAACTTATTTCTTCTACCATAATAAAATGATAAATATGTGAGATAATGCATATGTTAATTAGCTAGATTTAGTGGTCCATAATGTATACATACTTAATAATGTCATGTTGTACGTGATAAATATGTTATTTGTCAAATAAAACAAATAAATAAAAATTTAAAAAACACAAAAAATAAACAGAGATTTACCATATAATTTAGCAATGATGCTTTTTGGTATTTACTCAAGTTGAAAAACAATATGTCCACACAAAAACCTGAACATGGACGTTTATAATAGCTTTATCCATAATTTTCCAATATTTGGAGGACACTAAGATGTCCTTTTGTAGGTGAATGAATAAATAAACTGTGGTACATCCAGGTAATAAAATATTATTCAGCACTCAAAAGATATAGCTATCAAGCCACGAGAAGATATCGAAGAACCTTAAACACATATTATTAAGTCAATCTGAAAAGGCTTCCTACTGTTTCATTCCAACTATGACATTCTAGAAAAGGCAAAACTATGGAAACAGGAAAAAAATTCAGTGATTGTTATGGTTAAGGGAGAGAAGAACAGACAGAGCATACAGGATTTTTAGGGCAGTGAAATTACTGTGTATGACACTCTAATGGTGGATAGATACATGTTGTTATACATTTGTCAAAACTCATAGAATGTAACAGCGTCAAAAGTGAACCCTAATATAAACTATGACCATGATAATTAGGTGTCAAGAAGTTTCATTGATTATAACAAATATACAACTCTGGTGCAGAATGTTGATAATGTAGAAGAAGACATATGTAGGAACAGCAGGTATGTGGGGACTCTCTGTACTGTCTACTCGTCTATTTTTGAAACAGGTTCTCACTCTATTGCCCAGGCTGGAGTGCAATGACATAATCTCGGCTCACTGCAGCTTCAACTTCCAGGGCTCAAGTGATACTCCCACCTCAGCCTCCAGAGTAGCTGGGACTACAGGTGCACACCACCACAGCAGGATATATATATTTTTTAATTTTGTGTAGAGACAGGGTCTCACTCAGTTGCCCAGGCTAGTCTGAAACTCCTAGTCTCAGGCAATCCTCCTGCCTCAGCCTCGCAAGTTACTAGGATTACAGGTATCAGCTGCTGTGCCCAGCCATCCACTCAATTTTGCTGTGAACCTACAACTGCCCTAAAAAATAAACTCTCTTTTCAACAAAATATTGAATATTTTGGATATTAGTAAATGCTCAAACTTCTCTGCAGGTTTAATTCTCTCAACTGAAATGTAAGCTTTTTAAAGAAAAGGATGATGGCTTATAAATTTTCTATTTCTTTTTAAGACTCTAGCTGTGGTCCTCATTCAAAGTAGAAGCAGCACAAATATTCACTAAATTAATGAACATATGTATAGATCTATAAGTGGGTAAAGCCAAAATTGATATTCACAAGTTTTTTAACTTTCTTAAAAATATCTGCAATACAAAAAGGCAGAATGACTAATATAATAAAACACTGAACCTGCCACCAGACTCACATATTGGATACTGTGCACCTCACTCTGTTTACATTTGCCTCTCTCCCGCTCAGTGGTAACTGCTGTGCCTCTGATATTTATCATCCCGAGTTCCAAAGCACCTGTTTATATCTTTCCTACTCATGTACAAATTCTTACACAACATATAATTTTACCATTGCATATATTTAAACTGTAAAAATAGTATTTTATTCACAGTCTCTGAAACTTGCTTTTAAACCATAAGTATGTCTGTATGATAAATTCATGTTGAGGCATGGTATTCTAATATCTTCATTTCCACTACTTGTAGCATGCATTTTTATAAATATACAATATTTTTTTCTTTCTTGTGTTGATAGGAATTTAAGTTATTTCCAGTTTTTGTATTACAGCTGTGCTGTAATGAACATTTGTATACATGTCTCTGAGGGCATACATGAGCCGGTTGCTGTAGGTCATGTCTAGGAGGGGAAATGCTGGGTCATAGCCTGCGCATATCTTCAATTTTATTAAGGTTTTCCAGACAGCTATCCAAACTGGTTCTACAATTTATACTTTTATGAATCTTCATTTTTAAAACTATGGTTTCCCAACACTTAACTCTTGGCCTTTAGGCACTGACATTTATGTGAGGATACTTTTTGCTGTCAACCTTGCTCAAGAGGCTGTTTCTCAAATCTCCCAATTCACTTTTGTGTTTGCTCAAGAGTCACGACTCAGGTATACCATTATTTGAATCAATTCCTCTGCCTCTGCTGTGATTTCATCATGTGAAGCCACTGGAGTCGTTTTCTGTCCAAAGTCTATGAATTCCTTTTTCCTAATCCTCAATTTTTTAGAGCTTTTTCATTTTAAACACAGCTTCTACTATAATTGAAAGTTTGGCTTAATGGCAAATAAAGGACTGCATTTATCTAAATGTGATCTATTTTAATAGGACAGATTGCCAGATGATTCACATGCTCTGGTCTCCTTGTATTTTGACAAGCTTAATATACTGTTTCATTGTGCTGTGGATTAATAGCACCACAGGGCAATAATATGGCTACTGAGATTTTAAGGTCTGGATAACTATAGGCTTCAGTGAATGCCCCATAACTGAAATGTATTAAATATCTAATGCCTCAGAGCACAGTTTAATAAAACAAGCTGGACTGTGAAGTATTCAGTCCATATTTCAAAGGGAAGCCTATGTTAAGTGATCATTTAAATAAGGATTTACTACCAAAAAGAGCCCATTCTGATTTGACACTGAGATTACCACTGGTATTTTTTTTTTTGTCCTAATTTACTTTTCACCTTATATTTCCTTTAGAAACTGGTAGTCCCTACAAATGTGAGTCAGGATCAGGATTTAGGAGGCAAGATAGAGAGGTAGGTAGGTAGGCAGGTGGATTGGTGGGTGGGTGGGTAGATAGATAGATAGATAGATAGATAGATAGATAGATATCAAAATATATACGTTTATCTGGTCTTTTTCTCAACAAGAATTTGAGGTGGATACTAGATTTTGTTTTACTGTGAATATTTTGTTAAAAAGTTAAGTATATGATAAATGTAGAAAAGTACACAAATAGTAAGTAAACAACCTGAATTTTCCATCAAAATGAATACAATCATTTGATCAGCATCTGGATCAAAAAGCAAAACATTACAAAATCCTGGAAGCCTTCTTCAGTCTTCTTCCAAACATTCCCTCTACCAAGATAACTACTAAGTCACATTTTAGTTTGTTAATTATAAACCAAACACTTTTTAAAATGTTAGACCAAAAAGTTATTTATGACATCAGCGAGGCCAAAAGAAGAAAAGGATTAACTTAGGGTTACAAAAGAAAGAAAACAAGAATTAAAGATAGACTTAGGCATCTTGATGTCCTGTCCATTGTCCATTCTATTACTTTTTACAGCTACTCACCTAACATTCAATTTCATTTAAATGTGGCATGACATTCAGTAACAAATTGCATGTTGTCACATTACCTTTCCATGACAGAGGCTGACACTGTCTGCTCTGGTTGAGTATCTTGTGGCCCAGGCCACTCTCTGGAATCTAGTAGCTGCAGCCTTCAGCTATTAACTTCCTTAGGATTCATCCGACTTTTTTTAGCAGAGGTCATGCTATTTACGAGGTAACCTCTGCCAGTTACTGAGAAAGTGACAGCTAAGGGTAGGCTTTATTTGGCTGGTCCCCAGCCAGTGACTAAGGAATTATTGAGCTCCAGCCAATGACCAAATAAGGTTCTAGCTAATTTCACCCAATATAGAATTCCTCTAACAAATAACCTTCGCTCTACAGTATCCTGTTAGGTTGGGTGACTCTTGGTTAGGCTGTCATGATGGTCTGAACCTTCCCTTGCCAAATCCGCCCCTTCCCACATTTTCTCTGCATAGCTATACACCTTAATAAAAATGTTAGCCTCTTAACTCTGCTCAAAATATGCCATTTGGAGATCCTAACTTGCAAAAACGTCTAATATATCCTGATTGTCTAACTTTAAGTCCAAAGCCTTTTTTTGTGATGCCAGTCCCTAAACATTCTGGCTAATTGAGGTTTCAGTGTAGTGTCCTTCAGTATAAAGAGCTTGAAATTTCAGATTCTCATATATTTGTGTTTTATTTTCAGTTTCACTATGTGCCTGCTACTGTAGGCTAGTTCCCTTTGCTCTCCAATAACTGTGTTATCTATTAAATTAGAAGAATAATATTTATTATGTATGTCAAAGTGTGATCATTAGGATACATGAGATGGCACAAATCATTTAGCCCAGTACCCAACACTGAAATATCCTAATAAATTAAAGTCACTCCCATCTATTTTGTGATCATTCTCATTCTAAAACATTTCAAACATAGTTACGACCACTATTCTCTATTTTAGCACTTATGTTATTTGTGACAAGATTATTGTCAATCTAAACCTAGATGGTATTTTTATAATCATCCAATGCAAAGGACAGTTTCTCATCCCTAGAGGAAGGATCAGATGATAGAAAGACAGGGGTATTTTATGTTAAGGAAATAGTATACATATTTGCTGCTTTTGGAAATATCAAAGAGGAAAATTCTCACAAGAATTTTCAACACAATCCAAGCTCAGCTAGCAAGACTCCAGAAGCAGAGTACTAATTTTTATAATGTCTCTGATGTTTCATTTAGCTTTTGGCCAATAAGACTAGATACAAGGCCACCAGCTGATTCATTCATGTTAAACTGAATGCAAATACACACACACACACACACACACACAAACACACACACACACACACACACACACACGATACAGGCACATTAGCACTCTACAGGAAACCAAAACCCCAACCAGAGAGCCTAATCAATATAATATTTCCATATTGGCTATCAATTCTGTCTCATCCGTGCTAAGGAGATCAAGTCTAAAGTAAATTAAAGCTCATTAGCCCAACTCAATTCTCTTCCCCATCCCTAGTTATTTAAGAATAAATTAGAGTATACATCAAATAAAACAATGCATTTCTCAATTGTCTCAGAATTTTGATAATTTTTAAGTTGATGCTATTTAGACCCTAGTTGTGAAAATAGGAATACATTCATCACTTACTAGTGATTATCATACTCAGAACATGTAAAATAAAATTCTAGAAAGTAAAATAGAAAGAGGTGACCAAGATTTTTACTTGGTCAAAGGAAAGCTCCAAGTTTTATAGAATAGAAACAACCCTCACACTGGATTTGTTTTTTGTGCCTATAAGACATTTTAAATAGAAGCACACAAAGTTTAGGAGAAAGTTCAAATGATCTGGACTGTTATTAGTACTGCATTAAAACTCGAGATTTAGCTGGAACTCCTCCTCTTCCCCTCTTTTCCCATCACTCAAATCAAGTTTTCTTGAGGTTCATCTATGTGCCAGACACTGACAGGTTCTGCAACCTGCCCAGCTTGAATTTACTTCTACCTTGTTCAATCACCACTCAAAACCAGTCTCAACCCTTGCCTGGGCTATTCTTCTAGCTGGACTCTAACTTATACTCTTGCACATCTCTAATTATTCTTCACAGGGCAGCAAGAATTATCTTTCCCATCATAAATCTGATCATGGTAGAGAAGGCTGTACTCTAAATCCGTTAATGATCTCCCAGAGAACAGCTATGGTCATTGCTTTGAGCTAGATCCTGGATACAAGATGCAGGGAATATATGATCTATCCCAGTCCTTACGGTGCTTAGACTACCATTTAATAATACCACACCTCTGATCTCTAAGTTCTAGCTAGAAGAAAATAAATAAATAAATAAAAGCAAGAAAAAGAATTATTGTAAGATGTCTACATTGGAAAAAATGGTGAAAATAATAACTCATTGTATATGAGTTGATAATCTACATAGAAAAATCACCTGAAAGCTATAAGAATAAAAGAATAACTATAAAACTAATACGTGGCTGGGTGCAGTGACTCATGCCTGTAATCCCAGCACTTTGGAAGGTCGAGGTGGGTGGATCACGAGGTCAGGAGATCGAGACCATCCTGGCCAACATGGTGAAACCCTGTCTCTACTAAAATACAAAACGTTAGCCAGGCGTGGTGCTCCACGCCTGTAGTCCCAGCTGCTTGGGGGGCTGAAGCAGGGGAATCACTTGAACCCAAGAGGCGGAGCTTGCAGAAGCAAGATACACATACAAAAACAAATTTTATTTCAATATACTAACAATTAACAATAAAAATGAGAATAAATACCCTTTTCAACGGCATCATAATATAAAATATTTAGGGGTAAATATGACAAACTTATGCAGGAATTGTACATTGAAACGTATGAAACATTGTTGAGAAGAATTAAAGAAAATCTAAATAAACGAAAATGTGTACATACCAGTGGATCAGAAGGCTTGATATTGTTGCAGTGTCTGTTAGCCTCAAGTTGACTGATAAACTCAATACTATTCCAATAAAAATTCCTACAGTTTTTCTTCTACAAATTGATGAGATGAGTCTAAAATTATAGAAGAGTTGAAATGACTTTGGAAAATGAAATGCAAAGTTAGAGGACTTACTTTACTTGACTTCAAAATTTGTTTTAAAACTGAAATATTCTAGAAAATGTAGAACTGAAATAAAGATGAATAAGTAAATCAAAGCAAAAGAAGAGAAAATTTAGAAATAGACACATACACTTATTTTCAATAATAGTGAAAAGGAAATTAAATGGAGAAATGATAGTCTCTTCCACATGATGCTGGACAAAATAGATATCTTTATGCAAAAAATTAATTTAAGTTCATGCCTAATAACATTTGCAAAAAATAATTCAAAATAGATTATAGCCTTAAATACAAACCCTAAAACTAAAACACTGTTGCAGGAAAATATAGGAGAAAATTTCTGTGATCATGTACCAGAAAAAAATTTCTTAGATATTACCCTAAAATATAATCCATAAAGGAAAAAAATTAAAAATTGGGTTTCATCAAAATATAGAGCTTCTCCTCTGTAAGTGATATTGTTAAAAGCATGAAAAAGTATCCACACACTATATGAAATAATTTCAAATCACATCTATGATAAATAACTTGTATCCAGAATAAAGAAAGAATTATCAAAACTCAATAATAATAAATAATTAAATAAAAATGGGCAAACAATTGAGCTAATACTACACCAAATATATATTGATGGCAAAGAGATGCATAAATACATGTTTAACACCTTTAGTCATTAGGGAAATGTAGTTTAAAATCACGATGTAATACTACTACTCACCTATTAAAATGTCAAAGTCAAGGGGAGAGAGAAAGGAAGGAAAGAAGTTGAAGGGAAGGGAAGGGAAGGGAAGGGAAGGGAAGAAGTGAAGGGAAGGGAGGGGAGGGGGATGGGAAGGGGAAGGAGAAGGGGAAGGGAGATACCAAGTATCGATTAAAACATGGTGAAACCAGAATCCTCATAGACTATTGGCAGGAATGTAAAATGGTGCAAACTATTAGAAAACCAGTTTCATATTTCTTAAAACATTACACAGACACCTACCATATTACCCAGCTATCTAAGCCCAGATGATTTACATGAGAGAAATGAAAGCATACAATTGCTTGTATATAAAACTTCGCAGCAGCATTATTTGTAGTTGTCTTAAAATGATAATGACCTAAACGCCCTAAATATCAAATTCTACTAAGCACCGAAATAGAATCAACCATAGATACATGCAATAACATGGACGAATCTCAAAATAATTATGCTGAATGAAAGAAGCCTTACCAAAAAGGACACTGTTGTATGATGTTATTTATATAAACCTCCATAAATTGTAAATTAATCCATTGTGACAGAAAGCGTATTAGTGGTTTCCTAGAAAATAGGGAGGGGGGTGGTGAGGGCAAGACTGAGCAATGTCAAATGGGCATGAGGAAACTTTTGGGAGTGATATATGTGTGGATAATCGTAATGATGGTTTCACAAGCGTAAATCTATGCCAAAATTATTAACTTGTGCATTTAAAGATATGCCATGTTTTATGTGTCAATCATACATCAACAAGGTTGTTAATAACCTGTCATAAAGTGTATGTGACTGTTGCTGGAAGGAAAATTCTCTCTTCCTTAAAAAAATTGCAATGTACTGATGGCAGCCGCAAACCATCTAGAGCGGCCTCTGCTATCATGCCCCAGCTGCCTTCCGGGAGGGTGTGGGGAGGAGAAAGACAGTCCCCCTGCAGCCCGCCTCCCTGGGGGCTGCCATGATGAGGGTGGCGGGTTGTCCACCGACAGGGGAGCAGTGCAGTCAGGCAGAGACAGGCCCCAGGAGGAGCTAGGCTGGGGCGGTGCAGTTTGTACACAGAGCCTGAGAACATACCCGGGATGTGGAGCAGGGGCTGTGATTGTGGGGCCCTGGGCAGGAAGTGGGACAGGCGCCCACTTCGGGGACCTAGTCAGCGGCGCAGACACTGCACCCACTCTGCCGAAGGCTTCCAGTTCCCGCGCCTCTGCGTGGGGGTAACCTGGGGCTGACTCCGCAGGGTCCAGCCGTGGAGCCTGACAGTCCCAGAGGCCTGCGATCTGCTCCTGGAGGTGCCCCCCAGTCAGGGCCACAATCTGGGCAAGTGGGAGCCCGGGCAGCCCCTGAGCTCTGAGGCCATGGAGGAAGCTCGCAGAGACGTCACCCCTGGCCTAGACATCGGGTGGGCCCAGCAAGGACCTGGAGCCCTTGCCCAGGCTGCGAGAAGGTGCAGCTCCGTCCTCCCAGGCGCAGCTGCGGCCACCTTAGTTGGGGACCCAGGCCTCCCTGTGCTCTTGGGGGCGGGCAGCCGGCAGCAGCCTGGACGCCATGGATGGCGGCAAGAGGTATACAGAACTCTGGACCCGCCGAATGAGGAGGCTAAAAGAGCTTAACACAAACAGAGCTGAAACATGCCCCTTGCTCCCCACGTTGCCGGCAAAGAGAAAGAGAAGAGCTGCGGCCCTTCGGGGAGCCCAGACCTGGGAGTTGCCAGAAAGCCAGGCAACTTTCAGTGACTCCCTCTTTGGGACCCTGAAGTTCCTGGCATCTCCAAGCTTCCAGGCACCGCCGCATTCCCTGGTGCCAGCTAGGGAAGCTGCTTGCAGTGCGCCTTGCCCATCTGCAGCCTTGCAGAGAACCAGTTCCCATGCCGACGTGTGCAGCTGCCCGCCCCAAGGCAGCAGCTGGTGTGTCTTATTGAGCAGTGGCTGGACCTCATGCGCATTCATACAACCCTTGCTGCTCCACTCCTGACTTGCAGTCTCCCTTGGAGGCGTGAGATCCAGGCCAGTAGCATGAGCTGAGCACGGTCTGTCAGGCCCAGTGAGTGGAACGAGTCCAGCAGGCCCAGAAGCAAAACTCAGGCAAAGGTGCCACCGGCCACAGATTTCCTGCCATAAAGACGACACCCCAAAGATCCCATAGCAGTACTCCTAAACCTTTCCAGTGTGTTTTTGACTCTCTGGATTCCAAGAGTTAATAAGTGCCACTGTATTAACTGTGTCTTTTATTTTCTATGTTCTAATGCTTTCACATCTGAGGCTCTGTTGCCATCTGGAGGAAATGGCCCTTTCAGGGTTATCCAATTCCTAGTATAGTAAACAACTCTCCGGGTAAGCAAAATTTTCAGATGCAATCCTACCAGTTCAGAGCAAACACCCTCAACCTCCTCCATTCTCAGGGTCTCATCCTCTGAGCCACTATCCACCTGCTGTAATCGCCCCAGGGCCAGATACTTGACTACTGGGCAAGGGACAGTTCCTGTACCTCCAAGCTCACTAAAATTATTCAAACTAGCCAGTCTTAAACATGCATACCCTGCCTCATTGTTTCTTCCTGTACAAACCATAATAAAGACTCTAATACACTATGCCCCGCTCTCTTATTCACTCTGACACCTGGCAGAACCCAGTGCTTTCCTGTGTCCCCTCCCTGTCCTCTTCCCCAGTGACAAGGCAACATGGAATGCCTCCTCCCCTCGGGAAATGTGAGCAACAAATTATCTTCTCAGTGGCAGCCAGCTCCTGACCTATAGTCATTACCAAAATATCTACATAAACCATGATATTTAAATATTAATAAAACCCATTAAAAGTCACCTTAGTTATGCTGTCTCCTTCTTCACTCTGTTGCCCCACTGCATGTCTAAAATATTTACAGTTTCATTCACTATGGGAAACCTGTCTAGTTATGTCATTTCATGAATTAAAATGTCCTTTAAAACAACAATTTCTAAATTATTAACTAATGTCACCAAATGATACTTGGTGATAAAGCAACATCTGTTTAATGTATTAAGTGATTTTTATGGAAAAGCCAAATTTTTTGACAATAATTATGCTATCAAAGAATACATGGTTTCTTTCTCTTGGAGCCATTTATAAACCTTGGTTTTGGTTTCACATCTATTTCAAGACGGTAAAATTTACTTTTTCTCTAATCACACCATAGCAGTCTGTTTTATGAAAAACATATTGTTGGTACCACTTTTCAGAAGTACGTAAAATTTATAACATTGCTTATTAGGAAATTAAGTATACAATTATTTTAATAATTAGATGACAAGGGGAGGGTCAGAGAAAAATCAGGTGTTTGAAACTCTAAGGTTGTGTCTAGTTATTTAAAAATATGTAACAATTGGTAATTTGTTTGCTAGTTAAAAGGGGAAAAATGTACCCCTTTCGAAATAATTATTTTCTATTTCCCTGCTCAGTGAAACTATTCTGAAAATGTGAAGTTTGACCTTTGTGTGCATGTAAATTTCTAGGATTTGCATTGTCATAACTTAATATATAGAGCATGTGTTATTCATCCTAGATGGCTGTTGGAATATCTGTGAGTGTCCTCCCCTTATAACCAGGCAACTTAACACATAAATCATTAGAGACCCATGATGATCTAATGCTTAGCACCAGCGCTTAGAATCTGCACTCACATGTCTCCTTGGCCCTGATATTTGTGTCATCGTATGGTGATCTGGCTGGTCTGCATCTTCTCTAATTCCCCAAATGTCCATTTTTGTTCATACCTATTTAATAGAATTTCATGAGCACCTATGGTGTACTTGTTTGGTGTTAGATTCAGGGTGCAATATGTAGGGAACATATGATCTGTCCCACTTCTCAGGATGCTTAGACCAACACTGGAATATTGAAACTTGCGTTAATAAAAAAATTAAGAGCAAGACATAACTTTCTCTAATTAGATTCCAACTTGAATATAATTACACGTATTAGTACATGATTTGGTAAAGCCCAAGAACAGAGAGCACAGTGTTCAGCATCAACATTCCTGCATCCGAATCCTGGTTTTATCACACGCTACCCGTACTGTCTCAGATCAGTTAGTTCACTACCATCTCCCTCTCTGTCAAATTAAGATTTTATTAACAATGGCATAGGCTATCATGAAGATTAAATGCAATAATCTATGTACACTGCTCAGCATAGTGCCTAGTTAGTAAGTATCTAAGTCTTGCTCAAAAGCCAGAGTTCCACACATAACGTTGTCATTGACAAAAGGGAGCCATTAAAAGAGGATGCCACTGTATTTGAAATGAGGTTAGCCCACAGAAGATGGAAGCCAGATAGCTGAGAGGAGATTCAAAACACAGTCAAGGGGGAGAGTTGATATCAGACCTACAGTAAGAATGATATTTCCTTTGACTAGGAGGTAAAATGAACCAAAACATTAACAATTCATAATTGTTTTGAATAATTGGAAGGTGGAGCACAAATCTGTCAAAGTAGGAAGGCGGAACTAAAATCATGAGCCGTGTCAGAATGTTGGGGGACAAGTTTATGTGGAGATGGCTCCCAGGTACAGGATTGGATTGTTATGTTAGGAAGACAGGCAGAATTAAATGGGAGGCGGACATGAGTTTGTTTCAGGGAAATAAAATCCACATTATTGTGTGTATTGTTTAGATAATATTATGAGTAATATAGTCAGTTCTCACCCATACAGTCTAAGAAAAAAAAATAGAGTTTTACATACAAATGGTAGTAAAACTTATGGGAAGTTGACCACATTAGAACAAACTGAAAGACCTAATGACATTATACAGAACTTTTATAGGGAATAAAGGAGGCCTAGCTTGTGGTACAATGCTTGCATAAAGCAGATGCTTAATAAAAATAAAGTTAGACATAAAGTAATAATAATAATTGGAAAACAGTTATAATAACAGCAGATAACAAATCTTTGAAAGTAAGTGAAAGATGAAACTAACACTGTCAAAATTGAGATTCTGCTTGCAAGGTAATTGTCCCTCTTATTAGAGTCACTAGAAATAGGAAAAAATTACTGTACCTGAGGTCTTTTTTTTTTTTAAGAAAAGGAAAAGAAAGTCATTTGTTATAGTGACAAGGACTTAACTCTGCATTAGAGAGTTCCCAGCCTACGCACCTGTATTAGCATAATATAAGGTCTGTTATTTATAACTGAAGAAATGATGAAGCCAGGGTTCTTTTGCTTTTGTTCAAGCTGCAGAAAGCTGCAGGGAAGCCTTATCCCCAGCCTCACAACAAGCGCAAGCAGAACAGTCAATAAAATCTTACCTTTGGGGGCACGAGAGAGCTGAATTCACAAAGCACATTAACGAACTGGACCCCCAAGGGTAATAATTTCTCCAATCCCTACCCTAGGAAGAGATGTTAGATAAACATAACTTCGCCTTTGGCAGAGAACGAGGACTAAGAGATAGCTATTATAAAACTGGGTGAAAATTTTAAAAAGATACCAATTTCAAAGCTCCTTTTCTTCTTTCTCTAATTGGCTTTCCCAAAACAATTATGAATATAGACCATAGTCTACACTTATTTTTTGTCCAGTTACTTTATGTTATGTCACATTCCAAAATGGCTTCCTGAGTGAAGGAACAATGTCTTCTTTTACATCTTCTCTATTCTTAGAATACCTAGTTCAGACTGTATATTTCTAAAATACTCTCACCAGTCCATTTAATTAAGAGAACATTCGTCATTGCGTGTTTGTTTTCTTTTATCTCCTAAAAGGAATATGGATTCCAAAGTAGACTAGACATGGGTTTATCCTGTTTACATTTACTCTGTGTCCCTAGACAAGGAATAAAATGAGCAATTTAATTATTCTCCTTAAAAATTGGCATAATATACACTGCATAATAGAGTTTTGAAGTTTTAATTAAACATACAATGAATCAAATGCAGTATTTGATATATGATAGGGCTTTATCCTAGCACCTGCTTCAAAAATATAGTCAATGAATACAAGAACAGTTAGTTATTCAACCACTCCTTTTCTCTCTTTTCCTTTGCAGAGATTACAGGCTTTTCATGGCATATTTTCCCCAAAGGACCTAGGAAAGAAAATCTTAGACTCATCTCAACACAGAGTTTCATGCAGTATCTACCAACTACTAAGAGCTCATGAGAAACTTATAACCTCTTTGATAACTCTGGTCTAATTGGTGTAATCAGGAAGCAAATAAATTATTACAATGCAGTGAACTGAAAGCTAGAAATGCATAACAGATAATATTTAGTACAAAGTGGAAAAAAGTTAAAGAGGTCAAGAATGGATTCCCAAATTAGTAATATTTAACATGAGGTTCAAGATTATGGCAAGTTCAATTAAATGAAGATGATTCTATATATTTATAGGAGTGAAACACACATGAGTAAAACTGAGATAAAACTGTAGAGTCAAACAAAACCCAGATAATAAATATCCTTTAAACAATGACAAAAATTTCAAATTTACGCCACTGAATTTTAAGCAAGGTAGTGGATCAAATTTGTGCTAAAGAAAAAAAAAATCTAACTGTAATGTAAATATACAATGTATTACCTGGGAGCAACTTGAAGCAGCAAGACCAGTTCAAAACTTATTGCAGTAGTTTAGATAGCAGGTGAAATATATCTTCCACAGTGGGATTAGGAAGAACAAGTAAGGCAATTATTACTGAGAAAATGAAGAAATTGGTAATGTTAAGAAAACTGAGAAGAGGAATTTGAGTTAGTAACTGATTAACTTTGGGTGATCAGGGGATGGAAGAATGTCTGAGTTTAAGGCTTTTATCATTGGAAGAGAAAATAATGCCATTTGTTGAGATAGGAAGCACTAGATAAATTGAATATATGTTGGAATAGAAAATACATTCTGCTGAAATTATTTTCTATTGAAGATTACTCTGTGATCTTTTTGAATATTTCTGACAGTCAGGTAGTGTCAGCTGTGTGTAGTTCAGAAGAAGACATGAACCAAGCTTTTAGCTTTGGAATTCATTAAGCATAGACTACAAGGAAAACAACGATGCCAGGCATGGTGGTTCGTGTCTGAAATTCCAGTGATTTGGGAGGCTGAGACAGGAGTATCACTTGACCCTGGGGGTTGATATCAGCCTGCGCAACATGGTGAGACCCTGTCTCTCTCTCTCTCTCTCTCTCTCTCTATATATATATATATATATTTTTTTTTTTTTTGTCTTGTTTTGCTTTTTTAAACTAGCCAGGCATGTTGGTGAAGGCCTGTACCATCATCTACTCCAGAGGCTCAGGTGAGAATATATATATTACATATATATAAAATATATGTATTTATATATTTTATATATAATATATATTATATAATATAAATATATTATATATTATATAATATATAATATAATATAATATATAATATATTATATAATATATAATATATTATAGATTATAATATATAATATATTATAGATTATATTATATATAATATATTATGTATAATATATACTATATATAATATATACTATATTATATATTATATTATATTATATATTAATATAATATATAATATATTACATATATTTATATATATATAAGTATTTTCAGACATTCTCTTTCCTTGTGATTCCATTTTGTTATATTGCATGTTTCTATGTATATTATATATACATATATTATATAATATATATAATATATAATATAATATATTATATTATATGTTTCTATGTATATTATATATACATATATTATATAATATTAGTGATATTTATTCACTCAGAGCCTTCTTCAGGTGGGCTGAATTCAGTCAAACTAACCAGAATGTGGTTAAAATCAGTGGGATCCAAGTCTGGTAAATCGTCAGATTCACCTTGTGAACCCAAAAGTATCTGAGGTGGATCTCAGTCCATTTAGAAAGTTTATTTTGTCAAGGTTAAGGATGCACCCATGACACAGCCTCAGGAGGTCCTGACAACTGGCACCCAAGGTGGTTGGGGCACAGCTTGGTTTTATACATTTTAGGCAGACATGAGACATCAATGAATATGTGTAACATGTACATTGGTCTGGCTGGGCGCTGTGGCTTACCCCTATAATCCCAGCACTCTGGGAGGCCAAGGTGGGTGGATCACAAGGTCAGGAGATCGAACCATCCTGGCTAACACGGTGAAACCCAGTCTCCACTAAAAAGACAAAAAATTAGCTGGGCATGGTGGCGGGTGCCTGTAGTCCCAGCCAGCTACTGGGGAGGCTGAGGCAGGAAAGTGGCATGAACCCGGGAGGTGGAGGTTGCAGTGAGCCGAGATTATGCCACTGCACTCCAGCTTGGGCGACAGAGTGAGATTCTCAAAAAAAAAAAAAAAAAGATGTACATTGGTCCGATCCAGAAAAGGCATGACAACTCAAGGCAGGGAAAGGGGCTTCCAGGTCATAGGTAGATAAGAGACAAATGGTTGCTTTCTTTTTAGTCTCTGATTAGCTTTTCACCAGATACAGGATTTACATGTGAGAGGAAGGTAGAGGAATAGTCACTTATGCCTTAGTCTGGTTTAGTGAAACAATAGGGCAGAGGAAGCAATTAGATGGGCATTTGTCTCAGGTGAGCAGAGGGATGCCTAAGTTCTGTCTGTCCTTTGTTCACAAGGAATTTCCTTGTGGGCAAATTGTGAAGGAGGTATATAGCTTTTTATATTTGTAGCTATCTTATTTAAGAATAAAATGTCAGGCAGGTTTCTCTGACACAGCTCCCAGCTTGACTTTTTCATTCGGCCTAGTGATTCCTGGGTCCTGAGATTTATTTTCCTTTCACAGCTTATATTTCTCTTACAACCATGAATTCGCATGTCTTATTCAACATTTGTGATATCTGTATCCTGGAGTTCATGTATCTCTAACCTAAAAATCTGTCCCAGTGAATCTGAGGTCATAAAAGTTGGAGAACTCTGGAGAAGACCATGCAGTTTGAAGATCATGAGATATGACACCAGTTGTCCTAGACTTGCCTTTATTCTATAAAAGGAAGTATGAAAGATGGGCATTTCTAGATAAAGGGTAGGAATGCTACTTTGACCATTCCTAGCTTGCCACTGCTATGTGACCTATACTAAGTTAACTTTTTTGCTGTCATATCCATTATGACAGGTAGGTTACAATGACCTTTTATTCAGGATCCAATCAAAGCCTAATTAATTTCTAGAAGGAAAGACTGTTAACTACCCAAATATAAAGGTGTCAAAGAAGTGAAATCTATCTCTCTTCCTTATAAACAGCACATGTATTCTAAATATGAAACTTCCTTTGCAAAAATCACCACAAAGAAAGACATCAGACCTAACCGACTCCATCTTGCTTCTAACTTTAAACTGCCCTTGTTCATTCCTGGGCATAGGCTGAAGTAATCTTGGAAAGGAATTTAGTTTATAGTTTGACTCTGAAACAAAATTAATAATTGCCCTTTCCTGAAAAGACCCCCTTCCTGCCTGGGGACCAGCCTGCCTTTGCAGGACTAACAAATTAGCTACAAGATTAGAAATTACAGTTCAGGGACCATGCAGCCCCGGCTGCAAGAGTCTAAACCTCTCCAAATTACAATAGAGATAACATCACTATTGTAAAACCTAAGATCAATGCTTGAGACATTTTGCAGACCCTGCACCTGATGCACCAGCTGACACGTCCCAGAACAGTAATCTGGCTCAACCATTTCTGTGATCCCGCCCAGGGACAAAAGACAGCAAGAAGAACTCACTTCGACCCTCTATGATTTCATCTCCAACCCGACCAATCAGCACTCCCCACTTCCCAAGCCCCCACCCACCAAACTATTCTTAAAAACTCTGATCTCCAAGGTTTTGGGGAGACTTGAGTGATCATAAAACTCCTGTCTCCCACACAGCCATCTCTGAATTACTCTTTCTCCATTGCAATTCTCCTGTCTTGAGATATCACTTCTATCTAGGCAGCAGGCAAGGTAAAGCCATTGGATGGTTACAAATATACCAAGATGATACGGAGATTTTCAAGTTATTAACAATGAAAATTCAAATTATGAAAAAAATACAGATCATGCAAAAACAAAACTTCTGATCTACATGCAGACGCAGAACCCAGAGGTAGCTTGAAACATTCATTCAGAGGACAAAAAATTACCATGAATTCTAAAAGGATATTTTACCCTAAATAGAATATTCTATCCCATTTCTCTATCTTCAAGGTTAGACGTTCTCACCCATTGCTTACGAGAAAAGGACAAGTAACGTTTCTATTAGAGATAAAAAAAATGTATGTTTTAGGCACATTCTGGGGAAAATATAGCAGCTGGCCAATTATGATGAGAAAGGAATTTCTAGAAAAATGAATTTTCACTGAGGTCCCTTAGGTATTTGCATGTTGCAAGGGGCAAGTGTGCAACAATGGAAAAGGCTTTCAGATCTTGCAGGTGGCAGTAAAACCAAAACGATGAATTTTAAACATAACAAAAACACTGTAGTTAAAATCTGACTTCTAATTACCAGAGGCTTCTTATGGAATTTCCCCTTCTTTTACTGTAGGTGGAAGAGAATCCAAACTGTATTAGAAATCCTGCATTTAGAGACAGTTCAGTTTCCTGGAACTTGAGGTAAGAACAGCTTTCCTAATTGGCATCTCATCAGTCAACATTATTAGCAGCTGCCGACATTATCAAGAAACCACTCTTACTGTGTTCCTGCTGTGTGCAAGGGAATCACAGAATCAACCAAATCTTTAGACGGAATATAGTAGTAAGTTAAAAAGTATGAATTCTGCCATCAGATGTCCTGGCCTAAAAGCTGAACTCCATCATTTTACCAACTGTTTACATCTTGGCAAGTTACTTAACCCATTTATGTCTCAGTTTAGTCATATGTCAAATGATGGTGAATATATTTCTGGTATTGAATCATTCCAAGTGTTAGATCATATAATGCATGAAGATCACTCAGTAAAGCATATGTTGTATAGTAGGGACTCAACAAAAAGACACTATTAATGTGAAGAATGTGGAACCCTAATTCCAGACTTAACATTTCTGTAATATTAGATTTTAATCCAATCAAATCATATAAAAATTATTTGAACTTTTTACCATGTGCCAAATACTTGTTTGCAAGATGAAGATAAAATAAAGTAAACATGGCACTCTTTTGCCCTCAAAAAGAACCCAATATAAGTGAGGCATGAATGCACGTGAATGGTGTCACAAATCTGTGTGTGTGATCAATTGCCAAATACTCAGAAAATAAATACCTTCAAAGGAGAAGGGACTATGAAAATTAGTGAAGGATGAGCAAATTAGTTTAATTTAGAAGTTTATACATAGAGACATATTTTAGGAGTTACAGTTTAAGCAGAAATAGAATGAGGGAAAATATATTTTAGACCCCCTGGAGATTAATTAAACAAGAGTATTTACAATAGGCCAATATATTTAAGGAACAATGAGTTGGTCCTTTTTGATAGAGCAGACTACTTGTGCTTTGAAAAATACAGGAAAACACAAAGCTTGCACCCTGAGTGAATGGTGAAACTGGGGACTGGAGGCAGGTTTGAGCACAGTGTAAAGGGGAATTGCCCAGTGAAAGAAGTGTCAGCCTAGGGTCTCAAGGAGCTGCCCAGCGGAGACGTTGGCACAGTGAAGTCTTACTTTGGGTGGGAGGCTAATAGATGATTTTTGATGACATTCTAACATTCAGCTTCATGGCTCTGCTGTGTTTGTCTTGGTGAGCCAAGGGGAGGCTGTCCAACTGAAGATAACAAAGAGATAATTTCTGGCCTCTGCCCTGCCAGATGTTCAAAGTGTAACTATCAGCAAGTTCCTCTCCCCATGTCAGGATCTGACTCACTCCTCAGGATCTCTCTCATAGACTGGTTGTGAGAATTCAAAGAGCTAATTCCCTTTTCAAGTACCTTATAAATTGTCTACGGCTATGTAAATGACAGAGTAAGGAAAACAAGACAAATTTGATAACAGCTGAGAATCAATTTTGAGAACAAAGCAGAACACAAATTCAACATTCAATCCCATTGCCCTTTCTTTCCCATCTAGCCTCAACCCTACCAATACCTCCAAGTGAAGACATCTCTCTCTAGTCTCCCTCTCCATTTGTGCTAGGAAGTGTGAAGTACTTTATATGCATCATTTCAGTTAGCTGGCACAGCTTCTTCATGAAGTAGGCTTTAGTTGCATCCCATGTTATAGATCAGAAAACAAATGTCCAAGGCCACCAAGTCTATAATAAGCCAAGCCAGTCCAACCTAACACAGATTTATTTGATGCCAAAGTCTGTGCCACAGATCACTTTTCCAGTGAGTCATCAAGGTTATCCCACAGAGGCCCTGAGGGCAGGGGCCAACTGCCCACATACTGCTCCTTAAGACCTGGCTTTAGGGCAACCAGGGCTTCCCACTGCTATCACCTTCCCTTGAGTTATTCTTATGGCCTCCAAGGGGCCTGAATTTACCTTCTTAGTTAACAATATGTCCATTTGAATAATTAGACTAGAATGTCTCACTGCCATTGAGAAAAGAGAAGCACATATTAAATGGCCCTGTGCTTATTACTGGCATGTTATGATGCCATGGAAATAGACATGATAGAATGTCCCTGAGAGCAGCTTCCAGCTGCAGCTAAGCCACTAACCTGCCATGTTCCTTCAGGCAAATAGTTAACTATTTGGGGCATTATAAAATTAGATGATGTATATGGAATAGACTTATGAGCTCTAATGCACTAAAATCCTAATTATTGTTTTTTTAACAGCAGCTGTGGTATAATGCAATAGTATAGATTAGGCTTGAATTAAAGTCACAGGGATGCCACTTCAAACAATGGGATGTTACGCAAATAAATTATATTTTCTGACCCTCAGTTTTTTAATTCTATTAAAAAGGATATAAAATGCTCTTTTTACAGTGATGCTATAAAGATAATGGAAAATTTGCTTTAAACTGTACTCTACAAATCATTTTAATATATTCTAGAATTGGTTACTCTTAGCAGTTAATACATATTATTTTTTGAAATTATATTAAAAAATAAACACATTGTTAGGGTTTAACTTGTCAAATGTTTTCAATTCTTTGGGAGGCTTTTAAGTACTCCTGTTTAAACAAATTAAATTTTTTTTACAAGGGCTAATCCAAGGGCTAGAGAAGACATACAGCCTGAGATGTAAAGCCCCATTGTAATGATGCAAGTGTTAACAAGACTCAAAGAACAGATTCTATTAGTGACACAGTCCTCACTGAACAAGGGCTAGGCCAGCCCCTGTGGTTTCCCTTGGCAGGAAGCCCTAGATCTGTTTTAATCGGTCATGGCCTCTTGGCCCTTGGAAGAGCAGCTACAGAAGCTTCTTGCTGTGAGGGGTTCATATAAAGTGAGTTCTTGGAGCAAGATCAAGACCTTCTTGCAATCTGTGTTGCTTTCTCCTTTGATATTTAGCTTGAAGTAGAAGTTTGCTCAATGGAGTGGCCTAGAAGCCCCTGCCCTGCATAGAGTGAATTGAAGGTGTCTCATCACTTGCCTGAAGTCTTCAGAACTTCCTGACTCCAGAAAAATAATGAGATTCACATCATTTTGAAAGGAAAGAAGTATTCTAAGAGAAAGCAGGTGGATCCCCACTGAAGAATACAGTATATGGCTTATCTTTCAAAAATGTGATAGTGGCAGAAGGCAGACAAGTCCTAGGCAGACAGGAGCAGGTCCCTAGTGAAACCCCACCTTCAAACCAAAGACAGTTTAAAGCTGAAAAGCTAGGCTACAAGTCTCAGATAAATCTACAGACTGGATTGAGAAACTCTCTTCCTGTTTGGCATGGTTTCCTCTGATTGGTCCCTACCCTTCACCTATTTTACATATACCTAACCTTCCCTAATTGTTTTTTTACACTGTTGTGCCCACCTTTGAGTGGTGCTTTTGTTTTTGCATATTCCCAAACCAATCAGCATGCACTCCCTATTCTGAGCCCATAAAAGTCCCTGGTGACCACAGGATCTCCGCTGGAGTGCAAGCCAAGCACAGCCCAGCGGGACAAGTGGGGAGGGGAAGTCCTGCAGCAAAGCTGGGGCCAAGCAAGGACAGGACAGGGGCGTCGCTGGCCAGAGGTCTCCGACTGGCAAAGTGGCTGAGAAAAATCCTGCATCAAATGGTTACTAGGTATCCTTTGTCAATCTCTGTGTTTTATGTTTCCCTGTATAATGGCCTGCTTACTTCCTCTCACATTTGCATTCTGGTCTTTCTTCTTGCAGCTGGGGCCATGAGTACAGCCTACAAACACATGTTCTGTAAGATTTAAGGACCAGAGGATAAAGGGTTCAGAAAAACTCTTTAGGGTTCAAGTGATAGAAATCCAAATCACACTGATAGGATTTGTGTGGTAGGCTGAATAATGCTGTGAGCCCTACCAAAGATGCCCATGTCTTAATTCCTACAAACATGTTATCTTATGTGGTAAAAGGTATGTTGCAAATATGATTAATTGAAGGATCATGACATGAGGAGATTATTCTGGATTAACCAAGAGGCCCAAAGCAATTTTAAGGTCTTTATAAGGAGACAGAAAGGCCAGAGACAGAACAAGAAAAAACGTTACACTGACGGCTTTAAGAAGGGGCCATGATGAAATAAATGTGGGCAATCTCCAGAAGCAGAGAAAAGCAAATGTAGGGGACCAAGACCCTTCCCCACTAAAGGTTCACTGAAAAATCACTGACTTGAGGCAGATTGATTAATAGAAGAAAAGACATGTACATTTATTTAATATGTAAACACAGGAGTCTTGAGAATGATGACCCAACCTCCCAATGAGGCACAGAATCTTATATACCATCTTAAAGTAGTACAGAAAGGATGTTGGCTCAGAGCATGGCTGAAAACAGGTTACACTGGTAAATCAGTTTTAGTGGCAAGACAAGTTATGGGAAGGAGAAAGGAAGAGGCTTGGCTAGCAGAGAGGGTCTTATTATGTAGGTGAAGCCTCACAAGTAGCAGCCCTTAGACAGAATAAATGCTAAATATTGATTTCAGATCTTTAAAGGTGTCAGACTCACAGTTCAACTCTCCTAGATTCAGGAAATGCCTAGAAAATGAGGCATGGATGTATTAATGAAAATTCTCTATAGACGCAAATTTTCCTCTACCAAAGGCAGCTTCGCAGGGCCACCTCATTCTGCTGGTACTGCAATAGTCATTTTAAAATATGTGAAAGAAATATATTTGGGGAAAATAGTTTGATTTCCTTCACAAAGAAACAGATTTTTTCAAGAGCCCCCACAAGGAACCAACTCTGCCAACAGCTTGACTTTAGCTGGGCGAAATCAGACTTCTGATCGCCAGAGCTACAGAAAGTAAACTGGGGCTGGGCGCAGTGGCTCATGCCTGTAATGTCAGCATTTTGGGAGGCCAAAGTGGGCAAATTACTTGAGGTCAGGAGTTCGAGACCAGCCTGGCCAACATGGAGAAACCCCATCTCTACTAAAAATACAAAAATTAGCCGGGCGCAGTGGTAGGCACCTGTAGTCCCAGCTACTCAGGAGGCTGAGGCAGTAGAATCGCTTGATCCTGGGAGGCGAAGGTTGCAATGAGCTGAGACCATGCCACTGCACTCCAGCCTGGGTGAATAACCAAGATTCTGTCTCAAAATAAATAAATAAATAAATAAATAAATATAAAAAAAGTAAATTGGTGTTGTTTTGAGCCACTAAGTTCTTGGTAATTTGTTACAGCGGCAATCAGAAACTGATATATTAACTGGAAAAAGGAGATTTATGTGCTCACATAACTGAAAGCTGTTTGTTACATCAGGTAACTAGTCAGGCTTGAGCAGGGCTCCCCCTAGGGTGTAGTGGGTACTAGGAATGTCAGGTGATGGGCAGGTGGTTGTCACACTGCCTCTCTAAAATAATAATTAGTTGCAGCTAGCGTCAACATAAAGCAGTTCCCCAATAGATAAACACACATGAAATAGGTAATTGGCAGCTATCAGGAATTGGGTGAGTGGCCTCAAGCTTGTGCATTAAGAGGCAAAATAGTGGAGTATAACTTTCCAGGAGCATTCCACCGGAAAAGGGAAGAATGCCTCAGATGAGCATGCGTACAACTCCAGTAAACACACTGTGCAGGCTCACCTCCCAGGCACTAGTAGGCCACCGCACATGTGGGTGGCTCACCCTAAAGGAAGAATCAAGGGGAAAGTACAAAACAGTGGAAGTCAGTCACGTATAAAATCCTAGGTTCAAGGTCAAATGGGACACTTAATTTCCAAGATGCCTGCTTGGGCCTCTTCCAAGTGTTCTTTCCTTTCTTTCATTCCTTCTCTAAAGCTTTCTAATAAATGTCCACTCCTGATGCCTCAGTGTTTTTTTTTGTTTTTGTTTTTGTTTTTGTTTTTGTTTTAGATGGAGCCTCATTCTGTTGCCTGGCTGGAGGGCACGGGCGCAGTCTTGGCTCACTGTGCCTCCCGGGTTCAAGTGATTCTCCTGCCTCAGCCTCCCAAGTAGCTGGGACTACAGGTGCACCACCACCACTCCCAGCTAATTTTTGTATTTTTAGTAGAGACAGCATTTCACCATGTTGGCCAGGATGGTCTCAATCTCTTGACCTTGTGATCCACCCGCCTTGTCCTCCCAAAGTGCTGGGAGTACAGATGTAAGCCACCACACCTGGCCCAGTCTCTTTTTCTACCTTATGCCCCTCAGTAGAGTTCTTTTTTCTGAGGAGGCAAGAATTGAGGTTGCTGCAGACCTGTACAGATTCACCACAGGTAAATTGAATAACTTCCACCACTAACACCATGAGTACCTTGTTCAGGTATGGCTGGATTCAAATTTGCACAAGATATTGCCAAAAAGCTTTCTCTGTATCTTAATTCTGTTTTCTCTGACAGGCATTCTCCACAGAGAAGCCTAGAGCCTCTACGATGACTTTCTTATAAACGTAAGCCCTCTGTAAATGTAATGTTTCTTTCTTTGCAACATGTACAAAAGGCCTAATAACAATTTTAATTGACCAAATTTCAGTCATGTGTCCATTTATCACTGTGGAGGAGGAGGGCTTGATATGGTAATTGTGAGTTCTGGGTCACATGCACACTTCTGAATCTGAAGAGAGATGGGTTCAACCCACTGAAACCACAGGATCTCAAGGCAGGAATAGTTTCCTAGGAATATTAGGGTGCTGATATCAGAAGAATGGAGTATGGCAATACAAAGTGGGCAAAATCCACCCAAGCCACTACTATAGGCCTGTGGCCAGCCTTGTGTGTGACTGATCTCTCTGATACTAGAAAAAGTCAGTGTGTTATGACGATAAATTTCTCTCTAATTCAATAGTCTGAGGCAGGTGTTCCTGCTTGGGTAGATTTTTCTTTGTTTGTCATTGTTATGTAAAACACTCATCTCCAGGTGGCATCTCAGGTTATTGGGTGACTTCCATATTGTGGCTCTATTGCCCAAGTCCACAGAGTTCTTTCCTATCAGACAATAGATGGTTTTGTCTGATAGGACAAGAGTTTTGACAAAGATATGTATCAAGAGTTAGTTCCTCATGAGATATGTATCTCCTAAATTCCCAGCAATAAATAACAATCTTCCTTTAGCCCTTCCAATGAAACATCTTGGAAAGTTCTAAAATCTAGTCAGTACATGCATGGTTGTACAAATTATGCCATTTGTTTATGAATGTTTAAATGACAGTAATTCACTCTGGCCAGATGCTCTGCAATTACAAGCATATTACAGAATATACTTTACCATATCACAGTTGTGTCCTTATACATGGTCTAGCTCCTAGTATAAAACAAATTATTCTCCAGCCTGAGCAGATCTCACAGCCTCATACTACGGGAAACTGAAGGGTCATGAAAAAGTAAGTGAAAATCAGGTGATGACAGAAAAAATAGGGGAAGTGCAAGAAGTAAATGGAAGAGGGACATTAACGGGGCCTTGAAAAGAGCATGCATTTTCATTAATAATTTTTGATGCGTCAGCATGCTGTTATTGAGCTAATGGAATTCCTTGTATATGTGGTTTACGGACAATACTGTGCAGGGACATTTGTAAAACAACTCAAGACAGTGGGTACTGAGTGGCAAAAGGCAGGTACTGATTCTCAGAGGTTAGGACTTCTGCAGAGGGAGAGATCCTTCCACAGAACTTAGAGGAAGTGCCCACTAGAGAACTTAGAGGAAGATTCCTGGGGAAGTGAATACTGAGTGGAGCTTCAAAGGATGGGGAGAATATAAGAAATAGAGTCAAGGATGGAGGGATATTTAGATAGGAATAATAGGCCAGGCATGGTATAGCTCATGCTTGTAATCTCAGCATTTGTGGGAGTTCAAGGCAGGAAGATCCCTTGAACCCAGGAGTTTCAGACCAGTCTGGGTAACAAATAACACAAAATGAACAAAATTAGCTGGACATGGTGGCGAGTACCTATAGTCCCAGCTACTCAGGAGGTTGAGGTGGGAGGATCACTTGAGCCTGGGAATTTGAATCTGCAATGAGGCAATGAGAGTGAGCTTAGATTGCCCCACTGCACTCCAGACTGCGTGACAGGGGGAGACCCTGTCTCAAAAAAAAAAAACAACAACAAAAAAAACAAAAACAAAAATACAAATAAAAGGAGGTCTAAATAACAGAACTTGTAGTATACAAGCTTAGATTGGCTGGGAGATTAAGAGAGGTGGGAGAATGAAGAAAAAACAGAAAAGTAGGTGAGACAATAGAGAAAAATGATAACTAGATAAGGAATGAGGATTAAAAAAAAAAGGGAGAAGTAAAGAGAATAAAGGAGACAAAAATCACAAACGCATTTTTAGATGTTCCCAAATTTCAGATGTTCATGTCCATGTTGGTCTCAGAAATCCTGGCTCTGCCAAATAGTTGAGCACTCCTTCTGGGTTTACCAGGTGAGATGTGGGAAGACTCTCCCAAGCTGACCTGGTTGTGATGTCTCAAATCATAGTTCAGAGTGCACTAAGATCTATCTGCAAGTCTAAGTATCACCAAGTGAAATGAGACCATTGAAACAGGGGAGGGATCTGTAAATTCATTCAGTGATTGATGGTAGAGTTTCTGTATCAGATGACATTTCCTTTGAAATTTTCTACTACTTTTTTATAATAAAATGTCTAATATTTAAATACTGGCCATGACAGTGAAATTTTCTTCTGGCCCCAAATGAAATAAGGTAAGAGAGGGTTTTTTGCTTTGTCTGTATACTGGTTACTAATGCATTTAACAAATTAGTTACTGTTTTTGAGATTCACCTGTAGTCTAATTATCAAAATTTACATCAGTAAAACAAGATAAAACAAAGACTGTACCTATAATACATCTCCTCCATGATAACCAAACACCACAATATGGTCTTGTCAGAAGTTTTGCATTGTGGCAATTAAGCTAAAATGAAACTATGTTTCTCAGAATTCCCTCCCTATAGGCTCTGTGTTAGGATTATTCACAAAAGAAGTTGCGTATGATTTGGAAGACAGATATAAAGGAATAGTGATGTTTACACTTGGAAATCTGGTGTGGAGTCAGGCAATATTGCAGTTCATGTACACTGTTACAGATCTGCTGGTTCAATATGAAGAGAAAGACCCTCAAACTATACAAGGGTATTTGGGATTTTAACCATATGGGTGGTTGAACCATCTAGTATAGGAATTCATTTATTCACTTATGCACTGTCTGAGTTAAATAATTTTTACTGAGTACCTACTCAGTGAAAGACACTATGTTCAGTTCTCATGGGAAGGAGGGGAAGAGTACCAGGACATCCTTGACACAGTTCCTGGCTTCATGTTCCTTACCATCCAACAGAAGAGAAAAATGAGCGTCCCTGGAACAAAATGATAAATACGAGGTCTAAGTCTTATGAAACATACAGACCATGAAGTACAAGATTTCATTATTGGTTTTTTTCTTGCAATTAATTTATATGAACAACCCATCATATGCCTGTTGCTGTCTCACAGGTCTGGGCTCCTAAGGGTGTGAATCTAAGGAAGGCAGGACGGTCACCTTCAAATTGCCGAGATGCTATGAGGTGATGAAGCAAAGCCTCCGTCTGAGTGAAGCTCCCTGAAAAGGGAACATGTGAACTGGGGAAGGATTTTGATAGGCAAAAGTGGAAGAGAGAACACCTCAAATAGAAGGACTGACCAAAGTAAAGGTTAAGTATAAGACAGGGCTATGCACAGTACGAGCTGAAAGCAGAAGAAGCAAAAACTGTATGTCTCACTTACATATGGAATCTAAAAAAGTCATAGAAGCAGAGAGTAGAATGATGGTTACTAGGAACTAGAAGGAAGGAGGAATAGGGACGTGTAGGTCAAAGATTACAAACTTTTAATAATAAGATGAGTTATGATGCAGGGAGCTTATAGCATGGTGATTGTAGTTAATAAAACTGTTTTGTTTACTTGAAATTTGTCAAGAGAATGGATTTTAAGTGTTCTTACTACTATACACATACATAACATGGTAATTACGGTAATGGATGTATTAACTAATTTGATTGTGATGATCATTTTATAATGTATAAGTATCCCAAATCATCCCATTGTACTCCTTGAATATATAAAATTTTTATTTGTCAACTGCACCTACATAAAGCTGAAAAAAAAAAGAAGATTTAAAATATAGCAGCAAGAAAAGGAGATTGGGGTAAGAAAATGAGGGGGCATTAAGGTCCCGGTTTTTGCCTTTACAAAGTGATTTCAGTTGATGTTCTTCTATATGTTTAATAATGACATTTCAATAGTCTTAGGAACCCTATGTGATTTGATCTAGGTAATGACTCTCAGTAAGGTTTGATCTAAATAATGACTCACCCTCAAGCTCCTAGACTGGCCAGTGGAAAATAGTTCCTCATTTACTTCAGTGCCTTGAAGCCAAACTGTCTCCTCCCAGGATAGGAGACTTTTCTGCGGGGAGACAATTGTTTAGGATGTCACATTAACTCCATATGTCTGGGCCACATTTGAATGAGGAAAGGCAGAAAGAAGTACAATTTCTGCGATGAGTACAAGACTTTGCTATGAACCAACAGGAATGAAGGAAAAAGTCCTGCTGCATCTCCTTTCAAAAGATGAGACTGTCTGTTTTCTCTCAATTTGGCCAGTCTGTAGATGGGTACATGTCCTTGTCTGGGTAGGTTGTTCTTGAGAGCGTTTACAAATTCTCCATCCTATCACATTTTAATTCAAAACCTGATTAACTCAGCTAATTTGCTCTCAGTGGTAAGACAGAAAAATTCTAAAACCCTAACTTTAATATATAAATTCACAATAGTGATCATTAATCTCAGAAACTACCAACTCAGGAAAAAATAACATCATATGGAGACAAGCTTCTAAATAATATTTTTCTTCTTTTGTTTTATTGAATATTGAGTATAAACTTTTGGGGAGAAAATCTGAACATAAAGATCAACTTGAAAATGAACATAAAATCATGCACAGTTCCTCCACCTAAAAATAACATCCATAGACATTTTTGTGTAGATAAGTTCCTGTAACATCTATCTATACCCATATTTCCTAATAAAAATACTTGAATACTATGCTGTAATATTTCTAACTTTTTTTTTTTTTTGAGATGGAGTCTCACCCCACTTTCAGGCTGGAGTGCAGTGGCACCATCTCGGCTCACTGCAACCTCCGCCTGCCGGGCCCAAGCAATTCCCCTGCTTCAGCCTCCGGAGTAGCTGGGACTACAGGCATGTGTCACCACGCCCGGCTAACTTTTTTTGTATTTTAGTAGAAACGGGGGTTTTACCATGTTGGCCAGCATGGTCTGGATCTCCTAACCTTGTGATCCACCCGCCTCGGCCTCCCAAAGTGCTGGGATTACTTGCATGAGCCACCACGCCCGGACTATTTCTAACTTTTTTAACAGATTAAAATTGACATATTATCACATTAATGACTTTACTTCTACAGAATTGGGCATGCATTCAAATAAATTAAGTTTAAATATGAACTGTCAGATAAATAGGATAGTTTCACACTTTGAAAGCTGTAGCAGATTAGGTGGCAATAGTGCCTTACACACTTTGACTTATTTCTCCATATCTCCCTGGGATAACGGCACCAAGAAGTCTTTCCTCGGGTATAACAACCCTATTTTAATGACACAACCTCTGATGAGCAATACCTTTCATCATTTTCAGGAAAAGATAGAGACAAACAAATGACACGCAAATGTCTGAGACAAACAAATGACAAACAAAGAACAAAAAGGAATGAAACTCAAGTAGCTTTAAACAGCAAACTCCTGGAGGAATAAAGGGGATGCCAGATAAGAAACAAATCCTTTTATTGCACTATTATCTTTCTTAAATGTAGTTGCTCTCTTCATGAATACTCTCTTTGTCTGGGGACATTAGAAGAAGAACCACAGCTCTAAAAGGCTGGCTGCCAGAGAGATTATTAGAGGGAATATTGCTGGTGCTAGACATTAACTTTGCACTCAAATAGCCCATGATTAAAAATAATGCTTAAAATTTATGGGACTTCCTCTCGTGTGGAAGCTACCCTACTAGGCTATAGATTTTAATGTCATTTGGGTTTTGCTTCATATGAGAGTAATAGCTACATTCCTGCAAAGTTGGGGGTGATTTAGATTTTGAAAACTGAATTCTATTTAAAATGCACTGTGATAACTCAATCTTTGAAGGAACCTTGCAGTCTTTGATTCTGTGAATAACCATGACTCCCAAAACCTTGTTGAATTATTTTTGCAAGTTCAGATTTTCATATCTCTGAAGAGGAGTCAATGGTTTTATCTCAGGTCAATTTTGTTTATTAATATTTATTGGACTCTTTGTTTTAAATGGTGAATCTTTGTTTCTTTTTGCCGGATACTAGGTTGATTTCCTGAAATGTGATTATTTTCAGTTGGCTTCTTTATTAGTGTCATGCTGAATGTTTCATATATGAAAAATATTATGGTATATTATATTTGAGGAAAGTGGCGGGAAAATGGGCTAATTAACACATAATATTTATCATGGCCTGAGAACAGAACAAAAACTCTGTTATAATTACAGTAGAATTACCCTATTTCCAGTAATAGAATTACTCCTCTTCCAGAAGAAGAGGAGATGTTCATATAAAAAATACACCAGGGACACTTGCAGGGGATTAAGAACTGACTATGCAAAGGCATGCACTGAAGTCATTGACATTTACATTATATTTGTTTCTGGTGGAAAAATAGGATAAATTTGAAAGAACACAAAAGGATAAAAAAAGAATGCAAGTCTTTCAGCGAAGATACTTTGTTAAATTAGCTATTTATAAACTGGCAGTCACATTTATCTGTAGAACAAACTTTAAAACAGAGGAAACAATTTTAGTTTTACTTTACTATTAGTTTGGAATTGTGCTACCATAAGTATCAGATTTCCACTGAAACGGGTTTCATTTTCCACCCTCCCATTATGAAAAATGTAAAGTATACATAAGAGCATGAAGTTCTAACAAAGCCTGCTTCATTATGCTTCCACATTCAATTCATGCAACTACTAAATTCTCCCAGGAAATGTTCTCAAGATACTATGGTCCACATCCATCATTATGTGCTGAAAAAGCAGGAAATATGCCTATTAAAGAAAACATTCGGCCGGGCGCGGTGGCTCACGCCTGTAATCCCAGCACTTTGGGAGGCCGAGGCGGGCGGATCACGAGGTCAGGAGATCGAGACCATCCTGGCTAATACGGTGAAACCCCGTCTCTACTAAAAATACAAAAAATTAGCCGGGCGTGGTAGCGGGCGCCTGTAGTCCCAGCTACTCGGGAGGCTGAGGCAGGAGAATGGCGTGAACCCGGGAGGCGGAGCTTGCAGTGAGCCGAGATCGCGCCACTGCACTCCAGCCTGGGCGACAGAGCGAGACTCCGTCTCAAAAAAAAAAAAAAAAAAAAAAAAAAAAAACATTCGTGTGGACAATACATTCCCCAGCAGCAATACTTATAATAACACCGCCCCCACCGCCACCATCCCTGACACACACACACACACACACACACACACAGCAGCTGCATTCAAGAAGAAAAAGATGAGCTGCTGGCTAAGAGTCCGTTGCAGTTGTGCCCAAGGTCATGTGTCCTTCCTTCCTTTCTGCATGATTTGCATTGTCAGCTACCAGAGGAAGACAAGAGCTGGTAGCAGCAGGCTTTTTATGTTAGTGTGAGACACTAACATGCACCCAGCTGACATGTTTGAAGCTAAACCTGCATCCAGATTGATTGTGAGTCTTCCCTGACCCCCCCAGCCTATGTGAAATCCCTTAATGCTGTGCTTCTCTCCTTTAACACACTCATAACGGTAACAAATGTACATTTAGTATTATGAAT
The DNA here is from genome assembly GCF_028858775.2 of Pan troglodytes. Taxonomy (NCBI): domain Eukaryota; kingdom Metazoa; phylum Chordata; class Mammalia; order Primates; family Hominidae; genus Pan; species Pan troglodytes. Next base: position 120,704,208 of record NC_072406.2, read on the forward strand.
ATTCTATTACTTCTGTCTCCAGTCTATCCTATAAGCTCTGTGAGTTTAGGGATCTTGTATTTTGTTCACCTTTGTGAACCCTGTCAGTCAGAGGACTGATAGGGGCTGTAAAGGCAAATGCTGGGAATAATCAATTGCTTCAAGACAAGAGAGCTTGGACTCTGGGAATCTAGCATGAAGACAGGGTCAGAACAGAGCAGGGGGTCTATACCAGGTCCTCAAACAGGACAGCTGACTGAACATTTTAGCCTAGAAGCTGGGCAGACCTAACCCCAGCAAAAAAACAATGTCCAACTTTCAGGGCCATGGGCTGCCTAGAACCTAATATTATGGCAGAATTTGAGCATCGCTGTGATTTGAGATTCATTGTATCTTAAATGCTCTATACTTCAAACAAATTTTTAAATTGATGAACAAACTGTATATATTCATGGAATTGTGTATTTGATATCCCTTACTGAATAATCATTGCCTAATACAAGTATGGGCATCAAGAGGATAGGCTGGTAGACTGATGTGATATTGAAAAGCTTTGATTACAGAAGTATTACCCAGGGTAATACAATGTCCTTTTCATATTCAGCCTCGACAGATGTGTCCAGTAAAATGAAATAGAAGCCATGGAAGCTGCTCAGGGCTTACTCTGCTCTGGCTTCCTTGGGTTCATGGGGCAGAGAAACCCCTAGAGATGACTTTATGACTTTAATATCTTCTATTGATATGTCTTCTTTTTTAAGAGAAAGTTAAAGGGTTGAGACAGGGAGGTAGTGAGGAAAAATAATTTTATGTCTGCTTACATGGAACATCATTCTGCACATATTATATGTATTTATTCTGAGCAAGCTGCCAATAGACATTAAAGAAAGATCTGCTTATCATGTTATGAAGAAAGAGAAAAGCATGAAGGAAAAACAAAAAGGAACAAGGCTCTCCCTCTGCACCATGTGCGTAATGAGGATAGAGATGAAGGGACTTAGCCTTCAGCCTGTACCTCTCCACCTCCAGTGTTCTCACTCAGTGAAATGAGTACTACAGTGGGCAAAAGATGTAAATCATCATCTTATCAAAGAGAAACAAATAGCCAATACACCTCTGAAAAAGTACTTAAAGTTATATTAGTCTTTAGAAAAAAGTATTAAAATCACAATGAGATACTGCTTCACATGGACAATAATGGTTAAAATAAAAAGACATCTGTGTTGAAGATGACGTGGAAAAACTGGAAACGTCTTGTCAAAATGTAAAATAGTGCAGCCATTTTGGTAATCTCTTAAAAATTTAAATATTAACTTACCATATTACTCAGCAATTTTCCTCTCGATATCACTCTAAGAGAAATGAAATCTTACGTTTTCATGAAGATTTCTACATGAATGTTCACAACTACATTATTCCAAATAGCCTAAAAGTGGAAGTAATGCAAATGGCCATCAATTGATGAATGCATAAAGTGTGATGTATCTATAAGGTAGAATGCTACTCAGCAATAACAAGAAATAAAAGGTTTATAGAAGAACAATACAGATCAATCTCAAAAAAAGCTGCTGTAACTGATTGAAGCCAGATGCAAAAGAGCACTTATTTTAAGAGGACATGCATATAGAACATCCATAAAAAGAGGCATCTGTAGAGACAAAATGTAAACAGTGGTTATCTGGGGCCAATGCTGACAATGGACACTGAATGCAAAAAGGTATTAAGGATCTTTTTGGGATGATAGAAATGTTCTAAAATGGAATTGTGGTGAAACTAACAGAGCTCTTCAAATTTTTTAAAAAATGATTGAATTGTACCTTATAAATGGGAGTATTTTATGGAATGCAAATTATAGTTTAAAAAGCATAAGATTTAAGAAAATAACTGACTCATAATTCAACCGTTCATGAAATCAGAAATGAATTATTTTTCTACCTAGACCAAACTGAAGCTGAGACAAAAATACGTGCTAAAGATATTTAAATGTAAAATAATATATGCACACTTCCTACTCCTATAACGCTACATATATTTAAAATAGTGAGGATGTTTTTGTAATTTTTTGATGGCTTTTGCTTTGAATTTTTAGAGCAAAGTAACAAAATCACTTTCATGTTTAAAAAGTGACTCCTGTTCTTTTTCATGCAATTCTACCATATATCAACATCATTATCAAATTCAATGGTAATTATATATATTAAGCTAACACAGTATACAGCCCTTGGAACATGCTCAGCAATGCCTGTGAATCCCATGTAAACACTTACGTGACCATTAAACATCCTTTCCAACATCTTCACCAAGGAAGTATTTCCAAAGATCAGAAACTCACTACTTCCTACTCACTTCATTTCACTGCTCTCTGAATCTTAGAGCAATGTATTTGAGTTTCTGGTGAGTAACTTTACTTGCATGACTTAGAGGAGTGCTATGCAATAGAACTTCCAGTTATGACATAAATGTGTGGTAATCTACGCTGTCCAACACAATGATCAACGCGAGGGAAATGTTGCCGTGGAGGACTTGAAGTTTGGCTAGTGAAACTGAGGTCTTAAAGTTTTAATTTTATTCGCTTTTAAATCATTTTAAGTTTAAATAACCACATCTGGCAAGGGAATGCCATATTGGAAAACACAGGCCTAGAGGCTCATCCAATTTAACTGACTCAAGAAAACTGAACTCATTATCTTCCTTAACAAACCTGCTTCTCCTCTACTTGTATTCCCTATCTCAAGAAATATTACAATCACTCATCCAGTTGGCCACTCCAGAAATCTAGAAAGAAACCACCTCAGAATTACGCTCTGCACCCAGTCAGTCAAGAAGTTCTATAAAGCCTAGATTCTGTTTTTGTAAAATATATATTTTTTTTATTTGAATGCCTTTGGAGTATGTGGTTTTTGGTTACATGAATGAATTGCATAGTGGTGAAGTCTGACATTTTAGTGCACCTGTCACCTGAGAATTGTAAGCTACACCAAATATGTATCCCTCAACCCCCTACCCTGTACCTTCTGAATCTCCAGTCTATTATATCACTCTGTATCCCTTTGTGTACCCATAGCTTAGCTCCCACTTATAAGTGAGAACATACGTATTTGGTTTTCCATTCCCGAGTTACTTCACTGAGAATAATGTGAAGACTACATTCTAAGTGGTCCTTTATTTGTTGCCTGACCTCTGCATTTTACTACTCCTGCATTTTTCATGCCTCTTTATTTCTTATCTGATTTTACGTAATTCCATTTTGTCTCCCAGTCACTTGTCTCATTGGCCTACACTCATGTATTCACATGACTGCCACAGTCAGCTTTTCAAGCATGTCTGACAATGACACACCACTGCTCTAAACCCTCTGTGCCCTCCACTGCATTCTGGACATAATCAGGATTCCATTTGATGTTGTGCATCATCTAGCCCCTTCCTGTCATTCCAGTGCCTTTGTTATTACACAGGTGTGTAGGGGTTCAGTCAGGATGGTGGGAGAAATTGTAAACTAAACAAAAACCTTCTTGGAAGGCTGGAAGGTTGTTGCAAAAGCCTCAGGATAGAGTTATGGCTGAAGGCAGCTTAATCCTCTTCGAGCTATAACAAGGGTAATTAACATAGGAATGTAGAGGAGTCTACCTAACTAGCTTGTTTACTCATATGGTCCTAAGACTAACTTTTGACCATCTGCAGGTACATGATTGCTTTATACTCAGGGGGGCTGGCAATGGTAATTACCTTCTAGTGGTGTTTACTTGAGACCTTTTGTCATTTAATGTGTGCTGAATAAATGCCAGCAGGGCCAGGGAGTCAAGGCCATGGCTGCTAAGCTTTACAGCACTGTCCTTGGAATCTGTAAGTGGCCTGGATGCTCAGCCAGACTGACAGGCATAATATCTGTGTAAGTGTACATTATTCATCCACTCTTGGGTCAGGGTCTGTGGGACAGACTCCCACATAGGTGTACTTTCTCCGCATCTCTCTGCATTTGCACGAGCTGTCCCCTTACATTATACTAAAAGCTGTCTTTTATCTTATTAAGGACATGCTTATAAAGAAAGCAGAGCCCACAGGCAGCAAGAGCAGGTGCTCTGGATCCTGACAGTCTGGTTTGAAAAGTGGAGCTCACCACTCAGTCTCCCTAATCTTCCACTTCCTTACCTATAAAAGTGGGATAATAAAATCACCTATTCCCCTGGAGTTAATGAGATGATATCTAAAAAACATGTACACTCTGTTTGAGACTAAGTAAACATTCCACAAATGTTTGCTGTCAGGCCTCTGACCCCAAGCTAAGTCATCATATCTCCTGTGACCTGCAAGTCCAGATAGCCTGAAGCAACTGAAGATCCACAAAAGAAGTAAAAATAACCTTAACTGATGACATTCCACCATTGTGATTTGTTCCTGTCCCACCCTAACTGATAGGATATATTATCCCCCATCCTTAAGAAGGTACTTTGTAATATTCTCCCCCACCCTTAAGAAGGTACTTTGTAATATTCTCCCCGCCCTTGAAAATGTACTTTGTACACCTATTCCAAACCTATAAGAACTAATGATAATCCCATTCCCCTTTGCTGACTCTCTTTTCAGACTCAGCTGCCTGCACCCAGGTGAAATAAACAGCCTTGTTGCTCACACAAAGCCGGTTTGGTGGTCTCTTCACATGGACCCATGTGACATTCGGTGCCTTGACTCAGATTGAGGGACCTCCCTTGGGAGATCAATCCCCTGTCCTCCTGTTCTTTGCTCCATGAGAAAGATCCACCTACAACCTCGGGTCTTCGGTCCGGCTTACAGTTTCATTTCGCGATTAGCCCTCCCCCAGCTGCCTAACAATTTCCTCTTGAAGAGGTGGCTGGAGCTAAAGGCATAGTCAAGTTTAACGCTCCTTTTTCTTTATCCGACCTCTCCCAAATGAGTTAGTGTTTAGGCTCTTTTTCATCAAATATAAAAACCCAGCCCAGTTCATGGCTCATTTGGCAGCAACCCTGAGAAACTTTACAACCCTAGACCCTGAAAGGTAAGAAAGCCATCTTATTCTCAATATGCATTTTATTACTCAATCTGCTCCCGACATTAAATAAAGCTCCAAAAATTAGATTCCAGCCCGGAAACCCCACAACAGGACTTAATTAACCTCGCCTTCAAGGTGTACAATAATAGAGAGGAGTCGCAATTACTTGCCTCTGCTGTGAGAGAAACCCCAGCCACATCTCCAGCACACAAGAACTTCAAAATGCCTAAGCCACAGCGGTCAGGCATTCCTTCTGGACTTCCTCTCCCAGCATCTTGCTTCAAGTGCCTGAAATCTGGCCACTGGACCAAGGAATGTCCGCAGCCTGGGATTCCTCCTAAGCCGAGTCCCGTCTGTGCAGGACCCCACTGGAAATCGGACTGTCCAACTCACCTGGCAGCCACTCCCAGAGCCCCTGGAACCCTGGTCCAAGGCTCTCTGACTGACTCCTTCCCAGATCTTCTCGGCTTAGTGGCTGAAGACTGATGCTGCCTGGTCATCTCAGAAGCCTCCTGGACCATCACAGATGCTTTGGGTAACTCTTACAGTAGAGGGTAAGTAGGTCCCCTTCTTAATCAATATGGAGGCTACCAACTCCACATTACCTTCTCTTCAAAGACCTGTTTCATTTGCCTCCATAACTGTTGTAGGTATTGACGGCCAGGCTTCTAAACCTCTTAAAACTCTCCAGCTCTGATGCCAACTTGGACAACATTTTTTTATGCACTCCTTTTTAGTTATCCCCACCTTAACTGAGCGATTAACCTTGTGAAATTCCTTCTCCTGGCTCAGAAGCTCCCCCACTGAGCACCTTGTGACCCCCGCCCCTGCCTGCAAGAGAAAAATCCCCTTTGACTGTAATTTTCCACTACCCACCCAAATCCTATAAAACAGCCCCACCCCTATCTCCCTTCGCTGACTCATTTTTTGGACTCAGCTTGCCTGCACCCACATGAAATAAACAGCCTTGTTGCTCACACAAAGCATGTTTGGTGGTCTCTTCACATGGACGTGCATGACATTTGCTACTGTGATTAATATTTCTGACTTTTCTACCTAATAAATTTCTTTTTAAATGTCAATGTTCAGATACCAAATTTTGAGTATGTAGGAAAAACTCAAGTGTTTTTCCTCTACTCTCACTCAACACTCAATATAGAACACTTCTGTGACCCTGATGTCTAGGGGTGTCTCTCATATTTCAAGCAATTCTCCAGCAGATTTTCCAGGAGACATCAGCTGGGTGTCCTTGAGTTCCATTTAATTTAGATACCATCTACCTAGAGATAGCATCAGATCCCAAAGTCTAAGTGCTCAGTCCCAAATGATGGCCCCTCAGTTCAGATCCTGGTTCCAAGTCCTGGCCTCCTGAAATTCTGATGAACCAGCTACAAATTTGGGTCCCCACAACCCCTCCTAGGTTAGATTAATTTGCTAGAGTAGCTCACAGAACTCAGGGAAATATTTTACTTACATTTACCTCTTTATTACAAAAGGTATTTAAAAGGATAAAAAGGAACAGCCAGGTGAATAAATATGTAGGAGGAGGTCTGGAAGGGTCCTGAGCACAAAAGCTTCTGTCCCCCTGGAGTTGGAGGTGCCAACCTCCAGCCATGCAGATGTGGTTGCCAATCCAGAAGCGCTCTGAATCCCATAGTTTAGAGATTTTAATGGAGGCTTCATCATGTAGGCATGATTGATTATTAATTTAATTTCCAGCCCCTCTCCAAAGATTGAGGGTTGAGGTTAAATCCATGAGCTTCTAATCATTGGAGTGGTCTTTCTGGTGCCCGGCTTCCATCCAGGAGCCCACCAAAAGTGGCCTCATTAGAACAAAAGATGCTCCTATCACCCAGGAAATTACAAAGGTCTTAGAACTTCGGTGCCAAGAATCAGGGTAGAGATCAAATATTAAAACATAAGATCCTATTAGCATTCATATCCACAAGGGTATTAAGAACTCTGTGCTAGGGACTGGGGGCAGAGACCAATATGCATATTTTAAAATATTTATTTCACCTACATTGTCAAGGATATCATTTGAGATAGCCTTCTCCCTACCACCTCATTTTGCCTTCTATGCTATGATTTCATAATACACTTGACATGTCATTTTATGGCACTTAAAGTATAAATAGGTAATTGTTAGTTTGCTTATATTCAATTCCCTCTGAAGACTTTAAATACAAAAAGGGTAAGAACTGTGACTCATTCATGTATTAGTCACTTATGCCAGCATCTAATCCACTATAGATATTTGACAAGTTTGAGCCTTGCATATGAAGTTAGGGAAAGTCAGAGCACAGATTTTTCAGGAATGAGTATACATGTCCCCAGATGTAGAAGCTGATCGGTGATTGAACTTTCTAGGATTAATGGAGGTTAACTACCCAATCAGATTCTTAGTCAGTGGCTGGAAGGTAATACTCAACCAGCATTCCTTTGATTAAAATGGAGAGCCTATAACTCAGGCATTGTACCAGCACCCTAAATCTAAATAATCAGGATCCAGCCAGCTTTAGGTTGCACTGGTTTATGACAGTCTCTTCATTAGGATCTAAACCAAGTCCTCTGCAGAATCCTAATTAGTAGAAAAGCACTAACTATGAGTTAGTTAGTCCCTGGAATATCTTGCCACAAGAAGTCAACATTTTGACAACTGTCAAAGGCTACCCTCATCAAAATCAGGTTAAAAATAAGAGTCTCACTTCTGTTGAATCTGTTATCTTTTCTACCTGTTAAAGGGGAACTGAACCCACCCCCTCACCAGTTTGTCAACACTCCTATTTCTAGAATGATCACTATTGCCACAATTAAAAAATATGATATTAAAACCTATAATTATTAGTTTTATGTATAAACTTGGCTAAAGTATAATGCTGAGTTATTTAATCAAACACTACTAATCCAGGTGTTGCTGTGAAGGTATTTGGTAGGCATGGCTAACATCTGCAATTATTGATTTTAAGTAAAGGAGATTACTCTTGATAATGTGGGTGGACCTAATCCAAACTAAAAGGCCTTAACAGAAAAAAAAAGTTTCCCAGAGAAGAAAGTTTGTGCAAAGATGGCAACATCAGCTCATGCCTGAGTCTACAACCCTATGGACTTTAGACTTGCTAGCCCCAAAATCTCTTGACCTAATTACTTAAAAATCTCTTCGCCTCTCTCTGTTTCTGTCTGTCTGCTTCTCCCTCTCTTTATATATATAGTATATATAATATATAATTGTTATTATATAATTTTATACTGCTCTGTTTCTCTAGAGAACGCTGACTGATACAAAACCTATGTAAGACCATCTCAGGAGTTTAAAGGTTAATTTCTATTGTAAAGGCATTTGCTTTCTCCTGTTTTCTGACTTCTCAGAATCAGACAAACTTATTCATGAATCAGGTAATTCACTGAAGAGCTAATTCTTTAAAATAAGGTTATCTCCCAATATGTCTAGGAGGACTTATTCAGGAAGACTTATTCAGGAGGATTTATTAGCCCTTCAAGGCTTGTTTTCAGAAAACTTGTTTTGCATTCAGACAACTTTCATCCATCCATTCTAATGGCTCAAAATCACCTCAAAAAAACTCGTGCACTTATTTGAGGACTTGAGAATTCGAAAGTTTCAGTATGTGTGCATGATTGTTTGCAGTTTGGGCTTTAAACTCCTTTTTTTTTTTTTTTTTTTTTTTTTGAGATGGAGTCTTGCTCTGTCACCAGGCTGGAGTGCAGTGACGCAAGCTCGGCTCACTGCAACCCCCAACTCCCTGGTTCAAGTGACTCTCCTGCCTCACCCTCCCACATAGCTGGGATTACAGGCATGTGCCACCACACCCAGCTAATTTTTGTATTTTTAGTAGGGATGGGGTTTCACCATGTTGATCAGGATGGTCTCGATCTCCTGACCTCAGGTGATCCGTCTGCCTGGGCCTCCCAAAGTGCTGGGATTACAAGCGTGAGCCACCGTGCCTGGCTGTGCTCTCAACTCTTAGCTCTACCTCACTTCCCACCATATTTATCCTTCTTAAACCCTTTGCTGAACTATTCTATTTCTGATTTAGTCTTAATTCCTGAGGACATGGTGATATATAATGCTTCACTTTTGCAAAACTGCATGTAATCCTTTTTATTTCTGTAGATGAATAATTTCACTACTGTTTATGTAACAGTATACCACCAGGAACAGCATATTTTTAATGGCCCTTTACACGAAACACAGTGAGATGCCAAAGTGAGAAATAAAAATTGTTCTACTCTCTCCATTATGCTTGCATAAATTAGATAGCTTATTGTATGTGAGTAACAACATACCATTTTATTATAAATAAGAAATGCTTTTTACAAGAGAAAAAGTTGTTATAAGGTAATCTTAATACGTTTCTATTACTTCAAAGTTTCATTTTTAGGTTTATGTTTGATGACTTTTTATGTAATGACATATTTTACTGTTTTATGTTTATATCCTTTAAGCAATTTTTAAAAATTGAGAATTAATATGCTTTAAGGAAAATGTGAATACAAGTTTAATTTCCCACTTAATGAAAAATACTACCATGCAGAGATGAGAATCCAAATATACACATATTAAGTTTTCCTTAAATATGTTCAAAGAAGACTTACAATTTTCTGAAGCATGTCTTTCTTCTTCCTATATCTTGTTTATAAATATAGTACATAATATACTTAGATTCATTCCTTCTTTGTTCCTGTAGCTCCACTACTGATAATTCCTTACATGCCTTTCTGTGCTTGTTCTTACGTGTTCTTTCCCAATTTGTAAACAAATATGGTTAAAATGCTTGTACTTGCTTCAAATAAAGATATTAAAACCAAAAGAATACCTTCTGTGTCAATAATTATTTTCTCTTACTTCAAAATAAACTATGTTTTATAATTCTGAGGGTAGAATTCTGAAAATTATATTTTTCTTAATTCAGGTAGCTTCCTTTTGGGTTCCAACAAGATCAGTATAGGAAGACATCACTTGATTCTTCCATTTACTTGCTATTGCTGGCAATATTAAAAGCCTGTCACCAAGTAATGACCTGTCTCCATGCATCAGTAGTTTGTTGTATATCTAGCTGAATTTACCACTACTAGGACCAATTTCAGGATGCACATTCAGAGAATAGCATTACCAGTTGGGCAGCGCTATCTCCTCAGTGGCCCCAGCTCTGTGATGATCCTCTTCCTAGTTTTTGAGTTATCAATATTATTACTGTGGTGACTTTAACTTAAAAGTTGGAATCCCATATGTGTGAAACTCTCCTTCAAAGTCTGGAATGTCAGAAACAACTTGGATGTGCATTTTTTGCAAATGTCTGAGCCCTGAATCCTCTGAGTATGTGGGTATTATCTAATAACCACAGCCTTTTCTGTTGGTTTCACAGCCTTAAGGGTGGTCAATACCTCTGCAGTTATGGCCTCTGTATTACCTCAGTTTTCCTTTTGATCTTTCAATCCTTTAACAATTACTTAACCAATTCATTAAATACTTTCTATTCAAATACATAGCATGACTTCTGTTTTACTGACTGGAGTCTGATTTATTTTATTTTATTTTACTTTAAGTTCTGGAATACATGTGCAGAATGTACGGGTGTGTTACATAGGTATACATGTTCCATGGTGGTTTACTGCACCTATCAACCCATCATCTAGGTTTTAGGCCCAGATGCATTAGGTATTTGTCCTAATGCTCTCCCTCCCCTGGCCCCCCACCCCCACCGACAAGTCCCAGTATGTGACGCTCTCCTCCCTGTGTCCATGTGTTTTCATTGTTCAACTCTCACTTATGAGTGAGTGTGTCCATGGGTTTTCATTGTTCAACTCTCACTTACGAGTGAGAACATGTGGTGTTTGGTTTCCTGTTCCTGTGTTAGTTTACTGAGGATGATGGTTTCCGGCTTCATCCATGTCCCTGCAAAGGACATGAATTCATTCTTTTTTATGGCTGCATAGTATTCCATGGTGTATAAGTCCCACATTTTCTTTATCCAGTCTATCACTGATGAGCATTTGGGTTGGTTCCAAGTCTTTGCTATTGTGAATAGTGCTGCAATAAACGTATGTGTGCATGTGCCTTTATAGTAGAATGATTTATGATCCTTTGGGTATACACCCAGTAATGGGATTGGGTCAAATGGTATTTCTGATTCTAGATCCTCGAGGAATTGCCACACTGTCTTCTACAATGGTGGAACTAATTTATACTCCCATCAACAGTGTAAAAGCATTCCTATTTCTCCACAGCCTCACCAGCATCTGTTGTTTCCAGATTTTTTAATGATCTTCATTCTAACTGGAGTGAGATGGTATCTCATTGTGGTTTTGATTTGCATTTCTCTAATGACCAGTGATGATGAACTTTTCTTCATATTTTGTGGGCTGCATAAATGTCTTCTTTTGAGAAGTGTCTGTTCATATGCTTCACTCACCTTTTGATGGGGTTGTCTTTTTCTTGTAAATTTGCTTAAGTTCTTTGTAGATTCTGGGTATTAGACTGTTGTCAAATGGATAGATTGAAATATTTTCTCCCATTCTGTAGGTTGCCTTTTCACTCTGATGATAGTTTCTTTTGCTGTGCAGAAGCTCTTTAGTGTAATTTGATCCCATTTGTCAATTTTGACTTTTGTTACAATGGCTTTTGGTGTTTTAGTCATGAAGTCTTTGCCCATGCCTATGTACTGAATGGTATTTCCTAGGTCTTCTTTATGTTTTTTTTTTTTATGGTTTTAGGTCTTACATTTAAGTCTTTAATCCATCTTGATTTAATTTTTGTATAAGGTGTGAAAAAAGGGGTCCAGTTTCAGTTTTCTGCATAAGGCTAGCCAGTTTCCCCAGCACCATTTATTAAATGGGGAATGCTTTGCCCATTGCTTGTTTTTGTCAGGTTTGTTGAAGATCAGATGGTTGTAGATATGTGGTGTTATTTCTGAGACCTCTGTTCTGTTCCCTTGGTCTATATATCTGTTTTGGTACCAGTACCATGCTGTTTTGGTTACCATAGCCTTGTAGTATAGTTTGAAGTCAGGTAGTGTGAGGCCTCCAGCTTTGTTCTTTTTGCTTAGGATTGTTTTGGCTATAAGGGCTCTTTTTTGATTCCATATGAAATTTAAAGTAGTTTTTTCTAATTCTGTGAAGAAAGTCAACGGTAGCTTGATGGGGATAGCATTGAATCTATAAATTACTTTGGGTAGTATGGCTATTTTCACGATATTGATCCTTCCTATCAATAAGCATGGAATATTTTTCGATTTGTTTGTGTCCTCTTATTTCCTTGAGCAGTGGTTTGTAGTTCTCCTTGAAGAGGTCCTTCGTGTACCTTGTAAGCTGTATTCCTAGTTGTTTTATTTTCTTTTTAGCAATTGTGAATGGGAGTTCACTCATGATTTGGCTCTCTGTTTGTCTATTATTAGTGCATGGGAATGCTTCTAGTTTTTGCACATTGATTTTGTATCCAGAGACTGCTGAAGTTGCTTATCAGCTTAAGGAGTTTTTGGGCTGAGATGATGGGGTTTTCAAAATATACAGTCATGTCATCTGCAAACAGAGACAATTTGACTTTCTCTCTTTCTGTGTGAATACCATTTATTTCTTTCTCTTGCCTGATTGCTGTGGCCAGAACGTCCAATACGATATCGAATAGGAGTGGTGGGAGGGCATCCTTGTCTTGTGCTGGTTTTCAAAGGGAATGCTTCCAGCTTTGCTCTTTCAGTATGATATTGGCTGTAGGTTTGTCATAAATAGCTCTTTTTATATTGAGATATGTTCCATCAATACCTAGTTTATTGAGAGTTTTTAGCATGAAGTAGTGTTGAATTTCATTGAAGGCCTTTTCTGCATCTACTGAGATAATCATGTGGTTTTTGTCATTGTTTCTGTTTATGGGATGTATTATGTTTATTGATTTGTGTATGTTGACCCAGCCTTGCATCCCAGGGATGAAGCTGACTTGGTCGTGGTGGATAGGCTTTTGGATGTGCTGCTGTATTCAGTTTGCCAGTATTTTATTGAGGATTTTTGCATCATTGTTCATCAGGAATATTGGCCTGAAATTTTCTTTTTTGTTATGTCTCTGCCAGGTTTTTGAATCAGGATGATGCTGGCCTCATAAAATGAATTAGGGAGGAGTCTCTCTTTTTCTATTGTTTGGAATAGTTTCAGAAGGAGTGGAACTGGCTTCTCTTTGTACTTCCAGTAGAATTCGACTGTGAATCCATCTTGTCCTAGGTTTTGTTTTTTGGTTGGTAGGCTATTAATTACTGCTTCAATTTCAGAACTTGTTATTGGTCTATTCAGGGATTTGACTTCTTCCTGCTTTAGTCTTGGGAGGGTATATGTATCCAGGAATTTATCAATTTCTTCTAGATTTTCTAGCTCATTTGCACAGAGGTGTTTATAGTATTCTCTGACGGTAGTTTGTATTTCTGTGGGATCATTGGTGATATCCTCTTTATCATTTTTTATTGTGTCTATTCAATTCTTCTCTCTTTCTTCTTTATTAGTCTGGCTAGTTAGTCTATCTATTTTGTTAATCTTCTCAAAAAGCCAGCTCCTGGATTCATTGATTTTCCAAACCATACCATAGATCCACACCATAGAATAGATTCATGATTAATTAAACCATCACTTTTATTCAATTGAGATAAAGGGTTTATCTAAGTGAGAATATAGGAGAAGCATGTGGTCTGCTGCAAATGATCATTAAGAATCTCTGGGTTCTCCCTATTGAATAAATGTTACTGAAATAACTGGCTAGTCATATGCAGAATATTGAAACTAGACCCTCTCCTTACACCATATACGAAAATCAACTCAAGACGGATTAAAGACTTAAATGTCAAACCCCAAATTATAAAAACCCTGAAAGACAACATAGGCAATACCATCATGTACATAGGAATGGGAAAAGATTTAATGACAAAGACGCCAAAAGCAATTGTAACAAAGGCAAAAATTGACAAGTGGGATCTAACTAAACTTAAGAAGTTCTTTACAGCAAAAGAAACTATCAACAGAGTAAACAGACAACCTGCTATATGGGATAAAATATTTCTAAACTATGCAACTGACTTAAATCTAATATCCAGCATCTATAGGAACTTAAAGAAACTTACAAGAGAACACAAACAACTCCATTAAAATGTGAGCAAAGAACATGAACAGAAGCTTTTCAAAAGAAGACATGCATGTGGTCAGCAGCCACATAAAAAATAGCTCAATCTCACTGATCATTAGAGAAATGCAAATTGAAACCACAATGAGATACCAGCTCATACCAGTCAGAATGGCTATTATTATAATGCAAAGTCAAATAATAACAGATGCTGGTGACATTGTGGAGAAAAGGAAACACTTATAGACTCCAACCAGACTACTGGAGGGAGTATAAGTTAGTTCAATTATTGTGGAAAGCAGTATGGCAATTCCTCAAACAGCTAAAAGCAGAACCACAAATCGACCCAGTAATACCATTATTAAGTATATACCCAGAGGAATATCAACCATTCTACCATAAATATATATGCATGTGAATGTTCACTGCAGAACTATTCATAATAGCAAAGACATGGAATCAGCCTAAATGCCCAGGAATGACAGATTGAAATAAAGAACTGTGGCACATATACACCATGGAATACTATGCAGCAACAAAAAAGAATGATATCATGTCTTTTGTGGGAACATGGATGGAGCTGGAGGCTGTTATCTTTAGGAAACTAATGCAAAAACATAAAATCAAATACTGCATGTTTTCCCTTATAAATGAGAGCTAAATGATGAGAACTTCTGAACACAAAGAAGGTAACAACATACACTAGAGTCTACTGAGGGTGGAGGGTGGGAGGAAGGAGAGCAGTAGAGAAGATAACTATCAGGTGCTGGGCTTAATACCTGGGTGATGAAATGATCTGTACAACAACCCCCCATGGCACGAGTTTATATGTGTAACAAACCTTCACATGTACTCCTCGAACCTAAAATAAAAGTTGAAAAAAAAAAAACAACAGAATGTATGTGTGTATGTGCATGTGGATATGTCTGTAAAAGCTAATAATATATGTGTCTTACATACTGTAGTGCTAACATAAATAAAGTGAAAACTCAAGGGCTTAAAATTTCAGCTGAGGTTACATTAAAAAGAAAACAAAAAAGGACTTCTGGTTTTGCCAACATTGGACGCCTTATTACTTCCAGGTCCCCTTTCTTACATCTGAAATTCCACGAATAGCACAATAACAAGCAGAAGAATACTCTGAGAGTTGGAATAAAAAGGCATATTACCCAAATAACCCAGAACTTGAGAAATGACATGGTGATGTGTCCTCTTATTCCTTGTTCTGTCTTGTATATCCTGGACAGGGTGCTTTAAAAGCTTCCAGCACAAAACTGCCAACACACGCAGACAACAAAATCTCCAAGAAAAGCCTTCTCAAATCAAAATAGACTTAAATAAATGGAGACACATACCATGTTCATGGATTAGAAGACTTAATGTAGTAAATACATAAATTCTTCTCTAAATTGATCTCTAGGTTTAATTCAATTCATATGAAAATCCCAGCATTTTTGGTAGGTTTAGAGTAGCTTATTCTAAAGTCTATGTGGAAAGATTCAGGTCCTAGCATGCTTAAAAGAATCTTTAAAAAAGGATAAAGTGATAGACTGGTATGGTTGTCTATGTCTGTAGTCAGTTACTCAGGAGGCTGAGATGGAAGGATTGCTTGAGCCCAGGAGTTTGACCCTAGAATTTTGAGGTTACAATAAACTATGATTTTGCCTCTGCATCCCAACCTAGATGACACAAAGAGACTCTGTCTCTAAAATTACTACTTCTACTACTACTACTAATAAAAAGGATAACGTTGGAGAAATAAGAGGCATTACTAATTATTAAATTATTATATCCAATATTAAAGTCTCCCAGATAGCTACAGTAATCAAGGAAGTGTCCAGAGGGTGGCCTTTTCATAGAAGTGTAGACAAGTAGATTAATGGAACAGAAGAGAAAACCCTAATATATTCACATACAAGAAGGTCCAATTAGATTTTGATGAAAGCACGAAAGGCATTCAATAGAGGAAGGATAGTCTTTTTAACAAATGATGTTGAAACAATGGGACATGAACAGGCTGAAAATATAAACCTAACTTAAACCTCATATCTTAAATAAGAATAACTCAAAATGAATCACAGACTTAAATGAAATATTATAATACTTTAAGAAAACAATCATTGGAGAAAATCTATGGTATCTCAGCTAGGAAAATCATTCTTAGACATGACAACAAAAGCATAGCTTATAAAAGGAAAAAGTGATAAAATAACATACTTTAAGTCTCCTGTGCAGAATAATTTTAATTAACATGTGGAGATATTCTACCATCAGGGAGGTTGAACGTAACTCTTCACTCCTTAAGTGTGGGCCGCACGTAGTGACTTCCTTTGTGAATGAGGAGAGTAAATTTATAATAGGGAAACCCAATAAACACCAACTCAGCCTGACGACCAAGGTTCATATTGACTTTGGTCAGCCATATTGATCATATTTACTCATGATATGATGTGATATGAAAACAACACTTTATTTCTGTGGTCTTCCCCTCCAAAACACACAAACACAACATAAGATGCAAAAAAAAAAAAAAAAAAACCCACATCAAATCTCAATTAAGGGATCATAATACCTGACTAGAATTCTTCAAACTACCATAGTCATCAAAAACAGGTAAAGTCTGGCTGGGGTGCAGTGGCTCACACCAGTAATCCCAGCATTTGGGAGCACAAGACAAGAGGATCACTTGAACTCAAGAGTTCAAGAGCAGCCTGGGCAATATAGTGAGACCCCCATCTCTACAAAAATATAAAAATTAGCAGAGCATGGTGGTGTGTGCCTGTATTTCCAGGTATTCAGGAGGCTAAGGTGGGAGGATCGTTTGAACCCTGGAGGCAAAGGTTACAGTGAACCAACAAGGCCACTGCACTTCAGCCTGGGTGACAGATAGAGACTCTTTCTCAAATAAATAAATAAATACAAAAACAAGGAAAGTCTAACTGTCATAGTCAACAAGAAGCTAAAGAGACATGAGTACAAAATAAAATGTGGCATCAGAATGGGATTCTGGAAGAGAAAAAGGACATAAGGTAAATATTAAGGACATTTGAATAGAGTACAAGTGCTAGTTGATAATAATGTATTAGTATTGGTTCATTAATTACAACAGATATACCATAGTAAAGTGAGGTGTCAATATCAGGGCAGAAATGGGTACAGAAAATATGTACCACTATTACAATTTTCCTCTGAACTCAAAGCTGTTCTATATTTTTAATGTTTATTAAATGAAAAAAATAACAGTTTTGATCTTGAAAAGGTTCTGGGAAAAGGATGAAAAGACACATTACAGATTGAAAGAAAATATTTGCAAGCCACATAGCCAACAAAGTACTAGTATCTGGAATGTATACAGCCGTCTTAAAACTTAACAGTGAAGGCCGAGCATGATGGCTCATGCCTGTAATCCCAGCACTTTGGGAGGCCGAGGCGGGCAGATCACGAGGTCAAGAGATTGAGACCATCCTGGCCAACATAGTGAAATCCCGTCTCTACTAAAAATACAAAAATTAGCTGAACTTGGTGGTATGTGCCTGTAGTCCCAGCTACTTGGGAGGCTGAGGCAGGAGAATTGCTTGAACCTGGGAGGCAGAGGTTGCAGTGAGCTGAGATCATGCCACTACACCACTCTGGTCTGGCAACAGAGTGAAACTACATCTCAAAAAAAAAAAAAAAACACTTATCTGTGAAAAAAAAAAAATCCAATTAGAATATGCACAAAAGACATGAACAGGCATTTTGCCAAAGATGTAATTACAGATGGCACATAAGTACATAGGAAGATATTCAACATCATTAGCCACCAGAGAAATGCAAATTGAAACCGCAATGGGATATCACACGTACATATCTGAATAGCTAAAAAAATAAAATAAAAAGTGGCAACCACAAATACTAGCCAGATTGTAGAGAAACTGGGTCATTCATAGATTACAGATGGAAATGTAAAATGGTCAGCCACTTTGGAAAACAGTTTAGCAATTTCTTATAAAACTAAACATCTAATTACCATGCAATGCAATAAAAGCTAAAGGTATCTTTGGACATTTATTCCAGAAAAACAAAAATATACCATCACACAAAAACTTGTACATAAGTGTTCAAAGGAAATTGTTTGTGGCTATCAGAGAGCAAATGAGGGATTCTTATGGTGATGGAACTGTTCTGTATCTAAACTGCGTTAATGTCAATATTGTTCTTGTGATCTATCATTTTACAAAATATTACCTTTCAGAAAACTGTTTATATGTAATCTTTTTATTATTTCTTAACAACTGCTGTGAATCTACAATTGTCTCAATTAAAAAGTTTAATTGTGCTTATACTGTGGTCCTAAAACAACTTTTTTTTTTTAATCAGGTGGCACTTTGTCACCCAGGCTGGAGCACAGTGTCATGATCTCAGCTCAGTGCAGCCTCAACCTCCCAGGTTCAAGTGGTCTCCCATCTCAGCCTCCTGAGTAGCTGGGACTACAGGCATGCACCACCACGTCCAACTAGTTTTTGTGTCTTTTGTAGAGACAGGGTTTCACCATATTGCCCAGGCTGTTCTCAAACTCCTGAGCTCAAGCAATCCACCTGCCTTGTCCTCCCAAAGTCCTAGGATTACAGGTGTAAGCCACCATGCCCAGCCTGAAAATCACACTTAATATTTAATTGTACTGTTTGCAGTACTACGATAAAAATAATTTACAGATTCATCAACATTTTCTTGTGTCTCCATCCTAAATATGACATTCATGTACATTTCAGATTTAACTTCTTTCTCATCCAATTAGTTGCCAAACTCTATCATTAATTTAATCAGTCCCTACTATATTCTTGACATAAGTCTTTTGCAAATACTGCTGAACCACGCTTTACTTATATTTTTCCTGATCTGTTTTAATTGTCAATTAATTGTTCTACAAATGCCTTTCTTCCCTTTTACTTTTAATTATATTTATCAATGAAAATCTACCCAAACTCCCTAGAGGGTATATACATTCTGGGCCATAAAAAATATCAACATAGACAAAGACCCAGCTAAGAGACAGGACTATAAGGTGTCATAAAGGCTATCTGACTTGTAACACTTCTATATCTGAAGGAGTGAAAACCTCTAAGTAAACAGAAACATACAACACAGTTGTCTCATTGTTTTGTGTGGAACAGCCATTATCTCTCGAGTTAATAGTATAGCATTAATCCTAGTGAAGATTATATTTACAGTGCTATTATGCATATAACATAAATATTCTGAGATAAATAATAATTGCCTCTTCCCTCTGGCCTCTGATACTGAATATACGCATTCTCTGCTTCACTGACCCATACTGATGGTATCGCCAAACATCTTGATTTGGTAAAAGAGCTGGAAGCAGAGACAGCTTGATGTCGATTTGCTGTTAATGAAGAAAGTGTGAAGGCTAGACTGACATCTACTTACCCAGGGTCCACTTTAATTTAGAAAAATGCAGTCAGATTGGAATGGAAAGAAACAATATGACTTGTTAATTTCCATTTTCCTATCCTGGGTAGGGAATAAAGAGGTAAATGGAGCTGCTGGTTCATCACAAAGTGCCACTCTGCCTTACTCTGATATGGAGGCATTGGATATTGAAATTTATAGCACTGTAGGCACTGCCCTCTGCTCTGGAAGAGGTCACCCTTATTGTGTTTTTATTATTGGATTGTTTTATATGTCCAGCCTGCTCAATTTGAGAAAACTCTGTATTCCATTGAGAGGAGACTTGCATTACACATGGGCAGGCAGCCCAGAGCATTAATTGTATACATATCATTGTATTTCAAAAATAAATCTTTCTCAGGTTTTTCCCTTGCTTTCTTGCTCTTGTGCCTTTTCCTTGCCCCTTGAATTAATTTTTCCCATAAACTCACAGAAGCCAGCTGAAATTACAGAGGCAGGTTAGGAACGTGACAATCTTAAATATTCCCTTTAGGTGTTCTGCTCACAAACCTGTCACAGATATTGTTCTTTGCCTGGGGGCACATGTTTCTTGCAGTCTCCAAGAGCACTCTATGTTTTGTAGGCACACAGAAACACACACTTCCTGTGTGCAGTACATGTAGTGATTAACAGACTATGAAGTCAAAATCATCTAGAATAAAAATTCTACTTCATCACCCAACCAGCTTACCTAACCTCATAATAGTCATACAAGCCTCCACTTTTCTCACCTGTAAATTCTAAAATGTCCCAGAGGGATGAGATACAGTTAAGAGAATATAATGAATGTTAATAAATTATCACAGTGACTGGACCTACAGTATATGCTAGATATAATATTTTTAAAGATAATCTCAGGGCTAGAACAGGCTTTAAGAATAATCTGTTTATAATATTCTTCTAAGCACTCTGATTTGAAATGGGGACATCTGGATGAACTCAGAAAAAGCCAAGGATCCCTAATCTCTAGCTTCTCATTACCTATTCCAGTCTCCCCATCTCACTATGTCTAATGTTAAAATCCATTTTGTAATATTACCACCAAATGCTGCTTTAAACACTGTTTACAAATCTCCACTGGAAGAAATCCTTCACCTGTTGAAGGAGGCTTGTCCACACTGAACAGTTTTGAGAATGCATCCTAATATCCAACCAAATCTGGACCCAGTATATTCCACTCACTGATGCTAATTTTACCACTGGGTTTAGAAATAACAAATTTAATTTCTCTTCCCATTTTACTGCTCTATGGAAATTTGAAAACACCTACCATAACCTCCCTAGACTTCTTTGCTTTAAGGTTATTGTATAATCAAAGTGTCAATCCATGAAACCCAACTTTTTTTTTATCTACCCAATTGAAATGCTCTTGCCAAATACTTCCTCATCTAGAGTCTCAGTTGTCTGTGTCCTTTCTGTCCTCTAACAAGTAATCCTCTTTGGAATTTTCCCTTTCCATGTACTAATTACTCCCTTCCTTTGCAAGTAAAGACCTACATTAATTTGGGAGGGAATGGGGCATTTTTTGTAGCTGTCTATGCTGCTATAAAAGAATTTCCACATTTTTTCATCTATTTTCTATCTCTGTAATCATAATGTAGGATACTAAAGACAAAGACCATTGCTATTAATATGAGAATCTAAGATTTTATAGTTGGAACTGGGTGGGGGCAAAAATCATTGAGAGAACACTTGACTGAAATTCCTGTTGTCATAACCATTTTACAGATTAGGCAGTTGAAGCACCAGGAGCTTAACTGACTTCCACAAATTCATGTAATCCTATTAGCCTCCCTCCTACTGTTCAAGGGCTCCTTATAACAAGATTTCCCATAAATGTGGTACAGATCTCTCAAGCCAGACCTAGATATTTTGCTATTTTACCTGAATAACTTTTGGGAGGTAATATTTAAAACTCAGATTTTACATTAAAGTTGTAGACTTCTGGCTTCTTTTAAAATGTAAGATTTCTGCATTTCTGGGTCAACATTCTCACTTTCCATGGAACTCAATTTCCATCCCTCAATGGTGCCTGCACCATGTAGAAGGGATCATTCTCTCCACTTAACTTGGCTTGGCTTTGCATATATATACATTTACCATGTTGCTTTTGTATTGTATCACATAATCTTGTAAGCATTTTCATATATTCTTTTTTATTTGAAGCCATCATAACACTGTAATATCACATGTATATTTTAGCTATAGACAGATAAGATAACTGAGTCCTCTAATGTGTCAGACGGGGTAGTATGGTGCCGAGATTTTAGAGTAAAAGTTCGTAATACATGTTAGCCATAAACATTTCTTGCAGAGTAGGAGGTAGAAAAGCCAGGTCTTCTGGAATCTAACACAGGGCTCCTACCATGGTAAGGCTTGCCACGCCCACTTTGTCTCATGTACCTCTCTTGACTTCAGTTTCTGGAATTGCTAAAAATGAAAGCCTCACAGAGCTGCTAATGAACACTCTCTCATGGTCAAGAACTGGATGAGTTACTGAAACATCTCAACATGCTGCTCAACCCAGCTCACTCAAATAGTCCTATATAGAAAACACGAACTATGTCCTGTGTGCGAGGTGGCTTCTGAATCATGCGCTCAGGCTGGATCCTGAGTGGACTAAATATTTTTGCAACCTATTAAAACTGATGGATATGTGTGTGTGTGTGTGTGTGTGTATCACACACAAAATGATATGATCAGAGTTCATATTTTACTTGGTAAATCACTGACCAAAGGATTGCAATTGAGGTCCTTTTTCTATCTTGCAAAGAGCCTGACAAAAAAACTAATTGATGACTCAAATGCCTGGCATTATCCCTATGAATCAGCAGAATTTTCCTGTGCCAAAACCCTAGGCCTCTCATTCATCCCCAAGTCACACAGGTTCTGCAAACTTCACGTTTTCAATCATTTTCTCTAATTTCTCTGGTTTGGGACTTTTCTTCCAATGTCTTATGGCAGATATTTGGCAGCTCTGTGGCCAAATGCAAAAATCGGAAATTGAGGCTAAGAGGAAGAAACGTTCTTATTCTTTGGAAGGGTGTTCTCTTGTGCCCAAGGAGACTTTTTAATAGAGTTGGCTAAAGCATCCATGGAAGTATCACCTGGCTATCCTAAGGTTTATTGGTAAAAACAAATAAACAAATGGTGATTTGGAACCAACCCAAAATGTAATAACTTGTAATATCTGGGGGTATAACCCATGAATTTGCTTTTCTAACAAGCATTTCTAATTATAAAAACCTGAGCCCAGGGCTTCAAGAATTATGCTAAAAACTTAAAAATTATAGAGTAATCAATTTAAGAAAGAGAATACAAAAATAATTTACAATACCCTAGAACTGAAAATCACAAAATAAAATTAGATTGAGATACTAGTTGCAAGATTTTGTGAACATATTTAAAAAATTGCATTTTACCTTTGAAATCAGTAGTAAGATTTATGGTATAAAAATTATACCTTAAAGCCATTAAAATAAATTTTAAAAAATAATATGAGAGGTCACAATCTAATTGGCCTAATTCTTCATGTAACCACTAACAGGGGACGGATATGGTAATAACAACTTCTCAAAATTTTTGTAGGCATTCATTCTTCTCTGGGTTTACGACAACAGACAAAAATGCTTTGTCTATATTCATTCAAAAGGGAACTCAATTTTTTGTTCCTTTTGCATCTTATGCCCCATTAAATTTCTCATTTTGCAATCCCTGAGATTATACAGACTCAGATATTGTTCGGATGCTTTGAGATTTGTAAGCAATAAGTATGGAAAACATAGCAGAAGAAAATATAGAGAATGAATGTAGTTTCCTAAATCATGAGACAATGCCTAGTGTCCTCAGTCTATGCTGTCATATGGCCTCCTGGAGTTTTGTGTTTGGAAGGTAGCTGTTTCAGCTGCTTGTGCATAAAGTTGTGTATGTCTGTGTGTTTGTGCGCCTTTTTACTTATGAATCACATGTAAATACAGTGAACATTAGACAAAAATTCCTTCTTTTCCTTCTAAAATTTTTATGGATACAGAAGAGTCATACCTATTTATGGGATACATGCGATATTTTGATATTTTGTAAGTCACTGCTTAGGAAACAGCTGCACGATATTAAAAATATGAGGTAATTAGGTCCAGAATATTTTTAGTTAAAAAAAGGCAGTTGGGTATGTGGATATTGAAGCAAAATTGATGTTTGGTGGTTTTCCTAACCCTAACACTGTTTTTTTCTTGATAACCTCTCATTACAGACTCAATTTTATCATTAAAATTAATCATTTTGTCATGATTAAGCCATGGGATCTTTGAAAACACATTTTATAGATTGTATAGTGTCATCCGAATATAAGGTATTTGTCATAGTTTGTTCAGGCTGATATCAAATAAAATATATTAAACTAGGTAACCTGTAAATAGCAAAAACTTATTCCTCAAGGTTCTGGAGCTGGGAAGTTCAAGATCAAGGTGATGTTAGTGTCTGTGAAGGCATGCTTCCTCATAGATGGCACCTTTTGGCTGTGCCCTCACACGGTGGAAGGGGCAAGATAGCTCTCTGGGACCTCCTTCAAAAAGGCACTAATCCCCTTCATGAGAGCTTCACCCTCATGACCTAATCACCTCTCAGAAGGCCCTGTCTCCTAATATTATCGTCTTGGGGGTTAATATTCCAATGTATGAATTTTGAGGAAATGCAAACATTTGGAATATAGCAGTATTATTGTTGCCTTAGGAAGAGTTAGCCAATCAGTTTTTCGTTTTTCGTTTTTCGTTTTTTTTTTTTTTTTGAGATGGGATCTCGCCTTGTCGCCAAGGCGGAGTGCAGTGGTGTGATCTTGGCTCACTGCAAGCTCCGCCTTCCAGATTGAGGCCATTCTCTTGCCTCAGCCTCCCAAGTAGGTGGGACTACAGGTGCCCACCACCATGCCTGGCTAATTTTTTTTTGTATTTTTAGTAGAGACGGGGTTTCACCGTGTTGGCCAGGATGGTCTCGGTCTCCTGACCTCGCAATCTGCCCACCTCCGCCTTCCAAAGTGCTGGGATTACAGGCGTGAGCCACCGTGCCTGGCCCCAATCCGTTTTTAATCATTTTTAGCCTTCTAATATAAATTTCTTTTTTCCCCAACTATTTGAGGTACAAATTCCTCTGAGAAAGAAAAGGTTTGAGGTAAAGTAGTTTCTATTTTAGGATAAAGAGTACAGGAGGACAGGTGGGCTTTTGGTGGTGATGAGAAGGAAGAGAGAGAACTATTCTTTTTCTTTTTTGATCTATTAATTCCGATGTCTGTGGTTACCAGACTGGAGCTGTCAGAAAAAAATAGGCAACTGTAATTGTCTTGAATTTTGGAGAAACATGGATTGAAGATGTAGTGCAGAAATTATTTATATTTGAATAGTAAGAGAAGCCAAGATATAAACACATAGAAGAGTATTACATTTTTTCTTGGTTACATGGCCAGTAAGTGATAAATCCAAAACACAGACCCAAGTCCTCCTGCCTTAACTCAACCTCCTTTCTCTAAATTGACCTCTGTTTTTGCATTAAAAATATTTGATCAGTGCCCACCATCTACACAACATGCATAAAGCTTCATGAGCATAGAAAACAAGAAAAAGCATGAACCCTTGATAAGAGTGCAGGCACAGAGGCTATCTTTTATTATATATCAAGAATCCCTCTCTTATTGCTATGTCTTTCCCTCGTTTAGATCTCCACTGGGCCATCTTGTGGACCATTAGATGCTTCATATAATCGGAAGCCCCAACTTTAGTCCCTTCGTTCAAATTCACGATCAGCATATTCATGCCAGAATTACCTTCCAAAGTTGTTTCTCCTATGGACTACGGACGATGTCTCCCTTTTACCCACAGGATAAAAATCTATTCAACTCTAATTGAAGCCTTCTTTGTCTGACATTCCACATTGGCCACTCTTACTTCTGTCTTTTTCCCAGGTTGAAGTTTCTGATAGACCCAAACTGACCTCCCCCATTTCACCATTCAAGATTCTGCATCAGTAGACATATATTCCAGGCTTATAAGCAAAATTTATTCCATTTTTCTACCCATCTAAATTGCATTTATTTAAAAGATTCACTTAAATGCCATGTCCCTTGAGAAAATGTCCTTTAGAATCACAGCCTGTGCTTAGCTCTGTATAACTACTGTCTACAATTTATCTAGTTCAGAATATGTTGTTAGATATTTTTTGAATATACATTATTAGGGCAACCAGAGGATAAGAAGGTCTTCAAGATAAGATATCTGCTTTATATATCTGTGTTTGACCAGTTATATGATTAAAACAAATATAGAAAATTAACGAGAACAATGACAGAATTGAATATAAGTTTCACAGGTAATTAAAACAATAAGCATTTCTTGATGATCTGCTGTGTGATATCATAGGTAGAGTCTCAGGTTTAGGCATTGGGACACTTGGCCTAAAACCTAAAAATTGCTGGGAAGAGCAAACATTTCTGAGCATCAGCTTCATTTTACACATTAAGGCCACTTGTCCCTAGTTATAGGAGAAATTGAGTAAGTAAAATAATTAAAACTTCTGTAATTTCTTACACGACATTCTGTTTGAGTCCAGAAACCTGCGGGCCTGTTAAAAAGTTTATTTTCTTCAGCCATTCCACACTGTAGCTGGGGGCTTTAAGAAGGCTCTAATCTTAGCAAACATTCATTAAAATAAAAGGCCACCTGGAGACCCTGGAGAAGAACTCTGTCAGGAAGCCAATTAGCTTAAGTCCACCCCTGACTCTGACTGCTCAGTAGTTATTCTAGGGCTATTTCTCTATTCCCTTTTTATTATTATAACCTGTAATTAGTTACTGTGCCATATAATTTCCATAGCCACAGGAAATATTTAACTGTAGCATCAGGGGCACCTGGGAAAATGATTAATTCTAGAGAGAGTGTAGTTTGGGTGACTAGAGCACATCAGGACAGAATCTCCTAATTGAGACAAGTCACCAATTTGAGGATCAAAGTAAAACTTCCTGCTATCATACCATACCAAATGCCCTCCCCCATGGCTGTGTGATCCAGCTGAGAACAGCATGGGCTCCTGAAAGAAGTCCCACAGCCACATCTGGTTTTGAGGTTGTAACCAGACTGTGATCTTGGTTCTGAAAGGAATTCAATCCTCTTCTCTCCACCAAATAATAGAACACATTTCAGTATCTTATTCAAATTATGAAACATAAAACCCAACTTTGATCAAATGATGAAGTTTGACCTAATTTGACATCTCATTCTCGGTACCCATCAGAGACACACCCTCTCTCGCGCGCGTTCTGTCTCTCTCCTCATCCTACACCTGCTCTTAGCTCTTCCATATATTCCAAAATGTCAATGACTAAGTTACTTCTTCCGTGTGTGTGTGTGTGTGTGTGTGTGTGTGTGTGTATCTTGCTATTCATCTCTACTTTTTATTGAATCTCCACTATTTTAGCATGCAGCAGAGTGCTTTAAAAATATTTAGATCAAACCACAAAAGGCTGCTGCCCTCAAGAAGTATTCAGGTGAGTAGGAGGAAGGTAAAGCCAATATTTGTGACTTATTTCTATGCAACGGATGAGGCAGTTTGTGTGCCTTATGTTGTTTAACAGATGACATGAAGTCAGTGTTAGTATTTCCATTTATAAAATAAGAACACTGAGATTTGGAGGGGTTAAACACATATTGAAAATTCATAGATGTATGAATGTTTGAGCTTCAATTTCATTCCAGGGGGGCCTGTCTCCAAAATCTATGTTCATTTTTACTGCAATGTTTGTTTGTAACAACAGCAACACAGGATAGAAAAGGACACATAGAGAGATGAGATTTCAAACTAGAAATTATCCAGATGCTGCCTTTGATTGAAACTCTTTTCCTGTGCCTAGCATAGAATCTAGAATAAAACTGAAAATAAATATATATATATATATATATGTGAAGAAAATATACAGGGGAAGAAGTGCTTTGTGTCCAGGAAACAGATCAACTAAAATCATGCATTCCAGGGGCCATAGGCATGCAAGGCCCTGAAGATTAATAACTGACCCCGAAGATTTCCTACCACGTTAATTCCCAGATACATAGAGTTTCTCTCACTTGAGGAAGTCTCCTCATGTATGCACATGATGTGTATGAATAAAGAAAATTACCCACCATGTTTGTGGACCACACAAATCATAATGGTGGGTCAGGCTCAGGTAGAAAGAACATACCCATAGGTCTGTGCAGGAGGGTGCCTGACACAGTTTAAAGAAGGGAAAGATACAGATTGGAAGGGGAGAGTAGGGGACATTTTACATATACAAAAGAGGACAGTTTAAATAAAATTATATAAGTAACAATGTATGTGTCTCTTTACCTACAAAGAATTTGAACCAATTAGAGTTGTAGTAGATTCTGCTCAATACTGCATTTTTTAAATAATTATATCCCATATTATTTTCTTGAATGGGTATATTATTCAGATTCCAGCTCTTTTGCCTCATAAGTTAGTTATTATCTGCCTTACTAATTTACTTTTGATGTTACAACTTAGTTTTGCAGTTAAGAGATGTGGATTTTGAAATAAATTTAAACATTTAAACAAAATTATGTGAGATCACAACCTTGTTCTCAATTTGTCTCTCCAGTCATTCTTAACTTCTTTTTATCTCCAAAACCTTGAATCTCTCTCATAGCACAATGTCTTTATGCATGACTTTGTCTCTCAATGGCATGTTTTATCTACATTTTTTTCCCAGCTAAGTCACTCAGACCTTCATGCTGGAAAGCGTCTATGATTCTCTGGAGTGAGGCTGTCTTAGATGCTGCTTGTCTGTGCTCCTCCTGGGTATGTGTATATGTGTGCATGCTACACTCATTGGTTTCTCTGCCTCAGACTATTTTCAGATGGAGTGCTTCCATACAGTGACCCATGCTTTACCATCCCTTAAGAAGAATAATTTTTCTAATAGTTTCAAATAAGATATTTTTGAAGAGAAAGGTGTGCGTGTGTGTGTGTGTAGAGGGCCCCACAGGGATATTTATTTGCTTTTATTAAGGAAAGAAAAAGGCCAAGCAATTAAAGGTGATTGGATACATTGATTGCCAAAAACCTTGGAAATATAAAACTTGACAACCCTTCTATCTACCCTAAGGTGGATATAAACATCCACCACCAAAGAATAGGGCTGCCCTCCTGCACAGAGCAGAGAATTTGGTTGTGTTTGTTTCTGGTGTGTGTGTGTGTGTTTTCTTTGGTTTGGTTTAGTTTGGTTTGGTAAGGAAAGGGATCTTTACTGAAGTATTAGGGGTTGGGAGAAAATAAATTAAATCTTACGCTTCTTTTTGATGGATAAGGCAGTTCCAAGAAAAGAACTAGTCCTTCCTGAACCACTGTGTCCTAGAAATTGTGCCAGAAACGTCATGCATATTATCTCATTTAATGATCTCTACAACCCTGGGCTCTCACGATCTCAATATTATGGACGAGTAAACAATCTTACAAAGACCATACAACCTGCTAGAGTCACCCAGTTGGTTAAAAGTGGTCACAGGATTTAAACCTTGGTCTCTGGCACTCCAAAGCCCTTGCTTACTAGAACATGGGGGTTACTATCTTTGTCTTTTACTTCAGTTACAGTTAAAGTTATACTCAGGACATAGGCGTGGGCAAGGACTTCATGTCCAAAACACCAAAAGCAATGGCAACAAAAGCCAAAATTGACAAATGGGATCTCATTAAACTAAAGAGCTTCTGCACAGCAAAATAAACTACCATCAGAGTGAACAGGCAACCTACAACATGGGAGAAAATTTTCACAACCTACTCATCTGACAAAGGGCTAATATCCAGAATCTACAATGAACTCAAACAAATTTACAAGAAAAAAACAAACAACCCCATCAAAAAGTGGGTGAAGGACATGAACAGACACTTCTCAAAAGAAGACATTTATGCAGCCAAAAGACACATGAAAAAATGCTCATCATCACTGGCCATCAGAGAAATGCAAATCAAAACCACTATGAGATATCATCTCACACCAGTTAGAATGGCAATCATTAAAAAGTCAGGAAACAACAGGTGCTGGAGAGGATGTGGAGAAATAGGAACACTTTTACACTGTTGGTGGGACTGTAAACTAGTTCAACCATTGTGGAAGTCAGTGTGGGGATTCCTCAGGGATCTAGAACTAGAAATACCATTTGACCCAGCCATCACATTACTGGGTATATACCCAAATGACTATAAATCATGCTGCTATAAAGACACATGCACACGTATGTTTATTGTGGCATTATTCACAATAGCAAAGACTTGGAACCAACCCAAATGTGCAACAATGATAGACTGGATTAAGAAAATGTGGCACATATACACCATGGATTACTATGCAGCCATAAAAAATGATGAGTTCATGTCCTTTGTAGGGACATGGATGAAATTGGAAACCATCATTCTCAGTAAACTATCGCAAGAACAAAAAACCAAACACCGCATATTCTCACTCATAGGTGGGAATTGAACAATGAGATCACATGAACACAGGAAGGGGAATATCACACTCTGGGGACTGTGGTGGGGAGGGGGGAGGAGGGAAGGATAGCATTGGGAGATATACCTAATGCTAGACGACGAGTTAGTGGGTGCAGTGCACCAGCATGGCACATGTATACATATGTAACTAACCTGCACAATGTGCACATGTACCCTAAAACTTAAAGTATAATTAAAAAAAAAAAAAGAAAGAAATTTTGGATGTTTTTATTTGGTACTTAGGCCTCATTCTCTTTTCTGCCAGTTAGTCATAAGACATCTTCTTTTTAAAAACATTGTGCAGAAATGACTTAGTTTCTGGCAATAGAGCCTTATTCCCCGGAGTCACATTATCTTTCAGGTGAAGCAGCAGAACAAATTACAGGAATTAAGGACCATAGTTCTTACCTTTCCAAAGAGGATGCATATTAGAAATGATGGAAGTAGCCAGACACTACGCTATCGCTAACGGTAACGTATGAATTTGAAGAATTATTTTTGTGATCTGTTGCCTATTTGTGTGAATTACTGACTAGTATGTGAATTCTCTAGCAAATAGAGTAAGGATAAACATAGTGAGGTTTGACCTCACAGGGCAAAAACAGAAATGGTGATTTAAAGTTCTAATAAAAATAAATCAACTTGAGCTAGATTGTCAAGAGAAAATTTATGTGAGTGAGTGGAGACATAGCTGATGGAAGATCTCCTCCTCCTGGCTCCTATTCTAATTTCCATTTCTGATCTTGGTCCTTAGACTAACATAAAAAACTGGCAAAAGAGAAATGAAATTATACATTATAATTATATAGACAAATGACATTTACAAAACAGGTAAACACCTGCAGTGAAACTGTGTTTGAAATTATCTAATAAGAAAGAGAAATAAATAGAGCACTCCCCTATTTCCAGATCCCCTCTATACCAACATGATAGCACAGTTTATTGGATGGTTCCATTATCAGAAATGAACATGGGCCTTCAATGTCTTGCTACTTGTTTTTGTGTCCTCAAAAAGGTAATCTTCTAAATGTGATTATGAAAGATAATTGCAACAACAATTGTCCCTTGGTGTGTGTAAATTCAGTTTTATCTGCCATTGAACCTACCAGTCACTGTTTAAGAATATCAACAGCAGCTACCAAATAGAATCATTGCAGAGATTAAATGAGACAGTGTAGGCGAAATGCGAAGTCAGTATTTGAATATGTTAGTATCAGTACTCAGGAGTCTGAAAGAGCAGTTTATGAACTGGTAACTGTCCCTACCTGGCTATTTTACATCTTTATCTCAATTAGTGACATTATAGAACAGCAAAGGATTTAGGGATGCTTTGTAACCAAGAACAATTACTTCATTTCTTCAAGCCTGTTTCCTCACTTATAAAGCACCTGGTTCCTAAGGCTGCTCTGAAGATTTTTTAAAAAGATAATGCATATAAACAACTCAGAACAGTACCTGTTTATAAATGCTTAATAAATGTTAAGCACTGTTACTAAGACTGAGGATTTTCAAAGGCATCTGAACAAATTCCCTTAAGTATGTCATCAGCTGTAGTCCCTGCGATTTAAGGCTAGCCTGGTTGCAAGTTCCAGATCCCTCGCATTAGGCTCCATGACATATGAGATCTACAATAGGTTTTTAAATCATGTTTGTCCTTAGACATATTTTTAAAGAGGCAGGGTTGGAAAATGGACAGCACAGCCAATGCCACCATTCTTTTTCATGTTCATGGCATCATCAACACTCTTTATGAGCCCGGCCCACATCTTAGATCCCTGCTCAGCACATAGAGTACCCTGAGGTGAGCAAATGAGAGGAAGCCAATGATAACTACTCCCATGGAAACTCATTCTGATGCTATTCTTCTGAATCACAAATCAGGGAGGGAGGTAAATTTTGTAAGAGAAATGGAGTGAAGATAGGCAGGAAAATAAGCACAACAACAACAAAAAAAATGGCTAATATTTCTTCAAGCATCTTCTAAGTCCTTTTCATCAGGAATAGAGATATATTCAGATTCTAGTGCCTGGTTCAAAATAACTGAAGGGTTCCTTTGTGCAACTGGGGAGAGAAAAAGGAATAACCAGGAGAATGCCAGCTTGCACTTTAACGTGCAGGTAACAGTGCCCTTTATCAAGCTCCTTCCCTTTATATTCTACTGGCCCCTTTATTATCCTACATAACAAGTCGTTCCATGGAGTCACCTTCCTCATTTCTGCACTCCTCCGGACTCTCCGTCTAAACCAGGCCAGTCTGAAACTTTCCTTGAGATCCAGTCTGCGCATGTTTTCATAGTGTCTGTAGCTCCCTTCAAATTACTCTACATTTCTGAGGAGACTTGAGGGAAGAGCTGCCTCTTTTAAAAGGATACTAATACTGTTCTTCCAATCTCCTCCTCATGTGAGTAATTTCCATTATATTTCTGGGACAAGAAACTTATGTAGACGTTCTGGGGTTAATCCTAGCATACTGTTATTAGGAAGCTTATTTATGTTTTTGATGTCTGCTGAGGCCCTTATTTTATCACTGCCTTTTCAGCACACAGAATCGTTCAGGATGATAAAGGATCGTTCTAATTATAAACGCACATCTATCCCTCTTTCGCCTATTACTTCAATTTTAGTAGAATATGGTACAGCTGTGAGAAATCAGAGCTTCATAGCAAAGTTTACTTTCACTTAAGATGGGATGCCAAGCAAATCTCTGCTTGCTTTCTCTTTATACGTGGAATAAAGAAAGAAAACTGTGTCATTTACTGGATACATAACAACATAAATATCATAATATTCCCTTAAGAAAATAACTTGCAGGTTACCTATCAATCAATAATTTGCCCAGTTTACATTTACATTTATTTTCTCTCTCTCTCACTTTTTTTTTTTTTAATTTTTTTTACTTATTATTATTATTTTTTGAGACAGAGTCTCACTCTGTTGCCCAGGCTGGAATGCAGTGGTGCATTCTCAGCTCACTGCTGCAGCCTCCACCTCCTGGGTTCATGCAATTATCCTGCCTCAGCCTCCCGAGTAGCTGGGATTACAGACATGTGCCACCACACCCAGCTAATTTTTGTATTTTTTAGTAGAGACCTGGTTTCGCCATGTTGGTCAGGGCTGGTCTCGAACTCCTGACCTGAAGTGACCCACCCGCCTCGGCCCCCTTAAGTGCTGAGATTACAGCGCCCCACCTCCTCTCTCACTTTCCTTCTTGCTCCTGCTCTCCCTCTTGCCCTTCCTCTTCCTCCCTTTCCCTTTCATAGAAATAACAGGAGGGGAGAGAGAGACACACACAGAGAGAAGTCAAAGGCAGACTGACGGCTGACTGATGAAGGGATAGGAGAGATAAGAGCATGTAGACAATACAAGCAGGGTCTATCCTAAAAGCAGCAGTTGGTGAAACAACTCATAAGATAAATTATATCACAACCAGTTAAATAAATAATGACTGGTTATTGAAAAATATGCTTCTTACAGTATCTACAAAACTGTAATTTTTAAAATAAAATAAAATGAAACAATACTGGTCTTAGATGTTAAATACTAAATATTAGCCTTTTCCTACTTTGTCTTTTACCTGACAATTTCAAAATGTAATCAGCTAGGCTAGAGTTTTGCAGGGTCTCATTAATGGAGACAAAAAATATTTCACTGAGAGAGTAATTAAAATCAAAGGAGCTTCTTCTCTATACATGTGATAAAATTAGGGTAATTCCTTCTCAATAATTCCCTCAGACCTCTCCTGGAGAGTTCCTACTCTTCAATCCTTTTGTGTCCCTTCCATTCCTTTAATTAGCCAATCTTAACCTTGTTACCAGCGACTAGACAAAGTCTAATTCAAACTATTTGTAAATTTACAAAAATCAAATAAAAGTAAATCTAAAGCATATCTCTGGAGACATGGAGTTTCTGTCTGTCTCTGAATCTTACCCTTCTGGTGGTATCAAGCTCAGTCCCAGGAACTTCAGCCCTGAACCGACCTTAAAATTTATGATCCCACACAAGAAAAGCCTATTTCAATTTCTCCAAAAAGGTCTTTACATTTCTCCCATGATAAATTCTTTCGTTCCAATCCCATTCTCCTAGCATTATTATATGATATATACAACTCTGATAGGAAAATTACCATGTTGTTGGCTGTTTTTCCCACATTATTGCCCTTTCTTATGCTGTTTTGTTGTTGTTTTGTTTTATTTATTTATTTGTTTGTTTGCCAGGAAACCTGTCTATGCCCTGCGAGGCTTCTTATAACAGATCCATGTCTCTGCATAATTTCATATAACAGTCTATATCACCCAACTTTGTATTTAATAATAGGCCATCTCACGTTATTTACTAACATTGTATGGGAGAGCGTCTTTGTTTTTCTACCAGATAGTAAACCCATCCACTCCCTCCATCCTCCTACTCAGCTTATGCATGCAATACAATGCACACTGATTACGTATGTGGACACTTAAGGATTACAAACATTTTGTGTGTGTTGCCTAGCATATTAGCTGGAGGAAAAAGTAAGGTAATACTTCTAATAACTTATTAAGAGTAGGTATGTGTATATGAAATTTAATATTAAAATGTTCAACATGGTTACTCAGCAAGAAAACACAAATTAAAATCATAATGAAATATTACCTCATGCCTGCTAGGGTGGCTATTATCAAAAAGATAAACAATAACAAGTGTTGATGTGGATATAGAGAAAAGAGATCCCTTGTACACTGTTGGTGGAAATGTAAGTTAATAGTCATTATGAAGAATGGTATGGAAGCTCCTCTGAAACCTAGAACAGAACTTCCATATGATCTAGCGATCCCACTTCTGGGTATACACTCAACAGAAATGAAACCAGTATATCGAAGAGATATCTGCACCTCATATTCATTGCAGAATTATGCACAATAGTCAAGATATGAAATCAACCTAAGCATCTATTAACAAATGAATGGATAAAGACAATTATTACACACACACACACACACACACACACACGATTATTACTCAGCCTTAAAAAAGAAAGAAATTTTGTTATTTGTGACAACATGGATGAACCTGGAGGATATTATGCTTAGTGAAATATGCCAGGCATAGAATGATAAATACCACATAATCTCACTATATGTGGAATCTGAAAAAGTTGAATTTATAGAAGTGGAGTGGAGAATGGTGGTTGCTGAAGGCTGGGAGAGGTGAAGGTAGAGAATGGAAAGATGTTGACCAAAAGCTACAAAATTTCAGTTAAACAGAAGGAATACATTTTCAAGATCTGTTGCACAGTATGGTCACCATAGTTCATAATAATATATTGCATATTTCAAAATTGCTAAAACAATAGATTTTAAATGTTCTCGGTATAAAAAAAGATAAGTATTTGAGGTGATGGGTATGTTAATTTGCTTGATATAATCATTCAACAGTGTATACCTACATCAAAACATCCCCTTATATATCCCATAAACATACACAATCATTATTTTTTCAATTAAAAATAAAAACTTAAAAAACAACTCCCTAAAATGTATGTATGTATATCTATATACATACACACACATACACATACACACATATACATGTCTGCGTATACATATATATGTGTAAAGTTTCCTGTGGATACACTTGATATCTGTTGTCTTTTTCTCCTACCTAAGGCTTGTAATGCCAGAGGTGTCATACAACAGGCACTCAACAGGTACGTATGACTGTTGCATTATCACAGAGTTTCTGTATTTTTGTTTTTGTCATTTTCCTCATAAGTACATGTTAGGTAGAATGACTGTCAACATAAACATACCCTTTCAGAATTGAGCTTTCTACCTTAAACTTACTGAAATTTAAAGGTTTTATTTATTTTAGCATGTATAGCTCAAAGTTATAGAGAAATGTATGAAAACACATTGTATAAATACATGCAAGCTGTAGAGCACATGCTGTTTCTCTCCTGCAAGCACCCCTCTGAAATTTTTATGTCAGCAACAAGAAGCAATTTGGGAAGAGGAAAGGGAATGAAAATTTCAGAATGTGACATCTGCCCCCCTCCCCTCCTAAAAATATACCTTACCAAGGGACAACTCTTCTTTATATAATAATTGTAGCTAACATATAGTGAACAAATGTTTAAATGAGAAAAAAGAACGACCTTTAGAAAGCCATCAATGTAATAATTCACTAAGAAAAGAATCAGAGGTTATTGCCAAAACACTGGGAGACAGGAGTTGGGAAATATGATATTTACACTGGCTCAGAGATTACTACTGATGACAAAGCAGGGAAGGCATCTTTACAAAGAAATCCAGGGACCATCTTAGCTGAATGATCAATGTTTCGTCATCAACAGCAGAGTACATGGACCTTTCTCTTGCTGGGAAGCAATGGGAAGAACAGAGTGACACCCTGAGGAATAGCCTTGCTCTGACTCTTACCTGGATCTGATAATGGGGTAAAATTAGACAAACCAAGATTGAAGCCCATTCTATAAGATACTTGGCCTTTACCATTTAAAAATTTCAATATCATGAATGAAAAAGAAGGATGACAAATCTACTCCAGAGCACAGAGATTAACAAGCCATCATATAACTAAGATGCAAAACAGGTAGTTTACCTTCCTGAGCAAAAACTGAATGTCTCTGTGTCTCGGGAATGATGGGAGAAAACACATGCCCTATGCAGCTGCAGCACTGAAAGAAAAATCAGATACCTGATGTTTTATCAAAGAGATCTGGGTTGGGAATGGAGTGGTTATCTCAGGGACTCTGCTCTCTGTTCTCTAGACACACCTGCCTCTTTCCAGAACACAGCTGGCACGTACCTACCTCAGATCTCTTTCTTTTCCTCTGGACTATTCTTCAGGTAGGTATGAATCTCTCTTACCTCCTTTAGCCCTTTGCCCAAATCACTTTCTCTGACTACCCTATTACATCTGTACCCTGTCTTCATCCTCTATGAGCATTCTTTGTTTGATTTTTCTCCAGCATACTTTTTTCGCTAATATACTATATATTTTACTTCCTCATATTTATTTTTGTCTCCCTATGCCCAGAAAGCAAACACCGTGATGACAGGGGATTTTGTCTTTTTACTACTTTTCAGTGCTTACTATATGCCAGCATCACCTTGTATGTGACATTCCCTGCCTACGTGGAATGTGTACTGACCCTCTCACTCTACGTTCAGTGCTGCATCACCTTTAATCTATCATGGCATACTTGAGACAGAAAAATGCATGATGCCACAATGACACAAGAGTTCCGATGTCATGAATCGGTGGTGAAGGCCCAGTCCCATCAAGAGTTTATGAGAGGAGAGAGGATTCCCTTGTACAATTGGTGAGTGCAGGGTGGACACTAAGTGCTCTCTTTCAGTCTCCTGGTCTGCGTGAATGTTCACAACCCCAGAAAGAATTCCAAAAGAGCAAATATGACCTTAGAAACTTCTCTAGCTCATGGTGGCCACAGAAATTGTCATAATTCTTCCAAGGCAGGCAAATTCAGTCTTCACAACAGAAGTGTTACTTTCTCCTGCCTGACTGATTATGCTGAATGTAGGCACACACACACAAAAATGCCAGACACTAAAAATATAGGCCAAACCATTAAAAGTGAACAGTATAATTATTTTTCTAGAAGTATTTGCATAGGGGACATGTGGTCTTCTTGATATACAATATTTATGGAAGATCTTGCTGAAAAACAGAGAGAAAACCAAGATTTGATGTCAAAGTATCTTCCGAATCTATCTTCTTGCTGTAGCTACAAGATGAGATGAAAGAGCCCAGTCAATTCTCTAAGACTCAGGCAAGGCTGACTGTTCACCCATGCATGGTTCCTGCTCTAGATGCTAGATCTGCTTTACGTTTGAAATTATACTGTAGACATCTTTGTCAATAAGTCATGCATTCTGAGGACTCTTTCCCTGGGGGAACTCCTTTTGTCTTGAGCCAAATATGCTTTCTTCCTCCATTTCTCTCAGAAAAAAGAAGTCACTTTCCCTTAAAAAATGACTGGTAAGGATTTAGTCTGAAACTTTAAAGTTTACTTGCCCCATAAGAATTGAGCCTCTCACTGCACACTCAGCACTGCATCACACTTAATCTCTAATAACATATCTGAGACAGAATTAATGCATAATGCCATGATGACAGGATAGTTCTGATGCCATGAATCAATGGTGAAGGCCTGGTCCTATCAAGTTTGCAAAAGAGAGGATTCCCTTGCGCAGATGGACACTAAATACTCTCTTTACTCAAGCTAAAAGGACTGCAGAAGTTCTTGAAAAGATCAATTTCCAAAACTGAATATTCTGCTACTTAGATGGAAAAGACTCCTGGACAAATTCAACAGCCCATCCCCTTTCTCTTGCTTAGGTAAATCTAGCGTCATGTATTCGTTCTCTTCTGTTAGTTCCATGATAAACTGGGCATTTAGAATGCCACTTCCTGTCCCTCTGTTTCTTATTATACATAGACTCCCTAGTACTTGACACAACACATCAGCAAGATTCTGATGACCTCTGGTGGTCTCCCTCACTGCTTGAATGCACACACACAGACTGTCAAGCAATGCTAATAAATATTGATTAAGCCAGTGTAGTCCCAAGAGTGATGGTCCCAGGAGAGGAGAGAAATTAAAAAGATCCCATAGACAGCACTCAGGGGAGACATCAGCGAACCTTAAAGAAACACCTCCTACAAATCACAGCTCTGAGGCAAACACCAACACTAATGGAGTGTTTGTAAATAGATGTGTATTTGCTGGGAGAGCAGGGTAAATGAAGTGTGAGACAAAGCAGGAGGGCTTTGCATGTGGTTTTGAGGCAAAGGGCTGGGAAGTAGGAAAACACAACCTCACAATCTTCCTTTTCTTATTTTTCATAAATCAACAGATAATGTTGTACGTTTTTATCATGTACAACATCATATTTTAATTCACTTATATGTCATGGAATGGTTCAGTCTAGCTAATTAACAAATACATTACCTTCCATAGTTATCATTTCTGTGGTAAGAGCACATAACATTTGCTCTACATTTTGCAAGAATACAATATATCATGATAAGCTTTAGTCATCCTGCTATACAATAGATCTCTTGAAATTTGTTTTTCCTACGTAACTTTCATTACATATCCTTTGCCCAACATCACCCTTTTCTCTGTTAGCCATCCCAGCCTAAGTAGCCACCATCTTTCTCCTCTCTACTTCTATTTGGTCAACTTTTTTAGATTACATGTTTGAGGGAGATCATTCACCATTTGTCCTTCTGTGCCTGGCTTATTTAACTTAGCTTAATGTCCTCCAGGTTCATCCATGTTGTCACAAATGGCAGGATTTTATTCTTTTTATGGCTGAGGAGTATTTCATTGTGCATACAGACCACATTTTCTTTACCAATTCACCTACCGATGCACATGTAGGTTGATTCCATATCTTGGCTATTGTGCATAGTGTTACAATAAATTCAGAAGTGCAGATATCTCTTCTACATTCTGATTTCAACTCCTTTGGATATATGCCCAGCAGTGAAATTGCTGAAACATATGGGTAGTTCTATTTTTAATTTTTTGAGGAACCACCATACTGTTCTTCATAATGGCTGTACTAATTTACATTCCCACCAGCAGTGTATATGCATTCTCTTTTCTCCACATCCTCATCAGCACTTGTTATCTTTTGTCTTTTTTGTAATGGCCGTTCTAACTGGGGTGAGATGATATCTCATTGTGGTTTTGATTTGCATTTCTCTGATGTGTTGAACATTTTTTCATATACTTCTTGGCCATTTGTTTGTCTTCTTTTGAGAAATGTCTATTCAGGGCTTTCCCACTTAAAAAATTATGTTGTTTGTCATTGAGTCATTTGAGTTCTTTACATAATTTAGAAATTAACCCCTTGTCAGACGTATCATTTATAAATATTTTCTCTAATTCTCTTGGTTGTCCTTTGGTTTTCTCGATTGTTTCCTTTTGCTGTGCAGAATCTTTTTAGTTTAACGTAATCCCATTTGTCTATTTTTGCTTTTGTTACCTTTACTTTGGGGTCTTATCCAAAAAAAAAAAAAAAGCCTTCCCAAGACTTATGTCATTCTTGGTATGTTTTTTTCTATTAGTTTTATAGTTTTGGATCTCACATTTAAGCATTTTAATTCATTTCGGATTAGTTTTTGTATACGGTGAGAGATAAGGATCTAATTTCATTATTCTGTATGTGAATATCGAGTTTTCTTAATGCCACTTATTGAAGAGACTCTTCTTTCTCACTTGTGTATTCTTGGCATATTTGTCAAAAATCAGCTCATAGTAAACGTGTGGATTTCTGGGCTCTCTCTTACATTCCATTGGTCTATATTTGTCTATTTTTTACTCTTGGGCTATTTTGGTGACTATAGATTTGTATTATAAGGTCACATAGGGTGATAGCTCTAGTTT
Source organism: Pan troglodytes (assembly GCF_028858775.2). NCBI lineage: Eukaryota > Metazoa > Chordata > Mammalia > Primates > Hominidae > Pan > Pan troglodytes. The sequence goes on from NC_072406.2 coordinate 120,744,689, forward strand.
TGTTATTTGTGCTCAAGATTTGTTTGACTGTTTGGGATCTTTTGTGGTTCGAATGCAGAGAAACTTCTTGGCTTCACTCAGGAAAGAATTCAAGAGTGAGCTGGTGGAAGAAGAATGCAGCTTTATTGAGGCTGCGGCAATGTTACAGCTCTGTGACTGCTCCTTGCAGAGCAGGGCTACTCCATAGGCAGTCTGCCTATGGGCAGTTTGCAGTCATATTTATGCCCATTTTTAATGACATGCTAATTAAGGGGTGGGATATTCAGTAAAAGCTAGACAATGAGTTGTAAATTTCAGGTGTTGCTATGGCAAAAGAAGCAATAACTTCAGAGCATTGCTATGTCATTTGTGAATTATGCTGGTGGGAGTGTCTTATGGTGATGGTCAGTGAGAGCAACTGGAGGTGCTTTCAGTGCCCCTTCCCAGTCTCAGCCTGCCTTCGATCTGATCTGCAAGAGTCCTGTCTGCCTCCTACCTCACTTCCCTACAAATTTTGGGATTGATTTTCTATTTTTGTGGAGAATGTCATTGGTATTTTGATAATAATTACATTGAAACTGTAGATCACTTTGGGTAGTATGGACATTTAAAATATTAATTCTTTCATTCTGTGAACATGGGATGTATTTCCATTTTTTGTGTCTTCTTTTTGCAGAGGTTTCTGGCAACTAAAGTCTAGAGGATTAAAGCATTGATTGAATAACTGTTCTGGTTTGACAAATATCCACCCCCTACTCACTGCCTCCTTTTCTGGTAATATCTCCCTGGTTTTCTACTGCTAACAGCCCATCTCTCACTCTCAAATCATGTTGAAATAGAGAGATAAGACAGTTAGATGTTGCCCCATCATCAGCTTCGAGAATTGACATATGATGCAGAAATAGCCAATCAGAGCATCACATCTGATTGGCGGAGGAGCAGACATGTGACACAAGTCAAGACATCCTGAGTTCTTGGGATTCTTTCACAGACCTTTATTAGAACCACTGAGAAAGAGATAATCTATTTTGCTGGCTTAAGATGAACAAGATGTAAACTTTAAGCTGCAGAGGCCACTGTAAAATGGAAGCCAGCTTTATAATGAAGCCAAAACAGAATGCAGAGCAGAAAGACAGAGAGAAGCTGTTTCAATCATGACATCACTTGAGTTCAGCCTTGTCCTAAACTTTTTAATTTGATGAGTCAATAAATTTATTTTTTGCTTTAACCAGTTTGGATTAGATTTCTGTAACTGAATATATCCATACTTCTAACAAGAATTTATAGACTTTTTAAATTATACTTTTAGTTCAGGCATACATGTGCAGAACGTGCAGGTTTGTTACATAGGTATACATATGCCACGGTGGTTTGCTGCACCCATCAACCCATCATCTACATTAGGTATTTCTCCTAATGCTATCACTCCCCTTGCCCCTCGCCCCCCAACAGGCCCTGGTGTGTGATGTTTCCCCCGTGTGTCCACGTGTTCTCATTGTTCAATTCCCACTTATGAGTGAGAACATGCGGTGTTTGGTTTTCTGTTCCTGTGTTAGTTGGGTGAGAATGATGGTTTCCAGCTTCATCCATGTCTCTGCAAAGGACATGAACTCATCCTTTTTATGGCTGCATAGTATTATTGGTGTAGGTGTGCCATGTTTTCTTTATCCAGTCTATCATTGATGAGCATTTGGGTTGGTTCCAAGTCTTTGCTATTGTGAATAGTGCTGCAATAAACATACATGTGCATGTGTCTTTATTGTAGAATGATATATACTTCTCTGGGTATATACCCAGTAATGAGATTGCTAGGTCAAATGATATTTCTGGTTCTAGGTCCTTGAGGAATCGTCACACTGTCTTCCACAATGGTTGAACTAATTTACACTCCCAACAGTGTAAAAGCATTCCTACTTCTCCACATCCTCTCCAGCATCTGTTGTTTCCAGACTTTTTAATGATCACCATTCTAACTGGCATGAGATGGTATCTCATTGTGGTTTTGATTTGCATTTCTCTGATGACCAGTGATGATGAGCTTTTTTCCATATGTTTGTTGGCTGCATAAATGTCTTCTTTTGAGAAGTGTCTGTTCATATTCTTCTCCCACATGTTGATGGGGTTGTTTGTTTTTTTCTCGTAAATTTGTTTAAGTTCCTTGTAGATTCTTAGATTCTGGATATTAGCTCTTTGTCAGATGGATAGATTACAAAAATTTTCTCCCATTCTGTAGGTTGCCTGTTCACTCTGATGATAATTTCTCTTGCTGTGCAGAAGCTCTTTATTTTAATTATGTCCCATTTGTCGATTTTGGCTTTTGTTGCCATTGCTTTTGGTGTTTTAGTCATCAAGCCTTTGTTCATGCCTATGTGCTGAATGGTATTGCCTGGGTTTTCTTATAGAGTGTTTACAGTTTTTAGGTCTTATGTTTAAGTCTTTAATCCATCTTGAGTTAATTTTGTATAAGGTATAAGGAATGGGTCCAGTTTCTGCTTTCTGCACATGGCTAGCCAGTTTTCCCAACACCATTTATTAAATAGGGAATCCTTTCCCCGTTTCTTATTTTTATCAGGTTTGTCAAAGATCAGATGGTTGTAGATGTGTGGTGTTATTTCTGAGGCCTCTGTTCTGTTCCATTGGTCTATATATTTGTTTTAGTACCAGTACCATACTGTTTTGGTTACTGTAGCCTTATAGTATAGTTTGAAGTCAGGTAGCATGATGCCTCCAGCTTTGTTCTTTTTGCTTAGGATTGTCTTTGTTATATGGGCTCTTTTTTGATTCCATATGAAATTTGAAGTAGTTTTTTCTAATTCTGTGAAGAAAGTCATTGGTAGCTTAATGGGGTAGCATTGAATCTATAAATTACTTTGGGCAGTATGGCCATTTTCACGATATTGATTCATCCTATCCATGAGCATGAAATGTTTTTCCATTTGTTTGTGCCCTCTCTTATTTCCTTGAGCAGTGGTTTGTAGTTCTCCTTAAAGAGGTCCTTCACATCCCTTTTAGGTTGTATTCTTAGGTATTTTGTTATCTTTGTAGCAATTGTGGATGGGAGTTCACTCATGATTAGGCACTCCATTTGTCTATTTTTGGTGTATAGGAATGCTTATGATTTTTCCACATTGATTTTGCATCCTGAGACTTTGCTGAAGTTGCTTATCAGTTTTAGGAGATTTTGGGACCTCATTCTGTCAATATCTGAACCCTGGAGGGAATGTTTTCCCCTTCATGTTCTTATTTAAGTGTGAAGCATCTATTTTAAAAGTACAGAGTTTACTGTACAGTATGAGGTTAAAAAACTCCCCTTTTCTTCTCAACTGCTTAAAATTATTTACTTTGTTTGCCAGAATATCCACGTTCTATCCTTATCACCTTCCCCCAGAACCTCTAAGTTTCCCTGACCTCCAATAGCTTCCTCTCAAGATTAAGTTTCACAGCCTCACATTCTAATGCCTCAAGTTAATGAATTAAATATGTGAACTTCCACTTCTTCTCAACAACTCAGATTTTCCTCTTCCTCCAAAACAAACCTGAAAACCTGAAGTTTGAAAACTGACCTTTGCTAAATTCAAGTTTTTTAATCTCCAACTTCTCTTCTTTACAGAAGACACTACTCTTCTTCCATATCACAGATAAAAACTTCCCTCAGTAGAATAAATAACTCATCCTTCCCAACAGAAGAGACCTGGTAAGAACTTCATGCAATAATAATGGACATCTGACAGATGCTTGTTTAGTTTCTGCAAATGAGAGGCTGCTTCCCTGGAAGACAGTTCAGTTGCTATAAATAGAATTTTAAACATCTAATTTCAAAAGATTTTAAAATACTATGTCACCTGTAATAGGAGACATACCACACTTTTAAGCTGAAAATCATTTTACCCATGCTTCAGATACACACAATCCAATTGAAAGGCAACAGGCATTGACCTAGTCCCTGTTCATGTGGCTCTTTATGTGAAGGGTGTATGACAGCAAGACAGAGCTGGGCAGGAAGGTTTCATATTTGGAAAGTAAGATAACCTCTCAGGTATTCTTTCAGTCTCTGAATCTAGGGGATATGCATCCCTCACTCACAATTATAGTCCAGATCAATCTTGTAGCCAATTCAAATCTCTGGCTGAGTAAAAAAGTTTTAGGACCTTCTTGAAATATCTTTCCAGAGGTCATAAAACCCCACCAAGCAGCACCAAATCAGGCTTATTTATGTACCTCAGCTAACATTCTGGTTGCAATACTACTCTTTGTTTCCTGTTACCAAGACATTGCCTCATACTCTAGTTTCTGTAACAGAATTCTTGCATGACAACTTACTCTCCCAGAGAGAACATAGTTCTCATCTGTGTTCTAATCTGTATCTCCCGAGCTGAAGTCCCATCCCTGAAGTCCATTCTCTGTCAGCGGTTTCTATTATCCCACCCCACATTCTGCTGACTGATGAACTTCCCAGGACAGTATTCAATAGCAGAATCTTTGAAGTCAGACCTGCATTTATATCTTGTCTCTCCAACTTGTTGCTGTGCAATCTCAGATAATTTTTTTACCTCTACTAGCCTCATATGTAAAATAAGAAAATCTGTTTAATTTTGCAAGGATTAAAGATAATCATATTTGTAAAATGTCTGTCAGGTTACTTATATATTTGTTCATTCTCTGATTTTTTCAAAGTATTTGTGGAGCACCTATTATGTTTCAGGAATGGTTCTAGATACTAAAGGACGTAGTACAAGCTCAATAAACAGATCATCAGCATTATACTCATTGTCATCATTATCATCACATCACCACAAACACCATCAACATTTTTATTCATTCTTTTTTTAAAAATTAATTATTCCAGTCAACATTATTTAAAAGCTTTAGGCCAGCATTCACACTTAAGGAAGTGGAAGTCACTGTCTCTACATTTCAGGAACTTATAACTTTGAGGAAGAGACAAGCTGCTGTAGGAAACATAGAAATGAACCACCCTCTGGAATCCCCTCAAAGAGCAGCATACAGCACAGTCCCAAGGTCAGTAAGCAGCCTCCAGCCTTTCAGCTCCTTCAGAGCCCTCTCTAGCTGCTAAGAGTCACTTGACACTCCCTTATCAGGGAAGTGCTTCTCCGATGACCAGGCAAGGCGGGATAGAAATGCCAAGCCATTTGACCCAACGTGGAACAACTCTTCTCAGCAATATTTGCTCAAAAAAATCCTTGCCAAATGGAAAGAGATGTAAGAACCTGAATTGTAGCTTAATTTTTTCCTGTTATCAATTTGGCTCTCTCTCTTCTTTTCATAGTTATCATTCTTTAAAAATACCTGTCACCCCGAAGTCCATCTCAGCATGTGCCTCTGAAGAACATGTGTTCTGAAGAATACAACCTCAACACTAATTCAACTTGTTGCCTGAGAAAACAGGCAAAAACAATAGGATTTCACTGTAGATTTGTCCCTACTCTGGGAATCAAACGCCACCGCTGGGAGTAGATAAAGCACAGACACCTCACACAACAAAGTAGAAGATTAATTGTTACAATTTTTATGAATGGTGACTTGATGTATTGAACTTGTATACTGAAGAAAGAGGTCACACTGGTGGGCTCAGAGTCTCAGATATTTGAGATGTATGGAAGAAATGGTAGATATAATGAATTTGGATGACTCTTGCTAAGCAATATTAATGGTCTACAGAAAGATAATGAACAAGCAAGGAACTAACAGCCAGAAGTCTTCCTTGGTTGGAGTTAAAGAAGCTCTCATCTCCTGTATTGCATGGGCAAAGAAACAAAAGGACCAAGATCAGGCCCTAATTTCATGGCTGAATTTCAACGACAGCTAAAATTCAACCAGAACGAGTTGGTATACTGCATTCAGGGGTTTGGTTGGAAATACCTGGGACCCAGATACATAGGATGGGAATGTGTGGGGAGATGACCCTAAAGATTTGGATTTTGCAGATTCTTCTGACTACTTTTGAACCTGAAGAAATGGCACACCTTTCTTTTCAAAAACCCAGCATTCCTACTCTTCTGGAAGACAATGCAGAGGCCTCCCACAAGACAACTTGTGTACCCTCAGGACTCACTCCAACCTCCACTCTTGGCCACTAGGTCTATAATTAGAGTAATAAAATCAAGATGATGACCAGCATTAAGATGAATTTAAGAAATCAGGATCAAGCCTCATTTTATCCTGAATACTGCTCCAAGGCTCTGAAACCACAGGGCCAGTGTCTTTTTATTTTTAATTTTTAATTTTAGAGACAGAGTCTCACTCACTCTGTCACCCAGTCTGGCGTGCAGTGGTGCCATCATGGCTTACTGCAGCCTCGATCTTTTGGGCTTAAGCCATCATCCTGCCTCACCCTCCTGAGTAGTTGGGACAACAGGTGCATGCCACCATGCTCGGCTACTTTTTTTATTTTTTGTAGAGATGAAGTCTAACTATGTTGCACAGGCTGGTTCTGGGATTACAGGTGTGAACCACTGCACTCAGACCAGTGTCTTCTTATACACAGTTAGTCCTAGCCAGGGGAGTTTGGTGGGGGTAGGGGGGTGTTGCATGTGTAACTGGATTGCTCTAAATAATCCAACAACAAAAAAAGGTAGGCATGACGGACCAAAGTCACAGCATACTCCAGCAGGGGACACACTGAACTGAGTAACAGAGCTAAGTGTGCCCTGGCATGATCTTGTACCAGAGGAGTACACTGTGTCTGTATTATGAGGCGGCTTGATCAAGGAGGCTGAAACATAAATTTAAATAAGGAAGCATATATTAAATTGGGAACACCTTTCCTAGATTTCAGATTTAACATCCTGGAAAAGCCCCCAGTAAGTAATACGTACTCACTAACAGAATGGCTTTTAGAAGCATAGAAAATACAACAGCCCAGGCAGAGTAATGTTGAAATGTTATACTTTCAGTGTTAGTTAGAGAAGAAAGGAAAGCAAATGCTTGGGAAAGTGGGTAGGTTGAAATGGATAAACTATTTCTAATAGCTTAGGTTCTAGGGTAAAGCCCAGACAATATTCTATTTACTAAGACCATAAGAAATGGAGTGAGAGGGACATCAGCATCCCTGAAGAGTGGAGGCTCCCCTCTGTATGCCAGGAAAGACAATGATGTAGGTTGTTGCAAAACTCATCTCTCTGATAGCAATAGGGATGATAAGATGCCAGAATAGTAAAATGAAGGTGATGCCACTTAACCATGAAAGCCCAGAGAGTCATAACTATCATATGGACCACCAAATTTGGGTTGGAAGCCAATGGAGTCTAACCTAGAGAAAGTTACGGAGATGCTTAATAAAACATGACAATCGTTGGGCAAAATAGATTGGCAGTTGACAAGAGTACTCTTCAGCTTTACCAGCAGCAGAAGACACGAGTAGACAAGGAAGAGGCTGAGAGTGGTTACCTCAGTGAACGATCTTAATTTCTTTTTTAGTTTTCAAACCCAAAACATCATCAACTAAGAGGTGGTTGAATTTTCAGAAGGAATAATCTTCCAATAGTCTATGAAGCATACAGATTAATGATTTATCCAGACCTTCCACAAAGGCATTTAGTCTTTTGGGCATTTACTCTGGTGACCTTATACAGGCACATGGGAATACCTAGATATTTCAGGACCATTGGATATAGGGTTAACATTATTACCCAGATAACTAAAGCATTCTTACCCCCTTGACATCTCCGCTCCATCTAATAAATGAAGTACTGAGCAAGGTCTGGCTTACTCTACTGTTTCCAGGGACTCACCCAGTATCATTTCTCTGAGATCATGCATACATGTACCTTTCCCTAGTATATAATGTATGGCAACTTACCAACCCTGGCTCTGAAAAGCATCTTTCAAATCTGTGAGATAAAGTCAACTACACAGATGCCCAGGAAAGCAATAAGAGAATAGTCTGGATCTAAAAAGGCAAAACATGAATTAGAGTATGACATATCTACTTTGTTGAGGAGCAGGCTGAAAACATGAGAATAAAGCAGAAACAAGATAAATATTGAGATATGAAGGTATTTCATAATAGGCTATAAACTTATATGTTTTTGTTTGTACATTTTTGATGAATTTGCAGTTTTAGAGCTTTTGAAATTGAGATATAAATTTTTTATCTTTTAGCCATAGTAATTTCTTATATATTATTACAATGATTTTATACTTTCATTAATCCATGCATCATAAATAATTTAATACCTACTCAAATCATTTTGCTTATTCTATAAAGCAAAACTGCTGTTTACTGCTGATTCCAAAGATAGACTTATGGTCAGTGTGTACATGAGCCACTGAAGTTATATGGCAGGATTTATTCATGGAGCTGCTGTGGTTATCATCTCCTCTTTGGTATAATTACAATTACTGATATGGGTAGTGGAATGCTTCTGCATGTCTTAGCAGCCCTTGACTTTGCACAAGGATAGAGAAACCTGATATTGGGAGCCAACAATGTCCCCATTAGGACACACTGGTTTTCTCATCAAGCCATGGGAAACCTGTGAAGTTGATCACTTCACCTCTTATCCCTTGACTTTTAGGCACAGTTATTCCCTAAGCAGCCAAACCATGTTGGAAATCAGCAGATCAAGGTACAGAGGAGGAATTTTAGGTCCTTTTAGGTATGGTCCAGTATGATCTTTCTGTTCCCTATAAAGAACACTTGAATGCATGTACAGAATGCTCCAGAGAAACAGAAGAGACACTTAAAACACTATATTAATAAGTATGCAAATTCCTAAGAGAAATGAGCTTCCATGAAACTTTCACATCTGATGTTTTTTTCTAAGAGTACAATAGTATAAGAAATAAATGATTCTGTTGAGTTGGAAGACTGGCCAGAATTTAAAGCAATAAGACCCAGAAGACCAAAACATATTGTATAAAGAGAAGTGTGAACATGTAGTTCCATCCTCAAATAAGGCTTTTGGGACTGTAGAATTTAAGTTGTTCTATGGAATGGTGTGAGCCCTAATACCAAGGACCCACAGTCAAAGACATGAGAGGAGAAAGTAAAAGGAAGTCAGATTATTTATAACATGGATAGGAAATATAGGGCACAAATGCCACTGCTATTATCTCTCACAAATGGCAGAAATCATGAATTTATCATAAAACTCTTTCTTTCTGAATACTAAGAAAGTTATAATTTTTTATTATACCTTAAGTTCTGGAATACATGAATAGAACGTGCAGATTTGTTACATAGGTATATGTATGCCATTGTGGGTTGCTGCACCCATCAACTCATCATCTAGGTTTTAAGCACTGCATGCATTAGGTATTTGTCCTAATGCTCTCCCTCCTCTTGCCCTCCACCCTATGACAGGCCCCGGTGCGTGATGTTACCCTCCCTGTGTTCTCATTGTTCAACTCTCACTTATGAGTGACAACATGAGTTGTTTGGGTTTCTGTTCCTGTGTTAGTTTGCTGAAAATGATGGTTTCCAGCTTCATCCATATCCCTGCAATGGACATTAATTCATTCTTGTTTATGGCTGCATAGTATTCCATGGTATGTATGTACCATATTTTCTTTATCCAGTCTATCATTGAAGGGCATTTGGGTTGGTTCCAAGTCTTTGCTATTGTAAATAGTGCTGCAGTAAACATACATGTGCATGTGTCTTTATAGAATGATTTATAATCCTTTGGGTATATACCCATTGATGAAGAAAATTTTCTGTGAAACCACTCTCAAACCTTCACAGAAAATCTTGTCATCTCTGATGATCTATAGACATAATCAGTGTTATGTCAAGTTCCTTAAATGTAATATACCCTAATCTTTTGTGACACTATGAATAGGCAGAAAAGGGTCATTGGATAAATGACATAGAATGTTTCTGTCTCTCCATTGTTATAGTACTTTTTGTCTAACCACCCCCCCATTCACCACTTTGTCATGTCATGTACTACCTTGAGTGTTTATCTTTTCCTGTAGTGATATTATCTTAGCTGAAAGTATGTTTTATAATTTAAAGAACTCTTTCACATTAATTATTAATTCTGATGCTTATGACAATGCTATGATATAAGTAATGCAGGTATTTTTCCCCCACTCTAAGAAGTAAAATGTCTGGCTGAAAGATGTTAAGAATGACTTCGCATTCTTATTTTTACTAACCAACCAAGATGAAAAGTTAAAACTTCAATAATAACAGTTGGTTTTTATTGACTTTATATATAGGAAACTCTGCCTCCGATTAATATTTTTAAAAGTTAGCTAATACTAGAACTTTGTAAACCACGAGAACAAATGATCTCTAAAGTTTCTTCCAAAAACAGTACCTATAGATCTTGTGGCTAAGTCTAAAAAGGGTCTTTCTAACTTTCCTAAGGGTTTAAATCTGCTTTTTAAGAGCTGCCTGATTTAATCTTTCAGTTCTACCTTCAGTATTACAATATACCAAAACTCCAACAGTAGAGTAACCAGAAAATTATACCGTAATATAACATGGAAGAGAAGATTAGTTCTTGATCCTCCTGGCATTTGTTTTGGCACTTAGCAAAATTATTTGATGTTTTTACAGTGGTCTTAAGTAGAATGGCTACAAATGCTATTAAGCATCAGAAAATTACCAGGCTTTACTAAATCTGCAGGAACAATGTTCAACTTTAACATCTTCTCATGAATTTTGTGTCATAAAAATGTGTCATTGGTGGTTACAATGATAGTAAATAATTTTAGGAAGAAACTGTGGTCAAATATAATGCATTTTTCTCTGCCCTATGCACCATAGTTTCTTCTAGAAACAATGAACACAGAATTTTTGACTGAATAAAACATATAAATATTTTTTCTTTCCTCTTATCTATATACTTACTTATGCATTCATGTATTTATTTTAGAGAGACGGTCTTGCTCTGTCACCCAGCCTGAAGTACAGTGGCATGATAGTAGTTTACTGCTACATTCTTGAACTCCTGAGCTCAAGCAATTCTCCTGCCTCGGTCAGCTTTCTCGGTAGCTGGGACTATAGGCGCAAGCCACCAAGCTTGGCTAAGTGTTACATTGTTTTTGTTGTTGTTGTTGCTGTTTGTTTGTTTTTTTTCATAGAGACTGTCTCACTATTCTGCCCAGGCTATTCTAAAACTTCTGGTCTTGAGCAATATTGCCTTGTCCTCTCAAAGTTTTGGAATTACAGGTGTGAGCTGCCACCACACCAGATCCAATATCTTCTTCGAAGGAAGAAAAATATTCAAGAAGGTAAAAAAAAGTTCTTAAATCTAATAGAGGAATGACCAAGAAAGTCTTTCTGTGGTTAAGTGCTCAGGTCTTCCTGCAATGGAAACAGAATTATAATAATATAATAATATAGATCCATGTTGTGAAACACTTTATCTCTCTCATATATATATATATATATAAGAGATAGAGCACCAGTTCTATGTCTTCCACTGTGCTTGGTACATCTCATGAGATTTTCACAAATGTGATGCGGTAACTTTGAGGGATTCAAGTCACTTCCTCCACAAGTGAAGCATTTTTAGAAATCACAGTATTTTAGCTTATTTATTGATTTAACTTGTGAAATGATCTCATCACTTCCAAAGTGCAAAATAAAAATGGTGTTACTATGGCACTGTAAAGAGTCCTGGGCTGAGTGGGGAGACTATGGGAATGAGGTAGGAATCCTTAAGAGGTGGAGCTAAATAAAACAAGTAAAACAGAGAAAATAGAAAACCTCAATGAACTTCAGGCAAAAAAGACTATTTGAATATTTGACTATTTGAATAGTCTTTTTTTGTGTTTTCTCAGGCATTTCTGGGCTGTATTATTCTCTAATGTCACAAAACACTTAAACATGGTTCTTTCACCTGATATTCAAGGTCCAGTGTCAACTTGATGAGAAGTCTAGAGCTGAATTATAGGACTTTTTCAAAACAACTTTTCTTTTTCATGAGTGAAGGCATAGAAGGCACATTTAACAGTATATAGATGACTTCCAGCAGAGGAAGAACAAATTTTAACACTCAGAATCATATGTAGGGCATCCAGCTAAAAGGGAGAATGAATATCAATACTTAAAAAAACCAAGTAGAATAAATTTAGCATTGCTAAATTGAAAGATTTAAGATTTAAATTTAAAAAAAAACACAAATTCATAAGTGTAAGATAGAGGAGCCACAATTTAAAAGCAATTCACTTTGTAGAAAACCCTGAAGGGATCATTAACCTCTGGCTAATTATGAACTTGTAGTCCAACCAGAATAATAATAAGAAAAAAATAGTTTTATATGATTTTGATATCTTTAGCCTCATTATTCTCAGTTACATAATTCTTTTGTATCAAGTATGGTGCTATACACTTAATATAAAATATGTCATTTATCCCACACAACTGATTTTATGACGTTAATATTACTATCCTCATTTTGTAGCCAGGATTCCGATGTAGGTCAGTTGATGCTAAGGTCCCTGCTATTAATTCTGTATTATATTGCTGCCCCATAATGTCTATCAAAGGACCATGATCTGGGAATTTCAAGTAACCTCATAGCAAAAAAATAAAATAACGACCAGCATAGAGAAACAAAAATAATAAAGGAGGTTAAAAATTGGTGCATGCACAAAAAAATTTAACATTTTTTAAACTGAATTCTTTTGAAAGGTGAATGATTCATCAAGAGAAGTTGATGTGTGAAGACTATAATAAGTAGTCATTATATAGACATAGAGCTATCTATGGCTTGATATGCTCTGGGAATCTGAAAAGGGATGCTAGTTCTTGGCTGCAGAAAGGCAAATTTTGTCTGAGTATAAAGAAGAAGCAATAATTTCAGAAATTGTACAATATAATTTGTAGCTTTGCAAAAACGTAAACTCCCTGTAACTGGCAGTGCTTGAGAAAACTCACGAAGATGCAAGTTAAGATTCTCAGAAGAAATGACAAAACAACCAACTTCGATATAATCTATTCATCTATTCCTCTTTCAACTCAACAAATCAAGGTTCTAGATAATGGTGAACTTCTTTATCAGTGTACACAGAGTCAGAAAACAATCATTTGAGGCCGTGTCAATTATTGCTGAATGAATTGATCACTATCAGCTTCTTTTTTTGTTAACTGTATTTATACATTTTTATTTAGCTAATCTTTAAATAAATGTTTCCAATATAGTAGTTAATACAGTAGGGTAGCTTTAATGATTTAGCCATGCCTTTCCTCACATAACAGATTTAACTTTAACAATGTAAATGGGCATTTTTAATAATCTCTCATTTACATTTTTTTACATTACATTTTATTTTTGTGGAATTTTATTGAAAATTTCTAGAATGAAATTGCACATGACTTTATTACAAAATACCAATTTTAGCCATTAGAGGCTGAATCCACATCCAGTTTCCCAAAATTTACCACTGATACTAGATAATTTATTTAACTCCCCTAAAGGAACCTAATAGGAGTATGTCCACATCAGTTTAGTTCTTCTCCCCTTCACTGTCCAAGTTAACATTGTTTCCTGAATTCTCAGTCATGGTTTACATCACCAGATACCCAGTTTCCATCATCAGGATTCTTGGATTTGCCCTGAAACTCGTCTTCTCTTTTACTATCCTCCCCACCAATGCAACTAATCAATAATCAATAATTAAAAAGCAAATAATCAGTCATTAAATCCTGTTGGTTGTACCACAGCACTGTCTCCTGAATTTAGACACACCTTGCTTAAGCACTGTAATTTCCCTAAACCAGGTCCTTATGGTCTCTTTCACTCTTACAGTAGTTTGCTCTCTCCTTCCTACTTCCTCCTGTAGTCCATCAAATCAGTCTAGAAAATGTTGTCTACAGATCTATTTTTCTAAAAATAGCAACCCCTTAAGCCTACAGGCTTACTACACACATTATATTAGGCATGCAAACTCAATGATCACATATCCCCCACTGCCAGTGAAGCCTGCTCCTCCTCCCTATGCCTGCTGTGTTCCCAACTGCTGTGGTCTGAATGTTGGTGCTCCCCCAAAATTTATATACCAGAACCCAATACCCAATGGGATAGTATTAGGAGGTTGGGCCTTTGAGAAGTTAATAATTTATGAGGGTCCCACCCTCATGAATGGGATTTAGTGCCCTTATAAAGGAGGCTTGAGAGAGCTCCCTTTCCTCCCTTGCCATGTGAGAACACACAGAGGCATCATCTTTGAAGAAGGTCCTCACTAGGCTGAATTGGGGCAGCTTGATCTTAGACTTTCCAGCCTCTAGAACTGTAAGTAATACAACTCTCCTGTTTATAAGTCACTCAGGCTGGTTTTTTTATAGCAGCCAAACCTAACCAAGACACCACCCAAAGATACCTGCTGGGCAGCTAATCTTTAAACTATTATTAAAATGTATTATGAAGGAGAAATTTGTACTCCCTTGTACAAATTTTGCATCAGGGAAAATATTGCATTGATTCGAAGGAACATTTTGGTATACCACTTGAAGTTGGAATTAGACTTCTAAAAGTCAAGAATGAATCACAACAAACCATTTTTGTAAGGTGAGTGTGATTGGTTTCCTGAAAAATGTTTTGTTCTCTTGAGAGGGGATACTAGCGTAGAAGTGAACTGATCAGAATAATAAGATGCAGAGTAGCCTCCCAGCTGTCCTCTGTAGTGATCACTACTCCATTTGGTAAGCCATTCAATTCTAATTAAGTAAATATAAGTACATATACACAGAAGCAAACAATATTGGTTTAAATAACCTCCCTCTTACGATTGGGTCCTTTCACCTATCTGCCTAGGTCTGGCCCTTCTCACTTTTTCTGTGAAAGTTTCCCTATGATCTGGATATGCTGGATGCTCACATTGCTGTGCCTTTACCCACGTTGTTTTCTGTGTCATGAATGACCATCCACTTTCTCACTCCCTGTCCCCCATTCCTGAGAATATTCTCATCGTTAGTAACTAACTGAGCTTAAAGAGTATCAGCCTTTCCTTATGGCCCCAGGCACTGAATTCCTCTTTGTTTTGTATCCTCTATGTATTTGTTCACACCATTTTATTTTTATTACCTGTCATTTTTAACGTTATATATATTTTTTCACAAGTCTATTTTTAATAATAGTCTTTGAGTTACTCCAGGGCAAGAATTCTTCACTTATTTTCATTTTCTTAGTGCTTATCTAGTCTCTCCGCATTGGCTAAATGATCAAATAATGTTTTTTGAATTAACTGAATTAGTTTCTGTTACCTTTTAACTTTTACAAAGGAGGTTCTATCCTTAATTGAGTCACTGACCCATTCAGTAACTTAAAAAGCAATGAGAATGGCAGGACATGCCCATATACACTGGAGCACTATGTGAAAAATCAAATAAGTTAATAAATAAAAAATGATACATTATAGTAAAGCACTGTACCAACTTAACATGTTATCTAGCATTAAACATCATTTTATCATATAAGATTATTTGTTAAATGGAGTGGAATGAATCAGTAGTAGATCAAGATCTGTGTAAAAAAAAAAATCACATTAATGTGAAAGTCCAAGGTATTTAGTTACTGGTCCACATTCCCTGACCAGAGAGTAATTGGCAAAGACTGCATCATGAAACACCTCCTCTTCTAAGGAAATCTCCAAAAGTTTAGCATTCTAAGTCAGCAAGCACATAAGTCCAGAATAGCAAAGCAATTGTCCAGCGCCTTACCAGTCTCTAAGATACTTGTGGACATGGAAAGAAATCTGGGACATGGATACTCATACTGTTGAGAAAGGATAACAGCACAGAAAGAAAATTAAAATGTCATTGAGACAGACCTTGGCAGGATTCTTCAATTACAGTGCTCTCTTGATATGGAATACAAAGGGCAACCATTACAAGGTCCTAAATGATACACTCCCCACCTGCAAATGCAAGGTGTCTACTGTATCACTTAGGATCTTGTAGTGGCTGCCTCTTTGTATTACTTGTCACCACATTCTATTCCTCCAAGAAACAATAACAAAATTAAACGAATGAGTCTACAAACTTGTTTCAGCTAACACCTGTTTCACTAAATATTCTAAATAGAGCCCCCTGGTAGTAACTACCTATTGACTTTGTCCAACACACATTACTTTGTTAAATATCTTTGATTTTCAGAACCCATCCATCCTCCAATCTCAGTTCATGTTGTTTGAGTGAGACTGACTACCAGGGCTAGATATGTGACTGTAGCCATCCTCTTGCCACACAAAGTGTTTCTTGTGTGGGCATGTGACCTAAGTTGGGTGATGAGAATCTTACCTAATCCAGTTGAACCACTGCAAAACAGAGACTGCTTCTTTCTAGGGTTGCCAAGTAGGTAGGTGTTAGGTCTGAGGCTACTGATGACTATTTTTCTTCTACATGTAAAGAGCTTGCTTTAGGATTAAATCAACATTAAGGAAGCAAGGTAAGAGACAGAAAGAGTAATATTTCTAATGACAGTGTCTCATTGTTTATAAACAATGAGCCACTTTTCCACTTAATCTAATTGTTCTTAGTTTTCTGTTTCTTGAAACCAAAAGATTCTTGAATAATACATCTCTAGAAGTCCTGCATTGTGTCCTCTCTCGAGAGCTGTGTTCACTCTGCCCCATTCACATGATGTATCCTTTCATCAAGTCCCTGATTAAGGCTTGCCTTCTCCAAGAAGTCACTTCCCAACCAGAGACAGTGATGGCCTTTTCCTCTGGTCTCTCAGACCACTAGTGATCTGACCCTTTCAGATGCACTTACTGTGGGTTTCAAGATTTTGGAGACATTCCTCTGTAATTGGGGTGTCAGTGAGAGAGCTATCCCCAAATCCTCATGCCCTACACTGCAACCCATCCGCATCCCACTCTTCAGAGGTCTATGTTAACGTGGCTGATGAAAATATCCTAAAACACTGCATTTGGACATTCTTCACCCTTCCCATGGTCTCTGCACATCAGAGAACTTAATTTCTCCTGAGCCGCTTGGCTTCCATCTTGGGATCTGCACATGGTGTTTATGTGTATCTCCTTTCTAAAGCTCTTGTTTCTTCTTTATGAATATTGCCTAGATGCCAAGGATTTGAAAGTTAAGAAGCATAAGATTGTGTCATCAGAACAGAGTATGCCACAGAGTGAAGATTTCCAGCATCTCGCTGGTCTCTCTATATCTTTTTCCTCTCCCCTACTCGATATTTATCTGTCTTCACCCTATTTCCAAGAAGCAAAATGAACCCTGTTTATTTCTCCATCTTCTTGGTTTAGTGAGCATCTTTATTGCTTTATCTGACTATATGAAATTCTCAAGTCCTTGTCAAGCATATCTTCTAAATTAATCTTTGCTCTTCCTGAGAATTCCAATATTTACGATTACATCCATCTCACTCCTCTTTAAGCATGCATTGTTTTACCAACTTGATGCTAAGACCTTTATAAACAATGCAGTAAGGAGTCAAAGAATCTATCTTTGTGAATAATTTTTCAGTATTTGAATCCTAGTTCTACTGCTTTCCAACTCTGCAATCTTTAGCAAGTTAAGTCTCTAACCCTGTAAATCTTCATCTATTGGGATAATAAAATTTACCTCAAAGATGGAATAATGCACATTAAATGCCCTGCACATAGTGGGACGTCAATATATGTTAGTTTCCTAATCTATCTGCAGTATGCATTTAACACTTAACATATGTCTTGGCATAGTTTCTTAATAAGTAACTAATGGTGTAATGATAGTGGTGCTCTGGCATTACAGCATAATACTGCACTCCTGATGAAAACTGGGCTCCCACACATACTGTGACTTTGATATGTCCCTGAAGCACGGCCTACCATTTTTATTTCCTAATAAGTTATCTGTCCTTTCATAGAGCATACTTATGGGTTGCTTTAAATTCAGTACTTTCTGGTCTTTGCCAAAATCCATGATTCACAAACATAAATAAGATTATCAAAACAAAAACTAAGACATGGGTGCATGTGTGCATATGCACATGTGTATATTTAGAAACTGGAAAAACTAAAATGAAGATAGCCTTTTTGGGACAAAATATCTCTTCATTAGAAATATTAAAAATACATAAGAAAATATCTCTTCATTAAAAATACTAGAAGTGCATAATTTTTATAAGCATACCCACAAGAATTACTACCTATCCCATTACCCAGTGAAATTGCTCCATATTGCCAAAGATAATACAATTAATACTAGTGCCCAGAGAGGCAGGTGGCACATCTCTAATTCTTACTAACACTGAGTGTTCCAAATAAAATATCGCTTCAAAACTCAAACCCTCATTATATTATCTAATGTAAAGGGAACAGTGGCAGTCACAGGCAAAGACAAAATTTCAAGAAACATAGTGCAACTGCAAGCTTAGAACCGACATCACCAGTGTTGTTTCTGAATACTGTAATCAAGTTGTACTTCATTTTACTTCCGTGAAAAAGTTGTGGTCAAAAAATATATATGCACTGAGGCTTGGTGTTACTAAGAAAAGAAGAAATACTTCAGTAGGCAACTGTCTTTAAATGAAAATAATTAGCTCAATTTAAGAAATTGACCATTGTTTTGAAACATTACATACAAAGGCTATTTGTATAAACTGCAAAGAGAAGTCTGTCTCTCCCTGTTTTAAACACACACACACACACACACACACACACAGAGGCAGAAGGAAAGAAAGAAGAGAGAGAGAGAGAGAAAGAAAAGAGAAGACAAGAGAAGAGAAGAAAGAAAAGAAACGAAAGAAAGAGAAAGAAGGAAGGGAGGGGAAGGGGAGGGGAGGGGAAGGGGAGGGGAGGGGAAGGGAAGGGGAGGGGAGGGGAGGGGAGGGAAGAAGGGAAATGTTTCGAGCTATTGTAGATTAATTTTAAAAATGTACCCAATTTTTATGCCTCCCTGTATACAAATCCTTTGCAGTATGACCTTGTAGCTTCTCCCATTAAAAGCTGGAATTAATTGCACCACACTTTAATCCTGGCGGGCTTTAGTTACTTTGGCCAATAAATTGAGGTGTAAGTGACATTGTGTCTGTTCTAACGAAGGCTGCAAAAGGAATATTGGTTAGTTCTCACTGTTTAACATACCACTGACAACCCAGTATCTTAGAACAATTAGCGTTTTTTGTTGCTTGGAAATCTATGGATGAGTTGAGCGGTTCTGCCAATTTGGGCCATGTGTGGCTGATCTTGGCAGGGCCTGCTCATCATCCAGCAGGCAAACCCATATCTTTTCCCATGGTGGCAGCAATTTCAAAGCGAGTCAGGAGAAGTGTGACAGGCCTCTTAATCTTTAGACATGGAACCAGCACATTTATTCTTTCTGTTTTCCAACACAATTCAAAGAGTCAGCACAGATTCAAGGGACTGGGAAACAGATTCTACTTCTTGATGGAAGGAGCTACAAATTAGCATTTTAAAGGTAGTAAATATGTATAAATAGATAACTGAGGACATCTTAATAATCTAACACAACAGACTCTGAACACTCTTTTAACCCTTTTGAAATCCTACTTCCATTATAAGAACAACCCCAGTCAGGTGCCAGCCAACTTTCAAACTTGTGAGTAAGACCATCCTGGAGCAACCGACCTCAAGATGACTAGTCAGCTGACCAAAGATGCAGGAAGAAAACAAGGAAAGCTCAAAACCACTCATCTAAGCCAGCTCGAATTGCTGCACACAGAATACTGAGCTAAATAAATAAATAAAACCAAAAGTCAACCAAATCTTGGGAAAGTATATAAAGTAGAAGCATTAAGGTGTCAACAAGTCACTGGTATGTGGCTTTCATTTGATAGATGTGCCTGCTTTTATGATTAATCAGCAAGGATGGTGCAAAGTGGACATAAAACACAATATTAGTCTCATGCTGCTGACAATCTTGCTAGTAAGACAAAGGCTCAGGCATCATCTACCATTTCTGGTGCTATGTTTAATATATGCTTATATCTGCATATATTAAACTGCTTTCTAGGAAGCTCATAACATTTTTTATGTGTTAATATCTTTTTTAAAAATGTACTCTCTTCAAATATTTAACTAAATGTAGCATTTTCGCATACTGAATTCAGCCATCTGATAATGTTATGCATGATCCAAACCACGTTATTTTTATTTGCTCATTTCTATAATCATTCATTAAACCACAACCCCACTGTGGGCTCCAACTATATGTAAATTGTGTGGAAAATTTTAGATATATAGTAGTCACGTATATGTAAGAATTGGCTTCAAGAGCCTTCCAGAACTGATAGATAGATAAAGAAATAGAGAAGCAAATAGAGAATTGCATACTATGTTGTCAGCATTGGAATGGGTTTATAGGAAAGTTTTTTGGGTCTAATATATGGAGAAATTAATACTGTCTTGGTGCAGTTGGGGTTAGCAATATCCTCCAATGGCCAATTTTATAAAAATGGTCAAAAAGCGGAGGGTTATGGGGGAAAGAAAACGTTTAGGATTTTGTTAAAAATATCAATTCTAGGGCTCTAAAAACAGACTTAATGTATCAGAATCTTTGTGGCCAGAGTTGAGTGACCTACATTTTAAAGAGTATCCCAGGTGATTCTCCTGCCCAGTGAAGTCTGAGAGCCACCGCTGCAGATTAATTGACATACGTTTGGAGACATGGATAACCAGTATTGCTAAGTTCGATTCTTACTTCCTCTTTAATGTGTTTAATACACGGACATTAATTTTTGAAAATGCAATTCAGTGGGAGAGATTTCTGAGACAGCATTAAAATGTAAGTCCTTGACAGACTGATTATTTTAACTATGATTAGTAACAAATTACTTGCAGCCCACTCCATAACTGATGAAAACACAGGAGGCTGAATTAAGAGTTCCTGTGTGAAATCCTGGCTCTGACCCTTACCATCTGGGTAGGCTGAAATAAAAAACCTAGTTTTTCTCTGTCTTAGTTACCTTTATATGTGAAACAGGGATTTAGTGAGCTATCTACCTTATGGGTATCTGTGTGGGCAAAATAATTTATTATATGTAAATTACTTGATATATAAGTTAATATATGTAAAGAATTTGGCACATAGCAAGGGCAAAAAAAAGTGTTAGGTATTATCTTTAATCTCAGTCTCTCAATCCTTTCCCTCTCTAGGCCTAGCCTAACGTCACTACCTCACGCTTTCTTCCACATCATTTCTCTGTTGTCTTTTCTGATGTTTTCCTGGACAGGCCCATGAAACAGAGGTGTCTGATCTCCACAGGAGGGTTGCACTGTGAAGAGATTTTTTTCTAATGAAAGCATGGCTTTCATCCAGGGTCATATGATCCTTAGGAGAACCAGCCACTCTGCCCTTACAATAGAAATCTAGAAACCTGGTATTTCATTTTCACCTCTTACAACCAGCAAATAATTCCTCTCCCTCCATTGTCAGCAGCACAACCCTTAGTTCTTCAAAATGAAGTTATTTGGATGTGAGGATTTGCTGAGAGTATGAATATTAGGCAGTTGGCATTTACTCTCAGATCTTTTATCTTCAGATGTGCTGTGTGAAAATTAGAATGCCTTGTGAACTGACTGGGCATGATGGCTCATGTTTGTAATTCCAGCACTTTGGGAGGTCAAGATGGGAGAATCACTTGAGCCCAGGAGTTCAAGACCAGCCCTGACAATATAGTGAGACCTCATCTATACCAAAAATTAAAAAAATAAAAAAGAGCCAGGCGTGATTGTGCATGCCTGTAGTCCCAGCTACTATGAAGGCTGAGGCGGGAGAGTGGCTTGAGCCTGAGAGGTGAAGGCTGCAATGAGCCATGATTGTTCCACTGCACTCCAACCTGAACAGAGCAAGATCCTGTCTCAAACAAAAAAGATTGTTACAATGCCTCTTCCTCCGCTCTCCTCTGTGTGTCCTACTTATATGCATGTGATGAAATGCGTCTCCAAGGTCATCATTACGGACTACTCGAAGGCCTCTCTCTGCTCTTAGAAATTGCTTATTACTTCACGTCATGTAATATTCTAATAATGTAATTTGAGTCTCACTACATAGACCACTTCTCTAAAATTTGGTAAAATTCCAGTGCAATTAGTATACATATTGAATATTTTAAATCCTAAAAAAAGTTAGATGGATTTTTTACAGTTACTTACTTTAGAAATTAAGCCTCTTTGTTTAGTAAGAACAACTTTTATGGCTATGTTTAAAAGTGATGCATTTATATATTTGGATCAAGTTGTGTATCTTATTAATGAGTTATAATATTTTTAAATATATTATAGGTATGAGTACTTTATCATGTACATGTCTTGCAAATATTTTCTCCTAGCCTGTGTCTTTTAAGAGCATTTTTTAAAAGCAAAAGTGTTTATAAAATCTTAAAATTGTTGATAAAGTCTTATTTAATGTTTTTTCAATGATTTTTGCCTATGTTCTACATAAGAAATCTTGGCCTAACCTCAGTTACAAATCTTCTCTCCTATGTTTTTTTTTTTCTGAAAATTTAAAAACTTTAGTTTTTGTATTTAGATCAATTATCTATTTCAAGTTAAAATAAGCAAATTATTTGAACAGATGCTTCACTAATAATACGCAAATGAAAAATAAGCAAAGAAAAAGATACATAATACTAGACATTAGGGAAATTACATGAAAAATGTGATGATATGATATTGTACCCCTAGTCCAATAACTAAAGTTCAAGAGTCTGACAATATTAAGTGTTGATAAAAAAAAACAGAGTAAATGAAACTTTCATACATTAATGATGGGAAATCAAAATACTATAGTAATAATCACCTTGGAAAACAGTTTTGCAGTTGTTTATAAAGTTGATCACAAACTTATTGCATGATCCAGCAATTCTGCTCCTAGGTAATTATATAAGAAAAACAAATAACAACAACAAAAACAACAAAAAGCTATGTTCACATAGAGACTTATAAATGAATGGTAATAGTAGCTTTATCTGTAATGACCCCAAACTGCAAAGAACCCAAGTATCCTTCAACTTGATAAATAAATAGAAAATAATGATGGATTTATAGAGACACACTGCTCAGCAATAAAAATAAACTAACTATTGTTACATGAAATAGCATGGATAAACCTCAAAAGCAGTATGCTATGCGTCCAGAAAAACCGGACGCAAAAGACTACCTACTGTATGATTCCACTTACATGAACTTCCAGAAGAGATAAAGCTATAGTGGCAGAAAACAGCTATGACATTTTTCGCATCTTAGGGCAGAGGGAAACGTTGACTGTGACAGGGCTAAGGGTATTTTTTGTAGTGGTGGGATTATTATTTTTCTTTATTGTGGCAATAGTTACATAATCATATTTATTGCCAGAAGGCATTAAAGTGTACACAAAACTGGTGAATTTTAGTGTATGTAAATTATACTTTGACAAGCCAATTTTACAATGCAGTTAAGTAGTTGTCATTAAATTGGAAAACAGAGTGACTTACAAAGTCTCATTTGCCCTTCCCTAAGAATAAATGAATTAAATGTCTTCTGTGTATGTAGAAATTTTATGGCATTTACATTGCGCTAGAGGAATCATATCAAAGCTTTTAGCTCAGTGTTAACACTGACGGTTTTAACTGCCTCCTTTCTTATTGTAGCATACATTGTTTACAGATCACAAGGAAACTAAGAGCATAGTTATTTGCAATTTTTAAGGTATTTAAAACCATTTCACCTGTCCTCTAACTTCAAAGACTTTTTAAGTGGCTGCAGCACTTTTCTCTGGGGGACTTGGGATTGGTTATTTTTTTTTCTTTTTTTTTTATTATACTTTAAGTTTTAGGGTACATGTGCACAACGTGCAGGTTTGTTACATGTGTATACATGTGCCATGTTGGTGTGCTGCACCCATTAACTCATCATCTACATTAGGTATATCTCCTAGTGCTATCCCTCCCCCCTACCCCCACCCCACAACAGGCCGCGGTGTGTGATGTTCCCCTTCCTGTGTCCAAGTGTTCTCATTGTTCAGTTCCTACCTATGAGTGAGAACATGCCGTGTTTGGTTTTTTGTCCTTGCAATAGTTTGCTGAGAATGATGGTTTCCAGCTTCATCCATGTCCCTACAAAGGACATGAACTCATCATTTTTTTATGGCTGCATAGTATTCCATGGTGTATATGTGCCACATTTTCTTAATCCAGTCTGTCATTTTTGGACATTTGGGTTGGTTCCAAGTCTTTGCTATTGTGAATAGGACCTCTTCAAGGAGAACTACAAACCACTGCTCAACGAAATAAAAGAGGATACAAACAAATGGAAGAACATTCCATGCTCATAGGTAGAAGAATCAATATCATGAAAATGGCCATACTGCCCAAGGTAATTTATACATTCAATGCTATCCCCATCAAGGGATTAGTTATTCTTTAATAAAATGCTCAAGGATCAGTTCAAGTAAACCTGTCCTTAGAAATATTATATTTTTTAATAAATTAAAATATCAGAGTATCATAATCTTTATTAAATTATTATTGTCAGTAGTTTCTCTGTTTCTTAAAGCACCTAAAATTTTTTGGAAACAAGGTGAAGGAAATGAGAGCAAGAGAAATACATCAGGGATTTCCAAAATATGTAAACTGTTCTCAGAATATGTAAAATATTCTATGGGGCTACAAAATAACAAGGAGTTTATAATATGTTTTGGAGATTAAATACTGACAAAATAAAATAATGACATTATGTGTTCAAGAGCTTGTAGTCCCTCAGCTGCCAGGAATTTAAATATTAAAACATGACATGGCTCATCACACAACCTGTAGCATTTAAAAAGTTTGTTTAAAAAGAGCAAGCTATCAAGAGCTGGAAGGGGCGGCTACTAAGAAACTTACAGCACCTGCTTTTCACTGCCATGTGTATAGCAGTGATCAAGTGTAAGAAACTGACTACAAGATGTCAGGAAAAGGAGAGAGAAGGACTGGGATAGTCAGAGACCTTCTTAGGAAACATGGGCTTAAGCTGGACTTTGTTGGATGAACAGGATGTGGATGGGTGAAAGGGAGAACAGAGAGTGCTTGAAACAAGATGGGATACACTGAGTATAGCGCAGGGTGGTGAGCAGTTAGTGATGTGTTCAGTGACCATTGCCAGCATGCCAAGCAGTGTCTCCAGATCATTAAACCAGGAAAAATGGCTTGAATGAAAATATAAATGATTTTTAATGAACATAATGAAAAATTTTTAAAAATTTATCATCGACTCCTGACTGAAAATGATGGCTTTCAAAAGAATATTTACAAGCAAATTTTTCAGGACTGAATGACATTCAAGTCCAGATTAAAAGCATACACCAACCATTTATAAAAATGAATAAAAGGGATACAAACCAAGGCACATATTTGTGGAATTTCTGACTGCTAGGGCTGAAGTAAAGATCCACATGCATTGAGACAGCTAGAACAATATGGGAATCAGAAGGCCATCAGCATTTTCCCCAAGCAGCACTGAATGCTACAGACAATAGAACCATGTCTATAAAATTTTAGGCAGGGCAATTAATTTCAGCTTATAGTTGAAAGCAGTCTTCTTATTGATTGGTTTGTTTTTGTTTTGTTTTTGTTTTTTTGCTTCCAAAGCATCTTTTTCAAGAAACTACCACTGAGGAAGGAATCCCACAGAAAATGGGGTAAGTTAGCTGACTAAAAGAGAAAGAGAACACACGTCTAAAACGTAATAGATATGTAACAGATCCAAAAAGAAATTGATAGAGATTTCAATATTTGAATGGAAAATAGAAACTTTAAAAGAGAGATCTCAGAGAAAATAAAAATTAATCATTTTCAAAATTGTTTGAGCCATTTGGGGAAAAATACTGATAGCCATATAATAGTAATGATAGAAATAATTTATAATGGATATGCTAAAAACTATACAAGTGACAACAAACAAATATGACCATAGTTTATTATATTATTATTGGATAGTTATTTAAATAATTTGTATTAAATCTATTGGGAAAATAGGAGAAAAATAGGAACTGGAGATGCAGTATTATGTGATAGTAATATTAATAAACCCCCGTCTATCATAACAGGATATGAACAGGCATACATTTGTAAAGCAAGAACACCAAGATATAGCATTATAGATTTATGTCAATAATTAAAACCACGTTTTTTTTCTGGGAAACTGAATTTGGGAATTTGAAATAGTGAAAAGCATCAGTCTATTTTATTATAAATATTTTAGTTTGAATTTAAATGTTCATCTTTAAAATCTTTAAAGC
This sequence comes from Pan troglodytes, assembly GCF_028858775.2. Lineage (NCBI taxonomy): Eukaryota > Metazoa > Chordata > Mammalia > Primates > Hominidae > Pan > Pan troglodytes. Next base: position 120,770,811 of record NC_072406.2, read on the forward strand.
TATCATTTTAAATTTCTTAATATTTTTCTAATGACAAAGTAAGAGACATCATCAAATCTTTACAGAAAATTAAATAACTGCCTTTCTAGAACTGGAAAAATGAACTACCAATGTTTCCTGTGTTCTATTCTAGGATTTTCATTTGTTACAAAATGTGTTAAATGTTTTGGCAAACCTAAGGAGTAGTTGCTCCTCGGAGGACTGGATTGCTTGGTGGTGCCATAACAGGCCAAGTATTTCAGCAAACTTGGTAGAAGAATATTTCCTTAAGGAAAGTAAACTTGACATACTTTTCCTACTAGCCATTCCATATTTGAATGTTGTTTTAAATATCCCAGACCTATATGACTCTCATATGGAATACTGACTTCTGAGCCACCTTTCACGAGGCTGAGATATGGTGTAGGGTACTTAGAGGAATAAAAATATCTCTAGATCACTCATTTGTTGAATTGGTCAAAGAAATTAAAATTGCTTCACATGTAAAAGAAAAATCTGTTGGGGGCCGGGCGCGGTGGCTCACACCTGTAATCCCAGCACTTTGGGAGGCCAAGGCGGGCAGATCATGAGGTCAGGAGATCAAGACCATCCTGGCTAACACGGTGAAACTCCGTCTCTACTAAAAATAAAAAAAAAAAAAAAAAAAAATAGCCGGGTGTAGTAGTGGGCGCCTGTAGTCCCAGCTACTCAGGAGGCTGAGGGGACAGAATGGCGTGAACCCAGAAGGCAGAGCTTGCACTCCAGCCTGGGCGACAGAGCAAGACTCCGTCTCAAAAAAAAGAAAAAAGAAAAAAAAGAAAAATCTGTTGGGACATGTAGGCTGGTTTATAATATTTCTGCAGGTCTATTCTAATATTTTGTGTGCTGAAAAAATACAACTGGGGCCAGCTGGTTAGAAGTCACAGAGAGGTTGATCTCAGTTTTATAGAGTCAAAAAAAAAAAAAAAAAAAACAAGGAGATTATCTACAATTATAATTGCGGGATAGAAGTCTGAGTTCTCTGTTCCTATAGTTGCTCAAGGAAGGCCAAACATTCTCATATGTCATCCAGTAGAGCAACAGAGCTGTTTTAGCCTGTAGGAAATTTAAATATTCTTGCATTTTATGTGATTAAATTCCAGAGTGTTAGAACTGTAAGGGCCTTTTAACACCGTGCAGTCAAACTTCTTGATTTAACAGATGATGAAACTAAGGATCAGAGGTATTGGTGGGATTCAGTGGGGTTACTGGATGAATGAGGATGGACTGAGAAACCAAGTCTCTTTGAATTCAATCCTATCTTCTTTCTATGTTTCATTGCTGCTTTAATGTGAATGTAATCCAAGAAAAAAAAAAAGAGAAAGACACCCAGATGTAGATAACAGAACTATCTAATAGAATGACAAACACGGAGATTAACAGTGTGTACCAAGAGGCTGGTCCTGAAAGAGAGCAAAAAACAGAACTATGGCTCTGCAATTTCTACTTTCTCTCTGGCTTTCTTTGAATGGAAAGGCTAATATTGGATTCTAGGCCAGGTGTTGGCAAACTTTTTTCTGGAATGGTGCAAATAATAAAAATTGTATGCTTTCCAGGCCACAGATACCCTCTGTCCCATATTATTTGGTTTGTTTTTATATTTGTTTGTTTGATTATCACTCTTTAAAAATGGGAAAAAATCCTTTTTAGTTTGAAAGCTACACAAAAATAGGCTACTGGCTAGAATGAGCCAGAGAGAGCAGTTTCCTGACCATTGGTCTGGTCTGTTTAGTAAGAGGGAGTAGGACATTAAATGTTCTTTGAGAGACAGAATGTTGTGGACAAGAAAGTATGCTCCTCAAGACAGTAGTAGGTAGATGTTTATTGTCTTCAGAAAATAAGTTAAGGGTATCTAGGCTGTTAAAAAGTCCTCTCCAATCTGTTAGAAAAAATATACCATAATAATAATAGCCAAAGAAAGAGAAAACCATCAGCTCTCTATGGGCCATGTGTGGTCACTGAGACTTGATGAGTTTTATGCAGAAAAAGACTGTTAGTTGCTTGATGTGAAATCAATTAGTGCCATAACACAGCAATCAGAAAGTAATTATAGTCAAATCTAACAATAGACTTTATGGGCAAAAATGAGATGAAGAAAATAAGATGCATAATTCAGTAATGGAAATGTTGTTTACTGAATAACTAATCAAAAACATTAAAAAATAATAGGGTTTTAGAAAATCTCTTCCCTGTCACATTTCACAGCAGGGAGAAGGATATGACTCCAGTGTGAAGCCATTAAGTAGGTGACTTTTCCTCAGGGCAAATTGAAAAACAAGGAAACAGGGGAATTAAAATCACACTTGTCCTTCCGCTCAAGTATTTTTGCAATGCTCCTAAACATGGAGCTCTCTGTGGGCATGATCTGGAGACAGACAATGAGAGAGTGAGAGAGAGAGAGACATACATACATACCTATATACATACAAACATACACGGATGATGGCTGTTGAGCTAGAGAGATACACAGATAAATAGATTTGTACTGTGAAGTCCACTACTTCATATACATTAATTAATCCTCATGAAGAAAGTTATACAGTAGGTATTATATTCCTCATTTTGAAGATGGGAAATTGAGGCTCGCAAAGGTTAGGTACTTCTCTAAGGTCTCAGGCAACAAGTGGTGCGGTCAGGGTTAGAATTTTGGTAACTCTAATGCCAAATTTTTTACTTTTTTACCATCTCCTGCTTCCTCTCTTGTAGCCACCTTCTACCTCTGCTAATTACAAGATTCCAGGCTAATTCCCAGGCTCTACATTCTCTGAGGCAAGCACAGTAGATGGTCGATTGCTGTAAGTTAATAAGTAGACTCCACTGCAGAGTCACAAACAGGCTCTGCTAATACGCTGCCTCTGGGGAAATGAAGTCTTGGAGAAAGAGGATGTCTTAGAACTGCAGCATGAGGCAATGTCATGGAGCCAGTAGAGTGTTGGTGAGAGAGCTGATAGATGGATAAAAGGAATCAGCAAAGGAAATCCAGGATGCCTGTACCCTGACTTACTGAATCAGCTTAATATCACCCACAGGAATAATTGCTCCCTGCCCCAGCTCTTAATCTCTGACTCTGCTGATTAATAATATTAATGACGATAATAACAATCATAATTTCTTTCATCAAAACTTTTTATACTAACAGCCTTTAGCTATTTAAATGTTCACATAGGATATTCTATGACCCTTCACAATTTTATATTGTCTTTTATGGCATTCAATCTTGTATTAAGATAGCAGAATTCTTTTCCCTCTGTATCTTGTACATAAAAGAAATCTGAAACACAAAAGGATCTAACCAGTGGGAGAAAACATACTCTTCCTACTGTCTCAGAACCATCGGATGATTATTAATATTTAAATTTAAGACAGTAGAACAGCAACAATAGGAGTCCATTCTTATCAAAGCTCAGAAACCCCAACAGAGAACACAGGAAGAGAAGCTGGAAGGTGGTAGAGGTGCATAGTAAAAGGGTCAAAGGATGGAATTTAAATGTAGCAAGGACAGCAGGAATGTGTTCTAGTCAAATCAAAGACTGAATTCATCCCTGATGCTGTTTCACAGTGAGAGGCATAACCAGTAACCACAAATGACCTGCAACTTCAATGTTGAGGTCAATCTGTCACAGGAAGACAATCTCATGAGCAGGAGCAAATCCCCTTTTTATGGGATCCAGACTTTTGATCAACCTTAATTCACTGAAGGGGTACACGTGGGCCTGTGTGTTTTCTGACCAATGTGAGCATACATAAGAGACAAGGACTTAGAAACACACACCTGAAAATTAGACATAGAGCAGAGAGAAAATACCCTATCAGTTAAACAGATCTTAAAATTGCAAACAATTAAATCTACTTATGTGTGTCAAATTGCTGGAATTGACCTCTAAATTTAACTTGGAATCATAAATACAAGCAGGCTTGAGAGAAAATGTCATTTTGATGGAACCCAGGTATTTAAATTTTTTTCATATAGGATAAGTTATAAGGTAGAAATGGGAGAGGCTTTGACAAGTAAATATATTTTTTTCTGAGGAGTTGAGTTTATTAATACAGTTTTGTAATTAAAACTTTGGGAAGGAAACCTTTCTTAAATTTATTTGGAAGGATGGCCACAAGGAAAGAGAAAAAAAACGGTCTCCAAAGGCATCACTGAGCAGTTGCATTAACCCAAGCCTAAGGTGTTTCAAGACTTCTAGGGTCAAGGTGACTGTCTCTTGATGTATGTGTGTGTGTGTGTGTGTGTGTATGTGTGCGCGCACGCATGCTCATTTAAACATTTACAAATTAATTTTCCGATACAAAGTCCTTCCATTTTCTGCAAATATCAATAAGGAGATTCTTCATTTCCTTGTTCTCCAGGTTTTCTTGTGAATTGGCTCCTGATGTGCTTTACTACTCCTTCATGTAAAAGACATAACCAAGTGTAAAGAATCCTGCCATCTCCCTCACAATAATCAACTCTAATTCTCAAAAGCTGATAAAGAAAGGAGCATCCTCCCAGCATGAAGCACATGGAATCACAAAGATTTCTTGAAGATAACGTGAAGCTCATGGGACTGGAATCTGTTTAAATTATCCAATTCTTTCCAAACAAGAAAGTTCATGGGACTCTTCCACAATGAGTAAGAAAGTTTTGAATTGACTATTGTATTGGCTCATTTTAATATTTAATGTAATTGCTGACTTTTTTTTATTCTGGTTGTTCATTTTACTTGCCCCTAATCTTTTAAATATCTAGTTGTTGAGAATGGCTAGGATCTCATACATGGTGGTATAATTATACATACTTTTAATTTTTTAAAGTTTAATTTGCCCTTTAAAGATAATTATTCTTGCTTCTAATATAATCTCATTCTCAATCAAATTTAGAAGCCAAAGTAATATGCCAATATCATTTGGACTGCGATCTAAACTTGCATTCAAGTGTACTGCAGAGAGAAAAGCCAAGGCTCTCAGGAGTAAATATTGATACTTGGGAGGACACCCAAGACACCAAAATAAAATTCTGAGAAGAATTATACAAACTAAATATGCAGGAGACAGGATAGTTACTCTGATCAAATAAGAATTTGAATGAGTGCCATTGATTGGAACCTCAAAGGACATACCCCACCACTGTGGGAAAGTTTCACCTCCCTAGAGCAGAAGTCACAGGCTCCTCCTTAACTTGGGCCTCAGTGCCCACTGCCTGGAACTGCTATTTATTTTTTCTACACATACTGCTTTTCCCTGGCTAGCTTAGATGCCCCTCATGGACAGGCTGTTTCTGTAACTCCAATTTCTAGCCTGCACGATGCCTTAGATGTCATTGAAAAGCAATACAGCTCTGCTGAGAAAATTTATGCAGATGAAATGAATTGTAGCTCCTGCAACTTATGTTGACTCGCTTAGAAAAAAAAGTAGAATGATGACTTGAGAATTGTAAGAGAATAGAAGACGTTACATTTCTAAAATGCTTTTTATGTATTTGATCTAAAAATATTCAAACTTAAATGAGAAGTAAAACTTATTTGCTCTACAAGCAACATAACAAACATCATATTCTGAGGAAAGGTAATTTCATCCATCAACCCAGCTTCTCACAACAGAATTCAGACATCCTGCTTTCTGTCACAAATATTAATACTTTTATAAAAAGGAAACAGATTAATAATATAACAAATCTGTGCAGAATGTGTTTCATTAATTTTCCGGGAAGGCAGCATTGCAGACTTACTTGAGAGTCAAGTTTAACCTTATTTTCTACTATGTACTTACTGTTGTTCCAAAACATGATCAATTTATTTTCTGCAAGCCACTCAGCATTGCCGCTAAAACAAGATTGATTGCGAATCTCTCCAAAGTAACTGCTTCTTTTATTTTTATTTTTTATCAATGTTAATGAAACCGCAGTGTCTTGGCAAAATTCAATTTAAGATCCTTTTTCCACCTGGAATGTTTTGGACACTTAAAAACCTTAGACATTTCTGGAACATGAGTTAGAAGAATATTTTTTTCTACAGTATTGTTTTAAAATAATATTCTAAAAAGATGTTATTTAAATGATATTCTAAAAGGATTATTTTTTAAGGGGAGAGAAGAATTACTCTATTTTCATACAAATCCTCCACAGGGAAATAGACAATAACGGCTGTTCTCGAGGAATTTTTGCGGTTATTTTTGCTCACAAACAATCTAAAGTGGAACATGCTATTAGAATACTTTCAGTACTGTGTGGTAAAAACTAGTATTTACTGAATAACTAAAATGAAAGGTTTATTTTACTAGTCAGGCTTACAAAATAAAACATCCTTAGAAACTGCATTTCCAAATAAATCTCATGAAATGGATATTTTGCCTTTGCACAATGATCTTTTAATTTTAGTAAATATTTAACTTGCCACAGAATAGTAGCAAAATATACTGTCTTCACCATTCGTTCAGGTTTCTATCAATTTATTAAGCACCTACTTTACGCTAGGGAATATAATAGATTCTATCTATTCTATAATTATGTCTACTTTTACAAGTTACTATACAACTATTCTTTTCCAGCTAAAGCAAATATTTCTCTAATCCCAAATCATGTGAATGGTACTTTTAAAAAATTCTTGAAGATTAAAAAGTTTGTGCTGTTTTGGATGATTCCTTTGGGCACAGTATATTTGCTTAGTATTCATATGTATTTAAAACTTTTAAAATACCCATGATACTACACAGTATGGATGTAGCATTATTGTTATGGTTATTAAATGAGCATTACTTAACAAAATATTAATAGGATCAGTATTCTGAGGGATTGCTTATATTTACATAATTTGTTTCTGAACATATCTCCATTTGGTTACTGAAAATTTAGCATCAGATAGATGTTTTAAATATAAACCGGTGATGAGCTAATCTTTTCAAGAGTCATATGACATTAATGTATTGCAGGATTTAGTTTTAGAAGAATATTAAAACTTAGGCTTCTGCTCTCATTAATATCTCTAGTAAGAATTCATTTTTCTTTTGTCCTAGTCTCATTATCTTTAGTTTGAGCAGTGCTAAAATCTTCCTCTTACAGTGTGTGTCTATATATAGGACTGTGTGTGTGTCGTGCATGTGTATGACTGTGTATTGAGCAGTATATAGTAATTGAGAGTATGGGTATGAAATACAACAGATTTGTGTTTTGATTCATTATTTCCAGACTTTGAGGTTAACCAATTTATTTATTTATTATTATTTCTTTTTTTTTGGAGATGGAGTTTCACTCTTGCCACCCAGGCTGGAGTGCAATGGCGTGGATCTTGGCTCACTGCAACATTTGCCTCCCAAGTTTGAGCGATTCTCTTGCTTCAGCCTCCCGAGTAGCTGGGATTACAGGCGCCCACCACCACGCCCAGCTAATTTTTATATTTTTAGTAGAGACGATGTTTCGCCATGTTGGCCAGGCTGGTCTTGAACTCCTGACCTCAGGTGATCCACCTGCCTTGGCCTCCCAAAATGCTGGGATTATAGGCGTGAGCCACAGCTAAATTATTCAAGTTCGTTAGCCTTATTTTTGTCAACTGTAAAATGGGATGGTATAAGCTATTGTGTTGTAATATGTTAGATCCATGTCACATAACTTCAATAAACAGGAGCTATTTATTTTATGTTAACAAATGTTGTCCTCATACTTATTGTTGATTTTTGATGAAATATTTTATTTAATCACAGTAAATGTCTAATAAGTATTTCTTAAGCTGAATGCCTTGGATCACATTTCTAGGTGAAAAAAGAATCATTAGCAACTGAAAGCCTTAATTACTCAATCACTGATGGCTGTACAACATATCTGCTATCAAAATGCCACATTTTCTGTAATATATTTAAATCCATAATTGTTTCATAAATCTTCCAGTAGAAAACATTTAAAAAGTTACATAATCTCAGCCTCTAGATTTTATTTTTCATTGATAATTAATACAAGAACGAAAATATCTCTGTTGCAAAAGAGATCAGTTCTGTAACAACCCAGATTAGCAAAAAATATAAACATGAGTTTCATGTCTTGTTTCAAAAAATGTACAAAGATACGCAATTCACTCAATGTTTATGCCTTTAAAATTAATATCTAAAGCAATCTGACTTTGCAAATTAAGTGGGAAGAGTTTTTGAAACAATACGCTTATTTTAACCAAAGTCTAATGTACTGAAAAAGGTGATTAGTTGCCATTGAAAACAGTAGTCCAGACAACAGGATTTAGTGGCATCTGTGTAAAACAATTCAGTGACTATATTCCAGTGTTCTCATTAGTTCACTTCTAAAAAAGTACATTTTATTAGCTAAAAAAACTGCTTATTGATCTCAAAAATAGTATTTTAAACAGTGGTCATAGGTGCTTTGGTGGCCCACAGAAAGGATATAGCAAAACTATAGAACTTAGAGGCAAATTTGGAGAAAATAATTTGCTAACGTGAACAACATATAATGGGCATGCAATTCATGCAGACCTATATTTCCCAACTAGGCATTCGGGCTGTGCATAAAATTATTTAGATAAAGATATTATGTAACAGTAAGTATTTTGTTAAAGTGTAAAGGCATAACCTTAAAGTCATGGTTAGCACCCTTTGAAGAGAAAAAAGACCTGTCATATTCCAGACCATCACTGAGAACTACAACTGCATTATATAAGAAATCAAGAAAAAGATATATAAACCAAAATAGGTCCACTATTTCAATATGTGGTTAAGGTCACTTTCATTATGTTCTCTAGATGCTTGTGTGCTGGTTTATGACTACCTGGAAGAGAAAATGTTTCTTCCTAGGCTTATTTGTGTCTGAATTATCCATATCTTTTCTGGTTGGCAATCCATATCATAGGCACAGTAGCATATCAGGGTGGAAATAAAGCACGAGTGTTTCTAGCCTTGGTCCTTAAATGCTATTTTGTTACAGCACATGCTTTTATTTCCTAATTCTGGGATACTGGAGTTTCCTATTTTCTCCTGTGGCTCAAGACTTTTTCTTCTATCTTCATTTATATTTTTATATTTTACTGTTATTTTTACACCGTTGCACAATAACCAAAATCCTGATTTATCTTTCACAATTTAAGCAGTACATTTTATATATAGTATAGGTTTTATTTCATTTTGGTTTTTCTTTTTGGTTTTTGGTTTTGGTTTTATTTTATTTTTACAATTCTCTCCAATCCCAGAAATTAAGGAGTCTATATCTTTATCTTGAGCGCCTCTGATATTGCACATGGGATTTGATCATAAACTAAAAAAAAAAAAGTTAAGTCAAATAGAGAGGGTGAAAACACGATGCAAAGAATATGTAGGACTTAAGTATTTTGCCTAGAATCACTTATCTCTAATTAAAAATGTATACAAATAAAGTAGCATATTAGTGCATTACCTTTCTCATATAACAAGGCATAGACATGGCCAGGATTAAATTGGCAGCTAGGTTGCATCATCAGGAACTGAAATGCTTTTATCTTTCTATTTAGCATCATCAACAAATCAGCCTTTGCTCTCAGGCTTAGTCACTCTGCTCACACCATGGCTGCATTACTCTAGCTATCAAGTTTTCACACAAATATGTCAACATGTGAGAAAGAAAATATTTCCTTCTGCCTGTCTTTCTGAGAAATCCCTGTGTGGTCTTTCTCTCAGGTCCCATTGGCCTGGATAAAGTTACATGCTTATTATCCTGCTGTAAACTGAACTATGTCCTTTCCAAAATCCATATATTGAAGCTCTAAGCCACATGACTATGTCTGGAGATAGGGCCTTTAGGGAGCAATTGAGGTTAAATGAGATAATAAGGGTGAGGCCTGATCTAATTGGAATGGTGGCCTTCTAAGACAAGAAAGAGAGGGAGATCACTCTCTCTCTGTGAGCATCCACCAAGGAAAGACCACGTGAGCACACAGGGAAGGAGGCAACTTTTCGCGTACAACTTACAAGGCAAGCCGTCACCAGACATCAATCCTGTTGGCATCTTAATACTGGACTTCCAGGATCCAAAACTGTGAAAAAATAAATTTATATTGTTTAAGCTACCCAATCTATGGCATTTTCTTATAGCAACTTGTGTAGACTAAGAGAAATCTTAACTTCACAAAAGGCTGAGGAAGCATGAAAACTCTCTGGCATTTTCAGCTTTTATATGGAAGTTGGTCTCTGTCAACAAACCAAAAGTAGAGTTTACAAACTAGCCATAACTTAAAAAAAAGAGACAGAGAGAGACAACAGACTCAGAAAATGCTTCAGATTAAACAGTATTTTGTGTGTGTGTGTGTGTGTGTGTGTGTGTGTGTGTATTAATCCTTATTATTCCAGAAGTCAATTGGGAGGATAGTGAACATATGCCTGAGAGGAGAAGGGTTGTAGCAGGCCTTGGATGTCTTCAGCCTAGCTCCAAAATGGGGAGCATGAACTTGGTATTTATTAAAAAGAGAAAACCTTATTTCACTATTCTACAACCCATTTTAATTCTAGGGCTCTACATTCCCCTTAATGACCAACCTGGTATAATTGGGAGGTGTGAACTCAGAAATGCCTCTCAGAATCAGAAGGTACCTTCTTGATTCAACTTGAAGCTGTCAATACCATGTGACTCTCTGCCCATGAACTTTCTACGATTCAGACTGTTAGGTTCAGTGGTGTTTTAAGTTCCTGATCCCTGTCCTGCAGTATTAGACACAACAAATATCCAAAATCCTAGAGAATTGTCGTATCAATAAAAAAATTCAAAATAGTCTAAAACAAATACAATGAGGAAACAAAGGTTGTAACCAGGTGGTTCATTTTAAAACATAAGAAAATGTCAAGGAGAAGGTAGCAACAACATTTAACTCAGAAGAATCCAGGGCATTAAATTACTTGCCTCTTTCCTGAGGAGGCTGCAATATTCTTTAAGTTTTATTTAATAAATGGTCATGTTCATTCTTATTCTTCTCCTTTTTTCCCCATTTAAATCTATGCTTGTCATCCATTACAGCTTGATTGTCCCTCTATGCTGAGGGCTGCAACACAATCTTTGTAATTTTCTCTACATTCTACTCTGGCTGAGGAGTGGTGCTGGATGGTAAACCCTATCTGGGCAGTTTCAGGACTTTTTAGTGCAAGAGAAAACACTGCTGCCACGCTTGCACCAATATCCTATCAGCGGTGCCAATTCACTTTTGCTTTGAGGTTGAACTGAGAGTCATTTTCTTGCATATATTAAATATTTTTAAATGGATGTAGGTCAGAGAACACTTTATTGCTAGACATTAGTAATGGTTGGTAAGACATTGAAAAAAAATTTTCATTAACCCAAAAGTTTAAGTTCTAAAAGCAATTCTAGACAAATGTACAAAATCATATGCAAAAAGATACTCATTTCAATGTTGCTCATAAAACATAAAAGTATAAGCTAGATATGCATCAAAAATAAATTATATCTATGCAATGAAATACCAGTGCAAAAAAGGAAATATATTCTATTAAGTTGTACACAGATATTATTGGTAATTTGAGTGCTCAACATGTGCAGATATTGTAATATTCCTAATAAAAACTAATACACATGAAAACATTGAGAAATAGTAAAATTACATTACTTCCTCAAGGTCACAGAGCTTAAACTTGACTAAAAGAAAGTTTGAACCTAGTTCTATGTAACTCCAGATAGAGATCTATTAATTCCTTCATAAGACCACAAGAACTGCTAGATCTTCAAAATATTCCTCACTAATGTAACAACTTTAACCAGTTTGCAGTTGATCAAAGCTGTTTTTTTTAAGTATTGTGATTTTTACACTGTCATAATATTATTCACAGTTGGGACGAGATATTGGGGAAATACGGTCCTGGGCATAAAAAGGACCAAGAACCAATAAAATGTAAACAATTTGGAACCATAAATCTAGATAGAAAATAAAGGGAACAATGCTGTTGGTTAATGAAGTATGCACAAAACACACAACATAATATGAGGGTAGAGGAAAGAAGATAGTTTTTAAGTGTGGTAGAAAGAGAAATATGCTTCTCCTTTGTGTACAAAGACAGATGTTTCTCTTGAAGTCAGTGGCATTACAGACATGGCCAACGTGCACATTGGATTTTCCAAGAAAGTTCCCAATATACGTAAATTTATTGTTTTCAATTAGAGTAGCTCAATGAAAATTACGACTAAATATCTATTTCTAATGGTTGAAAAGTTTTCAAATGCAGATAATTTTACAATCAGAAAAAAATATTTTGTTAGAACAATTATTTTACTTTGAATTTTGGAAAATATGGGAACTATAAACAGAAAATTTTGGTTTAGCTACCTATTTATTAGGATAATAAAAGTAATATGGATGACTTGGTTGTTTCTAGATTATCCAGCCTCTGCAGCTAAATTTTCCCAGGGCTTTATGAACAAGAATATCTGCTAATAATAGCAATAATAGCAATGATGATGAAGCTAATTAAAAAAAACCATAACAAGAAAATATATGAATTGAAGCTTTCCTTTTTGCAAAGCTCTGTGATAAGCACTTTTCAGGTATTTTCTCAAGCAGATAGTGCACATATATCTTAGAGAATGTATACATTTTTTGCCATTTTACAAAACAGTAATCTTATTTGGAGAAACTACATAACTTGCACTAAGTAACACAACTGTTAAAGGCTAAACAGAGACTCTTTCTCTCCAGTTCGTTTGATTCCATATCCCTTGATCCCCATGCCTCTAGAAGAGTAAGACGTGCATTATATAAATATATAATAGTAAACATGAACAAATCTAGAGGAAGGAAAGTCCGCCTTTACTTGTTACTCCAGAGTTGAGGGTCTCCTTTTGAAAGAAAACGTGCAGACACTGCTGACTTTTGATCTTTTGACTGGGATGCAGTATGGGAATATGACTAGCACCTAAGTAAAAACTCTATGCCCCTGGCCAGGCACAGTGGCTCACAACTGTAATCCCAGCACTTTGGGAGGCCGAGGCAGGTGGATCACAAGGTCACGAGTTTGAGACCAGCCTGATCAACATGGTGAAACCCGGTCTTGAAACCCGGTCTCTACTAAAAATACAAAAAATAGCCGAGTGTGGTGGCACTCGCCTGTAATCCCAGCTACTCGGGAGGCTGAGGCAGGAGAATTGCTTGAACCCAGGAGGTGGAGGTTGAAGTAAGCTGAGATCACACTACGGTACTCCAGCCTGGGCGACAGAGCAAGACTCCGTGTCAAACAAACAACAAACAAAAAACTTGGTGCCCCTTGCTTGCTTCATGCCTTCAGCAAGATGCACTCTGCACCATACTTACCTCTTCAATAAAATAAAAAAGGGTAATAATTGCCTGTTTCTTAGGAGCAAATGCAATATTAGGGGTATATAATTTAAACAATAGTTCATATGCATAATAAAAACTCAATAAATTATTGATAATACTGTTCTTATATTGCAGTCTCTTGCATGATTATATTTTCTTCTTTATCTGAACTTGAATAAAATAGTGCTTTACCTTACAACTTGAGGAATGATAATCCTTGCAAGGGACAACTCATCTTTCATTACATGAGCCTGAAAAATCATAGCGCCAGATGCTCCACACTTACAGTGAGTCTCTACTATATACAAAACACTGGCCCTGGCATTGGAGCCTCATGAATGAAAGACAAACAGCTTCCTTAACTTTATGGACATTTCAGTATTCTCTGTGGTGTGGTATGTTTCACAGCAGGAGGGAATTGAAAGAATGTGAGACACAAGACCTACTTCTGGGGCTTAGGTTTCAGAAGACAAAATAATCACCAATGAAACAGAGAGTGTCCTGGTGCTAAGCCATTAACTTTAAACACAACATTCAGAGAAAATTAGAATGCAGGAGAAAACCTCTAGGAGGAATCTCTAGAAGAGGAAAATCTAAAGAAATGTGAAATGTAATGATACTCAGCCTAAAAATATTTTAATGTTTACATTTAGTATACACTTTTTTCAGACACACAAAAGTATGTGATGACCATTATATGCTTGCCTCTCAGCTGAGTGTTATCAATACCAGTTGACGCTGCCTTTGAACACATTTCTGCTGCATCATGTGATTCTTACAGATATATAAGGCTGGACATCTATGTAATGTACTAGAAATAAAACACTTTTAGTGATGTCATAAACAAGATTACTTACTTGCATGATATGCATAAACAGATATGCTCTGCTGCTGCAACACATCCCCATGTAGGGTACACGTATAGCTGATTTGTGACCTCTGGTATAGCTCTACAGTTTAGAACCAAGGGGAATTTACCTGTATTTTGCTAGTGACTAGACACCTTCTCACATATTAGCTTATTTAATTCTCACAGGTATTTTATTTTTTCCAATTTTCAGATAAGAAAACAGTACCTCCTGTGAGATGCTGTCCAGGGTCACATGAGTAAGCAGAAGAGCTGGGTTTCTACTCAGTCCTTCTGACCGCAAATTTACTTCAGTGTCTCTGTCCCAGTCCTGATGCTATTCAGAGATGTGATAACATTTAGGTTCCGTGATAATCCTACATGGGTTTCAAATACTGGTTTTAACAAATGCTGTGTGTGTTACTTTGAGCAAGTTACTTGAACTCCTTAGGTTTAACTTTTCTAATTTTCAAAGTAGAAGGAATAATGAAAACTATGTATTAATATTCTAAATATTTCACGGAGCCACTTTATTAAAAGTAATTAGCATTATCCCAGACACATAGTAAATGCTTAATGATAATAGTTATGATTGCTATTTCTTTTGTGAAGGTGATTTTAAAGCTCTACAGCAGAACGTACAAGGCTGACACTTGGAATTTCTATGTAAATGAGTTGGCTTTGGGAGGCAAATATAGTGGATGTTGGTTATGACCAGCTGTTCAGAGAGCACCTGCTGCCTGCATGGAGCTGGGCTGTCCTTTTCTCTATGATTAAATAGCCAAGAACCTTGAAAACTGAAGTCTCCTCCTTGTTCCACAATGACTGCATTAAAATCCTTCTCTTTCCTCTAGGGACTAGTCAGTTCAGCCTTATAATGACTTTCAAAATGCTGGAGAAAGGTTTGGCTTCCTGGAAAAAATTATACTAAAGAGTAAATGCATAGAATTAAAAGATATCATCTTCTTTGATAAATACGAAGTTAAAGCTGAAGGCTTCCTTTACTACCACTCCTCTACCATCCTGCAACCTAACCCTCTGACATATTTCCCCTCCCACAAGAAGAGGAACACCGAATCTGAACTAGAAACAATCACTTTTCAGTTCATAAAACTTAAATCTGAGTTTTTATTTAAAAAGAAAGCTGCTGAAATTTTGTGAACGAATGCAATGAATCTATAGATCGATTTGGATAGAATTGATACCTTAACAATATTGAGTCTTCAAAGAGCATGGTAAAATGTTATCTCAAAATATTTCTAATTTATAAATGCTATTTTTTAAAATTTTCATTTTCAAAATGTTTATTGTCAGCAATTAGTTTCTGTATACCGATCTTGCATTGTAATTTTGCCAGTTGTTAATTCTGATAATTTTTCTTTCAGCTTTTAATTTTCTATAGATTCATATTCTATGTAGAAAATCATGTCCCCATAGAGATTTTTTCCTCTCTCTTTTTCTCATGAATTGCTATCTCTTTCCTCTTCTTTTCCCATTTTGATGCACTAACTATGTTGAATGAAAGTGGTAGAACCAGTCATGTTTGCCTTATTCTTGGTACTAGGGAAACAGAATTTTTCTTTATTAAATGTGACGGTAGCAGGGGGATGCTTTCACAAACACCTTTTATTAGGTTTAAGAGTGTTGTTTTCTTTTTAAATTTAAATCACAAATGATTGAATTTTGACAAATGCTTATTATTTACTGAAAGAACTACTTTAACTGATCACTTTTTTTTCCTTTTCAATATATTAATTTGGTATATTATATTTGACTTTCTGATATAAATTCCTTTTGATCGTAATTGTTATATGTTTCTGAATTCAAATTACTACAATCGATTTTGTGAAGGACTTTTGCATCTATGCCTATAATGAACATTGTTATATAGTTTTCTTGATTTTATTATTTCTTTCCCTTTTTTGGTATTAAGTTAATGTTGGCTTCATAAAGTGAATTTGGAAATATTTATTCTCCAGCTTCTGCATTGCAGAAGAGTTGTAAATATCTGGCATTATTTCTTCCTTAAATATTTAATGGAATTACCCAGCAGGTTCATTTAGGCCTACAGTTATTACTGTGAGGAGGATTTTAACTGCTAATTCAATTATTTTAAATAAACATAGAACAATTCAAATTATATTTTCTTCAGTAGGTTTTATTAGTTTGGAGCTTCTAAGAATTTTTTCTATTGTATCTAAGTTTTTAAAGTTATCCTTATTTATTTTTATTTTTATTTTTTTTTGAGACAGAGTCTCGCTCAATCACCCAGGCTGGAGTGCAGTGGCTCAATCTCTGCTCGCTGCAAGCTCCACCTCCTGGGTTCACGCCATTCTCCTGCCTCAGCCTCCCGAGTAGCTGGGACTACAGGCGCCCGCCACCACGCCCAGCTAATTTTTTTGTATTTTTTTAGTAGAGACAGGGTTTCACCGTGTTAGCCAGGATGGTTGCGATCTCCTGACCTCGTGATCCGCCCACCTCTCATTATTTTTGTGTGTGTATTGAAACTCCAGTGATGTCAGCTTTTTCATCCTTGGTATCAATAATCTTTTTTTTCTTTATTGATATGGTTAAATGTTTTCCAATTAATTTCTTTTTAAGGAAGCTGCTTTTTTCCTGTGTTTTTGTTTCTTTTTCTCTGTCTTTATAATTTTGTTCCATTTGAATAGTTTGAATTTAACTCATTTTTTATTTTCTGATGTCTCATAGTGGAAGCTTAAATAATTGTTTCTGACCATTCATTTTTTTTTTCCAGGATAAGCAACTAAGATGATAGATTTCCCTGTAAGCACTGCTTTAGTTGCATCCCAAACGTTAATGTTTTGTCTTTTTTCTCATTCAACTTCTTTTCTCATCTTGTGATTATTTTTTATTCTTTCTTTATAGTAGTACTTTCATTCTCAAGTAGTTAGAAATTTTTCAGATATTTTCATTTTTTTCTATTTTTAATGTAATTTGATTGTGGTAAGAGAAGATACTTTGTATTATTTCAATTTCATTAAATCTGGTGATTTTTTTTTTTATGGCCCAGAATAGTCTACCCTGGTAAATGTGCCAGGTGAGCTTAAACGGAGTGTATAGTCTTCTATTTCTGGGTGAAATGCTTGATGAATGTCAGTTATGTCTAGTTGGTTGATATGTTTCGATGTGTCCCCACCCAAATGTCATTTTGAATTGTAACTCCCATAATTGCCATGTGTCATGGAACGAACCCTATGGGAGGTGATTGAATTATGGGGGCGGGTCTTTCCCATGCTGTTGTCGTGATAGTGAATAAGTCATGCAATCTGATGTCCTTAAAAAAAAAACGGGAGTTTGCCTGTGCAAGTTCTCTCTTTGCCTGCCATCATCTACATAAGATGTGACTTGCTCCTCCTTGCCTTCTGCCATGATTGTGAGGCCTCCCCAGCCAAGTAGAACTGTGAGTCCAATTAAGCCTCTTCCTTTTGTAAATTGCCAAGTCTTGGTTATGTCTTTATCAGCAGCATGAAAACAGACTAATACATTGGTTCATAGGATTGTTCAAGTCTTTGTATTATAATTTTCTCTATAATTTTACTAGTATTTAGAAAGTATAAATATCAGTAACTATTATTGTGGGTTAGGCTGTTTTTATTTCAGTTCTATTAGTTTTGGAATATATAATTTGAATATGTAATGTGTTAAGTGCTTATACAATTACGTACCCTTGTGTTTGACTATGTGCATGTATTTGTGTGTGTCTGTCCTCTTCATCATCAACAAACTCATGAGAAGCTTCTGAATTGAAGCCTGGATGAGAATGAAGTATGACTGCCTACCAGAAATGTGACAAAAGTCAAGTTTATAACTTCTCTTAGACTCAGATTGGCCATCTTCAAAATTAGAATGTGTTCTATCTCACATCATGGTTTAGGGACATGAATTTAATTTTTAAAAATCTATGAAGCAGCCAGGCGTGGTGGCTCATGCCTGTAATCCCAGCACTTTGGGAGGCTGAGGTGGGCAGATCACCTGAGGTCAGGAGTTCGAGACCAGACTGACCAACATGGAGAAACCCCATGTCTACTAAAAATACAATATTAGCCAGGCATTGTGGCACATGCCTGTAATCCCAGATACTTGGGAGGCTGAGGCAGGAGAATCAGTTGAACCTGGGAGGCAGAGGTTGCGGTGAGCCAAAATCACACCATTGCACTGCAGCCTGAGCAACAAGAGCAAAACTCCGTCTCAATAAATAAACAAATAAATAATCTATGAAGCACTTACCATATGGTCTAGAAACATAAAAGACAATCATTAATGGCAATGCTTTGATAATAGGTTTTATAGCTACCTTGGTGAAGAGTAGGATTAATTATAGAATTGTATAAAATTAACTACTAAACTTGAGGCATAATTTCTTTCCTATGGCTCCTACCTAACTCTCCAGTCTCCTCTTATAAAGTACTTCTCCATCAGGCAACTACGCTCAAAACACAATAATGTTCTCTTTGTTCTCATAGGACATCATGAAATTTTCAATTCCATGTAATTCTTCAAATCCCAGCAAACTGTAAAGTCCTTGGTAAAGCTTTTGCTAATTCTCCTAGAGTAAGGGAGATTATCACTACACTTATCTGTAATCCACATAACATTCTGTATGCTCATTTTTTGCCCTTCTAGTTTAACATTAGAGGTTGTTTATTTACATGACTCCATCAACCTGCAAACACCGAAATGGCAGAAAAGGCATAGTTTGTTTCATCTTTGTATCTCCAGTAAGCAGAATTGATTAATTAACTATAATAAAGCTTAATGTACATGCATGTTCTGTAATTCAGTCACAAACATTTACTGTGCAGCTGTGTAAGCCAATCCTTGTCCTTGGTATCGAGATGGGAATAAAAGTATAAAATACACTAAAGAAGAGTAGAAAAATTAAGACTCAAAATCTCTGAATAAGTGCTGGATGTGTAATCATGTATTCTACTGTCTTCATTTCTAAAGTAAAATCATTAAGAAATCCTACCACACAGAATTTTTTAAAACACAAATTAAATTGTGGCTATTAAAGTGTATAATTTTTGGTTATCTTAAAGACATAGCTTTTTGATTTTATGGAATTCCTAAGGTTTACATTGAATTTAATTGAGATTTATGACCCACATATACCCAGGAAAATGCAATATCTATAACATGATATTAATATAAGACACTATACTATGTGTCTAAAGAATAAGCCATTCGTTTGTTTTCTAACAAAAAAGATAAGAATAATGGAGTTGAAGGCATCAGAGGAGTCAATATAGGGGATATATAACTAAAACAGATAAGATTTAAACATATGAACTGAAGACTAGATATGTATTTGTGAGTTTCCAGATACTGCAGCACAATGTGAATTTGCAGTGCATCCAGCAGTTTCAAAAGGTGACTGCTGGTTCAATTTGTTTGCAATGACAGGAAGCAAAAACAGCTAAAGGTGTAAAATGGCAGCAAATCCTTCTTCATAACATTATAGTTGACAAACGTTATTATACAACCAGAAATATGACCAGAGAATGTCTTGGATAAGAAGGTGGAGATCACAAGAGCTGGTGGCTGCAGAACTGAAGACTTGGAATGGACCCAAGAGTACCGTTTCCCACTGCACGTCCCTCCACCCCATCACCCATTGGAACTTAATTCTTCACATTAACAACAATGAGCCTCCCCACCACCTACTCTTTCACCTAAAGGCAGTTTCTGATTTTTGATTGTGTTGATTTCCCAGGGTGCAAGTCAATAATTCTGTTTCTTTTCTTTCAAGTGCGCCTACTCATTCTGAATAATGTTGGATTTGCTGAATAATTTATCCAGATTTTTGCACGTGCATTTCAAGATAGGTCTCTTTACAGAATTGTCAGTGTTAAAATGATTTACTACAAAATAAAATAAGAATAAAGTAGGAATCAGAGCCAAGTACCATAACCAGGAGCTGAGTAAGAGTCTTTTAGGTGGTTTTGGTAAAAATTAAGCCTTCTCCTTTCTTCCCCAACCCCTGACTCATAAACAGTATCCTTCTAAATCCCTCCAGTTCACTTTTCTCCAGTAATAGAGTTCAAGGTGTCTTTCAATTTCTATTCTAATGGCATTGCATTCGATTTTTTTGTGTGTGTAGAAAACATACAATCTGTACACCTAGCAAACATGTTCAGGACTCATTAGATTTTGCTTTAAGTCACAGTAATGTTCTTTTTTGCAGAGGCATTGCACTTGACAATTACTCACCCAGATAACTGAATGCAATGAATAAATATGTGCTTTACAATGTCTGCAATGTCCAGAAGACAAATAGTAAAATAGACCTTTATTTGAAAATAATTCTGATCATTTATCATGCGAACATGTATTTATCTTCGTGACTCTGTTCATTGAAATTGGAATTTAACAAACTTTGTTTCTCAAGGAGCCAAGGACATTGGATATAGATATTTGGAAATAGCTCATTTTTTTATATTAAGACAGGCTGGTCCAGCCACTTTCTGCACAGAGATGACTGGAAAGGCTCACTTTATTCTGGAACCTGATGTTTTCAATAATTAACAAAATATTGGGTAAGAATTGTCCAGAATCACAGAAAATCTCACTGAGAAGAATCCTTGGCTCCACCATTTTGGATTGAAATTACTTGGTTTCTCCTTTAATGCTCTTCTATAAAAGGAAAATGATTTGTTATTTACCAGACTTTTGTGAGCAGACATTACACATTTCAGTCAATGGCAGAAACAATAATCGTTAGATTTTGCCACGAGGAAAGTTCTCTACTAAACCTGTTATATGGGTTATTTCATTTCGTGCTTCAGCAATCCCACTCACATGTCCAAAATTATTTCCTACATCCCTCAGTCTCCCCACTTTACACATACTGGCTTTCTTTAAGTTTCTGCCAGCTGCCGTGATCTTACTTACATATGATCTTTGCACATCCTATTTCCTAGGATTGGGTGGAGTTCCTTCCCCCTCATTTCCCTCATCATTGCTCATTACCTAATACATTATTTTCATTTCAATTTTATTTTATTTTTAATACATAATAGATGTAAATATTTTCAGGGTACATATAATGTAATACATTCATATAATTTACAAAGATCAAATCAGTGTACTTGGGATATCCATTACCTGAAATATTATTCTTTTCTTTATTCTAGAAACATAATGATTATTCTAAGTATTTTGATTGAAATATACAATAGATCATTCTAAACTATTGCCACCTCACTGATCTATCAAACATTAAGTCTTCTTCTTTCAAATTGTATTAATATATTTCTACCCTGAAAAATATTAAATTTGCCTATTATACATCTTATTATACATAGAAACCTAGGGCCTCCTCTTTGGAGCTTTTATCACATTATTCATTGCTTTCAAATTTCATCTTTTCTATATATATCTGATTCCAAGGTCAAGTACTTAGTAGTTGCTAAAATTCAGGTTACCTAAAATTTCTCAAGGACAAAATCATAGACAAAAGGACATCCATGTGGACAGTTAATCAAGGCCACAATAGGCAAGGAAAATAATAAATGAGTAGAATGTTATTGTTATATGTTTGAATAGTATAGTCAAATAACCGAGGGAGACATTTCCTAAATTGCACTTCTATTTCTGTAAATCTCTGTCAACATGGGACACAAGTGTATTAGTCTGTTCTCACACTGCTGTAAAGAAATAACTGAGACTGAGTAATTTATAAATAAAAGAGGTTTAATTCTGTACAGGAAGTATGGAAACATCTACTTCTAGGGAGGCCTTAGGGAGATTTTACTCATGGTGGAAGGTAAATGGGGAGTAAGTGTCTTACATGGTAGGGCAGGAGAGAGGAGGAGGAGGTGGTGGTATAAACTTTTAAACAACCAGATCTCACGAAAACTCACTTACTCACTATCATGAGAACAGCAGCGTGAGTGCTAAACCATTCATGAAAGATCCACCCTCATGATCCAGCCCCACGATCCAATCATCTCCCATGAGGCCCCACCTCCAACATTGGGGATTACAATTTGACTTGAGATTTGGTTGGGGACACAGATGCAAACTATATCACTAGTAAATCAAACAAGTTCCTAACACTGTACTAGAGAAATTGTAGGTGCTCAATAGGTATATTCTACTTGATTGATATAATCAATATCTATCCCACTCTACTCTCATAAGGAGTCTCTGGAAAAATTAAAGATCCCATTCTTCTAATCCAATGTGTGAACGTTTAAAAGATCAAGTTAGTGCAGATATTACCCCTCAGACTTTTTCCACTGCGAGTTGTAAAGAAAGTCTAGAATGGAGGTAATAACTTTATTATATATCTGCATCCCAGATGGTAGCTTACAATATTTATTTGTTGCTGGGAAATATACAAACAGATTTATGAATGTGTCTGTATTATTAGAAAGACTATGTGAAATGTAAATCTTCTTAAGTACCAATAACCCTTTGAAAAATAAAATGTCACCATTTTTTTGTCATCTTTTCTTATATTTGACTTCAACCACACACAGGCCTTACTCTGGGGTTGAGAAAACCTTTTCCCTTATAGGTGTTCCATTTGGGGTATTTGAGTCATGTGCGAATGTGTTTTGCTACAGTAAATTTCAATTTTTTTCTCTAATAAGAAAATATAATGTATTTATTTATTACAACAATAAACACAGCTGTAAAATGAACCATAAAAATAGATGACATGAAAATTCCTGTAACTAATGTGTCAGCTATAATTGAGAAATAAATTAAATGATCCATCTGCTTCCTACCATTGATTTCATCATTTTCTTCACTATTTGGGTATTTAAAACCAAGACAGAATTATTTATACTAATTATTCACTAACAAAATTGCCACATCTATATTGATTGGCTCTGTAGTAGAATTTTGCCAATCTTTAACATACTGTTGCTTTTTCCAATACACTCAAATCTAATGAGCATAAGAACTCCTTGTCTCATTAATATCATTTTGTCTTTCAATTATACCATTAAGTTGTATCTGTGCTGGTTACTTACAGGCTTTTGTGCAATGAGTGGAAGAGTAATCTATTACTGTGGTTGTGATTTCAAATGAAAGAAGAAAATAAATAAGAAATAAATATGCACGTTTCATGTGTGTTAAATCATGGGATATAACCTTTTGGCTAATTTGGTTTAGTGGCAAGAGTCCAAATAACCAACAGTTATTGAAATAAATTAACTATAATTATTTCACATATTTCCCCTCATATTTTTAAGCATCTCACAATGAGATAGGGGACACAGCAAGAATTTGTTTTCATTTTTTTCAAATATAT
This sequence comes from Pan troglodytes, assembly GCF_028858775.2. Classification (NCBI taxonomy): domain Eukaryota; kingdom Metazoa; phylum Chordata; class Mammalia; order Primates; family Hominidae; genus Pan; species Pan troglodytes. The sequence goes on from NC_072406.2 coordinate 120,794,227, forward strand.
GTGTATATGTGTATTATTATTAGTATTTTAACCCTTACCTATTGCTGAATTCATTTTTTTCTTGAATTCACACACATATTCATGACTTAGCCTAACAAACTATTTGCAACACTTTAGAGAGGCAATGATAATACAAACCTGCCTCTGTAAGTGCTTTTACTTCCAATGTTTTATTTTAACTACATAAGAAATTCATGTAGAAATTCAGAGATAATAATAGAAACATAGGTAAGAAAAATAAAATATAATTCATCAGATTTAATGGCCCCTTACACCTTCTGTGCCTGCTCCATTTTTCATTGCTGCATAATGAAACACTGCAAAATCTTGAAACCTAAGACAATAAGAATGTTTATTTCACTCACAGACCAGCAATGTGGGTGGCAATGTGGGTTCAGTTCTTCTTTATTCCATTGGCATCAGCTGTAGTGGTTTGACTTTGAGAAGCTGGAATCATCAGAAGATGCGCTTGCTCATGTCTGACATGTCTCTGGGACCTCAGGTTAAGGAGTGGCTGAAAAAACTACATACATCCTTTCTATGGGGCTGTTTGACTTCTTTATAGTAGAATCAATGTGTTCCAAAAACAAACATCTCAACAAGATTTGGCATAAACTATACTGGCCTTTTCGAAAAAGCATTTTCTTATTTGAGATCATTTTAAACTACAGAGCAGTTGCAAAATTAATACAAAGACTCTGAATACCCTTCACCCAGCTTCTCCTAATGCTAATAATTTGCATATTACATGTTTTTCCACCACGAATGCCCTTTTTTCTGCTCATGATTTTGTGGTCTTGAGAGTCAGCAGTTTGTGCTGGACATATCTGTGTGTTTCTGCTCTTGAGTGCAGGACTGGCTGGTCTTAGTTCGGCTCACTCCTGTGATTGTTGGCAGCTGCTGGTTAATCTAACAAGTCTCAGCTGGGTTGGCTCCTCTCTACTCCACATGTTTTCTTAACCCCCAGCAGGTTAGCCTGGACTTGTTCTCAAGGGAAGAGCAGAGGTATTCCAAGAAAGTGACCTAAAGTAAACCACACTTCTTCAGACCTAGGCTCAGAACTCATACAATATTGTTCTGCCATCAATCAGTCATATGGCCGTCCTAGATTTAAGGGTGGAGACAAAGACACCATCTCTGATATTTCTCATAGGAAACTTAGTAAACTTCAATTCAAAAAGTCAAGTATTAGCATTAATAAGTCTGTTCTTTTATCCTTTATTAACTGGGATTCTCAGAGCCGAAACAGGAACCACTAACTTTCTTATGTCAATACACATAATTCAGTTTCTGTGAAACCTGATAGCTACCTTATTTTTGAAATTTTAATCTGGTTCTAGCATCTTTCCCTTGACTTTTCCAGCAGTCTTGCTTGGACTACTCTGGCCCCTGTCTCCAGACACTTGTCCTGCTTAACCCACTTAGAGGATTAATACAGTCCTCATTCCCTGACAGATCTCTGGTGTCACCTGAAATGCCAAACTCCAGATGCTAGGCTTTGACAGACTGTTTTCATAAATTTTCTTTTCCTCTGCCATTTTTTTCTTCTCCTTTCTTGTCCTTGCTGCAATGTCTTCTGCCAATGAGTGGAGGCAGAATAAAACTGAGATTCCAGAATCTCATTAGCTTCAGAGGGGGAAAATGCTGCAATTTTTGTTTTAATATGATACAATGTGATAATATCTATCATTTATTTATTTCTCCATTTATCTATCTTTCCATATGCATGGGCACAAAATACAAATATGTGTAAATATATGCATATACTTGCTTATATAAGCTTCAAAAAGCAAAAAAAAAAAGAAAAAACAAATTAAGAACCCCTTGAAAGAATATTTATGAGGAAACAGCAAACATATTTAAGAATTGGAACATGTTAACTTTATATAACAAAATTCTTCAATTCAGTTCAAAAGAAAAGAGCAGCCATCACTTCTCTGAGAATATTAGTTTCCAGATCCACATCTTCCTTTCTGTGCTTCTTCTGACATGCCTGTCTAGCTTGCTAGTCCTATCTACTTGGATGCTGGATGGGACCTGGAAGGTAGTCCAAAATTGGACTCTTTATCTTTACCCTAAAATGCATTCCTTATGTTTTATTTCATTGTTTTGTTGTTGTTGTTGTTGTTGTTGTTAAAGGTGCCCATATCTACTTTGCTATCAAAACCCATAGAATACTCTTTGGTTTTTCTTTTTTTTACAATTTCCTAGTCCTAATTAACAGTGGAAATAAATGATTCTGAATGTCTCAAGCTCCTGACAATCATTCCCTTTCTTCCTAATGCAGGCCTTAGTTACCTCTTCCTCTGTGGCATTGTAATCACCTGACTGCATTTCCGCCTGCAAGTCATTTCTTACAGGAGAGAGAGAGAGAGATAGAGAGGAGGGGCCTTGATGCTAGCTGTGCTATCTTATTTTTACTTACTATTTAGGAGACCTTAGGATGTTATTTACTGTAGCATCTCTGAGTCTCATTTTCCCTTTCAGCAATACAAGCATAATCAAACCACGTAGGTGATACACTGTGAGTCGACAGCATTCTATGCCCTACTGTACGTTCAATTTTCATATATCATAGCTCTAAACACACTAATCCCTGATGCTAACCCCTTTCATTGTGCTTCATTGCCCTCAGAATAAAGCACAAGTTTCTCAGCTTTGACTGATGGAGCTCACTGAGAACTCCCATTAACTCCTCATATATTCCTGACCCTGCTTTTATGGTAATGTCTTCATTTGTCCTGGAATGCCCTGTAGCAGGGTGGTTAGAAGCTGGGCTTTGCAGTCAGACAACAGGGCTTTATATCCCTGTTCTATTGCTTGTCAGCTGTAGGCCCTTGGACAAGTGGCTTAACTCCAGTATGACTTCATTTACTTACTCATAAAATGGGATAATAATAGCTAATTCATAAGATTATTACAAAGGTTAAGAAAGTATTAAAGCCCTTAGAACAATACCTGAAGACATATTAAAGCCCTAAGAATACCTGAAGACATAGTGAGATTTCAATAAATATCAACTATTATAAAAGAGTTTTTACTCTTAGCATCCTTCAAATATCAGCTAAAGTTCATTCTTTAGGAAGCATTTTCTAGTGCACTCAGTCAGATATAAACTTCCATTCCTAGCTCATACTCTACCTAGATGCAGTTGTTGATATTTAGTTTCTGGCATATATTATAATTAAATGCATGCAGTATTCCTACTAAAACATCTAGTCCTTAAGAGGAAAAATATCTCTTTCATCTAATACATCATCGCTAAACACAAAGTAGAAGTTCAGGAAATACACAATGAATTAGTTGATTTCCACCTGCCTACCAAAAAAATCATACCAAAAGATAGAGTACAATTAATTTAGACCATTCAAAATGTCTTAACTGGTTTCATAAGGACTATAGAAAATGCCAGCTTCAGAAAATAAAGTGTTTCAACTTTATTTCCAGAAAATAAATCACAGAGTGTACAGCAACTGTAAACATTAAATATGTTTAATTGGCTTATCTTCATTAGAGGTCAGAATTAATTCTGCTACTGAGTTTCATTTATAGTACATAAAAAATAAACCATGAAAAATGAGAAATTTAAGGCTAAAGACTGGCATGTCTTGTTATATGTCATGTTTAAGCAACACATAGTAGCTCTTAGAAGCTCAAACTCTCACTATAAATTAAAGTATTATATATCAAAAATATGTTCCTGCCCATTTTGTTATCTGCTTTCTGACTTAGAAAAACATCTGCAGGGAACTAATGCCACACAATGGAGAAATAACAGTCTCTACAATAACGGTGCTGTGAAAATTTTATGTTTTCTTGCAAAAGAATAAAGTTGGACCCTTTATGCCATATACAAAAATTAACTAATAATGAGTTAAAGGACTAAAAATAAGACCCAAAATCATAACTGGAAAAAATGCATTGGGAAAAAACCTTCATGAAATTGGGTTTGGCAATAATATTTTGGAGACAATATAAAAACAAACATAGACAAATGGGAATGCATCAAACTCCAAAAGTTCTGCACATCAAAGTAAACAATCACTGGAGTGAAAAGGCAACCTACAGAATGAAAGTAAACATCTGCTAATCATAAATCTAATAAGGGGCTTATATCCAAATATATGAATATCTCCTACAACTCAACAATGAAATAACCCAATTTAAAAAATGCTTATGAAAATACATCCTAACATCACCAAACATGGGAGAAATTAAAATCGTAACCACAATGACATATCACTTTCACCCACTAGGATGGGCACAATTAGAAAAAAAAACATATTGTCAAGTATTTGCAAGGATGTTGAGAAATTGGGTCACCTGTGTATTGCTCGTGAAAATGTAAAATGGTGCAACCACTATGGAAAACAGTATGGTAGTGACTCAAAAAATTAAAAATAGAATTACCATATCATCTAGCAATCTTGCTTCTGAGTTACATCCAAAGAAATTCAAATCAGGATCTTGAAGAGATATCTTCACAACCATGGGCATTGAAGCATCACTCACAATAGCAAAAATGTGGAAGAAACCCAGATGTCAAAGGATGGAAGAATGGATAAAGAAAATATGATATATATACACACACACACACACACAAACACACACACACAGTGGAGTATTATTCAGCCATAAAGAAGAATATTTTGCCATTTGTAGCAACACGGATAAATGTGGACATCTTTGTGCTAAATAAAATAACTCAGTCACAGTCACAAGACAAATACTATATAATTTCACTCATGGAAACAGAAAGTAGAATTGTGGTTTCCAAGGATCAAGAGAAATTAAGAGTTGGTGTTCAGTGGGTGTAGAGTTTCAGTTTTACGATATCAAAAATTCTAGAGCTCTCTTGCACAAGGTGCAGATAATTAACATCACTGAATTGTACATTTAAAATGATTAAGACAGTAAATTTTATGTAACATGTATTTTACCATAATTATTATTTTTTAGTTGTTCAGGATCCACAAAAATTAATTAACATGTTGGGATGATATTTTGGAAGAAGTCACATTGAACAGCTCCTTCTTTTTAATTGAAGAGATATTTCTCATTCATTTTTTCCAAAACTCAGAATTCTAAGTGCAACTCTACTGCCATTTCCTGAGACCAGACCTACCAGTAATTGAAAGCAGAATTTAAGTAATGTATTAATAAGATAAATGAAGGTGATTTATATTTTTTCTTCCCTCCCACATTTCTTTTTCCTTTCATCTATTTCTAGAGATGTTCATCTCCTACATACATATTACCTAGGTCATTGGATCTGCTAATTAACCTTTATGTTGAGTATGCCTACAACATACCTGGTAGCGCTGAGATAAAAACAGAGTAAGTTGGCATGACATACCTTATCAGGCTGAGCAGATCAGTTCTCAAGTCTCTGGGGAGACCAAAACTCCTTGAAGGAAGAAGCTATATTTGCAATATTATGCTGACTGCAAGGGCATCAAAAGGGGCCAGTAGACTGTCTACAAACTTTGAATCTGTGAAATTATTGACCAGGTGACAATGATCTTCATACGTTTAGGCCAAACAAAACTGCTTTCATTCCAAACAAAGGTCTTCTTTCTGCATAAGTGAATTGATCTCTTGGGAAAAGCCCTCATTCTCTGGGTACCCAGGAGGATATTTTTGGCTGCAAGGAACAGAAATCCTAACATAATTGACCTAAATGGTAAATACATTTATTGTCTTGCATAATAAGAACTGTAGAAGTAGGATATTCCTGGTTCATTAAACAGCTTAATGACATCATCATGGCTTAGGTTTCTCCTCCTAACTTTCTTTTCTGCCAGCCTCTCTGTGTTTACCCCTTCCATGGCCAAATAATGTCTATTGGAGTTCCATCTGGCATATACTGCTAAGCAGCATTATGCGAAATAATGAGGCTGTGTCTTTTCATGGGTCAATTTTGAAGGTTAAAAACAAGCCAAAAATACCATCTCTCTGAAGTCCTACTGGCAGATATCTCCTAACATTTCATCGGCAATCATATCACAACATTTATTGGAAATGGAAATTGGATGATCTTGTCTTACAGGCAATCAATAGTGTTTCCCATGTTCTGCTACTAACTAGTTGTACAACTTAAGTGCGTTTTCTCTCTAGGAGTCAACTTTCTTTCTTTATTTTTTCCTTTTGAGTATCTTATCTATATTTAACAATATGAATTCTTGGAAAATCTAATTCAACCTGTCTTTTCTATGTATTTTGTGAGCACACTCCTACACTTGTAGGATTCTATGCTAGACTGTAAGAGTTTCAAAGATTACTGAGATATGCTTTTTGCCCTTAAAGATCTTAAGGGATTAGACAAACAGACATTCTCCCATGACATTGGATTCAATCTGAAAAGACATAAATCCATAGCTACTGACAAGTGACTTGACACCTGGGGGACTCTGAGACTAAAACAGTTGAGATCAGATTTAGGGGATAATAAGGAAAGACACTGGGTACTGAGGATACAACTTGAGCCTTAGACTGATCCCTTTAAAGCTAGGAAATTCTGGACTTTTCTATAATTTAGACCAGTAAAATTTCTTCTAATTTAAAGGATCAAAGTGATAGAGTGAACAAATGCATGAAACTGGAGAAGGCCTGAGTGTTTCAGAAAGAGCCAGAAAAAATGTAAAAATTATCTAGGAAAAAAAGGAAAAGAAGAATAAAAATATTCTGCAATATAGGGTACTTGTCAACAACCAGCACATTTGCAAGTTGACATTTTCCTCTAATGCCAGCCCATATCATATATTTCCATGAAAATCAATCTAAAAGCTAATAGAAAGTAGGGCCAAGTTGACGAAATGTCATTTTCTCTGACTGCTTGATTTCGTTTCACCCTCCTCGAATTGACTCCCTGACTGTGTCATGCGTAGGTTAATTGATACAGATGGTTTTTGTTAAATGCAGAATTGTGGGCACATACAGCTTAAGTTGTAACATGGAGATAGCTATAAGTCAGGCTAAGATGAGACATGATGATGATGACGATGACGATGACGACTACAATGATGGTAATGAAGATGTCAAAACTGTAACATCTACAATTTATTGTTTGTTTCCCATGTTCCAACCATTATTCTAAAGATATTATAAACATAATTTCTGCATACCACCACTACCATTTTGTTGAGTGTTGCTGAAGCTCCAGAAACACAAGTTACTTTCTCATAGAACTATAGCTTTAAGTGACAGAGCAAAAACCAGATACAAATCTGTCTAACTCCAAGCTGTGGCATGTTATCTAATATACTATAGTTACTTTACATCTTGTCTTAGAGGTTCATGTTGGGATGAACCCCTGGCATGTACCTAATAAGTGTATGATGACCACGGCAATGGAATGCTGCCCATCCTTCTCTTACTGTCAGGGAGATTAATATCTCCTTGCTTTTTGGGAGGGAGTTTAAGGGGGCTAGCTGGATACCCAGCTCAGTCTAGATCAGGACTTCTTAATCTTGTTATTATTGACATTGGGGACCAGATAATTTTGTTTGTCATGAGGCCTGTCCTGCAAATTGTAAAATGTTTAGCAGTATCCTTGGCTTGTACTACCCTCTAGATGCCAGCAGCACCCCCTGCAGGTATGACAACCAAAAATATCTCCAGATATCCATTAGATACAAATCTACATCTGGTTGTAAACGAATGGTCTAGAGTCTTATAAAAGAGATCACTTGCCTTAATTCATTTGTGCTACTATAACAGAATACCTGTGACTGCATAATTTTTAATTAACAGAAATTTATTGGCTCATGGTCTGGAGGCTGGAAGTCTAAGGTCAAGGCATTGGCAGTTTTGGTGTCTGGTGAGGCCATTCTCCTCCTCCAAGAAGGATGTGCCTTGTACTCTGCATCCTCTGGAGGGAGGTAGGCTGGATCCTCACATAGCAGAAGGTGGAAGGGCTGAGAAAGGCAAAAGGGGGCAAATTTGACCTCTTATAATTGCATTAATCCCATCCCTGAAGGTGGAGCCTTCATGGCCCAATCACCTTTTAAAGTTTCTTGTTCTTAATACAATTACAATGGCAATTAAATTTCAAGATTAGTTTTGAAGAGGACAAACATTCAAATAGTAATATACTGATAAAACAGAGAGAGTCAACTTTGCTCTTTGTGATTGGAATTATCGTATAATACATTGTTCCAAAATATGCTGTGTTTTTCTTTATTAAATGCATAACTCCTATTGATTAAAAGAGAAAGACAAAGGCCAGACAAGGTAAGCCTCTCCAGGAACTAGACTAAGTCAAGGACCCAAACATTCTAGATTGGGCTGTGAATAAAAACGAGCTCCTGAAGGGAAGTTTGGATCTGGGCCATATTTAAGAATCAGTAGGAGAGATTAGAAAAAAAGAGCTTGGCAGGCTACTGACCTGGTATTCAAGTCTCATCATTGCATTATTTTAGGCAACTCTGTACTGCAGAGCAAGCTGCCCAGTTCAGCTTCAAGGAGGGAAATAAACTGGCATTTGCTGAAGCCCAGTTAGGGACTAGGCATATTTATACTTCATCTCATTTTGTATGTTTGCTGACCATGTATACAATATGCCTTTGAGTTAGTTATTATTATTCCCATTTTAGCAAATACAGACTTGAGATATAGAGATGTTAATAGTTCTCCCAAATTGCCAAACTAGTAAGAGGAGAAATAGAATTAGAATTCTCTGATGTCTAAAGTCAGGCCCATTAAATCACGCCCTCTCACAATTCAGAAGAAAAAAAGCTGATGGGACAGAGTACTCCAATAACTAGTAACTCAATTATTTCCATGAACGGGTAAGACAATTTTGTGGTTCTTACTCATTTAAAATATGTATAGAAACATTGCATTTTTCCTTAGAGAGCATGCAACACTTTGAAATGAGCCAAAACATTCTTTTCTCCAAAGGAAATACGTAAGCCACTTTACATAAGTCAATTTCTAGCTCATAGGTCTCAGAAGTATCATAAAGAGCATAAGTAAATATAAATATGTGCACATATTCTCACAGCAATTGTTAAACCATTATTAAACTACATGGATAAGAAGACTAAGAACTGAAAGCCAAGAGGAGGAGTCTAGGAAGATGGCTGGATAGGAAGCACCAGGAATCTATCTCCCCCTTACATAACAATTAAGCTTGCAGAATCTGCCTTATATGACTATTTTGGATCTATGGAGTCTATTAAAGCCTTGAAGCTTCCAAGAGAAGGCTTCAACACTCAGTTGTGGTTAACTTTGGTCAATTTCAGCTTTTAGCTCAACAGCAGCTACTACTTCCCCATGCACAGCCCCATGGCAGGCACCGGTGCATGTGCTCCTGAAGCAGCTTCCATGCATATCGTAGGAACTGGGGTGTGGGACAGCAATAAAGACCTGTCTTCTAAATATTGGGGATCTGTGTTCTGAACTCTGATTGCTGTTTCTAATCACTGAGGCCTAAGCCAGAGGTGAGCAGCTATTATTGTTTCACCTCCCCCCATTAAAACAAACCCATTTCCCTTCAGTTGAAGTGACATTGAGGAGATTGAAATGTCCACTGCCTTTTTTTTTTTTTTTATCACTTTCCTTTTTCTCTTTTTCTTCTTTGTGGAGCCAAACTACACTAGGACATTGAAAAGCAACTGCATACTTTGGAACATTTTAAAAATTACTGTGCATACCCAGGCAAAGGCTCATGCTCAGAAAACACCTGAAGAGAATTTAAGTTTACACCTCAGGTTGATTATCAGCACAGAGACAGCCTACAGAAATTGAAAACAAGTCCTGGAGAAAGAGGAGAATCTGATTTTCTGAGCTGCCACATTATTAGTTCAGATGTCCAGTTTTCAACAACAACAACAAAACTACGGGGCATACAATTAAATTGGAAAGTATGGCCCATTTACAGGGAAACAAAAAACACAAACACAAAAGAGGAACTATCCTTGAGAAAGACTTCATAGCAGATCTACCTAATAAAAAAAGACTTTAAAACAGCTCTCCTAAAGATACTCAAAGAACTAAAGGAGGGAATCACTTCCAAGATGGCTATATAGAAACAGCTCTGGTCTACAGCTCCCAGCAAGACTGATGCAGAAGACGGGTAATTTCTGCGTTTGCAACTGAGGTACCTAGTTCATTTCACTGGGACTGGTTGGACAGTGATTGCAGCCCACGGAGGGCAAGTAGAAGCAGGGCGGGGCATCGCATCACCTGGGGGGTGGAAGGGGTTGGGAGATTTCCCTTTCCTAGCCAAGGGAAGCCATGAGTGGCTGTACCTGGATGAATGGTATACTCCTACCCAAATACTGCACTTTTCCCATGGTCTTGACAACCGGCAGACCAAGAGATTCCATCCTGTGCCTGTCTTGGTGGGTCCCATGCTCACAGAGCCTTTCTTGCTGCTAGGACAGCAGTCTGAGTTTGACCTGCGATGCTGGAGCTTTGCAGGGGGAGGGCTGTCCACTATTGCTGAGGCTTGAGTAGGCAGTACTATGCTCATAGAGTATAGTAAACAAAGCGGCAGGGAAGCTTAAACTGGGTGGAGCCCACTGCAGCTCAGCAAGGCCTACCTGCCTCTCTAGATTCCACTTCTGGGGGCAGGGCATACCTGAACAAAAGGCAGCAGACAGCTTCTGCAGACTTAAACATCCCTGCCTGACAGCTCTAAAGAGATCAGTGGTTTCCCAGCACAGTGTTTGAGCTCTGATAATGGACAGACTGCCTCCTCAAGTGGGTCCCTGACCCCCATGTAGCCTGACTAGAAGACACCTCTCAGTAGGGGCTGATAGACACCTCATACATGTGGCTGCCCCTCTGGGACAAAGCTTCCAGAGCAAGGATCAGGCAGCAATATTTGCTGTTCTGCAACCTCCACTGGTGATACCCAAGCAAACAGGTTCTGGATAGGACCTCCAGAAAACTCCAACAGACCTGCAGGTGAGGGGGACTGTCTGTTGGAAGGAAAACTAACAAACAGAAAGGAATTGCATCAACATTCACAAAAAGGGCATCCACACCAAAATTCCAACTGTAGGTCACAAACATAAAAGACCAAAGGTAGATAAAACCACAAAGATGGGGACAAACCAGAGCAGAAAAGCTGAAAATTCCAAAAACCAGAACACCTCTTCTCCTCCAAGGGAACACAACTCCTTGCCAGCAAGGGAACAAAACTGGAAAGAGAATGAGTTTGACAAGTTGACAGAAGTAGGCTTCAGAAGGTCAGTAATAACAAACTTTTCTGAGCTAAACGAGCATGTTCTAACCTATCGCAAGGAAGCTAAAAATGTTGAAAAAAGGTTAGATAAATGGCTAACTAGAATAACCAGTGTAGAGAAGAGCTTAAATGACCTGATGGAGCTGAAAACCACAGTACGAGAACTTCATGAAGCACACACCAGCTTCAATAGCTGATTTGATCAAGTGGAAGAAAGGATATCGGTGATGGAAGATCAAATTAATGAAATAAAGTGGGACAACAAAATTAGAGAAAAAAGAATGAAAAGAAATGAACGAAGCCTCAAGAAATATGGGACTATGTGAAAAGATCAAATCTATGTACAAGATTCTATGTACTCAGTAAAAGACATCTATGATTGCATTAAAACCTCATAACACTGAGAAGTGTGTTTGCACCTCCTCTTACAAATGAACAATTTATGTTAGGAGAGATTAGGTAATTCACCCAAAACAAAATAGCAAGAAGGAGACAGAGACAGGATTGGGTTTGGAGATCCAGCTAAACTGAGGACACTAGAATTGGGAAAATTGCTGTAAGAGAGGCTCGTGAGAGAAGGAGGTTGGTAGGAGAAATTACAGATTTGGGAAATTAAGAATGATTTCACCTAATTTTGCAGCAAAACAACTAATATTTAGGTCCCCCTTTAAAATGAACTCACTTATGAGTTCATTCAAATTATGTAAATGGCCTGTGGCTCATACCCTAGACTTGGCTATCTGTGAGTATTCAACAGCATAAATCCGTTTAAATGCCATCACATGCAAAGAAACACTGTTCCTTCCAAGAGACCAGATTTAGCCATAATTTCATTTCATTCATTCATTTGTGCAGTTACACATTTACTCTTTCAAATATTTGATTTTCCAGTAAATGTCAGACACTGGGGCTATAGAACCAAAGGTGTCATGCTCTGTCCCAGACCTGGAGGAACATCCAAACTTACTAGAAGCAGTAGTCAAGAGAATAGACCCAGACAAACACAGAGCCATACCCACGTGTCTCCAATCCTAACATCTCTTCTGTGCATTAAAGGTCAGCTCAACAAAATCCAACTCTTGGAAAGTCTTTGTGAAGTGTAAACACTTGCAAAACTCTCTCTTCCACACATTGTTAAGCCAACTGAATCATTTAACCACAGGTTCTCAGGATGATTTCCTGGTAAGTTAGAATATCTTTTTAAGCATCAATCAGTTTCTCTCAGTCTTCTCTCAACTAGAAATTATGGCATTAATTAAAACGAGGAAAATCAATGGAAAACATGTATGTTCCTTTACATCAATTCACTAGCCATTATAGTTACTTTTCAGCTTATTCAATGAGAAATAAAAACCTATCACAAAATTTAAAAAATTGATTAGATATGTGGAAAGAGGTTTTTTTTGTTTGTTCATTTTGTTTTCTTCAATAATCTTAAAGCTTTTCAGGATAAGAAAAATTTAGGTTTCAAGTTGCCTCAACTCTAAATCTGAACTTGTGAAATTCAATTTTCCTCTAAATCACAGGCCCAACTCCTTTCCATTCCCTTTAAGACAGGGATAAAATGATTAAGTAAACCCCTAAACTTAAGGGTTTGCTGTCATGACGTTTTTCCTGAGGTAAGGGCGAAAAATGTGAAAAAGAGTATAAGTCCTTAATTGCATGCACAGTCAGGAGACAAAACATTGTATAAATGTAAGTTGGCCGATACTTTGGTTACTTTTCTTGCCTTCTGAAAATGCAATAAAACTGCACTAAAGAAGCAAAGGGGAGAAATGACTTCTTGCATACAAATTTCTCACTTTCCAAAGACTGGCCAGAAAATCAGCTGTTTTTATCTGTGTTCATATCTCTCAACCATTTAGATACTTATTATATTTTTCATAACCTTGAAGATATTTCATAAGAAACAGAAATGCTAACAAAGAAACTTAAACAAATTAAATGGAACCTACTCTTTGACATGCAAATGTGTTTTAGTTTTGCCCCGCTAGGTCGTATGTTTCATTATGATTAAAAATGTCAAACAATATTTCGCCTGCTGGGAGTGTAGGTTTTACTTCTACTTTTCAATCTTACTCAAACCTCCTTACTGAATAATTTATGAGGTACAGCAGCCTTTGGTTGCTTTTCTAAAATTACAAACTATGAACCCCATGGTGGCATTTTGCTAAATGGTTTTGCACATATTGGCTTTTGAACATTTACAGAATAAAAGTACACAACAAGAATATCTTTTAGATGATTATTCTCTTATGTGCAACTTTCAGGAAAGAAAATAATCTGGCTACATCAATAGAGCAATTGAGTGAGTCAAATGTTCTGTCTACTCAATTCATGAGTTTGTCTTTCATTTTGGGTGATGTAATCCTCAAATACTTATCAGTCTCTCTCATTCCTCACTAACACTCTTCCCCTCAACCTACCTTTTGCTGAAAAACTCATTGATTAGGAGTTATGTGGAGAGCACTTACTAGCTGAAAGCCAAAGTAGTATATTGAAGCCACCTGCTTTCTCTCTAACTACTTCCTCTGGTGTTCTGTGAGCTTAAATGAGCTTGCCAGGGGTGTTTTCAGTGTGCCAAGGTCACTGGAAAAATAATTCCCTTTGTAATATGAAATACTTAAAGGGCACTCATGAGAGAAATGGAACAACCTATTTGGGGAAATCAAGACGGTTGGGGACACTGAGGTTTTACAACTGGGGTTTTAAATAGGTATGTTTTGTTCAATAACTTTTTAGAATAATAGACTACCATGGTCGTATGTTCTTGTCCATCCAAAACAGCAGTTGAGAAGATCTAGTGAGATAATATACGCTTACTGTAGGTCCCATCCCATGGAAAATGTCCAGTATGTTTGTATTAATTTTCCCTTTATGTGAGAGTCACTGTAAACATGCCAAGGGGAGCAGGGCTTTCTTTAGGAGGAACTCTGTATTAGAAAACTTACTTTAAAAAAGGAAGATGAGAATTTTAGCATCATAGCCATGATTGACAAATGGGAGACTCTACTTTATACCCATTAGGATGGCTATAATCAAAAAGAGCCAAAATTAAAAAGTGATGCTGAATATGGGAAGAAATTGAAACTCATATACATTGCTAGTAGGATTATAAAATGATGTGGTCACTTTAGAAAACAGCTTGGCGGTTTCTCAAAATGTTAGATATAGAGTTCCTCTATGACCCAGCAATTTCACTTCTAGGTATATAATCAAGAGCACTAGGAGATATACCTAATGCTAAATGACAAGTTGATGGGTGCAGCACACCAACATGGCACATGTATACATATGTAACAAACCTGCATGTTGTGCACATGTACCCTAAAACTTAAAGTATAATAATAATAAAATAAAAATTAAAAAAAGAGTAATGAAAACATATGTCCACACAAAAACTTGTACAGGAATATTTATAACAGCACTATTCATAATAACCAAAAAGTAGAAACAACCCAAATGTTTATCAACTGATGACTGGATAAACAAAACGGTATATTCATATAACAGAGGATTATTTGGCCATTTGAAAATAATGAAATGCTGATAAATGCTACGACATGGATGAACTTTGAAAACATTATGATAAATAAAAAGTCCAGATACCAAAGACGACATATTATTTGATTCTATTTGTATGAAATGTCCAGAATAGGAAAATTTGTAAAGACAGAGGATGCCTGATTGGTTGCTTCAGACTGGGGGATGGAACGTGACTGCAAATGGTACAGGGGTTTTCTGTTGGGTGATGAGAATGTTCTAAAATTACTGGTGATGGTTGCACAACTCAGTGAATATATTAAAATCACTGAATTGTGTACTTTAAAGGGATAAATTTTATAGTATGTGAATTATATCTTAATAAATACCTTAAAAAATAATAACTAGATAAGAACCAATTCACAGGGTCCCAGAATGGGAGATATTACATACATGTGCTGTGGTATCTTATACATTAAAGTAGTATATCAATTTGAAAAGTAATTTTTTCTATCAAAAGTCAAATCAGGCCAAATTAAAGACGTTTAGTTTATTGCACATATAAAAGAACAGTTTGAGAACTGAAAAACTACGAACTGAAAAGTGGTAAGAAGCCTGCTCACAGCAGTTACACAGTTACAGTTCATAGCAAATAAGGGAGAATGTATTTTGACCTTTTTAAAAAATACATTAGCATTGTGTGTTACATATTAGCATTCTTTTTTTTTTTTTTTTTTTGAGATAGAGTCTCATTCTGTTACCCAGGCTAGCATGTAGCATGCAAGAGCAAGATCATAGCTCACTGCAGTCTCAACTTCCCAGGTTCAAAGAATTCTCTCACCTCAGGCTCCAGAGTAGATGGGACTACAGCACCAATCACCATGCCTGGCTAATTTTGTTGATTGACATGGAGTCTCACTGTGTTGCCCAGGCTAGTTGTGAACTCCTGGGCTCAAGTGATCCTTCCATTTTGGCCTCCCAAAGTGCTGGGATTACAGGCATGAGCCAGTGCACCAAGTCCACTAAGCATTCTTTTTTAGGTAAGCCGACTGTTTAAGCAGCTCTGTCTATAGCTAACTGTCTTAATTTCACTGAATCATGCTTATAAGAACTTAAAACTTCCTTTCTTTATTTCATTTATGATTAGAGCTGGCATTCCAGTAAAATCAGAATGACTCATGTTTTGGTTACCTGGTTTAGAGCAGTTGGCCTTGGGGTATATCCAAACTATGGCCTCCATTTTTTCTTTAATTTTTTAATTTTTTATTATACTTTAAGTTCTGGGATACATGTGCAGAATGTGCAGGTTTGTTACACAGGTATACATGTGCCATGGTAGTTTGCTGCACCCATCAATCCATCTACATTAGGTATTTCTCCTAATGCTATCCCTTGCCTAGCCCCCCCACCCTCCAACAGGCCCCTGTGTGTGATGGTCTCCTCTCTGTGTTCATGCATTCTCATTGTTCAACTCCCACTTATGAGTGAAAACATGCAGTGTTTGTTTTTCTGTTCCTGTGTTAGTTTGCTGAGAATGAAGGTTTCCAGCTTCATCCACGTCTCCACAAAGGACATGAACTCATCCTTTTTTATGGCTAACGCTCCTTTCTCTGTATAATACATCTTGAGACAGTCTTAAGAATCTACCTTGGAGAAAGTGTCACAATAAACTACTATGTCTCTCCAAATACTGACTTTGACCTCTTTCAAATGGTCAGAACTGAGTACTTGATAACCTTTCATGCTCAGCATGAGGACCTGAGGAACCTCAATGAGTATTACAGTTGTGGATCTGCAAGGCCAAGTTCAGTGACAGACAGAGCTCATTCTGTGCTTCTCACTTTTTCTTGTGTCTCAGGATCAACTCCCTGGCCTGTGACCCAGATAAAGAAAGTTTACTCTCTTTAGAGAAACAGAGAGAGGAAGAGGAGAAGGAGAAGGAGGAGAAGGAGGAGGAGAAGAAGGGAGGAAGAGGGTAGGCAAGGGACGGAGAGGGAGAGGGAGGAGGAGGGTTGGCAAGGGAGGGAAAAGCAGAAGGGAAGGGAGGGAAAATGAGAAGAAAGAAAGAAACAATGAAGGGAGGGAGGAAGAAAAGGAGCCGTGGCATTCACACAGTGGTAGTAGCCACCTTCTTCATGTTTTATTTTGTTTTGTGTTGTTTTATTTTCTTTAGCTTTAGCTTTTAGTAGAAGAAAACTGAAGGCATGTTTTTCTTTCACTCTCACCTTTTACTCTTTCTATTCCCATCTCCCATCCACCTGGTATGACTTATCTCTTGTAGTTCCAGAGTCTGGTACCTTTATGCTGACTGGACTCTAACATGATAGCTGGTTGTGGAGAACATACAGGCATGGTACCTGTAAGCCTCCCATCACCCTGTCACAAAGTACTTACTGTGTATTTTTACTACTTTGGGGAAAACTCATTAGCAAAGGATTGTTGCTGCAAAGTCTGGAAATTGTGTCTTTCTGTGCATTCAAGATAACCTCAAATGATGCAAGAACCCAAACATTGATAAAAATAACAATGAAACTAAACACCCATTTAACATTTATCATATACAGGAGTTTGTTCTGTGTTGTCTGTTTATTAACTCAAGTAATCCTCATACAGCCTTATGACATGGATACATATTCATTTCTATTTTACAGATAAGAAAGTTGAAGCGTAGCAAAGTAAAAGACCAAGGTCACACAGTGATAAAGCAGGATTTGAACCTAGGCAGTCTGATCCTAGAATCTGGGGTCTTTGCTCCTGAGCTAGCAGTGCCCCAGCCTGACTGTGCAAATTATCATTAATTGAGAAATTTTTTAGATGATTAATGCCAGGATTATTCTCCCAATTTAATAAGACTTTTTGGAACCCTATGCATAAGTTAATTTTTAAAAGCTTCCTCAGGTGATGATAATGGGTAATAAAGGTTAAGAGCCATTGCTGTGAACTGAATCACCTAAATGAAGAAAGTTTGTCCTTTACAATCATTTTAATTATTTTGTTTAAATAAATGCAAAGTCTCAGTTTGGAGCTATTATGTCAAGTTAGGTTTGATAACATTATTTTATTTTCATTGTATTTATTGTATTTATTTTTACAGTTATTATCTATATGTAGCAGATAAGAAATATATAGATGTATACAGATATATTGTTAAATATAGGTATATGAAACAAAGATAGGGCAAATATTGAAAATAAACTTAGTTTAGTGAGCTAAACTAAGGTGGTTTATAGTGGGAGAATTAAGAGCAATAACATCAAAATGCAGAACTGGACGTAGAAACCCTGAAATCAGATACTAATGTGCCTCTAATCCTCAATCAGCCCCTTTGCACCTCTGGACATCAGTCTTTAATGCCAAGCGGACACCCAAGGTGATCCACTTCGAGTTTCCACTTGAATGGTCTGCTATTTAACTTCTTCACGGCTATGTAACACAGAGTGGGTGCTCAACTGTTAGTGAATTTAAGAAAAAAAAAAGCGAGAGAGAGAGAGAGAGAGAAAAAAAAAAGGCCAGTGGGAAGATAGGAAGGAAAGATAAAAAGTTAAGGAATAACTTCACAAAATATATCGCCTTTCTCAGGGAATATATATATATATATATATATATAGAGAGAGAGAGAGAGAGAAAGAGAAAGGCATATATATATATATGTGTGTGTATATATATAAGAAAGGCATATAGATAGATAGAGATATCTCTCTCTCTATATATATATAGATATCTATATATCTATATATATAGATATAGATAGATAGATAGATAGATAGATAGATAGATAGATAGAGAAATCAGTACATTAGGCCAGAAGAATAAATCTTTATGTGGAATTTCAGTCACCAAGGATAAGTAGGTGATGAAAATAATTTTAAAAGAGTTTCCTAATAGCCCTCAGATGGCCCCAGGTTGAATGACTTGCCTTTTTCAGGCATTTTCTTTTTTCTGCCTCTTCTCTAGCTAAATGAATATACAATTTCTGCTTTCATTCTCACCCAGCATTAACATGACACTAGTAAGTACTATTCTGACAACCCAGGATTTGCCTCTACTTTGTAGAAGTTAATGCTCTGGTATAGCCACAATCTTGATTTCTGAAGGCAGAAAATACGTCTGGAGGTCTTAGCAAACTCACAGCTTAGACCCAACCCTGACTTTCAACTCACCCCTTCCCCAGCCAAAGCCCTTGGATCATAGAGCATGGATAGAGGCCTATGGCGTTTTCTTCCCAGTCCTCAGCAGACATATTACATCAGGAGTGGTCTGTTGTGTTTACAGCTGGTAACACTGGCTCCAGTAAGGCTGAAGGCAGAGAAAGAAGGTTGAAAGCTGTTGTAGTATCCAGGCAAGAAATATAGCAGGTGACAAATCTTTTAATGTGTGAGTATGTTTGTGTGTGCTGATGTACGTAGGAGGTGGAGGTGTAGGCAGAGTGACATATTGTGAAAATAAATAAATGTATAATCAACAGGAGTCAGTGATTAATTTAGAAAGAAGGAGGAGAAAAGAGGGTTTCTTAGTTGATTTTATACTATTATGACAAAATGTCTAAGACACACTTATAAAGAACCAAAATTTATTTTTTTAAACCTACAAATTTATTTTCTTATAATTCTGGAGGCTGGGAAGTCCAAGATCAAGGCACCATCAGATTCTGTTGTCTGGTGAGGAATACTCTGCTTCCAAGATGACACCTTGAAAGCTGAGTCATCCAGACAAAAGGAACGCCATGTCTTTACACAGTAGAAGGCAAAAAGGGAAAAGGGGACCCATTCTGTGTCCTCACACGGAAGAAAGCAGAAGGGCAAAAGGGATGAACTTCCTCCATCTAGCCCTTTTATAAAGTTGCCTAATCTCATTCACGAAGGCAGAGCCACACCATTCAAAGGCCATGCCTCATGGTACTATTGAACTGGGAATTAGGTTTGAGCATGAATTTTGGAGATGACAAAAACATTCAAGCCATAGCAGAAGGTCTCTGGCCTGAATAGCCAAGGAGATGGTGATGTCACTAATGAGATGATGAATCCTAAGAAGGAGGTGTTTTGAGGAGCTCCCTGGAAAGCTCCATGAATCAGAGGAGGCTGTAGGATTTTGGGCTGAGAGTGAGCTGCAGCAGTTAAAAATTCCACGTGGAGATAGCCTTTTAAAACCAGCCATTTTAATTCAAAACAGCAAAAACATAGGATTCAAAGCAGGAACATGGAAGGAATGCATGACATGACATATGAAATGAAGACCTTTCATAAGCACAGCCAATTAGAAGAGGAAGAGACTAAGGTGAAGGAAAGAAAAAAAATCAATAAAGAAATACAATTTTCCACAACTGTCACTCTAGCCAGGAAGGCCCATGGAAACGAATTTTGATTAAGTGCAGTAATCCTCTGAAGCAAAATGAGTCACTGACCCCTACTATTAGGTTGGTGCAAAAGTAATTGCAGTTTTTGTCATTATTTTTACCTGGCAAAAACTGCAATTATTTTTGCACCAACCTAATAGAAGCTGGTTTTCTCTGAATCTATCAACTTCAGATGAACAATTTTATGGTAGAATATAATGAGTTTGAGATGATTTGTTTAAATGCCATGTGAATCACTATTCGATGATTTGAGGCATCATCTCAGACCACCTCCCATCTCCAAGCTGTCATAAACCACCCTATCGCATGGCAGAGTTTAGCTTTTAAATCACATCCAGAGGGGGTTGCACAAATGCAGACCAATACCTTAAAGATTACTCTGATGTTTACATGTGAACTTAGTAGTGTGCCTAGTTGGACATGATGTGAGGGCAAGAGAAATAGGCCCATCTATTCTGCAAGATTTGAAAAGAGGTAGAGCTGCTGAGATTGAACAAGTGTTTTGGGCCAACTAGAAATTCAAATGTCAAGTAAGCTGTAATGGCAGGCCCTAAAATAGCAACTCTGACCATAGATGGAAGGACAGTCAAATGAGAATAGTACTAAAAGTGCAATTGAACATTTACTAGACTTCGTAGCAACATTTGCACCACAGAGAAAAGTCAGCATCAGCATCCTAAAGCAAAACGCTCATGACACATGAATTAAGAATGTTTGCACAGCCAGGTGCCAATGACTAAAGTCTGCAACAGAAAAAAAGAATGAGCAAATACAAGGTAAATCATTTATTATGAGGGAGACAGCCTGCTTAAAGTTATAAATGGTCATTATTAAAAGGGGCTTTGTGTGTCCTTACTTGTATATTAATTTCATACATTTCACAGCAGGAACACAATTAGTTTCTGCTTCTATAATCAAAAATATTAGGTAATTAAATTAACTTTCACAATACAGTCTAACCATGTTCCTAATACAATAATATACTGAATGTTCTCCTCTCACTCATTGTATTACTTTACTGTACGTTCTTTTCTTCTGTAGACATTAACTGGGTTTCATATTTATTTGCAACGTTTTGAAAGCCCTGCTTAATGATAAGCTGAGTATTTTTCCTTAAATTGAAATTTGTTGAATGTTATTCAAATCATCCAACCATAAAATGAAAATGAAATTATATCTGTGGAGATCAGCTTGAACCGCTTTCATATCTTTACTAAAATAACATCCAGGTAGCATTTTTAACTTTCCTAACAACATATATACCAAAGCATAATTTGTCACATTTCAGCATCATATGAAGTTATAAACAAAACATTCAAGACTACAGTTAACTGGTTCTCCTTTGAAACCTTATAAGTGAATTCGTTATCTCCAATAATATTATTGTCATCTCAGTTATCTTTCTAAATTGCATTTCTTTTAAGGATAAAGAGAAAACTAAATCGCTTCGGCTTACTGTTAGTATAAGGTAGAAGGCAGTGATTCACTGCAACCTTGGTCAGTAAAGAGGCTCAATTTCCAATACTGTTTTGACTGGCACCAAATAAGTGCAAGAGAAGAGATTGTTTCACAGGGCTAATACATGTATCATACCCTCACGATACAAATCTGATATACTATCACGAATCACTAGCTTTCCTTCTGCTGAGCTAATCTTTTTTTTTTTTTTTTTTTTGAGACAGAATCTCACTCTGTTGCCCAGGCTGGAGTGCAGTGGCGCGATCTGGCTCACTGCAACTTCTGCCTCCTGGGTTCAAGGAATTCTCCTGCCTCAACCTTTCCAACAGCCGGGACTATAGGTGCCCACCACCATGCCCAATTAATGTTTGTATTTTTAGTAGAGAAGGGGTTTCACCATGTTGGCCAGGATGGTCTCCATCTCTTGACCTTGTGATCTTCCTGCCTTAGCCTCCCAGATTAGCTGGGAAACTAATCTTTTTTACTCCTAATCATATATATGATGGTACTCCATGTTGACAGATAGTGTAAGAAAAGCCAACCTTAAGAACTATTTTTCAAATCCTTCAGAGGGTAAATCAACTTATTTTCCCAAGAATTTTTTTCAAGATTTTTTTCAAGGGCACAAATGATTGTGAATGGTCTAACATAGTTTTCTCAAATTGGTCCATATCAATCTGCCTATTTGCAGAAAGATAAGTAAATGGCAAGATATTTACACACGGCAAGATGGCAGAAATAGAAATAAAACAAGGACAAGAGATCAAGACAGAGTGACAGACAAGAAACTAAACCTTGACAGGGACATGGAAATGTATGTACATAAGTGAATAACTTGTCCCCTTAGTTCCATTCTTCCATTTTTAGCTTAGTTCCATGGGCAGGACAAGAATTATGGAGAAAGAATGGAGTTTGAATCTTGGCCAATCACATATTAACTATGTCTTTAGGCAAGTCACTTAACTTCTCTGAGACTCATGTTTCCCATCTATACAAAAAGACATACAGCTAGTTCACAGGGTAATTATGAAAATAAGCAGAAAATGCAGAAAATGTAGCCTCGCACAGAAGCAATATAGGTCCTGGCCCCACTTTCTCTCAACAAATATGTATTAGCATATTTTTAAACATAGCTCTTTCAAAACGCCTTTCGTGGTACTGGTAGTGAAGGTACTGAGTTTATTTCTCAAGCACGGGTACAAGATTACCTTCAAAACAATTTAGCTCTATTTCCAGACCATGTCCACTTCTAATACTATGCTTGCTCCATCTTCTGCCTGCTTCCCAATGATTCTGGGTTTGTTGTTTATGTAACATGATTATGATTTGTCAGAGAGGATTTTTGGTAGGGCTGTGAACCTTCTATATGAGCATCTGTCTGGCTTGAATCAGAATAGTGAACAACATACAGATGGTCTTCCTGGAGTGGTTTATTACGTTCATTATCTGAACATCACACAGCAGTTTTCCACAGTTGGCTAACACCACTCATGCTCCCCATCTCTCTAATGTGTATTACACATGTTCATAATAGCATTCACTGGCCTTAAACTAGTTTTTTTTCAGCGTGTTTTTTTTTTTCAAATATTTCCTTGTCCCTGTAAGTGTTCTTAAAAGTCACTGTCAGTGTTCATTTAATTTTTTACCTTTTTTCACTTGGCCTAGTACAACCATGTTTCACTCTGCTATATAGTCTGTCTAGCCATTAAATGGCTGCTTGTTATTTCTTCTAATGAATAAACTGTGGCTTACTTCACCATTTTCCTGTTGTTGAACTTCTGAAGCTATTCTAATGGTTTCAGAAATTAAATAATGTGGGACTGAATATCCTTACTCACCACTGCACTCCAGCCTGGGTGACAGAGCAAGACTCCATCTCAAGAAAAAAAAAAAAAAAAGGTCATAAAAGCAACAAGAATTACGGGGGAAAATGGGATTAGTGGCCTGACACTCAAAAACTTCATTAGTGGTTGGGGGGTGGGGGTGGGAAAGATAGGAGCATTCAAAAAGGATAGTAGCACAGTTTTGCATATATAAAATAGTTAAGAAATACATAATCCTTAATAAATGTGACACTTTAAGAGAGCCGAAGTTTGCTTGTGGAAGCAGGCACTTGAAGGGTGTAGCTTGTGAGTAATTGTAAAGTAGTAGAAGGAGTGTTTTCTGAAATCAGACAGAAAGTTATAACACCAGATGTGCATGAATGTGGCTCAAAACACACCTGCAGTGAACTGAGGTAGCTTATAGGTGTTTGAGGTGTATGCATGTATGCTTGTTTTGTATATTTCTACAGAGTCTGTTCAGCTTGGTGAAGCTTTCTAAGTTCACATAGTATTTCACATGAACAAAAATATGCATAGGCAAACACAAAATTTGTGTTGTGCTCAAATCAATCCCTAGTATATCAGTTATTAGAAGAAATTCATGTTTTTAAAATATAATATTATCACAGAAATGACTGCATATACTTCGTCCTCAGAATATATGTATACACACAGTGCATTGGATGGAGCATGGGCCTGACAAAACATTCTCAAGTGAGCCTGCTTTTCTTATGCAATTAACCAATACCCATTTTAAGAAAGCCAGCATTGTTTACTTTTCAAGAAGTAGATGGGATTAATGAATCACTAATTTCAGATTTGATTAAGTTGACTTGGTTGGAATCGGTTAGAGACCAGATAAATTGTAATGCCATCTATTTTTAATTTTGAATCTCTTTGATTAAGGCAAATTTATTTTGCAAATTCGATTTTATTCCGCATTATGTAAAATTGACGCCCATTCCAAGATGGTACTTATGTCACTGAAGTGGGGCAAAGTCTGAAAAGAAATACATTGGGTAGGAACCATCCTGAGCATTATATTTTTCTTCAAGGGTTCAATACCAGCTCGACAGCCATGTGTTTAAAACCAATTGTCAGGAGCCAAATCTCAGAGTGGCCAGTGCTCTATGAGACCCCCAGTCCTGATCCAAATTTTCTCATCTGAAGTTCCCTCTCCCACACTCATTTTAGAAATGGGATGTTCTTACTGAACAGCTACCTTTTTTTTAATTATTATTATTATTTCTGGCTACATTATTTGTCTATGATTTTATTTATCCAGGGTTTTCTTATTTTTTAATTATAGTATATAATATATACATAGTTGAAATAGCAAATTGTATTTATGGGTTTATCAGCCGTGACAATAACAACAGAAACATGGAGAAAAATAAAATACTGCATTGTGACTTCAACCTCTCCCACCAGAACAGAATCTTCCTATCATCATTCTCGCCAATCCCCTAGGCAACAGCGGAGGTATGCTGGGAGACTTCCATATAAGGGTGGGTCTTACTTAAGCTATTAAATAGAGAGGGAGGAACAGGAGCAATAGTCTTTATCTGGAATAAGCAGCACTGCACAGATTATTTTTTCCCTCTTCGTTTCATTCCTGGAGCCAGCCTGAGACAAATACACAGCAGAGCCTGCACAGTCCCTACCCCCACTCTTGGTTTCACTTCCCTGCCCACCAACCCATGTGCCTGCTACCTTTCTTCATATACCTCACAAATCCCTTGTGCCTTAGCCCCACTTCTGTCCCGCTAAGCTTTTAATACTCTCAGTTTCCCCTCATTTTTCTGTATCTCAGCCTTGTCTCGAGTCTTGACACCAAGAAGTGAATGACTGTTAACAACTGTGTTAGAGATAGGATTGCTTAGTGGTTAGCCCAGGACACTTGGGTTTCTGTCCGATCTTTGCAATTTTACTATGGCCTTGGGGAAGTTACTTCACTTTTCTGAGCTTCAGTTACACCATATCCAAAATTAATAAAATAACATTTCGTGATTGCTTTGAGAATAAAATAAGCGATGTCAAAACCTGGCATATAATAAGTATAGAACAAATACTTTCACATCCCTTGTAATTATATTCTTTGGCAAAGAAGAAACACTAAGAATTTAGGTATTAAAAGGTTAATCGTGGCCAGGCACAGTGGCTCACGCCTATAATCCCAGCACTTTGGGAGGCCGAGGCGGGTGGATCACCTGAGGACACGAGTTTGAGACAAGACTGGCCAACATGGAAAACCCCGTCTCTACTAAAAATACAAAAATTAGCTGGGCATGATGGCGGGCACCTGTAATCTCAGCTACTTGGGAGGCTGAGGCAGGAAGAATTGCTTGAACCTGGGAGGCAGAGGTTGCAGTGAGCCGAGATTGTATCATTGCAATCCAGCCTGGGTGACAGAGCGAGACTCTGTCTCGAAAAAAAGAAAAGAAAAGGTTAGTCCTACCCTCTGTAATACAAGTATGTCTCAAGGACAAAAGAAAAAGTTAATTGATGGTTGGGACAGGTTCCAAGACCTTTGCTTTAAAGATTTCAGATAGTCTTTCAGATGAGATGTGATGTGGCCCATAGATAAACCCTGAGACTGATTCAAAAAGACACAAAATCCTGACTCTGCTCTTATTAGTTGCCTGGGACAAGTTACTTAGTCTTTCTATGTTTTGCCTGTAAAATAGTGATGATAAAAATACCTATTTCATGTTGTGTGTGTGTGTGTGTGTACATGCCTAAATGTATGTTATAGATAATTAAATAATGTACTTAAAGTCCTTAGGCCAGAGTCTGCTATGTATCAATACGTATTTTCATATTTATTATTTTGATGATGATGATAAAGATAATGATATCATGAAGCATAAAAAATTACCAAGACTTCAAACAGGCTTAAGATGTCTTCAAAACATCATGAAAGAGCCTGTTTCTGCAACTGCTATAGACATTTAACCAGACCATTAATACTGATGTATAACATGCTGTGTGAATTTATTTCTCTATCCAAGGATAACCAGATCCATCACCTGTTAACACAACATTAAATGTTTTGAAAGGTTGTCAGAATAATTCTCTGAGTAAAATGCTTACTGAACTTTCTTTCATTTCAGTGCTTCAGGTAGTAATGGCGCCAACATAAATTTAGTCATGGATAACTTCAAATATTTACGATGGTCCCCTGAGACACCACCTGAAATGAAGTCTCAGGTAAATGACATTATAGAGGACAAAAATGTTAACTGTTTACAATAGCTTTTTAAAAAGCAGTTAATCTTTAAGGAAGGCACAGGGAATATTTCCAAAGCAGACTGATTTTTGGAGTAGATAAATACTAACTGCAAATAAAAACTAGAGATTTTTTTCTGTCCACCTTCAGGATCCTGTGTTTCCTGCACAGTCCACAAAGCACGATGTTGAGTCACCTGCTCTCAGAGTCCATGACAGGTCTGTACAAAACCCCTAACAGATAAATCAAGCCCAACCTCCCTGTCTTGTGGATTATTTGAGAATAGAACTGGAAAAATATGTCAATAGGATAAATACATTGCATTGAAATCATTCTCTCCACCTTAACTAAGTAAGTGTTTTGCCTACTAAATATATCTGTTAAATAGATTGAATTATTTGTTTCCTAAGTTGACTTTCTAAATTATATTTTTCTCCTCATGAAAATATATACAAATTCGGCAATTATTTATGTTGAATATTCTCTTCACATACCTGGCATATTCTCAAACCTCAGAGAAAATCTTCCATTTGAGGTAATGTTCTAGCTTCTGTGGCTAGAGATACAATTCCCTTATCTGTTACCACCTAATTCTCTGCCTGGCCTAAAGGCAGACATCATCTGTTGTAGAACAATCCATATGTAGGTCTTAGAGCTATACTAGCCCTGTTCACACATATTTCCCATAGATAGCATTATGTTTTCATTATGACTTTATTTACTTCTAGAAAATAAAAGCATACATACAAAACATCATTATGTGATGTCCAAACTTAATATTGTAGTACAAATAATAACTTGGAAACTTATTTGCTTCTTCTCAGCAGGTAAGCAATACTAGTCCAATGCCAACAAGCCACTTGTTCCTCCCAGCACAAATTTTAACCACCTTCCACCCTGTATTAGTCTGTTCTCACACTGCTATAAAGAACTACCTGAGACTGGGTAATTTATAAAGAAAAGAGGTTTAACTGACTCACAGTTCTGCAGGATATACATGAAGCATGGCTGAGGAAGCCTCAGGAAATTTACAATCATGGTGGAATGCAAAAGGCATGTCTTACATGGCCAGAGTAGGAGGAAGAGAGATCAGGGGGAAATGCTACACACTTTTAAAGAAACAGATCTTGTGAGAACTCACTCACTATCGTGAAAACGGCAAGGGGGGGGATATCTGTCCCCATGATTTAATCACCCGCCACCAGGCCACTGCTCCAACATTGGGGATTATAATTCTACATGATATTTGGGTGAAGACACAACTCCAAACCATGTCTGTCTGTCCCGGGCCCCTTCCAAGTCTCATGTCTTTTTCACATGTCAAAATATAATCATTCCTTCTCAACGGTTCCCCAAAGTTTTAACTCATTCCAGCATTAACTCAAAAGTCCAAAGTGTCACCTGAGACAAAGCTAGTCCGTTTCCCCTGTGAAACTATAAAATAAAAAACAAGGGTTGGGCACAGTGGCTTATGCCTGTAATCCCAGCACTTTGGGAGGCCAAGACAGATGGATCATTAGGTCAGGAGTTCGAGACCATCCTGGCCAACATGGTGAAACACCGTCTCTAGTAAAAACACACACACAAAAAAATTAGCTGGGTGTGGTGGTGCGGACCTGTAATCCCAGCTACTTGGAAGGCTGAGGCAGGAGAATCGCTTGAACTTGGGAGGCAGAGATTGCAGTGAGCTGAGATTGTGCCACTGCACTCCAGCCTGGTGACAGAGCAAGACTCTGTCTCAAAAACAAAAAACAAAAACAAAAAAACACAATTTCATTACTTCCAAGATACAGTGGGGGTAGAGGAATGGGGTAAATACTCCCTTTCCAAAAGGGAGAAATTGGCCAAAACAAAGGAGCTACAGGGCCCATATAATTCCAAAATCCAGCAGGGCAGTCATTAAATAAAGCTCCAAAATAATCTCCTTTAAGTCCGTGTCTCACACAGGCCACACTGATACAAGGGTTGGGCTCCCAAGCCTTTGAACAGCTCTGCTGCTGTGGCTCTTCAGGGTACAGCCCCTGAGGCTGCTTTCGCAGGCTGGCATTGAGTGTCTGGCTTTTCCAGGTGCATGGTGCAAGTTGTCAGTGTATCTACCATTCTGGGGTCTGGAGGACAGTGGCCTTCTTCTCACAGTCCCACTAGGCAGCCTAATAGTGGGAGCTCTGTGTGGGGGCTCCAACCCACATTTCCCCTCTGCACTGCCCTAGTAGAGGTTCTACATGACAGCTTCACCCCTGCAGCAGCTTCTGCCTGGATATTCAGCTGTTTACATTCATCCACTGAAATCTAGTCAATGGCTCCTCATATGGTTTGGCTGTGTCTCCCACTTAAGTCTCATCTTGAATCTTCTTCTTTATAAATTACCCAGTCTCAGGTATGTCTTCATCAGCAGTGTGAAAATGGGCTAATAGAGTAAGTTGGTACCAGTAGAGTGGGGCACTGCTGTAAAGATTCCCAAAAATGTGGAAGTGACTTTGGATCTGTGTAACAGGCAGAGGTTGGAACAGTTTGGAGGGCTCAGAAGAAGACGGGAACATGTGGGAAAGCTTGGAACTTTATAGAGACTTGTTGAATGGCTTTGACTGAAATGCTGATAATGATATGAACAATGAAATCCAGGTTGAGGTGGTCTCAGATAGTGATGAGGAATTTGTTGGGAACTGAAGTAAAGGTGACTCTTGCTATGCAAAGAGACTGACGGTATTTTGCCCCACCCTAGAGATCTATGGAACTTTGAACTAGAGGGAGTTGATTTAGGGTATCTGGCAAAAGAACATTCTAAGCAGCAAAGCA
Source organism: Pan troglodytes (assembly GCF_028858775.2). Taxonomy (NCBI): domain Eukaryota; kingdom Metazoa; phylum Chordata; class Mammalia; order Primates; family Hominidae; genus Pan; species Pan troglodytes. The sequence goes on from NC_072406.2 coordinate 120,823,563, forward strand.
TTCAAGATGTGACTTGGGTGCTGTTAAAAGCATTCAGTTATAAAAGGGAAACAGAGCATAAAATTTCAAAAAATTTGTAGCCTGAAAATGCAATTAAAAAAGAAAAAAAAAATTCCTGAGTAAAAATTCAAGCCAGCTGCAGAAATTTGCATAAGTAACAAGGAGCCAAATGTTAATGACCAAGAAAATGGGGAAGATGTCTCCAGTACATGTCAGAGACCATTGCCATAGGCCCTCCTATCACAGGCCTGGAGGCCTAGGAGGAAAAATGGTCTCATGGGCATGGCCCAGGGCCCCCCTGCTGTGTGCAGCCTAGGGACTTCGTTCCTTGAGTGCCAGCCACTCTAGCCATGGCTAAAAGAGGCCAAGGTACAACTCAGGCTTGGCTTCAGAGGTTGCTAGCCTCAAGCCTTGGCAGCTTCCATGTGCTGTTGAGCCTGCAGGTACACAGAAGTCAAGAACTGAGGTTTGAGAACCCATCGAGGTCAGAGCCTCCACACAGAATCTCCACTGGGACAGTGCCTAGTGGAGCTGTGAGAAGAAGGCCGCCACCCTATAAACCCCAGAATCATAGATCCACTGACAGATTGCACTGTGTACCTGGAAAAGCCACAGACACTCAATGCCAGCCCATGAAAGAAGCTGGGAAGGAGGCTGTACCCTGAAAAGACACAGGGCCAAAGGCCCAAGTCCATTGGAACCCATCTCTTGCATCAGTGTGATCTGGATGTAAGACATGCAGTCAAAGGAGATCATTTGGGAGCTTTAAGATTTGTCTGCTCTGGATTTTGGAGTTGCATGTAACTTTTAGCCCCAGGTTTGGCCAATTTCTCTCATTTGGAATGGGTGTATTTATCCAATGCCTGTACCACCATTGTGTCTAGGAAATAACTAACTTGCTTTTGATTTTACAGGCTCATAGGGAGAAGGGACTTGCCTTGTCTCAGATGAGACCTTGGACTGTGGACTTTTGAGTTAATGCTGAAGGAATGATTGGTTTTGAAATATGAGGACATGAGATTCGGGAAGGGCCAAAGGCAGAATGATATGGTTTGGCTATGTCTCCACCCAAATCTCATCTTAAATTGCAGCTCTCTTAATTCCCATGTGTTTTGGGAGGGACCCAGTGGGAGATAATTGAATCATGGGGGTGGTTCCCCTCACACTGTTCTCATGGTAGTGAATAAGTCTCATGAGATCTGATGGTTTTACAAGGGGAAACCTCTTTCACTTGGCTCTCATTCTCTCTTGTTTGCTGTCATGTAAGACATGCTTTCACCTTCTGCCATGATTGTGAGGCCTCCCCAGCCACATGGAACTGTGAGTACATTAAATATCCTTTTCTTTATAAATTACCCAGTCTCGAGTATGTCTTTATCAGCAGTATGAAAACAAACTAATACAGATCCCAAGCTACAACTCTTGCCTTCTCTCTACCCACAAGCCTAACACTATGTGGAAGCCACCTAAGCTTTTGGCTTGCACCCTCTGAAGCAACGGCTCAAGCTATACATTGGTCCCTTTTAGCCACTGCTGGAGCTGTAGCAGCCACGATAGAGGGTGCCATGTCCTGATGCTGCACAGAGCAGTGGGCCCTGGGCCTGGCCCATGAAACTGTTCTTCCCTCCTAGGTCTCTGGGCCTGTGATGGAAGGGCCTGCCATGAAGGTCTCTGAAATGCCTTCAAGGCATTTTTCCCATTATCCTAGTTGTCAACATTTGGCTCCTCTTTACTTGTGCAAATTTCTGCAGCTTTCTAGAATTCCTCTCCACAAAATGAGTTTTCTTTTCTCCCATATGACCAGGCTGCACATTTTTCAAACTTGTATGCTCTGCTTCCCTTTTAAAAATAAGTTTCAATTTTATATCATTTTTTGACTCACAAATTTGAGCATAGGATGCTAGAAGCACCCAGGCCACATCTTGATTGTATTGCTGCTTATAAATTTCTTCCTTCAGATACTCTAAATCATCTCTCTCAAGTTCAAAGTTCCACAGATCTCTAGCACGGAAGCACAGTGCCTCCAACCTCTTTGCTAATGCATAACAAAGTGGCCTCTGCTCCAGTTCCCAGTAAGTTCTTCATCTTCATCTAAAACCACCTTAGCATGGATTTCATTGTACATATCACTATCAGCACTTTAATTACAACAAATTAACAAGTCTCTAAGAAACTCCAAACTTTCTCTCATCTTCCTTTCTTCTTCTGAGCTCTCCAAACTGTTCAAAGCTCTGCCCGTTATCCAGTTCCAAAGCTGCTTCTACATTTTCAGGTATCTTTGAAGCAATGCCCCACCATCTGTACCAATTTAGTTTATTTTCACATTGCTATAAGGATACCTGAGATTGGGTCATTTAAAATGAAAATATGTCTAATTGACTCCTAGTTTTTCAGGCTGTACAGGAAGCATGGCTGGGGGGGCCCAGGAAACTTACAATCATAATAGAAAGCAAAGGGCTCATCTTATATGGCAGAGCAGGAGGAATAGAGAATAGGGGGAGGTGGCACACACTTTTAAACCACCAGATATCATGAGAACTCACTCGCTCTCATGAGAACAGCAAGGGAGGAATCCACCCCCATAATCTAATCACCTTCCAACAGGCCCATCCTCCAACCTTGGGGATTACAATATGACAGGATATTTGGGTCAGGACAAAAACCCAAACCATATCATACCCCATCTGCCTTTGTAGGTAAGTAGAAGGGTAATAGGGAAAGGAGGCAACACCACATCCGTGAACTGAGAACTGACAAACTTGACAATAGTAACCTATTGTCTTGTTTAGCATCATAAGATGTTTTGTGTGGATAAAAAGAAGGATTTGATGTTTGAGAAACAAAAGGGAAGCATTAAACAAAAGTGGTATTTAGCACCCAGACTGAAACTCACGCGGGTTCTCTGTAATGATAATACTACAGGTTGACCAGTGGCTACAAGTCAGAGATCAAGCTGAAGCAGTGTTGGTTTCTTTTGAAGGCTGTGAGTAAAGGATCTGTTTCAGGCCTCTTCCTTGGCTTGCAGAGGTCTGTCTTCTCACCGGGTCTCTTCATTTTGTCTTTTTTTCTGTGTGTGTCTCTCTGTCTGAATTCTCCTTTTTTATGTATACCAGTCATATTGGCTTGTGGTTCATTTTAATGACCTCACCTTGACTTCCTCTGTAAAGATACTGTCTCCAAAGAAGGTCACACTCTTAGGTACTTAGAGTTAGCACATCAACATATGAATTTTACAGGGGACACAATTCAAACCATAAAACATGTACAGGAGCATTCATCCCATAATTCTTGTGAGTGTTGTCAGCTAATACTCCACAGGAGCCTCCTACCTCTGAGAACTGCTTTCAAACAGAAGCTTCTTTGCCTGCATATTTATCCTCTATCACTGAGAGATAAGTAGGCCACAGATAAATATTGGCTGACCTGTGGGTATAAAAGTCCTGCCTCCTTCCTCCAGATTGGGCCAATAGTGTTATACAATTAAGGCTCCAGAATGTCTCAAGGATTCTGGCTGTGATTTTGTGGAATCATTAAGGATTTTGTAAATTCAATTCATCATACCAGATTGCAAGCTCCTTCCATCTTGTATATAACTATAAACTTCTATAATAATTAGCAGCATTTGTAATTAATGATTAGCTTTGTCCATACATTAGTGCTTGTAACACAGCACAAGTGCATCCTTGATAAATACATATTTGGAAAAAGATCTTGCTAAGCTGAGGCTCAGCATCACTTACACAAAACACATTATGTACCCATATAGAAAGAGTAACAGATAAATGACAGTGCTGACTTTTATGTGATGTAAATGATCTTCTAGGCACTAAATGATGTGTGTATGTATTACATATGTGTATATATATTTTTACATCTCACATGTGTGTATAAATATACATTGTGTGTATATATATCACACACATATATGTATGCATGTATGTTTATATGTAAGGTTTAAATATATAAATATATAATGAGCTTTAAATACATATTTAAATAAAAGAATAGTCTTCAACATGAATTTTAATCTTCATTAACTCAGGTTTTGAAAACGAAGGACATAATAGTTTATTAAATAAAGTAATAAACATTTAAATTTTGGAAAAATAAGAATTATGAAATACATTTAAAAGGCACAATAACCACAATCTGTGTAATAAAATGCTACCAAAAATAATTCCATAATGAGACTGCTTTAGTGAACTAATTCTGAAAATTTGTCATTACCATATTTACTGTTAGAATGAAAATAATGTTCCCAGAGAGACTTAAAAAAGCCTATCTTTTTAAGTAATGTAATTTTTTCTTAATATACTTGCCTGCATTATTGCTTCTAGGATTTGTTCTTGGCAATGTGTTTTTACATTTGGGTTGGACTTCTAAAAGCAGATTATTAGAGGATTTCTGACTCTGGCAAAGATGGAGTGGTCATTTTTATTTAGCCCAACTAAAAACTCTGAATATAACATAATAAACAAGCTTTGGAAGAGTATTGAAGATGGACTGCCTCAAGTACTCAGTACTTGAACAACATGGTAATGAGTATCCTCAGTTTTCTTACCTCCTCCCGTATATCTTGGGCAGGATATTGCATAAGTCTTTAACCTGTAATGGCCAACAGGCATGGAAAAAAAATTATCCAAGAAAAGCCTGTCTCCTTTAGCCAAAAGAACAGAAAACGGGTGACCTAAGAAGGAAAAAAAAATCCCAATACACAACCTACTCCAGGCAAACACCACAGAAATCCCAATCACATACCACTCCCACAGTTTCACTCGGGCCAACTGAGAGCTGACCTTCTACCCTACCACTAGAGAAGCATCCTGTAGAAGCAGGCAGTGATGCTCCAAATCTTCTGCCTAGTGATGTCTGCAGAACTGAATAGGGAGTTGACCATCAATTCTTTACTTATTTAGAGAAGGAATGCTCCAAATCTCATGCTCCAGTAGTGTCACTGGGTCAGAGTAGGGAGCGGATCATCATCCTTTATCTGGTGGAAGCCAGATACTCTAGAACATACTCTGATTATCCTGCCAGGGTAGAATTAGTGGATTCCAGGGGCAAGCTGAGTCTCCACTCCCATCCCCATTTAATAAGGGCCTGGGAAATGAAGTTGGTTAGCACTTTGTTTATTCCCATTCTTCCCCTAATGTCAGTGAGGCCCAGTGTGGAGCTAAGCGGCAGGCCTCAACTTAAAACAATAAAGTGATGTGATTCAGATATGTGTTTTCCCCCCTCGTGGTGTCAGAAGGGCACAGTAGGGAACTAATATTGGTACACCACTTTTAAAAGGGATGTGGAAGCTGAATTTCTAGCTGATCTATTTGCAAAGGGGCAACACTCCACTTTTTCCTGTTGGAGCAGGTGGAGGAGGGGATCCAGTAGAAAGCCAAACATACATGCCCCCTTGCCCTCATGCTACACATCAACAGGGGGAATACAAGATTCAGAATATTGTAATATCCAAAATGTATAGGGTTCAGTTTTAAAAAGAACTTATCATACTATGGACCAGGAAAATCACAACTTGAATAAGAAAAGATCATGGATAGATACACCAACATTAAAGTAAATTAGATGTTGAAATTGTCTGATAAAGATTTTAAATCCAGCTATTATAAAATTTTTTAATGTACATCTACCAATTCTCTTGAAACAAATGAATAAATAAAACATTTCAACTAAGAAATAAAAGTTATGAAAAAGAGCCAAATTGATAATTTAGAACTAAAAATTGCAGTATTTTTTCAAAATGGCTGACTAAGGACATTGGATGCCATATTTCCTAAGAAAAAAAGATGAAAGTTACAGGTTAACGGACAAGTTCTGAATGGAAAACTGAGTGAAGAAAACTAGGACCTCTCATCGTGTCCATGGGGAGAAGCTGGCGTTCACAAGAGAAAAGCAGCAAGACTCTGGCACAGACCAACCCCAGAGGAACTTGAAGTTCTGTGGAAAGGATAGGTGGGAGTGCCTCTCTCCTTCCCTCACCCTTGTGACCAAACTGTTAATGAGCCCCTGTGTCCTCATGATCCAGGGCAATGCTGTCAGTAGAGATTTAGGGTTTCCTGAGGAAAGAACCAGGTTTCCATGCCTGCACTCCCTTCACACCTGAACTGAGGCATTGGGAACCATACTTGTTATTCCCCTGTGGTGGGCCACTGCTCTGCCTGGGGATTCTCTGCTCTTGAATCACTGCACCACCAGATTCTTCATAAATGTACCTCACAACCTGGTCTGATTTTGGCAAGCACAGGTGAATGATGGGTCCCTGGAGAGCTGTGGGATCCCCTGGAGATCTAACCCTCGGTATGGACCACTCCTAAAAAAGGGGGAGTACAGTCCACCAAAACCTCCTTTGGGACAAAGGACACATTGCTGTGGCACAAATTGATGAAAATGGCAGTGCTGATACCTGGGAATAGATGTCGGGAGGGTGTCATCTCCCACCCCCCATACACCATCAACTGGTGTGGACACATTAGTGGTTCTTCCCACTGGGAAGCCTGCACATGTGCACTTGGAGAAAGCATTTTTATCACTTTTCACAGTGGCATGACTTTTGCTGAAAGTGAGCCCTTGCTGCTTGGGCACACGTGAAGGACTGGACCCAAGTCCCCTTTCCTACACAGAGTGGCAGTATCTCACCAATGGAGATAAGAAATATCACAGAGTTGTCTGTACTAGACTCAGGGAAAAGGTTCTGCCCAAGCCCACTTTGATGGAGTGTATTCGTGGCCCACAGCTGCACTATGGCTGGCAACCAATGGGTCAAGTCTTTATGAACTGAAGGTCATGAGCCCAGAGACACAGGTGTGATAGGGAAAGGAACCAGGTTTCTGCTGGCTCAGGATGAAGAACTGGTACACTCACCCTTCCCCTTCCCTTGAGACATCGGCACACCACACATGATCTCTTCCCAACACCCCCTGTCAGGGCAGGTGCTTCCACCCAATATCGACCTATCTGGGCATGAGCAAGCTATTACTCTTAAACTCCACTTATGGACTACAGTCTAAAATGCATCACCAAATAACAAACCTCCTTCCAGAAAGGCTTAGTGCTTGCCCACAAGACAAGCTTGCTGACCTCCACATCCTCAAACCCACAGAAAATAGTGTGTCCACTCATTTGTCCAATGCATAGCTATAAAAGCAACATCCAAGAAAGTCACTGCACAGAAGTTATCCACAACCAAGCAACACAAACACAGCACTGCCCCACTGAATGTGTCCAGAAACAAAGCCAAGTGATCATATACAACATACACCATACTCATACCATCAAGGGAAAAACGAATTTTAAAAATATCCCAACCAAATGATAGGAAATTCAAAAATAAGAGGCAACAGCTCCTTAGAGATAAACAAAAAAACAGGCACTACAAAAAGCCAAAGTGTCTTGATACCTTCAAAGGATCACACTAGCTCCTTGCAAATGGATCCTAACCAAATTGACAAGCCTGAAACAACAGATAAATAATTCAAAATATGGATCCAAGGAAACTCAATGAGTTCCAAAGGAAAGTTGAAATTTAACACAAACCAATAAACTGATTATATTTAATGACATACAAGATATATATTAATTACATATAATTTATGACATATATTAATGTCATAAATTAATATATTTATGACATACAAGATAGCTATATCAAGAAAAAAATAGAACTTCTGGAATTGAAAATTTCACGACAGGATTGTCAAAATATAGTAGGAAGCTTTAACAATAGACTAGATCAAGCAGAAGAAGAAATTTCAGAGCTTGAAGATGTCTTTCAAATTAACCCAATCATACAAAAAAAAATTAAAACTAACAAAGCCTTTGAAATTATAGAAATATGGAATTATGTAAAATGATCAAGCCTAGAAATTATTGGCATCTCTGAGAGAGAATAATAAAAAATAAAAGAGGTGGAAAACAACTTTGAGAGAATAATTCAGTAAATATTCCCTAACCTTGCTAGGGAAGTCAACATCCAGATAAAAGAAATATCAAAGAAGAAGATAATATATTAGATGACTGTATGAGTTTGTTCTTACATTGCCATAAAGAGCTACTTGAGATTGGGAATTTATAAAGAAAAGAGATTTAATTGGCCCATGGTTCCACAGGCTGTGGAGAAAGCATAGCTGGGGAGTCCTCAGGAAACTTTCAATTATGCCGAAAGGTGAAGGGAAAGCAAGCACATCTTCACATGGCCAGCAGGAGAGAGGGCAAAAGGGGAAATGCTACATACTTTGAAACAACTAGATCTCATAAGAACTCACTATTATGAAAACAGTGAGGGGAAAATCTGCCCTCATGATTCAATCACCTGAAGCTGGTCCCTCCCCCAATAATGGGGATTACAACATGACATTTGGGTGGGGACACAGAGGCAGAGGATATCAATGACTATTCCAAAGGCATACAGTCATCAGATTATCCAATGTCAACACAAAAGAATAAATCTTAAAGATAGGTAGAGAAACGTCAAATTATCTATAAAGGAAATCCCATCAGATTAACAGCAGATTTTTCAGTGGAAACCTTATGAGCCAAAGAACATTGGTGGCCTATTTTTAGCCTCCTTAAAAAATGTCAGCAAAGAATTTCATATCCTGCCAAACTAAGATTCATAAACTAGGAGAAGTCTTTCCCAGAAAAGAAAACACTGAAAGAACTGGTCACCACCAGACCAACCCTACAAGAAATGTTCAAAGAGCTTCTAAATGAAATTAAAGAATGATACTTGACACAATAAAAGCACATAAGTTCAAAGCTATCAGATCCTATAAAGCAATTACACAATTGAGTTTACAAAGCACCCAACTAGCAACAATATGACAGGAACAAAACCTCAAATATCAATATTGACCTTGGATGTAAACAGCCTAAGTACTCTACTTAAAAGACATGAGTAACAAATTGGATTTGAAAAAAGGCTTAACCTCTGTTACTTTCAAGAGACCTATGTCACATGTAGTAATATCCACAGGCTCAAAGTAAAGAGATGAAGAAATCATGTAAGTGGAAAACAAAATGAGCAAGAATGACTATTCCTGTATCAGATACAATATACATTAAATCAACAATAAAAAAAGACAAAAGACAAATAAGGCCTTTATGTAAGATAAATGACTTAATTCAACAAGAAGACTTAACTACACTAAATATGTATGTACCCAACATCAGAGCACCCAGATTTATAAAACAAACAGTACTAGATGTAAGAAAGGAGATAGACAGTCACACAATAATAGTGGGCTACTTCAGCACCCCACTGACAGCAGTATATCAAGGCAGAAAGCTAAAAAGAAATTCTAGAAGTAAATTGGACACTTGATAAATTGGACCTGGTAGTCATCTACAGAATACTCCATTCGACAACCAGAGAATATGCATTTTTTCCATCTGTACATGGAATATTTTATATAATTAACTACATGTCTGCTCATAAAGCAAATCTTAATAAATTCAAAAAAATTGAAATAATATCAAGTATCTTCTTAGACCACAGTGGAATAAAATTAGAAATCAATATGAAGAGGAACTCTCAAACCCACACAAGTACATAGCAACTAAACAAATTATTCCTTAATAACTTTTTAGTAAACAAAACAATTAAGGCAAAAATCAGAAACACTTTTTAAAACAAATGAAAATAGAGACAAAACATACCAAAACCTCTTGGATGCAGCAAAAGCACTGTTAAGAGGAAAGCTTACAGTACTCAATGCATACCTCAAAAAGGTAGAACTATCTCGAGTTAATAACCTAATATTTCTCCTAAAGGAACTAGAAAAAAAAGAAAGAAACCAAACCCAATGCTAAAAGAAGAAAATAAATAGCAAAAATTATAGCAGAACTAAATGAAACTGAGAATAGGAAAATGATAGAAATAATCAAAAAACAAAAAGTTGGTACTTTGATAGGATAAACAAAATTAACAGATCACTAGCTAGATTAACCAGGAAAAAAAGAAAGATTCAAATAAGCAACTTCAGAAATGACAAAAGTGACATTACATACGTGGAAATACAAAAGATCCCCAGTGACTACTATAAAAATCTTTAAATGCACAAACTAGAAAACCTAGAGGAAATGAAAAAAATGCTGGAAACACACAACCTCCCAAGATTAAACCAGGAAGAAATTAAAATCTTTTTTTAAAAATTTTATTATTATTATACTTTAAGTTTTAGGGTACATGAGCACAACGTGCAGGTTTGGTACATATGTATACACGTGCCATGTTGTTGTGCTGCACCCATTAACTCGTCATTTAGCATTAGGTACATCTCCTAATGCTATCCCTCCCCACTCCCCCCACCCCACAACAGTCCCTGGTGTGTGATGTTCCCCTTCCTGTGTCCATGTGTTCTCATTGTTCAATTCCCACCTATGAGTGAGAACATGCGGTGTTTGGTTTTTTGTCCTTGCGATAGTTTTCTGAGAATGGTGGTTTCTAGTTTCATCCATGTCCCTACAAAGGACATGAACTCATCATTTTTTATGGCTGTGTAGTATTCCATGGTGTATATGTGCCACATTTTCTTAATCCAGTCTATCATTGTTGGACATTTGGGTTGGTTCCAAGTCTTTGCTATTGTGAATAGTGCCACTGTAAACATACGTGTGCATGTGTCTTTGTAGCAGCATGATTTATAATCCTTTGGGTATACACCCAGTAAAGGGATGGCTGGGTCAAATGGTATTTCTAGTTCTAGATCCCTGAGGAATCGCCACACTGACTTCCACAATGGTTGAACTAGTTTACAGTCCCACCAACAGTGTAAAAGTGTTCCTATTTCTCCACATCCTCTGCAGCACCTGTTGTTTCCTGACTTTTTAATGATTGCCATTCTAACAGGTGTGAGATGGTATCTCATTGTGGATTTGATTTGCATTTTTCTGATGGCCAGTGATGATGAGCATTTTCTCATGTGTTTTTTTGCTGCATAAATGTCTTCTTTTGAGAAGTGTCTGTTCATATCCTTTGCCCACTGTTTGATGGGGTTGTTTGTTTTTTCCTTGTAAATTTGTTTGAGTTCATTGTAGATTCTGGATATTAGCCCTTTGTCAGATGAGTAGGTTGCAAAAATTTTCTCCCATTCTGTAGGTTGCCTGTTCACTCTGATGGTAGTTTCTTTGGCTGTGCAGAAGCTCTTTAGTTTAATTAGATCCCATTTGTCAATTTTGGCTTTTGTTGCCATTGCTTTTGGTGTTGTAAACATGAAGTCCTTGCCCATAAAATGTCCTGAATGGTATTGCCTAGGATTTCTCCTAGGGTTTTTAAGGTTTTAGGTCTAACGTTTAAGTCTTAATCCATCTTGAATTAATTTTTGTACAAGGTATAAGGAAGGGATCCAATTTCAGCTTTCTACATATGGCTAGCCAGTTTCCCCAGCACCATTTATTAAATAGGGAATCCTTTCCCCATTGCTGGTTTTTCTCAGATTTGTCAAAGATCGGATAGTTATAGATATGTGGCATTATTTCTGAGGGCTCTGTTCTGTTCCATTAGTCTATATCTCTGTTTTTTGAAACCAACGAGAAGAAAGACACAACATACCAGAATCTCTGGGACACATTCAAAGGAGTGTGTAGAGGGAAATTTATAGCACTAAATGCCCACAAGAGAAAGCATGAAAGATCTAAAATTGACACCCTAAAATCACAATTAAAACAACCAGAAAAGCAAGAGCAAACACATTCAAAACCTAGCAGAAGGCAAGAAGTAACTAAGATCAGAGCAGAACTGAAGGAAATAGAGACACAAAAAACCCTTCAAAAAATTAATGAATCCAGGAGCTGGTTTTTTGAAAAGATCAACAAAATTGATAGACCACTAGTGAGACTAACAAAGAAGAAAAGAGAGAAGAATCAAATAGATGCAATAAAAAATGATAAAGGAGATATCACCACCGATCCCACAGAAATACAAACTACCATCAGAGAATACTGTAAACACCTCTATGCAAATAAACTAGAAAATCTAGAAGAAATGGATAAATTCCTCGACACATACATCCTCCCAAGACTAAACCAGGAAGAAGGTGAATCTCTGAATAGACCAATAACAGGAGCTGAAATTGAGGGAATAATCAATAGCTTACCAACCAAAAAAAGTCCAGGACCAGATGGATTCACAGTCAAATTCTACCAGAGGTACAAAGAGGAGCTGGTACCATTCCTTCTGAAACTATTCCAATCAATAGAAAAAGAGGGAACCCTCCCTAACTCATTTTATGAGGCCAGCATCATCCTGATACCAAACCTGGACAGAGACACAACAAAAAAAGAGAATTTTAGACCAATATTCTTGATAAACATCAATGCAAAAATCCTCAATAAAATACTGGCAAACCGAATCCAGCAGCACATCAAAAAGCCTATCCACCATGATGAAGTGGGCTTCATCCCCGGCATGCAAGGCTGGTTCAACATATGCAAATCAATAAATTAATCCAACATATAAACAGAACCAAAGACAAAAACCACACGATTATCTCAATAGATGCAGAAAGGGCCTTTGACAAAATTCAACAACACTTCATGCTAAAAACTCTCAATAAGTTAGGTATTGATGGGACGTATCTCAAAATAATAAGAGCTATCTATGACAAACCCACAGCCAGTATCATACTGAATGGGCAAAAACTGGAAACATTCCCTTTGAAAATGGGCACAAGACAGGGATGCCCTCTCTCACCACTCCTATTCAACATAGTGTTGGAAGTTCTGGCCAGGGCAATCAGGGAAGAGAAGGAAATAAAGGGTATTCAATTAGGAAAAGAGGAAGTCAAATTGTACCTGTTTTCAGATGACGTGATTGTATTTCTAGAAAACCCCACTGTCTCAGCCCAAAATCTCCTCAAGCTGATAAGCAACTTCAGCAAACTCTCAGGATACAAAATCAATGTACAAAAATCACAAGCATTCTTATATACCAATAACACACAGTCAGAGAGCCAAATCATGAGTGAACTCCCATTCACAATTGCTTCAAAGAGAATAAAATACCTAGGAATCCAACTTACAAGGGATGTGAAAGACCTCTTCAAGGAGAACTATAAACCACTACTCAATGAAATAAAAGAGGATACAAAAAAATGGAAGAACATTCCATGCTCATGGGTAGGAAGAATCAATATCGTGAAAATGGCCATACTGCCCAAGGTAATTTATAGATTCAATGCCATCCCCATCAAGCTACCATTGACTTTCTTCACAGAATTGGAAAAAACTACTTTAAAGTTCATATTGAACCAAAAAGAGCCCACATTGCAAAGTCAATCCTAAGCCAAAAGAGCAAGGCTGGAGGCATCTCGCTACATGACTTCAAACTATACTACAAGACTACAGTAACCAAAACAGCAGAGTACTGGTACCAAAACAGAGAAATTGAAATCTTGAACAGACCAATGAAAAATTTCAAAATTAAATCAATTATAAAAAAACTACCATCCAAAAAAAGCCCTTGAGCAGAGAGAGTCACAGCCAAAGTTTACTAGAAGAGCTGGCTTCAATCTTACTTAAACTATTCCAAAAAAAAAAAAAAATGAGGAGGAGTGTTTCCTCTCTAATTCATTATGCAAAATTAGTATCATCCTGAAACCAAAATCTGGTAAGGACACAACAACAACAACAACAAAAGAAAACTGCAGGCCAATATTTCTGGTGAACACAGATGTAATCATTGTCAAGAAAACAGTAGCAAAGCAAATCTAGCAGCACATCAAAAGATAACTAATCATGATCAAGTGGGTTTTATCCCTGGATGCAAGAATGGTTCAACATAAGCAAATCAATAAATGTGATTCACCACATGAACAGAATTAAAAACAAAAAAACATCATCTCACTAGACACAGAGAAAGCATTTTATAAAATCTAACATTCTTTCATGATGAAAACCCTCAGTAAACTAGGCATCAAAAGAACATACCTAAAAATAATATAATCCATCTATGACAAACCCACTGCCTACATCATACAGAATGCACAAAGTTGAAACGATTCCCCCTAAGTACTGGAAAAAGACAAGGATGTCCAGTTTCACTACTTCTATTCAATATTGTACTGGAAGTCCTAGCCAGAATAGTCATGAGAAAGAAATAAGTACATTCAGAAAGGAAAAGAGTAAGTCTAACTATCTCTGTTGGCTGATGATAAGATCTTATAACTAAAACACCCTAGTGATTCCTTAAAGACACTGCTAGACCTGATGAAAAACAGCAGTAAAGTTTTAGAATACAAAGTCAATGTACACAAATCAGTAGCATTTCTATACACCAATAATGTTCAAGCTGAAAACCAAATCAAGAATTCAATCCCATTTACAATAGCCACACATATGTACACACACACACAAATAAAATATAACTGAAAAGGTGAAAGATTTCTACACAAAGAACTACAAAACACTGCTGAAAGAAATTATAGATGACACAAGCAAATAGAAAAACTTTGCATGCTCATGGATTAGAAGAATCAATATCACTAAAATGATCATACTTCTCAAAGCATTCTACAGGTTCAATGCAATTCCTATCAAACTCCCAATGTCATTTTTCACAGAGTTAAAAACAACTACCATAATTTTCATATGGAACCAAAAATAGCCCAAAAAGCCAAAGCAATCTAAAGCAAAAAGAACAAAGCTAGGGGCATCATATTACCTTACTTCAAACTATATAATAAGGCTACAGTAACCAAATCAGCATGGTACTTCTACAAAAACGGACACATAGATCAATGAAACAAAACAGAGCACCCAGAAATAAAGCCACATGCCTACAACCAACTAATCTTCAACAAAGTTTACAAAAATAAGCAATGGGAAAACTACTCCCTATTCAATAAATGGTGCGGGGAAAGCTGTCTAGCCATACGCAGAAGAATGAAACTGGACCCCTACCTTTCACCATATAGAAAAATTATCTCAAGATAGATTAAAGACTTCAGTGTAAGTCCTGAAACTGTAAAAATTCTAGAAGAAAACCTAGGAAAAGTCTTCAAGACATTGTTTGAGGCAGATAATTTATAACCATGACCTCAAAGGAAAATGCAACAAAAATAAAAGTTGACAAATGAGACTTAATAAAACTAAAGATCTTCTGCACCACAAAAGAAACAACAGAGTAAACAGACTACCTATAGCATGGGGGAAAACATTTGCAAACTATGCCTCTGACAGTAGACTAATTTTCAGAATCTATAAGGAACTTAAATATATCAATCAGCAAAAAGCAAATAACTTCATTAAAAAGTAAGCAAAGACCAGGAACAAATATTTTCCAAAAGAAGACATACAAGCAGCCAATAAAAATATGAAAAAATGTTCAACATCACTAATCATCAGAGAGATGTAAATCAAAACCACAATGAGATTCCATCAAATGGCTATTATTGATAGCCAGTCAAGTGGCTATTATTAAAAAGTGAAAAAAAAAAACAGATGTTGGTGAGGGTGTATTGAAAAGGGAATGTTTATACACTGTTGGTGAGAATGTAGATTAGTTCAACCCCTATGGAAAACGATATGGAGATTTCCCAAGGAACTAAAAATAAAACTATCATTTGAGCCAGCAACCCCAATACTGGATATCTACCCAAAGGTAAAAAAATCATTTTATCCTAAAGAAACCTGCACTCGTAGGTTTATTATAGCACTATTAACAACAGCAAAGTCATGAAGTTTACCTAGGTGCCTGTAAGTGGTGGATTGGATACAGAAAATGTGGTAACATGGATGCAGCTGGAGGCCATTATCCTAAGTGAAATAAAATGGAAACAGAAAATAAACTACCACATGTTCTTACTTACACATGCCAGCTAAACGATGGTACACATGGACATAAAGATAGAAACAATAGACACTGGGGACTGCAAAAACAGGGAGAGAAGTGGGAGAACAAGGGTTTTAAAATTACATACTGCGTATTTGTTGGAGGCCGCACAAATGTTTCTTGTGATTAGGTACATCTGAAGCCTGTTAGTAATAATATGAACCTGTGGTCAATTAAGCAGCTGACTAATCATATCTCCTCCTCCTCGTTCTTGTTACCCAATAAATAAAAAGGGCTGTGGAAGCTCAGGGCAGCTGCCTTTGCTCACTAGAAACAGGGAGCCCTTTTCTTCTCTCTTCTTCTTCCTCATGCTTAGCCTTTCCTTAAAATAGTTACTTATGTTTTTTGTTATCATTTCTACATTCGTCCCTTCCTTCAGTTGTAATGACGGTCTCAAGTGGTAACAGTAGTAACTGCTGTAGTGATGGTCTCAGGCAGTAACAGTAACTGCTGTTACTCAAGTAGTAGTAGTGGCAGTCGGCCACAAGTGGAACCTGAACAGGAACTATCAGGGACAAACAGAGACCTGAAGGGACCTGAAGAGTCCTGCAGGGACAAATAGAGATAAATAGAGATAAATAGGTAGAGGGAGGGAGGTGGAGGTGGAGGGAGGGAGGTGGAGGGAGGGAGGTGGAAGTGGAGGGAGTGAGGTGGAGAGGGAGGGAAGGGGAAGGAAGGAGAGGGAGGGAGAGGGAAGGAGAGAGAGGGAGGGAGAGAGAGGAAGACAGAGGGAGGGGGAGGGAGAGGGAGGGAGAGGGGGGAGAAAGAGAGGAAGGAAGAGAGGGAGGAAGAGAGGGAAGGAGGGAGGAAGAGAGGGAAGGAGGGACGAAGAGAGGGAAGGAGGGAGGAAGAGAGGGAAGGAGGGAGGAAGAGAGGGAAGGAGGGAGAGGGAGGGAGAGAGAGGAAGATGGAGGGAGGGGGAGGGAGAGGGAGGGGGGAGGAAGAGAGGAAGGAAGAGAGGGAGGGAGGAAGAGAGGGAAGGAGGGAGGAAGAGAGGGAAGGAGGGAGGAAGAGAGGGAAGGAGGGAGGAAGAGAGGGAAGGAGGGAGGAAGAGAGGGAAGGAGGGAGGAAGAGAGGGAAGGAGGGAGGAAGAGAGGGAAGGAGGGAGGAATAGACGGAAGGAGGGAGGAATAGATGGAAGGAGGGAGGAAGAGAGGGAGGGAGGTCTAAGGAGGGAGAGGGAGGGAGGTAGAGGGAAGGAGGGAAGGAGATAGAGGGAAGGAGGGAAGGAGGGAGGGAGGTGGAGGGAAGGAGGGAGGGAGGTAGAGGGAAGGAGGGAAGGAGAGAGGGAGGTAGAGGGAAGGAGGGAGGGAGGTGGAGGGAAGGAGGGAGGGAGGTAGAGGGAAGGAGGGAAGGAGAGAGGGAGGTAGAGGGAAGGAGGGAGGAAGGTAGAGGGAGGGAGGGAAGTAAGTAGAGGGAGGTAGGTAGGTGGAGGTAGGTAGGTAGAGGGAGGGAGGGAGGTAGAGGCAGGGAGGGAGTTGGAGGGAGGTGGAGGGAGAGGGAGGGAGGTAGAGGGAGAGGGAGGGAGGTAGAGGGAGAGGGAGGGAGAGGGAGGGAGGGAGGTGGAGGGAGAGGGAGGGAGATGGAGGGAGAGAAGTAGAGGGAGGGAGGGAGGGAAATGGAGGGGGGGAGGGAAGGAGGAAGGGAGGGAGGTCAAGGGAAGGAGGGTGGGAGGGAGGTCGAGAGAAGGAGGGAGGGAGGGAAGTCAAGGGAAGGAGGGAGGGAGGGAGGTCAAGGGAAGGAGGGAGGGAGGTAGAGGGAAAGGGGGAGGTAGGTGAAGGGAGGTGGAGGGAGGGAGGTTGGTAGGTAGGTGGAGGGAGGGAGGCAGGTAGTTGGAGGGAGGGGAGGTATGTGGAGGGAGGGAGGCAGGTTGGTAGGTGGGAAGGAGGGAGGGGGGCAGATAGGTAGAGGGAGGGAGGCAAGTAGGTGGAGGGAGGGAGGCGGGTAGGTGGAGGGTGGGAGGGAGGTACGTAGGTGGAGGGAGGGAGGTAGGTAGGTGGAGGGAGGGAGGGAGGCAGGCAGGTAGGTGGAGGGAGGCAGGTAGGTGGAGGGAGGGAGGTAGGTAGGGGGAGGGAGGGAGGCAGGTAGGTGGGGGGAGGGAGGGAGGTGGACGGAGGGAAGGAAGTGAAGGGAGGGAGGGAGGGGGAGGGAGGGAGGGAGAGAGGGAGGTGGAGGGAGAGAGGGAGGTGGAGGGAGGGAGGTGGAGGGAGGGAGGGAGGGGGGGAGGGAGGGGGAGGGGAGGGGGGAGGGATGGAGGTAGGGGGAGGGAGGTAGGGGGAGGGAGGAAGGGAGGTGAGGGAGGGAGGTGGAGAGAGGGAGGGAGGGAGGTGGAGAGAGGGAGGGAGGGAGGTGGAGAGAGGGAGGGAGGGAGGTGGAGAGAGGGAGGGAGGGAGGTGGAGAGAGGGAGGGAGGGAGGTGGAGAGATGGAGGAAGGAAGGTAGGTGGAGGGAGAGGGAGGTAGGGAGAAAAGGAGGTAGAGGGGGGAAGAGAGGGAGGGAGGGAAGAGAGGGAGGTGGAGGGAGGGAGGAAGGGATGTAGAGGGAGGGAGGGAGATAGAGGGAGGGAAAGAGGGAGATATAGGGAGGGATGTAGAAGTAAGGAGGTAGAGGTAGGTAGGGAAAGACAGGGACTTGAAGGAACTAACGGACCACAGGGACAGACAGGGTCAGATAGGGATAAAGACTATCAAACTAGCAATATCAAGTCAGTGCCCTAAAGAGGTAAAAAAATGTAGACTAGCAAAGACTAGCAGAGATTTGCATGGAAGATCTGCTAGAACAGGAAGAAAAAAAAAAACCTAAAACCAACTAGATGAATGACCAACCTTGTTACAAGTCTTCTGGCAGCATGTACTGGTCTAAAAATGTACTGTTCAGTGCCCTAGAGGTACAAAGAATGGGAAGTTTTTGAATTAGGGTAACAGAAGGAAGAATTTGGCTATTTCTTTTCTCTTTTTTATTTGGAGTTTGGTACATACCATCTTTTATTTCAGGGTTTTAGAACATTTTTTGCCCCACCTACAGCACCTATTGAAAGTGGTGAACAGAAGAGGGAGGATGAAAATTGGCTTGTACTGTCTTTTGTGGCTACAGAAAGGTTAACTTTAGCTTTGGCTTTCGTGGATTGTAAACGTGCACTGGCACCTGTGAGATGTGCAGAGGACTTGGGAGGTTTTCTCAGAGCTTGTCAGGATATGGAAGCTGAGATTCATTGCTCTGCAGTATTGACTCAGGCAATGGCTAATTTGGTAGCTGATAGATCTAAAGGAAGCCAAGGGTCAAGCCCTAAAGTGGGAAAGTGTTATAAGTGTAGAAAAATTGGACGTTTCAAAAAAGAATGGCAGCAGACCTCTTGGCAAAAGGGATCTTGTAACACAGTTCCCCTCTTAATAGAAAAAAAGGCCAGGACTTTGCCCTCGTTGCAATAAAGAAAATCATTGGACTAATCAATGCCACTCAATATTTCATCAAAACAGCACTCCCCTGTCGGGAAGCAAGAAGGGGGCCTGCACCCGGGCACCTCAAACTATAAGGGCATTTCCCGTCCAGGCCACAACTCCATCTCAGGGGTGGGTTTCCGGAGGCGCATGGATTGCCTCTCTCCAGGAACACCTGGAAATGCAGGATTAGATCTCCTAGATAACAAATTATGTTAATGGAAAGAAACAAACTTACTAAGATTCCCATTGGTATTTGAGGACATTTGCGAACAAGATACATAGGATTGATTTTGGTAAAAGCTGTCTTAACTTACAGGCCCAGGAGTTGTTGACTTTGATTGTGAGGGAGAAATTCAGGTGGTGGTAATGTCACAAAATCTTTGGGTTTTTGAACCGGGAGAATATGTTGCTCAACTGTTGCTTATTCCCTGTAAATTGTACCCTTCTCTACGTAAGAAGAAGCAAGGAGGTCAGGGATTTGGAAGTGCAACTAGGAGAGAGATTTATCTTTCACAACCCATAGCATCTAGTGGACCCACCTGTACAGTGCAAATTGAAAGTTTAAGGATTGCTTTTTGCTATACTGTTGTATGAAAAGGTTAAGCCTCGATTTGCTTTCTCTCTGTCTTCTGTTAATGAGAAACAGCCTGTCTCTCATTGTCACTGGAAAGTTTTACCGCACGGTAATTAACCAAAGAAGCAGAAGCTGAGCTAACAAATGCTCAGCAACGGCATGCCTTCTGGCTACAGCCACAAAAGCTTTTTGCTTCTGTTTCAGTAGATTTACTAACGTGGGGACGAGGGTATGCTTGTGTCTTTACAGAAGATGGACAAGCCATGCAAGTGCCCTCAAGAAGTGTGCAACCATGGAATGGGAGACTGGTGGGACCCATGGATTCCAATTACAGGCCTGGTTCCCCTAGTATGAGCCATGAGCCAGTTGAATCCGAATGAGAAGACAGAACGAGGACCGACGGAAATCATGCTGACATCAACCCCCATAATACGGGGACAGATCAAGAAAACCACACAGGAAGCTGAGAAACTGCTGGAGTGCCAGAGTTTCACCTTTTGCTGGAAATCAGAGGCACAATCGATGCTTAACGAACCAATGCTTTCTGACTGAGCTCCTCTCTACCCTGAATACAAGAGACCCTACTAGGCAGGAATATCATTGCCCTTACTCAGCATGAAGAAATTGCAGAAGATGGACCTTCATCCTTCTGCAACCCTTAGGATTAAGGGTCCTCTTGTAAAAGGGAAGGGGAAAATATGTAAGAAGCATTCAAACCAGAGCAACTCTGTTTTGAATAAGGGTTAAGAAAAATGAAGCTGGATCACCAACTGGCAGTTAAGGGCTGCACAGCCTGCAATTGCCTTGCTCAATTAATTTGAAAAGGGGAGGCCGCACAAATGTTTCTTGTGATTAGGTACAGCTGAAGCCTGTTAGTAATAATATAAACCTGTGATCAATTAAGCAGCTGACCAATCATTACCTCCTCCTCCTTGCTCTTGTTACCCAATAAATAAGAAGGGCTGTGGAAGCTCAGGGCGGCTGCCTTTGCTCACTAGAAGCAGGGAGCTCTTTTCTTCTTTTCCTCTCTCTTCTTCCCCATGCTAGCCTTTCCTTAAAACAGTTTCTTTTGCTTTTTATTATTTCTACATTCATCCCTTTCTTCAGTTGTAATGAAGGTCTCAAGTGATAACAGTAGTAACTGCTGTAATGATGGTCTCAAGCAGTAGCAGTGGCAGTCTGCCACAGGTATTATGTTCATTACTGGAGTGATGGATTCACAAGAAGCCCAAACCCCACCATTACATGATACACTCATGTAACAAACCTGCACATGTATCTCCTGAACCTACAATTTTAAAAATGCAGCCAGTAACTGAAATTTAAAAAACAACAAACAAAAACTTTGGATATATTTAAGATACAAAAGAACTGGATACATTCAATTGTAAAGTGGTATTACAGGATAAAATCAGCTTGAGGACAGAGCAATATATTTTACAGAATCTGAACAGAGAAATAGTAAACTGTAAAAGAATTAACAGTATGAGGTACCTGTGGTATGATAACAAAGATGATATTCATATCTTAGTTGTAGTGGAGGAGAAAGTGACTAAATGTGTTGGAGGAAATGATTACTGAATTTCTCAAACATAATGAAAGATGCAAATCTATAGATTCAAGATGCTTAGTGAACACCAAATAGAATAAACCTAAGTATCATAATTACAATTCTGAAAACTAAAAACACGTAAAAATTTTTTACAGCAGTCAGAGAAATGTGATGCAATACATATAGGGAAACACCAATTTGAATGATGGAAGATTTCTTACCTGAAAGCAGAGGCCAGAAAGAAGTGTAGCATTTTCAGCTACTGAAAGGAAAATACTGTTATCGTACATCTGCTAAAAGACATCCTTTATAAATATATAAATTAAGGGGATAGCAAGATATTTTTTGGGAAAAGAAAACTAAAAATTTGTTGCTAGCCTAAGTATCCCTCAATGAATGGTTCAAAATAGGTTCTCTAAACAGAAAGGGAATGACAGAAGGAATAGAGTTTTACAAAGGAAATAGGATCAAAAAGGGAAAAGCAGGGGTAAATACAGTATCTTATTTGGTATTAATTTCTTAAATAATATTTGTTGAAATAAAAATTATAACAGCATATGACATGTTGCTCAATGTATGCTGAAGAAATAGGCAATTATATTTCAAAAGCAAGGAGAGTAAAAGTGACCCAAATAAAAGAATGATTTATATGCTTTATTCAAATGAATAAAAGCACATTCTCATTTAAACCATGCATGATCTTAGGAATGAGGTGAAGCAGGAATTACTATGTTCCCATGTAAATGAAATGAAACTTAAAGATATTTCTTACTTGCCCAAAGTCATCTTTCATATACAAAATGCCCATTTTTCAATCACTTTAAGTCATGGGCTCTGAATAACAAAATTTTTAAACTATTTTTTTCCTATATTGAAAGAGAATTTGAACTTTTTGGGATAAATGAAAACTATCTAAAATAGGATTTTTGTAATAGTTGCACAACTGCTTAAATTTATTAAAACCCATATAAACTTACACTTCAAATAATTCATTTTACTGTACGTAGTTTACACCATATTACTGTTGAGAACAAGAAATATTAGTATGATTTTCCAATAAAGTAAAAATTCAAGGTCAAAAGCAAAGTTCTTTCATCGATTTTCTGTAGTTCCTAGTGACATGTTTCATATCATAGAGACTCAATGAGGTTCAGGTAGAAAGAAGGAAATCAATTTTGGTAGTTTTGAGCTGGGTTTGACAGAAGTGAGAAATTTCTCTTTAATTTTTTTGATTTTTATTTTTTTCAACTTTTAAGTTCAGGGGTAAAAGTACAGGTTTGTTATATAGGTAAATTGCATGTTGCGGGGTGTTGGTGTACAGACTATTTTGTCACCCAAGTGATAAGCATTATAACTGATAGGTAGTTTTGCATCCTCCTCATTCTCCACTCCACCTTTCAGTAGGCCTTGATTGCTATTGTCGCCTCCTTTGTATCCATATGTACTCAATGTTTAGGCCCAACTTATAAATGAGAACATGTGTAATTTGGTTTCCTGTTGTTGTGTTAGTTTGCTTAGGATAATGGATTTCAGCTTTATTCATGTTGCTGCAAAAGACATGATCTCATTTTTTTAATGACTGGATAGTATTTCATTACAAAAATGTACCACATTTTATTTAGTCAGTCTACCACAGACAGGCATTTCTTTATCCAGTCTACCACTGACGGGCATTTAGGTTAATTCAATGCCTTTGTTATTATTCAGGGTAGCAATAAACGTGCATGTGAATGTGTCTTTTTTTTGTTGTTTTTTTTTTTTGATACGGAGTCTCTCTCTGTCACCCAGGCTGGAGTGCAGTGGCGTGTTCTCTGCTCACTGCAGGCTCCGCCCCCGGGGTTTACTCCAGTCTCCTGCCTCAGCCTCCCCAGTAGCTGGGACTACAGGCACCGGCCACCTCGCCCGGCTAATTTTTTGTATTTTTAGTAGAGACGGGGTTTCACTGTGTTAACCAGGATGGTCTCTGTCTCCTGACCTTGTGATCTGCCCGCCTCAGCCTCCCAAAGTGCTGGGATTACAGGCATGAGCCACCATGCCTGGCCGTGAATGTGTCTTTATAGTAAAACAATTTATATTCTTTTGGGTATATGCCCAATAATGGGATTGGTGGGTTGAATGGTGATTGTGCTGTAAATTTTTTGAGAAATTGCCAAACTGTTTTCCACAACGACTCAATTAACTTACATTCCCAGTAGCAGTGTATAAGCATTCCATTTTCTCCACAATCTTGCCAGCATCTATTATTTTTTCACTTTTTAATGGTAGCCATTCTGACTGATGTGAGAGGGTATCTCATTGTGGTTTTGATTTACATTTCTCTGATGATTAATGATGTTGAACTTTGTTAATCCCACATATGTCTTCTTTGAAAAGTGTCTGTTTATGTCCTTTGCTCACTTTTTAGTAGGGTTACTTTTTGCTTGTAAATTAAGTTCCTCATAGATTCTGAATATTAGACCTTTGTAATATGTATAGTTTGCTAATATTTTCTCCCCTTCTGTAGGTCATCTGTTTACTCTGTTGATAGTTTCTTTTGCTGTGCAGACCTTCTTTAGTTTAGGACTCATTGGTCAATTTTTTTTTTTCTTGCAATTGCTTTTGTTGTTTTCATTATGAAATCTGTGCCAGGTCCTAAGTCCAGAATGGTATTTCCTAGGTTATCATCCAGGCTTTTTACAGTTTTAAATTTTATATTTATGCCTTTAATCAGTCTTAGGTTGATTTTTGCATATAAGGAAGTAGCTCAGTTTAAATCTTCTGTATATGGCTAGCCGGACCATTTATTGAATATGAAGTGCTTTCTGCATTGCTTATCAATTTTATTGAAGATCACATGGTTGTAGGTGTGCAGCATTATTTCTGGAATCTCTATTCAGATCCATTGGTCTATGTGTCCTTTTCTGTACTAGTACATGCTGTTTTGGCTACTGTAGCCTTGTATAGTTCGA
Source organism: Pan troglodytes (assembly GCF_028858775.2). Classification (NCBI taxonomy): domain Eukaryota; kingdom Metazoa; phylum Chordata; class Mammalia; order Primates; family Hominidae; genus Pan; species Pan troglodytes. The sequence goes on from NC_072406.2 coordinate 120,847,914, forward strand.
CATTGAGTAATGTGATGCCTCCAGCTTTGTTTATTTTGCTTAGAATTGCCTTGGCTACTTGGGCTGATTTTTGGTTCCATGTGAATTTCAAAATAGTTTTTTCTAATTCTGTGAAGAATGACATTGGTACTTTGATAGAAGTAGCATTTAGTCTATAAAATGCTTTAGGTAGTACAGCCATTATAATAATATTAATTCTGCTATCCATGAGCATGGAATGTTCTTCCATTTGTTTTTGTCCTCTGAGATTTCTTTGAACAGTGCTTTGTAATTCTTGTTACAGCAGGCTTCCACTATTTTGGTTAGATGTTTCCCCAGGTATTTATTATTTTTGTGGCTGTCGTGCATGGGATTGTATTCTTGATTTGGCTCTCAACTTGAAAGTTGTTGCCATACAGGCATACTACTGATTATTGTACATTAATTTTATATCCCAAAACGTTGCTAAAGTTGTTTATCAGATCAAGGAGCTTTTGGGAACAGACTGTGGGGTTTTCTAGGTATAGAATTATATTGTTGGCAAACAGGGATAGTTTGACTTCCTCTTTTCCTATTTGGATGCCTTTTAGTTCATTCTCTTGCCTGATTCCTGTGGCTACGACTTCAATTTATATCAAATAGGATGATAAAAGAGGGAATTATTGTCTTGTTCTGGTTTTCAAGTGGAATACTTCCAGCTTTTATCCATTCAATATGTTGGTTGTGTGTTTTTCATATATTGCTCTTATTATTTTTAGGTATGACTAGTTTGCTGAGAGTTTTTAACATGAGGAGATGTTAAATTCTATTAAATGCCTCTTCTGGATCTATTGAGATGATCACGTGGTTTTTATTTTTAGTTCTGTTTATGTGGTGATTCACATCTATTGATTTGCATATGTAGAACTAACTTTGCATTCTAGGCATAAAGCCTACTTGATCATGGTAGATTAAGTTTTCGATGTGCTTCTGAATTCACTTTACTAGTGATATGGTTTTGCTATGTCCCTACACAAAATGTCATCTTGAATTGTAATCCTCATAATCCCCATGCTAAAGGGTGGGACCAGGTGGAGGTAATTGGATCATGGGGGTGGTTTTCTCCCTGTTGTTCTTGTGCTAGTGAGTGAGTCTCACAAGATCTGATGGTTTCATAAGTATCTGACATTTCCCCTGCTTGCACTCACCCCATCCTGCTGCCCTGTGAAGAAGGTGTCTGTTTATCCTTTGCCTTCTGCCATGATTTTAAGTTTCCTGAGGCCTCTCCAACAATGTGGAGCTGTGGGTCAATTAAAACTTTTTCCTTTATAAATTACCAAGTCTCAGGCATTTTTTCATAGCAGTGTGAGAACAGACTAATACAATTAGTATTTTCTTGAGAATTTTTTGCATCAATATTCATCAAGGAAGAATATTGGCCTGAAGTTATCTCTTTTTGCTGTGTCTCTGCTAGACTTTGGTTTCAGGATGATGCTGGCTTCATAGAACAAGTCAGGGAGAAGTGCCTCCTCATCAATTTTTTTTGGAATAGTTTCAGTAGCAGTGCTACTATCTCCTCCTCATAAATCTGATAGAATTTGGCTGTGAATCCACCTGGTCCAGGGCTTTTTCTGGTTGTTAGGCTTTTTATCACTGATTCAATTTCAGAATTCTGTATTGGTCTGTTCAGGAATTCAGTGTCTTCCTGTTTCAATCTTGGGAGGTTATATGTTTCTAGGAATTTACCCAGTGCTTCTAGGTTTTCTAGGTTGTGTGCAGAGCGGTGTTCTTAATAATCTCTAAGGGTTTTTGTATTTCTGTGGGGTCAGTGGTAAGGCCCCCTTTGTCATTTCTAATTGTATTTATTTGAATTTTCTCTCTTTTTTTTCTTTATAGTCTAGGTAGTGGCCAATCTATCATATTAGTTTTTTCAAAGGACAAGCTTCTGAGTTTATTGATTTTTTGCAAGGCCTTTTGCATATCAGTTTCCTTCAGTTCAGCTCTTATTTGGGTTATTTCTTTTCTCCTGTTAGCCTTGGGGTTGTTTTGCTCTTATTTCTCTAGTTTCCCTAATTGCAATATTAGGTTGGTAATTTGAAATCTTGCTAACTTTTTGATGAGGGCATTTAGTACTGTAGACTTTTCCCTCTTAACACTACTTTGGCTATGTTCCATAAATTCTGGTATCTTGTTTCTTTGTTCTCATTAGTTTCAAAGAATTTGTTGATTTCTGCCTTAATTTCATTAATTACTCAGAAGTCATTCAGGAGCAGGTTGTTAAATTTCTATGCAATTGTACAATTTTGAGTGTTTTTTAAGCATTGATTTATATTTTTATTGCACGGTGGTCTCAGAGCATGGTTGGTATGATTTCAGGTGTTTTTAATAAGTTGCTGAGGATTGTGTGGTCGATTTTAGAGTATTTGCCATGTGTAGATGAGTATAATGTATATCCCTTTGTTTTTGGCTGGAGAGTTCTGTAGGCATCTGTCAGGTCCACTGTCCATATCACTATCAGCATTTTGGTCACAACCATTTAACCGGTTTCTAAGAAGTTCAAAACCTTCCCTTATATTTCCTGTCTTCTGAGTCCTTCAGAATCTTCCAATCTCAACTTACTACTCAATTCCAAAGTTGCTTTCACCTTTTCAGTTATCTTTACAGCAATACCCCACTTCTGGTACCAATATGCTGTATTAGTTCATTCCTGCATTGCTATAAAGAAATACCTGAGACTGGGTAATTTCCAAGAAAGAATTTTAAATGACTCATGATTCTTCAGGCTGCACTGGAAGCATAATAGCATTTGCTTCTGGGAAATCCTCAGGTAGCTTCAACTCATGGTAGAAGACAAAGCAAGAGCAGGCACTTTACATGGCAAAAGGAAGACTGAGAGAGAGGGAGGGTGCCGCACACTTTTAAACAACCAGATATCATGAGAATTTACACAATAGCACAAGAACAGCACCAAATGGATGGTGCTAAACCATTCATGAGAAATCTGTCCTCATGATTCAATCAGTTCCCACAAGGTTCCACCTCCAACACTGGGGATTACATTTCAACATGAGATTTGGGTGGGGATGCAAATCCAAACTACATCATAACACGTGCCTTCTTACATTTTGTGTTTGCTTAGTAGAATTTTCTCCATCTCTTTACTTTTTCCTTTGAGTGTCATTGCCTATGAGATGAATCTCTTGATGACAGCATAATGTTGGGTTTTGCTTCTTTAACCAACTTGTCACTCTGTGCCTTTTAATTGGGGCATGTGGCCTGTTTACATTCAAGGTTAGTATTGATATGTGCAGATGTGATCCTGTTATCATGTTGGTAGCTACTTATTATGCAGACCTGTTTGTGTTGTTGCTTTATAGTGTCAATGGTTTATACAGCTAAGTGTATATTGTAGTAGTTAGTAATGGCCTTTCGTTTTTAACCTTAGCTCTCCTTTTAAGACATCTTGTAAGGAAGATATGCTGGTAACAGATTCCCTTAGCATTTACTTGTCTAAAAAGAATATTTCTCTTATGCAGCTTAGTTTGGCTGGATATGACATTCTTCACTGGAAGTTGTTTTCTTTCTTTTTTTTTTTTTTTTTTTTGAGACAGAGTCTTGCTCTGTCGCCCAGGCTAGAGTGCAGTGGCACAATCTTGGCTTACTGCAAACTCTGGCTCCTGGGTTCAAGCAATGCTCCTGCCTCAGCCTCCTGAGTACAGTAGCTGGGTCTACAGGCATATGCCACCATGCCTGGCTAATTTTTGTACTTTTAGTAAAGACAGGGTTTCACCATGTTGGCCAGGCTGGTCTCAAACTCCTGACCTCAAGTGATCTGCCTGCCTTGGCCTCCCAAAGTGCTGGGATTATAGGCATGAGCCACCACGCCCAGGCCAAAAATTATTTAAGAATGATGAATATAGAATCCGAATCCCTTCTGGCTTGTAGGGTTTCTGCTGACAGGTCTACTGTTACCCTAATGGGGTTACCTTTGTAGGTGACCTGCCTCTTTTCTCTAGCTGCATTTAACATTTTTTCTTTCATTTCTACGTTGGTGAATCTAATGAATATGTGTCTTGAGGATTTGTCTTGTAGTATTTCACAGGGGGTTGCTACATTTTCTGAATTTAAATGTTGGTCTTTCTAGTGAGGTTGGTGAAATTTTCATGGATGATATTCTGAAACATGTTTTTTATATTGTTTGGTCTCCTCTTTTTCGGGGACACTAGTGAGTCATACATTTGTTCTCTTTGCATAATCTCATATCTCTTGTTCATTGTTCTTTATTTTTGTTTGAGTTATTTCAGAAAGCCAGGCTTCAATATCTGAGATTCTTTCCCAACAGTGGCAGGGGTGGGCAGGGTCATGCACTCTGCTGTCTGCATGTTTCTTGGGATAAGAGGAGGCTGCACCCTCCAGCTGAGTTCACACTGAAGTGAGACCTCTGGGATGGAAACTCTAGCAAGCCTTGCCCCTCTGGCTACTAGTGGTGGGGATGGCTGGAGTGGCTGGTTGAGTTCCTGCTTAAGTAGGACTGCTGGGGTAGAAGCTGGTGTTGTGTACTGCCTGGCAAGGGGTGGAGGTGGAGCAATCTTACTACTCATAGGCCCTGCTACTGCAGCCTCTGCTGGGGTTATGGTGATGGTGCTTGTCTGCTCTGGGGACTAAGGTGTGTAGAGGTTCCCTTAGACTCAAGTACTGCCTCTGCAAAATGTCAAAATGGCTCTCTGCCTCAGACTAGAAGTATGGTGTGGGGCTAGGGGTTGGGGAATGTTCATGGGGCTAGGAATATTCTCCCATTCCCAGTCTTGCCCATGTCCCTGTGGAAAACGTGATTCCCCCAGGGGCCTCTCATTCACTCACCCTTTCCCATGTTGAAGAGGTACTTCTGGCTCCATGCCAAGCCCAGTCAGGCCGCTGCCCAGCTTTGCTCATCTCTGCTGTGTTCCCCTGCTGCCATGATGGATCTTGATGTGTTTTCCCACATGAATGGCCTGCAAGGTCAATATTCATTAGCCCTTTCTTTCCTCTCCATGATAGCAGCACACATGAGCTGCTTCTAGTCTGCCATCTTGGCCCTGCCCCTCAAATTTGTCTTGTTAAAACATTTGTTAACTTGTTTCATTTAAAAAAGATATGCATGTACACACATTATTTCATCAAAAATTTAATAGTAGTTTTTCCCATCTGTTTAGAAAGAGTAGATACTTGAAACCAAATCATCTTTTGAGGTTTTATCCCAGAATCTCTCCTTCTTTCCTTTCATCTGTATTACTACTGAAGAGCATTATATATGAAGGAAATTAAATTCAAAATTTGCACATAACACATTTTTAGCTAGTAGCAGTTCTGGTTCAATTAATTCCTTTAAATAATAGGAGTAAAATATGGTTATTGTATTATTCTTGTAGCACAGCAGAATTGATATGGTTGAACATTTCATTTTGTAACAATGTTTAATGTCAATAACAATAGTGCTGAAAAATATTTCATGGAGTAGAGAGGGACAATCTGAGGGGAAATGTAAGCAAATATCTAGGTCCTGAAATCAAGGACATGACTTTTATTTATTATTGGGGATAAAGGGAGGGCTCTGTTGCAGAAATCAGAATACAAACATCAAGCAAAAAACTGTGTAAGCCATCTCATTTTGATCATTTTAATCACTATTACATAGTAAAAGCTAATATTATTAATGGGACATGAAATAGCAACAATTAAAGGAATATGGAGTTGAAAACAAGTTGAACAATGTCCTTGAGGGTTGGTGAGTCACAACCTATATGAGCTGACTTTTTTTTGTCATCTGGAAGTTGCGATTAATAACACTATTACCTTAAGGATTCAATGCACTAATATTCGTAATGTGTATTGATAAGGTATAAATTATAACATGAATTTGGGACAATTGTTCCTTCTGAAGTTATTTTAGACTACAATACTTTGGTCATTAGTTCTAGATAATAAAAGTCTTCCCAAGATAGGGTTTAATTATAATAATAAGAAGAATATTCACCAATTTACTTTAATGCCCTTAAGATGAATAATTTGCCCTCTTCATTCCTCTTGAGTACCTATTTATTCATGTGAATAGGCTTTTTAAAAAGATAATAGGAAAGTTCATGACCTTGTGCTAGAACTGCAAATGGTTTCAGTAATTGAAGAGATAGCCAGAAGTACAGGGGTTCTGTAATGAAATTGAAGCCAGGTACTAAAGATTATTGGTTTATAATCACCACTGCATTCTACCTGTGGCTAAAACCCAACTCTACCCCACAAAGATAATAGACTGACAATCTCAAAAATACTTTATTCATTCACAGGTAAACTAAAGCTCAAGATGTTTAATTAATTTGCCTAAAGTCAGAACGCTAGCAATTGAAATAAATGTATTTGGTGTGGATTTTGCCTGGGAAGTATGTTACCCATTTCCTTTTCACCCCTCTGCACTGACAGAAAAAGCTAGGTATTCCTTCTTTAAAGCTGAGCCTTCAATACTGTCATTTACCTTTACTTAATGGCTAAGGCTGAACCCAGCAATTCCTCTCCTAGCCTCCAAACTTAGGTAAAATATCCATTAGAGCTTAATAACACTCTAAGAAGAAAAGGTCATGTAGTTCCTGGATGGCTCCTATGAACCAAATGAGGGCAGCAATGAAACGTAGACGGGCTTTTCCTTTCTCAGCAATATGAGAATGGAGAATCAGACACTGGGCAGTTCAGCAGCTTGGAATGCCAGGCCTCAGAATGGCCAGCTGGCTGCTCTTTTGTAGCAAGCCTGGGAGCAGGGGCAAGAACATCAATGAATATTGATCCTTTGACCAACCCATAAGCCCAAAGGAGGCATTGCCTCTTTTTCACACAAAATAAACTAACCATGGGGATATTTACCTTCAAACACAAGGAGCCCATTTGTCCCATGCTGTTGCTTAGAAAATATTTATAACTAGCATCAGCCATTGGCATGTCCAGGGTCAAAGATTCAAGTTGGTGAAGTCATTGGACCATTCTATGGCAAAGCTTGACATGGCTTGCCTGTGCGTATGTATGCATTGTTTCCATTAGTTCATGTACTGGGAAGGCAATGATTATAAGGCCAGAGTTATGAATGTGACATATAAATTTTGCTTTTTCCACAATTCATCCCCCTATTCCATCACATCCAACTCTGCAGAAGCCACAGAGAGGGCCAGGAAAGAAATTATGGGTGACACAAATAAAACTATCCAGCCTATTAGAAAAAAAATTAAGACAATCCCCACCCCTCAAAAAAACAAAGAGGTGTTACCTGGCAGAGGCATAATAATCTCTTTTTTAATACAGGAATTATTGTTAGGCCTTTCCCCTAATGCTAGAGACAGATTTTTTTGTGGTAAGAAGTATCTTTGGAATAGACTAGACTCTTATGCAATTGTTTGAAATAACTGAATTTATGTATGTTAGTAGTGATAGGTTATGTTTTGATGCAACTCAGATCCTTAAACATCTGGCTTCAGATCTATCTGAGCTACATATTCATGAGGATATTCAGCAAGGAATTATACAGGCAAATGTATTATTATACTTTTGTGTGTTATCCCCTAACCTCCCCACAACCCCTGCAGGAGGGGCTCCTAGTCTTATTTGATCAAAATTAAAAGAGACACAAGACTGTAATCAGTTGGCAGAGACATCTGACATAAGAGGGCACATATCCAATGTTCTGTAGAAATGAAATTTTGAAAGAAAGCAGAAGGAGTAAAGTAGAAGGTGTGGATTTCCACCTATGAGGAAGAATCAAAAGCAGAAATGAGAGACTTCAGAGACTCAGAGAAATAGAACAAGGTAAAAAGAGACAGAAATTAAGACATGTAGGAAAAGATCAGGGACAGGGGCAAAATCAAAGATAAACAGAAAGGAGACATGGTTTTTATGTCCTCATAGTTTTCTAACTTCTTGATTCCATATTGATGAAATCCTTCATAGCGCTGTATCCTTAAAATAATCCCAACCTACTTTCTACCCTGTATAGGTAAAATCATTTAAGTAAATTTCTTTCGTTTGTATCTCAAAGGCAAGTGCATGTCCTCAACTGCATAGTGTCTGTCACACAAGTTCCACCCCATTTGGGGGCAGTCTCTTTAATCTTCACAGAAACCCTGTGGAGAAGATACAATCACTCTCCCCACTGCTAGTGTAACCATGAAATAAATCTTGCAAACCAGGACAAGTGAATATGGGCATAAACTAAGAGTGTCCTTAGCAGAGCAGATCATGTGGTCATAAGGCCCATTACAGAGGTGAACTGGGGGGTCTGGAGGGCCAAGGCTCTTTGGTGATCTCTCCAAGACATGAGGTCAAGAGATCTAGACCAGACACATGTCCACTTTGTTCCTCTAGTTTCCTGATACCTTGCAGTTGTGCCTTCAGTGAGCACTATTGTTTACCAAATAATACACAAAACACACAGCCAAAAAGAATAACAACAACAAAGAAAGAGGTCACATTGCTATATAAAGAATTGCCAAATGCTAGACCGAAAAGGTGAGACATGCAATTAGGATCCTTAAAGTAAGAAAATAAACAATCTTTGCAAGTTTAAGAGATACTCCTCTGATTAGGCCATTAATCATGAACAGGTCTGTCTCTGTAGCCATTAATTCTGACACCACAGTCGTGGAACAAAAGGAAATAGCAAAGCTGACCTAGGTGTCTTCCTGTGAGCTCAGGTGCTTGACAGCTGATGTGGAAAGGGAGTTGTATTTGTCAGCTTTGTCCTTCTGATTCTGATGGAAGTGTGATTGAAACCTTTAGAAGGAGAAGTCAACCCTGCCCTGGAGAGAGTGGTGAAATATTCCTATGCCTTTGGACTACATTTTATGATAGTCAGGGAGTCTGTGGTCATCTCTAACATGAAAGGGTAGAGGAGTAAGCAGATTGTACATTCAGCATATAACAAAAGAATTGCATGTTGCCAAAGTTGTCCTGGAAAATCTCCTGAGTCATCCATAATGTGCAATATGTGTAGTTGGAAATATACGGCCCTATACAGTTATACCTATACATGCTAAAGTGAAAGAAACACTGAACCAGATTAAGATGGAGGGACTGAAGTCCCCGTGTTGTAACTCAAATCATTCTGTTTTCAAGGGAACTGTTAGAACCCTGTCAATGTTTTCCCTTGAGATCTGGATGGGTCGCCCACACCCTAGTTGTTACATCCTAGTGAAAAGTGATCCACATTCTGCCTCCACATGGGCAGCCACAGCAGAGTGCAAACACCTTTATAAATAAAAAAGTGTCTGTTAGTATCAGCCATTTTAGAGTCTGTGCCTACATAATTTAGTATGCATCAGGTTAAATTCACCCTAATGCTCTTGGTGATGCAGATGTCTTTTTCAGTCTTGATCAGCACTGGGATTATAATGAGCTTCCACTGTATTAACTCCAACCAAAAGAAACCATAAAACAAGCCCCTCCCTGAAGGAGGCATGGGCTCATGGCGGGGTGGTCATTGGTCGACCTGCCGTGTAATGTGCCAGTGCAAATGTTCATTAAGCAGAGCGCTGGCCATTCGCAAGGATGGCTTTCAGGGAGACTGAAATGAAGCTGGAAATGTGAACGTTCACTCATGTTGACACCTGGACTTTGTCTGCTGCCTGCCCCCAGTGATCAATCCCAAGCTTCCTCTTTTAGGGATGAATTCCTCCAAGCCAAAGACTCAGAAATATGATCAGAACAACATAGGTCTAGCAAATGTGAGTCCTGGAAAAGGCCTTGTATTGAACTGCATCACTTTACAAAGAAGAAAACTGATGCCCAATGTAAACTTATGGCCTGTTGAAGAGAAAATTACACAAAAGAAAAAAATATGTCTCTAATACTAATATTCCTTTCACATCTATTACAGATATGCTTGTCACTATGTTCATTTTACTTAAACACTTTTCTAAATTCAAGGAGAACTGAATCCTCACAAGGAAATTACTCCTTTCTCACTTGAACCCATTGAAGTGTCCTTTAATGTGCTTTTACTCTTTTAAATGTTTCCTTAACATGTCCACGACATTATTCTCATGTGCTTTGTTCAGGTGAAAAATCCAAAGAAGAGCAAAAGTTGTTAAATGTCTGATAAAGACCTTCACACTTTTACACCACTCATGTGTCTCATTTTAACACTGTACAGGGTGGATGGAATAGAGTTAATAATTAGTGAGAATCTACTCTTGGGGTGCAGATATTGTATAGAGGCCTATGATATATCCTGTAGCTTGCATCACTTCTGTGATAAAGGCATCATTTTGACCATTTTACAAGAGAGACAACTGAGTCCCAGGCAGTTAAAGAACATCTTTCCAGATTATTAATTAAATGATTGGCAAGAATTTAAACCCAGGTCTACCTACTTCTAAAGTGCACACTCTTTCAGCTCCTACACATCCTCCCTAAGGCACGACTTTAAGAACTAATGCAGTAGTAATCTATCTACTGCAGTGCTGATTTTTGAGTCAGAAGTAGGTATAATCTGGTGTTTTGTAAGTGAGACAAAGTTGGATTTATCTCACAATACAAACAATATAAAAAAGGGAGGAACATATTTTTGTATAATTTTGTATGCTTTTAAATGATTTTCAGATAAACTTTATAACAGCTCATAAGGAAAATAGGACAGATTTTTATGTCCCATTTTTACAGATGGGAAAACAAGAGGTCAAACGAAGTGCTCATGATTCCACGGTGAGTTAGCGAAGGGCCCAGATTGACCCCCTCTAAGTCTAGATGCCTTCCTACTACATCATGCTGCTCAGATATATAAACAGAAGGACCTCATTTTATTCTGACATTACTGACATTAGGTACTTTTTTTTCCCCTCAGAGAAGCTAAATTATCCTTCACTCAAGACAGAAAAGTTCAAGGGCAAATGTTTCGTCCACCACCACGCTTAGGAGCTGTTGACACATCCTGGATTTAGCTCTTTTTGAACTCTCTCCTGGTCTCAATCCCTCCTCCCCAGAGAAACTACAAGAACATTTCACTGAAAAATCTCCCCACAGAGGAAAGGACAGCCCTGGCAGGAGTTCTGATGGGCCTCATGCTGTCGCTGGTTCAGGATGCTTGGCTGCCTCCAGCTGCACTGTAGGGACAAACTGCAGAGGGAGAGGTTCCCACTGTGCCCCATTTGAGCACTGATCTGTTTACTGCCTACAGGCTTAACCTCCAAATGGACTCTGGGCCTTGCCAGTCCGAGGGACAAATATATTATCCTTTAAATAAATAAGCTAACATTTATAAAGAGCTTTACAAACTTCTGCCATGTGTATCATCTAATTAAATCCTGAATCCGACCCCATGAATATCTGCATTTTTTTCACATGGGGAAGCTGCTTAGTGATGAAATTACTTTGTTGACTTAATTTGTGTCATTTGGCCTCCAAAATCCCATGCCATTTTCCCCCGCATATTTTGTTTACTTAATGACCTTAGACAATCATCTAAACCCTGGTGGTTGAAACGTTCCCAATACCTTATCTCTCACTATATCAGATATCCAGGCGGCAAGCAGCTCTTGAATTCTACATGAGATCCCTTCTCCGACACATGTCACCTTTCCATTATGTGAAACGGAGGGGCTAGGCTTTGAGCTGATGCTCAATGAACCACATATGTGTTTCTGACTTGAATTTGCAATCTCAGTCTTCTCTCTTTATTTGGGATGATAATCCATGACTTCACTGCCAAAGCCCAAAATTGTCCTGATTTATGTTCATCTATCTTATCCTAGAAGCTTTAAGTTCTTAAGAAGTTTTTGAATTTGTTGTTGCAGAGAAAAAAATCTAAGTGTAGGAAGTAGGATGGAAGGGAAACAGCAGAGCAATCTATTTGGGCTTTTTGCTATACTCTCTAAACACAGCTGGCTCTTCCATGTCCCTTAACACAGCCTGTTTGTATGAGTCTGGGACATCACACTATAATATCTCCTCAAAAGAATTTCTCTGTACTGTTTTCTGCCTTGACTCACTACTTTTTGATTATCTCTATGACTCTGCAATGTCGGACTCCATTTCCTGGACCTCTATAGTTGCACCTAGTCCTCCACTTAGTTAAAAAGTCAAACTTTTCTTTCTGGCCTAGTGAATTTATTCCTCATTTCTCAATTCTATCACCATAACCCAACGTAGAGAGTCATTAACTGTCAGATTTGTTTTCATCTATAAAAGTAGGAAATTTGACTACATTATCTAAAGAAGGAAAGGAAAAGGGAAGGGAGCAGTACACACAACATGAATGATCAGAATTTGAGAGGTAGAAGGGAATTTAGTGGAAATAAAATCTATTGTTTTTGGTTTTACCAATGGAGAAACCATTATGTCAGTAGAATTTATTAGACCAAAGTATATGTACATATAATTGTAGATATGCATATAATTTCACTGAAGCTTATCATAAACTTAGGTTAAGGACTCTGCAACTGGTGCTCAGATCAAGACTCAATGCAATTGGTGTTTGGGTCACACATATTAGGTGCTTAATTTAGAACACATGTCTAAGTGTCACATAATTATCTTTTGTTATCTTTAGTTGCTTCATGTGTATTAAGCAAGTGTATTTAACTATAGAACTTGCTGAATATGTTTACATCAAACCTGTAGAAAAAAATAAGACAAGAAAAAGGTAAAAACAGCTAAGACAAGTGAAATAATCAAATTTGTGATACAGCCGTCATTTTACATCAAATGTATTCATTTCCGTGAGGGTAATAAAGCTTTATACCCTCATGTTGATTTTACCAATCAACAAACAATAATTATTTATCACATGGAATGTTCTAATTTTTAGTGTAGATAATATGATTCCCATACTGAGTGTTTAGATAATTTGAGTTCAACTTCTTATCTGAAGTAAGTTTAGCTTCCTATTCAGAGATATTTGAATTTGAAACGTTATAAGGTTAGGTATTTATACTAAATGGAGGAAGTGAAAACTAGAGAACAAAATAGGTGCCTCTCTGCTTGGGTGATAAATGATTGTGCATTTAAAATGTTATTACAGTTCTACTGAATCAAGAAACATAGCTCATATAATTAATCATTAAAATATACTCAATCTGCTGAAGAGAGATAAAGAAAAAAATGAACTCAGCAGTATTTCAAAGCCTAATAGAGGTGTTTAAAATGTTGATTTAATCTTTATTATTTTCAAGTAGCTTTATATTTTTATTTAAAACCAGTTTTATTATACTTCATTTAAAAATATATAACTACATAAGTAATCCATCAGGGTAGTCAGACTTCCACCAAAAACTACCAAAAAAAAAAAAAAAAAAAAACCTGGAGGGCAGATAAATGAAAATATACCAAATGTCAGAAAGCTCTCAGACACATAAATGCATTTTTCTTAACATGTTCAATAAGAAAGGCAAACAGAAGCTGAATCCTCAGCTATTATTAGTGAAGGGGAAGTTGTCCAAGTGATTCATGAGGCAGAGTTTAAAACTTTGTATAATTGCTGGTGCAACAAAATTCAGCTATAAAAATTCACAGGTGCCTTAGCTCTCCCTAGAGTAATGAACTCAATGTAGTCATCACACAAGGAACATTTCCCAAGATCTTTCAGCTAAAGACAAGTAAGACTTTAAGTGTTCCAGAGTCCAATTCCAATCTAGATAATTCAAACTCAGAAAGACTCATGTCGATTCCAGACTGGGATGTAAAGGAGTATGCATTCCCAGCCATAACACCATTCCACTAAATGGTCTGCAGAAAATATAGATCCAGAACTGGAAGAAATATATACTATATTTAGTAAAACTCATTCTGTTTCCAATCAGAAATATCCAACCCAAAGCAGCTTAAAAAAGAAACAAAACAGCTGGGCGTGGCAACTCACGCCTCAAATACCAGCACTTTGGGAGGCTGAGGCGGGCTGATCATGAGGTCAGGAGATCGAGACCATCCTGGCTAACACAGTGAAACCGGTCTCTACTAAAAAAACAAAAAATTAGCTGGGGGTGGTGGCGGGCGCCTGTAGTCCCAGCTACTCGGGAGGCTGAGGCAGGAGAATGGCGTGAACCTGGGAGGCGGAGCTTGCAGTGAGCCTAGATCGCGCCACTGCACTCCAGCCTGGGCAAAAGTGCAAGATTCCATCTCAAAAAAAAAAAAAAAAAAAAAAAAAACTAAAGGGAATTTATTTAATTCCCTCCAATAAACTAGGAAGTAAAAGGAATCTGGAAGTAGATCTTCAGTTGCACCTGAACTCAAATACTGAAATAATATCAAGGGGGATTTATCCCACTCTTCATTATTCAGTTACGATACACATCTTCATCAACAACAGCAACATTATTAACTATATCCTGGAATATAATGAAGGAAAAATACCAATTGATTAATCTTTATAGTATAGTCTCATCCTCAGATTCTAAGAGAGCCTAAGCACATGGAGTATTTAATATTCATAATATTTATCATCAAATATTTTATATTAATATTTTATTATTGTTAATGCTGGAAAATTTTCTGTTTTCATAGTGTGCCCTTAATACTATGCTAGAGATTAAGGTTGAAGTTGGCACAAGAATACTTGGGAGGTTTCATGAGATTGAGAGCGGCATAATCCTCAGTCAAATCCTTTCTCATCAGCCATGTGAACTTAGCTAATTAATTTATCTTTTCTGAGCCTCAATTTCTCCATTTGAAAATAAGGATAATAATGTCACCATCTACTCCAAAAGGTTATTGCAGCTAATGAAGGATATGATATATGTACACTGCTTAGCACAGTGCCTGGAACATAGAACTAATTCAAATTCCAAGAATTTCACTAACCATAACCCAAATCCAGCAATTTTTAATGATTCAGAAATATTTATCGATTGCCTACTAAGGATCAGGTACAATGGTAAATATCAGGAATTTAAAATGTGGGCGATACACATTCTCTATTTTTCAAGCATTTAAACCTAGTCAGATGAAAGGAGAAAAAATATCAGCACCCCAATGAGGATATGCTCTAAGCCTTTAATGCTATACTGAGAATTGACCCTCTTTTCCCTGATCAGGAAACTGTAAGAAAAACTCCATCTCTCTGAGGAAGAGCTGTCTCTCAGGATGCAGCCTGGTCTCATGTAAGATAACTAGTTGGCAAACCACCTCACTAGTCAATCAGACATACCCTAACATGTATGAATGCTAATGGTAGAACACAGCATAATAAAGTCACGGTGCCAATCTCATTCGACAATAGGTATTCAGAATCTGATAAAATATTGAACTGACCCTTTCCTCTATATGTAATCTGATTGCATATATTCATTGAGGTCAATTATTTACTCACTTACAAGAAAAAGTCAGCAAAATTCTGTGATGGACCCAGAAAAAGAGTATCTGCATCAAGTGTTACCAACTTTAATTGCATTTGTTTCTCCCTAACACAGATTCCTGCAGTCTGGCAATCACTTCAGGTCCTGAGGGTATTTTAAATGTTACTGTCACTTAAGTCAAAGTATTCAGTCAACCTCTTTGAATATGGACTAATGGAAATTGTATTTGAATCCACAACTCATGGATTGAAAGAGGTGCTGAGGGAATGAGATTCTAAATATAAATCTGATAACCTTGGATACAGCTGAAGCATCACTCAGCCCCTTAACTTGATGTGTTCTGCCAATCACAAGGGACAGTGGAGAGAAGCATTGAATAGTAGAGAATTGAAAGGGATTTTCTCAATTTACAATGTATTCATTGACTTTACTTGGATATACATAAGAGATGTATGAATACACACGTAAGAGAATATGAGTCATGTATACTGTTCCCACTATTGTATGTCTGGGACCTGATACAGTCTCTAGTATATCATTGATGCCCAATAATGAACTCCAAGTACAGATTGCGACACTCCACAGATGAGGTATTTCTCTTGCAGAAGGGTCTTCTGAAAACAGATGTTTACTCTGTCACCTGCTTCTCTCTTCACACTCTTGGCAGCCAAACTCATACAAAGTGCTCTTCAATGCCACCATCCTATCAATCCTCTACTAAACTAATATCTCAGTGGCAAAGCTGGACACCCTTCAGCAAAAACACTACTCTGGGGATGAATATATATGGCTCTGTTAAAAAAGAGGGTATATTCATTTGAAGAAGAGGTCAATCAAAAACACCTTTCTTTCTTCATTCATACATTCATTCCTTCATATTTGGGTCTTAAATATGTATGTGATGCTTTGTTGATCAACAGTTACCAGTATTTGAAATTTGACTATATTTGCTTTATACTTGCTATGTCTGCTCCTTATTTCCTTCAGTGTAAAACATCTTAGAGCAAGTAATAATGTGGTCGGTAGAGAGTCAGCAAAAAGAGGAGGAAGATGAAGGCCAAATATGCTTAATCCTTACACAAGATACCTAAACTGAGGGAAACAGAGTTAGCTCTGCGCATAATAGATGATAACTAAATTGTGATTTGTCACAAAGCATTTTGGAGTCCTACAGTCCTGACTATAAATCCTAGCTCAGCTACCTAGAGTATTCATCCATTTTCATACTGCTATGAAGAAATACCCAAGACTAGGTGACTTATAAAGAAAAAGAGTTTAATGGACTCATAGTTCTACACGGCTGGGGAGGCCTCACAAACCTGGTGGAAGGCGAAGGTGGAGCAAAGGCACATTTTGCATGATGGCAAGCAAGAGAGTGTGTGAGGGGAACTGCCCTTTATAAAACAATCAGATCTCATGAGACTTATTCACTATCATGAGAACAGCATGGGAAAAACCCACCCCCATGATTCAATGACCTCCCACTGGGTCCCTCCCATGACACATGGGGATTATGGGAGCTACAATTCAAGATGAGATTTGAGTAAGGACACAGCCAAACCATATCACCTAGTAATTGTGCAAACTTACACTAGTACATTTTTCTCTCTGGGTCCCAGTTTCCTGTAAATTGGGTTTACAGTAATATCTCTCTTACAGAATTTTAACAGGAAATTTATTTGAGAGACCATGAGTTATGATCTTTCACATTCAGTATGAATCAATATATCAATTAAAGGAAAACAAATGGTAGTCCCATTCTATTTACTTCATTCTTCACTTATGAGTAAAAGTTGTATTAAACTATCCAATCTTTAGGGCACATACCCAGTGAGGTACATAAGACAGCTGGTCTGGAACAGGAGTCCGTGTGCTCTGTGTTGATAAAGATAGGTTTTATCCATGAGAAAGAATCTATCTGGGAAGTTCTATAGTACAAATGCCAGACTCATTATCCATAACACTGAGCCAAAGAACCTTGAACACTCAATACTAAGTGCCACCTTGGCTTCAGAAGCAGAGGAAGTGGTTTGCTTCCATAGTACATCCATGGCACACTTGGTCACGTGCCAAGTGTTCTCTTTAATGTCCCCAAAACTCTAATGATTCTGAACATGAAAACATGTATCATACTGCCAAAATCACTAATGACCAAAAGCAAATAAGAGGAAAATGAGAGCACTAAAGCAACCCGACCCAATTTTGGATCCTGCCCAGATGTTAAAGAAGTGCCAAGTGATTTCCACACGTCACACCTGCTTAGTTAGCAATAATAAAAGCTTTCAGAAGATCAGAGGGAAATTAAATAGTTACAGATAAATGATCTAACAATTTTATCTCAGCCAGAGAAGGGACAGGATGCAATTTAATAACATGATCACAAGTGGAATTGCAGGTTAATGACCTTGCACTTTATAATTTAATGGGACACACATAGTACCACGCTGAAAGTAAATGAATTGTCAAATGCAAATGCATATACTGGCATTTTATAAATAAATTATTATGGCACTAATTGCAATTAAATTGCCATGGTTTAATATGGCCTAGTAATTAAGTCATAAGTGGCTTGCTGCCTGGTTCTTGCCTGAACCTGGCAACAAAGAAAACTATTTGACTCAGCTAAAGTAGTTCTGAATATACCCTCAAACTTTTGTAGGGCAATGGAGGTCCAAAGGAATCCCAGCTCTACACTTAAGGGTTATTTCTCCTCCCCCTTGCCTTTTTAAATGAATATTTACAAAGAAAAACAATGTCAAAGTAAATTGGGTTAACTTGAACTCTTCTTGTGTGTCAAGAAACACTGCCAATTCTGACTCAGTCTTCTCCAAAAATTTTTTTTTCCCTGAAAGCTTAGGGCACCTCTCCGGTTAGCTAGTTTCACCACCCATATATTCCTTGGTACTGAAAGGAGAATGCCTTTGTCAGAAATGCCACTACAGTTGTGAGCGTTGGTTATACATAAAACTTCCATGGGATCCCTTTGGGTCATCTGTCCCTGTCTGTGCTCCCATGGCTCCTGTGTTTAACCATGTTAAAGTATTGTTTTCTCCACATTTCAATCATTTCAATCATTTCAATCATTTATTCCTGGATATATGTATCCATATATGGATATATGTATCCATAGGGCAGAACTATGACCCTTTGTATATTTCCAGATCCTAAAATATGCTATGTATTCAAATATATTGGTTGTTAGTGAAGGAAAAAAAAGAAAGTAAAGCTAATTCACAACTCATCATAATCACTAAGAGCCCATAAGTAATAATTAATTAAATCAATTCATACTCATTTTAGTGTCTGCCAACTGCAAGGGTTTTTGAAGATATAAACAGAGATACATGATAATCCCTGTCTTCAAATGAAGTACAGTCCACTTACCAAAAAGAATACCCATATAAAGGTAAAATCACTTTTTGCCAGACACTGCTTTGAAAACAGTATGAGCTCTTCAATCCTCACAATGATGCTATTATTGTACTATTAGTATCCCTACTTCATATATGAGAAAATGCGCACCAAGTTTAAGAAACTTTTCCAAGGCCTCTCTACTGGTAAATGAAACAGCCAGGCTTGTGTCCCAGGCTAGCTGGCTCCTGAGCCTACATGTTTAATTACTGCAAGATTTAACTACAAGAATACTCTATTTAAAGTATTAAATAGAGTATTTAAAGGAAGTGAAGGTCAATGATCTTTAATGCACTGAGGCAACTAAAGACAGGGTCAAAGCAGAAGTAGTGTCTCCAAGGGTGGGCAGGGTCAGATGGAGAAAGGAGTTGATGAGTAAGGAAAGTCAGAATGGAGTCAAAGGTGAACATGGTATGGTCAGAGCAAAGGGCTCAGGTGGACCACAAGGAAAGATAAAGCTATAGTAAAATTGTGGAGGACTTCAGCACCCATGCTAAAGAAACCTTCAGATGTTGTTGACATCTGATCTTTGCAGCCAGAAAATTCTGGTCACTTGGCCCATCTTTAAGCTAAACTTCTTGACTGAATGCCCACTGAAGCAATAGCATTTTCTTCTCCCCAACTTTGTCATGTGGTCACTCAAATAAGTTTAAAGCAGCAGGTAGATAAACTCTGCCCTCCCTTTTCATGCCTTGTCACACACAGTAAGTCTAAAAAGGGTGAGGACAGGTATATTCCATCAAAAAAGGGCAGAACATAGAAGCTGCTTCTTTCTTCTTTTGCAGACATTTCCCTGGGAGAGTTTCTGCACTTGCTAGTGCTTTATATGTCAGTGCTGACTTCTTTGACTGAGGCCACAGGTTTTGGATAAACCAGAAAGTAAAATGCTTGGGCACTCATTTCATATTGCCAGTGTCCTCCCAAATCTACTTTGGCACATGATAAATATTAGGAACAAAAGCTGTTTCATGCATCACTATTTTAACTGACAAGGTATTTTATTAAATTAGGGTAATGAGTAATGGGGATGTTTTTGAACTTCATTAGTTATAAATGATCTCTTGTGTAAAAGAACACACAATAGGCATCTCTTACCCGGTATCAGTTAGGTTGATGTCTCTATAAGGACTGGATTTCTGGGTTACTCTATGACCAAATTCCATCTTGCTGATCCAAGCTCCAATCTACTAAAAACCACAAATTCTTGTGCTTAGTCTTGACTCATTGAGGAGAGCAGATTCCCACAAGGTAGACCCTGACCTTCAGGAATCCCCTGGGAAAATTTTAAACCCTTGAGACCAATTTCTCTGGAAAAATCACAAGCAGAAAAAGAGACCTGCAGAGCTGTCTGAAAGATGGTGGCTAACTAGGAGTCCTAAATATATGAAAAGTCTAAGCATTTCAAATCAATACTATTATCAACTAGGCTAATGATTGATGGGCTAAATGTGTAGGCTAACGATAACAGCAAAAGCATTAGAACTCCAATTTTGGTGTTCTACTATAGGCTAGGCACAGTGTTTGGTACTGCATCCCACTTCTCATTACAACCTTAGGAGGTGATCATTATTACATTTTCACATTTCTAGATAGGGAAACCAAGCCTCCAAATGATAAAATAATTTGCCCATATGGCAGGCAATAGAATTTGCCAGAGTTACTACAATATGTCTCTAAATTCTGTGGTCTTAAGCACCACCCTGTAGCTAGTTCACCAATCTACCAACATTCATCAATGTAGAACAGGGGTACATCTTCCAGATGACCCAGTATTTTTATTGAAGGTCCTCTCCATCATGTACAGATTTGGAAATAACTAAATTCATCTGCCCAACTATTTACCATAGGCCCAAGATTGCATTGATTTAGCCTTGCTGGATTTTCTTTAAATTAAATTATTTTGTGTTTGAAGAGAGTTCACAGAAGAGTAGGGATTGACTCTTGCAATCATCAGCAGAATTAAAAAGAATTTTTGGATTATCCTCAGATATCTGTTGGATCCTAAGTAAAATATATAAGAGAAAACAGTGTATGAACAGGGAACAGTCTATGCTCACTGTATAAATGAGGTCCTAAAACAAAGCAACCTAGTTTATTTGTTCTGTTGTTTTTCTGAAAATAACTCTATTCAGAAAAATGGTCTTAGTTGATAAAAGGGGCTAATTTTTTGCTTATTCATTCATTTATGTAGGTAGGTATGCATATGTATACATACGTGTATATATATGTATGTGTGTATGTATATATATATTTTTCCCCTATGTCCCAGACATTTTCAGTGACCAAGAATAACAGCTATTTTCCTCTTTCTCTTTTTCTTCCTCCTCCCCATTGTCATATACATTTGATACTTTAAGGGGAATTTGATCTTTATTAGCTTATTTTTTCCTCTCAACAACCATGTAGAAAAGGTAGGCTGATTATGACCAAAAGGTCTTAATGTTTCCTTCAGCTTGATGAGACTGTTAACAGGTCTCCTCCTAACTATAGGCCTCTGACCTACATTTTCTTTGAGCATTCACTTTAGAAAACTTGGTATTGTTAATTCTTTCTCTGCCACTTTGAGTTGGAAATCTTCTCCCACCTCTTGCTGGTTTTACAACCCAGGAATATCTTTCTCAAGGAACTGAAAGCCATCCTTTTGAAATGTAATCATTAAGGACGATAGTTCCCCTAGATCGCATCTCTATGGAAGGGTAGGGGGTTAACTTTGATAAGTGCCAATTAGAAAATACAGATGGCCTGATCTTATTGAATAATCTACCCACTAACATCCTTCAGTATTCTTCGCCTAGCTCACCCCAGCACTTAAAAACCCTTCTGCCCTTGTTTCATCAGAATTGACTTCAATATCTCTCCCCTGTTGCAATAGTTTTGAATTAAGTTTCCTTTGCCTATTTAATTCTGTTCAATAAAATTTTTCTTTGGCAGTTATTGTCACTACTGTTCTGCAGATGTGGAAACAGATTCTAAGAAAGTCAAGAATTTGCCCAAGGACACAGAACTGGCAATTAACAGAGACAGAGCCAGAATTTGTTTGTTTTGCTCCCACTGCTCTTTCTGCAGTAGCAATGGGGCAAATGGAGAAAAAGAGACCTCAGAAGTCAGATGTTTCAGACATTTAAAAGCTGGGGATGAAACTGCTTTTGCAAAAATTATAACTAGGAAATTATGACAATGAAAGAGATCTGACCTAACCTACTCCATCTTGCTTCTAACCTCCAAACTGTCCTTGTTCATTTTGGGGCATCAGCCATATTAGCTTTGGGAGGAACTTGATTTATAATTTAACTTTGAAACAAAGACAATAACAGCATTTTCCCAAAACAAACCCCCTTCTTGCCTGGGACTAGATTGCCTTTTCAGGACTAAAAACTTAGTCATAAGATGAGAAATTGTGGTTTAGGAGTCACTGTTGAAAAACCTGAGATCAGCGCTCAAGATATTTTGCAGACCCTGCATTGCAATGTACCACCTAGATGGATAAACTGGCTCATCTGGTCTCGTGGCCCCGACCCAGGGACTGACAGCACAACAGGACAGCTTTAACTCCCTATGATTTCATTTTTGACCTGACCAGTCAGCACACCCCCCTTTCTCAAACCCTACTCACCAAATTACTCTTCAAAAAACCATCCTCAAATTTTCAGGGAGACTGATTTGAGTAATAATAAAACTCAGTCTCGGGTACAGTTGGCTCTATATGAACTAAACTCCTTCTCAATTGCAATTTCCCTGTCTTGATAAATCAGCTCGGTCTAGGCAGTAGGCAAAGAGAACCTGTTGGGCAGTAACAGGAGTGTTGATCCTTTCTGTCTGGGTTATCTCCTGCTTATACCCACATCTTGTGAATTAAAATCAAAGGAGTGTGTGTGTGTGTGTGTGTGTGTGTGTGTGTGCGCGCGCGCGCGCCTGTTTAGATACACAAACAATATGTCTTTTGTTTTGTTTTGCTTAAGTGGGGGTGGAGAAAGTGAGGTAATCCTAAAGTCTTCTAAGACGTAGGTAATGGCTAAATGTGGAATACGAACAGACCAAGTTTGCTTATGTGGAACATGGACTAAAGCCCTTCTTACATCCCCTTTTTACCTATTTCAGTGACTAGAGAACAGAGTGCTCTGAATATTTTGCAGATCGTCTTGTCGGGAAGGTGAAGAAGCTGAGCAGAGGTGATGAAGGGTACTTTATGGTCTCTATTAGCCAATAATGCAATATTGTTTTAAAGCCTGCCTATAACAAAGGCAGTTTCATAGCACAGGCTTTGTGTGTGGGATATGTAACAATTCATTTCTTACCATATAGTGATCCATTAACAAGTGGAGGAAGGAAAGAATGCAGCAATGTTTTTAGGGACAATTTTAGAATTACATTAAGCAAATTGATCACAGGAACAGACCAATGAACCATATAATCACATGTCTTGACTCTAATAATTCTAATTACTTCAGAAAGAACTGTTTAAGATAATGATAGTGACTCATGATTGCCAGGTAATATCCATCTTTGGGGTATAAAATTCAGAATAACAACTTTCAATATTCTTATTCTCAGAATGCTAATCTGAAATTAAGTAGAAGAAATTGCTGTTATTTTAACTCGACTTGGGCAGTGCTGATAGCTGAAGCATGGTGTAGATAAACAATAAGAATTTGAGAGTTTAATTGGTATTTGCAACTTGGTCTGTATTATGAGGACACCAGAGGTATATTTTAAGGTTTCTCCCCATTAAAACTTATGTTTTGAATGAAGACACACATCTTAGACATAGCTTCATCATGCTCACACAGAAAACTCAACCAGTGGTAGGTGTTAATAGTTCATTGTTTTCAGTATATGCCCCAAAATTAATCACACCTAGGTTTATATTCCATCTTGGTCACTGTGTTTTCTTTGGTAAAATATTCAATCTCTCTGAAATTTTATCTCCTTTTCTATAGAAAAAAGATAATGATATTAGCTACCATATACAGTTTTGTGACAGCCAGATAATGAAAAGGCATAAGACACTGTCTAAGACATAGTGAATGATTAATAAATGTTATCTATCACAGTTATTACTAATAAATAAAGATAAGATAAAAGGCAAGGCAGGGAATGCCTAGGTGAAGCACAGGGTGTGTGTTGGAAGCAGCATCTTAAGGAAGTATTATGCCAGAGTCAAGAGGATGACCTGAAATTTGTCAATCTAGACAGGGCTAGTCAAGAGCATACCTTCTCTTGAAGTCCAAGGTGTGTGCAACCAACGAAAACAGATGAAAGGAGGGATTTAAAGCAAATGGTGAACATTAGACCTTGGAGTTAATTCTTAGCTGGCATGCATGTAACTCAGGTGAGTTTTTACAGACTAGGTTGATGCAAAAGCACCTGTGGTTTTTGTCATTCCTTTTATGGCAAAAAATACAGTTACTTTCTCAGCAAACTAATAGTTCTTCCAGTCATTCGGCATCAGTGATGGTAGTAGAATGGACACCATAAAATATAAAGAGCCAACTATTATTATTTTTTTTTTTTAGAATTCTAACAACCACTTCATCCTCTTCCTCTTACTGCTGGGCTCATTTATTTTTATCATAACAACCTCTTCCTTGGAAAAAGACTATGACTATTAGGCCCCTGACTGTACTTCAGGTCTATTATTGCCCCTTACCAAGTAGTTGACTATCTTGAGGACAAGCACAATTTGGTGCCACAGTAGTTGTGACACATTTGAGATTAACTTTGATACCCATTATTTATGCACCTAACAGGGAGCTCCTCCCACTCACAGCTCCTACAGAGTGATTATTTTAACATATAACTCAGTCAGTTCACTCTGAATACTTTAATTGGCTTAGAGATGGACATCTAACTACGAGTGGACCATCCATAAATTGTCTTGAAAAGAAAAGCAATGGCAAAGAGACTCATAGTTTGGGAATATGAACTGGAAGACACAGATGGCAATTTCAGATGTTGGGGTTTCAAAGTCATGTAATCTTGAAGCTGAGGCTGCTGTTTCCAGCCTAGATGCACATACAGTTATAAATGAGTAGAATCTAGGAAAAAGGGAATGAAGAGAGACAGAGAAGAAAGTACATGTGCAGACAGTTAACCCAGAGAAAACAGGGAAAGGTGAAATGAAGAGAGTATTATGGAGCAGAACTGCCCTTCTAGATATTTGATTCTTGATCTTCCTAAGGCCTAGTGTCGAGCTGTTTTCAGAGTGTCCTGCAAACTCTCTGTGGCTGTACAATGATCCCTCCCACTGCCCCTTTTATTTAAGCTTTTTTGTCTTTCTTACCATAAATATGGACCTAACTAGGAGAGAAACCTCATGTTCACTCTGCAAGCAAAGAGCTGGAAGAACCAACTGAACACAAACTTGTTTTTTTCCTAAATTTCCACATCCATACTGGCCAATGTTATGAGAATGGCCCAGAGAAACTATAACAAAAGCATCATAACCACTGGAAGGGTCATGGGACAGCCATTTTAAATGTAGTCCAGCTCAGTGAAGACAGTGCCTCTTCTTAGGTGGGTCTATTGCTAATGCAGTAGGAGCCTCACAGCTCAGGAGAAATAAGCAGGGACTGGACAGCCCTGAAGACCATGGTTTAAATCTGACTCCTCCACTTACTGACTGTGTTACCCTGAGCGAACTAGTTTACTTCTAAGACACTCAGTTTCTGCATCTGTGAAACTGGGATAGTGACATCTAACTTACATAGATTTGGAATAGACCTACTATAATAGTGTCCATGCAGCTTCCAGTACAATTTCTGCCATGAGTTTGAAAAAATGTAGCATTTTTTTCTTGCTGGACAATTTGTCAAGCTGACTGTAGACTGGATTTCAGCTCCAATTTACTTTTTCAGCTCTGTCCTCTTCAATAATGGTGCATGGTGACCCTCAGTATGAGATACAAGGTAAGTGGTGGTTATCATCATGTTTTTGTGGGTGATTTATATCAGGAAAACAACATAGATTCATTTAAGGAAGGTGAAACTAACGTTTTCCCTCAGAGAAGGTTACGTAACTGGTAGAGAAGCTTGGATAAAAATTTTAAAAAGAGGAATCACAAAGTGTTTCAGCTAGTTAGGAAAATCAGTACAGATCAGTGAGCTGTCAAAAGAATGAATTACTTCTCATTGGTTATAATGGAAATTGGTTTGCACTTACCTATTTCGGATTAATTTTTTAACCCGATGTCTAACCAAATGTCACCCTAAGCACCAAATCAGAAGCAAATTGACAAGGGAAGAAAACATGCCCCAGACTTCCAAAAGATAGGCTACCCACCAAGAAACAGTTGATCTCTGTATAATGCAGAGTACGTAACTGAAAATGACACTAAATGGGGAAAAAGTCTTGTCTAATTTTATGAACATGCTAGATACAGCTTGCTGACAGATTTACGGATTATAACTGGCTGACATCCTTCTGTTTAAATGTTCACTTGTTTCCTTCGAAGACAAGAAAATCAGTTAATCTTAAGGCCCTTCGAATGATCTTTCCCCAGAACTTAATGGACTTGAAATCTGTCTGAGAGCAATTCATTCAATCTGACGCAATGCTACAGATGGTAACCATCTGAAGCCCTGAGTTGTAGAAATTCTAAAAAGTGACAGACTTCCTCAAATAGTATTCTACATGGAGGTGAGAAATAATTAATGCATTCCAAATTAGAAATAAGAGGGAGGCATTATTTGCAATCCCTGATCTTCTTTGAGAGATCTACCTTATAAAATTGCTGAGTGACTCAAACCCCAGGATACTGTGACAAGTGCTTAGTCCCTCTGTGTTCTTTCTATACCTTTCAGGAAAGGTGGAAATAAAAGAACTCAGAACCATGTAATTCTTATCTTCAAAGCAAGGGGACAAGACAGATAAAAAGAGTGCCTTAAGTAAACACTGAAAATTTGTTTAAAAGTATCATCTAAAAGACAAGTCAGAAAAAATGCTTTTACTTCCAGGTTTGGCAGATGTTAAGAAGTTTCACAGTTATCAAATTCAGAAAAAGCTTCAATTTTGTATTGATAATCATGAAAAAGCCAAGAATGTTTAATATTCCACTACTACATTATGTTGTTTTTATTTATTCTACCCATATACTTTATCCCAACTTCTATAAAGGTTTAAGAACAATAAAGGAAAATAGGAAGAAGATTCTTGTGAGACAGGTCTGAAAAAGGTTAGCAAATAGCCTAAAGTACATTAAGTTCTCAATAAAATGACCTTCCCTTCCTCAGATAGGGCATCTTGATTCTATCTTAAGGATTCCTATTAAGTCTAGTAGAAGGCAGCTGGCTAATCCTTCCCAAAAAAGAAGTAGTCCTGAAGAGTCTCTGAATCTCTGATAGAAAGCTGTTATCTCAATAAGAGTGAATGGCACATCCAATACTGAAAAACACTCAACTCATATCGGAGGGTAGTGAGGGGAGATGCCTGCTAATCCTCCATCAGGATCAGTCTTCTGTGCCTACAGCCAAGAACTACACATGTCCTCCACCAGGTAAAAAGAAGTGATCATCTGGAGTCCTAAGAACTAAACAGACATGATTTTGAATCCTGTGGGACACAGTATAACTTTCTCTGACCCATAGTTTATTATTCAAGTGGACTAAAAATTTCTACTATGTAAGAGTGAAGTAAAGAATAAAAGATAATATGAGAAGATATTAATGTAGTTCCTGGCACTTGGTGCATATTAAATGGTAAAACAGTAAGTTAGTAATATCTCCATGTGAATCAGGATACTAGAGATGAGAGGAGATTTCTGGGGAACATGGAACCCCAGCTGATGATGAAGAAGACTCAGTACATTAAGAAGTGGTAGGACTTCCAAGCACAAATTTTGCTAAATTTGCAAAATTCCACAAATCGTCAAAAGTATAATATTCGTTAAGAAGAAATAAAGTCAGCCATCTTTACACTACCATTATCTTATTCTCTCAAACTTGGGCTGAAATAAAAATAGTCCACTGGACTGATGTTAGAATACTGGGCACCAGAAGCTGTATGATAACTCAAATTCCAAACTCAACAGAAAAAATACAAATGTTCCAGATGTTTCTTTTTATTTTTTTTCTTTTTCCATACAGGGTCCTGCTCTGTCACCCAGGCTGGAGTGCAGTGGTGTGATCACCACTAACTGCAGTCTCAACTTCCTGGGTGCAAGTGATTCTCCTACCTCAGCTTCCCATCTCAGCCTCCCCAGTAGCTGGGACCACAGGTGTGCACCATCAAGCTCAACTAATTTTTTAAAAATTTATTTTTGTAGAGATGGGTCTCCGTATGTTGCCCAGGCTGGTTTCAAATTCCTAGGCTCAAACAATTTTCCTCCCTCAGGCTCCCAAAGTCAGACATCCTTCTTGATGGGGAAAAAAAATGGAAAACAAAGAAAGAAATGGGAAGAAGAAAATAATATCCAGTCTTGAGAGCAATTCTCTGGCTTTTAGGTCCTAGCATCAAAGTAATCTGAGTTCACCGAGGCTTTGTAAACAGCCCATGTATGTTTCTGTTTTCAAATACCTGCACACATTCCTCCAGACCGTAAGACTTAAGAGATTTTAGGGACACAAAAGAAGAGATCATGGCTAAACTTACGTAATACATAGTCACATGGCCTGAGTTTGAATACCAGGTTGAACTCTGATTAGCATGTGACTTGTGAAGACACTCAGCCCTCTAAACCATGGATTCCTTCTTTATGAGGAGGACAAATACTAGTACCCACCTCACAGGGCTGAGGTGAAGGTTCCAATGGGATGTTGCATATTCAATTCTATGTCAAAGGCTGTTCATGATTAGTACCTGTACTTTGTGTTTTTGATTACTGCCTCTATTTTGGGCTTTGTGAATAATCTTATCACCTAGTTTGGTTGTAAATGTGATCCATAGGTTTTGAGTTCTTCTACCTAGATTTTCTGGCTAGTTTTACGTGGAGATTAAATAAGATTGAAAAACATCCCTGCTGCATTTCTACAATATTTACTGTTAGTTTTGAAATCTCCACTGAAACTTTTAAATAAGGTTTTAATAAACTATTTTAGAACAGTTTTTGATTTACGGAAAATGTGCAAAGATATTAGAGAGGTCTCATGTCAGCCTTTTAAAAAACTGGTCCTGAGTCTTCAATTTGATGAGTTTGTACAACTGTAGACAAGATGCTTAATTGTATACCAGCCATGTGACTGGTCTTTTCATCTTGCTAGCATGCTCTCCCTTGACCTCTTGCTCTCTCTCTGATGAAGCAAGTTGCCATGTTGCAAAGTGCTCTATGGAGAGATCCACAAGTCTTCTTGCCAACAGCTCCTGAGAAACTGAATCCTACCAACAGCTATGCGAGTCAGTAAGGAAGTAGTTTCCCCCTAGTCAAGCCTTGAATTTACAGTGACTTTATGAAAGATCCAGAGCTGGAGGACCCAGCTAGGCCATGCCTACAGAACCCAAATACCTGCATACATTCCTCCAGACTGAGAGACTCCGAAGATTTTATTTTAGGAACGTAATAGTGAGGCTGTGGCTAAATGTATACACTTTAGAGTCACATTGCCAGAGTTTGAATACCAGGTTGAACTCGGATTAGCACTGTGACTTGCAGAGACACTCAGTTTCTCCAAGCCCCAGGTTCCTTCCCTATAAGGAGGGCAAATAATAGTGACCACCTCATAGGACCGACATGAGGGTTTTAATGGGATGGTGCATATTCAATTCTATGCCAAGGGCTGTTCGTGAATAGTACCTATATTTTATGTTTGTGATAAGTGTATCTAATGTACAGAAATTGTGAGATAATAAATGTAATTTTAAGTCTCTAAATTTTGGAGCAATTTGTTATGCAGCAATAAATACCTAATACAGGGAGCCACTGTATTAGGTATTAGTATTAGTGTAGGTATTAAGTATTAGTGTAGACTCTGTGCTAACAGCTGGGAATATGACAGTAACAATCCGGGTTCCTACCCTGCCCTTTGGGGCTTACAGTATGGGGTTTTCTTGGTGACTCTGAAAGTCCATTGCCCAGTGCTCCCCAGTTCTCTTTCAAAACCAAAGCCCTGAACCACCCTACATCACAAAGGGGCTAAATGGGAAGGTGAAGCATTTTTCTAACCAGAGCTTAATTTTTCAAATAGACTGGAAGAAAAGTTTCTACATGCACTCACTGCATGTTTGACATACCCCTCCTGGTTAATATTCATAGAACCTTGAAGGAATCCCTGTTAATACCCAGATTTGAAATCTCAGAGCCTAGTGCTATAGCCTTGGGGCCTGATTTGCATCCATGAATATGCAGCAGCACGGGCCCTTTGCTTGGGATTTCTGCCCTATGATGGGTGTCACTGGTAAGTGTATGGCTGTGCATTTTCTCTTTCTGAACTGAATGTCCAACTCAGGAAATGAAATCTGAGCTGTACAGCAGAGGATAACTCCCTTTTCTATTTTCTTTATACAGCAAAAACTCACTCTGGCTTCAGCAGCCCCTAAAATGTTTTCACTTTTGTATAAATTCTGGGAGAGATGATGTGATTTTTTACGGCTTCCTCCAGCCCTAAGCTTTGAGGGATGGTGAGTAAGCCATATAACTGCAGTCAAGTGTTCTACTAATATACCACTCAGACCCAAACAAACAAATAAGAAAACAAATAAAAATAAGCAATCACTGCCATGTATGATGATCTTCAAAATGTAGGCAAATAGCTCATTTCCAGAAACTTAAGAGAGATGGAGTGGAATATTTGATATTTTCAAATCATACTATTTTCATGTGATTGGCACTTACCATGTAGATAAGAAGCCTTTGGAATAGACTCAGAAAAAAATTTAGAGACTCATTTTGTCTTTTGTTAAGAAAGACACCTCTCATTTTCTATGAACAGCAGGGGAAATGGGTCTTGATTCCTACTGGAATCACCACCGTTATGCACATGTTCACTATCTATCTTTATCTCCTTCATGTATTCCTTTGATGGGGCCAAAATGATCTCAAGAGGGTAATGGGTGCCTCCTTGGAGGAAGTAGTAAGAATTATGGCCCAGGTGGACTTGATGCTAGCTAAACTCCATCTCCATTGGCAGGAGGTGAAGCAGCACCTCCTTCCAGACACTCGGTCTCAGAGTGTCATCAGGCCACTGAGGTAGCGGCTGGTCAGTTGGGTTCATTGGGCATAATGTCTCAGTTTTTTGAAATACTTGAACGAGATTCACAGGCAGTAATGCATTGCTTTAAAAATGCCAGAGTACCTTAAAAAAGATAGTATGCCATTTGGTAAAAAGCAGGATCACTGCTGTTGAACTAGATGAGTAAAGACTCAATCCAAAGTTGGTCTACACAAAGGGAAGGGAACCAGCATTCACAGAGTACCCATTGTTGACAAATGTTATCTTAAATTCAGCCAAATGCCTCAGAAGATATTTGTCATTATTCTCATTTCACAGTCCACAAAACTGAGACTCTGAGGGGTTAGGTGAGTTGCTGAGACTACAGGGTCTGTATATTGAAGATGCTGAACTCGAAGACAGCTATGCTTTTCATGTCTGGGTTCCTTCTATCCTACTGTGGTGGCATAAGAGATGTACACCTTGGCCTTGGCTCTGTTTCTAAATGGCCAATGGCATAGCCTTTTAGTCTGTACATTCTCTGCCACTGGGTTCTTCTGTGAGGAAATGAGTTGTTTAGATTAGGTAAGTTCTGCGTTTCTTAAAGTAATAAGGTCCTCATCCTGTGACCTAAGGGGTCAGTGTGGTAGGTGTTCAACAGAGGAGTAGAAATCAGACCTGAAAGCTAGGCAGATTGAAAGAATTACATTGAGAGAATAATTCCAGTTTTCTTTAGAAGAGTGATTAACTCCAAAAACAACAATGGGGAGGCTCACAAAAGCCTGCCCCAAAGCTAAACTGGCTTAGATTTGGCTACAGACATCAAAGAATAGGATGTAGCATTTCAAGTCTGTGTGCATGTGTTGGGGCTGCAGGCTCTTCAGACACCCTGTGACTGACAGGCCCATCCCCCAAGGAGACTGAGATGAACTATAGTCCTGGTCTCAGAGCCATGATTAGCAATACCATCCCCCACTGGCTTAGACAAGCAATTCTAACATTGCTGGTCCTCAATTTCTCCAACTTTAAATCAACATGGTGCCTATGTTCTCATTTACATCACATGAAATGGTGAAAATCAGATGTAAAATTGCCTCAAGAGGATAAAATGATCTGAAACATTGCCACAACTTTAAGAGAAAGCATTTACAATATAAGATATTAAGTAGAAATTACATACCATTTATTTTGATAATGTATGCCTTTTCGTATTACTGGTCTGTGTAATGTTTTTAATGCAAACACAAACACACTAACACACACCAGAGAACAAATTATATATACATATGGGTTTTTTTTTTTTTTTTCAAATTTTGGCATAACATACCTGATATGGTTAGGCTTTGTGTCCCCACCCAAATCTCATCTTGAATTATAATCCCCAGGTGTTGAGGGAGGGACCTGTTGGGAGGAAGTGACTGGATTATGGGGGCGGTTTCCCCCATGCTGTCCTCATGATACTGAGTGAACTCTCATGAGATCTGATGGTTTTATAAATGGTAGTTTTTCCTGTGCCCTCGCTCACTTCTCTCTTGCCACCTTGTAAAGAAGGTGCCTGCTTCCCCTTCTACCGTGATTATGTTTCCTGAGGCCTCCCCAGCCCAGCAGAACTATCAGTTAATTAAACCTCTTTCTTTTATAAATTACCAAGTCTCAGGTAGTATCTTTATAGCAGTGTGAAAATGGACTAATGCCATACCTGAGTAAAAAACACCTAGTAAACTTATTTTAAAAATCAGATTCCCAGGCTCCCCTCAGAGTTACTGAAATTAAATCAGAATTTGATGGTGAAATGTTTATAGGAAACTGCATTTCCAACTCATTTCCCAAGTATTCTTTGGTCTCCAGACTATATTGTGAGAAAACTCAATATCTCTGACTATACATATTGAAATACTCAGGCATAATTTGCTACTGTTGGTGTTTCTACTTAATCTGAGCCCTCGGGAAAACTCTGAGACCTGTCCTGTGAGGATTCAAAGATGCTGCCCTTGTGCTGGAATACAGGTTTATTGCAAACAATTGGCATTTATGTAGCTTTCAGACAGTTTGGGTAGGGAGACATGGTGGAAAATAGGAATTGAATCCAGAATTCGTATGGGTTCTTTTCTTCCTCTGGTTCTCATTAAGGGTAAAGCTATTTCTTCATCTGAGAATGACAACCCAAAATGACTCCAAAAATTTGAAAAGCACAAACTCAAATTGGCTCAGTTTCCCTCCTCATCCCTACTTTCATATCTAACAAATGAAATATCCTCTCCCACCTTCTGCTGCAATCAGCATCAATGAGGCAAAGAATAATTTGAATGCATCTGATCAAAGTTTCCAGTATTTTTCCCAACACAATTTATTGGGCTTAACTAAGGGTAGGCATGAGAAGGGTCTTGCTTCCATGCATACCAGGAGCAGGAGTCCAGCAAAGTTAATCCAGCAGCTCCAACACATGGCCCAGTGAAATCTTCCTCATCACTCTGTGTCTATAGAACCAAAACTGGCTCAGGAGGTGAGAACAAATCATTTGGTTTGTAATTCTTTCCAATACAACTGACCCTCCCTAGAAGCAATAGGGAAATAAAATATTTAAGAACAAGAACTCTGGAATCAGACTTGCTGGGACCAATTCCCAGCTAGACCAGTCATTTACTCCTCTGAAAAATAGAAAAAAAATTTCAGCAAATGCTCAATAGTTTTTATAAATTGTAATTTGGATGATTTTGATAAGAAAACTGCTGGACAACCTTTATTATTTGTTTAGCTTAGTTGTCTTAAAGGGAGAGGGTGACAATTCCGTGAGTTTTGTGGAA
This sequence comes from Pan troglodytes, assembly GCF_028858775.2. Classification (NCBI taxonomy): domain Eukaryota; kingdom Metazoa; phylum Chordata; class Mammalia; order Primates; family Hominidae; genus Pan; species Pan troglodytes. The sequence goes on from NC_072406.2 coordinate 120,881,460, forward strand.
GTGTACCTTTTTTTTTTCTTCTAGGACTAGTCACCTTAAATGAAGGCTTAAATCAATGAGTGATGACTCTGTGAGTATAGATATTGTCCCTATGTGAATAAGTATTTTTTTTGAAATATACATCCAATAAAGTATAGTCACTGATATGACAAGTTCCCCTAATGATATCAGGCACTAAATGAATGACTTAAGGCTTACATATGTGGTGCATGAAATGTGTACCAATCTTTGCATTAGAGTGTACTAATCCAGGAAAGATGTTTCCTTGACACTAACCCATTTTGATTTGTATTAACAACTTCTATTGGGTAGATACCATCACCCAATTTTATGGGTGAGAAAATGAAGTTTAGGGAGATAAAATAAGGTCATTTACTAACAGAGTTGACATTTCCATGATTCTTCTATACAAGTGCATGCTCTGTGTAAAACACGAGGGTTAGATTTCACAACTCCTGAAATCCCTTTCAGAGCTAAATTCTGAGACTCAGTGATATTGTGGACCAAAATATGACCCACCCCCATATCATATCAATTTTAGGCATTTAGTTTCTGATATAAAATGATTATTCTAGGGTCCTAGTCTACAAACATTAGCCTTGTTTTATGGTACCACCCATCCTATCTTTACCTTCAATTCTCTTCAATCTTTCACATATTTCAGTCGTTGTTGAGCACTCTCTTTTTTAAGGCCCTAATGATGTTCAAGAATAAATCTGATTTCTGTATACCCTGACTTAAAAGAACCACGATCTGGTCCCACAGTTTTTGCCTTCTGATGAAATTCAAAACTTTCTATCAAAATACTACCATGAAGTTGGCCCATAATATCATTTAATAAGTTATTTCTTTTTACTTTTCTTCTTTATTTTCGACCTTGAATACACAGGCTGATATGCTGTGTGAATTTCAGGAAGCTAAACAAAGAAGTATAATCCTCAGGGAACAGAACTTTTGTCACAATAACATAGTCAATTTAGAAATTTTCCTTCACTGTCCTCCATTGCCTTATGTTCTTCAATGATGGGCTATTTGACTGAATGTCCTTTTCTGACAGATTTCCTCAACCTTACCCATAAAACAAAGCACTCATACCCAATGACATTCCATGATATATTACACCATAAAAAAATGAAAAAATAAAATGTTCTACGTATCATAGAGAGTTTTTCATTTAGTTATTATTTTAGATATGCAGGTTTGTCGGCTCTCACTAGCTTAATCATTAGTTCCAGATCATTACTACACATTAGTAGAACAATGGCTATAAAAAGACAATAGGCATAAGCATGACAAGGGTAAGAAAATATATGATTATTTGTACCTACTTGTAATATATCATTCTAACGTCATATTTTTTCTTCTTCAACCAATGAAAAGTTGATACATATTTAATACAAATTTTATTTTGTTTTATTTTTAATCTTACTTATTTCTACTTCCTTTTAAATTGCTCATCTGGATTCCAGTGACAGCCATGACAGAGCAACAGAGGGCAGATCTAACCTCTTTCTTTAAATAACTACAAAGCCAGACCAACTATGAAGAAACTGTTTTTAGATGTTGAGTGCGATAAAGCATAGGACTCTGATCCATGAGCAAAGGAAAGAAATGAGGTGAGCTCTATATTTTCCATGACTTAAGACACTTTCCATACAGAGAAGTGAATGCCAAACATAGAGCTTCCCTTCATTCATTTTGGTCTCAATGAATGGAAGAAACAGAAATGATGTATGGAGCTGCTGTGGCTATTTGCATTTTGTGGGCAAGGTTACATAGACAAGGAACCTTAATTGCCAAAGACCTTGAGAAACTTAAATAAGAGTTCCCTTGGGACGTTGACCTAGTAATTAGCTGCATATGTGCAAGTGAGAACCAAGGAAGCCTGGCAGAATAAAAAAGCTACTTTGGACTGAGAGACACTACACTGTTGAGAGATATTGGCATTCAGAGTAGATCAATCTTACTTCCCATCCCAATAAATATGTTAAAAATCCAATAAGCCAGACCTTAAAGAGCAGTGCTACTCTAGCTCTAGGTAAGGACTATTTAGCTCCAACATTATAAAGCCTAAGACCAAGCTTAGATAGAGCAAGCTGATCTGCCAAAATGTAAATAACTGCAAGAAAAAACACTTCTTAATAGAAGACAGCAAGCAGACTCTCAGCAATGCAACATCCACAATTTCCAACATAAATTAAAAAATGATAGAGCAATAAAGTGTGACACATAAACCAAGAGAAATGACAATAAGGATAAAAATGCTCAAAGATGATCTAGACATTGGAATTAGCAGATAAGAAGTTTAAAATAGCTATCACTAGTATGTTAAAATAGTTAAAGGAAAATAAGATCATTATGTGTAATCATATGTGAAAACTCAGGAGATAAAAGGAAGCTATTAAAATAGAGAAACCAGTGACTAAATACCGAGATATCTGAGATGATATATTTATTTTGTCTGGCATTTGAGTGCAGTGTTCTATAAACATTAATTAGTTAAAAGTAGTTGACAGTATTGCTCAGATTATCTATGTCTGTTTTTTTTTCTTTTTGGTCTAGTTATTATGTATATAACTGAAAGTCAGATAAAAATTTCATTTGAGATTGTAAATGTTTATTTTTCCTTTAAATCTGTCAGCTTTTGCCTCATATAATTTTGCTATTAAGCACATGTACATTTATGATTTTATTCCTAATTCATACTTCGACATTATGAAATAGCTCTGCTAGTATTTCTTTGTTTTGAAGCCTGTTTTATTTGCTATTAATATAGGTTCTTCAGATGTATTTTGATTATCATTTATATGGTATAATATTCTATTTTCAGCCTATTTGTGTCTGAATATTTAAAGATATCCCTAATAGACAAGACAGAGTTGGTTCTTTTCCATCATTCTAATAATCTCTGTGATATTTATGGATTGCATATGCTATTCCACTTGATGCAGTTTTTATCTTGTTGAATGTATGAATATTGCTCGATTTACTGTTTTCTTATTGTCACCTTTATTGTTTCTTATCTTTCCTTATTATTCCTTTCTTACCTCTTTTGTATTACTTGAAGAAGTGTTAGAATTTCATTTTAATTTGTCTGATGATTTTTATTCATGTCCATTTGTGCTCTTTTTAAAGATAAGTTTCTCTGGGACACACAGAAAGTATTTTTAAGTCTTCACAGATTTCTGAGTCAATATTGTACCACCTCATGTAAAATGTGGAAACTGTGCAACCCCATAGATCCTTTAACTCTCCAATCTTTCTCATCTTACAGATGTGATAAACATCCAAGTCAATGTTATAACATGTTTTAACATTCTATATATTCTACAGTAGTAAGAGAAGTAAATATATTCTGTTGTATTTACCATACCTAATTGTCTTCATTTATTTTCTAAAGAACTGAGTCATCCTCTGGTTTTGTGACTCTTGCTCCTTAACTAAACTATGCTTTACTGTACTGCAGATATGATGGTCTGAGAGTACAAAAAACAAACCCAAAGTGTTTTATTCTCTCATACCACTACAACCAACACAGAAGACTTCTGTGACCAGACGTGTGGTCACACCTCAAGCAAGCAATCAATTCTGCACGGGGCACCAGCTTGATGTCCTCTAATACAGTTCAATTCTGACACTATCTACCCAAAGGTAGTATCAGATCCTACAGGTTGAGGGCTTAGCCTCCAAGACTGCCCACCAGCCCCTTCAGATGCCAGTCACAAGCTCCAGGTTGTTTTATCTGTCTTTCTCTGACCGGCTGGCTATAAACTGGGAGTTCCATGACCCCTTCACAAAAACACACCCCCTGCCTCATGTAATTAGGTTCAATTAAGTTACTAGAGTGGCTCAAAGTACTCCAGGATATACTTACATTTACAAGTTTATTTTAAAGGACATTACAAAGGATACATATGAGAAATGCACAGTGCAAGGTGTGGAAGAAGGAGTGTGGAGCTTCCATGCTGTCTCTGGCTATGCCATCCTTAAGGATCCTTCATGTGTTCAGCAGTCCTGGAGGCTCTTTGAACCCTGTCCTTATGGTTTTTTTATGACGGTGTCATTAAGTATGATTGATTAAACCATTATCTATTGATAATCAACTTAATCTTCATACCCTCTTCCCTCCCTGGAGGTTCAGGAGTGGGGCAGAAAGTCTAAGCCCTCTAATCGTCCCTTCTTCTAGTGACCAACCCCCATTCTGAAGCTACCTAGCGGCTGCCAGACATCATTAAACTCATCAGAGAACAAAAGACATTACTTTGGGGCGTCTAAGGATTTAAGAAATTGTATGCCAGGAAACAGGATCAAAGACCAAATATATATTTGACAATATAACAGCTGGATAAAAATTACCAAAGAAATATATGTATTTCATTCTTATTTTTGCCAGATATACCAATCTGACAGTATCTACTGTCTCCCTACAAACACATGCATGCATGCACATGTGAGCACACACAAACACACACACACACACTACTTTCAAGTGACTGTTGCATCATTACCTGGACTCTATAGTTTCTAATGAGAGGTTTTAAAACATTTTTCAAATCATTGTTTATCACTGTGTATCATTTTTATCTGGCTGTTTTCAAGATTTTGCTTGTTTTTCAGCAGATCTACCATGATGTTTTGGTGAATCTATAAATTTATGTTTCTGCAATTTGTGATGTTTTCAGATATTTCTTTGGATACATTTTACTTATTTTTCTCACTCTTCCTCAGGGATTCAAATCACATATATGTTAAATAATTTGATATTTTCTTATATGATTGTAAGTCTTTGACTTTTATGGATTATTTTTATTTCCTTTCATATTTGTGTCATTGGATAATTTCTATTGTTTCATGATCTTGATTTTTGACTTTTTCATGTCCTTTATGAAATTAAACAAGTCTTTAAGCCTTAATTTCATATTGCTAAATTTTTCAATTCTAAATGTTATTGGGCTCTTTTACACACTTTCTGTTTGCTGGTTTTCCTTACTTTTCATCTATTAAAATAATATTGTCTTTAATTTCACTGAATATACTTATAATAACATTTTATAAAATCCTTGCTGGCTAATTCCAACATCTCTGTCATCTTAAGGTCACTATATACTGATAATCTTTCGTTTTGAGAATGGGGCACATTTTTCTCTTTCTTCACATGTAGAGTAATTTTATCACATTATACACATTGTGAATGTTATACGTTTATTATTTTAAGTGCCTTTAAATGGAATGTGTGTGTGTATAACACACAATAAGTCAGTTAGACTGAACCTCAAAATGTCTTTGGGGTAGCTAAAATCTCAGCTAAGTTTTTATCCGTAGCTTGGCTATTTGCAGTTCGCTACACATTTGCATGTTTCAGAAATGGAGACTTAGGCAATAGTTTTTGTTCTTTCTCTGGTTGTCTTGTCCCTGGGATTCTCCCCTCATTTTCTAGTGGTTGTAAGCTAAGGTTGTTCCAAATTCTTCCCCTGGTTCTTCAGGCCAGAGAAATTTCAGGAATTGTATTGAAGTTTTAGCTGATCCTCTCACATGAATCATGACCCACCTTTAGGTTAAAAGATATAAAAACTGGAAATGCACCATATATTAACACTTACATTCAAGTGTTGCTCATCTTACTAACCTGCCTTGTTGGGTTGATTTTTTTCTTTTTTTACTTATTTTTAATTTTATTTTAAGTTCCGGGATACGTGGGCAGGATGTGCAGATTTATTACATAGGTAAATATGTGCCCTGGTGGTTTGTTGCACCTATCAGTTGATAATCTACATATTAAGCCCCACATGCATTAGTGTTTTATCCTGATGCTCTCCCTGCCCCTGCCCTCCCCAACAGGCCCCAGTGTGTGTTGTTCCCCTCCCTGTGTCCAGGTGTTCTCATTGTTCAGTTCCCACTTACAAGTGAGAACATGCATTGTTTGGTTTTCTGTTTTAGTGTTAGTTTGCTGAGGGTAATGGCTTCTAGATCCATCCATGTCTCTGCAAAGGACATGATCCCATTCCCTTTTATGGCAAAGGACATGATCCCGTTCCCTTTTATGGCATAGTATTTCATGGTACATATGTACCACATTTCCTTTATCCAGTCTATCATTGATGGGAATTTAGGTTGATTCCATGTCTTCGCTATTGTGAACAGTGCTGCAATGAACATTTGCATGCATGTATCCTTACAACAGAATGATTTATATTTCTTTGGGTATATACCCAGTAATGGGATTGCTGGGTCAAATGGTATTTCTGGTTCTATATCTTTGAAGAATTGCCACACTGTCTTCCACAATGGTTGAACTAATTTACATTCCCACCAACAGTGTTAAAAGCATTCCTATTTCTCACAGCCTCGCCAATATTTGTAGTTTCTTGACTTTTTAATAACTGCCATTCTGATTGACATGAGATGGTATCTCTATATTGCAATATATAAAATTATTAGCTCCAGACAACTTGGCAATATGTGAATTGTTCCTTTCTCATTCAATGGCTGCAGTAGAAGTGAGAGCCCTAGATTCATTTTTGAATGACAGCCCATATGTCATCTATAATTCAAAGGGCCCTGGAATACTCTATTCTCCCAGGAAGGGTATTACATCTGCGAAAAATGAAAATAAATAAATTTGAATTCCCAGTTGCTAAATGAAAACATCATCTGTGAATTTACAGGTCAAAATATCCAACCACAATCATGATTCATGCATAATTCATGATTAAGGCATGACAATTATGCATTTCAGCTTGTAGGAGCAAAGGGTGAAGGTGCACAGGTGCTGAACAGGATGTCAAAAGCATTCCAGGCAGCCCTCCACTCTCTCCTTCTGGCCACCACAATTAATATACCAGGGTAAACAAAACTGCTTAGAATAGATTTAGATCATTTATTCATAGTTTTTAAAATTAAATGTTTGTTATAGATTTTTAATGCATTAGTAGTTCAATGTTTTCCTGAGTTTTCCAGAAAGAAAAGGTTAGGGAAGAATCTCTTTTGTAATTCTCTTTCAATCCAATACTCAAGTGCATTCCAGTACTGAGGAAAGGGGATCATTTCTTTTTCTTTCTTTCTTTTTTTTTTTTGAGATGGATTCTCATACTGTTGCCCAAGCTGGAGTCCAGTGGTGCCATCACGACTCACTGCAACCTCCACCTCCTGGGTTCATACGATTGTCCTGCCTCAGCCTCCTGAGTAGCTGGGATTACAGGTGCACACCAACACACATAGCTAATATATATATATATATATATATATATATATTTAGTATAGACAGGGTTTCACTGTGTTGGCCAGACTGGTCTCAAACTCCTGACGTCATGATCTGCCTGCCTTAGCCTCCCAAAGTGCTGGGATTATAGGCCTGAGCCACTGTGCCTGGCCAAGGGGGATCATTTCAAGCACCTCATTATTACAACATTTTCTAACAATGTCAACAAATCTCATGGTCTTTGGCATAATGCTGCTTAGCTATATGACATATAAAATCATACGGCTGAAAAATATAACAAAATTACTAGCTGCTTGCTGGCATTTTTAATACCACAAGAGTGGCTGAGTCCTATTTCTATATTTCTATAAGGTACTAAGGAAGGGAATTAGTTTCACTAGCAACACTTCCCCCAGCAAACACATTCTCTCTCTCTCTCTCTTTCTCTCTCTCTCATACACACACACACACACACACACACACGCACGCACACACACACACACACACAGTCAAGGCCTAGAAGCCCTCTTTAAGGTACAAAAATGTCATCCTTGTATCATAGTCTGGAAATAATGACAGATTCCTCAGCAAACCCTGTTGCAGTTACATTATTTACTTTTTTAAAAAATTTCCAACTTTTAAGTTCAGGGGTATATGTATGTGCAGGATGTGTAGGTTTGTTACATAGGTAAACGTGTGCCATGGTGGTTTATTCCACAGATCATCCCATTACCTAGGTATTAAGCCCAGCATCTATTAGCTAGTCTTCCTGATGCTCTCCCTCCCTCTACTGCCCCCTGACAGGCCCCAGTGTGTGTTGTTCCCTGCCCCCATGTATCCATGTGTTCTCCTCATTCAGCTCTCATTTATAAGTGAGAACAGGTGGATTTGTTTTTTCTGTTCCTACATTAGTTTGCTGAGGATAATGGTTCCGGCTCCATCCATGTCCCTGCAAAGGACATAATCTCTTTTCTTTTTATGGCTGCATAGTATACCATGGTCTATATGTACCACATTGTCTTTCATCAGTCTATCATTGATGGGCATTTAAGTTGAATCCATGTCTTCACTGTAGTGCTGCAATGAACATACACGTGCAGGTATCTTTTTTTTTTTTTTTGAAACAGAATATCACTCTGTTGCCCAGGCTGCAGTGCAGTGTCATGATCTTGACTCACTGCAACCTCCACCTCCTGGGTTCAAGCTATTCTCCCACTTCAGCCTCCCACATAGCTGGGATTACAAGCAGGTACCACCATGACCAGGTAATTTATATATATACACATATACATATGTATATGTGTATATATGTATACACATATGTATATATGTGTGTATATATATGTGTATATATGTGTGTATATATACATATATATGTATATATGTGTGTATATACACATATATATGTATATATGTGTGTATATACACATATATATGTATATATGTGTGTATATACACATATATATGTATATATGTGTGTATATACACATATATATGTATATATGTGTGTATATACACATATATACATATATATGTGTATATACACATATATATGTATATATGTGTGTATATACACATATATATGTATATATGTGTGTATATACGTATATATACATATATATACGTACATATGTATATATACGTATATATACATATATATGTACATATATGTACATCTATACGTATATATGTATATATGTACATATATATGTATATATACGTATATATACATATGTACGTATAGATGTATATATATGTATATGTGCATATATATGTATATATACGTATATATATGTGTGTGTGTGTGTACATATATATGTATATATATATGGTGTTTTTTTTTAATGGAGATGGGCTTCGCCACGTTGGCCAAGCTGGTCTCGAACTTCTGACCTCAAGTGATCTGCCCACCTTGACCTCCCAAAGTGCTGAAATTACAGGCGTGAGCCACTGTGCCCAGCCACATGTATCTTTATAATGTAATAATTTATATTTCTTTGGGTATATACCCAGTAATGGGATTGCTAGGTTGAATGGTATTTCTGCCTCTCAGTCTTTGAGGAATAATCACACTGTCTTCCACAATTGTTGGATTAATTTACACTTTCACCAACAATGTGAAAGCATTCCTTTTTCTCCACAACCTCTCCAGCATCTGTTGTTTACCGACTTTTTAATAATAGTCATTCTGACTGGTGTGAGATGGTATCTCATTTGCATTTCTCTAATAATCAATGATGTTGAGCTTTTCTTCATGTTTCCTGGCTGCATGTATATCTTATTTTGAGAAGTGTCTGTTCATGTCCTTTGCCCACATCTTAATGGGGTTGGGTTTTATTTTTGTAAATTTGCTTAAGTTCCACGTAGATGTTGGATATTAGACCTTTGTCTAATGGATAAATTGCAGAAACTTTCTCCCATTCTATAGGTTATCTGTTCACTTTGATGATAGTTTCTCTTGCTGTGTACAAGCTGTTTAATTAGATCCCATTCGTCAAATTTTGCTTTTGTTGCAATTGCTTTCGTCATCTTCGTCATGAAATCTTTGCCTATGTCTATGTCCTGAATGGTATTGCCTAGATTTTCTTCTCCAGTTTTTATAGTTTTGGGTTTTACATTTAAGTCTTTAATCCATCTTGAGTTGATTTTTGTATATGGTGTAAGTAAGGGGTCCAGTTTCAGTTTTCTGCATATGGCCAGCCAGTTCTCCTTAGCACCATTTATTAAACACAGAATCTTTTCCCCATTGCTTGTTTTTGTCAGGTTTGTTGAAGAGCAGATGGTCTGATCCACTGATCTATGTGTCTGTTCTTGTACTAGTACCATGCTGTTTTGAGTACTGTGGACTTGTAGTATAGTTTGAAATTTGGAAGCATGATGCCTCCAGATTTGTTCTTCTTGCTTAGGACTGTCTTGGGCATTTGGGCTCTGTTTTGGTTCCACATGAATTTTAAAATAGTTTTTTTTTTCTAATTCTGTGAAGAATGTCAATGGTAATTTAATGGGAATAGCATTGAATCTATAAATTGTTTGGGACAGTATGGCTATTTTCACCATACTGAGTCTTCCTATCCATGAGCATGGAATTTTTCTCCTTTTATGTCATCTCTGGTTTCTTTGAACTGTGGCTTGAGTTCTCCTTGAAGAGGTCCTTTACTTTCCTTGTTAGCTGTATTGCTAGGTCTTTCATTCTTTTTTGTGGCAATTGTGAATGGGAGTTTATTCATTATTTGGCTCTAAGCTTGCCTGTTGTTGGTGTTTAGAAATGCTAGCAATTATTGCACAATATTTTGTATACTTAGTCTTTGTTGAAGTTGCTTATCAGCTGAAGAAGCTTTTGAGCTGAGACGATGGGGTTTTTTAGATATAGTATCATGTCATCTGCAAACAAAGACTTCATCTCCTCCTATTTGAATGCCCAGGACCAGATGGGATCAGAGCTGAATTCTAGTGGCACAAAGAAGAGCTGGTACCACTTATACTGAAACTATTCCAAAAAATTGAAAAGGAGAGACTCCTCCTTAACTTATTATATGGGGTCAGCATCATTCTGATACCCAATCCTGGCAGAGATATAACAACAATAAAAAATCTTCAAGCCAATATCCTTGATGAACAGCAGTGCAAAAATCCTCAAATAAATCCTGGCAAACTGAGTCCCAAAGCACATCAAAAAGCTTATCTGGTACAATCAAGTAGGCTTCATTCCTGGGATGCAAGTTTGGTTCAACATACAGAAATTAATGAATGTGATTTATCACATAAAATAACTAAAGACAAAAAACCACGATTATCTCAATAGATGCAGAAAGGTCTTCAATAAAATTCAACATCCCTTTATGTTAAAAACACTCAGTAAATTAAGTATTGAAGGAACATACCTCAAAACAATAAGAGGCATATATAAGAGACCCACAGCCAATATCATATTGAGTGGGCAAAAGGTGGAAGCATTACTCCTGAAAACTGGCACACAACAAGGATGCCCTCTCTCACCACTCCTAGTCAACATAGTATTGGATGTTCTGACCAGGGCAATTAGGCAAGAGAAAGACATTATTTATTTTCAGTACCCTCAATTTGTCATTGAACTGATTTTTATATCACATAATTTTAATTCTTACTTCACTCACATACACAAATATGGTTAACTTTTTTCCCACTAATTCCAAAGTCTTTCACCAAATTTCATTATAATTTGCCCCTACGCTTCTTTTCCATGTTAATCTTTCCTTCCTATCATTCAAAATAACAACCTGAGTTATGAAATATATGCTAATCTGTAGGGCTAGATAAATTATTAAACATCTATTCCATAATGAAGTACCATGCACTTTTTTAAAAAATAAAAAAGTTCCATATATTATTATGGATTTACCACTGGGATATATTGTTAAATGAAAAACATACAATCAACATGCGTGTTTCTGAAAGTGAGAAAAAAAATGACATCTGCTGAAGAATACAAATAAACTAATAACATTGGTTTCCTCTAGGGAAGAAAGCCTGACAGCTGGAATTTGAGATAAGTGGCACGTGGCAGAATTTCTACTTTATAACTTTTGTACCTACTGAATTTTGAACAATAAAAATGCATTATCTATTCAAAAAATAAACATAACTGCATTTAATTAAATATAATTTCAAAAACTGAATTCAATATGAATCATTAAGTCCTTGGATTACCATTTTAGAACAATGTTTCTCTTACATGCTAGGAGGATGTCTCAGGGAGACTCTGAAATTCAAGTCAGAGGATGCTGTGAGGCTCTCAGCCAGGCTAGACAGGAGGGAAGACAAGAGGAGAGAGAAGTAAATAGGAAGTGTTCTTGGGAGCTCACAGTGGGGAACTTCTTCCCTACAACTGGAAAGCATCTGAAAGTTACTCTATAGCCACACCCTCTCTTAATAAAGATCGCTCCCTTCAAATAAGAAATAATAAAGATGAAGGCAGTATGAAAAAATTAGTTCAAACTATCCTTTTAAGAGAGAAGAAGGCTCTCTTTATTCTTTCAAATATTCTTTAAGTCTACTAGAATAGATAGTGAAAAAGGATAACCATTGAAAAGTACATATCAGCATTTAGGAACATTTATATCAATGCCCTTCACTAATGCAGTTTTTAAGACTTTTTTTTCTTAGTGCCATGATCTTTGTCAATATAAGTGAGGAGAGAGGATGAATGTATGTGAAGATTTATTTTTAAAGGTGAAAAGAAATGATGATCTGCAAGGCCTAGGAAAAAAACAAACAATATACTGTGTTAATTGTGCCAGCAAATTGACAAAATTCATATCTCTCAGGAAACCTAAGGAGTGGTAATCCTGATTTCCCTTCTGCAGGGAGATTTTCTTGAGCTCTTTAATTTTTATGTCCTAGGAAATAATTTATTTCTCACATGTATTGAAATTCTTATAGTTGCAAAGGGCTATATCAAGATTGAATTAATTATTTCAATGATTAAGGATATGGTTTTCAATTCACTCTACTTAACTACTTCTTACTGGGATTAAAGCCAGGGAGTCATTTTAAAGGAATAATGTTATCTCAACCTTAACATTTTAAAAGAGGAGTGTGATGCTGTTACTTTGTCTTATACAAAATCACAGCCACTTAACCACAGAGATATATTTGAGTTCAAATACCTGCCCCAGAAAATGCCAACTATTGTGGAGAAGAGACAGGGAATGACTTGAATACTTTAACCAGCTGGTAAAACATATGTTTAAAATAAAAATGGGAAAAATGGTTGAGAACTCACCATGAACTCAACTTTGGGCCTCACATAGTTTATTAGTTTTCATATTCATTTTCTATTTAGTAAATTATCATTTTTTCCATAATAAAATCCTTATTTTTGATAACCGTTAACAATCTTTGACCTCTTCAAAATGTCTTTACTAGACACACTAAAAAACCTTCTAAGAGGCCAACCCTGAGCTAATTTCTAAGAAAAAGAGAACTTCTTCATTTCCTCTCCAGTATAGAAAAGACAAATATCATCAGCGTTCTGCATAGTAGAACCAGTCTATAGATGCCTGATTACTCTCTGAAAGACTCCACACTTCAGATCAGCCACATGAAGCACATATGATGATACCAACTACTACAGATCCTGGAAGATAAGATAGGGTGAGGGCAATCGGACACTTTTTCTGAATTCTCATAGGGTGACTGGAAGGTTACTGTGGCTATTGTCTGCTATTACTCACTTACAGGAGCATTTGGAGAAACTATGCATGACATTGCACTGACTTCTAGGAGTTAAGAAGAAATCACTTAGGCAGATAGTAAGGGTATGGGAGACTTCAGTAACTTTACTTTTTAATGAAAAGCAGCCCCAAATCATTTTCTAACAAAGAGTAGCCTGTAAAGTCGAGCTGCAACTGTAGACAAGCAAGCTGGGAACTTGCATGGGTGAATGCTGGCAGGAACTAGGGACTAGACATGTTCAAGATGGAAGCTCTATCTTTGCTTCTCTGCCAGCCACGTGTACAGTAAGAAGCAGACAAGATGGCACTGGCCAAGGGAAGAATTCATTTGTGTAATAAGATTATGGTGGGGCAACCAGCCTTCTGTATGCACTATGTAAACATCATACCTGATTGAACCTATCTGTGAGTCCTGTGTAAATCAGACATTGCTTCCTCTCAAGCCAGACTATAAAATCCAGTGCATCTGCCACCAGCCGATCTTCCCTCTTGGAAGTCCCCTCTCCCTTACTAGAGAGAGAATGCTGTTTTCCTTTCTCTTTCTTCTGCCTATTAAACCTCTACTCCTAAACTCCTTGTGTGTGTCAGTGTTCTAAATTTTCCCAGCATGAGATGACAAACCCCAGGTATATAACACAGACAACGTAGCTGTTTCATATTGGGGACCTCATCCAGGATACCAAGTTACAACAGTCATCAAAATGGTGAGTAGAGGAGTGAACTCAAACTCTGTCCTTTCATTTTGGGGCTCTTGGACTCCATTTTAAAACCAAATCAAACCAAATACTGGGCCCCCTTTAGCCATTTAAAAATGAGTAGCATGGATGCTAGCCTTATAAGACTTAGGGGACAGGCTTGCTGGGGAGAACATAGAGAATGCCCCAGTGCCTGTGTGTTGCTGAGCATGTTGGCCATATTTGTATCAGCTTCCTTTCATGGAAGACAGCAATCACTTGAGGCTGGAAGAGGTTCTGGGGCAACTGAGGATTTCTGGCTACCCCCCGGTGTTATCCAAAGACATCTGGACTGACACCAGCCTCCAACTGCCTTATGGGGTGTCAGCAACAGGATCTCCAACTTTTCTATCATAATTTCCTCCTTTCCTTTCCGCAACCACCATATCGTCTATCCTCTCTGTGTAAGCAATGTGTGGGAAGTTTTACGGTTCAGGGAAGTAATCTTGTTAGGCAAGATCAGGGAATGCATAGTAACTGGGGAAGGGAAGGCATCTTTCTGATTTTCTACAGAGGGTCCCCTCCACCACAGTGAGCATCACTCTTTGCCCTTGGTCTAGAGAGCTCAAGTAATTTTCAGGTTCTCTCTGCCCTCGATCTGGAGAGTGCATCACACTTCCAGGTCTCTCTCTACAGTTGGTCTGGAGAGCATATGGCATTTCTAGGTATCTCTTTGCCTTTGGTCTGGAGAGCACATGGCATGTCAAGGTCTCTCTCCCATTGGTCTGGAGAGTACATGGCATTTCAAGGTCAACAGCACCACCTAGTGGAAGAGGGATCCTGTCCATGAGGCACATTGTCAGTCCTTTACCTAAATATTCTATCTTCCCAATTATCTTCCCCTTTTGCTCCTTTCTACTAGAAATTAGGCTTCATGTTGCTTCTATAAACCAGAAAATCCTGCCTTCAACAACTAGGAGTAAAATATTCTCCAAAGCCAAATTTTAGTCTTGATACTGTTCCATAGCAGGAAAATGGCCATTTGGTCCCTACATTCTTTTAAGGCACCTATTCCTCCTCGAATTAGAATGGTACCTAATTAGTAAGGGGATTTTAAGTTTGGAAGTTAACTAGAACCATTCTCTAAGGGTAAATGCTTTAGTATGCTATACTAAATCATATTTAAATTTAGCATACTAAATTATCTGGCTATAATAGCAGGATACAGACCTCAAACCAGTATACTTCCACCATTAAAGAAGGAAGTGCAGAAGTTGCCCAAATGTAATTGTCACATAGTCTCTCCCAAGATCCATTCTTTTGGGGAGCCAGGCGGGTCACACAAGTCTAGGAAGTCAAAGGGAAATCACAGGCAGAGGACTAGATCTGCATGGGTGAGTGTGACTAATCCCAATATCTTAGTTCCTCTGGTTCCATGGCTGGGGGTCACACCTGGAACAATGGGCATTGCATCTAACAAGGTGCGGGGACCCAGGAACCAAGGAAGGAAAACAGCAGGGGGGCCGTGCCCATCGTCTTCCTCTCCACCCTGGGTCACAACAAAAGGAAGGAGACTAAAGGGATGCCTTTTTCTCACTTCTCTTTCTAGATGGGTAAGAGATTATCTTCAGCCTATACCCCTCTGGAGTGCATTCTGAAGCACTCGGATTCCTTTGACCCTATGACTTTGAAAAAAAAAAAATGGCTCATTTTCTTTTGCACAAGGGCTTTACCTTCTTACCCTCTTGAACCAGCCTGGCCTTTGGAAGGGAGCCTTAATTTTAATATCCAACAGGTAGGTCTTTTCTGTAGATGGGAGGGAAAATGGTCCAAGGTACCTTATATACAGGCTTTCTTTGCCCTGTGAGACAACCCAGACTTTTGCAAGTGTTGCACAATCAACCCAGCCCTTTTAGCAATAGTTTTAGGCAGCCCCAAATGGAATGATTCCCCAAGACTAGAAAAGCAACTTCTGGGGAAACCACCTGAGGCAGCTATTGACTGCCCCAGCCCTTCCAGTCCCCCTTATCTAAGACCACCTCCAACCATGCCACCAGCTCTTCCACCTCTGCCATTTCCAAAATTCTCCACTCCCCCACCCTCACTCTGACCCAGACAGGAAGTGCCCAATGGAGGTGATGTCACTAGGATTCAAGTTCCCTTCTCATTGTACGACCTTAGGCAAGTAAAGGGAGACTTAGGCTGATTTTCTGACCCTGACAGGTATATAGAGGCCTTCCAAAATGTAACTCACATATTTTACCTCTCATAGTGGTATGTTACGCTGCTCCTAAGCCAAACTCTAACCATAACTGAGAAGCAGGCAGCTCTGCAGGCAGTAGAGAAATTCAGAGAGGAGCAAAATGTCTCCTATAGTCGGCCTAAGAGGAAAGGAGAAAATAGGGAAGGCAAAGAGATAATGGAAACACCATTCTCAAATGGAAAAGGAAGTAGTTCCTCTAGACAATGCTAATTGGAACCCCTATGATGCTACAGATGAATGGAAAAGGAAACATTTTTTAATGTGCATATTGGAGGGCCTATGAAGAACTACAATCAATCCTCTTAATTACTCTGTCTGTGATAGATCAAAAGCCAGATGAGAATCCTGCAGCCTTTATAGAAGGACTGAGAGAGGCTCTAATAAAGCACACCTCCCTATCCTCTGAGTCAGTGAAGGGACAGCTAATCCTAAAGGACAAGTTTATTAAACAGGCATCTCTTGATACTAGAAGGAAACTATAGAAGTAGGCTGTAGGACCAGATAGCACTTTAGAGAACATCCTGAAGGTGACTACCTCAGTCTTTTATAACAGGGACCAGGAGGGGGACCAGCAGTAGACCAGGAGAAAGAGAGGAAGCAAAAGAAAGGGTCAGAAGCTCTACTAGCTGCCTTATAGGCTTGCAAAGCCTAGGATCCCTGAGGTGCATCCACCAGTTGCTATCAGTGTGGCAAGTCAGGGCACATTAAGAAAATGCACCTAGGCAGCAAGAAGAAACCACCACAACCCTGTCCAGCATGTGGTAGGGACCACTGGAAATTGGACTGCCCCCAGAGATGAAGGTTACTGGGTTCAGAACCAGTCTCACGGATGGACCAACAGGACTGATGGCTCCCGGGGTTGGAACCCCCAGATCCAGTGGCTCAAACTTCATTACAGCACAGGAGCCCCAGAGGAAATTGAAGGAAGGAAGATAGATCTCCTTCTAGACACTGGAGCCAGGCTCTCTCTTCTCCTCTCTAATCCAGGCCTTCCTTCTTCCCATAGCACAACTGTGAGCGGTGTCTCAGGAAAAACTCTAAGTTGATACTTTTCTCAACCCCTTAGTTGCAAATGGGGAAATCTACTATTTGCACATGCCTTTTTAATCGTGCTAGAAAGTCTCACTCCTTTATTAGGTAGAGGCATTTTAGCTCACATGGGGACCAGCCTCCTTATGGCCCCAGGACAAACTCTTTGTCTCCTCCTAGTGGAAGCTGATATCAATCCAGAAGTGTGGGCAACTCAATGAAGTCTTAAGTGAAACATGCTGCTTCTGGATCTCTAGTCAAGTAGAAGAAAACCTACAGATGCTTTAAGATCAAGTTAAAAATCACTGACCAGTTAAGAGAAAATGCAAGCTCCAGCCCTGAATTACTACAAAACCTCTTTAATGAATTCCAGTCTTCTTTGTGGAACGGGTCAGCTCCATTATTAAACCCCTTCTTGCTCAAATGTTTTATACTAATGTTTGGACCTTGGCTACTGAATACTGTAACTCAAATAGTACCCTCTCACCTAGAAGCAATCCAACTTCAAATGGTGCTGTAGACCGAACGATGCATGGGCACACCTTTCTTCCAAGGACCCTTAGATCACCCGCAGGAGGAGCCCTAGCTGCTGTTCTCCACACAATGCCCCTTTACAGCAGGAAGTAGCCAGAAAGAGTCATCACCCAAAACCCCCTAACAGCAGTTACGGTTACCACTCCTGAGGAGGGAAAGCTACAGGAGTTAAGAAGAAATCACTTAGGCAGATAGTGAGGGTAGGGTAGCCCTCAGTTGGGCTTTTCTTTTTAATAAAAAGCAGCTCCAAATCATTTTCTAACAAAGAGTAGCCTGTAAAGTCGAGCTGCAGACATAGACAAGCAAGCTGGGAGTTTGCATGGGTGAATGTTGGCAGGAACTATGGACTAGACATGTTCAAGATGGTGACTCCATCTTCGCTTCTCTGCCAGCCATGTGTACAGTAAGAAGCAGACAAGATGGCACTGGCCAAGGGAAGAATTAATTTGCATAATAAGATTAGGGTGGAGCAACCAGCCTTCTCCACGAGCTATGTAAATGTTATACCTGATGGAACTAATATGTGAGCCCTATGTAAATCAGACACTGCTTCCTCAAGCCGTACTATAAAATCTAGTGCATCCGCCGCCAGCCAGTCTTTCCTCTTGGAAGTCCTCTCTTTCTCACTAGAGAGAAAGCTGCTTTCCTTTCTCTTTCTTCTTCCTAAACCACTGTTTCTAAACTCCTCATATGTGTCTGTATCCTAAATTTTCCTGGCATGAGACAGCAAACCCAAGGTATATACCCCAGACAACGTAGCCACTTCAAAACCCACCTATGTCTAGGTAGTGATCTCATGCTGAACTGCCAATTATCCCTACTGCACTTGTTGTTTCTCCCTGGTTTTCTTATTTATAGTTTTGCACAACCAGAGACAGGCCTATTGCTTTTGGTGGGCTTGTTGGGCTCTTCAGCTTTTGCTTTTTCACAGCCTTCAGATTGGGTCAGAGCTGATTTACTGACTCTCTCACATTCTCTGTTCTTCCTTTTGCATGAGTCAGAAAATCAGTGAGTAAAAGAAAGTGAGTCAAGATGAAAGACTAAGCTTATATGTCTCTTCCTCATCTCTCCTAAAATCAGATGGTATTTCAGAAACATAAAACACTAAAAACGTTGAAAAAACATATTTTTAGACCAAAAAATAAGGATCTGTAAAATAGACAACAGAAAAAATAGGAAAAGAATCTCTGCAAAAGAAGACTGCTCTGGAAGTAATCTAGTGATCAAGAACCATCAACTGCTGAAGACAGTGAGTGTCATGAATGATAAAAAAGAATTTAATAAACAGAAAATAAAATGATTCCCAAAGAGACTAAAGATAACAAATGATCAAAGATATTAAAATCAATAAATCAATACTGTTAGAAAAAAAGAGATAATGATTGCATCCAATTAAATAAGACAAGAAGTCTTATATAGAACATATTTCTGAGAATCATAAGTAAAATATGAATTAATTGACAAAGGCCATAAAATTGAAAAAAAAGTCATAGCCCAAAGTAAAATTGTCAGATATTCAAAATTTGTGTGTTGAAGGTAAGCTGCAAATTCGTCTAAGAGCTGCTTAAAAGCCAAAGCAAATTCCAAAATACAATTTGATACACAAATTACAGGGCTTACAAAATAATAAAACAAACAATTGATAAAGAGAAATTGCAGCTAGTCTCTTAGTGGAAGCTAAAAGAAAATTCTCCCACAGGTTTTCATAATGATAACATGCTCATCAACGTCTCTACAGCAAATATAATAACCGTGTTCATAAGAAGGTTTGTTAGCACATCCCTCAGGTCAAAAATGATTATTATTATTTGAAAGCATTTTTCCTTTCTCTCTTTAAATTTATATTAGCCTAGTGACCCTTGGCTTTTGTGGGAATGTACAGTATGACTCTACTTAGAAGTTACATTGGTCCTGATGTCAGCTTATAAAACTCTCCTTTGCCTCAGGCTTCCTGTAAAATCCATCTGATCTCTTTTAATTGTCACCATGAATTCCTGATTCTAGATGATGCCTCTAAAAGAATAACCAGGAGAATGCCTTTAGTCTCTAATAAAAACAGAGTATTTATGTGGAAGGGAAATGATAGAGACCAGTTTTGCCGCAAGTGAATTCTGAAACATTCCCTTATCTAGAATTACTTGGACAACAGAAGAAATTGTTTCTATGGTTGTGTTGATATAATAAAATGTAACTGAGCTTGTTATGATAAATAATTTGCTATCAAATATATACAATTTATTTGAAAATAAGAGGAAAATAAAAGAAAAACAAACCTACATCCCTGTTGGAGTGCTGACAGCTTGATAGTAATACAAAACTATGATATTTCAATTCTTGTTGCTAGGGAGATTCTAGAGAACAGATATAAACACAGAAAAACTCAAAGTAACTGGCACATTTTTATCGGTTAGCTTTAGTCCCAAAGCTGAGTTTTATGGATGTCAGCTTCCTCAGTCTTTCCCTCTGTTCCACCCCCTGTTGATAAAAAGAAGAGAATTCAGCATTTGGTATTAAATAATCACTACATGTGACATCAACTCCAGTGTATTCCAGAGGTTCAACAAAATTAGCCTATTGCAAGAAAGAGGAAGCCCCGACTAGCTAAGAGAAACTGACTAGTCTAAAAGTCTGACCTCTGGTCATAGCTAGCATTTTGACTTACTTTGTATGGTCAACTCTGCCAAGCTTTAATTTGGTTCTGATATTCAAAAAGAATTAATCCAGAAATGACAGAAGGAGCTCATGTATAAAGAGGAAGAAGGGTCATTGATCTGATCATGAGTTTATTTACAATAAGACATTAGCCTGTGGTTGATGATTCAGGAAAAGATTCACCTTTGCAGGAGGGGATGATGAAAAAGTCTAGGTAGCATGCCTAAGATCGGGCAAGTATACCAGGATTCAGAGACAGATTTGTTTTCTGACTCACTCAAGGTCTAGGATGAATAAGCCACAAGGGAGAGGACTAGTCATATTGAATCCAATAGGGCAGGAAGCTGAGGTTAATTTGATTGGCAGTCCAGGGTCTAAACCATACAAGTGGCACAGCAGATGCTAGGTCCATGGCATCAAGACTTATCCCAGACCTCATGCTTTGGTGTGCTGGAAAACCACTGGTGTATTTCCTGTCCTGGACAGGAATGTCTCAGGAAGTAGGCACGGTGTGACCTAAAGACAGGAAGTCCCAGTACTTCTAATTTAGAGGGGATAATAGAGTAGAAACTACATATTATGTCTCCATAAAGCAAAGACTAATAACAGAAAAACCATGCAAGGGTTTTCAGAGGTCAAACAAGTAAAGAAACAGAGACATGGGAAGGGAGCTAGGAAAGGTGGGGGTGGGGAGACTGCCAAACCACATTGTTACATAGCAGTTGAATAAAGGAGAGAATGAAGTTTAGATGGAAGTCACCTAGGTAGTCCCAGGAAAAGTCAGCAAGGTCATCTGTGAGTTCTTGAGCCAAAGTTTAGCAGTCAGGGGAGTCCTGTGTCTCAAAGGAATGGGCCTGCCTTAGTATACCTGCTGTGCTCTATCATCGGCCAGAAGTCCTGAGAAGTGTGGTGTTAGCATAAACAGAGGAATGGATTTCATAGAACAACCAGGGCCCTTGCTTGATGATACTCTATGTTTAGAAGACTGCAAGGACATTCTTACGGTGCTATAGGCTGACTTAGCATTTCTCCTAATTTGGTGACTTAAGCTGGTAGAACAACATCAGTCAAGCTTGCCTAACACCTACTTCATAAATGTTTTGTAATTATTAGGTTATATAAGAAAGTATGTGTAATATTTAAGATGAGAAAAAAAAGGAGACATAGAAAGTTTACTTACTAGTCCAAGTTGACCTTGCTAGGAAGTGAGCCAGTCAGTATATAAGGTAGAACATCCCTACTCCGGAGCCCACTTGCCAAAACACTGTACCTAATAAATGCCTACCTCTACTTGTTGGAACACTATCTGCTGAGGATAGAACAAAGAACCATCTCACAGCTCTGAATGCAGATTTGTCCCTATTGCTAATCATTATTTCATATCAGAGCAGGTCTTGGCTTTTGAGTATTAACAGAGACCCTGTGCGTGCTTCATGAATCATAGGAAATGAGCTTTCCTTTGAATACTGGAGCATTTTGAAGAGAGGGAAAAATCAAAGTTGCCTGTGGTACTGGAGTTCAGTCAGGAATACAGGTGAAAACCAAAGGCTCTGTCTTCATCATATAAGGTTATTATTTTCTATGTAACATCAGCAGAAATACCTAGGGGAGGAGATGTGAGCACGAATAGACAATACCATTTTTAAAACAAGAGTTATAACAAAATATGTATTAAACTCTGTTTGTTATACCTATTTTGAAATACACAGAAAATATTTGGCTATTGAATTCAGCATTTATGATGTGATAATGACTTTTAATCACGTTTTCCTCCAATGTGCTATTCCCATAAATTGGGACTTTTATCTCATTTTACTATAGGCTAATTTTTGGTATATTTCAAAAAAAAAACAAACCTGAGTTTGATAAATTATTTAGTAAGTGCTGGATAAACAATCTAGTACCCCTGTACATAAAACAACTTTAAATAAATAGTATTTTTGATAAATGAGTTCTGCCTGAATGATTTATCAACCTAATGCGGAATTGTCCTACAATTTCATAGCACTAGACATATTTAACATTTGAAGCTTTTATTGCAGGCTGCAAAATGAAGGCAAAAGTAGAAGTTATTTCCAATTGGAGGTTAAGAATTAGTTTTGTGTAAGTTGACAGCGTATGACTCAAATAACAGAAAATAAAGCAAAAGCAATAAAGACACAAAACTTTACTTAAATCTGGACTCCTGAAATGACTCATGTTTGCTGAGCAAAAGAAAAAAAATACCATTAGTATTAACTAAACTTACTTAACACTAAACCAAAATGTGATTCCTCATATCATAAACTTTCTCAGCAGTCTCCTGTCTACTTTTATTTAGTTAGCTGAGCATTAAGCAGCATTAAAGATCTTTGGTACAGTTTGTATAGGAAGGAAATTCTATAGCTAAGAGGTATACCAAGTATACCACCCAAAATCAGCCTCAGGAAGATGAAATGGCAGAAGTTTACAAGCTTAAGGTACTTAGTTCATTGGCGCATAGGTTGCTATGACAAGTGAAATGATGCTATCAATTATACAAACTTAAAACCATATTAAACATTACCAATATAAATTGTGAAATAATTTTTAGTCCAGCTAAGGTAACACACCGGTATCAATTTGGAGTTCTAAATACATAACATGCAAGCTATAAGATACATACTCACTTACTCACTTAATTAAACATGTATTAAAATATTTTCTATGCCTGATACTATGCTAGTTACATGGGCTGCTATGGTAAATAACACAGGACTATTTTATGCACATGTTGAATTTTAATCTAATGGGTGAAACTAGCATTAATAATGGTGTGTATAATAAATAAAAATTGTGCTTCCAAACACAGAGACAACTGAAAATTATGTATTTCTCAATGGAAGTACACAAGACCAGCTATTACTATAATATGCTTATTGCCCCTCAATTGGCACAAATCTGAGAAAGGCTCTGAAACTAATCATCAGTTCAAAGATAATATATGAGAAGAGGGAAATATGTTAAATAACACTATAGGCATACATTCAGCAAGATTCAGACTGCAAGATAATTTACAGGGCAAATGCACTAGATTTAAGAAATTAATTTTTAAAATGAAATAATATAGGAAATAATTAAGACTCTTCAAAGATATATTAAGCAATGTAATGCTTGAACTCTTATCATATTGATCATCAAATAAGAAACAGAGAAACTGTCTACATGGTTAACACTACTAATAGAATATTGAATATTATTAATTTTAGATTTGAAAATGACTTTATTTTCTAAAAAGACATACATTAGAAACATATACTGCCATGTTTATTGATGGAATAATATCATGTCTATGATTTGCTTCAAAATAGTCTGAAGTTTATTATTGCAGATGAGTATGAGTGAAATAAGATTGACAAGTTGTCAATCACTGATGTTTGATGTTGAATATATGTAGGTTTATTATGATAATTTACTTTGAAGCTAAGAGGCTTAGTTACACTGTAGATGGAAAATAAAGTATGAAAGAGAGAAAATTGCAAGAAGAGTGTGGATGAATTGTTGGTATCTTAGAAACCTTGTTAAGTATTTTGAGAACACTCTTAACAATTAATGAGAAGTCATCAAAAAGATTTAAGCTAGAAAGCAACAAAATTAAATTTAGTTTTGGGAAAGAACATTGTCTCTTTCTTAGCAATGAATTAGAGGAGGGCAAGAATGGAGAGGATACTGCAATACTTCAGGTTAGGAAATAATGATGGGAATACATACATAGTAAACTGAATAGGTTCAAGAGATGCTTAGATAATAACATCACCAGTAACTGGCAGTTCACTAGATACACAGGATTGTGTAGAAAGAGATGACAAGGGTAATTCCTATGATTTTTTTTATTATACTTTAAGTTCTAGGGTACATGCGCACAATGTGCAGGTTTGTTACATATGTATACATGTGCCATGTTGGTGTGCTGCACCTATTAACTCGTCATTTACATTAGATATATCTCCTAATGCTTTCCCTCCCCCCTTCCCTCACCCCACAACAGTCCCCGGTACGTAATGTTCCCCTTCCTGTGTCCAAGTGTTCTCATTATTCAATTCCCACCTATGACACCTATGAGTGAGAACATGTGCTGTTTGGTTTTTAGTTCTTGCGATAGTTTGCTGAGAATGATGGTTTCCAGCTTCATCCATGTCCCTACAAAGGACATTAACTCATCCTTTTTTATGGCTGCATGATATTCCATGGTGTATATCTGCCACATTTTCTTAATCCAGTCTATCATTGTTGGACATTTAGGGTGGTTCCAAGTCTTTGCTATTGTGAATAGTGCCAGAATAAACATACGTGTGCATGTGCCTTTATAGCAGCATGATTTATAATCCTTTCGGTATATACCCAGTAATGGGATGGCTGGGTCAAATAGTATTTCCAGTTCTAGATCCTTGAGGAATCGCCACACTATCTTCCACAATGGTCAAACTAGTTTACAGTCCCACAAACAGTGTAAAAGTGTTCCTATTTCTCCACATCCTCTCCAGCACCTGTTGTTTCCTGACTTTTTAATGGTCACCATTCTAACTGGTAAGAGATGGTATCTCATTGTGGTTTTGATTTGCATTTTTCTGATGGCCAGTGATGATGAGCATTTTTTCATGTGTCTGTTGGCTACATAAATGTCTTCTTTAGAGAAATGTCTGTTCATATCCTTCGCCCACTTGTTGATGGGGTTTTTTTTCTTGTAAATTTGTTTGAGTTCTTTGTAGATTCTGGATATTAGCCCTTTGTCAGATGAGTAGATTGCAAAAATTTTCTCCCATTCTGTAGGTTGCCTGTTCACTCTGATGGTAGTTTCTTTTGCTGTGCAGAAGCTCTTTAGTTTACTTAGATCCCATTTGTCAATTTTGGCTTTTGCTGCCATTGCTTTTGGTGTTTTAGACATGAAGTCCTTGTCCATGCCTATGTCCTGAATGGTATTGCCTAGGTTTTCTTCTAGGGTTTTTATGGTTTTAGGTCTAACATTTAGGTCTTTAATCCTTCTTGAATTAATTTTTCTATAAAGTGTAAGGAAGGGATCCAGTTTCAGCTTCCCACATATGGCTAGCCAGTTTTCCCAGCATCATTTATTAAATAGGGCATCCTTTCCCCATTGCTTGTTTTTGTCAGGTTTGTCAAAGATCTGATGGTTGTAGATGTGTGGTATTACATCTGAGGGCTCTGTTCTGTTCCATTGGTCTATATCTCTGTTTTGGTACCAGTACCATGTTGTTTTGGTTACTGTAGCCTTGTAGTATTGTTTGAAGTCAGGTAGTGTGATGCCTCCAGCTTTGTTCTTTTGGCTTAGGATCATCTTGGAAATGTGGACTCTTTTTTGGTTTCATATGAACTTTAAAGTAGTTTTTTCCAATTCTGTGAAGAAAGTCACTGGTAACTTGATGGGGATGGCATTGAATCTATAAATTACCTTGGGCAGTATGGCCATTTTCATGATATTGATTCTTCTATCCATGAGCATGGAATGTCCCTCCATTTGTTTGTATCCTCTTTCATTTTTTTGAGCAGTGGTTTGTAGTTCTCCTTGAAGAGGTCCTTCCCATCCCTTGCAAGTTGGATTCCTAGGTATTTTATTCTCTTTGAAGCAATTGTGAATGGGAGTTCACTCATGATTTGGCTGTTTTTCTGTTATTGGTGTATAAGAATGCTTGTGATTTTGGCACATTGATTTTGTATCCTGAGACTTTGCTGAAGTTGCTTATCAGCTTAAGGAGATTTTGGACTGAGACGATGGGGTTTTCTAAATATACAATTGTGTCATCTGCAAACAGGGACAATTTGACTTCCTCTTTTCCTAATCGAATACCCTTTCTTTCTCCTGCCTAATTGTCCTGGCCAGAACTTCCAACACTATGTTGAATAGGAGTGGTGAGAGAGGGCATCCCTGTCTTGTGCCGGTTTGCAAAGGGAATGCTTCCAGTTTTTGCCCCTTCAGTATGATATTGGCTGTGGGTTGTCATAAATAGCTTTATTATTTTGAGATACGTCCCATCAATACCTAATTTATTGATAGTTTTTAGCATGAAGGGCTGTTGAATTTTGTCAAAGGCCTTTTCTGCATCTATTGAGATAATCACGTGGTTTCTGTCTTTGGTTCTGTTTATATGCTGGATTACATTTATTGATTTGCATATGTTGAACCAGCCTTGCATGCCAGGGATGAAGCCCACTTGATCATGGTGGATAAGCTTTTTGATGTTCTGCTGGATTTGGTTTGCTAGTATTTTATTGAGGATTTTTGCATCGGTGTTCATCAGAGATATTGGTCTAAAATTGTCTTTTTTTGTTTTGTCTCTGCCAGGCTTTGGTATCAGGATGATGCTGGCCTCATAAAATGAGTTAGGGAGGATTCCCTCTTTTTCTATTGATTGGAATAGTTTCAAAGGAATGGTACCAACCCCTCCTTGTATCTCTGGTAGAATTCGGCTGTGAATCCATCTGGTCCTGGACTTTTTTTGGTTGGTAATCTATTTATTGCCTCAATTTCAGAGCCTGTTATTGGTCTATTCAGGGATGCAATTTCTTCCTGGTTTAGTCTTGGGAGGGTGTATGTGTCCAGGAATTTACCCATTTCTTCTAGATTTTCTAGTTCATTTGTGCAGAGGTGTTTATAGTATTCTCTGATGGTTGTTTGTATTTCTATGAGATCAGTGGTGATATCCCCTTTATCATTTTTTATTGGGTCTATTTGATTCTTCTCTCTTTTCTTCTTTGTTAGTCTTGCTAGTGGTCTATCAATTTTGTTGATCTTTTTAAAAAGCAGCTCCTGGATTCACTGATTTTTTGAAGGGTTTTTTTTAAATCTCTATCTCCTTCAGTTCTGCTCTGATCTTAGTTATTTCTTGCCTTCTGCTAGGTTTTGAATGTGTTTGCTCTTGTTTCTCTAGTTCTTTTAATTGTGACGTTAGTGTCAATTTTAGATCTTTCCTGCTTTCTCTTGTGGGCATTTAATGCTATAAATTTCCCTCTATGCACTGCTTTAAATGTGTCCTATGATTCTAATTCACACAATTGAATGTTGGTATCATACACCAAGATATAGAAGATGACCTGTTTGAGGGGCAATTCTCATGAGGTCAGTTCTGGACTACAAAATTTGAAGCACATTTATGACATCCAAGTTGAGGGCCAAAATAGTTTTATATAATAATCTATAGCTTAGAAAGAGGTACCTTGGTTAGAAATAGAAATTGAAGACTCTCGAGGAGATAAAATGGCAGAAAAAAATTGTGAATATAAACAGATCCTTCATTTAAGCCCTGAGAAATAACACTCCTTAAGGTGAAGGTGGAGAATTTTCCTTCTCATTAAGTGTCTTAGTCCATTTTGTGTCGCTGTAAAAGAATACTTGAAAAGTGTTAATTTATAAAGAGAAGAGGTTTCTTTGGCTCACAGATCTGCAGGCTGTACAAGAAGCAAGGTACCAACAACTGCCTGGCTTCTGTTGAAGGCCTCAGGCTGCTTCCACTTATGATAGAGGTCACATGTACAGAGATGGCAAGAGCAGAAGGAAGAGAGAGGAAAAGGTGCTAGGCTCTTTTTAACAACCAGCTATCATGGGAACTCATAAAGCAACAACTCACTCACTTTCCACTCTCAGGAGGAATAATCTATTCATGAGGGATTTGCCCCCATGAGCCAAACACCTCCCATTAGGTCCCATCTCCAACACTGGGGATCAAATTTTAACATACGGTTTGGTGGGGACAAATATTGAAACTATAGCTGTAAGATATAACAAGTCATTGAACTCATTGAGCATTCATTAAACATAAAGTGGGTAACTTATACAAATTATAGTTTTAAAATATTAGAGAATGATGCAGGAAACATGGACTATATGACTCATATTTCCAGAGGGATTATTTTCAAAGACAACTGAGTGTTCGAATTCTTTCCCTGAAGGCATTTGCTGATTGTGTGCATTAACTGAGAATCAGGTCTGGCCCAAACAAACATAGTATATTGGAGAAATGAGAAACCAACATGTGGTTGTCACGTACACCTGAGGTGACAGTCTAGAACCCTGAGTCACCTGAATAAGCACCAGTTTTTCTATTGTTCTCTCCTAAGGCTGTGTGTAGAATGCTGCAGGGTCATGCTAAAAGTGGTATATGATCTCTTGTAATCTTGCCAACTTTTATAGGCAAATTCTTCTATGAGAAGGGTGTCTGCTTCAAACATGTGTCTGACATTGCCATTGGGATTGTTACCAGAGGTGAAGCTGCAGAAGATGGGAAAATAAGACTTAAAGACAAAATATTAGAAGAGCATAATTAAAAGTCTTTTATTCTTGTAGCGATGAGAAGACCAGTATTTGCCAGGTTATCAAACAAAAGGACAGGAGAGGTGCATATGGAGTACTGACAAACCAAAGTTGTGCTAAATCTTACTGTAATTGCAATACATTCCACATGTATTGGGGAGAGCAGGCTCATGTATTATATAACAGATGAGAACAGGGCTCTCTCTGGAAGGAGATATCGTTTACAGGCTCCAAACATCTATTATATACAACATATGGCTTAAAATAAAAAAAACTACTTGATGGGCAAAAAGACAGAAAAAAAGTAACATTATAAAGATGAAGAAAAAAGCATACTGCAGAAGTAGACTCTCTCGTGACTGAGATATTGGAGTTAGCATACAAGGAATTTATATAATAACTATGACTAAGAAAATAGAGGATGATTACATTAAATGGGAAAAAGACAGAAAATGTCAACAAAGAAATTAGTGTCCACAAGGAAAAATTGAACAAACATTTTAGAACTGAAAAAATAATATTGGGAAAATAAAACTCATTGCCTAGATTTGATAGGCAAATAAACAGAAGACTAGATTAGAAAATTTGAAGCTGGGTCAATGGAAATTTGAAATTGAAACATAAGGAAAAATAATGAATAAAAATCATGTAGTGTAAGCAGCATATGAAACAAGTGAATGAAAAGGCCGTATGAGTATACATTTTACTGGCATTAAAAGGATACAAAAAACATGTTATGAATAGCTTTGTGCCAGTAAACTCAGCACTCTATATAAATTGATCCATTTCTTGAGGAAAGAAACTTGTCAAATTTGACAAGTAAATTTTTTTTATAATGAAACAACTTTGTGTCCCTTGAAGAAATTTAATTTATAATGAAAACCTTAACAGCAATGACAACAAAACCAAACTCTCTGAGCCAAGGTGATTTCATAGGAAAAATTTTACAAATATTTAAAAATATATATGTAACTTATTTATTCTAGAAGAAAGCAGAATAGAATATTTTGCAACTGATCTTGTGAAGCCAAAATCTGCTTATCAGATTTTGAAAGCAATTATCAGATTGCTTTCAAAATCTGATAATGTTATGAGTAGAAATTAATAAATTAGTACCTCATAAATGCGTACACAAAAATGCTAAATGAAATAATATTAATCAATAGCAAATTATACCTCAACATCCTCAAGTAAGTATTTACTTTGTGTATTCAAGATGGTTTTCTCATTTGAAAAGTCAATCAGTTTAAGCAAATATACTAACAAAATTAAGGATAAAATATTTAAACATCACAGCAAATACAGGAAAGTTATTTGGTGAAATTCAACATTCACTCATATAAAAATGTTGGACATAGTAAGAATAGAGAAAGATTCCTCTGAGATTAAAAAAATACGGAAATAAAGGTATAGATACTGAAAAGAAGTCAATTTTGTTCACTTCTGTCTGAAAAACACCACCATGCCTGGTGCATAGATTCTCAATGTTTAATTAATTAATTAATATTCATGCTTAACTTGTCTTGACCTTGGGGTGTCATGTAAGAAGATAAGATGGGAAAGGCATTTTCTCTATCAAAACATCAAATGGAATCTTAGAAACTGTTTAAGTTTCCAGAATTTATTTCATATATAAAATTAAACTCAAAGGATTATATAAAGAATGATCAAAAACTCGTGGGGGGGAATGATAGTCTAAAATGCAGATGTTTTCATATTCCAGAATGAGTATAGCTACAAATACACTTTTTAAAGACAATAGTTTAAAATTTCTATAGCAGGAATGAAGAACAAATTATATCAGAAAATTATTTTCCACAACTGTCAGGTACCAATTTTCTAGCAACCAGAAAGGAGGTACAGAATTATCTCCATAGTAACTGCTATTAAATTATTCTAGCATAATATTGCTAACAAAAGATGTATATCAGGCAGGGGATATGGCCTGTCCTACAATTTGTTTCTCTGAGACACTGACCTAACACTTCTCACATGTAATCTGGGAAAGAATAGAGCACAGTTTGCTGTGATGGCTGCCTGGAGAGAGAAAATAATTCTGACTTACAATCACCCCAGCTTCTCCTGGGAAATGTCCCATCTAACTCCATTTTTCAGCATGATATACATGACCCAAAATACAGTGATGAGTGCCAGCTGGGATTTTCATGCCTTTGAATTTGGGAAATTATTTTTTTGCTAAAAATTTTGTTATTATCTTTCACATTAATTTTGACCATTATATATAAGAAGTTTTGATTTTTTTTTGTTCCCTGTCTGCATGAAAGCAGAAACATTACAGGCCTCTGTTTCTGTTTTCCACAAAAGAAATAATTTTGAAGGAAATTACAAAAATGAATAGTCAAGTACTGCAGGCTGGGAGTAATTATCCATCCCATGTACCCTGGTTGGTCGCCTGTGCTCACCAGACACAGACTAAAGAATCTCTCACTGTGGTGCTTGGGCATTACCACAGCGCCAACTGTCATGGCCTCCCTCCTGGTCTCTCTGCTTTCATTCTTGCTCAATGCAACTTATTCTCCACTCAACAGCCATAGTGAGGTTTTAAAACAAGTTTTATCCAAAACACTTGAAGAAAATATTCCAGGTGTTTAACAGGTGAATGTTTACACAAATGTGGTACATATGCTGGATGTTTCCAAAAAGGAAGCTAATTCTGCTACTCTAGCCATCAAACATTGGACCGGGGACAGGAGCATGAACAAAAAGACTTCACACATGGATTGGACATGAAGGAACCAGACCCGCAGTGGCTTTGTGTGAAAATCTGACCAATGTTAGTTAGCACTCAATTTTTAAGTAGTATCAAATGTTCAGAGACTGTTTGTCAGAAAATGAACTCAATAAAAAATGAAAACAACAATGTGGGTAATTATGAGATATTACTAATGATATCATAATATCTTTCCTGGTTTACTTTAAGGCCTTTATATAATCCATTCTTGAGAGCACTTGAATCTAGATTTCCTGATAAAATGACTTACTTTTATAGCCTATAGTTTAAAATATTTTAAAATAATTCCTCTCCTATTATTAAATATTTTCTATAAGTGTCTTCCTTGACAAGCTTCTCAGATATCTTACATAAATACATATTTCTAGGACTACCAAGATGCTCAATTTCAGCACCCCTTTTTGGCTTCCATATTTTATTAAGAAGCCTTGACTATATCTTCATTCTTTTTCTGGTATTTTCCTGATTCAAAGACCAACTCTCCTAGTACATGCACTCTATCTCTCCGTTCTAACATAGATAAACACAACTATTATTGTAAAAGTCAATGATCTCTTTAGTGAAGTTACCCAACTCTGTTCTTGGTAATTTGGGTGTGTGTGTGAATCATGCATCCTCAGATACCTTGCCATAAATGTGAGCATGTGATATCAGCAGGCTGATGAAGAGCACACTATACCTAACCCCTTCCTCAACACAGTCTTGTTAACAATGACATTAGAGTCATTTTGTGGACTAGACTTAATGGACATAAAAATTTTACCAAATGATTTGTTTAGGACATAAGAAATTATTCCAGCATCATTAGTCTAAGAAAACCGTTTGGAATGTGGAGCTAAGAGATGCAAGAAACAAAGTTGATGAGATCACCTGAGCCACCAAACCTGTTCCTGAAGTTAAATCCACACTTTGCCAAATCTAGATGCCCTCTTCTGTGACTCCTCAATCCAATCAATCAATCAATCACAGCCACAAAATTGTGCCATTGTTACTTCTGAAATGTGTCTTGACTCTGTTGTCTGCCCTTTCTCCACACTTCACTTGTTTGTTCTGGCTTCCTTTATCTGTCACCTGTTTCTTGAAATAGCCACTAATTTCCAGTCTCTCTTCTCCCTGTATCAGGCATATCCTCCATACTATCACCAGCCATTCCTCTGTATCACAAAATACGACTAAGTGTTGGTCTATCTAAAAGAGATCTAGGGCTTCCACTGCCCATTGCAGTGATTTCTAATGACTGGGATTTTTATTTGAGCTATGGAGGGAACAGACTTACATTTCCTTTTTATCTTTGATCCATTTTACCAAAAAAGAGTAAATTGGTCTGGGAAGGGGCTCTGAATTCTGATTTTTAAAAGCATACAGGTGATTTTGGTATAGGTTTCCTTCAAATGACTCCTTAGAAAACTATGACTATGGCCTGTTAGAAGAAACATTCTGCCTCCTGTAACTTAACTACTGACTCATAATTCT
The DNA here is from genome assembly GCF_028858775.2 of Pan troglodytes. Lineage (NCBI taxonomy): Eukaryota > Metazoa > Chordata > Mammalia > Primates > Hominidae > Pan > Pan troglodytes. The sequence continues at coordinate 120,914,528 of NC_072406.2, forward strand.
CCACTGGCTTGTCAATTCTGTTAACTAAACACAGCACTCCATCTAACTCTGAAAGCCCAGTTCATGTGAATTGTGGACTTTCTGAACTAAAGACTTTACCACACATATTTTTCTTGTCTTTGTGTTTGAATCTATGCCAGATATTTTGTGTAATGTTTCAAAATGGCACTCATGCACAATTGGGTCTGGAAAGGTGAGTTATATATTACTTTACACAGAAAAGTGAATATAAATTTGTAACTCCTTTCTTTGAAATAATTACTTAATATGTGCTAAATTTATTTTAGTTACTAAATTTAAATTCATATATTATGCTTTGTTTTGTAATTCATATTTGAGATTTTTGGTGAATATTTGCATATTTACATATTTTAAAATATTTCATATTTTAATATTTTAATGTTATTAAACATATTTTTAAATATCCCATCTTTGAAACATATTGTATCCTGTTATATATGTGTCATAATATGCTTTAACTAAAAGCAATATAATCTGATGTGAAAGCGTTAATCAGAGAAATGAAGGAAAATTGGAAGATTTTACTAAGAAATAAGCATAATTTCACAGCTAAAATGAGTTAACAGATATAAGCAAAAAGATGAAACTCAGTGAATTAAAGAGGTTAAAATAGAGATCGAATAATCTGTCGAACACATGAGTTTTCATATATGAATTAAAGAAGGAAAGTTAGAGGAAGGAAATGGATAAGAGAAATATCTGCATGACAGTACCATCTATAGATAACAAAATATGAGCTGTTACTACCATGAAAGATTGGTGTTTAAAATCTTGAGTTTCTCTTCCATGAGTTGTATGCTAATTTCAGCCTCTTAGATGAGGACAGAAAATGAAGCTGGAGCAGGGAGTGGCACCTGGCCAGGGGATATACTGCTCCTACTATGCTTCATTTCTTTCTTACTGGCTGCATTAGTTTTTAGCTTTTTCACTTCTATGACTCCCCATATTGTTTGCAGAATTGCACTGATCTACATATGACTGTAAGGTTTTTAATTAACCTACTGTGAATTCAAACTTCAGCTCTGTATTTGTTTGTTACTTGGGTAATCTTGACCAAGTCATGGCATCTTCCTAAGAAGGTACCCTTGTATGTTAAATAGGTATGTTAATAGTACCCTACTTACAAATGTATTGTGGGGATTAAATCAGTTCATGTATGTAAACATACATAAACCTGGGCCTTCTGTGGGTTAACCATTCTATCAATATTGACTGTTATTATTACCATCATTAGCACTGACTTGGTTAGAATGTTTTTTGAATTAGTTATCTTGATAAGCCTTTAATTCCTAAAGATTCTTACACCTAAATTTCAGAGTGTTAGAGTTTCTTTAGTTCTTATAATACTCTACTTCTTCACCAGGTTTATCATGTCAGAAAATGTCTTTGTCTTTTCCTCGTTTTCCCCAGTTCTCCTATTTTATCACGCTTTTTGTTTTTCCTGGCCTTGATGTTGGGGACAGTCATTATTCAGCCAAATATGAATATGGTAGAGTTTAAGTCTTTTTTTTTTTTTTTTGAGATGAAATCTCGCTCTTGTCCCCCAGGCTGGAATGCAGTGACTCGATCTCAGCTCACTACAACTCCCGCCTCCCGGGTTCAAGCGATTCTCCTGCCTCAGCCTCCCAAGTAGCTGGGATTACAGGCACCTGCCACCATGCCCAGCTGATTTTTCTACTTTTAGTAGAGACGGGGTTTCACCATGTTGGCCAGGCTGGTCTCGAACTCCTGACCTCAGGTGATCCACCTGCCTCAGCCTCCCAAAGTGCTGGGATTACAGGAGTGAACCACCATGCCTGGCCGAGTTTAACTCTTAAAATAACGGATATTCTCTATTATCTACAGTCTAAGATTGATGAGTATATTATTAGCTTCCAGGAGTATCTGCCAATAAGCAGCAGTGCCTAGGACTCATGGCTGAAACACTGCTGTGATGGTCAGACATTTTTGAAAAGCTTCAGCTAACTGGCTAAAGAACACAGCTGCTGAGCTCAGACAAGAGAAGAAAGAACTTCATTTTGCTGAGACTTCAAGATGTGATTTCACGTGTTCTGTTCTGTGTGGGGTTGAATAGGAACAGCAGATAAAGGCTTTGGGAGTGTTTCAAGTTCTGTCCTTCCCTAAACTCTTCTAATAGCAAGCAAAACCTTGTTTTCTGTGGACAGCTTCACTTTTTAAAGGACTATTTATTCCCACAAAGACTCCTATATTTACAGGCTCCTCATGATTGCCACCAGCCTAGAAAACTAGTTGTTCTTTGAACTGGCAAGGCTGACATTTCGACCACTTCCTCTATGTCCTTCTTTAGACTCCTGTCCTTGCACTTCATTAGATTAGGCCAGGGGAAAATAGACCCCCAGCTCCACACAACTTCTCACAGTCTGATACCTGAGGTCAAGATGGTGTCTCTTGTGGGATACCTCAGTGACCCAACCTAGGAAAGAGAGCCCATTGGGACTTTGTCCATTTCCTCAAGATACTTAATGATGCAACTCTGTGAAGATGAAGGAGAAACAAGCTGAAATATTCCAAATATCAAAGAGAACACATTTTATGGTATGGAGTAAAAATCAATTTAATTCCACTATTTTCTAATTTAGATTGCGCCATTTATCTCTGTCCTTACTTAAGCTGCGATTTAACATAGATTTAAAATTCCTTATTAAAATATGCTTCTAAGAAGCAGCCAGATGGACATAAATTGACTTTGAGGAGATACCCCTTTGCTTTACTTTTGCTTATTGAAGCCGCACACTTGGCAGACAAGATCCCATGTTAGCAATTGCACCTCCCCCAGCGCTTGTGCCTTGAAAAAGAGATGGTCACAGTATTTGAAACCAACCAAGAATAGCAAATGTGGCAGGGCAATGCATGAATAAACTATTAGAGTATAAAATATTTAGCTTGCATGTTGCCAAGGTGTATGAAAAAGCTGGGGTGGGATGTATGAACCGTTTCCTGATGTTCAGTCCTGCACCACATCCCAGAAGATAGATTATAGGCTCCAGAGCTGAACTATGGTGCTAATCATTTCAACTCAGCTTTTTGCCTTTTACTGTATAATAGTAAAATTTAAAAAGTGTAAAGATTTATAGACAAAAATTCAGGGTTTTATTGTTGTGCAAATACCCAAAGAATCAGAGCCAGAAAATATTGTTTGAATGACTATTAAGTCATTGTAACAATTATTAAACTTCCTGCACTATGCTGAGGACATTGGGATATCCAGATATTTTTTGAAGAGTGTAAAATATATATGAGAGTATAAGATTAATCTGAGAAAAAAATCAGGAATCAGAAGAGGGTGCAAAAAGACATTAGAGGCTTAAATATAAAAGATATTTGGAGAGGTTGCCTATCAAAATTCTACCAAGCCAGGTAAATAAAGTGATCTCATCTAAAGTCTATGCATATGAAGATGCCTACATTTTCATGAAAGGTGTATATTAAAATGTCAAGTAGTTATAGCAAATGTTATCCCAGATCCCATCATCAATATACTTTAATGCAAATTTCAAAGGGACCTCTGGAAAAGTAGCAATGACTGTTCATTTCTAGCTAGTAAGGGTGAGCATATGGTGTGCTTAGTATTAGATCTATTTGTGTTACGTGGGAGCATCTCCAGAAACTCTAACTATCCAACAAGAAAGTGTATATCCTATGCTTTCATTTCTCTGCACATTTGCCTATGTGAGACACTCACCAGGAAGGCTCTCATCATTTCCCATTATCTATGAAAATCTTTGTTCTTCAATGTTCACTTCAAATTCTACTTATTAGGAAACTTTCTCAAATGTTAGAACTCTTCATTGTTCATTTAGATTTCCTGTGTTTCGCTTGCCTTCCCAAATTGAATCATATGTGTTTGAAGAGAAAAGGCTATGCGTGGCAGAGATAATGCTAAGTGTTCCCCAAGTCTTCTAATTTACCTCCAGGAGACACATGAAAATGACATTCCAGCCTTTTGTCGCTATGTAGGGAAAAATGACTAATTTTGATTAGTGGAATGTGGGGAAAACAATTTTCAAATGTGGCTTGTAAAAATTCCACATCTTTATTTTCTTTCTCTAAAAGAGAAAGAAATGGGATTGTACTCCCATATTTAGAGCAGTAATATTCAGAGTAGCCAAAGATGGAATCAACTTGTCTGTGAATGGATGACTAAAGAAAATTTGGTACATATACACAATGAAATACCATTCAGCCACAAAAAGAATGAAATCCTGTCATTTGCAGAAACATGTATGGAAACAGAGGTCATTATGTTAAATGAAATATGCAAGGCCAAACAGACAAGTAACTTATGGTCTCTCTTATATATGGGAGCAAAGAAACATGGATCTCATGGAGACAAAGAGTAGATTTTTGGTTACCAGAGGCTGAGAAGGATAGAGGAAAGGGAAAGATAAATAGAAATTGATTAATGAGTACAAAAATACTCAGTTAGATACAAGAAATGAGGTCTAGTATTTGATAGTTCAGTAGGGAGACTATAGTTAATAATTTATTGTATATTTCAAAATAACTAAGAATTTGAATATTCCTAACATAAAGAAGAGTGTTTGAGGTAATGGATATTCTGATTACCCTGATTGGATCATTACACATTGCATGCATATATAAAACATAACATGATACCCAACATATGTACAACTATTATGCGCTAATTTAAAACATGAAAAAAATCCTCCCATGTCCTGTTTTCTGTCTGTTATCATAGCAATAGAAGCTCTGTGATGAGGAAGGGCAGTGACACAGTCTAGAAGGAGCCTGAATCCCTTAGTCACTTAATGGAGACGTGATTCCCAGAAGAAGTACCCAATAAGTAACTTTTTTTTTTAAGGTGGCGTCTCACTCTGTCACCCAGGTGGAGTGCACTGATGCGATCTCGGATACCTGCAAACTCCACCTACCAGGTTCAAGTAATTTTTCTGCCTCAGCTTCCCAAGTAGCTGGGGCTACAGGCATGCACCACCATGCCTGGCTAATTTTTGTATTTTTTTTTTTTTTTTAGTAGAGGCGGGGTTTCACCATGTTTGCCAGGCTGGTCTTGAACTCCTTACCTCAGGTAATCTGCCTGCCTTGGCCTCCCAAAGGGCTGGGACACAAGCCACCATGCCCAGCCCCTATCAGTAACTTCTACATAGGATTTTGAATGAGTGAACATTTAACTCCTAGTGTGTAAAGGTACTGAAATTTTTTTTTTGTATTTTATGAGAGTTGGCATTAATTACTCTTAATATCTAGATGTCACAAGACTTATATAGGTTTACACTAGACTTATATAGGTTTACACTAGACTTTTTGATGTTCAAAGAAAGAATTTCTATTGCAAATTAGAATAGTTTTAAGAAACTTCAGGGAAGTCAAGAAACAAAATAGCATAAAGTATGAGTTATACTGCTGTATCACAAGAAGAAATGACATCTCAGGGGGTTTAGATTATGACAAAAAAATGGTAAAGAAATTTAATGACATTCTGTTTAGGAAAAAAAACTATTCAAGCTGTATTTTTCCTCTGCTCTTACACCGACCCAAAAACAAGCAACACAGAAGACTTCTGTGACCCCAAAATATGTGGTGTTTTTTTTCCCATAGCAAGCAATCAATTCTGTAGTGGAAACCATCTGGGTATACCCCAATCCAATTCTGTTGTTGTCTAGCTGGGGTCAGTGTTAGACCCCACAGGTTGAGGACTCAGTCCCCATGACTACCTCCCCCAACATCAGATACTATTAACAAGTATGGACCTCTGGAACTTCTGCCTGACTGACGTCAAATCGGGGTTTCCATGCTGCCTGCTTTGGGTTTGATTAATTTGCTGGAGCAGCTCACAGAACTCAAGGAATCACTTACTTACATTTACCAGTTTATTATAAAGGATACAGATGAAGAGATGCATAGAGCAAGGTAAGGGAAAGGGGCATGAAACTTCCATGCCTTCCCCAGCTGCCCCACCCTGTAGGGATCTCCATGTGTTCAGTTGTTCAAAATCTCTCTGAACCCCGCCCTCTTGGGTTTTTATTAAAGCTTCATTATGTAGGCATGATTGATTAAACTATTGGCTCTCAGAGATCCACTTGACCTTCAGCCCCTCTCCACTTTCTGGCAGTTGGGACATGCAGCTGAAAGTCCAACTCTGTAATCTTGCATTTGTTTTTCTGGTGACCAGTCTGCGCTAAAACTATCAGTCAACATTAGCAGAAAAAAAGACAACATTTTGGATTCCAAGGATTTTAGGAGTTGTATGCCAGGAAATGAAACCAGGAAGGAAGACCAAATGTATACTCTACAATACCACACATACCATTAAAGATGTTATTAAAGAAAGCAGATATTTTTAGACTACATATTGAAAGATTAGTGAAAAATTAGGGAGAAGATGTAGCAGGTCTCTATAAATCAATCTGTCAAAATACTTCAATTTATCTTTTTTGACCCCTTCTACTAGGTGGAGCTAATAGTGGGAGTCAAAAGGAGCTAAGACTAAGGAGTCATAAGGAGTCATAGGAGATTGCTTTTGGTTTGATATAAGCCATTTGTTCAGTAACCAAAATTGTCCAGATGAAAGATGAGCATCCTACTCCAGGGGGATTGAGTTTTCCATATCGAAATCATCCAAGCACAAGCTAAGCATTAAATTATAATGGACATTTTAGAGGGATTTAAGGTCAACTAAATGCTACTACTATTACTACCATTTCCAAAGCTGTCTAGTGGGTAATGTAACAATATCCAACAGGACTTCAGAGAGAACACGACAGAAAACTCTACCAGAACTTCAATCTTCAACTTTTATATGCCACAACTAGCCTTGGCCTTTTTCTATAGACCCTCTGAGAAGTTGTATCAGCCATTTGTGGTAATGACAGAAATCTCTCTTGATGCATGACTATAGGAGGGAAAAATATTTCTCCTAGGAAGTTATAAATTACTGATCTGAGGAAAGCCCTGGGAGAAAGTACAATTTTTCCTATGTATTATAAACTACTCTTTAGAAAAATCATTTCCCCCCTCAATGCTTTCAAACTTCACAATTGTTATGGTGAGTCCAGTACTATGATACTCTTACATAATGCCTCCTCTGTGGGCCACTCAAAGCCATTTGTAAATGATACTGGAAACTCATTCTCTTTTTCTGAATGAAGTTCCTTATTTCTAAGGCACTTTGAATCCACCCACCGAATAACCAGTGCTCAGAATTAAGTACAATCGCCTATCCTATTCATTGCCACCTGGTTGTTTTCCATTTTTCATCACTTACAAATTCTGACAAATTATGCATTGCACAATTGTCTCTACATTTCAAGTTTCAAGACTGACCTTTCTCTGTTAGAGAAAGAATCATAGTCTGAGAGAGCACAGATCTCCCTGTTCCTTTCTTACAAACAAGGTCTTATTTCTATTCTTGAGTCCTTTTCCTACTTGAATTTTGGATTCTTCCTGCTCACAAAGGATAGATCCTTTTTCAAAAACTGTGATGTTGCTCTGTTTCAATGTTTAACATTTTAGCTAATTTTATTTCCTTTCATTTCTCTTGTTACTTATAAGAAAAGAAACTTCTGACTCTTACTTGAAGTGGCTTATTCTGAAAGAGCAATTCATTTTGTATTTTTGGAGCCCAACTCTATGAATGTTATATTTAGATAGCATAGGCTCATCTAAGCATATCAGCCTACAATGTCTTAACGACTCCTGCTTCTTCTTTCAGTTCTGGCTAATCACATTTAGAATGAACTAAGGAACACAGGAGAAAAGTTTAAATCTTTGTACTTGGACTACAAAATATATATTTCTGAGAAAAGGCACTGCTTGATACTTTTATAAATCTTCTTAAATACACTGAATTGGAAAAAAAAAAGCTATAAGATCAGTAAAAGGAACACTAAATTTATTGATTATTCGTGAGCTATGTATACATTTATGTTGCTTACTCTCCCTACTCTTGCACTGTTAGTTTGAACCCTTTTTGTCTTCGTTGAAATCAAGGAGCTATTGAAAGATAATGAATTTAAATTTCAAGGTATTTTTCATTATCTAAAAAAGAAAAAAAAGGCTTTCTTCACCTACTAATTATCATATTTCACAGTATATTACAGAACTTCCATATAATATATTTATGTATTTTTTCTACTGTGGGCATCAGCCATTTTATGATTCTGGCCTTAAAACAGAGTATAGTGATGTCATTATTAGAATGGATAAAAATATCTGTCACTGACTGTAACATTGGAAAACTACTTAGCATTTACAAATCTTAATCTCCATATTTGTAAATTTAAAATAGTGATACAATTCCCATGAAGATTAAATAAGATTATACAAGTGTAGTTTTGTTGCTACTTGAAACTCAGAATTTGTGTTTTCTATAGGCAAGTAATGGGAGTCATCAAAGGATGATACTCAAAGGGGTGACATGGTGAGAGAGTTCCCTATAGAAATTGATTTGGCAGCGAGGACAAAGTTAAAATAAGAAGTAAGAAGTTGAGAAGTGTGGTGATCTTGTATCTAGAGAGAGTTAAGTGGGGATAAAACTGCAGATATAAATCTGAAAGAAAATGATGAGGTAAGATATATCAAAATCTGCAATTGATGGGATATAGGGATCTCAAAAATTTAAATTTGAAGTGTTAACAAGTGCTACAACTTTTTTCTTTGTTTAAATATATATATTTATATTTGTAGAGACAGTCTTGGTTTGTTGTCCAGGCTGGTCTCGAATTCCTGGCCTCAAGTGATCTTCCTGCTTTTGCTTCCCAAAGTATTGGGATTACATGAGCCACTACACCCAGCCAGTGCTATGATTTGAATATGGTTTGTCTTTCCCATAACTCATGTGGCAACTTTAATTTTTAGTGCAGCAATTCTAGAAGGTACAACCTTTAAGAAGTGAGGCTAGATTATTCAGGGTTCTCCAGAGGGACAAAACCAATAGGATATATGTATATGTGAAACGGAGTTTATTAGGGAGAACTGGCTCACACAATTATAAGATGAAGTCCCACGATAGTACGTCTGCAAGTCAGGGAAGAGAGAAGCTGGTACTCGCTCAGTTTGACCCTGAAAGGCTCAAAACCAGGGAAGCTGACAGTGCAGCCTTCAGTGTGTGGCCAAAGGCCTGAGAACCCTCAGCAAGGCACTGGTACAAGTCCAAGACTCCAAAGGCCGAAGAATTTGGAGTCTGATGTCCAAAGGCAGGAAGAGAGGGAGGAAGCATTCAGCATGGAAAAAGGAAAGAAGCCAGAAGACTCAGCAGGCAAGGTTATCCCACCTTCTTCCACCTACTTTGTTCTAGCTGTGCTGGCAGCCAATTGGATGGTGCCCATCCACACTGAGGGTGGGTCTTCCTCTCCTAGTCTACCAATTGAAATGTCAGTCTCCTCTGGTAACACCCTCACAGACACACCCAGAACAATGCTTCATCTATCATCTAGGCATCTCTCAATCCAATCAAGTTGACACTTAATATTAACCATCACAGAGGCCTAATGGGAAATATTTGGGCCATAAGGGCTCTGATCTCATGGGTGGCTTGGGACCTTTTTTGTAATAGTGAGTGAGTTCCTGCTCTGGTGACACTCTATCAGTTCTCATAGGAATGGATTAGTTTCCAGGAGAATGGTTCATTAAAAAGCCAAGGATGCCTCTTTGGTTTAGCCTCTTCATACATGTCTGCTTTTCCTTTGACCTTCTGACATGTTGTGATGTAGCACAAAAGTCTTTAGTGGAAGCCAAGAAAATGCTGGTGGCATTCTTCTTGAACTTTCCAGCCTGAGAAACTGTGGGGTAAATAAAGGTATTTTTTAAAAAATTACCCAGCCTCAGGCATTCTTTTATAGCATACAAAACAGACTAAGACAGAAAAATGGTACCAAGAAGTTGGGTGTTTCTTTGCAGATACCTGAAAATGTGGAAGTGGCTTTGGAACTGAGCAATGGGCAGAAGTTAGAAGAGTTTGGAAGACCAGGGGAGAAAAAACTTGTACTGCAATGAAGGAAGCATTAAATGTGATTGTGATGAAGGCTCAGAATAAGACAAAAATGTTACTGAAATGCCAGAGGTTCAGTCTAGGTTTTGTTGCTAGATGCACAGAAAGCTGATCACTGAGACAATCAGTATGGCCAGGGAAGAAAGGGGATGGGTAATGTCGGCTGGGGAGACAGGACATAAATTTCAAATCTATCTCCCCAACCAGCTAAAATTGTGGGTTAATGTAGTGGGGGAGAAATACAACCATGTGTGGGAAAACAGGAATTAGAGAGGAGTAAGGAAGCAATCATAACAAATGAGGGATCTGGTGTTTCATTTTCTGGATGTGGTAATCTGGTAAGCTTCAGTTTCTTGATACTGTGAGGCCTGAGGTTCAGTTTTCTGAGAAAGGAAATCAGGTAAGTCCAATGTAAGTTTCCAGTTTTAAAACTAGGAAGGTCAATTTCTGTACTTATTCAAACACAACCATAAACATCAGTTATATAGGGAAACTGGGTTGGTTTCAAAAAGATGAGAAAAAGATTGGAACTTCTAAGAGATTTGTTGAGTGTTCATGACCAAAATTCTGACTGAAATATCAACAGTAAAGGCCATTCTGAAGAGGTCTCAGAGGAGAATGGGAAGCAAGATATTGGGACCTGGAATGAAGGCCACCCTTTTTATAAAGTAGTTCAAAGCTTGGTGGAACTGTATCTATGCTCCAGGGCTTTATGGAAGTCAAAACATATGCGTGAACTAGTATATCTGGCAGAAGAAATTTCTAAGCAGCAAAGTGCTCAAGAAGCAATGTGGTTACTTTTAATAGGTCATGCCCAGTTACAGGAGCAAAGGAATTGCTAAAGGCAGAATTTGTAATTAAAAGAAAAGTGAAGCATAAAATTTGGAGAATTCGCAGCATGGCCATGTGATAGAGAATGAGAAACGATTTTTCAGGAGAGGAATTCAAGAGTATAGCTGAGAGACTCTTTGCTAAAATGATTAGCATAGCTAAGACAGAGGCAAGTGCTAACGGTCAGAACAATGGGGAAAAGGCTCCTAAGGTGTTTCAAAGATTTTCAAGGCCACCCTTCCTACCACAAACCCTGAGGCCTAGGACTAGAGAATGTTTTCTTGTTTTGTTTTTTTTATTTTTTTGAGACAGAGTCTCGCTCTGTTGCCCAGGCTGGAGTGCAGTGGCAGGATCTTGGCTCACTGCAAGCTCTGCCTCCTTGATTCACCCCATTCTCCCGCCTCAGCCTCCCGAGTACCTGGGACTACAGGTGCCCACCACCATGCCCGGCTACTTTTTTGTATTTTTAGTAGAGACGGGGTTTCACCGTGTTAGCCAGGATGGTCTCGATCTCCTGACCTCATGATCCACCCGCCTCGGCCTCCCAAAGTGCTGGGATTACAGGTGTGAGCCACCATGCCCAGCCGGACTACAGAATGGTTTTAAGAAAGAGGACTAGGACACAGCTGCTCCCTTATCTGGCAGTTGCTTCTAGAGCAGCCATGGTTCAAATGACCCCATTTGCAACTCACGTTGATAATCCAGAGATTGCCAGTGGTAAGCATTGGTGGCTGCCACATGGTATTAAGCCCGAAGGCCTGAGAATGCAAAAGCTAGGTAGGCATGACTTTCTCCACCAAGATGTTAAAGGATGTATGGAAAAGCCTGCAACCCTGGCAGAGACTCGTTCAGGAGTAGTGCCAACGGAGAGGGTCATCTCAAGGGCAATACCTAGTAAAGCTGCAGTGGCAAGGTCACTACTGAGACCCAAGAACAGCCTGAAAAAGCCACAGGCAACCAACTCCAACTTGTGAGAATAGTCACATGGGTTGCATCCAACAAAGCCATGGGGCAGGGATTCCTGAGGCCTTGGGAGACCACCCCTAGCAACAGTGTGCCCAGATGCAGGACATGAAGTCAAAGGAGATTATTTTGGAGCTTTAAGATTTAATGTCAGCCCTGCTGCATTTTTGACTTATGTGGAGTATGGCTTTCCTTTCTTTTGTCTTATTTCTCCCTTTTGGGAAGAAAGTGTTTACCAAATTCTATTCCACAATTATATCTTAGAAATACATCATTTTTTTTTACTTTAACTGAAAGGAACTTTCTTTGAGTATAAGATGAGATTTTGACTTTTTGACTTTTGTGTTTTGAATTGTTTTTTTTTTTTGAGTTGGTTTTGTCTTTTGAGTTGGTTTTGTCTTTTGAGTTAAGACTTTGGAACTATTGGTATGGAATTATTATATTTTGTATGTGAAAAGCACATGTGTTTTGAGGGCACGGGGAATAATGCTAAGGTTTAAATGTGATTTTTTCCCCATCAAAACTCATTTTGAAAGCTTAATTCCCAGGGCAGCAACATTGAGAGGTGGAAACTTTAAGAAGTGTGACTGGACCGGGCGCGGTGGCTCACACCTGTAATCCCAGCACATTGGGAAGCCGAGGTGGGTGGATCACAAGGTCAGGAGATCAAGACCATCCTGGCTAACATGGTGAAACCCCATCTCTACTTAAAAAAAAAAAAAAAATTAGCCAGGCATGGCAGTGGGCGCCTGTAGCCCCAGCTACTCAGGAGGCTGAGGCAGGAGAATGACATGAACCTGGGAGATGGAGCTTGCAGTGAGCCAAGATTGTGCCACTGCACTCCAGCCTGGGCAACAGAGCGAGACTCCATCTCAAAAAAAAAAAAAAAAAAAAAGGAAGTGCCACCTAATGAGAGGTGTTTGGGTCATGAGGGCTCTGACCTCTTGGGTGGCTTGATGCTATTCCTACAGTAGTGAGTTTCTGCTCTGGTGAAACTGCATTGACTCTCACAGGAATGGACTAGTTTCTGAGAGAGTGGGTTATCATAAAGCCACACAGACCTTGGGTTTAGCCTCTTCACACATATCTCCTTTTCCTTTGATCTGCCATGTTGTGACACAGCATGAAAGCCCTCACCAGAATCTGAGAAGATGCCAGTGCCGTGTTCTCGAATGTTCCAGACTGCAAAACTGTGAGCTAAATAAGCCTTTTTTCTTTATAAATTGTCAGTCTCAGATATTCTGTTATAGTAACACAAACAAGACAGAAAGTTGGTCATTTTCAATCTCGAACTCCATGTTAATTTGGAAATTCAGTTATAGGAGGGAACCCCAAGTTGTCATAGACAAAAAGGAAAGGCAAAGAATGAAAGACATGAATGAAAATAAAAATCAGAGATATGGAAGTACAAAATAATGTAATTGATCAAGATTTACAAGAACCCAGTGCAGGAAAGGTAAGCAAAATTCAAACTAAAAAGGCTTTGTGTTTGGGAGGTCAATGCACTTTTCAAAAAATAATTATATAATTATATAGATTTAACATAAACCTAATTATAGTCTCAGCAGGAATTTTTGTAGAAATTGACAAATTGTTTTTAAAATATCTATGGAAATACACAAGCAATTCCAGGAGCATTTTAAAAAGCAAACTGGAAAACAGAAGACTAGATTTCTAGGAATTATACTACCTGACATCAAAATATTTATCAAGGTAATATATTGAGTTGTGAAAAAAAGCGTTTTTACATATGATGCTGAAATAACTGAATATTCATTAAAAAAATAAAAACCTTGATTTATATCTTACACTGCACACAAAAATAAATTTGGGATGACTCATATACCAAAATATGTTAGTTAGCTTGATTTAATCATCCCACAATGTATACACATATCGAAACATCACATTGTACCCCATAAATATATACAAAATGGTGTTAAGAAAATGAATAGGGATTTAGAGTACCTACTAAAAAAGTAAATCTGCAATGATAATACATAGACTAAATGGTACAATAGCAGTATTCTCAGGCGGTAGAGAGTAGGGATTTCCTGCAAAGGGCACTACATGAGTACAGGCATACAGGGGTGAATGCCTGAGTAAACCTTGTTAAGTTATGGCATTTTCATGTAGCTTGGCATAGCCGGGGCATAGCATGTCAACATGTATGTTTTAAGAGATGAGGCTGGATAGGCATGCAGGATTTGACATACAAATAAATAAGACCTTATGAAGGAGATGGGAATTTTTCAAAGGATTTTAATCAAGTGGAAAACATGATTCCATTAGTATTTTAGAAAGACCACTATGTAGCTACATGGTGACTGGAAAATGGTATGAGACTGATGGCAAAGTAGTCATCTAGAGAGAGTGTCAGTAATCCACATGGGCTTTGGTAAGGGGCCACACTAAGGTATATAAAGTATGGGCAAAAGAACTGAGGAGATGGAATGTAAAGCCCTTGGGGGATCAAATTAATAGATCAATAGGAATTCTAGGATCTGTTGAGCTAGGGATTTAGGAGAAGAGCCTACAGTCACTCTTGTAGCAAAGAAGAGTGTTGTTAATTAAGAATAAGATGGAGAGGTAAAGGCAAAGCTTAGGATGTAGCCAGGGTAACTGATTCCAAGGGAAATCTAATCACGTAACTGAAATGGCAACCCGCAGTGTTCAGGTTGGAACAAATGAATTTAATGAAGGCTGGGGAAGCTAGTGGGCTGAAGGTCAAGGTGCCTCAAAGAGCAGACCCAATGAAAATTAGAAAGTGGAGGTGGTAAAATATGAGATCTCCTCTTCTCAAAAACATGTGACATATCTCCTGTATCCACAACAATGGCACCAAACACAACCTATTAATGACTATAAAACCTAAACTTCTTAGGTCAGGTAAGTCCTGAGTTACATTTCAACCTCCAGAATATTATCTTCAGGGGTAAGGAAGTTCAAACTTTCCATCTTAAGGTAGGAGTCTAAGTCTGCTGAAATGAAATGACAATAGATAAATTAACAGGAGAAAAGGCATACAAATTTATTAGCATGCATATGGACATGGGAGTCCAGTTAATATGAGACTCAAATAAGGGTCAGATGATTTAAGTCTTCATATAATACAGAAAGAAATAGAAGCTTAGAGCATGGTGACGGGTTATGACAGGGAGGCAGGAGAAAAGGCTTGGCAAGCAAAGGCTATCTTGTTATGCAGATGAAATCTCTGAGGTAGCAGCTCTCAGGAGGAATGGATAGAAGCCTGTGCTAATAGTTCCTTTGCCAGAACTTCAAAAGCGTCAGACTTTTTATCTCCTTTTCCCGTGAATCAATCTTCTCTAGAAAGAAAGATCTAGAAAGCCTCTGCATCTGCTGTTTACCTCACTAATGTAGATTCTGTTTACAGATGCAAATTTCTTCCACATAGTGACAGTTTTTCAGAGCTGTTCCTGTGTCTGCAGCCCCTTCCAAGAGCCATATCAAAATATGCCACAGAAGTACATTTTGGAGTGGCATGTTTTGGATTCTTCTACAAGTTATCCCTGGACTTCTAGACTTCTATATTCAGTGGACATCTCACATTTTACCCATTTCAAATCCAAATTATAGTACTAGGTCAGGGTTAGCATTCAAAACATTTCATAGCCAGAGCATCGTAAGTTTTAACTAATCAGAACAGATGCCAGTTGACTCTGAATGGCAACCAGACATAAAGAATTGGAGCAAGCCAAACCACAACTTTCTGGCTAAATATCTGACATGTCACAAAACAATTTAACTTCCAAACCCTTTTGTTCTCAACTTCAGTTGATGATACCATCACCTAAGTCACTAAGTCAGATGCCTTAGAGTTATTCTCTATGACTTTGTTGCATATAAGTGACTTCATGTCTATCTTTTCCTAACTTATCTTGTGGCAGACAATTTATCATTACTGTATCTTCAGTTTCTAGCACAGAATTATATACTACATTTAGGAAATATTAAAAGCTTCTCTTTTTTAAAAAAGAAAGGAAGAGGGTAAGTAAAAAGGAAGAAAGATAAGCTGTTTCTCTCCCTTTCAGCATACTCCACTACCCCACTACGTAATGAAGTAGCTAAAATACCTTCTTTGCTGTTATTTTACTCCAAGTCTCAAATTTCAAGTTACTTAGTTAAATTAATTCACATGGGACATGCATAGAGCAATTATATGTAGGCCACATGGCTAATTGAGATACCATAATCTAGAGTGCCCCTTTAGTCAAAAGGCAGAGTATTGTTAAAAGGAAAATCCTAGCTGCATTAAATTTAACAGAGTTTAATTGAGCAAAGAATAATTTGTGAATCAGGCAGCTTCCAGAGCCACAGTAGCCTCAGAGACTCCAGCGGAGCAACATGGTGGAAAAGGATTTATGGACAGAAAAAGAATAGTGACAGATGGAAGACAGAAGTGAGGTACAGAAACAGCCGAATTGGTTACAGCTTGACTCTGACTTATTTGAACACAGTTTAAACAATTGGCCACCTTTCATTGGCCAAAACTCAGTGACTGGTACAAGAGTAGGCTACAGTCTGTTTACAACTCTCTTAGGTTATAGCTCACAATGTACAGAGAAATCTTCAGGCCAAACGTAAAATATTTTGTTTGATTTAGCAGTATAAAAGACAGTGTTATGGTTAATTTTATGTGTCAAATTCACTATGTTAAGGGATATCAAATAGCTCATGAAAACATTATTTCTATGTGTGTCTATGATGGTATTTCCAGAAAATACTAGTATTTGAATTGGTAAACCTGAGTCAGGGCCATCTGCCTTCCTAATGCAGGCTGGCATCATCCAGTCCAACCCATTGATGGCCCACATAGAACCAAAAGGTGGAGGAAGGGTGACTCTCTATCTCTCTCTTCCCTCTCGAGATGGGACATCCTTCTTATCCTGTCTTTGAACACACAACCTCTCCACCTCTGCTTTGGGTTCTCAGGCCTTTAGCCTTGGGCGAAAAGTTACAACATCAGCTTTCCCAGTTCTTAGGCCTTTAAACTTGGACAAAATTATGCCACCAGATTTCCTAGTTTTCCAGCTCAGAGATGGCATATCATGGGACATCTTAGCCTCCATAATCACATGAGCCAATTCCCATAATAAATCTCCTTTTGTAATCTATATTGTGTGTGTGTCTGGGTGGGGGCATATAGATTTGGATCCTGTTTTATTTTATCTGAAGAACACCGACTAATAGAGGGTATTTATTCCCCAGACACGTCCAAGGGTGTCATTCTTTAAACAATATTAACAGAAGCTAAATTAAGTCATCTAGTGGCATCATTGTCTCTGGCCTGTAGCAATTTTCAGTTCAGTTTGGAAGACAAAGTTTTACCTGTGTATGTACAAGGAACCACTCCAAGATAGCACAGAAGAAAATGCTTAACTGAGTAGAACTGGTTCTTCTGCCATGAGAACTCTCCTGTGTCCTGAATTATGTGTATAATTTGTATAATAAATCCAGATAGTAGGTGTTTGAAGTTAAGAAAAGGACATCTTTATAACCCTATTAATATCATGGTCCAAATTAATTCACTAAATCAAATTCTGCAGATCACTATTCATCAACAGTAATGACTGAGCTGTCCAAATAAGCCATAGGAAACAATGAAGAAAAAGTCTTCACCATGATAAATAATGTTGACACTACTTGTCCCTTAGGAACCACAGTCTATCAAATCAGAATCAACCCTCAAATACACCGATCAAAAAATGTGGGGAATCAAGTGATTCCCCCATTTTTTACTTTCTCATTTAAGTCAATATAACATTTTCTTCCCAAATGAGGGATCCATTTCTACAAAAAGAATTTATTTACCTATAAGTCTAAATGAGAAGCAAAAGCTCATCTCATTTTTGATCAAATTATTTTTGTATATTAAGAAATTCAAGCTTATGGGCTTTATTTCAAACTTAAGCAACACACATTATCATACTGAGAAAACTAAAGAAAAATGCAGTTTTCTTTAATAAATTCTTGATTTAGCAATGTACAAAATTTACTAAAATCCTGCAAAAAATTAACGCCTTGTTGTTTGACTAAAGCAAAAATATAATTAGCAGTCACTTCACAAAACATGACAGTAGTCAGCATTTTAAAAACAAAGTTTTATTTAGGAAATATAATTTTCTTCATGGACTCCGCCTTGGCTTTTGACATCTCTTTGTGAGCAAGGACAAAATGTTTATGAAAAAGCAGAATGTTTTGTTATCCTATGCTTTACACTACTTTAAGTGAAATATGCCTGCCTTCTACCACATATTTTCATTATTTCCCCTGACCACAATGATGATGGCAGCATAAAGCACAGGTAATTAAATGCCTTCCATTATAAGAGCTTTCATAATTATTTTTATATATAAGAAGTAAACAAGAGATTATGAAAATAAACAAAATAGGGTTAAAGCCAAATAGTATTAACGGAATTCTCTTGAAATTTTAAGCATCATGATAAAAGGGGAGGAAACAAAATCATATACTTGAGTGAAATGGCCATAAACTCCAAGACAGGCAGATTCAGGTCATGTTTTTGCCCACAGAGCCATCAGATGGGCCTGAAACAAAATAGTAATTAATGAGAAGAATTTTTATATTTTGTGTGTTTGAGTCTCCCTCTTGCAATAAATATTTTTAAAGTTCCCTATTGCTTTTAGAATAAATCACCTGGTAAGCCAAGTTATATAAATCACCAATTTGCTGCTTCTTCTGGCTTAATCACTGAGATAGAAATTTTGCATATTTCATATCAAAGACTGATAATAATTTCATGCAGTTATTATCCTTAATGTAGTGAAAAGTTTTAAAGATATTAATTGTCCTATTATTACACCATGTATAAATGATAAAGCCAGAAACAAGAAATCCAGTGGGTTTAAAAATGATTCCTCATGTTAATTCTAAATCACAATTGTAATCTTGAGGCTGAATAATTTCATACTCAAATTTTATTACTCCCTTCTTCTTTACTCATTGCCTAGATTCATTTTGATTTGTATAAGAATCTACTCAGCTGATAGTATTTTAAGGTCCTCAAAAGCATCTTACTCTTTACTGTGGTCTGAATGTCTCTGCCAAAATCTATGTGTTGTAAATTTAATCCCCCAATGCAGCAATGTGGGAAGTAGGGCCTTTTGAGAGGTATTTAGGAGTTAGGCGGAGCCCTCATGAGTGGATTAAGAAATCCACTATAAAAAAGACCTGTGGGAGTTGGTTTTCTCTTGCCCTCTGCCTTCTGTCATGCAAAGATGCCATAGGAAAGCCTTCCCCAGATGGCAGCGTCTTGATTTGGTATTCTGTTATAGCAGCAAGACACAAACTAAAACAATCTTTTTGTGTCTTTTATTGCATGTCTTCATCTACTTGTGTTGCTATAAAAGAATAACAGAGGCTGGGTAATTCATAACGAGGTTTACTTGGCTCATGATTTTTCAGGCTGCACAAGAAGAATGATGAGCCAACATCTACTTTTGATGAGGGACCCAAGCTGCTTCCCCTCGCGGTAGAAGGCAAAGGGGAGCCCACATGGAGAGACCACCTGGTGAAAGAGGAAGGGAAAGAGAGAGGAGGCAGGTGCCAGGTTTTATCTAACCAGCTCTTGTAAAAACTAACAGAGTGAAGACTTACTCACCCCTTTTCCAATGTAGAGCATTAATCTATTCATGAAAGATCCACTCCCATGACCCAAACATGTCCCACTAAGTCTCACCTCTAATACTGGGCATCAAATTTCAACATGAGGTTTGGAGGGGCAAATATCCATACTACAGTACTCCATAAGGCTGTGGAGAAGGAAGCACCATTTAGTGGACCTGGAACTCTATCCATTGTCTGGCTAAAAGGGTGCTGAGACAAATGGCTAAATCCCACATTGATGTGGTAGGTAGGGCTTTCCATGTAGACAACCATAGTGAAGTCTTTTAGGTGATTAGAAAGATTACTCACCAAAGGGACTTAATACATTACTGGCTTCACCAGTGACAGCCTTTAAAAACTAGAGATTTTCCCATAGAGGGTTAGACAAACCAGCTGTGATTGAGCTATCTAGCATTAAAGACAACATTCATCCTAGAAGCACCATTAATACTGGATTTCTTCTTTTACCCAGGTCATGACCCTAATCAAGCTCAAGTTTAACTCTGTCCCTCTGTCTCCCTTCTAAACTTTGAACTGCTCTCTCTATTTTTTCTAATGGCGCATTGCTTACTGGCCCCTGGTGTCAGGGAAGAATGCCCAGACACATCAAATTGCTTGTTGTTTTCCAATTAGCTGTGCTTCTCCAAATTTTGTCTTTTCTAAACCAGATGATTTTTTACTTATGTTTCAAAATGTAGTTTGACTATCTTCTTTATGAATCCTTTCACAAATATCATACTATGAAAACATGATTTTTTTCCTGTTTCTGTTCTTTTACTGCACTGAGTGTATATCTCTCTGAGGGCAATTGTCAAATTGAACCTGTTCTTACTTTGTTTTTACCATGTTTGAAAATTGGCTAGTGGATCAGTAAGTAGAAATTGATCATCAAGTAGGACTTAGAGACAGTTATTGTTGCCAACTATTCTGGCAGTGGAAACTAAATGATGCTTTTACAAGAAGATTTATTTGAGCCCTTGTAGATATTTGAACGGTTCTGATAAAGTTGGAGAATTCTTTCTTCTACTCCCCAATCACAACAGCCTTTTCTACCTCTCACCTTACCATTTTACGCAGTTAGTTATAAGGCCCATGATTGAAACCAGATGATGAGTCTTGCTGGCCCTCAGAAGTGAAGTCCTTTAAAGATCTGTAAAAAGGGGAAAAAATTACTAGATGTTTCCTACCAAAGCGGTGTTGCCTGGAATTGGATCTAAGTATTTTATTCACTTCGTGGACATTTTATGTTTTTAGATTTCCCTATATTAATTTAATTATCTGCCTCAGGGTAGCTGATTAAAGGCATATTGTGTCCCTTTGAAGGTGAAGACAAATTGCAGCTGAGAGGCTGTTGAAATAGACAGTGAACAGAACATAACTGCTAAATATTTACTAGCTTCTGATGGCAAGGAATCTCTTTGATTTTTACCTCAGTAATAAAGGGTGTAGGGGCCTTAATCAGCGGGACTACACCATTAAGATTGCAGCAATAAATTGTGAGGTGCTATTTATCCTTTCCAAGTTTTAGAAAGGAGCAAATTTGGCTTATAATTGTCACAACAGTAGCCATAATCACTATTTCTCTAAATAGGTCTTGCATAATGAGTTTCAATATTGAAGGCCCTATTTTAATTTATATTGGGCTGTGTTTATTATTTTAACCAAGGAGGGAAGTTCATAGGGTCCAATATTATCAAGCCAATTCATGTACCAGAAACTTCATTTAATTTTATTTTATTAAATGGGTGAGTGTGGATATGCTAACTATGGGCTATTTTAGGGCAATGAATGCTATTACTATGAAGAAATTAGGCAAGATAATAGTTCTGATGGTTCAGATGAGGCTTATCTGTTTTGTGTTTGGTTGTTTTTCCCCTAAGAGTATAAAAAGTATCTTGTTTAAATTGATAGCAATTCCCAGGCATAATGGTAATTTGAAGCCCAATATTGATTAAACCACAAAGTTTTGCCAGATAATACATTTTAGCATATTTTAAAGATGATTCAAATCTAGGCTATAGAAGAAAATAATATTATATAATTGTTCATTACATATATTAATCTCACCTGTGCAAACAATTTATATTTTTATCTAATTTTTTTCTTAAAGTTTTAGTTTGTGGAGAAACTAGTTTTGCACCTGTATGGGAGCTCAAGTATCCTTTATCTGAAATGCTTGTTTTGGAAATCAGATTCTTTAAGATTATGGAATATTTGTATTATACCTACTTGTTGAGCATCCCTAATCCAAAACAATGCAAATATGGAATGCTCCAGTGAGCATTTTCTTTTGAGTGCCACATGGCACACAAAATAGTTTGTATTTTGAAGCATTTTGGATTATTGAATTAGAAATGCTCAACCTGTATGACACTCTTGATTCCTCTTGAAGAAATCCAAACAACATAGAGAAGTCATCTCATAAATTTTGCAATCTGCTTGTGGAATTTGGACACATATGTTAAGCAACTAAATGACATTTACAAACCAACTGTTAGCAAGTTCTAAATAAGTTATTACAAATTAAATACATAAGAAACCCACTTACATTTTTAATGCTCTCTTTAATACTATGTTTTATTGTCTTGTTCTTCTATTTACTAAAGTTGTAAAGATCTTTAAGAAGCATTACAGAAATAACCTGCATCAGAGACACGTGTGTTTTCTCAATAATAATTTTATTGCTTCTCTTATTTTGTTAGTGCAGCATGTGATTATTAAAACCAAGCTCTGGTGATCAAAATAAAGATAAAGATATAGCATTCTGCAATCCACGCTGCATCTCACTCACAGGTGAAGAGATTTGTGAAAAATGGTGAACCTTAAGATTTAACCACAATAAGTGACACCTTGGGACGTAATGTATTGTGTTAATATAAGACTCCAACAATTAACTGGAAGTCAACCCCTGGTTATCAACAGATATTCATGGACTCATAAGAAAGGATAAGGAAGGGACAGTTACCATAATAGTGCGTATTAGGATATCGTTACCAAGGCAGGAGCATGGAGCTTCATGATTTTTTAGTGAAGAGTAGAATGCTTTTATAATTTAGAATTATTCATCCCAAAAGCTCATTAGCCATCACATTATCCAGTGCAACAAAATTTACCAAAGGAAAAAAATGGGAGGGGAATTGTTAGCCTATACTTCCCAGAGAGAAATATCAGAATTTGCAATTTTCCCATAAGTTATTATAGTATTCTCATCCAATATTGTCCCCAGTGATACTGTGCTCTCTTCTCAGGGGGCTGTAGGTGGTAATATTTCCCTGAGCCCCTAAAAGATAGGAGGATTCAGAATAACTATAATAAGATCTAGGGCTGTTTTGCAGGCTTTACTTTTTAACTAAAAAAGAACTAGAGATGGATCAATTGTTCAAAGAATCCCAGATAACTCATAAGTATACTGACAAATCTCTGAGTCCTTTTGATTTGACATGGTGACCCTGTCAAAATGACACTGGAATTCTAAAATTAAGACTTCCACTGTCCAGTTATGATTTCTAAAATAGTGGGATATGAAGCCCTGAAAAATCTACTGTCTTATTAAAAACCTGAAAACACTGATGAATATTGTCAAAATCAACTTTTACAGGATTTCAAAAATGAATAAATGCTTGCAAGAATAAGTAATATTTATTCAAGAAATAATTCTGAATTAAATTATAAGCTTTACACTTGTTGTGCTCTAACTTGCCTTAAACCCATTCCCTTCTCTCCAGCTCTGCAGAAGCCATAAAAGCAGCATCCTTACAACCAGGGAAGTTATGAACAACACGCCTATCAGCCACTGAGGGGAGTATATTACAATTGGAACTTTCAAAAAAGCCCCATCCCCAAAGTATTTTCACTATGTGACTGTTATTGGCAGCAACCTGTAAAAGATGCATTCACAGGATTTATCATTATTTGGCCCTTCCTAATAATTTACTCAGTGTAAAAAGTTTAATACCCAGGAATTTGAAAACAGCAAAAAAAAAAAGGAAATTATTTAACATCATACATGCCTGGGTTGGGAAAAACAATAGGTTTGTCAAAAAAATTAAATACCTTGGAAGTCGGATGTCTATGGGAAGATTTAAAAAGCTCCAACATATTCCTTTGAATCTTGTGGGTCACACATATGTGCTAGTATATGCATATGCTTTGAAAAAACTTTAAAAAAAATCTTTTGCATATGTCTGACTTGAGGTTCTGCATAGGAAAGAAGTGAAGGCTAAAAAAAAGTTGTGAACTGCTGGAGAATTGAAGAGATGTCTCAACACAACAAGAAACACTCGACAAAGGCTGGGAGACTCTAAGGCTACATCAATTAAGGAATTTTCTGTCTATTAAATGAGTATTAAGGATATCAAGTGGAGGCTTAAGCAGCCACATATGACAGGAAATACATGCTTTACATGATTAGACCAGAAAGATCACTAAACAAAGGATTGACAACAGCAAGAAACATCAGCAAACAGCAACAACATGAAACTCTGAAGTATGTGTGTGTGGGAGAGAGTTCTGATTTACAATATTGTCATGCTATATTATTTAAATATAATACATTTAATATTAAAATTTAATAATTTAACATTAAAATATTATCTATTTTATATTGTATTATTTTAAATGTCTAGTTTCAACATAAAATTGTAAGACATATAATGAAACAGACAGTGTTGCTTACACACTTTTTTCACACAGGAAAAATAACTATGATAGAAAAGGTGAATATGGAAGCCAAGATGTTTAGACTTTAAATTTTAAAAAGGCTATAAATCAGCTATTATAAATATGTTTAAAGAAATAAAAGGACTGTTGTCCAAATAATTAGAGGATATATGAGAATAAAATTCCATGAAATAGATAAGTTCAAAAAAGAAAAATTATTTTTAAAAGAAGCAAATATAATTCTGGATTTGGGAATTCTAGAAAAAAAAGAGGCATAATCAGATAGAAAAAATATTTGAAGAAATAATGGCCACAAATTTTACAATTTGATAGAAAACATTAGTCTCTGCCTTCAAGAACTTTAACAGACTATGAGTAGGATAAACTCAAAGAGATCCACCTTAGACAAATTATAATAAAACTATCAAAAGTCAAAGACAAAGGGAAAATTTTGAAATCAGCAAAAGAGAAGTAACTCATCATATACAAGAGATCTCCAATAAGATGAACAGCTAGCTTCTCATCAGAAATCACTGAGCCCAGGGGCAATGGGTTGATGTATTCAAACTGCTGGGAAAATAAACACTATATTAAAAATTCTGTATCTAGAAAAACTATCCTTAAAAGCACGCAGAAGAAATTAAGACATGTCTAGATAAATATGAAGAGCATTTTAACAAACTGTCTCATAAGAACTATTAAAACAAGCATTTCAGGCTGAAATAAAAGAAAAAGAAACAGTGGGAGCAACCCATATCCACACAGAAACATAAAGAGCATCTGTAAAGGTAAGTACTTCGGCAAATACAAATAACATTATAAATGCATTTTTATTTGTAGCTCTATTTTCCTATTTTTAAAGACATCTGCATAAGCAATAATTATAAAACCCTGTTGATGGTCTTATAATTATAAAGAAGTAATTTGTATGATAATGGCATGAGAGGGGATAGGGAAATATTATTTTTTGGCAAAATTTCAAACAATATAGAAATTAAGTTCATGTTAATCCACACTAGATAATTTGAAGATAAGATGTATATTATAATTCTCTGAGAAAGCACAAAGAAAATAACTAAAAAATGTACTATACATACAAGAAATTAATATACTAGAGAATACCTAGATAGCAGTAATGGGGAAATTTTAAAATTGTATGAGTCATATGGAAAATAAAAAGCAAAATGACAGATTTAAAACCCACTTTATTAATGATTACATTAAATAAAAATGGGCTGAACACTCCATTCAAGAGACTGTCAAAATAAATTGAAAAAACATAATTCAACTACATTTTATGTACAACACACTTTTAAAACATAAATAGGGTGAAAATAAAAGATTAAAAAAGATGTAACATGCAAAATGTAGTCAAAAGAGAGCTGAAGAGGCTATGCTAGTATTAGACAAAACAGTGTTTAAGCAAAAAATATTATTAAAGAAAAATAGACATTTTATAATAATGAAAATGTCAATAAATTCAGAAGACATAAACATTATAAACATACATGCATCCAACAGAGCCAATAAAACATATCAATCAACAATAGTCAGGATTGGAGAGAAACAATTCACAAATAATAATTAGAGATTTCCATACCCTACTTTTAACAACTGATAGAAAAAGGAAGCATATTATCAATAAGGAAATAGAACACATAAACAATAATGTATGTCTGGTAGGTAGAATAATGAATTCTTGAAGATGTACACATGCTAAACTCCAGAGTCACTGTTTTTATTATGTTACATGACAAAGGGGAATTACGGTTGAAGATGAAATTAAGATTGCTAATCAGTTTACTTTAAGATGAATACGCTATCCTGGATTATACACATATGCCAAATATAATGTATTAGTTAGTTCTCACATTGCTATAAAGAAATATCTCAGATTGGGTAATTTATAAGGAAAAGGGTTTTAATTGACTCATGGTTCCACAGGCTGTATAAGAATTATGGCTGGGGAGGATTTGGGAAATTTACAATCCCGACAGACAGTGAAGGGGAAGCAGGCACATCTTACATGGCCAAAGCAGGAGAAAGAGAGAGGGGGTAGGTACTACACACTTTTTAAACAACCAGATCTCATACTAACACTATCAGGAGGACAGCCCCAAAGAGGAAATCCACTCCCATGATCCTATCACCGCCTACCAGGCCCCAACTCCGACACTGGGGATTACAATTTGACATGATATTTGGGTGAGGACACAGACCCAAACCATATTATTCTACATTGACCCCTACCAAATCTCATGTTCTACTCACATTGCAAAATATAATCATGCCTTCCCAGGAGTTCCCCAAAGCCTTAACTCATTCCTGCATTAACTCAAAAGTCCCAAGTGCCATCTGAGACAAAGCTAATCCCTTTTACCTATGAGCATGTAAAATGTATTTAAAAAGTTCATTACTTCCAAGTTAAAGTGAAGGTATAGGCATTGGGTAAATACTCCCTTTCCAAAAGTGAGAAATTAGCCAAAAGAAAGAGGCTACAGACCCCATGCAAGTCCAAAACCCAGCAGGGTAGTCATTAAATTTTAAATCTCCAAAACTACCTATTTTGATTGTATGTCTCACATGCAGTGCACACTGGTGAAAGCTATGGGCTCCCAAGGCCTTAGGCAGCTCTGCTTCTGTGGTGCAGCAGAGCTCAGTCCCCAAGCTGTTCTCAAAGGCTTGTATTAAGTGCCTGTGGCTTTTCCAGGTGCAAGATACAAGCTGTTGGTGTATCTACCATTCTGGGGTCTGGAGGATGGTGGCCCTATTCTCACACCTCCACTAAGCAGTACTCCAGAGAGAACTCTTTGTGGGGGCTCCAAACCCACATTTCCCCTCCACACTGCCCTAAGAAGAGGTGCTCCATGAGGGCTCCACCCCTGCAGTAGGCTTATTCCTGGATATCCAGGCTATTCCATATGTCTTCTAAAATCTAGGTGGAGGCTCCCAAGCCTCAACTCTTACACCCTGCATACCTGCAGGCTTAACACCAAATGGAAGCCAGTGAGACTTACAGCTTTCACCCTCTAAAGCAGCAGCCCAAGTACTTGGGCCCTTTGAGCCATGGCAGGAGCTGAAGCAGATGGGATGCAGGCAGCAGTGTCCTGAGGCTGCGCAGGGCAGGGGGGCCCTGGGCCTGGCCCCAGAAACAATTTTCCCTTCCTAGGCCTGTTGGCCTCTGACGAGAGGGGCTGCTGTGAAGGTCTCTGAAATACCTTCAGGGCCTGGTTTCCATTGTCTTCGCTTTTATTACTTGCTTTCTGGCTATGCATATTTTTGCAGCTGGCTTTAATTTCTCCCCAGAAAAATGAGTTTTTTTTTTTTTCTACCACGTAGCCAGGCTGCAAATTTTCTAAACATTTACACTCTGTTTCCCTTTTAAATATAAATTCCAGTTTCAGGTCACTCAGTTTGCTGATGCATATGAGCATAAGCTCTAGAAGCTGCCAGGCCATTTAGTGAGTGCTTTGCTGCTTAGAAATTTCTTTCCTCAGTTACCCTAAATCATTTCTCTCAAGTTCAAAGTTCCACAGATCCCTAGAACAGGGGAACAATGCTACCAGTCTCTTTGCTAAAGCATAGAAAGCATGATATTTACTCCAGTTCCCAGTAAGTTCCTCATTTTCATCTGAGTCCTCCTCAGAGTGGACTTCACTGTCCATCTCACTATCAACATTTTGGTCACAACCATTCAGCAAGTCTCTATAAAGCTCCAAATTTTTCCTCATCTTCCTGCCTTCTTTTGAGCCCTCCAAACTGTTTCAGCCTCTTCTCGTTACCCAGTTCTAAAGTCACTTTCACATTTTCAGCTATCTTTATAGTAATGCCCTACTTCTGGTACCAGTTTTCTGTATTACTCAGTTCCCACATTGCTATTAAAATATCTGAGACTGAAACTTGGTGATTTATAAAGAAAAGAGATTTAACTGGCTCACAGTTCCACAGGCTGTACAGGAAGCATGGCTGGGGAGGCCTCGGGGCACTTACAATTATGGTGGAAGGTAAAGGGAAAGCAGGCATGTCTTAGATTGCAGGAGTGGGTTGAGGGGTGGCAGCAGGTGTTACATACTTTTTAAACAACCAAATCTCACAACAACTCTCAATCACAAGAACAGTACTGAAGGGAAATCCCGCTCCCATGATCCAAGCACCTCCCACCAGGCTCGACCTCCAACAATGGGGATTACAATTTGACACGAGATTTGAGTGGGGACACAGAAACAAACCATATCATATAATCATAAGGGCTCTAAAATTGGGTAAGGGTAGTACAATAACAGGTCAGAAGGATATAATGTGAAAATTCCACCTGCCATTGCTGGATTTGAAGATGGCAAAGAAAAACATCATGAGCAAGAAGTACAGGTAACCTGTAGAAGTTAAAAAAATGACAAGGAAACAGCGTATTCCCTAGAGACTCCAGAAGGGAGTGAATCCCTGTCAACACATTGATTTTACTCAAACTCTGCCCTTAAACAATTGTTATATATTTGTGTTGTTTTAAGCCACTGAGTTTGTGGTAATTTTGTACAGCAACATTGGAAAACAAATGTGATAACTAGATCTAAAACATCTATACAGCACTCCACCCAACAACAGAATACGCACTCTTCTTATGTACATGTGAAACATTCTCCAGGCTATAAAATATGTTACATTATGGATAAATCGGTTATAGGAAAAGATTAAAATTATTATATAAAGTGTGTTATTCAACCACAATAAATGTGTAAATCAATAATATAAAGATATTTGGGATATTATATATAGGTGGAAAGTAAACAGCAGCATTCTAAGTAATCAACAGGTCAACTAATAAAACATAGGTAAATTACTAAATAATTTTATATGAATAAAATCATATAGTAAAATTTATGTGATGTAGTAAAAGCAGTGCTTAGAGGATATTTATGACTATCAAAACCTATATTATAAAATCAGAAAGGTCTCAACCCATCCACCAAATTTTCCACCTAAAGAAACTAGAAAAATAAAAGCAACTCAGCCAAAGCAAGCAGAAGAAAACAAATAATAAAGAGTATGATGTAAAAGTGTTGCATTTTCTTCACAACCTCACCAGCATGTTATTTTTTGATTTTTTAATAATAGCCATTCTGACTGGTGTGAGAAAATATCTCACAGTGGTTTTGATTTGCATTTCTTTAATCAGTCAGTTCAACCATTGTGGAAGACAGTGTGGTAATTCCTCAAAGACCCAAAAATAGCACTTCCACTCAACCCAGTAATTCCACTACTGGGAATATAACCAAAGGAATATAAATCATTCTATTGTGAAGACACATGCATGCGTATGTTTATTGCAGCACTATTCACAATAGCAAAGACACAGCATCAACCCAAATGCCCATTGGTGATAGACTGGATAAAGAATATGTGGTACATATATGCCACGAAATAGTATGCAGCCATAAAAAGAATGAGATCATGTCCTTTCCAGGACATGGATGGAGCTGCAGGCCATTATCTTTTGCAAACTAACACAAGAACAGAAAAAGCAAATACCACATGTTCTCACTTATATGTGGGAACTAAGTGATAAAGACACATGGACACATAGAGGGGAACAACACACACTGGGGCCTTTCAGAGGGTGGAGGGTGGGAGGAGGGAGAGGATCAGGAAAAACAACTAATGGATACTAGACTTAATACCTGGGTGATGAAATAATCTGTAGAACCAACCCCCATAACTTATGTTTACTGTGTACAAACCTGCACATCCTGCACATATATCCCTCAACTTAAAATTGAAGTTAACAAGAGTACAATGAAAAATAAATGAGAGAAAGAATAAAAGCACTAGAGAAATAGTACCAAGAAGCTATTTTGTAATAGATTGTCTAAGAAATAAAGAGAAAACCTCATATTATTGAAATTATGAAAGGCAGAACATGAATGCCGACCTTATAAAATTGCATTAGATTGTAAGATAATACTATAAACACTTGCTTGAAAAAAAAAAACTTCAGGCCATGCACGGTGGCTCACGCCTGTAATCCCAACACTTTGGGAGGCCGAGGTGGGCGGATCATGAGGTCAGGAGTTCAAGACCAGCCTGCCCAAAGAGAAACCCCATCTCTATTAAAAATACAAAATATTAGCCAGGTGTGGTGGTGGGTGCCTGTAATCCCAGCTACTCGGGAGGCTGAAGCAGGAGAATCACTTGAAACTGGGAGGTGGAAGTTGCAGTGAGCAGAGATCACGCCATTGCACTTCAGCCTGGGTGACAGTACAAGACTCCATCTCAAAATAATAATAATAATAATTTTCAACCCAAAATAAAATGGACAATTCCACAATAAACTATTGAAACTGAATGATGAAGACATTCTAAAGCTGAATAAGCTTATAATAAATACAAAATAATTTTGTAATTAAAAAATACTTTGCACAAATTACAGCCAGGCCAGATGGTTTTACTGGTGAATACTATTCAACATTTAAAGAACACACAATAGCATACCTTAACTATTCCAAAAAAGGGAAATTCTAAACTCATTCTAAGAGGTAATTATTATTCCAATAGCAAAATCAGAAAAAGGCATGGAAAAAAACTCCACACCAACATTCTTTGTGAATATAGACATAAAAATTCTCAACAAAATGCTAGCAATAGAATCATTAACATGTAAAATAGATTATACACCATGGCCAAATGAAGTTTTTCTCAAGGATGTTTCACCATCTTAAAATTAGCCAGTATACTCTATGGAATAAAAGTCTTAAGATACTTAGAACTACAGTATCTTATCAATACACATAGAAAAATCATTCAGACAAAGCCAACCCATTTTTCATGTGAAAACACTCAACACATTAGGAATAAAAGGAAAACTCCTTAACCTGTTTAAGGATATTTAAGAAAAATGCACAGATAACATCATACTTAACAATGGCGAAATATTATGTATTTGCCCCCTAAAGTGAGGAGAAAGACAAGATGCCCACTCTTGCCAGTTATATTCAACACTGTATTGGAGGTTCTAGCTAGATCATTAGGTTAGAATAACAAAGAACAAGGTAAGTCAGATCAGAAGGGAACAATTAAATTGTCTCATTTCACAGAATGGCATGACATTCAATGTAGAAAAATCTAAGAACACCAAAAAATTACTATGAGAAGTATTATACACATTCAACAAGGTTGTACAATAACATTTTCATAAATGAAAGTTAATTGTATCTCTATAAATTGTTAGTGAAAATTATAAAAATGCAATGAGAACACATTTGTGTTTCAATAGAATTGTAAATAAGAAAATACGTAGGAATAAATTTAACAAGAGAGGTGTAAGCCTTAGACACTGAAAACTATAGCGTATTGTTGAAAGAAATTAAAATCTACTAAGATGGCAACACAGTCCATGTTTATAAATTGAAGTACTTAATGTTGTTAAGATGACAATACTCCCAAAATAATCTACAGCGTCAATGCAAGCATTAATAAAATCATAGCTTTTTTCTAACTTAAATTGATAAGCTGACCTTGAAATTTATATAAAATTGCAAGTGATTCAGACAACTCAAAACACCTTTAATAAAAAGAAAGAATAAAGTCAGTGGGTTCACACTTTCTTATTTCAGAACTTACTACAAACTAGCAAATGACATTAATCAAGATACTGTAGTACTACTATAAGGATGGACATATTGATCAATGGATGGTAACTGAAAAGTTCAAGAGCCTATACATTTATTATAAACTGTTATTTGACAAGGTACAAGATAATTTAATGGTGGGAAATAATCTTTTCAACAAAAAAAAACTGGTAGGACCAAAGGAGAGGTACAGGCAAAAAAAAAAATTAGACCCTGTTCTCATATCATACATTAATATCAACACAAAGTGAATCACAGACCTATACATAAAAGCTAAAACCATAAAACACGTGGAAGAAAATGTAAATTTAGTTACCTGAGCTAGGTAATGCAGTTTAGAGTATAAGTGATAAAAACAATAGATCAATTGGACTTTAGCAAACTTAAAAATTTTGTATTTAAAGGGCACAATAAAGAAAGTGAAAAATCAGCTCATGGAATGGGAAAAAATATTTATAATAATATATCTAATAAGGGACTTACATTCAGAATATATATTTTTAAGTCCTATAATTCAAAATTAAAAAGACAAATAATCAAATTAATAATGGGTAAAATAGCCGGGCGTGGTGGCTCATGCCTGTAATTCCAGCACTTTGGGAGGCCGAGCTGGGTGGATCACGAGGTCAGGAGATCGAGACCATCCTGGCTAACACGGTGAAACCCTGTCTCTACTAAAAATACAAAAAAATTAGCCCGGCATGGTGGAGGGCACCTGTAGTCCCAGCTACTAGGGAGGCTGAGGCAGGAGAATGGCATGAACCAATGAGGCAGAGCTTGCAGCGAGCCTACATTGTGCCACTGCACTCCAGCCTGGGGGACAGAGTGAGACTCTGTCTCAAAAAAAATAAAAAATAAAAAATAAAATAATAAAATAATGGGTAAAATATTTGAATAGTGATTTTTCCAAAGAAGATATACAGATGGTCAATAAACACATGAAAAATGCTAAGCCTCATTCATCATTAGGGAAATATAAATCAAAACCATAATAAAATACTTTTTCATACCCACTAGTATGGCTAGATTTTAAAAAGAACAATAATAGTAAGTGTTGACAAGGATGTAAACAAATTAAAACCTCATATATTGCTAGTGGAATTTTAAAATGATACAATCCTTAAGAAAACAGTTTAACAGTATCTCAAAATATTATATATGGAGTTTCCACATAACACTGTAATTTTATGCTTAGGAATATATACCCAAGAGGAAAAAATGTATTTTCACAAAAACACCTGTGCACAAATATTCATAGCAGCATTACTTGTAATAGCAAAAAAGGTTTAACCATCCAATGTCCACCACGCAGTGGATGGATAAACAAAATGTGCCTTATCTATATAATAGAACACATTATTTAGCAATAAAGGGAAATCAGGTACTGACATATTCAAAACAGTTTTGCCTAGAATACCTGTAAAAACAGCAGTTATAAATGACTAGATATTTTATAATTCCATGTATATGAAATGTTCAAAAAAGGCAAATGCATATGTAAAGCAAGTAGATTAGTCTACTAAAGTTAGGGGAAGGGGGAATGAGAAGCTTAACCATCCAGATGGCCTTCTAAAGACAAGTCACCAATGTCCAACTGAAGCAGTCCAGTGCCTCTGCTTCACAGCTGTGTTCTTTTCTATCCCTTTCATGAAATTTGCCAATAGAATTAGATTTTAGAATTTTTTAATAGGAATGTCTTCTATTTAAGGTAAGTATATCAACTGGCTGCTATCAAAGTTTC
Organism: Pan troglodytes; assembly: GCF_028858775.2. Classification (NCBI taxonomy): domain Eukaryota; kingdom Metazoa; phylum Chordata; class Mammalia; order Primates; family Hominidae; genus Pan; species Pan troglodytes. The sequence continues at coordinate 120,948,000 of NC_072406.2, forward strand.
ATATATACATTGGATTCTTTAACCACTTGGAGTTTAAGGGTGCCTACTCCCATTCATTAGAAAATCAGTGTGTAACTTTTGACTCCCCAAAACTTTCTTAATAGCCTACTGTTGAAGCTTTACTGACTACATAGTCAATTAACCATATTTTGTATACAAATATATACTGCATTTTTATAATAAAGGAAGATAGAAAAAGAGAATGTTATTAAAATCTATTCATTAAATGGATGTGGATCACCGTAAGGGATCACATTGAATAGATTGAAGAAAAGGCGGAAGAAGAGGGGTTGGTCTTGCCGTCCCAGAGGTGTCAGAGGTGGAAAAAAATCTTCATATATGTGAACCTGTATGGTTCAAACCCGTGTGTCTGTGTGTATGTGTGTGTGTGTTTACATATATATACACACATATATATACATACACACACACACATATATGGAAGTTTATTGCTCTCTTGTTAAACTATTTTAATATTTCCTAAGGAAATTATTTGCACATTTCATCTCAAGCCATAAACAACTTATTTTTTGTTGTTCATATGATACTTCGTTTATTTCAGCAGTGATGTTTTTACAATTCCCCTTTTAAGGGAATTTTACTTCTGAGAGATTCAATGATTTTCCCAGAGCCAAACATTTATCTCTGATGTACTTCTACCTATCCTTTTGTTAATTATTTAATTTAAATTTGATATCCAATTTGGTTACTTCTTAAGGCCAAATCCTACCTGACTTTTAAAGTCACGAGTTTGGGTCTCTTGACAATAACAAGGATTATACATGAGCGAGTATGACTAATACCTGAATAACACTTTCTTATTTCATCTAAGAGAGTTAGATGAAAGGGTTGTTGATATTTGAGAGAAGCAGTCAAATGATTCCGCTAACTAGGAAATTAGTAACAATGATAAACAAACGAAATCTCCAAATCCTTCAGAGATTCTAAACTTACTTTTTAGTTACTTGAATTGACAGTGTTATTTTCCAAGTAAAGAGAAAGCGTAACTATAAGAGTGTGAGGCTTTGATCTTGTGCATAAATTTTGTTGTTTTGTTTTTCAACTTTTCTTTTAGATTCAGGGTCCATGTGCAAGTTTGTTAACTGGGTATATTGCATGATGCTGAAGTTCGGAATACGAATCATCCTGTCACCCGGGTACTGAGCATAGTACCCAATAGTTTTTCAACCCTTACGCCCCTCCCTAGCTACCCCCTCTAGCAGTCCCCAGTGTCTACTCTTGTCATCTTTAACTCTCATTTTTAAGTGAGAACATGTGGTATTTGTCTGTTCCTCTGTTAATTTGCTTAGGATAATGGGTATCAGGTCCATCCACAGGTAAACAAATATTTTTTGACAAGAGTTCTTTTTTTTTTCTCAGCAGGAACAGAAAAAAAGGCAATATATTTTTAATTAGGAAAACATGCAAACTACAGTGTAGACTTCCAAGATAGGCATAATGTTATGAAATTATGAGATAAAGAAAAATATGCTGAAAAGACTCCCTTTCTTTTTTAAGTAATTATAAGATCTGTAATGGAGATTGATGGTGAAACTTATCTGGAGGTTATACTTTTAAATTGCCAGATTAAAAGCGGTTATGGAATACTTTTAAAATCTAGATGTATTTGGAGCTCATTTGCTCAGCCCATTTTCATCATAACAGGATTTCAAAAGTGAGTGCAGGGGAAGAAAGACCCATTACAGAGAGGTCACCTGATGCAGCCCTAATGACAATACTGTATTGTTCCTTTTAGCACTGTCTGGAGGGCTTTGTCCAATCTCATTTGAAATTTGCACACATTTCACCTTCCTCATTATTTTTAGCTTGAATACCTATTTTCTAATGGCAGTAATGAGTAGTCTGCCAACACAGTCATCTTCCTCTAAAGATGAAAATAGCAGTCTTTTGGTATGTGGGGCAAAGAGCAGAATTGGTTCACAGTTTCTAGGAGATAAATGAGTAGCTGAAGTTGTACATCTATTTTTGAGTGGAACTCAACTCCCTGAGACAAGCATTATTTTAAGGGAATGAAGAAAACAAAGAGGAGATTCTCGAAGCTAGATAGCGTGTTGTTTGAGCTATTTCAGATAGCACTGAGGATACCTTGGAACCACAGTCACCTGCATCTCTCCTCTGGTTTTCAGATGTGGAAAACATGGAGAAAACTAACTTTGCTTGAGAGATTGCGCTAATATTTGTTATGTTTCAATGTGTGAAACCATTGCTTCAAAATATGATATCAGTTAGTGCTAGGATTCACTATTATAAATTAAATCAAAATTTCCCAGCTTTCTTCATTAGTAATTATATCACAGAGATATCAAGCCTAGAAATACTGTAGAAAAATATAAAAGCCCAACACGATGTCTCTCACTATTTCTTCATAAAGGCCAGCTAGAGCTAAGGCATCTTTTGTAGTTATTATTATTTTTTATCATTTGACGGTTTCTTCTGCAGCCTACCAGCAAGAGCCTCTTGGTTCTACAGGCACCTTTTGATTTCACATTGCCATCTTCTCACGACTCAAGTGAGCACTACCATCTGCCGAGGCGATGGGTCCCTGCTAACCACAGCAGTACAGTAGGCACAGGAAGAAGCAAGGTACAGAGAGGTGAGAAGAAAGCTCTGGATAAAGGCACAGACGTTGCTGAGCCTTCCTTTAGGAGTATTTTAGACAACATCCTCCACAGGCAGGACTTATCTGTATCTGGCAACATACCAGATACATACCTCTCATAGAAGACAGCTATGATAATCTGATGATAAACAACTTGGATAAATCAAATCCTGCATGAATTAATGTTAAAGATCAGGGAGAAGAGATATTGGAAATGTATGAATAGCATATGTGATGAACCAAACTGAATGCATCAAAAAAAATAGGAAATTTTTAAGGAAAGGAAGAGAAATTGATGTCTAGCATTAGACTAATAAGGCCTGATAGCCATTGTGAATCCAACATCAAATGTATCAAAAAATCATACTGTACCCCATAAATACATAAATTTACTATGTGTTAGTGATGAGGAATTTTTGCTCCTTAGTTCAGCTAAAAATGGGTTCTTGTCAGACAACCAGGAAAGATTAGGCACATGGACACATTGAAGGGTGAGGAAAGCAGAAAAAAAGGAGTACTGCTAATAGGCTCCTTCGTAAAATGGCTTTATGTGTTTTCTCTTCTCCTTTACACAGAATCTCTTATCTGGAGACTGGCTGCTATCAGCGAAAAAAGAAGGAGTACTGCTAATAGGCTTTCACCTCACAGCCTGAATGCCAGGCCACCACACAAGAACTGAAGAGGCCAGGCTCCTCCCCATTCTCCCAGTGTGCAGGTGGGCCCCTCATCCATTGCAGGCATGTGCAGACAAGACCCTGGGCAGGTTTCCTCATCTGCACAAAAGCATCTGATGTAAACACTTGTGGGGTGGGTCGGAGATTCTCTGGGGACCCTCCCTCATCTGACTCCTGCATCTATCACTACCGTTACCTCAAAAACAATAAAAAAGTTAAATTGGCATTTTTTTTAACCTAAAGGCTAGTGTATCTGGCAACATACAAGATACATACCTCTCATAGAAGATTAAAAGCTTTTTCCTACCAGGGATTGTGTCTTTCACATTTGTATCATTCAACCTAACACCGTGCTTAGCACCCAAAAACTACTCAAAAAACTTAGCCAAGTGCATTACATTCTAAATATTAAATATATTTACATATATGTAAAGCCGTCAAAGACCGATTTCTCTTCAGTAAGATTGTCATACATAATAAAATGTAGTAAAAATGTTCACTCATAACTGTCTTCATTTCCTTCTGCTTACAGTTATTTAGAAAACAATATTTGTATCCTAATGCCCATTGAACTCAAGCTAGAAAAATATTAAGAGTGAAAGATTGAAAAGTGAAATGATTTAAGTCAAAGGAGGGGGGAAAATGAGACTTTAATGAATGTAAGTATATTAAGGTTTAGGTTTGTATTCTAGAAACAAGCCAGACAGTTTTCTATTGTGCCTATATATTATATAAAGAGCTCTAAAATATGCATAAGGTACTAAGTGTCTTTTGAAATATAACAAGAAAAAAATATTTTGTGTGGCTGAAACAACCACTCAGGTAAATAAGATAAGACTTGAGACTTCCAGGAGACACACGCCAGTAACAAAAGATGTTCCTTAAACTGCCTCTATGGGAGTTAATTTGGAGGAGGAGGGAAAAATGAGTAGTCTGAAAAGAAGAATAGGAAGGAGACAGGATAATTGGGGGAATATAAATAGCAGGAAAAACAAAATAGGCACTTTGGAGCACTACCCTTGATACGTATCAACTCTGACTATTTCCGTGTCACCCTACCTACCCAAGATTCAAATTCCTGGGAAAGAATCAGGAGATTTCAGATTTGGCTTGGGGAGTACAGGGAGCCTCTACTGACAGTCTTACCAAGACTTAGAGTAGAAGAGAGCTGTACTTCAAAGAAAATTTTAAAAACTTGTTAGCAATAGCTGGAGGAAAGGATGCTGTACAAACTAAGTATCAGATGTTCATTACACATAGTTATAGCATGAAACTGTTACTGTGACTACTTAATAATATCCACATGAATAATGCACTTTGCAGCAGGTTCTGTCTTAAGACTTACTGATATTAACTCATTTAACCCTCACAAAAACTTTCTTTATTCCTCTTTTGCAGATAAAGACACATGTACTTAGAGAGAAAGAGTTGATTTAAAGTTACACAGCTATGTAGCAGCAGAAACAAAATTTGAGTCCAGGATACCTGGCCCCAGAATCTACCTCTACTTCACATGGCTTCTCAAATACATGCTGCCTGGAAAATAGAGCAGCCAGTCTCCAGCTAAGAGATGCTGTGTAAAAAAGAGAAAAAACGTAAAGCCATTAAACCATTTCATTATACCACTTTATTGCATTTATTGAAAGAGTGTTTGAACTTTCATTTCATGAATCAGAATCCAATTCTTGGCCTCAATTTCATGAAAGCTTGGAAGATTAAAAATCTCACTTTTATACATGAAAGTTAAGTTCTTAACGATTCAGTGCATATAATCAAGGTTTGGAGTTTTTCAAAAGTCCACTATCTTCTCCTTCAAAAATCGGAGACTTCAGTGCCTAAATGTTATCAAAAGATTCCTTTTGTCATTTATTCAAAGATTAGAACTTCTTGCTTGAAGTAGGTGAGATCACTAACACCATGTCATTTCAGGTCCCTCATCACAATATTCAACAGAATCACATAATTGGAAGCTTAGCCAAGCATAACAGGCATTAACAGGTGATGGTACAATCAGATACCACTCTTATCTTCTTACTTGCAAACCCAGGCCATTTCACACTGGAAAGGATTTATAGTCTCAGAAGGCACACACAAAAAAAGCAGCCCGTGAAAAGAGAGTCTTCACAAAGGCAGGGATATCAATACCCTCTAGCAACTGCAGCGATAAGCAGAGTTCAATTTACCCAGGTCCTATGCTGGGCGAAAAAGCAGATGATGTCAAATAACAGCCTTTCATTGGACTGGCCCCTAGAACAGGCAAATAGCAAAGCTTATGAAAAAAATAATTTGTGACTAACCATTAAACACTGGCTACATCAATTATCCATTAACTCTCATTTGCTAGCAATGAAATTTTGTTATAAAATGGGACCTGTATTTTGAAGACTTCACTCCCAAATCTGTGGCTTTAAATGAAATAAATCACTGATAACACTGATGCAGAAGCTTAATATTAACTAAAAATAACTTCATTATTTTCTCAAAAACTATTCATCATGGACTTCTATGATCGTTATGATCATCTTATTTTTCTATTCCATATCCTATTAGTAGCAGAAAGTGTAGTAGAGTCTTAGAAAATCCAAACTTAGATTAAGTATTAGAAAGCCATTTGAGGCAAGATACCTCATCAAAATTATTGCCATATAAAGGAAAGACACTAATCCACATCCATTTGCAGATTCAGCAAATGTCAATGCAGAGAAAAGTCTAAAAGAAAGTCACTATGGGGAAGAGACAATGGACTTAATTATAGTCCAACTTTACAGTAAAGTTGTCTAGTCCGATTAAACAGAGAGAGAGATGCCAAGGTATTATGGTTTCTTTCTATATTATTTACCTCATATGACAAACTTCGAGATGAAGATTAAGAACATTCCTTGTTTATAAAGGAGAGAAAAGATTGTTTGCAGGGAAACTACCAATTTGACAACTGCAGGGACACCACCTAACTGCACACATTTTCAATCTCTTGTTCAGAGATTGAACAAGAGTGTTTGAATCTCCCTAACAAATTTATTGATTTCATGGTACTTCCTGCCATGCTCCCAAGGAGAGAAGTAACCATTCTCTCTCCAGAAAGGGTTCACCTTGTTTTAGAATTTCTTTCATGTAGTTTTTTCTGCATCCTGGTCTGACAGTTTTTTTGAATTTTTTATGTTTTTGGAGTTTATCTAATATATTTTCATTGTTAAGTCTCTTGTGACTTTGTACCTCTTAAAGGGACCAGAAACAACAATTATAATTCTAAGTGATGTTTTCATTATTACAGAAGTTCACATATATAGAAAATCAACTTTTTTAATGCCTTAGATAGGTATCTGTCTAAATGCAAAAGTGAAATAGATCAAATCCTTAGATTTTTTTTATTTCTTCTTGTATTCAGGGTAATGACAATTTAATAAGAACTGAATGTCAAACACTTCACCAAGAAAAGGTTTGTAGGGCTTTATCTTGTAGTTAGTTTGGTATTTTATAAGACATGGAGACTGTCCTATTAAAATAGGTAGGTAGGTAGGTAGGTAGGTAGGTAGGTAGGTAGAATGATCAATCAATCAATCTAACACTCACAGCATCCTCCCGCATCGTTCTTTATCTTTTCTTAATATTTCTTACCTAAATTGATGAGATGATGTTATCCATAAAATAAACAGAACTATAGTTTTAACGTTATATCAGGGACTCAGTTTATATTTGATGCAACTTAAATATGGTGAGAAAACATACACAACCAAACTTTACAGTTAGACCAACTGCTTAATTTCTCTAAACCTTCAGTTTCTTCATCTGAAAACTGAGAGTACATTTTTTAAATTTAATTCTCAAAACTGGATAATAGGAGTTACTATGACTGCTGGCATAGAATTTTGGGCAAGCTAGACCCTCAAACATATTAATTACAGTGCTTAATATATATCACACGATTACTAAGTTCCAAGCCATATGCTAAGTGGTTTACATGCATGATGTCCTCTTTTCAGTGTAACAACCCTGTGGGATATAAACTCTTACTATTCTCAATATTCAGTGAGGAAATCTCTGAGAGATAACTTGCTTAAGGTCACATAGCAAGAAAATAGCAGTACTAGTGACTCTAAGGATAGACTTATAACTACAATTCTATACTGTGCTCCATATACTCTTACCATTGTCTCCCTCTCCATTCCCTTTTGATGCATGATGAACCTGTGTTGGCCTGAATTCTGCTCCAAACAATATGGCATCATAACAAGAAGATTCCAAGATAACACTACAAAATTTTCAACTCCCTTCTGCATATTCTCACCAAATAATTATTCCCTGCCATTTCAATTGCATATCCTTCAGATGATCAGAAAGCTCTTTCACTTCTATTCTCTCATTCTTCCTCTGTCATCCTTCCCAAGCCATCAATACTTGGTCTCTTTAAGCAGAAGTCAACTATTTGGCTTTATCATTTTGCCTCTTCTCTCTCCTAACCATTTTCTTCCTCAACAGCTGACAAGTTTTAGCTATAGCAATGCTTGGAGAGAAAACCTACTTCTAATGAAAGATTCACAGACATCTTTATTTCCATTTAAGGAGAGAGATACTGATTTCTGAATTCATAATACACAATGTCCCCAAATATGGGGGAAAAAAGTTTCAAAAAACTATAGTGTCACTGTGCTTAAAGCAGTGATCACAGATACACGGTTGCATGAACTATAAGTGTAGTGGAAGATGGAGCCTAAATCAGATTTCTGGATGCAGAATCACAGAATAGATGACTAGAGTGCATTGAACCACAGGGAGCATTGTGCTACTCATCTCCAGAAATATTTTAATAAAACTTTCTTGATGAAGAAAAGAAAAACTTCGTAACACAAAAGTTGAGAATGCTGCCAAAGTTAGCTGTCTCAATTCTATGAAGTTTTAAAAAGTAAATATCAAATGAATTAGGTCCCATTTGTCAATCTTTGTTTTTGTTGCAATTGTTTTTGAGGACTTGGTCAAAAATTCTTTACGAAGGCCAATGTCCAGAATGGTATTTCCTGGGTTTTCACTGAAGATTCTTATATTTTGACGTCTTACATTTAAATCTTTAATGCCTCTTGAGTTAATTTTTGTATATGGTGAAATGAAGGGGTCCAGTTTTATTCTTCTGCATATGGCTAGCCAGCTATCCCAACACCATTTATTAAATAGGGAGTGCTTCCTCCATAGCTTATTTTTGTCAACTTTGTTGAAGGCTAGATGGCTATAGGTATGCAGCTTTACTTCTGGGTTCTCTAATCTGTTCCATTTATCTATGTGTCTGTTTTAGTTCTAGTATCACACTGTTTTGGTTACTATAGCCTTATAGTATAGTTTGAAGCCAGGTAATGTGATCACTCTGAATTTGTCCTTTTTGCTTAGGATTGCTTTGGCTATTTGGGATATTTTTGGTTCCAAATGATTATAATTGTTTTTCTCTAATTCTGTGAACAATGACATTAGTAATCTGATAGGACTGGTGTTGAACCTGAAGTTTGCTTTGAGCAGTATGGCCATTTTAACAATATTAATTCTTCCAATCCATGAGCATGGACTGTATTTTCATTTGTTTGTGTTCTATGACAGAAAACACTTCTTTCAGCAGTGTTCTGTAGTTCTTGTAGAGATCTTTCATCTCCTTGGTTAGATATATTCCTAGACATGTTATCTTTTTGTGGCTATTGTAAATAGAATTGCATTTTTTTGGCTCTCAGCTTGAATGTTGTTGGTACATAGAAATGCTACTAGTTTTTAATGTTAATTTGATATCCTGGAACATTACTGAAGTCATTTATCAGTTCTAGGAGCCTTTTGATGGAGTCTTTAGGGTTTTTTAGGTATAGAATCACATCAGCAGCAAAGAGAGATAATAGACTTACTTTTTTCCTATTTGGGTTTCTTTTATTTCTTTTTCCTGCTTGATTGCTCTGGCTAGGACATCCAGTATTATGTTGAACAGGAGTGGTAAGAATGGGCACACTTGTCTTGTCCCTGTTCTTAAGGGGAATGTTTTCAGGTTTTCCCATTCAGTATGATGTTAGTTGTAGGTTTGTCATAGGTGTCTCCTATTACCTTGAGGTATGTTCCACTTATGTCTCATTTGTTGAGGGTTTTTAATCATGAAGAGTTGTTGGATTTTCCTAAAAGCTTTTACCACACCTATTCAGATTATCTGAAGGAACTGTAAACAGAGAAAACACACAACTTGCCAAGTGGGAGAAAATATTTACAAATTATGCATCTGACAAAAGTCTTATACAGAATCTATAAGGAATTTAAACCAATATACAAGCAAAAAGCAAATAACCTCATTAAAAATAGACACTTCTCAAAAGAAGACATACAAATGGCCAAAAAACACATGAAGAAATACTCAACATCACTAATCATCAGAAAAATGCAAATAAGACCATAATGTGATAGCATATTACACAAGTCAGAATGGCTATTATTAAAAAGTCAAAACTTAACAGTTGCTGGTGAGGCTGCAGAAAAAAGGGAATATTTATAAACTGTTGGTGGCAATGTAGTTTAGTTCAACCACTTTGAAAAGCAGTTTGGCAATTTCTCAAAGAACTTAAAACAGAACTAACATTCAACCTAGCAATCCCATTACTGGGTATATATCCAAAGGAAAATATATAATTCTACTAAAAGACATACGCACTCGTTATGTTCACTGCAGTACTATCCACAATAGCAAAGATATGGAATCAACCTAGGCGACCATAAATGGTAGATTAGATAAGGAAAATGTGGTACCTATACACCATGGAATACTACACAGCCATAAAGAAGAATGAAATTATGTTCTTTTGCAGCAACAAGAATGTAGCTGCGGGCCATTATCCTAAGTGAATTAACACAAGAACAGAAAACCAAGTACTGCATGCTCTCACTTACAGATGGGAGCTAGGCATTAGGTTCACACGGACATAAAGTTGGCAACAGTGGTCACTGAGGAGTACCAGTGGGGAGATAGGGAGGGAGCAAATGCTGAAAAAGTAACTATTGGGTACTGTGCTCCAAACCCGGGTGTTAGGATCATTCATACTCTAAACTTTAGCATCACGCAATATATTCATGTAACAAACCAGCACATGTACCCTCTGAACTTAAAATAAAAGTTGAAATTATCTTAAAAAATAAAGTAAACAAGAAAGCAGAGAGGCATCCCTGGCACAGTGTAAACCCATGCTTAGCTCAAAAGGCATTATATATGATTTGAAGCTACAAATGGCACATAAATAACCAACTCCTTTCTGGAAAGGCTGAGCCTGGAAGATAAACATAAACACAAGAGAAAAGAAGACAAGCAAAAGTGACCGAGTGGCAGCCAAGGCTGAAAAGATAGTGTTTAACCTATAATTCAGTAAGCTCTTGCTACGTATCAGGCACTGTGTGTGTGTCTGTGTGTGTGTGTGTGTGTGTGTGTATGTATATGTGCATATATATGTATATATGTACATAATCTCGTTTAATTTTACAACATTGTGAGACATGACATATTAAATAAATCATACAGATGAAGGAAATCAGGTTCAGACTACTAAATAGCAGGCCCAAGATCATTATTTATTAGGAAAATGCTGATCACAATGAAATAAAATCTTATACCCACTACTAGTGTGGCAAAAATTAAAAAGATAATAAGACAATACCAAATACGGTTGAGGATGTGGAACAACTATGTTTTTAAAGTAAGGCAGTATTTATAAGGTAAAATATACATTTGCCCTAAGACCTTTCATTTGTACTCTTAAACATTTACCTACAAGAAGTAAAACAGTATTTTCACAAAAAATTGTAAAATAATACTTATGGAAGCTTTATTTATGGTATCTAAAACTTATAAAAAATGTAAATCAACCAGAAAATTGTTAAATATATTGTAGTATATTTATGAAATTTTATGCAGCAGCTAAAAAAATCAAACAAGTGACAAATCTACAACAAAGGTGAACTCAAAAAACATTATTTTTGAAAAAAAGATATAAACTATGTAACTGCATTTACATTAATTAGAAAGAACTAATATAAAGTGATAGGAAATCAGAACAGTGGTTTTCTATGGCACGGGATTGCCCTTGGTGTGGTAGCTACAAAGGGATTTAAGGGAATTTCCTAGGGTGATACAAATGTTCTATATCTTGACTGAGTAGAGATTACACGTACATAAATTTGTCAAAGCTCATTGAACTGTACAATTCCTTTCTGTACAGCTCAGTTTATATAATTTTCTTCCATTAAAAATGTTAATATATTTGAATCAATTAGCATACCACCTGGTGCAATATGCTCAATAATGATCAGTTATTGTTATTCTCATCTAACTCTTGGTATGGGATGGGGAGAGAAGATATGTTAAAGATATGTAAGTAATTCCTCAAGTGGGCCAAGAATATAACCAGAAAAGCAAACCAAATCTCTAGTATTCATTAACTAAGACTTGGAGCATCCCCATACACAGTAATTCTTATACATCCTTTAAAACAAAGATGTTATTATCCTTTTCATTGGAAAATAAAATATTTCTCTCAATTTGGCACTTTTATTTAACAAAAAATACACAAAAATTATTTTCAGAATTAATATAAATTGTTACTCTTCATTTTACTTGTTAGGCAATTCTTGTTTCCTGAAAAGCATGATTACTCTTGTGCCATTCCTACATTAAAAATATGATCCATTCCATTAAATCAGAGAACATTATCTGTCAAGGATATTAATATAACATTTATTTATAAGAAGCGGTTTTTGAGCTCTCATACTCTTAATTTTACAAGTGGGCTACAACTTTAGAAAATGTCCCACAAGCCCTATGCTTATAAATGCAAGAAATAAAGAAAGAGCAGGGAGGGGAGAGGGAAGGAAGGAGAGAGGGGAAGGAAAGAAAGTGAAAAGATGGAGGGAGGAATGAAGAGAGAAAGAAAGGAAGGAAATAGAAACAGTATCACTTACCTATGCAAAATTACAAATTACAGAATTAATAAATGAAATAAAAGATATCCCAGCCAGAAAAAAAGACCAGATGGAATTTATTATAAATAATTCAAACAATATAAAAAGTGTTAAAGATCTCTATCTCCAAGGGTGGGGTCCTCATGGAGCATGTCAAAAGAAAGTATGATGATGTCATCAAGGAAACATTCATTTCAAGAAATACAGTATTTCCTGGACTCAGGCTAAGATCAGGGATTAGTAATCCAGTTTGAGTCAGGATTGTGGGGGAAAAAACTGGCTGAGAATTTGGGTGGAAAAAATCTGGCTGAGAATTTTTGTACACTGAAAATTCCTTTTAATCACCTCAAAGCTAGAAATGATATATGTGTAAACACAGTATGTGCCACGTGCCCCAATATAGTTCATATTATTAAAGTGTTAGCTAACAGTGTAGCTTCCTCATGAGTCCAGACCCAGGGTTTGACTCAATGGTAATGGAAATGATGGAAGGGAGATAGCTCTTTCACAGCATGGCCCAGCACCAGCATTTTACAGAGCAGCAAGTCAGCCAAGTACCAAAGCAGATAGCTCTGACTCCACAGCACTGTCATATGTTAGAGATCACATATAGGGGGCTTATGCCTGACAATCTGCCCTTGAAGGATAATCTTATGGATGCCCCAGTGACATTTATAACTGAATTTGTCAAAACTGACCAAAGCGACATGACCAAAACGCTAGTTCACCCTTTATTAGGCAGCACCTCAGGAGATGCGAGAATTCCTCAGAAGAGTTTGGCATCATATCTACCTTGCTAACATGATACACTTACAACCAGGACTGTGGTAGGTGGACTGTCAGGGTAATTACCTACACTATGCTATGTGGAGTCTCTCCTTTTTACTCCAAACGCAACAGCAAGACAATCCAAAAATACATGTGGAGAAAGATCCTGAAAGAGAAGCAGTGACAAGTTTCAAGCACAGGCCTGAAGCCAGACCTCAGAGGTGAGAAAGATGTGAGAAAACTCCATGAGGTCAAACTAGAGGAGAGGTCTACCATCAAGGGAGTGGGGAGCAGATGAAACCCAATTTGACTGAAGCTCTGTGTAATGGGCTGCTCTGCGCTCAACTGATGGTGGAGAAGACAAAGGCTGCAGGAATCTAGCAGGCTCATGTACTATAATCAGCCTTAACCCCCTGCACTCTGTGAATAACCCCATTCGAAGAAAGAGAATGCTACTTTCATCAAGCCAAAGGACAATGTTTCCATCTATGGTTGTGATAATGGAGTGAAGAATTCGAATGCTGACATGGGGAAACTCTGAGATATGATGCTCTGTGTATTCTCTCACAGGCTAGAAAAAAAATAAAGATAAGAAGCTTAATGAAGCCATACATGAGTTTTGGATTATAGCAGGGATGCTAATTCCAAAATGATATTCTGCAGAGCTTCAGCTGGAATGTTGTGAAATCAAACGTAAAATAGATTCACTAAGACTGGCAGAAATTGTGTAGAAAAGCAAACCACATCTCATGAATCCAATTAATGACAATTTGAAAAAATATTTTTTAAAAAATACGAAAAAATATTCCCTAAATGAATTTTATATATCATATTTTATTACATTTTGATAGTTTAATAATGCTATATATATGTAAATACAGAAATCATTGGTAGTAAAGTATTAAGAAAAACTCACTTCCTAGAAATATTATTTTAGAACTGCTTATTCTTATGTTCATAAGGCAGTAGATGGTATTACTCAACAAGGTTCTTCAGTAATAAAGTAAATAAACCAACTATCAACAGTAAGCAAGAAACCAAGTATAGTGACATTTCTGCTTAATAAGCACTTAAATTTTTAAAAAGTCACCCCGAGTTTCACAACCTGACCATAACCACTGTGGACATTTTGAACATTCTTTCAGACATTATTCGGAAACTGTATGTACCTATAAAATGTACATCTGCAATTTTATACACAGAGAATACTGCAACTGCACCTGCTGTTTGGTGGTCTGGTCCTTTTCAATTAATAATATATTATGGACATACTTTGAAGTTACTACATGAACTTATATGTCTTTAGTTTTAATGGCTATATAATCTTGCATTGATTTTCTTAACTCAGCTTTCCTTTACAAAGCTCCTACTCAGGAAATTTTAGGTTCTTCTCAGTTTTCTGGAATTGTGAAGTATAGTAAGTGGAATATCATTTTATATATGCCATCATACATTTAGATATTCCTCTGGAAAAGAGATTAATCAGTTTTTGCACAAAGTGCAAAATCTGTTGCTTGAAAAGCACTGGACTGTGAATCAGGAAACCTAAAGTCTAGAGCTACTTTTCATTTCTTTCACTTCCTCTTTTCTGTCTCAGTATGCATGAAAGAAAATAAGAGAACAAGAAAGATGTCTAAGACTCTTCTAAGCTTTAAACTTCAACTCAACAAGTAAAAATATTCTTAAAAGTGACATATTAAAAACCATTTATATCTGGTTTTATCATATATTTGTATGAAATTATAAATTTTAATCCATTGATTTAATCAAATACTTTTATTTATTCTCTCATAGGCTCTGTATGTTTGTCTAAATGATGGATGAAAGTCAGAATATATATTTTGTAGTTATTTGCATGTGAAAACCTTAGCAGAGGATGTGGCATGTAAACCACAAACTACTTCCAGTCTTATATTTTGTTAGGATTTTAGTAACATGATAGATTTTTTAAATACACAAACATAAACATTTCCTATTTTGTCACAAACAATACTACAAGGGTATTAAACTATACACAGACCTTCGGCAGGTAGTTGAAGTCTGAAAAGGATTTGAATGGTGATCTCAATTATTTTCATAGCATCTCTTGATGATGAGGTACAAATGGTTGGGATTATTCTTACCCCCGTTTTACAGATGAGAAAACTAAGGAACAGGAATGAAGAAACTTGTCCAAGATTGTGCAGCAAGCCAATGTCAGAGACTCTTGGTTGAACTCAATGTTCAACTTCCTGATCCAGGACATTAGCTGCCAGCATCAAATATCAGAGAAATCTTAATATCAGTGACATCTACTTGCTGTAGTAGAGGCACAGGTTATTATAGCATCAAATGACATACTATGTTATAAATTTCCAAACTTTATTTTTAATGTTAATACATATTATTGATTATGGAGCATAGACATAGACCGTTTATAATATACTGAAAGCCTAAAAAAAACCTCATACCATTTATTATGATAAATGTATTTGTATAAATCGGAATTTATGTTGCATATATATTACAAATACAATAAATATTTATGAACATAGAATGCTTAGAAGAGCAAAAACCCCAAGACCCACAGGGCATCATGGGTTACAATATTTTAAAATGGAGATATGATACACAATCCTTAAAAATCAAGATCTAGGCCGGGCGCGGTGGCTCACACCTGTAATCCCAGCATTTTGGGAGGCTAAGGTGGGTGAATCACCAGAGGTCAGGAGTTCAAGACCAGCCTGGCCAACATGGTGAAACCCCATCTCTACTAAAATTACAAAAATTAGATGGGCGTGATGGCACACTCCTATAATCCCAGCTACTCAGGAGGCTGAGGCAGGAAAATCACTTGAACCCAGGAGGCGGAGGTTGCAGTGAGCTGAGATCGTGTCACTTCACTTCAGTCTGGGAGACAAAGCGAGGCTCTGTCTCAAAAAATAAAAATAAATAAAAATCAAGATTTAGAATAATATTTAATAACAAAAATATTTGTGCAATATTAAGTGAGAAAACAACTTACAAATAGTGGACATTGTAGAATACCAATTTTATAAAATCTAGCTCTAGATAAAGCACCTAGGGATATTCCTAGAACAAAAATGAAGAGTCTACAGAGGAAAAATGATTATTGAGGATTTCCTTCATATATGTATATGAGATATATAATCACATATTTATGATCTTTTTTCTGCATTTTCCATATTTTTACTTTAAATCATTGATCCTGATTATATTCAGTAAAAATAATAAGAACATATACCAAATTCTATTTTCCTGAATGTGAATAATTATCAGTATCTTAAATCGATTTTGAAATTAATTACCACTTAGCTAATTGCTTCATAGCAGTATCCAAATTCAAGACATATTTTTCTAAAACAGAATCACACTAAAATAAGTTGCTTATCTTGGCAACTTTTCTAGTCACAGATCCTAAGATAAAAATGGCTGCTCCGTCACAGATCTCCTTCCATGTGGCAATGGCATCAGGTTGAAATATTGAGCAAGAGCAATTCCTGAAGCATAATTTATGTACCACAGTCAGTGAGGATTTCCATAGGTCTTCAATACCCCAAAAGATCCCTAGCCTCTGTGTTCAGTACAACCCAAAAATTTCCCTTTGTGATTTCATCTTTACTGCATTAAACATGCCCACTCTCTACCCCAGACTTAAACTGAAAGTGAAGCTAACTGAATTTCAGGTCATAGCGCTTCTAATTATGGTTTGTCACAATTCTTATTTTTTTGTAATTATAATATCATCATCAGGAACAAGAGGTCCCTTAGAGAAGAGTGGAGGCACTTACAGTTCAATATCAGTTTGTTCCTCAAATATACATGGTTGGACTTCTGCTGGGTTTTGCGCCCCTAAGAATGCAATTATTCTCCAGTATTATTTTGTCTGTTTCCCGAGAAGTGTTTAATGAGCTATATAACTGTTCTTAAATACAATACCTCAATTTATTTTTTTATTAATTAACCAAGGGATTTGTCACTCCTCAGTACGAATTCTCTTACTGACAAGAATCTTCAATTTAATTATTTTCTTTAAGGAAGAGCAGAGTTCTCAGTCATTCTCTCTACATTCATTCCACATCTCTGTACTGATTTTACCTTCTCTTTCTGATGTATAAAACAGCAAAGCAACTAAGAACTTGCTGAAATATGATTCTCTTGGCAGCCATCTTTGCATTATTACCCAAAATAAGTTCCATCCTTTCACATCATAAGCATCACAACTACTTCAACTACTTCTCAGCTATTAGCAGAACTTTGGGGAGGTGTTATGGCTTCACACATCTTGAAGAATTTTAAGTTTAGTGAAAACTGAAAATGACCAGCCAGATGAGAAACCTAGAAATCTTTTGATATGGTATTTCACTAGAGAGTCAAGGTATTTTTAGAAAAAAAGATCTGGCAAAGACAAAGCAATAGTATCAATAGCTGAAGATTTACAGGAAGATCATTTGAGTCAAAATGAAATATTAAATCAATTAATTCAACCATTGGGCCACACAGCAAATAGATCTGCTCCATGCACTTGGCAAACCTGAGACAATAATTAGAGTAAAACAAATATTGACTTCCTCTAAGAAGAATTTCTTTCAAACCCAGAAATTTAAAAAAAGTAGATATATATCACCCCATCCTTAAAAACTTTCCATCAAAGGCAGGAAATATATGTCAGCAAGGGTATAGTAGAGCTTTGTAGCTGGGATGCGTTGTTGAATTTCATGACCTCTATGACCCATCTAAAATTCTAAAATTAAGAACTTTTCAGTGAAAAGCTTCTCATGCCTCCTTTCATAAAACCAAAGTATTTGAGAACTAACTAGAAGATGATCCATAGAAGACCAATCTTCTGTATTTCTGCAGGCGTGAGTGGCCCTCAGAGAGTGTAGGACATATTTAACCTGTATCTATATTAGAAATCTTATATCCAGGAGATGCTACAGTATTAGAATAATGTATAAAGGACTAGATTAGGAATCAGGAGGCTGAATTCACTACTTACTGGAGAGCTGAATGACATTTTAATAAATTACTTCTCTGAACTTCAGTTTCCTCAACGTGGTTCTGAGGATAATAGTATCTGCCTGGCTTTCTTCCAAAGATCATGGTTAAGTACTTTCAAAGCCATCAAATAGTACAAAAATGCAAAAGAAAGTAATCACATCACTTTTCTGAAAATTGAGTTGAAGGGACATTTAACTTGGGACTACGACTAAATTCATATTCAAAGAGCTATCTCCCAAAAAGCAACAATATCAATTTATATCCCAAATAATTGATGCAGCTTATAAAATCACAACATGCTTGACTCATAGTCCACAGAATCTTCCACTGACACTTGACACAATTGTTTTTACAAAATGAATAATAAAAAAGCCATGATGTTGTTGGTTTGCACCCTGCAGTTTCCTTTCCAACATCCGTGAAAATAATAAACCAATTATGAAACCATCTGGAACAAAATATTTTTTAAACCTCTCCCTGAATAATTGGCACTATAATAGATGACATGTCAGAACAATATTAACAAAACCATTCTCATTAAAGAAAGAAGGAAAAGAATTTGTATGAAGAAAATAATAACTGCTTGTAATCAAAGTGGGGTCACATGCTGATCCACAGCTGAGATAGGCTGAGCATCCATCATTATGCATATTTGAGACACAAGCTGAGATTCTCAGCTGGTGCATTACTTAGTGACCTTGGGCAAGACATTCACTCCTACGGGACACTATCCTTTTCAATAAAAAC
This sequence comes from Pan troglodytes, assembly GCF_028858775.2. Classification (NCBI taxonomy): domain Eukaryota; kingdom Metazoa; phylum Chordata; class Mammalia; order Primates; family Hominidae; genus Pan; species Pan troglodytes. The sequence goes on from NC_072406.2 coordinate 120,966,765, forward strand.
ATGAATTTTTAACTATCAGCCCATACTACAGAGCCATAAAATAAATGAAGAAATCCAAGAAAATGTTAGTTGCAAGGCTTTACCCAAGTTATTCATCTAGTTTGAGAAAATAAAAAAAATTCAAAACCTACCACTCACAGTCTGTTACTGATACTCCCAGGGTATCTTCTAACCATCTTATCTACTTTGTATGAATAGCAAGAGAGTAAAATATGGTAATTAAGAATAAAGTAAATCTGCTTTGAATTATAAATCTCAAAATTACTGTATAATCTTGATCTTGCTAGCTGTTGACATTTCTAATACTCCATTATTCATTTGAAAGTTGAAAATTATTGCAGTAAAATATTCAAAGACTTATATGAGAATTAAAATAATTCATATAACCCTTGTGCCTTTTTTCTTTTTCCCTTGTGCCTTTTAAGCATGTAAAACATTTAAGCAGAAATACTTGCCATAAAATATTAATCATCTTAATTTTTAATTATTTTCTTATAAAATTATAATAAAACAATTTTTTCTCCTCTTTTGACATCCTTTCTTAAAATTTGTTACATTTAGAAATCAATTTTCTAATCAAATTTAAAAATCCTATAAAAACTGGAAAGTTATCAATAATTACATTTAAGCAAAATAAAACACATAAAAACAAAATATCTATATACTTTTATTAGGTTAGCACGAAAATCTCATTATAAGAAAATATTTGTGCCAGACTTGGCTCTGCTACTCAAATGCCCTCATCTCTTTGTAAATTACTTAAATTTTCTCATTCTATCATTTTAAACATGGAAAAACTATGTACTTTTCTCAAATTATGGTCATTAAAATCAAAGACCTATACTATCTTTGGATTCTTTTTTTTTTTTTTTTTGAGATGGAGTTTTCCTCTTTCACCCAAGCTGGAGTGCAGTGGCACAATCTCAGCTCACCACAACCTCCGCCTTCTGGTTTCAAGCGATTCTCCCGCCTCAGCCCCCTGAGTAGCTGGGATTACAGGTGACCGCCACCACACCTGGCTCATTTTTGTATTTTTAGTAGAGATGGAGTTTCACCATGTTGGCCAGGCTGGTCTCGAACTCCTGACCCTGTGATCCGCCCGCCTCGGCCTCCCAAAGTGCTGGGATTACAGACATGAGCCACTGGATTCTATTTAATCTGTATCAAGATCATAGTCACATTTTTAAATTAGAAATAGAAAAAACAATCCTAAAATTCTGCTCTATGAAAAAATGTTTACATATCCAACATAGTTAGAAGATAAAAGACATCAAACAATTATATAATCAAATATAACAATGTAAAACATGTATTGCCTGGAAAAGATGTAAAAATTAAACCAGTTGCATAATAGTTGTAGAATTTTATATTATAAAATCTTAATAAGCATAAACTAATATCTTAATGCATTTCTTTTTAACTCTGTTTTTAAATATAGGCATAGGAATTTACCAAACTAGTACATACAGTCCTTCCCATATTTCCTCAAAGGTAACATCTTACGTAACTATGATACAATATCAAAAATCAAAAATTAACATTGATACAATACCATTAACTAAACTGCAGACTCTTTTACTTTGCCATGCCACTAGTGATGTATGAGAGTTTCAGTTGCTTTACATCCTTGTCAACATTTGGATTCCCCTGTCTTTTTAAATTTTAGCAATTCTGATGAGTGGTTTAGAGTGGTCTCATGGTGGTTTAATTTGCATTTCCCTAATGACTATTGATGTTCAGCATCTTTTCACGTGCTTATTTGCCATTTTTATATTATCGTAGATGAAGTGGCTATTTAAATATTATGCCCCCTTTTTAATTTTTAGAAGTTAATTGTTAAACTTTTACACAACTGTTTAGATTTACAAGAATATTGCAATGATATTACAAAGTTCCCATGTATCACAAGGCCAATTATACCTATTGTTAACATCTTACACTGGTATAATACATGTGTCACAATGAATTAACTAATATTGATATATTAATAACTAAAGTCTATATTTTATTGAGATTTTCTTGCTGCTCATCTGATGTCTTTTTTATTGTTCCAGGTTTCCAATAAAGATAATACATTACATTTAGCTGTCATGTCTCCTTAGGTTTCTCTTGGCTATGACAGTTTTTCAGACTTGCCTTGTTTTTGTTGGCCTGGAAAATTCTGAAGAGTACTTGTCAGGTGTTTTGTCAAATGTCCTTCTATTGAAATTTCTCTGATCTATTTCTTATTATTAGACTGAAGTTACAAATTTCAGGCTGTCACGGAAGTACTATATTCATCACATTATATATATATATATATATATATAATATTGTACTATTGACATCAGTTCTTACTGTTAATGCTGACATTGATCCCTTGACCAAGGTAGTATTCGTCAGGATTTTTCACTGTAAATTTATACTTTGTTTTCACATTTCCATACTGTACTCTTTAGAAATAAGCTACCACGTGCAGCCCACACAGAGTGGGATGGTATGCTTTATCTCTTGAGAGCATAGTACTCACATAAACTATTTGGAATTCTTTGCCATAATAAGTTATTTTTATTATGAAATATTATTTATAATTATAATTATAAAATTTTATTCATTCATTCATTAGTTTACATCACTATAGATTAATGGATATTCATTTTATACTTTGGATTATATTTCAATACTACTTTATTTTTCACATTGGTCCACTTTGGCCCTTGGAAGCTCTTTCATTAGGCTCCTGTGCCCCTTTGACACACTCCCATCACTGTAATTTTGTTTAAGAATTTTCTTAATTTCTGGCACTACATAATACTCAAGGCTTATCCTGTACATTTCCTGACCAAGTCCTATAATTAGCCATTCCTCTAACTAACATTTTAATGGGAAAATGGTATTTTTTTTATTATTATTATACTTTAAGTTTTAGGGTACATGTGCACAATGTGCAGGTTAGTTGCATATGTATACATGTGCCATGCTGGTGTGCTGCACCCATTAACTTGTCATTTAGCATTAGGTATATCTCCTAATGCTACCCCTCCCTCCTCCCCCACCCCACAACAGTCCCCAGAGTGTGATGTTCCCCTTCCTGTGTCCATGTGTTCTCATTGTTCAATTCCCACCTACGAGTGAGAACATGCGGTGTTTGGTTTTTTGTCCTTGCAATAGTTTACCGAAAATGATGATTTCCAATTTCATCCATGTCCCTACAAAGGACATGAACTCATCATTTTTTATGGCTGTATAGTATTCCATGGTGTATATGTGCCACATTTTCTTAATTCAGTCTATCATTGTTGGACATTTGGGTTGGTTCCAAGTCTTTGCTATTGTGAATAGTGCCGCAATAAACATACGTGTGCATGTGTCTTTATAGCAGCATGATTTATAGTCATTTGGGTATATACCCAGTAATGGGATGGCTGGGTCAAATGGTATTTCCAGTTCTAGATCCCTGAGGAATCGCCACACTGACTTCCACAATGGTCGAACTAGTTTACAGTCCCACCAACAGTGTAAAAGTGTTCCTATTTCTCCACGTCCTCCCCAGCACCTGTTGTTTCCTGACTTTTTAATGATTGCCATTCCAACTGGTGTGAGATGGTATCTCATTGTGGTTTTGATTTGCATTTCTCTGACGGCCAGTGATGGTGAGCATTTTTTCATGTGTTTTTTGGCTGCATAAATGTCTTCTTTTGAGAAGTGTCTGTTCATGTCCTTCACCCACTTTTTGATGGGGTTGTTTTTTTCTTGTAAACTTGTTTGAGTTGATTGTAGATTCTGGATATTAGCCCTTTGTCAGATGAGTTGGTTGCGAAAATTTTCTCCCATTTTGTAGGTTGCCTGTTCACTCTGATGGTAGTTTCTTTTGCTGTGCAGAAGCTCTTTAGTTTAATTAGATCCCATTTGTCAATTTGGGCTTTTGTTGCCATTGCTTTTGGTGTTTTAGACGTGAAGTCCTTGCCCATGCCTATGTCCTGAATGGTAATGCCTACGTTTTCTTCTAGAGTTTTTATGGTTTTAGGTCTAATGGTTAAGTCTTTAATCCATCTTGAATTAATTTTTGTATAAGGTGTAAGGAAGGGATCCAGTTTCAGCTTCCTACATATGGCTAGCCAGGTTTCCCAGCACCATTTATTAAATAGGGAATCCTTTCCCCATTGCTTGTTTTTCTCAGGTTTGTCAAAGGTCAGATAGTTGTAGATATGCAGTGTTATCTCTGAGGGCTCTGTTCTGTTCCATTGATCTATATCTCTGTTTTGGTACCAGTACCATGCTGTTTTGGTTACTGTAGCCTTGTAGTATAGTTTGAAGTCAGGTAGCGTCATGGAAGTCAGTGTGGCGATTCCTCAGGGATCTAGAACTAGAAATACCATTTGACCCAGCCATCCCATTACTGGGGATATACCCAAAGGACTATAAATCATGCTGCTATAAAGACACATGCACACGTATGTTTATTGCGGCACTATTCACAATAGCAAAGACTTGGAACCAACCCAAATGTCTAACAATGATTGACTGAATTAAGAAAATGTGGCACATATACACCATGGAATACTATGCAGCCATAAAAAACGATGAGTTCATGTCCTTTGTAGGGACATGGATGAAATTGGAAATCATCATTCTCTGTAAACTATTGCAAGGACAAAAAACCAAACACCGCATATTCTCACTCATGGGTGGGAATTGAACAATGAGAACACATGGTCACAGGAAGGGGAACATCACACTCTGGGGACTGTTGTGGGGTGGGGGTAGGGGGGAGGGATAGCTTTAGGAGATATACCTAATGCTAAATGACAAGTTAATGGGTGCAGCACACCAGCATGGCACATGTATACATATGTAACTAACCTGCATGTTGTGCACATGTACCCTAAAACTTAAAATATAATAATAATAAAAGAAAAGAAAAAGAAAATTTCAATACAAAAAAAAAAAAAAAGACAACACCTCTGTTGCTGTAAATCTCTCTGTCCAAGTGTCATAAAACACCTCATATATCTTTGGGTTTACCTACAGAAGGAAGAGAAGAGAAGAGAAGATGGGAGAAAGGGAGGGAGGAAAGAAAGAAAATGAAAGAAAGAGAGGCAGGAAAGGAAGGGAGAAATAAAGAGAAAGAGAAAGAAAAAATTAACTTTTTTTTCTAGAGTAAATGTGAAAATGATGCTTTTTCCTCTGCTTTTCCTGAAGTCTCTGTGCAATTGTATCAGAAAATGAAAAGCGATTATCTACTTTTGATTTCACAGAAGTATTTTACTCTTGGTTCTGAGAAGTTTGGGTTTGAATTTATGGACATAACATGTTTTATAATTTTTGTCCAACACAAAAACAAAAATCAGTAATGCAGCACTGATCAAAGTGGCTAAAGTAGTGTAAAAGAAACACATTCTGCAGGTATTAAAAATACATATAAAAGTGAGAATAGTTATTATGGTGCTTTGCAACTATCTGGTAGTAAAAATATTGTATTATTCATAGGTAGACATTTTATTTTTCACTTACTTTGCAGAGCTGATGACATTTGGAAGCCACTAAGCTTCCTGAGGCTGGTGGATCTGATAGTTGGAGGTCTTAGGCTTCTAGAGCACCCTGGCTGTTTCTCTAATTTATAAGTTTATAAGCAATGGCCTACTTGCCAAAAATATTTAAAGCGGTTTACAGCACACTTGCTTTTCTACCAAGGCGGTGTTTTACATGATCCTACGTCTTTTAGAAAACCTGAAGCTGGCACTATTCATCCCATGAAAGTGCACCTGATGGTCTAGGGTTAGTGAGGGATGAGATGGAGACAGAGATCATCAGATTACTATTTTGAATGTAAAAATGTATAACAACTAGCAGCTGAATCACTGCACATTTGCATCAACCTCAAAACTTCCAAAATGATAGGCACATTCCAGGCCAGTCATTCTCAAATGTCTGTGTTCCAAGATCGCCTGGGAGCTTGTAAAAAATATAGGTGCCCCAAGCCTAGTCCCCAAAGTTTTCATTCAGGGACCTTGAATGACAAACAGAATTCTCAGTGTTTAACAAACACCTGATGTGCATCTGATGAACTAGAGTCCCATTTTGAGAAGTACTAACAGTGTTCTGACTGGTAGGTTAATACCTTTCACATGACTTGTTGATTTTAATCCATTGATCCCATGACACCAACCCCCCACCATTCTCCTTAAATTAATTTGCTTAGTCTATTGCATGTGGCTAAATTGGCCCCACCTGTAAAGGTCACTGTACAAGAATAGAGAGACCTGTAACTGCTCCCTACACCGTCAGCCATTCAGTAATAGCAATGGAAAGAGAAGCAGACATGGCAGAGATAAAGGGAGATTTCAATTAACCACCACAGAATATTTATAAACATTCGTATTACAACTCCTCTCTTTACTAGTTGAAGAATTTGATGTTCAGAGAGCTCAACTAATTAAGTCAAGGACACACAAATGGGATAGAAAAGACAGAGCAAAATGAGGAAGGAAGATTATTGCAAACTGGACATTTGTCAAGTCTCAGTTTGAGGGGGCCATTACAGATGTTAAGAAATCATTATTCCCTGAGGGGTCAAAGTTGGCCAATAGCTGACAGCGCTAAATAGTGTGGCTTTGAAAAGAAAATGGTAGTATTTGTTACTAAATCACAAATGAAAGCAACTAAAATGTGAACCTAAGAAGCTGGATTCATTTACTTAAAAAACCCTACCAAAGGGGTGTGTGTGCGTGCACAAATTTGTCTATATCTACATGCATATGCGATAAATCTCCAAGCAAAGAGATTACTATCTTTTCCTAACAGAGAACAGCTGAGATGATGCTGATCAAAGGCTGGTACCAGACATGCAGCCTCAATAATTAAAGTTTCCATTTATAACCTTGCTTCTAAGAGAATACAGGTTGATTATAAGTTTCTCAAGTCAAATAAATTAGCTTCACATAATTCTAATTTCCAGGCTCCAGTCCCTCTCAAACCTATCTCTCCCAGCCATCTTGAAGCTAGTGTGTAAGATTACCTTGTGTAGTCTGACTGGGGATTGGAATCACGTGTTCTCAGTCAGATGGAGAAATGTAGCCCAGTGTGTTCAGGCATCTCAACCATAAAATATTGCTGGCATTATGCCATCAGCATGAACATAAAATAGCATTTCATAAATTTCAACTTTCATCTCTATGTAAATTTAGCCAATGTATTTAAAAGAATAATTTATGAATATATTATAATGTTTGTCTATAAAGGCTTTTAAATATTGTGTTTTAAATTATGGTTCAGAAGCACATTATTTCATTTTATAAAACCCAGTAATTGGCTGCATGTGGAGCTACAGAACAGAGATCCATCTCCCATTTAAAGAAAATTGTAACCACTAAAACCTTTCTAAGCTAAAAACATAAAAAGGGGGTGATGCTGAGCATAAAGGTACCAGAATTGAAATGTAATTTAGAATATAAAATGATTCTGAAAATGTACATTTTAAAAATTATTACATAATTGAGTAATATAAAATATAAAACCAATAATGATTGAAATGCTGATATTTTTTCAGAATTGAGTTATATTCTAAGCATCACGCCAAAGATCTTATTATTTCCCTCTTCAGGATCTAGCACACTCTACAACATATAGTATATAAATTTAAGAGTACATTTGTGATGATGGAAACACACATTTCATCATGCTTCTTTTAAAGGATATAGACTTTGTATCAGCCAGGGTTGTCCAGAGAAACACAACCAATACGATGTGTTTGTAGTGACCATAGGAGCTGGCAATTCTGAAATCCATAGGTCTGGCCGGCAGCCTGGAAACTCTGGCAGGATTTCTGTTTTAGAGCCTTGAGGCAGAATTTATTCTCTGCGTAATCTCACTTTTGCCCTTAAGGTATTCTGCTGATTTGATGAGGCTTACCCATATTATCAAAGATAATTTCCCCTTTACTACAGTCAACTAAGATAGATTGAATTACATCAACACATAATTTAAAACTAATAGCTAGTATTTGACCAAATAACTGAGCACAATAGTCTAGCCAATTTGACACACACACAAAATTAATCATCGCAGACTTTGAAGGGGGAAAAAATGCCTCATGTTGAAAACTATTGAGGGTGGAAAGCTTCTGGGACAAATATGCTCCAATATTTTTATAATTTAACAAAATAGAAGCTTAATTTTTATTCTTATAATAGCCTTAAGTGTTATTCTAGGTTGATGATTTATTCTTTCTGCACATGGATATTTAAAGATCTAACTTCCTTTCATCCTTGGCTCCCACATTCCCACAGGGCCTCTTTGTCCTCTGTGGTCAGCAAACTATATAGGAAAGATAATGTTGAATGTGCACAGTCACTTCTTCAAAGCTTTGCCGCAGAAGCTACAAGCATTATTTCCACTCACATTTCAATGGCAAGAAGTAATCACATAGCCATCCTTAGAAGCAAGTGGGCTGGGCAATGTGATTGGTACCTAGACAGCCCATTTTTTGCAAAATCTCTCTACTCTGAAAGGAATACACAGTCTGTTAGCCATCTATACACCTAAGACAGAAAGGGGATCTCAATAGGACATCTAAACATCAGAAAATTGTTTGCAAATGAGACTCTGTGTCATCATCACTGTAAGTGTCTAGGGAGTTTATTTTAAAATGCATATTCCTGTAGCTCTTGACTCATGAATCAACATTTAGGAAGTCTGTGGTAGGGTCTACAAATGAGATCACCCTGACACAGCCTAACCAGGCCACTTAATTCAAATCCTTCATCTACCTATAAGTGGGGGCATAGACTATGTCTCGCATGGATACTTATCTTTGAACACAAATACAGTCAAACGTACTGATCATATAAATCCTACTCTGTCTCCAGAAATTTCATTTTAACAAATTTCCCAGATGATTATATTAACTAATTTTTATTGAGCATAGAAGATGTAAGTAGTTTCTAGAAGTGTCATATGAATTACCTTATTTGTTCTGCACAGAAACATTACAAGTTAGCTATTATTAACCAAATTTTATGAATGGGAAAATTGAGGCACCAAAATATTAAATTAAATGAAAAAGTTATACTGGCAGATGGCAGAGATGGGATTTAAACCCAGGTAGTGTGACTCCAAAGCCTGCATCTTTCCTAGCACCCGATATCTACGTAATCCTGAAACACGTTGTCTAAAATACATTGAGTAAAGGATAGCAATGAAGAAGGTTGAGATTGTACAAGATTTTTGTTGAGAATCTCCGTAGTATATAACATGTTCTTTACTTTTCCTCTCTCACTTAAATCATCCAAACAAGCCCTCTAAATCCCAACTCTGTAACTCCTCTTCTGATTGTTTTAAAAGCACATGTTATATCCTAAAACAAACAGATAATCTTTCTCTGAAAATTGTCTTTTTCCAGTGTTATACATCAAAACAAATGGTTACAACTCCCACAGGTATTACAAGCTTGTCATCTGGGAATCATGTTCAACACATTTTTCACCAACTTTCTCCACCATGTCAATCCAACAATAAATTAGTCTAACAATTTATCTCCAAAATCCTCCCTAAAACCATGCATTCTCCATTTCCACTATCAATTCCCAAGTCTACATCACCATCACATTGCTTTGGCAACTGCAAACGATTCCAACTGGGCTCTAACTCTCCCACCTGCCAATCTATTCATTACGTTGTAGCAAAAGTGATCTTTCTAGCATGTAATACCTAAAGCCCTAAATTCTTAATGTTTATTGGCAAACTCTCCATGTGCCGGCCTTGCCTGTTAATCAGTCTTGCCTGTCAACCCTCCATTTGCCAGTCTTCCAATCAGACTATGTTTCTCATCTTTCCAACTTTAAGCCATCTCCTTTGAGGTTAAGATCTTTGTATGCAGGCCTCTCTGCCTACAGTTCTCCCTTGCCCTGGTCTGAATGTTGTTTCCCCCCAAAACTCATATGTTGCAACCTAATCACCAATGTGATAGTATTGGGAGGTGATTAGATCATGAAGACTGTCTCATAAATGGGATCAATGCCCTTATAAAAGAGGCTCCAGATGACTACCTTGACTCTTCTGCCATATTAGGAACACAGAATGCACCATCTGTGAACCAGGAAGGGAACCCTAACCAGAAAATAAAACTGCTAGTGTCTCAGTCTTAGATTTCCTAGCTTCTAGAACTGTGAGAAGCAAGTATCTGTTGTTTACAAGCCACCATCTATGGCATCCTGTTATAGCAGCCACAAGGGATGAAGACACCCTTTAATTCACTCTGGATGGTTACTTAAATACTCCAAATGTCATCATCTATAAAATTGGACTTAAATGCCACCAATTGGGAGTGATTAGTTTAAAAATGAAATAAAATCTGTGGTTGGTATATAAAAGGTTTTCAATGATTTTTTTCCTGATACATTCCAGCTTTTTAAATGCTATTCAACACACATATAAAATATATATCAATTTTCTTGTTTCTCTAATCATGATTTTATTAAATCACTAAGTTAGAAATAACATTTAAATAATTTATTTACCTTTATTCAGAAATGTATTAAAATCACAGTGCATCTTTATCTGAAGGAGGCTCGTAGCAGTTTAAAATTACTGTCAAATTAATACTATCTTTAAGCATTGTATCTTTTCCAAATAAAGGTCCTGAACTCCTATCATTTTCAACACAATTGCTTTGTTATGGAATCATTAATAAAATGTGCACATCTTTGTAGGCCCTGACATGAAAAAAACAAGTTTCAAATAAGTGAACAGGTTAAAAAATATATTAACTAGTGTCTAATTTGAAAGAGCAAATGGCAGCATTCAAATATTTTAAAATGAATTGAACTTTTGTATTAGTATAACAATTGGAAGCATAACCAAATTCTTATTGAGGTAAGATCAATCTTAACCATACACATTGTTAAGAAAATTGGCTTACTGAAGAAACAAAGACATAGTATGTAAGAAATATCCATCTCTGAGTACACCCAACTTGGTAAAGCAAGGAGGTAGAATATTGGAAGAATAGTGTAGACTTGTGAAAAGAGAAAAGGAAGATACTGAAGATATCAAACAACAAAAGTAATGACAACAATTGTGTTATTTATGCTAAGTTTAAAAGATTGGATGTTAGCTGATTTTAGAAAAATCAAAACAAATGATTTTGTTTATGATACTAAGAATTGGAAGAATTGAGTTTTCTTTTTAAATTATCTTCAAGAAATTATAATTATTAAAACTTAGTACTTAATAGTATATTAAATTCCTTTGGGGGAGTCTTTGTAATTCTCAATTGCATCAACTAGGAAGTGTTTAGATGGGTGGAATTATAATTTTAGTGGAGATAACTGTATACAGATGATGGAGACAAAGGAGAGAGCATCAGTCATGATTTCTACAGTACCATGTCTAAGACACAGGGCTTTAGACTGAGATAGATATAGGTTCAATTTCACAACTTACACTTCAAGGCTGTGTGAATTTCACCAATTATGTAATTTTTCTAAGCCTTGATTTCTTCAGCTGGAAAATAAAGATAATGTTACCTATTAATTTGTTTACTTTGAATATCAAATAAGGTTATCATGTAATGTGGCAGAACCAGAATTACTACTGGGGTCCAATGCCAGAACCCCCAATCTTAAAAGGATGATGCTACACCCACCTTTCCAGTCTACCTACATGATTTGAATGCATACAAGTGTGCTTGGCACACAGTAAGTACTCAGTAAAGGTGAGGAGAGGCAGAAATACCATTGAACCCAGCAATCCCATTACTGGGTATATACCTAAATGAATACAAATCATTCTATCATAATCCAGAATAATTTTACATTTTTGGCATTTGATCAAAATTGATCAAGACAAGAAATACCCAACTTTGGTCTAGCATGTCACCTTCAGAGATTGAAAACTGCATGTGAGATCCAGGAGGAAGTCAGATGAGGCTGGGAAAGAAGAAAATAATTGGTGTGAACATCAGCAAGTTACCCATTTCCCGGAGGCACTTGCAGAGGTAATGTGGTGTGTTATAAGCTTCAGTTCTATTTTTTGTCTTTTGATTGCTTTACTCATCCCAAGCAAATGTCAGCCTCTCAAACTAGCACTTCTATAGGGAGTTAAAGTAGTTTGCCCTATGATAAAGGCTTCCAATTCATCTGGTCCTGGGAAGAAGTCTATGGTTTACAAGTCAATCTCACATTTTATACTAATTGAAAAAGTTTTACCCCTACATTTTTGAGAAACTATATTTTATATATGCTAGAGGAGATCATTATTTTAAAAGATTAAAAGAACTTCTGCACAGCAAAAGAAACTATCAATAAACAGACAAACTCCAGAATGGGATAAAATTTTGCAAATTATGCATTAAAGACCTAATATTCAACATCTATAAGGAACTGAAATTTACAAGAGAAAAACAACCCCATTAAAATGTGTGCAAAGGACATGAACAGACACTTCTCAAAAGAAGACATACATGGTGGCCAACAAGCATATAACAAAAAGCTCAACATCACTAATCATTAGAGAAATGCAAATCAAAACTACAATGAAATACCATCTCACACCAGTCAGAATGGTGATTATTAAAAAGTCAAAAATAACAGATTCAGGTGACATTGTGGAGAAAAAGGAATATCTTTACACGTTGGTGGGAGCGTAAATGAGTTCAACTATTGTGGAAGAAAGTGTGGTGATTCCTCAAAGACCTAGAGGCAGAAATATCTTTCAACCCAGCAATCACATTACTGGGTATATACCTAAAGGAAAAGAAATCATTCTATCATAAAAACATATGAACATGGATGTTCATCACAGCACTATTCAAAGTAGCAAAGACATGGAATCAACCTAAATGCCCATCAATGGTAGACTGGATAAAGAAAATGTGGCACATATACACCATGAAATATTATGCAGCCATAAAAAAGCACGACATCATGTCCTTTGCAGAAACATACATGTAGCTGAGGGCCAATATCCTTAGCAAACTTACACAGGAACAGAAAACCAAATACCACATGCTCTCACTTTGAAGTGGAAGCTAAATGACAAGAACAACATGGACACATCCAGGGGAATGACAGACGCCAGGACCTATCAGAGGGTGGAAGGTAGGAAGAGGGAGAGGATCAGAAATAATAACTAATTGGTATTATGCTTAATACCTGGGTGACAAAATAATCTGTACAACAAACCCCCATGACATGAGTTTACCTATATAACAAACCTGCATGTGTACCCATGAACTCAAAATAAAAGTTAAATAAATAATCCTCAGATAAACATTTTTTTAAAGCGACCAAAGTTTAATTAAAAAGTACACATGGGCTATTGTCCATTTGGTTGACTGCTATATTTCCACTATCTGGTACAGTTCGGCACATGCAGAGACATGCCACAAATGTTTGTACAATGAATGAATGAATATATTTGTTTAATGCTGATCATGATAGTGTCTACCTCACATATTTGTCATAAGATGCACTGAGATAATGCACAACACATCTCATGATGTATGGATAAAAAACAAGAGAAGGTCTAATTACACATGAAGGCAAATGCAATGTGCTATGCAGAATAATGTACAATGGGGTCATGTCGTGTGATTTTTTTTTTGCATCAGTTATGACTTAGGGAAACATATCCTCCTTAGCAAATTAGCCTCCTCTCTCTTGTGTCTCATTTCTAGGAACCTCTCGTGGCCGTAAAAAGGGCGAGGCTAGAACTGTGAAGGACATGAACAATGAACATTTTCTTGAAGAGAAAGAAGAGGATGAAGGAAAGGGGAGATTCAAACAGAAATGAGGAAAAGAAATTGCCCCAGGGAGAGAGACTTTGAAAATATCCTGAGACTCTTGCCTGTTCTGTCTTCTTAATAAGTTTATTTGAGCCCCTTTGATTTTTCAAAGACATGAAGGGACCTGCAATGATAGACTGAGGTAGTCTAAACAATTGAGAAATTTTAATCTTCATTTTTACTCAATTAAATTAATTGAGTAAACTGCCCCCCTTGCCAACCTATTAGCACCTGACAATAAAGTTATTAACAGAGGCTTGACAGTTGATTATTCTCCTTGAAGGAAACTAACCTGCTCACATTTCATTTTTAGGTTGAGTGCTGATTAGCCTTTCAATTGAATCTTGACCTTGTAAGCCTGAGCTGTTTAAAGCTGTCTGAAAAGGAGAAGAGTTGGATACGGACCTCTAGAATAATGCATAGGAAAAGAGGAAGGCTGGTTCCATTTTGAGATGAATGTGTGAGGCTGCTATGGGTCGAGCAAGACCAGATACAGAAGAAAATATTGCAACTGGGAAAGTGATGCTGGCAGGAGGCTATCAGCCACTGCAGGCCGGAAACAAACAAAAAAACTGCATCTGGGGAGGCCTGTGAAGATATATGAGTCAAGTGTACACATTACATCCCAACAGGTAACATCTTAAGGAAAATGAGTCCTGTGTCCTCTCAAGGCCAAAGAATGTGGAATATTAATACTGATATTCATTATAAGGTACAGACACATTACTCCCCAGTATGTACTGCTTTCCCTATGTATCGCTGAGAAGGTGTGGGTGGACAGAGTGTGGGTGGCTTGAATATTTAAAGCCAGACAGAGGGCATGGGTAGTGTAAGTGCTATTAACGAAGGCAGGTTTTATTCCAGTTTTATAGAAAAAAAAAAGTACACCATTGAGAAGAAACAAAGGAAATAAGAGACACCAAACTTAAATCTCAACAGAAAAACTCAGTGATTTGAACCATGTGAAAGTTTACTTAGTATCTATGAGCCTCTAATTTATTTTCCCTTACTTTCTAATAGTAATACAAAGCCTTCTGTAGGGAATTTGTAACTACAGAAAATAGAAATAAATGTTAAATAGTCTATAAGCTCACAACATAAAGATGACTCTTATATTTCCTCCTAGTTCTTATTCTATGAGTATATACATGACTATTCCCCCATGGCATGATTCTTTATACATAATCTGGTATTCTAATTTATTCTGAATGATATTACATAACAGATATCTTCACATATAATTAAGATTCTTCAAAACCACAATTTCTAATGGTTGTACAATGATCCATTATATACGTGTAGCATCATATATTTAACTATTTTCATATTTTAAAATAATTACATTGTTTCTTATGTTTCACTATTATATAGCATACCAAGGTAGTCAACTTAAACAGCTTCCATTTCCTTGGGTAAGATGTGAGTTAAAGCTACTCTTTGAAGATTATGATGGTTTCCCATTTCCAAAAATTATTTGATACTCCTCCCACGAATTGGTGGAGACTATGTATCCTTTCTTTAAAATAGGTGGCCCTTTGTGACTGCCTTGATTAATGGAATTTTAGTGGGGGGGGAGTGATTATAATAACTTTTAAGGATATGTGAGCAAAGACCCAGAAGCTCCTTCCAGTGATGGTTAAGAAATCTTCCTCCACCAAATAAGAAGTCAACCCATATTAAGGCTGCCACATGGAAATATCATACAGAGATAACAAAGAGGGGTGAGGGGCGGGGAAAGAGGGAGTGGGGGAGAGGGAGACAGAGGGTGATAGAAAGGGAAAGAGACCCAAGGATCTCCAGAGATTCTACCACTAGCTCTTTGAGTACCAGCCTGGTGCCAGAGATGTGAGTGAAGAAGTCCTTGGGATGAACCTAGTCTCTACATCATTTGCATGAAACCGCAAATCTGACCCCAAGTGAGAACTGACTATAGGAGTCCAGTCAGTCTCCAAATTCATGAATCTACTATGTTGTGGTGTGTTTTTTTCACCCACTTAATAATAGACAGCCAGAACAGATTAATGGGGTACTGTTAAAAAACCTAACATATGTCATAGTAGCTGTGACATTGGATGGTGGGCAGAGTTTAAAAGAGACCTGAAAAGACTGTTAGTGAAAGCCCATTGGCCCCAAATCATATAGGTGGCTTGTCAGCTATAAGGGATTAAAGTAAAGTAAGGATAAAGTTATTGGGAGCTGGATGTAAGGATAGCTTTGTATGTACCAGCAGTAAAATAATCAATACTGCTGCCTGCTTTGATGTAAAAGAAATATAAAATATATATAATGAACCAGTGGATTTGGCTAACAAGATTTCAAGGCAAAACATCAAAAGTAACAATTGGTTTCTTTCTTTTAACTACCTAAGATAAAAATCAAGAGATGGATTAAATAAGGAACTCTTAATTAGAAAATAAAAATGTGCAGGGAACATAAAGGATTGAGGTAGCTCTAGGTCTAAAGACAGTGGAGCACAGTGGCTCATGCCTATAATCCCAGCATGTTGAGAGGCCAAGGTGAGAGGATTGCTTGAGGCCAGGAGTTTGAGACCAGCCTGGGCAACATAGTGTGGTCCCATCTCTACTAAAACATTTAAAAATTAGCTGGGTAGTGTGATACACATGTGGGGACCCAGCTACTTGGAAGGTTTAAGTGGGAGGATCACTTGAGCCTGGGAGATCGAAGCTACCGTGAGCTGTGATTGTACCACTGCACTTCGTCCTAGGTGACAGAGACCCTGTCTAAAATAACGAATAAGTAATTTAAAAAAAATTATTGTTTTCAGTCTTGTAGATAGATGATTCTCAAAGTAAAAGAGGGTCCCAAGTCGAAGATCAAATTCAGGTAGGAGTAAATTTTGTAATTAAGAATTCAGAAATATCTAAGCATTGCCAAATTGACCTTGTCAAAGTACAAAAGACATTCAATCATCAGGGCATCCTCTTTGATCTTCTCATATAAACAAGAAAATTTCAAATCTCAGGGCTTTGTCCCACTGAAGCCTTAGAGAAAGCCCAGGGTAGACAAGTGATTAAATCAACAAGATCTGTGAGCGTGCTTTTGTTCTGATAAAGTGGATTTCAATAATATTCGTAGAAAACACAGACATTTCTTAAGAGAACTATTCTGACAAAAACAGCATTGTTCTTAAAGAAACACACACAATAAAAAATTAAAAGAAGACTTTAGACACCCAAATTAGCATGAAACAGGTCGACAAAAGTCCATAGCTACAAACTCTAGATACTTCTTATTGAAAACAAGGAATAATGCAGAGGACAGGATGAGGAGTCCAGAGAGCTGACTCTGGGGCAGTGGAAAATTATTCCCAAGTTATGCAGCTAATTCCTAATCAAGGACTTGATTGGTCTAATTTCAGAATTATGAAGGAACAGTGATCGCTGTATTTCTTCCCTTTTCAAAATTTCTGAAGTGTGTCTGTAGTGGTTATCTCATGCCAGTTCCACATTGTATTATTGAGCATGGTTGGGGGGACAGTAGCTTGTCTTTAGTTCCCAAGACTTGAGGCTGAGAAGAACAGCACTCAAAATCCTACCCAATGCGTGAGCTTTGAGAAGCTCCCTCTACACCTGCATCTGGTTTATGATTAGATGTTTATGATGATAGATACTACACCTTCAGTCTGATGCTGTAATAGATGACATTTTTTGGTATCTTAGAAAATAGTGAATACATTTTGCATTTGGGAGGAACGTAATGCGTTTGGGAGGAATATAAATAATTTTGGCAAGGGGATAGTCTTTGGTGGTTTTTAAACATCAGTAAACTGTGACACTCTTCCCATCAGAAGGTGGATTCCCTTTAACTTGAATAGCTTTTGGGAATGGCTAGATGAATAGAATGTGGCAAAGGTGATGTCGCATGACTCTGAGGCTAGGTTAGAAAAACCAAATTGCCTCTGCTGGTATTCACTCTAGAATGTTCAACTATCATGTAAAAATTCAGTCTATCCTGAGGCTGCCATGTGCAAAGACAAGTGAGAGGTAAGGGAAGGAGGAGGGGGAGAGGAGAACAGCACCCATCTGTCTGAGTCTTCCTAACGCAGTTGTATCAAAATGACTGAAGAAGGCTTTAATGCGACCCTGGGGTCATTGCCTGACTATAATCTAAAGAGAAATCCTGCACCCAGTTGAGCCTCATTAACCCTCATACTTATGAGCAAAATACATGATTGCTATTATTTTAAGCACCCACGATGGGGAGGTTTGTTATGCAAGAAAAGGAGTTTAATGATACAGTGCTATTTAATACAGAAGACATGACATATGGTGCATATTGCAGTTACTTGACCCCTCTTTTGTGGAGTATAAGCAATTAAGAGTTAGAAACAGTTTCTAGAAACCTTTAATTTGATCCTTCTTCCTTTATATATCACCCTAGACAAAAGTGTGACCATGTCCCTCCAGGTGACCTCTGTAGAAGAATCTACAACGTTTCCTGGAAGTAAAGGTTTCTGGTTGTAAGGTCTCTGTGGATTTATTACTTTTTCATCCACTTAATTTAACATGAATGTACTGAGCTCCTGCTACATATTCAGGATTATGCTTGATTGATGGTAAGATAAATATAGTGTTCACTTTCAAGGAAGTTTTGGAAATTATATGGCCAGTGCAAGAGCTGCCTCTCCTTAGTACTTCACCTAATTTACGTTTCTAGAGCCACTGTCACCTTTAACAACCTCCTTTTCTCTACTTGTGAGTGTGTATACCTTTGAATGTGTGAATATACTGCGAAATAGAAAGTGAAACATTCATTGAGTTTTCTAATAGTCCCTGTGTTAAGGAGGTTGTATGATTATCTCATTTTAATTATGTCCACAACCCTATGAGTAAGGTATTATTTTCATCCCTATTTATAGACAGTAAAATGAGTGAGGCCCCAAATGGTTAAATAAATGCCCAAGATCATGCAACTCTTACAAGTCAGATTTGGGCATTAAACCTGAGTCAGACTGACTCCAATGCTTACGTTTCTGATAAGAGACTGGAATCAATCTCTCTCAACCTCATTTTGCTCATGTGTGTAATAGAACTAATAACAATAAGATCTTCACTGGATTTCTACAAAGTCTTGCAGTTTAGTGGAGGCAGACAGACCTCAGTTTAATCCTCACACCTACTACTTACCACCTATCAAACGTTAGCAAATTTAATATCCTTAAATCTCCATATCATTGTTAGTACGGTAAATAGAACAATGTCACCTTTATTAGTGGTTACTGTCATGACTTAATGAGGAAATGGAAGCACACTTATCTTGGGATCCGACACATGGTATGTTTTAATAAGTTGTGGTGGTGGTAATGTTCTTGATATTCATCCATCTGGTCTAACTATTCACTTATCTGTGCAATTTATTCCTGGGTTATTATATTTGTTGACTCCATTAACATGTATCTAGAGTCCGCACCACTGTGGAAACTGTGAAATACTACACAGCCATAAAAAAGAATGAGATAATGTCCTTTGCAGGAACATGAACGGATCTGGAGGCCAATATCCTTTGCAAACTAACACAGGAACAGAAAACCAAATACTGCTTGTACTTTCTTACAAGTGGGAGCTAAATGATGAGATTACATGGACACATAAAGGTGAACAACAGATACTGGGGCTTATCAGAGGGTGGAGGATGGGAGGAGGGACTCAGGAAAAATAATTAATTGGAACTAGGCTTAATACCTGGGTGATGAAATAATCTGTACAACAAATTTCCAAGATGCAAGTTTATCTATGTAACAAACCTGCATACGTACTCATGAATTTAAATAAGAGTTAAAAAACAGAGTCTGCTCTGCTGCAGATTTTGAGAGCCAAATATTTCTAAATGGCACTTCCTTTGCCAAACAATATATGAAGCTGAAGCTTTCAGCAGAAAACAGGCAGGGGATGCTAGTAAGAAGATCAAATGCTGTGCCCTAATAATTGGAGCATATACTTCAAGTATCCTGCCCCTCCCCCTCCCCCTCCAGCACCTCTATGACTCTCCCAGTCAACAAATTATGCCATTCTATCCCAAGAAAGGCATCTTCTTAGGTCTCTTTTATTTTGCCCTGGGAGGGCAAGGGTGTCACAATGTGACAGCCTCCATCATGAAAAGCTTCTCCACCCAGGTTCCCAGAATTCCCTTTCCCATACTTCAGAAAAGTAAGGTCTTGACGGCTAGAAATAAAATAAACCAATGACAGGATAAAGTGCTCCTCTCCCTGACAGTAAACAGACAGCAATATAAGCAAGTCTTTAATCACTGTGTCAGGCATTCCTCCTGGAAACTTCATTCTCTCCTTCTTGAAAAGAGTAAGACAGACACGTGAATTTTCTATGGTCCATCTGCCAGCACTTGGGGAAATGTGGGGCCAGGTGACTGGATGAGGACCTATGAAGAAATGAAAAGAATATAGGGAGATCTAATTCCTCTTACCACAGGGCTTAAATGGCCGGGAAATTGACCTCAGGCTCACTTGCTATTAACTATGTCATTCTGGCAGCCCCTGACATCTCCCATTTGAATAGCAGGAAAGAGCAGGCTAGGAAAATGTCCTTTAGGGAGCTGTACTCTGTAACGAAGTTCTGATAAATGAAAAGGCCAGAATACTACAAATTTCCTGGTTGACAATTTTTGCTTAAAATATTTTTTAAGGTTCATGAGTTTGGGCCTAGTGATTAGAAACTTCTGTTTTCTCTTGAAAAGTAGAAATGATAATCATGCCTATTTATTGTGCTGCTTGAGGCCAGGTGTGTACAAATCTTGGCATAGAGCTTGATTGGCAATAATTCATACATGTTAGATAATAATACAATCAAACATTTCTCAACGATTATGAAGCAAGTTCTATTTTCAAGACATGGGCATAGGCACTGTGAGAAATGACAAGCATCTGCTTCCCAGAAACATCCATGGTATTGGGAGTGAGGGTCAACTAGAAAAATACCAAACAACAGAAAATGTGCCAAACCAGGCAGGCTTTGGTACAATTCTGGCATGAAGTCACATTTTAAGAAATCTCAGGATGGCAAACATACATAATTGCAATATTTATTCTCTTTGAAGTCTATTTACGTGTACTAAATGGTGATCCCATTTACAGCCCTCAGCAAATCTTAAATTCTCTCTCACTCAATCTCTCTCACTCATGCATGGCAATGAGGCTTCAAAATCTTTCTCTCCTTTCCTCTCTTCTTAAATCTCCTTAAAAATACAAAAAAAAAAACCTTTTTCTAAATCACCCTTAAGCTCAAACAAGCTTTTATGTTATTTTGCGCCCCACCACCGCCCCCAACCCACCACCATTTCTGCCTTGGTTATTTTCATTCACATCAACTTAAGCTTGTTGCTACTTTAAAATTTTCTAAGCATCTTTACTAAGATTCTATGCCCTAAAGAAAGACCCAAGAGTTAACATGGAAATCCACAATGAGTCCTCCTGAAAAGTCAGCGGGGAAGAGATTCAATTGCAAACATTTATGAAATTATATATTTTATCCTTGTTACAGCTGTAAAGACATTTTAGCACTAATACATTCCTTAAAAGTTCTAAAACAAAATGCCATGTGTTGGGATAGTGTTAAAGCAGCTCTGTTGTTTTAAGATGGAGTGAAAGATATAAGGTTAAATATTTGAACCAATTAAAAGAAGAAAGAGAGGATGAAGAGTGGTCCCTGTCAAAAAAGGCAAGGTTTCTTACTTCCAAAGCAAAGGACATTTGGACTGATTAAAATATGTTCTTTTTCAGATACCTTCAGAGACCACCCCATCCCAGACATGTTATTAGGATGAGGAACTTTAGTTCACTATTCATTTTATTATTGTATATTATAATATAGAAAACAGTATTAGGAATTCGTTGGAAATTTTGAAGACTCAGTGGTGTGTTTCTATATGATATTATCTAGCTTTGAGAATTTGTGGTAATGTTCCTTCAGCTACCACATCTGTTATTTCAACAGACAGAATTTAACATACAGATGAGTTAACTAGGTATAAAGTTACAAACAGGTAACCAAACATTTTAAAAGAAAAAAGACACTCCGGTATAATAAAGTTAGTGAATAAGGAAACACTTTCGCTTTTAGAGATAAAAGAAAAAAAAAGGAAACTGAGTTTAATTTGGAATTATTAAAATTTTGAAATATAAAAAAGAGGTAAAACTCAGCCCTCTAGAGACAGTAAACATTATGGGACAAGGACCCAAACTTCAGAGGAGAGGCCGCTTGCTGGCCAGTGCTGGTGTCACTGAATTCAGAGGATCACAGAACCTGGGACCCAGACTTCTAAAGATGGGTTGCTGGGCAACTGGTGCTGGTGTCCGTCTGGGAGTATGTGGAGTGCAGTGTGAGAGGATGGCGTGGAAATTACAAAGAAACTGATTATGTTAAGTGCTGGGAAAAGTACAAACTGGATTCAGCTGCTGCTGCAGCAGCAAAGAAGCATTTCTGGGGTGATGCTTTTGGAAACCACAAATAGAAGGCAACCTGCAAAGCACCTCCTGTTTGGACAGATTCCAACATCCAGTCACCCCTGCTCATTCTGTTTGTTTACCAAAACCAATACATTTCCTCACTGTGGGCTTACCCTCATCCAACTAAGCTTCTGTGGCATGTTATCATCAGAGTCCTGCCTAAAAGACAGAAGATCCCAGTATTGATGTTTGTGTGTTTACATCTTCTCATCTCTTTGATTTCAGTTCAGGTGTTACCTCCCCAGCAGTCTTCCCTGATTATCATATCTAATGTCCACAGTTAATCACTGCTGCACATGCACACTTGTTTTATTGAATGCATAGCCCTGAAGCCATATGTGGTGATCACATTTGCACTTTTGCTATCCGTATCCCCCATGGAATGAGAGTACTCTGAGGAAAATACCCTTGTCCATCTTGCTCTCTCCAAATCCGCAGTGCTTACGAAGAAGGCTGCACAACTCAAGCTCTCGACAAACATCTGTGGAATGAGACTAGCAAGAGAAGCTGGAAGCAGATGTCAGTAGGTGCAGAGTCTGGACTTTATTCAGATAAGTCAGAACTGGACATAAATTGTCAGAGCTGTGTGTTGCTAGGGAATTCATCTGGTATGAAGGAGGCAGACGGTAGCCAGGCACAAGGGGCAGGAAGAGCAGCTTAGTAGCACATCCAAGCACTAGGTAATGTTTATTTGATTGAGTGAACGATCTGAGTCTCTGAGATTTCTCTCCAGATGATACTTCACAGCAAAAGAATGACAAATGGTTTGTGACTCTTCCTTTCCTTTTATCTCTCTGAACAGGCTGTTCTCCCAGACTTTCAACTTTCGCCAGATACTGATTTGTAACCACACATGAATAGTGTCTTACACATGAATCTGTAACAGCTATCTTCCCCCTAGGTAGCAGCTTTGAAAAGAAGACAGTAGCAATGGCTGCTCCATCAGATAATGAAAGCAGAGTGAATCTGAAAGTTCTAGGGCAGAGCCTGGATCTTGCAGGCTGCCCCACTCCAGGGATCCTGAGTCTGAGCCAGAGCAGGCCACTTTCATCTCCTGCCACCAGACTTATTTATACTCCAGAATATTCTAGTCCAGAATGAACTATGCCCATTTAGCCTTTTATTCGTTTGTTGTTTTACATACGTCCATATTTGATAAAGGTGGGATCACATTATATGTAGTACTTGGGACTTGTTATTTTTCTCTTAACCTTAGGTTTTAACTTACTTAAATTGAAATCTTTAACACTAGTTCATTAATTTTCATCACTATATGGTTTTTCCCTTGAGTGTATACACTATCAATTATTTAGCTATCATCTTGCTGAGGAACATTTAAGATAATTATAATTATTTTGGGTTTTACATGCAATTTTACTTTGGACATTTTTCCAAATAATTCCTGTGCAAATATAATCTAGGATATATATATACGCAGTCACGGTTGCATATATCTCAGATGTACAACCCTCATTGTCTTCTATGGGGTACACACTTGATACTGTATGTGTGTGTCTGTGTCTGTGTATATCCTAGAGAAATCATATCTATTTTATACATAAATTATACATGTAGGGTATATCCATACATGAAAACAAATATATATACAGACTCATCCTTCCACAAGGGATTGGTTCCAGTACTCCATGTGAATACCAAAATTCAGGGATGCTCAAGTCCCTGATGTAAAATGGCATAGTATTTGTGTAAACCTATACGCACTCTCCTGTATACTTTAAACCACCTCTAGATTACTTATAATATCTGACACAATGTAATGTTATGTAAATAGTTGTTACACTGTATTTTTATATTATTTTTATTGTACTTTTAAAAGTATTTTTATCCATAGTTGGTTGAATCTATGAATGCAAAATACACAGAGGGCCAATTTTACACACATACATATATATATATATATATATATATATATATATATTTACATAAATATATATAATTGCTTGTTCAAAGAAATATAATTATTTCTATTCAACTTTACAAAATATTTCCAACTTGAAATCTAAATGATTTTACCAATTCACACTCCTCCTATCGGTCTATAAGCATTCTAATTTTCAACATCTTTGCCAGCTACTCAGAATTTTGCAAATACTCTAAGTACAGAATGATACTTCACTGATATTTTAATTTACATAACCCTGCGAGTTGGAGAGGTGAGCAGTTTTTCATATCTTCATTGACCATTTGTGTGTCCTCCTTTCTAAATGGCATTTTCATATGTCATCCCCCTTTGTTAACTTATCTTTTTCACATGATTTGTGAATTCTTTTTATAATTCTTTGCCAGTTTTATTCATTATAATTACCCTATGTCTGTGATTTGTATTTGTACAAACCTTTTTTTTAATCTTTAAAAAGATTAAACATTATATTTTATGGTTTGTAATTTTTCTGTCTGGTATAAAAAAGTCTTTCTCCATCCTAATATCATAAATGGAGTCTATTATACCATCTATTTAAAGTGTTAAATTATGGTTTATACTCATAGAACTTTAATTCATCTGGAATTTAATTTTTATTTGCCTTTTTCTGCCTCTTCTCAGGAGCTCCATTCTCAAGTACTTGCATCTGCTACTGCCCTTATCTAAACCCTGATTTCTTTCTAGTTCCATTGTGGGAACTTCCCTGACTGCTCCTGCCCTTGCGGACTTTCTCCTTCCTAGATAGCTAAAGCATCAGCCATTGTATTTGTACTGAATTATTGCTTAATCAAAGGCTGTAAACCAATAGACTGCCAGTGCCAAGAAGGTAACCCAAATGGGTGCAATGGAGCTGAATTACAACAATAAAAAGTATACAAAGTGTGGAATATGGGCCCTGAGTTGCAAACCATCTGAAATTCTATAAATATAAATATCCTTAGGAATCTGTATTTTTATCTAAAAACTTGATTTGTATATGAAAAAAGTACTTCTACTAGTTTTTAAAGCAATAATAGGCCAGAAAAAAATGTATTTACATTCTTCATCTCTTTGGCCTTCAGTCTGTTCCCTTTGATTTATCTTTGTTTAGTTATCCCATTATTTCTAATCACTACTTGCCTCCTAAATAAAAACTTATGCCATTTGAATAAAGAGACTCTCATTAGTATCTATCACAGATCCTATCTCAGGGAAAAATCACAACATTAATTATATATATGTTATATTCAGGACATATTATATATATTTTATATATATTATATATATAACAGATCTTAGACATTACTGCCATGTATATAATTATATGTAATATATATATATTTATATGTTACATATAATTTTACATATACATATACATATTTTTATATATAAAAAATATATATTGTATATAATTATTTATATAATTATTTATATAATTATATATAAATAATATAATTATGTATAATTATTATAAATAATCTATTATATATATAATATTTTGTAAAAATATTTTTTACAAATAGGATGTTACTGTTTTAAAAGTACGTGATTCTATTTTATAGCTGAGACCTGAAAAACTGACCTTGTTTTCTGAAGGGTCTTTGTAATAGTAGCACAGAGTAATTTAGGAGCATCTGGACTAGGTAGAAGTTTCTTAATCTCTGCCTTTGTTACACAGAAACTCTCAGGCACATATACATGGTTCAAAGATAGTTTCACTGACACAGTCATGCAAACATGCTTGGACACCTATGTATATAGTGCCAGAAATAACTTCAGAAACACAGTCCTATTCCAAGGTATTCTCTAGCATAGGCACAGAAAATAAATACATTCACAACATAGGCACATAGACATACACACTCATGCATATACATATATATAGACACAGGTATAGATATAAGCATACAGAGATATACGACACGTAAAAAGACAGACATAGAAACAGATGAACATAATGAGGCTTAGTTGTGTAGACATAGCCCTAAGCACACAGATACACCCACAATAAAGACATTCAAGGGCTAACACATACAGAAATATCCACACCAAGACATAGCAGTTATACATATCTCAGATATTAACTCCCCCAAGACATAGAGGCACTAGATACCAAGCCATAAACTGACATGAATAGATGCACATATACTCAAAAACTGACCTTAGAAATTTTTAGCTTTTTGTTGTGTGCAGGGTATTGAAATGTTATTGAAAATTATTTGCTGCCTCTCTCTGGGTATGACTTGGCCCAGCTCAGTGCAGCCTCTGTGATCTCTCACTGAGATGGGTATTGAGGAAAGCAAGATGGCAACGGTAGCCTCAAGGCAGGAAACCACTCAACATTTTAATGAGAAAGGCAACTTTACTGAAAATTTCCCACTCTCTGACCTGGGATAGGGTGCTGACAGACATTTGAATAGCACAGCAAAGGAGTCTTAAAATGATAATTAAAAAATAATATTTCAATGACATCATACATTTATCAAGTGCATTCCTACTGTCAATCTCATTGTATTATACCTTCACCTATAGAGAGCTTTACAGGTTTGATTTTAATCTCATTTAATCATGTGAACAACTCAATTAAATTGGTAGATTTCTTACCCCCATTTTACAATGAGATTGGAATTGACATTCTGATTATTCTTACTTTACAGAAGAAAAAACAGGTCTAAAAGACAATTAAGTACCCCATTCAAGGGTACCCCAGGACAAACCAAATTCTTAGTTCAGGGTCAACTTCACTGTGACAATGAGTTGTATGGGAACTTGGCCAGGTGTAAAAGTGAGTGATTTAACTTAGATATGAAGTACCCAGCTCTGGAAATTAAACAGTAATATGCATGCCTCAAATAAACTTAGAACCAAGTGTGCATTCTCTAGAATACAGTGAGGGAGTTAATATCTGAGATATGTATAACTGCTCTCCATAGCACTCAGGCTGATGTCATTTTAATAGATCTTAGACACTACTGCCTTCTCATCTGTTGGGTGTTGAGAAGATCTGGATTTTGGGAGGAGGCGTCTGTTCATTTGCCATTTTCTCTGAATATGGGTCTGGATAATAAAACTGGATGGAAAGGCATTTGGTCACATTGACATGTGGAATTATCTTTTAATCCTTTCCTCTATATTGGACTGTATAGAGAGCTGTGTGCTCAAAGGTGGGAGTTATAAGGATCTCCTGTCAATCAACATGAAACTGGATTTACTGAGCAGTTATCTTGTGATTTTTATATAAAATTTTTCTTATAAAAATTTAATTATTACATCTTTTCTGAGATGAGGCCCAGACATCAGTAACTTTGAAAAACCCTCCTGTTGATTATAATATAAAGCCAGGCTTTGGAATTAGTATACTGGTGAAAATGCTGAAACTCTTCATAGAAAGCTTCAATGTGCTTTGATTATATCTGACTTTGCTTATATCACAGTGGGGAAAGAAAGAGTATTCAAATAACTTATCTATGTAGAAAACATCTCCCTCCATCACTTTCCTGATGAGGAAGTAAGTGCCCTATCAGACTGGAGCCTGCGAGATAATAGCCCCAGATTAACCAACAGAAACCACTGAGGAGAAACTTTTTCCTCAGCCCACCTCTCTTTCGGCCAGCACTTGTTTGCTGTTATGTATACCTCAGTATAACTAAGAAGAAAAATTGATTTCTTAATTTACATATAAACTCTCCATAGCCACTGTGGGCCTTTGGCAAACAAAAAGAGGATTAGTGTAATAAAACAAGTACTACATAAAAATTTAAATGCATGTTTTGAGATGTCCTTTACATAGCAATGAAAATAGGAAGGAAAATAAACGCATCAGAATTGATAGACTTGAAGAATGATAATCGAAGGATAGGAGAGACACAGTGATATGGTTTTGGTGTGTTCTACCCAAACCTCATCTTGAATTGTAGTTCCCATAATCCCCCTGTTGAGGTAGAGATCCAGTGGGAGATAATTGAATCATGGGGGTGGTTAACCCCATGTTGGGGTTCTCATGATAGTGAGTGAGTTCTCACGAGATCTGATGGTTCTATAAGGGCCTTTTTCACCCACTTCACTCTGCACTTCTTAATGTCGCCATGTGAAGAAGGATGTGTTTGCTCCCCCTTCTGTCATAATTTAAGTTTCCTGAGGCCTCCCCAGCCATGATGAACTGTGAGTCAATTAAACCTCTTTCCTTTATAAATTACCCAGTCAGGCAGTTCTTTATTAGCAGTGTGAGAACAGACTAATACAGAAAGGTTGCAATAATTGGGAAGAAAAAATATAAAGCTGCAGATATTTAACCTTGGGAGACAGGTCTCTTTTTTAATCCTAGAAAACACCTTTGCATAAGCTAAAGGCCCCTCAAACCTTCAAAATCCAGCCCCATTTGCCTCCTCAGCAGACACCTTTTTTTTTCCAGTAAATATGCTAGAAGCTCAGATGGAGAGGGGCAGCCTGCCTGGTATCCACCTAGCCCTATCCTCTCCTCAAACTCTCATACTTGGGGACCTCTCTGTGGGACTCATAATTTGGACTCTGTCACCCATGAACATAAAATCAGGTGAATAAACAGACTCTTGATTAAGGAAGAAGAAAGCCAGGTTTAAAAACACTCCTCAGTTTCATTACTGTATTTATCTGTAAGAAACATAGTAAGATGCTGAATAAACATTTCCGGAATAAAGAAATGCATTATGTACTGTTTAACAACCTGTCAGAACTGAATGGGCCACTCAAAGAAACTCTCAACTAAAGTCAACAAGAGAGTCAAAAGGGAGCTCAATAACATCAGCATAGTTATCCCCAAAGAGATATACCTTGGGAAAAAAATATCCTTGAAAAAGCAAAAGGAAGACATTATTTTTATGATTTTCTTAATTGATACCCTTAACTACCTAATGGACAGAAATATCCATCAGATCAATTTCATTGATGAGAAAAACAAAGTCCAAGAAGTTAAATAGAATTAAGGTCCAGTGATATGTAAGTAGCAAAGCCTGAATTCCAGTTCAAATCACACGACTCTAGAGGCCCATGTGCTTAACAGATACACCACCCATTCTCCATCCACCATTGACAAGATAATAGAGCAACTGAAAAAGTATAGATGAGTCCCATGTCAAGTTTTCTCTTATGATGTGCCTCCATGTTACATCATACCCTAAGCTACTGGGGTATAACAGGATGCTTTTTGATCCCCAAAAAATTGAGGAATGCTTTATTCAGGAAGGTGTGCAGTTGTCTTACTTTGGAGAATTTTCAAAGAAGAAAGATGGGTCAGGCACAGTGGCTCACGCCTGTAATCCCAGCACTTTGGGAGGCTGAGGCGGGTGGATCACTTGAGGTCAAGAATTCAAGACCAGCCTGGCCAACATGACAAAACCCCATCTCCACTAAAAATACAAAAATTAGCCGGGCATGGTGGCATGCACCTGTAATTCCAGTTACTCAGGAGACTGAGGCAGGAGAATAGCTTGAACCCAGGAGGTGGAGGTTGCAGTGAGCCGAGATCCTACCACTGCACTCCAGCCTGGGTGACAGAGCAAGACTTTGACTCAAATAAATAAATAAATAAAGTTAAGTTGGCAAAGCCCCCTGGAGGTGGTGCAGTCCAGACCTCTCATATAATTTTGAGGAAACCAGTTTGCAGTGATATAAAGTTATTTATCTCTGGTAACAGAGCTTATCAATGATGGAATCAAAACTAAAGAGTATTCTCCTTTATCTTTTACTCTTTTTAATATATCATGCTGCTTTACTTCCATCTAGAACGTCCTGACAAACACAGACTTATTAACTTTGTGTCTTAATAGATACAGACTTGTTGACCCCATTAACCTTTTCCTGGACTATTCAGCCCTGGTACATTCTGCTTCCCTGATCCACATTAAATTTATCAATACAACATCAAAATAATTTTCTCCCTCTCTGAGAAATAATAAGGATTCTTCTTTCCCTTTTCTCTGGATGCCATAACTTTGTAACATGTGGCAAATGCTTCTAAGTATTATTGTGCAAGCAAATCCAGCCATTAAAACATAAACTGAAATTACTCTACAACATTACTTTGGCTGCTAACTTGGAACAATTCCTGTGGGGTCTGTGTGTGTGTGTGCGTGTGTGTGTGTGTGTGTGTGTGTAAGGAGGCAGGGTGAATCAATGGCAGGTGCCCACATTTTTTATTAAGTCAAATCTCTTTATAAGAGTTGGGAAGAAAATGAAGCAAAAAAGATTAATAAATAAGATTATAAATAAAAAAATTAGGAATATATTTAACCAAAGAAGTAAAAGATCTCTACAAGGAAAACTATAAAACATTCATGAAAGAAATTGAAGAGGACATAAACACACACACAAATAGAAAGATATCTCATGCTCATGGATTGGAAGATTAATTTTGTTAAAGTGTCTATATCACCCAAAGCGATCTATAGATTCAGTGTGATCTTTATCAAAGTACTAATGTGATTCTTCACAAAAATTGAAAAAAAATTACAAAATTTATATGGAACCACAAAAGACGTCAAATAACCAAAGCAACCCTCAGCAGAAAGAACCCAAATTTGTAGAAGTTCATGCAATATTTGGTCATTTAAGTAAGGTCATCATTGGAAGTTAGTAACAGTAACAATCTGATAAGTTGATTGTGCTCATAGGCATTCAGCTTTTTATCTGACCTGCAGTCTTTCTTCTTACTCCACATACACCCTCCCCTCACCACCACCGCCATGTGTATTTCTCCTTGCGACACTGTGAAACCAAAATTATAGACTGAGACTTAATGTTCAAAAAAAATTAGCCTTTAGAAGTAACAGTTCAGGATTCCAGACATGCAGATGAAGGAAAGCAACTGCCAGGCTTTACTTTGGCAGTGATTTAAGGGGTGCTTAGAAGTAAGTAATTGTTTACACCGCCTGAAGAAATCAAATTGACAATATTTGAATACTTTGACTCCCTACACCCAGAACTGGACATTTATTCTAAATAAATGAATCAAATGTTGATGTCTGCTATTGTTTAGCCATTTTCTATGATTTTTTAGAAATGAAAAATTTATAAATAACCAAAAATAAACGTATGATGAATTTTCTGGTAAGGATATTTTATTAGAAAGATTTTAACTGCCAAGACATTTGAAAGCCACTAGAATAGCCTAAAAAGTAAATAATTCAAATTCTAAATTTGTTGGTGATTTGAGATTGTTATTCATCTGTGACAAACTTATCCTGACCTTTAAAAATTTTCTGTTGTTTCATGTGGAACTTTTTAAAGTTAAAACAAAGTTTCTCTCATTAAATATAAGCAAAGGTATCCAAATGCCAAATTGGATTATAGACTATTAAACAAGAATATTGAAATAAACTGTAATGTAATTATTCAATATTAACACATTCCATATGTAGATTTTTTCTTTTTTAAAAAAATCAATAAACCAATATTTTATATTTTACTTTTTTTACTGCCACGATTTCATATGTGAAGTTCAATTTTTAAAAAATCACTCTCTGCATTTATTTTTGGTCATTATTCTTATTGCTCATTGCACTTATTAAAATAATTTTTTCACATAAAAGAAGGGGCTGTTAAAAAAATACTGATCCACTCTGTTGTCAAAAACCTTAGATGCATCACTGAATTAAGTAGTTAGAGGACCAGATGAAATTCACCCATGGTTCTACTTCTATTCTTCCAGCTTCTCAAACCCTGAGAGCATGTATGGTCATTCCAAGTTAATGTATACTGAATGAAAAATGCTATCTTGTGCCACGTTGAGGATTTGGTATATGAGTGTTAGCTAATTTTAATACAAGATGATAAGGGATGCTTTAAGCCACCATACACAAAATGTCCATAAGTTAAGAAAATCTAAGTAGTCTGCAGTTGCTTATCAGCATGTCTCAGTTTTGTACTTTCTTACTCCCGAGATATATGTAATTATGTAGTTATTTCTTTAAAACCTGGGGAAACTACAACCCAGTTCCTGAAAGCCTTCTTGCCAGCAAGTTGCCCAGCTGTTGGGGAAGTGAGTATATCAGCAAAGAAAAAAGGGCAAGCCTCAATCAATTCAGTGGATATGACCCTCATCGTCTCTGGGCAAGCTTACTATTTGCATCAGAATGCATAAGGGATACCTACAATCTGACCCGGCAGTAACTACAATTGGAAAGTGAATATCGTCTTTAATTAGCTGTACATGTGTAATTTGTAATTAGCTGTACATGTGTAATTTGTAATCACATTTTTTGACCATTTCTTTTTAGAAGGTAGAACAAAGACCTACATCAAACACCTTGAGGAATGTGGAGGAAACTCTTAGAAAACCTCCTGTTTGACCAATCTATGAAAAGGGAAAAAAGCCAAAGCAAACCAAACTCAACACTTTTGAAAATATTCAAAGAAAGGTCTTTGTTTCTTTGGAATACTTTCAATCTGAGGAGCAGAAATTACAGATACAAATAAGAGAGAAGCAGCAACAATTAATAATAAAAAATTAAAGTAGATATCAGTCAAGGTGTTTTCAGCTGCAGGTAAAAGGAAAGCTGATGGACAACTGCTTAAACCTAAGGACATTGACCATTTATGCAGTAGGTCATCGGGGGGAAAGTGGTACCAAATTCGGTTAGTACCTCAACAATATAATCAGAGCCCATAATCTTTTACCATTCTATTTGGCTTTTTCCTACCATCTTTAAATGTCACTTCTCCCAGTGTCAAAGATATTCAAAGCAAGAAGGGGAAAGAGATGGAATGTAAGAACTCTCCTTTCACACGTGACTTCTAACAGTAATCACAATGTTTCCCAGAATCCACCTAACAGATATCTCATTTCTCTTTGTCCAGAATTGGGTCACTTGGAGAACCCCAACTTTGCAAAAGAAGCTGGGAAATTAAATATTGTCAAAAGGTAACAGAATTATAACCACATTCCTTAGAAAATGCAAGTCTGTTAGCAAAGAAGTTGTGGAAAGAAGCAAGGAATGACTATGCGGTAGTTGACTATCCTTGATTTGTTTGAAAACTATCTCTGATCCATGGAGATGAAAGTTGATGTCATCCTCAAACGTTGATGACTGGTTCCTCATCTAACTTATAATTTGAATAAAAAACAAGAAAAAAGATACCTAAACAAGCTATTTTCAGTGGATTTTATTGAACAATCAGCCTGCAAGATGGCCCAGAAAAAAAAAATGTAGTGATTTTTAATTCACATTATCATATTAAATGCTCTGGTAATCTTGCAGTAAATCTATTAAAACAATAACAATTCTTAAAACAGTGCTTCTCAAATGCATTTATTTTATTTATAATTTATTTAAATAATCTGTTGTTTTATGTGACATCCATGGAACTCATTCTAGAGTACATTCCTCTTTTCATTGTTATCTCAGACTGTACACATATTTTTGCTTGGGAATTTGGTATTTTCTGAGGAAAGATCATCTAATATTATTGATACCCCAATTAACAGTTCACAGTGATGTCTATCAAAAGTGTTTGAGATATTTAATTTTCTTTCTTTCTGAGCAGGCAAAGCACAAACCTAGAATGAGTAAACAATCATAACTCTTATTTAACAAAGATCTGACAGAAGCATGAGTTTAACCAGGCAAAGGCAAGGCTGAGTACAAAGTTACTGGAAACTAGAATTATCATGTGGTACAAGTAAATACTGTTTGACAGAAAATAATCACTATTTGCTGATAGAGGCATGACAAAAACTGAGGACAGTCAATTCACTTGTTAATTTCAGTGAATGGCTTCATGTGGCATTTCTCTTTCTTCAAATACCTATTCTGAAAATGGTTTCCAAGAAAATAAAGCAAAAAGTCATGGAAATAGACAAGTTTTAAAATTACAACCTTTCCTACCTCCACACACCATTTTCACCTTCCTCGATTCTCACTATTCACTATACTAGAGTTGTCAATTCGTAGGTAAGTTTGAATTTAAAAACCATGGATGGGCTCTCATGTGTTCCTAAGGCTCATTAATATTATTTCCAACATCCGTGGCTTCCAGGCTGATGGACAACACAAAATAAGTTCTCACTTGAATAGACTAACTCCATTTTCCAAAGGAAATTTCTCACTACTATCACTGGCTGGCTCAGGAGACAGTAAGATCAGATTTTATGCATACCATAAGATCACTCCAGAATCTTTCAACACAACCCTCATGCAGAATCCCTTGCACAAGGCAATGTCTCTCTGGGGGACACAGTTTTAGTTATTCCCCATACACTTCCAATGTGATACAGACTCAGAGGCCACAACTCTTCATTATGACTTAAATTTTTCTTCCTGCTAATATAAATCCACTTTCTTTAGCTGTCAAAATGTCTATGTTCCATGACCTAGCAGCGTTTTACTGCATTCATTATAGCAAATGGGCTAGATAGGAATTTTAGGACTTGGACCTTATAAATATAAATACATACCCACATGTCTGGTTCCTGCAGAGACTTCTAATTCCAAGTGATTCATCATAAATGCTTTTTTCTCCTTTATATTCCATGGTTGTGTTCCTCATCATGGTACTGTCAGGGTTCTCGAGGTACAAAACCAATAGGATATATATATATATATATATATGAAAGGGAGTTTATTAGGGAGAGTTGGCTCACATGATCACAAGGTAAAGTCCCACCATGGGCCATCTGCAAGCTGAAGAAGAAAAAAGCCAGTAGTGGCTCAGTCCGAGTCCAAAAGCCTCAAAAGCAGGAAAGCTGACAGTGCAGCCTTCAGTCTGCGGCCAAAGGCCCAAGAACCCTCGCAAACCACTGAGGTAAGTCCAAGAGTCCCAAGGCCAAAGAACTTCAAGTCTGATATCCAAGGGTAAGAGAAAGGGGAGGAAGCATACAGCATGGGATAAAGATGAAAGCCAGAAGACTGAGCAAGCCAGCTTATCCCACCTCCTTTGGCCTGCTTTGTTCTAGCCGCGCTGGCAGGTGATTGGATGATACCCACCCACACTGAGGGTGGGTCTTCCTCTCCCAGTCCACTGACTCAAATGTCAAGCTCCTCTGGCAGCACCCTCACAGACACACCCAGAAACAATACTTTACCAGCTATCTAAGCATTCTTCATTCCAATCAAGTTGACACCTAATATTAAATATCACACATCCACCCCCTGTCAACTTGGCACCCATACACATCTCCTGAAATCAGTCTCCAAATAAAGACAACAATATGGTCATAATTACATCTATCATAAGGCAGCTGTCCTTCATATAACCAGAAGCACACTAATCCTTAACTTAAATGTTATTACATAAAGTTAATGACATTTAAATGCTGATATGAAGCCAATAAACCCTATGTTACATGATAAAGGAAAAAGAAAAGCAATAAAATGAAGGTATTTTCTTAGTGCAGGTGTATACATGCACAAACATATTCTTAACAAAATAAGGAGGAAATACTCATGACAATTACAATCTTCATTTCTACAACTGGCCAGTGGTTGTAGCTGTTATTGATGACTACCTGCTTCTACTACCCATTCTGTATTCCCTTTGCCTTCAGCAAGCACCTCAGCAGATCATGATTTTTTTCCTGGTGGAGTGACCCAAGCTCATTACTTAAGGGACTGAGTCATTTGGAGCCCTGTCTAGATTGGGCTGTTATAATTTCCCATTGACCTTAATCACAGGGCATGTTAATACTACAAGACACCCTAATGGATCTCCTGTATTCCACACATACTCTTCTTTACCTCTATTGTGGAGTAGTAGACTGATTTCCTCTTAGCCTGTTGCCTTAGAGGTAGGAGGAGCCCAAAGTGGCCAAGTGGCAATCTCAACTTCCAGTTTAATGGAATCTTTGTTGTGTCTCCTGGTGGCAGCATTCCTCCTTCTGGAACTAAGACCTCTAGACCAGCAGAACTTAATATTGTGGGAACAGGAAGCAAAAATTTTGCTAGTGGGTCATTAGGGGTGCTGGTGAATGGTGCCACTTTCACTTCCACCCCTTGATTCTTGGACCTATGAATCCTGGCTATGGGAGAAACAGTACCATATACTGGATACTGGTTCAGAGTGTACAGGACCTTCTGGA
Source organism: Pan troglodytes (assembly GCF_028858775.2). Lineage (NCBI taxonomy): Eukaryota > Metazoa > Chordata > Mammalia > Primates > Hominidae > Pan > Pan troglodytes. The sequence continues at coordinate 121,002,976 of NC_072406.2, forward strand.
GAACTTTGCATCAGCTCTGCAAAGTATTGTCACCTAGTTGGCATTGTAATTGTGACTTCAAAAGGCCATTCCACCGTTCTATCAAGCCAGCTGCTTCAGGATGATGGGGAACACGGTAAGATCAGTCAATTCCATGAGCATAAGACCACTGGCGTACTTCTCTAGTTGTGAAATGAGAGCCTTGGTTAGAGGCAATGTTGTGAGGAATACCATGATGGCAGATAAGGCATTCTGTGAGACCATGGATGGTAGCCTTGGCAGAAGCATTGTGTGCAGGATAGGCAAACCCATATCTGGAGTAAGTATCTACACAAGTGAGGACAAACTGCTGCCTTTTCCATGATGGAACAGGTCCAATGTAATCAACCTGTAACCAAGAAGCTGGCTGATCACCCTGAGAAATGGTGCCACAACAGTGCCACTGTCCTTCAGCAATGTCCCAGAAAGGGGTTATAGTTGGAAGCTGTCCACTTTCTGGTGGTGCCTGCATATTTTGCACAACCATCTGTACACCAGGCCCTAGTCTTCTCTTCCTTTGTCAACTGATAATAGGGAACTCCCCAGGAGGCCATCAGTGCAGGCTCCAGGAGGGAAGGCAGGGTGGCAGGAGTGGGAACCATGGGCATTTGAGCCACTTCCTCATGTAAGTTACTTGTGCCCTTAGAACCTGCTCAAGCCCAATCATGTATATACCACTTCCATTTGAGGATGGAATGCTGCTGTGCAAGCCAAACTTTATGGCTAGATGGGTCATATAGGCAGTTCAGATCTCATGGTAACTAGGTGAACCATAGTCAACCACTCAGTTTCTACCGAGGCCCAGTAACAGGCCAAGAGCTGTCTCTCAAAAGGGGAGTAGTTATCTGCAGAAGATGGTAGGGCCTTGTTCCAGAATCCTAGAGGCCTCTGCTGTGATTCACCTATGGGGGCCTGCCAAAGACTCCAAACAGCATCCCTATCTGCCACTGACACCTCAAGTATCATTAGATCTGCTGGGTCATATGGCCCACGTGGTAGAGCAGCTTGCACAGCAGCCTGGACCTGTTGCAGAACCTTCTCCTGTTTTGGACCCCACTCAAAACTTGCAGCCTTTCGAGTCACTTGATAAATAGGCTGAAGTAACACACCCAAATGAGAAATGTGTTGTCTACAAAATCCAAATAGCCCACTAGGCATTGTGCCTCTTTCTTGGTTGTAGGCAGGGCCAAATGCCACAAATTATTCTTCATCTTAGAAGGAATATCTCACACTACTGGACCCCTAAAAATTTTACTGAGGTATAAGGTCCTGAATTTTAGTCGGATTTATTTTCCATCCCCTGGCAAGTAAATGTTTCACTAGTAAGTTCAGAGTGGTTGCTACTTCTCACTCACTGGGTTCAATCAGTATGTCATCAATGTAATGGACCAGTGTGATATCTTGTGGAAGGAAAAAGTGATCAAGGTCTCTGTGAACAAGAATAAGACACAAAGCTGGAGAGTTGATCTATCCCTGAGGTAGAACAGTGAATGTATATTGCTGGCTTTGTCAAAGAAGGCAAATTACTTCTGTGTGCCTTATGGACAGGAATTTTTAAAAAGCCATTTGTCAAATCAATGGTTGCATACCAGATACCAGGAGATGTGTCAATTTGCTCAAGCAATGAAACCACATTTGGTACAGCAGCTGCAATTAGAGTTGCCGCTTAGTTAAGCTCACCATAATCCACTGTCATTCTCCAAGATCCATCTATCTTCTGCACAGGCCAAATAGGAGAGTTGAACAAGGATGTGGTAAGAATTATCACCCTTAGTTTTTCAAGTCCTTAATGGCGGCACTAATCTCTGCAACCCCTTTAGGAACGTGATGTTGGTTTTTATTGGCTATTTTTCTAGGTAAGCCAGCTCTAATGGCTTCCATTTGGCTTTTCCCACTATAATAGCTCTCACTCTACTGGTCAGGGAGCCAATACGGGGATTCTGCCAGCTTCTAAAATATGTCTATTCCTATTATGCATTCTGGCACTGGGGAAATGACCACAAAATGAGTCTGGGGAACAACTGGACCACTGTAAGTTCGACCTGAGCTAAAACTTCATTAATTACCTGACCTCCTTAAGCCCTTACTTGTCACTAGGGGGCCACAATGACATTTTGGGTCTCCTGGGATCAATGTCAACTTAGAACCAGTGTCCAATAGTCCCTGAAAGGTTAATCATTCCCCTTTCCCCAGTGAGCAGTTACCCTGGTAAAAGGCCAGAGGTCTCCTTGAAGGAAGGATGAAAGAAAGATTAATAGTATAAATTATTGGTAGTACAGTGGGGTCCTTCCTCAAGGGGATGCATCCTCCCCTTCATTCAAGGGGTTCTGGGTCCGTAAACTGGCTCAAGTCTGAAAATTGATTGAGGGGCCATGATTCTCTGTTTTTATAATTCAAAGTAGTCTTTTGTCTACTTTACCAGGAAGTTTTCTGCTTGTACACATTAAGTAAGAATGTAGTAGGATTCTTACCTACTTCACTTAGAGGAACACCATGATTAATTGGCCAATGCCAGAGCTCTACACATGTCAGACTATTCTGATTTTACTGCTTTGCCTCTGCTGGCCATTATGGTAACTAAGCCCACCTTGTCTTTGACCGTTGAGTGTCACCACTTGGCTCCTGCCACCCCAGGATCCAATTATTCCCATTGCATTTAAGTTTTCCAATTGAGTAACTGCAGTTTCCACTGTAAGATTAGGCATACAGAGAAGACCAATCACAAAGCTCTTCATGGTTGCAGGCTCTCTCCTCACAAATCTACTTTGCAAGGTATTGGAGAAGTCTATGTCTTCTGGACCCTCTCAGCTGGGATGAGTACGTCTAAAGTGACAAATCCATTCTAGCATTCCAATCTCCCTAAGCCTTTGAATCCCTTCCTCTACATTAAACCACAGGAGATCAGGCATTCTGGCTCACTCACAGTGGGCCATCTTTTGATCCATGTTTCACCTAGCCAAGCAAATAAACTGTCAGAATCTTTTTTAACTCCCCAAGCTACAACACTAAATACAAAATCTATGCTTAGTGGGCCCATATCAATAAATTCAGCCAGACCTAACTTTATGTTTCTTCTGCTATTATCCCACATGCTTATTATCAATTCCCATACCTGTTGTCTGGATTTCATACACTCTAGAAGAAATCACTCACTGTTCTGAATTTTCACAGGCTTTTGTATTTTTTCTCTTATGGAATTTACAATTTACCTCACTGTGGAGTTATTGATGCACATCTTATCTCTAACGGACCATACCCTCTTTGCAAATGCCTTGGTAATTGTTTATCTCCTTAGCCTCCCCCTTGTCTAGAGTAGAACTGGACACATAGAACTAATGTATCTATTCTGGCTCAATTAGAAACTTTAAAGGCAATAACTTAGCAGTCAATACACTGGTGATTTGTCATCATCTAAATAACTTTTAACCATAGAAAATAACATACTTGAGTATTTAAAATTCAAACCTTACTCTCAGGCTTAGGTCTGAGTTCTTGCTTAAGCACTTATAGTGACATCTTGGTTTAGGAATCTAACCATGCCATGTCTCAGTTTCTTTTTTTGTAAAAATGAGAGTACAAATAAGACATGATAAATTGGGGCTTTTTTGTAAGAATTAAATGAGATGATGCCTTCAAAGCTTCGCTTATACCTTTCAATACCCATTTAAAATTGGCTATTCCTCTTTCAGTTAAAAACGAAAGACCAAAAACATAAGTTCTACCTCTTCTTCTCTCATTTCCTCCTCTGCTTCCCCTGCCACCCTCTCTCACTCTTGCTCTCACTCACTCTCTCTCTCTCTCCCTCTCTCACTCCTCACAGAAGTATCTGTAGTTGTCAAGAAAAACAGATTGACAGGCTAGGTTATGCTGCAATAACAAACAACTCTCAAACCCGGGTGGCTTAAAATACTTACTTCCTGCTCTTACTTCACGCCCATCAGCCACGGCTCTTCTCACTGGTGTTCTCAATGTCAGAATAAACACCCTCTAGGTAACTCCTAAGGTCTAGCAGAGAATGAGCAGCATTAGGCTTCAATTTGAGAGGGGAAAGAAAGGTCCGCCAGGCCCTTGTCTATCCTCTCTAGATAAGAAACTTTGATTAAGAGGAGAATGTTACTTCCCTGGCTCTTGTTCTTGACCAATGCCCAGAACATTCTGGTCCTGCCTTCAATGTGTAATGTTGGTGGATTGTGAGAAAATTTAATTTTTTCCTTTCAAAGACTCCCCCAGTCCCTAGGGAGGATTCTCTGCCTAGACTGAAAGAAGACAGAGCACCAGGTTCACACAAACAACAAACCAGCCTGCCAGCCCACAGCCAACTATGCCATTCTTAAGCTCATTATTCTGGGAGACTCTGGGGTCAGCCATGCTGGCTTCAAAACTTGATCTGGTTATTTACTAGCTATAAAACTTATGTACTGAATGAATCTCTGTCTCAGTTTTCTCATCCCTAAAACATAGAAGATAATGGCACCAAGTCTGGAGATTGTTTCTTGTGACAATTAAAAGAGATAATTCAACAGAATTTCACCCCTATATCCAGAGACCCAAAGTGCACTCTTAGTTGTTTATTTATTAGCTATGTGAACTCTAGTAAACTCCTTTCTCTCAGAGCCTCATCTGTAAGATAGAAATAACAGTAGTACATCACGGAGTTCTTGAAAGGAAGAGACAAGATCTAGTTATAGATCTTGCCCAGCACAATATAAGTGTTCAGCAAGTATCTGTGTTATAATGTTTCCTGTGAAGTCTAGCACTAAGGAGAGATCACTATACTAGAGATCAAGAGACCCAAGTTCTAATTCCCATGCTGACTCCTGACTTAGGCAGGCCACCTTTACTTTTTGAGCCTATTTTTGCATCTTCAAAATACGGCTTGAGGCCAGGCGCCATGGCTCACACCTGTAATCCCAGCACTTTGGGAGGCCGTGGCGGGTGGATCACCTGAGGTCAGGAGTTGGAGATCAGCCTGGCCAACATGGCAAAACCCTGTCTCTATTAATAACACAAAAATTAGCACGGCTTGATGGTGTGTGCCTATAATCCCGGCTACTCAGGAGGCTGAGGCAGGAGAATTGCTTGAACCCAGGAGGTGGAGGTTGCAGTGAGCCAAGATTGCACCATTGCACTCCAGCCTGGGTGACAAGAGCAAAAGTCTATCTCCAAAATATATATATGGTTTGAGCTGGAAGCCCTCCCAAGTCTTTTCCAGTTCTGATGTTATAAATTCCTTTTAGCAAACAATGTCAATGTTCTGTCTGCTATTTTTGCTGCCTAACTCTCAGTGGTCCATTCCCTTGAACACTTTCCAGGATCAGGGAGTTGCCTTTGAACACTGATGTCCTGCTTGGGAAGGGCAGCACAAACTTCCTCTAAATCTCACAGTTTGTATTGCAAATATATATTTTTAAAATTGTCAACTTTTTACGTTGTTTTGACATCTTTAAAAGCCTTTCTGTCTTGGGGAAGACTGCCCCTCTCAGAGCTACCAAATCCCCAGATATCCCTACAGATAATAAATAAAAATTTGCTTATCAGTGTACCTTTCATGTACAAACCAATACTGAACTTATACCCCTAGCTACCTCTATATCTAAGTCTCACACACCAAGCCAATATTTCCCCTGCCCTATGATGTCACCTAAATTGTCCCAGGGAATACCTCTATGCCTTAGAGTTCCCTAAAATTATTCAAACTAGCCAGTCCTAAACTGGTTACCTTGCCCTACCCTGCCTTTCTCAAAGAAACCCCAATAAAAGCTCTTGCCTAACTTCTCCTCTGCCTCCTGACCATCCTGGTTAGGGCACACAGTGACTGCCTCTCTTGGACCTGTGAGCATAATAAACTTCTTTCTTTCAAGCCTCACTCTCCTTTTTTCATGTGGCCACACTGACTTTACCATATCAACAAGTACATTCTTAAAACATGGTGCCTTCAGACACACACCGTATCCTCCACCAGGTAGACAAAACAAAACAATAAAAAATGAAAAGATACATATAAAGATTTCTGGCATCAAAGTATCATGGTGTTTAGTTCAATTGCTTCTCATACAAAATAGATGTTCAATAAATTCCTGTTAATGAAGAACAAATGATAGAAAGAAGAAAGTGACAGACTCCCAACTGCCTACAGCTTGTCTGGCTATCTCTGGGGGGCACCACCATGCTCTTTTTGGATGATTCAGAAGGGACCAGGTTCCCACGGCACTAGATGTTGCACTGTCCTCTCTCTCTTTTGTTAGCCAGGGCTGGGTAAGCTACTACTGGCAAATGGGCCATATAAGGACAATGCCTACTGACAATAAATAAAACTTTCTCTGTTTCCCAACTATAAAGTATAAAGAAATGAGGCTCAAAACTGCCAAGGTGACCAAGTTTCTCTTGTCTTCTCTGTCTTTCACCCTTTCACCTGTTTTTCTTGTTTTTTTTTTTTTTTTTTTTTTTTTTTTTAAAGACACAGTCACACTCTGTCGCCCAGGCTGGGGTGCAGTGGTATGATCTCAGCTCACTGCAACCTCCACCTCCCAGGTTCAAGCGATTCTCCTGCCTCAGCCTCGCAAGTAGCTGGGACTACAGATGCGTGCCACCACACCCAGCTAATTTTTTGTATTTTTAGTAGAGAAGAGATTTCACCATGTTAGCCAGGATGGTTTCGATCTCCTGACCTTGTGATCTGCACACCTCGGCCTCCCAAAGTGCGGGGATTACAGGCATGAGCCACCGTGCCCACCTACTCTTTCACCTTTCAAGCTTCCAATTTGTCTTCTTTCCTCAAAATATCACCATTATGCATAGTAACTAGATTAAATCATACCACCTACTAAGAAGATCTGTGTCCTACCTGAGGACCTAGAAAATCAGATTATCAGCGTGGGGTTGTACTAGGGAATTTTTCCATCTTCTACATTTCTTTCTTTCTTTCTGTGTTTTTTTTTTTTTTTTTTTTAGTTGGAGTTTTGCTCTTGTTGGCCAGGCTGGAGGGCAGTGGTGAGATCCCTGCTCACCGCAACCTCCGCCTCCCGGGATCAAGCGATTCTCCTGCCTCAGTCTCTCGAGTGGCTGGGATTACAGGCGCCTGCCACCACACCCGGCTAATTTTGTATTTTTAGTAGAGATGAGGCTTCTCCATGTTGTTCAGGCTGGTGTTGAATTCCCAACCTCAAGTGATCCGCATGCCTCGGCCTCCCAAAGTGCTGGGATTACAGGTGTGAGCCACTGTGCCCAGCCTCTGTATATATTAATACCTTGCTGGTGACATCGGTTTTTCTTCACTTGCTGTTTCTGTATATAGTACTGCCCTTGCTTACTGTATCAGTGAAGATTAGTCAGAAAAGCAGAGCCAGTACAAACATTGTGAGAACTAGGGGCTTACTAAAGAAATTAGACCTCGCACATACCTGGGGAGAGCTGGATAAGTGAAGATATGGAAGATAAAACAGAGTATCAGAGAATGTCTTTGTTCACAATGGCCTGAAGCCTGGTATAAATGCACAGGTTGGTGTTTGCAGAAAAACATTAGAACTTGTGTATGCCTTACACTGACATAGAAATGCAAATAAGGGATTCTCTGAAACAACCTACAGTCATGTACTTGGTTGGCCTAGGAACCAGTGTTGATCACAGGAGCCAACACAAAGATAAGCTACAACCTAGAACCCACTAGACACTGCTGGGTACCTGCCTTACCACTGAAGCCTTTGGATAGTTATGATGGCTGCTTCTTACCTGCCTTCCAAATCTAATGAAAGTTCTCCATTTTGGGAAATGTAGTTCCTAGCCTTGCCAGTGTGACATAACCAAATCCAGTTCCTGATTTTTGTCTCATGCCTGTATTTCTTAATTTATTTAAAGAGAGATAAACTGATTCTCCCAAGCTGTTCCCAATGCCTGGCAGAGAGATGGCACTCAGGAAATACCTGCTAGATGGCAAGTCGGGATCAACTATCTGGACATCACACTGAGGTATCAGTGGACCAATATCCTACCAGAATATAAATCAAACACCAGTCTGGGAGTTGCCTCAATCTTCTATCATCATTTAACTCCCTGATTTACAATGAAAAAGAGATGGCCACTTACAGTATATTGTCTGAGATAAAAATGCTATCATTTTAAAATAGGAATGAATGTAAATAAAGACAATGCTTTCTATATAATCAAGAAAATAAAAGCAGACTTTCATTTTACACGAGTGTTTGCCAAGGCTGAAGTTGTTGTATATTTATTTGGACACGGCTTCACCTAGAAAGGCAGGAAGAAACAAAAGCACTGATAATGTGACCCATAAACCAAGACCTTTATATCTTTCAATGTTTCTGCATTTCTAGAGATGACACAAAGGGAGAGAGGAAATAAAATAAAGGGGAAAAATTCAGCCTAGAAAGACACAGAAGTTAATGAGTAGTTATTTCATTCCAAACACAAAAAATGAGAACAGAAGGAAAAAGTTTTAAAGCCCCAAATGAACTGGCAGTTAGTCCAAGATCTGCCTCCCTGAGCCTCCATTATTAATTAAAAGCCCAAAGTTAGATCAAATATTTTATAATCCCTTCTAGCTCTATCTCATGCCATATGACTTTGACTCCAATATTTAATCAAATAAAAATTCAGTAGCAATGGTTTATGAGTTTTCCAAGGCCAATTTTAATTGTCCTCTAATTATAAAATCATGGGCTCAGAGTGTTCCAAAGTCATACTAAAGTCTACCGTGTAGTACTAAATTGAGGTATATGACTTTCTAAGAAGAAAGGAAGGAAGGAAAGAAAAAAAAGGTGGATTAAGAAAAAGAAGTACAGGAAAGAAACAGGTAGGGAACCGGGGAAAGAAAAGGAAGGGGAAAATTGGCCATTACTAGAAGTCACCATGGAATGGATTTTTACAAAAATTATTATGCTCAATTATCCCTGCCATCTGATATAACTTGGCTCTGTGTCCCCATACAAATCTCATCTTGAATTGTAATCCCCACGTGTTGGAGGAGGGGCCTGGTGAGAGGTGATTGAATCATTGGGGCGGACTTCCCCCTTGCTGTTCTCTTAATAGTGAGTTCTCACAAGATCTGGTTGTTTAAAAGTGTGTAGTACCTTCCCTTTTGCTTTCTCTCTCTCTCACCTGCTCTGCCATGGTAAGACAAGCTTGCTTCCCCTTCAACTTCCATCATAACTGTAATTTTTCTCAGGCTTCTCAGTCATGATTCCTGTTGGCTGGCAGAACTGTGAGTCAGTTAAACCTCTTTTGTTCATAAATTATCCAGTCTCAGGTAGTTATTTATAGCGGTGTGAGAATGGACTAGTATACCCAAGACTGTATATCTGCATGGGGAGAAGGAAATTGCAGGAAGAAACACACTGTACATACACACACACACCCCATTTTGAAAACAATACTGGTGCTGTTATGATTTTCAAAATGGGAGAAAGGATTTCATTCTAATTGGTGAGTCTGATTAGATTCAAAGAAAATATAATGTTTGCTTTGGACAAACATCAGGGACAAAGAATATATTGGATGGATTCAAAATTGATTAAAACTCATAAATATGGCAACCTTGAAAGCTATTTCTAAGGTTTGCTTCAAGATTTTTTTTTTACTTGACCATGGCTGATACAACATTTAATATTATCATGTCAGAAAATTAACAGAAAAAGCTTTTTATTACATTGAGTTGCAATTTTATGTTTTTATCTTTTTGTGTTATTTTTATTTATTTATTTTTTGAGTTGCAAGCTTAAAACCAAATTAAGTGATCATCATGTTAGGGGGAAAATAATCAAGATTCAAAACAAAAAAATATTTGAAATGACAATTTAGCAATATGTACCCAAAATAAAGTACTGTAAAAATATGCATACCATATAATTCAGTGACTCAAAATTTCAGTATTTTATCCTAAGAAAATTAAGCAAGGGACAATGATATAACACTAAAATTTCTCATTATGACTTTACTTAAAATAGTAAATAATACAACCTGCACACCCAAGAGTACAAAATTAGTTTTGATGTCAAATATTTTTAAAATAAAATGATTTTTTGAACCATAAAATGACTATGATATTTGACAAGTGGGGGTTACAAGAAAGCTACAGTCAGCATTACAGCATAATGACATTTTCTATTTAAACTTCATTGATTGATTAAATAGGCACAATCACAAAGGTAGTGGCTCATGATCTCATGGACTTTTACAAGTTGAACCTGTTTAATTTAGCTGTGGGAATTATCACTGTATTCAATGTGGGCAAGGTGTTCTGTTGGCTAAAATTCATAAGATTTATGCAGCAGCATGTGCAACAAGGGAAGCAGGAAACACAGCTAGAACTATAAATCAAGAGCAAGAAACAGTAGCTCATGTTTGTAATCCCAGCACTTTGGGAGGCTGAGGCAGGTAGATCATGAGGTCAAGAGATCGAGGCCATCCTGGCCAACATGGTGAAACCCCATCTCTACTAAAAATACAAAAATTAGCTGGGCATGGTGGCACGTGCCTGTAGTCCCAGCTACTCAGGAGGCTGAGGCAGGAGAATCACTTGAACCTGGGAGGCAGAGGTTGCAGTGAGCCGAGATTGCGCCACTGCACTCCAGACTGGCAACAGAGCAAGACTCCATCTCAAACAAGAAAACAAACAAAAAAAAATGAGCAAGAAACGAAGTGAGCAAAGTTCTGGAAATAAAATAAAAGTGTATGGAACTCAGTGAAAAATAACCAGGAAAGAACCAGGAAAGCATATTATCTGAGGGGAAATAGTGCCAGGCACCCCAACAGGGTGAGCCCCTTTAAGACATTTTAAAATCACGAGTGGAAAGTGTGGAGGGACATTCATTTGAAGCACAAAGCAAAAATACATTAAATACAGATAAAAGAGATGATTTGTGAGTTTTAAATTTGCATGCCATTTTGTGATTTAGAATGTATTGCATGGAATTTTATCTCACATTCATCTGGTGGGTTATGTGGAGCACACATCATCCGACCCACGTTAAAATGGGAAAATGCCACTTGCTGTGTTATTCCACAACAACAAAAACAATAGCAATCTCTCACAGCACAAATCTGAGCTGTCCTGGAAAGGCTTTATGGAGGTCATGCAGTTTGGAGAGTCCAGATAGGCTGAGCCATACAGCAACAATGTAAATTCCATGAGGGTCAACTGCCTTGTATAGTACTGAATCATCAACATTAAAGCAATAAATACCAAATGAAGGAATAAAAGAAAAAAAAATACATGAATGAAATGTAGCTGATTATAAATATCTTCCAAGTATTGACTCCTTCAGACCAGAGACCACCATGCAGTCTCTGACCAAGAGGCCAAGGAGCAGCAAGCAGCCCCCTGGAGAGCTTGCTTGAATCTCTGCTCTGTGGTCTCCCCCAGCTGTGGTGAGAAGAGATAAATAGGCAAATATTTTTAAATAGGCAAATGTTTATCTAACACGCAGTGAGGGGCAGGCGCTGGCCTGGATGCTTGATTTTCCTGGCCTGGCTCAGGCTCTCTCATGGTTCCCCAAGAACACAGCAAGGGCCCTGTTGCCCTTGATGTCCTGCTGTCCACTCAGTCTTCCAGCCAGGAGGGTCCAGTGAATAGGACCACCCAGTCAGAACCTGGGGACACCAAGACATCAGGCTCCCTTGTACTTATGAGTGGAAACATCAACTTTCCCTTTCTCTCCATCTGCACACCAGGCTTGAAATAGGGTCAATCTCTGGCAGGAAGCAGAGATGGAATCTTAGTTGTTTCCTCACTGTAGCCAGAATAAGAATCAAAGAAAAATGAAGAGTTGGAAGCAATTTCAGTTGCTTCCAGTGTCAACTGCTTTCAATTTCAGTTGCTTCCAGTTTCAATTTCTTACAGTTTCAAACTTCTTCAGAAAGAGAGACTTGGAGGTGTAAATGGCCAGAAGCTAGTAAACAGCAGCCTCTTCCCACTCTCCTACCAATATAATCACTTTCTCCCCACCTCTGAAGATCACCCTGATGGAGCAGAAGGTCGTGGAGGAATTGACCCTTTCAAAGGCAGCCACGTGCCTCTCCAGGACCAAAGGACTCTTTACTTAAAATGAAAATGTGCATTAGGGGAGCAGAAGTTGCTTCCAGGCCTGCCCTCCAATGCATAATAAACCCCTGGCTGCTCCCTAACAGCTGGAAAAACATGAAACATGAAGAAAACGTGATTTTTAAGAAGCTTCCCTGTCAACTGTTATTTTAACATTTATTTCTAAATGCAGTTTAACCACTCTGTGCTAACAGCTGCAATCAAATCGTGTAAACTGCTTGCTCCTGTCAATGGGAAATACAGTCGGGCCTCTGCACTCACAAGTTCCACATCCTCAGATTCAATAAATCTCAAACAGAAAAACAATCAGGAAAAAGAAACCAAAAAAAAAAAAAAAAAACCAAGAGTAAAAGATAATACAAATAAAAATACAGTATAACAGCTATTTACATTGCATTTATGTTGTATTCTCGGTACTATAAGTAGCCTAGAGATGCCGTAAAGTACAGGGGAGCATGTGCCTAGGTTATATACAAGCACTACACCATTTTATATCAGGCACTTCAACATCTTTGAATTTTGCTATTCATGGGGGTTCTGGAACAAATTCCTTGTGAATACCAAGAAAAAAACTGTATTGTAGTTTGAAGGGAGAAGTCAGTAGTGCTTCAGGGGACTTAAAAGTCAATTCTCAAAAGTGAGCTACAGGAAAGTTTATACACTTACTGTAAGTTGATGTTGCATCTACAGCTAAACCGGGAATATCAGGGACAAGAAGAAAAGTGAGGAAGGGAACAGTAGGAACAAAAGAAACAGAAGAAGGAAAATGTGCTTCAGATTTAAAGATGATGAGCAGTTGTTCCCATTAAATGCAAAGCTGTATGCTTTAATTCAAAAGTCTGATGATAAGATATGACCTCCTTAGGATTGTATGCAGTTTTAAAAATTTCTCCCCAGGCCAGGCGTGGTGGCCCATGCCTGTAATCTCAGCACTTTGGGAGGCTGAGGCAGGTGGATCACCTGAGATCAGGAGTTCGAGACCAGCCTGGCCAAAGTGGCGAAACCCCGTCTCTATTAAAAATACAAAAAAATAGCTGGGTGTGGTGGCAGGCACCTGTAATCTCAGCTACTTGGGAGGCTGAGGCAGGAGAATTGCTTGAACCCAGGAGGCGGAGGTTGCAGTGAGCTGAGATCACACCATTACACTCCAGCCTGGGTGACAGAGCAAGACTCTGTCTCAAAAAAAAAAAAAAAAAAAAATACAAATTTCTCCCGAAATAATTTCCAAAGGTGTGATGTTACATAATTCTCACCACAACCCAGAGAAAGAAATAAAATAGCTTTCATAATTTTCCTTCGAAAAGATAGTTCTCAGAAATATACAGTATGACTTGCCCAAAGTCGCTCCTCCAACAGATAGTGCGAAAGCTGGGATTCTCACCTACATCTCTTGCCTCTCTGATCTATGCTCTTTCATCAAAGCAGGGTTAGGCAAACTACTGCCCTGGGCCAAATCTGGCCCACAGCCTCCATTTGTAACATTTTATTGGAACACAGCCAGTCTACAGCTGCTTCAGAGCTACAACAGCAGAGTTGAGTAAGTAATTACTATAGAGACCATTTCATGGTTCACATAACCTGGAATATTTACTAACTGACCTCTTACAGAAAAAGTGTATTGATTGCTGCTGTGCACACACCCACCCACTTCAGGGTCATTATAAAACCTTTAAACCAGAGGTCCACCTCTGATAATGGCTCAAGGGGTGGTTTGAGGCAGAATAACTGGCTCCGTTACATCAATTTTAAAATCCATGATGACCCCACACATCCTCTCTGGAGTGACTTATTTGTCATCAAATTTCTTCAGTTCAGCTCATGAATTGAGCCAAGCACTCACTATATCTAAGGGATGGTTTGTACCATTTGCATTTTCTTTCTTCAATAAAGAATCATAGCTCTATAACTATGCCTTTCATTTAGCCATATAGATGGCTTATGATTTCACAGATCTGAATCCAGCACCGCTGACCTGCTGCATCCACTTTCTAGCCTGGGGTGTTAGTTTAGGCCACCCTCCCCCGATCCTCCCCATGACCCAGCTGCTGGTCTCTCACTAGGGACAATTTCATTGTGTCCTCCTTGCAGGCTGTAAGACCTTATCACCCAGCTGCATAAGAGGATGCAGCGTGTGATTTTTCCACAGGTTCACAGAGTTCAGCAGTGGGGTCCTCAGATGGGCTTCCTCATTGAGAGGCCAGAGAAAAGGAGGAGGGAATTAAGGGAAGACAGAAAAGGAGGTAGAAAGCAGAAGAGTAAAAACAGAGAGAAGAGGGATTTTCCCTGAATTACATTCCAACTGTTATGTTTTCATCTGTTTGTCTACCAGACTGCTAGCTCCATGAAAGAGAAGACCATGTATGTGCTTTGTTCACTGACTTTCTGCCCTGGAACAGTGCCTGACACATAACAGGCACTCAATGAATACAAGCTGAAAAATGAATACAGTTAGCAGAATCAGTCTTTCCTATGGACTGAGAAGGGTAAATTTAGCCTCAAATACATTTTTGCCAGCAATTACAACCATTGCATCTGTCGGTATTGAATTTTCTTAAAAATCACAGGATGGAATTTTAAACCAGTCTCAGCAGAAGGGAGATCCAAGGCTCAGGAGGGGAGAAACACTCAAAAAGAAAAACAAACAAACAAAACCCTCAAAACAAAAAAGCACCATGCCAGCACTATCTTTATGCAATAGCAATACGTTTCTTTTCAAACAAATTCTTGTCTACAAGGACTAGCCTCTCATAGAAGCCAAAATCCAAGTTTAAATATAATTCCCTTAAAGTTCCCTTCCTTGTATTTCTTTCAGAATATTTTTTAAGCACAGGCACAGATTTTGAACAATAAGGGCACATCCGGTCCCCATTGCATGCAATGTTAAGTTTTGCAAGGCTGAATGGCTTAACTCAGTCATTTATCTTACCTTGTATCCCGTAGCCCAGTGAAAGATTTAAGATTTATTTGTCCTCTATTTTGTTTCCTCAGGACCTTCTATGAGATGTTTCGGCAGAAAAGCAGGCAACCAAACATCGAAATCATGAAGCAGAAAAGCTAGTTATCACTCACTCGTGTCAGATGGCCAGTTTCACTAATGGGGTCTTTTGGGTGCCAGGTGGCTTGAAAATTAGATTAAATGAGCATGAATCATCAGAAAGTACCAGAATGCCAAAAATTAACCTGCAGATTAGCCCTGAGCTGCCACACCTGCTCAGGGTTGTTATCTGCCTTTTCTGGGGTAAAATCTAAGCTTGTATCATTTACTGTGGCTTCTAAATACAAAGCCAGCTTCTATCCAAGGCAAATTCTACACATGAGAAAAGATAACTAAACTAGGTTAAACTTAACCTAACCTAAATATCCATTTGTGAAAATAGAAACAGGTTGTAGAGTAAATTATGGTACATCCAAAAGTAATTTTTTTTTAAAAAAAAGAGGCATCCACATCGATAGCGCCAAGCCCAGCTGCCCTGCAGATCCCTCTGGGTACTTTCAACCTAATTGAACCCCAGCCTAATTGAATCAGAATCTCTACAGGTGTGGGTGTGGACGTGTGCATTGTTTTCAAAGATCCTCAAATGAATATAATGCACATCACAGGTTGACAAACAACACTATCCTCTACATACTAACTTAAAAACAATACATGACTGATTAATGAATAAAAAACACAAGTTTAGAAACAATACGAACAGTTTGATTTCATCAACTGATGAAATCCAACCAATTTAATTGTGGGTGTATATTTTTAAATAAGCAAAGAAAAAAACTAAAATATATCAAAATGTCAAGTTTTAATAAAGATGTTTTCTTGAGTGAATTAGTGCCTATTATACTACTTTGTAATAATTTATATATGATAATAATATTCCTTTTTGAAGAAAATTGTGTAAATATAATACAAAGCACATCAAACCTTAACAACTGGATACATTTTACATTTTACTTTTTTGAGGCTTCTCTAAATATTGCTGTTAACATAATCGCCCACAGTTATATGGAGGTAACAAAAGGAAGGAAAACATAGAGAAGGTGTCTCAGGGAACATTTCCTTAGGGACAGTCCCTCTTATGATCCAGGAAAAAGCCCCTAGCTTCAGACTTCCACTTGTCTTTTTTGAAATTCAGCTTCAAATTTTTTTATGCTATCGTCACTAAAGATTTGTAGATAGAATTCCATAGCCCAGGTACTGAGAGGAAGAGAGGGAGAGCTGGCCCAGGAAAAGACAACTGAAACAGTATCTCAAGAATCTGTTAAGCTACTTAGAAGAAGGAATGATGGGATGCGATAATAAATAAGAAAGTATGCAAATAAAATAAGCATCAGTTCTTTCTAGCTCCTTAGATTATTGTGACACATTCTAAAGGTAACATAATCACAGGTTATGATTATCTCTAGGGTCCTTTCCCAAACTGTTATTTGATATGCATTTTTCAAGGCAAAAACATGGATTCTGTAATAATCATTTGTTAGATTCACATAACGGTCCACTGAGCATAGCCACTCCCTTCCATACTTCACATTTCAGCTAAAAAAAAAATTCTCTTTAGAAAGTAGTTTCTTAGCCAACCAACCTAATGTATCCCTTTCTGTCACTTTATGACATCATCCCATTTTATTATCTTTATATGATTTAGCATCATAAAAAATGATCCGTTTCATGTATTTTATGTTTATCTCCTGTCAGTCTAACTAACCTCTTATATTAAACAATGTTATTATTTGTTGAATAAAAGAATGAGTGAATGGGTCAAGTACCTCTCATATATCGATTAATAATTGCAATGCCCTATGGCTCAGAGAAGCGAACTGACTTGCCCAGGACTACTGACTAATTTAATCGCCATATGAATAATGAGATTCAAATTATTCTCTTTGGCCCAAAGCTCATGCTCTTTCCACTACACCACGCTTAATCTAAAGATTGACATCTGTATATGTGCCTCACCCATCTCTATCTACTGGCTAAGCCAACATGAACAACGGAGACAGTTGTTACACTGTGTGTTGTGTTCCTACCACACTTTTGTCTCCTCACCTATGTCACCATACAAGTGTCTCCTCTTTCAGACACTGTTCCCATAAAATATTTGTATCAGACCAGGAATCTTATTTGTTTCCGCTACCACTACCAACACAGTGCTTGGCATGCTGGCTGTGCTCAAAATGTGATGAATGAACTCAGTTGCAGTTATGGTCATGGTCAACATGGCATAGACTTTACCACATGTGGGATGTTGTATGCACAGCATCTTCCTAGATTCCTGCAATATCCCTGGACCGATAAAGAAACAGAGACTCAGAAAGCCCTTCTGGGTGGTAGATTGTAAGCTGGAACTCATGTTGTTCTTTGTCTTTAATAAATCAATTTAATTATATTACAAATGTATGTTATAATCTCACTGCAGAGAGTTGAGGAGAAACAGCTGATCTAAGTAACTCTGGGAAACACTGTTTTGGATTGGATACTCTAAGTCTAAATACAAAACTATCTGTATGAAAACACTACACCCTAGTTGGCAATTTTGTTTATCCTAGGGGTATGGGTTAGCAGTGCTAAAACTAATTCATGTATATTTTAGGAAACAATAAGTAAATACATAGTATATAACAGGAGCCAGTTTTTCACTGTTGGAAGAAAGAAGTTACAAATAAGCAAGAATGAAAGGTTAGAATACATGCTGTGTGCAAAAGTAGATTCAGTGACATCTCTCAAAAAAGGAAAGCACCACTCCCTGGTACTTTGGTGTGGGTTGTGCACAGTGATTTCTTTACAAACAATACAATTTGGAAAGGGGGAAAGAGTAAATTTCCAGTAGAGAAACCTAACACACTACCTTAGCTAGGTGCTCAAGATTAATATTGACAGCAATGATTCATGTAAATAGTACATACCCATATCAGGTGATGAAAATAATACTTTGTGGCCTTCTCCTCAACACACCTAAATAATCATGGGAAAAAAATCAGATAAATCCTAATTCAGGGACATTTTATAAAATACCTAATCAGTACTCCAAAATTCCAAAGACCTCAAAAGTAATGAAAACCAGAGAAAACTGTCACAGTCAAAAGGAATGTAAAAGAAGACACGCCAACTGAATGCAGCATCGTATCCTGGATGGAATCCCGAAACAGAAGATGCATTGGGTAAATACTGAGGAAATCCGAATAAAGTACGAACTTTAGTTAATAGTAACTTAACATCATTTCATTAATTGTGACAAGTACAACATCCTAATGTAAAATGTTAGTAATAGGAGCAGCTGGGTGTAGGATATATAGGAACCCCAGCTCTAAATCTTCCCAATTTTTCTATAAATCTAAAATTACTCTAAAATAAACATTATTTTTAAAATATCATAACCCCACTCTACTCCTGGGAAAACATCAAATACCAGTTGAGGGACATTCTCCAAAAGAGTGGACCAATATTCTTCAAAAATTGTCAGTATCACGAAAAACAAGAAAAGATTAAAAAACTGTTACAGATTGAAGGAGATTGGGGAGTCATAACATCTAAATGCAGCATGAGATCTTGGATCGAATCCTAGAATAGAAAGAAGACATTTATGAAAAAAGCTATAAAAAATAAGATTTGTAGCCTAGTTACTACTGTTTCATGATGAAAGTTGCCAGGACCAACAAGAAGTCACGTGTATGAAAACCTTGACAAATGGAGCTGAGGCAGGGCATGAATGGAGAGTTCTCATGCATGTATGCCTGAAAACAGGAGCTATCACTAAAGGCTGCAAAAACCACAACTTTGCACAAAGCCAACCTAACACAGAAAATAATTCTGCAAGGATATCTGCCCAACGACTGCCGAGCTAATCTCGGACTGGTGCCACCCTTGTTATTGATTTTTGTACCTCAGAATAATTCTCTCAAAATAACTTATGTAATCCTCCTCATTTTACCAGAAATATTCCTCCTTGCCTCAACCTCCTTGAATATACACATTGTCTACTATGGTAACATTGCATATTCCAACTGCCATGTTACCCCCAAGCAAATATCACTTTGTTGTAGAGAGTCTGTCTGTTATTAATTTGACAGTATCAATGTTACCCTCTTCTTTTTGATAAATGTACTATGGTTTTATAAGTTATTAACATTTGGGAAATCTGGGTCATTGGATATAGAAACTCTCCTCACCATCTTTGCAACTCTTCTGTAAAACTAAAATTATTTCAAAATCGAAAATTAATAACACATAAAAATGTTGGCCTACAGAACATTCCCATATTATTTTTTTTTACCTAGACCTTGGAATAAATTCTATTCTTTCATATTAAACATCACATAGTAGGTTCCACTTTTGCTTCATGTAAATATTTTGAATACATTTCCCACCTAAACTAAAGAGAGGCACATGCTTCTCCAAGAAAACCATTAATCTTGTATTTGTGTGGCTTATGTTCACGTGAACCACATCCCTGGTTTTCTATTACTTTTGGTTGTTGCTGGAGATATTTGGCCAGTATCTCCTTTTCAGGAAAGACAGAATCATTGTCTTCATTTTTCAGCTAGAGAAATAATATAGTAATTAAGCTAACACAAAAAGGAAAAACAGTATTTTGCATATTAATTTAGAGGAAGACAATAAATTCTTACTTCTCAACAACTATGTACACCCTGAAAAAGCCACCTCTTCGTATGTTTGGAGTGGTTTCAGAGAAAAGAGATTTCACTATTAAACATGCCTTGGTTCCTCAAATGTTTAACAAATACTGTCCCCTACCATTTATTCTTTGTCTCAGAAATCTCATCCTATCATTCTCTTCAGATGTTCTAACCCCGCTCCCTCCCCCCCACTCCCGCCAAGAAAACAAACGAACAAACAAACAAAAACCACTGTGATTTAGAGGATTTAGAGCACTTTAGGTAAAAGCCTGGCAGTCTTTCCTGCCATTTCTTAACTGGAGCTATGGATTTGCCAAAGATGTGCTCTCTTCTCCTCAGTCTTTCCAAGATCTTTCTTTCAAGATATGAACAAACGCAGAAGCCAAAGGAGCAAGGGTATTTCCCAACTTAGATAGCATTAAAAAGAAAAATTAATTCAAGTCCAAAGTTCTTTCATTCCTGGCTCTGAAGTATTACCTGTTCCACAAATATAAATTTTCTGCTTAAATGCAGAACTTCAATTAATTACCTAAAGCTGTAGGAAAGTTATTAAATTAATATAAGAAGATTCAAGTTCAAATTGGAGGATTAATTTTCAGGGTTATGATAGGAAAGATATGGTGATTGAGTTAGGAAGTGAAGACAAAATTCTCTCAAACCTGAATGGGAAGAATTTCTGATTCAATTATTTGATTAAACTACTGCTGGGAAGGATATAAAATAAAAACCTCTGACATGAAGGCTGAATTGCAGGGCAACTCCTGCAAATCATCTCATTCTAAATGCTATTATCAAGGTTTTCCTTAATACAATATACATCTATGTATCAAGGAAATAAATGAGCTGACTTATTTTGAAACGTATTCAACTCTTAATAAAAAGCTAAAGATGAGTCCAACTAACTCAAGTAGCACTTTTTCTGTAAAGGTGTCTGGCAATTGCATTACAACTAAAATCACAGGGGAAGATATCAGACTGGATGATCTGGGCAGTTTTGAGGGGGTAGACTGAGATTAAATTTGTCTGCGCCTTCGAAGTTTCCTGAACACGGCTTTTGAATGAAATGGAAATAGTTTCATCCTCAGCTAATATTAAGTCCAAGGAATAGGTGAAGGATTTCCTTCACAGCTGCTCTTAAATCCAGAAACTCCCATCCAGCCCCATCTTCCCTCTAATTCTCCGCGGGCTTGAACCCTTTCCATCTTTCATCTGTTTACACACAGCCCCAATACCTTTTCTCTAATTGCTCTCCCTTTTTAATTTAGTTTTATTTTTAAACAGACCATTAGACCATGGCTTGTTTCTGGGCTGAGCCTCCCGCTGGTGCAGCCCTGCAGATGGTCCGCTTCAGCTACTCCGTTAGGAGGCGGGCAGTTTTGTCTGTGTCTTACTCTTTCCGTCCAGGGCATTCCGCAGACTCCTGCTCCCTTCTTCCTCTCCACTTGCTCTCAATAGAGGGCGCGCTGGGCGAAGTAGGGGCGTGTCAGGAGCCCCGCTCCGCGGATCCAGGTTGAAATTCCTCCCTCCTGGAATCCGACCGTGAGCATTTCTGAGCGGTGGTGAGGAGGAGGCCACCAAGACACCTCCCTCCCGCTGTGCAAAGGAACGCAGGAGCCCGGCGCAGGTGGGCGGCTTACCGCGCGCACGCCTGGCTGGAGAGTTGACGCCGCTGTCTGCCAACCTTTCCCAGCTTTTCCCACGATTGGAGCCAAGAGAGGTCCCCGGGGATCTCAGTTGGGCAATTGTAAGGGAAGGAGCTCAGGACACTGACTTCAAGATGAAGGGGGAGGTCAGCGAAGACAGTTCTAGGGTGGGCGGCGGCCGCTGACAGAGCAGGAGCCACAGCCACAGGGGCTTGGAGATGGGAGCAAGTCGCAGGCGGAGGGGGCTGCGGGCTGGCTGCCTGGGCAGCACAGGAGTTGAGGGAGCTGCGGGGACTCCTGGAGTCTCATCAGGCCTTCCAGTCGCTGTGGGGACCCCGGCTGCGCGCGGATCGCCTGCGCCACTGTCCCCACTGACCCGCCCGCCGGCTTTGCCAATTACCAGCGCCACCTGGTCCCGCACCCAACCCCACATTTTATCTGTCAAGGGCTTGTTTCCAGGGCTCCAGGAACTTCCAAAATGTTATTGGTGTGTGTCGGGGGGGTGGGGGGCGGGGGGGGTTGGATGGGGGCGGGAGTGTAAAGGAGGAGGGAAGTCTTCTTTTCTCTTTGTCTTTGTAAATGGACACCTCGATCTGATCTAGGGCATGGTCTGAGTGTCCTATCTGGAGCGTCCTAACCGAAGAACACTCCAGAGATGCAAGCCAGGGTTTCTACCTATGTGGGGGGTGGGGTTGCCTCTATGTGTCGGGGGCGGGTTGGGGGGCAGGGTGTGGGGGGAGTGCTGGGCGCGCGCTTCTGTGGCAAACTTCTAATTCCTTTTCAGTTCTCAGAATCATAATATATCTCCATTTAATCAATGAAAGAATCATGCCAAAAATACAAATAACAATTACAATAAAATAACACTTCCAATTTCTAATATTCCGTAACTTTGTCTTTTCTTAGTACTTACACGGTAACCTCACTGAAAATTTAATCCCTGTTTCTTTAACGGTGACACCGTGAAGATCAAGTAATTGCTTCTTATTGAAAATGACAAATTTCAGGTGGTGTCTAAAAAAATTAGTTATGACAGATTGTATTTTTTGAAAATGGCTGCAACAATTTTATTCATTCTAAGTGCTGTACCTATCGCACGACTTTGATACTTTCCATAAACAGGCTGGGTCTATGTTCCTTTTTGTTGTTGTTGTTCTGGGCAGGCTGAGGCTATGATAGAAGTGACATTATGCAACTCCCGAGGTTAGCTGACCTAAGACAATACAAGTTCTGCCTGATTTTCTTTGAACACTTACTTTGGAATTCAGCCACCTTGTCACAAGGAAGAGGAACTGAAGCCCACACAACCTAGGTCCTGGCTGAGCTCCCAGCTGACAGCCAGTGTCAACTAGCCAGTCATGTGACTGAGCCATCCCAAATGCGTATTCTCAGTCCCCAGAAAAGCTGCCCCAATTGTTGCCATGTGAAACAGAGCAGAGCTGTTGTTGTCAGGTTCCGTCAAAATTGCAAATTCCTGAGCAAAATTAATTATTGTTCTAAATCATTAAATTTGGAGCTGAAGTGTAACACTAATAAAATACTGATATACTTTACGTTACACCCACCTTCACAAAGTAGTGTTTTTCAACAATTCTCTTACCCAAAACTAATGTGAATGGAAGAAGAGGAGGCTTCTCAGCTTTTGATATTGGGTGAAAGGAAGGATGAGAAAGTGTTATGTCTGTCATCAGAGGAGCCTGGGATGTGTGTGAGCATCTTTGTTACCCTTGACTAACGGCTTATTCTTGGAACCCAGGCCTACACACTAGTATAAAACTGTTACCACCTGACTAGCTGTGGTCTCTAAATAAGAAAGTGGAACCAGAAAATCTTTCCCCATCCCTCTATCACAATTAATGACAGTTCTTTGTGGAAGCCCAGGACTGCCATTCCCCTTTCCTCTTTGAATGGGTTTCAGAGATTTGCAGCACTATTTGCTTAAGGTTTTTTCTTCATGTTCTGCTAACCTCCTTTCACGGTCTGAATAAGTGAGTGGGAATTCCTCTAGGATAGGAAAATATATTAAAAAGTCAAAATTTAAAGAGATATCTGTCAAAATATATGGCTGAAAATGACACGATGAAAAACAAACAAAAAAAAAACAGTGAATTTGAAAGCAGAGAAACAAAGCTGATTTTGAATGAACACTTAATTATCTAATCCTAAGCTATTATTGACCTTGCATAAGCTAGAAATGTTTTTCCACAATAAAACATTTCCTGCACAACTTGGTGAAAACGTAGATGAATTTTTGTCTCTCCATAAAGATGAGACCTCCTAATTTCCCAATTATTTCTTAAATGGGGTTTTTAAGATCAATTAAATGTCAATTTACTGACACCTAAAGATTTTTGATGCCTTACGCTAGTTATACATGTGAGGGAAATGTTCATGGATGTCGATTAAATTGGTTTCATTTTTTTACATCATTACATTTAATTTTATGCATTTCTACCACCCACTGACCTCTGTCAATGAGCAGAAGTGAAAATATCACAAAATCTCCAAACCAATCCCATTGCCAAACATGAAGAAAGTGAGCTAGTCTAATTAAATGTGTTTTTGATCCATTGGTTTACTAAGTGCCCTTAATAAACTTCAATGAACAGGCATTCAGTGGAAAAACCATTGATGTTATAAGTCTGGAAGTGAGCATAGTCATGTAATTTCTGTAATAAATATGTCAATTATAAATGAGATTATATATTATATATATTATTTTTATTTCTATAAGGAAAATACATGAATTTATATATACATAAATTTGTTTATATATTTTATATATAAACATTTATATATAAATTAATAGTTTATATATAAACTAAAAATATATATTATATATAAATATTTGAATATAAATGTTTATATAAACATATTTTATATATAAAGATTTTATATATATTATATAAACATTTATATACATATCTCTCTCTGTCTCTCTCTCTCTCTCTTAAAATCATTCCCTTTTTACCACCAGAATTGCCAGCACTCCAGTTGACGTTGTCATTTCTATCTGGACAACCACAGGGCTGCCTATCACTGCACCCCCTGCCTCCACCATTACTCCTCTCCAATTCCTTTTCTACCACACCATCTCCAGCATGGGTTTCATTAACTCAGCAGCACGACAGGACAATGGACACAGCATTAAAATAACAGAAATGTTATGTATACGTACTTTTCCCTAAACAAAAGAGAAATTTACTCTTATTAATGTTCTGTTACCTAATGATTTCATTTAATGACTTCAATATTCTTGAGTAAAATTTGGTGGAAGCCATTGTTTTGGACCAAGCTTCCATACTAGGCCCAACAGACCAAACAAAAATGGGCCCAATCAAGCTGAGCAGGCATGATAAGGATGTCCCCTCTGCTTTAACCCTTCTAAGGAAGGTAACCTGAAATAACCTGATGTTAACCAATCTACTTCTTTGTATTAAGCTGTTTCCTTGATCCTGCTCAAGCTACCTTAGAAAAACCAAACGTTCTGCGATGTCCAGTACAATGCCTTTCTAATTTATAGATGAGATACTGCCCAATTCACACATCACAAATAAAGCCAATTAGATATTTAAACTCAATTTGTTGTAATTTGGTTCTTTAACAGTTCATATATAATTTAAAGCAAAAATGGAAGATCTACTATTTCAGTGAAGCATTTTAATTGGAGATAATCTGGGGAGAAAACGTGTCTCCCAAATTTTATATAAGGATTTCTCAGTCATGGTTTTTTCTTACTTCTAATAAGATAGTCCCAACTAAAGCAAATTGAAGTTTTCATCATATATAATTGTTTTTTACAATTTTCAAAATAAAAATTACAACATTTTTAAACTTGGAATGTCTGCATATAAATATATATTTGCTATATTATTTAGCAATTGGTTAAAAAGTGCTTTTTTCTCCTGAAGCCATTCATTTCACATCATCATTTTCATGTGAAACTGAAAATATAACCTATGGATTACTATACTTCTAATCTTTCTTTCCCCATCATTATTCTTTATGCTCCAGTGAGCTCTTCCAGAGTCAAGTAAAAAGCTATAGTGACAATGATGTGCAAGATTATTTTGTGTTTGTCAATTCAAATAAACTCCTCTCTAGTAAACAACAATGTATTTTGTTAGCAAGAATTAACATCTAGTAAGGACAAATGCTACACAATCACAAGCTGAGCTGATGATATTTTAAATATTAGTCTTTTAAAACAATCCATTATTTCTTTGACATGGTTTGAGCACATTCAGTGTCTTTACTCTCCCCAATGTTTTTGTCATTGGTTTCATCTGAAACTCATCTGAAAAACAATACACTGTCTCACACGAGTACCCATTAAAAACCAATAATTTTGTGAATTACTGAAGAAACACTGTCTTAATTATGGGATATATGACTTAGTGCAAGATGAAGCCAAATTTACTCAGTAAGAATAGACTGAATTATAAGAAGGAGAGAAAAACAAAAGGAAAGTTATGTTACCTAGTACCCACACTGTAGTATGGTATTACATGAATAGTGACCGTGTTACTTATTTGATCGTTGTTGTTTCAACACAATAGCAAATTAAAATGGTAATTTTTTCCTTGAGATACTTTGTGCAATCAGATTTGTTTATAAAACACAATTTAAAATAACTCAAAGTGCATATCAGAGAGTCTGGACATAACGTCCCAATAATTATGTTATTAGTTGTAGAAGCAGTATTGCACAGTGGTTAAGCACATATTGTCAGAAACACTACATAGGTTCAAAACTTTCCTCTTCCACTAACTTATTAGGAGAAAATCATTTAGAGATATGTGTCCATAAAGCAGCAAAAGAGATGTTTTAAACATAAAATGTGTCATGCTACAGCTTTGCTGAAAACCTTTCAATAAATTCCTATTTCACACAATGAAATCCAAGAACCCTACAATGGTCTATGGGATATTGAATGGACTGAACCCTGATTACATCTTCAAAGACATTTACATGATATTTCCTCCTCTCACAGTGTACCTCAGGCTCCCTGGTCTATCAGTTCCTTCAACGTGCCCAGCATTTTTCCCTTCTCATTACATTTGCACATATGGTTCACCTACTTGGATGCTTTTACCCACATCCTTCACACAGCTGTCTCTCATCTGTTAAGCTGATCACTTAACAGATGAGAGACATAGTATAGTCTCATAGTATAAAAGATGAGAGACATAGTATAGAGATATATAGTAAGTGTTCCCTTCTTATTGATACCATTTCTAACAAACCAGATAATATAAATCACTATTTTCTATGTAAATACCTTATAATTTATTTGTAGATTTTATTAAAATATGCAATTATTTTATTTGACTCTGTGTTTTGTTTGTCTTCCATCCAGATGGAAACCTTTTGAGAAGAGAGACCAGGACTGCTTGATCTTAAATTCCCTCTCAGTGTCTGGCTCCCTGTGGTGGTCACTAAATAACGGCTGGCTAAGTGATAGCTCTATAACAGCTCTATCTAAATATTACTACGCAATATTTATCACATGTTCACTATGTACCAGGAATTTGCTACATATTCTACAGGTATTATCTCATTCATTTTTATAAAAATCTAAAAATTATTATGGTTTAAGTAATACTATAAAATATTATTAGTCATATAATAGCACTTATGTACTATTAATTTAAGTAATTGCCCTGGTCACATAGTTGCTTAGTGAAGAAGGCAGGGTTTGAACCCTGGAAGTCTTTCTCACAATGCATATATAACTATTATTATCAAATAACAACTATTGGTTGGTTATTATTTCTAACTCCTTTGATAAGTATTTTGTGTCATTTTTAGTTACTCTGTACAAACAGATCTGGTTGTACAAAGTGTTCAAAGGAAAAAGAAAAGTGCCATATCAATTTGCTCTTGTGTTGAAAGGACAATAATCAAATAAATAACATGGTCACTGTTCATGTAACCCTATGGTGTGGGCACTAGGTAGCATCATTATCATTTTGTTTTCCTTCCTCTTCGTATAGACTTTTTATACTTGATGGGTAATTTGGCTTCATCTTGCACTTAATTACATAACATGTCTTCTAATAAGAACAATGTTATTATTAAAATTAACAAAATAATTGGTTCCTAATGGGTATCAAAGAGAAAAAGTGTCTTGTATTTCAGATCAGTTAAGAAAAAAAATCATAGAAAACTGGGGAGAAAAAGGACACTCAATGTGCTCAAACCATGCCAAATAGAGGATTTTTTTAGGAGTATTCTTTAAGGTACTAAAGCACTACTTGTGATTATATATACACCGGTCCTTTTTGTAGATATCACTGGATGTTTCTGCTTGCTAATAAAACAGCTTGTCATTTACTAGCTTGGGGGTTATTTGAATTGACAAAGCACAAAATATCCTTGCTCATCACTGTCACTATATTTCTTCACTTGATTCTGGAAGAGCTTAATGGAGGAAAGGAAATAATGATGTGGAAGGGAAGATTACAAGTGAAATGATCTGTAAACTGTGTTTTCAGTTTTCATTAATAATGATGGTTAAAAAAAGGCTTTAAAAAACTACCTTTTTTCTAATTGGCAAATAATGGGGCAAATACACATTAATATGAAGAGTTTCTAACTTAAATAAAGGACATATTCTTTAAACATTTTTTAATGTAAAGAACAACCATTTATGCCTAAATTTTTAATTTAGTGTAGAGAGTATCACCTGATTAAAAATTATAATTGTGCAGGATCATGGTGGATAGGAGGCAGGACTAGACTGCAGCTCCCACTCAGACACAGCAGAGTATGGAGGCTCGCATCATGAACTTTTGCTTCAGAATGACTGCAGAAATACATTAGGAAAGCTAAGAGAACCCACAGACCCTCTGAATGAAGCCGATTGCTCTTGCAGGACCTGGAAGACAACCCAAATACTGTGAGGGCCCAAGCTGTGGAAGTGGGAAAGGGAGATTGTCTGCCCGGGAACACACAACCACACTAGGGAACCTAAAGGTCTAAATTATGGGAGAAGATTCTTACTTTACCTGGAACTGAGTCCATGTAGAGAGCCAAGCGTAATACAGGGTAGAGGAAGCAGCAGGAAAAGCCCTGTGAGCTCACTAGGTCCACTAGCAAGCCATTTCTGCCTTGCCTCACAGGGGTCCAGGCTTGCTGGCTGGCTAGATCCAGAAGAAACATAACAATCACTACAGCTTGGCTCTCAGGAAGCCACATCCCTAGGAAAAGCAGGAGGGTACTACATCAAGGGAACACCTTGTGGTTCAAAAGAATCTGAACTACAGCTTTGAGCCCTAGACCTTGCCTCTGACAGAGCCTACACAAATGAGAAGGAAGCAGAAAATCAACTCTGGTAATATGACAAAATGAGGTTTTTTAACACCCCCAAAAAATCATCTAGCTCACCAGCAATGGATCCAAACCAGGAAGAAATCCCTGATTTACCTGAAAAAGAATTCAGAAGGTTGGTTATTAAGCTAATCAGGGAGGCAGCAGAGAAGGGCAAAACTCAGCTTAAGGAAATAAAAAAATAATACAAGAAGTGAAGGGAGAACTATTCAATGAAATAGCATAAATAAAAAAACAATAAAAACTTTAGGAAACAATGGATACATGTATAGAAATGCAAAATGCTCTGGAAAGTCTCAGCAGTAGAATCCAACAAGCAGAAGAAAGGACTTTAGAGCTCAAAGACAAGGTCTTCGAATTAACCCAATCCAACAAAGGCAAAGAAAAAAGAATAAGAAAATAGGAACAAAGCCTCCAAGAAGTCTGGGATTATGTTAAATGACCAAACTTAAGAATAATCGGCATTCCTGAGGTAGAAGAGAAATCTAAAAATTTGGAAAATATATTTGGGGGAATAATTGAGGAAAACTTCTGTGGCCTTGCTAGATACCTAGACATCCAAATACAAGAAGCACAAAGAGCACTTGGGAAATTCATTGCAAAAAAGATCATTGCCTAGGCATATTGTCATTAGGCTATCTAAAGTTAAGACAAAGGAAAGAATCTTAAGAGCTGTGAGGCAAAAGCACCAGGTAACCTATAAAGGAAAACCTATAAGATTAACAGCAGATTTATCAGCAGAAACACTATAAGCTAGAAGAGATTGGGGCCCTATCTTCAGCCTCCTCAAACAAAACAATCATCAGCCAAGAATTTTGTATCCAGCAAAACTAAGCTTCACAAATGAAGGAAAGACACAGTATTTTTCAGACAAATGCTGAAAGAATTTGCCACTACCAA
The DNA here is from genome assembly GCF_028858775.2 of Pan troglodytes. NCBI lineage: Eukaryota > Metazoa > Chordata > Mammalia > Primates > Hominidae > Pan > Pan troglodytes. The sequence goes on from NC_072406.2 coordinate 121,032,550, forward strand.
GCCAGCACTACAAGAAGTGCTAAAAGGAGCTCTAAATACTGAAACAAATAATAAATTATTATTGATTATTATCAATTTCTACTTTGCTACAAGAACTGCTTCTCTAAGATCCATATAGCCATATCCTTGAGTATAAATCACATATTGAAAGGTATTAAAAGTAAAATTTCGAACAGGCATCAATATACAAATTAGGTTTTTCATAGTGAGGTTTCAAATCATCACAGGTCAATGATAAAAAGCAATCTTGTAAGTAAACTCTACAACTTTTGTATCTCTCAACTAAATAAAAGAATAAGTAATTAGTAAGTGAAAAGAAAAGAGTATTTTTAAAGAAATATTTGAGAAGTGTTTTTCCCCAAAAAGACTGTTGTGTTCTGATTCTCCCACCACCTTGCTGTTCTAATTGTTTCACCTCATCCCCAGTGAGAGAGGTCATCCTGGGTCTACTCAGAATAAATGCATCCTCTGTGGTGGGCATGACTCCTACCAAGGACGGAATAACAATCCTAACAGTGCTACTTCGTGAGACATCAAAATGAGGACTTGCTATGGTTTGAATGTTCTCATTCCTTGAAAATTTATGTTGAAATATAATTCACAATGCAAGAGCATTAAGAAGTGAACCTGCAGAAGGTGATTCACACAGCATTTGTTCTTCTTTTTTTTTTTTTTTCACCTTCCATCCCTTTCACCAGGTGAGAACACAACATTGATCTCCTCCAGGGGAGGTAGCAACAAGGCACTATCTTGGAAGCAGAGAGAGAGCTCTCACCAGACACCAAGTCTGCCAGTGCCTTGATCTTGGACTTTCCAGCCTCCAGAACAGTGAGAAATAAATTTCTATTATTTAAAAACTTTCTACTCTGTGATACTTTGTTATAGCAGCAGAAATGGACTAAGACAGGGCAATCAGCCTACCTCCAATAGTTAGTCAGGACAAGGGAGATGCAGGTATATCTTACAAAGAGATGAGAATCACCAAAAATGAGAACCAATATGAGTTCATATTGGATCTTTTCCAAATCAGGTCACCACAAGAGATACACAAATCCCAGTAGCAAAAACTAAAGGGGCTTTGCATTTCTAGCCATTGCATAATTTAGGGAAAAACATCATCCACAAAATGATTCATCTTCTTGTCCAAGGCATGTGAACTAAAGTGGGAGAGTCCTGTTAAGAAAGCCATAACAAGTCTCTGACAATACCACACCAAAGAATAAAAAAAAAAGAAAAAGAATCAGCTTAAAACATCTCTGAGGCCCAGCGATTATAAAAACAGCTTATTACCATACCATTCAAATAATAGGTTTCACTTTTCTTTACTGTTGTATACTCTGCCTGCCCCAGCTCTGTAGGGGTCAGAATGTGCCCAGCAGGGTGAGGTTAGGGTAGAAAAATACAGATAAAAATTTAAGAAGAAGCTAATCATGCCCCCTTCCCTACTGCAGGCTTCCATTCTAAAGCAAGTTCTCACGGAGAGAAAAGAGAGGTGTTTTTCTTTTTAAATTTTATTTTAAGTTTAGGGTTACAAGAGCAGGTTTGCTACATAGGTAAACGTGTGTCATGGGGGTTTGTGGTACAGATTATTTCATCACCCAAGTATTAAGCCTAGTATTCATTAGTAAGTTTTCCTGATCCTCTCCCTCCTCCCACTCCCCACCTTCTGGAAGGCCCTGCTAAGTGTTTTTCCTTTCTATGTGTGCATATGTTCTCATTGTTTAGCTCCCACTTCAATGCTAAATAAAATTGAGTTTTGATTAATAAGTTGTGTTGGGTATTCTGATTTCTGATATAACACTGGTTTGGGACTAAAGTGGGTGTAGAATATCCCATAGCCAAAAAATGAGCATAAAATCACTGTCATGCTTCATTAACTTACTGCCTTCACATGCATTGAGACAAGAAGTTTGCTTTGATTCCAGTCTAGAGAGGAAAAGCTAAGCCGGGTCTGTGCGTTGAAAGCTATTCTGCAGCAAGTCCACCTGTGGAAACAAGTGTAGATGTGGTAAGAGACACTGACTGTGGATTTCATTTCAGTATCATTTGTAAAGTTAAGGAGTCCATTCTCAAGAACAATGTGATATAATAAATCTACACTTTTCATATTTGATCTAGTACTGTCTTGCAGCTCAAGATCTGTTACCTTTTCTGTAATCCTTAACTTTTATATCTGCAAATTACAGGCTGAACTGACTTGAATTTATTAATGGTGAACTACCAACTTATAAAATGTTTATTCAAAAGAATTAATGAATAAATGATAAATTCAGTTGCAGTCCTTACCATTAACTTATAGTGTGACCTTTGCAAGTTTCCTAATTTCTCTTTGCCTTAATTGACTTTTTTATAAATATCTGCTCTGTATTCCTATAAGGTGAGCATGAAGTTCAAATAATAACAATAATAATAGGTGTGAACATTTCTAAAAATTTAAAAACCTTATGCAAATGCAAGATGCAATGGGAATTAAGATGGCTATTCTAAAATTGCGTTAAATGAGCACTGATTTGTTTGAAATGTTCCACAATACAACCAAAGCTAGGGAGGGAAATTCAAAACTATTCCACTTCCACATTCCATTTTTCTCTTTATCCAAATGATATATCCTTCCCTTCACTATTTCATGCACAGAAGTTCAGCAAAAACCTCTACCATCAATTTGATAATTTCACAATTCTTATAATTACATCTTTATTTCATTTAATCAAGCTATGTTGATAAAAAGTCAGATGACAATAATTGTTATCATAATTTGTGCTATCAAAAAGAAAATATTTTCTTTGAATATTGAAAGGGAAGGAATTCAACCTTAAACAAGTTAGGAGCTGATAACAAAGTGTTTTACGTTAATTATTCTTGTTTTTATGTGACATCGACTGTTTGCTAGAATTATCATAATACGTCAGGCTGAAACATGTTCTAAGTTGTATTTTGCTAATGGATTTGTGATCACTGCCTACAGAGAAATCAAAACAGGAAAATGTTTTGAATAAAATGGAATGATTCAGTATCTAGAGTGTGTGTGAGATAAACTTAATGATATTACATATACAAAATTCTCTCACTTGACTTATTAAATAGCAATACATAGATTTTTCTTTCACACATGGTTTCTTCTTGGCAATTGATGGATTTGCAAGTTCAGAATCCCTATACTGGCTCAGCAAACTCAATTACATTTTTATCTGACTTTTTTTCTAATAAAAGATTCTTAATAAGATAGAAAATTTGCATATTATTTCCCCAGAATTTTGACAGATCTAGGTCTCCTTTCTTGCTTGTATCTGTGAAATGGAAAACTCTTTGAGCCAGTAAGCTAATTTTTCTCTCATCTAATTTCTCTTCCGGTAGCTTCCATGTTAAAAACATGAGATTGGGAGATGCATTTATTTTTTAAGGCTTAGATCATCTCTCCACCTCTGTGAAAGTTTCTGGTGCTTATTACTATTTCCAGAATATTATCATCTTTTGGGAGTAGTGTTATTTGGTATTTGGTTAATATTTGTAATTAGTCCTGAGTAGGACTAAGTAGCATACTTATGTAGCCTAGTATTACTGGAATTATTACTCAGTACTCGTGACATTGTGAGCTATGATATCTACATGTTATTCCTGGCTTCTCATTTTCCTGCTTCTCTTCTTCTTCCCACAGTCTCCTACATATTTGGTCCACAATGAAGAAACAATACCCTCCACTAAGAGGTGCGCGTTATCAGTCCTGCAGTATCTCCAGCAGCCTTACCCACACAGCGAGCCTCTCCATCCTGAGACCACTGTACTTACTTCTGTCTTTCCTGCAAGCAATAATAACTCTTGCTGCCATTCCCATAACTGATCCCCTTGACATAAAGAGATAGTGGTTACCACACTTGTCTCAGGCATTTCTCTTAGAGAGAGGAAGGTGCGAAGTGTTAAGCCACATCCTTTCCTACAAATAAAATTTTTAAAAAAATTCCTAAAGACTTGCAGTCCAAGGTAAGAAAGATTTTTGTAAAATTATAAAAAGCTATTTTCAAATATATTGTTTTGAAAACAACCCAGCTGGAAATAAGTAGCTATGTAATCCAAGAGTTGCTATGTAATTCATATTCTTGACCTTGCACATAAAATTTGTTCTTTATTAAAATTGCTGAAATTGAGAATTTTTGCTTTCTCTCAATAAAAACTGAAAAAGTGGAATTAGGTACTAATTTAATTGAAGATCTGTTAGTTATTGGGAATCATAATTCCTTCTGATGGAGACAATTAGAGGATTAAAAACATGCCCTCCACACTTTAGTATCAAGGATAGATTCTTTAGAAGTTAAGAGTTTAACTCCAGATTCTGCAAATCTTGGACAGAATTTCTGCCTCCTTTCTTCCTTACTGTACATACTTCAGAGAGTTATTTAATTTCTGCACCTTCGTTTATTCCAGAGGTATCTGGAAGGAGTCCAGAGGTATAGCCCCCCATCACAGCACATTCCCACAAAGTAATTTCTATTCTAACCCTTTCAAATTTTCTTTCTCTTTCTTTTCTCTTCCTTCCTTCCTTCCTTCCTCCCTCACTCCCTCCCTCCCTTCCCTTCTTTCTTCCTTCCTTTCCTTTCTCCCTTTCTCTCTTTCTTTCTTTCATCTCGCTCTGTCACCCAGGCTGGAGTGCAGTGGCATGATCTTGGCTCACTGCAACCTCCACTTCCCAGGTTCAAGCAATTCTCCTGACTCAGCCTCCCAAGTAGCTGAGACTACAGGTGCCTGCCACCATACATGGCTAGTTTTTGTATTTTTAGTAGAGACTAGCTTTCACCATGTTGGCCAGGCTGGTCTCAAACTCCTGACCTCAGGTGATCCATCTGCTTCAGCCTCCTGAAGGGCTGGGATTACAGGCATGAGCCACCTTGCCCAGCCTCAAATTTATTTCTTGATATAACAGTTATGAAGACTGCAATAAAAAGAAAGCTTCAGAGAAGATCTGTATTTGGTGCATTGCTAAGGCCAGCTGGAGGACAGAGATTCAAACTAGGGAGAAGAACATAACAAATCTTAAGATTTAGGGATGAATGGTGACAGTATTTCTTTCCATAAGGAAGTTACAGTTCAGAGAAAGCAGGATGGTGTTGGAAGAGGTTTTGTTAGAAAAATGGATAATAAAGGCTGTGTTGGGTTTCAACTGGGAAAAAGGACAAGTTTCTTTTGCATTCATTAGTATAGTGAATTAAGAGAAATCTAAACTCTTTCTCAGGAGACAGTTAATTGAGTTTAAGAAGAGTTTAATTAAGAATAATATGTTCAGAGTCTTAATTAGAATAACCTTAGTGCATGAGAGCAATAATAAATAAGTGGTAGTCCAAACATTCATTTTGTAAACCATGCAGTAAGAGTTAAATGCACAAATGTGATAAGATTCTTATTAACAATGCTTTATCACATATTAGAATATCACATAATCTTACAGTATGATACAGACCATAGTATGAAATAGTGAGCTCTCACTGTCATTAAAACACTCTAGATAATGGCCCATTCATCTATTGAGTCCATGAAAAAACTATGCTATTGGCTTAAGATGGAAAGATTGCATTATTTCTCTGTGTATCTCTGTCTCTGCCCTTGTCTCTTGCCCTCTCTTTCTGTCTTCCCCCACTCCCACTTTCTTTCTCAGCCTTTTGTGACTGGATTATTTCACTTAGTATAATGTCTTCAAGGTTCATTCATTTTGTAGTATATTTCAGACTTTTTTTCTTTTTAAGGCTGAATAATATTTAATTGTTTGTAAACAATTACATTTTAAAGGAAAAGAAGCTAACTATGGCTTGCAAAGCCACCCAACGTCTGCCTTTCCCATTCCATCACTCCAGCCTCAATCTGATCCATTTCTGTTCCATGTTGAATCACCATGATCTCCATTCTGTCTCTTGAATTAGCCACATTATTTTTATCTGCTCATTGCCCTTGCACACATTGTTCTCTCTGCCTGTATTGACAGTGTCCACTCTACACCCAGCTAACTCTTAGTTCACCTTGAATTTTTCCTGAATACCAGACTGGGACTGTGGTCCTTAGTATCATTTCTTGTAGCTACCTTGTTTATGCAGCTAGTTAGTGGTGTTGCTGGAATTCTGGACTAGAAGGGTGATGTTAAATCCTGTGGGCTTAGTAACTCTGTTCTGCTGACCAATCATTAATGCATCTAATTTTATTTCATTCAGGATCCGACAATATAGAGTTATATTTTGTCTCGTTCAGAAACACAAAGACTAGTTTCGAAACGTGCACTCTAAGGACTCAGACACGCAATGTGCTTCTTACATAAAGTTTCAGAGCCTTGCACACAACACAGTACCCCTTAGGGTGAATAATTTTGAGCATGAATGAACATTAGAAGAGTAAAAGTAAACGGGAACCCACCATCCTAACATTAGCATTAGACCAAAGGAGAAAAGCCAGTAATAATTCTATTTCTTGGTCCTGGGCACTAGATTAAGGGTCGGCAAAAATTTTTTGAGTAAAAGGCCAGATATTAAATATTTTAGGCTTTGTGGGTCAAGAGACAAAATTGAGGATGTTATGAAAGTATTATAGAACTAGAGAGAAAACACATTTCTACACATTTTTGATGACAGTCAAAATATAATAAGAATAATTTAGTACATTTTGAAATAAAAGTTTCTTTTTTCAGAAGAATGACATTTTCAAGGATGTGGTGGGGGGTAATGTTTCACTTAACTTGGGTTCAGAAGTAGTTTTCTCTGCCATCAAAATTAATTGGAAATGTTCATCTATTAATGCTGATCTGCAATGAGATCTTATGTATTTCATTTTTGAAAATGTCTTATTACACAGTTAGGTACTGCATAATACTGATACCAATCCATAAGCATATGATTTTAATTGAGCACATTTATTGTTCAGAGGCATTGATACAATTCTATTGGATTTTTTCTTGATATTCACCTCTTAGTATGCACAATACTGCAGACTAAAATCACTTCCAATTCAAGGTTAGATTGAAGCTATTCAATTACATGGTTAAATAGATTTTGAAATATGAATATTATTTCTGAACTTGCATTGAAATCTGAAACACACTGTTGGAACTGTAGGTTGACCTTGAAAATCTGAACATTTAGTCTACAAATTTGTGTGAGAATGATGATCTTGCTTCTTGTCTTAACTTGTTAGCATGGATCATTTATAAGGTAGTTTATTTTATTTTTGCTTCAATCATTAGTGTTTTTGGAAACAGCTTTAAACTAGCATAGGTTTCACAAATCAGCTTTGTTTTGTCTTGAAATTTTATGTTGAAATCACCAAGAACTATTATCAAGTCTGGAATAGAAGCTAATTTCTAAAGCCAGTCAGTGTTTAATGATAGTGGTTGAGGACAGTTCTTTTCATTTAGAAAAATTTCAATCTTGACCCTGAGCTCAAAAACAGTAATACAATTTCTGCCTGGTAAATCATAGACCTGCTAAGTGGTAAAGAATAAATATTAGTATATTTAGCATTTATTTCTAGTAAAAATTCATGGAACAGCAATGTTTAAGTCCACTAGAGCAAATTAACTTCACCATTGATACTGCTGGTTCAATACCACACTAAAGATTCAAATACTTTCTACATAGTGCATGCTGATGGATATTATTATAAATAACCGTAAAGTTTTAAGCAACTTACATTTTCACAAGCTTTTAAAATCTGTTCAAATAAGATCTTTTCTGCTCCACCCATACTTTTACCAGCATTAGTTATGATACATCTTGGCAGATTCCACTTCAGGTTTTAATGAATTTGTGTTTTCTGAACTAAATAAGTGTACCTACTATGAATGCTCAAAAATTAAAAAAAGAAAAAAAGAAAAAAAAATCTTGCCTGCAGTTGTTCCACATAGGGTATATATAGAGGCCAATCCCTCAGTCATTTCAACCTTAATAGTGACTCCTTGAAAAGGCAAAAGCTGTCCACTCATCAAGATTCAAGAAAAACAACTCAGAATCACCCAGCTAACTTTTAATTGGCTATTGAGATAGCTTCTAATGTCCACAGTTCTTCACTTAAATTTTCTCACAGAAAGACTATGGTTTCAAACAAGTTTTATTTCTCAAGACATTTCTTCAGCTGTTGTAATCAAACATGACTTAATTAACTCATCATTGATAAAGAGTTTTATTATTTTTTATTTTATTTTTGGCTTGGCTAACAAATGAGTCACAGAAACACTTTCATTAGTTGTAGTTTCATTTTTATTTTTGTAAAGAAATTCTGCTACAAAGATGTTCTGTTTTAAATTTTCTAATTTTTCTCACCATCACTTTCTAGTGAGTGGGAGTATTTTGGTAAGCTGAGTGCTTACTTTGATCATGTTAATGTCTGCTTTATTCGTTTAGAATAGCTAACATACCACTGCATCATAAACACAATGCTTTGACATTCAATTCAATAACAAAATTATTCACACTCTCCTGTGCCTTAAAATACATTAGAAGTCAATTTTGTTCTTGTTGTGGTTTTGACATCATAAGTATGCAGTACTAATAAAAAACATATATCTTGAAATAGCCATTTATAGCACACTCCAAACACAGTTAAATTATAACTGCATCCCTGCCGAGTGGTAGTGCACCAAGCAACAGTGCAAAGTGATGCGAGCACCGTATACGGTCTCTATTGCAACTACTCAACTCTGCCATCATAGCAGGAAAACAGACATGGACATTACATAATCAGCATTGCTATGTTGCAACGAAATTTTGTATGGATATTGATATTTTTATTTAATATCAGTTTGTGTGGTTAGAAAATATTCTTTTTATTTTTTTCAACCATTTAAAAGTAGCTCTCAGGCCATCCAAAAATAGGTAGTGTGTCATTTTGGCCCTCAGCCTGTAGTTTGCACATCTCTTGTTTAGAATATGGATTTTGATTTTGGTGCCCCTGTCTCCATTACTTTCTTGGGCAACTGATTTTTTTCAATAGCAAGTCTAAGCTTTAATCTTTTTATAAAATGGGAATAATAATGACCATCTAATAGGGGCATTGTGAAAATTACATAAAAGTGTGTAAGTTAGATGCTCACCTTGGTGCCAGGTACATAATAACATACACTGAAAATAATTATTTTTCACCTTTGTCCCTCTTGACTATGAACTTGGGGGTTAATTTAATGGGTTATCAATTAACCCAGGCATAACAATTACTTTATTCCACAGGATTTTCTAGAAAGATTAAATGCCTAATGTTTAAGCCTCAATTCTTATTTCATTCCTGTTAACCAACAGATAGGAAAAATACCCGCCCAATGTTGATGAGAATAGAACATGTGGGGACACATTTGTGGAAAATGTATACCTGATTAACTCCATTATTTATATCATAAACTACACAATGGGAATCTAAAGCAGTCCTTCCTGTTCACCCACATCAGTGGCCAGATCACATCAGGGCACCTCTTGTTCAGGAGTCTACGAGCCATAAATTGTTTTAGCTAAGACCATCTCAACACTTTCAGCAATTGTTTATAAATAAATTCAATAGACAACTTCAGTTTGCAAAGGTTAATCTAATATACTCAAGCTGTATTTCTTCTGTGTAAAATGGTTGGACAGAAAATTAGTTGCTGTGGGACACTTATTTTGAAATGTCTAGTAGGTCATGAGTGGAAAATAAATGTAGAAGGACTTTATTTATTTTTTCTATACAAGACAAGGAAGCCTGGAAAAGAGTTATTCAGTCCTTGTTTGTTGGTGTAAACTGTCACAGAAACAACTGTCATCCCTAGTTTGATCATTAGGAGTATGTTTACAGATTCATCTTAATTACTGCTGAAAGAAGAGTAACCTGGTCTCCAAAACTGGTAACATCTAAGGGGTGACCTGGGAAACCTGTAACTACAACAAGCCACACTCACCTCTCCAGTCCCAAACTACCTCAATTAATTATACAATGTAGATTAAAGCAATGTCTGATGTGCAAATGCAGCTTCAATACAATTCTTAAAGTCCCAGCTTCCAGGCACATTGCCCCTTTCTGTACAAAAAAAACTCCTTAATATTTTAGCAGACACTATATCCAACTAATATGAGAGTTCATAGAGCAGCCAGAATGAAACCATACACACTTTGCAATAGACTATAGTATTCAAAAGATCACAGGAAATGTAAAAAAGGACAGGACATGTACAAAAAGACATATTTGCTTTGCTAATTCATTTTTAAAGATTATTTTACTTCAACTTAGACTAGTTCAATGTAGCTATGCCAGTGATAATAGTTTGAATGCAATTATAATTATTCATCCTTCATTGCCTGAGCCCTAGCATAGTTTATTTATAATCAGTTTATATTGTTTCTTCTCCCTCCATTTCGAAGATAGGGATGGAGTTGGTGGCTGTCAATAAAACTAAATTGCACAACCCAATCCATTATAGTATCCAGGGAAACATAAACAGCATTAAACAGAAATGCACATTACGGTAGCTCAAGTCCAGCCTAAATTGGTGCATTTTCTATTCAAGTGCTGTTATTACCATGATCATAACTGTTTTAATTTGCTAGTGTGAATAGATAGCTTTCCTTAGAATGAAAGTGTGGCTGTAAATATAAAATTAAGATGACAAAGTTCTCTGAGTACCCATTTGGAGGGCAATTGACCGGGCAGCATTGCATTCAAGATGCTTGCAGCAATGTTAAGCAGAGCCTGGATTCTTACAAGTTGGGAGGAAGACGTGGAAAGAACACCAAACTTGAAAACAAACTCTGTCATTGAATTCTTGCACAATATCGGACACGGCATTTGTATTAGTCTGTTCCAACACTGCTAAGAAAGACATACATGAGACTGGGTAATTTGTGAAGGAAAGAGGTGTAATTGACTCACATTTCCACATGGTGGGAGAGGCCTCATAATTATAGCAGAAGAGTAAGGGACCTCTTCCATGGTGGCAGGCAAGAGACAGCTTGTGCAGGGGAACTCCCCTTTACTAAAACCATCAGATCTTGTGAGACTTATTCACTATCATGAGAACAGCATGAGAAAGACCCACTCAACAGGTAATTCAATTACCTTCCACTGGGTCCCTCCCACAACACGTGGAAACTGTGGGAGCTATAATTCAAGGTGAGATCTGGGTGGGGACACAGCCAAAACATATCAGTATTCCATGTCTATGCAATTTGTTTCACATATATTTGTACTTAATGCCGCCATGGCTTTGCTTAAGCTCTTTCCTCTGCTAAGAATGCCCTCTTTCTTTTCACCTAAGATCCACTGGGTAAGCTCTTTCTCTCCTTTGAAGTTTTAACTTAAACATCATCTTTCATACATGCCCTCACATCTTTTCAGGTAGAGTTAGCTATATAAAGCACTCAATGTATAAAATTCTGGATCACGAGGTGTTTTTCTGCCATTTTAGCAATTTAAATATACCATTTGTTGTCTGTTGGCCCTCAGCTTCTGATGAGGAAGTTGCTGGAGTTCTTATTTTTATTATTTTTTATGTAATACGTGTTTCATTCTCTTTCTGCCTTTAAGAATTTTTCTATATCTTTAGTGTTCAGCAGTTGACTATGATATATGTTAACAGATTTTTTTGTTTGTTTATTCTGCTTGGGTTCCACTGAACTTTCTGGATCTCAGAGATCTTTCTGGATCTCTGTTCTTGATGAAATTTTGAGGAAAAAAAAAAGTCAACCAACATTTGCTCAGTTAGTTTTTGCCCCGTTGTCTTCCTTCTGTCTTTCTTGTGTTTCAATTTAATGAATGTAAACATATTCAGTATTGCCCCACAGGTCACTGATGCTCGATTCATTTTTTTTATTTTTTCCTCCATATACTTGTTACTCTATGTGTCCTATTATTTGGTCATTACATTGATTGTTTATTTTATGTATTACTTAATTAAATTAGCTTATTTTTTCTCTCTCCTGAAACTCTTAATCTCTTTCCTATAGATTCATCATTTCCCATGTACTATGAGTTTACTTATTAAAGTTTTTTTAAAGTCTCCTAATTTTTAACATCTGGGTAATTTGTAAATGTTTTACTTTAGAGTAAAATTTTACTTCACTCTGGGTAATATTTTCTATTTTATTTTCATGTATGGTGGCTTTTCAATTTTTTCAAGGCATTGTGGGTAATATATTAATGAGAGTGTGGCTTCTGTAATCACTCTCTAAAGAATAACAATTTTGCTCTTCTATCAGCCAATTAAAATATTAGCACATCAAACTCCTCATGTAGAACAGGGGTTAGTAAGCTATAACCCTGAGCCAAATTTGAACCATCATCTATTTTTGTAAACAAAGTTTTATTGGAACACAGCCACAGCTCTTTGTGTAGGCATTATCAATGGATGTTTTGGGGCTAGAACAGCAGAGATGAGTGACTGCTATAGAGACTTCACGGCCTAGAAAGCCTAAAAGATTAAATATCTGACCCTTTGCAGAGAAAGTTTATCAATCCCTTTCTACGGTATAAGCCTTATAAGTATATTTTGGAATAAAATAGTATTTCCAGATAATGCTAATGCATAGCCTGGGTAGAAACCACTCCATTAACATATTATAGTATCCTTAACATTTCTGAGATTCTTTAATTCTAGTTATCAGTGTTTATATTGGAGTATAACATCACAAAATAGCACATGCAACTTTAATCTTAATGAGTCAATATTCCTCTTCTCCTGTAAGTATGGTCATTCTTATACCTTTACTGTATTTAAAATATGAAGAACATTATTCAGAAGGCCAGGGATTCAAGAAAAAAACTTAAATAATTTAAAGATAGCTGTGGTCTAAGATTCAGATCATATTGATCATATTTTAGTTTTTTTGTTTGTTTGTTTGTTTGCTTTGCTTTATTTTGTTTGGGTTTATACCTTTTACTTCTTCCTCAAACTGGCTATTGTCTGCACAGCCAAGAAGGCAGCACTTGGCCCTAGGAGGCAGAGAGACATCCCAACCAGAGAAGACACTCCACATAATTTACTTTGAAACAATGTATGAGAATTTTCAGATGTCAATTGCAGAGATTTTGGACATAAATGAGGTGGGAAATGCTCATTAATCAAGCTCAAGCTGCCTATTTCTCAAAGGACATAAAATCAATATAGGTCAAATTTTCTATTTCTCCAAAGCCTATCTCACTAAACACCTTGAAAGAGATGTTATAGATAGTTTTCCTGTAGATATACTGCTTGGCAATGCAAGAACATCAACCTCTTTAAATGTTGGACAGAGAGAACTTTAAAATGTGGAACAAGTAAGCCTGACTGAAGGGTAAAAACAATCAAACACCAACTCCATTCTGTGGAAATTCATTCTGTAATAAGATAGTAGATTTGGGCAGGTGAGCTTTGAATTTTCATGTTGCAAATATTGATTTTGGAAAGAATGGTTCGATTTCCCTTTACCCCTAAAATAAATACATAAACAGATAGAAGGACTACCTTTTAACAACACAAAAGATAAAACAATCAGATAAAAGATTAGATTTATACATGAGAAAGAATTATTATACTAAATACATAAAAAGCTTCTACTGTCAATGAGGAAAAATAAATATTAAATAGCTTAATATGTAAAATATATGCACAAGAAAATATATTAAATACCAATTTTTACTAATGTTAAGATATCTTATATACCAACATTTATTATCATTGTATGATATTAGTAATAGCACCATTGTTAAGGATTTTCCCCCAAAAAAGACACACACACTCACCTATGTATATGTATATAAATTATGGTACATCATTTTCAATGGAATTCAAAGTAATTGCTATAATATTAAATATTAAAAATTTAAGTTATGCTGCTTTTTTCTCTGAAAAACATAGCTAGCTGGAGAATTTATGTAGTATTATATGTCATTATGTATCATTACTTATTATTTTATATGCATAAATGCAGAGCCAAAAATATTTATATCAGAAGGTGTTCATGTTTGTGTGATGAGGTTATAATGATTTTTACTTTCTTCTATGTGTTTTTATTATGCAGTTGCTTTATTGTCTAAACTAAACATCAATTTCCTTTATAATTACTCAAAGGTAACAAATGCATTTTTACAAACAGGATAAAGCCTATTTCCTTCATGGAACTTTTCCTGTACTGTACCATATCTCTCTATTGCTCTTTCTTACTGGCAAAGGTCAATGGGAACATTCTCAAGTTTAAGAAAAGTAGAGGCATTAATGAGACCCCTATATTCAAAGTTCCTAAGGGTGTCCAGAACCTATTATGACATTCCTGGAAGAAAGAAAATGTAGATTTCCTTAGGATGAACTTGGGAGATAAGTTGGGGCAGGGGAAAGGCCATTGTCTTTAGAACTGAGCAAACTTTATACCTCAATTCTGCTACTAACCGGGAAAGATAGTTTGCAATCAAAAATTATAAATGTTATTGATAGAACAACTGTGGGATAGCTCATCTTCAACATTTGGTAGCTTGATTTCTCAGTAATTGTGAAAAATCTCCAAATCTGTTGAGCCGTTTCAACGTCTTGGCACTGTCACATGCTTTCTTCTCTCTCTAAGCTACTGCCTTCCTCTTACAAGGACATTTGTGATTACACCGGGCCCACTTGGATAATCCAGGAAAATCCCACCATTTGAAGACTCTTAAATATTTCAGCAAAGACCTTTTTACCATGTATGGTAGCACAGTCACAGCTTCTGGCAATTCGGACATAGATATCCTTAGGGGGCTTATTCAGCTTACCATCCATATAAAGAAGCAAATTTCTCTAAAGTCCCAAATTCAACAATATTAAACTGTTATCTAGCTATCATCTATCTATGTATCTATCATTTATCTATCTATCTATCTATCTATCTATCTATCTATCTATCTATCTAAGAGTATCACTCTGTCACCCAGGTTAAAGTACAGTGGCACAATCAGCTCACTCCAGACCAGCCTCAAACTTCTGGGCTCAAGTGATCCTCCCACCTCTGCCTCATGAGTAGCTGGGACAGCAGGCTTGAGTCACCAAACCTGGCTAATTTTTAAAAATTTTTCGTAGAGATGGGGGTCTCACTTTGTCACCTAGGCTGGTTTTGAACACCTAGCTTCAAGTAATCTTCCCATCTTGGCCTCCCAAAATACTGGGATTATAGGCATGAGCTATCATTCACAGCCACAGATATATATTTATTATAAATTTTATATTACTTAAACACATATTGACCAAACAGATGGAGTGGTTTTAAATTAATAAATTAATACTATAATCCCAAGAGGAATTTCCTTTAAAAAGCTCAGAGACATTAATGAATGAATCCTATTTTATTGCAGGAAGACATTTCTCTCTATGAGATCCACCTGCTGCAGTCTCAATGCATTACAAATTGAATACAACTTTCATTCAAAATAAGACTGTGAAACTGGCTCTGGAGCAAAGCCTAAACCCTGAGGGTTAGATGGATGTGAATATATTTAGAACTTTCCTCTTTCTAGGAGCTCATGGTTTACAAATCTCTCCTCCGTGCACAGCACCTTAACTGGTAAACTGACTTGCAACAACAATTCTTCACAGATTCCACTCCCCTTAATATGGACTGGTCTTTTCTGATAGATTGCCATCATGTAAAAAAATTTTTATTTCTCCTTGCTCTGCAATACAGAACAAGAAGGTATATAAAATTCATATATATATATATATACATATAAGCATAAATTCATCAAAAACTCAGTAAATTTTAACAGATTAAATGTCATTTCTTGGGAAATTGTAATAATAAGTGAAAACATGTAGTTTAGCTCCAGATTTATATGTATTTCTTTCTGAACTATTAAAGGATATTATAGAAAATATTGCTCTTTCACACAAGCAGTTTCTTTTGTTGTTGTTTGAGTTTTTGTTTGCTTTTCAGATGAGAAGTTTTTCCCCAAAATTGGGACAGGACTTAAGCAGAATTATGATCCCTTTTGCTTGAAACTGTGCTAGGTCTGAGAAATGACCTGAAAGTTTTTTTCAAGGAATTTGAAACTCAGGAAGGAAGAACCAATTACACAAAATCATACGGTGAATCCATCTAAAGCCAGGATTCTAATTAGGCCTTTTAATGCTCTCACTCTTACCCAGTAGCTCAAATTTATATTTGGTTTCATATTCATTCCCCTTAGGAGTGTTCTGCTTGATCCTTATTCTAGACTACAAATGCTTTGTGGAGAAAGATGCTATCTTACGAAGGTTATGAGTAAATATGTCTTAGCACAAGGCTGAGCAGACTAATAGCCAATGCCTAATGCATTGCAGAATGGTTTTGTTTAATAATCCTCTCATCAAAGGTGTCATTAAAAGAATGAAAAGGCAACTGAGACAGAAAGAAATAGTTGCATATATATATACTGTATGTCTATATACTGTATATATACTGTATGTCTATATACTGTATACTGTATGTCTATATACTGTGTATCTATACTGTATGTCTATATACCATGTATCTATACTGTATGTATAATATATACTGTGTATCTATACTGTATGTATAATATATATGGTATCTATACTGTATGTATATTATATATGGTATCTATACTGTATGTGTAATATATACTGTGTATCTCTACTGTATGTATAATATAAAGGTATCTATACTGTATGTATAATATATAGGTATCTATACTGTATGTATAATATATGGTATCTATACTGTATGTATAATATATGTTATATATAATATATACTGTATGTGTAATATATACCGTATATTATACTGTGTAATATATACTGTATATATACTGTATGTGTAATATATACTGTATATATAATATATACTGTGTAATATATACTCTCTATATATACACTATATATAGTGTGTGTGTATATATATATTCAGTAGTGCTACATAATTACATTCTGGTCAATGACAATCCGCATATACAATGGTGGTCCCATAAGATTATAATGGAGGCAGGGCACAGTGTCTCACATCTGTACTCCCAACACTTTGGGAATGTAGCCCAGGCAGGAGGATCACTTGAGCCCAGGAGTTCCAGACAAGCCTAGGAAACATAGTGAGACCCTATCTCTACAAAAAAAGAAAAAAAAATTAGTCAGGCATGGTGGCTCATGCCTATAGTCCTGCTACTAAGGAGGCTAAGGTGAGAGTATCACTTGAGCCTGGGAGGTTGAGGCTGCCATGAACTATAATCATGCCACTGCACACTCCACTCCAGCCTAGGAGACAGAGCAAGACCCTGTCTCTTAAAAAAAGAAAAAGAAAAAAGATTATAATGGTGGTGAAAAATTCCTATCACATAGTGATGTCATAGCTGTGCCTGTAGTGTGATGATGCATTCCTCATGTGTTCATGATGATTCTGGCATAAACAAACCTACTGCACTGCCAGTTGTATAAAATTGTAGCATGTATAGTTACGTAAAATCCATAATTCTTGATAATAATAATAAACAACTATGTTACTGGCTTATGTATTTACAACCTTATACTTTTTATTGTTATTTTAGGGTGTACTTCTACTTAAGAAAAAAAAATGTTAGCTATAAAACAGCCTCAGGCCTGTTCTTCAGGAGGTATTCCAGAAGAAGGCTTTGTTGTTGTAAGAGATGACCACTTCATGCATATTATCACCCCATAAAACTTTCTAGTGGAATAAGATGTGGAAGTGAGAGACAGTGTTATTGATGATACTAGGCCTGTGTATACCTAGGCTAATATGTGTGTGTTGTGTCTTAGTTTTTACAAAAATGTTTAAAAAAATAGAAAAAAGTCTAGAACAAGTATACAAAGCAATACAATATTTTTGTACAGCTGCACAATGTATGTCTTAAGTTTTACTACAAAAGACTGAAAAAGTAAAAAAAAATTAAGAAGTTTATAAAGTTAAAAAGTTACAGTAAACCAAGGTTAATTTATTATTGAAGAAAGATGTTTAAAAAATAAATTTAGTACAGCTGACATGTACAGTGTTTATAAAGTCTACAGTAATGTATGGTAACGTTCTAGGCCTTTGCATTCATGCACCACTCAGTCACTGAATCACTCAGAGCAACTTCCACTCCTGCAAGCTCCATTTATGGTAAGTGTCCTGTACAGGTGTACCATTTTGTATCTTTTATGTAATATTTTTACTGTACATTTTCTATGTTTAGATAAACAAATACCATTGCATTACAGTTGCCAAAGTATTCAGTAGAGTAACATGCTGTATAGGTTTGTAGCCTAGAAGCGATAGACTGTACCATGTAGCCTAGGTGTGTAGTAAGTCACACCTTCCAGGTTGCATTAGTACACTCTGTGACATATACACAATGAGGACATCACCTAATTATGCATTTCTCAGAATTTATCTCCATCATAAAGCAACATATGATCGTGTGTGTGTGTGTGTGAATGTGTATTTAGCCCCCAAAATCCCAATAAATAAAAAAGACAACCCAATAAAAATACTGGGTAGAACCCCAAATAAACAACACCAAAACCAGCTTTTACAGGCATTATGTAAAAGAGAGTATCTAAATTACAATTAAATCTATGAAAACTTCCTCAGCCTCGTGAATTATCAGGAAAATTTAAACAAAATTACAATGCAAAATCTTTGCATATTCTTAAGAAGAGCTGATAGAAGAAGGTGGTGGGGAAGGGCTGGAGGAAAAGAAAAATGAGAGGAAGAGGAGAAACAGAAAAGGGAAGGGGAGAAGAAAGAAAAATTTTAAGTAGCAAAAGCTACCAAGTTGGTAAGGATTGAAGCAACTATAACTCACAAACGATACGGAAGGCAGTGTAAATTGATATGCCCACTTTGGAAAACTACAGATAATGGCATTGCTGGCCTCATTTCAGCACCCCACCTTGTGCTAATGTCCTTTGCCAGAGAAAACCAAAGTATGATCCCCTGCCTTTCAGCAATTTGTTCATCTACCTGACTTGCTTCAGACAGTATTTGTGAGTGTTATACAAGCAGAATCTTATAGAAAGCATTTGCCATTTCCATTTATGCCCCAGTGTCTCTACCTGTGTAATGAGAACATGACTGGACTAGGTTGCTGAAGGGTGAAAGTTACACGGAAAGATTTGCTTTACCTTTGTTCTAGCCAAGGCATCCTAGATCAGCTAACAGCCAGTCTAACCCTACATACATGAATCAGCTCATCCAGGAAGAGTAGAATCACCTAGCTGAACCTCTGCTGAACAAATGCATTTAAGCAATACATGCTTATTTGGGGATACTGAGATTTTTATAGTTGTTCATTACATAAACTTATTGTAAAAACAGGCAACTGATACAAACTGTTTTGTAATACTCCTAAAGCTAAATATATATGTACCTTAAGATCTGGCAATAGTCTTCTAGGTATATGCCAGCAGAAATGTATCTATTAATATATTAACATACGAAATAAAATGTTTATAAAAGCACTATTCATAATAGCAAAAAACAAAACAAAACAAAAGTAAATCTAGAACTACCCAAATGCCTACCGTAACCGAACATATGAATAATATGTGGTACATTCGTCCAATGGAATATCATGCAGCAGTGACAATGACAAATCTACAACTACAAATTATTGAGCAAATGAAACCAGACATCCACACACACACAACATCTATGCTGTTAGCAGCTAGGGTAGCAGATATCATTGTGTAAGGGTGGGGTGGGAATAGAAGGAAGAAAAAGAAGAGCTTCAGTTATGGAGGAACAAATAGAAATAATCTACTTCTTCAAGTGATTGTATGTTGCGTGAGTGTTTTTAATTTGTGAAAAATTTGTGCTAGACTAGACCTCTATTTCCTTGTAGGTTGTATGAGTATTTTTAATTTGTGAAAAATTTGTGCTAGACTAGACCTCTATTTCCTAAAATATGTTGTTCAACTTGCAGCAGGACCAACATAAAAAAAGCATTCTATAGTCAACAGTGTTTGAGAAATGGTACATACTGTACATGCACTTGGAGATTGATCTTTCATATTTTCTAAGCTCTGTGAAGTCTGACAGAACAGTTATGTGCTCTTTCTGAGTAACATCAATTCATAATAGGCCCATAGGAGAAATACTCTTTGAGTTCAGTGCAGAAATCTCAAACCCCAAAGTCTATCTTAGCTCAATAGTTTATAAATTCATGGATTTTTTTCATATAATAAACTAGAGTTTAATATTTGTTAATAGTTCTTACATTTAAGAAAAATTTTCATACAATCAAATGTACAAATCTTCAGTGTAGAAATGTGAATTGAAAATACAGTGTGACTTCTGGGTGGCAGCTTCCTAGTTTATGAAAACCCTATGACACTTGAGCTTTAGGGGACATAGAAGAATATGAGCCTAGAAACCAAGCTGCCTTCTAAACTCAGCTTGCAACGGGCTGTCATAATACTGGTCTAGGAAAATTATAATATCCTATACCTTAATTTTCCCATCTGAAAAACTGAGTTGATAATATCTGCCTAGTCTATATTACGAGGGCATTATATAAATAAGGTTGCAAAGTAAATAAAATATGTAAACTCTGGATTAAAATTTACTTTATATCCTAGATAAATTAAAGCAGAATGAAGAGCTGGGTTTGAAGGCTGTAAAAACTCAAGAAAGACCAGAAGAGTTGACATCAGACTTTGCACTAATTTTGAGAATTTGTTCGGAGATTTTGAGGGAGAACAGCTACTCGTATACCCTTGACCAAAGACCGGTCCTCCTCTATCAGGGATAGTCATCGTCTTCAACAGAGTGCTCAGCTTCCAGAGGGACACACATGGAGCAGTGAGGGAGGAAGGGGGACACCTGCCTAGGCCAGCTAGATTAGCCAGATCAACCCTGCAATCAATGGGGTGACAGATGAAGCAGCCAGATCATCCTTACATCCAGACTTTGCACCAATTTTAGAAATTGTGAATATCAAAATAGATTATTTTGGAATGGATGAAAATAATTTTCTTTTTTCCCTCACTTTATGTGTTTTTTTAATATATATATCATATGTATCATTATCTATATACCATATATATATCATATGTATCATTATCTATATGATACCATATATATATATCTCTCTCTCTCATATATATGATGGTCTTAAAAATGAAGTTCTAAAGTTCTTTTAGGTAAAAGAGGGATACACACACACACATACATATGTGTACATATATATATATATATATAAATATATATATATACATACACCTTCCTCTCATATATATGTGAGTCAATCACGAATGAAAATACTCCAGTTGATTTTCAATGCCAGCCCTTGCTTTTAGAAGCTGAATCAAGGGAATCTCAGAGCTTGTGAATAACTTACAGGTGATCTACATTTTTTTAAAAAAATATTTCCTATCCAATTCCACACAAATAGTTGTCAATGTGACAGCCTAGCCCTCCTATCATATTTCTCTTTGCTTTTTGTGAGAGATGGATTCTGCTCTTGAGCCAATATGTTATTAAACAAATATGGAAAAAAAACATAGTCACAAAGTGTTCTCCAAATACAAAATGCATGATTGATTTATACAGTGCCTCTCACTATCACAAGTCTATGAGAAGTAACACATTGAAATATGACACAGAATAAAATTCACTCTTTGTGAAAAAATTTTGGTGATTGTAAAAAATGTGTGAAATAGCCACACTTGAAAAACAGCACATGTCAAAATAATGGTTATCACTGCATCCTGGGGAAAAAAGAAAAAAGTAAGAAATACAATGTGTTAATATTTATTCAGTGCTCGTACTAAATGTTGTCTATAGGTTTTGCCTTAGAGAAAGGTCATGTGACTCCTATTGTTGCAAGCCTCGCCTTGCTTTTAGACACAAATATATTTCCCATTATTAAAGGTTTAACTATATTTTAAGATTCAAGTAGCATGTGAAATCTTTGAAGGTAAGGATTATGCCTTAATTTCTTCTTTTATCCTGGTCTCTAGAGAGGAGCTTGGCAAAAAGTGGAAGCTAAATAGAATTTATTGAGTATTTATTCTGTCATATCACACTGGCCACTGATCTTTTAATTTCAACCTAAATAAATAAGTATATGGATAAATGGATGAATGGGTGACTAAATGGATACCTCAGATTGTTTTAAAATTACAACATAAAATATCCAGGCTAATATAATGAATGAATATGAAGCCATGATTCTGATTCATATAGCAGACGCCTGGGTGCTCATCCCCTTCCTCCCCTAACCTAACCCATTTACCGTCTTCAGCCTCTTTCTCAGTGGAAACCACTGCACTGAACTTGGTGTTTATTGTATCTGTGCATCTCTCCATGTTAATGGATAAAATCCTAAATAACATACGGGATTATTTTTGCTTCTTTTATGAACTTCATACAACCATATCATAAAGTATTATTCTGTGACTTGCTTTTTTCCAGTCATGAATATATTTAAGAAATAAATTAATGTTAATACACTTGTCCTTTCACAATTTAAAAGTATTACATTATTTGAAACCATAATTTATTTCCATTCTCACATTGACGAAAATGCAGATTGCTTCAGTAGTTTATTGTCACCTTCAATGTTGCCGTGAACATTTTACCCACAACTGTTTGTGCACATGTGAACAGAACTTTGCCAGGCCCATCCTGATGAGTAGAACTTTCTGGCTTATAGGATGTGCATTTCCTAACCTTTAGTAGTGATCACTGGATAACTATCCATAGTCATTGAATCAAATCAAACTCCTGCAAATCCTGATTTTTATCTAACATGAGTTTTCCAAAACCAGGGTTTGGCTCTTTGGAAACTGAAATATCTAAATTACACTGCTTATTTTACATGAGCCTAAAAACAAACAAAAAATGACTTGCCCTAGGTCACCTGTGGGGTTGGTGCAAGAAATAAGGCTCGATTTAGGCCTTCTTTGGATTTAGATTTAGGCCATACAGTATTCATTCTGTCATATCGCACTGCCCACTGATCTTTTAATTTCAACCTAAGTATGGCAAGGATGTAACTGATCTATTAAATGATGTCTCACTTTTTCTAAATATGGAGGTCAAGACTCAAGTTTGCAGATTTTCAGCCCATGTTGAATTCCTTCTTCATGGCACCTATCTACTCTCGAAACATTTTATCTCCACACACTGGCAGATGATTCTTAGATACAAAGACTGTTTTCAGTCCATGTGAGTGAAGATAAAGAATGCAAAGAAAAAATAAATCATCATTCATGAGAGTTCACCCACTGGAAGATACCTAATTATGTAGCATATTGCATCATATAAATTCAATATGAGAGAAATATCACAACAAAATTCAGGTTTATGCCATTTGTGTAATTCAAATCAAATGAAATTTTATACCATATGCTAGAATCTGAATAAATTCAATACTTCCAGCTCTACTGCTTTCAAATGCCTCCAAACACAATGTTCAGACTCAGCACACTTTTTTCATCTCCAGCACTTAGCACAGGGTCTGGCACATAGCAAGCAATAGATATTTGCTATATACTCTACATCCATGACCCAGGTTTTCTTGTTTAGACTGGCAGAGCCCAATAAATTATCGCTCAGTTTAAATTTATTCCAATTTAGTCATTTTTTCTTCATGACAAACAACAATCATTTTTTGTTTGTTTGCTTAAAGCTGGTCCCATTAGCCTACTTTCCTTGGCTTAAATCATTTCAATGGACAATTGATCATTCCAAAGCCTCCACTACCCTGTACTTCCTATTAGAATTTAGATGCTTGTCAGAATCTTCCTCAGTAGAGTGCTTCAGGAAGCTGCATTTGTATCAATTTCATTTTTATTCTTAAGAAAACCTTCATGCTGTCCCAATGATCTCAACTTCCTGAATTAATATCACTCCAAATGGTAAGGGATTTGTGCCACTGAAGAACTAAAGAAATAAGATTCCTTTTTTTTTCTTTTAAGAGATAAGGTCTTGCTCTGTTGCCCAGGCTGAAGTTCAGTGGCACAATCATGGCTCATTGCAGCCTTGAACTCCTGGGCTCAAGGAATCCTTCCATCTCAGCCTCTTGAGTAGCTGGGACAACAGGGGCACACTACCATACCTGCTAGTTATTATTATTATTATTATTATTATTATTATTATTATTATCATCATCTTATTATTTGCAGAGAAGAGATCTTGTTATGTAGCCCTGGCTGGTCTTGAACTCCTGACCTGAAGCAATCCTCCTGCCTCAGCCTCCCAAAGTTCTGTGATTACAGGCATGAGCCACTGTGCCTGGCCACATTCCCTCTTCAGATGTTATTTCCATCAGGTGTGAGGAAGATTGAGTAATGGAGGAGGAGATGAAAATGGGAATAGGAAACAATTAGAAGAATATTGTTCTGTTATTGACAGAAGGGAACTCTCTGGGAGGTATTAATAGAAAGAGGAAGTTTAGGTGAAGATTTCAAAGAAATACTCTTAAAGATATCAACGGCTTCTTCTGCTAACTCCATAACTTACCAGAGATGACTAGGAGCTTCCAGAGCCTCCATTTGGACTTAGTTTAGATATCTGGTTATCTTTGTCACCTTTTTAGAATATTCAAATTTCGACTTCATGTGGTAAATAGATGCTTTCCCGAAGTCACCATACCTCAAAGTGATTTCCAGTGCATTCTTCCTCTTGACTCTCTGGACTGTTTAGTGAGGAAAGAGAGAGCCCTCTTTCTGATCCAGGTGGCTCAGGGTTGGGGGTTGTTCATATGCAATAAACCAAAGAAATAATGCTTGGATCATAGCAACTTCTTTCCTTATTCTTGAAATTTATTTATATCTGCCTAAACTCCTCTAGGGGTTGCAATTCATTTACTGACAAGTTTTTTAAGCAGAGGTTTCATTTTTTAAAGTCTGGATAAAGCTAATTGGTGGTACTTAACTACTTTATCCAATTTTCTGTATTTTCTCTATTAGCATCTGCAAGTGTCTAGGGTTCAGATTTCAACTGAACTTTGAAACAGGAGCACTTGCCCATGGCTTTAGGTTGATGCAAAGAGTACATGCAGAAAGTTCATGACAAATTTATACTCTGTGATAATTTGAGCTTGCCTTGGTTATTCTATTATTCCAGAAATATCAGAGAGTATTTTAGGTCTATGAAGGAAAACAGAAAAACAGCACTCTTGGTGATGCAAATATATACTCCACTGTTTACTGTCCACATAAAATTCAAAGCCTCATTGACAAAGTTCACTGTATTGTTTATACAGAAACTTTATAGGACTTACATTGTAATATATAATGAAATAATTACACAACTCATAATATAGACTCAGCTGGAGCCCTGAACTTATTTTCCTGCAACTAGATGGTCCCATCTGGGGATCTGGTGGTGATGGGAGACAGTGACAGATCATCAGGTATTTGATTCTCATAAGGAGCACGCAATTTAGTTCCTTGCATGCACAGTTCACAGAAGGGTTTGGGCTCCCATGCGAATCTAATGCTACTGGTGATCTGACAGGAGGCAGAGCTCAGGTGGTAATATAAGTGATGGGGAACAGTTGTAAAGACAGATGAAGCTTTGCTCCCCTGCTGGACAAAGATTTGATGAGAAAAACGTCAGAAGCAATTGAAACAAAAGCAAAAATTGACAAAGGGGATCTAACTAAACTAAAGAGCTCCTGCACAGCAAAAGAAACTATCATCAGAGTGAACAGACAACCTACA
This sequence comes from Pan troglodytes, assembly GCF_028858775.2. Lineage (NCBI taxonomy): Eukaryota > Metazoa > Chordata > Mammalia > Primates > Hominidae > Pan > Pan troglodytes. The sequence goes on from NC_072406.2 coordinate 121,058,135, forward strand.
GAATGGGAGAAAAATTGTGTAATCTATCTATCTGACAAAGGTCTAATATCCAAAATCTACAAGGAACTTAAACAGATTTACAAGAAAAAAACAAACAACTCCATAAAAAGTGGGCAAAGGACATGAACAGACACTTCTCAAAAGAAGGTACTTATGCAGCCAACAAACATAACTCAACATCACTGATCATTAGAGAAATGCAGATCAAAACCACAATGAGATACAATCTCACTCCAGTCAGAATGGCAATTATTAAAAAGTCAAGAAACAACAGATGCTAGTGAGGTTGTGAAGAAATAGGAACACTTTTACACTGTTGGTAGGAACATAAATTAGCTCAACCATTGTGGAAGATGGTGTGCCGAGTCCTCAAACACCTAGAATCAGAAATACCATTTGACTCAACAATCCCATTACTGGGTATACACCCAAAGGAATATAAGTCATTCTATTATAAAGATGTTCATTGCAGCACTGTTTACAATAGCAGAGACATGGAATCAACCCAAATGCCCATCAATGATAGATGGGATAAAGAAAATGTGGTACGTATATGCCATGGAATACTATGAAGCCATAAAAAGGAACAAGATCATGTCCTCTGCAGGGACGTGGATGGTGCTGGAAGCCATTATTCTCAGCAAACTAACACAGTGACAGAAAACCAAACACTGTATGTTCTAACTTATAAGTGGGAGTTGAACAATGAGAACACATAGGCTCTAATGTGACCATAATCATCTCCTTTGTCATATTCAGTGAAATATCTAAGAAAACCATTCAGAACCATGAATATGTCTCACTTATTATTTGATGAGATCCAAGAGTAAGAAACCACATATATTTTTGTTGCCATCAACTAGATCTGGGACTGTGAAGGCCTATGCTGGAAGTAGGGTATCATCAATTCAAAAGGCAATCTTGAACCTGGGAGCCCAGCATGAAGACAGGAGTTAGAACAAAGCAAAGTCAACCATGGGCAATCAGTCAAGAGAACTCCCTGACATTACAAGTCATAGCCAGCCTCAGAGTTGGAAGCATCCTGTAATTTTACCGAAACCAGTGGCAGGCTCTCAGGTCTTCAGACTACCTAGAACCCAAGGCGAGTGCAGGATTTACAAAATGTCAGTGATGGATCTCTAGCAGATGAATAGTAGACTTGAAAAGTTTGACTTGCAAAATACACCACAAGTCAATTTATATTACCACCTTTCTTAATTTTGACCAGATGTGTCCAAATAGTTCCCAATGATAGGCCATGGATGATTTTCACAGGTTTCAATTATGGTCCTGATTTCTTGGTCCCTAATTTTCTTTCTAGAGAAACACCTGGATGCTCTCCATAAACTTGCTTACCAGATTCTATTTTTGAGGGATGTTGATTGAGAAACAGAGTGGAAATCATCTGTTTTCCTAGAAGGTTATTCTGAATAATATAAAAACGTAATAATCATATCGCCCTACGAAAGGAAAGAAAAGCATATAGGAAAAAATGAATATCAGAAGCACTCTCTTTCTACCATGAGCTAATAGTGAGGCTGGAGAAGATAAGACTCAGCCTTCAATCTGCAACTGTCACCTCCACTGACAAAATGTTTATCACTGTAAGTGACAAGAAATTCAGTAAGTAGATTGTAGTAAGTTTTAAAATAGGAAAATGTCTGTATTCCAACTTTTCTTTTTTGAGATTGTTTGAGCTCCAGGGTCCCTTGACTTTCCATACACCTTTTTTGACAACTTTTAAACTTAAGTAAAAATAAATAAATCAAGTAAGTAGAATTTGGATATTGTATTAAACCTGAAGGTCAATTTGGGAAGTACTGTCATCTAACAACATTGTCTTTCTAACAATCAACATAGAAAATGTTATAATTTACTTAAGTTTATTTCAATTTATTTCAATAACATTTAGCGGTTTTCAGTGTACACATATTGAATTTCTTTTTCAAAATTTATATGCAAGTATGTATTTTATGTTCTTGTAAATGAAATTGGTTTATTAATTTCATTTTTGGAATTTTCATTGCTAGTGTATAGAAATGAAATGAATTTTTGTAAATTGATACTTTATCTTGCCATCTTAGTGAATCTGTTTAATGGCTTTTGGGTGGATTCCTTGGGACTTTTACATACAAAACCATATTATCTGCAAACAGAGATTGGTAGATTTCTTCCTTCCCAATATAGATGTTTTTTTATTCATTTTTCTTATTTAATTATGCTGACTAAAGCTTCCATCACAATATTGATTAGAAATAGTGAGAATAGACCTATTTTGTGTCTGAAGAAAAGCTTGAAGTCTTTTTAACCATTAAGTTCGATAGTAACTGTGGGCTTTATGCAGATGCTCATGATCAGCTTGACAAAGCTTCTTTTTATTCCCAGTTTTTTTTTTTAAATCTTTGTTTTAGTATTTTTTTTAATCATGAAAGAGTATTGGATTTTTTCAAATAACTGTTCTGCAAATATAGAGCTAATCATATGGTTTCTGTACTTTATTCCATTGATGTGGTGTATTATATTAATTGATTTTCAGATGTTATGCTAACCTTGCATTCATTCCTGTGGTAAATCCCAGTTGGCTGTGGTAGATAATTAGTTTATGATAATTTTTTATGTTGCCATATTCATTTTACTAGTATTTTGCATCTATATTCATAAAAGATATTGGTTTGTACTTCATTGTAATATATTTATATGGTTTGGATATCAGGTTGAACTGGCCTATTAAGTGAGTTGGCAGTATTAAGACTGGAATTTACTTTGTGCAATGGTTTTTGATTACTAATTTGATCTCTTTGCTTATAATATGTCTATTCAAGTTTTCTATTTCTTCTAGAAAAGTTGCAGTAATTGCTATTTTCCTAGGAAGATCATTAAATAAAACTTATTCATTTCATCTAACTTACTCATTGGCATACAATTGTTCATAGTACTTCCTTATAGCTTTTTATTATTCTGTAGGATTGGTAGCCATGGCCTCTCTTTCATTCTTAATTTTTGTAAGTTTCAATTTTATTGTTTTATCTGTTTTTTTCTATTCCACATTTTATTTATTTCTGCTCTAATTTTTGTTATCTCCATTTTTCTTTAGTTTAGTACTTTCACTTGCCCTTGCTTTTCTAGTTTCTTAGGCTGAAGATTCTATTGCTACTTTAAAATTATTCTCCTTTTAAAATAAGCATTCCCACCTATAAATTTCTCTCCAAGCATTAGCACTGAAAGTGCTAGCTAGAGCAATCAGGCATGGGAAAGAAATAAAAGGCATCCAAATAAGGAGTGGAAGTCAAATTATCCCTGTTTGCAGAGGATATGATTCAATACCTAGAAAAACTTAAAGACCCCACTAAAAGATTCCTATGACTGATGAATGACTTCAGCAAAGTTTCAGGGTACAAAATCAGTATATAAGAATAAGTAGCATTTCTAAAAATACTAATGTTCAAGCTGAGAGGCAAATCAAGAATGCAATCTCATTTACAATAAGCACAAAAAACTAAAATATCTAGGAATACATCTAACCAAGGAGGTGAAAGATGTCTATATGGAGAACTGAAAAACACTGCTGAAGGAAGTCACAGATTACAAAAACAAATGGAAAAAACAGAAGTAGGCTTCAGAAGGTGGGTAATAACAAACTCCTCCAAGCTAAAGGAGCATGTTCTAACCCAACGGAAGTAAGCTAAGAACCTTGAAAAAAGGTTAGATGAATTGTTAACTAGAATAACCAGTTTAGATAAGAACATAAATGATCTGATGGAGCTGAAAAACACAGCATGAGAACTTCTTGAAGCATACACAAGTATCAATAGATGAACCTATCAAGCAGAAGAAAAAATATCAGGTACTGAAGATCAACTTAATGAAATAAAGCATAAAGGCAAGATTAGAGAAAAAAGAATGAAAAGGAATGACCAAAGCCTCCAAGAAATATGGGACTATGTGAAAAGACCAAACCTACATTTGATTAGTGTACCTGAAAGTGATGGGGAGAATGGAACCAAGTTGAAAAACACTCTTCAGGAAATTATCCAGGAGAACTTCCCCAACCTGGCAAGACAGGCCAACATTCAAATTCAGGAAATATGGAGAACATCACAAAGATATTCCTCGAGAAGAGCAACCCCAAGACATAATCATCAGATTCACTAACGCTGAAATGAAGGAAAACATGTTAAGGGCAGTCAGAGAGAAAGGTCATGTTATCCACAAAGGGAAGCCCAGCAGAATAATAGTGGATCTCTCTGCAGAAACCCTACAAGCCAGAAGAGAGTGGGGGCCAATATTCAACATTCTTAAAGAAAAGAGTTTTCAAACCAGAATTTCATATCCAGGCAAACTAAGATTCATAAGTGAAGGAGAAATAAAATCCTTTACAGACAAGCAAATGCTGAGAGATTTTTGTCACCACAAGGCCTGCTTTACAAGAGCTCCTGAAGGAAGCACTAAATATGGAAAGGAAAAACCAGTACCAGCCACTGCAAAAACAAAGCAAATTATAAAGACTATCGACACTATGAAAAGACTGCATCAACTAACGAGCAAAGTAACTAGCTAACATCATAATGACAGGATCAAATTCACACATAACAATATTAATATTAAATGTAAATGGGCTAAATGCCTCAATTAAAAGACAAAGACTGGCAAATTGGATAGAGTCAAGACCCATTGGTGTGCTGTATTCAGGAGACTCACCTCACGTGCAAAGACACACATAGGCTCAAAATAAAGGGATGAAAGAATATTTACCAAGCAAATGTAAAGCAAAACAAAGCAGGTGTTGCAATCCTAGTCTCTGATAAAACAGGCTTTAAACCAACAAATAGCAAAAAAGACAAAGAAGGGCATTATATAATGGTAAATGGATCAATGCAACAAGAAGAGCTAACTATCCTAAATATATATGCACCCAATACAGCAGCAGCCAGGTTCATAAAGCAAGTTATTAGAGACCTACAAAGAGACTCGGACTCACACACAATAATAGTTGGAGACTTTAACACTTCACTGTCAATTTTAGACAGATCAACGAGACAGAAAATTAACAAGGATATTCAGGACTTGAACTCAGCTCTGGACCAAGTGGACCTAATAGACATCTACAGAACTCTCCACCCAAAATCAACAGAATATATATTCTTCTCAGCACCACATCACACTCCTTCTAAAATTGACCACATAATTGCAAGTGAAGCACTCCTCAGCAAATGAAAAAAAAAAAAAACAGAAGTCATAGCAAACAGTCTCTCAGACCACAGTGCAATCAAATTAGAACTCAGGATTAAGAAACTCACTCAAAACCACACAACCACATGGAAACTGAAAAACCTGCTACTGAATAACTACTGGGTAAATAACAAAATTAAGGCAGAAATAAATAAGTTCTTTGAAACCAATAAGAACAAAGACACAATGAATCAGAATCTCGGGGACACAGCTAAAGCAGTGTTTAGAGGGAAATTTATAGCACTAAATGCCCACAGGAGAAAGCAGGAAAGATCTAAAATCGACACCCTAACATCACAATTAAAAGAACTAGAGAAGCAAGAGCAAATTCAAAAGCTGGCAGAAGACAAGAAATAACTAAGAACTGAAGGAGACAGAGACACAAAAAACCCTTCAAAAACATCAATGAATCCAGGAGCTGATTTTTTGAACAGATTAACAAAATCGATAAGTCACTAGACAGAATAATAAAGAATAAAACAGAGAAGATCAAATAGACACAATAAAAAATGATAACGGAGATTTCACCACTGATCCCACAGAAATACAAATTACCATCATGGAATACTATAAACACCTCTATGCAAATAAACTAGAAAATCTAGAAGCAATGGATAAATTCCTGGACACATACACCATCCCAAGACTAAACCAGGAAGAAGTCAAATCCCTGAATAGACCAATAACAAGTTCTGAAATTGAGGCAGTAATTAATAGCCTACCAAACAAACAAAAAAAGCCCAGGTCCAGACGGATTCACAGCTGAATTCTACCAGAGGTACAAACAGGACCTGAAACTATTCCAAACAACAGAAAAAGAGGGAATCCTCCCTAACTCGTTTTATGAGGCCAGCATCATCCTAATACCAAAACCTGGCAGAGACACAATAAAAAAAGAAAATTTCAGGCCAATATCCCTGATGAACACTGATACAAAAATCCTCAATAAAATACTGGCAAAACGAATCCACCAGCACATCATAAAGCTTATCCACCCCAAACAAGTCAGCTTCATCCCTGAGATGCAAGGCTGGTTCAACATACACAAATCAATAAACGTAATCCATTACATAAACAGAGCAAATGAAAACAACCACATGATTATCTCAATAGATGTAGAAAAGGCCTTTGATAAAATTCAACACCGCTTCATGCTAAAAACTCTCAATAAATTAGGTATTGATGGAATGTATCTCAAAATAATAAGAGCTATTTATGACAAACACACAGCCAGTATCATACAGAGTGGGCAAAAGCTAGAAGCATTCTCTTTGAAACCCAGCACAAGACAAGGATGCCCTCTGTCGCCACTCCTATTCAACATAGTATTGGAAGCTCTGGCCAGGGCAATCAGGCAAGAGAAAGAAATAAAGGATTATTCAAACAGGAAGAGAAGAAATCAAATTGTCTCTGTTTGCAGATGACATGATTGTATATTTAGAAAACCCCATTGTCTTAGCCCAAAATCTCCTTAAGCTGATAAGCAACTTCAGAGAAGTCTCAGGATACAAAAATCAATTTGCAAAAATCATAAGCATTCCTATACACCAATAATAGACAAACAGAGAGCCAAATCATGAGTGAACTCCTACTCACAATTGCTACAAAAAGAATAAAGTACCTAGGAACCCAACTTACAAGGGCTGTGAAGGATCTCTTCGAGAATAACTACAAACCACTGCTCAAGGAAATAAAAGAGGACACAAACAAATCAAAGACCATTCCATGCTAATGGATAGGAAGAATCAATATTGTGAAAATGGCCATACTGCCCGAAGTAATTTATAGATTCAATACTATCCCCATCAAGCTACCATTGACTTTCTTCACAGAATTAGAATAAAACTACTTTAAATTTCATATGGAACCAAAAAAGAGCCCGTATAGCCTAGACAATCCTAAGCAAAAAGAACAAAGTTGGAGGGATCAGTAACCAAAACAACATGGTACTGGTACCAAAACAGGTGTATAGACCAATGGAACAGAACAGAGGCCTCAGAAATAACTCCATGCATCTACAGCCATCTGATCTTTGACAAACCTGACAAAAACAAGCAAAAGGGAAAGGATTCCCTATTTAATAAATGGTGTTGGGAAAACTGGCTAGCCTTAGGCAGAAAACTGAAACTGGACCCCTTCCTTACACCTTATACAAAAATTAACTCTAGATAGATTAAAGACTTAAATGTAAGACCTAAAACTGTAAAACACCCTAGAAGTAAATCTAGGCAGTACAATTTAGGACATAGGCCTGGGCAAAGACTTCATGACTAAAACACCAAAAGCAAGGGCAACAAAAGCCAAAATTGACAAATGGGATCTAATTAAAATGAAGAGCTTCTGCACAGCAAAAGAAACTATCATAAGAGTGAACAGGCAACCTACGGAATGGGAGAAAATTTTTGCAATCTATCCATCTGACAAAGGGCAAATATCCAGAATCTACAAGAACTTAAACAAATTTACAAGAAAAAAACAAATAAAACAAATGAAACCCCATCAAAAAGTGAGTGAAGGATATTTACAGACACTTCTCAAAAGAAGACATGTTGCCCACAAACATGAAAAAAAAGCTCATCATCACTGGTAATTAGACAAATGGAAATCAAAACCACAATGAGGTACCATCTCACACTGGTTAGAATGGTGATCACTAAAAAGTCAGGAAACAACAGATGCTGGAGAGGATGTGGAGAAATAGGAACACTTTTACACTGTTGGTGTGAGTGTAAATTAGTTCAACCATTGTGGAAGAGAGTGTTGGCGATTCCTCAATGATATAGAACCAGAAATATCATTTGACCCAGCAATCCCATTACTGGGTATATAACCAAAGGATTATAAATCATTCTACTATAAAGACACATGCACACATATGGTTACTGCAGCACTGTTCACAATAGCAAAGACTTGGAACCAACCCAAATGCCCATCAATAATAGACTGGATAAAGAAGAGGTGGCACATATACACCATGGAATACTATGCAGCCATAAAGAAGGATGAGTTCATGTCCTTTGCAGGGACATGGATGAAGCTGGAAACCATCATTCTCAGCGAACTAACACAGGAACTGAAAACCAAACACTGCACGTTCTCACTCATACGTGGGAGTTGATCAATGAGAACATATGGACACAGGGAGAGGAACGTCACGCACCGGGGCCTGTTGGGGGGTGGAGGGGGTTAGGGGAGGGATAGCATTAAGAGAAATACTTAAAGTAGATGAGAGGTTGATGGATGCAGCAAACCGCCATGGCACGTGTATACCTAGGTAACAAACCTGCACGTTCTGCACTTGCATCCCAGAACTTAAAGTATAATTTAAAGAAAAAACAGCCAGGCGGGGTGGCTCATGCCTGTAATCCCAGCACTTTGGGAAGCCGAGGCAGGCGGATCATGAGGTCAGGAGATCGAGACCATCTTGGCTAATACAGTGAAACCCCGTCTCTACTAAAAATACAAAAAAAAAAATTTGCCGGGCGTGGCGGGGGGCGCCTGTAGTCCCAGCTGCTCGGGAGGCTGAGGCAGGAGAATGGCGTGAACCCAGGAGGCGGAGCTTGCAGGGGGCCGAGATCGCGCCACTGCACTCCAGCCTGGGCGACAGAGCGAGACTCCATCTCAAAAAAAAATTAAAAATAATAAAAAAATTAAAAATAAAAAAACACCCTTTGGGAGGCTGAGGCAGGTGGATCATGAGGTCAGGAGATCAAGACTATCCTGGCTAACACGGTGAAACCCCATCTCTACTAAAAATACAAAAAATTAGCTGGGCATGGTGGTGGGTGCCTGTAGTCCCAGCTACTTAGGGAGGCTGAGGCCGGACAATGGCGTGAACCCAGGAGGCGGAGCTTGCAGAGAGATGAGATTGCACCACTGCACTCCAGCCTGGACATAGAGTGAGACTCTGTCTCAAACAAACAAACAAACAAACATTCCATGCTCATGGACTGCAAGAATCAAAATTTTGAAAATGGCCATACTGCCAAAAGCAATCTACAGATTCAATGCTATCCTATCAAACTGCCAATGTGATTTTTCAAATAATTAGAAAAAAACTTCTAAAATTCATATAGAACAAAAAAGAGCTGAAATAGCCAAAACGATTCTAAGCAAAAAGACAAAAGCCAGAGGCATTACATCATCTGATTTCAAACTGTATTATATGGCTACAGTAAACAAAACAGCATGGTAAGGGTACAAAAACAGACATATGGAACAGTGGAACAGAATAGAGAATCTAGAAATGAAGCAGCACACCTAAAGCCATCTAATCTTTGACAAAGTCAACAAAAATAAGGAATGGAGAAGGGATATCCTACTCAATAAATGATGCAAGGACAGCTGTCTAGCCACATGCAAAAGAATGAAACTGGGCCCCTGCCTTCCACCATACACAAAAATTAACTCGAGATGGATTAAATATTTAAATATACCCCTTAAACTAAAATAATTCTGGAAGAAAACGTAGGAAACACCATTCTGGAAATCAGCCTTAGGAAAGAATTTATGACAAGTCCTCAAAAGCAATGGCAACAAAACAAAAATTGACAAGTGGTACCTGATTATACTGAAGAGTTTCTGGCCAGCAAAGAAAAATATCAACAGAGTAAACAGACAACACAGAGAACAGGAAAAAAATATTATCAAACTATGCATCTAACAAACATCAATATACAGAATCTGTAAGAAACCTAAACAATTGAACAAGCAAAATCAAACAACCCCATTAAAAATGGACAAAAGACATGAACAGACACTTCTCAAAAGATGACATCCAAGTGGCCAACAAACATATGAAAAAAAATGCTCATCATCACTAATCATTCAGAGAAATGCAAATCAAAATCACAATGAGATACCACCTTACATCACTCAGAATGGCTGGATGAAATTTTTGTAACATAGAGCTTGGTTAAATGGAGTAAAGGTGTGAGTCACGGCTCAAATGTCCAGACTCTCACAGTAACCACTGAGAGTTAGTAGATTTTCTTGAGTGAATGTTTCTCCATTTGCTCTATGCCCTTAGGACAATATCCAGGGTTTGCAAATGACTTGTATTTGTTTAAATATAATTTTCACCCATTAAACTTTTGTTTTGCTGGAAGGAGCATCTGCTGAGCAACTTAGTCAAGCTCCTTACGCAGTCAACCTAGAAGTCCTGCACCTCCTTCCTTACTTCTTACTTGAATTATTGCAACCTCTTGACTTGTTTCCCTAATTCTATCGTCACTTGCTGCCAATTCGTTTAGCCACAGTTCCTCCATAGTAAGCTCCACAAATGCAAATCTGACCTTGCCATTCCACTGCAAAGAACTATCCACTGCAAAGAACTAATTCAAAAGTGCACTTCAACACTTTTCCTGGTAATAATCCATACTCTATAATATGGCTTGTACAATCCCTGCTGATTTAGCCCTCTCCTACCGTTAGAACATAGTTATTAGCCTCTTATTTTTCTCTTTTCTCACATAGCTCTACTACACAAATGTGAAAAACAATTATAATTTTTTACTTTTACATTAATTCGCTTCCCTTCTGTTTTGATATATGAGCCTTGGTGAAAAGTAGACCTTTTGGAAACAGGATGGGTTTGAATATCGTGTCCATCACTTACCCTCGACTGACTTTTCACTTTCTTATCTGTAAGATGGAGATAGTAATAGTAGTTAACATAGGATGACAGGGGGTATGAAGTTCAATAATGTATGCCTGGTAAGCACTCTACAAATGTTGGCTATTGTTATTAATATTCTCCTTTTCTCTTGCTCATCTCACAAATCCATATTCATTTCTCAACATGCAGACTAGATATTTGCAAACATCTTTTCCTGAATGACCTTGCCCCATTCCACACCATGTTCATTACTCCACTTTTTTCCTGTTATACCCAGGACAAACATTTACCGTAGCTCTTACCAATAACATGGTAATAGTTTATCTCTGCCTTCCCTCAAACAATTGTGAACATCTTAAGGGCAGAGACTGGACCTTTCTTTTTTGAATCTTTAGTGCCAGCATCTAGTCTGAGGAAGAAGTTCAGTAAGCACAAATTTCCTTTTATGAATTTTGGAAACATCAGGGTTCAGCTGTAGCAGAGACAAGAATGCATAGCCATTGCGGAAGATGTCAGAGGTGGAGAGTTCTTGGCTCAGGAAAGGTTATTCACTCAGTTGGCTTCCACATCAGTGCCTGGAAGGGCTATTTTGCCAGCCAGCTGAGTTCTGACTAACACAAAGAACTGGTAATCCAGGCATCCTACCAGGTTCCTACATCTGAACAACTGTGATCCAGCCAAGCCTTCGTTCATTCCAACTACAGCTAATTTTGATTCCAGCCTCTTCATGTGTTCATGAACTCTTTCTCTGCTAAAGAATTCTACATAAAATCGTTCTTCAAAACAGATGATTTATCCGTAATTGTGAAAAAAAAAAAAAACATTTCCCTTGAGCAGCCAATATTCGAGCTGCATATCAGGGTTTACCCTCATCAAAATCATGATGAAAAAGTGAAGGCTTTGTTTTGATAGATCTGCCAATTTTTGTTTTATCTTTCCACAAACCACAAATCTGAGCGTGGAACATGCCGTGCTTTTCCATCTGGAATTTCAAAATAGCCCCTTATTAGTTTGGCCACATTTTTCTTTAGGAAAGATTGTCATGTCCAAATTTAGAAATATAATATTTAATCCTGAGGCTATTTCTTCTGTTTTAAGCTCAGTTCCCACTGTAGAGGAGATTCCTTTCCCTTCATTTAATTATTTTTCTCTGAATACCCTAAAATTAATCATCAGTTAGAAAATACATGAGAGGTTCAAACACATATACACATTCCTACACACACACGCACAAATTGTTCATCAAAAAAAAGTCATCTTTATAAACTCTTGCCTTTGCATGTAGACAATGTGTTACTCTTTAGATTGTTTGGCAATTACTAGTACAATTTTTGTGGACAAAGATATTTAAATGAAACCTGCATTTTGGCTTATAGTATGCAGTTTGACTCTCACATCCTAGCTCTTCCTCACCCTTTTCTTTCTTTTTTGTCTGACTTAAACCGCTTCCAGGACAATTCTTTTTTCTGTGTTGCCTTGACTCCAGAGCATGTAGGTATTATGCAATACCTAACTTTTGTAAAACTGTTCCCTTTCTGTACACAGATAATTGAGCTACTGTTTATACAAACATATATTACTGCCCCCTGGGATATTTTGATAATCTTATACACTAAATGCAATAAGATACCCAGTTAACAAATTCCAAGTTGTTCTACTTATTGATTCGTGAACATTCACTTGGATTCAAAATATTAACTTAGTATAAGTGATGAAACCATTTAGAAAGAAAAGTCAGTTATAAAATATTTTTAATAAGCTTTCAGTAACTCACAATTCCATATTGTGTTTCTGTTTTGTGATGTGCCATTAGTGAGGCTTTCTGGTGGTAGAGGTGCCTCATTCTAGTCAGGTGTTAGAGGACATGGAGCCATTCCATCACACAAGAATAAAAATAGTATACAATGAGAATTCAGAACACCTGCTCAGCATTAAATATTATTACATTAGAGGTCACAAAAAATGAGGTAGTTAATAATAGTTGGCATGCATGGGCTGGTTGACATAACACAGTTTATTGAGATGCTCAACCTCAGTGGAGACTCTCAGTATTTCCAGATGCCCAACTTCAATGGAGATTACATTTTACTGCTGAAAAAATGGAGGAAAAAAGTTAAAGGATATTCTTTTATCACCTGTGCTTCTGTCACCAATCTGTTTGTATTATTTTCAGTCAAATAAACTATCCTTCACAGAATATTTGAAATTGAGGTTATACACGATTACCCATAACACAGCAAGCAGGGTTCAAAACTGATCTCACAACATGGAGTGATGAGTTTAGAATAAGAACATCCTCAGTCTCCAGAATGGGAAAACACAGCCCCAACCCCTTTTAGGCACAGTATGAGAAACCGTGGGAAAGAGGTGATCTACTTGTGAATGCAAAGCAATTAGTTACTAGATATCCAGGAAAAAAGTCCATCTTGCCACGGAACAAAAAAGATCACCTTTGTGGCGCAGAACAATGCACAATTAAATGGATATTATTTTATTTACAACCCAAAGAATAAACTAATCAGGCACCGAGACATTATCTAAAGAGATATGAATCTTCTTTCTTATGACCCTCAATATTATGCTTTCTTAGACTTTTTCTGGACCAAAGCCAAGGGTTAAGTACAAAGAAAAAATTAATATGGTTTTCAATGATATTAATTTGTGCCCATAAAAAAAGTTCAACTTCATATCTCCTTCACCATCCATGAAATAGTCTCACCAATTTCAATATCTGTTAGTCAAAAAGCTGAAGGATGGAGATCAAACAATCCTGAGGGTCAGAAATAGACATCACAACCCACAGACACCGCATTCATGACTGAGGTGTGATTGTGCCTTCAGGCTTAAAACTCTGAAATAATTATTTAAGATGCAAGCTATTTAAAAGAAAATAAAGGGGCATTTAATCCAGATGATCAGATGTATTTATTTGTCTCTATTTTCCTGTTAAATTTAATAAAGTTCCTGAGGTAAAGAGGCCCCAAATAATCAATAAACCAAATACTTTCTCCATCTCTATGCGACCCTATCCCTAGGTAAAATTTCCATCTGTACATTTGGAATACTTGAGACTTCTTTTGTAAGAAGCGGAAATTATATTAGAGGGACATGTCAATGGAGACCTGATAAATGAAAGGTGCACTCTGCTGGTAGATAGCATAGCTTACAATAAAATTGATACTTGGCTTTGGGATACATACTTACAGGCTTCACCTCAAACTTCCTTATGTTTTGCTGCTAGGACAGAAAGCGTTTTCCTCAACTTAGTTCATTGTGAAATCAGTTGTTATAAACCATAATGACTCTTGTGCAAACTGAGATACTATACCTGAATGAGTCCAGTCTCATTCCCTTGTACCTAAGTGCCAACTGGAGAGCCACATTTTAAAAATCAGAATTTTGGGCCAGGCATCGTGGCTCATGCTGGTAATCCCAGCACTTTGAGAGGCCGAGGCAGGTGGATCGCTTGAGGTCAGGAGTGTGAGACCAACCTGGCCAACATGGTGAAACCCCATCTCTACTAAAAATACAAAAAATTAGCCAGGTGTGATGGCAGGCACCTGTAACCCCAGCTAGTCAGGAGGCTGAGGAACGATAATCACTTGAACCCAGGAGCCAAGATCACGCCACTGCACTCCAGCCTGGGCAATAGAGCGAGACTCTGTCTCAAACAGTATAAATAAATAAATAAAAATTTTTAATTGAACTTTTTACATGTAGAGGCCATTCTTTTGTTGCAATACTGACATCTCACAATTTGTCAGTTCTTGACTTTTTACATGTTCTTTTTCTTAAATCTGAATTAAATAATCAGAATTTGGAACTATTGAAAAAGACATATAGTCATAACTAAAATCACCAGCTTTCATATTCTCCCAAATTCTTGCCCTTCCTGGTGCTCAACCATGAATACCTTGGCTTTCAACTTAAAATCAGCTTTAACTTTTTCCTTAACCAATCAGTTGCCAAAATGAATTCAGTTTAGTAAATATTTATTGGGAGCTTACTATATATCTGGCATGGAGATAGGCAGAAATTTTACCTGTAAATTGAGTGTCAAAGGCAATATCACCTTTCTACTTTTACTACCCTATTGTAGTAATCTCCTAGTGAGTCTCACTGTCTACTTTCTCTCTTCCCCTATTTATTACATTTACAGGGACTTAACTCAATTTATCTGGAGAGGTAACAAACATATTGTGTCATAAAGAGGACATCAAGATAGCCCAAAACCTCAGTAAAGAAGAAATATGATGGTGTGTCTTAGATCCCATTTGAATTCCTTGTTGATATTATCATGTAACTCCAAGACCCAAAACAATTAACTAAGTAGAATTGTTCACCACCATGGTCCAATTGTTCTTTTCCAGAAAGATCATTAACTCTAAATTTATAGTTTGTTTAATTATGCCAGTGTATTTACAGTGCTTTCAGCCAATATGAATGTGTGTGTGAGTGTGCGTGTGTGTGTATGTGTGTGTGTATTGAACTTGTCTCAGCTATTTGCAATTCTGAAACAGATTATATGCATCACTGGCCCTTTCTCATGACATCTTCAAGCATCTCTGTTAAAAGAACTGGAAGCAACAAAAACTGGGCATTAATTTCTTGAGAATGAATAAAAAGAGTCAAGGCCAGGGAACCTTTATAATCTGGAGCCCATTTCAATTTAGTAAAATGTGGTCTTCATTTTATGAATGGAAATTTATTCTCATTTGCATTGGCCTATGCTGGAGAAAAGGGTAAACTAGAGAAGTAAACAAAACTCTGCTCTGCCTTGCTACAACTGTAGAGACACTAAAAATTAAAATGTTTAACACTGCAGGCACAGCCCCACTTCCTTCTGAAACAGGTCATCTTGCTTGTGTTTGTATTAGTAGGTTTTTTTCATGTTCATGACAGAATTCTGTGTGGCCAAGGACAGAATTCATTAAATGTGGGCAGGTGGCCTAAAGGATTAATCAGATAAATAGTATTCCACTTAGAAAATACTTTTGTTTGTTCTTGTTGCCTCATTTCTCTTCTCCTTACCCTTGACCCTGGATTTCATTTAATCATATATTCACAGATGTCAGCTCAGTGCTAAGGGGTAAGGTGACATCCACAATTATTCTGTTTGAGGAGAAGGACATTACAGAAGCTGGTGCTTGAAGATCTGTCATAGGTATTAGTTATTATTCTCTTCCTGGAAGTATCACCCCATCCAACACCTGGCCAGATCCCTGTATCCAAGAGCATGTTCTAAGGCACAAAGAAATGAATACTAAGCCTACAAATTAAGGTATTATGGAGTAAATCTCCAAATTCAAAATTTTACTCCCTCATTTACCCTATAACCTCATGGTTACCACTTATTTAACTTCTTGAAGACTCCTTTTTAGCATTTATAAAACAGTAGCAATGAGTGAGCATAAGATGAAATATAATACAAGCAGCCAGTGCCTGGAACAAAGTATTCCCTCAATAGACGTTAATGATTTTTTTTATTCTTTTTTGATAATCTTGGGGGTATAAGAGGTTTATGGAGACCTACTCCAGTGTTTCTGCTGAGAGCTGAATGCAACAGAATCACCCAGACGTGTTTGATTAGAGTTACCCATTTTTTATCGCATACATAGTGAATCAAATGTTATATTTAATACATGTCTAACAATCTTTCCAGGTAATTCTGGTGGCAGTCAAACTTAGAAACCACTATCTCATTCACTCAACCCTAAATTCTATTGTTCAATTTCCCCTTGCAATATTGCTGCCAAGTGTTTCTGTAATCTTTGTTTAAATACTTAAAATAACAGTGAGCTCAGAATGTCTATTGAAGCATCTCCATCTGTATACAACCGCTTTGATAACCAGTATCTTCTATCCAAACAAAATTTCTCTCTAGTATCCTTCACTCACTAATGCAAACTCAAACTTCTGGAGGCATATAGGAAAAAAATATTAATCTCTGTAACTGGTAGCCATCCACATATTTGAAATCACAGTTCTCCTCCAAGTCTTCTTTCCTGTAGACTAATGCATTGTTCACCAAATTGCCAATCTCCATGTTCCAAACTCATGTTTACCTAATCATTGTTAAATATCATAGATTCAGTTTTTTGAAATTGTTATTGCTTTAATTTATTTATTTATTATTTATTTATTTATTTTGAGACACAGTCTCACTCTGTCACCCAAGCTGGAGTGCAGTGGTGCGATCTCGGCACACTGCAACCTCCACCTCCTGGGTTCAAACAATTATCCTGCCTCAGCCTCCTGAGTAGCTGGGACTACAGGTACACACCACCATGCCCGGCTAATTTTTGTAATTTTAGTAGAGACAGGGTTTCACCATGTTAGCCAGGCTGGTCTTGAACTCATGGCCTAAAGCCATCCACATGCCTCGGCCTCCCAAAGTGCTGGGATTACAGGCATAAGCCACCACACTGCACCTGGTCTGCTTTAATTTAAGCCAATATTTAATAGTTAGTAACTATCAATTAAGCTAAGGATTCCTGGATTTTCCTGAAAAATGGCAATTGCAATTCTGTTCCTGCCATCTCACATAGCGGCAATGTTCTGGAGCTCCCCCATAGGTCGGGTTCATGCTCTTCATTTTACCTACCTATTTTTATCTTGTATACAAAAAAGAAAGAAAACTTATCCTTTTTATTTCCAGTTCTCAGCTAAGTAGATATCATCCTTCATCCAGGCTCTGAGGTTGCATTAGGAGTTGAGACAATGCATAAAGCTGATGTGTGAACTGCAGATGAGAGTGATAATACATGCACTGTGGGGGCCATACTGAATTAGCCAGAGGTAACTGGAAGGATTTGTCCTATGGGAAGGGATGCTTTACATCTTCGTCTGTGCTCTACTACATCTTGCAGCAAGGCCAAAATCCGATTTCACCTCTAGTGGAAGTACTATCATCATTTGTTCTTAGGTGCTGGCCTGAGTATCACCTTATTTATTTCCTGATCATACTTCATAGGACTGCCGAACATCGGTGTATGCTCATCACCGTATATACTTGTTGGAATTCAGATTCTCACATTTTTGGGGGTGATCAACCTCCAGGTTCAGAGAGGGGCATGTGAAGTTGGCCTAAGCCAATTAGCACAGTTCATCCCTCTGGATACAAAAAAAAACTGGTTCAGCCTTGTAACAGATCTCAAATGTAGACAATCAGAGCTGATTTCAGAACTTCGCTGGTGTGCTGAAGAAAGATTTTCCTTCCTTTCGGATTTAACCCACAGTGACGTAGCTTGGACCTGCTACTGAAGCTCCATGCCCTGTTATGGTGAGAGGCTTTCTGAGAGTGAGACCAATACAAAGGCGGACCCCAGATATAGAAAATGCACTGATGATATAATTTAATCTCATAATCAAGTTATTTTGGAAGCCAAACTAACTCCAGACTTTTTCATTTTCTGGTCTGTGAGTAAAAATACTACTTGACGCATAATTCATTTTTGTCATTGACTAAAAAGGTTTCAATTGATCTAATTAGGTGTTATGAGTCAAAAGCATTTACCTACATTGATGTTTACAAACCATTTCAAAAATACCACAACTTTCTTTGAAATCTATATTCTGCCTGCAATAGTTTGTTTCATTTTAGCTCAATTGTTTTTTAATCTCCCTTTGATCCTCTTCCTGACAATCAACTATAAACAAACACTTAATATTTAAAGTTGCCACTTAAAGAGTCTCCTAGTTTATTGTAAATCATAAGATCTTTTTGAAAATTGATAATCATCTACTTATGCATCATTTTTGTAGATCTCCTTTGCATATGCTACATTTCCTTAAGCTAGGAACCTCCTGTAACATTTTTGCATTTCTGAACCTTGGATACTGATTCTCCTGGTCACCCAGACACCATTTTGCCATCTAAACTGAAATAAATAAAAAATACATTTCTTAAATAATGAATGCTACCCACAGAATAAAAACAAGTATACCACAGGTTGATTTTTCGTATCTCTATCAGACCAGGCTTTATATCTGTGAATTCAAAGGCCATGGAAGAAGGCTAGGATATTAAAGAGGGATACAAATAAATGCTCACAACAATAACATTATTTCTTCTGAGGCTGAAATGAGGTTATAATATGACAACACAAGGCACACATCTATACTAGTTGGTTAATCAAGAATAAAGACAACTTCTCCAATCAAGAGTATAGCACAGATTTAAAAGACCTGAAATCTTTATCTGGCTGTTTATTAATATTATTATAAGGAGAAACAAAAAAGAAGTACAGGCTTTAAGAGCAGTTGCTTGGAAAACACAGGTCCAATGGAATCATTGATCCAAGGCCCACAGGAGAAACTTCACAGAATTTTCGTGAGAAGGCAAATAAGAAATGCTATGTAAAGTGTCTGGCACACAGAGAGGAGGCAATGAACTCGGAGACATGGGAATGGGATACTACTGGGCTTGAAATTTACCTCTGTTACTTGTCACTTAGAAAAGCTACTTAAATTGAGGCTCAATTTCCATATCTATGGAAGGGGTAACCTACCAGGGATGGAAGAACTTTGGAGAAGGTCTACTCCCTTCTCCTCCTACAGCAGTTCTCCAATGTGCCTGCCAGGGCTGAGGTTTCCTTTTTCAATTAATCTCATTTTGCTTATCATCTATTTAGGAGTCTTCACAGTTGCTCATCCATTGAAGGCTGTCTTTCTATATTCAAGAATGCTTATGGATTTTCTAAATATTCTTTCTAGCATTTCAAAAGATTTGAAGAAATTGAAGGAGTCTGTATTTTATACTTAGATCTCTGTATTGAATCAGTTCCAAATGTGTGCTTCAAATACCTTCAATTTATACTCTTTTCTAAGACTGGTGTTGCATTCCCTTATAAGGATTTCCTCCTAATTGCATATAACCATTGCCTTGTAAAGAGATTAGCATATGTTGTCTACAGCTGTCCTCTCCTGCTATAAAGAGTCTCTCATTTACATCCTAATTAACTGGCTTCTCTGGAATGAGCTTCTTCAGGATTTTAAATAAAATTTTAATCCTACTTTTGATATATCCAGAGTGCAGGACAAGCTGATATGATCTCATGCTCTTGACTTACAGCCTCAAATTTAGCACCAGCAAAAGCTGCACATAGTTAATAAACTGGGAAAAAAAAAAAAACTGAACTAGGTTTGATCTACCTGAACACAAGTGTCACCTTTGGTAGTGGAACCTCCCTTCCTCGTCAGCTGATTATAGGTTGGCAACCACTCAGTCCTCAAACTAAACTGTCTCAGTTAGCCTTCAGTAAAGTTGAATTCTGCACACTTCTGCCAAGGCTTACAAACTCAAATTAGCTCAGTGTCAGACTGCTAAACATATAGGCAAACACAGTAGCAGCCAGACATAGCAGCAAAAGAAACTTCAAAAGCCTCCAGCTCAGTAATTCTTGAGACAACTTCTATAGCAAAAACTTCAGAGCCACACTGCAACTTTCCCCCCTTTAATTGTTAAACTTTTTAATTATTATATAAAACATATGAAATATATATATATATACACACATATACAGTAGACCCTTAACATGTCTTTGAACTGTACTGGCCCACTTTTAATACAGTTGGCTTCCATATCTGCAGGTTCCGCCTCAACAGACAAATACAGATTAAAAATAGAGTATCTGGGTGATGCAAAACCCACGGATATGAAGGGTCAACTTTTTATATAAGTGGGTTCCACCGTGGGATGTGAGTATGCACAGATTTGATATACATGGGGGTACTGGAATGATCCCATATGGATAGTGAGGGATGACTGTAGTATTCTATATATAAATGTATCATATCAACTCACCAGTGAGCATAAGTCGAAAAATCTAATTATTCAAACAAAAAGGGTAGTTTGACTTAGAATCCAACTGAGAGTTCTCTTTGAAGTGAGGTACCTCAGGGTACAAAATGTGTTAATGTATACACATTTTGTATACAATATTGTGTATTGTATACAGTGAACTTAGAGAGGCCCATCGTCAGTACTCTGGTTTCTCTTCAGATCGTATAAATCTTTTGCCTTTTAGAAAGGCCCATAGTCCATTACTCAAGGCTTTCGTGTTATCATTGACAGGAGAAAGGTTAGTAATGCACACCGTGATAATTTATGCAGGGTTTCATTCCACTTCAAACCCAGAAGAAAGAATAACCTGTGTTCCTTGGTCCTATTAAAAGTAAAGTTCAGCTCAAGCCTGTAATCCCAGTACTTTGGGAGGCCGAGGCAGGCGGATCATGAGGTCAGGAGATCTAGACCATCCTGGCTAACACGGTGAAACCCCATCTCTACTAAAAATACAAAAAATTAGCCAGGTGTGGTGATGAGCGCTTGTAGTCCCAGCTACTCAGGAGGCTGAGGCAGGAGAATGGCGTAAATCCAGGAGGCGGAGCTTGCAGTGAGCCAAGATTGCACTACTGCACACCAGCCTGGGTGAAAGAGTGAGACTCCGTCTCAAAAATAAATAAATAAATAAATAAATAAAGTAAAGTTCAAATGTATGTTCTTTCTCAAAATTATGTGCCCTAACTTTGGAATTTGTGTCATTATTTCAAAAAACCTGCAGAACTAGATTAACCGACTTGATGTGTTAAGATTCTTAAAGAAAGACATCAGTGAGGTAGTCTGAGGTTTACAGGCAATTAATTTGCAGTCTCCTGTGTCAGGTGCCAACTTTACACTTCCCCAGTCTATACCATCAAGGTAGTATATGGTGATTTGCGGTTTGGGAGGCAGCTATTCTAGCTGCACATGTACAGACATCCACTTTTAAAGGATTCATTGCATTTGCAGGATCATTCATTAATTTACAAATCTTTTTTTGTTTTCATTTCATAGTACTCTACTAAGTGCTGGGCATGGTATGTTCCTGTGCCAACTAAGTTGTGGTTAGAATGAATGCCAGTACGGGGTTGGTGAGAAGTAACTGGAGTCACGCAGCTTCCCTAATCAAAAAGCAGCTCCCATTGCCACTCCATAATCTCTCACTGAGATTTGAATTTTACAAATATCAATTCCTTTAAAAGTATATAGAATGCACTGAAATCTACAAATAAAAGGAGTTATTTATACATCTGTGATAATATGAAAATGCCCTTGGAAGAGGTAACATAAGAAACTTACCCGTTCTTAGCTTGCTGGAGTGAATCTGGGTTTTGTTTTTGTTAGTTCTTCAGCTGGTTGAGGGTGAGGCGTCTCTGAGACTTTGAAGTTTTGAGACAGAGAGGTCATTATTCACCACAATGTAGAATACAAAGAGCAAAGAGCAAAAAGAGCCTCAAAGAGGAGTGGAACAGAGAAGGGGGATATGTCTTTTTTTTCCACTTTGATTTTAAGATGTTCATGGGCATAAAGTAGGTGATGTCAGGCCAACAAGCAGAAGCAGAGGTCTTCACTGTAGGACTGATGGGCATTGGAGAATCAGGTGTGAAGTCCTCAGCATACAGAGGGTGGCAGAAATGAAGCATGTGGCTATGTTTAACCAGGAAGAGTTTTAAAATGAGAAGAGATGCTCAGAAAAAAAATTTACGAGGCAGGCAATATGTTCCTATCAACAGGAAAATTAGCCACAGAGAGGGTATTTAATATTCTGTTTCACACATGGTTAGTGATAAAGCCAAAAGTCCATTCAAGCTTTAACTCAGTATGTTTTTCACTGATTCATACTGTATCCCTGGTCCACAAATTTTTGTTGACTGTCTGTCATCTTCCCAACCTGTATAAGCTACATACAGAAAATAAAGTAAGAATAAGGCAAAGCCCCTCCCCAGTCTGAAACGCTGTTGCACATATGCTATTTGATTAATTGCTAGTAGAAATGCTAATCCCCATGCTTGGAAGCCCCTTAGTCTATTTTTCACCCTTCTAATCCCTGGTCATTTATTACAATCCTCTTAGCTATTATTTATTCTTGGAAGCCTTCTTGTTCCACTACTCCATGATAATTTTGGAGCAGATTTTTTTAAAACTAATTTGATATAACATGTAATGTTAATTATCTTCTTACATGCCATATCTTATATCCCCAATTAGACAGAAGGATCTTCAAGGATCAGAAGTCCACTTCAGATGTCCTTAATTGATCTCCTTCTAATACAGGAGATTAGTTGGAAAAATATTTATCAGAAGAATGAGAGAATCATAGACATTGAAGTGTCAATATGAAGTACATGAAACAACAGAGACATTTATTAATGATGTGAACAACTGGTAAAAGGTCCAGGAAGCTTTTGTTGTAATACAGAAACTGACTGAAGGAGTAAGTTATAGCCACTACAAACTCCAGAGTTATACTGTTCATAAAATGAAAATAAAGCTACTTTTCTTGGCCTTTGGGAAGAATTGAGGAGGTGAAAATAATGGTAATGAACGATACAATCAGTCTATCTTCTTGGCACGCCATTCTCTGCTAGACTCATAGAAATTTTTCTAGTTTAGACATTTAAAAAATTCTGCAATGTACTTGGGTGGCAGTAGCTTACAGAAGTCTCTAATTTTGGCATATATTAAAATGAAAGGTTACTGGAACCCCAGGAGGAACCCTTCTCAGGAAGTCAATTAGCATAGCTCCAACACATGACCCTATCTGTTCAGCACTTTAAGATCATTATGCTATTCCCTTTCATATATTCATGATCTGAAATGATCTGAAATTAGTTTTTGTTTAGTATAATATCATAACTATGAGAACGATTTAGCTGCAATATCAGAATCACTTGATGAAAAGTTAGTTCTGGGAAAAGAGGAAACTAGGTGATTAGAGAACCTCAGGATAAAACATCCAACTCTCAGGGATATGTCACTGATTCAAGAATAAAAATGAACCTTCTTGTGGTAGTGCCCAGTAGGACTCCCTCCATCATAGGTCCTGAAAGTGCAGAGACAGAACTGGGTTTTGAAAAGCAACCTAGGTTGCTGTCCTTGGTCCTGAAATGCCTGTGACCCTCTCCCCACCACCTAAGAACAGAGAAGGGAAAGAAACAGCTACATCTAAGGGTATGGTGGTAGATAGAACTGGTCTTTGATAAACAATAAAGTTAGGTCCAATTTGAGCTCTCAGTTTCTGCATACTGAATCACCCCCAATATGCACCTTACAGACATTTAATGATGCCCCCTCCACATTGCTTTGTTTGTTCTCTACCTTCATTGGTTTGAAAGCATCTATGTCTATGTCATTTCTCCCTAGAGTATAGCCAGTGATACTCATTCTTTATCTTGATTTTTGTAAACCTTTTATTTTGTTTCTAGCATTTGCTTATCAAGCTGCTGAATTCTATGGAGTATGCTGCCCTCAAAGACCATTACAGACTTAATAAGAGTAACGGGAGAACAATATTTGTGGCTCTCTGACTGCTGAACATCTCATGCTATAGCTACACAGTTTTTCATATATTTAACATCTATCATAATTGATGGATAATACAAATATTTTCTCTATATTTTAAGATGCAAAGGCTAAGATTCAGAGAAGTCAAATGATGTTTTTCAAGGCCACGTATTTGTCATTAGTAAAGCTTTGATTTAGCACCAAGTCTGATGACTTCAACGTTCATGTCCAGTCCAGTGCACCATATATTTATAGGTAACTATAACAAGTGGTTTGCAAAATAAAAAATAAATACTAACAATTGTAAGTGAAAATAAAGATAACAGTGGAGATGTAACCCAGATAATTTCTTTTGCCAAGCCATATTCCAGGTGCCTGAAATAGTGTCTTTAGAGGATTAAGATTTAACATGCATTTATTAAACTTCTGATACATTTGATAAATTCTGGCTGAAAGTAACAGGAGAACAGAGTTTTCAAGGAAGTGTGTTGTGAGTGTGTGTGTGTAAGTAGAATTTGAGACTGGCCTTACAAAATGAGAAGGGTATGCATATATTAGGAATTAAGTGATGGGAAATTATTTCCTGACACATGTGAACAGAATAATCTAAGACACTGTGTAGGAAGTAACTAGAAGATTTTTAAAAACATAGTCAAGTCTAAATGAATCAACCCTGAAAGTCCGTACATAAATTCTAATGTTAGAATTTTAGGTCTTAGCCTACCTGTATCATAGAGAGAACAATGGTTTTAGAGTTAGAACCATTCTATTCTACCAAGAACCTCTTCACATACAGAGTGTCTCAGGTAAGTCTAACTTTGGAGATTCTCTACCAGTCATCTTGGGTGACCTGAGGTAGCCATATGAAATGGCCAGGTATGAGTGAGACATTTCTTCGAAGTGTCTGTTTATCTGTAAAATACCAATGTACTTTTGTAGTTATTAGTATTTGGTTTAGTATAAATACATTTCCCAATATCATTGAAAAAATAGGCACTCTTGGGAAAGTAGACTGTATGTACCTGTGGCTTCATGTGTTCTATGACAAACTACCTCTAACCATGAAGCTCTATATTAGTTGCTTGAAGTCTGTCTTTAGAGAGATTTAACTTGATGGCATTTCTTCTTCTCAGAACAAAACAAAACAAAGTAAAATGAAAGGTGGTGTATAGTCCCTTCTTGCACTACTGTAAAGAAATACCTGAGACTGGGTAATTCATAGGAACAAAAAAGAGGTTTGATTGGCTCACAGTTCCTCAGGCTGTACAAGAAGCATGACAGCAACTGATTTTGGGGAGACCTCACGGAACTTTTACTCAAAGTGGAAGGCAAAGCGGGAACAGGTGTCTTACTTGGCAGGAGCAGGATAAAGAGAGAGAGAAGCAGGAGGTGCTGCATGTTTTTTAAAAGCAAGATATGTGGCACATATACACCATGGAATACTATGCAGTCATAAAAAATGATGAGTTCATGTCCTTTGTAGGGACATGGATGAAATTGGAAATCATCATTCTCAGTAAACTATCGCAAGAACAAAAAACCAAACACCGCATATTCTCACTCATAGGTGGGAAATGAACAATGGGAACACATGGACACAGGAGGGGGAACATCACACTCTGGGGACTGTTGTGGGGTGGGAGGAGGGGGGAGGGATAGCATTGGGAGATATACCTAATGCTATGATACCTAATGCTAGATGACGAGTTAGTGGGTGCAGCGCACCAGCATGTCACATGTATACATATGTAACTAACCTGAACATTGTGCACATGTACCCTAAAACTTAAAGTATAATAATAAAAGTAAAAAAAAATAAAATAAAAAAAAGCAAGATCTCATGAGAACTCACTATCGTGATGAAAGTATCAAGGGGCATGGTGTTAAACCATTCATGAGAAGTCAATCCCCATGATCCAATCACTTCCATCAAGGCCCCACCTTCAACATTGGGGATTACAATTCGACATGAGATTTGGTGGGGACATAGATCCAAACCATACTAGGTGGTACCATATTTATTCATCACATTTAGAGATTTTAAACACATTTTGAGACTCTAAGGAGGTAATTGGTCATGCTGTGGGCTTATAAAAATTGTATCTGGAAGTGTTAGGCTTAAAGAAAACTTTAGTTAGAGAGAGAGAGAGAGAGAGAGTGGTGTGTGTGTGTGTGTGTGTGTGTGTGTGTGTGTGTGTGTGTGTGTGTTTTGGTCCAGAAGAGTTTAACATTCAAATAAAATCGTGTTGTGAACAAATTCTAAAGAAAACAAGCAAGCAAACAAACAAAATACTGTTCTACAAAGAAAAGGACAGAAGAGAGCATTATGAGAGAAGATATCACTTCTCCCAGGTGCATGTACTCTCTAAAGCTCTAAAGCACACCTGGTTGTTTCTTGTACTGACAGAATCCTTTCTGTACTCCTGGCAGAAAGCAGATGCCCAGAGAAAGTCTTTTGAAGAAGCAGCATCATCTATAACCCAGTTTTACCCCTTTCTTCTTATTTTTCCTCCAACCCATTCAGACAACCATTAAGTGAGCTCCACTGCCTTGGGTCCTCGTGAGTTTTCTAAGCATGAAGGTGGACCAAACACTCACAAGCTACTCACCCGATGGCAGCGCAAAAATAATAACAGTCATAGAAAACAAGATGTTTTCATTAAGAAGAGCTGAAATTGGGAGTTCATTTGATTTTTGGCTAAACATCATAACAACACCTGGCATTAAATCACACATTCTAAAATGAATGAAAGCATGAAGTAATTATTCAATCAATAAGTGCGTTTTCCTTATCTTCCTTTCTTCCTCCCTTAAAGCCATTTTGAGCACCTACTATATGGCAAGCACTGGTAGAAATACAATGAAGAACATGCTTCCCCTGTCCTCAAGGACTGTATAATATAATAAATCAAAGGAGATTATCAGGAATAATGTGACCCATGACATAAAATAAATGGAAAGGGTGATCTAGGGGTACAGCTTTTCAGTGCAGGGGAGAAATCACTTCACGAAAAGGCCATAGTGGTCCTAAAAAAACTATCAGGTTCATAGAGCTAGGATTCTAATCTTCATTTTAGGTGAATCAACTGAGTCTGAGAGGCACTAGTTAACTTGTCCTAGGTCACAAAGCTAAAAAATGGTGTATCCAGGATTAAAAACAGCAATCTACCTTCCTTTTTATCACTCCACACTCTGTCTCAAAAATCAAAAGGCATATTTTAAAATGTTAATTTTAAGACTATCAGAATATAGCAACAAGTTATGCCTGCTCCCTTCTAATTAAAAGATTCAATGCTAATCAAGTCTAATTTGTGAATTTTGAATCAGAAAAGTTTATTGATGCAGAGATAATCTTAAACTTCAATATCAAATATTAATATTCTGTAATGCACAACTCCTTTTTCTTCTCCAGATTTGACATCATCCCTCTTCTGCTCCAGAAGGAACAATTAGTCCTTCCATAAATAGATCAATATTCCCTTATGCTGTAGACTATGGAATCCAATCTGTAGTATCCTTTCTGCATGTTGGCACCAAGCCCACCTCATGAAACTAGCAATGGGCATTTTTCTAATTCTACTTTCAAAGGTGAGGAACCAGTCTTAGGGATCTATTAATCAGTGTGACTTGTCTCACGCAGTTGAAAAGTGGTAGATAAAGGTTGTGAGCAGGTCTCTGGGAGTCCAAAGGTCTCATCCTTTCACTCTATCATTGTTCATTTTATCTTTATATTCTGTTTGCAGTACAATTACAGCTAAAGATTTTAGGTGCTTTCTGTGCTACTTCTTTTTCATAAAATCTTCCTGATTCTACAAAAGTAAAAATAAAAATATCCCCAAAAATGGCCCCATTTTCTGCCATGTGATGCTTCATCCCTGAGTTTCAGTATCTTTTAGATGGAACAGCAGTACAGCTATGGCAGAGCACACCCACTGGGTTTAGGAACAACCTCCTTGCCTTTTCAAGCAGGGCTCATCGCAAAGATGTGCAGATGCAACCGGCTATTGCTCATATTTTGGCTTTATTTTCCAAGAAAATAAAATCTGGTTATAATAATGTCTGAAATGGAATACTTGTTTATATGACCTGAGCCTCCTTATGCAAATCATTGACCACCTCTATATGAGTTTTCAAGAAACGTATTGAAGGTGGACATATAATTTTACCACAAATGTCAGAATAAAGAAGGGAAACTTGCAAAGCAAAGTTTAATAAAAATAACTCTTCTTGACCCATATTCTCTAGATAATATTTCCCTGGTGGAGGAGAGAGGTGGCCCCTGACTATTACTTTAACTTTCATGTACTCTTTTTAGCTCTTACAGTAACTGATAAATAATGGTAGAAGATAAATGATAATGAAGTACAACAAAAATGAGTTCCATAAAATATTTATATGCAGTGAAGTTGTGTTTGGTGGTATCTGAACATAAAGAAACATAAACAGGACATTCCATTGCATACAAATTTTCTATATGATTCCTTCTCTTTTGCATTTGTAAAGGTCCCATTATGGGTAATAGAAAAGAACATGAAAAAGTCTATACCTTTTTTTTCTCCTGCCATTTTCCAAAAGTTCATCTTCAAAAGGTAAGTATGATAATACTTAGCACTTCATAGTAACTATGTGTTTATGGATCTAATATTCATTGTTCTGAAAAATTACTAATGACACCAAGGGTTGATTTTTATAAATAATCATGGTCCATCTGCATTTTTTTTTTTTGGTGAGAATAAACCAGGAAATATAGAACACCCATGCAATAGCTGTTGTGAAAATTGAGAGAAAGAATGCCTGGCACTTAGCAAATGGTCAGTAGACGTTGAGCTTTTGTTACATGATTAAAGATTTGCAGAAGTCTATGAAAATAAATCAACTGTCCTCTGGGTGATTTAACGCCAGTATGTGACAATCACATATCTCCAGGCTCTATGACATCTGATTGCTATCACAGGTTTTGAAAGCTTCTGTATACTTTGGTCTATTTTTAAATACTTAGTTGGCAAATATTATGGCTCATATGTAGTCACTCTTCTCCCCTCTGCCTATGATGGTCAGCACTAATCAGCTGTTTCTAGCTGAGTCTATACAAGGTTTAAGCATTCTTTTTAACACATACTCTGAACGATACTTATTAAATTATTGGAGTCAGCACAAGAAATGTAGCAAATTTGCCATTTGTCATGCCAAATTGCCATGATTCCTCTTCTAAAAATACAACCTAACGACATCATTCTGAACTGCAGTTTGAGAAGGGAGTCAAGTTGTAGGATAGGACTTAAGAGTCAGAAAAAAAGACAAACAATGACTGATGCTCCTTTTAGCATCTGCTAAGCCCATTTCTTGTCATAAACACTTATTCTTTATTACCCCAGCATGGTGATTTACAAGAACATAAATTACAACATTTTGGAAATTTGTCAACATAAGACTCCAATAATAAAATATCCAGATTCATGCAGGTGCTTCTGTAAACATGACAGCAGAATTTATCCTTCAAATGGCTGGGAAGGAAATAATAAAGAGAATGACAACCAACAATTCCTTTTAACATGCAGAGAAATATTACTGCACCTCTGCTCTTACTGATAGGAAAGTTAATTAAGCTTTGATGCAGAATTTACAGGGAAAAAAGATAGATCAATGTATAATTTATATTGAAGTAACTGAAAATATGGGTATGTTCTTAGCATATGATCCTTTATTTGAAGAAGGTGTGAAGGGGAGCTTTGTCTTACTGTATCCCTCTAAGAAGACAAAGGGCTCCAAATTAAAATGGAATGTTTTCACATGTGAAATGAAAGTGTGGGATAAGTGGTGAAAGGGTCCCTAGTATCTTGTTCTCCAGAAAGGTAGCATAAAACAGTCCTGTATTATGCCTCTCTTGTGACTCTATTCATGTAGCAATTACTCATCACAGCACAACCACATCACCCACATGAACTGAACAAAGCCAAAAAGTGGGAAAATTGGCTGGGAGATCACTGACAGTCTTTTGATGAATGTGGAAAGCAGGTCTGTTTCACCTTATGTCTGTGCAACTCATGTCCATTTTCCTTGAGATGTCGTCCCAGTTTTGCATGGCTGCCTCATCCACAGGAGTGGTGTTCTAGTCTGTTGTGCAACTCTGACTCTCTGGCCAATCTGGATTGAAACACAAGTGGATGCATGATTCACTTGATTCTCTTATGATGATTTTTAATTGGGTTTTAGGGAATTCCTGAGAGCCAGAATGTACATGTTGAGAGTAAATTATGTACATTTTACATTTTGAGGGGCAGTCATTTTCTACCATTGCATTGCTTTAGTAGCAGAGAAAATTGTTCTAAAGAGAGAGACAGAGGCAGATTAGCTGAGATGAATAGAGATAGGAATGAAAAGGAGCCATTGTCTCAAGGTTTCTCAAATGCTTTCTTTTTGAGGATCCAATATTTTGGACTGGATTCTTGGTCACTATGACTGATCACAGTGAAGCTGACCTAAGGGAGTCACAGCCTGTTACCAGTGCTTTAAGGACTCACTTTGCCTTTTTAGAGAAGCACTGCAATGGTGGTTATATGGTTTGGCTGTGTCCCTAGTAAATTTGTACCAGGAGTGGGGTACTGATATTAAGATACCCAAAAATGCAGAAGCAACTTTGGAACTGGGTAACAAGGGGAGCTCGGGACAATTTGGAGGGCTCAAAAGAAGACCGGAAGATGTGGGAAAGTTTGTAACTTCCTAGACACTTATTGAACAGCTTTGACCAAAATGCTAATAATGATATGGACAATAAAGTCCAGGTGGAGGTGGTCTCAGATGGAGATGAGGAACTTGTTGGGAACTGGAGCAAACGTGACTCTTGTTATGCTTTAGCAAAGAGACTGGCAGCATTGTGCTCCTGCTAGAGATCTGTGGAACTTTGAACCTGAAAGAGATGATTTAGGGTATCTGACAGAAGAAATTTCTAAGTGGCAAAGTGTTCAAGAGGAAGCAGAGCATAAAAGTTTGAAAATTTTGCAATAGAAAAGAAAAACCCATTTTCTGGGGAGAAATTCAAGCCTGCTGTAAAAATTTACAAAAGTAACAAGGAGTCTAATGTTAATCACCAAGGCAATGAGGAAAATGTCGCCAGTGCACGTCAGCCCCTCCCATCACAGGCCTGCAGGCCTAGGAAGGAAAATGGTTTCCTGGGCCAGATCCAGAGCTCCCTGCTGAGTGCAGCTTCGGGACTTGGTGTCCGGTGTCTGAGCCGCTCCAGCCATGGCTTAAAAAGGCCAAGGTACAGCTCAGGCTGTTGCTTCAGAAGACACAAACCCTAACCCTTGGCAACTTCCATGTGGTGTTGAGACTGCAAGTGCACATAAGTCAAGAATTGAGGTTTGGGAACCTCTGCCTAGATTTCAGAGGATGTATGGAAATGCCTGGGTGTTTTCATATATGGAAACATGTGCTATGGAAACCTCTCCTAGGGCAGTGCAGAAGGGAAATGTGGGGAGGGAGCCCCCACACAGAGTTCCCACTGGAGCACTGCCTAGTGGAGCTCTGAGAAGAAAGCCATGATTCTCCAGCCCCCAGAATGGTAGATCCACCAACAGCTTGCACCATGCACCTGGAAAAGCCACAGGCACTCAATGCCAGCCCATAAAAGCAGCCTGGAGGGGGAACTGTACTTTCCAAAGTCACAGGGGTGAAGCTGTTCAAGGCTGTGGGAGCCCACCTCATGCATCAGCATGACCTGGATGTGAGACATGCAGACAAAGGAGATAATTTTGGAACTTTAAGGTTTAATGACTGCCCTTTTGGATTTCAGGCTTGCATGGGACTGTAGCCCCTTTGTTTTGGCGAATTTCTCCCATTTGTAACGGGTGTATTTACCCAATTCCTGTACCCTTATTGTGTCTAGGAAGTAACTAACTTGCTTTTGATTTTATGGGCTCATAGGCAGAATGGACTTCCCTTGTCTCAGATGAGACTTTGGACTTGGACTTTTGAGTTAATTCTGGAATTAGTTAAGACTTTGAGGGACTGTTGGGAAGGCATAATTTGTTTTGAAATGGGAGGATGTGAGATTTGTGACAGGCCAGGGGCAGAATGATATAGTTTGGCTGTGTCCTCACCGAAATCTCATCTTGAATTGTAGCTCCATAATCCCCGTGTGACGTGGGAGGGACCCAGTGGGAGGTAATTGAATCATTGGGGAGGGTTTTTCCCATGCTGTTTTCATGATGGTGAATAAGTCTCATGAGATCTTATGGCTTTATAAAGGGCAGTTCCCATGCACATGCTCTCTTGCCTGCCACCATGTAAGACGTGACTTTGTTCTTCCTTGGCCTTGTGCCATGATTGTGAGGTCACCCTAGCCATGCCAATCTGTGAGTCAATTAAAAGTCTTTCCTTTATAAATTACCCACACATGGGTATGTCTTTATTAGCAGCATGAAAACAGACTAATACAGGTGGTCATGGCCTGGTTCTTACTACTTTCCAAGAGTCACTGCTTTTTTCACCATATCCATCACCATCTCCTTGGAACTTAATCCCACTTTCCAAAGATAAATGTTTCTCAAACCTCAATTAACATGTCTATGCAGTTCCACCAAGCTTCTACAGAGGGTCATCACCTGTGTTGATATGCTTTTCCTGAATTAATAAACAATCAGTCCAAATTTTCTAGCCAATGTGAAGAATGGGCCTAAGATGAACACACATGCTTTCCATGGGGCTATCTCCGTAAGCCTCCACTTCTTGATCATGCCTAGTTTTTTGTTTGTTTGCTTGTTTTTGTTGTTGTTTGTTTTTTAAGAGGGAGTTTCATTCTGTCACCCAGGCTGTAGTGCAATGGCTTGATTTCGGCTCCCTGCAACCTCTGCCTCCTGGATTCAAGTGATTCTCCTGTCTCAGCCTTCTGAGTAGCTGTGATTACAGGTGCCCAACATCATGCCTGGCTAATTTTTGCATTTTTAATAGAGACAGTGTTTCACTATGTTGGCCAGGCTGGTCTCAAACTCCTAACCTCAGATGATCTGCCTGCCTCAACCTCCCACTTGCCTGTTTTTTGTTTTGTTTTGTTTTGTTTTTACTAAACATTATGACCAATGCTTATACCAGTTATAAGTTTTATATCTCTGTGTGTGTGTGTGCATATGTGTGTACATACCTTTTATGTGTGGGAAATGAAATCTCATATCAGTTAAGAAATGGGACAAATGCCAAATAGCTGCTAAGTGGCCAAACTGAAATTTTAAATCAGGATTACCTGATCCCAGAGTCCTAAATTCCTTGCAATTCATCAGACTGCCTTGTTAATTTTCTTCTAGACAAGCAAATATCCTCAGATCCTTTGCTTAACAATACCCACATCAAGTGAAGTAAATTTACCTTATTCAATGCCAAAACATTAATTTTTCTGAGTACTTTTTCTAAACCAATGCAAAGGACTATCAGCTTCCATCTTGGCATGGACAGACATACGGGTTCTTCTGTTTGGTGGAAAGCTTAAGGACAAATGTGTCTCTTAGATTCCTCATAAATATACGCCACATAGAGTATGATTATCTTTTTTAGGCTTCTCAAGCTGTTGGGTTAATCTCACCTTGACAACTCAATTTTTCTCAGTTTCATTTCACAAGTAACCCCCCAGTGCGCAATGAGTAACATGTTTTATAAAAAAATCTTCAAAGTTGGAAAGTGGGATACCTCAGAGTCTGAACATAGGCTCCTAAGTAGGGCTCAAGATAGAAGTTATTGAAGGATAAATCACTAAAATTCTCCCTCAAGAAGTTTCTGTGGCTTCCAATTCAACTAATAATAATGATCAGAATGAGTACTTTCCATAATATAAGTCTCCTAAGAACTATACATGAATTATTTAATATTTATATAAACCTAGGTACAATATAATTTTCACGTTTTATAAGAAAATTGAAACTCATAGAGGATGAGAAACTTAATTTAAATTTTGTAGGTGCCAAAACTAGATGTAATATTAAAGACTGCAAAACTCATGCTGTTACCACCATTTTATTTCTCCCCAACTGGAGATCCTAGTCCTCATCTCAGCTGCTCTATTTCCTGACTTACCTTCCAAGACATAGCTGGGTATGGCAAATCAGCTTGCTTGCTTCAGTCTTGTAATACTTTTGGGAATAGATGGGTTGTAAAAAAATGATAATGAAGGGGAAGAATAAATTGGTGATGCGAATTGTTGCCAAAAACAGAGACTCGTGCAATAACAAGCATATTCCAGCTTTTCAGCCATGTACCTGACTTTAAGGAGTATAACAAACAATCTTGTAAATACTGAGCACCAGCTTCCATACACTCCTGCCTTCATGCTGTAGATTTTCTACTTTTTAGCATGTATTTTCCTTCTTTTCTCCTTTAAAATTGTTGATGTTCATTTTACCCTGTAATTCACTTGCATCCCTTATCTTTGCTTTTCTAAGTGCGTTCTGAAGAGCAGCAGCTCTGGCATCACCTGGAAGCCTGATACAAATGGAGACAATCAGCCCCAAATCAGTGGTATTAAATCAGAATCTGATAGTTAATTAGATCCCCTCATGATTCAATGCACACTGCAGTTTCTGGCCTTTGCTCAAAGCCTTAATCCTACCTAGGATATTCATGCCTCTCCCTTGTTTATTAATTCTTGCTCTTTTGTTTTATCCTCCCTCTTTTTCTCTCCTTCTGTGCAATAGAATCAGAAGCAGTTGACCTACATTTCAATATGCCTTCATCACAAACACTT
Organism: Pan troglodytes; assembly: GCF_028858775.2. Classification (NCBI taxonomy): domain Eukaryota; kingdom Metazoa; phylum Chordata; class Mammalia; order Primates; family Hominidae; genus Pan; species Pan troglodytes. The sequence continues at coordinate 121,093,034 of NC_072406.2, forward strand.
TCTCAAACCCTGGTGGCTGTGTTGAGAAGAAATCTTGAGGACATTACGGAACTTCTAAGAATTTTCACGGATGGAAATTCTTCCTTTCTAGGCCTTAAGACACAAAGCTTCAGTTTCTGTCCTCTGCCATCCACTCAAAAGCTTTCACATTTACCTGTCAGAATGTTTTCCCACATGCTTAATATGACTTTTCCATGTGGATGGCGAGGGCATCTATTCTTGCTGCAATCTCAGTTGTTATGAATAACACCTGTATACCAATTTATCTTCTATAAACCTCTTACTATTGGGTCACTTTCTCATTTTTTTCCCTCTCCAAACGATGAACTGATTTAACTAATTCCACTGCCTACAACTCTCTTGAGATCCACACTGCTAGTGGCTGCAGTGGATCTTTCCAACCTCTTTATAATTTTGAGGACACATGAAGACAGATTTGCCTATACGCAGGAATGCTCCTCACCTGCTCCCATCCTTCACTGCTCTCTTCTTCAAATCCCTGAAGTGATCTTGAAATAGCTGCTTACAAAAACGTCTACGTGGTTATGTAGCACTCAGTCTCAGGCTGGTCATGATAAAGAACATTTACTAGAAAGCTTATTTGTGTGTATGTTTATGAGTCCTGATGCCCTTATTTCATTGGTGCCTACACAGAACTCCAGTCTGGCGGGAATGATAAAGCATTACTCTCATTAAAAACCACAATTTATCTCCCTTCTACCCATTCCCTTGAACTTTATTACTCTAAGTCATGATAATCAGAAATCAGAGGAAAAGAGAAAAGGCTGCCTCTATTTAAGATGTGAACACAGGAAATTCACCGCTTTCTCTTTGGGGATAAGGAATTGACATTCAGGAGGTGCATAAAACCTGCATTGCATTCCTTTAAGAAGATAATTGGCAGCACTAGATTGTTTACCTAGTTCAAGGTTAGAGGTTTCTCTCTCAGAAGGTTTATCTCCTTAAGATGAAAAATCATGGAGAAGGGAAAGGGAAAGGAAGCTATAAAGACAAATGACTAATTGGCTGATTAATTGGTAAAGAGACAGAGGGGCATGAGAAAGGACGGGGGAAGTAGCTCTCTTGAAAACAGCTAGTGCAAACAAAATAAATGATGTTTGGGTCTAGAAAAATGCATCATTTCCCGGCTTCCACCACTATAATGTATCTAAATCAGTCAAAGTGGAAGAGCACTCACTTTAAATGTTTCATAATAAATATTAGTCTTCTCCTGCTTGATCTTTTGCTTAGCTTAGTTAGAAATTTGCAAGTTCCCTTCATAAGGTAAAAAAAAGAAAACTCAGTTTCTTCCTACCAAATAAAGAGGAAAATAAGGTCACCCCTGAATAATTTCCCCACCCCTACTGCTGGAGAGATCCTAAATTTGCCCCTTCCTTTTTTCTGTGCTAAAATCATAACTGTTGATTACAGTGTCAAAAGCCCAATTTAAACTGAGTCCTGAGTCCCTTAAGCTAAAACAAGAAAACAAATCAACTGAGAAAATACCTTCAGTAAGGCTGGATCTAGAAATTCAACAAAACTATTAGGTATCTTCCTGTTTCTAACACTTGCCTCTGTAGCTCCTGCTTTGACAATGAAATATGTGTATGGAAATTGGAAACTTAGGGATTATACAAATTTTGTATTTATCATGTTGTCTGGACATCTGTAAAGTCATGATAATAACATAAGCTACATAGACTTGTGTGGGAGGAATATTTAAGATATAGTTTGTTACATACATAAAACATAAGCATGTTATAAATAAAGAATACACATCTTTCCACGTTAACTCATTCAGTTCTAATCCAATCTTTCAAATATCAAAATATGTCATAGAGATATACAGTTGACCCTTGAACAATGGAGGAGTTAGGGATATCAACACACTATACAATCAAAAAAATCCACATATAAATTTTGACTCCCCCAAATCCTAACTGCTAAGAGCCTCCTATCGACCAGCAGCCTTACCAATAACATAAACAATTGATTAACACATTTTGTATGTTATATAAATTATATGCTGTATTCTTACAATAAAGTAAGCTAGAGGAAAAAAAAAGATGTTATTAAGAGAATCACAAGAAGAAAAAATATATTTCCTATTCATTAAGTGAAAATGGATCATCATAAAGTCCTTCATTCTCATTATCTTCATGTTGAGTAGGCTGAGGAGGTGGAAGAAGAGGAGGGGTTTGTCCTGCTGTCTCAGAGGCGGCAAAGCCAGAAGGAATGAAGGAGGTAGAAGGGGAGGCAGGAGAGGCAGGCTACTCAGTGTGACATTTATAGGAAAATATCCGCATATAAGAGGACTTCTGCAGTTCAAATTTGTGTTGTTCAAAGGTCAACTGTAATTGAAAAATTCACCTTCATGTATTCTTTAGGTATTGTCCTTGCCCAATTCTAAAATATTTCTTTTATTAATCTTCTTTAACCCTACTATTCCAATGTAGATGTTTCATGCTTATGAATAATAATAGGCTTCCATGTATTATTGACCTTTCACATGTTTCTTCTTGATTCCACAACTACTGGATGGTAAATATATGAAGAAAACGTAGCTATTCTAATGCACTGCCTCTGCCCTCCATCACCTTTCATAGCTGTGCCTACTAAATACTGGGACTGCACACCTAAGGGTTGCATGCATTGTATCTATTATTTTGTATAGTTATCTAAAATATGGAAATGATTTACCCAGTCTCATATGGCTTAGTATGAGGAAAATTTAAGGTCAAGTAAAAAAAAATACACATATGTGTGTGTGCACACACACATACACACAGTGTGAGTATCACTTATTCAAAATGTTTAGGACCAGAAATGTTTTGAATTCCAGATAATTTTGGATTTTGGAATATTTGCACATAAAAAATACACAACATGAGATATCTTGGGAATGGGACCCAAGTCTAAACATAAAACTCATGTATGTTTTATATAGACCTTATACACATAGCCTGAAGATAATTTTATACAACATTTTGAATCATTTAGTGCATAAAACAAAGTTTTGATTGCAACTTTTTGCATGAGATCGGGCGTGAAATTCTCCACTTGCAGAGTCATGGTGACACTCAAAAAGTTTTAAATTTTGGAGCATTTTGGATTTCAAATTTTCAGATTAGGGATGTCCAATCTGTATTTATTTTGCAATAAAATAAAAAAAACAGAGCTGTCTTTTTTATATTCTTGTTTCAGTTCTCACCACCATGGGCTTTTAATGCCAAATATAGAATACAATGGGCCAAAGGGCCATTAATATGAGTATATGACTAACCCATTCTACATTCAGGTTCTTCTTCTTTTGACAGTTTTTTATGATAACATGTTAAATGACTGCTACCATAAATATTCACTTACAAAATTTTCTTCCTTAAACTGAGTAGAAACATAAAGGATTTTTTTTTTTTTTTTTTTTTTTCTGAGATGGAGTTTCGCTCTTGTCACCCAGGCTGGAGTGCAATGGCAATGGCACAATCTCGGCTCACAGCAACCTCCGTCTCCTGGGTTCAAGTGATTTTCCTGCCTCAGCCTCTCAAGTAGCTGGGATTACAGGCGCACGCCACCACGCCCGGCTAATTTTTGTATTTTTAGTAAAAACAGAGTTTCTCCATGTTGATCAGGCTGGTCTGACCTCAGGTGACCGGAATCAGAGTTCAAATTGAACTCTGACCTCAGGTGATCAGCCTGCCTTGGCCTCCCAAAGTGCTGAGATTACAGTCATGAGCCACTGTGCCTAGCCCAGGTTTTAATTTTTAAATGTACAACTCGAGGTTACAGGGAAATGTCTGGAAGCACATTACATAAACATATGCAAATAGTAGAACATATGCAAGTTCTTCCTGGCAGTCCTCTCTCTGCTTCTGGCCTCTACAAATTTATGAAAGTTAGCTCAAAGGGCAGGCTGGAGTGGAAAAGGGAGGTGGAGAGGAATCCGAGATCCCAGGGCAACTCTAAGAGAATTTGCCTTTTTTTTTTCTCCTATGAGTGGTTCTGTGGAGAAATAACAAACTCCATTATCTTGTAAACATATGAAACTCAGAAATAAAAATAACTACTTCTATTGTCAAAAGTTTGATGAGAGAAAAAATAGAAATATTCCTTGCTCCAAATATTCTATTTAAGTTCAAGACATCAACACAGAGGTTACTTTATATCTTGGACTTTTATTTGCCTATTACTGCGAGCAAATATTTCTAAAATGTAATGAGTAACTGGAATATTCAATTCTGGAAACATATAGGAATAATTGAAACAAATTCTAACACAGAAAAAACTAATAAAGCAACAACAGTTTGTAAGAAGAGAGGTAGAAAAAAAAAGGTCACCCTGGGGAAGCATTCTGATGTTTAAATATTTGATAATACTTTATTATGGCAGCCTTAGAATGAACAAAACTTGGGCCTATTTTTGCTGGACAGAGGTAAAATTTAAGGATAGCCATCAATATGCACTGTGGGTGTATATTGATGTCGGGGAGCTATATATGAAATGCAAAAACATATCCTTGCTCTACTGATTAATTTGGTAATACACCACATAAAGGATGCAGTAATTTATCTCATTTATTTTATCAATTTGGTAGTGAATACAGAACAGTAGTGAAAGAAATACACTTTGAAGTCAGACAAAACTGATTTTGAGCACTGGGTTTCATCATTTCCTAGTTGTACTTCTTTAGGAATATTTCCTCTCAATTTAATTTTTCTCATCTATGAAACTGAGATATTGCCATTACCTCTTATTGTAAGAACACATGAGAAAAAAATATACAATGTCTTTAGCATCATGTCTGGCACATAACATGCACTGAATAAATGTTGGTGATGATCTCAGATGCAGATGATTGTTAATGATGATAGTGATTATGCCAGATTTTGCACCTATAATAAGACCTATCCCCTTAAGGAAACATTTTTGGAGGAATGGGAACTTTTAGAGATGCTCTGTAAGATTTTAAAATAGTTAAGACATTATAAAAACGTTATCTGAAATCCATCAAAAACATTCATAGAAAGTTGTAGAGGCACAGGATTCTAGGACTAATCAATGTGACTAGTAAAGGGAAGCAAAACCAAACATTTGTATTTTGTAGGAGTGGAAATTGAGAATCACAATCTAATTAGCAGCACCTGTTCCTCTAGACTTCTAGTCCAGTACTCTTTGAAATGTAATAAGTTGAAAACTATTCAACTATTCAGTGAACTCCCAAAACACTGTGACAAACTCTCTAACAGATGAACTTAATAGAGTTAGCACCATATGGACACAATCAGAGTCAGTACCGATAGAAATATGGTGAAAAATGACCAACACATGAATAGACAATAAGCAGGCTCCGGTGCTCACTGCCTTATCCAAAGAACGAGGATCACAGAGTTGAACACGCCAGTCACAAGGCCTGCAGAGCAAATGCTTTCCCTGGGTTATTTACAAAACATGACAAGTTTTTCATGGAATGTCTACATCAATGACAGTATAAATATTTCATAACATACATTTTAAAAATTCACCTTTCCAAATAAATTCCCTTCTGCAGAGGAAACACTAGCTAATAACGGTAGAAAGAATGGTAGCATTCAAAAATTAACATTGTGTAATCAGCAGTGTAATCGATGTCCAGCAAGTTTGTCAAAGGATAGTAAAAGAAGCTGGGAAAGTTAGGAAAAGTGGTGATCTTTGTGCACATCACATATGCTTTCATCTATAATCTACACTGTGACAGAATGGCAACAGTTACAAGATAACTGTTGAGGATCTGAACTGCATCCTGGGGCTGGCCAGTAACTGAAATGTATCACTGTACTCTCAGAACTGCATACCAGCCACAGACAACTTCATCTATAATCGCATCTTTGAGCCAGAATGTTATCATTCTTATGAGTCTGGGAGAAATGCCCGAACCAGCCAAGGATATCTGAGAGTACTTGCAATGAGCAGCTGCAAGCTGTGCAGTGGACAATGAATGATGCCCTTCCCTGAGACCTGAAGAGTGATAGCAACAGTTTCTTAGGCTCAGATGAAAATATTCAGGACTTTATGTTCTGACAAAGAGATATGTGTCTAAAATACACATATTCAACAGCTTGTTCCTCCCCTCTCACCTGAGCACCTCCTCCATCACCCGATAGTTCTGTCCTATTAGCCCCATAATGAAAGGAGAACCAGGACTAAGCCTGTTCCCCTATTTGCTGTGAATACCCCTGGTACTTGACAAAGCAAATAAGTGAGATTCTGCTCACCTCCGTAGGCCTCCCTTCCTGCTTGAATGCACACCCACAAATCCAAACAGTGTTAAAGGATATTGATGAACTGGATGACTTTCCAAGAATGATGGCCCTGGAGGAAAACAGAAATAGCACATAGTAAGCAATCAGGAAATGTCAGTCGGCCTTAGAGAAACCCTTCAAACACACCGGAGCACTGAGACAAACATGAAAACCAATGGAGTGTTTGTGAAGAGATGTGTGTTTGCTGAGAAAAGGGAGGTAAGAAATGAAGTGAAAAGCCAGGCAGAAGGGCTGTGTGTGTTATTTAGGGGCTGATAGCATGGTAAATAAAGAATACAATTCACAAGCTGCCAGTCTGTAGAAAGGGCTAGAAGGTAAGTGGAAGATGGAGTGAATGCTTGATACTTTTTGTCCACCTTGTGCTCATTTTCCCTCTAGTTATAGCCCCTCATTTTCCTTGGTGAACAGCCTCTCCATTATTTTCTTCACACTGTGTTGAGGTAGAGAGGGTTTAGTCCCATCCAATTATCAGGCATTACAATGTCAGTTAAGAACAGCCAGTAAGAATGTCACAGACTCCTGGTCACAGTGATTGATTTAGAGTTAGTCAAATAACCCAAACCAGAACAATCTGGGTCAATGAGACACAATTCTAGATCTTTAATTGCAACTCTTGGGACATAGAACATCTTTTTCTATGGAACTTACATAAAGGTCCTCTGGGAAGCAGAGGTCAAGATGAAATTAGACATACATTATGGACACACACACAGACATATGTGTGTATATATACATACATGTGTATATATACATATATACACATTTATATATCTGCATTACACACACATATTTATATGTGTATGTAACATATTATATAATATCTATATATACATAGATAGATAGAGATAAATAAATATTTGGAGAACTAAATGAAGAAGGAGCTGGGAAGACTGACAGACAGGACTCTCCGCTTGGTTGCACCAGGCTGTTGTGGAATAGTGCCGTCAGGATACTTAGAAGGCCCTCTATCTAACTGAAATGTCCAACAGGGGATCAACGTCAACATTTCAAAGATTGTTAACAAGGAGTATATACCTACACCCTTGATTTGTTCATTGACTCAACCTTTATTTCACCTGAAAAATTTTCTACTTTCTGGAAAGACTAAAGATAAACAGTTTTCCAACCAGGCGAGCCCTATTCCTCATACAGCTTCAAATGTTGCTGGCAAACCAAACTGTTTCTTCTTTAGTTCATTTCCCTCTCTTCCTACTTTTCACAGGCAGGAAAATGAAGCCAACAGGCACTAGAAACATCCTGCACGGAAATAATTCAAGGCTCACAAGTTTATTGTGTAAATGTTGTAGCTTCCAGGTAACCACAGGTGAAACTTTCACTTACATAATTTGGGTTGTCATTTTTTCCACCTAGATACTGTCTTTTTCTCACTGCTTTTCTGACTTTATTAAGCCATTTTTCACCATTTTTATAGCCCTGGCTAACATTGTTACAGGATTTAGTTCAAATCTGGATTTAATCTCTAAACTCGGTGGATCATGCCTCTAGTTTAGCAAAAAGGCTGCAGAGAGGGCAATGCCAATGAAATGAAATTAATTTGCAACATGCTAATCAACTGGAGACATCTCAGTATCTTTAAAAGCTATTATTCTGACGCATATTTTTTTCCAAAATCACTGTTTTCCACAAGGATCACACCAACAGTAACAAGGCAGAAAAACTATACATGTTAAGAAATTAATGTGCTCCATAATGGGTTATAAACTTACACCTCTTCATTGTTCATGCAATTTCGATAAGCTTGACAAATTTTAGACCTCTTTAACTTAAAATATGGCAGCTTTTGTTCTTCAAGTTACAGTGGAAATAATTTCCCTATCTATCATTAGAATGGCTCCATACATTAATTAATTTACAAAAAAAACTGTGCAGAAAGTGATTTTTTATCTACTCCAATCATTCATGTAGCCTGCTTCAGAAAAGAAAAACAGCAATTTTCTGAAGACCCCAAATCTAGACTTAAGTACCTCCATAAGGCGTCAAAATTTCAGAGGCAAGATTTACAGATAGAGTTGCTATTGTCCCTAAGTCTTCCTTGGCATGAGTAATGCCATTTGCTTTAGGTGAGACCATGACATCAACATTGCAGTAGGATATGCTGCACTGCTCCAGGACACAAAACTCCTTTCTCATCAATACAACACAGGTCCATGGAGTTGCTCATATCTCTCTGGTCCTTCCCTCAGTGACACCGTCAGCTGTTTGCCAAGCTAATGGGCTACTTTTGAAAATATTCAGATGAGACACATCAGAGAAAGTTGTATCCACTGTTTCCTGATAAGCTCCACCCACAGTCCTGTTTTTGTTTTTAAAGTAAACTGATCATTTATTAAGACGGCCCTCTATTTCTCCAAGCAGAACATTTAGATTCAAGTTTAAAGTATATCAGAGAGAGGTAAGCCATGTCTGCAATTATACAGTATTAAATTTGTCAGTCCACAGGCTGTGTGGGCCTCATGGATCCTCATCATGGATGATTTTCTAACAGCGGTACAGTATGAAAGGTAGAGTGCAATATGTAGGAAAAGGCACTGAGAAACTGGCCGACTGTCAGAGTTCCAAGCTGCGAGGCTCCAAAAATAGAAACACATACTGTACTAGCAGAAAGCCTAAGCAATTAGTCCCCATTCGCAGCATAAAATTTTGTGAATGATGAACCTCAACTTTCTAAATAGTGGTGTACTATTGACCCAGAATTGTGAACTTGGGAGAAAAAAATCAAAGAAGTGAAGGTAATTATAGTGTGGTAAAGAATGCACATTAATATTATCTCCTATCACTATTGTAATAGTGGTGAACAATGCATATTTTCCCCTACATCACTAATTATAGCAATTATCTATTGCTCTGTAATAAAACACTTCAGCGTTCAACGGCTGAAAGAATTTACAAGTTCAGAAGTGTGCAGGGGAGCTGGAGGCTATTCTGCTAGTCCCGGCTGGGCTGTTCCAGGCCTTGCTTCTCATGACTTTATAGTCAGCACCAGATTTGGCTCAGGGCTAACCGAACTAAGATGGCTCAGCTGGGACAGCCGGTCTTCGCCCCATATGGTATTTAATCCCTTAAAAAATACCATGAACTCGTTCAAGAGATCTTAGTGGTATAAGTTAGAGGAGCAAGAGCGGAATCAAACAAAGCGTCTTAATGCCTGGGTCTCAAAACTCAGAACAAAATTGCTTTCACCATATTCTATCACCTAAAGGAAGTCACAAGCCAGTCCATCTTTAATGATCAGAGAATTAGATTCCACTTTGGGATGTGAGTAGATGCAGAAAATTGTGGCCATTTATGTAAATCCTAATCTGGCCTCAAATCCTTTTCTGTGATGGAATGAGAAAGCCTCAAAATCTTTGTGAGTCCAGCCCTCCAAGCAGCGACTCCCAACTTTTAGACAAGACACAAATTTGTCATCTATGGTGCAAGACAATAACTAGTGTTAGTCTGCTCATTTATGAGTAGAATAATCACAGATATGATTGCTATAACCTAATAAAATGATATATCCTAATAAAATGATATATCCTAATATGGTAAGTCCTAATCATTTGGTAAGTTACTAATGAATGGAAAACTATTTTTATATAAACTATCTAGAGGCTTTTCTTCTCTTTGTTGTTAGAATAACTTGTTTAAACTACATATGTATCATATTGTCATGTACTACCATCAGTGCTTGTCTTTCTCTGTATCAAAATGAAAATGTGTGATATGATATTTTAGAAATTATGAAGTACTTTTTATATGAATTTACTTCTTTGCTTTATGAAATAGGCAAGGCAGAAATTATCATTCTCATTTTAAGATTTAAAAATATAATGATTCAAAAATTTTAATGACTTTTGAATTTAACATATTTAGTAAATGGAGGGCCTAAAACAATTCAAATCTAAATACAGCAAAGAGCTTTTGTATACCTTACCGATTAGGGAGTTTTCTCTGGAGGAATTTTTAAAAATTAGCTACTTAAAGAGGTTGAAAAATAGGAAAATAAATAATACATAAAGTTATTTACAGGTTCTAAATATCCTATGGCTGAGGTCAGAGAGAGTTTTCTCAGTTTTCTTGAAGTCTTAGTTGTGACCTATGTGGAATCAAAAGCCAACTAGACAAATCCAGAAATTCTGCCCCTAGCATTAACAATATCTCAAAATTCTAAGAGAAGAAAAACCAGAAAATAACGCAGTAATGTACCATGGGAGAGGAAATTAGTTTCTGGTCCTCCAGGCATTTGTTACTGAAACAAGAACATTTGAATACTCTCTAAGCTGTCTTATGGAGAATGGCTGCAGATATTAGGCACTAGGAAATTACCCGGCCTTTCTAAAGCTGCAGGAACAATGTTCCACCTAATCATGTCCTATGGTCATGTATCACTGAAATGAGCCAAACCACTGGTAGTCACAATGCCAGGTCCTGGTCTAAGGAAAAACCCAGGGTCAAAATTAATGAATTGTATTCTGCTCCTCTAGCCAACAGGTGGGAAGGTGAGCTAATATCAAGCCTCAAAAGCAAGAAGGATTTAGAAGCTATAAACAGAAAATTTCTAAATTTTAAGTTAAAATAAAAAGCTGAAATACAAATCTCTGATGCAAGTCATCAAATTTTAGAGCAATTTGAAGAAAAGGCCTGAAGTCTTCCTTGGTCTATGTTTATTAAGTGATGATAGTCTAACCAACAAAACATTTAGTCATTTTCAACTTCAGGCACACCACCACCTTCATTATCTAGTATGTGCAATTACTTGAATAACTCCTCTGTGTAAGGCACTGCACTAGTCATGTTTCATAAGTATCACATTTATCCTTATAAATGTGATAGGAACATTATGCTCAATGTGAAATAGGCACATTATCCTCAATTTATAGACAAGATAATTGGGATGTTTGCAGCCAGAATTCTAACTGAGGTCTCCTGGAAACCCTGATTTCAAAGCCTGGTCTCATATTGCCTGTATCACACTATCCTTCCAGGATCTTTCATCAGAAAACAATGATCTGGATAGCCCAGATTATATGAGGAGCGCTAAGCATGAGACTGGTCACCACACTTTAAGAAAGAGGCTTCACAGACAAACAAAAATAGTCTACAGTAAAAAATCAAATGGAGAGATGGGGCGTGGTAGCTCATGCCAGTAATCCCCGCACTTTGGGAAGCTGAGGTGGGTGGACCATCTGAGGTCGGGGGTTTGAGTCCAGGCTGTCCGATATGTCAAAACCCCATCTCTACTAAAAATACAAAAATTAGGTGGGCGTGGTGGTGGGGACATGTAATTCCAACTACTTGGAAGGCTGAGGCAGGAGAATCACTTGAGCCTGGGAGGCAGAGGTTGCAGTGAACCGAGATTGCACCATTGCCCTCCAGCCTGGGCAACAAGAGTAAAACTCTGTCTCAAAAAAAAAAAAAAAAATCAAACTGAGAAAGGTCTTTGGAAAGTCAGTCTCAGGCAGAAAGTAATAATGATAGTAAAATGAAATAAAACGACTGATTTTAAAAGTTGAGGCCAGGAGTGGTGGCTCACGCCTGTAACCCTGGCACTTTGGGAGGCCAAGACAGGTGGATCACGAGGTCAGGAGATTGAGACCATCCTGTCTAAGAGGTGAAACCCTGTCTCTACTAAAAATACAAAAAAATTAAGAAACAGAGCAGAAAAGCTGAAAATTCTAAAAATCAGAGTGCCTCTCGCCCTCCAAAGGAATGCAGCTCCTCACCAGCGACAGAACAAAGCTAGACAGAGAATGACTTTGATGAGTTGAGAGAAGGCTTCAGACAATCAAACTTCTCTGGGCTAAAGGAGGAAGTTCAAACCCATCGGAAAGAAGCTATAAACCTTGAAAAAAGATTAGACGAATGGCTAACTAGAATAACAAGTATAGGGAAGTCCTTAAGTGACTTGATGGAGCTGAAAACTATGGCACGAGAACTACGTGATGCATGCAAAAGCTTCAGTAGCCGATTCAATCAACTGGAAGAAAGGGTATCAGTGATTGAAGATCAAATGAATGAAATGAAGCAAGAGGAGAAGTTTAGAGAAAAAAAGAGTAAAAAGAAACAAAGCCTCCAAGAAATATGGGACTATGTGAAAAGATCAAATCTACATCCGATTGGTTTACTTGAAAGTGATGGGGAGAATGGAACCAAGTTGGAGAACACTCTTCAGGATATTACCTAGGATAACTTCCCCAACCTAGCAAGGCAGGCCAACATTCAAATTCAGAAAATACAGAGAACGCCACAAAGATACTCCTCCAGAAAAGCAACTCCAAGACACATAATTGTCAGATTCACCAAAGTTGAAATGAAGGAAAAAATGTTAAGGGCAGCCAGAGAGAAAGGTTGGGTTACCCACAAAGGGAAGCCCATCAGACTAACAGCAGATATCTCGGCAGAAACTCTACAAGCCAGAAGAGAGTGGGGGCCAATATTCAACATTCTTAAAGAAAAGAATATTCAACCCAGAATTTCATATCCAGCCAAATTAAGCTTCATAAATGAAGGAGAAATAAAATCCTTTACAGACAAGCAAATGCTGAGAGATTTTGTCACCACCAGGCCAGCCCTACAAGTGCTCCTGAAGGAAGCACTAAACATGGAAAGGAACAGCTGGTACCAGCCACTACAAAAACATGCCAAATTGTGAAGACCATCGAGACTAGGAAGAAACTGCATCAACTAATGAGCAAAATAACCAGCTAACATCATAATGACAGGATCAAATTCACACACAACAATATGAATCTTAAATGTAAATGGTCTAAATGCTCCAATTAAAAGACACAGACTGGCAAATTGAACAAAGAGTCAAGACCCATCAGTGTGCTGTATTCAGGAAACCCACCTCACATGCAGAGACACACATAGGCTCAAAATAAAGGGATGGAAGAAGATCTACCAAGCAAATGGAAAACAAAAACAGGCAGGGGTTGCAATCCTAGTCTCTGATAAAACAGACTTTAAACTAACAAAGATCAAAAGAGACAAAGAAGGCCATTACATAATGGTAAAGGGATCAATTCAACAAGAAGAGCTAACTATCCTAAATATATATGTACCCAATACAGGAGCACCCAGGTTCATAAAGCACGTCCAGGGAGACCTACAAAGAGACTTAGACTCCCACACATTAATAATGGGAGACTTTAACACCCCACTGTCAACATTAGACAGATCAACGAGACAGAAAGTTAAAAAGGATATCCAGGAATTGAACTCAGCTCTGCACCAAGCAGACCTAATGGACATCTACAGAGCTCTCCATCCCAAATCAACAGAATATACATTCTTCTCAGCACCACATCGAACTTATTCCAAAATTGACCACATAGTTGGAAGTAAAGCACTCCTCAGCAAATGTAAAAGAAAAGAAATTATAACAAACTATCTCTCAGACCACAGTGCAATCAAACTAGAACTCAGGATTAAGAAACTCACTAAAAATCGCTCAACTATATGGAAACTGAACAACCTGCTCCTGAATGACTACTCGGTACATAATGAAATGAAGGCAGAAAGAAAGATGTTCTTTGAAACCAACGAGAACAAAGACACAACATACCAGAATCTCTGGGACACATTTAAAGCAGTGTGCAGAGGGAAATGTATAGCACTAAATGCCCACAAGAGAAAGCAGGAAAGATCTAAAATTGACACCCTAACATCACAATTAAAAGGACAAGAGAAGCAAGAGCAAACACATTCAAAAGCTAGCAGAAGGCAAGAAATAACTAAGATCACAGCAGAACTGAAGGAGATAGAGACATAAAAAACCCTTCAAAAAATCAATGAATGCAGGAGCTGGTTTTTTGAAAAGATCAACAAAATTGATAGACTGCTACCAAGACTAATAAAGAAGAAAAGAGAGAAGAATTAAATAGACCCAATAAAAAATGATAAAGGGGATATCACCACCGATCCCACAGAAATACAAACTACCATCAGAGAATACTATAAACACCTCCATGCAAATGAACTAGAAAATCTAGAAGAAATGGATAAATTCCTGGACACATACACCCTCCCAAGACTAAACCAGGAAGAAGTGGAGTCCCTGAATAGACCAATAGCAGGCTCTGAAATTGAGGCAATATGTAATAGCCTACCAACCAAAAAAAGTCCAGGACCAGACGGATTCACAGCCGAATTCTATCAGAGGTACAAGGAGGAGCTGGTACCATTCCTTCTGAAACTATTCCAATCAATAGAAAAAGAGGGAATCCTCCCTAACTCATTTTATAGGGCCAGCATCATCCTGATACCAAAGCCGGGCAGAGACACAACAAAAAAAGAGAATTTTAGACCAATATCCGTGATGAACACTTATGCAAAAATCCTCCATAAAATATTGGCAAACCGAATCCAGCAGCACATCAAAAAGCTTCTCCAGCATGACCAAGTGGGCTTCATCCCTGGGATGCAAGGCTGGTTCAACACACGCAAATCAATAAACATAATCCAGCATATAAACAGAACCAAAGACAAAAACCACATGATTATCTCAATAGATGCAGAAAAGGCCTTTGGCAAATTTCAACAGCCCTTCATGCTAAAAACTCTCAATATATTCGGTATTGATGGGATGTATCTCAAAATAAAAAGAGCTATTTATGACAAACCCACAGCCAATATCATATTGAAGGGGCAAAAACTGGAAGCAATCCCTTTGAAAACTGGCACAAGACAGGGATGACTTCTCTCACCACTCCTATTCAACATAGTATTGGAAGTTCTGGCCAGGGCAATCAGGCAGGAGAAAGAAATAAAGGGTATTCAATTAGGAAAAGAAGTCAAATTGTCCCTGATTGCAGATGACATGATTGTATATTTAGAAAACCCCATCGTCTCAGCCCCAAATCTCCTTAAGCTGATAAGCAACTTCAGCAAAGTCTCAGGATACAAAATCAATGTGCAAAAATCACAAGCATTCTTATATACCAATAACAGACAAACAGAGAGCCAAATCATGAGTGAACTCCCATTCACAATTGCTTCAAAGAGAATAAAATACCTAGGAATCCAACTTACAAGGAATGTGAAGGATCTCTTCAAGGAGAACTACAAACCACTGCTCAACGAAATAAGAGGACACATACAAATGGAAGAACATTCTATGCTCATGGATAGGAAGAATCAGTATCGTGAAAATGGCCATACTGCCCAAGGTAATTTATAGATTCAATGTCATCCCCATCAAGCTACCAATGACTTTCTTCACAGAATTGGAAAAACCTACTTTCAAGTTCATATGGAACCAAAAAACAGCCCCCATTGCCAAGACAATCCAAAGCCAAAAGAACAAAGATGGAGACATCACGCTACCCGACTTCAAACTACACTACAAGGTTACAGTAACCAAAACAGCATGGTACTGGTACCAAAACAGAGATATAGACCAATGGAACAGAACAGAGCCCTCAGAAATAATACCACACATCTACAACCATCTGATCTTTGACAAACCTGACAAAAACAAGAAATGGGGAAATGATTCTCTACTTAATAAATAGTGCTGGGAAAACTGGCTAGACATATGTACAAAGCTGAAACTGGATCCCTTGCTTACACCTTATACAAAAATTAATTCAAGATGGATTAAAGACTTACATGTTAGACCTAAAACCATAAAAACCCTAGAAGAAAACCTAGGCAATACCATTCAGGACATAGGCATGGGCAAGGACTTCATGTCTAAAACACCAAAAGCAATGGCAACAAAAGCCAAAATTGACAAATGGGATCTAATTAAACTAAAGAGTTTCTGCACAGCAAAAGAAACTACCATCAGAGTGAACAGGCAACCTACAGAATGGGAGAAAATTTTTGCAATCTACTCATCTGACAAAGGGCTAATATCCAGAATCTACAAAGAACTCAAACAAATTTACAAGAGAAAAACAAACAACCCCATCAAAAAGTGGGTGAAGGATATGAACAGACACTTCTCAAAAGAAGACATTTATGCAGCCAACAGACACATGAAAAAATGCTCATCATCACTGGCCATCAGAGAAATGCAAATCAAAACCACAATGAGATACCATCTCACACCAGTTAGAATAGTGATCATTAAAAAGTCAGGAAACAACAGGAGCTGGAGAGGATGCGGAGAAATAGGAACACTTTTACACTGTTGGTGGGACTGTAAACTAGTTCAACCATTGTGGAAGACAGTGTGGTGATTCCTCAAGGATCTAGAACTAGAAATGCCATTTGACCCAGTGATCCCATTACTGGGTATATACCCGAAGGATTATAAATCATGCTGCTATAAAGATATTCACTCATATGTTCACTGCGGCACTATTCACAATAGCAAAGACTTGGAACCAAGCCAAATGTCCATCGATGATAGACTGGATTAAGAAAATGTGGCATATATACACCATGGAATAGTATGCAGCCATTAAAAAGGATGAGTTCATGTCCTTTGTAGGGACATGGATGAAGCTGGAAACCATCATTCTCAGCAAACTATCGCAAGGATAAAAAACCAAACACCGCATGTTCTCACTCATAGGTGGGAATTGAATAATGAGCACACTTGGACACAGGAAGGGAAACATCACACAGCAGGGGCCTGTGGTGGGGTGGGGGGAGGGGGAAGGGATAGCATTAGGAGATATACCTAATATAAATGAGGAGTTAATGAGTGCAGCACACCAATATGACACATGTATACATATGTAACAAACTGCAGGTTGTGCACATGTACCCTAGAACTTAAAGTATAATATAAACAAATAAATAAATAAATAAATAAAACTATTTTAGGAATAAAAAAAAATTTAGCATAGTGATGGGTGCCTGTAGTCCCAGCTACTCAGGAGGTTGAGGCAGGAGAATGGCGTGAACCCGTGAGGCAGAGCTTGCAGTGAGCCGAGATCGCGCCACTGCACTCCAGCCTGGGCGACTGAGTGAGACTCCATCTCAAAAAAAAAAAATTTTTGAATAAATTTGTCTAAATGAGAACATTTAGAAAGAATATATTTTGCAGTCATTACATGAGCATAGAGTTGTCCATCAGATGGCCTGTTTGTATTTTACTGGGAGGCAGAGGAAACACCAGTTGGTGACAGCCATAGGGAAGTAAATTTTACCTCGCCTCACTCTAAGGAAAAAGTTGCGTGTGTGTGTGTATATATATATATATATATATATATACACACACACACATATACACACATATATATGTATATATGGAAAGATAATTTATCTACCTACTATCTATATGCATATGTAAAATAAAATAGATCAAAGTAAATGGGGTCTTATCAAACAGAGAAATTCCTATCTTGAGAATCTTCAAACCAAAATAAGACAATTAAGTACCAATACCAAATACCAGGAAGAATTTGAGGAAGAGAGTATAATAATACCAAAACCAACAAAAACTCAATCATATAGCCATCCAATTATTTAAATTAACAGAGTCATTTGCTGGACCAAGAGTCAGTAAATTTTTTCTAGAAAAAGCCAGATAGTAAATATCTTAGGTATTAGAGGCCTCATAGATTCTGAACATATTTTTTTAATTTATTTCAGTCCCTTGTAAATATAAAAGTGATTCTTAGTTCATAGGCTGTAGTGTGCCAACTCCTGTGACAGTGTGAGCCTTCTTCAGCTGTGCACGTAAGGAAAGCCTGCTATCATCCCAGACTGAACCATTATCTTGCAATTAAATTGTAGAATCATTAACTTTCTCTTTTGTAGCCAGCTTCACACGTTTCACTTTAGATCACTCATAAGTGAATTTCGTTTTTAAAGACTCATCAGAGAAGTGGGGCTGTTTCCCTAAGTAAAGTGTCACTTCACTATGTGCAAAAAACAACTTTAAGAACACAGATAATTTAAACATCAAACACAAGCATTTTCCCTATTTTGAATAATACTGGCAATTCTAAAAGTGACTTCATTTCAAAAGGTCAGCATCTTCTAACCTGGAACCAAATCTAACATGCCTGATACATTCACCTCAATGATTTAAGTGCACCTCAAACCTAACACGTCCACTCCCCAAATGCACATCTCTTTCAATTTACTGTTTTCTTTTTGTCCCAGTGTTAATCATGTGTCACAGTCTGAGTGATCTCTATAGTTAGAAACCTTGAAGGTGTCCTCAATCCCCAGCTCCTCCTTTTATTGCCTTCAATAGATCGATCATTAAGTGTAGTCATCTGTACCTCAAAATGTCTCAAAATTCAGGTGTTCCTTGCTAAGTTGCAGTGGCAATACCCAAGCAGGCCCTGGCCTCTTACACTCCCCTAACAGGCTTCTCTCTGATCCTTCCAATTTCAGTAACTCTGTTCTAATGTGTCTACCTAATATTGGTGACATCCCCTCCAGAAATAGCTTCTTCAAAATTAAAACGGGTCTTGAAAGTTCATTGTTAGAAATTGTTTTGGTTTCCCTGTGGCTGAATAATTAATCCAGACATGGTAAGACATAGTACAAGGCCATGTGCATCTCCCCTGTTTCTACCTCTCCAGGTACCATTCCTGGGAGGATTCCTTGAGGCACCAGCAGAGCAGCTTCCAGAATACAAGTCGTTAAGGAGCACAAAAATGTATTTCAAATGTAAGAAAAGGAGTGCTACATTTGGTTCAAAAGAGCGTTTTGCAAATCATTTTGGGGTAGGGGGTAAGACTTCTAAAAGGCAAGCTGAATTATAGAATGTGGTGATAAAACTTTCTTTTTTAAAAAATTTTACTTTAAGTTCTGGGATACATGTGTTGAATGTGCAGGTTTGTTACATAGGTATATATGTACCATGGTGGTTTGCTGCACCCATCAACCTATCATCTAAGTTTTCAGCTCCATATATATTAGGTATTTGTCCTTTTGCTCTCCCTCCCCTTTCCCCCCACTCCTCAACAGGCCCTGGTGTGTGATGTTCCCCTCCCTGTGTCCATGTGTTCTCATTGTTTAACTCCCACTAATGAGTGAGAACATGTGGTGTTTGGTTTTTTGTTCCTGTGTTAGTTTGCCGAGGACGATGTTTCCATCTTCATCCATGTCCCTGCAAAGGACATGAACTCATTCTTTTTTATGGCTACATAGTATTCCATGTTATATATGTGCCACTTTTTTTATTCAGTCTATCATTGATGGGCATTTGGGTTGGTCCCAAGTCTTTGCTATTGTAAATAGTGTTGCAATAAACATACGTGTGCATGTGTCTTTATAGTAGATTGATTTATAATCCTTTGGGTATATACCCAGTAATGGGATTGCTGGGTCAAATGGTATTTCTGGTTCTAGATCCTTGAGGAATTGCCACACTGTCTTCCACAACGGTTGAACTAATTTACACTCTCACCAACAGTGTAAAAGCATTCCTATTTCTCAGCATCCTCATCTGCATCTGCTGTTTCCAGACTTTTTAATGATCGCCATTCTAACTGGTGTGAGATGGGATTAAACTTCTTTCTAAAGATTTTGTCGTGCTGAGACAGGAATGCATATTTAAGGGTGAAACAGACTGCTAAGAATAACAGATCCCAAGAAGTCCCACAACAGTCCTCTTTCTCAACCATGGTCTTAAAAGATTATCAGTGAATCCCTTTAAATAAAGAAAGAGGCTTCATGTTGGTTGAAAGGAACATCGCAATATTTGCCCTCACCAACATCCTCTTGTCCTGTCTGGCTCTAGTCGAGCAGTACTGAAAATCTCACTTGCCGTAAAGGAGCTGGGTCTTTTATACTCCTCTGCCTCTGTAAGGTTGTTCTTTGTTCCTGGAAGTATTTCAATTCCCACACTCTCCACCTTCAACCCCCCTCCCCATTCCACAGGCACCAATATCAGCATTATCTTTCTCATGCTCTAAACAGAACTTAAAAAGAAAAAAAGCCTTTCTTGCTGGCCCTTGGCAAGTTTTGCTCCTTCCTCTACAATCCGCACTCAGATTCATACCTTTATAATATCACTTACATGTTGATTATAATGTATTTGTTTACACATCTATTTCCTATAGTAATCCCTGAGTTATTGAGGGCAAGTGGAATTTCTTATTTATTTTTGAAAGCCCAGTTTTTACCACTACCCATCACCAGGGATTGGCTCAGTAAATGTTTGTTGATTTAATTGAATGAATTCGTTCAGAGAGAGCCTGGATTGCATTGCCTCTCAAATTTTATAAAATGAGTTCCAGTCCCAACTGAGTCACTAGGACGGTGTTTAACCTCTACTTTTGAGCTTAGTGTTTGGGGAAAAGTAAGAAAAATCCCTAGTGTTCTGCCTAGTAGAAATGGTTGTTTCAAGAATAAAAATGGGCTAATGTGTGGGAGAATGCTACAAAAATAGGAAAAGACCCTATGTACTAAATTGCTCTTCTCTGGTGTTTAACATCGTGCTAGCATACTCATTAAATTGTTGTTAAATTGAATGATGTGTTTCTGTCATTGATCAAGCTCTATGCTATGACAGAAGACATTAATATAAAAGTCTAAGACTCTGGCTTCTGCCAAGGAGAAGGACAATCAGCAACTACCACATTTTTGCAACCTTGATTCTTCCAATAAAATTGCTGAAGTTTGTATCCATTTCCAATAAGTATAATACAAAAAGAGAAGTATATAAGCATAGTTTAGTGTAGGAGCATATTCTAAGAAATTCTGTGAAGAGGAATAATGTTTAGGGAGTTGAATTTGAAAGGAAAGGTAAAATCGGGCAGTATCAGCAGAGAGAGAAGAAAAGAGAAACATAAGCTGCTGAACGTTGAGATAGTTTGTTATGCAGAATAGATCCCTAAAACAAACAATGTTTTAGTCTACACATATTAAATAAAGTGAGACAATTAGGCACGTTAAATCTAGTCATCTCAAAATAATTTATTATTTTGCACATTGTAAGGCTATCTTACAATCATTCATTCACTCAATCCTTCACATTCTACAGATCTTTCCTTCAACACACAGCTACAAAGCATCTGCTATATCAAAGGTGAGTAGAAGATATTAGAGATACAACAGTGGAGTGACACAATTCTTGCCCTTAAAGACTTCAGAGTGTAAAATAACGTGAAGATGAGTAAGTGAGCAATGACCATAAAATGTGGAAAATGTTTCAAGGGGTTACATGTGAGATTCTCAGAGGGCATTATGTCGCCCATCAAAAGAGTCTTTGTGCCAGGGACAGCATCCAATAACAGATTTTTTTTCCTGATTGTATTTGAATAAAAATTGCAAAGATCTAACCTAGACTCTCAAAATCAAAACTTTTGAAGTCGGGGCCTTCAGGCTAGGCATGATGGCTCCTGCCTGTAATCCCAGCACTTTGGGAAACCAAGGCCGTGGATCACCTGAGGTCAAAAGTTTGAGACCAGACTGACCAATATGGTTAAACCCCATCTCTACTAAAATATAAAAATTAGCTGGGCATGATGGTGTGTGCCTGTATTCCCAGCTACTTGGGAGGCTGAGACAGGAGAATCCTTTGAATCCAGGAGGCAGAGGTTGCAGTGAGCCAAGATCACACCACCCTAATCCAGCCTGAGCGACAGAGCAAGACTCTGTCTCAAAAAAAAAAAAAAAAAAAAAAAAAGGTACTAATAATGAAGTTAGGGCCTCCAAATATGCATTTTTAATAGATTCTGGTAATCTTTCTGCTAAGGAAGTTTGAGAAACACTATTCTAGATAACTGGCATTTATGCTGAGACCCTCATGACAAGTAGGAGTTAACGAAACTCTTTTTCATTATATATACAATAACTTAAAATCTGTAAGAGAATGCAAGGTAATGAAGGTAATATATAGAGAAAATTATGAATTAAATATAAGTTATTGACCAAATTTTAGAATAATAATTAGCAAAAACCTACTTCCAACCTATCACAGTACTAATCACAACCCAGAAGGTAAATAGTTCAAACCTTGCCATCAAACTGTCTGGTTTCAAATCTGAACTTTGCAACTTACCAGGTATGTAGTTTTGAACAAGTCACATAACATCTCTATGCATCAGCTTTCTCATTTTTAAAATGTGTGTAATAAAACATCAGTACCTACCTCACAGTTAGGATAAAGTAAACAACATAAGTACTGAGACACCACCTGGCACGTTGTGTTAGATGTCATTATTAATCTCCCTCTGCTTATCTGTTCCCTCTCTGGGCCTAACTTTGGCTCACTGCTCATTCCAGGTCAGTTCTCAACATTTAACATTTCTTTTCCTGCAGTTATTTTTCCTGTTGCTTTTTCTAGTGTACATAATGAACATTGAATAATGTTCTATTGAAGCACATGAGAGAGACCTGATCTTCACCCAAGAAATGTTTAAATGAGATATTTGTTTTTCTTGAAGTGTTAGTCAGTCTTACTTAGGATAGTCTTTGGCAGTCAGGGAGGGACAGGGAATGCTATAAACTGAATGTTTAGGTCCCCAAAATTTGTATGTTGAAATCTTAACCCCCATTGTAATGGTATTGGGAAGTGGGGCCTTTGGGAGGTATATTAGTCTGTTTTCACACTGCTTTAAAGAACTGCCTGTGACTGGGTAATTTATGAAGAAAAGAGGTATAATTGATTCACAGTTCCACGTGGCTGGGGAGGCCTCAGAAAATTTACAATCATGGCAGAAGGCAAAGGGGAAGCAAGACATGTCTTACATGGTAGCAAGTGAGAGATGAAGGGGAAAGTGCTGCATTTTTAAACCATCAGATCTTGTAAGAGCACGATCATGAGACAGCAGTAGGAGGATGGTGCTAAACCATTAGAAACCACCTCCATGATCAAATCACCTCCCACTAGGCCCCACCTTCAACACAATGATATTTGGGTAGGGACACAGAGTCAAATCTTACCAGGAGGTAATTAGGTCATGAGGGTAAAACCCTTTCACATGGGATTAGTGTTCTTATAAAAGAGGCCCCAGAGAGCTCCCTTACTCCTTCAACCACATAAGAACACAGCAAAGAAAGGACTTTCTATGAATCAGGATGCAGGTCCTTAGCAGACACTGAATCTCCTGATGTCTCAATCTTGAACTTTCCAGTCTCCAGAACTGTGAGAAATAAATTTCTGTTGTTTATAAGCCACCAAGTCTATGGTATTTTGGTATAGTAACCCAAACAGACTAAGACAGGAGGTAATCATTCGATTTTGTTCTTATGAGAATGTAGATCTAGAAATCTGAAGATTCATTTTATTCTCTCATAACGAGAAAAATAATTCTCCTTTCCATTCAGTGGCACGTTATCCATCCATCAAAATTAAGTAATTGGAAGAAATAATTTACCAAGAATAAAATATTAGGAAATTGTTGCTTAACTTACAGCAGTCCTCCAATGTAGTGGGTGCAAACTACCATTTCTTTCTCTCCTTTACCTCATATCC
Organism: Pan troglodytes; assembly: GCF_028858775.2. NCBI lineage: Eukaryota > Metazoa > Chordata > Mammalia > Primates > Hominidae > Pan > Pan troglodytes. Next base: position 121,116,671 of record NC_072406.2, read on the forward strand.
CCAATTACTTGTATTTGATTAAGTCATCCTCTCCTCTTTTTATCTTCCATTAGTTTGTATCTCCTAACTCTTCACCAGGTAGCTTATTAAAGTTCTCCACATTGTGTAAATTCCTTTTACTTCCACAAATCTTCTCATAAAGGGCTTGAAAACAGGACCTGGACAATTTGCAATAACATCATGTACATGACTACTCTAAAACTCCATAAAATTAAAGTGCAATTAAATGAGTTTAAAATTATATAAGTTGAACACTTAATAATCCTGCCCAAGAGCTTTTAGGATGCATTTTTATAATGTGCATTACTTCAAAAATTAAGATATTTAAGTTAGTGGGGAGATACTTTAAAGCTATGGTTAAAAGTACATGTATATTAAAATGTAGTTAAAAGTTAGAATACAATCATTTGCCCAGTCTGAAAAATCCCATGGAAATAAATGTCTTCTGCACCTTAGATATGTTTTACAGCAGCAACATTGTGCTGAAGGAACCATACAAATATTGCAGCTAAATGAGAACATTGAAACTGATTAAAGAGTTTTTCATGGAAGCTAAATGTATTACAATTACAATAAGCAAGTAGAAGCATAATTTCATAAGTTTTTAAAGATAATTCACAAAGGAAAGTTTTTTAATTTGGAATGTTTACAAATGTTAGCTAGGATATATTTGGAGTAACTAGTAATGGTTATCCTGGAGAAGAAATAGCCATTGAGCACTTCAACAGAAAGCATCTTGATGAATATTACATTATTTATGAAATTAAAGTTCTAAGTTACAGTTCTAAAACACTCTCTGATGGCTATAACTACCAAGATAATCAACATGATTTTATGTTATGCTGTTTAAGAAATTTGAAACACTTTTTTGGAACAAACTGAAAGTAAAGAGAAAGTGAGATAGAGATGAGAGAGAGAAAGAGAAGAAATCAAGAATTTCAAATGTCTGAAATATTCTCAACATTACACGAGGTACTAAGGGAATACAGGAGAACCAAACAATTCATGAGGTAGTTGGAAAGATCAAGTTAACAAGCCGGAAGAAATGCATGCTGTTCTGTACTCAATAGCTTGCAGTTTCTGAGCTGCCATTAATTAGCAAAGAAAGAACAGAAAAAGTAAAATTTAGACATCAAAACATGACAAAACTCATCACACTACTTTCTATAGCGTCCAAATAAAGTTACTTAAATAAACAAAAATAATCGATAAGTAAAAAAGTACTGTCTATAACATTATGAGATATTCTGTAAGGACCAAAATATACCATGTATTTTGAGGACTTTATACCAAGAAATGCAAAATTGCTCATTAATATTTTTACATTGATCACAGGTTAAATGTGTAAAATAGTATTTTAATTTTTTATCTATATTGGACTAAATGAAATACATGATTAAAATTAATTTTACCTATTTTATTGTGATTACTAGAAAGTCTTAATGAAATACTTGGCTTGCATTATATTTCTACTGAGCAGCACCGATCTGGAAGTGCTTACTTCTCTGCATATAACAGTGATGAATATAAATATTAACTTTAGAAATTCAGTAAAGAAGAGAGATAAGAATAGAGACAGGATAACAGGAAGTCCTCCTAAGGACATAAGGCTTGGGCTGGGCCTTGTTGATATCAAGGGAAGGAAAAATGGAAGAGGGCTAAGCCAAGACATAAAGATGATAATTAGTTTGACGTAGGGTAATGGCTATTTGGCAACCATTATTATCGTACCAAATAGCATCTGCAAAAGATCAAACAAGGAAGAATGAGTTTGGATTTTTTTTCAAATGAACATGAGGGAATAAAAATGTTGACGTGTATTTCTAATTTGACATGGTAACGAACAACAAAAACTAATCAGAGAACAGCCCTGAATTGACGAACATCAGTTTCCAGTTTGAAAGTCTACCAAGGACTCAGCACAATGAATGAAATGAGAAAATTAGGGTGTATCTTTGTGCAGTTTCAGAATCCCAGAATACAGTAGTCCCTTGGTATCACCAAGGATTGGTTCCAGGATATCCCCAATACCAATATATTGGGATGCTCAAGTCCCTTATTTAAAATGACATAGTATTTGCATATAACCTATGCATATAACCCAAATAATTTCTAAATTAGTTAGTATTAAATTAGTAATAAATTACTATTATCCTAATACAGTGTAAATACTATGTAAATAGTATTTATTATGTAGTTATTATGTAGTTATGCCATATTTTTATTATTTTTGTATTGTTATTTTTGTTTTTTACCAAATATTTTTGATCCACAGTTGGCCGAATCCATGGATGCAAAATCCATAGATACAGAAGGCTCTTGTAATGAGAAGTCCTAAAAGCTTTCAGAGTCCAAAAGAGTAGAAACTCAGAATGATATCAACCTTCTCAATCACAGCATTAAATAGTAAAAGCTCACAGCGATAGGCTCTCAATCAATTGCCAAATAACAAAGCACCCTTAAAGCAACAGCTGTTTGATTATGCCTAAAAATGTATGTCAGGGCACAGCAGTGATGGCTTTGCTCTTCCCATGATGACTGAGGCCTCAGCCTGGGAGCTTGAATAGCTGAAAATAGTTGGGATAGGTTGACTGGGTTCATAACCTAGGACTTCAATTTTGGTTGTTAGATGGTTTTTGTTTTTGTTTTTGTTTTTCCTTTCTTCAGTCACATCCACTGGCTAGAAATGTTCAAGATGACTCCTTTCCACAATATCTGGGGTCTGGGCTGGGATGGCAGGAACAGCTGGGGACTGCCCAGTCATCTCTTGTTCCCTGCCTCCTCTTTACATGGCTACCTTGGGCCTCTTCGTGACATGGTCATCTCAGTGTATTGCTTCCCTAGAGCAAGAGTTTTAAGAGGGAAATGTGGAAGGTGCAAGGGCTTTTAATGACCTAGTTTCAGAATTCCTAGAATATTTTGGCCTCATTCTATTAGTCAGGTGAATCACTAAGACCATCCCAGACTCAAGGAGAGGGGATACATTAGACTGCATCTCTCAAAAGGAGTTGCAAAAAATCTGCAGTTGTGTATAATATCCACTAAAAAGAAAATTATTTTTAGTTTAGAATGATATATTCAGCTTAGCTTTCAACTGAGTGTGAAAATAGACATTTCATGCATATAATAACTTGGTGTTTTGCTCCAATATGTCATTTCTTTGGAATCTACTGAAGAACTATTACATGCCAAAATAAAGGAAGCTGATTAATAAAGAGAAAGATACAGAATCTAGGAAACACCAGCTATGAAACAAACATAAAAACCCACTAGTCCAAATTGTGTAGTGAATTGAGCCTCACGAACAGAGGAATTCATGGGAATTAAATAAAGAAAAAAATTGAATAGTAGATGTGTGTGTGTTTGGAGTAAACATTGATTAACAGGCATTTGATAGAGGCAATAAAGCTAACTAATTACAGGTATATTGAAACTGATCCAAATAACACATATTAACTAAAGAAAAACAAAACTATATCTAAGAAAAAAATATAAAAATATTTACGATAAACCTACTGAGAGAACAGGAGAAGCTAACTGGAGATGAGGGGCTGTGTAAATTTGACAAAGCAAGTAAGTTTCATTTAAAAGCATGAAAAACATATTATTTAGAAATATGGAGATACATATCTAAACAAACAACTAAAAGAAATAAAAACAGGTTTCCTCTGCGGAAAAAAACTGATTTCAGGGTCACACTTTTAAGAAAAACTGAAATGTGTAGAAGCACATCAGAGCAAAGTGAGCAGAAGGGAAGCATGGCTCTGCCACAGCACATGAGAAATTAGCCACATGGGCTACATCCCTAGGGAATCTGGTGGCTTTGAGTATCTGAAGACTGTACTGTGGGCAAAGACCTGACTTAATTTTTTGTGTCTTTAAGGGACAAAACCGGAACAAGTGAATGAAAGTCACCGTTCTCCTTAAAGAAGATTTTTCCTATAAGGAAAACTGTCTGAAAATAGAGATGCAGAAAACTCTCTGCCCCTAGAGTTGTTCAAGTAAAGCCAAAGAGCTTTGATCAATTATGACTTTACAAAGCTCCCAAAATATAACCCCAGATATGAATTAAAAAGTAAATGACAGAGCCGAGCTCGGTGGCTCATGCCTGTAATCCGAGAACTTTGGGAGGCCAAGGCGGCCGGATCACGAGGTCAGGAGATTCAGACCATCCTGGTTAACATGGTGAAAACCCGTCTCTACTAAAAATACAAAAAAATTAGCCGGGCGTGGTGGCGGGCGCCTGTAGTCCCAGCTACTCAAGAGGCTGAGGCAAGAGAACGGCGTGAACCCAGGAGGCGGAGCCTGGAGTGAGCCGAGATGGCACCACTGCACTCCAGCCTGGGCGACAGAGCAAGACTCCATCTCAAAAATAAATAAATAAATAAAGTAAACGACAACTGGGACCCTCGATTTACCTTATTCATTATATTTTCTCTGCCAGGAATATGTTAGTGTCTTAACATATGCTGAGTCAGGCTCAGCATCTTCCTCTGCTAAGAAAGAGTTTAGGTTTTATTTGTCAAAGGGTACCTAGGACAGTGGGCTGGCTCTGGACAAGGGATGGCAGATACATGCCACCACACCCCCTTCCTACCTATGGCAGACATCACTATACCCACAGGAAACTGTCCTGCTGCCTAGGTCGGAATCCTGCTCAACATAACATTCAGTGATTATCAACTGTAGCTGGCATATAAAATGAATCCTGCTTGTCCTGTCTGGTCTAGGATAAATTTGGCCTCTTACTTCATGTCACAGCAGCACCCTTGCCCATCCTTCTGACATTTCTTTTTTTATTCTGTTTTGTGTTTACATGGATGCCTATTCTGCGATGTTGATAATCCTTGCTTAGATATTAACTGATAAATATTAGTTTATGTGTTTACCATCTATGCTGTTCAGATCGTATACTAAAGATACATGAGGGGAGGCATTCAAATGTGCAATCAATATAGATGTAGATGCATTACATTTTCTTTAGCAGATGAGATATGAAAGGATCTTTTTTTCTTATTTGCACAAAGGTTAGCAGTGAAATAGTTTGAACATATAAGTGATTAACTGGTAATGACATTTTACTAGAAGTGGTTCTACAAGTTTAGAGCTATGTATACTTTCAACAGCATCCAGGCCAACTCCCTGTTTATAAATATAGAAACTAAGTCCCCAAACTGGTAAGTAGTTTTGCGTAGAATGGAACAATGAATTGGAGCCAGAACAAGAAATCAAGTCTACTTGAATAGAATTTCATGGCCTTTCTACTATATAGTGATCTTCCGACAGGGGTCTGATCCAGAAAATAACAAGATCTATATTTTTTAATATGTACTTAGCAAAAATTTGTAACTGGAATGACAGACAGGAAGGTTTACATTTTGTGTCAAGAAGCCAGTCTTACAAAACATCACTAAACAACCTCACAGCCCCTTTTGCCTGGAAAGAGAAATTCATGAGTCCAGGCTCTTGGTAGGTGAGAGGAGAAAGCTGCACCCAGGAAATAAGGCTCCATAAGTCAGTTGTGGGTATTGTAAATTATGAGAGAATAGGACTAAAAAAAAAAAAAAAAGAAAAAAAAAACCCCACTAAGTCATTAAGAAGTCTTTTCAAATGTGTTAGAAAAAAAGATGAAATTAAAAAAAAAAAAAAAAGAGGAAAGAAACAGGGTATTACAGGTAAGCCGTGGGCAATGTATGTTCATGACTTAATTAGTTTTATGCTGAATAATATCATTAATGGCTTAATGTAATACAATTAATGCCAAGATTTAGTAATTATACAGTGATTATAATTAAACTCAACAATTAAATTTATGGGCAAAAAATGAGATAAAGGAAGTAAGATGCATACTTCATCAATGAAAATATTCCTTAATGAATAATGAATCAAATACTTCAAAAATGATGTTGTTTGTAGAAAGTCTTCACACAGTTACTTCTCACCTCACAATTCATGCATAGAAATTTTTATGTACACCTGGCATGGTGGATCACGCCTGTAATCCCAGCACTTTGGGCAGCCGACGCCTGTGGATCACCTGAGGTCAGGAGTTTGAGACCAGCCTGGCCAACGTGGTGAAACGCCATCTCTACTAAAATACAAAAATTAGCTGAGCACGGTGGCGTGCCTGTAATCCCAGCTGTTCGAGAGGCTGAGGCAAGAGAATTGCTTGAACCTGGGAGGTGGAGGTTGCAGTGAGCCGAGTTCCTGCCACTGCTCTTCAGCCTGGGAGACAAAGCGAGACTCCATCTCAAAAAAAAACTTCATGTACAGCAAGTAAACACAGAAATGAGCACTGAATCTGTCTAACCCCATTATGTAGTCAATGCATCCAAATAATGAATTTGTTCATAGTTTGTGAATTTTATATTAATGGCTACCACCTTGTGATCAGGCACACATTTGTCATGTACACATTTCTTAAATCATTAGATCCTCCCAAAAAATCGGTGGGATGTATTATATTCCCTTGTATTATTTCTAGAGATAGGTAAGGAAACTGATACTCAGAGGGCCTATGGTACTTGCTCAAGATGTCAGCAGGCAGTGGTGGAGTCAGAATTTGAAACTTGGTGACTGTCATGCAAAAGCCTCCTCTTTTCTAAGCACCCCAGTTCCTTCCCTTATTGCCCCAGCCTCAGTGTTCCTGTATTTACAAGGCTTTTCTAATTTGCCTTCTAGATTCTCAGAGATATCTTAGTAAACTACAGATGGCTTTAAACTGTTGACTCTAGACCACACTCTCAAACCAGAGTCTCCTAATGCCTAGCATCTCAGGATCTGAAGCTGTGGAGGGGGAGTACAGGGTGGGGTGTGGCTGGGGCAGGAAGTGGAATGATGGAACAGTTTGGGGGTGACACAGGAACAAAGGACTCTGCCTGTACTTTAATTGATTTGTTTCTTCTGTCATGATGGGTATAACTTTGTGTTAGAATTCTTCAGAGAAATGGAACCCATGGTATATATTTATATATGTGAGTGTGTGTGTGTGTATATATATGTGTGTATACGTGTATACGCATATATGCGTATATGCGTATACGCATATATGCGTATATGCGTATATGCATATATGTGCATATGTGTATATATATGGGTATATATGTGTGTATATATTTGTGAGTGTGTATATATGTGTGTGTATATATGCATATATACATATATACACACACTCATATATATACACACACATATATACATATATACACATATATACACATATATGTATACACACATGTTTATGTATATGTTTATGTATATGTTTATGTATATATGTAGACAGAGAGATTTATTTATTACAAGGTATTGGCTCATATGATTATAAAGACTGAGAAGTGCCACAATTGCTCAACCACCTGGAATCTGCAAGCTGGAGACCCGGGAAACCCAGGGGTGTAGGTCCAGAGTCCAAAGGCCTGAGAACCAGGGGAGCTGATGATGTAAATTCCAGTCTGAATCCAAGGGGAGGAGGAGACCTATGTCCCAGTTTCTCAGTTCACAGTAAATTATCCCCTCCTCTGCATTTTTGTTCTATTCGGGTCCTCAATGGATCAGAAGATGCCAGCAACATTGGGGAAGGCAAGCTGCTGTACTCAGTCCTGGGACCCAAACACGAATCTCATTCAGAAACATTCTCCCAGACAAAGCCAGAGATAATGTTTAGCCAAATATCCTGGCACCCCATGACCTGGTTAAGTTAACACAAATTAACCGTTACACATGTGCACATACCTCTATGGCTAACAGTCTTCTGCCCCAGTTCTTAGAAATAGATTCTGCCCTTTCATAAGAAGAACTGTCTTCTCCAAAGCTGCATGTGCTCACTACTTTTGTCTATTTTAATTTACACAAAGAGAAATCCTTGGCCCTTCATATATTCTGGATTGTTTATTGCTTGTTTATATTTGGAGGGATATTTTTTCAGGGTTTTTAATTTGCTGTTAAATTCCAGGACGAATTTTCTCATTGTATCTCGGACACAAAAGAAGTCTGACACCCTGGAGACTCAAGCCAGTGAAAGAAACCATACTGTTGCTGTCTTCCCAGTGTCCTCTGATATCTACTGCCATTCAAATTTAAGAGAGGAGAGGGTTGGGCATGGTGGCTCACGCCTGTAATCCCAGCACTTTGGGAGGCCGAGGTGGACAGATCATGAGGTCAGGAGATCAAGACCATCCTGGCTAACACGGTGAAACCCCATCTCTACTAAAAATACAAAAAAAAAAAAAAAAAATTAGCTGGGCGTGGTGGCGGGCGACTGTGGTCCCAGCTACTCAGAGAGCCTGAGGCAGGAGAATGGCGTGAATCTGGGAGGCGGAGCTTGCAGTGTGCCGAGATCGCGCCACTGCACTCCAGCCTGGGCGACAGAGCAAGACTCCACCTAAAAAAATAAATAAATAAATAAAAGAGAGAGCCTGCAACTGCAATGTACCCAATCAAAGCCCGGCCACTCAAGCAGAGAACACAGAGACTCTGGAAGATCAAGCAGAGTGGGAAGAAGGCTTGGAATGCCAAATACCTATATGGAGGAGAGTAGACGGGTATTTCAGTTACATCAAGAGATGGATTTGTTCCTAAAACTGCACCACAGTGAAGGTTTAGCTGGCAGCTATAATATTCCATATGTTCCCTGTTGAGAAACAGCCATCCCAGGTTAAGAGTTTAGTACGCCAGAGAGAGTTTTCCTCTTCAATAATCCAAAGTTTTGAGTCAGGCGCAAGTCAATAATGCTTTACTACCCAGGGTGAACACATACAATGACACTAGGAATATAGAAAGGCCAAAATGAGAACTAGAGACAAAGACAGCAAGAAGTTCATCAGAGAAACAGCACAAAAGAGCAAATAGCTCATTGTGATGATTTGCGCCAGGTTGACTGAATTTGCTTTTAAATGAAGAATCGTTAAAACTGCCACTTAGAGAGAAAACAAGGTGACAATATAAGATCTTTGCAATCTTCTTAAATATGTGGGTTCATAAGATTGTGTCTGCAGAGGGTTTGATAACTGAGTACTCCTTTGAGAGACTTTGAGTTTTTTGGTTTGTTTGTTTGTTTTCCCGAGACAGAGTCTTGCTTTGTTGCCCAGGCTGGAGTGCACTGGTGCGATCTCGGCTCACTGCAACTTCTGCCTCTTGGGTTCAAGCAATTCTCCTGCCTCAGCCTTCCAAGTAGCTAGGATTATCAGCATACACCACCACATCTGGCTAATTTTTGTATTTTCAGTAAAGACGAGGTTTCACCATGTTGGCCAGCTGGTCTCGAACTCCTGACCTCAGGTGATCCGACCGCTTTGGCCTCCCAAAGTGCTGGGATTACAGGCGTGAGCCACCGTGCCTGGCTGGGATTTTTAATAACAATTCTTCCTAAAATTTTGTAAGGAAACTTATAAGATATTAAAAAGAAGAAAAGTACCAAGTTGTGTGGAAGTCACCAAATCACGTAGCGCTAACTGACATCAGCAACATGGAAAGATGAGCTAAGAATAGTCACACAGCCCCATTTCATTTCCCAACTACCCTTTCTGTTCAATACCTCAGAAAGCTACAAAATGGAAAAATGCACATTTAGCTTCCCTAGTAGATTTGGAGAGGTCGATGTGATATAGTCCTGGCCAATAGTACATATAAGAATTGTGCAGTTTCTGCTTCTTGCCCTTACTCATCCTTGCTGGAATATATGATGCCTGGAGACACACTAGCCATTGGGAACCATGAGGTGACAACCATGAAGATAAGAAGCCAAAAAACTAAGGATGACACAGTGGGCCAGAGAAAGGCCCCTGATGGCATCACTGAGCAGCTGTACTAGGTTTGGACTGCTGACATCTGAAATCCCTCTTAGTTGAGAAAAATAATATTTTAAATGTTTAAGTCACTTTAGGAACAATGACGATTTTTGTTCCTTGCAGCCAAGAAGATTCCTAACCAATATGACATTTAAAATGTGATTAATGTCCTCCAACATTGAGATGATTATTTTTTCCCAGAAGAGGGCTGTTAATTGGTTTTAACTAGGAAGAAGCCTACTTCTTTTTTTATTCTAAATAAAAATACACCTCCCTCTTTTGCTCTTTATTTTCTTATGATTTGACTTATTAGGGCTGTACTGGCCCCACCTCTAAAAGAAACTCAAAAGTGTAAGGACCCTGGCACTTCTTAAAATAAAATTAAATTCCAATCTTAAAAGGCTGATCAGGGAGGGAGAATCCTCACCCAGTGGCAGAGATGAGAGGAGGGAGATTCCTTAGGGATTAGGACAATCTTATGTGTAGGATGTGCATGAATCAGATTTCAGCGTTCAATCCATCATCCTTCTCTGAGTAGAGATCCTCCCTTATTAAGGGGCCTTGTGAACTTAAGTTTCATTTCACAAAGAATGCAGATGAGCTTCTTCATGTAAATCTTAAGAATCTGAGAAGTGAAAACCCAAACTCCTGTTTAGATGCAGAGAGCCCAAGATACCTATATAAACTTCTAAGAGGAATTATAAAACTAAATATAAAAGAACAAGGGGCACAACAAAAAATTTTGTTCTAATCCTTCTAACTGGAAATGAAAAAGAGCCCAGAATCTGGCACAAAAAAACAAGATCCATTTTTTCCAGAGCAGAGGGGGCTTTGTAAGAATGTCCCCACCTGTAAGGCTCTGCCAATGCCACGTAGAAGCCCCTTGAAAACAGTATTTTAGGCCGGACGCGGTAGCTCAAGCCTGTAATCCCAGAACTTTGGGAGGCCGAGACAGGCAGATCACGAGGTCAGGAGATCGAGACCATCCTGGCTAACACGGTGAAACCCCGTCTCTACTAAAAATACAAAAAAATTAGCCAGGCGTAGTGGTGGGTGCCTGTAGTCCCAGCTACTAGGGAGGCTGAGGCAGGAGAATGGTGTGAACCCAGGAAGCGGAGCTTGCAGTGAGCCGAGATCGCGCCACTGCACTCCAGCCTGAGTGACTGAGCGTGACACAGTCTCAAAAAAAAAAAAAAAAAAAAGAAACAAAGAAAAAGAAAACAGTATTTCCACCTCTCCCCAATTCCAAGCCTGCATGGCTCCCTCAATGTGACTCATATTCATGAAATAGTTGTTATTAAAGATGATGCAAAAGGAATAAAACATTAGCTTATTTATTTTGATCACCCAACAAGAAAAACTGATAGCCTGATAATTATAAGGGAAAAGGAAAAAAAGTTTTTTTTTCCAAAAAGCATTTTTTCACATATTTCATATAAACAAATCTCAGTCATAAAATGAAATCTAAATTTTATGTGCATGACCAACAGTTGGATGCAAATAACTGCATTCTGAAGCGAGATAATTTCATCCTTCAACCATACTGCTGAATAGAGAAATTGCAAATATTAACTTTCTGTGACAAACATTAACAATTTCATAAAGAAGGAATAGATTAATATTTTATCAAAAATGAGCTGAATATTTTCTTCCACTATTTTTTCAGCTAAGCAGAAATGTTGTCTGAGTTGAGAATCAGCCTAAAACTGATGCTTTATTATGCACAACTCATTTTCTTGAAATATGACTAATGTTATTCATTGTATAGAAGCTACTGAAGTTGCCACTGAAATAAGATTGATTTTGAATTTCTCTCAAGAAACTTCCTCTTTTATCAGTATTAATAAAATCGCTGTGCCTTAAATAATTCAATTTCAGTTTATTTTCCACCTGGAGAGCTTTAGAAACTTAAAAAAATCCACTAATTTTAGAAAACATAAGCACTGTTCCATTGGATAGTTTTTTTTTTCCTACTGTAGTTTTGTAAAATACATATTCTAAAAAAGGACTCAAGGACAAGGAAGCATTATAGTGTCTTCAAACAAATCCTTTTTGAGGAATGGAGAGTAATGACTTAAAGAATTTTGTGGGCCGGGCGCGGTGGCTCACGCCTGTAATCCCAGCACTTTGGGAGGCCGAGGCGGGCGGATCACGAGGTCAGGAGATCGAGACCATCCTGGCTAACACGGTGAAACCCCGTCTCTACTAAAAATACAAAAAATTAGCCGGGCGTGGTAGCGGGCGCCTGTAGTCCCAGCTACTCGGGAGGCTGAGGCAGGAGAATGGCGTGAACCCGGGAGGCGGAGCTTGCAGTGAGCCGAGATCGCGCCACTGCACTCCAGCCTGGACGACAGAGCGAGACTCCGTCTCAAAAAAAAAAAAAAAAAAAAAAAAAGAATTTTGTGGAGGGTTCTGTCTGCAAATTGCATCTAAAGTTGAACATCACTCTGGAAATAACTTTAGTCTCTGCTGGAAACTGGAAAATACAAGATTTTGTTACTTCCTATGCTCATCAGAATAAAACATCTCTACAAACTACATTCTTAATCTTTTCTTATAATATGGCTGTATTGCTTTTATACATTAATAAATGATTTACCTTGCCACAAATAGAAGCTTAATGCAATGCTATTCCATTCATTCAATCTTTCATCAAACGTTTATTAAGCATCTTCTGGCCAGGCACGGGGGTAATCCCAGTGCTTTGGGAGGCAGAGGTGGGCAAATCACAAGGTCAGGAGTTCGAGACCAACCTGGCCAACAATGTTGGTGAAACCCCACCTCTACTAAAAATACAAAAAATTAGCCAGTCGTGGTGGCGGGTGCCTGTAATCCCAGCTACTCGGGAGGCTGAGGCAGGAGAATCACTTGAACCCGGGAGGCAGAGGTTGCAGTGAGCTGAGACCGTGCCGCAGCACTCCAGCCTGGGCAACCGAGCGAGACTCCATCTCAAAAAAAAAAAGAAAAAAAAAAGTTCTCCAAATGTAGATTATTGACCACGAAGCATACTTCTTCCTGACAAATAGCTACATAAACAATAACTTAAAATAAACCCTACTATAATCTTTCCTGTATTGTGTGTATGTGTGAGTGTGTGTGTATTATACAATACCCGCCTGTGTGATATAAAACAAATTTCATTATATGCAGAGGATGTTATTCAGCAAGTAACACAACCTCTTTGGACTTCATTTTCACCCATGTAAAATGAGAGAAAAAATCTTAGAGTGTTATGATGATTAGAGTTAATTTACTTTAAGTTTCTGTCATCTACTGGGTAGGCTGTCACAAAATTCTATCCTTATCTGTAAGTAAGAAATGTCTGACTTAAATTCTGTTGCTGATCTATGGAGCTGGGTAGGAGAAGGTTAACCTTTATTGTATATTCATTGCATTGAATGTCTTGGAACAAGTTCCTCTGTAAGAAATCCTTCTATAATCTCAAACTCAGAAATGAGTCCAATTATTCCATTCATTATCAAACATATGAATATGCCTCCATCCAAGACTGATTCTTTTAGTAATACACTCAAGTAAAATGTTATATACTGATCTTCCTTGGGGAAGGGTGTAGAGATTCAAACTACCAAGTGATTTTTAGCATTTGGTCTTGATTTCTCACAATGTCTTAATGACAGAAGGAGAATGACAGAAGGGGAAAAAATGTTTCTTTTCTTTTGTTGTTTCATTAGAAGCAAGTAATACCATGAAAAAATGTTTCAAATCTTCCTCTTAAATATTTACCAAGACACCTACATGATTGATGTTCTCTGAACGTCTCTGAATGTATCTGAATGTCTGAATGTATCTCTGAAATGATTAACTGCTACTACTCAGGAATTCACAGATGGGCCCAGAAGGTGATGATAGGTACATGAGACAAATTCTAAAAATGAATACATAGATATTATCCCATGAACACAGAAAATATATTTTGATAATAAGTGATATTTTATGTACCACTTATAAGTTCCAGGTGTCCCAAACAGAAACTGATATAATGCATAAACTTATTTGGAGGAATATATAGTTCATACGACAGCATTTGATTGATTTATTAAGGCACCTAGGTAAAGTCACATGCAAATTCTTGTCAAGAAAGGAAACACTACAATCTTTAAGACCATCACTTAGAAATAAAAATAAATTATATAAGGGATGCTATTTGGGCAAAGGGTTAAGGCTATAAATTTGATTATGTGGCTAATATTTCTTAAATTATTTCTCTCTAGGCACAACTGTAATGCCTTCTGCATTGAGACATGTCTACAATACACATGGTCCAACTGGATTACCAACTGCACCATAGACACAGTACCTGACTTAAATAGCAGAAGATAAGAAACTTGAATATTTGTAGCCTTTGGACACATTCTTCTGAGATAGGACATTCTTTGTTCCCTAAACCTGTATGGGACATTAGAGTTTCCTACCCAGTATGTCCCAGTGCTCAAACTATTTTGTATTATCTTCAGAGTTTTTCTTTCCGTCTTAATTAAAAGAGTAGTTTTTACAGAGCTACAGAATAAATAAAACTCTGACGTATTTTCACATTCACACATTGAACATTTCACGTATGTTTGACAGTTCAATATTAAACCTAAATTCCCTTCCCCCACCATAAATTATGAAGCATATATTGCCATCTAGCGTCCTTCTGAAATGACGCTTCTGCCAAGATTATGAAATAAAACATGTTCAGTCAGACAAAGGAGATGTAAAACTTTTGCAAGGGGATATCTTGGATTTGTATAATGTTTCAAAAATATTTTTGCTGAAACTCACAGAATGATCCAACGAAAGTGTCTTAAGATCAGTGTCTTCATCATCTCACTGAAAGATAGAGAGTTCCAGATTTGGTTACTTAGGAAGCACAGTGATGTCAACTATGATTCAGGTGCTTCTCTTTCCACTCAAATCTTGAGCACGTTGGCTTAAATCCTCAGGCTAACGCCCTCATAATCACCAAATGCTGCTACTCCTCCATGTATCATATTTTTGCCTAATCATACCTGCGGGAAGAAAGTGGGCAATCCCCTTGTATATGTCTTTGCCAGACAGTCTTCCATCCTCACAATTTTACATTTTCCCTTAGGTCTGACTGCATGGATTAGATCACTGTTTATGCCCTAAAGCCAAGGAAATCTGAGCAAGCAAATGCACAATCTGGAATTTTCCATCTATCACAAGGGTTTATTAAAGAAGAATTAGAGGTTAATCACCCATGTTGGAAAGAGTAAAAATGACAAAAGAGAGAAAGAAACAGTTTCAAGTGGCCTAGATAATGAGCTTTACTTTTCGTATTTCAACATTCCATAGAAAGGGTCCTGGACATATTACTGAGATGTGTACACTGGGGAAAGGGTGCCTACTGAGAAAAAGAGAAAGGTGCAAAATAAGATAGACCTAGAAGGATCCCCACAAAAGCATTTCTATGATGGAATATTGTATTTGGCCAAGAATAAAAAAATGATCCTGAAACATTCAAAGGACATGAATTACTGGGACTCTGCAAAAGGCCAAGTGAACTGCAACATGAGAGTCCATGCAGTGTCCATTTCTCATGGGTATGCCTGATTTAATACATAGAAAACTCAGCAGTGAAAGAGACCTTTGATGCAGCTCGCAATCTGCATGGCAACTTGGCAGGTACCAGGAAGTTCTGAATTCCTAATCCTGCACTGTGTGTCCTACATGTAAGACACACAAAAAAGGGGCTTTGGCACTGGTATTCAGATGGTCAGTCTATACATGTGAAAACTGAGGCCTGAAGAAATCAACAGGGTTTCTGTCAAAGATTAGCATTAGTGGCCAGGCACAGTGGCTCACGCCTGTAATCCCAGTACTTTGGGAGGCCGAGGCGGGTGGATCACCTGAGGTCAGGAGTTCAAGACCAGCCTGGGCAACATGGTGAA
This sequence comes from Pan troglodytes, assembly GCF_028858775.2. Taxonomy (NCBI): domain Eukaryota; kingdom Metazoa; phylum Chordata; class Mammalia; order Primates; family Hominidae; genus Pan; species Pan troglodytes. The sequence goes on from NC_072406.2 coordinate 121,132,371, forward strand.
ACACCATCTCTACTAACAATACAAAAAAAGCAGCTGGGCATGGTGGCACGTGCCTATATTCACAGCTACTTGGGAGGTTGAGGCAGGAGAATCACTTGAACCTGGGAGGTGGAGGTTGCAGTGAGCCAAGATTGTGCCATTGCACTCCAGGCTGGGTGACAGAGCAAGACTCTGTCTCAAAAAAAAAAAAAAAAAAAAAAGATTAGCATTAGCTTATTTTTCAAAAGTAGTTGTTCTGTATTTCTGTATTCATGCATTTAGTGTTTTATTCCAATGACTGAAAGTAGTGTTTATCTAAATTTCTTCTATTTACACTATGCTCTGGGGACTGGAAATGTCTTGGGATAGTTTAGAATTTGAAAAGGTACTCAGACATATTTTGACATAAAACAATCACATAATCATACAGTATCATTCTGAATGAAAACAGTGGTAACCAACACCAATTCTCTTATGTGATATAGAACAAAACTTCAGCCTTGAGAAAGGCATTAACTTATCCAGTGTCCCTTGGTGATAAAATAGAGCTGCTGGGTTTAAAATTTAGGTATTTTAATTCCAATCCAGCACTCTGTTCACTACGTTGTCTCCAAAATTGTACAGGATATTTGTTAAGAGTTTGGGATTTGGAGACAGACTTGCATATGAATACTCAGTCTGCCACTCAGTGTCTGTTGATTTAAAATGACAAATTTAATGTCTCTGAGATGTGGGTCCATCATCTGTCAAATATGAATATAAATAAAAACTATCTTGTAGGAAATTTCAGAAAATAAAATGCAGTCTCTATAATATGGCATTGGAAGCCCATGCGTATGGTGCTTCCAAATGTTAACATTAGTCATTAGCTCTGTCAGGACTCTATTTTCAGGAGTTGTGTGTGGCCCTTGGGGATTCCATGGGAATTTAAGGCCTATCTAATTTAATCTATAACCATTATACCGAAGTCCTGTGGCTCAATGTAAAAGTATGATTATGTAGCCCAACCGTGTGGATGCCTATATTAGTGGTGCTATTTTTTATTTTTACAGATTGCAAAAGTAACTTCGAGCAAGTGATTTAACCTTTCTTTGCCTCAGATTGTGGAACTCTCAAATGAGTATTATAAAAGTATCTATTCCATAGGGTTTTTGCAGGGATTACATGAGTTAATAATGTATAGAGTTTAGAACAGTGCTTGGCAAGTGGTACGTTCTATATAAGTACTATTTTTGCTTTTTGTAGTTAATATTATAATCAATTATGAAACTATCTCTTCGGCATCTTCACCCTAATTCCAGAATGGACATTCTAAATTGCAGCTTCTATTAAAACAAAACAAAGCAAAACACACAAACCTTCATGGATGAGCAACTCTTTTTAGTTCTAGGAGCCTCCAGTCCCTACAATGGCACACACTGTGTAATAGGGGAATGGTAGCATGGCACGGTCTGTCCTGGAAAGCCTCTTCAACAACCTGCGATCCTCTGCCCACAAGCACTGTTGATCTCAGCTGTATCAGACACATCATTGCTTTGGTTCCTCCTTCATACACAGCAGCCCTGGATCAGACAAGTGTCCAGATTCCAGAAAGCCTAGATATCAGCTGAGGAAGTAAAAACTATTCTAAGACAGAAAGAAACATCTGTAGTCGTCAGCTGGTTCATTTAAATACACAATAAAGTATCCCAGAAAGACTTGTAGTGAGGCTTAACCTTGAAGAACTAGAAACTTTAAACTATTCCACATTAGAGGGTAGGAAAAAATACTGCCCACCTTTTCTTAAAAGCCACACTGGGCGTGGTGGCTCAGATCTGTAATCCCAGCACTTTGGGAGGCCGAGGCAGGTGAATCACTTGAGGTCTGAAGTTCAAGACCAGCCGGGTCAACATGGTAAAACCCTGTCTCTACTAAAAATACAAAAATTAGCTGGGCGTGGTGGCACACATCTGTAATCCCAGGTACTCTGGAGGCTGAGGCAGGAGAATCGCTTGAACCTGGGAGGCAGAGGTTGCAGTCAGCCGAGATCGTGCCACTGCACTCTAGTCTAGGCAAGAGAGAAAGACTCTGCCAAAAAAACAAACAAAGAACCAAAAAGAAAACACCACACTAGCAAGGCTTTATGTCCGAAGTGCTCATTTTCTCACTTTAAAACAATGCATAAAATCCATTATAAGCTGATTATACTTCTACATTAAGAAATGAGGCACCACTATAATTTTTTTCCAAGTTCTTCTCTGCCTAAAGGTCAGTGTGGTCAGGGGTGGTATTAGATAGTGAACCTCAGATGACAGAAGTCATACTTGGCAGCCTGAGTTACAGCTGCCAGATGAGTGCAAACATGCTTCCATCTGTAGACGCTGACATTTCCCATCCTGCTGTAGAATTTTCATATCTAGGTTATTGTGAAATGAAAGTTGAGTCCCTCTTGATTTTCAGACCTTTGAAACTAAAACTACAGGAAGACTCTTTCTTGTTTCTTTTTTTAATGGACAAACTTGGCCCACTTCCTGTTTTCTTTTAAATAAAGTTTTGTTGAAATATATTCACATTCATTTGCTAATGACTGCTTCTACAACAGCAGAACTGAATAGCTGTGACAGAGACTATCTAGCATGAAAACACTAAAATACCTGTTCACTTAAGAAAAGAGTTTACTAGCCCCTGTTTTAAAAAGGCTAACATGCCTTTCATCCAAAAGTTCCAGTTCTAGGAATATATATTAAGGGATAGAAGTAAAATATAAATTCTAGACATATACACTAAGTGGGTAAGTGAAAAAGAAGGATATAGACAGTGAGATGTTTATTGCCATGCTGTACACAACAGCAAAATATGTGAAATAAATCTAAAGTGCATCAAAAATAAATTATAAATATTAATACATATAAGATGTATAAGGTACATAAAAATAGTGAATGTTATAAAACTGTTGAAAAGGATAAGATATACCTATTCAGTTTGACACAGAAATAGATGAGCAACAATGATAATAATAATCACACTTTTATTCAGCGATTAACATGGGCCAGATACTGTATTAATCATTTTTATCTACTATTATCCTTAATTCATAGAAGAAAATATTGAGGTTTGGAAAGAGTGTATTGTTGTTCAAATCACACAACTCACAAATGACAAAGCTGACATCTGAACCAAGATTCGCCTCTTTGCTCAACTTCAAAGGAAGAGGCAGAGAAAGAGAGAAGAAGCGAGTGCACACTAGCTGTTAACAGATTGTAGGTCAAAAAAGAAGCATTGGACATTTCAATATACTCTCTATTGCTATAAAAAAAATGGCTTAAATACTTAAACATAAGACCTAAAACCATAAAAACCCTAGAAGAAAATCTAGGCAATACCATTCAGGACATAGGCACGGGCAAAACTTCATGACTAAAACTCCAAAAGCGATGGCAACAAAAGCCAAAATTGACAAATGGGATCTAATTAAAATAACGAGCTTCTGCACAGCAAAAGAAACTACCATCAGAGTGAACAGGCAACCTATAGGATGGGAGAAAATTTTTGCAATTTGTCCATCTGACGAAGGGCTAATATCCAGAATCTACAAAGAACTTAAATTTACAAGTAAAAAACAACCCCATCTAAAAGTGGGTGAAGGATATGAACAGACACTTCTCAAAAGAAGACATTTATGCAGCCAACAAACATGAAAAAAAGCTGATCATCACTGGTCATTAGAGAAATGCAAATCAAAACCACAATGAGATACCATCTCACGCCAGTTAGAATGGCCATGATTAAAAAGTCAGGAAACAACAGATACTGGAGAGGATGTGGAGAAATAGGAACGCTTTTACACTGTTGTTGGGAATGCAAATTATTTCAACCATTGTGGAAGACAGTGTGGCGATTCCTCAAGGATCTAGAACCAGAAATACCATTTAACCCAGCAATCCCATTACTGGGTATATACCCAGAGAATTATAAATCATTCTACTATAAAGACACATGCACACATATGTTTATTGCGGCACTGTTCACAATGGCAAAGACTTGGAACCAAACCAAATGCCCATCAATGATAGACTAGATAAAGAAAACGTGGCACATATACACCATGGAATACTATCATGTCTTTGCAAGGATGTGGAAGAAGCTGGAAACCATCATTCTAAGCAAACTAACACAAGAACAGAAAACCAAACACCGCATGTTCTCACGCATAAGTCGGAGTTGAACAATAAGAACACATGGATGCAGGGAGGGAACATCACACATTGGGGCCTGTCAGGGGGTGGGGGGCAAGGGGAGGGAGAGCATTAGGAGAAATACCTAATGTAGATGACGGGTTGATGGGTGTGGCAAACCACCATAGCACGTGTATACCTATGTAACAACCCTACACATTCTGCACATGTACCCCAGAATTTAAAGTATGATTTAAAAAAAGAACACTTCTCCCCCAAACCAATTGAGAGTAAGTTGCTGAACTGATATCCCCTTACTCATACATACAGCCATCTTATTCCAATAAACAAAAAATATATGATTTTCTGCATAATTACAAACAATGATCACCATTAAAGCCATAAATTAATGTTGATGCATTACTGCCATATAGTACTCAGATATCAATGCTCCCAATAATGACTTTATGACAAAAGGATCCCGTTCAGAATCATTCGTCATATTTTATCGTCATGTCTGTTTAGTCTTCTTCATTTTTGGAACATTTCCTTTCTTTCTTTGACTTCCATAACTTTGACACTTTTGATAATTGCAGGCCAGATATTTTGTAAAATATATATCCCTTGTGGGTCTGCCTGCTGTTCCCTCATGATTAGATTATATGCATGTTTGGTTCTTTGTCCTTTCCCTTTAATCTTATCATGCAGTGGATGATTTCAATTTGTCCCATTACTGATAATGTTCACTTCCTCATTACAAATGATGATGTTGATTAAGTAGTGCTTCTCCACTCTGAAGTTCCTCTTTTTTTCTTAAGTATTTTGTTTCAGAAGGGTCACTTTCAAACTATTCAAAGATTCTTTTCCTCTTCAAATTTACTTATTTATTCATTTATTTAAACATGGTTAGACTGATGGTTTCCTATTTTATTCAGTGGGTTATAATGTGTTACTAGTATTACTTATTTTGATGCTCAAATTATGCTCAATTTGGCACAGAGAACTTCTCCTAACTGGCTTCTGTGTCTTTTTGATACATTCCATCATTATTTATTTATTTACTTTCTGGCACACACGCACAAAAATATTCCTGGTTCCCATAGTGAAAAATGTATTTAGAAGATAAGATACGGGCAGAAGGAGTGCTCCTATTTTTAAAAACACTTTACTGAGGTATGTTGACATATAAAAACCTGTACATTTCAATGCTTACAACTTGATGACTTTAGAAATGTGTAAACTCATAAAATCATCCCTACAATCTATGTCATAAACCTATCCATCACCTCTAAAAGTTTCCTATTCTTTTTTAATTATTATTATTTATGTGTATATTTGTGTACTTGTGTGTAATAAGAAGACTCAATGTAAGATCTTACTGCTATAACTGCTCTGAGGCCCTTTCAATTAATAGAGCAAACAAATAAAGGAAACCAAACAACACACATACTGCTGTGGTTTAAATATAGTGCCTTCTGTAAAACTCGTGTTGAAACCTAACCACCAAGATGAAGGTATTGGAAGGCAGGGCCTCTGGGAAGTGAATGGGTAAAGAAAGACCCACCCTCATGAATAGAATAATGTTGCTATGAAAAGGGCTTGCAGGACCTAGTCCATTTTTCTCCATTCATCTGCCCTGTGTGGACACAGCAAGGCCCTCACCATCCCCTCCCACTTGATCTTTGGCTTCTCAGTCTTCAGAACTGTGAGAAATACATTACTATTTTTTTTAATTACTTAGTCTGTGCTATCTTGGTACAGTAGCACAAATGAACTAAGAAACACACACACCCTTCCTTGAAGTCATACTGATACTTCAAATTCCAATCTACCAAAACTGAAAAGATTCCTTTTAGTTTTTACACTTTTGACATTTGATCTCCCTTCTCTGACAGTGAGAAACTGGGCTCTCGTTATCCTTAATTTATTGTTCTTCCTTTCCTTCTATCCCTTTGCACATAGCCAATATTTCTTCTTTGCAAAGCCCCACCTTACCTATCTTTGGTTCCAACATGCTATGTGGGCCACCCTTTAACAGGAAAGCCCTCAATCCTCACCCCTCACCCCATTTCATAACCAATACTCCAAGCTGGGCCTGTCTCACCACCATTGCATGCATGTCCCCCTCACCTATTCCAAGCTGTTCCCACTTGTGTGTCTTCCTCACCCTGCACAGAACGAGGTGAGGTGCTCCTCATCCCTGCACTAGGCCCCTGCAGCTTCCCTTTCCTCCCAGGACAGCCACTTATCTTTTTTATTATGCCCAATTAAATGACTTCAGGAATTAATTGTTCAAGAAGAGAAGAGTAAAGAAAGGAAGGGAAGGAAAAAGAGTGGGAAGAGAAGGAACAAAGCAAGATAAAATTTAATACCATGCAGTATAACTCAAAGTGGGGAAGAGAGAGTGAGGCAATATATCCATGCAACAGATCTTTTCCAAGGACTAAGAAAATGAGAATGACATGGAGCGAGCAATCTAGAAAGATAACAATGCAGCAGTGTCAATGGCTAACGAAACATTCACTACAAATAAAGAGATGATTAAGGAAAACAGAATCTCTGGGCTTAGCGAAAGGAAAACATTTCTTATTCAAAGTAGATTTTTGATAGCTTTGAAAATAGTGGTATCTCCCTTATAGATACTGTGCGTTATAAATATGGGGCCTATAAAAATCTTGGATTTTCCAAGACAGTCACAATTGTAGATAATTTTATTCTTTTCCATTAGGCCGCTTTGATAAAAGCACAACTGAATCCATTTTTAACGGTTGGTAAGCCTGTGTTGTGTGTGTGTGTGTGTGTGTGTGTGTGTGTTGTGTGTGTGTGCATGTGTGTGTTGTATGTGTTTATACATATTCATATATCAGAACAAAATTTTTATCAAGTGAGATGATCCTATTTTTATGGTTTGGAAAATAAGATCATTGTAACCACATTATTTTTATTTAACAATTGACTTTTTAGAATGATTGCACAAATATGGGAAAAATCTAATTATCCAATATTTTCTGAATTACTCAGTATCTACATCTAAATCTCACTTTCTACTCCATGTTGACCTCACGATAGGAATGCAAAGAACCCATGCTACCTCTGTAGTAATTAATATTGTTATTATAAAACAATAATTACCCTTCTGCATTAAACTTTGTGCTAAGTAGTTTGCATGTATTCTGTCAAGCAATATACAGCTCTAGAATATATGTACTCTCATTTCCACTTATAAAACAAGAAACTCATGTAGTCAGTTATGTAACTTTAAAAAAAAAAAGCTTTTAAGCAGAGCAAGGAATTCATAGTCTGGCTGGCTGACTGAGCACTTCTGATTGAACCAGCATAGAACACTACCTCACCATGCTGCCAAAAGAAAATAAGGAATTTATTTATAAATATTTCATGCCATCAGGAGCAAATGCCATAGCAAAGAAAACAAGACTTCCCTGAAGCTTGCCAGGATATTCATCTCTTATTTTGAAAGAGAAATTGGAGGCATTTTGGGGTTATATCTGGGGACTTGGAATCACAACGATGCATAGTGGTTAGAATGTAGCTGTGGCAGCAAATAGACAGGCTCAAAGCCCAGCTCAGCAACTTACTTGGGACCTCAAGTGAGTTATTTAATTTCCCTGTGCCTCATTTTTCTCATCCATAAATGGGAATGGTAATGAATATCTCCTTTCTTCTAAATGAAATAATACATAAAGTACTAAGTGTGTGCCTGGCATATGGTAAGCGCTCAATAAGTATAATTAATTTTTGTTACTATTGCTGTTGATGATGATGCTATTATTTCATAGCCTCTAGCTGTGCCTTACATCTGCTGCTTTTTTCTATCTTAATTAACATCAGTCTTAAAAAAAGTGAAACTTGAGAAATGACAATCCTTGATAAGAATAACTCAACCCTAATTATGAGAGCTTATAAAATTCTATTGCATATATTCAATCAAGCCAATTAATGTGCAGATACACCAAGAGCACCTCCTATGTGCTAGATGCCATCTTAGGCATTAAAGATCCAGTAGGGAAAGATAAATAGGTCCTTTGCCTTCACAGAACTCTCAGTCTCAGTCATTCTTTAGTGTGCTTCATGCCTTTAGTAACTTAAAAAAAAAAAGTGAGCTGTAGTGTCTGTTCTCTTGCATGCATAGAGACATAGAGACATAAAAATCATACCTAATGAGGTTAGAAACAGATGTGATGATAAGCCACAATAACAATGAATCTTAAGCACAACGGTCCTGAGCTGGATCCAAAATCAAGGCTGAGAGGGTTTCTGCTTCTGGAACAGCTCCTTGAAAAGAAATAAAAAACAACAGCCAAAACAAAATACATAAGAATTCAGTCCGAAAACCAGAGGCAATAAGAGGACACTCCTTTTGTTAGTGTCCCACTTGTGTTTGTTATTAGAAAAAGTTCAAATCCACTGGGAGTATCAACATATACGATGACCATCTTAACACATGCCTTGCAGTTTAAAGAATAAAACATCATCTATCAATTAAAGCCTTCTCAATATCTATGATTATCACAGATGTATGGATCTGATCACTTCCCTAATGAGGTATAACTTAACTTCTTCAGGATCTTCATGGATGAGCTCATTTAAGCACATCAAGCGTGTAAATGGCCAACCACTTACCAAAATAAATGCTTTCTAGTGAAGCAAAATAACTTTACATGAGCGAAAATGGTGCTCATTGTCTGCCTTTGAGGTAATTCTAAAGCTCAGAATCAAGCCAAGCTCACCTACTTGATAGCAGGCAAAATGCCAGACACACTCACTAACTTTGATTGATTTCATTTTCCCCAAGTCTTATAATTTTCTTCTTTGGACAGCTAAGAAAACCACATCTCCATGAGATGGCCCTTGGGCACCTGGGTGAGTGCGAGAGCTGCTGGTCACACTCAGTCCGCCGGGCTGCAAGTCACTGCTGTCTCTGTCCTCATCACCATCTGTCCACGGTGCTTTGAAAGTTTAGGCTTCATGGATATTTTAAACAAACCTCCAGGCAGAACTGGCTTTGCCTCATACTGTCTTTAAGGCTTAATTTCCTCATCTGCAGAATAGAGGTGAGGTTAACATCCATGTTTTAGGATGTTTTGCTAAAAATATTAAATAATTCATTTAAAGTGCTTAGCACAGTGCCTAATACACAGTAGATGCTCAGTAAATAGTAGGTGCTACTGTTCTTTCCCGTGGGAAGAATAAAAGGTTGTTTGAAAACTCAAAAGAAAACTGCACAGTGCTAATCCTTAGATTCTACCAGGCAAGCGAATGCATTTGCTCAGGAGGCGATCGACACGGACACTGGGTGTGGGAGCTGCTCAGAGAGCACTGGCCATCTGTAAGAAATGCCGTATTTATGCATGCGTTCCACCCACAGAAGACCATTCTGGAGTAACCGTGAACCGACCTCTGACACTATGGCTTGTCTCATTTCACTACCACAGCTCAGCATGTCTGTGACTCTTCCCACACAGGGCAAATCACATTCTGCTTCAAATGACTATGGCTAGAACCATGGAGAAAGCTGTGACTCCCACAGAGGGAGTTTCAGTGGAGGGATTAGAGTGACTTCATGAACAGCATTGTCCCTGAGTTGCAGACTCAGTTAAAAGATGGGAGTTTCTTTAGCTCTTGTCAAAGAAGCAACACACTTCACACTGTTAAGAGGGGTGAATCTAATCCCTTGCTATTTTCTAAAGAAACTCCTTTAATGCCTCAGCTAAGGGAGTTTTTGAAAAGTAGACTGTTTCAGGGAAGCATGTTGGTGATGGCTTTGTCATCCTAAAGCAAAAATGGCTTCGGTGTGAAAAACTCACAAACTATTTGAAACTGGTATTTTAAATATAAAAAAAAAAAGAAGAAGGAAAGGTAGAAGGAGGAAGAAAAATAAAGAGGAGGAGGAGGAGAAGCAGGAGGAAAGAAAGAAAATGCACTATTTCCTGGCAGACTACAGCTATTGTGGTTGTCTCGGGTTTGCTATAACATAATGTGTTTGCAAAGGAAACTTGCTGAGAGGAAAGTTTTCCAGATTGAGATTCAATTCTGAGGATTTTATTTTGTCTTCCCTGAAGGGGCTTTGGTGTGTTCTTAAAAATCAGCTTGTAGAGAGTCTTTTGCAGACTCACCAATATGTGTGCCAATCTTTTTTTTTTTAATTAACTCAGTGACATTTTTACAAGAAGCATGAAAAACTCTATATAGAAAGAGCCAACTTTCACAAACCCCACAGGCCTTTCCTTCAGCCAAGAACCATCTTGGCATGAGCAGGAGTGTTTGACGGAGACAGGTTTGAAGGATTCTTTCATGTGGGAAGTACAGAGAGATGCATCAGCACATCCATGACCTTTTCCTCTGACACACTTTGATGCAATCTCATTCATATTCTGACTTTGCAAGAGACTTCTTTGAATTTTCCATCACGATGGGTGGACCATAACCCATTTACTGGAACCGCAGGCCACTGATGACCCCTGAGTTACCTCAAGTGAAAGCAATTTTATTCCTGTACTCATGAGTGAGGGTTGGCTGAGCTTCTGTACCTGTACACTAAGAGATTTCTTAGCATGAATGACAAAGCTTAAGGCCCACGTTTCCACAATAACCCAGCCTGCTACTCCACCCTTGTTCCACATGCACAGCCTAGCTGGGCTGTAATTTTCTTTGCTTCTTGAGCCTGTGGAACCCATTGTGCCCTCAGATTCTTCATACACTCTCGTCCTCCCTGAATACTCCCTCTCTTACTCCACTAACTTCACCAAGCTGTCCCCGACTTTTATAAAACTGGCCCTTTCTCCACCTTCAACCAAAATTTTACTTCTTCCTTGACAATGCCCCCCTATTTCAATATATTTAAGCCTTTTAAAATTCCCTTTTGTGTAGCCTATACACTTTCCAAAAAATATTTCACAAATCCTCTATAAATACTCCTTGTAATGGGGAGCTCTCTACTGTACAAGGAGGACTATTCTGTTTTGACCAGATTTTAACACTAAAAAGTGATTCTTGATCAAAAAAGGCATTTATACAGAGACTATAGGGTATATGACGTAGATGAAAATGCAGAAGGGTGTTAATTCTAGACAAAAAGAGCATATGCAAGGGTCCTGAGATGGGAAAAAACAAAAACAAAGATTTAAAAAAAAAAATACCACTCTGGAAGAATGTGAGGAGCACTGGCATTCCTACAATGAAGAAAGTGAGGCGGATAATTTGGCAGATATGTTATATCCATATTAACTTTTTAAATTTAATTCTACATTAAAAAGACAGCAGAAAAAGATGAAATTTGACTTTTTTCATTTTTAGAAAAAGTTTCTGTAACTTGGTGACAGTTGAATTGTAAAGGGGAAGAATGGAAGTAAGGAGAGAAGTCAGAAAGTGAGTGCTAGGCTCAACCTTAGAATCACCCCTCCGGTGTGATCTTTCCCACCAAGCCCAACTATTCTGCCTTAGTTCAGGCTCTCACACCATCTTTACTCATCAAGCACACTGGTCTATGATTCCCCATTTCCAACTGATTTCCCAGGTTCCAAAGTATGTGATGTGTATGTGTGCCCCCTCATTCCCATCACCAATAAACTCATGGGAAGCTCTGGAGGAGATCTACAGTAAAATCCTGGAGGTGATCTGTGGTAAAATCCTGGAGGTGATCTACGGCAAAATCCTGGAGGTGATGTCTACCAGCTTTGTGGTCACAGGCAAGCTGCTTTTCTCCCCTGCCTCAGATCCATCATCAGCAAAATGAGAATCATGTTGTCTACTTTGCAGGATTATTCTAGTCCATTAATGTTACAACATCCATAAAGAAACTATTATAAGGCTTAGAACATAATAAGCAGGGGCTCTTATAATTTATTTTTTAATTCCTTTATAAAAAATAGATTGTAAAGCTCTTCTGATTAACAGGATTGCAGAGGATTAATTCCCTGACTTGAGACAGAAATTATTTTATATAGAAGCCACACATACCTCTCCAGATTACTCTGCTAATAGCTCTAATTCCCCATCTTGCCTCTACACTCCAGAAACACTGACATCCTCATTCTCCCTATGCCTCTTTACAACTCTGTATCTTTTGTACATATTAATCTCTCTTTGTACAATGTCTGTCACTGTTTCTTCACCTGGAAAATTCTGACTTATCTTCAGGGCCTAGAAACAGTTACCCTTTTATGTGAAGGCTTCTTCAGTTATTTCAGAGACAATCACTTCCCTTGTCTGTACCCCCACAATACTTTGTTAATAACTCATGTTTCTTAACAAGGTGTTTGATCTTTTATCTATTTTCTGACTCCACTAGACTACAAACATTGTCAAGGCAGAAAAACAGCGACTATCCTCTACCACCACTACCTGAATAGATATTCCCACTGAGTAGTATATACCCATCAGGCTGAATATATACTCATGCTTATATAATCATAAATACTTTTGAGTACTTATATGAGCCAGCCCCTGTGCTTGACTCAAAGATGGGAATGAAACAGAAAAGACACTTGTTGGAAGAGACCCAATTAAACCATGTAGACTTAGAAGCTCTGAGTTATTACTAGCTTTAAACTCATCAGGAAATTTCCTCTTTGAGTCTCAGTTGCTTTATCATCGAAACAAAAGTATTAATGGCTCATCTCATAGAATGTATAAGGCACATACATGAAATCAGATTGTAATTATAGCACACAAATTATACAGATATTAGTTGTTTTTGACATACTATCCTATATCTTTCTAGAGAGTAAAATTTAATTGTGGTGCTGTAACATATAGAAAAAGTCAAATAGAATAACATATACACAAAAATATTCATTAAAATATACCACCAATATAGCACAATTGAAATACAATACATATAATTAAAAATACATGGAAATGTATATTATATATATATATATATATATACACAAAATATCTTAATACCCATACGCTGATTATAATTCAAGGTAATTTAAGATAGGTACGATGATGTAATGAGTTAATATTTTTTTTTCCAGAGACGGAGTCTTGCTCTGTCATCCAGGCTGGAGTGCAGTGGCATGATCTCAGCTCACTGCAACCTTCATCTCCTGGGTTCGAACAGTTCTCCTGCCTCAGCCTCCTGAGTAGCTAGGATTACAGGCTCCCACCATCATGCCTGGCTAATTTTTGTGTTTTTAGTAGAGATGGGGTTTCACCATGTTGGCCAGGCTGGTCTCAAACTCCTGACCTCGTGACCCACCCACCTCGGCCTCCCAAAGTGCTGGGACTACAGATGTGAGCCCCCACACCCGATCGTAATTAGTAAATTCTATTAAAAATAAGACAGGAATAATCCCCATGAGTTAAGGTGGTTGAGGACATCATCGTGGAAAAGCCATGACTTGAAGAACAGGTGGATTCAAATGGAGTGAGAGGAGGCTGCTTGTGATTACTTGTGGGTCTCCAGGTACTGCAGAGTACCCAATGTAAATGCTCTTTTTATTTACAGAGTACCAGTGTACATGCTCTGTTTGTCCAATTTATGTGCAGTTATAGGGAGAAAAAGGATTGCTACAATTGTGTAATGATATAAGTTCACATCCCCAGAAAATTATAATTTGAGCAATGTCATTAAAAAACTTGAGATACAATTAAAAAGTACTTTTGAAAACAACACAGAGAACTCATAAAGAGGGTAGCCGGATAAGTTGAGAATTTAACTGGATCTGTATTTGCCAACTCCTGAATCCCTCCACATCCGCTCCTAATGTTCCCCATCCACGTGCCCTTTGACTTGAAGGTGATTTATGACTCTCAATTATTTGGACTTGTCAGAATGCAATGCAGTGATTCTGCTCTCTTTGCCTCTGTCAGGGGTGATCCTACCCACTCTGAATAGTGATGGATTTTCTGATCAATTTAGCCAGCCATTTACACACACCTGGAAAGCCAAAACACCATGATGTCTAGCTGTGTTCTTCCTAAAGGGTCAAAATGTAATGAGCATCTAAACCAGGTTTCATCATAAGAAGCTGAGTGAGGTTTCTATCTGTAGTTTTAATGACAGTGTATATCTTCTAACTCCCTTTCCCCAGCCCTTGATTCACAACTAAGATTATTTCCAAATTCCTGCAATTCCCTACTCCCCAACTATAGACATGAAATTTTCTTTTATGTTGCTGTTTGATTGGACCGATATTCCAATCCTTCATAAGATGTCTGTACACACAACAAAAGTATCCAATACACCTGGGGTTTTACTTCTGCCTACAGAAATGTTTTTTTTTCCTGCAGAGTCAATCCCCTTGTCAATCACCCAGCCAGAGCCACAAATACAGGGAATAAATATGGATTTTAGAGAAAAAGAAATAAACAGAAGAACAACTCTAAAATAAAACCCTATTCAGGAAGAAAATCAAAAGAATATGTAGCTAGCATACCTATCCAAGAAGAGTGTCGAAAAGAAACTCTTAAAACAGAAAGGAATTGAAGAATCTTAAAACATTAGGAAGGAAGAAAGAAAAACAGAAAGTGCAAGATATGGGTAAATGTGATCTTGAGTTTTATCAATTATGTTGAGAAGCAAAACTGATAACATTTTCTGATGTGGTTGTCAATGTATTCGTAAGAAATACTTAAGGTAATTATATTATAAACAGGGGAGAGTAAAGGAATTTAAGGGGAGATACTCTTTCTATACTCCGTAAAATGTCAATAACAGTAAACTATGATAAGGTATATAGATAAATTATGTATATAGATAAATATATATCACCTAGAACATCTACTGAAAAATCTACCCAAGAAATATAGATAAATCAAATTTGAATTGTTTTCCAGAAAATATCACGGCTGCCCACAACAAAGCTGTAATTAGAAAACAAAGAAATGAATAACAGAGAGGGAAAAACAGAACCTCCCTCCCAAAAAAATATACACCACAAAACAAAACATAAAATGGCAACATAAGCCTTAACATAGCAATAATTACATTAAATAAATATGGTCTCCACCTTCAAACAAAATTTTACTTCTTCCATGAGAATGTCCTCCTATGTCAATATATTTAAGCATTTTAAAATTCTCTTTTGTTTAGCCTATACAATTTCCAGTAAAGATTTCACACATCCTCTATAAATACTCCTAGTGACGGGGAGCTCTCTACTGCACAAGTAGGCCTATTCTGTTTTGACCAGATTTTAACATTAAAAAGTGATTCTTGATCAAAAAAGGCATTTATACAGAGACTATAGGATGCACGACCTAGATGAAAATGTGGAAGGGTGTTAATTCTAGACAAAAAGGCAGAGATGGTCCAAGTTGATAAAAATACATGATAACTGTATGCTGCTACAAGAAATGCAGTTCAAATATAACTATAATAAATGTAACTTTATATTGCCTTGGCATGCATTCTGAGTATAGGGTTAACTGTCTCATAACAGAAGCAGGACTTCATTACTTTTGACATAGTTTCCAGTTCTTTAATTTCTCCTAGTTCCTCAATGTGGTAGATGCATAAATCTGCCCAATGCAGCTTCCTCTCAGTAACCACCTCAACATGGGACTTATACATACAACATTTTTCTCAGTCATATCTCTCCTAGAGAGTGGCTATCTTGGTAGGAATTAAACTGGACACAGGTCAGACAAGAGTCACAAGGACATCACTCAGTATAGACAGGTTTCCTGTAAGAGGAACACCTGTTGAAGGTCAGGCTCCTAGGCATTATGTCATCCACTAGGATTAAGAAGTATCCCAAGAAAAGCACAGTATAAACATCCATGAACACATCCCTTGGATTACTGTCAGGGAAGGGTAAGTTTATAGCTACTTTCAGGAGAGAAATATTAAGTTTGGATTAGAGGAAAATACAGCAATAACTATACAAGTAAGTTGAAATTAGATGGTAGAAAAAGATTAAGAGCACATGTGTTAATATCAGATAAGGAGACTTCAGAGAATGAATTACTAGGGACAGAGAGGGACGTTACATCTTGATAGAAGGTTCAATCCAACAAGAACCCCACGTAATTCTTAATGAGTACTAACTGAAAAACACAGCTGCAGAATATGAGAAACAAACACTATAGAACTGAAAGGAGAAATAGACAAATCCATAATTATAGGTAGAGTTCAATACTCCTCTCTAAACAATTGATAGAACAACTGACTAGCAAGTGTAGAGATGAACTCAGCAAGTTGCTATGCCACTTGTTTTGATCTGTAAGACAGGAATGATAATGATAATACTTATATCCTGCTTAATTTTTGTAAAGATAAAACAATGTATTTTTGTAAACAGCTTAGAAATATAACCCACATATAATAAGCCCTCAAATATAATAACCTATTGGTACATGGAAATCATGTATTTAAAATATAGTAAATAAACCAACACCCCAAAAGGAAAATGGGCAACGACATAAGTAATCAAATCATAGTTGAAGAAATGTCATTATCGAAACATACAGCCTCATTATTAAGTGTTTACAAAATAAAAGCAACAATGAGAAAGAAACTCTTTTGGAAACAACTCTAATCACATCTCACAGGTTTTGCTGTTTCTATATTTGCCTCAATTTAATTAAAGCAACATACGACAAGCCTTGTTTTCAAAGAATCAGGAAAATTGTATAACTAGGTTTAAAAAATTCATTCTACCATTTAAATACAAGGAAATTGACAAATATTTTTCCTTAATTTGTTTCTTCCCTGGACACAGCTGATTACAAAATCGTAACTAGTGCTAGCACCTTGATACTGTTAAAGAATTAATAAATTATCAGTCTCAATTTGGGCCAAGGTCTATGGACACATTGTCCCCATAATGAAGACTCCTCTACTTACTGATTCTATTTTAGCCTCAACCCAGTTTGTTGCTACTTCCTTAAGGTAAATAACTTCTTATGAGAGGAAAAGATCCTGATTTAATAGGTCACTGAAAATGAGACATTTTAAGCCCAAGGCAGGAATTACAATAAATAAAATTAATAGCTAACATAGTTAAACATTCTTCCTTAGCCAGGCAGCTTACTATGTCCTATGTGTGTGTTATCTCATTTTATCAGCACAACTACTCCTGTGTACTTTCTAGTTTCATTTCCCCACTCAGTCCTTACATTCTAAGCACATCAGATTACTCTAACTTCTTATACACCTTATTTGTTCCCATCACAGGTCCCTTGAATATGCTGTTCCCTATATACAGAACTCCCCATCCCATAATCCCTCCTTACCTACCAAATTCCTGATCATTCTTTACATTCCCTTTGAAATATCAGATAAAATTAGGTCCAACAAGTTCAATATCCATGTGAAACAGCTCCGTTGTCTGGGGTATATACCCCGGCTATTGGTCTCAGTCAAGAAAGAATTCAGGAGACAAACACACATGAGGAGTGGGTTTAGGAGTGGAAAATTTAATAGAAATAGAAGAAAAGAGAGAGAAAAATTTTCCTTATGCTGAGAAAGTGTGTCACCCAAAAGAGGGTCTCTGGTTTGCAGTGGAATGCAATCGGTTTTGTACAGAGGCTTGAGGAAATGGTGATTGATTTATACAGGGCTCAGGGGATTGGTTTGACCAGGAGTGCCATTAACATAGCCCGAAAAAGACTGGTCCTCCCACCCTAGTCTTTTATTATGCCAATGCAGCCTCCACCTGGTGGTAGCCCCACTGGTAAGAAGTTTTTACCCTTTGGCCAGCATGTCAGCCTTCTGGTTTCCCTTCCCTTAGCTCACCTCTAAGCAAAGCATTTTAAGGTTTGGGAAAATTAACTTTTCCTAGTTTGGAGGAACATTATAAAAGAATCATTTTAAACTGTGAAAGAAGGAAAAACACCATAGAAAAGTCTGGGGGTTCCAATTAGGGTTGTCAGGAGGTATTGCCTCTCCTCCTATGTGGAATGATGTTTCCCCTGTTGCTTTGCCCTCCCTATTTTCTCATTTCCTTTTAGGCCTACGATAAGAGACATATTGCCACATAAGTCTTCTGAGTTTGATATTATTCGCTTTACTGATTGGGAGAAACTAGTAAGTATCATAACTCCTCTGAAATGTTTAGACAAATATCTTTTCTGTAATTTCTATACAGTTTTTTAAAATTTGTTTATTTACATCATGGATATAGTTTGAAATATATATTTGTTGCTGGGGACACACACAGCTATCTAAATGTGGCTCCATTATCACAATGATTTGCTGGTATGTAAATGTACCAACTATTAATAACTCCTATAAAAATGGCAATGTCACCCATTTCTGTGACCATGTCTTTTTCCATCCCTACCCCTCAGCTGTACTTGCCTAAGTAAACATTCTCTCTTCTCATGGTTCTGTTTAAGGCATACATTTCTTATGTAGACATAAGGGTTCATTGTTGTAACTTGACTTCTCCATCACTGCCCTAATGAGATAATGTGTTTACTTTTATAATAATAAGCATTACCTTAAAATGGATCATAAGTAGGCTATTCGCATATGTCTGTACCCAATATTTTATCTGAAACCAAAAGATAAAGTATCTTTTTGCTTCATATCGTCTACTTTCTATTTTCTTCAATATTTATGGTATTTAAAAAAGTATAATAATTTGTACTAAATTCTTACAAGAAAACTGCAAACAGAAATTGCTTAGTCTTGCAATACATTTTTCAGGTAACACATTGTTGTTCTTCCAGTACACTCACACATGTTAAGAATGATCAACCCTCTTATGGATAGTTTTCACTTCATTATACTAATAATGTTGTGTTTTCTCTTTATCTGTGTCTTACGCACAATGCAGGAAATAATAGATAATTGGTGGACCAATAATGTAATCTATTATCAGGTTGAAAATTTCTAGGAGAGGGTGAAAAACTAGTGTTGCAAGACAGAACATAAAATTCAATCTCCCTGATAACATTATTTAAAGGTGAAGGTAGAAATAGCCATCAGCTGTTGGAGGCAATTAGATATAATTATAATAACTTCTGCATCTGCCCATGATAAACAATCTCGTATTGACTAATCTTCCTACCCCAAACAACTATTATATAAAACTGGATAGAACATATGCAACGACTGTTTTTAGACACTATGCTATTAGGAAATACTTGAAGTAGTCCCTTCAATTCTTCAAATTCTCTACCTTGGGTTACTTTCCAGACTTGGCATGAGTTAGAGAGTTAAGAGTTCTGGCAGAACATGACAGTCCGTTTAAAGGAGGGGACAGAAATTGGAAATTGGGCTACTAAGGTGACTGGAATTTGTGGGACAGAATACTAAGGAAAAAGTTGCACCCAAAAGAAAAAGGGAGCTCCAGAAATTTAGAAATATCCTGTGGTTGAGGGTCTGAAGGTCAGCAGAGAACTGAAGAGCTCTAAGATAAACAGAGATAGAGGAAGAGGCAGAAAGGTGGAAAGCATGATAGTTCTGATTGGCTGAAGTGGAAGGGCTGACTGAACTCTTAGGTCATTCAACTCAATACATGATAAAAGTCACTTCTGAGATGTAAAGCCCTTAGACATTAGAATAAGGGATTCTCTATATCTGTCCTAAAAAGGCTTAAAATCAAGCCAAAGAAGATCAATGTATCCATCAGTGGGTGTTAAAAGTCTTATATATTTAAACTCTTCACTCACTTTTGGGGGTTATAAGTATGTTATAATACTGATTGCACATATCTATGCATACACTAAAAGCCAATGAACTGTATACTTTAAATAGATGAATTATATGGTATATAAATTATATCTTAATAAAGCTGCTAAAATGTTTAAATGTGCACTTGATTATATTATTCCCTATGTAAATCTTCTTAATGTCTTCTCCGTATATACAAAATAAAATTCAGACTCCTAATATATATATACATTTATAAATGTGTGTGTATACACACACACCCATATACACATGCACACATGCCTATAAGTATACATAGAAGAATATATGAATTCAATGGTTTATAGAGCTAGAGCCTTCACCTTCTTCATGCATAGGTTCTTATGGTTCCTGAGAGGTGACAACGTGCTAGCAGCCCTCGCTCGCTCTCGGCACCTCCTGGGCCTTGGCATCTGCTCTGGCCACACTCGAGGAGACCTTCAGCCCACTGCTGCGCTATGAGGGTCCCTCTCTGGGGCTGGTTGAGGCCAGAGCCAGCTCTTTCTGCTCACAGGGAGGTGTGGAGGGAGAGGCACGGGCAGGAACCAGGTCTGCATGCAGCACTTGCAGGCCGGCGAGGGTTCCGGGTGGGCGCGGGCTCAGCAGTCCCGCACTTGGAACAGCCGGCCAGTACCTGCTGGGCTTGACTGGGGGATGAGCTCCCTCTGGGCTGCCAGAGTGCCCAGGCTGGGTGCTGCAGAGTCCCGTAGTGAGTGCCAGTGAGAGGTGAAGCCGGCTGGGCTTCTGGGATGGGTGAGGACTTGGAGAACTTTTCTGTCTAGCTAAAGGATTTTAAATGCACCAATCAGCACTCTGTGTCTAGCTAAAGGTTTGTAAATGCACCAATCAGCACTCTGCCTACCTAAAGGTTTATAAATGCACCAATCAGTGTTCTGTGCCTAGCTTATCTAGTGGGAACTTGGAGAACTTTTGTGTCTAGCTAAAGCATTGTAAACGAACCAATCAGCTCTCTGTAAAATGGACCAATCAGCTCTCTGTAAAATGGACCAATCAGCAAGATGTGCATGGGGTCACATAAGGGAATCAAAGCAGGCTCCCTGAGCCAGCGGCGGCAACCTGCTCAGGTCCCCTTCCACACTATGGAAGCTTTGCTCTTTTGCTCTTCACAATAAATCTTGCTCCTGCTCACTCTTTGGGTCCGCACCGCCTTTATGAGCTGTAACACTCACTGCGAAGGTCTGCAGCTTCATTCTTGAGGCCAGCGAGACCACAAACCCACCGGAAGGAATGAACAACTCCAGATGCGCCAACTTTAAGAGACATAACACTCACCTCGAAGGTCTGCAGCTTCACTCCTGAAGTCAGCGAGACCATGAACCCACCAGAAAGAAGAAACTCTGGACACATCTGAACATCTGAAGGGACAAACTCCGACACACCATCTTTAAGAACTGTAACACTCACCATGAGGGTCCGCGGCTCCATTCTTGAAGTCAGCAAGACCAAGAACCCACCAATTCCGGACATATTTTGGCGACCCAGATGGGACTATCGCCTATCGCCAAGTGGTGAGACTATCAACTATCGGTGAGACTATCACCTATCGCCAAGTGGTGAGTACCATCAGACCCATTTCGCTTGCTATTCTGTTCTATTTTTCCTTAGAATTCGGGGGCTAAATACCGGGCACCTGTCGGCCAGTTAAAAGCAACTAGCGCGGCCACTGTACTAAAGACATGGGTGTCAGGCTTTCTGGGAAAGGGCTCTCTGACAACCCCCAACTCTTCGGAGTTGGGAGCATTGGTTTGCCTGGAACCAGCTTCCGCTTTTCCTGTACTTCTGGGCTGAGCCATGGGTCAACAGAGAGGAAAGCCATTCAGCTCTGGGGTCCTGACAACAAGTTGCTTGACCCTGCGGCCATGAGTGGAACTCTCAAAGACATGTCGCCCAAGTGAGACTCGCCCATCGATCCTATCTATCCTGACCCTTGCCTTCTGGGTCCTAATGCCTGTCAGACAAACTTCCTCTTTCCTTTCTCCTCCAAGGCTAGTCCCGCTTCTAAAAACCACTCCCTGTCTCTGGTGCTTTTCTAGTTTCTCCTGTAAGAATGATTTCTAGTATAAACTCCAGGACTCTGTTACCCTTTTTTGGCACCCGGGCTCACCAATCAGAAAGACATAATTTTTGCCCAAAGCCTCATCATAAGGGTGACTGTCTGGAATTTTAGACCCCTCCTCAAACTAGCAGGCCTAACAAAAGCTATTCCTGAAGCTAGGATATGGGGAGCCTCAGATATTGTATCCTTCCTATTCATATAAATGAGGACAAAAGGCATCACTCTTCCAACCCTGGAGATCCCTTCCCTCCCTCAGGGTATGGCCCTCCACTTCAGTTTTGGGGAATAACATCTCTATAGGATGGGGTAAGGTCCCAATAGTAACAGGAAAATGCTTAGGACTCTAACAGGTTTTCAAGAATGTGTCAGTAAGGGCCACTAAATCTGATTTTTCTCAGTCCTCTTTGTGGTCTAGGAGGACAGGTAAGGGTGCAGGTTTTCAAGAATGTGTCAGTAAGAGCCACTAAATCTGACCTTCCTTGGTCCTCCTTGTGGTCTGGGAGGAAAACTAGTGTTTCTGCTGCTGTGTCAGTGAGCACAACTATTCCTACCAGCAGGGTCAAGGGACCGTTGCAGGTTCTTGGGCAGGGGTTGTTTCTGCTGCTGCACTGGTGAGTGCAACTATTCCAATCAGCAGGGTCCAGGGACTGTTGCAGGTTCCTGGGCAGGGGGAGAAACAAAACAAACCAAAACTGCAGGCAGTTTTGTCTTTCAGATGGGAAACACTCAGGCATCACGGGCTCAACCTTGAAATGCATCCTAAGCCATGGGGACCAATTTGATCTGCAAACCCTGAAAAAGAGGCAGCTCATTTTTTTCCGCACTATGGCCTGGCCCCAATATTCTCTCTCTGATGCAGAAAAATGGCCATCTGAGGGAAGTACAAATTACAATACTATCCTGCAACTTGATCTTTTATGTAAGACGGAAGGCAAATGGAGTGAAATACCTTACGTCCAAGCCTTCTTTTCACTGAAGGAGAATACACAACTATGCAAAGCTTGCAATTTACATCCCAAAGGAGGACCTTTCAGCTTACCCCCATATCCTAGCCTCCCTATAGCTCTGCTTCCTATTAATGATAATCCTCCTCTAATCTCCCCCACCCAAAAGGAAATAAGCAAAGAAATCTCCAAAAGACCACAAAAAACCTCAGGCTATTGGTTATGTCCCCTTCAAGCTGTAGGGGGAGGGGAATTTGGCACAACCCAGTACATGTCCCCTTCTCCCTCTCTGATTTAAAGCAGATCAAGGCAGACCTGGGGAAGTTTTCAGATGATCCTGATGGGTACATACATGTGCTATAAGGTCTAGGGCAAACCTTCTGTCTCACTTGAAGAGATGTCATGCTATTGGTAGATCAAACCCTGGCCTTTAATGAAAAGAATGTGGCTTTAGCTGCAGCCTGAGAGTTTGGAGATACCTGGTATCTTAGTCAACTAAATGGTAGAATGACAGCCAAAGAAAGGGATAAATTCCCTACTGGTCAGCAAGCCATCTCCAGTATGGATCCCCACTGGGACCTTGATTCAGATCATGGGGACTGGAGTCATAAATGTCTGTTGACCTGTGTTCTAAAAGGACTAAAGAGAATTAGGAAAAAGCCCATGAATTATTCAATGATGTCCACCATAACTCAGGGAAAGGAAGAAAATCCTTCTGCCTTCCTTGAGCAGCTACAAGACGCCTTAAGAAAATACACTCCTCTGTCACCCGAATCACTTGAGTGTCAATTGGTCCTAAAAGATAAGTTTATTACCCAATCAGCCACAGATATCAGGAGAAAGCTTCAAAAGCAAGCCCTGGGCCCTGAACAGAATTTGGAGGCATTATTAAACCTGGCAACCTCAGTGTTCTATAATAGGGACCAACAGGAACAGGCCCAAAAGGAAAAGCGAGATCAGAGAAAGGCTGCAGCCTTAGTCATGGCCCTCAGACAAACAAACCTTGGTGGTTCAGAGAGGACAGAAAATGGAGCAGGCCAATCACCCAGTAGGGCTTGTTATCAGTGTGGTTTACAAGGACACTTTAAAAAAGATTGTCCAATGAGAAACAAGCTGCCCCCTCATCCATGTCCGCTATGCCGAGGCAATCACTGGAAGGTGCACTGCCCCAGAGGACAAAGGTTCTCCACCAGAAGACCCCAACCAGATGATCCAACAACAGGACTGACGGTGCCTGGGGCAAGCGCCAGCTCATGTCACCACCCTCACTGAGCCCCGGGTACATTTAACCGTTGAAGGTCAGGAAGTTGACTTCCTCCTGGACACTGGTGTGGTCTTCTCAGTGTTAATCTCCTGTCCTGGACTGTCCTCGAGGTACATTACCATCTGAGGAATCCTGGGACAGCCTGTAACCAGGTATTTTTCCCACCTCCTCCATTGTAATTGGGAGACTTTGCCCTTTTCACATGACTTTCTTGTTATGCCTGAAAGTCCCACACCTTTATTAGGGAGGGATATACTAGCCAAGGCTGGAGCTATTATCTACATGAATATGGGGAACAATTTACCCATTTGTTGTCCCCTACTTGAGGAGGGAATCAACCCTGAAGTCTGGGCATTGGAAAGACAATTTGGAAGGGCAAAAAATGCCCACCCAGTCCTAGTCAGGCTAAAAGACCCCACCACTTTTCCTTATCAAAGGCAATATCCCTTAAGGCCTGAAGCTCATAAAGGATTACAGGATATTGTTAAACATTTGAAAGCTCAAGTCTTAGTAAGGAAATGCAGCAGTCCCTGCAACACCCCAATTCTAGAGTACAAAAACCGAATGGTCAGTGGAGACTAGTGCAAGATCTTAGACTCATCAATGAGGAAGTAATTCCTCTATATCCAGTTGTACCCAACCCCTATACCTTGCTCTCTCAAATACCAGAGGAAGCAGAATGGTTCACTGTTCTGGTCCTCAAGGATGCCTTCCTTTGTATTCCCCTGCAATCTGACTCCGAGTTTCTCTTTGCCTTTGAGAATCCCACAGACCACACGTCCCAACTTACGTGGATGGTCTTGCCCCAAGGGTTTAAGGATAGCCCTCACATGTTTGGTCAGGCATTGGCCCAAGATCTAGGCCACTTCTCAAGTCCAGGCACTCTGATCCTTCAGTATGTGGATGATTTACTTTTGGCTACCAGTTCAGAAGCCTCATGCAAGCAGGCTACTCTAGATCTCTTGAACTTTCTAGCTAATCAAGGGTACAAAATGTCTAGGTCGAAGGCCCAGCTTTGCCTACAGCAGATCAAATATCTAGGCCTAATCTTATCCAGAGGGACCAGGGCCCTCAGCAAGGAATGAATAAAGCCTATAATGGCTTATACTCACCCTAAGACGTTAAAACAGTTGCGGGGGTTCCTTGGAATCACTGGCTTTTGCCAACTATGGATCCCTGGATACAGCGAGATAGCCAGGCCCCTCTATACTCTAATCAAGGAAACCCAGAGGGCAAATACTCATCTAGTAGAATGGGAACCAGAGTCAGAAACAGCCTTCAAAACCTTAAAGCAGGCCCTAGTACAAGCTCTAGCTTTAGGCCTTCCAACACGACAAAACTTCCTTTATACATCACAGAGAGAGCAGAGATAGCTCTTGGAGTCCTTACCCAGACTCGTGGGACAACCCCACAACCAGTGGCATACCTAAATAAGGAAATTGATGTAGTAGCAAAAGGCTGGCCTTACTGTTTGTCAGTAGCTTTGGTGGTGGCCATCTTAGTGTCAGAGGCTATCAAGATAATACAAGGAAAGGATCTCACTGTCTGGACTACTCAGGATGTGGAGGGCACACTAGGTGCCAAAGGAAGTTTATGGCTATCAGACAACCGCCTACTTAGATACCAGGCACTTCTTGAGGGACTGGTGCTTCCAATATGTATGTCCGTGGCCCTCAACCCTGCCACTTTTCTCCCAGAGGATGGGGAACCAATCGATCATGACTGCCAACAAATTGTATTCCAGACTTACGCTGCCCAAGATGATCTCTTAGAAGTCCCCTTAGCTAATCCTGACCTTAACCTATATACCGATGGAAGTTCATTTGTGGAAAATGGGGTATGAAGGGAAGGTTATGCCATAGTTAGTGTTGTAACCATACTTGAAAGTAAGCCTCTTCCCCCAGGGACCAGCACCCAGTTAGCAGAACTAGTGGCACTTACCCGAGCCTTAGAACTGGGAAAGGGAAAAAGAATAAATGTGTACACAGATAGCAAGTATGCTTATCTAATCCTACATGCCCATGCTGCAATATGGAAAGAAAGGGAGTTCCTAACCTCTGGGGGAATCCCCATTAAATACCACAAGGAAATTATGGAGTTATTGCACAATGCAAAAACCCAAGGAGGTGGCAGTCTTACACCGCCAAAGCCATCAAAAAGAGGAAGGAGAAGGGAAAACAGCAGCATAAGCAACTGGCAGAGGCAGCAGAAAGGAAAGAGAGAAAGAGACAGGAAGTCAGAGAGAGAGAGAGGAAGAAACAGAGACAAAGAGAAGGAGACAGAGTGACAGAAAGTCAAAGAAGGAAAGAGAGGAAAAGATAAAGAGGGAGTCAGAGACAAAGAGAGAGACAAAGAAGAAGTCAAAGAGAAAGAAAGAGAGATAAATAGTAAAGAAAAAACAGTGTACCCTGTTCCTTTAAAAGCCAGGGTAAAGTTCTGTCTACCCAGCCAAGGTATATTCTTCTTATGTGGAATGTCAACCTATATCTGCCTCCCCACTAACTGGACTGGCATCTGCATCTTAGTCTAAGTCCCAACATTAACACTGCCCCAGGAAATCAGACCCTCTCAGTACCCCTCAAAGCTCAAGTCCGTCAGTGCAAAGCCATACAACCAATACCCCTACTTATAGGGTTAGGAATGGCTACTGCTACAGGAACTGGAATAGCCAGTTTATCTACTTCATTATCCTACTACCACACACTCTCAAAGGATTTCTCAGACAGTTTGCAAGAAATAACAAAATCTATCCTTACTCTAAAATCCCAAATAGACCCTTTGGCAGCAGTGACTCTCCAAAACCACCTAAGCCTAGACCTCCTCACTGCTGAGAAAGGAGGACTCTGCACCTTCTTAGGGAAAGAGTGTTGTTTTTACACTAACCAGTCAGGGATAGTGCGAGATGGCGCCCGGAATTTACAGGAAAAGGCTTCTGAAATCAGACAATGCCTTTCAAACTCTTATACCAACCTCTGGAGTTGGGCAACATGGCTTCTCCCCTTTCTAGTTCCCGTGGCAACCATCCTGCTATTACTCACCTTCAGGCCCTGTATTTTTAACCTCCTTGTCATATTTGTTTCCTCTAGAATTGAGGCCATCAAGCTAGAGATGGTCTTACAAATGGAACCCCAAATGAGCTCAACTAACAACTTCTACCAAGGACACGTGGATTGACCCACTGGCCCTTTCACTGGCCTAAAGAGTTCCCCTCTGGAGGACACTACAACTGCAGGGCCCCTTCTTCACCCCTATCCAGCAGGAAGTAGCTAGAGCGGTCATCAGCCAAATTCCCAACAGCTGTTGGGGTGTCCTGTTTAGAGGGGGAATTGAGAGGTGACAATGTGCTAGCAGCCCTCGCTCACTCTCGGTGTCTCCTTGGCCTCAGCATCCACCCCGGCCACACTCGAGGAGCCCTTCAGCCCGCCACTGAGCTATGAGGGCCACTCTCTGGGGCTGGCTGAGGCCAAAGCCAGCTCTCTGTGCTCATGGGGAGGTGTGGAGGGAGAGGTGCGGGTGGGAACTGGGGCTGCGCATGGCACTCGCAGGCCGGCGCGGGTTCTGGGTGGGCACGGGCTTGGTGGGCCCCGCACTCAGCACAGTGCAGCTGGCCAGTGCCTGCTGGGCTTGATCGGGAGGTGAGCTCCCTCTGGGCTGCTGGAGTGCCCAGGCTGGGTGCCACAGAGTACTGCAGAGAGTGCCAGTGAGAGATGAAGCTGGCTGGGCTTCTGGGACAGGTGAGGACTTGGAGAACGTTTCTGTCTAGCTAAAGGTTTGTAAATGTACCAATCAGCACTCTGTGTCTAGCTAAAGGTTTGTAAACACACCAGTCAGCACTCTGTGTCTAGCTAAAGCTTTGTAAACACACCAATCAGTGCTCTGTGTCTAGCTAATCTAGTGGGGACTTGGAGAACTTTGTGTCTAGCTAAAGGATTGTAAATGCACCACTCAGCACTCTGTCTAGCTAAAGGTTTGTAAATGCACCAATCAGCACTCTGTGTCTAGCTTATCTAGTGGGGATTTGGAGAACTTTTGTGTCCAGCTAAAGGATTGTAAATGGACCAATCAGCTCTCTGTAAAATGGACCAATCAGCAAGATGTGGGGCGGGGGGTTCAGATAAGGGAATAAAAGCAGGCTGCCCAAGCCAGCAGTGGCAACCCGCTTGGGTCCCCTTCCACACTGTGGAAGCTTTGTTCTTTTGCTCTTCGCAATAAATCTTGCTGCTGCTCACTCTTTGGGTCCGCGCTGCCTTTTTGAGCTGTAACACTCACCGCGAAGGTCTGCAGCTTCACTCCTGAGGCCAGTGAGACCAGGAATCCACGAGAAGGAATGAACAACTCCAGACCTGCCACCTTTAAGAGCTATAACACTCACCGTGAAGGTCTGCAGCTTCACTTCTGAAGTCAGTGAGACCACTAACCCACCAGAAGGAAGAAACTCCAGACACATCTGAACATCTGAAGGAAGAAACTCCAACACACCATCTTTAAGAACTGTAACACTCACTGTGAGGGTCCACGGCTTCATTCTAGAAGTCAGTGAGACCAAGAACCCACCAATTCCTGACACAGTTCCTACAATAATGTGCTTTAAACCTGGCAGCCACCCAATGTCTTCATGACTTAGGTCTTACACTTCTTGGAAGTCCAGCATTACACTGTAATCTTTTTCTGGTTTTCCACAGCATCCCTACTAAGACAAAAATGACCTGCATCCTTAACTCTCCCTTTTTTTATAGTCACATGGAGTTACATACACCTCTTAAGTCTTGCTTACTTTAATGTTTTTAGATGAAATACTCCTTATTGTCTTTCCTCAAATATTTAAGAACAAGGCTTCTCCCATTTGTCTTGATGGGCCTTGTTTTTTCAGCTTATCTACTGATGAAAGTAGGCAGAACAAAAATGTGATTCTACAGTCTTAATTCAGAACCATAAAGGGTTAGGGGCTTCTTCACCATGGGATCCATGTGGAAATTTGTCACACATGCACACAAACACATGCACACACACACACATTTATGTAATTATTGTTTATTCCAGTCCAAAGGGAAATTCAAACCATAAACCCTATTCATTTAGTGACTGTTAGGAGCAAAGGGTAAAACTTGCAAGTTGAGCCATTTCTATGTTTTCTGAGAGTAAAATCTCTTAAGAGGATCGATAAGAATGCAGGAGTACCTGTCTCCTCTGTGAGCTAGATTATTTACAAATGTATGTTTTCAGCCCTGAGTTATTCCTGACCTGTGCTCATTACTTGCTCTTTGGTCTTCTATATTTCTATCAGGGAATATGTTGGTATCTAGAACTCTCTCTAGGTCTAAAGTAGAACTCACCACATTCTGGTATATATCATATGCCAGCATAATAACATAACATCTTTGGCTTCCTTTTCTCACTGTATCACTTGCCCACGCATGTGAGTTCTTCCTAGAATCATTTACTAAATTAACTACTTGATTCAAATTCGTGTCTTAGGATCTAATTCTGGGAGCAAAATCCTAGACAGCTCCCTGGCTCACACACTTCCTATGGCTTTCAATTCCCTGCCATGTGAAGTCCAAACTTCTTAGTGTATACAGCCTTTGGCAATTACTCTAATTGTCACTTCTAATGCTTTTTGGTTGGTTGGTTGGTTTGTTGTTTTTTTCTCAACACATTCCCCAGGAGACAATTTGTTACAGCCAGATTAGGCCTTTTTTCTCCCCATGCCCAGGTCACATTCTCCTGTCCCTGCTCTTAGGCCATGCTGTTACTCACACTGGAATTTCCCACAATAGAGTGATTAAAATCATACATTCTAAAATCAGGGTCTTTGCATTTATATCCTGATTGTAGCTGTATTCTTGGTTGAGTTGCTTGGTCTCTCTGCCTCCATTTGCTCATTTCTTTTCCAGGTATAAGAATAGTAACAATCTCATAAAGTGACTGAGAATTTACAAAAAAAATAGTGATTAGAATTGTACCCCATTTCTTGCTAAATATTCAACGAATGTCAACCTTATTCTCCCATCTTTAAAACTTACCATCCTTCAAAGCTAAGCTCAACCCTCTACATCAAGGAGGCTTTTTTGAACCAGAATCTGTATATAAGTTGCCTCTCTTGAAGACTGTGTTTCACCTATGTTTCTTTCCTTGCATTTATTTTCTATCTTGTATTATAAGTAAATGCATTTAATTCTCCAAGTAACAGTAAGCTCCTTAAGAAAACAAGATAAATCCCTTTTTTAATCCAATTCAATGCTTAGTATGTATTTAACAAATATTAAATAGATTTTTATTCTCACCACAAAATAAAAATAAAAAGATATATTTAATGCATGTCAATTTAGAAGATCTTAACAAATTCAATTCACAAGAGCATTTAGGGCCAGCATTTTATATCCTGATTGTAGCTGTATTCTTGGTTGAGTTGCTTAGTCTCTCTGCCTCCATTTGCTCATTTCTTTTCCAGGTATAAGAATAGTAACAATCTCATGAAGTGACTGAGAATTTAAAAAAAAAAATAGTGATTAGAATTGTACCCCATTTCTTGGTAAATATTCAATGAATGTCAGCCTTATTCTCCCATCTTTAAAACTTACCATCCTTCAAAGCTAAGCTCCAATTTAGGGCTAGCATTTTACCCCCAAGAAATAAATTATAAGTTAAAACTGTAAAAGTTAAGTAATAGTTCACCTCATTTGCTCATCTCTACTAGATATCAGGATTAATTCCACTGTAGAGATTCATTTATGTCAAATAATATAATATAATATGACAAATATTGATGTTGTTGTGTAATAATCTTCCTGGTACACAACTCCCGGAGGCAAAATATTATTTTCAACTACCTCACATGTCGATTAATCACATAGAAACTCTAATGAGCCAAAACACTCACAAGGAAACATTATTTTCATTCAAACATATGTTTCTTCCCCAATCTTTCATCAGCTTCCTGACTTAAGAATCTGTTCAGTTCACATAAACAAATAATCACCATGTAAAGTTGATGACTTGGAGGGCAGTTACATGGAACAGCTTCTGCTCTATAATACAGGAAATACTCCCTAATTATTTATCATATGAGCTCAAGTCTCTAAATGCAACTCTGCCAATTTCTGGGGCCAGGTTCCATAATATTTCAAAGCAAAATCTAGAATGATGTTTCTACAAAAGAAATAGAATTGGAGCTCACTTTTTGTTTTGTTTTGTTTAATTTTCCAGTTGAAACATAATTATTGTTTTAGAAACATGGAATTACTATGGGACTGTAATTCAGAAAGTATTTACAATGTATCTTCTGAGTACCACCTATTGGGCTGGTTGCTTTAAGGGATTCTATGATGATGAAGCAGTCTCTGCCCTTAAGGAGCATT
The DNA here is from genome assembly GCF_028858775.2 of Pan troglodytes. Classification (NCBI taxonomy): domain Eukaryota; kingdom Metazoa; phylum Chordata; class Mammalia; order Primates; family Hominidae; genus Pan; species Pan troglodytes. The sequence continues at coordinate 121,163,754 of NC_072406.2, forward strand.
TAGGAAGTTAATAGGAGTGCTTCAGCACATAAAAGAAAAAGCTCATTGTAATAAAAACCACATGAGAAGCCTAAGTGCCATTTGGATTAAATTGGAGGAGAACAAATTCACCCAAGATAATGGGAACTTGAGTCAGGATATACATTATGTAGGAAGCAACACTGTAGACAGGACTGGAAGGAAGAGATAGACTCAACCTGTGGAGGGGGTGAAGGAAGGGTCTCCATGGAAAATAAAGAACAGGTGTGTTATCTTATTTTTGCTGGCTGGCTGGTACACAACTATTATTTTCCTGGCACAGTAGCTCTGACTTTCCTTTGAGGAAGCACCACTCTAAGTCCATGTTCTTTGAATGGGTTTAATGTTATCAGTGGCACATAATCTAGACCTGTCATTCCCTTTTACTACTTACAGTGATTGGTTTAGAAATTGGCCAGGCAGGTGTGTTCAAAGTTCATCCAGGACTTTTTGGTGACTAGAAAGGAGCCATCCACATTGGCTAATGATCTTGAGCATGAGAACATATAAGCCTAAAGCTGCTATTAGCCATCTTCCCTATCCATGAATCCTGGGACTAAAGCCAGCATAGAAGTAAGAATCAGGGGATGGAGGAGACTCAGTCCTAATAATGTCACTGGAGCCTGAGCATCAAGCCTACATGGAACTAGCCAACTCTGGACTTTCTGGTTACTTGGGCCAGTGAAATTCTTCTGCTCAAGGTTATTTGTGTCAGGTTCTTCGTTGCTTCTTAAATAAAAGGTCCAAATTAGTATAGCAAATAAATACATGGTTCTGGAAAAAGACGCGTAGGAGAAGCAATATCTCAGCTAGTAGAAAGGTATCTGCTATACAGACATTATCAATAACTGTCAACGTCTAGCACTTACAGGGATTGGTATTCACGTTCAGTGTCAGATCTCACCACATAAGCTTCTATTAAATGCATCTAAATGCATTTAGAATACATTTCACTAAATGTAAATGAAAGTGAGATCAACACAATAAAAGTTCTTGGTTGGGCGTGGTGGCTCACGCCTGTAATCCCAGCACTTTGGGAGGCTGAGGCAGGCAGATCACGAGGTCAGGAGATCAAGACCATCCTGGCTAACATGGTGAAACCCCATCTCTACTAAAAATACAAAAAAAAAAAAAAAAGTCAGGCGTGATGGCGGGCGCCTGTATTCCCAGCTACTCGGGAGTCTGAGGCAGGGGAATGGCATGAACCTGGGAGGCGGAGCTTACAGTGAGCCAAGATCCCACCACTGCACTCCAGCCTGGGCAACAGAGAGACAGAGTGAGACTCTGTCTCAAAAAAAAAGAAAAAAAGAAAAAAAAAAAGAAAGTTCTTCTACTATGAATATCAGATTTATTTTCCTTATCTCCATTCCCATCCCACTTAGTGGCTGATATGGTTTGGCTTTGTCCCTGCCCAAATCTCACCTTGAATTGTAATAATCCCCCTGTGTCAAGGGTGGGGCCAAGTGGAGATAATTGAATCATGGAAGCAATTTCCCCCATAGTGTTCTCACGGTAGTGAATAAGTCTCAAGAGATCTGATAGTTTTATAAATCAGAGTTTCCCTGTACAAGCTCTCCTGCCTGCCTCCATGTAAGACATGCCTTTGCTCCTCATTTACCTTCTGCTGTGATTGTGAGGCCTCCCCAGCCATGCAGAACTGTGAGTCAATTAAACCTCTTTCCTTTATAAATTACCCAGTATCAGTTATATCTTTATTAGCAGTATGAGAACAGACAAATACAGTGGCCTTCTCCACCTAACACAGGGTCAACTGGCACAGAAGACTTCATCAGTACAAAATTTCCTGTCCAACCTTCCTCTTATTGTGTCAGAATGGTAGTAAGTTGAGAGTTGGTAGTGAGATTTGATGATGATAATGGTGTAATAGCTATCAGTCTTGATGGCTTCCTATCTTCTAGGAGCTGTACTGAGAGTGCTACATGTATAATTTCTTCATACTTTCATAAAAATCCTTATGTGACTTATGCACCATTTTTCTATTATACAGTTTAGGAAACTAAGGCTCATAAATGTTAATTAACTTGTTCACATTCCCCTCAGAGGTCAAATGGAATAAAATCTATCTGATTACAAGTCCCACTCTCAATCCTTATCCTAGCAATAATCTGTAAGTTTGCAGCATACAAGGAGCTTTTAGGTGCTTAATGAAAACTTGTTTTGGAGGTGAATGGAGAGCTTGCTCCTTTGCTTTTATGGATATAGAGTCAAACACACAATTCTGTGCAGACCATAAGGTGGCTAGATAGATGCCCAGCAAAGTCCAGATTCTTAGGGGGAAAAAAAAAATTGCAGCATTTGCTTTTTAGAGTTAGAATTGACAAATAAATTATTTCTCTGAAATATGCTATTCCTATTTATCACAGTTACACATAACACGTGAAAAAGATGAGGTCTGGAGAGGTGAGCTACTCTGAAAGCTGGACTGTCGGAATGAGATCCTGGCCACCCTGGCTTGGCCTCTGTGTAGATCCTGCTTCTTAGGGGAAGTTAAATTGCAACCATAATTAAAGGACTGGAACTGGAGTTAAATTAAAAAATGTGGTAGTCCAGTGGTCAGACCACCAGCTGTCATTGAATTTTCCAGGGCAACTGTGTACTGGAGAGACAGGATGTTCTGCTTCAGTTAAGGAAATACATAAATATTTATTAAAAACTACCTACAACCTGATGTTTGTATGCTTTATCTTTCCTAATCAAATGATAGCACATGGAGCCTTTTTGTGGTAGATACTATTATTCCTATTTTACCAAATAAATAAAATAACGTTCAGATTAGTTATGTAACAGCCCCCAAATTACCAAATCGGAAATTTTCTAACCCAGAATTAGATCTCTGTTGTCCACTGTATTTACAACTTTAGAGTACATCATACCACACACTCACTCCCACTACCGTCAGTGGTGGTTGTGGGTCAAAGCACAAAACACACACACACACGCACAAACTATTCCATCAAAATGTACACTATTTTTAAATGAATTATAGATACTCTATTTGTTGGTATAGTTGTTGTTGTTAGTGACTGTTTTCATGTGAAAAACTTAGCTGAGATAGCTTCTTCTTCAAAGAAAAAATAGAAATCAATCTTGATGCCTGCTTATCTAGTTTTTGAATACTATGACTTGGAAAGAAGAGACTTTGATAAAAGTACAATCTGACAATTTTTTATTGTTATACAAGGAGCTTATATCAACTTCCTAAGTTACCGACAAAAGTTACAAAGCAACCATTGTGTTTCAGTAAATGTAAACATGCAAACTGCATAAACAAGAGGACCCAAAAGACCATGAGATTCCAATTTGGGGTTCTCTTTTTTTTTTCAAGCAGTTTGATAGATGCTTGCATTTACTAAAGCATGCCAACAGTTGCTTTGTGTATCTCGTTACCAACTGTGTGACTTTGGGAAAGTCAGTATTCTTGGTGTCCTCATCTTTGAGTCTGCAAATTAGGGAGGTTTACCTTCTAGCTAAGGACAAAATGCTATTTCAGAAAAAATGGAGGAAAAATACATCAAGTCAGTCCCCTGGAAGTGAATAGTGAATAGGACTAAACTCCAAATATCTACTCTGTTCTTAGAGGCTACAAAAGTGGGACACTATGGTAGGTGTTGAACACTTAAATGCTTACAAAGGCTGGACAGGTGATGTAAACGAGTGATGTGAGAACACAGGCAGTAGAAGAGCACACCATGTCTGGGATCATCTAGAAGGTGGATTTGCAAAGCAGCTAATAGCACCAGAGTTAGGAGTCAAAGTATCTGCGATTTAGTCCTGGCTCTGCTTACTAATTGTGTTTGGATAAGTTAGCTAAACTTTTCACGTCTCAGTTTCTTCATCTATAAAATGGAAGCAGTAAGACTCACCTTAGAGAATTGCTGTAAAAATTAAACAATATTGTCAATATATGCTCTTAGCACAGTGCTTGACAGACAATGCTTAGTAGTTTGATTTTTTAACCCCTTTAGAAAGAACAGGGATGCCTTTATATTTTCAGTAAAGTCTTGATTTGTTTGACTTCAACTGCCTGGGCCTCCTAAGTCATTGTAAATGATGTCACCATAGACCCATTGGATTTATGCTTACTGAGTGATTTCTGTGTCTGTCACTGTGTTTGCTGCAGTTCATTCAGTCATGAGCAGGACAGGCAAGAAGGATGTGGTCTGAGACCTGGCCCTAGGCCTTCCTAGAAACTAATGTGGCTTAATTCTGAGGATCCAAAGGTATTCAGAAAATCCAGAACAAGTTCATGGCAAACTGTTAAATATTATTAACCTTGGAAAATGTGTGGCAAAAAGGAAAGCCAGCTTCTAGCTTCTTGTAAAGAAGAATTTAGTCATCCAGGTGTATAGATACTATGGAAAATTCTCACAAGCACAGAGTATGAGGACTAACTAACAACCTTTATCTATTTCACAGTCTGGGCATTATACGACATCTATGGCTATACTGCACTTGTGAGTCTTTTCCAATCATTTCAGAGTATCTTGGGCCAAAACCAGAATCCCTTCTCTGAAGGTCTTAAAATCTCTATATCTCACAGGCAAATATTGATTTATCTACAGCCACAAAATATAAGTGACAAAAAGGATAATAAAGATGAGCAAAACTACTCTAAAACAGTTGGAGTCCTAGAAGAAGCAAACTGAATGTGTTTAAGCTGGTCTGGGCATTTGGCAACATTCTGTCTTAAGAGCTCTAATGGTGTCAAAAAGTGTGGTCTAAAGGATGGGGTCCTCATGTATTTCACTTGCCTGTAGAATTTGCTCACTGTATCTTCATATTCATTTCTAAATACTTAATTCATGTTAACAGTCAATCTCTGCTTTTAAAGAGTTTGCCAATAGATACTCCAGTGGGCAATAGACACCAATAGTATAATAAGAGCTCTTCTGAAAAAAAAAAAAAAAGTGTGCTTGGGGTATATAGTTTGTGCATCTAACCTCGTTTAGGGTGTGTTATTCAAAGAACCCTTTTTAAAAGAGGAGACAGAAGAAAAAGTCAATTAAACAAGCATCTCTTAGGGATTAAGAGAGAAAAGAAATGAATAATGGAAAAGAGTCTCTCATCTAGAAAGCTTCCTTCAGGTCCTGCCTTCTCTATCTCTACCTGTGGAGATTTGGATGCAACCTACATTCTGAAAGTACCTTCTTCCAGTAAACAGATGTTATTTTCTAGTTGGCCTCACTAGGGCAGGAAAAGGAGTGGGAGAAACAGGATGTTTTCTTAGCCCTGAAATAAGCTAAATGCATAGGAATCACTTCCATCACCTAAGCATTCTCCCTTCATTCCAGGCAACTAACATTTTATTTCATTTCTTATCCATAAATTGTACTCTCCACTTTAACATCCTAGAGTAAACACAGAATTATTCTTGAAAAATATAAGAATTGTAAAAATATGAAATAAGTATAAAAGCGAGAGGAAACTGCAAAGATTTTGCTTAGCAAAATTTAAAACCCCCATTTGAACACAAAGAGAAGTATTTCCAGGAAGTACATCAAACAACCCAAAGGTTTTTCTGTAGAAATTATCTATCAGAAGCAGATAAGCAATACTTACGACCAAACTAAATAAACATCAAACATGAGAGAAACAATTCACAGAGAAAATGTATTAGAAAATTAAGTATATAGAAAAGTACCCTTCACTGTGGTGCCCCTGATGCTATAAAGAAGAAAAGTCTCCAACTTTCAAAAATGCTAGTTAAAACAGCCATGAGGTCCTTTTTTCACTTATCATGGTAGCCAAAATATTTTTAAATAAAAATAACCAGTAATTGGAAAAATTCATAAATTTCTATTTAGAGTGTGCTATGCTATAGGGAAGCCATTAGAAAATGTATACTCAAGCCTGAAAAATGTCCGAAGACAGACTTTGTAATGATAATTATGACAGTCTACCCTGTGAAAAATAGTTCAAAGTACAGAGTAAGCTTTATGCAGAGATATATTCTTTTTTTACAAAATATTTAAATTAGGTATTTTCATTTCATTCATTGAGCACATAGTGATGTCATAATATTTAAATAGTAAACATAAGAAGAAAATACAAAATGGCATACCAATATTTTTTCTATGGGCCCTGTCTTCAAGGGATCTGCAATTTAATTAAAAAGAATACAGTACACATTGGAAAAAAAAATTAGAATAATTTTAAGAGAAAAATTTGGATGTGGCAGAAAGGCAAAATAAAATAACAGATTAATCCATCAATCATCTTCTTTTCTATCTATTTTGTAATAACTAAAGTAACAAAAACTATTGCAGAAAATTTGAGCAATACAAGAGAAAGTAAAATGAAGAACATAAAATTGTCTCTATTTCCTCAGGTAACAAGAATTAATATTTTTTTAATTTCTTATTTTCTCCTTTACATATGCATGGAGTAAGAAGCAGCGTGCTTGCAAATGTACATATGATTACATGATAATCATTTAGACACTAGACTAGTGTCATTTAAGGCCCTATCTATTGCTTTTCGAGAAAAAGTTGCAAGATAAATATACATTTGCAGGGGCAGAGTCTTTGTAGACATCATCTTTTCTAGTCATTCTTTTTGAATTCACAAATAAAAAATCAAATGGGTTTTAGTTTAGGCTAAGTTCCCAAATCTGAGTCTTTAGTGGCTCTAGCACAAGAGGTCAGACCTCTTGACTCCCAGTGAGGGTGACATACAGGAGCGATTTAGTATACGGCACTGGAGTCAGGCTGCTTGGTTTCAAATCCTAAGTTCTGTGATCTCCAACACGTTATTTAAATGCTTATTAGCCTCAGTGTACTCATAAGTATTTATGTATAAAATGGGCATGACAGCAATAAAACTGTCTTCATAAGATCATCTTGGGGATTCAATGACATGACTTGTAAAAGCACTTAGTCAAGTGTCCACCTCCTAGTAAAACATATATTAACAGTTATTATTACTTTTAGTTAGTCCTGTGCTTTTCTCCTACATGATGTTTCACATGTTTCACAGTACTTGAAGCCATCATTCATTTTGCTTTTTTTTTTTCTCTCTCTCACTCTGTCACTCAGGATGGAGTGCAGTGTCATGATCTTGGCTCACTGCAACCTCTGTCTCCCGGGCTCAAGCAATTCTCCTGCCCCAGCCTCCTGAGTAGCTGGGATTACAGGTGCATGCCACCACACCTGGCTAATTTTTCTGTTTTTAGTAGAGATGGGGTTTCACCTTGTTGGCCAGGCTGGTCTCAAACTCTTGATCTCAGGTGATCCATAGCAGTCATTCTGTGGGCTGCTCTGATGTCCCCTCTCCTAAACATCAAGAAAAGCTGATGGGTTTGGTCTGGGTGTGGCTGGGGAAGCTGGAGGAGGGTTGTTTGGAGCTAAAAGACTACATTCCTATCCTAGCTCTCCATTTATAAACTCTAGGACTTGGGCAATCATGAAGTTCTCTGAGCCTCACAAGACTCACAAAAAGACAATTCCAAGACCTACTTCAAAGGATTGTTGAGAGGACTAAACTCAGAAAAGTGGCTAGCGCATTGCCTGCCATGTGGTAAATTCTCAGGAAACAGTAGCAGAAATCAAAGAATGGAAAGAGTGCCCCATAAGTCAAGTCCTGCAAGCTTTTGGCAACAGGCATACTCATTTGAATGTTCATCACTCTTTTTCTGTTGAGGGCGGGTATTCAAAACCCCTTTTAAAGGATTTTGTAATTTATTAGCATGCTAGTGATGCTTAGCAATTGATTAATTTGCCCCTGTAATTAGTTGGGGTGATTAGAGAAAGCTTTTATATCACTGCAAAGTTTGATTCGCAACAAGCCATTAAACCCAAAGGGAGGGAGTTGAGAAGAAATGAGTACCCTCCACTAACAAATACACACCCTCTTGTGCAGATGAAGTGTCCATTTTCTTAGCAAGGTATTTGAAATTTAGGCATTATTGGCTGGCGCTTTTTGCCAGCAAGATTTTAAGCTTCAAACAAGAAAAACTAAAATTATACCAACATTTCCCAAAATATATTTTATTTATGGGAGGACTATTCACCCCATGAAACACACTAGAGAGAATAAAAGTGGCTCTTAAGTTCAAATAACTTTGGAAGTCTTACATAAACTAATCTCTCTTTCAGGATTCACAAGACACACAATGGCCCCCCTACGTACTCAAACTGTTTAACTTTGGGAGAATCTGGATAATGCCAATTATTTAATTGTATGAAGCTTTTATTTCTGTCAATCATCATCTCTTAATGTTCTAAAAAAGTAACATACACCAAAAACTTCTTGGGAATTCTTATCTATATTAAGATGTATATTAAAAGTTTCAAATAAAACAGTATACCTATCCTGAGTTCTGATAAATTATTTAATTTAAGAAGGGTTAGATACTGGAAAAATCATATTCTAAGTAAAAGAGGAAATTATTTTTCTCACTTAACCCATTGCTACTCCTAACTGGCTTCCTCACTGTGCCTGAACCAAGAATTATATGACATCACCAATATAGTGGATGTTAAATGGAGACCCAAAGAATAATTAGCATCTGTCTCCAAACTTGTATACTTATATCTTTTCTTGCTGTATAAAGTACAAATTTCAATTCTAAAATGCTTTTATTCTATTTATTTTTATCTTAAGATATTACAGAGTTCCTGATTTAAAATAGTTTGACTTATGATTTTTGACTTCATAATAGGTTTAAAATCATAGAACCCTATTTTAAGTCAAGGAGCACACGACGTTAAATTTTTCAACTTTATGATGGATTAATCGAGGTATTAAGCACACTTTCAATTTACAACATTTTCTGTTTACTCTGGGTTTACTGGGATGTACCGCATCCTAAGGTGCCTCTGTGTTTGTGTGCAGGCTGGGTAGTAGGGAAGAACAGGAGACCTTAAAAATCTAAATATTTTTGAAAATCAGTGAAAATTTGAAGTTTCAGTCACTCTGTAGAAAAACAGAATTGACATTCCAAAATAGATTCCTTCCAATAAGCTCCATTAAACATAGTTATATGTAGCTTAATGATGAGAATACATGCTGAGAAATGCATCATTAGGCAATTTCATCATTGTGTGAACATCATAGAGTACCGATAGTGACAGGAGGCAGAGAAATTCTAGACAGGCAGGGGCAGGCTCCTGTCAAAACCACACTCTGAACCCAAAAGCCTGAAACCTGGCCCCAAAATGAGAACTTCTATCCCTGTTTGCCCACTCTCTCCCAACTGGTTCTTTCTGAACAAATGATATATTTTTACCAATCAAATGTTGTCTTTTCTAAAACTACCTACAGCCCTCCCTGCCTCCATCCTGTGCCTATAAAGACCCCAGACTTAGCTGGCAGAGAAAAGCAGCAGCTGAACCTTGGGAAGACCTTGGCTGGATGTCAGGGAGAGGTGACTTTGAGACGGTGGCTGGACGAAGCAACTTGACTTCAGAAGAGAGGGGCGGGGAGGCAGCTTGACTTCTTGGGAGAGGCACCTTCCCTTTCTGTCCACTTTCTAGCTCCCCTTTCCACTGAGAGCTGCTACAGTCTCGCTCTGTCACCCAGGCTGGAGTACAGTGGTGTGACCTCGGCCTACTGCAACCTCTACCTACCAGGTTCAAGTGATTCTCCTGCCTCAGCCTCCTGAGTAGCTGATACTACAGGCATGTGCCACCATGCCTGGCTAATTTTTGTATTTTTAGTAGAGATGGAGTTTCACCATATTGGTCAGGTTGGTCTCCAACTCCTGACCTCATGATCCACCCACCTCGGCCTCCCAAAGTGCTGGGATTACAAGTGTGAGCCACCGCAGCCAGCCAAAAGCTGATTTTATCATGCAATAAAGTTTTCTACATTCATCATCCTTCGGTTTGGCCATGTGACCTCATTCCTCTTGGGCACCAGACAAGCATTTGGGATGCACCACGTGCAGGTGCCCAAAAGGCTGTCACACTGGCCCTTTGCCCTCGCTGGTAGAGGGCAGCCACCCCACATGATGAGGCAAAAGGTCCACTGAGCTGATAACACACTGCTGTCTGTGGATGGTGGAGCTAAGAGAGCATTGTAACACACCCTCTGGGGCCTTGGGGTGGCAGGCACCCCCACCTGGATGCTGCCACGGGGCCTCACAGAGTTGTGCTGGTGCTGAAGCAGTCAGCTGGTTTTTGCACTCCTATGCTCTCACACTCCCTCCTGCAAGGGGTGGAGACTGGAGGACCTGAGTGAACAGAGGTTGCTCCTGCTGGACCACTGGCCAGTTCCTGTGGTCACTCACTCTGGCTCCCTCACTCATTAGCTTGTACATTCCCTCCTGCAAGGGGTTGAGCAGGGAGGGCTGAGTAAACAAGGCACCCCTGTCGTGAGTCCATTGGAGGGGTCAAGAAAATATCCTGCATCAGTACTTACACAAACCTAGATGGTATGGCCTACTACACACCTTGGCTATGTGGTAAAGCCTATTGCTCCTAGGCTAAAAACCTGTACAGCACTTTACTGTAGTAAATACTGTAGGCAACTGTAACACAGTGGTATTTCTGTATCCAAACATTGAAAAGTTACAGGAAAAAAATACAGTATTATAAAGCTACAGGACCACTATCATGATGTGGTCCATTGTTGACAGAAATGTCATTATTCAACAGGACTGTAAATGGTTTTTCCTCAACTTAAAGATAAACAGTAGAAATACAGTTAATTTACTTTATCTTGAGATTAAAAACTCAAGATACATTGTTACAAAGCTCAGGATTCTGTTGGCTTGGGGCTAATCTTCAGTTCATTTGATGGAGTTAAGGTTGCTTTTAGTGATCAAATGTCAGCTTGAACTTGGTGGGATACAGAGGGTACAAACTCTGTGATGTTCAAGAGCACAGTACGTGATCCACACTCTGAGCTGGTGGCACACAAGCTCAAGCACGAAGTTCAACCCATCAACTACTTAGTGCTTGTCAAGTTGTTTGTGTTTTCTGGGTTTAAATGGTTTCCTCTCGTCATCAATGGTAGAGCATTTATTTTTTTTCTGTTACGCCTCATTTTTTTTAAAGTTTGTTTCTTGAAGAGAGAAAAGCATTAATTATTCTCGTTTGTAAGTAGAGAGCTTTAAAACACACTGATAGCTGTCTCTCACATAACTGTTAAAATAAATTTGGCATGAGACTGACCTCATGCTTTCATTTCCTAATAACACATTGCATCCTAAGTTGAGTCTATGTTATTGTAACAAGTGGCTGTGTCTTAATCACAGCAGCTGAGCCTCAGCCAGTCACAGCCTGCTAACTCATCAGACCATGTCCACATAAGGCAAATGACTCACTACACCATGCCCAAATAAGGCCAAGGCTCAGCTGTAATCAGTCAAGCTGTTTCTGTAACTACTTTTTTTTTCTGTCTATAAATACTGCCTACCCATGATGCGGGGTACAGCTTTCTGAACCTCTCCTGGTTCTCAGTGCTGCCTGATTCATGAGATATTCTTTGCTCAGATAAATTCTGCTAAATTTTCTAAAGTTTGTCTTTTAACACTATCAAAATAATTTTATCCTAGATAAAGCACTTCCTTCCCTTAAATAAGATAAGCAACTGTTAACCTTATGGGTGAAAGCATCCCAACATAACAAAGCCACTTATTTAATTGTCCGTAGGTAATTTACTGTTGAGGCAAGATGTGCTGAACACTGAGTTTCTACATTTAAAAAAATGTTTATACCCATATTGTGTGAGTGTGTGTGTATGTGTGTGTGTGTGTGTGTGTGTACGAAAAGGGAGAGAGATAAGGAACTGCCTGAGACAGGGTCTCACTCTGTTGCTCAGGCTGGAGTGCAGTGGTGTGAACACAGCTCACTGCAGCCTTGATCTTCTAGGCTCAATTAATCCTACTACCTCAGTCTCCTTCCTGAGTAGCTGGGACTACAGGTACTCACCACCATGTCTGGCTTTTTTTTTTTTTTTCTTTTTTAGAGACAGTGGTCCCCTATGTTTCCCAGACAGGTCTTGAACTCTTGTCCTCAAGCAATCATCCAGCCGATACCACCTGATTTTTAATACCTTCTCCAGCTATCCCTTTTAATAACATGTTTGTAGGTCTAGGTAAGTTCCAAACCCTTTAGCCTGAATCTTCAGGAGACTTGGAAATAACACTTAGGCAATGAAGAGTCCTTGTCATAGAGTCCATGGCAGGACTTAAGCAACCTAGGAATTGCCTAAAGTCATATGGAAAAGATTTATCAAATGCAAGTAAGCCCTCCTCTCTCTCTCTCTCTCTCTCTCTCTCTCTCTCTCTCTCTCTCACACACACACACACACACACCTACACATATGCACAAATATGTTGCTCTGGGGAGAAGATCCACAACTTCCTCAGGAATCCTAAAAAGTTTCCATAAGCAAAAGAGAGTAACAGCCACTGTTCTAGGTCTGGAGACTAATTTACCATGTGACCTTACACAAATCACTTGGCCATACCATACCACACTTTCCCCTCCTGTCAAATCATAATGATGTAATTATTTTCTGGCAAACCTTCGAAGTGTGAATACTGAATGATATAAAGGGCTACATATACATTAACTATGATTATTTCTTTACCCTTCCCCTTTCCCTTCTGAGGTATCTTGTGAAATTTAGTCATGAAGTTTCTTTTGGGCAAGTTCCAAAATCTGACTTATGCAATGCTCTATTTAGATTTATTTTATGAAGATATTTTAGTATTCTGTATTTGCCATTGTTTGCAAATTATTTTTCCAATTTGTACCAATAGACAAAAAATTAAATTAAGAATAAATGAAAACAGAAAATGCATTTCTGCCCCCATCATCTTATACATGGAAGATAAACTGAACAAGTAAACATCAGAATGACACACCATCATTCCAGGAGGACTTAAAAACCTGAGCAGGGCTATTTTAATAACAGAGCAGGGTTTTTTGTTTTTGTTTTTGTTTTTGTTTTAAGATAGAGTCTCGCTCTGTCACCCAGGCTGGAGTGCAGTGGCGTGATCTCGGCTCACTGCAAGCTCTGCCTCCCAGGTTCATGCCATTCTCCTGCCTCAGCCTCCCAAGTAGCTGGGACTACAGGTGGCCGCCACCATGCCCGGTTAAGTTTTTCTATTTTTTAGTAGAGACGGGGTTTCACCATGTTAGCCAGGATGGTCTCAATCTCCTGACCTCGTGATCTGCCTGCCTCGGCCTCCCAAAGTGCTAGGATTGCAGGCGTGAGCCACCACGCCTGGCCCAGAGCAGCTTTTCTAAAGAAACAGGCAATGCTATGTAGCAGCTCTAGAACTAAGCTTAAATAACAGAATATTTCTGCCAGAGAAAGAATTTCAGCTAACGTGCTTTAGACCCAAAAGACGGCTCCAGCAGCTGCCAGAGACACTGCCATGATTGCTCTCATGGCTTTGCTGCTCTGTCCACGAGAAGCAGCACATACACATGCAACACACACATGCGCACACTCACAAATACATATATAAATGCGTCAAAGGGATAGGTAGCTTTCAGACTCTCAGAAACAACACTTAAGGAACATCTCATCGTGTGATTTCTTATAATTATGATGTGGTCTGAATTTCCTGTAGGAGATCCATAATTGGCCAACATTTAGGAGCGAAGTTTTATTGTGTTACTGTTCTGGGGGCAAGTGGGTGCTTCTAATACTTGACTGGGAAATACAGAGTTTCTGAAATCCAAATCATAGGGAGAGCTATTTTAAGGTCTGGTGAAGGGAATAAAGAGACAGCCACTTGATTTCTTCAAAACATAAAGCAATTTTTCCCCACAGTCCCAGAAAAAGCACCTGGCTCTCTTTCCTCACTATGTACCAAGAAATTGTTGGTTTTCTCCCTGTAGAATTCTGTATAGTTAGTGGAAAACTATTTCTCTAAAAATTATGTGGAGGGACTGTTACATATAGATAAAATGCATGCTTCAAATTAAAAGAATTAAAATGAATTCTAGAAAGATTACTTTGAGGTTTTCATAATTAGAATGAGCATTGTGTATTATCTCTACATCATTTTTCAAACCCTGCTATAAAGTTCACGATGTGTAATTACTTAGGCAATGCTAGAAAGCCTCTAAAAGCAGAGCTCAATACTTCAAATGTGAAAATCTGTAATCATCATTCACCTATGCATTAACCCCCAAATTCATTAAATTTCTAATATCTTGAAGGCAATCCAAATAGAATGCAATAGGAGATAGGAGATATCTGCCACAGGCAGCTTGAAATCTAGTAGAAGATACAACTAAAACAGAAATAACCTTAGAGCACTTCTTAGTTTTAACTAAACTTCCCTGTGTATAAATCCCACTCGTTTTTTTGGTTTAAGCCCCTAGCAATATATATATATATATATCCAATTTATATACCATAGACAAATCCATAAAGCGTTTGAAGACAACTATTACCCCTTGCCAGTTAAAAACCCCTAATCGATTTATTCAGTACTTTTTTTGAGCACCTACTATGTGTCATGTTACGGAGACATAGCAGGTTAAATACTAACACAGCCTCTGCCTTCAAGAAGTAGATATCTATCCTTGCATCTACAAATTTTTGTAGATAAAAATTTTGTAGATTAGACCCAAATATCTTTTTTTATGTGCCACTTTAAATACTAACAATGAATGCTGAGCAGAGATTTATTCATGTACAGAACTAAGCGACACAGTCCCTGCCATCAAAAAGCATATGGGCTGGTTTAGAGCCAAGTGTAGCTACTCCACTCATGTCATTTATCATGAATTTTCTAAACTAGGCATGTAGATTTTCCTTTTCCAACGGTATCAAGGGTAACTAAATATGTGGGAAAGATAACACGATGAGGTTTTGCGTTTATCAGAAACAATGTAAAATGAATATTGAGCTCTGAGTATAGTGGCTATGTGCAGTCTTTGAAGACTTCTAAATCCAAAAAGCTCATTGATCTAACCCAAGGTAATTGATGTTTTATTGCTTTTTTCTAGGATCTTTTTTAAGACCCTGGGCTGCAGTTTATTCTGTATGGGGCCGTTCAACATTTTGAGGCCTTAATGAAACACTAAAACTTGAAATTTGCCAGGGAAATCCTCTCAGCAAGTTCTCCAACTCAATCTTCTCCCTTTCCTCTACCTGTTCACTGTATTTCAGCTTATTCTGTCTTCAATCTCTAACTCCTGCCTTTTGGAAAGTCAAAGAACACAACAAAATTGTTGCCTGTCTTTTTTCCATCAAAGCACCACACACTACATAAGCTGCCTCCAATATTTCCGGAGGGGTGGGAAGTATTTTGATAGTGGTTGTCATCTTTCCTTTCTCTTCTGCTTTCTTGACCTGAGTCTCTGACTTGCACCATTAAGTGTCCCAAGGGTCTGTCTATCCATATATTGATTAAGCATTACAAGCTCTGCCATATTTCTTTAATGGATTACTTTGAGATGATCCTTAGTTCATGATAATATATTAATATGGCTAATACTGAATAACTCAAGTTTCAGCTTCTTAAATTATCACTTAATGAATGTTAAGTACATTCTTACTCCATCACTGAGTCTCCTCCCACCCACCCATTGGTAACTCTCAGCCCTGTGGTGGAGTTCGGAGATAAAGGACAGATCAAGGATCATCCAGTAGACAAAGCACAGGTATCCATCCTGTCATACCCTCAGCAATTCCTTCCTGGTACACCCAGTCTAAGATAGTAGTCATAACACTCTGAAATATCTCCTTACTTTGTTTGTACTTCAGAGAGTATTTCATACACTGGATTTACTTTATTTATCTATATTTTAACTTTTTATAGTCTACATGTCATCCACCTTAATGCCACTTCTAATTTGAGGTAAGCCATTCAAGGACAGAGGCCCTGCTCACTTTATTTATCATGCTACCTCCAACTGGCACATGATTAGCTGATAGAAATGTTAAGTAAATGATTGAACCAGAAGACATGTCTTTCATAGTGACTCATCTAGGAAAAAAAAACTATCAATCATTCTAGTCCAAGTATTTGTTCTCAGAATTCACTTGTACTTTATACAGACTTATCACATCCTGATGTCTCTCTGACAATAACTATTGAGAATACATGCCTATTTCATCAATTAAATAAGATATTTGGTGGCTAAATCACCAAACTTATTCTATTCGCTCTTTGAAAGTCCAGTTTTTGAACACCTGAGTTTCTGTAGGATTCCTAATATTTCTTTAGGTTAGATATAGGTACTTGTTTCTCTTAATGTCTATTGTGCCCTAGAAGAGAAATATAAACTTTGAACATTTCCATGTCAAAGTGTCTCAAGTTTCTTGTAGAAAGTTACTTTATAAAATAAAGTAACAGGCAATAAAAACAAAAAGATATTTTGTAAAGTTATTAAAACTCATTCAAAGTGGAATCATTAATTCACTTATTATTTAATTTACCCATTTAACTAACATATTGAAAATGAAATAAATACCAGGCACTGAGCTAATACACAAGAAGAGTTAGAAACCAATATATAATTCCTGTCTTCAGTGAGTTCACAGTATTGCACCAACAGCACATATGATCACGAAACAGTAGAATCTAAAATGTAAAGTTAAAGCACAATAGAAAGGTAGTTAGCATATCTAGAAGCGAAGTGAGTAAAGGAAGGGCGGGTGAGTGACTAGAGGAAGTACTTTCCATGAAAGGTAATATTTGAGTCTAGATTTAGGAACAAGGTAAAGTGAGAGAAAGGCATCCAAAGTAGAGGAAACAGTGTGTGCAAAGGCCCAGAGTGAAGCCAGATGCTTTAAGGAGAATACAAGAGGCTCAACAAGCTAAAGCAAAATATTTGTGCAGGTACAGGTAAACTATGAGGCCTCAAAGCAGACAAGAGCCAAATTGTGGAGAATAGTGCATATAGCATGGTAAGAAGTTGAACTTTATCCTGAAATTCAATTAGACAGTGAAGGAGTTTAAAATAAGAGGATACATGATTAAAAATCACACTCATTTAGCAATAATCAATCACACAGGAGATAGAATGAAGAAAGAATTGAAAAAAAGTTAAGGCCTGGAGGCCTTAGCCAAGCTAGGAGGTTACTTTCGTAATCCAGGCAAAGAGCAAAGAGGGTAGAGACTCCCCTCATGAACTAGGGAGTCAACAGATTGTGGGAAAAAAACTGAAAGTACATTGGTGATCAGTTAAAAATGGAGGTTGGGAGAGAAGGAAACATAGGAATAGAGGCCTCTGGATTGGATGGCCATAAACCCCAAGACGCCTTTATTATCTGAGGGAGAAAAGTGGTGCTCAAGTAGAACAAACTGAGTGGTATTAAACTGCAGGAAAATTAACTGCAGGTCAGTAATAGTCATCAAAAATACCAAAAAAGAGGTGTCTTTTAGAAATGTAATTTAAGCCAAAGAAGCAACATATTTGAATTTGTACAATTCAAAGAAGGAATGAGAAAGAGAGAGGCAGATGTATTTTAAGTGAGAAGGAGGTGGATCCTAGAAAAGCACATTTGTAAATGAATAAAAACAGTGATAGGAGAGGTGAGGAGAAATTACCAACATATGAAGACATTTAACTTTCCATGAATTTTTCCTGAAGCTGTCAGATCAGGGAAGCTATTCCAAGCAGTCCTTTGGTAAATCTCAATTTAAGAAAAACTTAAGAAAATAAAAACTAGTCTTGGACATAGTCTCATTCTCCTGCAGCAGTGTATGCATTTGATCTGCTCTGATTAAAAACTACTATTCTCTGAACCACTGGATTTCAGATTTTCCAGTAAATATAATGAGTTTAAGGTGACATTCTTCATAGCCCTCAGGTCCACCTTTGAAAACTGCTATAACAAAATATCTTAAACTGGATAGCTTATAAAAAATAGAAATGTATTTATTATAGTTATGGAGGCTGGAAAGTCCAAGATTAAAGCACTGACAGATTCCATGTCTGGCAAGGGCCTGCTTTCTGCTTTGTAGATGATACCTTCTAGTTGTGTCTTTACATGGTAGAAGGGAAAATACTCTTTCCAGCCTCTTTTATAAGACCACTTATGAGGGCTCTGCCCTCATGACCTAATTGCCTGCCAAAGGCCCTGTCATACCATCACCTTGGAGATTAGGATTTCAACATATGAATTTGGAGGGGACACAAACATTCAGACTACAGCAATAATCCCGAGTTCTACCATAGATATCTTGCACTGACAGGCCCAACAGTAAGCTTTTGACTACCTCCAGAATGAGGTGTCAAGTTGCTCATAGTCTCTCTTTATGAACCACAGCACTACCAACTATGGACATGACTGTCAGACACAGGATGTGCCTCCAAGTCTGATGTATATTTATGGCCAACATTGTAGCTCAATAATGAAATTCAGCTACTTTAGCACATGGCACCATTGAGAACTCCCTCCTGCCATGAATCTTTACCTGGTTGACTTGTTGAGAGCAAATCCACATAGAATGCCAGAACACAAAGTTTTTTCAGGAGAACAAATTTGTTCTCATAGGAAGCCAGCTGTTCATATGGTCAAGGACAATGATGATGGAAGCAAGTTGCCATTATTTGAAATGGTGGAGAGAAAAGAAAATGGTAGATAGATCACTGGACTGTCAACTACAAATAAAAGCCATCAATCATCTTGCAATTTCCCCACAGAGCCTAGCAGAGTGAAATAGCACCTAGGTTGGAATGCAACCACCAAAATCGACTGAGATCAAACTGCAACCTTAAAGTATATTTCCAAAATAGACAAATCAGAGCATCGGCATTCACCCACATTGGCCTCACTGGTTGATTGGCATAGGAGAAGCAATATTATTCAAGAACTTAGCAATGACCACAAAATATGAAGGACACAAAGACATAGCTCATGGCACAACAAAACTTAATGAATTGGTAATACCCTATCTTATTCCAGAAAGTACTGTCATGAAGTGGTATTTGTGAGAAATGAACTTTGAGTTTGTTTCTTTGTTTCCTTACAGTCAGTGTAAAGAGGAAAACTAGTGAATTACATAATATACAGTAGTACATGTACTATAGCTGTAATACTCATTGTATGCAGATGCAACACTTGGTGTGGACAGATGAGAAATAGAGAAGAGCTTAAATGTATTCTGATACCTATATGCCAATTTCAAGGCATAGCTGAAGAATAGTGTAATTTAAAAGGCGTACGATAGTTGAATTGGGCCAACTAGAAATCCAAGTGTCAAAGTTAATTGCAAAAGGCAGTCACTCAATAATAACATGGAAAGAGAAGTTGAAGATCTACCAGACTTTGTAGCTACATTTGTGCATATATATGTTTATCAACCTCAATAACATCATCCTCAAACAACAGAGGACAGTGACAAATGCATAAAATGTGTATGTCACAGCCAGTATCCAATAATTAATTCATGTCTAGAGCAGAGAATAAAAATGACCAAATACATTAATCACACTTCTATTGCTTGAAGTCAGTCATTTATTATCAGTGGCATCACCAGCTTTATTCAAAGCCATTAGTGTCCATTAGTAAATTAAAATGTGTTTGTATTTTGAGACTTCTGTTTTTATTTCACATATTTTGTTCCATTTCTCATGAGGAATCCTATGTTATGGTTCTATATTTAACCCCAAACATTTTGTTAAAAGTAAATTTTCTTTCAGAACAGAATCTAAACAGATTTCCAATTCATTAATTTTCAGAACGCTCCTCACCCTCTTAAATCATAAAACTACTGATGATTTTCTCTGCATATAAATCTTAGCCACATATTTATCAATGATGTTTTGTGAGTCCCGGCTTAATAATGAACAGTCATCTGTCATTCAGTCAAAGTATTTTGTGAGTGAATAAGATTTTCTAGTCCTAGAATGTAAAACAGAATACACTGTATATAGAAGAGCTTTCATTTCTTCTATAACTTTGTTCAGTGTTCAGGAAACATTCTGGCATTCTAGGCAACTTATATAACGAAACAATTTACTGCCTTTCTTCATATATCTTCAGAAGCAAAGCATCCAAAAATAACTGTTGGCTGGCTGATTTATTTTGGATAAATTCATTATCTTCTATCTAGTCTTTGTCACCTCGGTTCGCTCTTTTCTCTCCCTCCTCCAACTTCTGTGTGTGTGTATGTGTGTGGGGGTGTGTGTGCATGCGTGTATAAAGGAAAGTAAATATCTTCAGTTTAATCAGAGCAGTAGGCAAAGTTCAGAGGTTCAGAGGGTCACTGAAATCTTGTTAAGCAAAGACGCTCAATCCCCATACCATTTACAGTGTTTTTCCCCCGGATCCCACCCACATGGCAGTATTTGCATATCTTCTGAGAGTGAAATTTTCTACCTTCTTTCATTATCATTGTGACAATTTTGTGTAAACGTATTTCAGACTAATTGGATTTTGAGTTGCATACAAGCACAAAGAACCATCAAATAGTGAGGCTGTGCTGCCGGTTAAAATCAACTATCAGCCTGGAGACCACTCTGCACTGTCTTTCATCAGTCTGCCACCAACAGGACGCCCATTGCTTTGCAAATAAATATTATATCTAAATGTTTCAGCAAGGCAGACATTCTAGAGAGATCCATAAGAGAGTCCCTTCTGGAAAATATATGTTTAATTTTTCTGGTACTCCCATTGCATAAGCAAAAATTATATAAGCATGGTCAGAGAGAAAAGAAAAATAACTGAACTTGAAGATTTGCCCTCGGTTCTATGCTTTTCTTCTCTTTTTATCCTGTCAGCATAGTATACATCAGACAAGAGCTCTGTGTTGCGGCTCTGCTTTTTTGCTTTTATTTCCCCCCATGAATTTTTCAGGATTTGAACTTTTGCTCAATATACTAAGATGCATAGCACTCTTCCTTGATAGATACCAACGTAGGCTTCCCAGCCAATGACATATGTTTTCTCCTCTGACTTTCTATTATACCTAAGATTAATTTCACTGCTCATATTTTTTGCATACTTATTTTTTAGATATCTATCTTACAATATCTGATTTTCAAACAACAACAATAGTTGAGTATTTATCCATATGATTTTATTTATTTAGTGTACAGTGTGGCATCCCAAATTCTGCAGCCACACAGCAAAGTTTTCTCAGGTTTCCTCCCCATCATAAGACACACATTGCCTATCTAAGAAAGGCCACAGACAAGAGGAACAAACGCTAGATGTATCTGCATGAAAGAAAATACATAAAACGAGAGAGTATCAACAGGAAAAGTGAAAATCATCCTAGCCACCTTTAGTCAACTCGTTTTTCCAAGCTGTTGCTTCATTTTTACCTCATCTGGCTAGTTCAGTGAAGAAAAGGGCACCTAAAATATAAAACCCAGCACAGATTACAAAATATTTACCTAAAATTTAATTATTTAAACAGCCAGGTAGACAACAGTGAAATGTTACAGGAGCAACAAGTTTCAAACATAATGAAAGAAAATTATTCTTCATATAATCTGTTAAATTCTGGGCCTTGGCAGATGGGAAATCACTGGAACACGTGGTTCCAAGGAGATGTAAGAGAGAGAGGAAGTGTCTCCTGGAGAGGTGACCTCTGCTGGTATCAGAGTATTCACCAATGGTTGAATAGAGCAAGACAACACTAGCAGTGAGCTGCTATTGAGAAATTACCAAGAGGTAGGCACTGCGCTAAGCCCTTCACATCCGTTATCTCAAACAACAACTCAATGATATCAGTACTGTTATTATCCCCATGTTACAGATGAGTAGATTAAGGTTTATGAAGCTGAAATTGCCTGCCTAAGGTGAAAACTAAGCCCTGGAGCCTGAATTCAAATGCAGGCATCAAGAGGCTTCACCACTTTGCATACAGTAGTTGCTTTATATCTTATAGGAATTTGCAACTGCATCTACTTAAGGAGGGAAGAAAATTGTGTGTGAGAGAGAGAGAGAGTGTGTGTGTGTGTGTGTGTGTGTGTGTGTGTGTGAAAGAGAGAGAGAGAGAGAGACAAAGATGGGGGTGGGGAGACAGAGACAGAGAGAAAGAGAAAGAGAATGCTCTGACTAGCCAACCAGTGAGTATCACTGCCTCCTCCCATTCTGTGCCATGTGTGTGCTCCCCGGAAGAACAGGACACAGGAGACCTGACTGCCATTTGCTTCCTCAGTCTCAGCTCTCAGCAATTCTCACAGTGGGATCTTGTGAGTGGCTTAGGGGTCTTTTCAGCATATGAAGCACAAGACTTTCTCACACAACATGGCCCTACAGATGCACCAACTACTTCATCAGATGCTCAGTCACAGGAAGATCCATTGTCCCTACCCCCAGAGAAGAATTGCACTTAGACTCACTGAGAGATGGCACATTTGTTTCCAATGTGGCCCCTCTTAAGGGGTTTTCAGAAGTGATATAACCTTGCCTCGTGCCACTTTTAAAACGTAATGCCAGAGTGAAAGGCAACTCCTCTGTGCTTCCAGACAGCCAAATTCATACTTTTCCAGAAGCCACATGATCCTCTTGGATGCCCTTGGGTGCCATTCATATTTCAGGCTTCTATACTGCTGGGTAGTATAAAATAATGTGCAACTATTTTTTGATTTCTTTAGAAAACATTTTAAGTGCTTCCTCAAGAACAGGTGTTTTTATTTAAGACAAGATTCATTGTAGTAATCATTTTGAATGGCTCGATCTAGTCTCTTCATTGCCCTAAGACAATCTTTGCATTGGTCAAAAAGTGAGTAAGTGAACAGATTTTCAAACTGGGATATGGTGATAAATATAGAAACAAAATGAGGAATTAGACATGAGAGACTGGACATAAACATATACGTATGCAAATACAGACAGGTGTCCACCTTTTCCACTTCTATTTCCAGCTTTGTGCAAGGAAGGATGTAAAATCTTTAGTAAAGGAGATATATGTGTTTGCATTCCTGCTCTGTCAAATATTAGCTGTGCATCCATTATTTAATTTACGTGAACCCTCCCTAGCATTTATAGCAAGTTTATCATGATAGCTATTTCAAAGGATAACTGGGGAAATTAGTATAAAGTTCCTGGAGTAGAGATCTTTCACTAAAATTGCAGCCTCCACAACTTCCTCCTCCTCATTATTTCTTTTCCTTTTAATTTTTTTTTTTTGAGACAGGCTCTCTCTCTGTTGCCCAGGCCCAGGCTGAAGTGTAGTGGTGTGATCTCAACTCACAACAACCTCCACCTCCTGGGCCCAAGCAATCCTCGTACCTCAGCCTCCTGAGTGTCTGGGATTATAGGCACGCATCATCACCCCTGGATAGTTTTTGTATTTTTTGTAGGGACAGGGTCTCACCATGTTGCCCAGGCTGTTCTGGAACTCCTGAGCTCAAGGGGTCCACCTGCCTCATCCTCCCAATGTGCTGGGATTACAGGTGTGAGCCACCATGCCCAGCCTCACATTATTTCAAGAAATAAAAAGTAGAAATCTTCGTGCACATAATCAAAATGTAACTATCCAGGAATCCATTCTAACGATGAGGGTGAAGATGCTGTACTCTTCAGTTCCTAGTCAGGGGTGTCCAGGGTTCTTCTCCCACACGATTTGTCTCTATTTCCAGAATTTACACTTCATTTATTTCCCTCTCTGGCTTCTCAACAACATTTTTGGAGTTTGTTAACTGCATGACAATATCATGCTCTCAATCAGAGAATGTTTTGAAAAAATGAGTGCCCCTGTATCATGGCAGGTACATGTTATGAGTCATAATAACGTGCAGATGCTGTATCCACAGGGACTGCTGCTTTCACCGTACGAATGTCATGAAAAAGTTATCCATTTCTTGCTAACACCACATCTGCTCTCCACTTCCCTGAATTAATATTCTACAATTTCATAACGACTTATATTTTACTTAGTCCCAAAGTGACCATCTGATTGATCCTGTTTTTTGTTTGTTGGTTTGCTTTTGTTTGGTTTGGGTTTTGCTTTGTTTCTGTATTTTACTTTGTCTTAAAAGGAAAAAAAGTGTATTTCTTTATGAAAAAGACAAAGTTCAGTTAAACCACTTTAATTTGGAATTTTTATATCAGTACCTAAGTTTTAAAATGCAATCACTGCTTTCTTCTCTGAGATAGATGGGACTCTGACCAGCTGGCTCTAAATCCTACAGGACAAACGCTTCAGCCCCATGATTACATGATGGAAATTGGCAAATAAGCAAGGATACAGATAACCCCATAATATCATCTCAGTGTGTCCGAGACTTTTTATTTATAGCATATTTCCCTCCTTAACTCAGTTTTAGTCCCTCTAATATGAAACAATTTCTAACACTGAGAGCACCCCGTTTTATTCAAATGGGGTAAGTGGGACATAAAAAGATGCTTGGTGGCTGAGGGAGTTAGCCTGGTGCTTACATTTTGTTAGGCTCAGTTCAGCAGTCACGTATTGCGTATCTACTTTGTGCCAAACACTAAACCTTCCCTGGTGGTGAATCTCAGTGTAGCCAGCATGTGCTGGGGCTTCACTCATGATAGGTCACAATACACCATTTCTAAGTCACTCTCCAAGCTTGTCTCAGAAAGGCAGGAATAGATACTTTATATCTTCCTTTTGTCTATGTTCCTTATCTATGTTTCACTGCTTGTGAGACTCTTTTTTACAAATTTCGTAATAGTGTATCATGTGTGTACTGAATATCATAGTAAAAAGATATTGTACCAATTTATTTATTAAGAAAACAGATTGTTTACCGTGTCTTGCACCAACATCTGCTCTTCCCCAAATTCAGCACCCAGAAACAACCACCTTTAATTTTTTACTTGTTTATTCACATCTTTATTTAAAGTGTAATTTCTATTTATAGATCTTCAATACAATCCTCAGCTCAAGAACTCCGCTCTGCTGAGTAACACTAACTCCAATTAAGATAAATTATAACTTCAGCCACTGAATGGTGAGAGCAAGAACAGAGAGAGGAGTGTCTCACACAAGCACCTGGCGTTATGTTATCACTTTCCTTCTCTGGAGTCATACTTGGATTCAGTGTTAGAAACAAACAGGGGCTGGGTGCGGTAGCTCACTCCTGTAATCCTGCCACTTTGGGAGGCAGAGGTGGGCAGATCACCTGAGGTCAGGAGTTCGAGACCAGCCTGGCCAACATGGTGAACCCCATCTCCACTAAAAACACAAAAATTAGCTGCGCTTGGTGGTGGGCACCTGTAGTCCCAGGTAGTCAGGAGGCTGAGGGGCAGGAGAATCATTTGAATTCAGGAGGCAGAGGTTGCAGTGAGCCAAGATCACACCACTGCACTCTAGCCTGGGCAACAGAGCCAGACTCTGTCTCAAACAAAAAAAAAAAGACACAAACAGGGAAACACTGTCTTATAATACCCTCCCTCAATCTCTATTCCACTCTCACACTTAACCCAAACTTCTTCCAGATATTTTTTCCATTCTTTGTCAGTGCCACTTTCTCTCTTGTTCTTAATCTTCATATCAAGATTTTGATGAACAATACTCAGTGCATCAGAAAGGCCATATTGTTTAGAAGGTAAGCACATAGTCTTTAGAGTCCAAAAATGTGGTGGGAGTCCTAACTCTGCTACAAGGGTGACCTTGAAAAAGTTGTAAGTTTGTTATACACCCTCTAAAAACATGACAATAGACCTACCTTTCAGGATTGCATGAGAAAAAATCTATAAAAATCACCCAGAATAGGTATAAAATATTTTGAAATTTCCTATAATAAAACAATGTTGCTGAAGAGAAACCAATAAAAAAAAGTAGTTGTTGAAAGTAGCAATAAATTCAGATTATGGCAGACCTATTGGCTATGAGTACCCTGGATTTCTCTTCTAACTTTGACATTGATTTGTCACTCTTGATCAAGAAAATTTCTCTGTCCATTGATTGGTTAGTTCTATTTTGGGTTGTGCTACTATCTCTGAAAAAACAGAATAAGAAATTTATTTATGACTGTGGCAGGTACAGGAACCTTTGCATTAAAGATGCTTTTAGATGAGAGGAGAAGTGCAAAATTGTTAGGACATCAGACGTTCACTCCATAAACAGTAGGCTCTGGTGTTTGCTAGATGTGAAATCTTGAGCAAGTTAATTAACCTCTTTAAGGCTCATCTGTAAAATGGGAATATTAGGATTGCTTCTTACTTTGTAGGACTTTTGTGTAAATTAACTGAAAAAACTCATGCAAAGAAGGTGCTTTAATATATTTGGAAGCCCTCATGTTTTTTCTATGACTATTATGGTGATAACAAAGATGATCACGATGGAAGATGTCATGAAATGTCAAAAAATATTAACATATCCAGACAGCTTGGAGAATTCCTTCTTTGGTAGGGTCCTGCAATCTTGATTTTTAATTAAGGAGCTTACTTCTTCCATTGCCATGGATAATTAATCAGATTACTGATAATGATATATAGTGACTGTATTTTTCTACTAGAAAATAATTTGATCTGTCACCTGTTAATTATAACATTAGTTAAATATTTTGGAAGGTCATTAGAGGTAAACCACTGAGAGAAATACCTACTGCATTTATGTGGCATATTTCTGTGGATTGCAGATGGTGATAGCCTCTGCATAAAATTAGTCATTTATGACTTCAAATAGTGCCTCCATCCTCTGAGAC
Source organism: Pan troglodytes (assembly GCF_028858775.2). Taxonomy (NCBI): domain Eukaryota; kingdom Metazoa; phylum Chordata; class Mammalia; order Primates; family Hominidae; genus Pan; species Pan troglodytes. The sequence goes on from NC_072406.2 coordinate 121,190,288, forward strand.
TCCACATAAAATGAAATTTGAGCAACATAACAGAACAAAGGACAAAGGAGATGAATGTTTGCTGTAGCTCTTTTTAAAAATAGGTAATCTTCATATTGCACAGAGGGGACATTATCAAACCAGGCTATTAGAGGAGATAAATATAGACTTCAGATATACACTAGAGATTTTTCAGTGCATCTTTACGCTCCTATCTCTTCCTTTCATGTTGTTATTCAGTCCATAAGGCATGAGCTGAGCCCACATCCTCTGGACATAGTGGTGCAAACAGCGCCCTAGTGGACAGGTAAATTACAGACCAGGGATAGCCATAGCAGCACTATATTCAGGGTGGCTAAATAACATCTAGCTAATTCATCAATTCAGAATGGCTTCTGATAGCCATTTACAAAACCTTCCAACACCCCAATGTGTGCTCTATACCTGATTTAGCGGATAATAGAACCAGTTCTTAAGAGATTGAGTGATCTCTGGCCTAGCTCCACCTTTTTTGATACTAGCACCTAATAAAAGAGGAAACAAACACATATAAATAATTGCAAAATTGGGTTACAAACTGTGGCATATTTTTAATATTTACATTTTTAAATTAATGTTTTAATTCAAACAAAAATATGATTATTCAAAAGATAATTACAGGATTAATTAAAAACAATTTGTGGTGCAATTTAAAGTGTGAAGATTCTTATATCCTCTTTGGAAAAATGTCTATTCAAATCCTTTGCTAATTTAAAATTGAGCTGTTTGTCTTTCTGTAACTGAGTAGTGAAAGTTACATATATTTTCTGGATATAAGTACTTTAACAGATGCATGATTTGTAAATATTTTCTCCCATTTTGTGTGTTACCTTTTCACTTTCTTGATGGTATTCATTGAGTTCACAAGTGGTTAATTTTGATGAAGTCCAATTGATCTACTTTTTGTCATCTGTGCTTTTTGTGTCTTATCTTAGAAAACTTTGTATAACCCAAAGTATAAAAGATTTATCCCTATGCTGTCTTCTAAGTGCTATATAGTTTTACAGTTACATTTACATATTTGATCTATGTTGAGATAAATTTTATATACGGTTTGAGGTAGGATACAAATTCATTGTTTAGCTTGTGAATAGCATGTTGTTGCAGCAAAATCTATTGAAAAAAACATTCTTTCCCTATTTGCCTTGGTACCCAGGTGAAATATCAACTGACCAGGTATATAAAGATTTATTTCTGCTTTTTTTTTTCATTCTTGAGACATGGTATTGCTCTGTTGCCCAGGCTGGTGTGCAGTGGCCCAATCACAGCTCACTGCAGCCTTGACCTTCTAGCTCAAGCGATCCTCTCACATCAAACTCTGGAGTAGTAACTGGAGCTAGCACACCCCACTATATCCAGCTTCTTTTTAAATTTTTAGTAGGGATGAGGTCTCGCTATGTTGCCCAGGCTAGCTTCAAATTCCTGAGTTCCAGTGATCCTCTTGCCTCAGCCTCCAAAACTGCTAGGACTACAGGCATGAGCCACTGCACCCATCCATAAGGGTTTATTTCTGGACTTTCAAATCTATTCCTTTAATTTGCATGCCTACCTTCTATCAGCAGGACACTGTCTTTATTACCATAGATGGGTAAAAAGTTTCAGGTTAGGAAGTATGAGTTCTTCAACTTTTTTCTTCTGTTTAAAGGTTGTTTTGTTTTTTCTAGGACCCTTGCATTTTTGTATGACTTTTAGGATCAGGTCATCAATTTCTTAAAAAAAGGAATCTGGGATTTTGATAGACAGTGTGTTGAATCTGTAGATCAATTGGGGAAGTATTTCCATTTAAAGAAAGTAAAATATTCTTCCATTTACTTAGATCATCTGTAATTTCTTTCAACATTATTTTGAAAGTTTTAATGTACTCCTTAAATTTATTACTGAGAAAGAAGTTTGATATTATTATAAATTGAATTGTTTTCTTAATTTCATTATCAGATTGCCCATTGACAGCGTATGGAAATAGAATTGATTTTTGGAAATCTATCTTGCATCCTGCAACCTTACTGAACTCTTTTACTACTTCTAATAGTGTGTATGTATACAGTAAACTTTAGAATTCTCTATATACAAGATCATAGGGTTTGTAAATAGAGAACACTTTCTATCTCCTTTCTAATGTGGATGTCTTTTATTTCTTTTTCTTGTGTAAATGCACAAGAAAACTCCCGCAGTACAATGTTGAATAGATGTAGTGGATGTTTTTCTCTTCTCTTATATTGATCTTAGGAGGAAAACATTTAGTCATTCACTATTACATATTAAGTTATGTTTGTTTACATAGATGTCCTATATCTGGTTGAGAAAGATCACTTCTATTTCTAATTTGATAAGTGGTTTTTTTTCTAAAATAGTGTTGTGTTTTATCAGATTATTTTCTTGCATCCATTCAGATGATCATGTGGTTTTTTTCTGTTAGTATGGTGTATTACTTTGACTTTCGGATGTTAAACTTGCATTTCTGAAATAAATCCCACTTGATGTTTTATGTCTCTTTTTTTTTGATGTGCTGGATTTAGTTTCTTGGAACTGTTGAGGACATTTGTGTCTATATTCATAAACAATATTAATCTGTTAGGGTTTTTTTTGAAAGTGTATTCACAAACCATTCCTGACTTTATTATTTTGAGTTTTCTCTCTTTTTTTCTTTTCTTATTCATTTCAACTAAAGGTTTGTCAATGGTGTTAATCATTTCATAGAACCAAATTTGGTTTCAGTGACTTTATTGATTTACTATTCTGCATTTTATTAATCTATGCTGTAATCAATATTATTTTATTCTTTCTACTTCTTTGGGGTTTATTTCATTCTTATTATTCTGGTTCACTAAAGCAGAAGATTAGGCTCTTGATTTCAGTAATTTTTTTTTTTTAACTAAAGACATTTAGAGCTATTAAGTTTTCTTTAAACACTAATGTAATTATGTTCCATACAATTTTTTATTTTTTGTTTTAATTGTCTTTCATCTCAAATTGTTTTCTATTTCTCTGGTAATTTTTTAATTTAACCCATTAGTTATTTATTACTCTGTTGTTTAATGTCTACATGTTTATGACTTTCTGTTATTTTTTATCTCTATTATTGATAAAATAATTTCTATTATTATTATTTTTTTTTTTGAGACAGAATCTTACTGTGTCGCCCAAACTGGAGTGCAGTGGCACGATCACAGCTCACCACAACCTCCACCTCCTGGGATCAAGCAATTCTCCTGCCTCAGCCTCTGGAGTAGCTGGGATTACAGACACCCACCACCATGCCCGGCTAATTTTTGTATTTTTAGTAGAGACGTGGTTTCACCACGTTGGCCAGGCTGGTCTCAAACTCCTGACCTCAGGTGATCTGCCCACCTCGGCCTCTCAAAGTGCAAAGTGCTGGGATTACAGGCATAAGCCACCATGCTAAGCCTATTATTCATTTTTAATTGAATTCTATTGCTGTTAGAAAACATATCTTGTATGATTTTAATCGTTTTAAATTTATTGAAGGTTATTTTATTCCCTAACATAATTGTGCTTGCCCCACCCCTTCTCAGGCTTGGCATAGCCTTAAATACTACAATCCACCTGCTCAGTATGGGACCCTGAACCTAATTCTGGAGGAAGCAGAGCAGAAATTATTCTCAAATAATCATGTCTGTTTGTCCTACCCTGGCCGATGATTATCTGAAGGACTTGACCTTGTTTCACCCAGTTTGGAACTCACTCTGAATGGAAAAGCTGCAGGCTTTTTTCAAAAACTTTTCTAAGGCAAATATACAACATACAGTCACTAGAAGATAAGGTTTACAATACAGGTAAAAAACAGGGTGCCTAAGCCCAGGACGAAATATTGAGACTTTCTTTTGAAAATTAGGGTGTTCAAAAGTATCTGTGCCTGGCTTATTTCACTTAACATATTATCCTCCAGGTCCATCCACTTTGTGTAGCAAATGACAGAATTTTTTAATGGCTGAGTAATATTTGATTCCACAATGTGACAAAAATATACCACATTTTTGCACAGTAGGATGACTTCAGTTAACATTAATGTATATTTCTGAAAAGAGGATTTGGAATGTTCTCACCATAAAGAAATGATAAATGTTTGAGGTGATAGATATGCTAAATATCCTGATTTGCTCATTACACAATATGTACATGTATTTGAAACATCACACCATAGACATAAACAGTATGTGCCAATTAAAAATAAAATAAAGCTAAAACATTGTATATACTGTGAAATTTAGAAAATCACACACATGCCCCAGACAGGGCCCATGCTCAAGGCCTGATAAGACCCTAAACTTTCACCTCTGGCTAATCTGTAATCACAATGCAAGCAGAAAGTGAAAGGTAAGGAAGAGTTGTAAACATCATAGATACTGACAGAGTACCCCAGAGCAGAGTCAATCTGTAAAGACTAAGAGAGGTGGTTTTCTTCCTTCTTTTATTTTCTTCTTTCTATCCCTCTTCTTTTTCATTTTTTCATTTTTTTTGGTGGGGGATGTGGCTGGGGTGCTCCTGACATTCAAGGAAATCTTTGTCAACAAACTAGCTGAACAGAAGCTTAAAGAACAGATTTCAGAGGTTACCACTACAAGACATACAGACTTTACAAAACTATCTTAGAAAAGTCACTGAACAAACAAGCAGCTACAGCCTGCAGCAAACAACAAAAATAAATCCCGAGGAAGGGAAAGAACAGAATCTGATATCCAAAGTTACTATATCATAATATTCAAAATATTCAGTTCAAACAAAAAAAAAACTATAAAAAGAAGCAAGAAAATATAATCCATCCACAGAATAAATTAATAGAAGTTGTCCGTGGGGAAGCACAGGTATTGTACTTACTAATAAAGACTTTAAGTGTCCTAAATATTCTCAAAGAGCTGAGGAGACCATGAAAAAAAGAGTAAAAGAAATCCAGGAGAATAATGTATTAATAAATAGAGAATATCATATAAAAAAGGAACCAAACAAAAATTCTGGAGTTGAAAATGCAATAATTGCCATGATAAACTCATTAGAGGATTATAATAGCAGATTTGAGCAGGTAGAAGAAAGAATCAGTATATTTCAAAATAGCTGATTAGAAGCTAGATCAATTAAAATTCTCCAATTTGAGGAAAGAAAGAAGAAAAATGAGAAAAATTAATACAGCCTAAGAGATCTGTAAGAGAGTGTCAAGTGTAGCAACATCTATATAATGAGAATTCTAAGACAGAAAAGAGAGAAAGGGGCAGAAGTAATATTTCAAGAAATGTGACCTAAAACTTTTTTAATTTGATGAGACTTAAATCTATACATTCATGATGAATAAACCCCAAAGAAGGATAAACACAAAGAGGTATGTACCCAGACATATTACAGTCAATGTATTGAAAGATAAAAAGAATATTGGAAGTACAGACTCATCAAGTACAATGAGTTCTCAATGAAAGTAATAGCAAATTCTCAGAAAACCATGGAGGCCAAAAGAGTGATGAAAGAAAATTTAAAAAAAAAAACAGCTAACAACCAAGAAATACATATCCATCAAAACTACTCTTCAATAATAAAGAAGAAATGAAGACATTACCAGATAGAGAGAAGCTGAGAGACTTGATGCTAACAAATCTGCCCTACAAGACATGCTAAAATTAGTCCCTCGGGATGAAATAAAGGACACTAAAAGTAACTCAAAGGCACATATAAAGAACTTCAGTAAAGGTAACTAAGTAGATTAAAATAAAAGCCACTATTATTGTAATTTTGTTGGTAACTCCTCTTATTTCCTGTATGACTTAAAAGACAAAAACATAAAAGAATTATAAATATAAATTAATGGAAAATTTGTAAATGTATAATTTTTGAGAATAACAATGTAAGAGGGGAAACTAGGTATATAGGAACAAAGTTTTCTAGGTTTTTTTGGTACAAATTCAAAATAGATTGTTATAAATTTTAGATGTTAAATTGTAATTCACATGGTAACCACTAAAAAATATCTAAAAACATACACAAAGGGAAATTAAAAGGAAATCAAAAAAGTACACAATAAAAATTCAATTTAATACAAAAGAAGGAAAAGAGGGCAGTAATGGAGGAAATGAAGAACAAAAAAAGGTATATGACATATAGAAAAGAAATAGCAAAATCACTCTTCCTTATCGCTATTTCAAATGTAAATGCATCAAACTTTCAAATCAAAGACAGAGATTTCCTAAAGAACTTGAAAAAAAAAATGAACAAAACATGATTCTGCTGTATATTGTCTACAAAGATTCACACTGGATACCAAAGAAGTCTTCAGATGATTAGAAGCGTTTTTCAAATATTATCTTCTAGAATTTTTATGATTTCAGTCTTAGAGTTAAGTCTTTGATGCATCTTGAGTTGATTTTTGTCTAAGGTGAGATATGAGGATCCAGTTTCATTCTTCTATGTGTGGCTTGCCAATTATCCCAGCAACATTTCATGAATAGGGTGTCCTTATCTTACTTTGTGTTTTTGTTTGCTTTGTTGAACATCAGTTGACTGTAAGTATTTGGCTTATTTCTGGGTTCTCTATTCTGTTCCATTGGTCTATATGCCTGTTTTTATATGAGTGCCATGCTGTTTTGTGACTATGGCCTTATAGCATAGTTTGAAGTCGGGTAATGTAATGCCTCCAGATTGTTCTTTTTGCTTAGTTTTGTCTTGGCTATGTGGGCTTTCTTGTTTCCATATAAATTTAGGATTGTTTTTCCCAGTTCTGCAAAGAATGATGGTGGTATTTTGATAAGAATTGCATTGAATTTGTAGATTGCTTTTGGCAGTATGGTCATTTTCACAATATTGACTCTACCCATCCATGAGCATGGGATGTTTCCATTTGTTTGTGTCATCTGTAATTTCTTTCAGCAATGCTTTGCAGTTTTCCTTATAGAGGTCTTTTACCTCCTTGGTTAAGTATATTCCTAACTATTTTTGTTTGTTTGTTTTGCAGCTATTCTAAACTGGGTTGAATTCAAGATCAGGAGAGAGTTTGTCTCTAGAACTCTGAGCCTTCTGTCTAGTATGGTCAGAGAGTAGACAGATCTTTCATTTCAACAAGGATTGAACTCTTAAGGGTCTGCGGTGCTCCATCTCCATTGATGGCCCCAGCTCAGTAACTGCCTGGTACGTTTCCTGTGTGAAATCAGTTCTTGTAAGCAGAGCATTCTGAGTAAAGTTGGAAAAAGAAAAGCTTTGCTTTGCAAAGACTGATGACAGACTGGTCCCCCACAGACCTAGGCTATCCTTCACCCCTTTTTTTCCAGAGACAGGGCCTAGAATGAAGGCAGTTTCTTCTATGTCACCGAAGCCTGGAGATTTGCTTTGGCTCCTTGAGGTGGAAGAGGCTAAGTGGGCAGCTGCCACAGCAGCTCTGTGTGTTCCTGGCTCTTCTCAGGCTTCCTGATCCCTTTCATTGTACCGTGTCTTATCTCTCAGCCAACCAAATGGCCTCCCCACTCCTGACCAGCAGATAAGTTTTGGAGTGGTTGGCATGGTTTTGCAATTAGGGCAGCTCATGGTGACCAAGGTAGCAAGTCAGGTTTCACAGGCTGACTCCACCTTTCGTTCCCTATGGGAATGGCAGGCCAGGCCCGGCAAGCCATGTCCCACTATGTCCTCCCCTCGGGAGGAAAGGCCAGCTGCCAGTTAAGTCAGCAGCTAGTCCATAGCATAGCCTTGTAAGTGTGTGAAGCCAGGAATTGCCTGTAAGCAGAGCTGGAACCAGAGCTTCAGTCAGTAAGAGGAAGAATTACCTTCAGGAGTAGTCAAGGAAGAAGATTGGCTGCTGTCTTTATAGTTCCAGTGCCCTAACCAAGTGTCCACAGTCTAAATGTATAGTGTCCATCCCTCATGTAATAGAGGTTTCCGGCCCAAAGTGAGACTACCCCTTCAATTAGAAAAGGGTATAGAGATAGTCCATGTGGGAAGGCCAGAAGTGCCGGTTGCTCCATTGGGAAAACCTGCTCTTGCCCCACTACCTTCTAGAGGGGACCAAAGGAAAGTGGATTGAGGATGTGGCAGGAACTGGTCCTCCCACCCACCTCTGGTCAAAACCAGGCTCTACCCAATGTGTGCCTGTCACCATCCACCAGCAGCTATGTCCTAGCCTTCCCAGATGGAGAAGTGGTGGGCAAAATTTTAAAACAAAAGAAAACATGAAGGTGTATTGTTTTTGTGGGGAGGTGAAAGGGGAGATAAGAAAATGGTTTGGATTTTGTGTGTTGTTATTTTTTGGGGATAGTTGTCTGTAAGTTTCCTTAAGTGCTTTTGTTTCCCTATCCTGTCTTGTCTTTTCTTTCTTTTTTTTTTTTTTTAAGTAAGTTGCAGGCTTTGGCTAGGAAAAACCCAGGGAGATGGGGGCAAAAACCTGAGGCTGCTGTCCCTTTATCTGCCTTAACGGTAGTATCCCCTTCCCTCAATTTCTCCCTGACCACATAGGTTGGGCCTCAGGCCTTCCAGCTAACTGCTTCCCATAAGCCACTGCTATGATGTCAACCTATAACCAAAGGAGCTGGGTGTCCAGGCCTGGTGACCAACTCTTCTCTGCCCACTCAATGAAGGTGCTCCCCACCAGCAGGCAGGAGGCAATGCCCTATCTGCTACCAACAGCCCCTTCCAGAGCCCACCTGTCCCAACCAGCCTTGCCCTGCCATTCCCTCCTCTGCCCATCTTGGGGTACCCTACTCAGGGTTGGGCTGGCAGGGCTGTACCAAGCCTCTCTCATAAGCAGAAACTCAAGAAACCTCTGGGGTCCTACTTTCTGGTCATGTGATCCCAGGGGTACACATGGGCCATCTGGGTGTCTGAACAGAAAAGCATGGAAGAGAGAGTCGCACCTCTGCTGTCTTGCTTTGCTGGTTTAGCGGGCAGTTGCCCATCCCCACCCCACACTGCACCTTGGGCTCCTGAGTCAGCAGATTAAGCATTTTATAAATTGTATTTTAAATATATGTTTTAAACTTGTCAAAAAAGAACCTGCAAAAAATGAACAAACAAACCCTACCAGAGTTAATAAACAAGTTCAGCAAAGTTCCAGGGTGCAAGATCAGCACACAGAAATCAGCTGTGTTTCCACAGATGAACAATAAACAATCCAAAAAGGAAATGTTAAAAATTCCACTTGCAATAGCATCTGAAGAATAAAATACCCTCTAAGAATAAAGTTAATAAAGGGACTAAAAGACTTGTACACTGAAAACTACAAAATATTGCTGAAAGAAATTAAAGGAGACCAAACTAAATAAATGAAAATGTATCCCATACTCATGAATTGGAAAACTTAATATTCTTAAGTTGTCTATTCATTTTTTGATGATGTCTTTTGATGCACAAAAGTTTTAAATTTTTATGAAGTTCAATTTAGTTTGTCTTCTGTTGTTTATAATTTTGATGTCATATCTAAGAATTCATTGGCAAACATAAGGTCATGAAGAGGTGGAGTAATCATTCAATTGAATATTATTCACCCATAAAAAATGAAACACTGATATGTCCTACTGCATCCTCAAAAACATTATGCTATGTGAAAGAAGCCATGTACAAAGATCAAATATTCTATGTTTACATTCATATGAAATATTCAGAATAACAGAACTCATATTAATAGAGAGCAGAATTGTGGTTGCCATGGGCTGGGAAGATGGGGGAATAAAGATAACTGCTTAATGAGTACTGGGTTTCATTTAAGATGAGGAAAATATCTTGGGATTTAAAAGAGGTGGTTGCACAGCATTCTGAATGTAATAAATGATCCTGAGTTTTACACTTTACAATGGTTGATTTTACCTTCTATAAAATTTAACCTCATTTATTAAAAGAAGTTGGTATTGAAGCTGAACTCTCCAACTATTATTGCTATATCATTGATTTCTTCTTTCGATTCTGTCAGTATACCTTCATGTATTCTGGTGCCCAGCTGTTAGGCATATATATACATGATTGCTATATTTTCCTGAAGGAATTAATGTACCATTGTAAAATTTTATTTTGTCACCTTTGTAACATTAATAACAGCATTTGTCTTAAAGTCAATTTTGTCTTATGTTAGTATAGCTACTCCATACTTTTTAAAAAATTTTTGCATGGCATAAGTTTTTCCATCCATTTAATTTTAATCTAGTTGTGTCTTTAAATCTAAAATGGGTGTCTTATACCCCAGTTTTGTTGAATCACATTTTTTTTCATTCTTTCAATCTGTCTTTATGAGTATTTAGTCTATTTAAATTAAATGAAGAATTTCTATCTGACATCTTCTATTTCTTTATGCTGTATGATTCTTGTTTGGTTGTGTTTTTTTGTGTGTTTTTCAGCTATTGCTGCCCTCTTTTGTGTTCAATAGCTATTTTCTAGTCTAACATTTTAATTGCTTGTTGTTTACTTTACTATATGTTTTGGTCACTTTCATAATGGTTGCCCTGGGGTTAGAAGGATTTTACTTAGCTGATTTGTATAAAATTTTGCTTCCAGATTTTCTGCAAGAGTTCCCTATGATATTTAGTTTCCTTTGATTCATTTCAGAATAATCAAGTTTTCTGCAAGTTTGCAAGTTTAATGATATGCTTTTCTGTCAGTCTAGCAAATGCCCAGATACTTCGTTTGTGTGTTTTGTTTTGGTGATTGAAAACTGAGTTGGTTGTGAGTCTTTGATTTTATGGCTCTCTTCTGTCCTAATGATCCTGTTTTTATTCTTTTTTTGTGCTGTGCCCTTTACCACCCAATTGCCAAAGTTACTTTTTTTTTTGGCTTATTTTTCTCCCCCAGAAGCTATAGGTTTACAAGACTGCCTCTTAAATTGTCCCTGTCCTTTTAAATCAGATATACCTCTTTACACAGAGTGGGTCTCCTAAAAATCTCACTTGGCTCTTTCCATGGAGTCTGCCTGTTTAAATATAGCACCTCAGGCCCTTTATTTGATGTTTACTTTGAATCACAAATACTTTTAAATCCTTTCTGTGTAGTAGTGTTCTGATCTGCCATGTTACTTTTTCGGTACGTTTAGAGTTAAGGAGGATAAAATTTTTCCTGGTGGTTGCTTCAACTCACCCTCCAGCCCCTTTACTAGCTCATTCCTTTGTCTTCCCTCCGGCTTGCCTGGGACTGCCTTTGCATTCTGCAGAAACTTGCCTATGGTGGCAGCAGGGAGAGAGGGCGTAGGACCCTGGCTCAGGGATTTGGTGAATTTCCCCTTCATACTTAGTTATTTTGTGGTTTTCACTTTCTCCATCTTCAAGCAGTACTGTTACTGTGGGTTTTCCTGGAAGTTTCCCAGGTATAAATGATGTTCTGTATAGTTTGAAGAGGAAGTTTGGGAAGGATGTTTTCTAAACTACCACCATTGACTACAGCCATCCCAAAATTTCAGACTACAAGTTTTAAACAAAGATCTTTGGGATATGTCACAGATTTGGGAAAGTAGTTTGTGATGGTCCTCAGGCTACAATAAAACCATCTCTTCTCTCTGTCCCTCTTGTCCTCTTCTCCATGTGTTCTCAACTACCCTCTCTCTACCTATTAGCCAGCTTTTTCTACATGGCCAAAACCAGGACCACTTCCTGAGTATTACCACTATAATATCAATGTATTCATATCATTTCTTTGTTCCCTGGAGACTGGCCTAACACTCTTCATGTTTCTCAGTCCCTAAAGCATAGAGAAGAGATTCATTCATGCAACTTGTGTCAGTCACCCCATCCTTAAACAAAGGAAACTTCACCAGGAGAATGGGTTATATATAAATGTCATCTAATTGGAAATTGTATTTTATAAACCAGATAGTATCGGAGGGTATCATTTTAGAAAATACTTCATTGTTTTCGCCATGAAATCAAGCATTAAAAGTTAGGCAAAATAATTAAATGGCCATTATAACCATATATATGAAGAAAAGCCTTGCATCAAATAAAAGGAGTGTACCTTCATATAAAACCACAAGAAGAAAAAATAACTTTGATCCTACAGTCTCATTCTCAGCTCCAATGTGAATAGCCTTTCTCCTGCATTTTATTCTATTTCAATTCTCCTCACACTGCGATACTCGATGAATTTCTTCCCTGTTCCCAGAAGCTTTTACCAAGTACTATATACAGAGCTGTCAATCTCTTCCCCAAGAATGCATAATAATGATTTGCACATTGCATTCCTTGATGATGAGATGCATTTATTGTCCATTACTTTTTTGTCATATAACTCATCTATTATAGATTATAAGCTCCCTAAAAATCTAGTAAGAATTATTATCTATTACCATAGTTAAGAAACAAATATCCTTCCCATATATTCAACAATTTGTATCATGAACCTTGCGAAACTCTGGGTAATCCTATATTTGGGAACATATTTTAGAAAGGAGATGTTGTTTATATGGTATTATAAATATTGCTTGTATGTATTATAAGTATTGCCTATATGAAGCACACTAAATAGCCCCACAGCAAGCAGGATAGTTAAGTTCCACAGTAATGGACTCTTTGCCAAGATATAAAAGAGCTCCTAATCTCTGAATAATACCCTTAGGAATCATCTCAAGCTAAGTGATCAAATTCAACGTTTGTCATATACAAGACGGCGTTTTGTCCACCCCAAAGTATTGTACTAATTATGAGCATGGAGTAGGGAGATCTATACCCCATTTCTTCTATTATCTATATAGGGCTCTTCTCAAAAGAGAAAGTTAAAAGAAGCATTCCTTATTTTCCAGGAAACAAAATGAAGTTTGTTTTCAACACAGATTTTTAATACTGAGGCTTGTCAAGTCATGCATTAAAAACAACTAGCAGCCAGGCACAGTGGCTCATGTCTGTAATCCCTGCACTTTGGGAGTCCAAGGCAGGCAGATCACAAGGTAAGAAGTTTGAGACCATCCTGGCCAGCATGATGACACCCCTTCTCTATTAAAAATACACAAATTAGCTTGGCATGGTGGTGCACACCTGTAGTCCCAGCTACTTGGAAGGCTGAGGCAGAATTGCTTGAACACTGGAGGCAGAGGTTGCAGTAAGCCAAAATTGCACCATTGCACTCCAGCCTGGGTGACAGAGCGAGACTCCATCTCAAAAAAACAAACAAACTAACTAACATACAAGCTCACTAATTTTGACCAAAGTAATAACCAGCTTGAATGTGTAAAAACTCAGAATTATGAATAGTATTTTTAAAAGGTGAAATAACTTGAATCTGATTAATGCTCTAAAAAACAAACATTCCTTAGCAAACTAATAGTGACGATTTGGCATTAGCCTATTTGTTGTTAGTATGTAAACAATGATCGCTGCATGCCTAAAAATAGCTCGTTCTTTGAAATAAGTTAAATTTTCCCTTTTATAGGAATATACACAGTATTGTTTATTGACTATTATCACATTTTCTTGAATATATGCAGTAAAGTTTAAGGTGACATTCTCATTTAATCATTGCATGCCTTCATGAGGTAAGTAAAACTACTTACTTTAATAGACCAAATGGTAAAAGGTTAAAGGTATTTTGTGACTACCCAAGGACAGGGGTATGCAGGGAGTGGGGCTAGAAATTGATAAAATCAAGTTCTTTCTCATAATTAAGCTAAGCTTTGAAAAAATTTATGAAGCCTAAGTCAATGAAGTCTGAATAAATAAGGCTATTTTAAAAGATATATAGATAGATTACAAAGACAAAAATCTTCTCTCTGTGTTAATTCTTAAAGTTCCTAGGGACTTGCAATATGAAATGCTAGGAAGTAGGATGAAGGAGTCTATCTCCTTTCATTTTGACTGGCCTGGACTGCACTATAAAATTTATCAATTCTTTATTTGTTGCCTACTCTAACTTATAAAGTATAATATATGTTAAAGGCCTTTTCTGCATCTATTGAGATAATCATGTGGTTTTTGTCTTTGGTTCTGTTTATAAGCTGGATTACATTTATCGATTTGCATATATTGAACCAGCCTTGCATCCCAGGGATGAAGCCCACTTGATCATGGTGGATAAACTTTTTGATGTGCTGCTGGATTCGGTTTGCCAGTATTTTATTGAGGATTTTTGCATCAATGTTCATCAAGGATATTGGTATAAAATTCTCTTTTTTGGTTGTGTCTCTGCCAGGCTTTGGTATCAGGATGATGCTGGCCTCAAAAAATGAGTTAGGGAAGATTCCCTCTTTTTCTATTGATTGGAATAGTTTCAGAAGGAATGGTACCAGTTCCTCCTTGTACCTCTGGTAGAATTCGGCTGTGAATCCTTCTGGTCCTGGACTCTTTTTGGTTAGTAAGCTATTGATTATTGACACAATTTCAGAGCCTGTTATTGGTCTATTCAGAGATTCCACTTCTTCCTGGTTTAGTCTTGGGAGGGTGTTATGTGTCGAGGAATTTATCCATTTCTTCTAGATTTTCTAGTTTATTTGTGTAGAGGTGTTTGTAGTATTCTCTGATGGTAGTTTGTATTTCTGTGGGATCGGTGGTGATATCCCCTTTATCATTTTTTATTGCGTCTATTTGATTCTTCTCTCTTTTCATCTTTATTAGTCTTGCTAGCAGTCTATCAATTTTGTGGATCCTTTCAAAAAACCAGCTCCTGGATTCATTAATTTTTTGAAGGGTTTTTTGTGTCTCTATTTCCTTCAGTTCTGCTCTGATTTTAATTATTTCTTGCCTTCTGCTAGCTTTTGAATGTGTTTGCTCTTGCTTTTCTAGTTCTTTTAATTGTGATGTTAGGGTATCAATTTCGGATCTTTCCTGCTTTCTCTTGTGGGCATTTAGTGCTACAAATTTCCCTCTACACACTGCTTTGAATGTGTCCCAGAGATTCTGGTATGTTGTGTCTTTGTTCTAGGTTTCAAAGAACATCTTTATTTCTGCCTTCATTTTGTTATGTACCCAGTAGTCATTCAGGAGCAGGTTGTTCAGTTTCCATGCAGTTGAGCGGTTTTGAGTGAGTTTCTTAGTCCTGAATTCTAGTTTGATTGCACTGTGGTCTGAGAGATAGTTTGTTATAATTTCTATTCTTTTACATTTGCTGAGGAGAGCTTTACTTCCAAGTGTGTGGTCAATTTTGGAATAGGTGTGGTGTGGTGCTGAAAAAAATGTATATTCTGTTGATTTGGGGTGGAGAGTTCTGTAGATGTCTATTAGGTCTGCTTGGTGCAGAGCTGAGTTCAATTCCTGGGTATCCTTTTTAATTTCTGTCTCATTGATCTGTCTAATGTTGACAGTGGGGTGTTAAAGTCTCCCATTATTATTGTGTGGGAGTCTAAGTCTCTTTGTAGGTCACTCAGGACTTGCTTTATGAATCTGGGTGCTCCTGTATTGTGTGCATATATATTTAGGATAGTTAGCTCTTCTTGTTAAATTGATCCCTTTACCATTATGTAATGGCCTTCTTTGTCTCTTTTGATCTTTGTTGGTTTAAAGTCTGTTTTATCAGAGACTAGGATTGCAACCCCTGCCTTTTTTTGTTTTCCATTTGCTTGGTAGATCTTCCTCCATCCTTTTATTTTGAGCCTATGTGTGTCTCTGCACGTGAGATGGGTTTCCTGAATACAGCACACTGATGGGTCTTGACTCTTTATCCAATTTGCCAGTCTGTGTCTTTTAATTGGAGCATTTAGTCCATTTACATTTAAAGTTAATATTGTTATGTGTGAATTTGATCCTGTCATTATGATGTTAGCTGGTTATTTTGCTCATTAGTTGATGCAGTTTCTTCCTAGCCTCGATGGTCTTTACAATTTGGCATGATTTTGCAGCGGCTGGTACCGGTTGTTCCTTTCCATGTTTAGTGCTTCCTTCAGGAGCTCTTTTAGGGCAGGCCTGGTGGTGACAAAATCTCTCAGTATTTGCTTGTCTGTAAAGTATTTTATTTCTCCTTCACTTATGAAGCTTAATTTGGCTGGATATGAAATTCTGGGTTGAAAATCCTTTTCTTTAAGAATGTTGAATATTGGCCCCCACTCTCTTCTGGCTTGTAGAGTTTCTGCCAAGAGATCAGCTGTTAGTCTGATGGGCTTCCCTTTGTGGGTAACCTGACCTTTCTCTCTGGCTGCCCTTAACATTTTTTCCTTCATTTCAACTTTGGTGAATCTGACAATTATGTGTCTTGGATTTGCTCTTCTCGAGGAGTATCTTTGTGGCATTCTCTGTATTTCCTGAATCTGAATGTTGGCCTGCCTTGCTAGATTGGGGAAGTTCTCCTGGATAATATCCTGCAGAGTGTTTTCCAACTTGGTTCCATTCTCCCCATCACTTTCAGGTACACCAATCAGATGTAGATTTGGTCTTTTCACATAGTCCCATATTTCTTGGAGTCTTTGTTCGTTTCTTTTTATTCTTTTTTCTCTAAACTTCCCTTCTTGCTTCATTTCATTCATTTCATCTTCCATCACTGATACCCTTTCTTCCAGTTGATTGCATCGACTCCTGAGGCTTCTGCATTCTTCACGTAGTTCTTGAGCCTTGGCTTTCAGCTGCATCAGCTCCTTTAAGCACTTCTCTGTATTGGTTATTCTAGTTATACATTTGTCTAAATTTTTTTCAAAGTTTTTAACTTCTTTGCCTTTGGTTTGAATTTCCTCCTGTAGTTCGGAGTAGTTTGATCATCTGAAGCCTTCTTCTCTCAACTCATCAAAGTCATTCTTTGTCCAGCTTTGTTCCATTGCTGGTGAGGAACTGCATTCCTTTGGAGGAGGAGAGGTGCTCTGCTTTTTAGAGTTTCCAGTTTTTCTGCTCTGTTTTTTCCCCATCTTTGTGGTTTTATCTACTTTTGGTCTTTGATGATGGTGATGTACAGATGGGTTTTTGGTGTGGATGTCCTTTCTGTTTGTTAGTTTTCCTTCTAACAGACAGGACCCTCAGCTGCAGGTATTCAACAACCCTTCATGCTAAAAACTCTCAATAAATTAGGTATTGATGGGAGGTATCTCAAAATAATAAGAGCTATCTATGACAAACCCACAGCCAAGATCATACTGAATGGGCAAAAACTGGAAGCATTCCCTTTGAAAACTGGCACAAGACAGGGATGCCCTCTCTCACCACTCCTATTCAACATAGTGTTGGAAGTTCTGGTCAGGGCAATTAGGCAGGGGAAGGAAATAAAGGTATTCAATTAGGAAAAGAGGAGGTCAAATTGTCCCTGTTTGCAGATGACATGATTGTATATGTAGAAAACCCCATTGTCTCAGCCCCAAATCTCCTTAAGCTGATAAGCAACTTCAGCAAAGTCTCAGGATACAAAATCAATGTGCCAAAATCACAAGCATTCTTATACACCAATAGCAGACAAACAGAGGGCCAAATCATGAGTGAACTCCCATTCACAATTGCTTCAAAGAGAATAAAATACCTAGGAATCCAACTTACAAGGGATGTGAAGGACCTCTTCAAGGAGAACTACAAACCACTGCTCAATGAAATAAAAGAGGATACAAACAAATGGAACAACATTCCATGCTCATGGGTAGGAAGAATCAATATCGTGAAAATGGCCATACTGCCCAAGGTAATTTATAGATGCCATCCCCATCAAGCTACCAATGACTTCCTTCACAGAATTGGAAAAAACTACTTTAAAGTTCATATGGAACCAAAAAAGAGCCCGCATTGCCAAGTCAATCCTAAGCCAAAAGAACAAAGTTAGAGGCATCACACTACCTGACTTTGAACTATACTACAAGGCTACAGTAACCAAAACTGCATGGTACTGGTACCAAAACAGAGATATAGATGTATGGAACAGAACAGTGCCCTCAGAAATAACGCCACATATCTACAACTATCTAATCTTTGACAAACTTGAGAAAAACAAGCAATGGGGAAAGGATTCCCTATTTAATAAATGGTGCTTGGAAAACTGGCTAGCCATATGTAGAAAGCTGAAACTGGATCCCCCCCTTACACCTTATACAAAAATTAATTCAAGATGGATTAAAGACTTAAACGTTAGACCTAAAACCATAAAAACCCTAGAAGAAAACCTAGGCATTACCATTCAGGACATAGGCATGGGCAAGGACTTCATGTCTAAAACACCAAAAGCAATGGCAACAAAAGACAAAATTGACAAATGGGATCTCATTAAACTCAAGAGCTTCTGCACAACAAAAGAAACTACCATCAGAGTGAACAGGCAACCTACAAAATGGGAGAAAATTTTCGCAACCTACTCATCTGACAAAGGGCTAATACCCAGAATCTACAATGAACTCAAACAAATTTACAAGAAAAAAACAACCACATCAAAAAGTGGGCAAAGGACATGAACAGACACTTCTCAAAAGAAGACATTTATGCAGCCAAAAAACACATGAAAAAATGCTCATCATCACTGGCCATCAGAGAAATGCAAATCAAAACCACAATGAGATACCATCTCACACCAGTTAGAATGGCGATCATTAAAATGTCAGGAAACAACAGATGCTGGAGAGGATGTGGAGAAATATGAACACTTTTACACCGTTGGTGGGACTGTAAACTAGTTCAACCATTGTGGAAGTCAGTGTGGCAATTCCTCAGGGATCTAGAACTAGAAATACCATTTGACCCAGCCATCCCTTTACTGCGTATATACCCAAAGGACTATAAATCATGCTGCTATAAAGACACATGCACATGTATGTTTATTGTGGCACTATTCACAATAGCAAAGACTTGGAACCAACCCAAATGTCCAACAATGATAGACTGGATTAAGAAAATGTGTCACATATACACCATGGAATACTACACAGCCATAAAAAATGATGAGTTCATGTCCTTTGTAGGGACATGGATGAAATTGGAAATCATCATTCTCAGTAAACTATCGCAAGAACAAAAAACCAAACACTGCATATTCTCACTCATAAGTGGGAATTGAACAATGAGAACACATGGACACAGGAAGGGGAACATCACACTCTGGGGACTGTTGTGGGGTAGGGGGAGGGGGGAGGGATAGCATTAGGAGATATACCTAATGCTAAATCATGAGTTAATGGGTGCAGCACACCAGCATGGCACATGTATACATATGTAACTAACCTGCACATTGTGCACATGTACCCTAAAACTTAAAGTATAATAATAATAAAATAAAAAAATTTAAAAAAAGGAACAATATATGTTAAAATAAATTAATGATATTTTCTTTTATGTCTATCAAGAGCAGAAAATTGGAACAAAAAACATCTTTTGAAGTTACACTGAGCATTCTCCCTCTTTGCCCCTCTGTCTGCACCACTCTTGTACAGGAATTAATGTTTATGAAGGAAATTAGATTCACTCTTTGCATAAACCAATATATTTTGCTGGTGGCTATGCAAGTCCAATTAACTCCTCTGACAACATGGTAAGATTAGGATATTGGATTATGTTTGTAGCCAATTAGAAATGTCATGGTTGAATACTCATTCTTGTAACATTATTTAGAGTTAAGAAATCCTAGTACTGAAAGATATTTATGGACCTCCTATATGTTTAGGAATAAATTAAGGGCTTTTTTTTGTAAGAATCGTAAATATGTAAGGCACAATGTAATAGAAAGTAGAAAGACATCTCCTTATTATCATTACCAATATTATTACACATTCTAAAAATTAACATTATCATGGGAGAGAATATGGTTAAATAGACAGAATATTTGGTTGGAAAATTAATAGACCCAAGTCCTGATTTTATTTCTGCTGCTTCATGACTCACAATCTCTATAATTTTTAAAGAGGAAAAAATCATTATAATATCATCAGGATCACATAAGGTAATAAACATGATGTGCCTTGGAAAGTATAAATAATAAGGTATGAATTATAAAATAGAATTGGAATCACACGTTTCTTCTGAAATTAATTTAAATTATAGTATAAGCAAATCATACTTTAAACATTAGAAATACACTCAGAAAGTATTTACGAAAAAAAATTGAGAACCAAACCTTATTTGAATTGTGCTAAAGATAAATAAGTAGCCCACTCATAACCCTGGTATAAATATTTTATAAGTGAGAATGAAGTTTCCAATAAGACCATGGAAAAGTTCAAAAGACCAAAAAGCATACTTAACTGAATGTATGGAAGAGTTATTAATTACCCGTAATTTGAAAACATTCATCAAACCACACATGGATCAAACTGAAAAAGGTAGAGGCCTTACTAGCTCAGGGGTTTTAAGCACAAGCGTCTGAATAATCATTGGCTGACTACTAGGCAATTGTAGTCAGCCCTGGGCAATATTAATCTAAGGAAACCTAAGGCAAAAGTTTCAAAAATAATAGCAAGTATATTTGTTGATTTTCACACAGCTATAAAGAAATACCCAAGACTGGGTGATTTATAAAGGAAAGAGGTTTAATTGACTTACAGTTCCACATGGCTGGGGAGGCCTCAGGAAACTTACAATCATGGTGGAAGGGAAAAGAGTCACCTTCTTCACAAGGCAACAGGAAAGAGAAGTGTGAGTGCAGGAAAAGCTCCCATTTATGAAAATATCAGATCTCTCATGAGAACTCACTATCACAAGAATAGCATGGGGGAACCCACCCCCTTAATCCAATTACTTCCCTTCCTCAACATGTGGCAATTACCATTCAAGATGAGATTTGGGTGGGGACACAGAGCCAAACCATATCATCAAGGGAGTGCAGATATCTCTGACACATTGATTTCATTTCCTTTGGATATATACTCAGTAGTGGAATTGCCGGATCATACAATAGTTCTATTTTCTATACTTTAGGAAACTTCCAGTCCAGGTGCGGTGGCTCACACCCATATTCCCAGCACTTTGGAAGGCCAAGACAGGAGGATTGCTTGAGGCCAGAGGTTCGAGACCAGCCTGGGTAACAAAGTGAGCTACGTCTCTAAAAAAAGTAAAAAAAAAAAAAATAGTCAAGTGTGGTCCCAGCTACCTATAATCCCAGCCACTCAGGAGGCTGGGGCAGGAGGATTGTTTGAGCCCAGGAGTTCAGAAGCCAAGTGAGCTATGATCATGCCACTGCACTCCAGCCTGGGAGACACACAAAGACACTGTCTCTAAAAATAACAACAACAAAAAAAACTTCCATACTTTTTACCATAATGGCTGTACTAATTTGCATTACCACAAACAGTGTGTAAGCGTTCACTTTTCTCCACATCTTTTCCAACACTTGTTATCTTGTCATGTTGATAACAGCCATTCTAACAGGACCGACATGATATCTCCTAGATAGTAATCAATTTGTTACTTAACTAGATTTAACTATTCCACAATGGATATATATCTGAAAGCATTATGTTGTATACAATAAATACATATAATTTTACCTGTTAATCAAGAAAATAATAATTTTTTAAATAATATTTTTACATAAATAAAAAATAATAATAACAAAAAAACTGAGAAGTAAAATTAGAGTTTGCAAAAAATACATAGAGAATTAAAGGAAAGTATTAAGATAATGACATCCAAGACAGACTATCACAGGAATAAAGTTTGTTTGTTTGTTTGTTTATTTGTTTAAAAAAAGCTATATGGAAATTCTAGAGTTTAAAAATACAGTAAGTGAACAACTCACTAGAGTATATGCATCCCAATAATAGAACTGAGCTGGAAGAGAAAATAACCCATGGACTTGAAGATAGAGCAGAGAGATTATTTAACCTAAAGAACAGACAAAAAGCAAAACAGAGTCTCAGGAACCTGTGGGACAATGTTAAATATATAACTCATTGTTATTCTAATGCTTGTTTTAGGAGTTACATTATATGTCTTTAACTTATCATATTTTACTGCGATACACTGAATAGTGCCCCACAAAGATGCTCATGTCGCAATCCTCAGAATTTATAAGTATGTTACCTTAAAGAGTAAAAGAGACTTTGGAGATGTGAGTATGTTAAAAAAGTGAGGCGTGGAGATGATCCTGGATTATCCAGATGAGCCCAGAGTAATCACAAGGGTCCTTATGACAGAGAGGCAGAGGCAAGGAGATGTGAAGTGGGGGCAAGCATGGGAGCAAGAATGAGAAGTGGGGGCAAGCATGAGAGAGAGGAAGAAAGAGAGAGAGAGAAAGAGAGTTGAAGACATTACACTGCTGAGCTTGAAAATAGAGGAAGGAGCCATAACAAAGAAAGACTCTATTAGCTAAAAGGGGCAAGGAAATTGATTCTTCCCTAAAGCCTCCAGGAGAAACACAGTGGTGCTAACACCTTGACTTTAGCCTAGTAAAATCATTTTGGAGCTCCAGGACTATAAAAGAATAAAATTGTATTGTCCTAAATCACACAGCTGTCAGTAATTTATTATAGCAGAAAGAGGAAACAAATATATCATAGTCAAATAATATTGTGCCACTTCATATATAGCAGGTATTCTTAACTGGGGATAATTTTTGTCTGCTAGGGGACAACTGACAATATCTATAGACACTTTTTATTGGCACAAATGGTGGCAGTGGGAGTAGGCATGGTGCTGATGGTATTAGCTGTGTAGAGTGTAGAAGCCAAGATACTGCTAAACAATGCATAGTACAGCCCATAAAAATAAAATAGAACTACCCAGCCTAAAATGACAATAGTGCTGAGATTGAGTATCTGCATACCTAGTTTAGAAACTTATAATAGCATACTTTCATTTTTTCACTCCAACATTGTATGCTACTGTTTGTCATACATTTTATTTATACAAAAGTTATTAATGACAGAATACTTTGTCAATATTTGTATTTAAACATTTGATGAACATTTTAACAGTGTTATTGAGCTTGAATTCACATACCATACAATTCACTCACTTAAAGTATCACATTCAATATATTTTAATATGCTCACAGTTTTGCAGTCATCATCACAATCTATATTAAAAATGTTTCTCACCTATCCCAAATAACCCATATTAGCAGTTACTTGCCAATTGCTTCCCATGTCCCTCCTTCCTAAGATTTAGGCAACCATGAATCTACTTTCTGTTTTATAAATTATCTATTTTGGCCATTTTGTATAAATTGAATTATACAACATGTGGTTTTTCTAGCTTTTTTCACCTAACATTTCAAAGTTTATCCATATCGTTTCAGTACTTATTTTTTATTGCCAAATAATAGTCCACCAAATGGGTAAATCATATTTATTCAATTCATCAGTTGGTAGACATTTGGGCTTTTTCTACCTTTTGACTAATATGAATAACACTGCTATGAATTTTCATATACAAAGTTCTGTGTGGACATAAGTTTTCATTTCTTATTGGCATATAGATAGGAGTTTATTTACTGGGTCACATGGTAACTCTGTGTTTAACATTCTGAGGAACTGCCAAACTATTTTCTAAATTGGATGCACCATTTTATACCCTCACCAACAATGTATGAGTGTTCAGTATCTCCATACCTTGCCAAACACTTGTTAATATTTGTCTTTGTGATGTTAGTTATGCTAATGGAAATAAAGTGGCAGCTAATTGTGGGTTTAATTTGTATTTCCCAGGTGGCTACTCATGTTGGTATTTTTATAATATGATTATTGGCCATTGGTATATCTTCTTTGGAGATATGTTTAGTTACACCCTTTGTCCATTTTTAGTTGAGTTATATGTCTTTTTATTATTGAATTATGACTTCTTTATGTATTCTGAATACAAGTCCATATTCTGATATATCATTTGTAAATATTTTCTCCTGTTATGTGGTGTGTGTTTTTATATTTTTGATGGTTTCCTTTTATGCTGAAAAGTTTTTAATTTTGATGAAGTACAAATTATATTTTATCACTTTTGCTTTTGTTTCATACCTAAGAAACTGTTGCCTTCCCGAAGTTCATAAAGATTTACTCTTGGGTTATCTTTTTAGAATTTTGTAGTTTTAGCTATTGCATTTAATAATCTTATTTATTTTGGATTAAGTTTTGTGTGTGGTATGAAGAAGAGGTCCAGCTTCATTGTTTTGCACATACATACCCAGTTTTCTCAGCACCATTTGTTGAAGGCTATCTTTCCTGCAATGAAGTTCACAAATGGTTTCATGATCTCCTTTCACAGAGGGAGAATTCTAAGCAAATTTCTCTACCCCTCCTATGTTTGAAGGTGGTGCTTTGAAAAAAGACAAGTGTGTGGTGAATGAAAAGTTATTTTTATTTTTATTTTTTATTTTTTGGGATGGAGTCTCACTCTGTCACTCAGGCTGGAGTGCAGTGGTGCTACCTTGGTTCACTGCAACCTCCGCCTCCCGGGTTCAAGCAATTCTTCTGCCTCAGCCTCCCAAGTAGCTGGAATTACAGGCATGTACCACCATGACCAGCTAATTTTTTATTTTTAGTAGAGACAGGGTTTCACCATGTTGCCAGGCTGGTCTTGAACTCCTGAACTCATGATCCACCCGCCTCAGCCTCCCAAAGCGCTGGGATTACAGGCGTGAGCCACCATGCCTGGCTGAAAGGATATTTTTAAAGTATTTTCTTTCTTCACTAACTTTCTTTAATTTAATTTTTCCTTTGGCAGTACTGTCTCTTTAAACTGCTGACCCTGATCATCTTGAGGGAAGGAAGAAGTGAAAATTCTCCTGTATCATTGACAAAAGCTGACCAATGATTTATTCAGGCAATGTCACATTTATTTCTAACGTCTGCAAGTGCCAACAAACTCATTCCTGGCCTCTGAGGTGTTAACCTGATGCTGAAATCCGAACAGCTGCTCACATTCCTTCACCTTGTATGCTGACTCAGAGCCATTTCCCTATCAGGTAGATTACATAAAGCATATGCATCAACTCCGAATCCACACTGTAGCAAGAATGCCATGTCTACCAGGAAAATGTGCATCTTGCTCAATTCTCAGTAAAGTAGATGCAGCCTGGATAATGAAAACTGAATACATTCAAGTATTCCCATTTAGCCACTAGTCTCCTCCCTCTTCAAATTGCATAATTTCCCTTGTAATAAGTACGGTGACATTTCACTTACTTGTAATTCTGTGTCTTAGCCTGAATTCCTCCAGAAAGTAGACAGTAGACCTTGAGGCAAAGATCCAAGTGAGGGTGGTGTATTTTTGAAGGTGGGGGGAGGTAATCTCAGGCAACATGCAGAGAGAAATAGAAGGACAGGCAGTGAAGGATAGGAACAAAGAGAGGTGAGTTATCAAGCAAGTTGGCATTATGGATGACTGGAGTATAATCACACCAGGAAAGTCTAGGACTTCTTAAGGAATATATACCTCAGAGTTATCCCATTCGAGTTGGGGAGGGAACTTGAGTACTTATTTACACAGTCCTGTCAGTCACTGGATGAGAGCCCACCCTTCCTTAAGAGAGACAATTCTTTAACACATCCGATCTGTCCAGTCCACAGGCAAACCAGGTCCTTGTGGTTAGAGAAAGACTAAGGCAGAGACAGGTAGTGTTTTAGTTATGGTTCTTCAAAGAAATAAATTCAATAGAACATATAAACATATATAAGAAGAAATGTATTGTAGGAATTGGCTCACAGATTATGGAGGCTGAGAAGTCTCACAAGCTGCCATCTGCAAGCTGGAGAATGAAAAAAGCCACTGGTGTAATTTGGTGTGAGCCTGAAGGCCTTAGAATTGGGTTTTGGAAAGAGGTGATGCTGTAAGTCCTGTCCTGGTCTCAGTCTGAAAGCCTGAGAACAGGAGTATGTTTGTCCAAGGACAAAAGAACATGAATGTCTCCATTCCATTCACTCCATTAGTGAGTTCTCCCTTCCTCCACCTTTTAGTTCTATCTCATTCCTCAACAGATTGGATGATGCCCATCCACAATGAGGAGGGCCATCTGTTTTATTCAATTCACTAATTCAAATGCTGATCTCTTCCAAAAACAGCCTCACAGACACAACCAGGAATCATGTTTACCTGCAATCTAGGCATCTCTTAGCCCGATCAGGTTGACACAAAATTAACCATCGCTGGCAAGAATGGCATTGGAAGTTGGGCCAGTATACAGTGAAAATATAAGGGCTAAGGGCAGGTAGTCAGTGCACCATCGGTGTCTTCTCAGACCACTTATGTGTCAACTTTCCAGAACAGATCTAGACCAAAAAGTTAGCTAAAAATTGTATCCTCAAGCACTCAAAGCTCCATTTCTTGTGGAGAATGCCATGAACTCTCACTTAAATGTATTTGCTGACTCTTAGGAAAGGCTTCAAACCTTCACACAATTTGAATAGCGTGGGACAGCTGGTTGCCTAATTCACTATAGCTTTCCTACTGGAAGCAGCAGATACCTCCTATTGGTAGACACATGCCCAACACTAATAAATAATTATAGAGTGGTAACAGCTGACAGTAAAGGAGACTGAAAAATATAAAAACAAAACAGACACAAGAAAGCTGAGGAAACAGAGTTTTAAAATAAGTAACAAATAGCTTTCTTTATACTTTCATCCTTAAAGGCATACTATATTAAGTTTCAGTATAATAAATAATTACTATAATAGTTATTCATTAAGTCAACAGTTACTGAGCATTGTTAGTATGTCATTTGCATTGCTGTAGATGGAGGGGGAAGCATAATTAATATTACCATCAAAGTCATAGCCATTATGAGATTATACTCTTGTGGTGAAGGCAGATTTTTTAATGCATATTTAAATGGTTCTACTCAAAAAGATAGGAAGTAAAATTCATTCAAAAATCAAATAAAGCTATTTTTTAATATGAAGGGAATAATAATGGGCATGCTGAAAAACTTTGTTATTCAGAAGAATTAATTCCCCAGGATTGACCAAGAGCTGGACTTTCACTGTGACTGCCTTGTACTGCCTCCCCTTTCTCCTGCTTGCCTTCTGAGTGAAAGGCCTAAGTAATGTGTTGAATACAGGACTAAGCAGAGGAAAGGGACACTTACAGAATTTGTCCTTAGAACAACTCACCCATGGAAAATTTTATATAATGGTGCTAAAAGGAAAATCAGAGCGTACATGTCAGAGAGCCCTGGAGTACAGAACTGGGTTTGAGCCTTTGCTCAGCTGCCTGGTAACTGTGTAATTTTGGATAAGTAACCTTCTCTGAGCCTCAGTTTCTTTGGGTGTATAATGAACTTTTTAATAATACTAGCTTTTCAGAATTGGGGATTGAGTTATCTAATGAAAAATCCCTAGCTCAGAAAAATCCCTAGCTCAGCAATTTCTGGCACACTGATAGGAGGAACTCAATAAATACTTCCTTCCTAGACACGTGAATATTCTGTCACTCTGACAGTAAGTGGAAGCAAATTTGTCTTGATGCATCCACAGAGTTGAGCCCATGTGTACCCAGTGATGGCTAGCCTTGACAAATTTGGATGTACACTGTATTAATCAAACAGGTTTATGTGGTAGACACTAACAACATGGAGACCACCCCTCCACAAGTCTAGACTTGTTGCACATACTAACCACACTCAGCTCACTGAATCAGACCTCCCAAAGCTGAGTGACATACTGGCTTCAAAATTAGAAGTAGCATTTTGCTGACAGAGTCTACCACAATTCATTTTGTCACATTCCAAGGGCTCTCCATAAGGGTGCCAAGAACTCTAAAGTCCCATAACTGGGAAACATGTATTTCACTTCTGGAAAGACTAACAACCAAGGGCAAACATGAGGAAGGAGACACAGTTAAACACGCCTGCACTCATGCTGGAGCAACTCCAGATGTTTAAGGAAAGCCAGTTGCTTACAGCACAGATCACACCTGCTTCACCAGTTGTAATCAGAGCCTGTTAAGTTTCAGAGAAATTAACTAGTAATAGACAAGTAACCTAAGAAGGCTTAACATTTCCATACCAAACAGACAACAGAATGTCATGCAATAAAATGGCAAGTGAAATTGCAGGTTAATAACCTTGCACTTTACAATATACTGTACTTTACAATACAGTGAGGCATATAATATATAGTACCAGGCTGGAATAAAGTGTACTATAAATAACATAAATGCATATATAATAACAGTTTATAGATAATTTCAGCACTAATTGTAGTCAAGTTGCCTTGCTTTAATATGATGTCATAATGATGTCATATGAGTAGCTTCCTGCCTGGTCCTTGCCTGAGCTGGCACCAAATAAAAATATTTTTCTCAGCTACAGTAGTTATGAATGAAAATCCCAACTTATGAATTTTTTTGGATGAACATGCATAAACAAAAACAGATTGTCACAAGATGGGTAAGCCCTCTTAGGTTGCACACACTGCCAGTTCTGATGCAGAATTCTCCTCCCAAAGATGTTTCCAACTATTTCAAAGGAAGGAAACTTTTAAGCTGTCCATATTCACCTGTCATCTATTTCATACTACCTGGTAGATGTGGCTCTGGTCAAAAATGCCACAGCAGCTGGGAGCTCAGCTCTCCCCATCTAAGGTGCTTCAACTTAGCGAGAGATATAATAACATACAAACTACTTATATAAGATACAAGACATTAGCTTTCAATAACATTAAAAACACAGCTCCTGGAAGGTGAATGGCAGGAGCAACTGACTGGCTGGCAAATAATAGGGAAGGTCAGGGAAGTAGCCTTTCTTTGCCCTGGTCCTTAAAGGAAGAGACTCCTCCTGCCAGGAAGTTTGCATGTATGTCTCTTGGGATGTAAATTAAGGGACATCATTTCAAAGTACCATTCAATGAAGAAAGAAAACCTATTATGACTGATGAACAAACTTGTTTCTGCTAAAAACAAATAAACATAAACATAAATAAACCCTGTACTGAGGAGAGAGGAAAGGTGTGTAAGTACAGTTGTCAGAGGGAAAAAGAATTGCAAGAGAAGATAATTTAACACTCACAGTGGACAGTGTCTAGAAGAATATCACTATCAAATGAAATAGTTGAGTCTCCAACAGAGTGAATGGGCTAGTTGTGAACGGATCAAAGAAAGTACGCAGGTGTCAGTGCATTTCTCGGTACAAATGAGTGAATGGGATGCAGGCTGAACTATGGAAAGAACCAGCAAAATGGATTAGGTTCTTAGGAGACCCAATACATAACAGTTGTCTGCTCTATCTTGGGTTCTAAACTAAAGAGTAAGGCCAATAGACTTCAAAATATAACCTTTACTACCATAAAGTCAAAACTAGGGGATACAGTTTAGTATAAAAACAAATACATCGAAAAAATACATCTAAGCAAAACAAAACAAAACAAGCAGGTCTGCCAAATGAATCCTAGAATGAGAAAGACTTATAAGTGCTCTCAGAGGCACTGGGACAGGACAGGCCACACTGGAGCTTAACTTAGAGGAAAGGGCCACCCTTGAAATAACAGCAGAAAACATCATCTCCCTGCAGGTAGTTACCTCCTGAAAGAAAAATACACGCAGACCCAACATATTTTTAACAAGTAGACCCTAGTCCCAGCCCATCCCTCATTCCCCCTCCACCCACCACCCCACCCCAAGTGATTTTCTTGCCATTTGACTGTAGACACTCTTTGAGGAGTAATGTACTACCTATTTCCTCATGCTGCCTATTTCCAAGGTTCTCTTGTGATGGCCTAACGAGGTAATGAAGTTAACTATGTCAGGTTTCATATGCTTCTTTATGATTCCTAGTCCTATGTAATTATGTACCAAATTGTTACTTTGCTTCATTTTTATTTTCCCAAGTAAATATGTATTTATGAAAGAAGTTCTTTTGACTCAGTTAGTACAAAGAATGTCTAAAGATCATTTTCACTGAAGCAAGTACCTAATAACTTCTCAAATGCGCTGAAGAACACTTCCTCAAATAGTTCCTCAAACTGCAGTTGTGAGAAACAGCCATCAAACTCTGCCTAGGACCTTTTTCCAAGAGCTCTCCACCCCAGCAGAAGCAGCATTGGAGGTCTTGGGATTCTGGCATTCACACAAATCTCATCCCAGTTTTCTTAGACAAGTGTCCATTGAAACAACCATACCCTTATTCCCTAGGTTTCAAGTACTCTTTCAAATAAAAGATCAACATCAAGTAATTAAACTCTAGCTCTCCTTTTCCAAGCTGACATACAGACATTAAATCTACACAGGGTTGGTGGACATGGGTTAAGCAGCTTCTATAGGCTTTGAAAGCTGCCCATTTTTCACTTGCAAGTTTTCACAGAGAGTTGTTTGGTTTGCTGGTTTGCTTGTGCTCAAGAAGGTCAATATCTGGCTAATGTAATTAATTGGGGCACACTTGGTCCATGATGATAGCCTTAAGAATCAATAGATGTTTCAAGCATGACTGTTTTCATTAATAAGATATTTTATTAAATTAGGGTGGTAGATGATGGTGATGTCCTGGACCTTATCAATTATAAATGAACTATTGCTTGGAGAAAATTAGAATTTCCAATTCCCTGTTCCTTGCCAGAGATCATCCAGGCTGTACTTACAGAGCAGGGCTTTATGATTTAAGGCACTTCAGTGATCCAGGCTCTTATTTAATGCAATCAAAATTTCCTGGACTCAGCCTGACTTATTGAGGACAGCTCTCCACAGGCACTGAACATTCAGGAACCCCTGGAGAAATTCCTTCTGGTTTGGTGGCTCCACTTACATGGAGAGTCCTGGGAAAAAGTAGAGCAGGGCAAAGGTCATATGGAGCTGCCTCGAAGATGGGAGCTACCTGGATGTCCTGAACAGACACAGATTTTCATCGTTTCAGATCAACTTTGAAATGTTGATTCAAAGTTGAATCAACATGATAAAATCCTCATCACAAGGTGGTTATGAGTATTGAATGAGACATAGTATCTCAATGTCTGGTGTGGAGTATATCCTCACTAGTTTTAGATATTATATCATTACTGCTATTATTAAGTACATTAGTGAATCACTTAATTGTAGTAATGACTATCGCTGCACTTAATTATAGCAGTAATGACATAACAGCTACAGCTTGTGTGGACATACTCTGCATCAGACATTGAGCTACTATGTATCACTCAAAACTCACAACCAACTTGTGATGAGGATTTTATCATGAACACCATTTTTAGGGGGATGAGGAAAATGAAGTTCCACATGTTAAAATTATTTGCCCAAAGCTACGATGCTAATGATCGGTGGTACTAGAATTAAAGTCAGGTTTATAACACTAAAACCCCTGGTCTTACCCATCATGCTATCTCCAACCAGTACTTCTATCAACCAAATCAGGTTAATGGGGGATTGGGAACACTGATGATCTAAGTTCTTTGTTAGGCACAAGCAAAATGAGCCTTAATTTGTTGGAACGATTTGGGACAACAAACTTCACTTGTTCAAAACTTACCCACATGTTCACCATGACCCAAAGATTATTTTCAGTCATCATTGAAGGCATCTTCTAAATTCAATTATTTTGTGTACTGAGGAATGGAAGTAGGAAGTGAAGTCTATCTATAGGGAAAAAAAACTGTTCTGTGGACTATTTTCAGGTATTCTGTCCAGCCTGGGGAGATGAAGATAGAATGAAGAACAGAATAACAGGGGAGAAAGTCCAAATTTCATGTTCTTAAAGAAGATGTCAAAACAATGATGGGAGAACTTTTCTGCTTATTTCTTTTGTTTTCTTGGTGCAAGAGGGTAGGGGGCAGGAATTTTCTTTCAGAAAAAAGTTAAGATTTGTCATCGTTGACCAAAAGAATAAAGAAAGCATTACTGCATTAAGGAATTTAGTAGCCAGAAGAGTAGATGGAAATTATAAAAAGATAATAATAATAATGTCTGGGATTTTATAAGATTATAGAGGTCTTTAACATTTATTATCCTATGTGTTCCTCACAACAGTCATGTGGGAAAATAGAATGGAGATTATTAGCCCCTTATGAAAAATAATAAAAATATATTTTTAAATTGAGACTAAAAAACTAATTAATTAGCAAGGTCATATGATTGGTAATTAGAAGAGCCAGCATCAATCCCTGGCCTTTGGTCTAATTGTCCCTTCAGTAGAAATTCTATACATGGTTAAGATAAGAGGAAAGATCTCAGAAAGCAAGCTGATGGAGAAAGCTATTAACTCAGATAGTTATGTCTGGGTCTTTTCCTGATCTTCCTCAAACCTTGTGCTTTAACATAAGAGAAATCCACATATGTCTGTGCAGCTCATGGTCCTAAAATCTATTTCTCAGACACATCCCATGACTGAGGCTAGGGACACACCAGCTTATGGACAAAGCCATTCTTGCATTTTCATGTTTATTATCTTGGCAGGCATGGTACAGAGAGGTCAGTGCATGTTCCAGCCTACCTTGCTGGGAAAAAGCAGAATTGGGTAGAATTAAGATATCATTTTTCCTTGATATTCAACCAGTCAATAATCATGAAAAGATGTTTTAGAGTCTTCCTTTCCAGACGTTAATAGAGCAGTGTTTCCAAGAGGCAGGTGCTAGTTTTACTATTTAGTGCAGTAGGGCCAAATGTGTGTTTTCTTTATTTAGATTTGGTTAATTTTTAGATTTTTATTTCTTATTCAATTTCAATAAATAAATCAATTATCAGAACAGCCTGGCCCATAAAATTCCATTTTTCTGTTTCTATCATTACCAGTTCAGAATAAATGTATTAGGCAGATGATAGCGCACTATCATCGAGAATCTTTGGCCATGTAGATCTCAGAAGAATAATCCTAAGTCTTGTCTCTAGAAATTCAACATTAGGATTGTAGAAGAGAAAAAATACAGTGAAAGTTTGGTTTTTGATGGGACTGAAAGCTGAAAAAAATGTAGAGGTAGACAGACCATAAGTATATGTGAGTTTATTTGTCCTTCCAACTAGGATGTGTTGTAGAAGACACCAAAGACATGTTCTATGTTTCCTTCCCACAGCACAAAGTCTAGTTGAAGAGACAAGGCTTTGATGTATACTAAACA
This sequence comes from Pan troglodytes, assembly GCF_028858775.2. Taxonomy (NCBI): domain Eukaryota; kingdom Metazoa; phylum Chordata; class Mammalia; order Primates; family Hominidae; genus Pan; species Pan troglodytes. The sequence continues at coordinate 121,223,037 of NC_072406.2, forward strand.
TGCAGAAACAAAAAGGTGGTTCCTCATAAGCAGGGCACTTAGTCAGCTTTAGATATAAACAGGCCAGTCATTTGTCAGTTACAACTGTAACATGCGGCTTAGGAGTATGATAAATTCCAGAGCCAGATACACCTAGGAAACAGTCTGGACACTGTGCTGCCTTGGATAAGATAGGAATTCTCACCAAAACTTTACATTATTATATATAAAATGAGGACAATACTATTAGCAACCACATAAGATTTCCATGAAGATTAAATGGGATAATGCAGGAAAAGAACAGAACAGTGCCTGACATTTTATGAATTCTCATAAATGTCAGCTATCGGTATGAGCAGCAACAATAGTAGCACTGGTAGTAGTAGTAATAAGCAAAATCTGTTAGAAAAAAAGGTAAAAAATTGTTATTGATATGATTTGGCTCTGTGTTCTCACCCAAATCTCGTGGGGGATTTTAATCCCCACATGTCAGGGGAGGGAACTGGTGGGAGGAGATTGGATCACAGACGTGAATTTTTTTCATGCTGTTCTCACGATAGTGAGTTCTCATGAGATCTGATGGTTTAAAAGTGTGGGGCTTCTCCCCTCACTCTCTTTCTCCTGCTGTCATGTAAGACATGCCTTGCTTCCCCTTTGCCTTCTGCCATAATTTAAGTTTCCAGGGGCCTCCCCAGCCATGCAGAATTGAGTCAATTAAACCTCTTTTCTTTATAATTAACCCAGTCTCAGGTAGTTCTTTACAGCAGTGTGAAAATGGACTAATACAGGTATAGTTAGAGAAGGCTCAAGAATGTGTGTGGAAGAGAGTATCTCAAGGAGTGCCAGGTCTAAGAGGCTTACTTGAAATTGTACTGGCAATCCAACAGGCTATTGAGAAGGAAGAGTGACACCCAAGGGGGCTAATACTAAGCAGAGCAGATAGAGGAAGTGGCTTGAAGCAGATAGAGGAAGAGGCACTGGAGTATAGAATAAATTCAGGGCTGATGTGCAGGGACTGAGGCCCCCCTATTATCGAGGTCTGTAGCCACTATATCCTGCAGAGGGTGCAGTATATAACACATGACCACATTGTTACCAATCTCTCCCAACCCAGATCCAGCTTACTGGACCAGGGATAGTACCTGAGTAGGGGTTACCTATCTACGGACTGGCCAGTTTATGTCTCAAGTCCAGGACCCTTCTACCAGGAGTGAAATTTTAATTCCAAATGGAAGACTTGAGAGATTCATGAAAGTAGAGATTATCAGCCCATATATACAGTACTGTTATAAAAAATTAAGTTTCAGAGGCCTCAGATTAGGACAAAATTACGGAATAAATGTGCAGAGAAACCCAGAGAGATCATGAGAAAGAGAGTTGAGGCTGAGAGAACAGTGACACCTGGGAGCTGTCATTCTGGAGGTTCAGGTCTTGATGCTGCAGAGGTGTGGCCCTCAGCTCTTCCTAGACTCTCACGAAGCCTCTCTGTAGTTTTTCCATGGCTCTCCTCTCTCATCTGCACTTGCTTTCCTTAGTTGCCAAGTAGAATAGAAACCCTATGCCAATTCTAAAAGCAAAGATTTGAAGGAGCCAAAAGAGCAAGCTTTCTTCTCTCATCTTTTTTCAGAAAAAAAGAGCAAGCTTTCTTTTTCTAAAGTTTCACTTCACACTAGCTGATGCTTTGGGATTATCCAAGAAAACCATAAGCAAAAGCATCCGCAACAACCTGGGAACATTACAGATAAGCCACCTTGCATCTAATCTGACTAATAGATGACATAGTTTCTCTCCATAAAATGCACCTCTTTCGGTTTGGCTGATGGGATGGCTAAAAAAGAAAAAAAATGCATCTCTCTGATGCAGTGCAGACCCTGCTAAGGGAAAATAAACCAGCATTCTGCAATTTCAGTGACCAGTATTTGAAATAAGAAATAAGTCTTTCATTTACTGGTTGTCTGACCTTGGATAAGCTTTATCACCTCCGTAAGGCTTATATTCTGCATCTGTAAATTGGCGGTCATAATATTTACCTTGAATGAGTTCTGCACAAATTAAATGTGATAGTGCATTAAACTTTCAGCATGTGAACACACAGTAGCAGGCCTGCCACAAGCCTATACTGCCTTAATGGGATAAGAAAAACGTACTTTTTCTTCTGGGAGAACAACTGGCAAGTAGGGTGTGGAATATGAAGAGCAGTACATAGCAAGAGTTCTTAATCATCATTAAGTGTTAATTATTAAATTGTTGTTGTAGATAACTTATGTCTAAATTCATTTATTTTCAGAAATGCAGCATAGCTCCACATAACAAACTGTAGTTTATATAATTTCTCCTTGGAGATGGTTTATAACTAGTTTGGTAGTTGGTGTCAAATATAGTGTCATCAGCTTTCAGCTGGCTGAAAATCAATGCAGCCGTGAGTGCTGTCAATAGTACAGATTACATCTCATTGGTCATGATGGAAAGTGGTTTGAATTTACTTAACATGGATTATTTTTTAACTTGATGCCTGCTTATATGTCACTCTAAACACTGAATCAGAGCAGGTTGACATGAAAATAAAACTTATCTCTGTCTTCCAATGGCTCCAGTAGCCACCTATGAACAGTTGATCTATCTATATTACAGAGTGCATAATTCAAACTGACAATAAATGGCCGGGTACCGTGGCTCACGCCTATAATCCCAGCACTTTGGGAGGCCAAGGCAGACAGATTACCTGAGGTCAGGAGTTTGAGACCAGCCTGGCCAATGTGGTGAAACCCTGTCTGTACTGAAAATACAAAAATTAGCTAGGCATGGTGGCACATGCCTATAATTGCAGCTACTTGGGAGGCTGACGCAGGAGAATTGCTTGAACCCCAGAGGCAGAAGTTGCAGTGAGCCAAGATTGCGCCATTGTACTTTAGCCTGGGCAACATAAGTGAAACTCTGTCTCAAAACAACAATGACAACAAAGTGACAATAAAGAAAAAAGAAGCTAGCATAATTTCACACACATGGAAGGTAAGGATTTCTGACAGATTTATTTATTATATAACCTGCTGAAGACTCTGTGTGGAAATGTTTCAGTCACTGCTCTTTGCAGACAGGCAAATTCTTTCATCCTCAGGCCCTTTGGATGAACTTTCTCCAGGAGCTCATGGACTCTAAATCTGTCAAACAGGGACCTATTAAATCTGACTCAGTGCTATAAATGGTAGAAGCCTGAAGCCTTGAGTTGTAGCAGCTCTTAAGATGACACACACCTCCCCATATGGCATTTTATGGCAGAGAAGAGCAAAGATGTTAGAACTGCCATCTTCCAAATTAGAAACCAAAGGAAGCATTCGCAATTCTTGCCCCTCTTGGACACCAACCCCAAGTACGGTGGCCACTGCCCAGCCAGACTGTGCTGTATTTTCACTTTTCAATGATCAGGGGTAAATGAATGAAAGAATTCAGAATCATGTGATTCTCTCATCTCCAGAGTAAAGGGATGGTGAGTGTCAGGAGGCAACACTAAGAACTGGTTGAAGAATACCACCCAAAGCCCGGGAAGAGGTCATATGTTTGTTCTCACATGTGGCAGCTCCCAGGTATGAGTGTTGAAGCCTTCTGAAGGCATCATATTTGGGAACTCTTTGACCTAACATAATGCCTGTGTGATTAACTCATTCAAATTCTAAGAATTACAAAGCTTAAGCAAACCGAGTTCTCTACAATTGGTACTCCATCTGTCTGCTTCCAGAAAGCAGTGTTTAGGCACAGAACCTAATCAAGAAAAAGAGGAACAGGGCTTCTAGATGGGGAAGTGGGACTGTGCCTCACAACGGGCCTGCTTCAGTAAATGGACCTTCTTCTCTTGCTTATACAGGGCACTCCATGCTTCAGACTGAGGGGTTTTTCCTTACCATGCGGGAAGGAAGAATATTAACTCTATCCAAAGGATAGGTGGACCTGAAGTTTCTCAGGGTCTGTTGGAGGCTGGTTTTCCAGAAGCAAATAAGACACAGTTTGACATGCTGGATATCTATTAAAAACCAACGCCTGTGGGAGAGTGTTGGAGGAGAGGCAGAAGTCTAACCATGAGACAGGTTTACAAGGTCTTGGCCAACTTCACTGGAAGTTTGAGAGCACATATGGCCTATCTGAGCTGTCCCACATTGGGCCAAAAGGGCTGGGCTTTTATAGCCCTGCTTTAATTGGTCACAGAATATGGGCCACCCCAGGAAGGCATGAATACCTTTGGGGAATGTAGGTCTCTGTGTGAAGCAATCCCAGAAGTGAAAGAGTTGAAAGCTTTTTGCTGGCTGCTGGGGCAGTGAAACTTCCCTTGAAAGGGTCCTGTTCTTTTCCCAGTAGGCTTTAGCAAGGTAGACCTTCCTTGGTGGGGCTTTTAATCTTTAGAGCTTAGCCACTCTGACTCAGTACCTAGTTCTAAACTTTCTGTGCCCTTCTTTCTGCTCCTGGAGGTGAGTGCCTCTTTGTAAGCTCCCAACTGTGCCTTCCCTTTACTCTTTTCTTTCTGTTGCATATTAGTCTCCTGGAACTTTTTTCTTTTCTTCTTCTTCTTTTTTTCTTTTTTTTTTTTTTTTTTTTTTTTTTTTTTTTTTTTTTTGAGACGGGGTATCTCTCTGTCACCCAGGCTGGAATGCAGCGGCATAATCATTGTTGTCTGCAACCTTAAACTCCTTAGCTCAAGTGATCCTCCTGCCTTAGCCTCCTGAGTAGCTGAGACTACAGTCATGAGCCACCCATGCCTGGGTAATTCTTTTTATTTTTGTAGAGTTGGGGGTCACACTATATTGACCAGGTTGATCTCAAACTGTTGGCCTCCAGTGATCCTTCCACCTCGGCCTCCTAAAGTGGTGAAATTATAGGTGTGAGCCATCATGCCTGGCCTCCTGGCACTTTTCTGTAACAGCTTCTCCTTCAAATCTTGGCATACATGCTACTGGAGGTTCAGGGCTGCCAACTGGACACTTATAATTTTAGGGTTCTCTGATCACATTGCTCTCAGTGAGACTTGTTCTCTCCTACTCCCAGTCATAGATTGCAGAGTAGAGTTAGCCCTGACCATTGTTAGTGACACTGTTACCAAAATGCCTGGGGTTCCCTCTTGGTCCTGCTGCTTGCTGCCCAGGAAGTCAATCAATGAGACAATGAGTATTTCCAGGGAAGAAGGCTTTATTCGAATGTTGCATTCAAGGAGATAAAAGATCTGTCTCAAATTCATCTCCCTAACTGGGCAAAATTGGGGTGTTTAGGCAGCAGGGAACATGGGAAAACAGGAATTAGGGAGGAGTAAGGAAGTAATCACGATGAATGAGGAGTCTGGCATCTCATTATCTGGATGCAGTGATCTAGTGAGTTTCAGTTCCTTGCCTGAGAGTGAGTTTCCTGAGAAAGGAACTCAGATAAGACAAATGCAAGTTTCAACTTTTAAGACCAGGGAAAGTCAATTTCTATGTTTATTATAAAAATGTGTAAATATAAATTCTATGAGACAATTGGGCCAGTTTCAGCATGGGTGGCTTCCCTAGTCCTGATGGCTTTGGTAATCAGTGTATTCTCTAGGTATACCCATGAAGCATGACCATCTGTTGGGTACTGTGGCCTTATATAGTGCAGCATGTCCATTTCCCTGAGCCATTCAGTCCCTTCCTCCACTGTCTGCCATGGCAACTCTAGCATTTCAACTTTACTTAGTGGGTCATGGCTGCTCCCATGCTTCTAAGAATCATCCTAAATGGGCTTTTGCACCATTTCTCAGGGTCCTCACCAGGTTGTTGTATCTATATCTTGGTAGAATACTCCCTAACCAATTATCTCTCCTATATCCATACCCACACACCCTTAATTTGGTAATTTCCAGGTAAAGCTACAATCAGAAACTGGTAAGAGAGCTCTGCTGTCTTACAGAAAAAAAGAAAATCCACCTATTTAAAGGCACTGAAAAGTCATGGCATCAAAATCAAATTTGCAGTCAGAAAAGGAGAATTCCCCTAATGGAGACGCTCCTCCAAGTAGAGGGGCTTCTCAATAAACCAAACAATACCAAGGCATCATTAGATTCTCCACTAACTAAAGGCAGATGATTCTGATATGGGAGGGGAGCAGGGAAGTGTTGGGTAGAGAAAGGTGGGGTGCCTGGCAAGGGCTGTACCATCAGGCCTATGCCCACGGACCTAAGTGAGAATAGGCATTCCTGTTTTTGCGCCCAAATGTTGCGTTTTTCCAAGACCACTCTGGCCTGCCACATCCCCTATCTTATGCCCATATAAACCCAAGACCTTAGTGGGCACACACACAAGCAGCTGAACATCGAAAGGGGCAGAGGACCAGACACCAGCAGACACCGGCAGACCAGTGATGGTGGAACGACGTACAAAGAACGAGAGGAAAGGAAGGATATCTGGATGCCAAGGGAAATTTGGCTGGGGTGGTCAGAGAAGAGTCCAGTTACTGGGCAGCCTAACTCTAGGGGAAGATCACCTTCCCACTCCATCCCCCTCTTCTGTTCCGCATCCATCTCACTGAGAGCCACCTCCACCACTCAATAAAACTTTGAATTCATCCTTCCAGCCCACATGTGATCCAATTTTTCTGGTACACTGGGCAAGAACTCAGGCTATCACACTGGCCTCCTGCCCTTGCAATAAGGCAGAGGATCTATTGAGCTGATTAACACAAGCCATCTGTAGACAGCAAAGCTGAAAGAGCACACTGTAACACATGCCCACCTGGGCTTTGGGAGTCATAGACACCCACCCCTCAATGCTGCCATGGGAGCGGAGCCCAAAAGCACTCCCACGGTCTCTGCACCCGCCCATTTGCATGCTTCCCCTAGGGTTTTGAGCTGTAGGGGTAAGAGATGGAGTGAGCCACACCCCTGTCACATGTCCTTTGAGGGGGATAAGGGAACTCTTCTGTTTCAATTCTAGGGTTGATGCATGCAAACAGCTCACTCAGGCTTTTAATGATGGAGGAGGCTTGGGTTTCAGAGCCTCAGCAAAGAAGGCAAAAGCTTTATGAATAAATGAATCACCACATCACACAGTAAGCCACAGGTTTTCATCAACATTAATTTTGCTGAATATTAAAAAGATTTAAATTGCTGCAAATACAAACATGGCAAATAAAAGAGCAAAAATGCAACTATTGGGATTATAATATATGTATAAGAATGAGTAATCAAATGTACACTCCAAGTGGAAGACTATATAAATACTAACTACTCCACCATTTACTACCAATAATAATGTTTCATCAGGACAAGGCTATTCCTTAAGTACTTTATATTCTCTGCCGTTATTAAGTTATTAATCTCACTTATATGGTTAATGGGGAAACCCTAGGTCCAAATTAGGGACCAGAGGAAATGAATCAGAATTAAAGGCAAAGGAGCATTTTATAATCTTGCATTTGTAACGTTGCTTTGCTTAATGAACTATCCCCAACTCCTTGCCTTGACCTTGAATCCAGAAGAATCTACCCTAGAGACATTTATCAGAGCTTTCCAGTTAGACCACACACACATTGCCAGGACTAAGAAATAACTCTGGTCCAACTCAGTCTCTACTAAAGCATTCATATTTCAATCAGTCCAATTAAACTAAGTTTTATTCTGTATGTCAAGGAAAGAGGAAAGAGAGGAAGGGTGTCTAGTGATCCCCTGTGTAAGGTTGTCCATGTTAAAATTGTTATACTCTTTGGGAGACAAGGAGTAAAGTACAATGGTTAACAGTGTGGACTCCAGAATTACACAGACCAGGCTAAATTCCAGCTCGGCCTGTAGCTGAGTAAATTTTGGGTACATTATTTAATATCTTTGAATCTGAGATCTCTTATCTACAGAGAGGGTATAATAGTAGTATCTATTGTTAGGCTTATGAAGAAGACCATTTCACGGGGGAGGGGACGGGAGGGGAGGGAAGGGGAGTGGAGGGGAGGGGAGGGGAGGGGAGGGGGAGGGAAGGGGAAGGGAGGGGAGGGGAGAGATAAACCAAATAAAACTTTCTGAAGTCAACTCTTTACACAAATTATCTGCAATAGGACAGACTGAAGAATTCTTTCCGAGCACCTTCCCACCATAGTCTGTTCTTGTTATCCAAGTTTCACTGAATAATTCATGAGCAAAAGGATATGAGCATGGAAAGAGCAGCAGCCTTCTAGGAGCACCATTCCAGAGGCCATCCCAACATCAAGCATACTTACTAATGGTGTTTGTGGGGAATGAAAAAGATGCCGAGTCTTCTCATGGCCATGTGGCCCAGCGAAGAACACCAGAAGATGAATGGCCTTATTCTTCTTGCTCTGCAATTGCAGATGCCATTACAAAGCTAGGTTAAAGCAAAAGACTCTACAGCAGCTTAAATGTCTGTTGTCAGCCACTCTGCCTATACACATCCTCGGACCCATTAGGGGAGTCACTTGGGTTCCAGCCCTGATCTGCTAAGATACCTTCTCATTGTCAATTGGCATCTGCCTTGAGAGGCAGCTTCTCTCCCCGTTTTGCATCCAGTCTATAGTGGAATGTGTTGACCACACATTGTCCCCAGTGAGATTCTCTGCCTCTAAAACCACTATTCCCATAAGCCTGAAAGAGTCTGCTTATATGAGTTGGCTTTGTCCCCACCCAAATCTCATCTTGAATTGTTTTTTCTATCATCCCCATGTGTCATGGGAGAGACCTGGGGCAAAGTAATGGAATCATGGGGGTGGGTTTTTCCCATGCTGTTCTTATGATAATGAAGAAGTCTCATGAGATCTGATGGTTTCATAAAGCGTAGTTCCCCTGCACATGCTCTCTTGCCTGCTGCCATGTAAGACATGACTTTGTTCCTCCTTTGCTTTTTGCCACTATTGTGAGGCCTCCCCAGCCATGTGGAACTGTGAGTCCATTACACCTCTTTTTCTTTATAAATTACTCAGTCTTGGGTATATCTTTATTAGCAGCATGAGAATGGACTAATACACCTGGACTTGTGGATATATGCTGCAGCATATGGAGAGTGACCATATACTTTATCACAGAAACCTAGGCATGGCTAAGAGTACAGAGAGTATATTAATTCCATAAGCAATGGATGCAAACTAGGACTAGCCAGAGACAGTTTATCTAAATATAGATGAATGCAGTGGATGCAGGGTATGAAATTAAGGTTTCATGCTGCAGAAATTCATTTAAAAATTAAGTATGGAATCCTTCTTTGTTATTCTCCCTTTGAAACTATTTGTAGTAGGCTGAATAATGGCCCCCAAAAATATCAGGTCCTAATCCTTGGAACATGTAAATATTACCTTACATGACAAAGGTGATTTTGCAGATATGATTAAATTAAGGATTTTGAGATGGATGGATTATTCTGGATTATTTAAGTGGGTCCTAAATTCAATAACATGTATCCTTATACAAGTGAAACTTGACTACATACAGAGAAGACAATGTGCAGATGGAGTAGAGATAATGTGAAGATACTGGCCATGAATATTGGAGTTATGTAGTCATAAACCAAGGAATTCTGGCAGCCATCAGTGCTAAAGGAGGCAAGGAACAGATTCTCCAGAAGGAGTGCAATCCTGCTGATTTTGGTCCAGCGATAGTGATTTGACAATTCTGATCTCCAGAACTGTAAAAAAATAAATTTTAATTGTTGTAAGCCACCAAACTTCTGATAATTTGTTACAGCAGGTACAGGAAACTACTACACTAGTTTAATTCTTTTTTCTTTAGTAATGATTTCTGAAAATAAAATATTTTTTTAAACTTTTAACAAATAAGCAATGCAAAAGCATACCAAAAAAATGAGTTAAAAGAAATCACTGTAAAGTTCATATCCCGAGGAGGGGATAAAAACGCACTAGTGTTTGCTGAACATCATTTCTACTGTCTTTCTACTTATTAAGGATAAATACATAAATAGAAACAAATATATATAAATAGAATATAAACCTAATTCAATGAAATCATAATATGTACAATATTTTTTAAAAGAATTTAAATTCGCTTTTGTATAACAAAATAAATGAATATTTTAAACAAACTGTTGAATTTCAAATAAACCATTCTTTATTAAAAGGAAGTTGAGCCTTCCTTCCTTCCTCCCTCCCTTCCTCCGTCCTTCCTTCTCTCTCTCTCTCTCTCTTTTTCTTTCTTTCTTTCTGAGATGGGATCTCACTATATTGCCCGGGCTGGTTTCAAACTCCAGGGCTCAAGTGGTCCTCCCACCTCAGCCTCCCAAACTGCTAAGATTATAGGCATGAGCTACCACATCCAGTCAGAAGTTGAGTTTCCATTCCCAAACTCTCCTGTCTCTAAAAGATTATATACCCTAATCCTTTTCATCATAACCTAAGTTCAATGTCAGTTTACCTTTGGTTAAACAGAAGGTTGGCCTTCAAGTGAAATAGGACAGTTAATGTGGTCGTGAGGCTGAAGGAACACAAAAGATACCACTTCTGACAAATACATCCCTACGGTCCAAGTATGGGATCAGTAATTTCTACCTTCAGACACTGGTCTGGGGAAATGCCCCTGATTAAATGCAGAAATAACACTTGAAACGTTGATGGTGCAGTGAGAAGTGATTGATAAAGACAGGAGACCAAGGCCTTTCATCCAGACTGGCTACTATTTGTTATTTATGACTTTTTAATCCAGGTTGCTCTGCCTTCACTTAGGGATTGTGTGAAGATCAAACGGGAGAGATTATTTAAAATCTTCAAAAACAATAACTCTAAGGTATGGTTATATCAGTAGCCCATGCAGCCATTCTGCATTTAGAACCTTGACCCAGGAGCAAAGAACAAACAGAAAGTTACAGTGCAATGAGTTATATGTCTATGACCTTGACTCAGTTGCTTAAACTTTCTGAGTCTCAATTTCCACATCCTTAGAATGGGAAAGATAATAACACTCGTCTCATGGGTTAGCATGAGAACTAAATAATGCATTCTATAAAACAATTATAATAAAGATTCTAGGTCATCATGAGCATTTTACAAATGACAGCTAACAAAACCAAACAAAACAAATTTTCAGGAAGAGAGTTTGTCAGAAAAAGTGCAGGAAAGCACTTTCTGGGATAGACAGGCCTAAATAGCATATGGTAATGGAGACCCAAGGCCATGGCAGCCCTAGAATAGCATAACGGCAGCGCAGAATGAAAGCAGGGAGAGAAAGCCCCACTCTTCATGTCAGATTTTTACCTTACCCAGCTCTGCTAATCATGGTTTATATTTAACACTAGCAAATGCAGACTCTGCGAAACACTGTATCAGATAGAGCAGAAGCATGGTGGCAAAGAATACAAGCCTTGAATTCAACCATTGGCTCTATCATCAACAGGATGTGTGATCATGGGCAAGTTACTTAACTTCTGTTTCTTCATCTGTCAAATGGGAATAATAATTCACTTCATAGAGAATGTGAGAGGATTGTGCCCCACAGGACCTGTTATAAAAAATAGATACTTTAGAAATTGAAGCTACTTTTGTGACTAATTTTATCAGAAACCATCTTTTAGGAGGTTAAAGCATAGCTAAAGGAACAAGAGTAATCAAAATGAAATAAATGAGCAACAACAAAACATGGGAAACTATTAAGAGCTAAAGTCAGGGATTCCCATCATTAATATGCATTAACTGGCCGGGTGCGGAGGCTCTCGCCTACAATCCCAGCACTTTGGGAGGCCGAGGCGGGCGGATCACGAGGTCAGGAGATCGAGACCATCCTGGCTAACACAGTGAAATCCCATCTCTACTGAAAAAATATATATATACAAAAAAAATTAGCCGGGCGTGGTTGCAGGCACCTATAGTCCCAGCTACTCGGGAGGCTGAGGCAGGAGAATGGCCTGAACCCGGGAAGTGGAGCTTGCAGTGAGCTGAGATCGTGCCACTGCACTCCAGCCTGGGTGACAGAGCGAGACTCTGTCTCAAAAAAAAAAAAAAAAATGCATTAACTATGCATTGTAGTAGTCACTGTGTATCACTATATGTCAGCTATTGTGCTATCTGCTGCAGAAAAAATAGTGAATAGAATAGTGACAGTCCCAGCCCCAAAGCATTTACAATACAGGGGTGCTGTTGACTCAATAGGAGTTCATCATACGGGCATTCCTGCTTCTTCTACTGCTCCCTAAAATAAGCACAAAGAAAGTTTCCTCTACATGTTCACTGCCTGTTTACCTTCCTGCTTCTAGCTAATATAATACAGAGACACTTGCAGAAATTTTTGTTAATATCCAGATCTAAATTTACAGAGTCAAAGGCTGCAGCCCTGGAGCCTGAATTGCATTCATGAATATGTAGTAGTAAGATATTGCTTTACAAATATGACAGCATCTAAGAGTCAATATATATTGTGGTAGTTATTTGGTGTTAGACTAGGCCTGAGAGAAGAGCTTTGAAATAAAGGGAGACTGGGTGAGAAGAAAACCATTATTCACCAAAGACCTACCCTGAGATAGAGACCAGGTGCTGTGAAATGCTATAGGTAATTTAATAAACTGGCACGAGGCGCTTGGTTATTTTCCTCCTGTCACAAATGAAGAGCCTGAGGCTCAGAAATGTTAAGTGATTTACCCAAAGCCACAAAGCCAATGAGGGGCAGATGAAAATTTCAAAGTTTCTGCATCTAGTTTATTCCATCTTATCACAGAGCCTCAGCAGACAGACATCCTGGCACAGGCTCTGTCACTAACTTGTTTTAGCCACTATGGATGAATCATTCATTCCCACTTGGTCCTTGGGAATAAATGAGTGGTTTGGACTAGATGATTTCTGAGTTATTTTCATGTTATCTTTCTTACCTTCTGGCTTGGACTTAAGCATGAATATCAAAGGCAGAGCTGGGAACAACTAAAGAAGGATGTGCTACTTGCAAAAGGACATCCTTCTCAGAGTGAGCCTCACACCCAAGGTGCCTGCAGATGACACCCTCCTTTATCCGGGTCATTTTAGTTGTCCTCTAACCTGGGAGTTAATGCCTGGCCCTTGCAGTGGTCTCTATATAGTAGAGACCATTCTGATTGCAATTTAAGGCAGTGCCCTGTCACATAAACAGACCCAAGATCAGTAGTTACAAACTGAGACTTAATTAGAAACTTAAAAGGTCATTTAACCTTGTTTAGCCCCAGTCTCCTTGGCTGTAAAATGGGAATGACACCTGTTCTCCTCGTTTGGATCTCTTGAACTTTAAATGATAAAATTGAGACATGAAAACACTTTGAAATAAAATGGTCACAGCAGGCAAGTTAGATGTTTGTAACTAGAAAAGAGCATGTGTCCAATATCAGAAAAGGAATGAATATATTTAAATTTATATATATTATATTAAATTTTATCATTTATATTTGATCATATTAACATTCTGTCTATATTTTTTAACACAACTCTAATTTTAAGGATAAAGGCCACATTTTCTGGCAAATTGATTTATATATATACTAGTATTCTTTATTATGATACAGAAACATAAGTCAGAAACACTGGGGGCACTTTCTTATAGAAGCAGATACCTGTGCCATGAAGAAGGCCAACTGACTCCGAATTTCTAGGAGTGAGACCTATAGATTTACGGTTTTTTTTTGGGGGGGGGGGTTTTTTTTTTTTTGAGATGGGTTTTCACTCTTGTTGCCTAGGCTGGAGCTCAACAGTGCCATCTCTGCTCACTGCATCCCTCTGCCTCCCAGGTTCAAGTGATTCTGCCTCAGCCTCCCAAGTAGCTGGGATCACAGGCACCTGCCACCACACCTGGCTAATTTTTATATTTTCAGTAGAGACGGGTTTCACCATGTTGTCCAGGCTGATCTTGAACTCCTGACCTTACGTGATCCACCCACCTTGGCCTCCCAAAGTGCTGGGATTACAGGCATGAGCCATCGTGCTGGGACCTAGATCTACATTTTAACTAATTATTTCATTCCCCAACTGATTGACATCTAGGTGGTCTTCAGGACTCTGGATGCAGAGTCAGCTAAATGCTTTTGATGGAGTAGATTAACAATGAAATATCTAACCTCTCCTGGGCTTAACCCGGCAGATTATAACGGGTGGGTATCAGGAACTGTGGTAGGGGTGGATGGACATTCCGTGTGTTTCAATACATGGGAGTCACAGTTAATCAGGGTGCCACAGAATCGTGCCTGGGAAAAGCATTTCCATTACTCCATGTCTACTGAACCAAAAGTATTCCAAGAAGTTAAGATTGAACACATGGACTAGAATCAATAATCCTAATGCTCTGAAAACCTCAGACCATCCATCAAGCTATCTCAAAATCATAATGGCTAAAAATGTGACCTCTAGAATAAGAACAGCTGGCACTAAATCCCAATTCTAGTAACAATCAGCTGCATTACTGAGAAAGTTAGCCGCACTCATCTTATCTATAAAATAGGGTTAATATTAGCACCCAGGTTGCATAGTTTATGTAAACACTACATGAGATGAAATATTCTTAATGCAGTGCCTGGCACAGATTGAGGGCTCAATAAATGCCTGTCACCCAGGAAAATGGATCACATGAGTCACATATTTGTTTCCCAGACACATTCTGAAAACTTGCCAAGTAAGCAATTCTAATATTTTGGATGAATGTGAAACACACACACACATGCCCATGCTTGAATGGTGACAATATCTGGAAATGGTTGAAGAAACCATGACCCCTAGCTTCCAGTTGGGATAATGCAAAAAATAAAGATGCTCCCAATGAACTCATGATGGTGTCCCTGTCCCCTTCACTGCAACCGAACCAAACATCCTGATCAGGGTTGTCCAATTATTGATCTATCAAAAGCAAAAAGATTATTCTATATCTTCTGATTTACAATGAAGAGATAAGAGTCATCATCATCAACCACATACTTATTGAGACTTTTACCATGGTCCAGGATGAAGTGTTTCATATTGTAAAAAAAACTTCAGCATTTAATTTACACTGGAATCTTTGTGAGACAGTTACTGCTATTTCCATTGCATAGGTGAAGCACTTAAGATGGCTCAGTCTTTTTCCAGATTGCAAGATCACCTAGAGCGGGAGCTGTGCCTTACCTTCTTAGATCACCCTCTGGGAGCTAGTAAAACCCTTGCAGATGGATAGTACCTAATTAGTACAGATGGTGCTGTGATAACTCTCAGCAGCTGCTCCCAGAAGATTATAGCTGTGGCTTTCTATTCCTTACACCAGCAGCTGGAGCACGCAGCTTCCTTCAGTGGTTAATTCCAGCAACTGTTCTGTGAAATCCTGGATGTTTCTCTCCTAACATAACACTTTTCAAAAGCTATTAGGCATCTCTGAAGCCAGACTGTTCCATATACTTGGTTCCAGAAACTAAGTAAAGCATTGTCTTGTGCAAACCCACTTGTAATGAATGTTGTGTGCAAATGGTCTTTGAATTCACAGGTGCTCTCCTCCCATCCATCAGATGCCTTCTGTTCCCCAAAGTAGACAGATGCCCATGAGTCCATTTCATAGGTGAGCACTCATGCCATGAAACGTCTTTTCCAACACTCATGAAGTAGGAGAAAAGAAATCCACACATATTTTCATAGCTTCAAAACTCAGATTACCGACTTAGCCACAAACCCAAATATTCCTCAAAATTCCCCAATATTATTCGCAGAGGACTGTATGCAAATCAAATTCAGAAGATACTTTATTGCAACTATAACTTCATTTAATATCCAAACTAAATTCTAAAAGTGACTCTGAGTTTATGCTGGGACTGGGGGTGGTGGCAAGGGAGAGCGTTGAGGAAAATTGACCTATGTATTCCTATGTGGTCCAAGGACCATCACATTGTAAATAAATGGGTGATTTGGGTAAAGTCTAAATTAAATACCACTCTCTATTGGATATGATTGGTGATCATCTCACCTGCCAAGAAAAAGAGGATACAGGCTTGTGATGTATAAATCCCACCCTCCCCAAGCAAGCAGGTAGGATGATTCACAAAGAAAATATGCAGTGTAAGCACATTAATTATGCACTGTTCAAACTCCAGAAAACAACTCTCCCAACTTACCAATGATATATTCCAGGGATACTTAAGATGAAATCTGTGGCTGTGCCAAATAATATCTATAAAGACACCTTTGTTTAGGTTGGAAAACAACAAGGGTTTTTGGTTTTTGTTTGTTTGTTGTTTGTTTTTCTGTTGTAAATGTCAGAAAATCTATCTAGGATCAGCTTAATCAGAAATATTTTATTTATCTATTTATTGACTTCTGTAACTGATAAATTTGCTTCTGACAGGACTGGGTCCAGAGGCTGAAGTGATATCTAGGGTTTATTATTCTCCATGTCTCAGGCAAGCTGTTTCCAAGTGATAGCCCCTGAAATCTTAGACTCTTTGTGCTTTGAGTTCAGCAAAGAGGGGCTCTTTCTTCCTAAAATCTCCAAATTGGGCCAATTGAAATAAAGCCTTCATTCCTAAACCAATCACTGAAACTAGAACTGGTGAGTTTTCTGCCCTTCCAAATCACAAGGACTGTGAGTGGGAGAAGGATGTTTCCTCAAAAAAAGTTTACTTGGTGTTACTGGAAGCGTGGATGAAACTTACACAGACAAAACAACAGATTTCATCATAGTTCATAAGTGTGGTTTTTTTCCTTAAGAATATCAATAACTTTTATCATATTCTCAATGTGGTCAAAAACCTCTGAAGTTGTTAACAGCTCATAGAAGTCTGTAGTTCTTTGTATACCATGGAGGTAGTTGTGAGATGGAAGAGACTCTAAACGAAGAGCAAAAAGGCAGAGGTTCTTGCTCCTGTATCTTCCTAACAAACTCTTAAGAATTTCACTTTGCTCATCTATGTTTACAAAAGGCAAAATAATAACACCAACGATTCTACTAAACTTCTACTTTCATAACATTCTTTACATGTGTAATCACTTTTTCAAAGTTGTCTTCCAATTAGACCAAAGATGTGAAACAAAAATGTTGGACACATAAGAAAGTTTAGAATTTCTGACTTCCACAAGGGTTGAACTAGTTTACAGTCCCACCAACAGTGTAAAAGTGTTCCTATTTCTCCACATCCTCTCCAGCATCTGTTGTTTCCTGACTTTTTAATGATTGCCATTCTAACTGGTGTGAGATGGTATCTCATTGTGGTTTTGATTTGCATTTCTCTGATGGCCAGTGATGGTGAGCATTTGTTCATGTGTTTTTTGGCTGCATTAATGTCTTCTTTTGAGAAGTGTCTGTTCATGTCCTTCGCCCACTTTTTGATGGGGTTGTTTTTTTCTTATAAATTTGTTTGAGTTGATTGTAGATTCTGGATATTAGCCCTTTGTCAGATGAGTAGATTGCGAAAATTTTCTCCCGTTTTGTAGGTTGCCTGTTCACTCTGATGGTAGTTTATTTTGCTGTGCAGAAGCTCTTTAGTTTAATTAGATCCCATTTGTCAATTTTGGCTTTTAGCTTGACTTTCTTCAATGGGGATGGCCTTGAATCTATAAATTACCTTGAGCAGTATGGCCATTTTCATGATATTGATTATTCCTACCCATGAGCATGGAGTGTTCTTCCATTTGTTTGTATCCTCTTTTATTTCATTCAGCAGTGGTTTGTAGTTCTCCTTGAAGAGGTCCTTCACATCCCTTGTAAGTTGGATTCCTAGGTATTTTATTCTCTTTGAAGCAATTGTGAATGGGAGTTCACAGTCAAATTAATACAATAAAAAACAGTAAAATTAATTGTAATTATGAATGTATTTGGCCAAATACGTTCAAAACATTGTTTCAAATCAATAAAACAATTAGTAAGTTAAAGACTTTATTGATATATAATTTAAATAACACAAAGTTCGCCCATATAAAGTATAAAATTCAATTTTTTTACTAAGTTTGCAAAGTTGTGCAAGTATCATCATAATCTAATTTTAGAATATTTTCTTCAACCTGAAAAGAAACCACGTATCCATTAAATTAACAATCAGTCCTCACCCCACCCATCCAGAACTAAGCAACTCCTAATCCACTTCCTGACTGTAAGACTTTGCCTACTCTGGATATTTCATACAATGAATTTAGAGACTGAAGACACAGAAGAACAATAGATAGTCTATATATCTAAAAATAGAACCCTGGCTTACAGCCTGCAGTTACTGGCCCAGGATGTCAACCTATTACCTTCAATAATCCATCTAGAAAATCAGATGACCCAGTGATCCCATTACTGGGTATATACCCAAAGGATTATAAATCATGCTACTATAAAGACACATACACATGTATGTTTATTGCAGCACTATTCACAATAGTGGAACCAACCCAAATGTCTATCAATGATAGACTGGACTAAGAAAATGTGGCACATATACACCATGAAATACTATGTAGCCATAAAAAAGGATGAGTTCATGTCCTTTGCAGGGACATGGATGAAACTGGAAACCATCATTCTCAGCAAACTATCACAAGGACAGAAAATGAAACACTGCATGTTCTCACTCATGGGTGGGAATTGAACAATGAGAACACATGGACACAGGGCAGGGAACATCACACACCAGGGCCTGTCAGGGGGTGGGGGGCTGGGGGAGGAATAGCATTAGGAGACATACCTAATGTAAATGACAAGTTGATGGGTGCAGCAAACCAACATGGCACATGTATACCTATGTAACAAACCTGCACATTGTGGACATGTAACCTAGAACTTAAAGTATAATAAAAAGAAAAGAAAAGCAGGCAACAAACCCTTAACAATAGGCCTAAAATTGCTAGGACTTGATTAGTAACTGACACCTTTCCTAGTTCTTGCCCTTGTTTCCACGTTAGGACCAATCAGAGAAAGCAAAACATGTACCCTAATCAATTACTTAGGATGAGCTACTTCTACTTAGCCTACCTACAGGTTCCCATGTCAACAACCTCCCATCAGTACATACCTGCCTTCCCCTTTTTTTTCCATTATAAATCTTTCCACTCTTCTGCCTTAGTCTCTGCTAAATGCAAGTGATGGTGGCTGCTTTCCTTGCTACAACATGCTCTACAACATGTCCCTTTTGTGTCTCTATTCTTTCACATATCAAGTTTTCAAGGATCACTCATGTTATAGCATGTATCAATAATTCATTCCTTGTCATGGAAGAACAAAATCCCATTGTAGTGATATACCACATTTCATTTACCCACTCATCAGTTCATGGATATGTGGGTTATTTCCGTTTTGGGGGTTATTATGTATAACACTTCTATGAACATTTGTGTGCAATATTTTTGCGTGGACATATGTTTTCATTCCTCTTGAATATATACCAGAGAGCAGAATTTCTGGGTCATATAACAAACATTGCATTTGACACCAGCAATGTATGACATTTCCAATACCTCTACACTTTTGCCAAAAGTTGTTATTATCTGTGTTTTTAAAATGTTAGCCATCATTGTAGGTGTGAAGTGATATATCACTATGGCTTTTATTTGTGTTTCCCTAATAACTAATAATATTTAGCATCATTTCATGTGCTTCATAGTCATTTGTAAATCTTCTATAGAAGTATGTATTTTCAAATCCAATGTCCATTTTTAAATTGAATTAAATATTAAATATCTTTTCATTATTGAGTGATAAATGTTATTTATCTATTCTAGATACAAGTCCTTTATAAGGTATATGATTTGCAAATATTTTCTCCCATTCAGTGGACTGTCTTTCTACATCATCAATAAAGATGGGAGAAAAATAATTGGAGGTAAATTCTTTTTTTGTGTTCTATTAGTTTCTACCCATGGGATCAAATTATTGGGGAAAAAAATCTGTGTACTGAAGGCAATATAAGAAAATCTGTATTAAGTTTGATTCCAGAATGGCCAAACAGGAACAGGTCTGGTCTGCAGCTCCCAGCGTGATTGATGCAGAAGATGGGTGATTTCTACATTTCCAACTGAGATACCTGGTTCATCTCATTGTGACTGGTTGGACAGTGGGTGCAGCCCACGGAGGGTGAGCCGAAGCAGAACGGGGCATTGCCTCACCTGGGTAGCACAAGGGGTCGGGGGAATTTCCCTTTCCTAGCCAAGGGAAGCCATGACAGACTGTACCTGGAAAAACGGTACACTCCCACCCAAATACTGTGCTTTCCCCATGGTCTTAGCAACTGGCAGACAAAGAGATTCTCTCTTGTGCCTGGATCAGCAGGTTCCACACCCATGGAGCCTTGCTTACCACTAGCACAGCAATCTGAGATCAACCTGCGAGGCTGCAGCCGGGCTGGGGGACGGTCATCCACCATTACTGAGGCTTGAGTAAGTAAACAAAGCACTGGGAAGCTCAAACTGGGTGGAGCCCACTGCAGCTCCACAAGGGCTACTGCCTCTACAGACTCCACCTCTGAGGGCAGGGCATAGCTGAACAAAAGGCAGCAGACAACTTCTGCAGACTTAAATGTCCCCATCTGACAGCTCTGAAGAGAGCAGTGGTTTTCCCAGCATGGCGTTTGAGCTCTGAGAATGGAGAGACGGCTTCCTCAAGTGGGTCCCTGAACCCATGTAGCCTAACTGGGAGACACCACCCAGTAGGGGCTGACAGACATCTCATACAAGCAGGTGACCTTCTGGTATGAAGCTTCCAGAGAAAGGATCAGGCAGCAATATTTGCTGTTCTGCAATATCTGCTGTTCTGCAGCCTCAGCTGGTGATACCCAGGAAAACAGGGTCTGGAGTGGACCTCCAGCAAACTCCAACAGACCTGCAGCTGAGGGACTTGACTGTTAGAAGGAAAACTAACAAACAGAAACAAATAGCATCAACATCAACAGAAAGGACATCTACACCAAAACCCCATCTGTAGGTGACAGACATCAAAGACCAAAGGTAGATAAAACCACAAAGATGGGGAGAAACCAGAGGAGAAAAGCTGAAAATCCTAAAAACCAGAGCGCCTCTTCTCCAAAGGATCACAGCTCCTTGCCTGCAACAGAACAAAGCTGGATGCAGAATGACTTTGACGAGTTGACAGAAGTAGGCTTCAGAAGGTTGGTAATAACAAATTTCTCCGAGCTAAAGGAGAATGTTCTAAACCATCACAAGGAAGATAAACACCTTGAAAAAAGATTAGATGAATGGCTAACTAGAATAAACAGTGTAGAGAAGACCTTAAATGACCTGATGGAGCTGAAAATCGTGGCACGAGAACTTCATGATGCATGCACAAACTTCAATAGCCAATTTCTTCAAGTGGAAGAAAGGGGATCAGTGATTGAAGATCAAATGAATGAAATAAAGCAAGAAGAGAAGTTTAGAGAAAAACGAGTAAAAAGAAATGAACAAAGCCTCCAAGAAATATGGCACTATGTGAAAAAACCAAATCTACATCTTATTGGTGTACCTGAAAGTGATGGTGAGAATGGAACCAAGTTAGAAGATACTCTTCAGGATATTATCCAGAGTACTTCCCCAACCGAGCAAGCAGGCCAACATTCAAATTCAAGAAATACAGAGAACACCACAAAGATACTCCTCGAGAAGAGCAACCCCAAGACACATAGTTGTCAGATTCACCAAGGTTGAAAAGAAGGAGAAAACGTTAAGGGCAGCCAGAGAGAAAGGTCAGGTTACCCACAAGGGGAAGCCCATCAGACTAACAGTGGATCTCTCAGCAGAAACCCTACAAGCCAGAAAAGAGTGGGGGGCCAATATTTAACATTCCTAAAGAAAAGAATATTCAACCCAGAATTTCATATCCAGCCAAACTAAGCTTCATAAGTGAAGGAGAAATAAAATCCTTTACAGACAAGCAAATGCTGAGAGATTTTGTCATCACCAGGCCTGCCTTACGAGAGCTCCTGAAGGAAGCACTAAACATGGAAAGGAACAACCAGTACCAGCCACTGCAAAAACATGCCAAATTGTAAACACCACAGATGCTATGAATAAACTGCATCAATTAATGGGCAAAATAACCAGCTAACACCATGATGACAGGATCAAATTCACACAAAACAATATTAAAGTTAAATGCAAATGGGCTAAATGCCCAAATTAAAAAACACAGACTGGCAAATTTGATAAAGGGTCAAGAGCCATCAGTGTGCTGTATTCATGAGACCCATCTCACATAAACAGATACACATAGCCTCAAAACAAAGGGACTGAGGAAGATATACCAAGCAAATGGAAAGCAAAAAAAAGCAGGGGTTGCAGTAAAACAGACTTTCAACCAACAAAGATCAAAAGAGACAAAGAAGGCCATTACAGAATGGTAAAGGGATCAATTCAACAAGAAGAGTTAACTATCCTAAATATATATGCACGCAATACAGGTGCACCCAGATTCATAAAGCAAGTCCTTAGAGACCTACAAAGAGACTTAGACTCCCACACAATAATAATGTGAGACTTTAACACCCCACTATCAACATTAGACAGATTAGACAGATCAATGCGACAGGTTAACAAGGATATCCAGGACTTGAACTCAGCCCTGCAACAAGCAGACCTAAAAGACATCTACAGAACTCTCCACCCCAAATCAACAGAATATACATTCTTCTCAGCACCACATCACACTTATTCTAAAACTGACTACATAATTGGAAGTAAAGCACTCCTCAGCAAATGTAAAAGAACAAAAATCACAAAAAAATCATCTCTCAGACCAGAGTGCAATCGAATTAGAACTCAGGATTAAGAAACTCACTCAAAACAGCACAACTACATGGAAACTGAACAACTTGCTCCTGAATGACTACTGGGAAAATAACAAAATGAAGGCAGAAATAAAGATGTTCTGTGAAACCAATGAGAACAAAGACACAACATACCAGAATCTCTGGGACACATTTAAAGCAGTGGGTAGAGGGAAATTTATAGCACTAAATGCCCACAGAGAAAGCAGGAAAGATCTAAAATCAACACCCTAACATCACAATTAAAAGAACTAGAGAAGCAAGAGCAAACAAATTCAAAAGCTAGTAGAAAGCAAGAAATAAGTAAGATCAGAACAGAACTGAAGGCGATAGAGACACAAAAAACCCTTCAAAAACTCAGTGAAGCCAGGAGCTGGTTTTTTGAAAAGATCAACAAAATTGATAGACCACTAGAAAGAAAAATAAAGAAGAAAATAGAGAAGAATCAAATAGATGCAATAAAAAATGATAAAGGGGATATCACCACCAATCCCACAGAAATACAAACTACCATCAGAGAATACTATAAACACCTCCACGCAAATAAACTAGAAAATCTGGAAGAAATGGATAAATTCCTGAACACATACATGCTCCCAAGACTAAAACAAGAAGAAGTTGAATCTCTGAATAGACCAATAACAGGCTCTAAAGTTGAGGCAATAATTAATACCTACCAGCCAGAAAAAGTCCAGGACCAGAAGGATTCACAGCCGAATTCTACCAGTAGTACAAAGAAGAGCTTTCAGTCCTTCTGAAACTATTCCAATCAGTAGCAAAAGAAGGAATTCTCTCTAACTCATTTTATGAGGCAAACATCATCCTGATACCAAAGCCTGGCAGAAACACACACACACAAAAGATAATTTTCGACCAATATCCCTGATGAACATCAATGTGAAAATTCTCAATAAAATAATGGCAAACCAAGTCCAGCAGCATATCAGAAAGCTTATCCTCCATGATCAAGTCAGCTTCATCCCTGGGATGCAAGGCTAGTTCAACATATGCAAATCAATAAATGTAATCCATCATATAAACAGAACCAACAACAAAAACCACATGATTATCTCAATAGGTGCAGAAAAGGCCTTCAATAAAATTCAACACCCCTTCATGCTAAAAACTCTCAAAGAACTAGGTATTGATGGAACGTATGTCAAAATAATAAGAGCTATTTATGACAAACCCACAGCCAATATCATACTGAATGGGCAAAAACGGGAAGCATTCCCTATGAAAACTGCCACAAAACAAGGATGCCCTCTCTCACCACTCCTATTCCACATAGTGTTGGAAGTTCTGGCCAGGGCATTCAGGCAGGAGAAAGAAATAAGAGGTATTCAATTAAGAAATGAGGAAGTCAAATTGTCCCTGTTTGCAGATGAGATCATTGTATATTTAGAAAACCCCAACGTCTCAGCCCAAAATCTCCATAAGCTGATAAGCAACTTCAGCAAAGTCTCAGGATACAAAATCAATGTGCAAAAATCACAAGCATTCCTATACACCATTAACAGATAAACAGAGAGCCAAATCATGAGTGAACTCCCATTTACAATTGCTACAAAGAGAATAAAATACCTAGGAATCCAACTTACAAGGGATGTGAAGGACCTCTTCAAAGAGAACTACAAACTACTGCTCAATGAAATAAAAGAGGACACAAACAAATGGAAGAATATTGAATGCTTATTGATAGGAAGAATCATATCGTGAAAATGGCCATACTGCCCAAAGTAATTTATAGATTCAATGCCATCCCCATAAGCTACCAATGACTTTCTTCACAGAATTGGAAAAAACTACTTTAAAGTTCATATGGAACCAAAAAAGAGCCTGCATCGCCAAGTCAATCCTAAGCCAAAAGAACAAAGCTGGAGGCATCATGCTACCTGACTTCAAACTATAATACAAGGCTACAGTAACCAAAAGAGCATGGTACTGGTACCAAAATAGAGATATAGAACAATGGAACAGGACAGAGCCCTCAGAAATAACACCACACATCTACAACCATCTGATCTTTGACAAACCTGACAAAAACAAGAAATGGGGAAACGATTCCCTATTTAATAAGTGGTGCTGGGAAAACTAGCTAGCCATATGTAGAAAGCTGAAACTGGATCCCTTCCTTACAACTTATACAAAACATAATTTAAGATGGATCAAAGACTTAAATGTTGTACCTAAAACCACAAAAACCCTAGAAGAAAACCTAGGCAATACTATTCAGGACATAGGCATGGGCAGGGCTTCATGACTAAAACACCAAAAGTAATGGCAACAAAAGCCAAAATAGACAAATGGGATTTAATTAAACTAAAGAGCTTCTACATGGCAAAAGAAACTACCATCAGAGTGAACCGGTAACCTACAGAATGGGAGAAAATTTTTGCAACGTACCCATCTGATAAAGGACTAATATCCAGAATCTACAAAGAACTTAAATGAATTTACAAGAAAAAACAACCCCATCAAAAAGTGGGCAAAGGATATGAACAGACACTTATCAAAAGAAGACATTTATGCAGCAAACAGACACATGAAACAATGCTCATCATCACTGGCCATCAGAGAAATGCAAATCAAAACCATGATGAGATACCATCTCACACCAGTTAGAATGGCGATCATTAAAATGTCAGGAAACAACAGATGCTGGAGAGGGTGTGGAGAAATAGGAATGCTTTTACACTGTTGGTGGGAGTGCAAATTAGTTCAATCATTGTGAAACACAGTGTGGCGATTCCTCAAGGATCTAGAACTAGAAGAACCATTTGACCCAGTATATACCTTTGGGTATATACCCAAAGGATTATAAATCATGCTACTATAAAGACACATACACACGTACATTTATTGTGGCACTATTCACAATAGCAAAGACTTGGAACCAACTCAAATGTCCATCAATGACAGACTGGATTAAGAAAGTGTGGCACATACATCATGGAATACTATGCAGCCATAAAAATGTATGAGTTCATGTCCTTTGCAGGGACATGGATGAAGTTGGAAACCATCATTTTCAGCAAACTATCACAAGGACAGACAACCAAACACTGCGTGTTCTCACTCATGGGTGGGAATTGAACAATGAGAACACACGGACACAGGGCGGGGAACATCACACACCAGGGCCTGTCAAGGGGTGGGGGTCTAGGGGAGGGATAGCATTAGGAGTAATACCTAATGTAAATGACAAGTTGATAGGTGCAGCAAAACAACATGGCACATGTATACCTATGTTACAAACCTGTATGTTGTGCACATGTACCCTAGAACTTAAAGTATAATAATAAAAAAAAAATAGAAAAAGAAAATCTGTATTCTAATTTCAGCTCCTCTATTATCTTAGGGTGGCCCTATATCTTATCTTCCCTGAGCCTCTAGGCATTTTTTCAATCTGTAAAATAGAGAGTCAGATGTGGGTAATCCTCCAAATCTCATCCAGATACAAATTATGTAGGTTTGATATACAGTAGAAGAATGTATACTTCCTAAAATACAGCCATTTTATATACCAATTTTTTAATGTAAAAAAATAATTACTCTAGAGCCATAGATTTTGAAGGCAAGCTCTGTTTCCCGGCATTGCACGCTTCCCACCTCTTCACTTCCTGTTTATCTTCTTATTCATTCACAAGTTACGGAACATTTTCTCTGTGTGTGTCAGCTCTATAGGAGAAAAAATAAATCAGATTTCTCTATATCTCTGCCTTCTTAATACCTCCAATAAGGGACTCCACTCTGGTGTCCTAGTATCTCCCTTTGTAGAAGTTCAAAACCCAATTATTATAGAGTTAATAAGATAAATTATTTCCCGATCTTGTATGACCTATAACATATTATGTGAATGACAGAGACTGCCTGTAGTAAAAAGCTTTGAAAATAGAATTCCAAACATAATAATTTAACCAAATGCACATTGGAGAAAGGCTGTTCTATCTTGTGAAAATTTTCCTATATGGATTAATTTGGCTATGTTTGCTTTTCTGAAAAATTTAGCAGCCCTCAACCACATATTAATGCCACCTGTGCTAAATTGACATCCATGATTTATTACACTTGGATATGGGGGGAAAGTCATTCTTCAGACAATATACTTTATACCACAAGTACTACCACTTTCACCAGCTTGTACATTGGTTCAAGTCCGTTAATAAAACCGTGATCAAATAAAAAGGCCTCAGGCATAAACACAGCAGGAGCAAAGATCTAGGTGGTGGCTTACACTCATTTGTAATATATTTTTTCATCACATTGTAGGATTTTTACCTTTCTCAATAAGTTGATGGTTTTATAATAGAGTTTTCTTTCTGAATCTTTTCCTTTCTACATACAAACTGCTAATTTTCATCACAGGCTCTCATCCAATTTCTTGACAACACTAATTTCTAAATTTTAAAGCTTACTTCAATAATGCTTGGTTAATTATATGGGCATTTGGTGGCAAGCAGAAGACACAAATTATTAATTGCACAAAATGAAACATTTAAATTCCTATCACTCTTTTTAAAAAACTCATTTTAAAATGTACATCATACTTATTTTATTCCTATTGTCTAAGAAATAGGCTTAATACTATTGTCCTAGCTATTCAGAATGATAATTAAGTTTTCTGGTCTTATATATCTAGATTCAAACCCCATCATCACCATTTGCAATTTTGGACTTTGGTTCAAGTTAGTTGAATTATTTCCGCCTCAATGTCCTCATCTCTAAAATGGAACGTTAGTAGTACATGCTTCATAGAGCTGTGGTGAAGCATTTTTGAGATATACCTTGAGGTGCTGTATAAAACAGATCTAATACAAATGTCACAAAAGCTTGTACAACACTTAAGAACAGATTGGTATGTGGAATGTTCTTATAAAATTCTACATGAATATTTGTGTTCTTGCTCTCCCCATTACACATGTGAAAGCAAAGGAGATGCCTTTGGTTCTAAATGTAGTCCAAATGAAAGATAGGAGGAATCCTTTAAGATATAATATAATCTTCTATCTGTGTCCTTCTCTCTAATCAGCCTCACACATAAGTAGCTTTCCTTCATTCCTGGAATCTCTTCTCACACCTTTAGCTAACAGTTGCATTGCTTTCTAACCCACCCTCCTTCTTTCCTGTTACTTGACCATCATATTCTGTCTCCTTTCCACTCTGTGGTCCAATCAAATACAGCCTCTATCCATTAACTTTATACATCTCCCTAAATCCTAGATGATATAGTTTTAAAAATCTTTTATCTCACCAAAACTATAAATACTGGACTGAAGAATGAAACTTGGGAGCCACTGCATCATAAATATTACTCTATTTTCCACCTGAGATTAGAGACACATACCCTGCCTCTGAAGCAGTGCATCATTTTTAGAATCGAAGTGGAGAACTGACTTACATAGTCCAGAGAGTAAAAGCAGTGTTGATATACCACAACTAGATCCTTTTTGGCATAATACTAGTTGTAGCTGAGGTGTGCTGGAGAAAAAAAAACATGTCCAAATCACAAGCAAAATGCATCAGAACACACAATGTTAACATAAACATGCAAATAGTTTAATGTTGCGATGGAGAAATGAAAAATGATTAAAAATCAGAAAATCATCACAATCATAATGTTTATTGTTTCCATAGAAACACATTTCCCCAACTCTAATGTAGAACTCCACTCTAATTTAGAATCCTTTCTTCCTGAAGAAAGGCTCTGATTTTCTTTGGGGTGGGTTACATTTGTTCTTCATAATGTTGAGTATGTCCACAAATTAATAAATACAGTACATAATAATTTAATCTCAAAGTCATGAGAAAAAACATTGAGAGGCCAGTTAATCCTACATTTTACTTCTGCAAATGACAACCCCAAAATTATTTCACTATTATCCTCCCTTTTGAATATATCACAGTATGTTGGAAAGGATGATCAGGAGCTTTGAAAGGCTATACTAACACTGGACTTCAGACATCTGCTTCAACAGGTTTAGCAATTACCAGTTTCTGTGCTTCTGTGACTTGATTCTGACCTAAAACCTCCATTTTCTGCCTTTATGAATGTAACCAATGCATAGATAACATCAATTTCTTTTTCATAAAGATGTACCTGGCATCCCTAGTGCTGACACCTTTTTCTCCATACAGACCCTTCTCCCTACCTGAAGCCACTTGTCATCATTTTTTAATCCTTCCCACAGGAGAGTGCTATAATTGCAATATACCTAAAAGTTTCTGGAAATTTTATTCCCTAATTTTTTGAAATTCTCAATTCTAATGAATGATTTAAAGCCAGATCTATTTTAAATTAAGTGCTCCCTTT
The DNA here is from genome assembly GCF_028858775.2 of Pan troglodytes. NCBI lineage: Eukaryota > Metazoa > Chordata > Mammalia > Primates > Hominidae > Pan > Pan troglodytes. The sequence continues at coordinate 121,251,963 of NC_072406.2, forward strand.
GTCATATTCCTTATCAAGAGGGGTGTCTATTTTGTCTGTACAGTTGCTTCTCTCTTTCTCACCAGCTGGATAGAAGTGGTAACCCTGCAGCCACACTATTCTACAGGAAGTAACAATACCATCTGTTACTTAACGGCTTTACTAACACATGCCCCATTCTTGCAGGAATGCTATTCCAGTGAAATAACATAACAAGAAATGACTGGAGTGCCCAGATGCTGTATTAAAATGTCAACTCTGACCTTTGAAGATTAGAACAGCAAAAGGCAGTCATTATTAATGGCTTCCCCAGGCTTCATGGGTAAAGAGATACATTTATAAATTACTACTTCCAGGATGAAGAGAGGGAGGTGGGTAGTGGTTCAAACCCAGGAGGTGGGAAAGATTCAAACCCAGTGCTTGAATCTCTTGTCTATTACTAAACTATGCCAGTTTTAAAAGCTGATTAGAATGTAGTTTGGCCAATCATTCATAACTTTTTGCCACATTTATTAATTTGTTAATTTAATATTTTTTCGGGTGCATTAGTAGTTATACATCATCCAAGAGGTTTCAGGAAGAGAAAAGCTAGGCAAGGGTCCAGGTAATTCAGTACACACTTTTTGTCTCCACTGAAAATCTGTTAACATATCTTCCCATCTATGTCCCAGAACAGGTTCAAGGGACAATGATATGGTTTGGATCTGTGTCCCCACCCAAATCTTATGTTGAAACGTAATGCCCAATGCTGGAAGTGGGGCCTGGTGGGAAGAGATTGAATCATGGGGGTGGAGTTTTCACGAATGGTTTAGCACCATCCCCATTGGTACTGTATAGTGAATGAGTTCTCATAAGATCTGGTTGTTTAAAACTGTGTATTACCTCCCCCATCTCTCTCTTCCTCCTGCTCCTTGCCATGTGAACTGTCAGCTACGTTTTCAACTTTTGCCATGATTGAAAGTTTCCTGAGGCCTCCCCAGAATATGAGCAGATGCCAGCATCATGTCTTCTGTACAGCCCTTGGAACCCTGTGCCAATTAAACCTATTTTCTTTATAAATTACCCAGTCTAGATTTTTTAGTAGCAGTGCAAGAATGAATTGATACAGAGAATTGGTACTGAAAAGTGGGGCTTTGCTATAAAGATACATAAAAACGTGGAAGCAACTTTGGAACTGGGTAATGAGCAGAGGTTGGACAACTTTGTAGGGCTCAGAAGAAGACATAAAGATGAAGGAAAATTTGGAACATCCTAGAGACCTGTTAAATTGTTGTGACCAAAATGCTGATAGTAATATGGATAGGGAAGGCCAGGCTGGGAAGTCTCAGATGGAAATGTGGAACTTATTGGAAACCAGAGTAAAGGTCACTTTTGCTATGCTTTAGCAAAGAGCCTTCCTGAATTGTGTCCCTACTCTAGGGATCCTGTGGAAATTTGAACTTGAGAGTGATAATTTATGGACTTCAGCAGAAGAAATTTTTAAGCAGCAAAGCATTCAAGATGTAACCTGACTGCCTCTAACAACATATGCTCATATGCATGAGAAAAGAAATGACATAAAACTAAAACTTATAATTAAAAGGGAAGCACGGTGAAAAAGTTTGAAAAATTTGCAGCCTAGTCATGTGGTAGAAAAGAAAAGACCATTTTCAGGGGAGCAATTCAAGTCAGCAGCAGAAATTTGCATAAGTAGAGAGGAGCCAAGGACTGATAGCCAAGACAATAGGGAAAAATATTCTAAGGCATTTCAGAGAACTTGGCAGCAGCCCCTCCCATCACAAGCCTGAAGACCTAGGAAGGAAGAATGGTTTTGTAGGCCAGGCCCAGGGCCCAGCTGCCCTGCACAATGTCCAGACACTGTTCCCTGCATCTCAGCTGCTCCAGCCATGGCTCAAAGGGCCTCAGACACAGCTCTGGCCATTGCTTCAGAGAATGCAAACCATAACCTTTGGCGGCTTCCACATGGTTTTATCCCTGTGGGTGTACAGAGTGCAAGAGTTGAAACTTGGGAGCCTCCACCTAAATTTCAGAGGATGTATGGAAAAGCCTGGATATACAGGCAAAGCCTGCTGCAGGGGCAGAGCTCTCATGGAGAACCTCTACTAGGGCAGTGTGGAGGAAAAATGTGGGCTTGAGGCCCCCACACAGAGTCCCCACTATGGCACCTAGTAGAGCTATGAGAAGAGGTTCACCATACTCCAGACCCACACACTCCAGAATTTTAGATCTACATACTCCATAATTGTAGATATACCAACAGCTTGGCCTGTGCCCCTGGAAAAGCCACAGGCACTCAACGTCAACCTGTGAGAGCAGCCTTGGGGGATGAACCCTGCAGAGTCACATGGTCAGATCTGTCCAAGGCTTTGGGAGTCCGCCTCTTGCTCCAGTATGCCCTGGATGTGAGATGTAGAGTCAAGGCAGATTATTTTGGAGCTTTAAGATTTAATTACTGCCCTGCTGAGTTTTGGACTTTCATATGGCCTGTAGCTCCTGTTTTTTGTTCATTTATTTGTTTTGCTTTTTGTTTGTGTGTGTGTGTGTGTGTGTGTGTGTGTGTGTGTGTGTGTTTTGGCCAATTTCTCCCTTTTGGAATGGGAGTATTTCCCCTGCAAATGCTCCCACTGTCTAAGTTGAGGAGGTCTCAGATAGAAATGAGAAACTTATTGGGAACTGGAGTTAAGGTCACTTTTGCTATGCTTTAGAAAAGAGCCTGGCTGCGTTGTGCCCCTGCACTCCTATTGTATCTTGGAAGTAACTAACTTCTTTTTGATTTAACAGGCTCATTGGCAGAAGGGACTAACCTTGTCTCAGACAACACTTTGGACTTCAAACTTCTGAGTTACTGCTGGAATGAGTCAAGACTTTGGGGAACTGTGAGAAGGACATAAGATTTGGGAGGGGTCAGCAGCAGAATGATACAGTTTGGATCTGTGTCCCCACCCAAATCTCATGTAGAAATGTAATCCCCAATGCTGGAGGTGGGGCCAGGTGTGTTGTGATTTTATCATAGGGGTGGAGTTCTCATGAATGGTTTAGCACCATCCCTCCTTGGTACTATATAGTGAAGTGAGTTCATGCAAGGTATAGTTATTTAAAAGTGTGTAGCACCTGCCTCTTCTTTTTCTTCCTCCTGCTCCTGACCATGTGAATTGCCAGCTCTCCCTTCACCTTTTCCATGATAGAAAGCTCCTGAGGCCTCCCCAGAAGACAAGCAGATGCCAGCAACATGCTTCCTCTAGAGCCTGCAGAACTGTGAGCCAATTACATGTCCTTTCTTTATAAATTACCCACTGTCGGGTATTTTTTTTATAGCAGTGTGAAAACAGACTAGTACTGACAATGCAGATGTTTGTGGCTATGTCAAATACCTCTCCTCCAACACAGTGCTATAGACAGGGGTTAACATCATGGTCCTTGGCATGATGTTTTTGAGGTACAAAAATGAGGTTAAAATAATCCAAGTGATCAATTAATACTTAGAAAATATTGCAACACTAACAGATTCCAGTGCCTAATGAAAGGTATCCAGATTCAATTTCATTATCCATTTACTCCCCGCACATAATAACACATACTCAAACACACACACACACACACACACACACACATGAGAGAGAGAGGAGAGAGAGAGAGAGAGCACGAGCAAGAGAGCGGGAAGCTCCTGGAGGGTAGAGATATCTTCTTTCTTAACTCTTAGTAAAAAAAATAATAAAAACTTTTCACGCACTTGATGAACTTAAATTCCCACAAACATCCTTAATTTGTGTATTTTGTTAAGTTTTCAAAAACATAGCTTTGATTAGTTTACCTTCCCATATGCCCAAATTCTGCTAATATGACTCCACTCCCCACATACTCCTAATTCAAGGGTATTCACAATCTGGCCCAAATCGCCTTAATAGGTTCATCTCTCCTTCTTCTTCCTTACAAATTCCACACTCCTTTCTAACCAGCCTTGCCACTGCTCCTCATCAGTGCCCTGACCTCTATGCATTCTCACATAGCATTTCTTTTCCTGAATCCCCATCCCACTTCAATCTCAACTTTTAGAGACATTCATTTCCCTATGAAGGTTTTCGTGATTAACTTCCATTTTCATCCTATATGTTTTTCATCTTATGTCTTCTTTGAGGTCCCGCAGTACTTTCCATGTTCTTGATACTGGTATCACATGTGAGCTTTTTAAAATAAGTATTAATCTATTGCCTTGGCCCCAAGTTAAACTGCAAGAACCTTGAAGGAGGATTATGACTTGAATACCTCTTTATGCCCTGCAATGTCAGTCTCAGTGCCTTATACATCATCGATATGCAACATATACTTTTGAATAAACTGTACCAGAGAAATAAAAAATGAAATCCTAAGCCCACCATCCAATTGATCATACCCGCTCTTGGCCAAGGGGATGCCAGAGAAATCTTAGAAGCTCAGTTCCTGGCCATGACGGGATGGGAGGTTAGATACACCTAGTTACATGCCCTCTCTCAGACAACAGCCATTAGGCTTTCTTCCCTAAGGGTTAAACAAAAGCCTTTTGGAAAGACCCCACTACTGATAGCAACCAAGTGCCTGACACTACCCCTCCTTTTTTGTGGGTTTCCACAAAACAACTGACTAGCATTCCTTCCTAATAAGAGACCACCGACCTACCAAAGTAGTTCTGGCCAGTATATGGAGGATGTGCAGAGGTTTTTGTGTCCTCTGATTTCAGAGGGCTGAAAATTCTACCCTCATATCAGGCTAACAGCATTGTTTTTTCAACATGGATTCCATGGAGAGGCATAAAGCTCAGTTGGGCATATTCAGGTTTCCCCTCTCATAAATATTCATGAATTATCCTTTGGCTTATTAAATATGTATATTCAGCCACCCCACTCAGCATAAATACCTGTTCCCTTTTTATCTCCCTTGAGTGTGTGTTTCTGATTTCGAGCTAGAGCCTACGTTTCCCAGCCTGTCAGAATGGCCACCCTGCAAGCTGCAACGCTTTATGGAAAATAAAGCTATTCTTTCCAAATGTATGAACCTCCCACTCTTCGATTGACACGTCCAATTTAAAAATAGGAATAAGTGACTGCAATCCATTGTACATGCAAATTATAAAACTATAATGAAATATGTTTTTCATCTACTTTATTGGCAAAGACAAATCATGATCACATAAGTACATGCTGACAAATATCTAAGGAAACATTATTATACTTTGATGGAAGAAATACAAATTAGTACAATTTTTAGTTTGAATAATTTGGCAATATCTGTCAAAATGGCAAATCCATATAGCCTTTGATCTAGCAATTGCTTTTAAAGTGTTTAGCTTACAATTATACCACTACATGTTAAAAGTTAGAAATAATGCAAATGTTCACAGAAGCAGCTGCGGTAAATAAATTATGGTGCATCTACAAGGTCAGGAGATCGAGACCATCCTGGCTAGCATGGTGAAACCCCGTCTCTACTAAAAATACAAAAAAATTAGCCGGGCATGGTGGCAGGTGCCACCTGAGTACCAGCTACTCAGGAGGCTGAGGCAGGAGAATGGCATGAACCCGGGAGGGGGAGCTTGCAGTGAGCCGAGATTGCGCCACTGCACTCCAACCTGGGCGACTGAGCAAGACTCCATCTCAAAAAATAAAAATAAAAATAAATAAATTATGGTGCATCTTTATCATGGAATGCTATCGTAGGGGCCAAGGTCTTTGGATCCCTGGAAGTCTGCTGAAAAATCACTGACATGAGGCAGATTGATTAATAGGAGAAAAGACATACAAATTTATTTAACGTATATACACAGAAGCCTTCAAAATGAAGACCCAACCCCTGAATTAGGTACTAAAGCTAACATATCATTTTAAGATTACAAAAAGAATGAACGCCTTGGATCCTGGTAAAACAGGTTATGTTGTGGTGAGAAAATACATTATGTTGACAGGCAATATATGATTACTAGGGAGAATGAATTAACGGGGAACAGAGATTAACTGGCAAATAGTTCGCTTTGGAATTTGAGTCTGAGAGACAGCTATTATTTTTTAAAAAGGTTTGTTCAGATGTGGTAACATTCTTGGTCTTATTTTCTGCAATAGATAGTGAGACAATAGGAAGGGGAGGGAAAAAACCATTGTTCTTTTTGGTGGGTCTGGACTTTGGGCAGAAAAAGGAACTTCAAGGAATATCTTAATCGTATTCTTTAGAGAGACTGTTGGGGTGAGGAGGAAGGTCTGGGGACCTTGGGGCTTTTTCAGTTCAACATGTCAAAAAGCCATATTTTGGGGTATCTCTTTCTGAACCACAATACTATACCACAGTTTTTTTAAAAAAGAAAGGAAACAAAGAACAAAAATATTGATGAGAATCAATGATGTGTTTGATGAAAGAAGTAAAAAAGAATATGCACAGACTTCTACGTGTATATGTTCCTGGAACAAAGTGAGGGTCAGGCTGCTATTTCTCGTGGCCCAATAACAAGATGCAGATGAACTAGGGAAGAAGAGAGTTTTTATTTCTGTAACTAGTTACAGGGAAAAGGCCTGGAAATTATCCCCAGGTCAACTCAAAATTACAGCGTTTTCCAGAGCTTATATACCTTCTAAGCTATATGTCTACGTATAAGTGTGCATTAGTCTAAAGACATAAGTGATTAACTTATTTTAATCTATAACTAAGGTCCGAGTCCTAAAGACCTTCTTCTGGAGGCTGAATAAGTTTACTTAATCTAAATGGGTCTAGGTGCTGGGGTTATTACCCGTATCTTTTTTCCTGCTAAATCACAAAGGTTTGGGGAGTTCCTTTAGATCCCAATAAATTTTGTGGAGCCCTGGGGAGTTTCTTCAGACTCCCAATAAATCTTGTTAAATCCTAAAAGGATCCTATTAAGAATGTCTTCATTATCTTTTCATGATTCAAGGCCCAGGAAAAGCCTAGGCAAAACTCTTGGTGGGCTCTTTCTTACATTCCAGCCTTTTATAAGGGCACTGGCTCAATCAGTTTTTAATGTTTAACCTAGCTACTCAGTCAGTGCTGAGACAGTTGTAATGGAGGCCTGTGTTAGTGAGACCTGGCCTGCCACACATACATAAAATATATCTGAAAGGCTGCATAAGAAATCAATAATAATGGTTACCTCTGGAGAGGAACACTGAATTGCTGGAGCAGGGGAATGGAAGGGAGATTGTATTAGTTCGTTCTCACATTGCTATAAAAAACTATGAGACTGGGAAATGTATAAAGAAAAGAGGTTTAATTGGCTTACAGTTCCACAGGCTGTACAGGAAGCATGGCTGAGCCAGCCTCGGGAAACTTACAATCAAGGCAGAAGGTGAAGGAGAAGCAGGCATGTCCTACATGGCTGGAGCAGGAGGAAGAGAGTGCAGGGGAAGGTGCTACACACTTTTGAACAGCCAGATCTTATGAGAACTCACTCAAAATCACAAGAACAGCAAGGGGGAAATCTGCCCCCCATGATCCAATCACCTCCCACCAGGCCACTCCTCCAACATTGGGGATTACAGTTCAACATGAGATTTAGGTGGGGACACAAATCCAAACTATATCAGATAATTTTTATTTTACATTATTTAATGTCAATTGAATCTTGACCATGAAAGTGTATTATGTATTTAAAAATCATAATTATCATTAATTAAATAATATTTTAAATAAACTTCTCATTCTTTGGATCCCATTTTAGAACAATGCGTTCCCAGTGGGACCCCAGGGATGCCTGGAGTGCAACACTCCAAAACGCAAGAAAAGAGTGTGCTGATGAGAATCTGTAAGGGAGTACTCAGATTCCTGGACTGTTCATTGTGGGGATCATCCTCACTAAATTTTTGAAGTTATCAAAAGTTCCTCTTCAGTCACCTTCCATCAGAAGAATCAGCAGAAAGCATTGTGCAAGGAGCTCATATCTGACTGTCGATGAAAAGAGTCAAACTGTAAATTATTTGAAGAGATTTATTCCAAGCCAAATGTGACTGACCATGGCCCGTAACACAGCCCTCAGGAAATCCTAAGAACATGTGCCAAGGTGGTCGGGGTACAGCTTGGTTTTACACATTTTAGGGAGGCATGAGACACCAATTAAATGCATTTAAGAAATACATTGGTTTGGTTCAGAAAGTCGGGACAACTCAAAGTGGGGGCTTCCAGGATATAGGTAAATGTAAACATTTTCTGGTTGACAACTGGTTAAGTTTGTCTAAAGGACTGCGATCCATAGAAAGGAAATGTTCAGGTTAAGATAAAAGATTGTGGAAACAAAGGTTCTTTTGAAGTCTTACAATGGCTGCCCTTAGAGACAATACATGACAAATGTTTTCTATTCAGATATTTAAAAGGTGCTATATTTTAGTTAATCTTTTCTGGATTGGGAAGGTCTAGAAGAAAAAGATCTAGCTGCTTTAATAGAGATTCTTCTCAGATGAATATTTTCCCCCACAAAGAACAGCTTTGCAGGGCCATTTCAAGATAAGGTAGAGAAATATGTCTTGGGGCAAAATATTTTGATTTTCTTTCTTCTCTTGTAATATAATGCCAGAGTCAGATTGGAAAGTAAGTCACAATATATAGGGTTAAATAAAATCCATCTGATGAGAATTTATGGTTTGTAGTGCATGACTCTCCAGACTCCTTAGATAGAAACTTGGGCAAGATAAAAAAAAAATCAGAGCTTAGTCCTCATGACAGTTGTTCTGGGTTCCTCAGATCTTAGGCTTTGGCCTCATTCAGAGATGGCCAGGATTTAACTTAATAATCAGGTGATTGATTCATTTGTCTCTTTTGTATCATAAATAAACAGAATAAGTGGATTTTGGGATTAGAAGTCATAGAGCTCTGTAGGAATGGAAAAGTTCAGGAGCTCACTTCTTGTCTTTGGCTGGCTATGAACTTGGTGAAAAATCTGCCCAAATTTTGCCTTCTTTCAGGGAAGCGTCCATCAATCCCAAAGCAGCCTGGACCCTGGTCATCTCAGAGAGTCCTGTAACTGCCCAATGGGTTCATTTTGCCTGCTGCCCAGATAGAGCTGCTTTATCAAGACAGGAATTGCAATAGAGAAAGGGTTTAATTCTTGTAGGGTCAACTGAACAGGAAACCACAGTTTTATTATTACTCAAATCAGTCTCCCAAAAAATTAGGGGACTGGGGTACATTAAAGCTAATTTGGTGGGGAAGGGGCCAAGGAGTGGAAAGCACTGATTGATCAGGTTGGAGATGAAATCATAGGGAGTTGAAGCTGTCCTCTTGCAGTGAGCTGTTTCCTGGGTGAAGGCCAGAAGACCAAATGAGCCAGTTTATTGATCTGGGTGGTGCCAGCCTATCCATCAAGTGCAGGGTTTGAAAAATATCTCAAGCACTAATCTTGGGTTTTACAATAGTGATGTTATCCCTTGGGGGAATTGGGGAGGTTTAGAATCTTGTGGCCTCTAGCTGAATTACATCTGATCCATAATTTATAATCTTGCGGCTAATACTTAGCTCTACAAAGGCAATCTGGTCCCCAGGCAAGAAGGATGTTTGGTTTGGGAAAGGGCTGTTATCATCTTAGTTTCAAAGTTAAACTATAAACTAAGTTCCTCCCATGGTTAGTTCAGCCTTTGCCCAGGAATAAACAAGGACAGTTTGGAGGTTAGAAGCAAAATGGATTGATTAGGTCAGGTCTCTTTCACTCTCATAATTTACTCACTTATAATTTTTGCAAAGATGGTTTCAGTCTGACTTGAATACATGCATATTACGAGAGTTTTGGTGCAAAACAAAGGTCAAATAATAAGTATAACGGTCAAAAACAAAACGGAAGCAAAACAAAAGGAAAGAAAACAATAATAAACCTTCATCAACCATTGAGCTAATCTCACTTTCTGCTCTTTAATCATGAAAGCTCATTTCTAAGAAGGGATAATGAGGATAATGTCAGTTTCAAAATCATTTGAAATGATACTTTAAAAAATAAAGAAGACAGTTCTTCATTTGAATTGGCCTCAATGAGCTTTAATTACAGCAATGTGAGCAACTAAAAAGAGCTAATTAGGAGGTATATCCTTGTTTAGGTACATTCCCATCAATGTGCTTTCACAAATGGTTTTCATTTGAAAAGAGATAATTTTTTAAAAAAATCTAAATAAGTACTTTATCTTTGTTGATAATGAGTGAACACAAATAGAGGCATTCAATAGCTGAAAAGGTGAAAGTAAATGTATTGAGGTTTTAAAAAATACAAATCAAATTCTTGTCTGTCTTAGTAGAGTCAGTTTGTTGACACTAATCTGAACTCTTATTAAACAGCTGAAAGATGGTCTCCTGCCTGACTCCAACAGGGAGATGTTTACAAGCTCTTCAATTTCTATGTAGCAGGGAGGATTGATTTAGTTACGAAGTCCTAGAAGTTGCAAAGAGCTTGCACCAGATCATATTAACTTTTGGGTGATTACATGTACAAATTCAAATGATCACTTATTTAACTATGCCTGAATTTGAAGCCAGAAGAGCTTGGAGATTTTACCTCTACATTATCCCAAATTTATCACCTTGGAGATATATCTGGTTTAATTTCATTTTTACCCCAAAAGACCTCAGGCATTTTGGAGGAATGAGAATGATCCATTTGATATTCAAATCAGCTAATGAATTACACATATAATATAATACTTGCTTACATTTATTGAACAATATGTGTCTGGCTCTGTACTTTGGGTTTTGCATAGATTTACTGAATCATTTCAACTTTCCTATGAATATGCATTAATTTCATCTATAACAACATCTTGCCCTATCTTCAAACTAACTCTACTAAAAACACTAAAAAATGGCTCATGGGGATAAACTCAAGCAAATCTGAAGAATGTCAGGCTTTGTGCTTTCTTTCTTCATTCACACACAAAAAGTATCAATTTATCCACTATGCCCTGAATCAGCAATATAGGGTACATCAGTCCTAGGGAGGTGGGGCAAGGGTCATAGTGATTATTTTTTCTGGGTCCCACAGGGTAATTGACTGGACCTGGTTATTATAATTTGCTCTGGGTCCTGGCCTCATACATACAGCTAGACCTGCTTTGCACAGTACTGCACACACACATCCCAGATTATTAAACCTGTTTCTTCAAGTAGCCCCTGTGCTGCATACCAACCACTTTGGTTGCCCTTGCTGTGCCCTTCTTGCTTTTTATTTTGAATTGAATTTTTTACTGAGGTAATGGTAGATTCATGTGCAGTTTGTGAGAAACAATACAGAGAGAGCCTATGTGCTCTTTACTCAATGTTATAGGTGGAATTGTGTCCCTCCCACCAAGGAGGGACACAATAGGCTGAAGTCCTAACTACCAGTACCTGCGAATAGGACCTTATTTGGAAACAACGGTCTTTGCAGATTTAATCAATTTAAGATCATTAGCGTGAGCCCTAATTTAATGTGACTGGCACCCCTAAAAGAAGAGAAAAGACGCAGAGATAGAGATACACAGAGGGAAGACAGCCCCATGAAGATGGAGGCAGAAATTGGATTTGTGCTGTCACAAACCAAGGAATGACTGTGGCTACCAGAAGCAGGAAGAGATAAGGAGGTTCCCTCCTTAAGAATCCTTGGAGAGAACATGGCCCTGCTAACACTTGATTTGAGATTTCTAACTTCCAGAATTGTGAAAAAACAAACGTATGCTGTTTTAAACCACCCAGTTGGTGGTATTTTATTATCACAGCTCTAGGAAACTAATATGCCCAGTTTTCCCCAATGGTAACATTTTGCAAAACTATAGTATAATATCACAGACAAGATATTAACCTTAATACAATCCATCTTTCTTATATTTGCCAAAGTTTAACTTGGATCTATGCGTATGTTCAGTTCTATACAATTTTGTCAAATGCATAGGTTTGTGTATGGACCACCAAGTCAAGATATTAAATAGTTACATCACCAAAAGGATCCTTAGCAAACCCCTTTTAGAACCACCACAACTCTTTTCCATTCCCAGGGTGGATAGGGATCCCATCCTTAACCACTGGCAATCAATAATCTGTTCTCCAGATCTAAAAATTGTGCCATTTCAAAAATGCCATATAAATGAAATGGTAATCTTTTGAAACTGACTTTTTTTCACTCAGCTTAAATCCCTGGAGATTCATTAAAGGTGTTGTGTATCTGTGTCTGTGAAACCTTGCTGAAAAATTGATAGGAATTACATTAAACCTGCACATTAATTTCAGAAGAATTAACATCATTACTATGTTGAGTGTTCCAATCTATGGACACAATATCGGCCTTTATTTATTTAGGTCTCCTTTGATTTCTTTTATCAACATTTTGTAATTTTCACCATGTAGATCATACACATGTTTTGTTACATGTATAATGAAGTCTTTTTTCTTTAGAGTCATTGCTAAATTGCAAGCCCAGTTTTGTAGCAAAAAGGGATTCGAGCACAGTATCTTTTCCCAAGGAATTCTTAGATAATAAGAGTGAGGCTTTTGTAGCCTTCTCAATATGTTAAAACACATCTGAGCTTGTCATCAAATATTATACAGTACATTTGTATCTTATAGGAAAATAACATAAGGTAAACATGGAAACCTAGTTAAGACATTTTTGTTGGAATTCTGGACATTTTAGAAAGCAATATAATCAAACTATGAGGTTTCAGCCCCTCATTTCTGAGATAATGCTAAAGAACAAAAGGAGGGAAAAAAAGCAGATGAGCAGAAGGATTTTTGACCTATAAAGGCTGAGAATAAGAATGGCAACCTATCCAGTCTCTCATCACCCAATAAACTTGATAGGTAGAAGACAATTCAACATCCTTTATCAGCTCAGTTGCCACATTTGGCTTCAGTTGCAGTTCATGCTGGAATGTAAGCCACACTGGTCCAAAGTAAGAGGAAGGAAGTTTTAACTGGACTAAAGAAAGTGACCAAGCTGAAGGACTGGCCCCTGTAGGTCACTGGCATTCCACAACAGTATAAAAAGATATGATAATCTAAGAAGAGTTTCAGACATATTCTGATATTCATTTAACATTTCATTCAGAAGTGGGATTACAGTGCTCTAATTCAGGTGGATAGAAGTGCTATGGCTCTGGGTAATTAGCCTATTGCATCAATATGCCAGCCTGTGGCTGCTAATGAAGGGACAGGATTCACTTCCATAGGAAAGGATGATGGCAAGGACAATGTAGAATGTCAGGGATCTATGGAATCACTTTATTCTCAATAGGAAACCAGGTATAGGCCAAAGAAACTCCAGGTATAATGCAAGAAGCAAAAACTGAATCAACATAGAGGCAAGCAGGGTTTGTGAAGGTTGTGCTGAGAAAGTATTCAGGAGGCCACACTGCAAAACAGGCACAATTAATGCCAGATCTATGGCAGGCAGGTCACCTCATGATTTGGAGGGCTAAGACTGCTGATGAACTCCAGAACCAGGTTAGAACTGACCAAGACTTCAAACTATACTACAAGGCTACAGTAACCAAAACAGCATGGTACTGGTACCAAAACAGAGATAGAGAACAATGGAACAGAACAGAGCCCTCAGAAATAATGCCGCATATCTACAACCATCTGATCTTTGACAAACCTGACAAAAACAAGAAATGGGGAAATGATTCTCTATTTAATAAATGGTGCTGGGAAAACTGGCTAGCCATATGTAGAAAGCTGAAACTGGATCCCTTCCTTACACCTTATACAAAAATTAATTCAAGATGGATTAAAGACTTACATGTTAGACCTAAAACCATAAAAATCCTAGAAGAAAACCTAGGCAATACCATTCAGGACATAGGCATGGGCAAGGACTTCATGTCTAAAACACCAAAAGCAATGGCAACAAAAGCCAAAATTGACAAATGGGATCTAATTAAACTAAAGAGCTTCTGCACAGCAAAAGAAACTACCATCAGAGTGAACAGGCAACCTACAGAATGGGAGAAAATTTTGTAATCTACTCATCTGACAAAGGGCTAATATCCAGAATCGACAAAGAACTCAAACAAATTTACAAGAAAAAAACAAGCAACCCCATCAACAAGTGGGTGAAGGATATGAACAGACACTTCTCAAAAGAAGACATTTATACAGCCAAAAGACACATGAAAAAATGCTCATCATCACTAGCCATCAGAGAAATGCAAATCAAAACCACAATGAGATACCATCTCACACCAGTTAGAATGGCAATCATTAAAATGTCAGGAAACAACAGGTGCTGGAGAGGATGTGGAGAAATAGGAACACTTTTACACCGTTGGTGGGACTGTAAACTAGTTCAACCATTGTGGAAGTCAGTGTGGCGATTCCTCAGGGATCTAGAACTAGAAATACCATTTGACCCAGCAATTCCATTACTGGGTATATACCCAAAGGATTATAAATCATGCTGCTATAAAGACACATGCACATGTATGTTTATTTCGGCACTATTCACAATAGCAAAGACTTGGAACCAACAAAAATGTCCAAGAATGATAGACTGGATTAAGAAAATGTGGCACATATACACCATGGAATACTATGCAGCCATAAAAAATGATGAGTTCATGTCCTTTTTAGGGACATGGATGAAGCTGGAAACTATCATTCTCAGCAAACTATTGCAAGGACAAAAAACCAAACACCCCATGTTCTCACTCATAGGTGGGAATTGAACAATGAGAACACATGTACACAGGAAGGGGAACATCACATACCGGGGCCTGTTGTGGGGTGGAGGGAGGGGGGAAGGATAGCATTTGGAGATATACCTAATGTTAAATGACGAGTTACGGGGTGCAGCACACCAACATGGCACATATATACATATGTAACAAACCTGCAGGTTGTGCACATGTACCCTAAAACTTAAAGTATATTAAAAAAACCCACCCAGATTAACAGGAAAAAGAAATAGTACCCCACTTTTGGGGAAGACAAAGTGTCAAATAATTTGTAGCTATCTTTAACCTACCACACTATTTACCTAATTTTTTTCTCTCTGTATTCTAGATGTTTTCTCTCCTGATAACTTCTGACTATAACTCAGATAGTCCTGACTTTTCACAGGCCTAGGGCTGACTTTTCACAGGAACTTAATTCCTTATACGTGACTCCAAACCCATGTCAAGGGATTCTCTGCATGTTACCTTCAGCTTGAAATCTACTATTAATTGCCTGCTTCTCTCTTTCCTCAATTCATGTCAATGAGAGTAAGAATGTGATTAGCTCAGATCATCATTTCATGCAAAGCCATCCATGTCATAGGTAACAAATAATCTATGCATTGGCTACCATTTGATCAAGTGCTTACAATCCAGTATCTGTAGCCAAGGGGGCAGGGTCATAGATATAAAATATGACTTTTTGGCTCACCTTTTTGGCATTTTCTGTGAGTATGGCAATGAAGTGCATGAGTAGAGTTGTTGCAAAGGTTATAAATGCAGTAGATACCATAGTTCATTTTCCTAGAATAAATGGAGCACTTAATGGTGCTGAAAATACTTATATAACTATCCACTGCATCTCGGATTATCAATACATTGAAGACATAACTGGTTTAATTGCTTCTCTTTTTTATATATCATTCCAAAAAACTGGATGTGGCTTTCCTATAACATTTTATCTCCCTCTTTTCCCCTGAAAACTGCCCTTAAAATTCACATAATGCATTTCCTCTGAATAAAAATTGTATCATGATTTCCCCTGGAAGCTGCAGTCTGCAAGTGATTAGTCTGGCCCTATCATGGCAACAGAAAAGAGGTAGCAATACATATATATGTGTTCCTTCCTGATTTCAAAGATATTCTTGTTGACCAAACATTAGTCAGGTTTCTAAACCTTCTTTTCAAGTAAGCTTTGACTTTGGGCTTCAGTGGACATCATCGATGGGCCTGGATCACCCAATTTCAGCAAGAATCCTGTTAAGTCAGTTCAGAAAGAATCCCCCACCCTCCATTTCTGATCACTCGATAAAATCAAATTTCTCGTCTCAGACATTCCCCCAGTGGACAGCTGGACCCCCTCTCCCCGCCAGCCTGCCTTCAGCAAGAATCTTGTCAAGTCAGTTTAACCAGAATCCCCCCTTACCCAAATATTTCCTCTTAGTAATTTTCCTTTCAATGACCACACCCTGCTCCTTGACTGTAAATCCTCACTTGCCCTTGTTGTATTCAGAATTGAGTCTAGTTCTGTACTTAGGTCTCTTTTCTCCTATTGCAGTAGTTCCTGAATAAAATCTGGTTTTATCACTTTTTTTAAAAAGAAAGAAAGAAAGAAAGAGCCTGAAGGCAGAAAGCCCCAGCTTTTTCTTTTAACTGAATGTTTTTGAGGTGGTGGAATCATATCAACTAAGGTACCCGCACACAGCTCCCCATTACTGAGAATTCAGTCAATATCAGGATGTATATTTTGTGATTCAATCCTCCCAGCAATACTAAGCAGTGAGCACTATTATTAATGCTATTTTAACATGAAACAACAGGAGCAAAGGAAAGTTAAGAAATGTGTCCAAGGTCACATAGATGGGAGATCACAGAGCCAAGTTTCCAGTTTGTACAGCCTGACTAGAGCTTGCACACTTAGCCATTAGGCTATATTTTACTCCATTCTATTTTCTGGGTCACTTGAGTAAAAACCAACCCACCGGCTCCTACTGTGACACAAGTGAAACTATCCACTATATCAAATCAGAACCTATTTTGCCCCTGGTTGTTTTTGTTTGTTCTTGTTGTTGTTACTGTTGTTTTTCTTGAGACGGAGTCTCGCTTGGTCACCCAGTCTGGAGTGCAGTGGCACAATCTTGGCTCACTGCAATCTCCATCTCCTGGGTTGAAGCGATTCTCCTGCCTCAGCCTCCCAAGTAGCTGGGACTACAGGTGCGCACTGTCACTCCTGGCTAATTTTTGTATTTTTAGTAGAGACAGGGTTTCACCATGCTGGCCAGGCTGGTCTTAAACTCCTGACCTCAAGTGAAATTACATTTCCTCCAGTGCATTAATTCTAGATACAGATACTTTTATTTAAACTAATTGTGAGTTGTTTTAGAGTTATATTCAAATAAATGAGGATGTGATAAATTAGTAACAGCTAGCTAATAAATCCAGCACACTCTACACAAAAAGCTAATTTATTCAAGTATAGATGAGTAACTCTTGCTTGAATGATTTACCAAGCTACTATAAAATGGTCTTTAAAAGCCAGCTACTAATCCTGTTTTGCATTTGGAACTTCCACTGAAAGATGGGAAAAGGATGGCTCAAAGTATAATTCTTTTTCAAAAGATCAACGTTAAAAAACAGAAAAATTTGTGTTAGGTTCCTGTTATATATATATTAAAGATGAGTAGCTCAAGCAGTAGGCAAAAAACTAGCAAAACGAAGTTACATAAACTGTTCAAATCAGATATCATACAATTTGTGTATGGTCACTGGAGAAAGTAAAAACACCATTAATATTACATAAGCTTATTAAAATACAATCCCTCAAATTACTAGTTACTAGTAATCAATTCATTATTAGTTATAAGGGTTATTAACGAAAAACTACTATTTTCTTAGGCCACTCACAAACTGATTATTAAAACAATTTATAGGTCTGGATCTTAGACTGTCAATGTTATTTAAATAACCACAGATTATTTTAATGTGCAGCCAAATTTGAAAAACACTGGTAGTTGATTACATTTTTTATGGAGAATCTCAATTTATTCATTCGCTCTGAAGGATTAATAAGTAACTATGGCAATATCAATTTATGGCAATTAATATATATATGTATATATATATAGTATTATAATTCATTCACCTGTGTATTCTATTCCCAGCGCTATGCTTAAACCAGTGACAAAACTTCCATGGCTTCAGTGCTTTATTTGTAAAATAAATGATAGTCTAAATTATTTTAAAACCCTTTCTACCTCTAAAACTCTAACCTAGTATTAATGATGTATCTCCAGGGTAAAGGGCAGAAACCTGTGACATTTACCTGGGGTGTTTTGGTCAGCATCATCTGTTCATACCCTAAGAGATGTTCACAGACTATTCTATGTCCACCACCACTGCCACCACCAACATATACAAACCACAGGCCTAAAAAATAAGACACTAAAAGTCAGAAACCACTTTTTTTCATTCTTCCTTAGTATCTCACTTCCTTAGTATCTTCCTGCCGTAAGTGGGTAGGAAGAAAGTATCTACAATTTGCTAAGCAAAGTTTTCAGATAAGACAGGTCATCAGCTATCAGCTGCTGCATAAGAAACCATCCTCAAAGTCAATGGCTTAAGGCCACAACCATTTTATAAGATCTCATGAATTTGGGAAGCCTTCAGCTAGATGATGCTTCTGCTCTACACAGCATTGACTAACCTCATTCACTAGTATTTTGTAAAGCTGTTGGGCTAGTCTAGAGGATCCACATAGTTTCACTCAGATGTCTGATGCCTTGGCTCCCTGGAAGGTGGGCTCAGCTGGAAACTCTCCCTCTCCCTGTAATTTCAGAACCTCTCCAGGTAGTCTCTCTCCAGAAAGGCAATGACCTTCTTACATGTTGGCTCAGGGGTCCAAGACAGAATTTTTTTTTTTTTTTTTTTTTTTTGAGAGGAGTCTCGCTTTGTCACCCAGGCTGGAGTGCAGTGGCGAGATCTTGGATCACTGCAGCCTCCGCCTCCTGGGTTCCAGCGATTCTCCTGCCTCAGCTTCCTGGGTAGCTGGGATTACAGGCACACACCACCACACCTGGCTAATTTTTGTATTTTTAGTAGAGATGAGGTTTCACTATGTTAGCCAGGCTGGTCTCAAACTCCTGACCTCAGGTGATCCACCCGCCTCAGTCTCTCAAAGTGCTGGGATTACAGGCATGATCCACCATGCCCAGCTGACAGAATGTTTCAAGAGACAAAATTTCAGTTTAAGACTTGGGCCCAGAAAACGGCATGGTGTTAATTTCACTGTGTTCTACCAGGCAAGGCACTCACAGAGTCCAGCTAGATTTAAGGAAAGGAAACATAAAACCCAGCCTCTCCATGGGTGAAATTCAAAGAATTTGCAACAAGCTTGAATCAACAACCGAGTCTATCAATGCATCCTTCCAACATAGGGGAGGATTAAAATGCACTGCATTCACAGAGTTTTAATGCTAGCTTGGCTACTCTCTGGTTGAGTGGTTTAGGGTAAGTCCTTCTCTGAGCAAGTAGCCTCTCAGAGACTTAAATTTCTGCTATGTAAAATGAGATTTGTGATACTGCTGCCTAGCTCCTAATTGTGAGAATTACAGAAGATAATTTGTAATGTGAAAATTGCACAGTATCTGGCACTTAGGTGATAGCTATAATGTGATTATTAAGTATAAGAAAGTCTGTTAGCTGTTTTGAGATGCTACAAAAATGTTTTATATCAGGAAATTATGAGCAAAAGATTTACATTGAATAAATGTGAGTGTTCCAAAGTTGGGAGGAGAGAACATTTACATCCTGACTTGGGTTATCCTATGAAGCATTAGGAAGCTTCAGCCCTCAAGTCTGTTTCAGGTGTGACAGAGAAAGGTGGAGGACCACAGACACAGCTGTGCTAACCCTTTGACAGAGAAATGTACTGATTTTCTCAATAATATGGGAAAATGCATAATTATAGTCACAAAATTATTCCCTCTTGTTTTGTCAATGGAAAAACAAAACTCTTCTATGTATCATCTTCAGCCACATGGTGAAACCTAATTCCACTCACATGCCTCTTCATGCGCATATGTGGAACACTCATTTTCCTTCTTAAAAAAGTATACTCAAACATCCTTTGCAACAACTTCCCTGATTCTCTCAGACAGAATTTGTTCCCCACTCCCTCTATATTCTCATACCACTGAGAATGTTTATTGTACATATTATATAATATTATGTTTTGTTTTAGGTAGTTGTGTATCCCTCTCCACTTCCCACTGTCCCATGAGTGTGTTGAGTGTGGGAACTGCAGCATGAGTGCACAAGTGGGTCACTAAGCCCATGTGCCTGGCTGGAAATACATCACAGTGAGCCATAGAGTTGAACATGTCCTAGTCCTTTGCTATTCAAGTGTTATACTTGGACCAGAAGCCCCAGAATCACCTGGGAGCCTGTTAAAAATAAAGAATCTAAAACCACCCAAAACCTACTGAGTCAGAATCTGCATTTTAATAAGATCCACAGGGTATTCATGTGTGCACTTATATTTGAAAAGCATTGCTCTAGCATAAGCTGCAGTCTGGCTTCCCTCATTGAAATGTACTCAATCTTTCCTGACAGGAAATACCTAAGGACATTTTTTCAAACCCCTTTCTCAATTTTTGAAGACAAATAATTTAGTATAGTTTGGTTAAAAAACATACATTTCTTTTTGACCACATATACATATGCTTTTTTAAAAATCTGGATTACTTTATAATTTTTATTTTTTCATTTTTGTGGGTACATGGTAGGTGTATATATTCATGAGGTACATGAGATATTTTGACACAGGTGTGCAGTGTGAAATAAGCATATCATGGAGAATTAGATATCCATTCCCTCAAACCTTTATCCTCTTATCCTCTGAGTTACAGATAATCCAATTACACTCTAAGTTATGTTACAATGTACAATTAAGTTATTATTGATGATAGTCATTCTATTATGCTATCAAATAATAGGTCTTACTCATTCTTTGTAACTACTTTTTGTACCCATATACCCCCTCACCCCCCACTACCATTTCTAGTCGATGGTAACCATTATTCTACTCTCAATGTCCATGAGTTCAATTGTTTTGATTTTTAGATCCCACAAATTTTGTGCCTGGGATATTTCAGTTAACATAATGACCTCCAGTTCCACCCATGTTGTTGCAAATGACTGGATCTCATTCTTGTTTTGTGACTGAATACTACTCCATTGTGAATATGTACCACATTTTATCTATTCATAAAGAATAAAGAATATCTATTCAAGGACTTTGCGACTCTTGGACCTTTGGCCTCAGACTGAAGGCTGCACTGTCAATTTCCCTAATTTTGAGGTTTTGGAACTCAGACTGGCTTCCTTGCTCCTCAGCGTGCAGACAGCCTATTGTGGGACCTCACCTTGTGATTGTGCGAGTCCATATTCCTTAATAAACTCCCCTTTATATATACATCTATCATATTAGGTCTGTCCCTCTAGAGAACCCTTACTAATACAGGCAAACACTGTCCCGAGTGCTTTACCTGCATTGGTTCATTTCATTTTACAACAATTTTGAGAAGCTGGTATTATTATCCCCATTTTATAGAGGAAGCAACTGAGATTCAGAAAGGTAAAGTGTTTTTCTCAAGGTGTTGTGAAAAAATCATCATTTTTAATTTTTAAGGCTTACTACATATTATGTTTACACCTGAAATTAATTTATGGATATAATTTTCTGGAGGATGTAATGATAAGCATCAGCAATGCCTTAATAGGGGTGTTGTCAATTGACACATTAGGGAAGTCCAATACATGAGGACTGACCTATAATAGAGTCAATTCAGTGCCAATACCAGTTTCTGATGGACTATGAGATATCAATCTTCTTCATCTTTTACTGTCAACACAGCAAGTGTTTCAATATGTAACCTTAGCTTCTATGGTGCTTAGTAGAGAGCAGACCAATCAGAAGGCTTCACAGAGAAGCATCCTGGGCATCTTACAAGGCTGTGCTACAGGTTCTCCTATAGGTGGTCCAAGTGAATATTAGATTCCTTCTCTGGGTGAAAGAGTAGCCACTTAAGCAACAGTTCATGTGCTTTGAAACCTCCTTCACCTCACTGCTGAGAAGATTAAACTCTTACTTTTATTTTAGCATCCAGGAGGAGGTGATCAGAGACTATCTAGAATGTGACAAGTTCTTGTCAATCACTCTGAGAGCAGGAGGTGAGGAGAGAAAGAGCTTTGAATCCTCCTGGAGAACCCTTTATGCCTTTGAACAGAGACCATTTGAATTTCCAACATCCCAGGACACTATTTAAAAATTATTGTCTTTGTATCTCTCATAACCTATTCCATTGAGTGTCAATTTTGCTAGTTACCATAAAGTGACTAGACTACCTTCATGACATTCCACCTTAGAGTCACATCATTCAGTTATTTCCTCATGTATGAGGTTAGGGCATTTTTGGTGCTGTGATTTAAAGCAGGATTACCATACAGCCTTAAAACACACTTCAAGTCAAGCATCTGTTCCCAGCTTCATTGCCTGTTAGAATTCTGTTGTGAAGGAGAGAAGTGAAACAAAAAAATAAGTTGAGACATCAATGATTTAATCTTTGTTCTGAGAATGAAGAAGCAGTAAAAGCCATCATACTCCACAAAGAAAATCAGAAGGGACTGAAAGGCAAAAGAGAGGGGTAGTGCAGCAGTAGAGACAGTGCAGCTCTTCCACCGGACAGGGCAGTGAAACTTGATTTCACCATTTGCTGGCTGGGTAGCCTGAGGCAAAGTCAGTCTTTGCATCTCAATTTCTCATTTGTCAAACATAAAATACCCTACCTTGATGGGATTTTGCAAAGAGTAAGGAAAAAGGAAGAAAAGGTATACAGACTGTATTAGTCTGTTCTCAAGCTGCTAATGAAGATATACCCAAGACTGGGTAATTTATAAAGGAAAGAAGTTTAATTGACTCACAGTTCCACATGGCCAGCAAGGCCTCACAGTCATGGCGGAAGGCAAAGGAGGAGCATAGTCACATCTTACATGGTGGCAGGCAAGAGAGCATGTGCAGGAGAACTCCCTTTCATAAAACCATCAGATTTCATGAGACTTATTCACTGTCACAAGAACAAGATGGGAAAAACCCACCCCCATGATTCAATTACCCCCCATGGGGTCCCTCCCATGACACATGGGGATTATTACAATTCAAGGTGAGATTTGGGTGGGGACACAGAGCCAAACCATATCATAGACCATGGGCACTCAACATTATAAACTAAATTTGTAAAAAGCATTAAATCTTCTTAGTTAAGATTCTCTGAAAACATGCTCTGGAATAGAGCTTTTCCTAAAGGAGATTTTTAGTGAGTACATTCAGAATCATCCTATGCAAGGTAATGAAGGAAGTGGCATTGGAAGAGGAAGAAGTTGAACTGTGATGAAGATTCAATACAAGGCTCAGCTGACACCATGGGAATCTCTGGAGTCTTGATAATCTATCAGAATTGTTTAAATTGAGGAAAGGGAACTCAATTTGTTCCTTGATACCAACCTATCTTTGGATGAATGCTATCCTTGGGAAGAATCATAACCCTGGGCAGGACAGCTCCCTTCAGCAGAGAGTGATGCTAGAGACAGACTCAGATGTGAGTCCCAGCAGTTAACATTTCTGGTAGACTGGGGAATTAATGGCTCTGTCCTGAAACAGAAATCTGGCCAGGGCACTATATTATCCACTACTGATGCAAATGCCACGTAGGCAGAATTCTGACTCCAGGCCATTGGGAAAACCCATATTGATGCTAAATCCAATGAGACATAGCAATGTGTGCCTTTGTGTTTCCAAACACAACCTCAGGACTGAACTCTCCCCTAATTCTATCTTAAGGTCAGCACAATGCAGAATATCAACTGTATGACCCTTTGTGTACCCTAAAGTGAAAGTTCTAGGTGTGCAAAAATTGGATCAGTTCTGTCACTAATAGATTCTCAATACCTATCACAGAGCCTGCACATAATAGTGGTTCAAAAGTTGTTGAATAAATGAGTATACATAATGAGCTGGATTGACTCTGAAGACAGACACAGAAGAAACATCAGAAAAGGAAACGTGGAGGCCTTTCTTCACCAAATATAGATTCTGGTAAGTCACTCAAGTTAATTCAGAGTCTACTATACATGTTTCAAAAAAAGCAAAGACTTAATGATAAAGAATGATGAATAATCCCAGGAAAATAATGTACATCTGAAACTTAGTCTTTTTATATCCCATAATGAGTGTAGCCACAAAGATGTTTTCTATAATAGTCATTAAAGCTCTCCAGGTTTGAAGCAAAAGAAAGTCAGAAAACCATTTCCCATAATGACAGCCACCAATTTTCTCACAATCATAAAGGAGATGCAGAATTAGCTCCATAATATCTGCTATTTAAAAATGTCAGCCTAGTATTACTAAGGAAACACAACCCAGGCACAAGACCCAGGTTCTCACACAACACATTTCATGGATATGCTGACTTGGCTAACGCTTCTGCGATTGTACCAAAGGTTGAGGTGACATCTGACTACAGCTTGAGAGAAAATAAATTTATGTGGCCAAAAATGACATGTAGCCTTCCCTGTGAAATGTAGTTTTTCAAATTTCTACTTTTAACGTGATTTACATCACAGAAAACACTGAGAGCCAGTCAGCACTTTCATGCCTTTGATTTTGGTGTAATTATTTTTAGGCTGAAAGATTTTTACTGTCTATTACTTTTGCCCATAAGCATATCAAGTTTTTTTTTTCTATTCTCTCTGTTTAAAAGATGGAAATAGAAATTTCTCAAAAAAGTCTTTTCAGAAGCAAAAGATTGCCAAAACTCTCATCAGAAGAGGGAGTGTTTTGCTATTGCAGCCTAGGAAGCATTCTAAAATCTGACAGAGCCTGGCTTGGAGACTGGGGCGGGCAGAGTCACATGAATGCCTAAGTTCTAATTCACCTTCCAAGGTGCTGGCTGGGAACTCTCACAAAGACTGCTGCTATAGCTCCCAACTCATCTCCCTGCTTCCCTTCCCTCTTGGTCCTCTTTAATCCACCCTCCACAGTCAGTCAGTGTGAGTTCATTCAGCAAAATCAGACTTTGTCACTCCTCGGCCTGAACTGTTTCAATGCCTTTCCTGACTCTTAAAATAAAAATAAAAGCTCAATGCCATGTCCTTTGTAGTACTTATGATCTGACTCCAACTCTTTGACCAGGATAACCTTATGAAAGGTTTGAGAGAGAACAATTATAGGCGAGTGAAGTTGATATTTGTCTACATGATAAGCGTCTAAGAAATGTACCCTGAAAAGTGACCAGCAGACCTCTAGGCACTACCTCTCTCATCTCCCAAGAACTACTCCTCTCTGAGCCCACAGGCCCTAGCTCCATATCTTAAATAGGCCTAGTGTGTGGTTGTTTGCTTTTTTACTAAACTTTTCTTTGGCACTGGACTTGGAACAGAGACAATAGAGCTGAAGTGGAATTCAGACCTGACACTTGGCAAAAGTACGATGTTCACTCTGATGATTCTTGCATTTGATACCTTTGTAGCTTTTAATTTAATATAAAAAACTGACCCCTACACCAACATTCTAAACCATCCATCCCAGTTAGAGGCACATATTACCATGCAAGAGAAAGTTCTATTAAGAGCCTCTTGTGTTTAAGCAATGAACTTCGTATGGAGAGAACTGATTATTTACTTTCAGTTCCACAGCTCGGTTGCCCTTAGCTTTTTCATGTATAAGTGTCTATTTCCACTGCTGAGGCTCCAATATGTTTTGGTGTGTTTGGTGAGTAGGTGGGACCAGCCACCATTTTACTCCCCATCTAATTCCTATGGTAATTGACAGAGCAAAAATCTTAGAAAACCTTCAGGGTTATTGTGCTGACATTAAGAACATGCAGAGAATGAATCTGTGATAACTTCTAGAGTTTCATGGGAGATTCAGGAAAGAGAAGACCCTGGTTAAAAACAGCAAGCAGTGTCAATGAAAGTCGAAGAGGTGGAGCGCTACTCAGAATCTTCGCCATAAAGGAAAAGATTATCTGCAAAGATGAAGCCCAGAGACCAAGAACACTGATCTCCGAGAGCCTCACTGATCCCTGTGGAAGGCTTCTTTCTTCCTTATTTACTCAATAAATATTTCATTAATGGTCAAGTTTATTGATTTATTCAACTATAGCACACAAGGTACCCTGTGTTGTGTAGAAATATGTATGATTACTTAATGATACATAACCCATTATTGATTATTAATTAACATATAATAACTTGAACTTCTCTTCTGACAGCTGTGAGAACAAGCTACTTATCAATCAACCAAATTTTTTAACACTGACATAGTGAGATGAACCCAATCATTTTCATCAGATTTATCGGATGACAGCATCATTGCCAGGTCTCACAATGAAATGCAATCTGGAATAATGTGAAGGTATTAAATTTATAGTTGGGTTATTAACTGTAGCTATGAAATAAGAAATGATAAAGATAGTGACTTCAAAAGTTTTAGAAATATGTATTGGAGGAACCTATCATCTGAGAGGAACTCCTTCTCACATGTCTTTCATGTGTTTTCAGAATAATAAAGATTTAGAAGTTATTTTCTAAAAAAAACTAAGAAATATTTTTTAAAATTAAACAAAAAAAATTATCAGAGATACATAAGCAGTGTTATCAAATAAGCAAGGAGTGTGGAAAGTTCTTATACAGTTTTCCAGCAAAAGTGAGAAATTGATAGCACTTCCATGAAGAAAAGAAATTCCAAACTTATACTATAAATGAAAACTCACACTGTAGTCTGTGTTTGGAATGTTTTATTTGGAGAAAAAAGTGAGTCACTCAGCAAAATCTCAGAAGCAAAAGAGTTTTAGAATCATAGCCTTCAGCAATGGGATTCATGACAAGTCTGTCTGCAGGATGTAATCCCTTCTTGAATTTAAAATGGTGTCCCTCCTAAAAAGGCTCCCTGGGGGAGTTCTGAAGTACTTTAGGGGAAAGTACCGATGAAATTATCATTGATTCTATTTACACTGCTACAGCACATTTGACTGCAGTACTATTTTTCCTTCCTCAATACTCTCTAAGTGTTTGAAGACTTGGGCAACCTATTTAACCTGTTTCTTTTCCATGTCTATGAAACTGGTTAATAACACTATTTGGTAGAGTGATTTTGAAGATTAAATAAGTAAATAAAATTAAACCCTTAAAGTAGAGACAGTTCAAAAGAGAGTTTTTAGTGATAGCTGTCACATTAACATCATCATTACCATCATTTACCAACAACTATGGGTTCTGAGCTACTTAGGGTTGACTTTATGGTAAAGGAACCCTTCATACTTCAAGAAAGCAGCATCAACTCTGTCTCACAAATCTTTCGTGATGTATGCTTTCATGATGTATGCTTTAACTGTGTATGCTAAATGTTCTGAGTAAACAAAACTCTCTCCACTACTTTGATGACATATGGTTGGACAAAGGCCTGGTTGTGAGCTGAAAGCAATTATACGTTGGCCAAATATGAAGAAGGCAAACCATCTCTGAGGTGGCA
The DNA here is from genome assembly GCF_028858775.2 of Pan troglodytes. Taxonomy (NCBI): domain Eukaryota; kingdom Metazoa; phylum Chordata; class Mammalia; order Primates; family Hominidae; genus Pan; species Pan troglodytes. The sequence goes on from NC_072406.2 coordinate 121,279,158, forward strand.
TATATACAATTCTTCCCAACAAGAGTAATCCAAATCAGATGGGCACAGGAACCCCACTTGAAATATCTCTTTTTAAAATGTAAGCATGGAGAAATTGGCAATGAGCACAATGATCACTGTCTTAGTCCATTTTCTGCTGCTATAATTGAAACTGGATAATTTATAAAAAAACAGAAATTTATTTCTCAAAATTCTGGAGGATGGGAAGTCCAAGATCAAGGCACCAGCAGGTTTTGATGTCTAGTAAGAGCTCAATCTCTGCTTCCAAAATATTAAACAGTACCTTGAACACAATGTCCTCTGGAGGGGAAGAACTGTTCCTCACTTGGCAGAAGAGTGCAGGGAGCAAATCCACTCCCACAAGCCCTTTTTATAGTAGCATTGATTCATTCATCAAGGAAATGCCCTCATAAGCTAAACACCTCCCATTAAGCTTCATTTTCCAATACCATTGCATTGGAGATTTAGTTTCAACCTAAGTTTTAGAATGGATAAAACATTCAAACCATAGCAGTCACTAAACTTAAGTATAAACCAAATGAACCTATGCAATTTTTGTAGTTCTACTTGAGAACCTAGAAATCTCAGTCTTGGTGCTGATAGCCAATGCTCTTGAAGAAACGACCCCTTTTGCTGTCCTGTAGTGTGTTGTATTTGTATATACATACTATAGCACATACTATAGGGTATACACACACTATAGACACTACATATATTCTCCTTAACTTGCAGATGGCCATTTTCTCACTGTGTCCTAACATGATTTTCCTCTGTGCACTCAGGTCCCTCATGTCCCTGTGTGTCTAAATTTCGTCTTGTAAGGACACCAGTCCAATTGGATTAGAGCCCTGTGATGGTTAGATTTATGTGTGAAGTTGGCTGGGCCACAGAACCCAGATGTTTGGACAAACATTTTTCTGAATGTTCCTTTGAAGGTGCTTTTGAAAGAGATTTACACTTAAATCAATAGGTTTTGGGTAAAGCAGATTGCCCTCCATAATGTGTGTGGGCCTCATCCCATCCACTGAAAGCCTGAAAAGAAGAAAAGGCTGGCCTTGCTCAAGAAACAGGGAATTCAGCCATCAGATCAATTCAGACTTCATCAGCAACATCACCACCAGCAGTCTGCCTTTGAACTTGAACTGTACCTCTTTCCTGAGTCTCTAGCCTGTGAGCTTCCTCCATGAGATTTTGTACTTGCCAGGCCTCCCTTCACCATTCCATGAGCCAGTTATGTAATAACCACCCCCACCTCCCACCACCACCACACACACACATTGAATAGATGCACATTTCAGGCTGGAAATAAACTGGGGAAAATGTAGCCCAGGAACGACTGGCAGCCAACTGTGGCCCAGAGGAAAAGCCTGACCAATAATGAAATTAATTAATAAATGATGTTAATATTATTAAACTGAGCAACAGTGTGGAAAAGGCGGCATTTTTTAAGCCCTCATGACCAGCTATTCTTGGGCCTGCTGGCAAAGAGTGTAATTCAGTGAGTCTGGGGAGAAGCCTTGTAAATTAAATTTTAAGAAGCACTCAGATACTCACTATAAAGTTGTTATATAGAGCACACTTTGAAACACAATGACTTGTCTCTCTGACTTCACTCTGGACTCAAATTCTCTCCTAATCTGGCTCTTCTGCCAATAAAGGCCAAATAACCCCATCTGGTTACCTTAGCTCAGTGAATCTCAGTGTGTGGCCTTTTAAGCTGGAAGTTCTCCCACACCAACTTACATTAACTTACACAGACATGCATACAAATTTGAGCCTCTACTTCTTCAATAGTTATGTTTTTTAAATGTTGGATTCTATTTATTTATTTATTTACCTGCAGGAAAGGCTGATTCTCACCCCTAACACAGGGTTTGCACATAGAAGTGCATTATTGAATAAGTGTGTGACCTTTTGCGATAATACCAGCAATGTTATTTCTTTGGTGATCCCTCTGCAGTTATCGTTTTCCCTGTTTCTATGATTGTTATGAGACCCAAGTAAATAATTTTAATTTCATGACTATCAGCTTGGAAAGCTGTTGAAGAAGGATTTTTTTTTTTTTTTCATCTAATGCAGCTAAGTTACTGATAGGGTCTTAGAATTGGGGTTCCTTCAGACACTACATTTTCTGGGATTATCTTTGTTCATGGTGATCAGAGAAACACATATACATGTTTATACTCACAAAGAATATAAAGTAACAAATATACAATTTTTTAACAATGTAAATAAATTTGTTTCTTTTGAAGAAAAATGACTGGAGGAGATATCCTCAATGTCTTCACTGATAATGAATTGGGGCAGTACATAACAGCTAGGGAAATAGTCACTGTAGCAGAAATAGCACAGCAGCAAAATTAATTTGGTGATGTAACTATGTTTTTCAAATAGCCCCTATTCTGTTGTTGTACCTGTTCGTGAGTTACGGGAACCCCACCTATTTCCATTTTCTTTGTTTTTGTTTTTCTTTTATTTTTCTTGTGAAACAGGGTCCATCTCTGTTACCCAAGCTGGAGTGCAGTGCTGGGGTCATAGCTCACCGCAGCTTTGACCTCCTGAACTTGAGGGATCCTCTTGCCTCAGACTTTCTAATAGCTTGAACTACCAACAACTTACCCAGCTTTTTTTTCTTTTCTTAATTTTTGTTAGAGACAGAGGTCCTGTTATGTTGCTCAGGTTTGTCTTGAAATCCTGACCTCAAGTGATCCTCCCTCCTCAGACTCCCAAATTGCTGGGATTACAGGAAGGAGCCACCATGCTCAGCCTCCGTTTTCTCATATTAGCAAAGATTCTGGAAAATATTACAAATCATTCAGGGAAGAAAAAAGAAATGAAGACTGGCATTTTCTAAGACTACCTGTAGATGCCTGCAAATCTCCTATTTTCCTGAGGTTAAACCTTTCTGTATTTTTCTGTTGCAATTTAAACTTGAAAAAATATTTATAGGTAAATTAAATTATTGGTCTCACATTTCTCAACAAAGAGATTTTTGTCTTCCCTCTATCAAAGTATTTTGCAATAATGATTTTTTCATTTTCACCTTTTAATGCCACACAATCTGTATTGTTAATATACTTCAAGAAGACATTGTCAATATGTGCACTGAAGGAATATAAAGAAAAATCTCACCTTGGCCAGCCAATCTGTAGAGTGTATGGGGATGTGCAGTGCTGTTAATTCCTCTGAGCTCTATCTGTGGGAATGATGAATTCTAGCCATTATGGAGGACTGTGAGGTTAAATTAATTAGGTTCTTCTATTACACTGCAGTATTCTAGAAATGGTAGCCATTTTTCCTTTAAATGTCATCATTTCTGGATCTAGTTAGCAGCTGATAAAATTAAAGAGGAGATCATGTAAATTTAACAATACAAATAACACTTCCCTTCATGTATATTGAAAAATGCATGAAAAGAAGGATCAGCCAAGTTGTACCTGCCCACAGTGAACCAAGGATATGATATAATTCATATTTTAAAAGAATAAAGTAGAACCAGCCAGTGTGCACTTGGATCCTTCAGTAAGTTCATGAATCCATACTGTTCTTGGTAACATTAATATATGTAAGTTACAAACTGTTGCCAATAAGAAAGAAAATATCCTCTGCTGTGTAGCCTTCTAAACACTTTTTAAAGAATTATGCCCTTTTTTTCATTTGGAATTATAATTTTGATTGTCTGCTATATCTTAGAATCTCCAATGGATCATAAGTATACACATTTAATTCCTTAAACTAATCACCTGAGTTGAAAAACAATGTCACATTAGCAGACCCAATAACATCTCTTATCTTGTGAAAAAAGAACACATGTAGGCATAAAAATAACATCAATTAGGATATTTATTCTGCTGCTGCAGAAACAGAACAAAGAGACTGGTAGGCTAATGAATCCGTATAGTATTAAAAACAGATGTGTTCCTATTGCATTAGAGAGTAAGAATGTACTATTAATAGGTGACAAACTGCACATTCTAATAAAAATAGTACAATTTTTAAAAAAATTTTAAACCTTTCAAGGGGTATTTTATTACACTTATAGTTAATAAAATTTTTTTACTGCAAAAAAAGACCAACAATATCTTGAACTCCAGGGCTCAAGCTATCCGCCTACCTGAGCCTCCCAAAATGCTGGGATTACAGGTGTGAGCCACCGCACCCAGGCTGCCTTATATATATTGTAATAGCCTTTGGCCAAGGGTAACACAACCTGATGTACCAATATTAATTTCAAAAAATGAGTAGAGAGTAATATGTCATGAAGAAAAAACAGGGCATTAAATTAAATAAAGATAAAGCAGCCAAAAGAATGGCAGATATAGTCTTGAGCTTAGAAAGTAGATGGGAAATACAGATGAGACATTCCCTAAACCCAGTGAGTTCTCAGACGTGGATAAAATGAGGAAGTAGGAGACAGAGAGTAAATGAGAGGCAGAGCTACTTGGGAGCAATGTCTATTGTCCACAAGATTTGAAGAACTTTTAATATAGAGGAATGTAGGTTCAAAATTCTGAGTTTATCTACCTACTCCCCCACGACCACCAGAATTTTATCCCAACTTCCACCTCTCACACAATAAATTTGGAGCAGGGAGTAATTTTCAGCCTGGGAAATACTTTCATTTAATAACTAATTATATTAATGACAACGTTTTATCTAATGAATCCTTTTGATCCTAAGACTCTCCTCAATTTGTCCAAGAAAACCATTCTCCCAAGATTTCAAGAGTCATTGGATGGTTTTATCATTACTGCAGGGAAGATTTACTCAAACTGTTGTGAGTGAAGGTTTCTAGTGGGAAGCCAACCCCTCCTCAGGTTTCTCTGTCCCTTACCCCACTCAGCTACAAAAATACTCTCAAACATAAATTTAGATCTAGAAAAAATATATTGTGGAAATGGAAATGATGCACATAATCATAAAAGATTGAATTTTATTGAGTCTTCTTCCTCTATCCATTCTGGGTATCCTGAGAATATGTGCTAAAAGGTTTCCCCCCACCTGCCCACATGAAGGAATGTATACACATTATTGTTGATCTTAGGTACTTAGTACAAAAATACATTTCTTTCTGAGGGAATGATTGAATGAATGAAATGAGAGCAACTGGGAGGCCAAATCAACACGTGGAAATAATCGTTACTGTTGCTTTATCAGCTGTGTTCAATTATCACTTAATAATGACTTTCATTAAAATTGGCTCATTTATGGCCAAGTTTAGAATTAGAGCAAAGCATAGTTGTCTTAGTTCAGATTCCCCAGGAAGCAGGCACAGAGACAGTATTTCTGTGGAATTTATTAAGGGAGTATTCCCAAAAGAAACCAGGAAGAGAGCAAAAGAAGCAGGAAAGATAAGAGGAAGAAGCCAAGCAGGGTGCAGTTTTAGACATCACACTAGACTTCAGCTGAGGCTGCAGGGGGCTGTGGAGCACACTTAAACGTTACAGGGCCTGTAAGGCAAGGGAGCTAGCTGGGCTTTCATAGTCCTTTGCAAGTGCCTGGCAACTCTCCAACTGAAATTGAACTCCCAGGCATTTCTGGCTCCTGGCGTGTCTGATCAAAGGGTTCCAGAGGCCCCAGGGTGGTTCTCTAAACAGGTTGCAGGTGTGAGCCCTTAGGAGGCACTAACAGACAGGCAGGCTTTACCCACAGAACCGGTAACAGTGATCTGAGGGGGGACAATAGCATTTGCTACAATATTTAAAACCACTGGGGAAACCTGAACGCACTTATTATATCATCAAACAGAACTGAACTTAAGGCGCACCTGAGCACTTACACCTGTGCCACATTAGCCAAATTACTGCAGCTTCTTGATCCTCGATTTCCCCATATGCAGAATGAATGTGATAGTAACTGCCCCCGTATGTTTACAAAGACCAAATTAGAAAACATGTACAAAGCAATGTAAAACAGTGCCTTCTATATAATAACTACTCAATAAATGTTCATTATCATTATCATCACCATGCTCTTCCTCCTCCTCATTGTCCTCGTCATCCTCAACATTGCTGAAATGAGAAAATATTTTGGTAAAATACAATATTTTGACATTTCTTTAATGCCTAAATTCCAAGCTTTCTTGTGTTTTCTGGTCCAAAATATTCAACTCTCTAGCTTCAAGAAAGATGCTTGCTCTTCTCTTTCCACTTCATCCTTCTCTTTCCACTTCATCCTTCTCTTTCCACTTCATTCTTCTCTTTCCACCTCTGATTCTCATGTCTGTGTTTCCCCTGACCTTACATTTAGACCCAGCCAATTCATTATTCAGCCAGTACCAGGCAGACTCAGAGAGCAGTGTGGATCCAAAACTAATAGATATTGTCAGTTATTTGCACACTGAAATTAAGGAGATCATTGCCAGCTCCATGGAAGGTCTGCCAGAAAGCACAAGTGACAAAGACCTCTGGCAGCAACAATCCTGGGATGATCAGGCTTTATTAAAAGGTAGTGATGGAGAGATTCCAAAACAGAACTGCTGGGTCTCAGAACTGCTGAAAGCCTCAGGTATCCCAGAACCTTTGAGTATGATTTCATTTGCCTTAGGTGGTAAATTAATTTCTGATTCATACAAGGGAGATGAGAAGAGAAGTGTGTTTTCAGAGGGGACATTGACCTGAGAAATTCAAATACTGAGCAAACAGAAAACAGAAACAGCTTAAACTTTTAAGGCTCCCAAAAAACTTGTCAGGCTTGTCATTAGTCCTACCTGCTGCTGTGGTCATCTTTCTGTCATCAAGAATGTCCCCTTATACCAGCTTAAGATCTCTCTTTGGGTTTTCTGTCTTGCCTCCAATTATAGAAGGGTCTAATCTTTCATTATAAATACCATGCTCTTAATTATGGATATCTATGACACACACAATAGATTCTCAGAACCTGGCCTCAGCACTCAAGACAAAAGATTCCAGTGAGACACTCTGATGACCCAGTGGGGAAAATATTGCCCTGTGGTTATGTGTTATTATCATTTTCAAGCTGCCTAAGGATACAGTAATTTGAAGATAAGGGGAATGTCAATCAAATTATTCACATCCTTAGATCATATTTCATATTAGAAAGTAAAAATTAGTTTAGTCTATTTTTCACTCAATCAGTTAACACAAATCATCATTTAAGATGCAAATTTAACATAGATTAAAAATTCTTTATTGAGGGATGCTTCTTGGAGGCATACCAATTAAACATGTATTGGATTTTACATGACTTTTTTTGCTATTTTTTTGCTCATTTAAGATTCCAACTTGGCAAAGGAGATCCCAGGAAACTATCACACTTCCACCAAATTATTTTTGGACTTGAAAGAGAAATAGTGCTAGAACTTGAAGCCAATTTTCAATACCCACAGAAGCTCACATAGCCCCAACCTATAAATGTGGTAGGGCATTAAATGAATAATATATTGGAGCACAAAATAGTACATTGTGGAGTACTAGCAGCTGTATGAAAAAGGCAGAGTGAAAAGCATCTTTTTTGCTTCATGAAATTCAGCTACATTCCTGGCCTCATAAGATGGGTTTCAGGAACCCATGTAGCTTTGTGATGGTGAGCCTTGCAACCTAGCCCCTCGCTCCCTCAGTGACTAGCTGCAAAAATGAAAAGGATATGATAAGTTAATTTCACGATTGTTTTTTGTTGGTCTTATGTAAAAGTCTGGAAAATTAAAAAATTAAATAAATATACAAATATACAATGCCAGGTGTTTTCAAGACCCTATGAAGCAAGGGGCCATAATGTCCTAATTTTTTACAGCTATTATACCTCCCACACTGTGCTCAGCATTGATAGGAAAAAAAATCTGTTTGTTTAATACATGTGGAAATACAGTCTAGTAGAGAAGGCAAGACTGTATGTATGCAAAATAAATAGGAAAGGATTCACAATAGATTAAAAGATCACTGGGCGTGCTGAAATTGTCAGAAAATGTCTTGGTTGAAAGGAGGTTGATACTGCTTGGATGTTCGTCTCCTCCAAATCTCATGTTGAAATGTGATCCCCCATGTTAGAGGCAGGGCCTAATGGGGGTGATGGGGGTGGGTACTTCATGAATGTCTTGACGTCCTCACCATGGTAATGAGTTCATGTGAGATCTGGTTGTTAAAGGGTCTAGGACCTCCCTACTCTCTGTATTGCTCCCTCTCTCCCCATGTGAAATGCCTGCCCCTCCTTTGCCTTCCTCCGTGAGTCAAAGCTTCCTGAGGTCCTGACCAGAAGCAGATGCTGGTGCCATGCTTCTTGTACAGCCTCCAGAACTGTGAATCAAATAAACTTCTTTTCTTTATAAATTACTCAGTCTCAGGTATTCCTTTATAGCAATGCAAAATGAATAATATAGAGGCACATGACAAAATATCTTGAAGAAGATCAACAAACAGTCTTTATAGAGTGATATTATATGAAAGATGATTACATTCCTGATGGGAAAACAGTTAAGCCGGCACCAAGGTACAGTAAGGGCAACCCCAACTTTCATCCCTGAATTTCTTAAATTATGATTCCAAAGAGTTCTCTGAGGAATGAGGATTCATGTGTTGATGGCTATATGGTAGTGATACTCATGTGCTTCTCTTTGTGTTGGGACCTTCCTGTGATGTATCAGGGGTCTCAGCATCCATGTTTCTCCTTGTTCCTCCACCTTCTCAAATCACCCTCATTCTTCTAGAATAACTCAAGTTGTTTTTTCATGAAGCCTTCTCAAATGGTTCAGTCTTTATTTATTTATGTTTCAAATATTCATCTTGCTCTCTCAAAATGGATTGTACTATAATTTTTAAAATAAAGTCTATGCAAAGCAAAATAACATTGTATGTTTATCAAACCATGTCATTTCTCTGACTGATGAGAAAAAAAATGGAAGACTAAATTTTCTTGCTTCTAGGTGAAGTCATTTGACCACTTTTATCTAATATTATGTGAGAGAAAATGTTGTTCACCATTCCCATGCCCAGCCCCTAAAAACTCACCCTTCATGAATTTCTTGTACCATTTAGTTTCCACAAAGAATCATACTTTGGTAATAGCCAAGTCCAAAAATAGAAGGAACCTGGACTCTTGGGTCAGTGCCTCGAGAAGAGCCATCAGGAATACTCCTGACTGGCAATAATCTCAGAAACATGAGCAAATAATAAAATATTATATTAGGCCATTGAGATTCTATGATCACCTATATAATAACTAGTATTTATTATCCTATTTAATATAGTTGTTTTTCTATTTATTATAACTTTTAATTGAAGTATAACATATACATACAGAAAAATGCCCCAATTATTAGTATATAGCTTGATGAATTTTCACAAAATGAACACACTTGGCATCCAGCACCAAGATCAAGAAACAAAAAAAAATTATCACCTCTGTATTAGTTCATTTTCATGCTGCTAATAAAGACATACCCAAAACTGGGCAATTTACAAAAGGAAGAGGTGTAATGGGCTTATAGCTCCACATGGCTGTGGAGGCCTCACAATCATTGCAGAAGGCAAGGAGGAGCAAGTCACATCTTACGTGGATGGCAGCAGGCAAAGAGAGAGTGAGCTTGTTCAGGGAAACTCCTCCCTTATAAAACCATCAGATCTTGTCAGACTTATTCACTATCACGGGAACAGCATGGGAAAGACCTGCCTCCATGATTCAATTACCTCCCACTTGGTCCCTCCCACAACACATGGGAGTACAAGATGAGATTTGGGTAGAGACACAGTCAAACACTATCAAGCTCCTAAAAGCCACCTTCCATGCCCTCCCCCACCCACAGCTTTCAAGAGTTTCCAGTAGCCTGGCTTCCAACATCAAGGACTAGTTTTGCCTCCTTCTGCACTGTAGAAATGGAATCACGAGACTGAAGTTTGATAGCCTCTCCTGATGTAAGAACACACCCTTCCTCACTCTGAATTTGGCCTAACCTGCAGTATCCTTAGCACTTACCTTCATCTTCTATAATAAAGGCAATTGTTTCTCATGTCACAGAGTGGGAGGAAAGAGGGAGATGTGGTTCAACACCAGGATTTCTACGTATCTGGGTCTTCAGTCCCAAGGTTCTCAGGGAGATTTGGGGGACAAAGCTGAGTACAAAAGCAACATCTAGGACTTTGTCCTCAAAATCTCACTGCAACGTGTCAATGAGCTGGTGTTGCTCAAATGAGCAATGGGGACTGCTGCTTTCCAGACAAAAGTCCCACTATCACAAGGGCCCTTTATTCCAGGCCCAAACCCTAAATTCACCTTCTTAGAACTTATCACCCTAATCAAGGTAAGATGAAGGCAAGGAAGAACATACAAAGGAAAGAAATAAGGAAAAAAATGAAGTAGCATACAGAGGCTAAGTATACAGACATTGGAGTCAGGCAGAATGCTATGGATTGTGTTTACCACCTCCTTGAATTCATATGTTAATGCCTAATCGCCAATGTGATAATGATAAGAGGTAAAGCCTTTTGAGAGGTGATTTAAGCCATAAGATCAGAACCCTCTTTTATGAGATTAGTCCCATTATAAAAGAGGTCTGAGGGAGCTTGTTTTCCCCTTCCACCACATGAGGACACCGCTAGAAGGTGCCACCATTGAGGAAGAAGGCCTTCACCAGGACCTGCATCTGCCAGCACCTTTATATCGGACCTCCCAGGCTCCCTCCAGAACTAGGAGGAATCAATTTCTGTTCTGGCTTATATTTTTGTGATAGCAGCCCAAACTAAGATACACAGCTAGGTTTGAATCACTACCCCACCACTTATTATATTTGTAAATTAGTCCTTTGTTATTTTTGGTGTCTGCATAATATTTCAAAGTGCAGCTGCTGTGTAATTAAGTCATAGTCCCATTGGGACATGTGGGTGACTACCAAGGGAAATGGCAAGGGGGTTTGGGGGTTTTTTAGTGCTTAATTTATGTACACTCACTTTGTGTCCAGTGGTTTGCCACTAAGTGCAATGCTGTAATAAACATCCTGTATGTATACCTTTAAAAACCCAGAGCTTTTATTTTTATGGGAGAGATTCAAAGAGTAGGCCTTCTGGGAGGAAGGCTATGTAGTTTCAAGTTTCAACAGCTGTTGCACTATTGCTTTCAAAAAATTCCAGGGCAATTTACATGTTCATCGGCAATGTCTGAACATCCTTTAGCCCAAATTCCAGCCAGAAATGGGTTAGACTTATTATTTTGTTTTCCAAACATAAAAATAAAGAGAAAAGTATAACCCCCAAACACCCATCACCCAGCTTTATCAATTGTGAATATTGTGGCACTCCTATAGCCTTATACTTTAACTCAGTTTATTGAGGTATCATTTATATCTGAAAAAATTGATTATTTTTAGTATACAGTTCTATGAGCCTTGACAAATGCATATTGTTGTATAATCATCTATGCAGACATGATACAAAGCTTTCCCTCATACTAAAAAAGTTTCCTCATGCCTCCTTTTAGTCCAGCATTTCCCTGAAACCCCAGTCCCTGGCAAGCACTGGTATATAATTTTTTCTCTATATTTTTGCTACTTCCAGAATGTCATATAAATGCAAGCATATATCATGTAGCCTTTTGAGTATGGCTTCTACAATTTAACATTTGCATTTGAGATTTATTTGTATCGTTACTTATATCAGTAGCTTCTTCCTTTTTATTGCTGAGTAGTTTCCAATTGTGTGGGCACTCCTGCATTTGTTTATTCAACATTTGAAATTTGGGGTGGTTATGAATACAGCTGCAGTAAACATTGATGGCCATGTATTTATGTGAACATAAGTTTTTATTGTTCAGATAAAAACCTAGGAGTGGGCCGGGCATGGTGGTTCATGACTGTAATTCCAGCACTTCGAGCACTTTGGGAGGCAGAGGCAGGTAGATCACTTGAGGTCAGGAGTTTGAGACCAGCCTGGCCAACTTGGTGAAACCCGTCCTTACTAAAAATACAAAAAAATTAGACTTGAGTGTTGGCGCACACCTGTAACCCCAGCTACTTGGGAGGCTGAGACATGAGACTTGCTTAAACTAGGGAGGCAGAAGTTGCAGTGAGCTGAGATCACACCACTGCACTCCAGTCTGGGCAACATAGCGACTCTGTCTCAAAACAAAACAAATGAAAAACCCTAGGAGTGGAACTAGTAGCTCATATGACACACACACACACACCTTTATAAAAACAACTGCAAATCTATTTTCCTGAGTGGCTAATACATTTTACACTCCAACCAGCAATGTATGAGAGGTCTAGATCTTCTGCATCCTCACAAGTACCTGACTGTAAGTTTTTTTAAGTCACTCTAATAAGTAAGTAGCACTGTCTTCTCATAATTAAATCTGTATTTTCCAAATGACTGATTCTGAGTACTTGTTCTTGGCCCTAATTCTTTTCTTTGCTGAAACATTGTTCAACCCTATTTTTTAATAGGCTTGAATGTTTTTATATTATAGAATTTTAAGAGGTCTTTATATATTCTAGACACATGTACTTTATCAGACATGTATTTTGAAATTTTTTTCTTTCTCTTGCCCTTGTATTTTCTTATGTTCTTATTTTTTTAATGTATACAGCAATATTGACTTGTTACTCTTTCAGTTATGTGAATTTTAACATATATAAATCCATGTAAACACCACAATAATCAATACGTAGAAAGTTAAATTACTACAAAATACTCTTATGCTTTCAGTTTGCTTTCTCCCTCTGTTCCCAATTATAATCTCTAAAAACCACTGAGATAGTCTCCATACCTACAGTTTCCTTTTTTTTTAGTATTTAATCATGCAGTAGTAACCTTTGGAGACCAGGTTCTTTCACTCACTGCAATGCCTTTGAGACTCACATAAGTTGTGTGGATCACAAGTTTGTTCCTCTTTGTTGCTGTATCTGATCTATTCCATTGTGTAAATACACCTCAGTTTGTTTATCCATTAACCTATTGAAGAACATTATGTTTTTTCCGATTTGAGTCAATTTTTAATAATCGCTATAAATATCCATGTAGAGATGTTTGTGTGAATATATATTTTCATTTTTCTAAGATATATTTCCAGGAGCGGGATTGGTGGAGTCACACAACAGAGTGCTGTTAACTTTGGAGGAAACTGCCAAACCATTTTCTAGTGTGGCTGTACCAGTTTTCATCCCATCAGCAATCTATGAAGAGTTCTAGTTGCTCTACACCCTTGTCAGTACGTGTTACTGAATGTTTTGTTTCAGCCTTCCTAATATGTAGTAATATTTTATCATGATTTCAATTTGTAAATGTTAAAGACTTTTTTTTTTAGGTATTCTTTTCTGAAATGGTCAGTCAGGTATGACCACGTGACAGAAAGGAGAAGCTCAGGGAAAAACTAAGTTTATTATACTAACAGATTTTAGAGATAGGAGGCATAGGAACACCATGCAAGGCCAGATGGGAAAGACACGGAGGTGGTCAGAAGGCAGAAGACAAGAGTGGAAGGACCCTGTAGGCCACAGTCTTTTTGAGAGTTTCCGCAGGAAAAGAAAGGGCAGAAAGAACAAATTAAGCCTGGCTAGTCTGAATAATGTCAGTAGACTCTAAGCTACAGGGATTGTCCTCAGGTGTCCAATACCAGGCTTTGAGATGATTAAGCAAGAGGAATGTTGGTTCCTGGGGTGTATAGGCCAGAGAGAGGAGGCATGGCTCTGGACTGATTAGTTTGCACCTCAAATGCATGCTCCTGGCTGAGCCCTTGCTATTTCTAACAATTGGCTAGCTTCAGGAGGGGCAGTCTCTCCACAGCCAGAAAAGTTTTTCAAGATGTCAAAACATTATGATACACACAACATTTAAAAGTATTTATAATAGTATTGGCATATTTGCCAACTTTATATCCTCTTCAAGGAAGGATATATTCATGTCATTAACCCTTTTTAGAATTGTGGTTTTATTTTCGTATTATTGAGTTTGGGAAGTTACATATTCTGGGGATAGGTGTGGTGACTCACACCTGTAATCCCAGCATTTTGGGGGGCTGAGGCAGGAGGATTATTTGAGGCCAGGAGTTGAAGATCTCTCTGGACAACATAGTGAGACCCCATCTTTACCAAAAATAAAATACAAAAAGTTTATGTATACTTGTTAAAAGCAATTGTTTTTTATATATATTTATATATATGTATATATATTATATGTATATATACGTATATACACATATGTATTATATATGTATATATGTCTGTATATATGTGTATATATGTATATATGTATTATATATTTATGTATACTTAAATATGTTTATATATTTATATATACATATATATTTAATATACTAATATATAATATACAAATATATAATATTTACATATATATAAATATATATATAGTTTTGCTAATATTCCTAATGTGTAGTTTATCTTTTCATTTCCTTAATAGGATATTTTGCAAAATCAACATTTTTAATTTAGATGAAGTCTAATTTTTCCAAGTGTATTTTTAAATTGACAAATAATTTTATATATTTATGGCACATAGTGATGTTTTGATACATATAATGTATAGTAATCATGTCAGAGTAATTAGCATGCCTATTGTCTCAAACATGTATCATTTATTTGTGTTAGGAACATTTAATATCTTTCTTCTAGCTATTTTAAACTATATATTGTTATTCACTGTAGTCATCCTACCCTGATAAAGAACACTGCAATTTATTCCTCTTATCTAGCTGTGATGTTATATTCTTTAACAAATCTCTCCTTATCCTTCTGTATTAGTCCATTCTCACACTGCTCTCAAGACATACTGGAGACTGGGTAATTTATAAAGAAAAGAGATTTAATCAGCTCATGGTTCTGTGGGCTGTACAGGCTCCTGCTTCTGGGGAGGCCTCAGGACACTCACAATTATGGCAGAAGGTGAAGGGGAAGCAGGCATGATCTTCACATGGCCAGAGCAGGACAGAGAGAGAGAGTAAAGGGGGAGGTGCTATACACTTTCAAACAACCAGATCTCCTGAGAACACTATCACAAGAAAAGCCAGGGGAACCACCCCAATGATTCAATCACCTCCCATGCAGCCTCTCCTCCAAAACTGGGGATTACAATTCAACATGATATTTGGATGGGGACATGCAGCCAAACCATATCACCTTTCCTTCTTATTACTCTTCCCAGCCTCTAGTATCCTCTGTTCTATTTTTTAGTTCTATGAGGTCACCATTTTTTTCTGAGGCAGAATCTCACTCTGCTGCCCAGGCTGTAGTGCAGTGGTACAATCTTGGCTCACTGCAACCTCTGCTTCCCAGATTCAAGCAATTCTCCTGTCTCAGCCTCCTGAGTAGCTGGGACTACAAGCACGCACCACCACACCCGACTAATTTTTGTATTTTCAGTAGAGATGGGGTTTTGCCATGTTGGCCAGGCTGTTCTTGAACTCTAGACCTCAAGTGATCCACCCGCCTTGACCTCCCAAAGTGCTGAGATTACAGGTGTGAGCCACTGCACCCAGCCAATCACCATTCTTTAGCCTCCACATGTGAGTGAATGCAATGTTTAAGTATCTGCTCCTGGCTCATTTCACTTAACATAATGTCCTCCAGTTCCATCCATGTTACTGTGAATGACAGGATTTCATTTCATTTCAGAGCTGAGTAGTATTACATTATGTATATATATCACATTTTCTTTACCCACTCATTTGTTGTTGGACACTAGTTTTACTCCATATCTTAGCTATTACAGTGTTGCAATAAAAATGGGGGTACAGATGTCTATTCAACATAATAATTTCCTGTCCTTTTGATATATTCCCAGTTGTACAATTTCTGACTCATCTGGTGGCTCTAGTTGTTTTTTTATGGAACCTTATATTGTTCTTTTTAGTGGTTGTACTAGTTTACATTCCAGCATGTATAAGAGTTCCCCTTTCTCTGCATCCTTGCCAGCACTTGTGACTTTTTGTCTTTGTAATAATAGCCTTCCTAACTTTAACTTAGGTCTGTATTGTCTAATATAAGTATAGCTACTCTTGTTTACCTTTGGTTTCCATTTACATAGAATATCTTTTTCCATCCCTTAACTTTCAGTCTATGTG
Organism: Pan troglodytes; assembly: GCF_028858775.2. Lineage (NCBI taxonomy): Eukaryota > Metazoa > Chordata > Mammalia > Primates > Hominidae > Pan > Pan troglodytes. The sequence continues at coordinate 121,295,178 of NC_072406.2, forward strand.
TGTCTTTTCAGTAAGGTGAGTTTATTTTATTATTATACTTTAAGTTCTTGGGTACATGTGCAGAATGTGCAGTTTTGTTACATAGGTATACATGTGCCATGGTGGTTTACTGCACCCATCAACCCGTCATCTACATTAGGTATTTCTCCTAATGCTATCCCTCCCCTAGCCCCCTACACCACAACAGACCCCGGTGTGTGATGTTCCCCTCCCTGTGTCCATGTGTTCTCATTGTCCAACTCCCACTTATGAGTGAGAACACGCAGTGTTTGGTTTTCTGTTCCTGTGTTAGTTTTTTTAGTTTGCTGAGAATGATGGTTTCCAGTTTCATCCATGTCCCTGCAATGGACACGAATGCATCCTTTTTATGGCTGCATAGTATTCCACGGTGTATATGTGCCACATTTTCTTTATCCAGTCTATCATAGATCAGCATTTGGGTTGGTTCCAAGTCTTTGCTATTGTGAATAGTGCCACAGTAAACATAGGTGTGCATGTCTTTATGGTAAAATGATTTACAATCCTTTGGGTATATACCCAGTAACAGGATTGCTGGGTCAAATGGTAGTTCTAGTTCTAGATCCTTGAGGAATTGCCACACTGTCTTCCACAATGGGTGAACTAATTTACACTCCCACCAACAACGTAAAAGTGTTCCTATTTCTCCATGTCCTCTCCAGCATCTGCTGTTTCCTGACTTTTTAATGATCGCCATTCTAACTGGCATGAGATGGTACCTCATTTTGGTTCTGATTTGCATTTCTCTAATGACCAGCGATGATGATCTTTTTTTCATATGTTTGTTGGCTGCATAAATGTCCGCTTTTGAGAAGTGTTGGTTCATATACTTTGCCCACTTTTTGATGTTTTTTCTTTTTTGTAAATTCCTTTGTAGATTCTGGATATTAGTCCTTTGCCAGATAGATAGATTGCAAAAATTTTCTCCCATTCTGCAGGTTGCCTGTTCACTCTGATGACAGTTTCTTTTGCTGTGCAGAAGCTCTTTAGTTTAATTAGATCCCATTTGTCAATTGTGGTTTTTGTTGTCATTGTTTTTGGTGTCTTAGACATGAAGTCTTTGCCCATGCCTATGTCCTGCATGGTATTCAGAGTTGTTCCTCTCCATGGAAATCTTTAGTAAAAGGCAAACGATTCATACAATCTGAAGAGAAACCACAGTATGTGAGTTTCTTATAAACAGCATATAGTTAGGCCTCATTGTTGTTGTTTTTAATCTATTAACCCAGTTTTTATCTTCTAAATGGGAAATTTAATCCATTTACATTCAAGGTTACTATTGATAATTAAGACTTACTCCTGTCACTTCATTGTTTTCTGGTTGTTTTATATAAATTTTTGTTTCTTACTTCCCATCTTATTTTTGCAATTTGGGTGGTTTTATGTAGTCATAAGGTTTGATTCCTTTCTCCTTTGAGTATCAACTATACCAGTGAGTTTTATAGTTTTTGCACATTTTCATAATGGTGATCATCTTTTCACTTCCAGATGTAAGATTACCTTGAACATTTCTTCTAAGGCTGGTCTAGCAGGGATAAATTCCCTTAGTCTTTGTCTGTGAAATATTTTATTTCTCTTTCATTTCTGAAGTATAATCTTTCTGAGTATAATAATCACATTGCTAGGTTTTTTTCAGTACTTTGAATATATCATCTTATTCTCTCCTGCCCTATAAAGTTTCTGCTGCAAAATTCAGTGTAAGTCTAATGATGATTCTTTCATAAGTGACTTGATGCTTTTCTCTTGCTGCTTTTACAATTCTTTCATAAACTTTGACTTTTGACAATTTGAGTACATTGCGCCTCAGAGAGGACTTGTTTGAGTTGAGTCTATTTGGGGTTCTTTTAGCTTCTTAGGTCTGGATGTTCACCTTTCTCCCAAGACTTGAGAAGCTTTCTGCTATTTTTTTTATTAAATATGTTTTCCTCATTTTTTCTCTTTTCTTCTTCTGAAATGCTAATAGGAATATTTGTCCTGTAAATCCCAAAGGCTTTCTTCATTCTATTTTATTATTTACTCTTTTTTTTGTTTTCGTTTTCCTGTGTAATTTCAAAAGACCTATCCTCAAGCAGGCAGATCATAAGGTCAGGAGATCGAGACCATCCTGGCTAACATGGTGAAACCCCGTCTCTACTAAAAAATACAAGAAATTAGCCAGGCATGGTGGTGGGCACCTGTGGTCCCAGCTACTTGTGAGGCTGAGGCAGGAGAATGGCATGAACCCAGGAGGCAGAGCTTGCAAGTGAGCCGAGATCGTGTCACTGCACTCCAGCCTGGGCGACAGAGCAAGACTCCATCTCAAAACAAACAAACAAAAGCTAATTTGGTGTTGAAGTTATTTTTTGTTTCATTAAATTTGTCAGCTCCAAGATTTCTGATTATTAAATGATATTTATCATTTTATTGGATTTCTCAAAATTCTTTTTCTGATTTTATTGAATTGTCTATTGGTATTTTCTTGTATCTCACTGAGTTTCTTAAAGATTATTATTTTGAACTTTTCCTGGCATTTTATATATTTATGATACCAGTCTTTTTTTTTTTTTTTGGAAATGGCATGTTTCTTTGAGTTGTCATGGTTGGTGTATCCTTATGTTGATTTCTATGTATCAAGTCATCTTTTCTAATTATATATGGTTTTGTAGGAAATGATTTATTTGTATGAATAAGTCTTGGGATATCATTTTGTGGGGTATGTTGGCCTTGGTTCTAGGTAGACATAGTAGTGTAGTCTTCATGTTGAATCTTCAGTTGTAATCCACACTAGAGGTCTTTTTGAGTTTCTCAGTGGCTTAGACTGAGTGATCTTGTGGCAATGGTGGTGTGGTTTTGCCAGGAATGGATTTTCAGGCTGTTTCTAAAATCAGGAATGTGTGAGTACACATGGTAAGTTGGCCAACTTGAGGTCTGGATTCCTGGAGTTACAGCCATGGGACTGTTCATGAGCCTGTGGTTGCTAGGTCAGCCTGGGTGTTTGCCTGACAGGAGTGGCTGGTAAGGCCATTTCCTCAGAGGTGGGACACAAGTGTAAGGCTGCTCAACCATAGTAGGGGGCATGCCTGCTGCAGCAGCCCACAGAGCTGTTTCTCAGGCCTGGGACAGAGTTATATGGCTGCACAGTTGGCCAGGGTGTGTGTTTGCTGGAGATGGTCTATGGGCCATTTCTCTGCCTCAGGACATAAGCAAACAGCCGCTTAGCTGGGCAGGTGACATGTTGGTTAGTGGCAGCTCACAGGGCTGCCTCTCAAACTCTAGATGTGGATCCAAGGCTACTTAGCCAGCCTGGGGATATGGCTGCTAGGAGTACCCTGTGGAACTGTTTATAAGCCCTTATTGGAGGTGCAAGGCTATTAAGCAGACCAGGAACATGTCTGTAAGGAGTAGGGGGGCTGCTGGGCTGTTACTCAGGTCCCAAGCATAGGCTCATAGCCACATTGGCTCAGGGGCATATCAGCTGCTGTAGGCTCAGAGAACTCCCCCACTTAAGGGAGGGCACATAGTATTTGGCCAACTTAAGGGTGTATTTGCCCTGGGTGAGACTGTTGGACTGTTCTACTGGCTGACAGTGTGGCAGTGGGGTTTGGTTTCCGTAATGTGCAGGACAAGAGTCATAGCCAATCCTGGGCTTAAGGCTGTAGAAGCTGGCCTCACAGGGGATGAGTTGGAGGTGGGGAGTTAACACCTTGTGCTCCTAATTTAGGGAAATGCAGCTCTATGAATTTCTAACAGGACTCCAAACTGGGCCCAAGACTTTGCAAGGACTGTGAAAGTATCCTGTGATAAGAATTGTAGAATTATTTTGTAGTAAGGATTATAGCTGTTTGTGGTGGGAATCAGGATGGTGGTTGTCTTCTGCTTACCTTTTCCACACAGTGGGAAATCCCTCCTACTTCCAGGCTGACCCAATCCAGGCAGGGGAGACAGGACTGCATAGGCTGAGTGCCTTCATGCTGGCTTCCTCGGCTTTCAATCACCAGAGGTGTATCTGCACTTCCCCACTACACTGCAACTCTCTCCCTTTGACACTTGAGTCACATCTTAGCTCTATTTGTTGTTTTGGTCTACTCTTGTATGTGGGGGAAAGCAAGAGAGATCACACTGTCACTGTGTCTGTGTAGAAAGAAGTAGACATGGGAGACTCCATTTTGTTATGTACTAAAAAAATTCTTCTGCCTTGAGATTCTGTGACCTTACCCCCAACCCCAAGCTCTCTGAAACATGTGCTGTGTCAAACTCAGGGTTAAATGGATTAAGGGCGGTGCAAGATGTGCTTTGTTAAACAGATGCTTGAAGGCAGCACTCTCCTCAAGAGTCATCATCACTCCCTAATCTCAAGTACCCAGGGACACAAAAACTGTGGAAGGCCGCAGGGACCTCTGCCTAGGAAAGCCAGGTATTGTCCAAGGTTTCTCCCCATGTGATAGTCTGAAATATGGCCTCGTGGGAAGGGAAAGACCTGACCGTCCCCCAGCCCGACATCCGTAAAGGGTCTGTGCTGAGGAGGATTAGTATAAGAGGAAGGCATGCCTCTTGCAGTTGAGACAAGAGGAAGGCATCTGTCTCCTGCCCATCCCTGGGCAATGGAATGTCTTGGTATAAAACCCGATTGTACGTTCCATCTACTGAGATAGGGAAAAACCGCCTTAGGGCTGGAGGTGGGACATGCGGGATGCAAAGACCTTTGTTCAAGTGTTTGTCTGCTGACCCTATCCCCACTATTGTCTTGTGACCCTGACACATCCCCCTCTCGGAGAAACACCCACGAATGATCAATAAATACTAAGGGAACTCAGAGGCTGGCAGGATCCTCCATATGCTGAACGCCGGTTCCCCAGGTCCCCTTATTTCTTTCTCTATACTTTGTCTCTGTGTCTTTTTCTTTCCTAAGTCTCTCATTCCACCTTACGAGAAACACCCACAGGTGTGGAGGGGCAACCCACCCCTTCACTGTGGGAATCCAATGTATACATTTTTATTTCATGAATAATGCTGTGTGTCATGTCTAAGAATTCATTACAAAACTCAATGTCAAATACATTTTCTCTGATGTTTTTCTTAAAACGTTTATAGTTATAGTCTTACACTTACATTTAAGCCAATAATCCCTTTTGAGTTTATTTTTGTATAAGCTGTAAGATTTAGATCAAGATTTGTTCTGTTTTATTACCCTGTTTTTTGCTTTATTGCCTATGGATATTTAATTGTTCTAGCATCATTTATTGAAAAAGCTCTTCATTGAATTGATTTTGTAGTTTGGTCAATGATAAATTATCTGTATATCTATGAATCTATTTCTGGACTCTTTATTCTGTTTCATTGAGCTATCTGTCTATTATTATGCCAATATCACACTGTCTTGATTATATGGTTTTATAATAAATCTTAAAATTGGGTAACTTTTTCAAAATTGTTTGCTATTTTACTTGTCTTTGAATATACTTTCAGATTATCAATATCTACCAAATATCAGCTTATCAATATCTACCAAAATAAAATCCTGCTGAAATTTTTTTGGTATTGAGTTAAATTTATAAATAATTTTTGGAGGAGTCTCTGCTTTCCTGTGACGATTCTTCACTCATGATGATTCTCCAATTCATGAACATGGTATGCCTCTCCACTTATTTAGATTTTTAAAATTACTTTCATCAGTGTTTTGTAGTTTTCAGCATATAGAGCAGAAAACTATATTGTTTTCATACATAGCTAAATATTTCATCAGTTTTGTTATTCGAAATGATATAATTTTAATTTTGGTTTCCAAATATACGTTGTTAGTGTAGAAATACCCAGTTGTTTTTGTGCTTTATCTCATGACTTTTCTGAACTCACCTATTATTAGTTCTAGGGTTATGTTGTTTCCATTTGTAGAGTCATACTATCTACTATGTTTTGTTTCTTCCTTTTATATGTCTGCCTTTTATTTCTTGAATTATTGCATAGGCTAAGACTTCTAGCTCAATTTTGAGTGAAATTGAAATAAGTTTATGTCTTTGACCAAATTTAAAATTGGAAGCAAAAAAGGACACCAGTTGGATTGGACTTTTGGCTTCGTGGAGCATTCAGAACATACCAACATGGCATGGCTACTCCCAGAAAGCTGTACCCCTGGGGTCCCCTAGGAGCCAATAATGGAGAGCATATAGGGTAAATGACTTCTGCTGCCACAAACCACCTTTAACACTGTTAACTAGAGGCATACCATATTTAGAACACAAGCAAGCAAAAGCACAAGAGCTTGTGCCAATGGTCAATGGTATATTCCTCATAGCCCAGAGCCTTAAAATCTTTCTGTGTTTAATGTGTCCAAGAGCAAGAGCAAATCAGGGCTTTGTAACTATTCTAGAAGCACAATCTCATGTAATCTTGTAAGGGAAATAGCACTATGGTCAGAAGGAACATTCTACTTACCAAGTCACTTTCCTGAAATCAGACCAGCACTATGAATCCTTGGAATAATTTCACAGTCAACAGCCCAGAATTACTTGGGGTATGTGGTCAAACCCCTATGAGGGTAGAGGGTTGGAGAGTGCCTGCAGAGGGAAAGGGCCAGAACCCATTATGGGTTTTGGTCCAGGATGGAGCACCCTGCCTCAACAGTACTGCTGCATTGGCTGGTCCCGGGCATCATAGAAGACTCCAAAGTTCAAGGGATTCTGAGGCACAGGTCCTGAGTCTCAGGATTTCTTTTGCTTGAGCTTAAAGGTGGTACTGCTTCTTTGTTTGAGAGTCCAAGCAGGATAACACATACACAATGTGGAAGTCGTGGTTCCCATGGGAAATTAAAGAGATTTTTCCAAAGGGAAGAGAAAGGTATGGTTGGCTGTCATAAACAATAGATTTCAACTGAAAATGCTTATGATTTTGTAATAATAATAGCAAAATCCCTATAATGAAAGCTAACACGGTGTACTTAGTCTATGCCAGGTACTTTTCTAAACATTTTTTATATATTAACTCATTTGGCCTTCAAAACAACATAATGAGGGAAACATTGCCTATTTTCACAGCTAAATAAATACAAACATAGGGAAGTAAATTATTTACTCAACGTCATAGAGCAACCAAAGAGCAGAGCTAGGATTTGAACCCAGGTCACCAAGCACCAGGATATCAACCATTAAACTTTATTCTATATTGCTCAATGGAAGTTTACAGATAAGAGGAAAAAAGACTTCAAAGCATTAAGTGATTCCATTATACCAGGTTTTTTCATTTACTGAAAAAGTTCTAAAACCATCATTTGATAGATTAAAAGTAAATTCATGTAATCTTCCAGCATTCGCTTTCACTGAAGGCTGGAAGATTACCTACATACACACAAGCACAGAAACACAATTTTTAATAATCCAACATATGAAATTGGGATTTTAAAATCTACTTTCTAAAAGTCCACTGTGTTCTCCAAAATTCTGGGCATCAGTGCTGGTGTTATCAAGTAATGTCTTTTTTATTAAAAAATTAGACCTTTCTGAAAGCAAGTGATATTATTGATACAATAGAAGTTCAAGTTCCTCGTGAACATATTGTACAGAATCACATAATTGGACATTTAGCCAAGCAGAGAAGGTAGATGGTAATGGTAAACTCAAATACTACCATTATCTGAATGCCTGTAAACCCAGGCATTTCAAAATGAAAATAATTTACCAGTCTCCAGAAGGACAAAGAAAAGGAAGCCTCGGAAATAGACTGTAATAGCTGAGATATGAGTACCCTTGAGAGGTCGTAGCAATAATTAAGGTTCAGTTCAACTATAGCATATGCTAAGGACACACAAAAAATAATGTCAATTAAGAAACTTTTATTGGATTGGCCTCTAAAACAGATGCCCCAAAGCAGAACTGATACAAGAATATAACCTATTATCTCTAATCTTCCTAGCAGCAAGTATTCATTATAATTATGACCTAAATTTTGTACTCACTAGCCCAATTAAAAATTATCTTTACATGTGAACAGCATTGATACTCTTGCCCTTGATCCAAAAGCTCAATAATTTACAACAACTTTGTTCTTTTCTTTAAAAGCTATTCACCTCCATGGCCTTTCAAGACCATTATATAATGTATCGTTATATTCAGCTTATTCTATTATGATTGGCATTATAACAGAAACCACAGCAGAATCTCCGAAGACCTTTAGTAAATCTGCTTACTTGCAATGAAATATTAAAAAACTCTCAGTGCCAAAACATCTTCTCAAATCATTTCCACATCTATGTAAATCTTCTCATTTGTACCCATTCATATGTGTCTTGGAGGACAGAGTCAGCAAATGTTTAGAAAATAAATGTAAGAGAATTGCAGTGCAGATGGAGATAGACCAATAGTGGAAGAATAGCATTATGTTGAAAAGCACATTTTAATATACGACTATAGAAACTTATCTGGCACAAAAAAGGGAAGAAAGATTGCAGTGATTTTGACTTTTCTGTTACTTCTCTAATATTTCACAATAGGAAAGACTTCTTGAAGTTGGGAAGCAAGAGATCTCATTTTTGAAAAGGAGAGTAGATGGTTTGCACAGGAAGCATTTTCTATAGCTCTGACGGAATTTAAGGTAACCATATAGTCAGGTTATGTTTTCATAATTTAGAGTTTCTCATCTCATCAACGTCACCAAATTGGCATTCCTATTTGTTTTCTGGAAGGAGGGAAGGAAGGAAGGAAGGAAGGAAGGAAGGAAGGAAGGAAGGAAGGAAGGAAGGAAGGAAGTCCCTAGTCTTCAATGAGTCCGTAGTCTTAAGAATTCAGCAAAATGAAAGAGGAAAAGTTTTATAGTAAATTATATTTACATAAAATATACATAATTAAAAGAAAATGTGCTAGAATAAAAGCAAAAGGGAGGTTAGGAAGAAAGGTTAGATAAGCAAGAGACATAGAAGAAATCTATGGTATCAGGAGTAAATAAATATTAGAACTGTCAGGTTGAAGATATTGAATGAATTCCCTGAGTTAATTAGTAAACATTAAAGAAAAAAAGAAGAACGAACCATCTTGAGCATCAAGACTCCCAGAAGAACAGAACTGTTTAGGCATTCATTCAGCTCTCAGTAAGCAAATATTTAATACTTTTTATGTGACAGACCCTGTGCTAGATACTGAAAATTGAAGAATGGGAAGGACAGTCTCTCCTCTGAAGATCTGATAGGCCAGACTTTGAGTCTTTTTGATATTCAGAAGAGCTGTTTGATTCTAGATGGTTCAGCCAAATATGGAAAAGACATGAGAGAAACAATGAGATAAGGAATTAACTGCAAAATGGAACCCATTCTGAGCACAGTTGCCCAAAAGACCCTGCAAAGGATAAATCAAATCATGGCACTTCTTTGCTCTAAAATCTTCAATAGAGTCATCACTTTTGTAGAGCAAAATGTCCTTAAAGACCTATAGAGCAGGTCTGGGGGCTGTGGCTTATACCTGTAATCACAGAACTTTGGGAGGCCGAGGTGGGTGGATCACTTGAGGTCAGGAGCTCAAGACCAGCCTGGTCAACATGGTGAAAGCCCATCTCTACTAAACATACAAAAATTAGCTGGGTGTGGTGGTACACACATGTAGTCCCAGCTACTCAGGAGGCTGAGGTGGGAGGATCACTTGAACCCTGGAAGCAGAGGTTTCAGTAAGCCAAGATAGCACCTCTGCACTCCAGCCTGAGTGACAGAGTAAGAATCTGTCTTAAAAAATAAAAATAAAGAAATAAAACACCTGTAAGGCAATAGCAATACCCAGTACTGTCTGATCCTCTGTTATCCCTGTGGCTGCAACTATTACTAACCTTCCATTCCCTCACTCAGTCTCTACCATGCTGGAGGGACTACACACTGCTGCCTCCTCTTCCTCTGGCTGGAATGCTTCTCCCTCAGCAAGCCCCAGGCCTTACTCCTTCCACTTCCTCAGGTCTTGGCTTAAATGTCACATCTCAATATGGCATTCCCTGACCAGCCTATTATCAACATGATATCCCAATGACCAGCATGTCCGATCCCTCTTACTATTCTCTATTTTGCCCATTGCAGATATCTTCTACCCCATTACGTACATCTATTTATCTCACATTCATTTATCTAGCTTCTGTCACTGGGATAGGAGCCTCAAGAGAACAAAGGACTTTTCATTTTTGTTCACTGTTTTATCTGCAGCACTTAGAACAGTTGTTGAAACAGATTATGCCTTTCATAAATATCTGTTGAAACAAGGAATGAATGTTGAAAGAACAGACATGTATGAAAACTCCTTTTAGTGTGTTTCATGTTGAGAAAACAGTTATAGATTTTGAAATGGGAGAGTTCCCTGATTCCTCTTGCAGGATGTGTGACAGGGGTGTCACTTGCCTGTTGGGTCACTCCTGCTGCTCAAACCCCTGAGGGGATGGGGAGCACACAGACAGGCAGGTGCAGGGGCCGGGGCAAGTGCTTTGGGCTTTGGCCACATGGTAGTATCTAGGGGTGGGTGTCTGCAGCCCCAGTGTTACCGTGCTCTCTTAGCCTTGCCATCCGCAGATGGCTTACGTGTTAACCAGCTCAAAGGACCTTCTGCCTTTTCGCAAAGGCAGAGGGACAGCGTGACACCTTTCTGTTTCCTGAGTTCTTGCCCAGTGTCCCAGAAAAATCAGATCACACATGGGTTTGAAGAATGCATGTGGCTCTCAGCGGGATGGATGGGGAACCAGAAGAGGGGATGGAGTGGAAAGATGATCTTCCCCTGGAGTTTAGCCAACCAGAGGCTAAACTGCTCTCTAACCACCCGCAGCCAAACTTTTCTCAGAGCTCAGACATTCCTCTTCTTTCTCTGCTGTGTCATTCCACCATCCATCTGCTTGTCTCGTCTCCTCGCCTGCGCATCTGCTTCTGGAGCCTCGGGTTCAGGATTTATATGGGTACAGGATCAGGGTGTATGGCAGGTCAAAAGACAACTTTTTTGGGCACGAAAATAGAAATGCCTATTCCCACCTAGGGCCACAGGTCTCTAGGCTTGAGGGTGAGGCTTTGGCCAGGGAGCTGCCTTCTTCTACCCAGAATTTCCCTGTATCCTGTTCCTATCAATTTCAATACTAAGTAAGTACTATTTATAAGAATTAAGTGAAATTTTCTTTCTAGAGATCCACAGAGTTAAAAAAAAAAAAAAACTGGCTGCTTTAAGTGGCATAGATAAGTACTTATCTACAGCAAAACATGGAACAACCAGACAATTTCACAGAACTGTTTTATTGTTCTTCTGATTTAAGATAAAGAACAATTGGGTAAGAAGTGGATATTGCACTCTTCAATGATCACACCGTTTGAAGAGTACCTTTCTACACTAGGTACTTGCATGTAAGGGGATGCCATCAGAGATTGTTCCATTTAAACATATGCAGCCCATACAATGCTCTATTGTTTTATTACATTACTTAAATTCTCCACTTATTTTTGTTTATTATACTTTAAGTTCTGGGATACAGGTGCAGAACGTGCAGTTTGTTACATAGGTATACACGTGCCACGGTGGTTTGCTGCACCCATCAACCTGTCATCTACATTAGGTATTTCCCCTAATGCTATCCCTCCCCTGGTCCCCCAGCCCCCAACAGACTCTGGTGTGTGATGTTCCACTCCCTGTGTCCATGTGTTCTCGTTGTTCAATTCCTACATATGAGTGAGAACATGCGGTGTTCGGTTTTCTGTTCCTGTGTTGGTTTGCTGAGAATGATGGTTTCCAACTTCATCCATGTCCCTGCAAAGGACATAAACTCATCCTTTTTATGGCTGCATAGTATTCCATGGTAAGTATGTGCCACATTTTCTTTATCCAATCTATCATAGATGTACATTTGGGTTGGTTCCAAGTCTTTGCTATTGTGAATAGTGCTGCAATAAACATACATGTGCATGTGTCTTTATAATAGAATGATTTATAATCCTTCAAGTATATACCCAGCAATAGAATTGCTGGGTCAAATGGTATTGCTGGCGCTGGATCCTTGAGGAATTGCCACACTGTCTTCCATAATGGTTGAACTAATTTACACTCCCAGCAACAGCGTAAAAGCTTTTCTATTTCTCCACATCCTCTCCAGCATCTGTTGTTTCCTTTTTAATGATCGCCATTCTAACTGGCATGAGATGGTATCTCACTGTGGTTTTGATTTGCATTTCTCTAATGACCAGTGATGATGAGCTTTTTTTTCATAAGTTTGTTGGCCACATACATGTCTTCTTTTGAGAAGTGTCTGTTCGTATCCTTTGCCCACCTTTTGATGGGGTTGTTTTTTTCTCCTAAATTCGTTTAAATTCCTTGTAGATTCTGGGTATTGGCCCTTTGCCAGATGGATAGATTGCAAAAATTTTCTCCCATTCTGTAGGTTGCCTATTCACTCTGATGATAGTTTCTTTTGCTGTGCAGAAGCTCTTTAGTTTAATTAGATCCTATTTGTCAATTGCGGCTTTTGTTGCCATTATTTTTGGTATTTTAGTCATGAAGTCTTTGCCCATGCCTGTGTCCTGAATGGTATTACATAGCTTTTCTTCTAGGGTTTTTATGGTTTTAGGTATTATGTTTAAGTCTTTACTCCATCTTGACGGTTTTTTTTTTTTTTTGTATAAGGTGTAAGGAAGGGATCTATTTTCTGTTTTCTGCATATGGCTAGCCAGTTTTCCCAACACCATTTATTAAATAGGGAATCCTTTTCCCATTGTTTTTTTTTTTTTGTCAGGTTTGTCAAAGGTCAGCTGGTGGTAGATGTATGACATTATTTCTGAGGCCTCTGTTCTGTTCCATTGGTCTATATATTTGTTTTTGGTACCAGTACCATGCAGTTTTGGTTACTGTAGCCTTGTAGCATAGTTTGCAGTCAGGTAGCATGATGCCTCCAGCTTTGTTCTTTTTGCTGAGGATTTGGCTATATGGGATCTTTTTTCATTCCATATGAAATTTAAAGTAGTTTTTTCTAATTCTGTGAAGAAAGTCAATGATAGCTTGATGGGGCTAGCATTGAATCTATGAATTACTTTGGGCAGTATGGCCATTTTCACAATATTGATTCTTCCTATCCATGAGCAGGGAATGTTTTTCCATTTGTTTGTGTCCTCTCTTATTTCCTTGAGCAGTGGTTTGTAGTTCTCTTTAAAGAGGTCCTTCACATCCCTTGTAAGTTGGATTCCTAAGTATTTTATTCTCTTTGTAGCAATCGTGAATGGGAGTTCACTCATGATTTGGCTATTATTGGTGTATAGGAATGCTTGTGATTTCGGCACATTGATTTTGTATCCTGAGACTTTGCTAAAGTTGCTTATCAGCTTAAGGAGATTTGGGGCTGAGACAATGGGGTTTTCTAAATATACAATCATGTCATCTGCAAACAGCAACAATTTGACTTCCTCTCTTCCTACTTGAATATCCTTTATTTCTATTGCCTGACTGCCCTGGCCAGAACTTCCAATACTATGTTGAATAGGAGTGGTGAGACAGGGCATCCCTGTCTTGTTCCAGTTTTCAAAGGGAATGCTTCCAGCTTTTGTACATTCAGTATGATATTGGCTGTGGTTCTGTCATAAATAGCTCTTGTTATTTTGAGATACATTCCATCATTAGCTAGTTCGAGAGTTTATAGCATGAAGGGGTGTTGAATTACATTGCAGGTCTTTTCTGCATCTATCGAGATAATCATGTAGTTTTTGTTGTTGGTTCTGTTTACGTGATGGATTATGTTTATTGATTTGCGTATGTCGAACCAGACTTGCATCCCAAGGATGGAGCTGACTTGATCATGGTGGATAAGCTTTTTGATGTGCTGCTGGATTCAGTTGGCCAGTATTTTATTGAGAATTCTCACGTCAATGTTCATCAGGGATATTGGCCTGAAATTTTTGTTGTTGTTGTGCCTCTGCCAGGTTTTGGTATCAGGATGATGCTGGCTTCATAAAATGAGCTTGGGAGAAGCCCCTCTTTTTCTATTGTTTGGAGTAGTTTCAGAAGGAATAGTACCAGCTCCTCTTACCTCTGGTAGAATTCAGCTGTGAATCCATTTGGTCCTGGGCTTTTTTTGGTTGATAGGCTATTAATTACTGCCTTAATTTCAGAACTTGTTATTGGACTATTCTGGGATTTGACTTCTTCCTGGATTAGTCTTGGGAGGGTGTATATGTCCAGGAATTTATCCATTTATTCTAGACTTTCTAGTTTATTTGCATAGAGGTATTTTTAATATTCTCTGATGGTAGTTTGTATTTCTGTGGGATCAGTGGTGATATCCCCTTTATCATTTTTTATTCTGTCAGTTTGATTCTTCTCTCATTTTATTAGTCTAGCTAACAGTCTATATATTTTGTTAATCTTTTCAAAAAACCAGCTCCTGGATTCACTGATTTTTTTGAAGGGTTTTTTGTGTCTCTATCTCCTTCAGTTCTGCTCTGATCATAGTTATTTCTTGTATTTTGCTAGCTTTTGAATTTGTTTGCTCTTGCTTCTCTAGTTCTTTTAATTGTGATGTTAGAGTGTCAATTTTAAATCTTTCCCACTTTCTTTTGGGGCAGTTAGTGCTATAAATTTCCCTCCACGCACGGCTTTAGCTGTGTCCCAGAGATTCTGGTATGTTGTATCTTTGTTCTCATTGGTTTCAAAGAACTTATTTATTTCTGCCTTAATTTCACTATTTACCCAGTAGTCATTCAGGAGCAGGTTATTCAGTTTCCATGTAGTTGTGCAGTTTTGTGTGAGTTTTTTTTTTTTTTTTTTTTGAGACTGAGTCTCACTCTGTTACCCAAGTTGGAGTACAGTGGCACAATCTTCACCCACTGCAAGCTCTGCCTCCCAGGTTCATGCCATTCTCCTCCCTCAGCCTCCTGAGTAGCTGGGACTACAGGTGCCCACCACCACACCTGGCTAATTTTTTTGTAATTTTAGTAGAGACGGGGTTTCACCGTATTAGCCAGGATGGTCTCGATCTCCTGACCTAGTGATCCGCCTGCCTTGGCCTCCCAAAGTGCTGGGATTACAGGCATGAGCCACCGCACCAGGACTTGTGTGAGTTTCTTAATCCTGAGTTCTAATTTGATTGCACTGTTGTCTGAGAGACTTATGATTTCCGTTCTTTTGCATTTGCTGAGGAGTGTTTTACTTCCAATTATGTGATCACTTTTAGAGTAAGTGTGATGAGGTGCTCAAAATAATGTATATTCTATTGATTTGGGGTAGAGAGTTCTGTAGATGTCTATTAGGTCTGCTTGTTCCAGAGCTGAATATCCTTGTTAATTTTCTGTCTCATTGATCTAATATTTACAGTGGGGTGTTAAAGGCTCCCACTATTATTGTTTGGGAGTCTACAGCTAAATGCCCCAATTACAAGACACAGACTGGCAAATTGGATAAAGAGTCAAGACCCATTGGTGTACTGTATTCAGGAGACCCATCTTATGTGCAAAGACACACATAGGCTCAAAATAAAGGGATGGAGGTATATTTCCCAAGCAAATAGAAAGAAAAAATAAAAAAGCAGGGGTCGCAATCCTAGTCTCTGATAAAACAGACTTTAAACCAACAAAGATCAAAAGAGACAAAGAAGAACATTACATAATGGTAAAAGGATCAATGCGGCAAGAATAGCTAATTATCCTAAATATATACGCACCCAATACTGGAACACCCAGATTCATAAAGGAAGTTCTTAGAGACCTACAAAGAGACTTAGTCTCCACCTATTTTAATGAAATCTTCTATTCAGAGAACAGGCATAATTAAAGTTATTATCAGTCTAATACCAATTTATTTATCTTGTCTTGAATACAGTATGACATCATTAAAAAAGGACTTGGAGGTACGCAGACAAGAGATGTAATTTCAGCTCTTCTATATTCAGGATATCTGGCCTTGAACAAATCATTGAACAGCTTCAAGTCTTCATTTTCTTTCTATTAAATGGAGAGGATTGGTAGTAATACTTGTTTTGAGGCGTTGTGGGGAATAAGCTAATACATGTAAAGTGTTGTCACAGTGTTTGGGACAGAAACATTTAAAATGTTAATAGCTACAATTAAGAACTGTCTATGACCCAAGTACTTTCGTATCAAATGACTTCCACATATTATCTCCTTTTATCAAAATCCTATGAGGTAGAAGATATTATGATCCTCATTTCACAGATGGAAAATCAAGACACACTGGGATTAAGTGATTTGCCTACACATTACATGGGCAGAAAGCAGAAGTGTGGGGATAGAAACTCTAATCTGATCCCAGAAGTAGAAGATATAAACACAAGTGTTTATGTGCTCCATATGCCACTATGCTAGCTCTATCACCCTTGGATTCCAGAAAAACATACTTGTCTTGAATTTTGCTCCAAAATAGATTGTATTATAGGAAGACTCCAATATATCACCTATTCCCCAAACTGTTGAACACAACATGGTCAATTTCACCTGATTATTCTTTCTAAATCATTCCTCTCTGCCCTTTAGCATCTTTTTCAGAAAGGAGGGTACTCAGAGAGCTCTTTTTCTCACCAATTTTTGTTTACCATCCTTTTCCCAAAACCACACATATTTGGTATCTTTACCCAAAAGGGTTGCCCTCTGGCCTGGTTCATTATCCTGCTTCCTTTCTCAGTCACTCCCTATAGCGTTTGGTGACAACTTCCAGGTACAGGAATGCTCTGAAATAAAGCCATGGTTTCAGGAGAGGTTTGTAGGGTCTCTGGTTCTACCCAAGCAAAGTAGCTTCTGTTTCTAAATTCAGCCTCCCAGTGCTCATGAAGCAGGAAAAATAACACTGTAAAATTTAGTATGGTGGCTATAGTGATAATCACAGGTATAGTCTTGCATCAGTTTCAAACAAAAGGGGATAAGCACGAGGCCTGAGGCATTTTTCAGACAAGAAGCCAAACAACACACAAACCAGAGAGCTGTAGATATCTAAAACTGTAGTTCTGCTTGTCTGCATGAGACAAATATTTGAATAATGATCGCTGGATGGAAAGTCTACACACACATGCGCACACATCACAAAGTCAAAAAAAAAAGTTGAAAATGCTCAATAAGCTCTGCCGAGCAGTTAGAAGGAGACACTGGATTTTAAAAAAAGAAAAGACAGTCCAGTCTCGTACACAGTGTAAATACAGGTGTTCTCAAAGGGCCCCATATTTCTTTGAAGCTTCACACAGCAAAGAAATTTTTCCACAGATAGTTCAAACACAGCTAAAACCAAAAACAAAAGTGAAGAACAAAGAGGAAGGATGGGCTGACAGAGGGTTACAGTTCCAAACTGAAGAATAGTCCTAAATATACAATTCATTAAGCTCTTACTAGGTATCAGCCACTCTTTGACACTCTGTTCATAATCTTAAAACAACTCTCCAAGAAAGGAATTATTATCAACTTCACAGAGCTTAAAAAATTGAAATACATGTCTATCCTGCTTTGCAAAGAAAAAAGTAAAAATAAATAAATAAATAAAAAGTTAAGATTTTTAAAAAATGAAAATTGTGGTACAAACTACTACCTACAAATTATTTCTCATCACAGGATTCAAACCCAGATCTACATAATTTCAAGCCCTCTTTCTTAAGCACTCTTCTGTTCTCGTAAGAAACAGGTTTTACAGCTCCTGCTTCATGGTTGGAATTACTGCCTCAGCTCCCCCAGCTCTTGTGGGGAGAAATGAGAAATGAGGGTTCCCATACCAGAAAGAGGCAGCCATACTTAGCAATCTAGAAAACAAGAATGGTCCAATCTGTTGTTTTCAGACACTTTGCTCTTTATAGCCACATAATGTTCAGCTACCATGATCTGTTCAATTCTTTCCGTGCCAGAAATGGGAATTCATTGAAATATGCAATTGAACTTTATTTGTCCCTGTCCCATCAACACACCCTGAATCCTAAAGTAATAAAGTGAAATCTCATGTTAAGTAGGCTTCAGAGTATATGAAAACATCTGCCTTGGCAAAAGAATCTAACTACAACAAGCACATAAAGAGACAGTTTGTTAGGATGTTAAATTTCCACCTAGACTATGTTGGAGAACCATGCATGATTACTTGGGGATTTTTGGCATCATTGGCAAATGTGGAAAGAAGGTTTGTTGCTTGGTTATATATAGAGTGATCATACAATTCATCCAAATTGGAACTCTCTTAAGAAAAGAGAATGCCAATTGGACTACTTGTGGGTTAAACAGGCATTAACTTGGAATTTCCTGGATAAGCTAGGAATTTTGGTCTTGCTGGTTTTTTGTAACTTTACCTCCAAGGAAGGATGAAGAGTTTTAAGCCAAATGAAAAACTTTAGATGCCACCTTGGAAGTTTATTTACAACCCAGGTTGACACTTGGTTTGCTCAAAAGAAGATGATAGCTTGCTCAAATTTGGAACAAAATCAAATAGAAAAAAAAATCATTGCCATTGACTCCAATTCTTTCAACTCTGCATAGGTGAGAAGTATATAAAATTCTTTTCTGTACTTACTATCTGTTCCAAAATTAATAAGGTTTTTTAAAAATTAAAACAGTATTATCCTCTCTCCCCACAACTATGTATAGGAGCCTTACATGATTTTTTCTAAAAATAAGGGTCTTAAAAACAAGTTTAAAAAAAGAAAGTTTTCTTAAAATCAAGGAAGCCAGAGGCCATTATCCTTAGCAAATTAACACAGGAATAGAAAACCAAATACCGCATGTTCTCACTTATAAATGGGAGCTAAATGATGAGAATGCATAGAGGGGAACAACAGACACTGGGGCCTATTTGAGGGTGAAGGATGGGAGGAAGGAGAGGATCAGGAGAAATAACTAATGAGTAGTAGGCTTAATACCTGGGTGATGAAACAATCTATACAACAAGCCCCTATGACACAAGTTTACCTATGTTACAAACCTGCACATGTATCCCTGAACTTAAAATCAAAGTTAAATCAAAAGAAAAAACCAAGGGTTTCTGTTTTAATTATATTGTCTGTATTTCCAAACAGCATGATGATTGACATAATAAAAAACCCACACGTTATTGTAAGAATTAATGAGTTAATGATTGAGAGTGGCATTGCCAAATTGAGAGAGACTTGAACTGGCACACGCTTTATGAAAAAAAGAGACTGCACAGCAAAATTCACAAATACTCCTCTCATCATATCTTAGCTTAATTCATGTTCTTTTTATAAACAGCTGGAAAATTCTGGTATAAAATGCCAAAATTTTATCACATTGCTTAAAGAATCAACCAAATAGATCCATAAAGTCTTCTGGGATTCAGCTAGTAGACCAATTTATTTTATGGCAACAACTGCAATAATTTTCAATGACCACATATAATTCTCATACGTGATTTTCCTACTCCAGCATATTGGGCCCATCTGTGATAATGGCAGGGAGCCCACAAGCAAGGTGGCAGGCTGTCAGCTGTTTGGCATAGGTGGGGAGAGAAGGGATAGGGGAGCAAAGCTGCTAGAACCTTTAGCATTAGCTAAAGACCACCAAGCCATGCCAAGTCCTTCCGTGCCAGCCTGCTCAATCCTGAATCTCTTTGATTCCCTTTGTGACCATTAACACTCAAAAACTGATAAAAACTAGGAAAAAAAATGATAAAAGCCAGAAAATAAGAGGATATAAGGAAAGCTAGAGTTGTTCAGCTTGGAAAAGAAACGGAAAAGACATAAAATACGTAGAAATTTCCTGGGTATACAATGAAGGGACTTGACAGAGTGCAATTTCCTCATTCTGCAGCTGAGGAAACTGAGGTCTAGATCGGGGCAGAGACGTGTCTATTTCTAACAGAACTGCTCTGTGCTGGCACTCTGATAACTTTGCACATCTTCACATAAGCTGTATAAATTAAGCTCAACCACAGGCTGACCAAAAATCCTGGGAATATCCTATGACCCTCCAAGTTCAGGGCAAGAACGGCAGTCTTGTGAGGAGCTGCTACAGGCATTGCGTTCTCTTTTGAAGACAGGCTGCTATAAGGCAGTTTCTCATCTGCCTCCCTCATTCTGGTGAGGCAAGGGGCTCTCC
The DNA here is from genome assembly GCF_028858775.2 of Pan troglodytes. NCBI lineage: Eukaryota > Metazoa > Chordata > Mammalia > Primates > Hominidae > Pan > Pan troglodytes. Next base: position 121,315,177 of record NC_072406.2, read on the forward strand.
TCCTTGCCTCACCTTAGCGCAGGCTGTGTAGCTGCAGAATGGACCTGGTTCTTTAACAACAGGGTGACTCACCACTCACACTGCCTGTCATCTGGCCTCTTTTTATTCCATGTAATGTTATGGGACAAGGGACATGAGGAGCTGACATCATTGCTGATCTTGTTTTTGCTGTCTAAGCAAGTAACAATCTGTCTTCATTTTTCTAGACTCAAATGTCTCCTTTACAACCGAATCTGTCAGCCTGTTTGACATTTTACACTTGGGATTATACACCTAAGGGATTTAGGTTTCCCCAAATTTATAAGAATATTTATTTCTTTATCTTCTTTAGAGGCCACGTTTTACAAAGGCAGAGTGAACGTTCTGTACTGTTTGGAATACTTGGCAGATGGAAGACGCCCAGCGAGAATCCTGTTGTTGGAAGCACAGTGATGGTAGGAGCTTGAGTTTTGAGCCAGACATAAACAGATCTTATAATGGCAACGATCTAGTAGATGCACTGCCTTGGGTGAGTTGCTGAACTTCTTTAAGCATCACACGCGATGTCAAGTGAGATAATGTAGTAAAAGCACCTTGCTCTGCCTGGCACAGAGTAGGTACTTATAAATAGTAAATATAAATCTCTTCATCAGCATATGCTATCTCTCTGTTGCAAATAATGTTATGATTTCTAAGTTCTAGACTTTTACATGTTAAAACAGGTCTTATTAATCCCACTTTATAGATGGAAAAACAACAGTTTAGGAAAAACATGTGATTTGTCAATCACTCGAAAACTCCGTGAGGAAGGGAAAAGGGTTTATCAAGTTAGGCAATAAATAAATATGACGTTTTTGAAGATTTATTTGTTCTAAGATTATTCATGAGGTAGAAGAAATCATGAAAAATAAATGTCTTAGTGTTGTCATTGGGAATTTTAAATAGTGGAGATAGATAAAATGAAAGTGCAAGAGTTAAATAGCACTTACACATTGCTTCTGGATTCCTCTAGAAGCACATAGAGGGCCAAGCAAACTATTTTCCAAGTGTCCATCTATAGGGTGGTGACTGCCCTTAGGCCTGAAAGGAAAAAAAAAAAAAAACATTCTCTACTAGGGGGACAAGACGTTAAAAGTAGGACCCTAGTTTAAGAAAAAAAGTCAAGCAAAACCTAAACTATTCCCAGATACAGATTCATTCCTACACCATAAACCAGTACAATGGAAGTACAGGTGTATTGTGTACCTTTAAAAAAGTGAAAGACAAAGAAAGTACAGTGCCAACATGTGCAGTCAAACAGAAAAGGCAAGGGAGTCAGATGAGGCCCTCCAAAACCATGCATGGGAGAACACACCAGAAAAGAACATCTGGATAAGGTTGTGGCTGCCCCCTGAGGAAGGGAGCTTGAAGAGGGAGAGATTGCTAGAAATCACCATAAACTTAAGTTGCTTGAAGGTTACAAACCATGCTTCTGTGTCCATGCCCAGGATGAGACCATGAAACATTCAGCCTTCTGAATGGTTGAAAGACATCCCTGATCTCTATTCTCTTTCCAGTTTCCCCGAGTCTACGGGCAGAAAAATCTGTCTGAATGAGTGAAGAGAGCCCGGAGGGCATCCAGCTATATACATTAGAGTGCATTCAGCTTTGTCATTCTATGTGTTAATGGATGGACGAATGAGGCAGACAGCAAGACAGAGCTCTGCCTCTCCAGCCCTCTCCCCAAGATCTTATCTACTTCTCCTTCTTAATTACATATTAGAAAGGGAAGTTCATACTCATTTCTTAGTGTTAAAAAGAGATAACACAAATTATGCCCCAATTTATTCATAATAAAAAATTGCAATTATGTAATTTTCCAAAAAGTCTGCTGTACATCTGTATGAGAAAAAATATCTCTTTCCTCCAGTTACAGAGTAAGATCATATTTCATTGACAATGATTGACAGAGTCCTACCCTCTTTCTACCTAATTTTCTGAGGCAGAGATGTAAGTAATGAGAGTTGCCTTTAGCATATATGGGAATTTATTTCCTAGCCTCAACAGATAAGTTAGAAAATTATACCCAATTAGAATCCTATAGAGCCAGGACAAGGTCTTGTTTTGGTTCAGTCTCTTGTGACCAGCCATTCTCTATGTTCAGATATTTGGATGTATACTCATCTTGAGAGGAAATTTCATGGAAATAGGTGGAGAATACTCAATTCCTACAGAATCAGTCTTGCAGAATTAAATCATATGCTTTGTATGGACCTGGGATGGGTAAATCACATGTGGACCTGTGCTTTGTATTATTATTATTTGTTTGGGTTAATAACCTCCTTTTCAGACTAAACTACCTTGTCCATTTGTGTGGAATTTTAAGATTCTAGTATAATTTCATGTACTTAAACAAAAAAAATCAACTCAAACGACATATAAACCATTACTATAGCCTTCTTGAAAACACCAGTTAAGATGATACAAAGATGATCTCTCAGATGTACCACATTATTAAACAAATGAATCTGTCCGTCTTCCTTAATCCCAATAGAAGCGACAGAAAATGTAAAATTGTCATCAAGATTCCTAATTTATAAGCTTCCTTACATACCACGTAACTTCAGCCTCCAGAGATTTTGTGATACTTTTGCTTCCCAACTTATCAGTAGGCTAATGACAGAAAAACTAAATAATAGCCCTTTCAGATCTGTTTTGAAGAATACATTGTTATGCAAGATAATTTCATTTCACAAAACCCCTGCATATTTGATGAATTCTTGAAAATATTAATTTATTCTTCAGGACTGGCAGATCCTGCTTTATGGAAAAAGATAACCCTACTTCAAGCCTCTAATCTCCTTGATTGATATAACAAATAGACCTAATAAAGCTGTCTTTATTAAAATGAAAGGAGATGTTGTCTACACAAAGTAATTTTACACACTTGGAAAAACCTACTGAGTCAAAGCACCTCACCCATCTTTCTTCCAAGGATATGAAAACTAAGGATTAAGACTTTCATTCAACTATAAGATAGACAACTTAAAATTAATGTCCTTAAGAGAAAAATATTTACTGAATTTCATGTTCGAGTATAGAAAGTCCAAGACAATGTCTTTTCTAAAATAAATTTTAATTGTGGCAATGTCATGAAAGAGAGTATACTGTGTAGACAAAATATAGACTTAACGGTAAGAGAAAATAATGGGGATTTCAGATTGGCCTCTCATTAGCTGTGTAATCCAGGGAAGTCCCTTACAGCTTTCTGGACCGGAAAGGGTGTTTGTAAGTGCTGAAGAGAATGCTTGCAATGCATCCAGCACAGTACAAGGTATATAGTGGTGATAGTTACTGGAAGAAAGAAACAGGACCCTAAGAGCTCAAGGAAGGAGAGAGGCAGAACTGGAGAAAGAGGCACTGCAGAGAAGAGAACTTGGAAATGCTGGAAGATAAATTGTTTATTCTCATCTCTGCCAAGGTCAGCCCTTAATGGGGCACTAGACCCCATCGTGAGCCTCAGAGGTGGTTCTATACTGTTTATCCAATTAAAATTACTTTAATTGCTTTCACTGTCAATTAAGTATCACTCTATGACAGTGCCCTTTTTTCCCTCTTCAATTTTTAATATTCATCTTTATTAATTTTGTCCTGAATGCACACCTGAGATGTTCTGGACCTGAGGCAGATTTTATATTAATTATTTCACTGTAAATAATAAATTGTCTTCTCTGTCTCCCTCACTCCTTGCCCTAGTTGTTACCCCTGGTACTACATGACAAGAGGTAACAGACATGAGTGCTAGGTACTCCATACAGGAAGGAGAAGGAAGAAATAAACAGAAAAAAAGACTAATTAAAAATGAGGAATTTTAAATAAAGTGTAAAATTTAATAATGTAGAAATGTCGGTGCATTCATTGTCACAAATTTACCATACAAATATATAATAAAATACTAATAGGGAAAACTGGGTATGGAGTAAACGAGAAATTTGTACATCATCACAAATTTTCTGTAAATCTCCAACTCTAAAATAAAATGTTAACGGAAAATAAATAAAATGCTTTTCTAACATTGACATTTTATACATAAAAATATACACAATGGAAATGTGCTCGAAATTAACATTCACATTAAGACCTCATTTTCCTTGTTTAGCAGCCTGTCAATTATGGTTATTTCTAGAGAAGCATGATTGCTCCCCAGTCATTCATACATTTAAACAGGCAATCAGTGCCATTAAATCAGAGGGTGCCTCAGTCAAGAATATACATTTAAAATGTATCTCATGGGAGAGGAAACTGCCAAATTTGATTTCCCGTTGTGTAGCTGGTATAGTACTGTGAAATTAAAACAACATCCTCTAACCTTCTGTTTATTAACTGTAATAAAAGATAAGAAAACTCTAACATTCTACTTACCAAGAAACCAAAAAAACATGTAGAACTAGCAACAAATGAGGGAAAAGGATCCCAGGCTAAGTTTGCCAGAAATTACAAGGGGAGGGAGAAAACAAATGACCAAATGAAGTATTTTATAAAAACAGGATAGGACAGTCAAAGACGACAGAAAGTAAGAATCTAGATATCTGAGAGCATGTTATTTTGTTTATATTACAATATTTGGTTATTTTAAAGAATTCAAACTGTCTTTCCTAAAATCCAAAAAAATATATAAAACATTATGCTTAATCTCATAACCCAGGGATAATTATTATTAATCCTTTGAATATTAAAAGAGATATTTCTCTCCTCATAGAAGTACATAGGGTATATTATATACATGCTATTTTTTCTAACTACTTTTGTCAATTAACCATGAGCATTTTTCTAGATCAGTAAGTAAAATTCTACATTATTTTCATTGGGTGTTAACATTTCATTACTTTGTGTATATTTATAAAATCTTCTGTTAAGAAACTTTTTCCAATTTTTGCCATTAAAATCTACACTAAGCACATTAAGATTTTGTACTTTTATAATTATGTCCTTGGTATAAACAAATAGCTTTTGTCACAAGGAGCAAAATGCTGTAGCAGAAAAATGCTAAATTAGGAATCTGGAGATATAAACTTTAATATTCTATTGATATATAAGGGGGAAATTTTCTTTTTTACAACATTGCAACTTCTAATGCATTAACATGAAATGTCTCCTATTTATTTATGTGGTCTTCAATTTCTCTATACAAAGTTTTGTAGTGTTCAGTGTACAAGTATTACATTTCTTTTCTTATGCCTATTCCTGTGTTTTATTCTTTTGAATAGAATTATTGTCTTAATTTCATTTTTGAACTGTTCTTTGATAGTATATAGAAATATAATATTGTATGTTGATCTTATATCCAGAAAACTTACTGAACTCCTTTGTGATTACAGTTGTATATTTTTATTATTGTTGATTCAGTAGGATTTTCTACATAAAGGATCATGTCATCTGCAAATAAAGACAGATTTACTTTTTTTGTAAGTGGATACATCTATCTATCCATCCATCTATCCATTTTCATTGTGCTTTATCGTGCTGACTGGCTTCTCCAGTAAAATGTTGAGTTTTAAAGGAAAACATTGAGTCTAATATTATTAAGTATGATATTAGCCATAAGTTTTCAATATATACCCTTTATCAAGTTGAAGTTCCATTCTATATCTAGTTTGCTGAGACTTTTTATCATAAATGTATTTTGAATTTTGTCAAATGCTTACTCTGTATCTATTGAGATAATCATTAGTTCTTCCTTCTTCATTCTAGTAATAGAATTAAAGTTTACTAAATTAATTGATATCCAAATGTTAAGCCAACTCTTGCATTCTTGGTATAAATTCTATATGACCAAAATCCATTTGTCTTTTAAAAAAAATCTTTCTGGGCTTGATTTAATATTTGGCTTGAGATTTTTTGCATCTATGTTCAAGAGAGATGTCATTTTATGATTTTTGATTCCTATAATGACTTTGTTTGGCTTTGGTATTAGAGTAGTACTGGTTAGGGAATAAATTTGGATGTGTTGTCTCATTCTGTTTTCTGAGAGAGATTAAAGCACTAGTCTTATTTTTTCTTTAAATATTTTATAGGATTTAATCAGGAAATCTTTCTATGCCTGAAGTTTGCTTTGTAGAAAGACTTGTAATTAGTAATTCAATTTTCTTACTTGTTATAGGTCAACTCGAATGTTCTTTTTCTTGTGTCAGTTTTAATAATTTGTGTCAGCTTAGATAATTCTCTCTTACCTAAGTAGTATAATCGTTGGTGTAGGATTTTTCATAGTTTTCCTACATTCCTTTTATTTTTTGTCAGATAGGAGATGACACTTCCTCTTTCATTACTGATTTTAGTATTTGTATCTTCTCTTTATTTTTGGTCTGTCTAGGTGAAGATTTGTCCATTTTGTTGATTACAAACTCTTCCAACTCTTCCTAATTTTTTCCAGACCCCCTTCCAATGCGGAGCTAGCTAAACTGAGTTGTACTAGTGCAGCTAATGTTTGTGATGCTGAAACTCTGCTTTGCATATTTGCATGGGGTGAGATGGGGTCACTGAGACTAACAGAAAGTGAGAGGACATACAGCTCACGATGAACTGGTTCTCAGGTTGCTTGATTGGGCTACAAATGAGCTATTATCTTTTATTACCCCCTCCCCCCTTCTCCCCCCGCTCCACCCCAAACGAAGGAGATTTGCTCTTGTTGCCCAGGCTGGAGTGCAATAGCGCCAGCTTGGCTCACTGCAACCTCTGCCTTCTGCGTTCAAGCGATTCTCCTGACTCAACCTCCCGAATAGCTGGGATTACAAGTGCGTGCCACCACGCCCGTATAATTTTTCTATTTTTGGTAGAGATGGGGTTTCACGATGTTGGGCAGGCTGGTCTCCAACTCCTGACCTCAGGTGATCCGCCCCCTCTCGGCCTCCCAAAGTGCTGGGATTACAGGCATGAGCCACCACGACCAGCCTATACCACTCTTATGGTACCAAAAAGTATTAATTATGAAGTCTCCTCATTTTTTCATTTTTTATACAGTTTTTATGTAGTTCATACATTTATTCTCTAAATTTACTAATACAATGTGATTCACTGTTAGTTACCAACTTTGATACTTTTTTCAAAACAATGTGATTCATTGTTAGTTACCAACTTTGATACTTTTTTCTCAGTTGATACATTTCTCTTTTGATTAATTCTGTCTACTCAATATTTTGTTTGAAGGTAAAGCACAATTTCCAATCATTCTCTTTACAAGTCTTCCACATCTGTGTACTAATTTTAGTTTCTCCTTTAATCACATAAATACTTGTCAACTAAGAGGTAAAGCCCTCTGCAACCATTTCTTAAATAGCCTCTCTAAACATGTTCTGATACTTTCTCTACCAAAATTTCCAAGCACTTCTCCAACAGTAGAAGATACATTGAGAGAACCTACAGATTGCCTGTCTTGAAAATATTAATGGTACTGACAAACAAAATTGCCCAAAATGGGAGAGATCTGTATAAATTTTATAAAATATGATACTATTATTCATAAATTTTATAAATACATATAATTAAAATATATAATATATAAATTATGTAATTTTATAATATACTATATAAATATGATACTATTATATATAAATTATATAAATACATATAAGTATATATTATATATAAATTATATAATTTTATAATAATATGCTATATGAGCATATACTGGGGTATCAAGATGTATTAAGTATAAAAGACAACATAAACAAGATGATCAATTTCTAACACAAGAAGTGTTTTAGTTAGAAATTTAGAGCTAGAATAAACTTTAAGTCATCTAATCCACTTAGATAAACTTTAAATCAATCCAAAAATGTTCTGCCGCCCACAAGCGTAACTCCTTTGTGAAAATGCAGTTGGCTACCTAAGACCAAACTCAAAGTAATAATGGTTCATTTTAATTCATTCTAATATGATAATTTGTATAACTCAGAATTATCCCCAAATGCAATAAATCAATTTATCACCAGAAATATTCAGTCAGAGGCTGGAAGGGCATCAGTCAGAAAGACTGTAGGATAAATTTCTATGCTGGATGAGTTGTTGGACTTAATGACATTTAAGGTTCATTCGATGTCAGAATTGAATATTTTTTAGTATATTTGAGCTGACCCCTGCTTCCTTTCCTGACACTTGGGTGTGTGGGAACTGTCCTCTATCAGAGGTAGAACATCCCCAATTATGGCTCCTGAATATAGGAGAGATGACATGGTAATAGTGAAAAGCAAAGAAGACTAACCAAGGAGCCAGAACACCTGCATTATTCCATGTCACCTCTCTGGACCTCAGTTGTCTCATCAGGAACATGGAAATAATAACAGGACTAGTAATTATATCTGCTTGGTTTTGTTTTCAAGATTATTTAAAACTATAAAATGGAGTTTAAAAATAGGGGATTATAATTATACCATTTTCTTAAAAGTCAGTTCAATGGGAAATATGATTTGTGGCTATTAAACTTATTTGCAGGGGTCCAGTCTTCCAAGAAGCAACAAGACCATCTTCCCATATTAAACAATAAACCTGTAATCCCTCAAATCCCATAAATCCTGGGCCTATGAAACATAGCACTTCAGCTAATGCACAGATTATATTTGTCCAAGCAGAAGAATCAATAGGGGAAGGCCACTTTCACTAGCTGATGCAATCTACTGTTGGCTTATTTTCTGAAATTTCTCCAAAACATCTGTAAAAGTAATAAACCAATTATAGGAGCCATCTGGAACACAGCATAGAAGATTATTTTTTAAATTTTACTCTGAATAACTGGCACTGTCATAGATAACATATAACAAGAATCAAGATATTAAGAAAGCCATTATCACTAAGGGAGGGATGACAGAGACTTGTTTAAAGAAATTGTGATTGCTCTTTACCAAGTAAGGTGGAATCACATGATGATCCACTGCTGAAACAGACTGAGCATCCATCTTCACTCCTTCCTGAGTCTTAAGTCAGGACTCTCAGCTCATTCTTTATGGGAAGCAGGTCAGTAATGGATAGCTTATGACTATTCAGACACCCTCAGCAAATTACTCATGCTCTTAGGATACAGGACTCATTAATAAAAATAGTGACTTTTTACCACAAACCAACCCCACATGAGCACAGAATATTGAAGAAACACAACAAGAGGAAGGCTTCAAGGCTCAAACAACCCATCCCAGTTCCAACACAAACTTCACCTACCCAATGGCATAGCTGATCCAGAAAAGACAACTAGATACAGAGCCCCCCGGCTCTGATCCAGAAAAGACAACTAGACACATCATCTCCCCAAAGTGGAGAAAAGAAAACAAATGTAAAATCCACAACCCAGAATCTGTCCCCTTTAATCCCAGGACCTGCTCTACCTGTCTACTCTGTCTAGCTTCAGTCAAGTCACAATGGAATTGGGTGGTTTAGTGCAAATGTTTTAGAGTCTGGCAGCCCTGTGCTGAATCTCATGTATGCTATTTTGTAGATTCCAAATCACTGGAAAGCATGTTAACTCTCTAGGCCTCAGTTTTCTCATCTGTAAAATGAGGATTCTTAAAGAAAAATAATCATATTTTAGGTATGAGATTATTCCTAAAAAGGCCATTAGTAAAGCAGCAGGCCAATGGTAGTTCTTACTAGGAGCTCTGTTTCTCCTCTCCTCCTCCCCTTCTTCCCTCATCTCCCTCATAAATTAACATTAGAATTAATTGCTTTGTAGTTTGATTATATCATTATATCCTGATGACTGTCTAATTCCACTGAAACAAAACTGCAAATTATTCCTCCCTTGACATTTTGTCTCCAAAATAAGTAAATACACAATTATTATAAAAGTTATAAAGTAATCAATACAAAATAAGGAAGAAACAAATAATCTCCTTATTTTCCCTAGGCCACTGAGAAAAGCCCAGGCCCAGCAGATGGTTCTGGCCTGACTCTGTTTCTTACATTTCATCTGGTCTTAAATAGTTATTGAATAGTCTTAAGATCAGTTTTTCTATCTATAAACTGGTGAAACAAAATGTGTTTTTCACCTTCAGGGTATTTTTTTGAGTGTTAAAAACTTATGGAAACATTCTTTGTGACTTAAAAATGTTCTTCCGTGTTCATAGTCTTTGATGCATAAATCCTTTTCCTATTATTCTAAAAATATACTTTTAAAAAGCATGAAGCTATGAATTCAAAGATATAAACTGTCTTTTAAAATAACAAATATAGCCAGGCATGGTGGCTCATGTCTGTAATCCCAGCTATTCTGGAGGCTGAGGTGAGAGGATCACTTTAGGCCAGGAGTTCAAGACAAGCCTGGGCAATGTAGTGAGACCCACACCTCTAAAAAAAAAAAAGAAAAAAACAGAAAAAAATTAACCAGACATTGCAGCAAATGCCTGTAGTCCCAGCTGCTTGGGAGGCTGAGGCTGGAAGATTACTTGAGTCCAGGAATTTGAGGCTGCAATGAGTTATGATCACACCATTATACTCCAGCTTGGGAGACAGAGTGAGACTCTATCTCTAGGAGAAAAAAAAAGATTTTATAAAAGTAATAAATAATTGTAATAAAAAAGTTCGACAATTTATTATCTTAATTTATTTTAGATAAGCATAATGAAATATATAACCAAGAAAAGTATATTTTGTGTTCTCTATGAATAAAGGCTCATGATTAAAATGTTAGATTAAAAAGGGGGCACAAAGGTATTACTCTTCAAAAATAATAAAATGTTATGTAAATGGGCAAATACTAATAAGGCATACTTAAAAAAGAAAGTTATATTAGTCATGAGATTTTTTGCTATAAAAGTGAAGGACAAAATTAAATTTTAAAAGTGTTGTTATTTAAAAATGTTATGTGTGCATGACTGATTGAATCATTAGCCATGTGACTCAATCTCCAGTCATACCTTCCCTGCGACCAGACTGATATCACATGACTCAAAGACCCAGCATTCTAATCACATAGTTGATCTTTATGGCATCATCTGAGTCATATTGTTAGCATGAATGAAGTAATGTGGTCTCAGGGGGCCACCATAAATAACAAAGACCCTGCTATGACTTGGGAACTTTCGAGAATTTAGAGGTTACCTCCCAAGAACCAGAGATAAAGGCAAACTGAATTATTTTTTATAGAAGAACTTGACTTAAAATCACAAAGTTGGCAGAATTGCAGTCCCTGATGTATCTCCCTGTAAATCTGATGCTCTTTCTACTGAAATAGTCAATGACAAATTTTGCTGTCATCAGACTCACTTGAGAAACTTTTTAAAAAGTACAAGTTGTTGTACCTTACTCTTAGAGACAGGGACTCACCTAAGGCCTGAGCATTAGTAGCTTTTAAAGCCCTATATGATTTTAATGCTCAGCCCAGGAGAAAAAACACTGCACTCAACTAGAATGACATTATGTAGCCCAAACTCTAAAAATGATGCATATCCCTCAGAAAGAATATTGAGTAGGTTACAATTTATAGCTGGCAACTTGGAATATGAACACTTCCTAACAAAAATGTTTCCCACCTAAAAAGACAAGTAATAAGCAACTTGATTCAGCTTCACAAGATGAGATCTACCCTATGTCATCAGACTCTCATATCAACAATATTTGCAAGTAACAGTAACAGTACATACATATTACACATTTTAGCTCACAGTGGGTTTTTATATCCACCACATTGCTTAAGAATCACAACAAAACATAGGTATTTTATGAGAAAATGATACAACTTGGTCCTAGAATTATCCACGTGTCTTACCCAAGATCACACAGCAAATTAATGTCTCAGTCCAGTATTCATTTGATTATTCTACTCTAATTGCTCCAATGGCATTGTAACTTTGTGGCACCTCTTCAAAATGAAATGAAAGATTGAGAATTCACAGAGAACTAATTGAACAAGATTTAAAAAAATAGATATAATCACTTTCCTATGAAGCATTCCTAAAGCTCCTATGAGAAATACCACCCAACCAGCATTGCCATAGTCATCCTTCCAAATAAAATATTTATATTCAAAATGCATGCTTATTAGCTTTTTTTTGAAATACAGATAACAATATTTCTTCCTGAACTGCTTGCTAAGCACATTAACATGCATTTTACCCAAATGTAATGAATAATAATACACTTAGACCATCAGCAGGGGAAATCATCATTAAAATTCATTCAAGTGCAAGAAAACAATTAGCCAATAGCTTTTTGACCAACCTGCACTATTTGGTCTAGGCTCCCAGTATGTCCTTTCAGAATAAACAACTTCAGGGAGGCAACTACACAGATTACAGGGCACAGTGAGAAATCAAAGTGCCTGGAAGCGTTATCAAGGAACAACAGATGTTTGCTTGTGAGCTGGGGTCATTGGCTTTAACTCACAGAGGAAAATGATCTTTAGAAATTAGGCAAGCCTAGTGTTATCAGTCACTCTTGTGGAATCTTTGCACACTGGAAAACCACCCAGGTGTGAAAGCCATCTCCATTCTGTGTGAGATGGCTGGGAGGGACTGGCTCATTCCTCTTTGTGGCCTTTTGTTGGTAACTTGCTCTTTCTAAAACTCTTCTGAAAAATAGGGATGTAGTACAGGGATACTCAAGTAGTCTTTTGCACTGGGAAACGTGGGCACTGGTAATTCAAGAGGGAGAAGGAGAGAATAAAATGTTCCTAAATTTTTGAGATGGCTTTTTTAACATTTAAAAACAATGAAATTTTTAAGAGAAATTGTTTTTGTTTTTTTGCTTTTTTTGAGACAGCGTCTCGCTCTCGCCCAGGCTGGAGTGCAGTGGCGCGATCTTGGTTCACTGCAAGCTCCGCCTCCCGGGTTCACGCCATTCTCCTGCGTCAGCCTCTTGAGTAGCTGGGACTACAGGAGCCCGCTACCACGCCCGCCTAATTTTTTTTTTTTTTTTTTTTTTTTTTTTTTTTGTATTTTTAGTAGAGACGGGATTTCACCATGTTAGCCAGGATGATCTCAATCTCCTGACTTCGTGATCCGCCCGCCTCGGCTTCCCAAAGTGCTGGGATAACAGGCGTGAGCCACAGCGCCCGGTCAAGAGAAGTTTTAAGTCTCCTAAAACATTAATGATAAACTGCATTTTATTCTTCAAAACAATTGTATGTTTTATTCTTCAAACTAACACAGATATGGGTTCAAATCCTTGTAGCTACTTACTTGTGTGTGTGTGTGTGTGTGTGTGTGTGTTTGCATATACATTTTAAAATTAGATTCTTTTCTTTTTAGTAAAAGCTAAAAGCAAATAAGTAGAAAAGAATATTGGGACATCTCACCAACTGGAGGCTGCAGCATTAAGGTGTCTCAGTTCTTCTTGGTGGGCTCAGTGGAGCTTATGTAAAGGAGGCATGCCTGCATGCTCATCCCCTTGAGGATAGTCTTGTTGAGTTAACAGGTTGAGGTAAGCCTTGCTAAATTTACCACTAGAGGCTCACACACCCAAAAGTGGTAAACAGACCACTCCAGCTCCCTGGAACATTGCCAGTTCCACGGATTTGTGTGATACTCAAGCTGTGATAGATGCATCAACATTGTCTATATCTCTGTTCATGTATTCTGAGAGTGATAAATTATTTACTTAAGCTAATGTGGATAAGCTTGATCATTTGCATTCACTCTGACAACTCAGACAAGCGCTTGTCCATAACCACTGCCAATCTGCAATATATGAATGTTTTGACAGTGTTATAAAATTCCCAAAAGAAACAATATAATTGGTCTAGCTGGGGCAAAAATATCTTCTTTATTCCAATCCACAATTACCATATATGACAACGTAGAACACAAATATAGTTGGTGCCCTGTCCTTCCTTGGCCTTTCCAAGGACCTGGGGTCATCAGGACTTGGGCAGGTATCTTAAAAAACCTTGACTACAATTAACAACTTCTTCTCCCTGTGCCAGTTTCTTCATAGAAATGGAGACAATCACACCTATTTTCTACTATATCTACTTTATTATATTTTCATAGTGTCCTAATCTGCTGTACATTTTATTTACTTATTAATATAAATATTCTATGTTTTTCTCCAATGGAATGTAAGCTTTGTGAGAGGACAGGTGCTTGATTTCTTTACCGCTAAATCCCCAGTGTCTTACAAAATGTTTGGCACAAAGTAGATTCTCAATAAATATGTATTGAAAGGTTATGAAGTGATTTAGTGTTGTAAGGATGAAATGAGATAAGCTAAGCAAAGTATCTGCGATTATGTAAGATGAGCAATAAATAGTGGCTATTAATGTTCTTGTATTTAATGTTTTCAAAATATCATATTCCATTACAAAATAGCAGAAACAGTTAACACTTATTAAAGATCTATTAGGTACCATGCACTGTTCTAAGCATGTTACATGAATTAACACATTTAGTTCTCACCACAGCCTTATGAGGTAAGTAGGTAGAATGTTATCTTCATTTTCTAAGTGTGGAAACTTCAGTTATGCAATTTGCCCAAAGTCACTCAACTACCAGGTGGCAGTGCTGGGATTCAAATTAGGCGGTGTATATTTAGATACATGATGCTTTCCCAAAGCCAAGACTGCAGAAAGTAGATGGACAAGGGGTAGACAAGACTGAATGGGTAAATTTTTGTTTTGTTTTTGTTTGACATTAGTTTTTTGTTTTTGTTTAAGATGAGTCTTGCTCTGTTGCCCAGGATGGAGTGCAGTGACATGATCTCGGCTCAATGTAACCTCTACCTCCCAGGTTCAAGTGATTCTCCTCCCTCAGCCTCCTGAGCAGCTGGGACTACAGGTGCATGCCACCACATCCAGCTAATTTTTGTATTTTTAGTACAGACAGGGTTTCACCATATTGGCCAGGCTGGTCTCGAACTCCTCACCTCGTGATCCACCCGCCTCAGCCTCCCAAAGTGCTGGGATTACAGATGTGAGCCACCGCGCCCAGCCTTGGGTGAAATTTTTAGGATTAAAACAGGTGGGATCCTGTACCCAAAATAACAGCAATAAAAAGGCAACAACAAAACATGGTAAAGGGAACATCAGAATATACTCTATGGAAGAAAAAAGATTCAAAGAACGTTATGTATTTCTACTGCTATGGTTGAATAAAAAAATAAAAAACAAGATTTAGAAGATTATATGTATATAATGTGATCCCATTTAAAAAACATAATTTTGAAAGGTTCATTAACATTATTTTAATTTGAAAGACCCACAATTCCATTAAAGTCCAGTTCAGTTTTATATGTTATTTTTGTTAGTATCAACTTCCTGTAGGAATTCCAATTCAACTATCTAAGCCAATATATTGAAATCTTGTATCCTCACAGATAATGAATAAGAATCAAATAGGCTGATTATTATACAAGGGGACTGGTGGGAACTGTAGAAAACTGAAAAATGTACACCCATAAGGGCTTTTTAGCTACAGGTGATCATTACAGGAATTCAAGGTCACTAGTGCCAGATCTCCCACTTTTCAAAATATGATAATAATCTGTACTTTTAATGAAGCTGATTTTAAATAAAAGTAACTAAATAAATTTAAATAAAAGTAAGTAATTAATATGACACAAATACTACATGAGCTAGAAGAAAAAAGCTATCAGGCAAATTTATTCAACTTTGTTTAGTTTTTTGCTCCAATGAGTCAGACTCCTTGAGAACAGAAAAGTATCTTCTACTTCAACTTTCCCTACAGTCTCCACCGCCATGTGGGGCTCACTGCAGGCCCCCAGGAAAACTCACAGACCTGACAAGTCACAGATTGGCTGTCCCCAAGCTAAAACAAGACAGAGCCATGATAGCTACCAAAAGTGAATAAATTATGCCTCATCCTTGCATTCTGCCTTTAGCAGTGGGACCAGTTGTAATCTGACCACTGAGCAGAAGATTATTTTGTCCCCATACTCCACTCTGCCTGATCCTCCATAGCTATAAGACGTGATTATCTACTTGACCACACTCAAACTGCTAAGAACCTGAAAAAACATGGCTTTCTGATAGGTGGTGTTTGTTTTTTAAAATGGTAGTAGACATTACATTGGGAGCAAAGGAACTATTTAAAATGTCTATTGGAAAAAAAGTGGGAAACAGATTAGCTCATAAACACTGGTGAGAGCACAGATTAGGAATGGCTTAAGGGAGAGCAGTTCAGCACTACATATTAAAATGTAAAATATACACCTTCTAATGCAGTGAAGTAAAAAAATAAATCAGAATAAAACACGAGACTCTGTTCTAAAAGGATCCCTGTTCTATCATTCTAAAAGAATGATACCAGTTGTTTACAAGAGTAAGTTTAGATAGGAAAATTAGAAAAGAGAAAATGAGCACTGAGAGCTGAGGTGGCTTTAACGGGGTGACCAATAGCACAAGAAAGCAAATGCAATCAATTGAGTACAAGATTCTGGGCACTGCGAATTCAATCTTTGCAATCACGCTGAGATGTTCATTCCACAGAAGAGAAAACAAGTCTTGGAAAGTTATGATTTTCCATTGATTCTCTGGCATAAATATGACTAACTACAACAGCACATGGCAGAAATGTCAGTGAGTCTCCATGGGAGTAAGGTATTAGGCACTGCCTTTAGAATGATCCTATCTGAATTCCAAAATTGTAGTTGAATTCTGGAAAAGACCCTCAGATATTCTGATTAGCCACCCCCTCTTTCTCCTATGAGAACTCCTAAATTTTAATTAAATTAAATCTTGATCATTCTGAGTCCAATGCTAGTGTTCTTTGCATCATTAGCAGTAGACACAGGAGTTTGCAAATCATTTGACTGTACTTATGTAAACTCATCATTTCATTTCATAATGCAGATATGTATCCATTTTCATTAGTATATCCACTAACCATGGGCAAGAAAGAATAAACACAAGGGTAATTGATCATCTTATCTGGTTCAACAAACACCATATTGATGTGCTAACAGTCTCTAATGAAGACAGAAAATGTCATAAATTATTTGATTCATGAATACATGTATTCAGCAGTTATTTATTTGGAACTTATTTCCTAGTCAGGCTGCCTGATCTCAGTATGTAGATTTGAAGATGAATGAGACATGGTCTCTCTGGCCCTAGCTGAGCTCATCAAGTAGAGATGAGGCAGAGGGAAAGTAGGAATAGAGTGTTTTGGGAAAATGAAGCTATCTCTGCCAGAGGTGGCCCTGAGGGCCACACACACTTGTCGTGGATAACTTACCCTACTCTGGGATGCTGCAGCACACACTAGCTCTTTGAAACTCCATAATTATCCTGTGAGTTAGGTACTATTTTACCCTATTTTCCAGCTCAGAGAGATTAAACGCAGACCTCAAGTTTTCTAGGGCCACACAGCTAAAAGAATTAAAAATACACTAATTAACAATGAAACATTTATTTAAAGTCACTTTTGATCACATATCACACAAATATTTAAAAATACTTAGTCCTAAAGGAGTTTAGGAGATTATATATTACTATAATATTAAAATATCACCAGGTGCTGTTACAAACTCCCAGATTTCAGTGGCTGAGCACAATAGTTTATTTCTTACCCTGTGAAATTACTTAAATGAGTTTCTTTTTGGCCAGTAACTTCCATGAAGCTCAGACTTCAATATTATGAGTCTACCCTCAGATTCTAAGTGTTCTCTCATAATCATATACATCCTGAGAGGATTTGAATATTCATGTGAGTCAAAATAACGGGCGAGTCCTGGGAATAAATAACACATTTTACTTCTTCCCCCTTTCCATTGGGCAGAACTTAGCCACATGGCCATATCTAATAGCAGTGAGTCTGCAACATGCAGATGAACTATGCGCCTAAGTGGTAGAAGAAATATATTTAATTCATTGTGATGAACACATAAAAGTTTCTGCCATCATAAAGTTATATATAATGTAAATACACATATATTTATATATTTGTATAAATACATGTATACCTATATAAATATTATACATACATTTATATACATGTATATGTGTGTATATATATATACATCAACATAAAGTAGTTGTATGACCTATATGATTTCCAAGTCATTATTACTTTTTCCTCAGCTTTTTCCTCACAAAGATGTAGAAAAGATAAAATTAACTCCCACACCTACCTACCACATTTGTCTGGGGTTACTTAGTCCAAACCATGGCTAGTGTCCACAGTGAGGAAATGATTTTGTCAAGCATGTGTCTTTCATTTCTCTATTCCAAAAGTGTAATATAGAGATTTCTTTATTTATATTGGTAGTGATCCTGTTTGACTTATAGTTCTGCCCAAAAATCTGTTAATTGAGCTCTTGAGCATGAATGCAAATCAGTGTGTGGACCAGAAATTAATTACCATAATTCAGGGTCAGTCGTAAGCTCAATATGAACATTAATAACAATAGAGAGAATGATGAAGACGGTGATGATTAATAATCATTAGAAAAATTACCTATCTCTTCTGTAATTTTATCAGAGCTTTCTTCCAGATTGTTCTAAAACTTTCCTTATATGCATCATCCTAACAAGAATGACAGGAATTAATTATGCCACTGCCTTTTGGTTTTATTTTCTAAAAGTCCTCTGATTTGAGGCAATGTTTTTGTCATTGTTTCTCAAAACAGAAAATAGAGGAAGCTTGAGGAGAACATATTCCAGTATTTTAATTCATGCAAATATATTGTCACTCTGAGCAGCACCATCCAGCTCCCAGACAACAAACTACTTAGTCCTTCAAAGGTGAAAATATTGAGAACTAAGTTCTTCCATAATTTGAAGTTGAGGCAAGGTATTAATATGAATTACCAATAAAAATATTGAACATTGTATTAGTCCATTTTCACACTGCTATGAAGACACACCCAAGACTGGGCAATTTATAAAGAAAAGAGGTTTAATTGACTCACAGTTCTGCATGGCTAAGCCTCAGGAAACTTATAATTATGGCAGAAGGAGAAGAGTCAAGTCTTACATGGCAGCAGGTGAGAGATAAGAGTGAGGAGTGAAGGGGGAAGAGTCCCTTATACAACTATCAGATCTCATGAGAACTCACTATCATGAGAACAGCATGGGGGAAACTGCCCCCGTGATCCAATCACCTCCCACCAGGTATCTCCCTACACACGTGGGGATTGTTGGGATTACAATTCAAGATAAGATTTGTGTGGGGACACAGAGCCAAACCACATCAAACATATAAATGGAAAATTGGCAATGGCCAGAGCTGGCAACAGAAAAAGATGCAAAGTGTTTTTTCCAATTCTTATTAACTTTCTTACTATCTTCCAAGAAGAGGGAAAAAAATCAAGCAACACTTAGTGAGTGCCTATTACATTCATGGTGCTGTATTGGATATTTTACAGGAAAAAAATAGAAGGTATTATTATCACTGTCATTATAACTGTCATTATCACCATCCTCATTATCACAGCTAGTATTTATTAAGGTTTTAGGAATGATGCTAAGCGTTTTATATGTAGTAAGCACCTGATTTCCCCCTTGCTGGAATCCTATATGGTATTATATTAACTAGGAATTTTCCAGTTACAAACTAAAGAAGCTCAACTCAAGCTGACTTAAACAGCACAGCAACAAATAATATTACTCTACTACTGCTACTGCTACTGGTGGACTAAGAGAGGTCCCCAGAAGCTGATGGGACCTTAACCTCCCTGGTGTCCAGGCCCTTGATACTGTCCAGAGAAGGAATTAAAGGACTAGTTAGAAAATAAAGAAAGTAGGCCGGGTGTGGTGGCTCACACCTGTAATCCCAGCACTTTGGGAGGCTGAGGCAGGCAGATCAGGAGGTCAGGAGTTTGAGATGAGCCTGGCCAATACAGTGAAACCCCATCTCTATTAAAAATACAAAAATTAGCCAGGCATAGTGACACACGGCTGTAATCCCAGCTACTTGGAATGCTGAGGCAGGAGAATTTCTTGAACCCAGGAGGCAGAGGCTGCAATGAGCTGAGATTGCGCCACTGCATTCCAACCTGTGCAACAGAGCAAGACTCCATCTCAAAAATAAAAAAAAGAAAAAAGAAAAAATAGGGAGATTTATTGCAAAGCGAAAGTGTATACTTAAGAGAAGGAGTGCAGACATAAGAGAGAGCATCTCGCTCACAGAGTTTGGGGCTTCTATCTATTGGTTTCTTTAACCAAGAGGTGGAATATTCATGAAGATTTCTGGAAGAAGGTGAAGATTTCTCAGAACTGTGGTGCCACCCATTTTTACACCAAATGTAGATGTTCCCAGAACTGTCATGGCACTACTGAGTGTGTGATCTGGTATGTTAATGGGCATATAACAAGGTCCTAGGGGAAACCTAGGTCAAATCCAATGCTGTGTTGGGTCCAGTCAGTCTTAGCTAGCTTGGCCCACATCCTGTTTCTCATGGTCTTATCCACCCTGAGCTTATGCAACTATTTCAACAGTTTCCCTTTGCTAGTGATGTGAAACTGCTGCCTGGGCATTTCTATTCTCCTGTGACCATCCTGTAATATTCCTATCTCATTACTAGTGCTAATAATGACAATGCTAAAGTAAATTGGGGATTTAACAGTTCAAGAAAATGGGAAGAGTGGCTCTTGATGCAGTATTATATCGGGCTTGTTTGCTATGTCTCCCCCTGCCACTCCACAACTTTTCTTAACTCATTGGCCACAATCTCACCTTCCATGGATATGTGTTCTACTTGTGGCAGGAAAGATGGATACCTGCAATTCAAAAAGGCAGCTGGCCCTGCTTTCTCCAGCGAAGAAATCCTAAGGAACATCTCTAATTATTCTGTCTTGGGTTACAAGTTTATCCTTTAACCGATGGCTGTAACCACAGGAATAAAGCTCTTCACTGAACAATCTTGAGTCAACATGCTCAGTCCTCAGATCCAAGGAGCGGGGATTCTATATTAGTTGTTTTGAATTATGGAGGGTTTAAATAAAAGATATCAAAGTCCACTAGAGGTGCGTATACCATCTTACCATTTAACAGATAAAGAAAAAAAAGCTTAGATTGGTTAAGTAATTTAACGAAGGACATCCAAGTACACGTGGCAAAGCAGGATTTTATTCCAGGTCTATCTCCAGCATTAATTTTAAAATCCATGTTCTTAAAAACAACTAAGCCATACCACTTACCTAGTTTAGGCCTTGGAGCTGTTTACGACCTATAGGGAGGACCATTACCATTACGGTATAAATTCATCACTCATTCCCTGCAGCCTGGAAACAGAACTAGAATTATCAGTACATGGGAAATTTTCTTGGATTGCTTTTGTTGTTATATAAAAGGATCTGCTCCTGGCTTTGAAGAATACAGAACACATTTACTGGCTCATTTTTTGCATGTTTCTTACTCATTGCAAAAGCAAAAGTCTATAATGTAGCACTGGTCATTAGGAACATAGTGATGAAAGAGAATTGTGCTAAAATACATATAAAACAAAGAAAAATAAACAAGTACTTCAATCATAACTGGTAGCTTAGAACAAGAAAATTATATTGTTAGCCATGGGGAAGATTTTATTTTAGACCTGCTTTGTGGAGTTGGTGATATTCCAGGGGCTATTTGCAGGGATGGCTACTTATTTGACAGTTTCCTAACTGCCCTGGATTTGATGGTAAGAGACCTATGGCTGGATTTGGAGTGCCTTCATTGTTGCCCTTTTCAAATGTTTACTCAAAATTATTCCCTCCCTACTTGCAAAGAAGGATCTGAAGTGCTTTAAGGTACCGTCTCCTGTACCAAGGCTGTGTTTTTCCACTGAACCAGGCAGAAAAGAGAAAGAGCTGTTTTGTTCATCCCACCCAGTGCAGCTATGGGTTTTGGGGGTGGAGGTGGGGCAGGGAGCAGAAATAGAGAATTATCAGTGCTGTTACAACACTAAAAATTCATTGCAGGTAATTGCTGAGTCTCTTGCTTATTATCAATCCTTTCAAAACTACACTAATACTTGGCATATACTCAACCCAGTGCTCTCAGGATCACCTGAGAATCTTCTTTGAAAAGCTACTTCCCAGACCTCACCTCCAAGAATGAGTCAATGGGCCTGGGGTGAATAATATTCACCAACTGATTAATATCCTGCATATAATGTGTGGATCAATCCGTATCACTTGTTCCTTTTTTCCCACTGACATCTACTTCCACCTCACTCCCCTACTCCCATTTTAATTATTTCCTATTCATCCTGTTGGTGAGGGAGTGATGTCCAGAGCTTCTGCTTTATAGAAAAAAGGAGAGACTATAAGAGATCAATCTCACATAATTCAGCTGTGTGAGAGAAGCTGGCCCAAGAATGTGTGTGTACAAATGTGTGTGTGTGTGCTTGTACAATAAAACTCCAGGAAAATAAATTATCTCTTCCAAGCAAAGTTCAAAATGAGATTATGCTAATCAAAAAATTGGTAAACATGAAGCCTTGATAATTAACTCCCCCTTCCTTCCACTACCCCATATATATATAAATATATATATATACACACCCACCTCACTTTCACATTATATTTTATATTTTATGTTATATATATAACATATATATAAAAGTAAGGTGGGAGACAGGGTCAATATGAGTTCATCAAGTCATATAAACTAATTCAGTCAATTCCACCTTATTCTGATGTAGATCCTTCAGTCTCTCTCCAATACATTCTTTCCCTGCCGTCTCCTTGGAAGCAATTTTCAAATTAACCCTATGAAGTCTGGCCAGGACTAGGGCACTTACATCTCCAGGTGGATGGAAACACCAGTGGCACTTTGTGCACAGACTACAGCCATTAAAAATGAGTGGTGTAATTCCAGCGCTTTGGGAGGCCAAGGTGGGTGGATCACGAAGTCAAGAGATCGAGACCATCCTGACCAACATGGTGAAACCCTGTCTCTACTAAAAAGTATAAAGAATAGCTGGGTCTAGTAGCACATGCCTGTAGTCCCAGCTACTCAGGAGGCTGAGGCAGTAGAATTGCTTGAACTCGGGAGGCAGAGGTTGCAGTGAGCCAAGTCTGTGCCACTACACTCCAGCCTGGGTGACAGAGACTCCATCTCAAGCAAACAAACAAAAAAATGAGTGGTGTTAAGCTATCAGGATAAAAAAAAATATTTCATACATTTCCATTTTAATCTGTATGTAAATTTAGCCAGTCTACTTTAAAAATGGATTATTTGTGAATGTTTATACTTATGCCACTTCTCTGTGAGAGATTTATGCCTTTAATTAATGGTTTCAAAGCAACATTTTTACATTTTATAAAACCAGGTGTTTGAGAAAATAAATACATACCCACCTCCTATTTGAGGACAAACAAAACCACTAAACCACATCTGAGCTAATAAAGAATAGAGTAAGGTTGACCTGAAAGCTGCTGACTTTTCATTTATATTCGAAGGCCATTTGAGAATCTGAAGAAATATCTTCCAAACGCACAATTTTCTAATTACTAAGTTCTCAATCAATATGAAATACAAAAGACTAGTAATTACTGAAATGTTGCATTGTTTAGACATAGATTTATATTAACAAAAAATGAAAAAAATATGTTTATTCTTCTTATCCTCAGGTGTAGTGCATTGATGAAGGCATAATACACTTCCTCATAGACTTCTTAAGTGTATTTCCTTGGAGAAGAATTTATCTAGAGGAGTAGTTAAGGTAACACTAGTTTTGTAACAAAAAACCCCCATGGTTCTGTGACTTAAGATATTAGTTTACCTCTTGTTCACATAACAAACCACACTTTTTCATGCTTTTCAATAATCCTAAATTCCTTCCATCTTGTGGAAACACCAGCCTTGAAGCCTAGTTCTGGTCCACAGCCAGTGAGCCAAAGGGAGGAGAGTGTGGAAAGGATAGAACCACTTCCTAAAAGCTTTGGCCGCACCCACATTCTAACAGCCAAAACCATACATTCCCCTGACTGGAAATGTGCTTATAGGATGGGCAGCCAAGCCCCAGGATAAAGGCTCTACTTTTCAAGGAGAATACACATTGTAGTGGATATATCTGAAAAGATATCTGTATAGAAAGGATCATAATACATTATCTAATATAGTGTCCCAGACCTGCTTAAGGACCAGCATTACCAGATCCTGGGGAGTTTACTTAAATAGGGATTCTCTGCTGCTCCTCAGAAAATTAGATATAACTCCCTGACAACTTCACTGCCATTCCCACTGGATGGGATCCTGTGCAGTCTTTGTAATTATACTTAGGTTACAACCAGTAAAACTATTGTCATTGGGGAAGATTGAAAGGAAATCAAAATAGTACTTGGGTTTGGGTCATTTTCTTTTCTATTTACCGGTGTTCTGTATTTTTCTATACATTATTTAAATATGCATAACTTGGGGCATTCTTTCTTCTGTTGAGCCAAAGATCCAGTTTCTGATATCAGGAGTTGTATATTTCTTTGAAGTCCAAATAACCTTCTTTTGTAGTACCTTGAGGAAGGCTCAGTACATATAGGGCATCTAGTTAACTTAATGAGTGATGCAGAAAAAGAAAACAGGAGAAACTGAGGAAAAAATGTGCTTGAAATCCAAGAATACATAAGTGAATGATTTTAGGGGGAGTTAATAGAAAATCTGCCACAAGCCCAGAAATAATTTCTTCCTTTGTTTCTTCCTCTTATATCCATTTCTCCATTATCATAATTGTTATTATCATTAACATCATCATCACAATGATCATATTATCTAGTCCTTAAAGAATATGATAAAATAAGGTCTGCTCATCCATATCAATTGTGGTTTTTTCCTTATAAAGCAACAAGAATCTCTAAATCAGAGCAAATTAAGCAAATGCTTAAACTCAAGGCTAAATTAATATTAGTCAAAAACTTAGAGTGTATGGAGAAAATTCTGTGATCTCATTGATAAATAATTTTCATGTCTTGAAAAGTGGGTAGATAGGTAAGTATAGTAAGTAGGTAGGTAAGTGGATGAGACAAGAAAATAGAGCAGTTAAGTAATCAGACCAAGTAAGGAGGTAGGCAGGCAACACAAAATTTCCCCAAGTCACCACTTTCAGTTCTCAGCTTCTCAAACTCACAAGTAATAGAAATAATGAGCTCAGAGGACAAAGTGTGAGACAAGCTTATCTTGCGACTAGGTGGGGTTTTGGAACCTGAACTCAAGCTAACCCTAATAGGAGGCAGAGGGAATTACATTAGTAACTGTACACTGTCCACAAATTGAAAACATTTTAAGTGGCATGCCCTTATCACTCAGTATATCTTGAATGCTCATCCCCTTAATCCATAATTACCCATCACTATGTGATACCCTTGATTCCAAATAGTAATTCCATTAGCTCCTAGAGAATCCGCTATTCAACTCCTGGGAGACCTCTTGCCAAATGAGATGCCAAGCTGTTTGGGAACAGAGCTCAGCAGCAGCCAGAAAAAAAGGGTAGACATCAATCAGTTCAATTGACGTGCTTCTCACTGGCTCTGGGCAACCTCAATTTTGCTGCAAAAATCTTATTTGAAATGATCCCAGAAAGATCAATGCTGAATGTAGTAATTACTCTTGGATACATGAATACTGGCCCTAATTTTTTACCTGTATGTATACATTATATACCATCAGGGTTTTTTGCTTTTGTTATTATTTATTTAAAAAACATAGGCCCACCTCATATGCTATTACAATTTTTTAAAGAAATGGATGAAAAATGTTTGGAGAAAATAATTTAGCTATCTTATAAACAATTTTTATATTTTGAAAAGCGGGTAGATAGGTAAGCTTGGTAAGTAGATAGGTAAGCAGGTTAGACAAGAAAGCAAGTAGAGCAGTTAAGAGAAAGAAAAAACGTCTAATGTAGAGCAAAGTTTTTCTATGATCAGTAAAAAGATGTCTTCAGATGCTGTTTAAAACATTTATTGGGAGGCCGAGGTGGGCAGATCACGAGGTCAAGAGTTCGAGACCATCCTGGCTAACACGGTGAAACCCGTCTCCACTAAAAATACAAAAATTAGCCAGGCATGGTGGTAGGCACCTGTAGTCCCAGCTACTCGGGGGCCTGAGGCAGAAGAATCGCTTGAACCTGGGAGGCAGAGGTGCATGCAATGAGCCAAGATCACGCCACTGCACTCCAGCCTGGGCCAGAGTGAGACTCCGTCTCAAAAAAAAAAAAAAAGAAAAAAGAAAGAAAAAAAGAAAAACAAACATTTAAAGAGGAATTTTCTCTCCTGGAGGTATGCAAAATCTGAGTTTATAGATTTGGAGAAAGACAACATGAAGTGGCAAGTATCAAAAACAAAAGAATTTAAAATGTGTAGCAGTTAGAATGTGCAAGTCTGTGGTAGCCAAAATTATGCTCCCCTAAAGATGTCCACATCCCAATTCCTTGAACATCAGAACAAATACTACAAGTTGTCTATGTAATACTAATATCCTGCTCACTACACTTTCAGAGTTTAGTCAGTGCGTTTCTCTTGATTCCCTGGGGAGGCAGACAAGCATCTGATCAGGTGTTTAATATGTATCTAAAGGGATATCTGATAGCCTAGCTCACCACTAATTGTATTACATATAAAAATCGTTTGTGTTTATTCTTCCCTCTCAATCAGACCAAACAAGGTACAAATTAGGCTGGAATGAGTAAACAGTCTTACATTTTGTCAGTTAAAGAGCCTCTGACAGAAACTGATGAGATTAACAAAGCAGAGGCAAAACTGAAAATTAAGCAGCTGGCATCTTGAATAGCAACAGGGAAAAATGTTTGGTAAAATTTAGAGAGATTATGAAAAGTGGATGCAGCCGATTTGAGCTGTGTTTATTTCAATGGATGCTTTCTATTTAAGTGACTGAGTAACTTTACACAGATCTCTTGCCAGTTCTCAGCTCTGCAAACAGCATTTAAGAAAAGAAAAAGTCATTGAGTTAAAGGAGCTCTGAAATTATGTCCCATAATTGGTCTCTCCTTTCAAAACCCTTCCCTGCACTCCCTATTTTTCACAATTCACCTTCCTAGAATACTCAACCCCTAGCTATGCCAGCATCTAGAAACAAGGACACACTGTCACGTTTCTCTGGGGCTCAGTACTATACACCCCCATACCTCGTAGCTGATATGCTGATACACAGAAAGTGTTACCTTTGAATCTTCCAACTGCATTTTTCAAAGATGTTCTTTACTGCTGTTAAGACATCAAAAGCAAGACAGAACCATCAGACAGACACTGGACTTTCTTACGAGAATTCCAAGGCCCTGTGTGTTTTCCACAGAAAACCTACACCTTCAAAGCCTTTGTGGGAAGGAAACATTTTTAATCCTTTGAACAAAGACAGTTCAGTCCACACTAAAGCAGCGTAACTCTTCCCCAATGCTCATAAGGTTCGCCCTACAACTAAACCCCTCTACCATCAAGAAAGTCAGTGTCTCCAGCCCTCATAGCATGATCTTTTGGATCCCAAGAGCTATCAGGCTAACATATTGGAGTTTTAGAGGTCAGACTTCACATGTGAAAATTCACATGTCCATTGTATTTCTTCAGAGACTTTGGGTTCAAAGGATTTGTCAAAATTACTTTCGCTTCTTCCTTTACCTTGCATGGCTATGGACTCTGTGGCTTATTGGAGACCACCAAATGGCTGCAGCCCCCAAGCACCTCAGGGAGGTTCGGCAGATACACATCAGAAGTAAAAAATACAAGGAATATAAGAATCTAGCTCTTATCACCAAAGTGACCAACTTTCCCACATGATATTTAGCCTCTGAGATCAACCAAACTCATCTATGTGTTGACCACTCAGCATAGATAACCAGTTACAAAGTGGTAGAGGTGGGGTCTGTCTGCCAAAGCCCATTTATGCCCTTCGCTGCCTCAAAAAAGAATAAGTCTGTAGTTGGCTCTAGTAAGATGTGACTTGAGATTACTCACCCAGGAAGCCTACACTCAGAGACTCACTGCTATTGGTCAGGCACTGATGAGAAAAATCACATCCATTAAATTATAATATTCCTTTATCCAGAACTTAAAGCACAAAGAGGTATGTATAGTGAGAGAAGGATCACTAGAGACGAAAATAAACAGTACAACAGGGACACCAAGAGCTAACATTTCCAGCAAAAAGAAGGCCACCAATGGCTTCATTGGCCATTCCAAACTGTATTTCAGACATGTCCCAGACAAGGATTAACTATCAAATTATTTTCAAAGCCCAATCAAAGCAATGAGATCAAAGTACTACCCTCACTGAAATATTAACATCACATCACTTCTTTACAGGGGTATTTTTGTTTGAAAACACATCAGGGAAAAAGATTATTTTGTTTTACATCTTGGCAATCTGAACATCCTTAACAGGAGCTCGTTATTTCCCAGAAGGCACCAGGTAACAGAAATGTCCTACAGATTCTTTCCTGTATGGAATGCCAAAGGCACTCAGTGACTGGCCTGGGGTGAGTCCACATAGTAAATCACACTACAGAAGCCATTTTGCTCTCTATGCACTTTCTCAAGATGCTCAATTTTGTAGCTATGCATTAAAAATAGCTAGGAGGAGAATCTAAGCTTCTGCATCAAAAATGTCGAGGATTAGGATCTGCCATAGCTATCTCATGGGACATTGAGCAGCATGGTGTTCTTCGTAATGTACTTAATTACTCCTCAGCTCTCCAGTACCAGCTCATTTCACCTTCAGAAACCTTTTAATAATGATACACCTGTGAGTTAAATTTTGTAATATAACCTGAGTTTATATTTAATGACCATCTTATGGATCAAACCTAACTTCTAATTGAAGATTTTTCATGGAGGCTCTGTTTTACAATTATGCTGTCTTCCTTCATCACTTCAAATCATAGGCACTGTTAAAACACTATTTTTTTTTTAATTTTATGAGACACAGTCTCAATGTGTCACCTAGGCTAGAGTATAGTGATGTGATTACAGCTCACTGCAATCTTGAACTCCTGCCTCAGCCTCTTGAATAGCTGGGACTACAGGCACGTGCCAGTTTGCTTGCCTGGAAATTTTATTTTTAATTTTTAGTAGAGAGAAGGTCTCACCATGTTGCCCAGGCTGGTCTCAAACTCTTGGGCTCAAGTGTTCCTCCTGGCGTGGCCTCCCAAAGCCCTGAGATTATAGGCATGAGCCATGGCACCTGGCCCTGAAGCACCATTTAAAGGTCCTCATCAGCACCAGAAAGACTCCTTCCCTTTTCCTGATTCCCATAGTCCTTTCTTTCCCCGTGTTCTGTGTCATTTATAGTCTGCCCCATTTTAGAGTTCTTTTTATCTCAGTTCCAATACCAAACTGTACACCTCTTAAAAACATTTTTGTGTTCCTCTGTGTTTTGGCGTTCCCTGTGTCTAGACCAGAATCTTACATGTTAAATTAGTTCAATCCAGTTTTGCTAAGAATATGATTTTTAAAATATCAATAATTTAGTAACAAACATAATACAGGTAAGAAAATAGCACCTAAAGCATCCCAAATTAGAGAAAAAGAATATGATATGGATATTATAAATGCAAACTTTCGAATAAGAAAGGTTTGCAACTAATTTATGGAAACTTGGTGAATAAATTTAAATAATGTAAGTCTTAGTTTCTTAAGACCTGTAATATGGAGTTATTTCTGGGACATGCTTTATAGAGTTTTTGTCAGAATTTAATGAGATTATGCCCTTTAAGCAGCTCGGTGTGAAAAATACCCGATAAATGTTACTATTATTTTTCAGCTAAATGATCTGTCTCAGTCTTTGTGTCTCTCTGCCTCTCAACACATACACACGCACGCGCGTGCACACACACAGACACCCACCCCAGATAGATATGTGGCCTTATCAGTAAAAGTAATGTAGTATCACAAAACGATTCTCACTTTATCAATCATTGACTCAAAATTTCTGCCTAGAAGTTACTGTCAAATGAAAAACAAATCCAGACTTAAGAAAAGACAATTTTAAGATGACTACTGCAATAGGGAGAACACATCAACCTCAGAGTCCATATATGTCTCAAAATTAAACAAAAGCAAAAGGTTTTTCTTGTATAGGGAGGTGTCTGCAGGACTAGCAGGAACTTTGTTGGGGAAGAGAATGATTTGGGGGGTCAGCAGACAACATGATCAGGGTGATTCAACAGGTGACGCTCTTCCCTGTGGTAAGCTGTTAAGGGAAGGAAAGGTCAGAGGTATATTCTGCATCTCAGTACTAGCTTAACTTTAACTGTGGGGGTGAGCCAAAGGTCCAGGGCAAGTGGAGCGAAGAGAAGCCCAGCTGAAGTTTGTTCTACCCGAGTGAATTGTCAAGTGATGGGCAACCATAAGCACTTGGTGAGCACGTATCATTTCACTCATACTTCTTCGGCTAAACATTTACAGTTAATTGAATAATAATGTGTTTTTCCAATTTTTATTGAAGAATTAGAAAAACAGATTGAATTATTTGTCATTATGTAGTATTCTTTCCTAAATGTTTAACTTCAATGACTGCTATATCATTATTAGAAACTAAATAAGAACGTATTCAGGATCAAGGCATTCTATAGAGACCATTAGGCTCTGCAGGCATTTTGCCATGTGAATAGATGTGAGTAGCTTTACTGCATCCACCAGGCCTTAGAGAACATCTATCTTCTTCTCCAGCTGGTGTATCAAAAGCTCTGGATTGAAAACTAGATAAATCATTCATTCTATTTAAAAGCTACATGGGCAAATAGAGAAAAGAATATCTGACTAACAGAAGCGGTTATTGTGAGGATGAAATGATATGAGGAGAATGTGCTTTACAAATATAGAGGAGTAAATAAATGGAAGGTATATTCGTTCATTCTCATGCTGCTATGAAGAAATACCCAAGAGACTGGGTAATTTATAAAGAAAATAGGTTTAATTTACTCACGGTTCCACATGGCTGGGGAGGCCTCAAGAAACTTACAATCACAGCCAAAGGCACCTCTTCACAGGGTGAAAAGGGAGAAAATGAGTACCGGCAAGGGAAATGCCAGACGCTTATAACACCATCAGATCTCGTGAGAACTCACTCATTATAATGAGAACAGCATGGGGGAAACCACCCCCATGATTCAATTACCTCCCACCAGCTCCCTCCCACCACACGTGGGGATTATAGAGATTACAATTCAAGAGGAGATCTGGGTCTGAACACAGCCAAGCCATATCAGAAGGTAATGTTACTTGTATATCAGATTGTGTTCATTAATGAGAGTTTGATTATAGGCCAGGGGAACTTTATATCCTTATTTAATCTAATCATAACCCAAAACTAATAAGGTATTTTCTCCATGCTACAGAAGTGAAAACTGAGGTTCAAAAATTAGAGTCATTTATACTTTTCTAATTGATAAATAGTAGGGCCAAGATTCACCTACCACTCTCCAGTCCCAAAGCCCATAACCGCTAATTAAGTTGTTTCCTGTCTTCTCATTCACAAATACAAGTTTCTTTTTTTAAAAAAAAAGAAAGAAAGAAAGAAAGAAACAGCTTTTGAAAGAATTACTTAATTTCAAGAAAAACAGAAAATACCATACCCTTGCCTGCCTCAATCCTCACCCCAAATTATGAAAAGATGCTGCACCATGAACTATTTATTGGAATCCTGCAAACAATGCGCCCTCTGCCTTGCTGAGATGGGGGAGCCAGGAACTATGAAAGCAGCAGATATGTTGAGTGAAAAGTTGCCAAATTTACACATCTACTTTTTTTTTATTGTAGTCACATTCCCCTTAACAGTCCCTCATCCCTCACAGTCAGGGGTGTGGGGTTTAGAAATAAATTAGTTATAATAAGCTACCACTTCTGCCCACTGATAGAATTCTTCTCATAAACTGCAGCCTGGGGATACATGTCCCTATTGAAAATTGAAATGAGAGGCCATTCCCTCTCTGGAAAGGATGAAAGGACAGGTCTTTCTCTATTGCACGGTGAGGGAAGAGGGCATTCTTCTTAGAGGAAACAGCATGGGACTTCAAGGAGTTAAGAGAAAACCTAGAAATGTAGATGGGAAGCCCCCAGTGTTAAACTTGCTCACTGGCGACATATAAAAAGCTAGATGGATAATGATTTGGATTATGGAAGTAAGTGGAAAGGAAATGCCAATGCCAGGTGTTTCTATGCTGCTGTTGCTTTGTTTGGAAAAAATTCCCATTGACTGAAGGGCTGTGTGCTGGTTAAGTCTATTTGTAAACTTCAGCCTTAGAAATTTACATATTTTACAAAACATTTGCAGAGTGGTCATTATGTGCACGGGACTGAGCTAAAAGTTTTTATATGCATTGTCCTATTGAATTGAATCTATACAACTACCGCATGGCAAGAAACATTTATATTCACCTTATAGATGTGAAGTCTGCAAAATAAAGTGGAGAAGTAATTTTCTCAAGTTATTATATAATTTAAATTCAATAAATACTATACTATTTTATAAAGTCTGACTCCTCTCCATTTGAATTTTGGAAGGCGGATCCTGTCAGCCTATCAATGCATTCCTTTTTTCCAAAGTAAGATTTAGTGTGCATATATACTTGTGTGTGTGTTCATGTGCAGACATGCATGTGTATCTCAGAATAAAGAAGAGATGATTTCATTCCAAGGAATTAAGCCTCTGGTCAGGAAATAAAATTCCTCACAATCATATGAGTACTTCCTCACAGCAAAACTTTCATTCCCTAAGTGTATCCAGGAAGCCCTATAGCTACCAGACATCCACTTCTCCATGTAATCGGATCATAGTGCAGTGGTTCTCAAAATCTGGTGTCTGACCAGCTGCATCAGCAACACCTGAAAATTTTCATGCCCCAGCCCAATAGAGTCAGTCAGTTTCTGACTCTATTAAGTCAGAAACTCTGCGAGTGGGGCCCAGCCCCACAAGGGACTCTGATGCTTGCTAAAGTTTGAGAACCACAACTATACAGAGAAGCAATCTGAGTAAACTGATTCACCTGGAAGTGTGGATGACTGGGTTCACTCTTGTTGAGTATTGACTTATTAAAGGAGAAACTACAAAACAAGTCTTGTAGCCTTCATTTCCAGCTAGACTGTTGCTGTTTCTATATAGAGAATCATTGGCCATCCAATAATATGAAAGTTACCAGAGCAGCCACAATGAGACTTAGCTACTTTGGCCTGGAAATAGGTACTTTTCAGCTAGCCTCAGGGAAATGATAAAAGGACTAAGTTGCTAGGCTAATTGCTGCATGATTATACACAAAAATTCACTCTGGTCCCATGATGGAAAATGGTTTTAAGGTAATTATGAATTGGTAATCTTTCATGACTTTGCTCCTGGCTTCGTTTGCATAGGCTCTGATTACAGCAAGCGGATTGTTTTCCCTCACGTTTGAAATTGAAGATATGACAGGGAAGGAAAGAGGAGACAAATTGCCAAACAAAATCAGGTTATAGAGAACTTCCAGGGAATTTTAAAGGGCGCTAAACTTAAACACACCTTACAATACCTGAAGCCTAGACATAACATGCGCATCTTTGTTTCAATTGGCTTTGATACATTTTATCTCAATTTTTGCAGTTTGCCAGTGTATCGACATGGTGCATTCAAAATGTGGCTTGAAGTCAAGAATAATAAAGATTACATGCTCTGAGTACACATTTGGAAGGCAATTGATCAGGCAGCATTCTCTTCAGGAAGCTCAACATGGTTAATTAGGAAGAGCCTGATCACTTACAACCAGAAAGGCTGTGTGGAAAGAACTGATGCCTACCCAAGCTCTGCTGTTGAAGAATTTCATGAACTTAGACAAAGCGTAGTCTCTCTATGAAGTTCAGTGAAGGTGCTATTCTGTACGCTAATGTTGCCAGGTCTTGGCACATGCTCTTTCCTCTAAGAAGAATGCCCTCTTTCCTCACCCTCAGGGTCCCTTGGTAAACTCTCCTCCATCAAGATTCAGCTTAAGCACCACCTCACTAGATATTCACTGGCTCTTCAGGTAGAGCTGACAGTAAAGTCTTCTAAATAAGTATGAGGAACATTTATTAATATGATACACATAAAAGGCATAACACAGCGGGTTTCATTCATCACAAAATACAATAATTATTTGTCTACTAATCTGTTATCCTTATCAGATTGCTGAACAAAATGACTACAAAAGAAGGGTTTTTAGTTGTAGGTAGTGGGAGGAATAGGAAAAAATATTTACTCCATCTCAGCAGAAGTCTTTCTAAGAATATTTCACATGAAAGAATCTATAACTTTAGAGATAAGTATTAAGTGTGATTCCTGTCCTCAAAGAGCATATTTGCTTGATTGGTCGTTTTAGGTTCTACTCCTTAATATCTATAAGGTAGACTAGGAACACCAGTCCTGAGACTACAGGACTGCATTGTCCAATACAGTAGCCACTAGCCATATGCGACTATTTAAACTCGAATTTAAATTAACTAAAATGAAATAAAATTAAAAATAGGCCGGGCACTGTGGCTCATGCCTGTAATCCCAGTACTTTGGGAGGCCATGGCAGGCAGATCACCTGAGGTCAGGAGTTCAAGATCAGCCTGACCAACGTGGAGAAACCCTGTCTGTACTAAAAATACAAAATTAGCCAGACATGGTGGCACATGCCTGTAATCCCAGCTACTCGGGAGGCTAAGGCAGGAGAATAGCTTGAACCTAGGAGGCAGAGAACCAGAGATGATGCCATTGCACTCCAGCCTGAGCAACAAGGGCAAAACTCTGTCTCAAAAAAAAATAAAAAATAAAAATAAAAATTTATTTTCTGAGTTATGCTAGCCACATTTTAATTGCTCAATAGCCATATGTGATTAGTAGCTACCATATTGGATGGTGCAGATATTCAATATTTTCAGCATCACACAAAATTCTGTTAGAAGAGCTTATTTAGAACTATTAGTTATCGATACAAAGAAACTCA
The DNA here is from genome assembly GCF_028858775.2 of Pan troglodytes. Taxonomy (NCBI): domain Eukaryota; kingdom Metazoa; phylum Chordata; class Mammalia; order Primates; family Hominidae; genus Pan; species Pan troglodytes. The sequence goes on from NC_072406.2 coordinate 121,349,932, forward strand.
AACTAAAAGTAACAATGAGGAAAGACCCCTGAGAGATTGTCATGGTCAGTTCTAGTCCCCTGACCCCATGGTGACCACTGATCATTGTCTATATTCAGAACTGGAGATGAGAGACAGTCTGGCAGGGAGGACTGTAGGAAAAGCACTCATCATGAACCAGGTCAATGTGGTTGACTGTAGGAGGTCCAAGTCTCTATTATCTCAAGATACTCTATGATTTTATAGATATTTAAATTATTTTTAAAATAATGGATAACTGAAAATATTCTTGAATATTTATCAAATTTTGTGAACCCAGGAGTTTGAAGTTTCAGTGAGCTATGATTATACCACTGTACTCCAGCCTCCAGGATGACAGACCATGTAGAAGAAAAAAATTATCAAAAATTTGAATTCTATTCTGTTCCTCATCCCCTAAAATAGGGCCACTTATTGTCTGATAATGATGTGTGGGTGGGAAGCAAGTACACCATTAGTGCTTCTCTCTGTTTTTTGCTTCTCTGATTTCTGGGGCAGTTATGCCAAAGAACAATCTCGCATAAACTTGGAGAATAAGGACATTACTTAGAAATCTGGCAATCATTCACCTTTTGAGTGTAGTTGTTTCCAAAACACAAAGAAAAGGATCAAAAACTACTAGGTTTTGGTCCATAACTACATGAATTACAAATCTTATGTAAGACTCACATCAGTCCTTGTAGGTGGGTATCACTTATCCCTTTTGTGGATGCTGAATCTTAGTTATAGAAAGATAATATTGTTGAACAGTGAATTTCATTGACAATAAGATTTATCCAAAACATGAAAATAAGGCAGAAGGACAGTTATGTTTTTTTCAATGCTGAAGTATTACCTAACAAGCACATTAGACTATTATTTAATTCTCTACTAAGTGTACCTTTGTTTGATTTGCTGTTTACTATTGATTAAGGCTCAGATATTGAGTTACATACTAATTTGTGGGTGTTTGTTGAGTAGAAATTCAAGAGACTTTTGGCCAGTAGAAAAGATGCCGCAAAATGTAATAGTTTTTTGCTCTGTAGGAAACTAGCCAGCTTTGTGTCTGACTTGCAAACTTATTTCAGCATGCCCTTCCTGACAGACTACGTGAATTTCTGTTCCTCAAGTTCTCTCTGAACCAGCTTTACCATCTTACTGGTTTCCTTGTTAATGATTTAAGTCATTCCTGGCACATACTTTCTATGTATTTTTACAACATTCTTGTTTTTAACTTCTTGAAAATTATACTGTGTCAACGTTTACATTTGACAACACCTAGAGTTGATCCCCTATTTTTCTGACACAAACAATACCTTACTATTTCATGAAGCCTAAGATCTGTTGAGTTTATTTTCTTAAGTAAATTCATGATATGTTAAAGCAAGACTAATCAAATAGATTTCATATGGCAGTCATTGTGGCATTGAGCCAAACCTAACTTATCCTTAAGAGAAGTCTGAGTTTATATGACCTCAAAATAAATGACTGAAAACCATGTGATCACAGAAACATGAAATTCTGCAGCAGACAGGGATCTTACAGATCTTCTAATGCAATCCCTTATGTTTAAGGTAAGAAAGTTATTACCTATGGAGTGAATTGCCTTGCAAGAGGCCACACGTTAAGCTGGAAGACCAGAGTTCAAAGTTATCAAATCCCAAGTTCTACTCTATTGCGGCTATTTCATATTTCTTCTAACCGGGGAGAAATAGAATCTATAGACAATAAGAAAAACATTTTTAAATCATAAGGGGACAAATTGCACTGGGTGGCATTTCTATCTTTCCCTATCTGCACCTGCAAAGAATAGTAGGGATATAATAAATCACCTACAAGACATTCATCCAGAGCCTGGAGCTCTGGGAGGAAGGGAGAAAAACAGAAGACAAGCATCACCGGCATTGGGCCCTGGGTAGACAGTAAATTGATATCTCTGTCACCATAGTCATGAAGCACGTTGTGAATGATAAAGCAGATCATGAGATCCTGACAAAGCCTCAGTTTTCTCATTTGAAAAGTGGAGAATATTAGTACCTACCTGATGGGCTTTGGGTGAGTTTCAAGTGAGATAGTGTGTTACTGTATTTATTACAGTGCTAATCAATAAAAGTTGCTATCACTATTATAATTATTTTTACTTAATTACTAACATTACCACTGCTAAAACAGGTCCAGCCTTGCCATGCCAACTCCATTCACTCCACCTCCTAACTCCTTCCAGAGAAACCAATGGGTTTTACCTGCTGATTAACATTGCTCTCATCTCTGAGTTTTCAGATATGTTGGTCTAGCTGTGGAGAAAGCTGATTTCTAGAAAGTTAGTCCTTTCCTCAGGGAATTGTGCCAGTAGGGAAATTGCAAGACAAACAATGAAAGAAGCATAATTTCTTTTTATTTACTTGTTCTAAACTGAAACATTCTTAACAGAAACCTGCAACTCAGAAACAGAAGGCTAACAAGACAGAAACCAATACGTGGCTAAAGAAATACCTTACGTTAATTCAGGGACACAGATGCTACAGACAGATACCTTTGGCAGGTGACAAGATTCAGGTTTGTCAGGGAACATGAGGAATGAACGTAGTAGTTCAGCTTTGAAAGGCATTCAGTGAAGGTCATGTTAAATTCTCTACTGGGAAAATTTTTTTTCCTGTGTTGTATTCATAGTACTCGGATAATTTATTTTAGGTTCATTCATTTACTTATTTTACTTCTTACCATCCTTATGGTCAGAACTTTGAGTTTTGATGGTCCCTCGGAATTGGTCAAGGGATCCAGTCAGTTGCAAAAGACAGCAGGCTCTTTACTATGTCAAAGTGAGGGCACAAATAAATTGGTCTTCCTGTCAAACCTAGTCCAGAGTAAGTTGTTGCCCCAACAAGCTGTGTTCTCAAAGCCCGGGGAATCACTCAGGTGTCCTGGCCTGGTTGGGTGGATGAGCTTGTATCAGGAGGCTAGGGGAAGAGGGATCTGCAAAGAGAGGAGGCAGAATGGATCCGATTCTTGGCTGATCAGGAAAAGGGCTAATTTCTTCAACCGAGAGGTATACAATCCAAAGAAATTTGCATTTCTTTCCCGGAGAATGAAAAATTACATTCAAAGAAGCAGCTTTTGAGACTGACTGCAACATTGTATGTGGTCAATTTGGCTACATATATAGAGAGGGTAGGGAGGTTCATCATCTGTAGATTGCTAGGCTGAGGCCTGGAAAAGGGTTAGGAAGCACAGGGTGGTAAAATGAGAAGGCTATAGGGCTTTGGAGACAGACTGTGTTCCCACTCTACCACTTGCTAGCTCTGGGTCACTGAGCAAATTAGTTTTCCCCTTGTCAGCTCTAGGATTTTTATCTGTAAAACAATCTTAATAATACCCAAATCAAAGATTAAATAAAAGGATACTTGTGAAAAAAATTATAAAGTATGCATCCCATGTAGAAAGTTCTGTTGGTTTATAGAATCAAGTGGGTTTCTATCAAAGTTTGAGGAGAATCAAACTTTGATGATGTCTGGTGACATCATCACTGTAAACAGCAACAGCTTTCCATAAGTCCTACAGTGCTAGGCAGCAAGGACATTGGTCTGTTCCAAAGTAGCAATATTTACATTCCACACACTTTCTGTTAAAAGATTTCTGGTGTTCACTTAGACAGCACATATACTAAAATTGGAACAATACAGAGAAGATCAGCATTTGCCCCTGAGCAAAGATGACAGGAAAATTCATGAAGCAGTCCACAAATTTAAAAAAAAATAAGAAAGACTCCTAAAATGCACTGCAAGGATAGTATATTCAAAATAAAAATAAGTGGATCTTAGTATAAATGTCATAAATGTATATTGGGGAAACAAAGATTTTGCAGGGAGAAAGCTGTAGTGCTTTACTCATTTACTCAGACACTTCTGGAAGTAATGTATAACCAGGACATTTTGTCATGAAGTAGCAGAATAACTTTCCTTTCTTATCCCATAATCAGGAGCTGGCCTGGAGTAAGAACTGAGCTCCTTCGATATCAAGTTCAATGTTTCATCAACAAGAACAGGCTTTTCCTTGAGAAGGGCATCCCTAATATCTCCTACCCTTATTTTGTTCTAATTTCTGATGAATTTTACCACAGTAGTGAAACTTGCTGACTATAGATAGAGCTGATTTCAGCAGGAGTTACAGAATTTAGCCTAGAGAAAAACTGAGCTGAGAAGAGAAAAATCCTGTTAGGACCATTTTCTTCATTCCTATATGGCTGAGGCTGGGCCTTCCTGGTAGCACATCTTTGATGACTTTGTCCAGTTGAGTTTTAAATAATTCAAGTGATTGGCCTCCTATTGTATCTCCTGGGAGCTCATTCCATCATAGAAAGGAGCTGACTCTTGGGAAGTCTTTCTTGACATAACATTATTGTGTATGATTATCTCCCCTACACCCCCAACAACTAGTTCTTGTGTATGATTTCTTCATATTCTTCATACATTTTCTCCTATTAAATTTTACATCACAAAGAAATAAATATGAATGGAAGAAAGGAAGCAAGAAAGGAGGGAGACAGGGAGGAAGGAAGGAAGGAAGGAAGGAAGGAAGGAAGGAAGGAAGGAAGGAAGGAAAGAAGGAAGGAAGGAAGGGAAGAAGGAAGGAAGGAAGGGAAGAAGGAAGGAAGGAAAGAAGGAAGGAAGAGGAAGGGGGAAGAGGGAAGGGGAAAGGGAAGGGGAAGGGAGGGAAGGAGGAGGGGGGATGGGAGAGGGAGGGAGGGAAAGAAATAAGTAATGGAGGTTAGATGTGATGGGATGGGGGATGAGGTGGGGTTGTTGGCTGATAGGAGAAGGGAGAGGAGGCAGACAGTAAAGTATAGACTAAAAGAAAGAACTGGTTGTTGGGGAGATGAGGGAGACAAAACACTAAAAGAAAGAACTAGTTGGAGGGTGGTATGGACATCCCTCAGCATGAATTTAAGGAGGCAGCAACAGTCCAAAATCAATAGTAAATCCTCTTCCTAATTTCTACCTCTCTCTGAGCCTAAAGACACTGATCTTAATAATCTCAGTGGATTTAGTCAACTCTACAGTTGTTAACCTTAAATTGATATTTAATCCATTTACAAACTAATCCGTAGCTATCCATATTAACGTGCACAAAAAAGTTTGTGTACCGGGCCCGAGGAGGAATGTGGAGTGAGGCTGAGAGAGGCAGCTTAACTTCCCCCCACTTGGGGACTTAGCTATTGCTTTTCCACAGATCACCACCAACCTCCATAGACACCAAGTTCACACTCCTTTGTGTCTATCCACTTTTGAACTTTGTGTTCCAAAAGGAATGCATACCTGAGGGAACTAAGAAATGAGTAGAGAAGACTATAGATCACAAGGGGGGATCTGTGGTTTCCAGGGCCAGATTCTTCCCCACCCTGTCTGTAAAGGTCAAGGGCAGAGTTCCCACATGAGTGCCATAAAGACAAACTCTAATGGTTCTGTTGAAAAAAAAGAAAAAAAGACACCCAAAAATGGGATCAATTTTTGTATCAGTGTTTCTTCACATTAGCCAAGAGTAGGTATGTTTTAACCGGAATCAAGCTCAGCTCCACTTAATATGCATTGAACTCCATAGTTTCCAGATTGTCATGACATCTTGAATCTACCTCCCGTTTAACTGCACACTCCCTACAAGGACTATCTGTGTTCTCAAAACAAAATTCCAAATCCTCAACACTGTGCACCAGGCCCTGCCTGATCTGGTCTTTATTTGTCTTTCCAACCTTCCCTCTGGCCACCTTCCCCGCTTCAGGCCCACACTGGCCATCATCAGCTTTCTAAACGGTGGCACACACCTCCTCTGTGCCTTGGGGGCTTCTACATGCACAGTCCCCTTGCCTTTTACTGCATCCTCTGATATCCTCCCCTTCCCCTGAGTAATCCCCACTCACCTCTAATACCACCTTAATTATTCCATCTTCAGGGAAAGCTTCTCTGACCACTTCCACTCCCAGGCTAGGTCAGGTCCCTCTCACAGAACTTTGCATCCAAGGCAGGTATAATTATTAATTTTTTAACTTTTATGTTCAGGGATACAAGTGCAGGTTTGTTATATAGGTAAATTTGTGTCATGGGGATTTGTTACACAGATTATCTCATCACCCAGGTATTAAGCCTAGTACCCATTAGTTATTTTTCTGATCCTATCCCTCCTCCCACCCTCTACCCTCCAAAAGGTCCCAGTGTGTGTTGTTCCCCTCTATGTGTCCGTGTGTTCTCATTATTTAGCTCCCACTTATAAGTGAGAACATGTGATATTTGGCTTTCTGTTCCTGCATTAGTTTGCTAAGAATAATGACCTGAGCCCCATTTATGTCCCTGCAAAGGAATGATCTCATTCTTTTTTATGGTTGCATAGTATTCCATGGTATCTATGTACCACATTTTATTTATCCAGTCTATCATTAATGGGCATTTAGGTTGATTCCATGTCTTTGCTATTGTGAACAGCAGAGCAGGTATAACTAAACACATAATCATATGGTTCACAGGTAAGGGAAAGCACTTCCCTGGACTATAAACTCCAGGAGGACAGATACCCGATGTCCTTTGCTCACCTGTGTCTACAGGTCCTACTACTGCCTTGTGTATACTGGAAACCTACCCCTTTTTTGCAAGAAAAATGGCAGTGTAGGTTACAGCCCATACTTAGAAGCAGGCCTGTCTATAGCAAGGTGCGACCCCTAGGATGCAGAGGTATGTGGTAGTTGTTCAAATTGAATAAAACAATTAAAATCTATCGTTATCTATTCTTTAAGTGGAGTAAAAGAAGCCTTTCCCAGCTGGAAACTAGTTTGTTGCCAGTTCAAGTTATCAAAGCAATCCTCCAAGGGCCTCAACAGGTACCTTCTGGTGGGTTGCAGGGTTTAGTCAACACATGGTCAGAGACACATACCTCCTCAAAATAATGACCCGTCTCCTGGGCATTTTATCCATTTTCCTATTATACTTTCCTCAACTTCTTAGAATGTATTACTTTTCTGATTTAAAGTGTTAATCCACTGAGAAGAGAACACATCTTTGTTTCCTACAACAGCCAGTGCACAGTTAAATAATGCTTACAATAATATTTAAGGGCAACAACCATAGAACATGCCAGGGGAAAATTAAGAAGTTTTTCTTTTTTTTTTTTTTTAAGACAGAGTTTCGCTCTTGTTGCCCAGGCTGGAGTGCAATGGCGTATCTTGGCTCACCACAACCTCCGCCCCCTGTGTTCTATCGATTTTCCTGCCTCAGCCTCCTGAGTAGCTGGGATTATAGGCACGTACCACCATACCTGGCTAATTTTGTATTTTTAGTAGAGATGGGGTTTCTCCATGTTGGTCAGGCTGGTCTTGAACTCCCGACCTCAGATGATCCACCTGCCTCGGCCTACCAAAGTGCTGGGAATACAGGCCTGAGCCACCACGCCTGGCAAGAAGATCTTATTTTTTTTTTCCTTATATAGTAAAGAGTTAATTGTGATATTCAAATCTAAGTTACACAAGGGCAAGAAGAGTGAAGAGATTCAACAGTGTTACTAGACAGACACAAATCATCAATTATCCAGAGGCTGTATCAGCCAAAGACACAAGTGAAGGCAACTGGTAAATAGCCCAGTGGCTACAGGAACCACTGAAACACATGAAAAATCGAGCACATTCAGGAGAAACTGATAGTTCCAGAAGCCTCTTCAGGGAATAAAATCTTGAAAATTTGGAGAAGTGGGAATGAACAGCATTAAGGGCCCTGAGAGGAAGACATAGGCACCTGAAAAGTGTCTAAGCAGGACCACAGCACCATCATCATTGCATCCTGTTAAGGCTGAGTTGGTAAAGGAGCTTCCCACACAGCCTTAGCTGGTGCCAGGGACACAAGGAGATAGCACAGAAGCAGTAGCTCATGTTCCCAACTTTTCTGTAAGTCCTGTAATGAACACAAAGAGGTCAATAGCAGATGATATACTACACAGGTCCAAATTAACCTGCTATGCTTCAGACCCATAGGCCCAAGAGGAAGTGGGCAGGCAAAGGGACATAGTCAGAACCTCACTGCTTTGTAACACCCTCTTTCACTGCTACCTCAGGAGTCTCTTCTAACCCTGACTGCTCCTGCTCTCATGCCTGTGTCACCCACCTGGCACTGAGGTTTTGATATTTCTAGTGGTCAGTATTCTTAGCATGGAGCTGCCTTGTCTCTCCAAGTAGAACCAGGAAACTGTGGTGTGCCTCCTGCCACTGTCTTGCTTGGTCGCCTCCACACATGGAACAGGTGTGGCTGCTGAACAAATCTTACACTTGAAAATGGTCTTGCTCTTCATCCAAGTCACGCAGGTAGAAAACATCAGGCTCATCCCACCAGTCTCTCCTGATATTGTTTGATCCTAATGCTGACCTCCTAACTGAATAGCTGAACATTTTCATGCCTGTCTGTTTATTGCAGACACCCTCTGGTGAAACATCAAAGAGGCCACAGCATGCTTCTTGTGGAACCAACCACAATGGTGGAATTTTCTTTCCTTTCTCTGGTTTGAACACTGTATATTTGTGACGCAGGTGGCCCAGCTTCATTCTCTGCTGCATTTTTTAATTAGTCTCGTTTCTGGGTCATGTTGTTGGTGTCCTGGTGCTTGTTCTTAGATGCTGTGCTATGTGAATGGCCTGTGAGGGCTCTTGTGTTTCCTTATTGGAATCTGGGTATATTCTTCAAAGAAGGTTGTTTTTTAAGGATGTTTGGGCTGCATGGAATTGTTTAGTTCTCACTTTTCTCCAAAATGCATCCATAATTTGCCCTGCTCTACAGTGATTGAAAACTTGGGTATATAATCTTGAACTAAGATAAAATGGGAAAGAAAAATTGGACCTTTCTTCATTTTTTTTATTAAAAAGTTAGCAAGAAGACAACCCAGGGAAAATTGTTACATCTTTAATGTCAGCTATTAGGTAGGATAACAGAATGGAAATGGACTGGAATGAATTCAAATTTTGCTTTGGTACTACCTAGCCAAATGACCTCAAACAATCTTCTCAACTGTTAAGGTAACAATTTCTTCTTCTGCAAAATGGAGGAATTACACTAATAAACCACCTGAAAAGACTTTCCTGGCTCTAACATTCTATGGAGATGTAGCACACCAATCTCAAAGGCTTAGAAATGCAACTGCTTTAGTCCAGTAGGAGATATGGACATGGTTAATACAAAAATCATCAGAACTTGTAAAGTCATTAGGTGAAATCTGTCATTTCCCTATATAAAAACATTCTCATTTCCTTCTATAAAACAGATTCTCATGCCTGTGGCCCCCATGATTGATGCTATTGTATAAGGCAAGCAAAAGAGAAACTAGCAGGAAAGAAAAAAATACTTACTCTAGATAGTGAGTATAGAGTAGTTCTAAGCACTTTGTGTACGTCATCTTACAATCCTCACAACAGCTCAACCATAGGCATTTTTATCTCAATTTTATAGTTGAAATGGAGGCCTAGAGAAGTAAAGCAAGTTGCTTAAAGTTATATGACTAGTAATCGTGTTTCTCCAGATTAAGTCCAAATCTTGCTGATTTCATGGCTCTATTTTTATCCTACCAAAACAATACTAAACAAATAAGCAACAATAACAAAAACAAAAACAACTTGAATTTACTATAAGGAATGCAAACAATTCTTCAAAAGATTTTTTATTGGCAGAAAAGAGAAGGGAAATGTTGTCTCATATTTGTGGTATGGAAGTATCCTGGAGAAGATGGTCTTTTAGGAGCCTTTTCCAAATCTCCATGGTATATCTGCCTCATTTTTACTGAAGTGTGTATCTTCTGGTGGGATAAATTCATTGTCAATAGCAGCAACAGTGTCATCATCATCACACGTAAAACGGGGCATATGAGTACAGCTGACCCCCTTGTGAAAAACTGCCTTCCTTTGATGTTTGGGAAAATGCAGATGATACTGATCTCCTGATCTTCAGCTCTGGGACAAGGAGGTTTCAATGAATTATAAAGAGACTGTGGCAGGAGGAAGAATTTGGAAAAAGTCAAGTTCTAAACTACAACTCCTGTTACTCTGAGAAAGCACAGATTCTCCCATTAATGCCCAGCAGTTTCATCAGGAAATTCCTTCTAGCTAACACTGACTTCATGGACTTTACCCTGGGTGTGGAATGGTTAAGGAGAACACAGAGTGTCTGTACAAGCTAACACAGAGTGTCTGTATAAGCTAAGCTCCAAATATCTCCACCGTCTCCAGGGAAGAGGAGATTTTGAGGGCACTATATATTTCCCAGTAAGTGGTTGTATATAGTACAGTAGATGCTTTTTAGGGAAACCCCTTGCCTACACGGAGGTTTCTGGCAGGGAGTATATGAAGTAAACTGAGAGACACCTTTTCCCACCTACCACAAAGGCCCACATGAGTAGTAAAAAATGCATGCTCATGGCCAGACAGGTGTATGTTGGTGTCATTGCTTCTCCTAGTCACTTCCTGAGGCACAACACCCAAACCATGTTCGTTAGCCCTATCTTTACGTCCCTTACCCTCCATCCCTAACTCACATCTTCCCACCTCCTACCTTGTCATCCACAACAGTGCTTAGAATTTAATGAGATGTTGACTTGGTAGATTGAATAGTCCTGAAAACAGTGATTCAATCCCTAATGCTAAAAACTGGAAACTTTTCACATTGCTCTTTTGAGGAAATTGACATCCAAGGGTTCAGTCAACCTGTCTTCAGGCTGGTCTGGTAGAATTAATTCAGCATTTGCACACCCACAGTCACTGCTATCTACAAAGGCCATTTAAACCTATAAAGAAAACACATTGTTGCCTCCTGCTTAATCAATGGCTAAGTCTCTCTTTATCACATCCAATTTTTAAAAGTCCTAAAGTCAATGTGCTGGCTCTGGACCCTGAAAGAAGGACACAATGAATGTTAGCTATTTCTCCTGCTTTATACAAGGGACAGACATTTTGAGTTGTTTTCTGAATAGTAAAGGATCAGTATGCAGAGTTATTTACCCACTCTTTTTTGACCTCCACTCTCATCAGCTATATTTGATAACATGTTAAAAAACACAGATTCCCTATGACCTAGACATTACATACATAGGGCTTTGTAACTAGGAAAGGCATGAAGGGCCAAATGGCCTGAGTTTCAAACTGTCTGAAGCTGAATGGAGCTTTGGACTGAATAGAGATCTCATTTATGATTTTGACATTAATAATAGCATGTGCTTCTGTATTATTTGAGAGCATTGGAATTCAGGTAACAGATAATCACTGAGCTAGCTTAAGAATCAACATGGAAATTTATCATGAAGTTATTGGGGAAAGGGGGTCGCAGAAGCAAAAGACAGCAGCTGAATCTTAAGAAGAAGCTGGCATCAGGAAAGGATATAGTGTCAGGTATCCAGGGCACCTCTGCCTATGCATTTCACATCTTTACCTGTTATCATCCATGCATTTGCTTTATCTGTCTCTGTCTGCAGACTAGCTCTCTTTACATACAGTCACATGGAACAAAGGGCGATGTCACAGCTTCTCATCTGACTTTGTCAATAGGAGAACAGACAAATTTGTGATATATCTATATAATAAAGTAATATTCAGCAATAAAAAGAAATGAACTATGAAGCCATACAAATCATGGATGAATCTTAAATACATATCACTAAATGAAAGAAGGCAGCCCAGGAAAGCGTATTGTATGATTCCATTTATATTAAATTCTGGAAAGGGCAAAACTATATACATTCCAAATAGATCAGTGGTTACCAGAGCTTCAGGAGTGGAGAGAGGAGGGTTGAAGTGCAGGGGATATTCTTTAGGGCAGTGAAATATGATAGTGTAATGGTGGATATATGACACTACACATTTTTTCCAAATTTCACAGAATTCTATACCACAAGGAGTAAACAATGTATGCAAATTTTCAAAGTCCTTTAAGAAGTCAATGGAACCTAAGGTAGAATACCGACTATAAGAAAAAAATTGACTGATTACAAATGTTTAAAAAAACTTCACTGAAAGGACTGGAAGAAAAAGGTGCTAATCTGAGTAGCTCAGGAAATGAATGGAGTTTATACAACTAAATAAAGGCAAAATTAACGTGTATAATATGTGCATGTAAGATGCACTCTATTTGGTTTTTCCTGTGTGGTTGTAGATTAACAATTCTGAAACTAGTACATTTGTATACAGGAATTCAACTTAGAACCATTAACTTAGAGGAGAAAAAATGAGCAATGAAAAAATATTGATATAATAAGAAATAAAAATAAGAGAAGCAGAATAATATTTTAACAAATAATGAATACATGCTCACAAGACAGATACAACGTCTTCCCAAGTGTTGAGAGAAAACAGGAGAAAGGAGTTCACAGCATGAAGATGGAGACAGTTTCCTTTAGGGTAGCTTTAACAAACTCGTGGATGCAGTTCTAGTTCTTTCCCCCTGGAGCACCAAGCACACCGAAAGGGCGTGGTACCTCTGCCATAGCTTCCACTTCCAGGAACTGACTGGAACCTAATGACTACCTAAGAGAATTCACTGTGACAGCTAGGCTCTTGCATGGATAATGAGCCAAGATTCAGAGCACAGAGTATAGAGAAGTCAAGAAGGGTCAAAATTCAAGAAGGGCAGTCACAGGAAGGTCTGAATCTGGGAAAGTTTTTACTAACAGTTCTGAACCCATCACAGTACCCATTTAGTGGCCCATGTATATGCAGGCCATAGGGCATCAAGGTAATTTATATATATATATTTAACTTTTAAGTTCAGGGGTACATGTGCAGGATGTGCAGGTTTGTTACACAAGTAAACGTGTGTCCTGGGGGTTTGTTGTACAGATTATTTCATCAGCCAGATATTAAGCCTAGTACCCATTAGTTCTTTTTCCTGATCCTCTCCCTCCTTCCACCCTCTGCACTCCAGTGGGCCCCACTGTGTGTTGTTTTCCTCTGTGTGTCCATGTGTTCTCATCATTTACCTCCCACTTGTAAACGAGAACATGCTGTATTTGGTTTTCTGTCCCTGTGTTAGATTGCCAAGCATAATGGCCTCCAGCTCCATTTATGTCCCTGCAAAGGACATAATCACCTTCTTTGTTATGGCTGTATAGTATTTCATGGTGTTTATGTATCACATTTTCTTTATTCAGTGCATCACTGATGGGCATGTAGGTTGATTCCATGTCTTTTTTATTGTGAAGAGTACTGCAATAAACATACATGTACATATATCTTTATAATAGAATCATTTATTTTTTTTGCGGGGGTTGGGGGGTGGTATATACCCAGTAATGGGATTGCTGGGGTCAAATGGTATTTCTGTTTTTAGGTCTGTGAGGAATCGTCACGCTGTCTTCCACAATGGTTAAACTAATTTACACTCCCACCAACAGTGTAAAAGTGTTCCTTTTTCTCCACAACCTTGTCAGCCTCTGTTATTTTTTGACATTTTAGTAACAGCCATTCTGACTAGTGTGAGATGATATATCATTGTGGTTTTGATTTGCATTTCTCTAATGATCAGTGATGTTGAGCTTTTTTCATATGATTATTGGCCTCATGTATGTCTTCTTTTGAGAAGTGTCTCATGTCCTTTGCCCATTTTTTAATCATTTTTTTCTTGTAAATTTTTGTGGGTTCCTTATAGATAATGGATATTAGACCTTTTTCAGATGAATAGTTTGCAAAAATTTTCTCCCATTCTGAAAGTTGTCTGTTTACTTTGTTGATAGTTTATTTTGCTGTGCAGAAGCTCTTTAGTTCAATTAGATCCCATTTGTCAATTTTTGCTTTTGTTGCAATTGTTTTTGGCATCTTCATCATAAAGTCTTTGCTTGTGCCTATGTCCTGAATGGTATTGCCTAGGTTTTTTTTCTAGGGTTTTTACAGTTTTGGGTTTTACATTTAAGTCTTTATTTTTTTTGAGACGGAGTCTCGCTCTTTCGCCCAGGCCGGAGTGCGGCACTATCTCGGCTCACTGCAAGCTCCGCCTCCCGGGTTCACACCATTCTCCTGCCTCAGCCTCCCGAGTAGCTGGGACTACAGGCGCCTGCCACCACGCTTGGCTAATTTTTTGTATTTTTTAGTAGAGACAGGGTTTCACCACGTTAGCCAGGATGGTCTCGATCTCCTGACCTCGTGATCTGCCCGCCTTGGCCTCCCAAAGTGCTGGGATTACAGGTGTGAGCCACCTCGCCCGGCCTACATTTAAGTCTTTAATCCATCCTAAGTTGACTTTTGAATATGGTATATGGAAGAGGTCCAGTTTCCATTTTCTGCATATGGCTAGCCAGTTATCCCAGCACCATTTATTAAATAGGGAACGCTTCATTCATTGCTTGTTTTTGTCATGTTTGTTGAAGATCAGATAGTTGTAGGTGTGCAGTCTTATTTCTGGGTTCTGTATTCTGTTCCATTGGTCTATGTGTCTGTTCTTGTACCAGTACCATGCTGTTTTGGTTACTGTAGCCCAGTATCCACAGATGAATTAATACCTAAAGAGAAAGCATCTGGATCTTGGAAACAAACTGACCAGAAAAGGCTTGGGATTTGGAAAGTGTAAATCAGCCTAACGAGGTGGGTCTGCAGTGTCTCATATTTCCTATCCTTCCATCTCACTTTCTCTAGAGCTCCAGCTTTAGCAATTACATAGCCTCATCATGACTTTCAGTTCTGTGACCTTGTTACTTTTTTCCTATTTTCACTGGTCACAGGTATTTCCCTTCTTACACAGGTAGATCCCCTGTTCCTTTTTGTTCACTCATTTGCAAATGCATTGATGTTACTCCTCCCTCCATTGTACTCAAGAACCAGCCCCAACTAGAAAACCTATTCATATGTCAACAATGGTCCAATATCTACTTGGCCATAAACTTGACTATGATACCATATGGAAACTGGGAAATGTGGTGGGGGAAATAGGGAGATGCTAAGGTCAATAATAGCTGTCCTCTGAAGGCCAGAAGCATTGGTAGGAGATGTTCTTACAGAGTTAGTTGCACTTATAGCAACAAAAACAAAATAGTCCTGAACTGTGGAGTCCACAGGATGGTATTTTTCTATCAAAACAAAGTAAGAACAATTATAATGAGCTGAGCAGAAGGGTCAGAATATCAGCCAAGGAGGATTGACCAAATGGGAGCTTCTTGAATGGTGATAACACAGCATCCTTAGGTAGATCTATCTGCCCCCAAAGAAATAAAAAATAGATAACCTGCATGCTGAGAGAAATTATCCCAATGAAAAGTCAAAATCCCTTGCTAAGTTTTTGGATCTGAGTGAGTTCTCAGACCTAGAACCAATTAACTGAAAGGAAGGCCTACTTCTCAATGAAAAGGCCCTATATTACAGTAAATGTATATGATAATAATACTCCTAATTGTTCCCCAAAGGCAAATACAACCATTCAACTGGGTACCATATCCTAGGAAACAGGGAATATCCAAACATTTTAAAAACTTACTGGATACATGGTCCTAACTGACATTAACATCTGGGGACCCAAAGAGTCATCATGCCTCACCCATTAGAGTAAGCATCCTGTTAATAAATGGAGTTGTGGCTCAGGTCCAGCTCACAGAGAATTCACCCAGTCCAAGGATATACCAGGGGTCATATGCTTGGACCCAATTTATAATTAGAATTTACATACTTGCTAGTTGGCAGAACCCCTACACTAATGCCTTGGCCTATGGGGTAAGAGCTATCATCGTGGAGAAAGCCGAGTGAAAGCCTCAGAAATTGCCCTATTAGGGAAAATACCAGAGATCAGTGCCACCCCTACAGATCTAAATTATGAAGAGGTGGTGGTTTCTATCACATCACCATTGAATTTACCATTCTGATCACTGGAAAAATCAGCCAGAACCTAGAGGAGGACAGTGGACTCACACAAATGCAATCCAGTAGCAGCCCAATTGCAACTGCCATGTAAAATGTGATTTCCTTGCTAAAGCAAATTAACAATATTTTTAGGTGCATAGTATGTGCCCATTTATCTGGCAAATGCACTCTTTCTCAGCCCCATCAGGAAAAGAAGATAAGAAACACTTCACATTCACAATGGCCAAGAGCACACACCCACAGTCTCACTCTTCTTTATGTAGCTACTACTTAATTAGAAAACCTGTAAGATTCCCTATATTAGTCATTTCTCACATTGCTATAAAGAAATACCTGAGACTGGGTAATACATAAGAAAAGAGGTTGAATTGGCTCACAGTTTCCCAGGCTGTGCAGGAAGCATGGCAGCGTCTGCTTCTCGGGAGACCTCAGGAAGGTTTACTCATGCCAGAAGGCAAAGCCGAAGCAGGCATCTACACATGGCTGGAGCAGGAGCAAGAAAGAGAGGTGGGAGGTGCTACACACTTTTAAACAACCAGGTCTCGTGATAACTCACTCACTCAGTATCACAAGAACAGCACTGAGAGGGTGGTGCTAAACCATTCACGAAGGATCCATCCCCATGATCCAATCACCTCCCACCAGGCCCGACCTGGAAGATTGGAGATTACAATTTGACATGAGATTTGGGCAGGTAGACCCCCTATATTTCTAAGATTCTTTTATTTTAAATATTATTGTAGGATATTGGGGGAATATTTTATATGAAACTGGATTCCATCTTTTTTTTTTTTTTTTTGATGGCATCTCCCTCTATCACCCAGGCTGGAGTGCTGTGGCATGATCTCGGCTCATTGCAACCTCCACTTCCCGGGTTTGAGCAATTCTCATGCCTCAGCCTCCTGAGTAGCTGGGATTACAGGCATGTGCCACCACGCCCAGCTAATTTTTGTATTTTTAGTAGAGATGGGGTTTTTCCATGTTGGCCAGGCTAGTCTTGAACTCCTGACCTCAGGTGATCCACCCACCTTGGCCTCCCAAAGTGTTGGGATTATAGGCATGAACCACTGTGCCCAGCCAAAACTGGATTCTAGTTTAAACTCACAGCAGGATGTAAATTTCTGCTTATCTTCCAGATTGGCAAACTCCTACTGACAGTACTCTTGTGTTTTGAATACATAAAAATAAAAGTGATCTACTACACTGGGAAAACAGAAAAGAACTTTTAAAACATTTAAAGATACTGTGGACTAAGAGTCAAAACATCTTTTTGTTTAATATGATGGATGTTTATTTTTCTTTTGTGTTTGTCTCTATACCTGATACCCCTTTTAGACATTTTTCTAATCTGCCTGCTGTCTGCTGTAGATACAGGAAGCAAAAAGATCTTATCACCTGAAAATGCACTTTCTGTATTTCTTCTGAGAAAATGTATTAGAGTTTTCAGAAAGAAACTGCAGACATGTTGGATATAATGATGTGGAAAATGCCCATCTATCAAACCTCAACTGCTGATTTCTCAAAGAATTTTGAAACAATATAATAGGAATTTTCTCTTTCTGCCAAAGTCTATACCACTAAACATCTCAGAAGAGACTTTATGGGCAGTTTCTCTGTAGATGTATTGTTTGCATGCAACAACATCAGTCTCTTTAAATGTTGGTCAGAGAGAACACAGGTTGTGAATTAGGTGTGCCAGCTTGTCCAGAAACATGGCAAAGATAAAGAATCAAATGCCAAATGTACTCTTCTTTGAAAACCCACTTTGTAATATTATGTTTTATATCAGCATGTGAGCATTGAATTTTCATGTGCAAATAGTTAGAGTTTCAGTTCTCTCTCCCACTTTTAAATTACCTACAGAAAAATGTCATCTTTAAGTAAAATTGAAAGTAAAAAACTGGAAAAAGAAATTTAAAGACACAAGAAAAATGTTATATGAGCCTCAAAACATAAATAGTTCCTACATATCAATAAGAAAAATGGAGCACTATAACAGATGTATCAAATGTACATACAAATCGCAATTGAACAAATGCCAAGCCCATAAAGAAAATGTTGTACACATTTAAAAACTAAAATTTATTTGTATATTTTGTTATCAAATTTATTTTTTGAAATAGTTTTAATGATAATATAGCATGTGAGTTCTCTAATACATTTCTGATAGCGCTATAAGTGGGTACAGCCTTTCTTGAAAATAATTTGTTGATATGTGTCACTTGTCTTCAAAACATATATATTACTTGACCTAGAAATCTCTCTTCTAGGAATTTGAGGACATTGTCAGAGATACATTTGAAGTTTATTCCATTAAGATGGATATTAAAACAATACTTTTATGTTTAAGCAAAAGTCCTAAATGTTGAAAAATTGATTATGTAAACAATGGTACATTCTTTCAATGGACTTCTAAGCAACTATTAAAATTATTTATAAGAATATTTAAAGCACAGAAGAAATTGTCCAATATATCATGTAGTGAAAATATCTACATAAAATTATGAAATCAGAATAAATTCCTTTTTTTGTTAAAATCGAGTCAGCTAACTAGAAAATTCATATATTATTTAATGTCATTACCTATTATTATGTATTTTTATATATGCATATGGAAAGAACCAGAAATAGGTATAAGAGAATGTATTTATTCTTGTCTGGCAGAAGTTTGGTGATTTTTATTTTTATCTGAGTTCATTTATTTGGTAGTTTACAAATATTATGTGTGTAGTATCTATTACCTGAATGATCATATGCTGGCAATAAACATTATTTTTAAATAGAAGTAATATTCCTTCCAGGACATATTTTCTACCCTAAGTTTCCCATTCCTTCTGACTTTCGTCAATGCGAAAGGCAAAGACAGCAACACCACAATTTCGTTTGGGATACCTAAAGGTGTCTGCCATAACCCATCTCCAAGTTTATAAGGGTGATCTTGGCTTATCAACAGCAAGCCGTCAGACTGTTACAGGTCAGAGGTCCAGATCAAGACCCCAAGAGAGGGTTCTTGGATCTCACACAAGAAAGAATTCAGGGCAAGTCCACAGGGCAAAGTGAAAGCAAGTTTATTAAGAAAGCAAAGAAATAAAAGAATGGCCGTACCATAGAGCAGTCCTGAGGGCTGCTGGTTGCCCATTTTTATGGTTAATTCTTGATGATATGAGAAACAAGGGGTGGATTATTCATGCCTCCCCTGTTTAGACCATCTAGGGTAACTTCCTGATGTTGCCATGGCATTTATAAACTGTCATGGTGCTGGTGGGAGTGTAGCAGTGAGGACGACCAGAAGTCACTCTCATCGCCATTTTGGTTTTGGTAGGTTTTGGCCAGCTCCTTTACTGCAACCTGTTTTATCAGCAAGGTCTTTATGACTTGTATTTTGTGCTGACCTCCTAGCTCATGCTGTAATTTAGAATGCCTTAACTGTCTGGGAATGCAGCCCAGTAGGTTTTAGCCTCATTTTACCCAGTTCCTATTTAAGATGGAGTTGCTCTGGTTCATATGGCTCTGACAAAACTATGGATCAATAGGGAAGTTTAGGAAAAAGAACTGTTCTGATGAGAGCTTAATGCCTTGTTCTATCTTTTAAAGCTTGAATAAATATGGCCCCCACTCCTCCCAAAGCTCGCCAGCTAGCTTCTCTATCAGAATCCCTTGGTGTTCATCTTACTTAGACAGAGACATGAGGAGTACCTCAAGGTGATACAGATGCTTAAGGTACAGGAAACCACATCGTGCTTTATTAGCTAAAGACAAAACTTCTTAGAGAAGCAGTGGGAAATTCAAATGGATTTGGATTCCAATAAAGGTGCCTACTCAGACTCATCTACGGAGATGGAGAAACATACAATTGCATAGCTGCTGTAACAGTTTGGACCTGAGTTATCAGGTGCCCTAGATATTTACAACGTCTTTGCTACCTTTGACACTGGTCTTGTCACAAAACATATAAAATATTGCTCCCACTTTTTCAGGCGGGAAGAAGGCATCCCCTCTCCATAGTGCACATTGATGAAATCAACACTTGGAAGTATCAGAAGTACCAAGAACCAGCACCTCCAGGGACAGCATCACAATTGACACGCTAGTATTTATGGTCTGGAATATGACTCTAATCAACTGCAATCCTCAAGGCTTCCAGATAAAATGCTGTTTCAAGATTTTAAGTATAATAAGACAGGGCTGGCCAAGTGTGAGAAGACAGAGTTAAAGGAGTCAGCAGGTGTCTGGTAGATAATACAAGTGTTTATGGCAAAACAGAGATTACACATAGCAGATAAAAAGGGAACTCACTCTAGAGAACCTAGACAACCTAGGGAGAAAGGCACAGGCTTGTCCTGGTAATCTAGACAGGAGATGCCAAAGCCTGGGGATCAGTACCTCAGAAAAGGAAGCACTGCCCAGTCAATACAGGACACTCAGGGCAAACTAGGCCCATAATCAGAGACATCTGAACCAGACCTTTGATGACTGTCTGCTGGGAGAATGGCTTGTTCTTAGAACCAGACAGGCAGTCAGACACCTATAAGAAAAACTGTCCAGACTGGGATAAGGCAGTAATGCTGGGCCCTCAGGAGGTCCTCACAGGAAGAACTTAGGTCAGATGTGCAGATGGCAAACATTTTTATGGCTGGGTGGGAGTTTCTTGGAATCCAGGAGCAATCCAGGCATCACCACCAGTGCTCAGCCCTAAAGGGAAGCAATGAAAGAATATACGGCCCACCTTCAATGAGAGTGATAATGTGCTGTGGAAGCAGTTGTGATGACACCAAGCATGCCTAGAGGCAAATGGTCTAGACCTGGGGAAGGCCAATCTCCTGCTTTCAGTCAAAACGAATAACAAATTGCATTATAAGGAACTGTCGCCCTTCTGTTCTGAGGTAGACAACCTTCACGTTTCTTTCTCTTATGGCTCTTATTTTTGCCTTGTAACACAAATGGCATTTATGTATGAGAAAGAAGGGCTATCCTTCCCCTTGAGAATAAGTTAACATGAAATATCTCCAATCAAGGGGATTTATAGCTAATGAATCCGGCACAAAACAAATAATTAGTTCCCATTGCTACTCGCATGAGTAAGGAACAGTCCTCATTTTCTAGCTTAAGTGTACAGGAAACCTACTCATTTGAGAATGACAAGTCATTTTATTTCAGAATCATACTTTAATCTGCCAAAGCAAATGAAAGTTGAAATGAGGATAAAATGTAGCATGACATGGCCATCTCTGATCATTTGTGATTGTAACAAGCACTTGTACAGGATTGGGAGCACCACGCTTTGAGAATGTGGAGACCCAGATTCTTTTTTCAGCTCTTTCAGCAACAAATTGTGTGAACTTATTACTTAATCCATCTGGGCTTCAGTTTCCTCATCTTAAAAATTGAAAGGGTCAAACGTAACACCTTCAGTAAGCTGGTAGACTATAAAATATAAATTAGCATATATGTGTATATTACTAAACACTTATACGTGTGTGGAGAATGATGTTGGTAACGTTAAGTAGCCTTTTCTTGTTGTTTTCCTGCATGTCATAGTAAGTGTTCAATGCAGGAGGAATATTGTTGCTATAAATTATTTCCGGTTTTCTGTAACGCATTTAATGAAGAGGGACATCTTTGGTAGAATGACTCACATAATAAATATGGTACATTTCTTCCTGTTTAGTAACCAGGCAAGTTATCTGTCATTAGCATGATAGAATGTAAACATCAGCTGCATGCTGTCCACGCCTTTTTGGAAAATGTTATTCAGTGAGCCCACCCCTTCCTCCTCCCCTGCTCAATCTCAATTTCAGTGCTGACCAGTTTTATGACTTTGGGAAATCTCTCTAACATCTCCGTGCCTTTGTTTTTGCTCGAGTGAAATAACAACTTTGGGTCAGACTTGTATCGCATAAGAAACAGAGGAAGAACAAAAGCATTTTAAATGATTCTGTGAACAACAATGTTCAGACAATGCTGCGCACCTGATCCCTTCTCAGAGCCTGGGAATCGCATTAACATTCTGGAGACTCTGAGATGTCCTGCACAACAAAATCCTATCTAACTTTAATTCACCCAGCTTGTCCCAGACACAATTGTCCATGAATCCTTTGTTTCTGAGTAGAAGCAATTAATAATGGCACCTCAGAAGTAAGAATCACCAGACTTTGGGAAACCTCAAACACGGTGGTCTCCAAGATGTCATTATAGCTTAAATATTTTATGAAACCTTGGCAGACAGATTTTTACGTGGATTAAAAATATAGTAAATAACTACAATGTAAGACTTCCTAATCTGTGACTAAGAATGTATACATTCTGATTCTGGCATTCTCCCCCAAACACTCTGACATCATCTCATCGCAGGATAAAACTGAGGTGACATACCAAATAATCTAATTCTCCCCATAAACACACACACACAGACACACACACACACACACAATAATCAGTAGAACCTACCCTGTTTACTTTATGATGATGTTGTAAAATTTTATAATGAAACAGCATATGGAAAATACAGAAAAAAATTAATAGCTTCCAAATGTTAATGTCATATCTCAAAAAATGAAGGTTCAATGAGAAACTAACTGTAAAGGCTATAAAAGTATGGAAAGTCTGGATGAGGTGAATTTAGTTTGGCTCACTAATTTATGAAATATCAGAAATTTGAGGTCAACTTCAAATCTCAAAAGATAATTTTAGAACCAATGAAAATAAGCCAACAATGAATACCTTTATGGACCATCCAATGCAATAACTAAGGAAATACAAGTTAAAAGGGGGTTCAGAAGCATCCATGGACTAAGCGTTCTCTTACTTTTGAAAGCTGAAGCAAGAAATATTAGAGCTGGTGTATTAGTCTGTTCTCATGCTGCTAATGGAGACATACCTGAGACTTGGCAGTTTATAAAGGAGAGAGGTTTAATGGATTCACAGTTCCACATGACTGAGGAAGCCTTGCAATCATGGTAGAAGGCAAAGGAAAAGCAAAGGCATGTCTTACATGGCGGCAGGAAAAAGAGCACGTGCAGGGGAACTACCCTTTATAAAACTATCAGATCTCATGAGAATTATTCAGTATCATGAGAAGAGAATGAGGAAAAACCCACACCTATGATTCAATTACCTCCCACCGGGTCCCTCCCATGAAATGTGGGGGTTATGGGAGCTACAATTCAAGGTGACATTTGGGTAGGGAAACAGCAAAACCATATCATTCTGCCTGGGCCCCTCCCAAATATCATGTCCTCTCATTTCAAAACACAATTATGCCTTCCCAGCAGTCCCCCAAAGTCTTAACTCATTCCAGCATTAACCCAAACGTCCACAGTCCAAAGTCTCATCTGAGACAAGGCAAGTCCTGTTCACCTATGACCCCATAAAATCAAAAGCAAGTTAGTTATTTCCTAGATACAATGGAGGTACAGGCATTGGGTAAATATACCCATTCCAAATGGGAGAAACTGGCCAAAACAAAAGGGCTATAGGCACCATTCAAGTCTGAAATCCCATAGGACAATCATTAAAATTTAAAGTTACAAATTGATCTCCTTTGACTCCATGTCTCACATCGAGGTCACACTGATGCAGGAGGTGGGCTCCCATGGCCTTGGGCAACTCCGCCCCTGTGGCTTTACAGGGTACAGCACCCCTCCTAGCTGCTTTCACAGGCTGGCATTGAGTGCCTGAGGCTTTTCCAGGTGTATGGTGCAAGTTGTCGGTGGATCCACCGTTCTGGGGTCTGTAGGATGGTGGCCCTCTTCTCACAGCTACACTAGGCAGTGCCACAGTGGGTACTCTGTGTGGGGACTCTGACCCCACATTTCCTTCTGCACTGCCCTAACAGAGGTTCTCCATGTGGGCCCTCGCCCTGCATCAAACATCTGCCTGGGCATCCAGACATTTCCAAACATCCTCTGAAATCTAGGCACAGGTTTCCAAACCTCAGTTCTTGGCTTCTGCACACCTGCAGGCCCAATACTACATGGAAGCTGCCAAGTCTTGGGGCTTGTGCCCTCTGAAGCAATGGCCTGTGCTCTATGTTGGCCCCTTTTAGCCATCACTGGGACACAGGGGACCAAGTCCCAAGACTGCAAAGAGCAGCAAGGCCCTGGGCCCAGCCCATGAAGCCATTTTTTCCTCCTAACACTCCAGGCCTGTGATGTGAGGGGCTGCTGTGAAGACATGCCCTGGAGACATTTTACCTATTGTCTTGGTGATTAACATTTGGCTCCTTGTCACTTATGCAAATTTCTGAAGCTGGTTTGAATTTCTCCTGACAAAATGAATTTTTCTTTTCTATGGCATCACCAGGCTACAAATTTTCTGAATTTTTATGCTCTGCTTCTCTTTTAAACATAAGCTCCAATTCCAAACCATATCTTTGGGCATATGTAAAACTGAATGCTTTTAACAGTACCCAAGTCACCTCTTGAACACTTTGCTGCTTAGAAATTCCTTTCACCAGATACCCTAAATTGTCTCTCTGAAGTTCAAAGTTCCACTGATCTCGAGGGCAGGGGCAAAATGCCTCCAGTCTCTTTGCTAAAACACAGCAAGAGTTACCCTTATTCCAGTTCCCAACAAGATCCTCATCTCTATCTGAGACCACTTCAACCTGGACTTCATTGTCCATATCACTAACAGCATTTTGGTCAAAGTCATTCAACAGGTCTCTAGGAAGTTCCAAACTTTCCTATATCTTCCTGTCCTCTTCTGAGCCCTCCAAACTATTCCAACTTCTGCCTGTTTTCAAGATCCAAAGTCGCTTCCACATTTTTGGTTATCTTTACAGCAGCACCCCACTCTACTGGTACCAATTTACTGTATTAGTCTGTTCCTATGTTGCTAATAAAGACATACCTGAGACTGGGCGATTTATAAGGAAAGAGGTTTAATAGATTCACAGTTCCACATGGCTGGGGAGGCCTCACAGTCATGGCAGAAGGCAAAGGAGAAGCAAAGGCATGTCTTACATGGTGAAAGGCGAGAGAGCATGTGTAGGGGGAGTGCCCTTTATAAAACCATCAGATCTCATGAGACTTATTCACTATCATGAGAACAGCATGAGAAAGACCCAACCTCATGATTCAGTTACCTCACACCAGGATCTTTCCATGACACATGGGGATTATAGGAACTACAATTCAAGATGAGATTTGTGTGGTAACACAGCCAAACCATGTCAGCTGGTAAGGACACTTTCAAGTGATCTAGCCTTTCACATAATATCCATTACCCAGTCCCACACAAATGGTTGTCAGCAAAACAACTGAGCCCTCCTCCAATGCATCCCTTGGTTCTCCTGTGAGGGGACTGAAGCTGTTCTGGTCAAACTCAATATGTTCTTATATATTTTAGGCATAAAACAGAGTCAGAAAGAGCTCTATGGACAAAAAGCATTATAATGACAAATGGATATTGCCCTGACATTGTGACACCACCACACAGAGAGCTGTGACACTTACACCGACAAAGCATACACAATGTAGAAGAAAAATCACCCTTTGCGCAGAACTTTAGCAATTGTAAGAAGTGTTTGAAAGGACCCAGGCCTGAGTGGCAGCACTTGTCAAGTTAGTAGATTTTACAGTATCCTAGAAAGAAGATCCAGGACTCCAGTGAGTGAGTGGATTTATGTTCCATTATTGTTATTTTTTTCTCATATCTGTGATATTCTTTATCTTTTACCACACTCCTGGGAAGCAGGATTCTTCTGAACCATTGTTTCAAGCTGTCTTCCTTTCAGATTTCTCTTTTATCATAATATTTCCTAAATTTCTCTATGTCTTGCCTTCCCAACGCAACCATTAGCCCTTGGAGGACACGGACTATACCTTTTACTTCTCTTGTTTCTCTCACAGCTCCTAGAAGATCATGCACATGAAGCAGGAGCTCAGTAAACATTTATTGTGCGAAAAATAGATTGATATATAGATTAACAGATCTATGTAAAATTAACAATTTTATTTTCAGATTAACCTTTTAAAGTTGTTTTATGATTTATTTCAGCCATCTAAACAGGATGATTAACACAAGGAATAACTGAAACTGCTGCAAAGACCCAAATTGAATACCTGTGAGCTCCTCCCAGTTCACATTCCTATCACTCCTTCTCAGAGATGACCAGTATATTGAACATGGTGTTTATCATTCATATGAATCTCTTTATACCTTTACTAGTTATATATGGTCCCTAAGTATTTTTAAATGTTATTTTTGCATGCTGGTAAATGACAGAGCAGGAGCATCGCCATCTTGGACAAGCACCGTCATTTTAAAGTTCACCTTGATCAAAAACTGCCTAAATCCAAAAAGCATCAGCCATAAACCACAAATAACATCTCTGACCAGAAACATTCCAAACCACTCCCCAACAAGAGACATGCCAGCCCCAAGATAACCCCTCTTCTGGCCAGAGAGATGTCAGTCCCAAGATAACCTGCCCTCCAACCAGAGACATTCCAACCCTGCCATAAACTTCCCTACACAGAAACATTCCAAGCTTGTGATAAGCTCTCTCACCCTAAAAAAATCAATAATATTCTTAGTCTGTAAGAGAGAGCACTGCTGACCGAAATCGGCCAGAAGCCCCTCTCAAGTTTATTCTCCAATATAAACCTGTCTTTGACTATTGAGCTGCTTTTTGTGTTTCTTTCCTCTTTAACTCTTACAGTAAACCTTATAAAATATTATATTATTCTGAAAATTGCATTTATAATCAAGTATATTATGAAGTTAGTTTAGGTTAATATACATCCTTATAGTTCAATTGTTTTCATGGCTAAATTGTATTTTATTGTGTGAAAATAGCATAATTATTTATTCTTTACACATGGATGGAAGTGGGTATTTTTTCCAAATTTTTACTATTGCACACAATGCTATTACGGACATTCTTTCCATGTCTCTGTGTACATAGTGAGTGGATTTTTACAGGGTAAATCCCTTGGGGTGAAGTTGTACCATCATGGAGAATAAGCGCTCTCAGTTATACTAGGGATCACTGTATAACTCTCCAAAAGGGCTATACCAATCTATTCTCCCATAAATCCTCATTTTGTAAGATTCCAGTTTCACAATACCAATTTCTAGCCATTTGGGTACTGACTTCAAGAGAGGATACTCTCTGCTGCCAAGCTTGCCAAAGGACTCTCTCAAAGCTTCTAGGATGTGCTGGTGTCAGTTCAAAGGCTGGAACTCCAGCCACCATGGTATTCTAGTCCTCCACAGCAGCTTCCCGAGCACAAGCCCCAGTGTCGCCTCAATGTTCCAGGTATAAGCTTTTCCTTCCAACCCTCAACTATTATATCTCTTTTATTTTAAACACAGATTTCCATCAAAATTGAAAGTTGCCTTTAATGTCAAAAAAAGGGACGCATTTATCAAAAAGTGATCTGTGTGTTAGCAGGACTGATTGTGATCCTATTTGTATGCTCCTGGTCTTTCTGGGTCCTCAGTGCATTAACATTCTGTAACATTGTGTTGTGGGACTATAGCATCCCAGCACAACAACATGGGTGCTGAGTTTCAACATCATTTTTAACTTACTGCCTCCTCCATGAAATTGATTAAATATGTAATGCCTCAGAATACAGTTATTACAGTAAATCAGACTGTGTAGTTGCAAGGTCACATTCAGTGGAAACCTGTGATAGATGATCAATTCTATCATAAAGACATGCTCTCCAAGGCAGTCCATCCTGAACTGTTGTGCTATTACTATTTGTATTTCCTTTTCTTCTTACATGACTATTCACCGCCGATCTCCTTTGAAAACTGCAACCTGTAAATGAGATGATGTCTGTTAGGGAGGTTTTAAATCATTTTTCATCTAGTTTTTCACTATGTTTCTCCTTGGCCTTTTTTCTAAATAATGATTTGAAGTAACTAGAACTTCAATTGGTTTGATTTCCATGTTTTTATTGTAAAATATTACAGAAGAATAAAATACATTTAGACAAGTGAACTAATAAAAATGTATAGATGATTAGATGACCCCTGTAACTGGCACACAGATCAAGAAACAGAACAATGCCAGAACCACAGAGGCTGTTCTGGGTCCCCTTCTGGTCACCCCAGTCTCCCACCCCAGGGTGTCCACTGTTTGTGTGTTTGTTTTAAATTAGATGATGTAATATACTATCTAAACTTCTTCTTAAATATGAGTTCAGTGCAGCCCAGCAAGCAAATGAATCACTCAACTCCACACAAGGAGCTACTGCAAGGACAAGGGCCAGAACTCAGGCTTCCTGATGCCTTGTCCACACCCTATTCCACCTATACCATGCTGCACTGATCTCAATTTCTCTCCCACTGAAAAGTGGCAAGAGATTCAGTGACTCATTGACTGACAACACATTCCTTTTCATTCAAAAAGTCAAGACTGTCCAGATTAAGTGTTGTTACCCAGGGTGGATTCCCTTCTCCTTTGGCATCTCTGTTCTCCTAGTTGGAACTTGATGTCTTACATACATGGAAAGGAGATCTTTCTCTCCTGATCTCCATCTCCCTCTTTCTTCCTTTCTTCCTTTCTTTTCTCCTCTCTTTCTCTCTTTCTCTCTCTCTCTCTCTCCCTCTCACACACACAGGTTTTATGATCCCCCAAATAAAGCACAGAAGTTTTAAAACAAAGCATGGGGTCTTCTTTATAATCAGAGCTCATCTGCTCATCTGATAGAAGCACCCAACTAGATAGTATTTTTGTTGTGTGAGTCTTCAATCTGAAGAAAATTATAGTGATTAAAAAGCCAGGCTCATAAAAATTATGTAATCTCAAGTTTAGAAACTCTCAGAATATGTGCTAAAACTGTTGATTTATTTCCAATATTCCCACATTGGCTGCCTCCATTTCCGTGACATCATTCCCTAAATATTCAAGTTAATTGAGGTTTCAGTGTAGTGCGGCACAATAGAAAGAATTTAAAATTTTAGCATCAGATAAACAGGGTTCTAATCCCAGTTTTCCCTATGGGAGTGTGTGATCTCATGTACAGCTTATGTGACTTAGCTCTTGAAGTCTTGTGTTCTTCATCTGCTAAATGGAGAAAATAAAACATACCTCCCTACTCCCTGCCTTTCAATTAGCACTCCGTAGCTCTGAGGCTGGTTAGAGGTCTAACAGGGAATCCAGAAAACCCCAAAGTGGACTTAGACTCAGCCAAGAAACTTATTAGTGACTGACAAGATAGCATTTACTCACATTCCACATTGGCTGCCCCTATTGGGATGTCTCTGGGACACAATTTGCCACCCAAAAGTGGCAGATGCTCGGAGAATTCTGAAGGCCCTACAGACTGCTCCCTGCCTCAGGCTCCTTACCTGCCTGGGGGCTTCAGAAGAGCATGAGGGCCCAGGTGTTTCTCAGCATCCACTCTGTAGAATCCTTGACTGAGTTGCCCTCTGCCCTATTGCCTCCCACCTTCCAGAAAAAGCAGTGACCTCTTGGAGCCCAATGACCCTCTGCCTTAGAACCGAGCCTCCCCACATCCTATTACCAAAATAACCTCTCTTCAATAGGTAGGGTCATGAAATGGGGAGTGTATTATGTGTGCAGTGAGAAGCGGAGGATGAATTCCAGACCTACCACTTGCTCACTATATGAATTGGGGAATCTATTCAGCATCTCTAAGCCTCAGTTCTCTCATCTGTAAATCTCAGATAAGAGTTTAGTAGGTACGAATGATTTATATGGACATGTCTAGCATGTAAGAGGTGCTCAGGAACCTACAGTGTTTTCTTTTTACTTACAGATACAGGTGGAAATTCCTATTCCCAGTTGTCACAAGCACCACACATGTGTGTCTCTATCCTGGCTGATGATCATTTGCTGTCCTCTGTGTACACCTGCTCACCTTTGCCCCACCGCCTACACAGGTCAAGTTATCTCACCTCCTCCCCATCAATCCAAAGTCCTGCCCTTCTTCAATGCCTTCCTCATACATAAAACCCACCAAGAGGCCCCAGCCCACACCAGCCTCTTCTTTCTCTGAAGGCTATTTTCAATTCCACCTAGATTAGTACTTAGCCATCAGCTAATCATTTCAGGCACAATCATTTTATCTTCTTCATTGTCCACCTTATAATGAAAGTAACATCATGAGCTTCTAGCGAACTCCCAAGGGTGTTTTACATTGTGCCAAGCACAAGGCAGTTACTTGGAGTTAAACTTAATACCTGACATAAGTCTAAAAATTTTGACTGTAAGTCTAAAAATGGCACAGACTCCAATTATGTCCACAGGTGGATACTTCTCTCAGTTCCATCATAACTCTCTATTCGTTACTTCATTGAAATTCCTCCCAGAACTATAAATCACACACTTCACTGGGAATAGAGTTGAAGGAGATAGACTCATACCCTGCTCTGGTGTGGTCCATATTCTAGTGAGAAATGAGCAGGTGTAAAGAGGTGTCTCAATGGTGGTTGATGCCAAAGATCCAGAGGAAGAACAGTGCTCTGCCCCATTGGGGAAGATAATTGAGAGATCCTTGGCAGGCTGAGAAGGTGATGAGAAGAAACACGAGGCAGAGGAGCATCAGGGAAGTCAGGGGGTGTTGTGACTGGTCCCCTTCCATGACTCACTCTCCTTCACAATCTCTAGTGGCGTAGTTGTACTCCTGAGTGCTTGCAAAGAGTGATGATTGTTTCCATTGCTGTCTCATTGAAACAGAGTCCTGTAGTGAGTTTCCAGTTGATATCCATGTAGAGCAGGATGGTTCATCCTCATTTTCTTTTCCTGCTCTAAAGTCAGGACTTCCAGAAAAATAACATCTTCCCATGCCCTCTCTCCTCACCTCAAATACCCTGTGGGTAATAGCTGATATTGGCTGATTCCCTGTGGAGGGATTGGATGCCCTCAGGCCATTGAATTAAAAGGTTTGATTCAATTTTACCAATATCTCAAAAAGGAAGAAGGCATCTAGGTGACATCTGTGTCACGCAAGTAGGTGACAATGAAAGTGCAGAATAAGACCCATGATGCAGGGAGGACTGGGTGCTATGAGAGCACAGAGGATGATGCCCAGTGTAGCCTGAGGAGTGGGAGGATGGTAGGGGCTTTCCATCAGAAATGACTTTAACATTGAGCCTGAGAACTAAGTAGGAGAAAGGCAAGGCACAAGGAAAATAGATGAGATTTTAGCATGTTTATCTTGCAAAGTAGCTGAGAAAGGAGGGATAAATAATGAATTTAAGGGACAAATGTCAATGTCAATGACATTGAGAGCAATAACCGAGAGCAAAGTGTTCAATCCAGCCCCTACGGTGTAACCTAAGTTGTCTGAGGGCATTAGTGGGGTTTCTACTTGAGAGTTTAGTGTCCCCATGGGAAGTATCAAGACGTGAGGGTTGTTGAAAATCTAAAGAACACCGAACATGTCCCTAATAGAGAAAATTGTCTGAGGTTTGACTTACATTTCTAAGCTATTGGACAACCAATTTCTGGGGTAGTTGAAGGAGCCAAGATAAGCCTAAGAGAAGACTTTTCATATAAGCAAAAATCTTTAGAATGACCTCTTTACATCCATCAAGTAAGAAAAGTTTTGCCTTTAATTACCATTTCCCCAAACACCAGACTTTCAATTTGTCTATCAAGGTGTCCAGAAGTGTCTTAGGCCCCTAATTGGTGGTTTTAATACACTTTCTGTCAAAAGTCCCATTGCCCCTATAACTTATTCTCAGCTGTTTGAGAATATAAAAGATCTGATATTATACTCCTATTGAGTTTTAATAGCTGGTAAAACATACTACCTTGCCTCTTTATATTTGCCTTTAACGTACCGGAATTACTGCCACTGCTATGAAGATGTAGAAAGGAATATTTCAGAGATTGGGGTGGGGTACCATTTGTGTCACAGAGAAAAATTTTTTATCACTTCAACTTCTCACCACTTAGACTCAAAATGAGGCCACTTCATGACCAAGACACTTTTTCTCACTGCCTTAAGCACACAAACACACCTAACCAGAATTGGTTTTATGGGTCTGTAAGTCCATTTTAAATAGGGTCAGATAATGAGTTTGAGGGTAAGTCTGATCTGGATGAATTCCCATTAATACCCCTTTGCAGCATTAAGTTGGCCATGACCCAAATCAAAGCCTGTCTGTTAGTGTCTGCCCTTCTCCTCCCCCTCTTCCTCTGACATCAAGCCCAGCTTGTCATAGATGGTTTACTTCTTTTTATCTCCATCTCCACCCTAGTCAAAAACACTCTCCTCTCTTGCCTGAACTAATCCAACAACCTCCCAGTCAGTTCCCACATCCATTCTGTTTCTTTTGCTGCTATGCTTTTTATTGAAGTAAAATTCATATAACATAAAATTAGCCATTTTAGACCGTAAAATTCAGTGGCTTTTAGTACATTCATGGTATTGTGCAACCACTACCTATATCAAGTTCCAAAACATTTTTATCACCCCCAAAGAGTACCCCATACTTATTAAGAAGTCAGTCCATATTCTCTC
Source organism: Pan troglodytes (assembly GCF_028858775.2). NCBI lineage: Eukaryota > Metazoa > Chordata > Mammalia > Primates > Hominidae > Pan > Pan troglodytes. The sequence goes on from NC_072406.2 coordinate 121,382,221, forward strand.
CTCCCCCAGCTCTGGCAGCCGCCAATCTTCTTTCTTTCACTATGGATTGGCATATTCTGTATATTGCATATAAATGGAATCACAAAATATGTGACTGTTTGTGTCTGGCTTCTTTCATTTAGCATAACATTTTCAAGGTTCATCTACATTGTACATATATAAATACTTCATTCCTTTTTTATGGTGATGAATATTCCATGGTGTGCATAAGTATATGCAATTTGTTTATTCATTTATCTCTTGATAAACATTTGGGTTCCAAGAAATCTACTTTTTGACTATTGTAAATAGTGCTTCTGTGAACATTCTTGTACATGAATTTGAGTATCTGTTTTCAATTATTTTGGCTATATACCTATGAGTGAAATTACTGAATCATGTGGTAATTCTATGTTTAACTTTTTGAGAAATCACCAAACTGCTTTCGACAGCCACTGCACCGTTTTACATTCCCAGAAGGAGTGGTTAAGAATTCTAATTTCTCCATATCTTGTTAACACTTGTTATTTTCTGGATTTTGACTTGTTTTATATATTATAATAAGCATCCTAGTGAGTGGGAAGTAGTATTTCATTGTGGTTTTAACTTGTATTTTTCTAATGACTAATGATTTTGAACATCTTTTCATATATATATTGGACATTTACATATCTTCTTTGGAGAAATGTTTATTCAAGGTCTTTACCCATTTTTTAATTGGATTTCTTTTTTTCATTAACTTGTAAGAGTTCTTTACATATTCTGTATACTAGACCCCTATCCACATATGATTTGCAAATATTATCTCTCATTCCGTAGGTTATCTATTCACATTCTTCATAATCTTTTTTTTTTTTTTTGAAACAGTCTCGCATTGTCACCCAGGCTGGTATGCAGTGGCACCATCTCAACTCGCTGCAACCTCCAACTCTGAGGTTCAAGCGATTCTCCTGCCTCAGCCTCCCAAGTAGCTAGGATTACAGGCACCTGCCACCACGCCCAGCTAGTTTTTTGTATTTTTAGTAGAGATGGGGTTTCACTACGTTGGCCAGGCTGGTCTCTAACTCCTGACCTCATGATCTGCCCATCTCGACCTCCCAAAGTGCTGGGATTACAGGCGTGAGCCACCACACCTGGCCTCTTTATAATATTCTTAAATGCACCTAGGGATTTTTGTTTTGTTTATTTGTTTCTTGAGATTGGGTTTCACTCTGTCAATCAGGCTGGACTGTAGCGGTGCAATCATAGCTCAATGAAGCCTTCAACTTCTGAGCTCAAGTAATCCTCTCTCCTAGCCCAGTAGCTAGGACCACAGGTGCACACCACCACACTCAGCTAATTTTTTTAAAAAATTTTATTTTTGTAGAGATGGAGTGTCACTCCCTTGCCTAGGCTTGTCTCAAACTCCTGACCTCAATCAATTATCCTGTCTTGGCCTCCCAAAGCACTGGGATTACAAGCATGAGCCAGTGTCCTTGGCTGGGTCTTTTTTTTTAATGTTTGTTTTGATGATATCTAATTAATATTATGTTTTTCTTTTTTGCTTACACTTCATATATCAAATTTAAGAATCCATTGCCCAATCAAAGATCACACAGATTTGCCTCTATGCTTTTCTCCAGGAGTTTTACAGTTTTCACTCTTACATATAGATCAATAATTCATTTTGAGTTAATTTTTGTATGTAGTGTTAGGTAGGGGCCCAAATTCATTCTTTTGTATTATGTGAATATCAAGTTTTCACAGTACCATGTATTGAAGAAATTATTCTTTTCTCAATGAATGGTCTTGGCACCCTTGTGAAAATCAATTAGGCATAGATATATGATTTTTGGATTCTGAATGCTTATCTAATGGTCTGTTTGTATATCTTTAAGCCAGTACCACACTCCTTCAATCACTGTAGCTTTGTAGTAGGTTTTGAAATTGTGAAGTAAGAACCCTCCAATTTTGTTTTTCTTTTGAATATTGTTCTGCCTATTTGGAGTCTCTTGTAATTTTGTATACGTTTGAGGATCAACTTTTCCAAAATGAGAATCCACCAGAATCATGAAGGGTGCCACAGATCCTAGGGAGGAGAATGTGGACAAACAACCCCAAATCATTCCATGTGGTTGGAGAAAGTATTTTGATGTTTTCAATCTTTTCCATTTATTGAGATTTATTTGTGACCTAACATATCCTGGAGAACGTTCTATGTACACTTGAGAATAATGTGAATTCTATTATTTTGGTGTGGAGTGTCCTGCATATGTCTGCTAGGTGTATTGGTTTATAGTGTTGTTCAACTCCGCTACTCCTTTTTTTTTATATTTTGTCAACTTGTTCTATTATTTAATGTGGAGTAATGAAGTCTCCAACTATTATTGTAGAAATGTCTATTTCCTTCTCCAATTCTATTAATTTTAGACTTGTATCTTTTCCTCTGTTGTTTATACATTTATAATTATTACATCTTCTTGGTGGATTGATACTTTTATTGGTGCATAATGTCTTTCCTTGTCTCTTGTTATAATTTTTATCTTAACGTGTATTTTGTCTAGTGTTAATATAACCATTCTAGCTCTCTTTGGTTATTCTTTGCATAGGATAAGTTTTTTCAGCCTTTTAGTTTCAACTTACTTGTGTCTGTGGATCTAAAATGAATCTCTTATAGAGAGCATGTAGTTGGATTGTGGTTGTTTTTGCTTTTTATCCATTCTGCCAATTTCTGAGTTTTAATTGGGAAGTCTAATCCATTTGCATTTTTTTCATAGTTCTTTCTCTCTTTTTAAAAATTTTTTCCATAAGTTATTTGAGCACAGGTGGGATTTGGTTACCTGAGTAAGTTCATTAATGGTGATTTGTGAGATTTTGGCACACCCATACCCACGTATACACTGCACCATGTTTGCAGTCTTTTATCCCTTGCCCCCTTCCACTTTTTCCCCCAAGTCTCCAAAGTCCATTGTATCATTCTTATGCCTTTTTGTCCTCATAGCTTAGCTTCCACGTATCAGTGAGAAGATATAATGTTTGGTTTTCCATTTCTGAGTTACATCTATGTGATAGTCACTTTCCACTTGTTGCTTTCAAGATTTTCCCTTTGGTTTGACGTGCCTTCATTTAAAATATGTCATATGTCTTGCTGTAGATCTCTTTGAGTTTATTCTTCTTGGAGTTCATTGAGGTTTTTAAAAGTGTAGGTTTATCTTTTTAAAATTACATTTGCAAAGTTTCAGTCATAATTACTTCACACATTTTTTCTTCTTTCTTTCTCTCCTCTCCTTCTGAGACTCTCATTCCCAAATTCATTATTGCACCCTCCAATTTATTCTTCATACTGTGGTTATGTCAGAGAAATAGCAATTTATGTATATGAGAGAGAGAGAGAGAGTGTGTGTGTGTGTAGAGAGAGAGAGAGTCAGAATTTATTTATTTTTAAATTTTAATTTAGGTTCAGGGTAGTACATGTGCAGGTTATATAGGTAAACTGCATGTTACAGGGCTTTGTTGTACAGATTATTTTATCACCCAGGTAATAAGCATAGTACCCAAGAAGTCTTTTTTTATCCTTTCCTTCCTCCTACCCTCCACCCTCAAGTAGACCCCAATGTCTGTTGTTCCCTTCTTTGTGCCCATGTGTTCTCAATGTTTAGCTCCCACTTATAAATGAGAATATGCAGTATGTGGTTTTCTGTTCATGCATTAGTTCAATTAGGATAATGGCCTCCAGCTCCACCCACGTTGCTGCAAAGGACATGATTTTATTCTTTTTCAAGGTTGCTTAGTATTCCGTGGTGTATATATACTACATTTTTAAAAATTCAGTCTATCAATCATTAATGCGCATATAGGTTGATTCCATGTCTTTGCTGTCATGAATAGTACTGCAATGAACATTACGATAGAACAATTTATACTCCTTGGGTGTATACCCAGTAATGGGATTGTTGGATTGAATGGTAATTTTGTTTTAAGTTCTTTGAGAAATCACCACACTGCTTTCCACAATGGCTGAATTAATTGACATTCCCACCAACAGGATATAAGCATTCTTTTTCCAACAAAGATCTAATATCCAGAATCTGTAAGAAACTTAAACAAATTAACAATCAAAACCAAATAACACCATTAAAAAGGACATGAACAGATAATTTTCAAAAGAAGATATATGTGTGGACAACAAGCAGTTACTTTGTTTGCAACTGAGAAACTTCGTAGATACACTGTCCTCATTGCTGACATGTGATAGCATGTGTGCCAAATCTGGCCACTGCCTTAAAGTATTATTGGAATACAGCCATACTTTTTCATTTGCATATTGTTTATGGCTGCCTAGAGCTATAATAGCAGAGTTGAGTCAACACAGACACCAAATGTCCCACAAAGCCTAAAATATTTACTGTATCACTCTTTACAAAAAGACATTGCAATCCCTACCCTAGAAAGAAAAGTATACAAGTAACATGCTATTGTAATATAACATATTTTAAGTTTTTATTAAGATATGTATTTAAGTGATATATTATTTTTCATTTCTACTGTGTTAAGATGATATTTTATAAGTAAGTTACCTCAACAACTTTCAAAAATATTTATGTTAAGACATAGTTCCTTGGGCAATGTACTTGTTACATGAAATGAGATTTTATTTGTTTCAAATGTGTCTTAACAAGGGAGGACTTTGGCATAGGGATAGGAAAATCAGTGAAGAAGTTTCTTTTCTCTTAGGCCTGACTTTGGTATTATCATAGATCCTGAGGATCATAAGCAGCCTTAAAATTTACCTACATTAATGCTGATCTAATGCTTGAATCTTCTTCACACTAAGTGACCACCATTTCTTTACATTTCTTCACTGATAGATAATGCATATATTCTCAAGGAAAACTAACCTCTTCTGGTAAGCGCTGATTGAAACTAGGCTTGGCATTAAGTCAAAATCTGTTTCAATTCACCAGGTCCCAAAAAGAATAGATTTAATTCCTTTCCCATATTAGTGCACTTAAGTATTTGACAACTACTCTATCTTCCTGACTTTTTAAAAACTGGAACAATAGAACATTGTAAGAGACTTATCAAAGCTGTCTGAGGATTTTATCCACATTTTCTCATTAACGTCTCACAGTGACACTAGTCAGAGGAAAGTATTATCATCCCTCTTAGACAACTTGTCCAATCCAAGCTCACAGCTGGTAAGTGGTGTACTTGAGCTTCTGATAGCTTTCCATTATGGCAAACATTTTGACTGAAATCACATAGATTTTCCATCAATATTTTGTATCTTCACAAGCTTTCCTTCACCATGGTAATGCTCTCTCTCTCAGCATTTGTTTTCCTAAGCCGGAGACAGTCCCACACACACAATTACCTTGTTTTTATGTTATCATGTCCTTATATGACAACTAGAAACCCCTAAACCTTCCCTCCACTGCTTCCACTTCAAGCATGTCCTTTAAGTTGCCCCTCCCACATCATTTTAATGTTGCTGATGTCATTGCTATGTCCAGAATGCAGTGTTTATAGTGCCAAATAATTCTGTCACTTACTAGTTGTGAGATTTTTGGCAATTATATTTTTGACCTATGACTTCACAATTGCTTCTCACTTTCTGTGCCTTAATAAAATTTATATAATATCTATGCCTGATTACAGTGAGGGTTAATTAAAGTCTTACATAAAATACTAAGGAATAAGAGCCAAACACATCATTATTACTGTAAGTACACTTGAAAATATAACCATATATTTCCTACAGACATCTCTGTTGAAAGAAAAATTTCCAATTCTACAGTAATGAAAATAAGGCATTGACATAAGCAATCTAGCATCAAAATTTATTTTTCTCTTCTTATTGGAAGAGCAATTTAAACTTTTGAAGAACAACTTGAAGATGAAGTATATATAAAATTCACTCAACACATCAAGCCCATGCAATTAGATTCAGTACAGAAAATTTTTTTCCTTGTGGAAATAAACCAATATAGAGAAAAGTTATCTTATGTATCAAATATATATATTTATCTAATCCTAAAAATGAGAAGATTCTCTACCAGGGCCCAACAAGTCCTTCTGACTGCACAAGGCATCATGCAAGATGAGATAATTTGTAAATGCAGTTTCATTTAAGAAAACAAGAAAATCTTGATGTCCAGAGAAATGGCCAAAACTAAACACTCTTTAATATACTGAGATTTAGATTTTATTAGTAGGCTGAAAATTAGGTAACACTAGCAAGGTGACTGTGGGCAATTTGTTTAATTGCTATAAGCGTCATCTTTATGTATAAAATGTTGAGATCTACTTCACTTGTTGTGAGAGTAAAATGAAAAAAAAAAAAAAAGAAAAAGAAAAAACTTGCATGAGACCCAAAGGCAAGTACTCAGTAACTGGTAGCTATAAATAGGAAGTAGTAAAATGTAGTAGTTACTATGGTGTCTTCCTAGTGGTGTAAAGTTAATCAAATTATTTAACTCAATTAATCTGTACCTGTTTTCACATCTGTAAAATAGGAATACAATTATATTACTTATTACCAAAGTTAGTAAAGGGAATTAAACTAGGTAATACGTGTAAAGCACCCAGGACAGTGTCTGGTGCGTGGTGAGCATTTGGTGAATGTTGATCACTGTCATGCTCATCATTATCACTGTTGCATCAGAAATACATTTTTCTCTTACCAGTAAATGTTAGCCAAATACTAAATCATTTTCAACAGTGATACTTTTTATTTAAATTTTAAGAAAACATCAAGTAAAAGTTAAAACTAATACTGAGAGAAAATTATTCTTAAGATTCAAAGTCAGCCTGGAGCAGTGGCTCACGCTTATAATCCTAGCACTTTGGGAGGCCGAGGTGGGAGGATTGCATGAGCTCAGGAGTTCAAAACCAGCCTGGGCAACACAGTGAAACCCTGTCTCTATGAAAATACAAAAAACTAGCCGGGCTTTGTAGCACATGCCTGTAGTCCCAGCTGCTTGGGAGGCTAAGGCAGGAGAATTGCTTGAACCTGGGAGGTGGAGGTTGCAGTGAGCCGAGATCACGCCATTGCACTCCAGCCTTGGTGACAGAACGAGACTCAGTCTCAAAAAAAAAAAAAAAAAAAAGTCACAGTGACCTTGGAACACCACTTCCAACACTGCTGTTGATTCCTTGGCTTCCAAATACAAGACACTGGCTTATTAGGTGGATCCCTTTATTCCTTCTGATGCTAAACATCAACAGTGAAGCAATCATACAAAACTCTCAGAATAAAAGGTTATGGTATCTCATGAATTGGTTAAAATAGCCATTTCAGGCATTTTTAATATAAAAGTTTCTAAATTGTTAGTGTTTTCCTAAGTGGTGTTTGATAGTAAAAATTAATATCTGCATGTATAATTTTTCATGGTAAATAAACTGTGTATGTTGACTGAGTATGATAATTACACAGTCAAATCCCATTTTCTCAGATCCATCTATATGCCCTGGTTTCAGCTGCACAAGGTGTCATCCAAGATGGTGGGATTTATTTCACCTCTAATTGCGCCATGGCAGCCAGCTTTATAGAAACTACAGCTGTAATATCCACTTTTCAAAAAGGTGTAAAATCATGGCATCACTTATGCAGGAGATTATATGCCCAATGAAGAGAATGGCTCACATGTCGACAAAACCATCCTTTCTTCCCTATTAAAGGTTTTATAGAGACCTGGGATGCAATTCAGATGTCTAAAACCCAAACGGTGTGTTCAAGACTTTATCCCAAAGGAACTGGCCATGAGACAATATGAGTTTGATCTCTTTTGTGCAATTTGTGGTGGTTTGCTTTTTCATGCCCTAAGATATGCAGCATGCATTAAAAACTCTCTGTGGCTGTTTCAAGATCTAAGTCTTCAATTTCCCATAATTCACTAGAGGCAAATAATGATTTTGAGCTCAGGACAAGGCACTATATTTAGCACTATCCTTTTTTTTTTTTTTTTTTTTTTGATCTGCCACTAGTGTCACTGTGGGACTGGCTGATTGGTTTCTGTTTACTCTATTTATCCATATGAAATTTATGCTAAAAATCATTTGCTCTAGGAGGTGCCTTACTTTATGCAACTTTCTAAAGCATATCATATGTCCCAGTCCTCAAATGCATGTATTTGAGGACTAAGGCTTGTGTTTATGAAAAATTATTTGTTTATTATCATGTGTGAATTGAGTATCATTAGATGAGCTAGGGAATGACCAGCAGAGCTAACTTACTAGAAAGGCAGCCTTTAGCATTAGCTTTTCTAGATCTAAATCCAAAATATACTACTAATAAGCTGCATGACCTCAGTAACTATGAGAGAACTTCTTAGTCTGGATGGCAAACCAGGGCATCTATGGAAATTTCAAGATGGACTAGGAATTTGATAGGTGAAAAGTAGAGAGCACTGTGTTACAGGCAGAGAGAGTAGCTTGTGCAAATATTCTGAAGAGAGAGAAAGAATTTGGCAAATTCAAGAATCACAGAAATGAGACCACTGTGACTCAAAATAAGAAGTAGGAATGAGGCTGGAATTAAGGCTACACAGATTCAAAGGAAAGTGAAGTCTATGGATGTTTTTATAAGCCATCATGAGGGTTTTATTTTTCTTTAAAAACAAATTATTAATTGGAAGTGACTGCTTGATAGATACAGGGTATTCTTAGAGGGTGGCAAAAATGTTTTAGAACGAGAGAGAGAAAATGATTGCACGACACTATGAATATACAATATACTATGTTTCACTCAATTGTGCACTTTAAAATAATTAACTTTTTGTTATGTGAATTTCATGTCACTAAAAGGAAATTTTAAAACTTATTATTTTAAAAATTAGGCCAGGAGTGGTGGCTCAAATCTGTAAACTCAGCATTTTGAAAGGCCAAGGTGGGCGGACCATGAGGTCAGGAGTTTGAGACAAGCCTGGCCAACATAGTGAAACCCTGTCTCTACTAAAAATGCAAAAAAATTAGGCGGGTATGGTGGTGGGTGCCTGTAATTCCATCTACTCGGGAGGCTGAGGCAGGAGAATCACTTGAACCCGGGAAGCAGAGGTTGCAGTGAGCTGAGATGGTGCCACTGCACTCCAGCCTGGGAGACAAGAGTGAAACTCCATCTCAAAATAATAATAATAATAATACACGTGCAAATGGTGCAGAATTTAAAATGTATGAAAAGATATTCAGTAAAGAATTTTCATCTTATTCGTGACATCTGCTTACAGTGTCCTTCTGCATAAATATCTAAGTTATAGATGCATTTTTGTTGATCTTTCCAGATATATTTTATACGATATATACAGCCATGCATCATTTAATGACAGAAATACATTCTGAGAAATGCATCTTTATGTGATTTTGTTATTGTGCAATCATAGAGCATACTTACACAAACCTGACAGTATAACCTAGTACACACCTAGGCTATATGGTATATATAGCCTATTGCTCCCACGCTACAAACCAGTACAGCATGTTAGTGTGCTGAATACTATAGACAATTGGAACACAATAGTATTTGTGTATTTAAATATATCTAAACATAGAAAAGTTACAGTAACAATATGGTATAAAAGACCAAAATAGGGTACACCTATATTGGGCAGCTCCATTATAATATTATGGAACCACTGTCACATATGTGGTCCATCATGGACAACATGTATATGCTGTATGACAGAATATTGTCGATGATGTCTATATATATACATATGTCCATATATATACATATATATATACGTATGTATATGCTGCATGACAACATTTGGGTCCATTATTAAATGCATATGTGTTGTTTTTCTTATCCAATTGGTAGCATCTCATACACAATATTCTTTGCCTTGCTCCTGTTATTTAATAGCCACATTAGAGATTATTCCATGCAAGTACACAGAGAGCTTTCTCAGTCTTTCCAACGTCTTCATTTTACAGTTGTGCAGTTCCAATTGCTGAATATTTCAACTACTTGTAATCTTTTGCCTTTACAAAAAATTATTGCATACCTCTAAGTTTTCACATTTGCAAGTATATTTCTGGACTAATTATATCTTTCCATTTACTCTTCTGGTTTTTAGTGGATACCAGGCTAAAACTCTCTACTCTTGGCAATAATGAAATTGTTGTTGATTTCCATTTCCTCTCCACTGCTCTGCCTCATCTACCACCTCATGTTAGTGGATTATAAGGTTTTTGTACTGATTACCTTTAAACATTTAAGCATGTTTACAGCTCTATTACTTGATTTGCCAGCTTTAGAAGCTTTTAATTTTAAGCTATACAGCTTTCTATACTACCTCCTATCTTTCTTCTTCTCATCCCAACTTTACTCTGTTCTTTCCATTTTTTTCAGGGATTATAGATTATTTATATTCTATTCTGTTAATATAACCCCTACCTTTATTTCAGTCACTCCTCTCCTAACAAAACGAAGTTTTGCCATACTTTCCTTATTCATCTCTTCATCAGTTGAAGTTTGCCCTTTAGAATCTTCTATAACAGAAAGTTGCATTCTAGACTCACTGGAATTACATTCCTGGAGTTCTTGTGTACTTAGAGATGTCTGCTTTGTTTATAAATTGGATGACAGAGTCCAGGAATAAGATACTTGACTCACTCTTTTTTTTTTTTCCTTGAGGACTTTCAGGCATTGCTATTTCTTGTAGCATTAACTGTGGGTGTGGAGTCTGAAGCAGACTAATTTTCTTTTTCCTCATAAGAGATTTGATCCTTTGCCTAATTGCAAATAGAATTTTAATCTTTGAATGTCAGTAATTTTTTTTAGAATGTGATTTCAGTGTTAATTATTCCCCATCAGTTTTTCTTGGGACATATTATGACTTTAAGCTCAAAGTATTTCATTTCTGGAAAAAAAATTATTGAATTATATATTTGGATATTATTTCTATACCATTGATTATTTAATCCTCTTAGAAATTCTTTTTTTAAATGTACTTGTCCCTTTTTGTTTCTTAAGAGACAGGGTGTCACTTTATTGCCCAGGCTGGAGTGCAGTCGTGTGATCATAGCTCATTGCAGCCCCTAACTTCTGGGCTCAAGCCATCCTCTCACCTCAGCCTCCCAAGTAGCTAGGACCACAGGGGCGCAAATCCATTTTCTGCTATGTTCTTTTTTTAAAAATTGTGTCTATTGTCCAGGCTGGTCTCAAACTCCTGGCCTCAAGCAATCCTCCAGCCTTGGCATTCCAAAGTGCTGGGATTACAGGTGTGAACTACCACACCCAGATGCCCTTTTTAATTTTTTTGTAGTTTCATTTAATTTTGCTTGCTTTCCTTAATTCAATCCCACATGTTTATAGAGTATTTTAGCCATGTCTATTCTCCTTTGGGAAGCTTCCAGCGTGGCAATAATACCTATCATCTTTCCTATTTCTTTTTTACGTCAATTTTAAGTGCATTTTCAACATCACTTATCATCTCTTCATATCTTCCTTGAGTCCTTGAAGCCCCCTGCTGCATTGTTTTATTGAGCATCCTTTATAAAATTTTTTAAAAATTCATGGAAACATGCTTGGTCAAAATGTTTATCAAATTCATGGTAACATTTTTCTGGTGAATGAATTTTTGTCTTGTTTTTCCTGTTTCTGTCCTCCTTTTTTCTCCCCTTTTGGTACATTTATAGAGATACTTGTGCTCACATAAATTTATATGACTCATATTGGAATGAGTTGAGTTCTCCCTGGATTTGCAATTGGTAGAAACTGTATGTGATTGAGAACCCAGAGTAGTGTCTGGGTTAACAGAACTTGCCCCCGGCTCACAGTGAGGTTCTTCGCGGCCCCAACTTGTAAGTATATTTTGGTACTGCTTTACTTCTCCCAAAACAACAGAGGTGAACTTCCGGAGGATGACAGCAATGCAGATTCTCTTCTTCATCCTGTGTCACCAAGAGAATCCTTCCTGCAAACATGACAATTGGTGTGTTTCTTCGGTCAGCCCCTAACCTGCTCCTTCCTACTACTTCAATGGGTCCAATGATGCTTCCACTGCCACCTAAGCCTAACATTCTGAGTATTCCCAATCAGGAATTATTGGAATCCTCTCAGGGTGTGACATAAACTCTGAAGAACTTTGTTTTACCAGCTTTGCCATGAACGTATTAACATGGATAATGCTTAGCTGTAAGCATTATCTGTCTGTATTCTCTCATATTCCTCTTTTCCTATTAGATCATAAGTGTTTTGGGAAGTCATTCTTAAAATGTTGTGATTCAGGTTACACACATCATCTTGTTTGTTTTTTTCTTGTTTCCTAATAGCCTTATTGAGGTTTACTTGATATGTAATAAACTGCACATATTTAAAGTGTACAATTTGATTATTTGACATATATAAACACCCATGAAATAATCAACACCATCACCCATGAAATAATCAACCACAATCAAGATAGTTTTCATGTGACTATTAACCCAGTCCTCTCCTTTTCTCGACAACCCCTCTTCATAACCCCTTTCCCTTACCTTTCCAGGAGATCCTTACTGAACTGCTATCGTATAGATTAGTTTGCATTCTTTAGAGGTTTTGTAAATAAGATCATGCAGGATATATTCTTTTATTGTCTGGCTTCTTCATTTATCATAATTATTTTGAGATTTGTTCCTGTTATTGCATGTATCCATAGCCAAGTCACTTTTATTGCTGAGCAGTATTCCATTGTATAGGTATACCACAGACCGTTTATATATTCAATGATTGATGGACATTCAAACTGTTTACTGGTTTTGGTTACTACAGAGCTGCCATAAACTTTCTTCAAGTCTTGCATAGACATATGCTTTCTTTGTTCCTCGTATTATACCTAGGAGTGGAATGGAAAGATCATATGTAAGAGTATGATTAACCTTTAAGAAGCTCCCAAACAGTTTGCCACAGTAGTTGTAACAATTTCATATCCCCAGTCGCAGTGTATGAGAGTCCCAGTTCTGCCATATCCTTGCCAATAATTGGTATGATTGGTCTTTTTTAATTTTGACAATTTAAATATTTGGCAATATTACGTGGGGGATACCTCACTGAGCAATAATGATAATCATTTTATGTGCTTATTTGCCTATATATCTTTTTTGAGGAAATGTCTATTGGATGATTTTACCCAATTTTTATGGAACTGTTTTCTTATTATTGCAGTTTAAGTTTTCTTTATATGCTCTGAGTTTTAATCAGAAGTGTGATTTGCAAATATGTTTTTCCAGTTGATTGTTTTTTATTCTCTACCAGCGTCTTTCAAAAAGTAAATGTTTTTAAAATTTTTTGACAAAGTACAATCTTGCAATTTTTTTCTGGATAATTTTTTTTAATGTTGCCATACCTAAAACGAATTTCACTAAGGACACAAATCTTTCTCCTATGTTTTCTTTATACGTTTCATAGCTTTAGGTTTTGGATTTAGGTTTATGACCTATTGTTAGTTATTTTTCCTATGTAAGGAAAGGAATGGGTTGACACTTATTTTGTGCATATAGATATCCCATTTTTCCAGCATTATTTATTGAAAAAAATATCCTTACTCCACCGATAATTCTTTTTCAAACTGGTTTAGTTGACCACCCTACCAGTTGCTTGAAAACCATTGCTTCACATACATTGCCTGGTATTTTTGGTCATTTCAGGTTGGAGAGCAAGCAGATCCCGGTTATTCTATCTTAACTGGAAATGGAAGTCAGGACCTAGATTTCAAATTGGTTTTTTGCACTTGATACTGGCTTTATAAACTTGTGTATTACCATTATTTCCATGTTGCACATTTATAAACTGAAATTCATGGGAGTTAAAAAATTTGCCCAATGAACAGAGTTGTTGCAGAAGATTGAATGAGAGAAGCTTGCAAAACCCACAGCACAGCATATGACACCGCAATTGCATAGTGGATTATAAATAAAAGATTTGAATCCATTTATAATTATTTATTAATTTAACTCGACTACCATAACAACTGTCCCTTTCTAATATATTCAACATCTATCACTTTCCCAGGAGAACTCCCTATTTTTATTTCCTTACCTAACACACTCTGGAGAGTGTTCTCTTAGCATGATCAGAGGGGCCTATCTGCACTCCCAGCATCAGCTACAGATCTTCTGCACTTCTCAGAAACCTACGAGCTTCATTCTTTAGATGCTAAATTACTGCTTCGGGAAAGTGACAAGTGACTGCAACATTTCACCAACATAAACCTCACTCAGTAAAAATAAAAGAATCCTTAGAGAAGAAGCAGCCTTGGAGAAATAATAAATAAATATATATTTCAAGTAGACTGTGTTTGGCCTGTGGTCAGGATAAGTGAGTAAATGCTAAAGAAATAAATAGCTTCAGTTAATGAAGCAGAGTATTAGGAAAATAGAACTGTTCTCATCATTTGTCATATAAAGGAGTGAATCTGTTACTTTTGAACAGTTTCGTTTCCCAAAACTGTTGTTTTGTTTATAAAAATAAAGCTTTTAGATGGGTTGTGAAATGTTATCTTTTCATCTTTGAAACTCTTCCAGCAGCAATCTGATTGTATTACATAAGGATATTGGGGGCTTATTTCATGAGATGATTCATGGAAGATTTCGCTGGCATTTTAGAACAATGCTCTGAGCTGAACCCCAAGATGTCTCTGTAACAAACTGAAGTCTAATTCTGTGTGTTGTAGTGAAGCAGGGAATATAGCAGTAGAAACCCAGAACTTCAAGGTTTGGAAACAAGGATATTGAGGGGGGTGGGGTTGTTTGTTTGTTTGTTTTTGAGACAGAGTCTCACTCTACCTCCCAGGCTGGAGTTCAGTCGTGCATTCTCATCTCACTGTAACCTCCACCTCCTGGGTTCAGGTGATTCTTGTGCCTCAGCCTCCTGAGTAGCTGGGATTACAGGCATGCGTGACCACGCCCAGCTAATGGAAACAAGAACATTTGTTATAGTAGGAAATTGGTCCAGCTATCTCGCTCTCTCACCCCATGTCTTCACAGACAAACTTTCAAAAGAGTTTTCTCCCTTTCCAACTCCATCAGTTCTCTGACCACTCACTACCACCCCTTGCTCACTCACTCCATGAGACTGTCAGGGTTCTCCCTACCACTAAAGACATGTATGTATTTTAGTCATCATCTAACCTGACCCATCAAAAGAATATTCTACTGTGACCAGTTCTACTTAGGACATTCGGTCCCTTGGTTTCTATGACCAACATTGCACTAGCTTTCCTTTCTTTTTTTCTTTTTTCTCCCCTTCCTTGTCATTCTTTATCAGATTTCTTTTTAGATTCATCTTCCTGTAACCTCAATCATTAAATGCTGCTGAGGGTCAGCCTTGGCTCTATTTTCTTGTCACACTTTGCACTCTTCCTGAAGGATCCCTGACACCTAGGGCTTCCCCAGCCTTCTGTATTCAGGTGACTCACCCTCCTTCCCCCTGAGCTGTGGCCTTCCTTAACCAGCTGTCCCCAATGGCATCTCTACATAACGTCTCAAGGGAATCTCATACCCACCAAATTCAGGTACAAGAATAAAGCAAATCTGACATGTTATTCCCATTCCTGCAGCCTAAAACCAACACTTAACTGTTTCTCACTGCTCCTAAGAGAAAAATTAACATTATTCCCAGAAGCCTAGGTAATCTAGCTACTGTCTGTCTCTCCAGCCTCATCTCACAGCACATTCCCCTGTCTCTCTTTGCTTCAGACACACCAACCACACCTCACATTTGCCCCCACTACTCCCTGCCATTGGACCTGCTGCTTGACCCACTTTCCTCCACCCTCCCTGGTCACCTCCTAGTTAGCTGGTGCTCTTCCTCCAAATCATGAATCATGTGCCACCACTCAGGGGCATATACCATAACCTTAACCTTCAAGAAAAGGTTAATATATTCTGTTTTGTGATCACGTGATGCACTATATTCTGAATGTTATCATCTAATTTATATGTGCAATTATTTGATTAATATGAGTCTCCTCTCAGGGTGAAAGCTCCGTGATGGCAAGGGCAAATCCTGCCATACTCTCCGGTGTATCCTCAGAGTTAACACAGTTGATGATCTGTAAAATTTGTTGGGTGTATTAAAGAATTGTAGACCAGGAGGCCTGGGTGCCAGCCTAGTTCTGCATTTGTTGAACTTCATGACTTTGAGTGTAAAGAACTGCCACTTAAATGCAAGAGATATCTGCCTTTGTTAATGAAATATATTAATACACTGTACAAATCCTACCCACTGGAAAAACCCAATCCATTTGCTGATAAATCCTTTAAGCATGCTTTCACTTTCAAGAGGCCTGGATAGAAAAAATTGATAGCACTGTCATCTTTCTTCTAACTCTCAAATCTCCTCAATTAGTGTCTGCAAATGCCCCAATATTCAGTGTCCTATAACTGAGGTTTATGGCTGTTTTGATGGGGCAGATGCCTGAATCTTTCTGGGGATCCAAAAAGCATAGAAAGTGCACAGTTGATTCTTATTTGGGGATACTCATTGCTTACCCTGGCTGCTCTATGGTTTGGAAAAGTTAAAGGAAAGGCTTTAATGTGAACAAGTGTAGGAAAACAGTTGACATTCAACTGTAAGAGAGAGAAAAATTGCATCCCTGGTTGATACCTACTCGAATTTCAAGGCTTCACTGGCAATTATCCTGCCTTCCTCTACTGAATATATTGCTCTTACAGCACTTGTTTTTAGAACCAGTTGGCATATAATTTTTCTATTTTTTGTTATAATTGAGAGTTACTAAGAATTACATAGTCCCAAGTACATGCTCTGCTGCCCCAGCAGACTTTACTTATAAAACATATAGTCAAAATTAAATTATTAAGAATTCTGTGACAGTAATAACAGAGCATTCAACCTTAAGGGTGGGGACCCCTTCTAAGTGTGGAAATCAGTGCAACTGTGCACACCCAGCAAACAAGCCTTGCCCTGGGCTCAGAGGTGTCAGTGCAGCTAGGATGAGGTCACAGGTTCCTGGACCACCAACAGATCTTACATTCTGCATCTCATATAAAATCAGCACTTGGCAACCCCAAATAAAAATGGCATTGAATTGAATTGGAGAGATTGCCAATAAAACAGAAAATGTTAAGATCTGCTTTTTAAATCCCAGTATTAATTGAAGCCAGACTTTCCTTTGAAATTCAAAAGAAAAAATTTTTGGTTCTTCTTTCACGTTAATAGAAACAGGAAGATGAGGTATCAGATGTGCAGGTTTTAACATCAAATTTAATCCTTTTAAGCAGCAGCAGGCCAGACTGTGAGAGCACCTCCCGCACCCGTGAACTCTTCCTCCTTCACTTTGGCTCCCACAACAGAAGACTCCATCTTTGCAGAGGGACAGTTGCCCCATCTGAAGGCTGCACAACTTTTGATGATCAACATCCTTCATCATTTTCAGGGAATGACAGCAACACAAAGAAAACGAAGTACTAAAAGCCTCAAACAACACATTCTTATTGATGTGGAACCTTCCTAGACCCCAGAACCACACTTGATTTTCTTTGTTGTGATTACTAACGCCACCACTTTCCAGAGATATTACAGATCTAACAGCAGCCCTAAAAGACGGACATCACAGAAATGACTGGAAGAAAACTTTCTGGGGATACACCTTAGCCTTAAATCAGAAAGCCTTGTGGATAAAATTGTGCTTACAATTTATGGGATTCTCTTTGGGAAGAGACTGTATTCAGCCACACAGGAACTATAATCCACCCAACTCTCACAGTGTGGCAACTTATTTTACACAAGAGTTACTAGTCACATTCCTGCAAAGTCAAGAGACTTAGTTTTTATAAGTTTTTATAAGCTTTATAAGACTAAGTTTTTATAAGCTGAATTTCACTTTTAATGCAATACAACTCAGAATTTGAGGGAAGCCTGGGGTAAATTCTCTGCAAACCCAGACTTCCCTGTTCTGGGAAGAGACATAGCTCTCTGAAAGATGCTGAGTAACAAGCATAAGTTTGAATTTTTATATTGAATTGGGGATGCCTACGGCTTTTCCTCAGAGTAGTTCTGCTCATTCTTATGCATGTGGTTCTTCGTTTTATATGGTGAGCCTTCGTTTTGTTTTGTGGTCAACATGTTTCTTTCCTGAAATGCAGTCTTTTAGGTTGGCATTTCTAATATCATGCTCAATATTCAATGTGGCAAATATTCTATTCTAGATTATGGCCAGAGCCAATGGAGGGATAAATAAATACAATTACCACAAGATGTGTCACACATTAAAAGCAAAACAAAAAGGGTCCTGCCATCAGAAAGCTCCTGTCCACCGTGGCAGAAAGGAGGTTGTTTGCACCCTGGAAATACATCAGAGATGTTAGTGCAAAATTACAAACGAGGAAAAGTGGGCTCTTAAATGCATTTTCCTTCTCTATTGGAGTTAGTCTTAAATTTTATTTGTTTCTTATGGGATGTATTCATTTTCTATGGCTGCCATAACGAAGTACCACAGACTGAGGAATTTAAATAACAGAAATTATTTTTCTCACAGTTCTGGGAATAGAATTTTGAGATCAAAGTGTCAGTAGGGTTGGTTTCTTCTGAGGCCTCTCTTCTTGACTTGTAGATGGCTTCTCCCTGTGTCTTCATATGGTCTTCCCTTTGTAACTGTGTGTCTCCAAATTTCCACTTCTCATAAACACCAGCCATACTGAATTAAGGTCCAGGTAATGACCTTATTTTACCTTAATTACCTCTTTAAAGACCTTGTCTCCATACACATTCTGAGGTGCTTGCAATTAGGACTTCAACATATTAATTTTTGAAGGGATACAATTTAGTTTGTAGCATGGAAGAATAGCAACAAGAAAAAACCACTTTCAGGGAAACTGTTCTGATTTATTGTACATATGCCAAAATCCAACTATATTTGTAGAGAAAATTTTAAAACAGAGAAAAATCTTATTTTCTTTCTGTAATTTCTATTTTAGAACATTGCTGCTACACAGTTAGGATTTGTACTAAAATGGGCCTCATTTTCTGCAGCTCACTCTGAGAGAAATGAAGAGCTTATTATGAAACACGCCAAATAACCTTAATAGTAGAGAGTTTCTTTATTCAACTTGTGCAACATGAATTTTTCTTAGGTTTTTGCTTTGAGAAAATGTTCTGAAAATATTAATATTCCCATTAGTCAGTGTAGTCTGAGCAAAGCAAAAAATACTACCTTTTTCCAAAAACTAACATATGAACTGATATATTTTCTGCCTTAAAGATATAATAAATTCCTACCAATGCTGCACAAAAAAAGAGAAGGCTAAGCAGTTGACAGTTAGCACCAGAATTGGCTGCAAATGAGCCCCTCATAACTTTCCTCTCCTCCTGCATGGCTTACATCATCAGCTGCAAGAGAAGCTTGAAAAAGTCTTTGAGGCACGTTGTTTAATGAGCTGGCTCTGTTGAAGCTGCTCCTGCTTCTTGGAGTGATTGTGAACCTTTCTGACACCCTCTCCGGGGTGAAATCCCCACTTTACAAGCTCTTGTAATACCCTGAACTTCCCCTTTGTCACACACATAACAGTTAAGAATATGCATTCAATGCCATGGGTAATTGATTAATTCTAGCCCCATTACTAAATTGTAAGCTCCAGGACTTCAGGGACCATGTATGTTTCACTTACCTTTGTGACTCTTGTCAACCAGGTTTGGAGATAATAAACTGGAAACCAGCAGTGGCAACCGGGCTCTGAACGGTTATTACTCTTGCTAAGTGAGAATAGAGTTTTAGATTTCAGCAAAGGGTTTCTTAATAAGCCCTAGTTAGAGAATCTTAAAACGGCATTCCTTCTCTACAATGACCACACCAAACCTAGGCCAATCATACGTACTACGAAAATATTTATGTATGTAATAATGCACAAAAACTACATGTGCTTATAAATGCACACATATTTTAAAATCCTGAAAATATCTCCCATTTCATTTTCTGCTGTTTTTCCCCCTGCTTTGAACTATATGTTAAACTCCCAATATAGCTTTAATATTGAAGAAAGAAGCATGGCTCCATTTCTTATGTATCGTTATTATTGTAATGAAGAATAAGAAGAAGATCCATTAACCAAACACAGTATCGAGCCCTTAGAATATGCACAATAAATATTTACGGCATCTTTCTTTTTTTTTTTTTCTTTTTTCTGACACAGAGCTTCACTCTTGTTGCCCAGGCTGGAGTGCAATGGCACAATCTCAGCTCACTGCAACCTCAGCCTCCCAGGTTCAAGAGGTTCTTCTGCCTCAGCCTACTGAGCAGCTGGGATTACAGGCGCCCACCACCAGACCCAGCTAATTTTTTTTGTATTTTTACTAGAGATGGGGTTTCACCATGTTGGCCAGGCTGGTCTCAAACTCCTAACCTCAGGAGACCCCCCCACCCTGGCCTCCCAAAGTGTTGGCATTACAGGCATGAGCCATCGTGCCCGGCCTATTTACAGCATCTTATCTGACTACCCAACTGGTGATATAAATCCCCTCTCCAACATCTGCAACCAAGACATATGGCTAAAGTTAAGGACCTCATTATCATCTAGAAACTCCATTTCATCTCACTTGAATCTCAGATCCACATTACTGCTAGGCCTCTCTCTTTGTGGGCAAGCCAAATTTGGTCCACTGCCTGTTTTTGTAAGGAAAGCTTTTTTTGAGGGCAGCCACACTCAGTCATTTACTTATTGTCCTGAGGCTGCTTTCAAGCTACAATGGCAGAAATGAGTAATTGCCATATTACCCCAAAAGCCAAAAATATTTGTAATCTGGCCCTTTACAGAAAAATTTTTCTAATATTTGGCCTAGAGGCTCTTCTAATATTACCCACCCCCCATATCTGCTCTTTTTCTTCTTATATTCCAAAACTCAATGAGTGATACATTTATCCCATTGCACAATATTGAAATGTTAGAATCATCCCAGATTCCTTATCTCTATTCATCTATTTTTTATTGTGGTAAAAATATATAACATAAAATCCACCCTCTTAAAAATTTAAGTGTGCCATACAATATTTGTTAACCATATGCACATTGTTGTACAGCACATCTCTAGGACTTATTAACCTTGCATGACTAAAACTCTCTTCTCTTCCCTCACTCACCCCATATACTCAGTAGATCACGAAGTCCAGTGAAATCTACCTCCTAGTCACTTCCAACTCATATTCTACTTCACGCCTTTGCCCAGGTCCTCTCCAATCTCACCCAGATAGTCACAAAGGCCTCTTGACTTGTCTACCTGACTGTATCCTCACCTGCCACCAATCCACTTATCCAGATTATACCAGAGCAAGCTGTCTAAAATGGAAATCTGGCCTTGCCATTCCACAGATGAAAATAATTCATTGGCCTTCCTTGCTCTTCAGAAAACATCTAGGCTCCACAACATGGTGAGTGGTCTTTCTTCCTGGTTTGGCTGTGTCCCCACCCAAATCTCACCTTGAATTTCCACATGTTGTAGGAGGGACCTGGTGAAAGGTAATTGAATCATGGGGGCAAGTCTTTTCCATGCTATTCTCATGATAGTGAATAAGTCTCACGATATCTGATAGTTTTAAAAAGAGGAGTTACCCTGCACAAGCTCTTCTTTTCTTGCCTGCTACCATCCACATAAGACGTGACTTGCTCCTCCTTGCCTTCCACCATGATTGTGAGGCCTCCCCAGCCATGTAGAACTGTAAGTCCAGTTAAACTTCTTTCCTTTGTAAATTTCCCAGTCTCAGGTATGTCTTTATCAGCAGCGTGAAAACAGACTAATACAATAAATTAGTACCAGGAGTGGGGAGATACTGAAAAGATACCTGAAAATGTGGAAGCAACTTTGGAAGTGGGTAATAAGCAGAGGTTAGAACAGTTTGGAGGGCTCAGAGGAAGACAGGAAAATGTGGGAAAATTTGGAACTCCCTAGAGACTTGTTGAATGGCTTTGACCAAAATGCTGATAGTGATATGGACAATGAAATCCAGGCTAAAGTGGTCTCACATGGAGTTGAGGAACTTGTTGGGAACTGGAGCAAAGGTGACTCTTGCTATGTTTTAGCAAAGAGGCTGGCGGCATTTTGCACCTGCCTTAGAGATGAGCAAAACTTTGAACTTGAGAGAGATTATTTAGGGTATCTGGCAGAAGAAATTTCTAAGCAGAAAAGCATTCAAGAGATGACTTAGGTGCTGTTAAAGGCATTCAATTTTAACAGGGAAACAGAGCATAAAAGTTTGGAAAATTTGCAGCCTGAAAATGGGACAGAAAAGAAAAACCCATTTTCTGAGAAATTCAAGCCAGCTGCAGAAATTTGCATAAGTAACAAGGAGCCAAACATTAATCCTCAAGACAATGGGGAAAATGTCTCTCAGGCATGTCAGAGGTCTTCACAGCAGCCCCTCCCATTACAGGCCTGGAGGCCTAGAAGGAAAAAGTGGTTTCATGGGCCAGGCCCAGGGTCCCTGTGCTGTGTGTAGCCTAGGAACTTGGTGCCCTGTGCTCTAGCCATTCCAGTGATGGCTAAAAGGGGCCAACATAGAGCCTGGGCTGTGGCTTCAGAGGAGGCAAGCCTCAAGCCTTGGCAGCTTCCATGTGCACAGTGCACAGTGCACAGAAGTCAAGTATTGGGGTTTGGGAACCTCTACCTAGATTTCAGAGGATGTATGGAAATACCTGGACGTCCAGGCAGAAGTTTGCTGCAGGGGCAGGGTTCTCAAGGAGAACCTCTGCTAGGGCAGTCCAAAAGGAAAATTTTGGGTTGGAGCCCCCACAGAGTCCCTACTGGGACACCACCTAGTGGAGCTGTGAGAAGAAAGCCACGGTCCTCCAGACCCCAAAATGTTAAATCTACTGACAGCTTAAACCATGTGCCTGGAAAAGCCACAGACACTCAACACTAGTCCATGAAAACAGCCTGGAGGGAGGCTGTACCCTGCAGAGCTGCCCAAGACCATGGAAACCCACCCCTTGCATCAGTGTGACCTGGATGTGAGACCTGGCGTCAAAGGAGGTCATTTTGAAGTTTTAAGATTTGACTGCCCTGCTGGATTTTGGACTTGCAGGGGGCCTGTAGCCCCTTTGTTTTGGCTAATTGCTCCAATTTAGAACAGCTGTATTTACCCAGTGCCTGTACCCCCATTGTATCTAGGAAGTAACTAACTTGCTTTTGATTTTACAGCCTCATAAGTGTAAGGGACTTGCCTTTTCTCAGATGAGACTTTGGACTGTGGACTCTTGAGTTAATGCTGAAATGAGTTAAGACTTTTGGGGGACAGTTGGGAAGGCATGATTGGTTTTGAAATGTTAGGACATGAGATTTGGGAGGGTCTGGGATGGAATGATATGGTTTGGCTGTGTCCCCACCAAAATCTCATCTTCAATTCCCACATGTTATGGGAGGGACCAGGTGGGAGGTAATTGAATCATTGGGGCAAGTCTTTCCCCATGCTATTCTCATGATAGTGAATAAGTCTCATGAGATCTTATGGTTTTACAAACAGGAGTTCCCTTGCACAAGCTCTCTTTTCTCTTGTCTGCTGCCATGTGATATGTGCCTTTCACCTTCCACCATGATTGTGAGGCCTCCCCAGCCATGTGGAACTGTAAGTTCAATAAACATCTTTCTTTTGTAAATTGCTCAGTCTGAGGTGTGTCTTTATTAGCAGCATGAAAACAGACTAATATACTGTGCCATTCTGTCATCTGCCCTGCTCCCTCACATCTTCCTGCTGCTGCATGGGTTGCTTCCTTTGCCTAGGATGCCCTTCTCTCAGTTTCCATGTTGAGGATAGGGCCCCAGGACGCTAAGAACAGATGCCTTGGACCCAGATAGCTCAGGCTTGAACATCATGTCCACCACCACTTAGCCCATTTCCTTATCCATAAACTGGGCAACATCATAATAATAATATGTATCTCATTATTGATATTGAGTGTATTAAATGTGGTACTGCTCACAGACCACGTAGCAGGTGCCTGGGTCATGACAGTGGCACTAGTGCCTCACTGAGAAGCAATCACTCGGATCAGATTTTGATATTAATAGCTTTATTCGCTGGGTGTGGTGGCTCACACCTCTAATTCTAGCACTTTGGGAGGTGGAAGTGGGTGGATCCCTTGAGTCCAGGAGTTCAAGATCAGCCTGGGCAACACGATGACACCCCATCTCTACAAAAAATACAAAAATTAACCAAGCACGGTTGTGTGTGCCTTAGTCCTAGCTACTAGGGAGGCTGAGGTGGAAGGATCACTTGAGCCTGAGAGATGATTGTTCCACTGCACTCCAGCCTGGTCGACAGAGTGAGGTCCTGTCTCAAAAAAAAAAAAAAAAAAAAAAAAAGTTTTATTTTTTCTTTGTCTATCTCACAAGCCTCTACTCATATTTCAAGACCACACATCTTCAAGAATCCTGTCTGACCTGCCTTCCCGTATCTCAGTCATTCTTACTCTCCTATTACGCTCCCAATATAACTTGGGGATACCTTTATTTTAGATTTTACTTCATTACACAATCTCCTGTCTCCACTCACAAGACTGTGAATATCGTCAGGGAAATAACTGTGCCTCATTTTTCTCTGAATCCACAGTGCCAGTGTCTTGTTCACTGCTGACACTGAACGCACGTGAGCTCTTCATGGGAAATTACAGAATATAAGTGCCCAGCTTAATTAAGCAGGGATGAGCGCATGTAGCCATAGACATGGAGGTTGTCAGAGCATTGGCATATTTTGACTTGATGGTGGTTACTCACTCAATTTGTTTCATATCAGTAGTTGGAGTTACACTTTGGCAAATGAGCACTGATCAGCATGAGAGCTCATAAAGTCAGCTCCCACTGAAGACTGGATCCAAATAACTGCATTGCAGCCAAGCTCCAAATTGTACCAACAGCAGCTGACTTTGATTCTTGCCTTTCATGTGGTTCCACATTCATCCTTTCTTAAGGTATCCTGCATGAACAGAAAAATACCAAATGCTGATTTGTTTGTCAAAAACAACTTGCCCTTGAAAAATGAGAACTTAGGACAAATCTGAGAAGTACTCTCATCAAAACCAAGGTGAAAATGGAAAGGACTCGCTCTTTTCTTTTTTGAGTCTACCAGTTTCTCCACCTTTACAAAAATGACAGACACAAAATTGGGGCCCATTTCCCATCTTTCCATCTAGAATTTCAGAATGGCCTCTTACTGTTTTGGCCACATTGCTCTTTCTAGAAAAATCCATACCTCTAAGATTCAGAATATATGCTATTTCCCTGCAGTTTTAAAGCTCAGTTTCTCATAGAAAAGGT
The DNA here is from genome assembly GCF_028858775.2 of Pan troglodytes. Lineage (NCBI taxonomy): Eukaryota > Metazoa > Chordata > Mammalia > Primates > Hominidae > Pan > Pan troglodytes. Next base: position 121,407,416 of record NC_072406.2, read on the forward strand.
TATTTTCTTCTCTCTTATTTCTTATTAGGATTTCCTGAACTTGGTCATCATCAGAGAATTCTCTTGAGGAGCTAAATTCTGAAAAATATGCATGGCCTTCAAATGTTTCAGCAAAATTTTTCAGTCTAAAATCATTTGCAAAATATTTTACTTTTACATGCAGACAACTTCAATGGCCCTCTCTCCTGATTGTTCAGAATTACCTGGCAATAAGCAGTGCGATTATTTATCAATACAACAACTTGAGCAAAATTCAGAATTCATCCTGTCAGTTTGCAGTTGGTTCTGAATGCCTAGATTTTTCCCATTTTCGCTCTCAGTTATCTTCCTTAAATAATGTTCAGAATGACCCTTTTCTAACATCTCCTTGGTCCCAAAGACATTTGTGATATACTTATTACAAAACTTACCACAAACAAGACACCTCTGTTTCCTTTCACTCTCTGTACAGGCAGAATGGAACCACTGTTTATGCAAAAAGGTTTTACCATTACCAGGATATTTTTATGATCCTATGCTCTAAAATCAAAAACATACCAAGTTAGAAATTTCAGATTGTGCTCTTTTATTCTTTCAAAGACAAATCAAATGGCTTATTACATTTGAGATCTAATACACAGTTTTATTATAAATGATGAATCCACCTAGAAAAAAGAATAGCTATCCTTGAGGTTTCTCAATGAGCTCTCATTACCTCATAGTTTTATGTTTTATGTTTATGTTGGATTTGATATCCTATGTTGTGATGCTCTGCTGCAGTACAGTACATTATACTTAATAAAAGCTACTTTCAAAATTTTAAGTATATAAGTAATTTAAGGTAAATATAAGTTCAACTCTATTTAAACTCAAGTCCTAATTACTGGGAGAGGTAAGAAGTTAAACACACAGAAACACACACACAGACACAGAAAGAGAGAGAGAGAGATTTTTCTTAACTAGGTTCATAGAATATTAAAAATTTCTTACACATAACTTTTGCCTTCATCTTATATATACATACAGTATATTAATATTTTATGATAATTTTCTCTTCTCCACATCCCAATTTCATTCATTCCTTATACATTTTTCTGAGCTTGAGTTGATTGATTCCCCTTCAATTTTATATACAAATATTATTTTAAAGCTACATTACTTTTTTTAAGGTATCATCACTCATCTCTAAATCAACCCATCTGTACTCTGCTTTATGATAAATAAAAATTACATTTTTCATCATTTCCAGTGACTTTCTGTCAAGTCCCACCAATCTGGAGTGCTAGAGTGAAACTACAGGCAAGAAAAGGGAAGAGAAGACTTATTACTTCTGCTCTCCCTGTCAGCATCACTCCAATCTCACTCTAGCAATGGTCGTTTACCAAGCAGTGGCGGTTAGTCCCACTCTCTAATAATTTTGGTCCTCCAAGAACCAACATCACTCTGTTCCTTCAGAGGTACTAGCACTTATTGGGAGATGACCCATCTCAGAGGTCTGGACCCAAATTCTCTAGTGTCCCACCTCTAATCTCCTGAGATACCAAAAGTAGCCAAGCAGTGCCTCCTCTTCAAAGTCTGGAGCTTATATCTGCAAAGCCTCTCCTCTAAGCTCCTATGCCATGAGCTGCAGATGCAGGGGCATCACCCTCTTAGAGGGAATCTCTATTCTACAGAGCATCTTCTCTGAATTTCCCTAAAACTCTCACTCCTCCCCTTGTGCCTCAAGCCTTAATGGACTAACTTTGTTCTGCCTTAGTGTTCTATTTTGATCCTTCAGTTCTCTAATACCTCTTTATCCAATTTAATTATACTAAATTCTTTCTGTTGCCATATTTACTATGATTTCTCTGTTCCTAACCAGACTCCGGGTCTGATACTATATTTGTACCCAACATTGTCCCAAGAAACCAACCTCAAAAATGAGATTCATGGATGAGTCTACTTGTATGCTTGGCCTTGAACAATCTTCTGAGTTTTTCACCAACGAGAAATAAAAAACTCATTAATGCTTGGCATGCTGTATATCATGATTAATTAAATTGTCACCCGTGGGTAATTATGATAAAGTGTCTAAAGACATTTGTAAAACCAAGTGTCTGCTCTTGATGCAAATGGAGTAGAATGTCTTTCCCTTACTATACTACAAAGCATATAAAAAGGTATAAGCTTCAGAATTTACACCCTTAGAACAATTGAAAGACAAAGAACAAGAGATCTTCTATAAGTTCCTAAAAGAATCTCTTATTTTACTGAAAGTCACACTCAAAATTTAGTTGTGTATGTCCAGGGTAGACATTTGACCCAAGCTGGGCAATGAACCTCATGCAGTCTGGCACACATGCTTCGTTCATTGCAAAAATGTGGATCTTTTTAGTTGCTAATATTCCAAATTGTTTGGATTTAAGCCTAGACTTTCTGATGACCATTTTGCCACTGGATTAAATGAGTCTGTTTGAAAATTAAGTTAACACAGAGGAACAGAGAGCTAAGAGACAGAGGGAGAACCATCACTAAGGGCATGGCTTCTAGCTGTGTCTGAACCCCAAAACCAAATAACTTTTCAGGGATATAAGGCAATGATTATTTTAGTTTTGGGTTTGGATATTTTTTGGCCTGTTTTTTGGTTTTTGTTGCTGTTGTCATTGTTTTCATCCCACCTCATTAGATTTACTACCACATAGAACCAAAAACTTCTGACTAATCCTCTTTTAAACATATAATATGCAATTTCCTCTTCAGAGTTATCCTCATTCTGCATCACACACATGGAAGGCAGCTTCCTCTCTACCTTTCTTTCCTCTCAGCCACCTTCTCCAAGAAGTCTCCTCCCACAGTTCACCCTTTTGGTGATGACCTTTAACTCTGACTCCCCAGAGCACTAATGGTCTGGGACTCGGCTCTTTAGCCTGTGTCACATGGTGCTATTGTTAATGGTAGAGGGTCATGACTGCAAGTTGTCCAGGTTCTTGGCATTTTGAACAAAAAATTGGACAAAACACCCCGCAAAGCAAAGAAAGAAAAATACAACAAAAGAACAAAAGCAGGGATTTATTGAAAACAACAGTACACTCCACAGTGTGGGAGTGGACCTGAGCAGCAGCTCAAGGTCCCATATACAGAACCTCCTTGGGTTCAAATACCCCCTACAAATTTCCCACTGGCCACTTCATGCTTACCTCATGTAACTGAAGTGGTAGCCTGGAATCAGTCTGATAGGTTGCAGACGGCAACCATTCAGAGGCTGGAGTGAAGTTACAAAGTTGCAAAAGAAGACTCAACCCACACTCAGTATGATTTGTTGCAGACAGCCAATTTCCCATCTGCCAGGAAGAAAAGGTCAAAAGGAGTAGCCTCTGGTCCTTAAGTTACTTAGGCATGGAAAGTTAGTGTTTTCCTTTCCATTTAGTTCTAGGAAGTTGGCGTGAAACAGCCTTAGGTCCCCTGCCTCCAGACCCTATTCTCTTGCCTCATCTCCCCACTAAGAGATGTGATCCCTATAAATCTTTATGGGAGGCAGAGGGACTGAAGGTCTTTCTTCTGTAACTGCTTCATGCTGACTTGGGGTATAGCCCCTACCTGTTGGAGATCACAGAACTCTCACTCTGTTCTGTCTAGTGAAGGCAGGGTACTTTTTTTATGGCCAGGGGTAGTGTCTTCAACTGGAACTTACTGAAACCTTTGTTGCATGATCATCTGAAGCTTGATGTTCTCTAGGCTAAAGGAAATGAATTTGGTTAAAAGACTTAATGGGAAATTCAGGGGGTTGATACCTATGCTGGTAGAAATGCTTGTTATAGAGATTTGTAGGAGAAAAAACAAAACCTGGTCTGTTCTAGAATCTATGTGTTCCCTTAAAGTTTTAGCACAAGCAACGCCATTTTGGTTTGGTTTGGTTTGTTGGGGCCTAGTGTATGAGCTCAGTCCAAAACAACCGCCTCCCAGATTTTGTTTAAAAAAATTCTCCGTTTTTGATCAGGTTCTCACTTGGTTGAGAGTATGACCAAAACTTAGGGCCTTGTTACCACTCTCAGTTACCATCATTTCGGGTTTCCCATCTCAGCACATCATTTATAGGTTACAGCGTCCTCATGGTTGCACATTTCTTTCAGCTCCTGTTATTCCAGTTGAAGAGAGACCAAATGACGTTCTAGAGATGGCTGCATGCAAGCATTTAAAACTTTTGAGAGAATACAGCACACAGGGAGGCTATTATTATGACTGTTGGGAGGATAATACCAAGAGTTTGGAGTATGCCTCTTACCCAAGGTCCCCATAAACCAACATGAAAAAGACCCAGGTTCCTTAAGGTGGTGGCGGTCAGGCTTCTCCACATGGAAACCCTCAGTTTCACTGGCCATGGCCAGAAACCTACAGTTGCTTCCATGTTTAGGCACTGTCCACCAAGGGTTTCAGGTTGGAAAGGAAAAGAGAGTCCCTGTATGGAGCAGAAAGGAAAAGGAGAAAGGAGAAGTATAAGTCCCAAACTTTAGGCTTATCTTTTCCTCCTGCCTGGCTCGCCAAGATTATGAGCTGTTCTTCTGAAACTCAGATGCCCCTCAGAGCTGCATAAACAGTGTTGGAACTCCCAGTAACAAAGCCATTGATATTCTCCATGTAGATTCATCCCATGATTTGCAAAAGTCAAGGGCTTATGTCCTCTCAGCCTGTCTCAGTGCTCCTACACAATGTTCACAGTTATCTCCCTTTTAACTCAGAGTTGATATTATAAGGGTAAATACCAATTGAAAAGAAAAAATTAATTCTCCCGGTTGAAATTAAGGAAAGAGACTTCTTCCTCCCTTTGTTAGAGTGTTTACTTTAGAAGATTTGTACTTATAAAGTCTTTTTCTGCCTCTTTGACATGTATACAAATCCTGTTGAAAACTAGATAGGTTGCTTGTCAGCTTTATGACCCAAGAATGTCTTTTTCCAAGATGTGGGATGCATATCTTTGAGAAGTAATCATCAAGAAAGATAGTGCCCTTATCTCCCCCATTTCTATGGCAAGGTAGGAATCTAAAGGGCAGGAGCCTAGTTTCAAAATTATCTTTTATCACAAAGATATGAGAAGTTCATTTTTCCTTTGGATAGTCAATAAACTAACACAGACAGTCACTCCAATTACCAAGTGAATTTATGATGAACTATGAGTGACAAGTGGTACTGTCAAGTTCTCTTTCATGAGGACAAATTATTATTTATTTTGACAGAATGTATCAAATTGGTTGTATCTGTTTGGCTATTTAAAGGGGTGAGATATATTTCTCTCTTTGCAGTATCTTAGTGGATTGCCTGGGACATGCATCATATTCTGGTTTAATGCTTATTCGATTACCTATTAAAAAATCAAAATAACTTATTCAAAAATGTAACTGTATTTTATGAAAAAAATCATCAGGCCAAGCATTTGATCATTCAGAAACTTAAGATTGTCATAGGGAGTGTGCATATCACATGGTATAGTTCACCATTTTATTGGCTTTCCAACTTCATTTTTTCTCCCTTATCTTCCCTATCCATATTGCTCTCTTCTACTTCCATAACCATTTCCACTTTATAAAAGGAACATACTTCAACATTCATGACCATTCAAGACAAGCCCACGATGAATATCATACTGATGGGAGAAAGATGAAATTGTTCCTCTAAGACCTGAACAAAAAAGAATGCCCACTTTCCTCTCTTCTATTCAACACAGTACTAGAAGTTTTAGCCAGAGCAATCAGGCAAAAGAAAGAAATACAAAGCAACCAAATTGAAAAACAGAAAGTCAAATTGTCCATCCTTACAGATGACATGACCTTATATCTAGAAAAATCAAAAACTTCATCAAAAAATTCCTAGATCTGATAAATTAATTCAATAAAATTGCAGGATACAAAATCAACATACAAATATCAATAGATAGCATTTCTATATACTGATGATAAATTGTCAGAGAAAGAAATTAGGAAGGCAATACTATTTACAATAGCTACAAAATAAAATAACAAAGAATACGTTTAACCTAGGAGTGAAAGACCTCAATAAAGTAAACTATAAAACACTGATGAGAGAAATTGAAGAAAACACACACAAATGGAAAGACATCCCATGCTCATGAATCAGAAGAATATTGTTAAAATGACCATACTACCCAAAGAAATCTATAAATTCAATGCAATCCCTATGAAAATACTAATGCCATTTTTCACAGAAATAGAAAAAACCATGCTAAAGTTTGTATGGAACCAAAAAAGAGCCTGAATAACAAAAGCTATCCTGGGAAAAATAAGCAAAGCTAGAGGCATTATGTTACCAGATGTCAAAATGTATTTCAAGCATAGAATAACCATAACAGCATGATATTGTTATAAAAACAGACACATAGACTAATGGAACAGAATAGAGAATACAGAAATAAATCCATGTATTTATAGACAGCTAATTTTCAACAAAAGTGCCAAAAATGTATATTGGAGAAAGGACACCCTTTTCAATAAATGGTGCTGGGAAAATGGGATATCCATATGCAGATGAATGAAACTGGACCACTGTCTCTCACCATAATCAGAAATCAACTCGAAATAAATTAAAGATTTACATGTAAGATCAAAAACTATAAAACCACTAGAAGAAAATGTAGGGGAACATTTCAGGATGAAACCATCATTGCAAAGATTATGACAGTGAGAGAAATCTGAAACGACTGATTTCATCTTGCCTCTAGTCTCACAGGCTGGCTGTCTTCACTCATTCCTGGGCATAGGCCAGGCTAACCATGGGGGGAATTTAGTTTATAGTTTAACTTTGAAGCAAGGATGATAACAAGTCTTCCTCAAAGCTGATCCTCTCCTTGTTCAGAGGCTGAAACCACCTTTGTAAGATTAATGAAAGGCCACAAGATTAGGTTTATGGGAAGGGCCTGAATTCTGCTAAAAGGTAAGCATAGTTTCTATAATACTGCTCTGGAGGCATGTGACCAGATATCACAAGATTTGTGACTTCCCTAATTGTTCCTAAAAATAACATCAGTATTGTAAAACCCAAGATGGTCTTTTGAGATGTTTTTCAGACTGACCTCACCTGGACTCAAGACTAGTTACTCAACCAGTTCTGTGGCCTCCATACAACCAGAAGCAGACTCAGCACACAAGGGTTGTTTTCCATATCCCTATGATTGCATCGCCAACTAATTAGCAGCACCCACTCCCTAGTACCCTGTCCACCAAACTATCCTTGAAGAGCTCTAATCTCCACCCTTTAGGTAAACTTATTTGAGTATAATTCTGTCTCCTACATGGCTAGCCCAGCATCAGTTAAACTCTTTATTTACTGCAATACCACGGTCTCAGTGAATTGGGTTTGTTTATGCAGCAGGCAGGAGGAAGCCGTTGATGATTACAAGGACATTGGACTGGGCAAAGTTTTTTTGGATGAGGCCTCAAAAGCACATTAAACTAAAACAAAAACAGACCAACTGGACTATGTTAAACTTAAAAGTTTCGGCACAGCAAAGGAAACAATCAACAGAGTAAAAAGAAAACCTGTTGAAAGATAGGAAATATTCACAAATTCATCCAACAAGGAACTAACAGCCAAAATATACAAGGAACTCAAACAACTCAACAGCAAAAAATAAAAAAATAATAATAATCCCATTAAAAAGTGGGCAAAGGACATGAATAAACATTTCTCAAAAGGAGACATACGAATGGCCTGAACAAAATGTATGTGGGAAAAAAAAATGCTCAACATCACTAATCATCAGGGAAATGCAAATCAAAACCACAATGAGATATCATCTTACACCAATTAGAATGGTTATTATTAAAAATTCAAGAATAACCGATGCAGACAAGGATGCAGAGAAAAGGGAACTCATACATTTTTATTAAGAATGTAAATTAGTACAGCCACTCTAATTAGCAGCAGTTACAAGTAGATTTTTAAAGGAAAAGAAGATGAAACTCCTGAGTTGTTTACCAAGAATTTACATTAAAATAACATAAGATATTGATTGTCTATACATTGTTTTTTGTACCACAAATTCCAAGAACATGAAGGTAATAAGTGAGACAGCTAATGAGGAACAAAATGTCTTTAACAATTATCCGCAGGCATGGATATCGGGGAGCAGGTTTGGGGAACATGACCTATGTCTACATATTGCACATAGTTCAGACTGGTCTGAGCTATTTTTCTTCTCTAAATCCAAAGGAAAGGAAATCAAATATCAAAGGGATACCTGCATCCCTATGTTAATTGCAGCATTATTCATACTAACAAAGATATGGAATCAACCTAATTGTCTATCATGGATGAATGGATAAAGAAAATATGGCATAGGCACGCAATGGGATACTATTTTGGCCTTAAAAAAGATTGAAATCTATCATTTGCAGCAACCTAGTTGGAAGTGAAAGTCATTATTTAAGTGAAATAAGCCAGGCACAGAAAGACAAATAATGCATTGTTCTCACTTATATGTGAGAGCTAAAAAATGCTGATCTCATGAGAGTGTAGAATAATAGATATGTTTATGAAAAGAGTCAAACTCCGTAAAATATTTGAAGAGATTTATTTTGAGCCAAATATAAGTGACCATGGCCTGTGACACAGCCCTCAGGAGGTCCTGAGAACATGTGCCCAAGGTGGTCGGGGTACAGCTTGGTTATATATATATATATTTTTTTTAAAATACATTTAAGAAATACATTGTTGGTTCAGAAACGCAGAACAACTCAAAGTGGGGGCTTCCAGGCGATAGGTAAATTTAAACATTTTCTGGTTGACAATTTGTTGAGTTTATCTGAAGACCCAGGATAAATGGAAAGGAATGTTTAAGTCAAGGTAAAGGGCTGTGGAGACCAAGTTTTACTGTGCAGAGGAGTCTCTCAGCAGGTTTCAGAGAGAGATCAGGTTGTAAAATGTTTCTTATCAGACCTGAAAAGGGTACCTGGCTCTTAGTCGATTATCTACTGAATCTGCAAAGAAAGGAAGGAAAACAAAGGGGAAAGGGCATTTTCTATACAACGTGAATTTTCCCACAAGAGACCATGCAGGGCAATTTCAAGGTACGGCAAGGAAATACATTTTGAGTTTAAATATTTTTTCCTTGTCTCATAATGTTATGCCAGAGTCAGACTGAAAAGTAAGTCATGATATGCAGGGTCAAATAAGACTCATCTGATGAGAATTTATGGTTTGTAGTGCATGACTCCCTAGACCCCTTAGATAGGAATTTGAACAAGACAAAAATTAAGAGCTTAGTCCTCAGATACCAGAGGCTGTAAAGAGTGGTGAGGGAAGGAGGATAAGGAAGTTTGGTTAATTGTTGTGCCCAGGAGTGTTAGAGAAAACGCCACACTTTGAGATGAATTAAGAGTCCTTTATTAGCCGGTGACCAAGAGACGGCTAACGCTCAAAATTCTCTCAGCCCCGAGGAAGGGGCTTGATTAACTTTTATATCTTGGTTTAGGAAGGGGCGTGGGGGTTTAGTTAAAACAGTTTTACAGAAGTTAAGTAGTCAAAAAGTTAAAAGGATAAATGGTTACAGGAAAGTAAACAGTTCCAGGTGCAGGGACTTTAAGACTGTTACAAGGTGATAGATGTGGGGCTTTGGGCATTATCAATCAGACGAATTCTTGGGGACTGCGGATATAGCTTGCCACAGTATCTTATCAGTTAATTGCATTCTTGGATGTGCTGGGAGTCAGCTTGCACAAGTTAAGTCCTTGAGGAAGGGGCTGCCAGTGAAAGAGCCAAGATGGAGTTTGTCTGGTTCTCTTAGCTAAGGGAGAAACATGGCCAGGTGAATAAGGAAAAAACAAGGTTGAGCATTACATAATCAGTACAAATGTACAGTTAGATAGAAGGAACAAGTTCTAATGTTTAATACAGAGTACAATGACTATAGTTAACAAAAATGTATTGTGTATTTCAAACCAGGGAGAAGACAGGACTTGAAATGTTACCAACACATAGAAATAATAAATACCCAAGGTAACAGATAACTTAAATACTCTTACTTGATTATTACATAGTCTATGCATTTAACAAAATATCACATATAGCCCATAAATATGTAGAAATATTATGCATCAATCATTTTAGTTTAAACTTTTTAAATGGGGTAAAATATGTCTCTTATTTTCTCATGCTTCTCGATTTAATGAACATTTTTGTTGCTTGGCCACACACCAACGAACTTACCAAAATGTTTCTTCTAAATCAATACAGTGTTCTGTGTAAGAGAAACTCTCATGGATGCAATTATCTACACCATTGCACCATTAGGCATGTGTAATATTTTCTTAGCTATTATAGATCAGGAGAATTTTGAAAACCCACAGCGTTAAGTGCAGAGGAAACCAGTCTGGTGAATAAAAAGGTCTGGGTTTGCATACTGGCTCTAATGTGTATAAAGTGCCCAGCACCTAATACTGTAGGAGCTCTGTGCATGCTAACCTGCTAAATTCTTCTCTCTTTGTGTTTAGCACTTACCGAACTGCTTGCTCTTGCCGAGGTGTAATAACTCTTAATGGAAAAATGGTGATGCGCCAGGAGTCACAGCAAATTTCTCCACTCTAGTTAAAAACGAAACCAGTCTCTTCTTCATGGTGTGGCTCCAACTGGCCCCTGCACAATGTCCTATTCTTTTAGCCCCTGTTCCATCCTTTTTCCTGGCTTGGATAGTATTGATATGCTTTTTTTCAATATAATACATATTTGGCCTTTCCTAACAGCTATGATTCATAGATCTCAGTGAGGGCATAAAATGAAAAAAAGTATGAGAATTTTGAAGGAAAAAAAAATAGAAGCAGTAACTGAGAGAACAACTTCGTAGAAAAAGTAGCTTTTTAAATTAAAAAAAAAAAACAGAAGGATAACCTCAAGTATTACTATCCTAGCCCAGCTTCTATAAGAGGATTGTGATGCCAGTCTCTACAGGGGTAGCCAATCTCTGATTTTGTTCCAAGGCATGGAATATGCCAGATTTAGTGTTGCTCCAAAATCTAAATCATCAGTATATAGTCATCGTCTCTATTTATCTAACGAAAATGGTAAAAGCAACTCTCAGAGGCAATGCCAAAGGCTAAGGGAGTGAAACAAAACTGTAAATGTGGAACTGATAAGATCATGTGTGTTGGTTCAGCACACTACAACCAAATGCTAATTTTCTTTCACTTCCATGAAAAGGACAATGTCAATAATGTATAACTACATACCCTAGCTGAGGCTTGGTGTTCCAAAACGAAGTGTGAGCTCCAAAAATCTGAGAGAGGTCTCAGTTAATTTAGAAAATTTATTATGCCAAGGTTGAGGACGCACCCATGACACAGTCTCAGGAAGTCCTGACTACGTGTGCCCAAGGTGGTCGGGGCACAGCTTGGTTTTACACATTTTAGGGAGACATAAGACATCAATCAATATGTAAGAAGTATATAGTTGTGTCCAGAAAGGTGGAGACAGCTCAAAGCAAGCACCCCCTACTGAGGGCTTCCAGGTTACAGGTAGGTGAGAGACAGATGCTTGCATTCTTTTGAGTTTCTGGTAAGTCTTTCCAAAGGAGGCAATCAAAATATGCATCTATTTCTGTGAGCAAAAGGGATGAATTGAATAGGAGGCAGGCTTGCCCTGAGCAGTTCCCAGCTTGAAGAGGCCCACGATATTTTTCTTTCACAAAAGAAAGAAGAGAAAAAAAGAAACTTTGAAAGCATACAGCTACTTTTGAGTAAACATATTTGAATCAATACAAAGAATTTGAACATTCTTTGAAATATTAAAAACCCAAATTAAATTTTTTATGAGCGAGCAATGTGTACATAGTCATTAAATGGGCCTACTAAACTAAATTTTTTATATAGCAATATTGGGATAACAGTATTGAAAAAAGTACAAAATCTTTATTTATCATAGGAAATTAACAGATAATGTCTAAACCTGGTATACCAAGATAGTCAAGCAATGGAATTATAAACATGTAATTTAGAAATAGGTACATAAATAACAAAATAGCCTAGGAAATTAAAAAATTCATTTTCTTTGGAAAGCAGAACTTCAAAGTAAGAAGTAGTAAATAGAAGTTTCTGTACTTTCAAAATTTCTAATGGGAAAATGAGAGATACAAAGTTTATGATCATGGAAGTCTCTCCCGAAATAAATGAGCCCTAGTTTACTACTGGATCAAATTATCTCTTCCAGCTTATTGCTCTACTCGAGGGTTTAAAAGGTCTATAACATATTTGAAAATATTGTAAGATAGAAAATAGCCAGTTTTGATGATACTTGTCACCAGACAGTTTAATTTTTGGGGTTGCCCAGGAAAAGGTATTACAGAGAGGAAATTCTGTTGGAATCCTTACTGGTGCCAGTTCAGACTAAGAGTGGAAATAGTTCAGACAAACATGGTAAAGAATGTTCCTTTAGTTAAATAGTACTAACAAGGTTTATCTATGGCCCTTTCTATTACATTTTGAATGTTTGCCTTGTACCCCCAGGTCCACCACTCCAGGAAGCAGATGTTGTCTGCTAGATGCTCCAGAGACAACCTTACAAGCTGTATGTCCTTTTTTCCTGGCCACCAAAGAAATTATTCTCTTTGATGACTTTTGTGATCCTTCATTGAATATTCCTAGAGACAAGGAGCTCACTACTATTCAAATCTTCCTATCCCATTTGTGACCATATCTAATAATTAGAAAGTAATTCTTTACACTAAATCAAGAGCTGTCTCCATCAGCTTTAACATGGACTTCCAATATATCACAAAAGAAGTACAAAAATAGGTCAAAGAAACATAATGGAGTGCAGAAACTGACTCATACAAATGTTGTCCCCTGATTTATGATGGAGGTGACAGTGCAGTGCCATAGGGAAAAGATAGTCTTGTCAATAAATGGTGCTAGATCAACTGGATATCCATTTGGAAAATAATGAATTTTACCCCTTCTCACAGCTTACACAGAAATTAATTCCAACCAGATTGCAATTTTAAATATGAAATATAAAACAGTAAAGCTTTTAAAACATATGATAATAACTTGATGACTTTTAATTAAGCAAAGATAACTCAAATACGATATAAGAAGCACTAAGGCTGGGTGCAGTGGCTCACACCTGTAATCCCAGCACTTTGGGAGGCTGAGGCGGGCAGATCACCTGAGGTCAGGAGTTCGAGACCAGCCTGACCAACATTGTGAAACCCGTGTCTACTAAAAATACAAAATTAGCCGGGCATGGTGGCACACGCCTGTAATCCCAGCTACTTGGGAGGCTGAGGCAGGAGAATCACTTGAACCCGGGAGGCAGAGGTTGCAGTAAGCTGAGATCACACCATTGCACTCCAGCCTGGGCAACAAGAGTGAAACTCCATCTCAAAAAAAACAAAACAAAAACAAAAACAAACAAACAAAAAGAAGCACTAACGCAAAAGAAAAAAATGTATGCTTTAAAGCCTCAAAATTAAAAAGTATTATTTATCAAAATAAACCATATAGTGAAAAGGCAAACTACAAAGTAGTAGAGTATATTATTTGCAATACATATATCTAACAAAGTAATAATATGTAACATGTGAAAGATAAAAAACCTACAAATCGATGAGATAAGAATATAACCAAACAATTTTTAAAAAAATAAGAGACTTGGATAGAAATTCATAAGATGTCCAAATGGTGAATAAACATAATTAGTCATCTGGGAATTGCAAATTAAAATTTCAACCTCAGTAAAATATTACTATGTACCCATTAGAATATCTAAAATTTGTAAAAACAACTCAGAAAATAAGAGTTGGCAAGTAATTGGAACAATGAAAACTATTATATGCTGTAAACAAGAGCATAAATTTTTACAACCATATTAGAAAAACTACTTGCAAGTACAAAGCTGAACATATGTGTACACCAACATCCAGAGATTCCATGCTAACATTTGTACCCAATAGAAATGTATACATATGTTCACAAAAGACATGAATGGAAATATTCAGAGCATACTCAGAGGATATTCAGATTATTCATAGTTGCCCAAACTAGAAGCAATTGAAAAGTATGCATTAGAATGTTGTACATCAATGAGAATGAAAGAACGACAACTGCATGTAACTACATGGAATAAACTCATAAACCCAAAGTCAAGTGAAAGAAACCAGCCATAAAATAATAGATGCTGTATGATTTCAATCATATGAAATTCAAGAACAGGCCAAATTGATCTATGTTGCTAGAAGTTACAATAGCAGTTACCCTGTGCATATGCAAATTACTAAAAAGAGGCTGTATTAGGGACAGAACTAATATGGTATATATATAATATATATATTTATATATAAAGGGGAGTTTATTAAGTATTATCTTTATTTTTATATATATATGTATATAAAAAGTATTAACTCACATGGTCACAAGATCCCACAATAGGCTGTCTGCAAGCTTAAGGAGCCAGAAGAGCCAGTCCGAGTCTCAAAACTGAAGAAATTGGAGTCCAATGTTTGAGGACAGGAAGCATCCGGCACCGGCAGAAATATGTACGCTGGGAGGCTAGGCCAGTCTTGCCTTTTCACATTTTTCTGCCTGCTTTATATTTGTTGGAAGCTGATTAGATGGTTCCCACCAGATTAAGGATGGTTCTGCCTCCCCCAGCCCACTGACTCAAATGTTAATCTCCTTTGGCAATACCAGGATCAATACTTTGCACCCTTCAATCCAATCAAGTTGACACTCAGTGGTGGACACAAGTCCACCACTTGTCAACTTGAACCCATACACATCTCCTGAGATCATACATAATCTTCAAATAAAGACAATAATAAGGTCATAATTATGCCTAACATAATGCAAGTATCCTTCCTATAACCAGAAATGTACCAATCCTCAACCCAAACACTATTACATAAAGTTAACAATACTTAAATGCTGTTATGAAGTCAATAAGTCTTAAGTCACATGATAAAGGAAAAGGAAATAAAATGAGGATATTTTGTTAGAACAAGTGTATACACGCACAAACATGTTTTTAACAAAAGAAGGAGGAAATACATGTGACAGTTACAGTCCTCATTTCTACAACTGGTCACGTGGTCGTAGCTGGTATTGATGACTATCTTCTTCTACTACCCATTCTGTATTCCCTTTGCCTTCAGCAAGCACCTCAGCAGGTCGTGGGTGTTTTTTTCCTGGTGGACACAAACCTTCATTCCTGAGGGGTCTGGACCATTTGTAGTCCAGCCTGAATTGGGCTGCTGTAGTTTCCCATTGACCTTAATCGCAGGGCTTGGTAATACTAAGAGACACCTTAATGCATCTCCTGTATTCCATGCATAGTCTTCCTTACTTCTCTTATGGGGTAGTAGACTGATTTCATCTTGATAGTCCAGGCCAATCACCCCAGCCAACATTGTAAGTCCCTTCTTAGCCTGTTGACTTAAAGATAGGAGGAGACCAGAGTGTCAAGGAGGCAATCTTAACTTCCAGTTTAATGGAATCATTGTTGTGTGTCCTAGTGGCAGCATTCTTCCCTCTGGAACTAAGACCTCTAGGCCAGCAGAACAGAATGTCACGGGAACAGGAAGCAAACATTTTGCTAGTGGATCACTAGAGGTGATGGTGAGTGGTGCCACTTCCACTTCCATCCATTGATTCCTGGACCCATGAATCCTGGCTATGGGAGAAACAGAAACATATATTGGACACTGATTCAGAGCATACATGGCCTTCTGGAGAACTTTGCCCCAGCTCTGCAAAGTACTGTCACCTAGTTGGCATTGTAATTGTGACTTCAAAAAGCCATTCCACTGTTCTATCAATCCACTTGCTTCAGGATGATGGGGAACATGGTAAGATCAGTGAATTCCATGAGCATGAGCCCACTGCTGCACTTCTTTAGCCGTAAAGTGAGTGCCTTGGTCAAAGGCAATGCTGCATAGAATACCATAACGGTGGATAGGGCATTCCGTGAGTCCATGGATGGTAGTCTTGGCAGAAGCATTGCATGTAGGATAGGCAAGCCCATATCTGGAGTAAGCATCTATTCCAGTGAGGACAAACCTCTTTGTCCATGATGGAAGAGGTCCAATATAATCAACCTGCACCAGGTAACTGGCTGATCACCCCGAGGAATGGTGCCATGTGGCCATAGCCAGGTCAGCCTTGGTGAGTGGAAGTCCATGTTGCTGAGCCCAAGCATAACCTCCATCCCTGCCACCATGGCCACTTTGTTCATGGGGCCATTGGGCAATGACAGGGGTGGCTGGAGAAAGAGGCTAAGTGATGTCCACAGAAGCAGTCATCCTATCCACTTGATTATCAAAATCCTCCTCTGCTGGTCACCTGTTGGTGAGCACTCACATGGGATACAAATATCTTCACAGTTTTTGACCAAAAAGGTCTTCCCCAGATTTCTTTGTCACCAATTTTCCAATCATGCTTCTTCAAAGTCCCTGACCATCCAGCCAAACCACTGGCTAAAGCCCATGAATCAGTATATAATTACACATCTGGCCATTTCTCCCTCCATGCCAAGTGCACAACCAGCTGCACTGCTTGAAGTTCTGCCCACTGGGAAGATTTCCCTTCACTGTTGTCCTTCAGTGATGTCCTGGAAAGGGGCTGTAGTGCTGCAGCTGTCCACTTTTGGGTGGTGCCTGCATATCATGCAGAACCATCTGTGAACCAGGCCCTAGTCTTTTCTTCCTCTGTCAACTGATCATAGGAGACTTCCCATGAGGCCCTCAGTACAGGCTGAAGAAGAGAAGGCAGGGTGGAAGGAGTGAAGACCATGGGCATTTGAGCCACTTCCTCATGTAACTTACTTGTGCCTTCAGGACCTGCTCAAGCCCAGTCACATATATACCACTTCCACTTGATGATGGAATGCTGCTGAGCATGGCCCACTTTAGGCTAGATGGGTCAGAAAGCAACCAGTTCATGATAGGCAGTTCAGGTCACATGGTGACTTGATGACCCATAGTCAAATGTTCAGTTTCCACCAAAGCCCAGTAACAAGCCAAGAGCTATCTCTCAAAAGGAGAGTAGTTATCTACAGAAGATAATGGGGCCTTGCTCCAAAATCCCAGAGGCCTCTGCCTCTAGGATTTTGAACACAAAATATGTGCAAAAATAAAAATTTGCATATCAAGTGAGAGTACCATGTGTGACTCATTTTTATGCCTTTCACATGCTGAGAATGGTACCTTCTTTGTGGTAGGTGCTCAATCAGTGTCTATTGGAAATAAGAACTTACACTGCTAAGTCATTTCAATGGCAGATCAAGAGAGGTACATGCTGCATTCTATCTAGCTGATGAATTTTCAGGTAGATTTGTGTTTTTCTTCACAGAATCTGTGTAATTCTAATTGAAATTTTTTTAACCCAAAGCTTGAGGCAACGCATGAATAAAGCATGTGGGCCTTAGAATTAAAGCTGCAGCCTGTTACTTACTGGATGTGGGGCCACTGGCAAGTTTTGCACCTCCTGAGCCTCAATATCCCCACCTGTAAAGCAAAGAGTCTCTGTATGAAGGTGTTCTTTCAATCAACTTTTATTCAATCCTATTCTATGTCAGATTTTAGCTCACACTATCCTCACATCACTCCTAACAGTTTGGCATCTATTTACTCCTAGGTAGCACAGTCAATGAATGACACATCTACTCTTTAGCTAACAAAGCATATGAAGTCATCTGCACAACATTCATCATCTAACTGCTATATCACAAATCCTATTCTCTAACAAGCCATCCCTGACCCCTCTAGGAGAGGTAACAGCCCTTCTCTCATGCTCTCCTGCTGTGTCCTCTGTTTCTCTCTTATATAGCATCTATCTCATTGCTACAGATGTTCACTTTCTGTTTTTTTCCACTGAGAATGAGTGACTTGCAGACAAGATATGACTTATCCTTGAATTGCCAGTACTAATATTATAAGTTCTTAATCAAGTCATATTAAGTGAATTAAATAGGTAAATGCAAACCTAGGTAAATGCAAATAATTAGGTAAACGCGTATGAATGAATGCATACTTTTTGTTTCCTAGATTTGATTTTCTTTAAAGCAGGGTATCATCAGCATGAAGCCACAGCAGATGTGGCAGACATGGCCAGTTGTCAACCTAATATCTATTTTTCCTTTCTTCCCTACTAAGAGGACTCTGCTTTCTTTACAGGAAGAATAAATAAAAGGTTCCTATCCTACAGGAAAACACTGGTTATTCTCTGGCCATAGTAATCCCTAGACCTGGTTTCAAACCCATGCTAATGGATTAGTGACAGTTCACTCCGGTGAACAATACACTGCTGAAAGTCAGACAACAGGCATGGTCTCGAGTGATCAGCCATCCAAGATAAAGGTTATCCATTCTCTGAACACTCCTGCTTCTCAAATTCTGTCAATCCCCAAATCCTCACTTCCCAAAACCTTGTATGTAATCACCTCATTCCTGTGTTCAGAGAAACTGTGTATAATAGACACCCAAATGAAAACTACATTTCCCAATATCTTTTGCTGCAAAGACACCATGTGACACAGGGTTGACCAATGAAATAAGGGAGGTCTACTCGGGATTTCTGTGAAAATTTCACTCTCCTAATCTTATCATGCCCCCACGTCCTTGTCGCTTTCTTTCTCTTGGAAGTCTCCCCTGAGGCTACAGAAACAATGACCCTGTAAATTGAAATTTTCAGATATACACCAGGACGAATAGTATGGGAAGGTAGGAAACAACCCTGTATTACCTACTCCTAGCCCCTTTTCACTGGCTGGGCATCTTCAAAGGAACCCTTGCAACCCGTTACAGTCCTGAAAACCACCTCTCACCAGTCCTGCTTTGGCATCTGTTCTGGGGAAGCAGTGTGCCTATTCTGAGCAAGAATCAAGTCAGGGATGGACTAACCAACTCATCTCCATGGTGAGCTCAGAGCCCAGAGCGTGTGCAGGCCATGCTTTTGAGAATCTGGGAGTGAGTGACAGTTCTCCCTGCACATCACTTGGCAAGAGACAGACATCATCTGTGCATGACAGAATGTATCAGGCCATTCTTTCATTGCTATAAAGAAATATCTGAGGCTGGGTTAATAAAGAAAAGAGGTTTGATTCACTCACTGTTCTGCAGGCTGCACTGGAAACATGGCACTAGCATCTGCTTGGCTTCTGGGGGCTTCAGGAAGCTTCTGATCATGGCAGAAGATGAAGGCAGAGCAGGTGTCTCACATGGCAGGAGCAGGAGCAAGAGAGAGACAGTTGGGGGGAGGTGCCATACACTTTTAAACAACCAGATCTTACGTGAACTCACTATCACAAGGATAGCACCAAGCCATGAGAGATCCGCTCACATGCCCCAATCACCTCCCACCAGGCCCTGCCTCCAACATTAGGGATTACATTTCAAAATGAAATATGAGGGGACAAATATCCAAACCACAGCACAGAGCCAGAGGTGGGTATTGGTGGGACTAAGTTTCCTAGGTGGTCTTTGTAAGCAAACCAACTTTCCTCCTCTTTTTGATAATGTGTCATCTCTTTCTGGAAAGCCCACACTTTTGATCATATGAATTATTAGGCTTCAACCACTCAATTGTAGGGGTATGAAGAAGAAAAGTACAAACAAGATGCGAGCTGGAACCTCAGCTTTCAAGATTTTAGCAAAATGGTTTGTGACACAGCATGCTTTCCTCAACACACCACACACACACACACACACACACACACACACACATATGTAACTCCATGGCTTGTAGGAGTCCACAGCCCTCCTCAGTATTTCTGAGAATACCTAGGAAACTGTTGTTCTTGTGGCCTATCCTGCCTTTTGGGCTCCAGATTCCTCATTCACAGTTTCTATTATTCTCCACACTGACCCTAGATTTCAAATCCAGGCCCTTCATTGATTTCTCATCAACCTCCCACCCACACTCCCAACTCACATGAAACATGTGTGACTTCATACAGTGGGTGTCACTTCACACACCAAAGAGCCAACAACGTGGACAATTTCTCCTCTCCAAATAACTTTTTTGTAATCTCATCATTCAGGACCCGGCCCCAAATCCACTCTCCAGCTCATCTCCCCCATTTCTTCTCTCCATGTCCCTGCAGAGGCACTTGTGCCTTTTCTCTGAAGTCTTTGGGTCCCACCCCCTGCATCAAACACTTGATTTCCCACATACATATTTCTCTCCCTAAATGGAATCCTAGTGCCTATTGTTAGAGTAATATCATGTTCCCAAGTTTTTACGCCAGCACTGCTGAGAGAAGGTCAGCAGCTGTCTCACAACCCCTGCAATAATTCCAAACTGGATTTTCTACACTTCTTTCTCCCTGATTGAAGGAAGGACTCGCCACAGTGGAGGCACAGCACGTCCCCAGTTGTGCTATTGCCTGGTCACACAGCAGCAGGGACCTGGTCTTATCTGTCTCATTAGGTCCAGATGAACCACAATTTCAGAGTCACATAAATCAATGGCAGCAACTCTCATCTATTCAAAGAGCCACCAGCACCATTTGTAGTAAATGGCCACACACTGCTGTAATTGGCTGCTTTTTTCAAACACTGAGAGACAGTAGGGAAGTGTGAAAACAGGCCATGAACAGTGGGAGTAGCATAAACAGAGATTTCCTGGAGCAGACACAAATAGGTGGAAAGTGATATTCAAACCATGGAAATCCCATGATTAGGTCACTCAAATAGCTAAACCTGACACAAATTTTGGAGTCAGACAGATCTGGGTTCAATTTCCAATTATTCACTTATTAGCTAAACATCCTTAAATAAATGGCTTAATTGTCCCTTCTTATTCATATAATCAAGCTAATGTTTCTCATCCCATGGTCTGAAAGGGGAAAATTAATTAAGTGTTCCATAAATGGCAGTTTTCACAAAGACAAGTCACATGGCAAATGAGCCAGTGCATAAGTTGAACCTTTTGAACAGCATTCCCCTTACACATAGTTACCCACTTGCAAGCAAAGCAATTTTATTTTTTATTTTATTATTATTTTTATTTCATGAGACAGAGTCTTACTCTGTCGCCCAGGCTGGAGTGCAGTGGCTCAATCTTGGTTCACTGCAACCTCCGCCTCCCAGGTTCAAGTGATTCTCCTGCCTCAGCTTCCCCAGTAGCTGGGATTACCGGCGCCCACCAGTACACCCAGCTAATTTTTGTGTTTTTAGTAGAGATGGGATTTCCCCATGTTGGCCAGGCTGGTCTCGAACTCCTAACCTCAGATGATCTGCCCACCTTGACCTCCCAAAGTGCTGGGATTTCAGGCATGAGCCACCACACCCGGCTGCAAAGCAATTTTAAATCTAGCCCCCAAAAGCTGATCATTTCACTAAACTGAATCTTTTTCTTGATTTCTTCTTTGAAACACTTTCGAAACAAAATACAAGAGCAAATGTTAAATTCATATCCTGTTAGATGTGGCCAATGACATTTCTTTCTTTTCTATTTTGTTTGGAAAGAGCATCCTCTGCTTTCTGGACTCTGCCAATGTCATACAGCTGACAAGCTGGGATTTCAATCTATGTCTGATTCCAGAGTACAAGCTCTTAATGGTGACTAAAATTCAGACTTCAGTGGCTGCAGGGGTGCATTTGGTTAGCACGCAGTACTTATAAACTTCAGACTTCTCTGACCTTTTCTTTTTTTCTTTTCTTTTCTTTTTTTTTTTTGAGACGGAGTCTCGCTCTGTCGCCCAGGCTGGAGTGCAGTGGCACCATCTTGGCTCACTGCAACCTCTGTCTCCCGGGTTCAAATGACTCTCCTGCCTCAGCCTCCTAAGTAACTGGGATCACAGGCACCTGCCACTATGCCCAGCTAATTTTTGTATTTTTAGTAGAGACAGGGTTTCACCATGTTTGTCAGGCTGGTCTTGAACTCCCCACCTCGTGATCTGTTTGCCTCGGCCTCCCAAAGTGCTGGGATTACAGGCATGAGCCACCACGCCTGGCCTTCTCTGGCCTTTTCAAGCCACAGTTATTGAATAAAAGAGATCCCCAGTAAAGAGAATGAAAGATATCATAGCCTAGGCAATTAATAATGGGCAGAGCAGCCCTTTGTGATTCAAGATTGAATTTAATGTTCAAATAAAGTCTAGTGTGTTTTCCACATAGTATTGATATCTCCATGAATTTCCATCAACATGAGAAACAGAAGTATAGTTTCTAGCTCAGAGCTAGGGAAAATAGTAGGTGTCTAATAAACATATGCTGATTGATTCCTTGACTGATCGGATCTGTATCCATCACTGTCTTCACTAATGAGGATGTTAATATGTAACAGCATAGCTGTTCACTTGAGAATAAAGACTATTCTTCTCTAATATAAAGATAGAAGGTTTTAAATCTGTAATTACAACACCAGAGATTCTCTAGAATCTCCCCCTCAGCCTCTATAGCACTATGAGTTGCAGAGAGTGTCTGAAGTCGGGGACAATACACTTTATTACCCATCTGCAACCTGGATAGTAGTTTGCCATACACACGTGTTGCTGGGAAACAACCACACATTTCTGAATAGCTTTATTATTAGAAGCATTCAGGGAAGAAACAAACAAACAAACAAGAGCCTTTGCCACCATTGTTAACCCATGAATAAAAGGCAATACGTTGTTCTTTGCTGTGACCACTTCATGCACCCTACATCCCCCACCCCACAAGGCCTGATCTTCAGCTTCTTTGGATTAATAAATCTTACCAGGTTCATTTGGGGCATACAGGTTGCAGGTGACTGTGATTACCATTTTGCTATTGGTACAAACTGTTGCCCTAATGAGATAATATATGTATTTATTAGAACCATAAAAAGGAGATTGCATGCAGATTTCTCTACTCAAAGTGTCAGCTTTGAGAAATAAATTAAATGACCTCTCTGCCTCCCATCATCTATTTCTTTATTTTCTTGTATAACCATGGTATTCAAGGACAGTCAGCATTACTTCTACTAATGACTCACTAACAAAACTCCTTATAGAAATTGAGTGGCCTTTTAATACAATTTTGCCAACACTTAACATACTATGGCTTTCCCAATATATTCAAATCTAGTGACTATAATGAACTATTTCTACTTGTTAACATTTTTCTTCCATCATGTCAATATTAATAAGATTTTCTCTTTATTAGGGTCCTACAAGCAATGATGGAAGTAAGACATTATATAACAAGGAAAAAAATTATCTAATCTATGGCCCAAGTGGAAATTCCTAGATGTGTGTGAGTTGGGGAGAAGGAATTATTTCATGTAGGTTGTACCACAAGATTAGTTCTCCCTGCTAATATTACATAGAGATGAAGGCTGAGTAACACACAGACATTGGTTTAATCATTTAAACATAATTATACCATTTTATTTTTCACCAACATAAAAGTGAAGGCTGAGTAACTCACAGACATTGGTTTAATCATTTAAACATAATCATACCAATTTATTTTTCATCAACCCATGTTAATATAATCCTAAAGTGACACAGCATATGTCACTACAGGGAAAAGCCACAATAATTTCATTTATGTTTTTTAAATATTTAATTGTATGTCTTCCTTGCTCTGGGGGCTTCAGTTTTCTTTCTTTTTTTTTTTTCCTTTTTTTTTTTTTTGTTTTTTTAACTTCCTAGCTTATGAGGCAAAAATATGTATAAAAATATTTGAGGGCATGCAGGGACTATGATTTTTTATTTAAATATCTTTATTGACAAAATTTAAATTTTTAGATTTATACAAGTAATTTATAGTCACTGTAAAAATGTAGAAAATAGAATGTAAAATAGGCAAAAAGAAAAGAAAATATCTACACTCTCACCAACCAAAAATAATCCCTGCTTATACTCTCTTCTGCATAATTCCAGATTTCTTTCCAAAACAAAATGATATAATACTATTTTTTGCTTATTAGTTTTGTTTTTAAGGTATTATACAGCCATTTTACTTTAAGTATTTTATTGTGACATCATTGTAGATTTTCATGCAGTTGTACAAAGTAATACAGAGTGACACAGTACCATTTGTCCTTTATTCATGTGCCTCCAATAGCAACATCTGGCAAAACTATAGTCCAGTACCACGACCAGGATATTTCCATTGATACAATGAAGATACACAACATTTCCATCACCACAGGGATTCCTTTCGTAGCAACATCAACTTTCCTCCTGCTTCCTTTCCACTCCCCTTTACCTCTGGAAACCCTTAATCTATTCTCCATTTCTATAATAATATTCTATAAGAGGAACCTTGCAGCTTTGAGATTAGCACTTTTCACTCAGCATAATTTGGCAATAATTCATCCAAGTTGTTGCATGTATTGACATTTTATTTAATGTTTATTTCTTTTCATTGCAGAGTAATAATCCCCTGTATGGATGTACGACAGTCTATTTATCCAGTCACCTATTGAAGGATAGCTCAGTAATTTCCAGTTTGGGGGCTATAATGAATAAAACCATTATGAGCATTTAGGTACAGGTTTTTGTGTGAACATAAGTTTTCATTTCTCCAATATAAATGCCCAGAAGTACAAATCCACGGTCATATGGTAAGTGCAAATCTAGTTGTGTAAGAAACTGTTTTCCAGAGTGGTTGTACCATTTTTAAGTTCCTACCAGCAACGTGTGAATGATCCAATTTCTTTGTATCCTCTCCATTATTTGCTGTCACTATTTTTTAAACCATTCTGATAGGTGTGCTGTAGTATCTCATTTACCGTTTGAATGTGTGTTTTCTCAATGACTAATTATGTTGAACATCTTTTATCATCCCTATATCCACCTTGGTGAAATATCTTTATCTGATAATGTAACCACTCCTGCTCTCTTTTGATTGCTATTTGCATAATATCTCTTACTTATCATTTACGTTCATCCTAGCTATAATATTACCTTTAAAGTGAATTTCTTATAGGCAACATATAGTTGGGTTACATTTTTAACCCACTCTGCCAATTTCTGTTTCTTAATTGGTACATTTAAGCAATTTACATTTAATGTAATAATTGACATGTTAAGGTTTAAGTTAGTCATTTTATATTTGTTAGTGTTCTGTTTATTCTGTTTTTCTTTTCTGTTTTTTTTTCTGCCGTCTTGTAGGGTACTTGAACAATTTTTAGAACTCCATTTTGACTTACCTATATTTTTTAGTGTACCTCTTTGTATAGCTTTTTTAGTGTGTGCTTGACTAAAAAAGCACACATCATATTTCAGATATTACATCATATATTCAGATATAACATCATATATATGTGAATGGTAATATTGCATGCAGGAGGTCAAGTGATGTTTACAGGCTCCGAACGCATACATGTGATGTGATATCTGAATATGTATGTTATATATATATATATATATATATATATATATAATGACAGTCTACTGATGTTGACACCTTAACACTTCTTATAAAGTATTAAACTGCACCTCCTTGTATAATCATTTTCCCTTCTTCCATTTATAATAGAATTATCTTAAATATTACCTCTATATACATTTTAATGACATCAGATAGTATTGTAAGTTTTGCTTCAACCATCAAACATAATTCAGAAAACTCAAAAGGAGAAAGAAAATGTATTATCTGTATTTTTATTCTTTTCTTTCTGGTTAGATAACTTTCTTAGCCATCTTTCATTGTAGGTTTTCTAGTGATAAATTATTTTCCTTGTCCTTCGGCTCATGTGTCTTGATTTCCCCTTTCTCCTGAAAAATATTTTCACCGGGCAGTTTTCTTTCAGCGCTTACAAAATTTTGTGCTACTCCCTTTCTGGTAAAATACCTACTGTAATTCAAGTTTTTCCCCACTATATGTAAAGTGTTCCTTCTCTTTCATTGCTTTAAATCTTTTTATCTTTAGTTTTCAGAAAATTTACAATAATGTGTCTTGGTGCAATTTATTTGGATTTATTGTGTTTGGCGTTTGCTTAGCTTCTTGAATCTGAATGTTTGTGTCTCTTGCCAAATTTAGGAAGTTTCCAGCCATTATTTTTTCAAGTACTTTTTTAAACCTGCTGTTTTCTACTCACCTTCTAGGACTCCAGTCACATGTTAGATCTTTTGTTGTGATCCTACAGGGCCCAAGACTCTGCGCATTTATGCTCCAGTCTATTTTATCTCTTCAATGTTGTTCGCATTTAATCATTTCTATTGTTTTGTCTTCCAGTTCACTGATTCTTTCCTCTATCTTCTCCATTCCGCTGTTTAGTTTTTTTTTTATTATCTTCTATTGCTTTGCCTAGACTTTCTATTGCTTTGCTGAGACTTTCTACATTTTTATTTGTGTCAAGCATGTTCATAATTGCTCAATAAAACATTTTTATTATGGAAGCTTTAAAATCTTTACCACATTATTCTAACATTTCTGTTATCTCAGAGTCATATTGATTTTTTTTCATTCAAGTTGATATCTTTTTGGTTCTTCATATTACAAGTGATTTTCCATTGAAACCTGCACAATTTGGATACCAAATTATGAGACCCTAGATCTAATTTCAACCTTCACTTTTAATTAGGTTTCTCTGGCACTACTTGATTGGTGCTGCCTCATGACAGCCAGTTGGGTATAGAAATCCAAGATGCTCATTTGGCTTCTGTTTATACCCAAGGGGGTTCCTCATTACCTGGATGGTGGTGGGAGTTTTGGCTCACACTAAGTTTCTGCCGATACCACTCTGGCTGGAATGGGTAGGAGTGATGTGTTACTGCTCCCAGGCAGCCTCCCGCAACACTACGGTTGGAGGGGGTGGGACGGGACAGGTCATTAGCCTCACTACTGCAGGACACTGGTGAAAGTCCTGCCTCTCCAGTAGGTCTCCTTTGATACCAACCCCGTGGGGAGAGGGAAGGTACCTTCTTACTGTCAGGTGACGGTGTAAGTCCAGACTTCTCATGTGGTTTCCACATGGGGCAAGGGGTTCATTTTCTTACAGCTGGATGAAAATCCAGGATCGCTACTCAGCCTTCTCTGACACCACCATAGTGGGGAATTGAAATACCTCTTTACAGCCTGCTGAGAGTAAGCTTCTCATTTGGTCTTTGCTAATATGGATGTGGAAAAGGCCACACTTCGCTACAGTGCTTGGTTGAAGTACAGCAGTCATTGTCTAAAAGTTTTCTGTCTTGCTAAGCTGTCCCTTTCATGGTCCTTTAATTGGACAGAACAGACTTTTATTAGGGAATTTTTTTGTCCATACCCACTGGTGTCTCTGGGTTGCTAACTTCTTCAGCTCTAAGTCTGGGATATATGAGGCAAAAAGATAATTCAGGAAACTTACACTGTCCTGTTCTTTGGGTCCCAACATCCCTAGCCAGTCAGCTTTTTTCTTTCCACCCTTAAGAATCTTCTTATGTTTGTTGTACATATAACATTCAGGGTTTTATTTGTACTTAATAGGAAGAATAAGGGAAAGTACATCTATTCCAACTTTGTTGAAATGGAAGTTTCTGTAATACTGTTTTGTAATGTATTTTTTTCAGTTAACAATAGAGGTTACATATCTATCCATGACAATAAATATAGATCAACATCATCATTTGCCATGCTTGTCCAGCCATTAGTTTTTCCCCCAGGCCCCTGCCTTTGGGCACATAAACCATTTTGATTTTTGCCAACACTTTGATTTCCATTAGTTTTAATCTAATGTATTTCCCATAGCAAGGAAAACAGTTTTAATAAACGGTTTACTTCCACCTCTTGTGAAGATGGCCTTTGCTGTTCAGTTTGGAGCAGCTCTCAATGACATATAAAAAGCATTGAGTTACCAAAAAAAAAAAAAAAAAAAAGGAGAAGGAGGAAAAAGTCAAAGATGTTGCTAAGGATTATAGAGGGATCAATATTTTTCCTCAACAAATACTCCCTCCTCTCTCTTTCCACTTTCTATGTTTGCCAAAATTTCACACACAGTCTTCACTGCTAGGGTCTGTTCTTGAGCATTCTGTTCACATAGAAGACCCAGGAAAAGGTTGTGCGATAATTAATAAGGCTTTATCATTTACATATTCTTTTTTTCTAGATGACAGCACAGGCAGTTCAACAGTATTTCTTTTGTGTTTTACTTTATTTTATTGTTTGGAAAAATAAAAATAAAAACTTACATACAAAGAACTTATTTTCCCTCCCAAGATTCTGAGGAGAGAAAGTCATACTATTAAAGATGTAGATATCTTATTTAGCTCATCATTTTTTGTCTTTTTTAAAGCACTCTTAACAATAAATAAAAATCCATAAAATCTAGTTTGATTAGACTCTTCCCACAGTGAATGGTCATATTGCATGCAGGAGGTCAAGTAATGTTTACATGCTCCGAACACTCCCTATAATGTGACCCATTGAGAACCTCCCCTCCACTTATCCGTAACAACCTGTTGAGTCCCAGTAAATCCTCCAGCCCTCAGCTACAGCTACATGACTGGACTTTTACTACAGATTCCGCCAGGCTCCTGAACCAATTCTGACTTCCACAGAGGGAATTTAAAAGGCTGAAGCTCTGCAGCTCAAATGGCAGGCAGCATGATGTTGGCACCTGCCCTTCAGGCCTGATTTAACATAAACCTCAGATCCAGTGCTGAGAACTCTGCCTTCTTGTCTGGGTATTTACCACACAGCTCAGTTCCACGCATGTGTTCCTTTGTAACCTGGCAGTTTCTGCAGGTCTCTCAGCACTGAAGTTCCTCATTCTTGAAACTCTATGTGGGTACCAGCATTCTGTCTTTGGAAGCCCAAGCGGGGACAGGCCTGACAGCTCCCAGACTCTCAGTGCCCTTTCCCTCCTCCCATTTATAGGTCCCCATCCCTTCTGCCCTCCCAGTCTTACTCATGTCACCTGAAATGCCATCCAAACCCCCTGGATACCAGGTTTTTCCTGACCACCTTGCTGGACCCCGTTCTTCTCTGGTTTCAATCATCAGTAATGGAGGTCAAGTAAAACTGGCTTTATATCTGAAACTCAAAAAGTTAAGAATCTCTGCCTTACTTGGATCTATGTGGGAATATAGCATTCTCACTATCCCCATCATTATATTCTACTAAATATTATCACGATTGGTTTCTTCTTTTTCCCTATTTTACTCCCCACTCCCACTCCCAACCCTAATGATGCTTTCTGTGGTAGCCTAAAAACCACACTATTTGTACTTAAATCTATATGTCAGCATTTTCTGTGACAGCCCAACCTAAATCCTGGCTCAATGACTTCTAAGGTTTCCTATTGCCTGCCAAGTACAACCCAACTTCTTAGCTCTTGTAGCTCATTATGAGGACCCCGAATCTCAAATTGCTAATGTTCCTTTCCTTCATGTACATCAGTCGACTTTATGTTAAAGTCAAATTGAACATTTTTTTGTTCTCATACTCGCATCATCCTATTTTTGCTCTTATATTTCAACTGTTACCCTGGACTGGATTGCCCTATAGCAAAGTGGTTAGGAGCACTAGATCCATAGCTAGAATCCTGGGCATAATATCCTGTTTCTGCCATTTGCTAAGTGTGTCCTTGGACAGGTTGCTTATGTTCTCTGTGCTTCTGTTTCCATATCTGTTCTATAAGGATACTAAGAGTATAAGCTAGAATCTGCCTCTAGCCAATGACAACTTTCAGAGTATTTTGACTGTTGCTTCACTTCCACCTCCTGAATCTCACAAAATTTGCCTTGGGGGTCAAACTTAACCCTGAAGTGCTCAAGGATGGAAATTCTGGAAAATGTGGTGACAACCTGACTACTTTGAGATGGTCCCAAACCACCACACCTTCTCAATATCTGGTCAGAGACTCCTGATTTTCTTCTGAGGAAGCACCTACCACTCCCAGTCCATGTTCTTTTGTGGAGACGAATTCACACTCTAAGGGTAGGCAAGTGATGTAGGCCTCTCAGCACATTTTCTTATTCACATTGATTGGGTCAGATGTGGGCCAGGCAAGACCAATTAAGTTCATCCTAGAATTTTTGATTGAATGTCCTTAATGAATAGTAGGGTTTAACTTACAGTTATACCTTGGCATCTCATTAACTTTAAACAAGGTATCCCCTCTAATCTTAGAAGAGTTCCTGAACATAAAATAGAAAGGTGAGATGTCTCACCCTAATCATCAGAACTATACCCTTGCCTAATTTCCCCATGGTCTTAGCACCTGTTGTCCTCAAATATCACACAGTGTACATGAATGCTCTGACTCAACAAGTACTAAGTAAAATTTAAATTAAGTCTTTGCTACTTACAAAGTGCCTTGACGAAATGAGATTCTATGGACCATCTCTACTGGTTAAAATAATTAGTATGGTCCAATCTAATTAAAGCAGAGCCCTCAAGGACTGGAATCTATTATGTAAGACCCATTTACAGAAGAAATTATTATCCCTACTACTTCTCCCCTTAACTGCCTAATCAGGCCTATTATCAAGTCAGGAAAGAATAAATAGTGCCTCATAGTGGATTCCTGAAACCTTAATGCCCTAGTCCCACCCATTAAGGCCTCCATAGTCAATATTACTGAAATTCCTAACTCTATCCAAACAGAAATCTTTTGTTATTATAAATTTAGCTAAACTCTTTCTGTGCCTATCTCAACAGCCTCCATGCCATAGGGTGCCCTCACCTCCTTCGCTGCATACATCTTTCCCTGACTATCCATGGAGTATCTTAACAGCCTTACCATCACACATAATCTTTGCAGACAAGATAATAACCACATTCATTCTTCTTGAGGAGCACAGATATGATATTATATTTACGACATTCTCCTCTGAGGAGATTCATTTGAACACCCATAGAGTGTTCTCTGAAAATCACATCCCATGAAAAGAATCTCAAAAAAAGAAGTGAGGGATAGGATCATGTAATTCTGGGAAAGCATGACTGTATTAACTACCTTCACCTTAGAAAGTCACAGTGCAGTTTAGCTAATAAAAATTCCAAAAACTTCTGCTATGAACCATACCTACTTAAATTTAGGAGAATATGGCTTCAACAAACTTATTGAAAGCTGAAACTATTTTTAATAACATTCATTAATGTGTAAATCATTTATATAGATTAGAAAATAATTGGGAAAAATCACATATGTATGAATAATCCAAATTTAAAGCTTCAAATCAAATAACATATCTGTGTACTTGAAAAATAATTTGATTTACATTGGAGAAACCACATGCTGAAGGAAAGGAGAAAGTTACTTGGCTTTTCTATCCCATTCCCTGAGAGAATCAACTTCCCTTCTCCCTCTCCACTGTAAGTGAGCTCTATCACCTATAAAATGGATGCTAAAGTGAATACTGAAAAAAAAAGAATCTCTCCCTACACCTGTCTATATATGCTTCTCCTATGGTAATTAAACATGAGTGTTGATTTTCAAATTCCTACTTTCTATCTCACTGACCTTAAGATCCTGTTTCTAAAAGCTAGCAGGAAGGGGGTGACTAATAAGGGTTTTTGAAAATTGCAATAAATATTTTGAAAATTAAGTCATTTTGTGTAGGAAAAAAAAAAAATGTTTACCAAATACATTCCTCCAATGTATACCCTCTGTCAGTATATTAAATAAATGAAATAGAAATTTGCTATTTCCTTTTCTATACACACACACACACACACACACACACACACACACACACATCCTCCTCCTCCTCTCCCTAAAAACAAATAGTAGAGATAGAATCTCATTAGCTGTGGGCTGTGGTTAAAAGCTTTCAATGATTGAGAAGCTCAGCATTTTGCTGGTTTGGGGTTAAAACCTGGAAAATAGACTTTGTCATTATTTTGGGCTGAGTGGTTTGTGTGAACATTGGCTTCCACTCTTTAAAGTCAGATTGAATCAGGTGTGAGTAGGCAATGGCACAAACTTCATGAGTGTAAAGAACTCAGAGATGCAAGAGCCTTGAGACGCACACAAGCTTGCCTACTATGCTCCTCGATTCTGATGACACAACACCTGGCTCTCATCACACTTGTTTGGCTCATAGTGTTTGAATGTTGACTGTTGTCTCAGTGAATGTGTTAAGACATAGGTGTATTTTCTTTCATGATCAAGAGAGAAATACAACCTCCACCTACCCAGAATGCTTCTCATTAAAAACCAGGTTAGTCCTTGAAGTAAGCATGGCATTATTCTTCTTCATAAATACAGTTATTTTAAGCCATACCCAATATCTGCCTCTCATATCACCATTATATATTCATCCAAGGTAAAACTCTTCTCTCCACTTGAATAAAGGCAAACATCTTTTAACGTTATAGTTGGCAGCTATCTGATGTTAAAAATCAATTAAAATTATTTACCTGTGCCTAGTAAATTATTAGGTTAGGTCATCTTGGAAGCTAAATTTCTGCAGAGAAGAGTTGGGAGGGAGTGAAACTGGCTGGCACCATTCTTTGCACTGTGTTGTACTCAAGACGAGCAGAAGATTTTAACAGTAGCCACCCAGTGGTGGCTTTTCACTGGCCTGTGCAGAGGCTGTTTCCTTATCTAGTTCCTGGGGGAAGCTTAGTGCCAATGGAGGACGAAGAGCCTGAAAGAACAAATTTATGCTAAAAGCGTTTGGTAATTAATTTTGCTCATTATTTACACATAAAATTTGGATGCTTACACTGTGCCATGAACTGCACCAAATGCTAGGGATGAAGCTAAGAGCCACACAGAGTAGATCACTGTTCTTATAAAGCTGCCATTCCAGCGGGAGAGACAGAAAATTGACACTGTCTGAACTAAATCTAAAGTCCAATGCAACCACAATTGTCTGTTCCTGTCCCTCCATCTGCCTGTAGGAAAAGAAGGTATCTCCCTGGATTTTTTTTTGAGACAAGGTCTCACTCTGTTGGCAGGCTGGAGTGCAGTGCGATCTCAGCTCCCTGCAACCTTCACCTTCACCTCCTGGGTTCAAGTGATTCTCCTGCCTCAGCCTCCCAAGTAGCTGGGACTACAGATGCTCACCCCCACGCCCAGCTAATTTTTTTTTTTGTATTTTTATTAGAGATGGGGTTTCACCACGTTGGCCAGGATGGTCTCCATCTCTTGACCTCGTGATCCGCCCTTCTCGGCCTCCCAAAGTGCTGGGATTACAGGCGTGAGCCACCACGACTGGCCAGTTTTTTTTTTGTTTGTTTTTGTTTTTTTTTATGATCAAATAACGTTTTATGTTCTCCTCTTGGGTTTTCTCTCATTCTCATTCTCCCACCCATTTATTATTTTCACACACTTCACTCTTACATAGATTTAAAGACAGTAAAATTTAAAATAAAATTAATAATAATTAGGGATATCGACCTAGGATTTCCAAACAATTTTGCTATTGAAAAATATATATATATGTTCTTTTAAAACACATAAATATATAATTAAACACTGTAATTTATTAGCTAGTCTTCACAGAGGACTTAATATAGTCCAGATATTTTTCTAAGTGTTTTAGATACATTAACTTACTTTATCAGCACATTAGCCTTAAAGAAGGTAGAATTATCATTCCCATTTTACAGATAAAATATCTAAAGTTAGACGAAGCTATAATACTTGTTCAATACAACCATTTAATAAGTGATAGAGCCACACTATGATTCTGGCATTTTTGACCCTACCTTGCCTTTCAACATGACCATGTTATTAAAAAGAAATATCTATTTATTACTCAAAGAAAAAGAAAGAAAAACAGTCGAAGGATATAATTTCAGAGTACAGGTAGACCCTAAAGTTATTGATATAAAGAATTCACTTGTTCTTACTTTTCTCAATTCACTGTAGCCTGGTAAATGCTTTGTCAAAAGCTGTTGCTGGCTCACTACCCTACTTTCAGAAGTCAGAGCACCCAGACATTAGCAACATGGAGGTTTTCAATTCCTATCTCAGGCAACAGCTCCCCACATTGTAGATCAAGAGCATAACTGTGTTAGTCTTTGTTGGAATAACACTCATAATCCATTTCGCACTTTTAAACACCTATAAAAATATCTGAATTTAATCCCCATTTACATTTTAATTTTAATAGCACATTGCAGGGAAGGGGGGGCTGAAACTACCACCCCCCAAAGCTTCATAAGAAGTCACAAATTTGGAAAATGACCCTCATATGAGAAAGGGTTCTTCACACAGTCCAAGGGCTTTAGGGGGCTGAGAGTCCTCTGAAATGAATCACAAAATGTTTCCAGTTTCTGCAATGGCCCCACCACCATCCAGGAAGAAGATTTATAGCATTGAAATGATTTTAATACTATATTCTATAAGAGCTTGAAAACCACAGCTCCTGGCTCCGTCGCTAAGTTACTAATTGGGACAAGTCATTTGTTCACTCTGTACACTCGGTTTTCCCAGATATCAAATTGGAATAACATGGTTCCTGCCTGACATTCTTTCAAAAGGATAAAAATTAAATGAAGGTAAATAATTGTAAGCTGTTATTATTTCTCCGTTCCCCATGTCCCCTCTGAGAGAGCTTGTGAAATTTAGCCTTCAGTTTGATGAGGAGACTTCTGGGTATACTTCATTTGCTCTATTTCCTTTAGAGACTTTATTTCAATATTTTACCTATACCCCCTCTGTAGATATTTTAGCATTCTGTACTTACTGTTTTCTGAAAATTGTTACTTCTGTTTGCTCCCAAAAGCCAATAAAAATTTTAAATTGGGATTAAGCATAAATAGGATATATTCCACTTCCACCCAACAACATGTAGATGGGATTTGCCATGAACAGGCAAATACTCAAATGACAAATAGTAACTTCCAAGAAGATTAAAATACCCTAATAAGCATTATCTTAAATCAGAGCAGCATTTGTGTAGAAATGTGCAACACTGAGTGGCTGTGAATGATCTATCTTCTAATATTATTATTATTAATAATCTAGGAAAATAAATTTGAAATGATGTGCTTTTATTCTTTTCTACCCCACTTTAAAAAGTAACTACAAAAAAAATCTTCTGGAACCCAGCAAACCCTGAGTATATTGTGTCATTGTCATTCACTTCCAGCTTCAACTATGTGTCTATGAGAAACTGCACCTACACGAAGCACAATTTTTAAATAGTACTTCAAGAGTTTTTGAAAAGCACCATTAAAATTGCATCATTTTCATTGTGATGAAAACATTTTAAAACCTCTTTTCTAATTATTGTGATATATACAATACATTATTGTAAACTCCAGTTATTCTACTATGCAATAGACCACCAGAACTTATTCCTCCTCTCTAACTGTAGCTTTGTACCAGTTGACCAGTCTCTCACCGTACCCTCATCTCCATCCTCTGGTAAACAAGCACTTTTCTACTCTCTACTTCTTTGAGAACAAAGAAATGAATGTTTAAGGTAATGGATATGCTAATTTCCCTGATTTGAGCATTACACAATTTATACAAGTATCCAAACATCACATCGGTGCCTCATAAATACTTACAATTATTATGTCAATCATAAATAAGTTTTTAAATTGCGTTATTTCCAGGGCAACTGAAGTTCAAGTAATGGTGTGTTTCAATTTTAAAGCTTACCCTTATAGAGCCTGATTTCATCCTCTCTATCTGTCCCCACAAGAATGACCAACAATTAAAACAGTCATCTTCAGCAAATGAAAAGATGTGATGACCATTTAAATTTCAATTTCAAATAAACAGCAAATGTTTTTGGTGTAAGTATGTACTATCTATTGCATGAAACATGGTTATACTAAAAATTGCATGTAGTTTATATGAAATTCACATTTTCCTGCAAGCCTTTGTTTTTTATCTGGCAACTTTACCAATAATGTGTTAAACATCAGGGATCTGTGTTGTAACATTTCACCATAAGTAGATAAAACTAAACCATTAAGGACAGAAACAAAACTATACTCAAATTCATGCACAATTAGAAGTATATATAACATTAAAGGAAGATGTTTTCCTATTGACTTTTTGAACATTAAACAAAACTATGTTCTTACAGCAAAGCGGGAGAAGTTGCATTATGCATAAGCATCTCATCTTCCAAAATCTGTTTGGAAAAGTCAGCTCTCTGTACCACACTTTCCGCAACTATTCAGCCATTAGTAATACTATTCATAACCTTGAACAGATTTAATAACACAAAATGAAAGAAACCTAAACAAATTAAATGGATCTCTTCTTTCACTGTACAATAGATTTTAGTTTTGCCCCAAGGAGATCATATACTTCATTATTATTAAAAATGTCAGCAATATTTTATCTGCGAAGAGCACAAATTTTTTCCCCTACTTTTCCATATTACTCCAAACCCCTTATTGCATACTTTATGAGTCACAGGAGGTCTTAAATGCTGCTTTTCAATGTTACAAACTCTGAAACCCAAGGTGGCATTTTGCTAAATGGATTTTTACACATGGAGCATTGTTAAGCACTTACAAAAATAATAATAATAAAATAATAATAAAGCACAATAAAAAAAATTCTTTTTTTTTTTTTTTGAGATGGAGTCTCACTCTGTTGCCCTGGCTGGAGTGCAGTGGTGCGATCTCAGCTCACTGCAAGCTCCGCCTCCTGAGTTCACACCATTCTCCCGCCTCAGCCTCCTGAGCAGCTGGGATTACAGGCACCTGCCACCATGCCCAGCTAATTTTTTGTATTTCTTTTTAGTAGCGACGGGGTTTCACCACGTTAGCCAGGATTGTCTCGATCTCCTGACCTCATGATCCGCCCACCTCTGCCTCCCAAAGTGCTAGGATTACAGGCGTTAGCCACCGCGCCCAGCCGAAAAACATTCTTAGGATGATTTTTCTCTTTGTGTAACCCTCAGAAGTAGACATAACAGGCCTTTATCAGGGAAGCAAGCCAAGTTCCTACTCCTATTAACTTCACGCTCTTTCCTTTCCCCTTGTGTGGCACAGCCTGCAAGCTACCTATCATCCTCTCTCCTTTATCTCTCACCCATCCCCCAATTCTGAGAAACTTATTAATCATTATAATATAGAGAAAAATTATGAAGTGTGAGCTGTGGTGAGTGTCTTGATGCTCCCTGCTTCCCCCTTTGCCTTGTCCACTGTGGTACTGGAGTGTTAATCAATTTTCCCTGTATCATCAGTGTATTAAAGCTGCGAGAAGATAAAAAAAAAAAATGGTTCCTCTTGAATTTGGGAAGAATTGAGGGTCTGTTTTGAGAAAATAGACTAAAATAGTTGTGGGGAATAGTTGAATTTGGTAACTGGGGGGTTTGGGAATTATTTACAAAGCTAGATTTTGTGTAATACATTTTCAGAATGATTTGATAGGATGATTTCGATAATTACTGTGATAAAGTATTTCAAGTGTGACACAAAGGACCCGGCACCTGGAAATTACACAGTAAATACTACGGATTATTAAGGGCCAGGTCTGTTCCTCTTGTATGTGAAGCATTATAAACCCTGCAAGGGGGGTGAGGGGTTGAGATACAAGTACCTTTTTTGTTTGTTTTCGTTTTGGAGACAGAGTTTTGCTCTTGTTGCCCAGGCTGGAGTGCAGTGGTGCGATCTCACTCACTGCAACCTCTGCCTCCCAGGTTCAAGCGATTCTCCTGCCTCAGCCTCCCAAGTAGCTGAGATTACAGGGAGATGAGACTGGAAAAGGTGTTCTTCCCTGAAAATTTACTGTGGATGTTAAGGTCGCGTAGAGATGTAAGTTCTTTATGAGACCTTAACGTCAACAGTACAATAGTAAATTTCCAGGGAAGAGCATCTTTTCTAGTCTCATGGGGTCCATAATAATGTCAAAGAATAAAAAATGGTGGCCTGGATGACACTTTGTGCAGTAAAAGGGAATGTGAGTTTGAGGGGAATTTCACCACTTTCTGAATGGTGTATTTTGAGACAGCCTTGCTCAAAAGGGTGCTTCATCATAGGTGGAGCCAGTAATCTTGGCCTTTCCAGAACAATTTTGGGTTTGGTCTTCCATAAACCAAAGGAGATCCACAACCCAAGGGAAATAGAGGCATCACTGTGTGTGTCAGGCTTGTTGACCTGCAGGGTCATGAGCAGTGAGAGCCACAACTCAATCCCTTGAGTTTCTGTATCTTCTCTTTCCCTCACCCTCAGGACCACATCCCAGCAATGCCATAGCCAAAGAAAGTTCAGTCTCTCTGCTGAAGAAAAGCCACTGTATTTATGCAGATGCATCAGCCAGCTTCAGACCTTAACAAAAGTGATATGAGATTATTTTTCTTTTTACACCCCACCCTCACTCATTCCCTGAACATCTTTGTTCCCCTGGAGCCACTTTCTAGGATTCTTGAATCTTTTCCCATCATGTTGCCTGGGATCTAGCACTGGAGAGCACCACTGGGTCTCCTCCCTTCTCATCTCTGCACTTTGTTTTTCCTTTTCCCTAGTCACTATCCAACAATCATATGTCCTATTCCTTTTGACCCACAACCAAGAGAGTGTTGTCTCAAATTCTGAAATAGAAGGTGATTTTATGTAGCACATGTATATAATAACAAGAATTAAAGAGACTATTTATTGGATATGACATTTCTGTCTTATACAGTCCTAGTGCTTTATAATTCACTCAACAACTCCATGAGTTGATACTGATTTTATAATGATTTCATAGATAGTAAAAACTGAGGCTTGCAGGGATCAAACAATATGCACAACATTAATAATTAAGAAGGTAGTAGATGATTTAAACCTAGGGTGCTTGAGTCCAGAGCATGATCTGTCAGCTACTAAGCTAGCACATCTTCATCCCAGGTGCCCTTTGAATTGCTTTGACATTTTAAAAGAAATTAACATGAGGCTATGACTCCCTTCCCTTAAGTTCAACCACTCAGAACATCTAGATAAATTTGGGTTATGATTAGAGGTTAGCAAATCAACATGATTTCTTAAACTAAATGTAGTCCTAATTTAAGCACACTAACAGTATGGAGAAGTAAGACCCTAGAAAACTGACTCTCCCACATGTAACTATAAACTCTGGGCAAAATACAACAGCCAATTACCTGAGAGCTCTGAAGAATGAAAAACAGCAGGAATATTTTGGAGAGGAGTCAACACATGGAAGAAAAAGCAAAAGAGGCAAGGACTGAATGAGTTTCCCGTTTATGTGATTTTGCTATGAGGATATCTGTGGTTGTGAGATGGTATAGACGTACTAAACCTCCTGCTAAAGATCTTCTTTTTGACCAGAAGAAACAAAGTAAGCTGCCTTATGAAACTGAGGCCACTGGAAAAAGGGGTTTATCCTAGAAAAGAGAATATCAGGAAATATAAAACCCAAATACAATGTATAAACTCTGCTAAAATTGTTGACTGTCCATTAAGTTATTCTTGCACAATGTAGACTAAAAGTAATCTGAACTAGAATCTAGAATCTAGGCTACTATCCACTACCCACTCTAACCAAAAGAGCTTTCAGTTTGCATTTAATTTAGCTAATTGTTTGCTGAAAACAAATATGAACAATATATAAAGACATGTAACAGA
Organism: Pan troglodytes; assembly: GCF_028858775.2. NCBI lineage: Eukaryota > Metazoa > Chordata > Mammalia > Primates > Hominidae > Pan > Pan troglodytes. Next base: position 121,446,756 of record NC_072406.2, read on the forward strand.
ATCCAGAGTCCCTAAAACATATTATTTACAGTATGCAATATATGATATATAATTACTCAACATACAAAAAGCAGGAAAAATGGCACCTATTTTCAAGAGAAAAGATAATTTTTAGAAAGTCCAATCCTGAGATATTCCAGTGGTTGAGATAAGCAGCAAGGACTTTAAAACAGCCATTAAAACTATGGTAAACAAAGAAAAGTAAAATATTCTCATAATGAGTGAAAAACCAGGAAGTCTCCACATGGAAGTTAAATATATTAAAAAGGAAGAAATGTAATATAGAATTTATAAGTACAGTATCTGAAACAAAAATCTATTTGAAGCACTTAGGAAAGGGTCCGTGAACTTGAAAATATATTAACACAAAATATCCAATCTGAAGCAAAGAAAGAAATATTTTAAAAATTAACAAAGACTCAGAGAAGCGTTAGACAATATCAAAAGTTGTTAACATACTTATTACCAGAATCACTGAAGAAGAGGACAGTAAAAGTGGAGAGAAAGAATACATTAAGAGGTAACAGCTTAGAACTATCCATGTTTTATGAAGGGCATAAATTTACAGATTCAACAAGCTCAGAAAACTTCAAACAGGATAAATATGAAGAAAATTACATTTAGAAAAAGTACATCCAATATGTTGATAACCAAAAAATGAAAAATTCTTGAAGACAGTTAGAAATAAAAGATAACATGTAAGGAGAAAAGCAAATCAGAAACCATGGAAATCAGAAGATACTAGAAGCACATCTTCAATGCACTGAAAAAGAAAAAAGTGAGAGATTGACGCAGAATTCCATATTCAGTTAAAATTGCCTTCAAAGAATGGAGGCAAAATAAAGATTCTCTTAGATAAATGAAATAAAGAAAAATTTTTTTCCACTAGATCTGCACTTCAAGAAATGTTAAAGGAATCCTTCAAGCTAAAGAAAAATGATAAAAATGAAGAATACTTAAAATTGTATCTATCTTAATATGAGATTTTCCTCTTAGTTTCTTTAAATATCTCCCTTTGAGAAGTGTTTGTTCACATTCTTTGCCCACTTTTTGATGGGGTTGTTTTTTCCTTGTAAATTTGTTTAAGTTCTTTGTAGATTCTGGATATTAGCCCTTTGTCAGATGGGTAGATTCTAAAACTTTTCTCCAATTCTGTAGGTTGCCTGTTCACTCTGATGGTAGTTTCTTTTGCTGTGCAGAAGCTCTTTAGTTTAATTAGATCCCATTTGTCAATTTTGGCTTTTGTTGCCATTGCTTTTGGTGTTTTAGTCATGAAGTCCTTGCCCATGCCTATGGCCTGAATAGTATTGCCTAGGTTTTCTTCTAGGGTTTTTATGGTTTTAGGTCTAACATTTAAGTCTTTAATCCATCTTGAATTAACTTTTGCATAAGTGGTAAGGAAGGGATCCAGTTTCAGCTTTCTACATATGGCTAGCCAGTTTTCCCAGCACCATTTATTAAATAGGAAATCCTTTCCCCATTTATTGTTTTTGTCAGGTTTGTCAAAGATCAGATGGTCATAGATTTCTGGTGTTATTTTTGAGGCCTCTGTTCTGTTCCATTGGTCTATATGTCTGTTTTAGTACCAGTACCATGCTGTTTTGGTTACTGAAGTCTTGTAGTATAGTTTGAAGTCAGGTAGCATGATGCCTCCAGCTTTCTTCCTCTTGTTTAGGATTGTCTTGGCAATGCGGGTTCTTTTTTGGTTCCATATGAACTTTAAAGTAGTTTTATCCAATTCTGTGAAGAAAGTCATTGGAAGCTTGATGGGGATGGCATTGAATCTATAAATTACTTTTGGCAGTATGGCCATTTTCACAATATTGATTCTTCCTATCCATGAACATGGAATGTTCTTCCATTTGTTTGTGTCCTCTTTTATTTCGTCGAGCAGTGGTTTGTAGCTCTCCTTGAAGATGTCCTTCACATCCCTTGAAAGTTGGATTCCTAGGTATTTTATTATCTTTGTAGCAATTGTGAATGGGAGTTCACTCATGATTTGGCTCTCTGCTTGTCTGTTATTAGTTTAGGGGAAAGCTTGTGATTTTTGCACATTGATTTTGTATCTTGAGACCTTGCTGAAGTTGCTTATCAGCTTAAGGAGATTTTGGACTGAGACAATGGGGTTTTCTAAATATACAATCACATCATCTGCAAACAGGGACAATTTGACTTCCTCTTTTCCTAACTGAATACCCTTTATTTCTTCCTCTTGCCTGATTGCCCTGGCCAGAACTTCCAACACTGTGTTGAATAGGAGTGGTGAGAGAGGGCATCCTTGTCTTGTGCCGGTTTTCAAAGGGAATGCTTCCAGCTTTTGCCCATTCAGTATGATATTGGCTGTGGTTTTGTCATAAACAGCTCTTCAGCTCTTCTTATTTTGAGATACATTCCATCAATAACTAGTTTATTGAGTTTTTAGCATGAAGAGCTGTTGAATTTTGTTGAAGGCCTTTTCTGCATCTATTGAGGTAATCATGTGGTTTGGCATTGGTTCTGTATATGTGATGGATTATGTTTATTGATTTGCATATGTTGAACCAGCCTTGCATCCCAGAGATGAAGCTGACTGGATCGTGGTGGATAAGCTTTTTGATGTGCTGCTGGATTTGGTTTGCTCATATTTTATTGATGACTTTCACATCAATATTCATCAAGGATATTGGTCTAAAATTCTCTTTTTTTGTTGTGTCTCTGCCAGGCTTTGGTATCAGGATGATACTGGCCTCATCAAATGAGTTAGGGAGGATTCCCTCTTTTTTTATTGGTTGGAATAGTTTCAGAAGGAATGGTACCAGCTCACTGTTTGTCTGATGGGCTTCCCTTTGTGGGTAACCCAACCTTTCTCTCTGGCTGCCCTTAACATTTTTTCCTTCATTTCAACCTTGCTAAATCTGACAATTATGTGTCTTGGGGTTGCTCTTCTCAAGGAATATCTTTATGGTGTTCTCTCTATTTCCTGAATTTGAAAGTTGGCCTGCCTTGCTAGGTTGGTGAAGTTCTCCTGGATAATACCCTGAAGAGTGTTTTCCAGCTTGGTTCCATTCTCCCTGTCACTTTCAGGTACACCAATCAAACGTAGATTTGGTCTTTTCACATAGTCCCATATTACTTGGAGGCTTTGTTCATTTCTTTTTACTCTTTTTCTCTAATCTTGTCTTCTCACTTTATTTCATGAACTTGATCTTCAATCACTGATCTCCTTTCTTCCACTTGATCGAATCAGCTATTGAAGCTTGTGCATGCATCACAAAGTTCTGGTGACATGGTTTTCAGCTCCATCAGGTGTTTTAAGGTCTTCTCTAAACTGTTTATTCAATTAGCCATCCATCTAATCTTTTTTCAAGGATTTTAACTTCCTTGTGATGGATTAGAACATGTTCCTTTAGCTCACAGAAGTTTGTTATCACTGACCTTCTGAAGCCTACTTCTGTCAACTTGTCAAAGTCATTCTGCCTCCAGCTTTGTTCTGATGCTGGCAATGAGCTGAGATCCTGTGGAGGTGAAGAGCCGCTCTGGTTTTTAGAATTTTCAGCTTTTCTGCTCTGGTTTTTCCCCATCTTTGTGATTTTATCTACTTTCGGTCTTTGATGATGGTGACCTACAGATGGGGTTTTGATGTGGATGTCCTTTTTGTTGATGTTGATGCCATTCCTTTCTGTTTGTTAGTTTTCCTTCTAACAGTCAGGTCCCTCAGCTGCAGGTCTGTTGGAGTTTGCTGGAGGTCTGCTCCAGACCCTGTTTTCCTGGGTATCACCAGTGAAGGCTGCAGCACAGCAAATATTGCAGAACAGCAAATATTGCTGCCTGATCCTTCTTCTGGAAGCTTCGTTCCAGAGGGGCGCCCACCTGTATGAGGTGTCTGTCAGCCCCTACTGGGAGGTAGGGGGCTGACTCCCAGTCAGGCTACATGTGGGTCAGGGGCCCACTTGAGGAGGCAGTCTGTTTGTTCTCAGAGCTCAACCGCCAGGCTGGGAGAACCACTGCTCTCCCAGCAGTTCAGAGCTGTCAGACAGGGACGTTTAAGTCTGCAGAAGTTTTTGCTGCCTTTTGTTCAGCTATGCCCTTCCCACAGAGGTGGAGTCTATAGAGGCAGTAGGCCCTGAGCTGTGCTGGGTTCTGCCCAGTTCAAGTTTCCTGGCCATTTTATTTACTTACTTAAGCCTCAGCAATGGCAGATGCCCCTCCCCCTACCAGACTGCAGCCTCACAGGTTGATCTCAGACTGCTGCACTAGCAGTGAGCAGGGTTCCGTGAGCATGGGACCCGCCAAGCCAGGCACAGGAGAGAATCTCCTGGTCTTCCGGTTGCTAAGACCATGGGAAAAGCACAGTATTTGGGCAGGAGTGTCCCATTTTTCCAGGTACAGTCTGTCACAGCTTCCCTTGGCTAGGAAAGGGAAATCCCCTGGCCCCTTGTGCTTCCTGGGTGAGGTGATGCCCTGCCCTGCTTCGGCTTGCCCTCTGTGGGCTGCACCCACTGTCCAACCAGTCCCAATGAAATGAACCAGGCACCTCAGTTGGAAATGCAGAAATCACTCATCTTCTGCATCAATCATGCTGGAAGCTACAGACTGGAGCTGTTCCTATTTGCCCATCTTGGGATGGACCCTCAACAGTGGTAGAATTTCAAGTGAGTTTTTAGACTGTTTCTTATATTTCTATGCATTTGTTTTCTATTTCTATATCTCTTATATTTCTATGCATTTTTACTCAAATTATTCTAGGCGTCATAAGATAATCGTATAAACATAAACAACAAACAGCCTATTTTTCATAGTGAGAAAGAAAATGTACCAGTGGAGGAGAATAAATTTCAGGTGTTTGATTCTTAGATGCCCAGGTATGCTTCCATCCTCTCAAGTCCCAAAAGAGATAACATTTTTCTGATAGGATAGTAATCTGCGAGGCTATTATTTACAGTAGAAAAACACTGAAACCAGTATTAGGTACTCTGAGCCTATTCTTTTACCTCAAGGAAGTACTTAGTTTTTTGTCCATTGTTTCTCAGAGGGGAGAGATAATCTGGACTCTTAAAAATCTTTCAGAAATAAAATTCATCAAATTAATGGGAGAGATAAGTTGCTGAATAAACATGTAAAAATAAGAAATAAAAACAAGAAATCTTTGACCATTTAATAACAGTTTATGCAAATACATTTTCTTCATTTTTCACTCATTATTTATTTACTCACTTAATAAACATATTTTATTACTGCCTCTATACCAGACACCAAGGCTCCTTTCATCAGTAATCTCAGAGTCTTGTGGAAACATCAAGAAAATTCCAGATTACAAAATCGTTTGGTATAGAGCAACAGGTAAGATACAAAGGAAGAGTAGTTAACTTATTTGAATGAGGAGAGTGAGAAAGAAAAGGAAAAGAGAATAGTTGTGGAGAAGCATTTCCAAAAGAAGGTGACATGTGACCTGTCTTGAAGTCTCAGTATGGATTTGCTGGATAAAGAAGTGACTTTCCAGGCAGAGGGGACAAGACATGCAAGGGCACAGAGTTTGGTGAAACATGCTTTGAGAAAGCATAAGTGGCTCAATATGGTGACAGCAGAAATGATACATGAGAGTGACACAGACAATATGAAGCCAGAAAGCACCTAGGGCTGGAGAATGATGAGTGTTGTATGCCCACCTAGGAGTTTAAGCTCTATCCTGTGAGCCTCAAAATCACTCCTAGATGATTGTTACAAGGAAGAGGCATAATTACATGTGAATTTTAGCAAAGATGTGGAAGATAGATTGGAAATGGGCAAGTCTGGAAGCAGAGAGACCAGCTAGCAAGCTGTTAATCCTAACTAGAGAAATAGAAGGTGGGAACGTAGGCAGTAGGTGGAGGATAGAGTGTGTGATCACAGAGGGAGCATCACAAGAATCTAAGTGATATGACTTGATGAACAATCAGATGCAGGAGTTGAGAAAAGGAGTAGGACTGGAAAGAAAGCCTCTGGCATGGACGGCTAAGGAGAAAGTGTTGTCATTCTCTGAAATGACAAATACAGAAGAAGCAGCAATTTTCAGAGAGAAGAGAAGGAGTTCCATGGGCCATGTTGAGCCAGGGGAGCCCTTCAGGAGCTTCCCCAGAGGTGAGCAGTGGCAGTGAGAAATGCCACGTAGTTTTCACTTAGAACCCAAACCAGCCATTGCTCCCTGAAAAGCAATGCCATATTCAAAGCAGGTCAAATCAGGAATGAGGAATAAGAGGCGTCTTCCAGGTAAAGTGAAATGAGAAAGGGTCATAGAAAGACAAATTAGGAGGAGAAGAATGGGACGGGGGTAATGGGTGACAAATGAAGCAATTACCTTTTCACTAGCCTCTGTCTGAACCATCAGATGTGAAATTTTCAAAGAGTTATTTGTAAGTGCTCTGTTCTTTGGAGGCAGAATGAGTTATTAATCTTTTCTGACTGGAATCTGATTTTCTCTAGAATTCTTCATTTCAGACTAACAGGATTTTACAAAAGAGTGTAATAAGTCTGGGGTGACTGTTTTAATGCTATATAGGTCATTCCTTTAGTAACTGAAGTCCCACTCCTGCCCCTCCATCTCTACCTCTTTCCCAGAGCAGAGTCTAGCTTTTAGGCCCCTGCAAATGTCCATAAAGGCTTCCTGGGCAAACAATGTTGTTAAGGACTGAATGTCTGTGTCCCTGCAACATTAATATGTTGGAGCCCTAATTCTGACTGTGATGGTTATTTGGAGATAGGGCTTTTGGGATATGATCAGGATTAGATGAAATTATAAACATGGGCCCTCCGGATGGAATTAGTGCCCTTATAAGAAGAGACACCAGAGGGTTTTCTCTTTCTCTCTCCCAACACTCTCACAAAGAAAAGGTCATGGCATCTCACAGAGAGATAGCAGTTGCCTACAAGCTGAGCAGAGAGGCCTTAGAATGAAACCTTCTCTGCTGGTACCTTGATCTTGGACTTCCCAGTCTCTAGAATTGTGAGAAATAAATTCCTGTTGTTTATGCCTCCCAGTTTGTGGGATTCTGCTATGGCAGTCTAACCAGATTAAGACAAGTGGGCACCACAAACACCAGGAATGCCACACAGAGGATTTACGTCTCAATCAGAAGCATGTCTGTGATCAACCCCAATATAAAACCCCAACACAAAATTCAGGTGACTTAATCAAATGTCAACCCCAATATAAAAATTCAGGTGCCTTAATCAAATGTCTCTATACTTTCTTCCCTCCTGCCTTTAATTTTTTCCTGGGTTAAGGTATTGGTAGGAAAGCCAGATGACAGGCCAGAGGACAAAGATACTTTCAGGAAAAAAAAACAGGCCCTCAGGGGAAACCAGCTGTTCTTAAGGCCAAAGAAAATGATGGAAAAAAGCCGCATCATACAAAATGTTGGGGAGAACAGAAAAGAGTTTAATCGCCAGTCCTTAGCCACGGCTGGGAGCTATCAAACACCTTGTAGACTTTCCAAAAAGACTGTAGGGCATCCATAGCACCTAGGTACGTATGTTGCCACCAAATAGTGTGTGACAAAATTTCAAGCTTAAAAAATGTGGCACGTATACACCATGGACTATGCAGCCATAAAAAAAGAATGAGTTCATGTCCTCTGCAGGGACATGGATGAAGCTAGAAACCATCATTCTCAGCAAACTAACACAGGAACAGAAAACCAAACACCACATGTTCTCACTCATAAGTGGGAGTTGAACAATGAGAACACATGAACATAGACAAGGAAACAACACACACTAGGGCTTGTCAGGGGATGGAGGGCAAAAGGGAGAGAGAGCATTAGGACAAATACCTAATCCATGCAGGGCTTAACACCTAGATGATGGGTTGATCGGTACAGAAAACCACCATGGCATATGTATACCTATGTAAAAAACCTGCACGTTCTGCACGTGTATCCCAGAACTTAAAGTAAAATAAAAATAACAAAAGTAAAAAATAAAAAAAAATCAAGCTTAAGGTAGAAGATTTTTCTGACATAAACAAACTCCCATTTGTGAGATCTACGTTTGTCCTGTTGACTGCCTACCCTGTCAAGGTGATGAACACTGAGCTATGCAGTGGGCTGTGAAATGACCGAAAGGGGTAACAAATATAAAGATATAACTCATGGAACCACAAAACTTATTTATTTTTCTTTTAATACTTTATTTTATAAAGGATTGTCATCTTTATCACACACACTCTGGGCTGCAGTTTGATTTTAGCCTTCTTCCAACCAGTGAAAGAGGGACACATAGTGGGTGACATAAGCCACCAGGTGTGGACCATGGTTTCTCCTCGCATTGCATTTAAATGCAAACAGCTGTGTTGTGGTCAGCAGTCAAGTGAAAAGAATGCCTTCAAGATATCTTGATGACAAATACCAGTGTAGAATCATAAGGAAAGACAGATATGGGAGTACACAGCAATGAGCTCACCAAAGTAATATGAAAATAAGATGTTTGAAGCTATTGAGTCTGAATAATCACAAGTGTCTATCAAGAATGCAAGCATTTATGCAATGTTAGCTATAAACCAGGGCCCTAAAACAGCATCTCTGACTACAGAAAAGGGTAGCCACATGACAATATGGAAAGAATATGTGAACACCCACCTGCAAAGTCACACACTTCCATATCTCAACAGCATCATCCTCAAACACAAAGACTGGTACCAAACGTCTCATGAATGTGTGTCACAGCAAGAATCCCATGACTTGCTCAAGTCTGGAGTAGAGAAAACTAAAAGCAAATGCACTCTTCACAGTACAATCAATCAAAGCCATTCATTTGATATTGGTGACATAGTCTGCATTAATTAAATCTTAAGTGTGCAATGATGCTAAGTTTAAAAAAGATGATTTTCTCCATCAGTATTTTAGCTTCATACATTTTATCATTTCACAACAGGAGTCCACTTAGGGTATGTTTCTATAATTAATCCAAATCAAAAATGGATTAATTAACTTTCACAACATAATTCAGAATGGAATCTAATTAATTCATTTAATAAATGATTATTTCCCTCAATTTATTAATTTACTGAATGTTGTTTCCTCCTATAGATGTTGACCAGAGTTTCATCTTTATAAGATTTTGTAAGCACCAGGCTAGCATAGAACAAGATAGTCTGATCTTAAATCAAACTTTTCTTTAAAGGAGTCAAATTATCCAGCAACTAGAAAATATTTTTGTAAAGTAAATCTGATAGAGATGCCTGGATCTATTCTATATTTTTATTAAGTAGCATTATTAGTGTTTCAGGCAATCAATATACCCAGGTATAGCTGATGCCTCTCTTTGTATATGGCAAAAGTAAAGACTCCTGTCTCATTGCTGGCTGGATCTCCTTCAGTGTACTCAGTGCATTCTCCATCTCTTACATAATCTGACCTCCACTCTTTCTGGAAATGTATTTCTTTTTAGAGACAAGAGAAAAGGAAATCCTCGTTGAGTCTAAATGCATTGAGAGAGAGACACTCCTGGAAAGATAAAAGTCCTCCAGGTTACCTTTAAGACTTTCATTTCTCCTGCCACCTGCTTGCTTTCTCTCTCTTTCTTTCTTTTCTTTTCTTCCTTTTTTCTTTTCTTTTCTTTTCTTTTCTTTCGATGAGGCTTGCTGTATCACCCAGGCTGGAGTGCAATGACATGATTTCAGCTCACTGGAAATTCCACCTCCCGGGTTCAAGCAATTCTCCTGCCTCAGCCTCCTGAGTAGCTGGGATTACAGGCATCTATCAACACATCCAGCTAATTTTTGTATTTTCAGTAGAGACGGCATTTCACAATGTTGGTCAGGCTGCTCTTGAACTCCTGACCTCAGGTGATCCATCCGCCTCGGCCTCCCAAAGTGCTGGGATTACAGACATGAGCCACAGTGCCTAGCCCACCTGCTTTAACACTAGCTTCTAGTTTAGAAAGAAATACGTTCAAATAAAAAATAAATCTCAGCACAGACCACAAAAAATTTACCAAAAATCACAATCTGGAGCAAAAGTCAATGAAATGCACTGTCAGCAATCTAAGCTAAATGAAAGAAATTATTTATCACATATCCTGCCAACATTCAGGCCTTGGTAGCCAAGGTGAATAATTGAATTAAACATCCAGGGCGATGTGAGAAAGGGGAGAGGCTTAGGAGTGGGGAGAGGCATCAACAGCAGGAAAGTACCAACAGTTGGCTTTTACCAAGTGCTTAGCAAATGCCTAGCATTTGGATATATTGTTTGGATATATTGTTCCATTTAATCCCTAAAACAAGCATACGGTAGGTTCACTAATATTATTCCCTTTTGAGTAAATTGAGGCTTAGAGAGGCTAAGAATCTCAATGAGGTGAAAAATAAGTCATAGAGACTAAATTCAAATGTAATCAGTGTGACTAGTCCTCATTTTCAAACCATGCTTACTTGAGGAATTGGGTGTGGTGTGAAGGAGAGACCCAGATAACTATGCAAACAGGGAGAGGACTTCTCCCTGGCAGTGGACTCAGTGGCCATATGCCCTGGAGGGAGCAGGAGACAGGAGTGGTGGTGCTGTCCCCTTCCCCACAGTAGGAGCACCAAGCATGCCACTCTGAGTGTTGTCTCAGTACTCAAGGTTTTAGTTTTTCATACAACATGGTCCCTAAAATCAAGCCAACAACCAAACAAAAGAAATGATCATTCACTCCAGCTATGCTGGAGTGATCAGAGAAGGCATGTTGGTACCCACTGTGCTATCCTCCTAAAATTGCTTCCCCCAAAGTAATTTCAACCCTTCTATCATGCACCTCTTGGAGAATTTAACATCTCAGTGAGAGGCAGCGCCTCCCTGCTTCTAGTCCCACACACTGTCTTCTATGTTGGAAGCCACAGGCACATCACAGGTGCTGTCTCAGCTTGTGTTTCCCAGAAACAGACCCTGAGAAGAGAATTCTAGTAAATATAGCTTGTTTGGGAGATAGTTCCAGAAAACACAAAGATGGAGGGAGAGAAAAATGGAACAAGGAAGGGAAGGCTGGTAAAGGGTGACGTTTTAAGCAAGCTCCCACTGTAGGAAACTTGTGACTAATCCCACAGAAAAGATCTGGAGCCAAAGTAAGAAAATATTCCTCAAGAGTTATCCCCTAGAAAAGATGCAGGAGCTTAAGAGGCCACTTGGACACTAACACTTTCATTGGTTGTTGCATAGAGGGGTTCCTTAATGCCCAGCCTACATAGGCAGCAAGAAGCAGAGATGCACATGTCAGTGGTTGGAAGCCCAGAGAGCTTCCACCCCAGTGGTAAGATGAGAGGTTTCAGAAAGCCATGGACAGGGCCTGCCTCAAGTGACTCTTTTTTTCCAATCATATATACTACAGTATTGATGGTAAGTTTATAATAACTTGATGTTATTGCATTAATAATAACTTCAAGAAATCAAGGTCTTGAGAACTATTTAATCAATTTTAAAAGATAATTTTTTTTTTTTTGAGATGGAGTCTCACTCTGTCACCCAGGCTGGAGTGCAGTGGCGCGTTCTCGGCTCGCTGCAACCTCTGCCTCTCGGGTTCAAGCGATTCTCCTGCCTCAGCCTCCTGAGTAGCTGGGACTACAGGCGCGTGCCACCATACCCAGCTAATTTTTTGTATTTTTAGTAGAGACGGGGTTTCACTGCGTTAGCCAGGATGGTCTCGATCTCCTGATCTCATGATCCACCCGCCTCAGCCTCCCAAAGTGCTGGGATTACAGGCGTGAGCCACCATGCCTGGCAAAATTTTTTCTTTACATCAATAGAATTTTTTCTCCAAAACCATTCTCATTGTTTTTCTAATAAGTTTTTGTTTGTTAAGTTTATAAAGTCTTGTGAGTACATAATAGGTATATATATATTTACGGGGTACATGAGATGTTTTGATACAGGCATGCAATGTCCACCTTATGGACCATGGGGTATCCATCCCATCAAGCATTTATCCTTTAAGTTACAAACAATCCAATTACATTCTTTAAGTTATTTTAAAATGTACAGTTGAGTTATTATTGACTATAATCATCCTATTGTGCTATCAAACAGTAGGTCATATTTATTCTATTTTTTGTACCCATTAATGATTCCAATCTCCAACCCCTTTCGAGGCCCCACTACCCTTTCCAGACTCTGGTAACCATGACATTCTACCCTCCATGTCCATGAGTTCAATTATTCTGATTTTTAGATCCCACAAATAAATGAGAACATGTGATATTTCTCTTTCGGTGCTTGGCTCTGAATGACCCAAAATACTTCTTTGTATTTGGTTGCAGTCAGTATGACTATTTGCAGAAAGGCAAGTAGATGAATAGATTTCCATACAGGAGAGAGATAAAAATAGATGCCGAGAGAGGGGGGGCAATAGGGAACAGGTTGAGAGGCAAGACACAGATATAGACACACACAGATAGTGATACGTTTCCTCCCACTTTTCAAATTTACTCTGTTCTCTAACTTGGTATAGTAGAGATGGCAAGATCTTTAGAAAAACAACTGAGTTTGAATACATTCTTGGGCAAATACTAATTGAAGATAACTTACCAAACTTCTTTGAGCCTCTCACTATTTATGTAGGCAAGACAATAATAGCCATCTCAAAGAGTTATTGTGAGAATAAATATAAAACGCCTGAAACATTGGAGCTACCCATTTCAATTCATCAAACCTGCATGGCATGTACCAAGGCACAAGTTCTACTGCAGCTCTCCCTCAGTACATTTTTGTAGTGGTAGTGGTGATGCTGATGACGACAATGTACTTCTCACTAAAGTGTACTAGATGTGACATCACTTTCACACCATTTGTCTTCACTTCCAGGTCTTGTATGGCCAATCTTCTCTCTGGCTTTTCAGGGGTACTTTTGTTTTACTGCTAGCATAACAATATTATGATGAGAAACAGAACTTGCTGAAAGAAAATACACCTTCCATGGACAATTACCTTCTTGGAGTCTGAATATTAACAAATGGACAAGTGTGTTGTCTGGAGTGAGATTCACATATCTGGAACACCACTCTTGTTGCTAATATCACAACTACTTCTCACTTTCCTAAAATGGTAAGATTCCATACTTGCAGACTGACTGACATTTTATTTGGCCGTAAAATGGATTTCTGTCTGGTGATTTTTTTTCCTTTTTTACTGCATATTACTTTGTCTTTAGAAGTAAAAAGAATGTTTCTATTAATCAGTTTTTTGACATATACTATATATCAAGTAAAAAATCACTCATTTTAAATGTACAGTTTGATGAGTTTGGGCAAATGCACATAGTCATGTACCCTCCACCACAATAATAACATGGATTTTTTTTTTTACCCCCAAAAATTCTCCCCTGCAGTCAGTAACTTTCTCCACACCAATTCCATTCACAGATCCACACTCTTGGTTTCATATAAAAATAATCTACAGTCTTTCCTGTCTGGCTTCTAACCCTTAGCATGCTTTTGAGATTCTTCCATGTTGCTTCATATACTATTGCATCATATGGACATACAAAAATTTGTTTATCCATGTACCAGTTGATAGAGAGTCTCTCCTAATATTAGCTATAATGAATAAAGCTGTTAGGAGCATTTACATACAAGTATATATAGAGAGAAAGAGATGATTTCATTTCTATTGGGAAAATACATTGATGTGGAATAGAGTCATATGGTAAGTTTATATAAACCTTTATGAAAACTTTCAAACCATTTGCTGGCTGTGCCATTTTGGACTCCTACAGACTTGATATAGTCATACTTTTAATTTTTATCCTTTCTAGTAGATGTGTAGTAATATCACATTGTGATTTGCATTTGCGTTTCCCTAATGACTCGTGATGGTGAAAGTCTCTAATGCGTTTATTTTCCATTTTTCTCTCTTCTTTAGAGAAGTGTCTTTTCACATTGTTTGCCCATTTTCATTGGATTATTTGGTTTCTTCTTTTTTGTGGGGGTACATTTCTTATTACTGAGTTGAAAATGTTCTCTCTATATTCAGAACAAGGCCTTTGTCAGATATATCTTTTAAGGGGATTTTATTTTTCTACTCCATTTTTCTAAGTTTGAATTAAAGTACAAAAGTATTTACTTTTGATACAGTCTAATTTATCATTTTATGATTCATTTTTTTCTACCCTATTTAAGAAATATTAGCCTATTCCAAAGAAGGTCACCACGATTTTGTCCTAGGTATTTTAAACATTTTAGGATTTTGGCCTCTATATTAGCCCTGTGTTCCATTTTAATTTTTGTGTATATTGTGAGCGAGAGTTAAGTTTTATATTTTTGAATATGGATATCCACTCAAATTGTTTCAGCACAATTTTCTAAAATGAATTACCTGTACAGCTTTGTTGAAACAAACAAACAAAGAAAAACATATGTAAGGATCTACTTCTGGACTCTATTCAATTCCATGGATTTATATATTTATGTCTAGGCCAATAACACTCTTGATTACTGTAGCCTTATAGTGAGGCTAGAAATCAAGTAGTTAAGGTCCTGCAATTTTCTTTTCATCTTGCCTTTCTTTTTTTTTATTATTACTTAGATGCAGTTGCTTTTGCTAACATTTTGGCTTACTTATTTGTAGTTTTTTTCATGTAATAGTAACTTATTTCATACTTGTGATCATACCTTTAAAAAATATTGTAAAATGTTCTTTTCACTTAATAGTATTCACACTCCCAAGTTTCTTTTCTCGATTTTTATTTTAGATTCAGTGGGTACAGGTATAGTTTTGTTACCTGGGTATATTGTGATATGCTGAGGTTTGGGGTATGAAACCTCATCGCCCAGGTACTGAGCATAGTAACCAATAGTTTTTCAACATTTGCCTCTTTCCCCTCTAGTAGTCCCCAGTGTCTTTTATAACCATTTTTATGTCTATGAGTACCAGATGTTTAGCTCCCACTTGCAAGTGAGGACATGTGGTATTGGGTTTTCTGATCCTGCATTAATTTGCTTACAGTAATGGCCTCCAGCTACATCCATGTTGCTGCAATTGACATGATGATTTTAGTGGCTGTGTAGTATTCCATGGTGTATATGTGCCATATTTTCTTTATCCACTCCACCACTGATGGGCATCTAAGTTGATTCTATGTCTTTAATATTGTGAATAGAGCTGCAATAAACTGCAAGTGCATGTATCTTTTTTGATAAAATGATTTATTTTCTTTTGGTTATATGCCCAGTAATGGAATTGCTTGGTCAAATGGTAGTTCTATTTTAAGTTCTTTGAGAAATCTCTAAACTGCTTTCCACAGTGGTTGAAATAATTTACACTCCCACCAACATACATGTGTTCCCTTTCTCTCCATAGCCTCATTGGCATCTGTTGTTTTTTGACTTTTTTAGTAATAGTCATTCTGAGTGCTATAAGATGGCATCACATTGTGGTTTGGAAGTGCATTTCTCTGATGATTGGTGATGTGGAGCATTTTTTCGTATGTTTGTTGTTGTTTGTATGCCTCCTTTAGAGAAGTATCTGCTCATGTATTTTGCTCATTTTTAATGTGCTGTTTGTTTTTTGCTTGTAGATATGTATAAGTTCTTTATAGATTTTGGATATTAGACCTTTGTTGGATTCAGAGTTTGCAAATATTTTTACCCATTCTGCACGTTGTCTACTCTGTAGCACAGCATAAGAAACTATCTTTCTTATGGATGCCATAAGAAATTGGATCCCACTTGTCAATTTTTGGTTTTGTTCCAATTGCTTTTGAAGACTTAGTCATAAATTATTTCCCAATGCCGACGTCCACAATGGTGTTTCCTAGGTTTTCTACTAGGATTCTTACAGTTTGAGGTCTCACATTTAAATCTTTAGTCAATCTTTAGTAAATTTTTGTATATAGTGAAACCTAAGGTTCCAGTTTCATTCTTCTGTATATGGTTAGCCAGCTATTTCAGCACCGTTTATTGAATGTCCTTTCCCCGTTGTTTTTTCTCTCATTTTTGGTCAACTGTGTCAAAAATCAGATGGTTATAGGTGTGCAGCATTACTTCTGATCTCACTATTCGGTTCCATTGCCTGTTTTTGTATGAGTGCCATGCTGTTTTAGTTAATGTAGTCTTGTAGTATAGTTTGAAGTTAGGTAATGTAATGCCTCTGGTTTTGATCCTTTTGTTTAGGATTGCTTTGGCTATTCAGGCTCTTTTTTGGTTGAATATGAATTTTAGAACAGCTTTTTCCAGTTTTGTGAAAAATGATGTTGGTAGTTTGATAGGAATAGTGTTAAATCTGTGGATTGCTTTAGCGAGTATGGCCATTTTGATGATATTGATTCTTTCAAACCATAAGCATGGAATGTTTCTCCCCATTTGTTTGCCACATTTATGATTTCTTTTAGCAGTGATTTTTAGTTTACCTTATAGAGATCTTTTACCTCCTTGGTTAGTTATATTTGTAGGTATTTTTGTGGCTATTGCAAATGGGATAATGTTTTTATTTGGTCCTCAGCTTGAACGTTAATGGTGTGTAGAAATGCTCCTGAGTTCTGTGCATAATTTGTATACACTGAAACTTTACTGAAGTCATTTGTCAGTCCCTGAATCCCTTCTGGCAGCCTAAAAGGGCTTTCTAGGTTTAGAATCATATCATCCACAAAGAGAGATAGTTTAATTTCTTCTTTTTCTCTCTGGATGTCTTTTATTTCTTCCTTTTGCCTGATTGCTCTAGGTAGCACTTCCAGTACTACGTTTAATAGGAGTTGTGAGAGAGAGCATCCTTGTGCCAGTTTTCAAGGGGAATGCTTCTGGTTTCTGCCCATTCAGTATGCTGTTAGCTGTGGATTTGTCATGGATGGCTCTTGTTATTTTGAGATATGTTCCTTCAATGCCATTTCTCTAGGGTTTTTATCACGAAGCAACGTTTAATTTTATTGAAAGCTCTTTCTGCATCTATTGAGATGATTGTATGATTTTTGTTTTTAATTCTGATTATATGGGGAACCACATTTATTGATTTGCATATGTTGAATCATCCCAGAAATAAAGCCTACTTGATTATGGTGAATTAACTTTTTGACATGTTGTCAAATTTGATTTGCTAGTATTTTGTTGAGGATTCTTGTGTCTATGTTCATCAAAGATGAACTGTAGTTGGCCTGTAGTTTTCTTTTCTCCTTGTGCCTTTTCCAGGTTTTGGTACCACAGGGAGGCTGGCTTCATAGAATGTGTTAGGGAGGAATTCCTCCTCCTTGATTTTTTAGAATAGTTTCCATAGATTTGGTACCAGGTCTTCTTTGCACATCTGGTAGAATTCAACTGTGAATTCATCTGAAACATGGCTTTTTCTGCTTGCTAGATTTTTTATTACTGATTCAATTTTAAAACTTGATGTTGATCTTTTCAGTTTTTCAATTTACTTCCTGTTCAATCTTGGGGAATTGTGGGTTTCCAGGAACTTATCCACTTCTTCTAGATTTCTAGTTTGTGTGTGTAGAGGTGTTCTTAATAGCCTCTGAGGTTATTTTGTATTTCTGTGTGATCAGTTGTAATGTTTTTCTGTGGGATCAGAAACAATCACTTTTGTTGCTTCTGATGGAGCTTATTTGGATCTTCTCTCCTTTTTATTTGTTTTTCTAATAGACTCATTGTTTTTACTTTTATTTTTAGTTGACACATTATAATTTATGCATTTATGGGATTGCAGAGGGATATTTCCATACAAATACACAATGAATAATAATGCAAACAGAGTAATAAGCATATTGTTCACCTCAAACATTTGTCATTTATTTGTGTTGAGAACATTCAAAATTCTCTCTTCTATTTTCTGAATATAGGAAATAAATTATTAACTATATGCATGCTACAGTGCTATAGAGCACTAGAATTGATTCATCCTATCTAGTTGCAAATCCGTATTTGTTAGCCAGCGTCTTCTTCTCCACTATTTCTTCCCAGCATACAATTCTACTCTCTACTTCCATGAGCGCAACCTTTTTTATCTTCCACATATGAGAACACACGGTACTTATCTTTCTGTACATGACTTATTTCATTTAACACAATTTCCTCCAGTTTCCTCCATTTTACCATGAATACTAGAATTTCATTCTGTTTTTCTCAACTTTTAATTTAGGTTCAGGAGGTAGATGCACAGGTTACATGATTAAATTACATGTTGCTGGGGTCTGGTGTACAAATGATCTTATCACCCAGGTAGTGTGCAAAGAACCTGATAGGCAGTTTTTTGATCCTCACCCTCTTCCAACCCTCCTCCCTCAAATAAGCCCCAGTGTCTGTTGCTCCCATCTTTGTGTCCATGTGTACTCCATGTTTAGCTTGCACTTATAATTGAGAAGATGCAGTATTTGGTTTTCTGATACTGCGTTAATTCACTTGGGATAATGGCTTCTGGATGCATTCATGTTGTTACAGAGGACATAATTTCATTTTTTTGATTTTCTTTAATGCATGTATATAATTCTGTGGTGTAGATGTACCACATTTTGTTTATCCCATACACCACTGATGGGCATCTAGATTGATTCCATGTCATTGCTTTTGTGAATAGTGCTGCAATGAACATACCAGGGCATGTGTCTTTTTGGTAGAAGAATTTATATTCCTTTGGGTATATACCAAGTAATGGGATTGCTGGGTCTAATGGTAGTTCTGTTTTAACTTCTTTAAGACATCTCCAGCCAGGCGTGGTGGCTCATGCCTGTAATCTCAGCACTTTGGGAGGCCGAGGCAGGCAGATCGCGAGGTCGGGAGATTGAAATCATCCTGGCTAACACAGTGAAACCACATCTCTACTAAAAACACACAAAAAAATTAGCTGGGCATAATGGCACACACCTGTAGTCCCAGCTACTCAGGAGGCCGAGGCAGGAGAACAGCTTGAAACTGGGAGGCGGAGGTTGCAATGAGCCAAGATCACACCACTGCACTCCAGCCTGGGTGACAGAGCGAGACTAATGAAGAAAAAAAAAAAAAACCTCCAAACTGCTTTCCACAGTGGCTGAACTAACTTACATTCCCACCAGCAGTCTATAAGCATTCCCTTTTCTCTACAACCTCACCAGCATTTATGTTTGTTGACTTTTTAATAATAGTCATTCTTACTGTTGCAAGATGGCATCTAATTGTGATTTTGATTTACATTTCTCTGATGATTAATGATGAGTATATTTTCATATGTTTTTGGCCAAGTGTATGTCTTCTTTTCAATGTGTCTGTTCATGTCCTTTGCCCATTTTTTAATGGCAAATGGGGTTGTTTATAGGGTTGTTTGGTTTTTCCACATTGACATGTATAAGTTCTTTATAGATTTGGGATATTAGACTTTTGTTGGGTGCCGAGTTTGCAAATATTTTCTCCCATTCTGTAGATTATCTGTTTACTCTGTTGATAGTTTCTTTGGCTGTGCAGAAGCTCTTCAGTTTTATTAGGTTCTACTTGTCTATTTTTGTTTTTGTTGCAATTGCTTAAAAGCAAGTCCCCTAAAGGGACTTCATCATGGAATCTTTGCCAAGGCCTATGTCCAGAAGGGTATTTTCTAGGTTTTCTTTGAGGGCTTTTATAGTTTTAGGTCTTAACATTTAAGTATCTAATCCATCTTGAGTTGATTTTTGTATATGGTGAATAGGAGGTATCCAGTTACAATCTTTTGCATATGGCTAGCCAGTTAGCCAGTTATCCCAGCACCATTTGTTGAATAGGTTGTCCTTTCCTTGTTGCTTGTTATTGTCAACTTTGTCAAAGATCAGGTGGTTGTACGTAGGTATATGGCTTTATTTCTGGGTTCTACATTCTGTTGCATTGGTCTATCTGTTTGTTTTGTACCAGTAATATGTTGTTTTGGTTGCTGTAGCCTTGTAGTCTAGTTTGAAGTGGGTAATGTGATGGTTCCAGCTTTATTCTTTTTGCTTAAGTTTGCTTTGGCTCTATAGGTTCTTTTCAGTTCCATATGAATTTTAGAATAGCTTTTTCTAATTCTCTGAAAAATAAGATTGGTAGTTAGATAGGAATACACTGAATCTGTAAATTGCTGTGGCCAGTATGGCCATTTTAGCAATATTAATTCTTCAAATCCATGAGCTTGAAATGTTTTTTTCATTTGTTTGTGTCATCTATGATATCTATCATCAGTGTTTTATAATTCTCATAGCAATTTTTTCCTCTTTGGTTAGTTGCATTCCTAATTTTATTCTTTTTGTGGTTATTTTGAATGGGACTAGGTTCTTGATTTGGCTCTCAGTTTGGATGTCTTTTGTGCATATAACAGTAATGCTATTGATTTTTGTACATTGCTTTTGTATACTGAAACTTTATTAAAGTTAATTATCAGTTCTTGGAGCCTTTCAAAGGAGTCTATCGGTTTCATTTTAGGTGTAGAATCACACCATCCATGAAAAGGGATAGTATGACTTCCTCTTTTCCTATTTGGATGCCTTTTCTTTCTTTCTCTTTCCTGATTGCTCTGGCTAGGATTTTCAGTACTATGTTGAATAGGAGTGGTGAAAGTGGACATCCTTTTCTTGTTCCAGTTCTCAAGGGAAATGCTTCCAGCATTTTCTGGTTCAGTATGATGGCTGTGAGTCTGTCACAAATGGCTTTTATTATTTTGTGGTATGTTCCTTCAATGTCTAGTTTGTTGAGGATTTTTAAATGAAGTGATGTTGAATTATATCAAAAGCCTTTCCTGCATCTATTGAGATGATGATACAGTATTTTTTTGTTTTGTTTTGTTGTAGTTCTGTTTATTTGATCAATCACGTTTATTGGTTTGTGTACGTTGAATCAACCTTGCAACCCAGGAATAAAGCCTCTTTGTTCCTGGTGGATTAACGTTTTGATGTGCTGCTGGATTCCGTTTGCTAGTATTTTGTTGAGGATTTTTGTGTCTATATTCATCATGGATATTAGACTGAAGTTTTCTATTTTCGTTTTATGTCTGCCAGATTTTGGTATCAGAATAATGTCGGCTTCAAAGAATATGTTAGGGAGGAGACCCTCCTCCTCTACTGTTTGATATAATTTCAGGATGATTGGTACTAGCTCATTCTTTTATGTTTGGTAGAATTTGGCTGTAAATTCATCTGGTCCAGGCCTTTTTTGGCAAATAAGGTTTTTATTACTGATTCAATTTTGCCATTTGGGATTGGTCTTTTTGGGATCACAATTTCTTCCTGGTTCAGACTTGGAAGGTTGTATATTTCCAGGAAGTTATTCACTTCTTCTAGGTTTTCTAGTTTTTGTGCATAGAGGTGTTCATAACGGTGTCTGAGGATTTTTGTGTTTCTGTGGGGCAGGTGATATTGTCCCCTTTGCAATTTCATATAGTGCTTATTTGAATCTTTTCCATTTTTTTTTCTCTATTGGTCTGGCTAGCAGTCTATCAATCTTGTTTATTCTTTCAAACAACAAACTTTCCATTTTATTGATTTTTGTATAGATTTTTGCATCTCAATTTTATTCTGTTCAGCTCTGATTTTGGTTATTTACTGTCTTCTGGTAGCTTTGGGGTTGTTTTGCTTTTGTTTCTTTAGTTCCTCTAGGTGTGATGGTAGACTGTTAATTTGAGATCTAATTTCTTTATTTAGGCATTTAGTGCTATAAACTTCCATCTTAACATGGCTTTATCTATGTCCCAGAGATTCTGGCATGTTGTACCTGTGGTTTTGTTAGTTTAAATTTTTTGTTTGATTTTGACTTAATTTCATTCTTTACCCAGTAGTCAGTCAGGAGCAGGTTAATTTTCATGTAATTTTCATATAATTGCCTGGTTTTAGGCAACGTTCTTGGAATTTATTTCAATTTGCATTGCACCACCATCCAAGAGTGTGGTTGGTATAAATTCAATTTCTTTTTAATTTGTTGAGAATTGTTTTATCACAGAGCACGTAGTCAATCTTAGAATATGTGCTGTGTGCAGATGAGAAGAATGTATATTCTGTTGTTGATGGGTGAAGTATTCTGCAGCTCTCTTGTCCTGATTTTAAAAAATGACTCTGTATGAATTTGTTCATTGTTTTACCTTTCCATTTTTGTGGTATTTAACATATAGTGTTTTCATCCTTTGAGGCTCTATTTTGCCTTTTTTTCCTATGTCTCTATTCATTATGTTCATGTTTTCCTTTATATTCTTGAGACTATTTGTCATATTTATAAGTGCTTTAAGTTTCTTGTCAGCTAATTCTGTCATTTCCAGATATATTTCTATTGTTTTATTGTTTTCCTGGTAATGAGTTCTCTTTTCCCATTTCTTTGCCTACATGGTGATGTTTTCTTGAATGGCAGACATTGTTAATTTTATAATATTGAGTATCAAATTTTTCTATATTGCTTTTAAATACATTGGAATTTGAAACTGGGCATGGTGGCTCATGCCTGTCGTTCCAGCACTTTGGGAGGCCGAGACAGGAGGATTTCTTGAGCCCAGGAGTTTGAGACCAGCCTGGACAACACAGGGAGGTCCCATCTCTACAAAAACAAAAATTAAAAATAAGCCAGGCACGATGGCATGCACCTGTGGTCCCAGCTACTCAGGAGGCTGAGAAGGGAGAATCACTTGAGCCTAGGAGGTTGAGGCTGCAGTGAGCCATGACTGCACCACTGCACTCCAGTCTGGGCAACAGAGTGAGACCCTGTCTCTAAATACATACATATATCTATACATACATATATGTATTATATATACATATATTTTAATGTTTATATTAACATTATTATATTAAATTAATATATTACTTATATCACTTTATATTATTCGATTTTATCTATTAGATAATATATGTTGGATTTTGTGGTGGCATGCAACTAAGTTACCTAAGAATGATTTTGGCAGTTTTATGGTTTAATTTAAGCTCTCTATTGAAGTCTCAAATTTTTAATCACCATGTTTATATAATGCATATCACATTTTCTGATTTCATATAACTCTAGCTTATAGAACTCAAGGAAGTGAGAAGAACACCAGGTAGAGAGTTCAGGAACCTGTGTGATACACAGGATAAGAGACAATAAACAATAAGAGACAGTGCAGAGAGACTATCCACAATCTGAGGGTAGGAGAAGTGACTTAAACTGTACTTGCTCCTTCCTGGAGCCTAAATATTGCTTTATTGACTTATTGATTTTATAAATCACAAGCCACCCTCCTCCCCTATTTCCATTTTTTTCCTGTACCTTTACGTTTAACAAGGAGAGCTAGAAAACTCTAAGGCTAAAGAATTTCTGTGCTCCAAGGAAGCCTGCTTTCTGCTTCATAGCTTTGTACGTGACTTGCTAACCTGATATCTGCTCTATAGATAAAATGTATTCTTTTTTTCTTGTACCAATAACCTAAATTATGCTTTTCTTAATGGAAAAAAAATTATAAAGAAAATTGGAGATACTAGACAGTTTCCCATTGCTATCCTTTTGAGAAAACTGTGTGACCTTTTCTCAGACCCAGAGCAAAACATCTTGCTTTGGCAGGATTTTCTGGCTGTGTCTGGTGCCTGTTCACAGAGCAGTTTATGTACAGAGCTTGACACATGACCAGATCTACCCATGCATAACTTTCCTTGTTGTTACATTCTGTTTGCGTTATGAATTAATTTGCTTCCACAATGTAAGGTGTAGATACCAATTTGCAATATCCCTGGGGATGTTATTTTGTATCCCAGTTTAGTTTCGCTTCAAGTATTTATGATTGAGTGACCAACTTTTCCTTTCTGGCTCAAAGAATTTAAATCACAAGGAAGAAGGTAAACAAGCCACTTGCAATTCTTGGCACATACTGTTTTATTCTTATAAACAATTTCCATTCCTATTCATTGACCTCCGTGCCTCGCAAGAGTTTTCATGTATGTGGATTATTACAGAAGCTACTATGAACAGAAGTGACCAGAACAATTTCCTGAGGTTGGTTATCTGGATGATAACCAACTCATGAAATAGGGTGATAGGAAAGGGTAAACATTCTAAGATGTTTTGTATGATATAAAGCCATAGCAAAGAGTTGGGGAAATAGAGGGGGAATTCTAAATCAAAATGGGTTGACAGTGAAGGCTGAGGACCCATGGCCTCTGGAGGGTTGCCACATATGCCTCTGCATATTTACTGTGTAAGAGATCATTGCTGAGGATGAATAGGGGCTGGAATCTATTCCCACTCCCTTTAACAATCCCTGAACCCATGACGCTGAGTCAAGCTGGAGGAAGAGCCTTTTCTTAACTTACAAAAAGGCAATTCCTAACTTAATCGTGAATTTGTTAAAGTATAAGAAAGGCTTTTTAAGTGAGAGAGGAAAAACACAACACTTTAACTTTCTTAAGCAGAAAAGGAAATTTGTTGAAGAATAACAGAAATATATCATGAAACCAAGGGCAGGATAATGACTGGATCTCAGAAACCTGGGATCTAGCAGGATGCTCTCCTCTGTCTCTCTTCCTCTGTTTCTCTCTGTTTGTCAGCCTCATTCTTTTCTCTTAATGCAGAGAAGCTTGCTCCGTCTGGCCAAGAATGACTGCCAAGAGCTCCTGAGGTTTATATCTTACAGCTTTGGTACAGAGGAACACTGGCCTAACATTCTTCCTGTTTCCAAGTCCAAATTGCTGGGCAAGAGACTTATTGATCCAGTGTGGTACCCACTCTTGGACTGACCAATTGTGGCTGCGGTTGGGGGCAGGGTTATATTTTTAAAAGATAATTATTTAGAAACCATCTATAGGAAGCAGTTAGCTGGGGGTGTGAGGAGAAAATGTCTTCCAGAAGAATAGGAATGCCTTTTCTTCTCACAGTCAGATACAAAAATAAGTGTACATTAAAATTACATAAAAAAGGATGTCCCCAATTGATTATATAATAAAATGTGCCTCCTGAAAAAGCAAAGTCAAAAAAGAAATGTCATCCTATAAACATTCGGCCCAAAACAGCAATTATGTTCCTATGGCCACATATCTCAAACCTCAATCTGAACAACTTTTCTTCCATATTTAATCCTATTAAATCCCTACTAATCCCATAAGTTTGCTGAATGTCCCTTTCTTACAAAATGCCATCCCCAAGTATTATATGCTTCAGTGATTTATTTCTTGTTTTCACTGACAATTTGATTCATATATGTATCCCTTGGTCAGCTCCTGCATTTATTGGCTAATTATTATATGCATACAGCTCGTCTCCTCTTCTGGATTTTAAGCTTCTTAAATATTTTATAACAATTATGGCCCATAGCTCTAATTATTAAGGATTGTCTTTCTTCTATTCCATGCACCTTGCAGCATGAGGCTGAATGTAGCCTTAGTAATTGTGTTTGGGTTCAGACCTTGGGAAGATGGGATTTAGCATTATTTATTCAAAGCATACCCATAGCCCCATAGCAAGCAGATCAAATAAGTGGGAGGGTTACTGATTGTTTCCAGACACATGCACTGAATAATACACTAAGAAAAAAATCTCAAGACACCAAATAATATGTGAAGGAAAGACTTCAAATATTTGTAAAATATGCAACACCACTTGGTGCCCTATAAAATGCTATACTGATAATCAACTAGGAATGAGGACACAATTTCCCCATTTGGTTTTTTTTGTTTTTTGTTTTTTGTTTTCTGCCTAAAGAAGTGCCAAACAAAAAGGAAGTTTAGAAGATTTACAAAAGGGAACATTCTTGCTATAAGACTATAGAAATTTGTGATGATTCAACCCAGATTTGCAAATCTAAGACTTGGGAACTAAGGTGTGGAAAATGAAAAGCATAAGACACGAATTTGCATTAACTAAATGACCATCATTTTGATTTTGTGAAAAGGAAAAATAAATGAAACACGTTTAAAAGGCACAATAACTCAAATCTGATTAACTAAATGTTATAGGAAAATACTCCAATAAGAGCACCTTGTTTAGTAAACTCATTGTGAAGGTTTTACATTAGCATATTTAGTGTTAGGATGTAAAAAAAAAAATGCCCGAGAGTGACTAAAAATAGACTTTAAAAATAAGAGATATTTCCTCTGTAATATTTGTTTAAATTTTAAAAATTTTATTATCATGCTGTTTTCTCATATTTGTGCAGTGTAACACGGTTTAACAGTACATTCTCATGTAGACATTATGTGTGACTTTTCACAGGGAAAAAAGTGAGACTTAAAAAGATTTCTTGACTTGCCAAAGGCAGAGCAGATAACTAATCTGAATTGTACAGCTTCCAAGTCAATGAAGCCTGAATAAATATAATTTTACTTTGTTTTATTTTTTACTTTTTTTCTGAAGGGCATATATACCCATAAGGCAAAGATTTAAAAAAACAAAAAGAGAAAACATTCTCACCTCTGTGTTAATTCCCTAAACTCTTAAAGATGATATTTATGAAGGATTTGGGTGAAAGAGGATAGGAAAGAGGGGAAGTCCATCACTGCTGATTCTGGCTGAATTCAGCTGCAGTGTAAAATTTAGTATTTATTTTATTGTTTTTGCTCTTTCAATTCAAAAGAAATTATGTATATGTGTATGTATGTGTATATGTATATATATATATATTTTTCATTTCAATAATGTGGTGATATTTCTTCCATGTCTATCTGGCAAGGGCAGATAATTGAAACCAAACTGATCTTTTCAAGTTTCCCTCAGAATCTTCTCTCCTTCCTATCTCTTTTGACTGCTCCTGCAGAAAGATGTTTCAGAGAAAATTAGATTCACTGTTTGCATAAACCAATGCACTTAGCTGGTAGCTCTGGAAGTCCAATTAACTGTTCTAACAATATGGGTGAAATGAGGTTGTAGTTACGTTTGTAGCCAATTAGATTTGTTTTGATTGAACACACCCTCTTGTAATTTTTTTTAAAGTTAAGAAAACATAGCACTAAAAACGTATTTCATACAATGGGAGAGGACACTTGGGGGAAAAAGAGAAGAAAAATAGCTAGATTATAATAAAATAATAAAATAAAAACATAATATAATACATAAATAGTAATAAATAATAAATATGTGATATAATATAATTCATGATCTATTCACGCGTAAGCATAAAGAAAAGACTTACTTGCACAAATTTTAAAAGCTGCACATAATACACTTTGAAGACACCTTTATTATGACTATCAATATTATCACTACTTCATTATAAAAAAAATATTATCGATATCAGAGAAAATAGCAAAAGTCAAAGGAACACAGAGCTGAGAATCAATAGATTGCTAGTCTAGCTCTGGGCTCAGTGAGTCACAACCTCTCCCAACTTATTTTTCTTTGCTGCTCTCAAACAGCTTACAATATATTTGGCAAAACAAAGTAATTCATTTAAAAGAAAAAAATAAATAAAATGTGCTAGGTACTAACTTGCTGATTGTCATAACAACCCAAAGAGGTAGGTATTATTATTTCAATTCTACTCACAAGAAAACTGAGGCAAAGAGAAATTTGGAAACTTTACAAGGCCTCTCTGTTGGTTAATTATCAGAGCCAGGTTTCAAGCCCAGCCAGCTTCAGATCATGTGCACTTAACTACTACTGCATGATATGATGTCAGAATGCAATGAGTTCAAAGGGAAAGGTAGGATAATTACACACCAAGAATAGTTGAGCATTGGAGCAACAACAGAGGGTCCCACATCCTAAGATGGTGAGGCAAATCTTGAAGGATGAAGAGTGTTGGATGGACAGTGGAATGGATGATAGCAGTAGAAAGAGGAAATTCAGCATGAAGGCAGCAGCAGGTATGGGTAGCAAGAGGGAAGAACCCAGGGGAACTGCAGTGAGAGATGAGGCTGGACAGGTCAATTGTGGAGAACTTTGACTACCAGCTTAGCAGCCTTCAAAGCTCCCCAAATGGACCGCTCTGTTTACCTGGCCCTGTATAGGTTAGTCTCTACAGTTGAGCTTGGCTTCTTCCATAAAGTGATGCTTGTAAAGCAAGCAAGGATTTGGATTGCAACTGCCTTATCCTGAAAACTCCAATCAGGGCTCGAGCTGGCCCATAGGAAGCCTTTGTACCAATTAGACAGAAGGGCTCTCTCCAGATGAGCACAGGGCTTAGAGAGCAGAGCATGTCTTTGTGTGATGTAGAGGAGTGCCCAGGCAGACACAGCCCCATGTGTAGAGCTTGATGGATTCGACACAAGCTGATCTCAGCCCAAGGGCACTCTCAAGCAGGAGCACACAAACTGCTCAAAACTATATACATCATCCCCAACTTCAACAGATGCCCATGTCCTCTGAAATCACCCTTAAAATTTGCAAAAGTTTATACATATAATTTTATGTAATTACGAATATTGGTTATACTCAAATGTGGCAATAATCACTTTTAATGCTTATTTGGGAAAAGAAAGTTGTAAATATTTGAAAAACAATTACCTATGTAATATGGCAAAATTCAGTGATTCCAGCTATAGTAATCAATATTAAAGATTTTTTTTTACTTCAGAAATGTTTACACAAAGACTTTTTTCCTCTAATATACCGTGTAGTTTATATTGGAATAAAATTAGAAGGTAACTTGGGGCACATCATTAGTAGATTATAAAGCAGTGATTCCAATGTTTATATTTTATGTTCCTAATTCCATGGGGAAAATATTTATATTAGGATTTTTCTCTTCTTCTAAGAACAAAATTCTATGTATACTATTATAATATGATTTAAATGGGTAGAAGGAAATTTTTTCAGATGATCAGTGTGTTCTAAAACTGGATGTGGTGATTGTTGCACAACTGTATAAAGAAAATGCAATTTTCTTAAACTGAACTCTAAATTTCTTAAATGGAACTCTAAACATATTATATTTATGGTATGTAATTTGTACCTCGATAAAGCTGTTTCTTTAAAAAAATTAAAACTGATGGCTTTTGGTGAATATACTATAAATTCTTTGAATTTACTTATCCTTTTCAAGATTCTCCTAGTTTTTTAATAAAAGTATGTATTACCTACATAATTTAAAAAATGATTTCAACTCAGCTCAGTTTAACATATACTTTTATCTAGCACACATTCTTTGTTTAGCATTGTCATAGAATCTAGAGTTGTACAAAGTAAAAACATAACATCTGGTCCCTTCCTTAAGGAGTTTTCAGTGGAGTGAGAGTATCAAAAATGTAAACAGCATTGTATTCTAGACATAGAATCACGTCACCTGCAAACAGCAATAGTTTGACTTTCTCTCTTCCTATTTGGATGCACTTTATTTACTTCTCTTGCCTGATTGCTCTGGCAAGGACTCCCAATACTATGCTGAATAGGAGTGGTGAGAGAGGGCATCCTTGTCTTGTGGCAGTTTTTAAGGGAAATGCTTCCAGTTTTTGCCCATTCAGTCATTCAGGAGGATGTTGGCTGTGGGTTCATCACAGATGGCTCTTATTATTTTGAGATATGTAGATATGTTCCTTCAAAACATGATTTATTAAGAGTTTTGTTTTTGTTTTTCTTTTTTTTTTTTTTTTTTTTTTTTTGAGACGGAGTCTCGCTCTGTCACCCAGGCTGGAGTGCAGTGGTGGGATCTCAGCTCACTGCAAGCTCTGCCTCCCAGGTTCATGCCATTCTCCTGCCTCAGCCTCCCTAGTGGCTGGGACTACAGGTGCCCGCCACCATGCCCTGCTAATTTTTTGTATTTTTTTTTTTAGTAGAGATGGGGTTTCACCATGTTAGCCAGGATGGCCTTGATCTCCTGACCTCATGATCCGCCCCCCTCGGCCTCCCAAAGTGCTGGGATTACAGGCGTGAGCTACCGCGCCCAGCCTTGTTTTTCTTTTTAGACAAGGTCTTGATATATCACCCAGGCTGGAGTACAATGGCATAATAATAATAATAATGGAGTACAATGGCTCACTGCAGCCTTGACCTCCCAGGCTCAATGAATCCTCCTGCCTCAGCCTCCTGAGTAGCTGGGAATACAGGTGCGCACTGCCACACCTGGCTAGTTTTTGTATTTTGTAGACATGGGTTTTTTTCCTGTTGCCCAACTGGTCTAAAACTCCTGAGGCTCAAGCAATCTACCGACCTAGGCTTTCCAAAGTATTGGGATTACAGGCATGAGCCACCATGCCCAACAGAGAGTTTTTACCATGAAGTGATGTTGAATTTATTGAAAGCCTTTTCTTCATCTATTGAGATAATCATTTGGTTTTTGTCCTTAGTTCTGTCTATGTGTTGAATCACACTTATTGAATTGTGTATGTTGAACCAACCTTGCATCCCAGGGGTAAAGCCTACTTGATCATGGTGGATAAGCTTTTTTGATGTGCTACTGAATTCAGTTTGCAAGTATTTTGTGAGGATTTTTTCATCAATATTCATTAAGGATATGGGCTTGATGTTTCTAGTTGTGGTGTGTTTCTGCCAGGATTTGGTATCAGAATGATGCTGGCCTCCTAGAATGAGTTAAGGAGGAGTCCCTCTTCCTCAATTTTTTGAAATTGTTTCAGTGAGAATGGTACCAACTCTTCTTTGTACATCTGGTAGAATTCCGCTATGAATCTACCTGGTCCTGGGTTTTTTGTTTTTTTTTTTTTTTGGTTGGTAGCCTATTTATTACTGATTAAATTTCAGAGCTCATTACTGATTTGTTCAGGGAATCCATTTCTTCCTGGTTCAGTCTTGGGAGGGTGTATGTGTCCAGGAATTTTCCATCTCTTCTAGGTTTTCTTGTTTGTTTCTACATCTAGAAAACCCCATAGTCTTGGCCTAAAAGCTCCTTCAGTTGATTAAGAACTTCAGCAAAGTTTTAGGATACAAAAATCAATATATAAATATTACTGTCATTTCTATACACCAACAACAGCTAAGCCAGGAGCCAATCAGGAACACAATCCCATTCCCAATTGCCACAAAAAGAATAAAATATCTAGGAATACAGCTAATCAGGGAGGTGAAAGATCTCCACAATGAGAATTACAAAACACTGCTCAGCAAAATCAGAGATGAAACAAACAAATGGAAAAACATTCCATGCTCATGAATAGGAAGAATCAATATCATTAAAATAGCCATGCCGGCCAGGCAATTCACATATTCAATGTTATTCCTATCAAACCACCACAAACATCCTTCACAGAACTATAAAAAAACCATTTTGCAATTCATATGGAACCAAAAAAAAGCCAAAGTATTCAATGCAATCCTAAGCAGAAAGAACAAAGCTGGAGGCATCATGCTACCTGACTTCACACTGTACTACAGGACTACAGTAATCGAAACAGCATAGTACTGGTACAAAAACAGACACATAGACCAATAGGACAGAATAGAGAACCCAGAAATAAAGTGTCACAACTACAACCAAATCATCTTTGACAAAGCTGACAAAAACAAGCAATGGGGAAAGGACTCCTTACTCAATAAATAATGCTGGGATAACTGGCTAGCTGTATGCAGAAGATTAAAATTGGACTCCTTTCTTACACCATATACAAAAATCAACTCAAGATGGAATAAAAAGTTAAATGTAAAGCCCGAAACTATCAAACTCCTGGAAGATAACCTAGGCAATACCATTCTGGACATACGAACTTGCAAAGATTTCGTGACGAAGATGCAAAAGCAATCTCAACAAAAGCAAAAATTGACAAATGGGATCTAATTAACCTTCTGTACAGCAAAGGAAACTATCAACAGAATAAACAGACAACTTAAAGAATGGGAGAAAATATTTGCAAACTATGCATCCGACAAAGTCTAATATCCAGCATCTATGAGGAACTTTAACAAGTTTACAAGAAAAAGAAAATCCCATTAAAAAGTGGGCAAAGGACATGAACAGACACTTTTCAAAAGAAGACATACATGTGGCCAAAAAACATATGAAATAAAGCTCAGTATCACTGATTATTAAAGAAATGCAAATCAAAACCACACTGCAATACCATTCACACCAGTCAGAATGGCTATTAATAAAAAGTCAAAAAATAACAGATGCTGTCGAGGTTGCAGAAAAGAGGGAACACTTATATACTGTTGGTGGGAGCATAAATTAGTTCAACTATTGTGGAAAGCAGTGTGGCAATTCCTCAAAGAGCTAAAAATAGAGCTACCATTTGACCCAACAATCCCATTACTGGGTATATACCCAAAGTCATATAAATTGTTGTATCATAAAGACACATACTTGTGTATGTTCATTGCAGCATTATTCAATATAACAAAGATGTGGAATCAAACTAAATGCCCACCAATAGCAGATTGGATAAATATAATATGGTACACATACATCATGGAATACTATGTAGCCATAAAAAAGAACAATATCAGGGGAGGTTCCAAGATGGCCAAATAGGAACAGCTCCAGTCTGCAGTTCCTAGCATGAGTGACGCAGAAGACGGGTGATTCCTGCATTTCCAACTGAGGTACTGGGTTCTTCTCACTGAGGCTTGTCAGACAGTGGGTGCAGCCCACAGAGCAGGGCGGGGCATCGTCTCACCTGGGAAGTGCAAGGGGTCGGGGAATTCCCTTTCCTAGCAAAGGGAAGCCATGACAGATGGTACCTGGAAAATCAGGACACTCCCACCCAAATACTGTGCTTTTCCAATGGCCTTAGCAAATGGCATACCAAGAGATTATATCCTGCTCCTGGCTCAGGGGGTCCCACGCCCATGGAGCCTCACTCATTACTAGCACAGCAGTCTGAGATCGAACTGCAAGGTGGCAGTGAGGCTGGGGGAGGGGCGCCCGCCATTGCTGAGGTTTGAGTAGGTAAACAAAGTGGCTGGGAAGCTCGAACTGACTGGAGCCCAATGCAGCTCAAGGAGGCCTACCTGCCTCTGTAGACTCCACCTCTGGGGGCAGGGCATAGCTAAACAAAAGGCAGCAGAAACTTCTGCAGACTTAAACGTCCCTGTCTGACAGCTTTGAAGAGAGTAGTGGTTCTCTCAGTATGGAGCTTGAGATCTGAGAACACAAAGACTGCCTCCTCAAGTGGGTCCCTGACCTCAGAGCAGCCTAACTGGGAGACACCGCCCAGTAGGAGCCAACTGACACCTCATACAGCCAGGTGCCCCTCTGAGACTAAGCTTCCAGAGGAAGGATCAGGCAGCAACATCTGCCATTCTGCAATATTTGCTGTTCTGCGGCCTCCACTGTTGATACCCAGGCAAACAGGGTCTGCAGTGGACCTCCGGCAAACTCCAACAGACCTGCAACTTAGGGTCCTGACTGTTAGAAGGAAAACTAACAAACAGAAAGGACATCCACACCAAAACCCCATCTGTAGGTCACCATCATCAAAGACCAAAGGTAGATAAAACCACAAAGATGGGGAGAAACCAGAGCAGAAAAGTTGAAAATTCTAAAAATCGGAGCAGCTCTTCTCCTCCAAAGGAATGCAGCTCCTCGCCAGCAACGGAACAAAGCTGGACAGAGAATGACTTCGACAAGATGAGAGAAGCAGGTTTCAGACGATCGGTAATAACAAACATCTCCAAGCTAAAGGAGGATGTTCAAATCCATCGCAAAGAAGCTAAACACCTTGAAAAAAGATTAGATGAATGGCTAACTAGAAAAAACAGGGTAGGGAAGTTCTTAAATGACCTGATAGAGCAAAAACCATGACACAAGAACTATGTGATGCATGCACAAGCTTCAGTAGCTGATTTGATCAAGTGCAAGAAAGGGTATCAGTGACTGAAGATCAAATGAATGAAATGAAGCAAGAAGAGAAGTTTAGAGAAAAAAGAGTAAAAAGAAATGAACAAAGCCTCCAAGAAATATGGGACTATGTGAAAAGACCAAATCTACATCTGATTGGTGTACCTGAAAGTGACGGGGAGAATGGAACCAAGTTGGAAAACACTCTGCAGGATATTATCCAGGAGAACTTCCCCAACCTAGTGAGGCAGGCCAACATTCAAATTCAGGAAATACAGAGAACACCACAAAGATACTCCTCAAGAAGAGCAACTCCAAGACACATAATTGTCAGATTCACCAAGGTTGAAATGAAGGAAAAAAAAATGTTAAGGGCAGCCGGAGAGAAAGGTCAGGTTACACACAAAGGGAAGCCCATCAGACTAACAGCTGATCTCTCAGCAGAAACTCTACATGCCAGAAGAGAGTGGGGGCCGATATTCAACATTCTGAAAGAAAAGAATTTTCAACCCAGAATTTCATATCCAGTCAAACTAAGCTTCATAAGTAAAGGAGAAATAAAATACTTTACAGACAAGCAAATGCTGAGAGATTTTGTCATCACCAGGCCTGCCTTACAAGAGCTCCTGAAGGAAGCACTTAACATGGAAGGAACAACTGGTACCAGCCACTGCAAAAACATGCCAAATTGTAAAGACCATAAATGCTAGGAAGAAACTGCATCAACTAACGAGCAAAATAACCAGCTAACTTCATAATGACAGGATCAAATTCACACATAACAATATTAACCTTAAATGTAAATGGTCTAAATGCTCCAATTAAAAGACACAGACTGGCAAATTGGATAAAGAGTCAAGACCCATCAGTGTGCTGTATTCAGGAAACCCATCTCACGTGCAGAGACACACATAGGCTCAAAATAAAGGGATGGAGGAAGATCTACCAAGCAAATGGAAAGCAAAAAAAAAAAAAAAGCAGGGGTTGCAATCGTAGTCTCTGATAAAACGGACTTTAAACCAACAAAGATCAAAAGAGACAAAGAAGGCCATTACATCATGGTAAAGGGATCAATTCAAAAAGAAGAGCTAACTATCCTAAATATATATGCACCCAATACAGGAGTACCCAGATTCATAAAGCAAGTCCTTAGAGACCTACAAAGAGACTTAGACTCCCACACAATAATAATGGGAGACTTTAACACCCCACTGTCAACATTAGACAGATCAACGAGGCAGAAAGTTAACAAGGATATCCAGGAATTGAACTCAACTCTGCACCAAGCGGACCTAATAGACATCTACAGAACTCTCCACCCCAAATCAACAGAATACACATTCTTCTCAGCACCACATCACACTTATTCCAAAATTGACCACATAGTTGGAAGTAAAGCACTCCTCAGCAAATGTAAAAGGACAGAAATTATAACTGCATCTCAGGCCACAGTGCAAACAAACTAGAACTCAGGATTAAGAAACTCACTCAGAACCGCTCAACTACATGGAAACTGAACAACCTGCTCCTGAATGACTACTGGGTACATAATGAAATAAAGGCAGAAATAAATATGTTCTTTGAAACCAATGAGAACAAAGACACAACATACCAGAATCTCTGGGACACATTTAAAGCAGTGTGTGGAGGGAAATTTATAGCACTAATGCCCACAAGAGAAAGCAGGAAAGAGCTAAAATTGACACCCTAACATCACAATTAAAAGAACTAAAGAAGCAAGAGCAAACACATTCAAAAGCTAGCAGAAGGCAAGAAACAACTAAGATCAGAGCAGAACTGAAGGAGATAGAGACACAAAAAACCCTTCAAAACATCAATGAATCCAGGAGCTGTTTTTTTTTGAAAAGATCAGCAAAACTGATAGACCACTAGCAAGACTAACAAAGAAGAAAAGGGAGAAGAATCAAATAGACACAATAAAAAATGATAAAGGGGATATCACCACCAATCCCACAGAAATACAAACTACCATCAGAGAATACTATAAACACCTCTATGCAAATAAACTAGAAAATCTAGAAGAAATGGATAAATTCCTGGACACACACACTCTCTCAAGACTAAACCAGGAAGAAGGTGAATCCATGAATAGACCAATAACAGATTCTGAAATTCAGGCAATAATTATAGCCTACCAACCAAAAAAAGTGAAACGGATTCACAGCCGAATTCTACCAGAGGTACAAAAAGGAGCTGGTACTATTCCTTCTGAAACTATTCCAATCAATAGAAAAAGAGGGAATCCTCCCTAATTCATTTTATGAGGCCAGTATCATCCTGATACCAAAGCCTGGCAGAGACACAACAAAAAAAGAGAATTTTACACCAATATCCCTGATGAACATTGATGCAAAAATCCTTAATAAAAAAAAAATGCTGGCAAACCGAATCCAGCAGCACATCAAAAAGCTTATCCACCACGATCAAGTTGGCTTCATCCCTGTGCTGCAAGGCTGGTTCAACATACACAAATCAATAAACGTTATCCATCATACAAACACAACCAAAGACAAAAACCACAAAGTTATCTCAATAGATGCAGAAAAGGCCTTTGGCAAAAATCTTCAGCCCTTCATGCTAAAAACTCTCAATAAACTAGGTATTGATGGTATTGATGGGACGTATCTCAAAATAATAAGAGCTATTTATGACAAAACCACAGCCAATATCATACTGAATGGGCAAAAACTGGAAGCATTCCCTTTGAAAACTGCCACAAGACAGAGATGCCCTCTCTGACCACTCTTATTCAACATAGTGTTGGAAGTTCTTGCCAGGGCAATCAGGCAAGAGAAAAAAATAAAGGGTATCAGTTAGGAAAAGAGGAAGTCAAATTTTCCCTGTTTGCAGATGACATGATTGTATATTTAGAAAACCCCATCATCTCAGCCCGAAATTTCCTTAAGCTGATAAGCAACTTCAGCAAAGTCTCAGGATACAAAATCAATGTGCAAAAATCACAAGCATTCCTATACACCAATAACAGAGAGCAAAATCATGAGTGAACTCCCATTCACAATTGCTTCAAAGAGAATAAAATACCTAGGAATCCAACTTACAAGGGACGTGAAGGACCTCTTCAAGGGGAACTACAAACCACTGCTCAATGAAATAAAAGAGGATACAAACAAATGGAAGAACATTCCATGTTCACGGATAGGAGGAATCAATATTGTGAAAATGGCCATGCTGCCCAAGGTAATTTATAGATTCAATGCCATCCCCATCAAGCTACCAATGACTTTCTTCACATAATTGTAAAAAACTACTTTAAAGTTTGTATGGAATGAAAAAAGAGCCCGCATTGTCAAGTCAATCCTAAGCCAAAAGAACAAAGCTGGAGGCATCACGCTGCCTGACTTCAAGCTATACTACAAGGCTACAATAACCAAAACAGCACGGTACTGGTACCAAAACAGAGATGTAGACCAATGGAACAGAACAGAGCCCCCAGAAATAGTGCCACACATCTACAACCATCTGATCTTTGACAAACCTGACAAAAACAAGAAATGGGGAAAGGATTCCCTATTTAATAAATGGTGCTGGGAAAACTGGCTAGCCATATGTAGAAAGCTGAAACTGGATCCCTTCCTTACACCTTAGACAAAAATTAATTCAAGATGGATTAAAGACTTAAATGTTAGACGTAAAACCATAAAAACCCTAGAAGAAAACCTAGGC
Source organism: Pan troglodytes (assembly GCF_028858775.2). Classification (NCBI taxonomy): domain Eukaryota; kingdom Metazoa; phylum Chordata; class Mammalia; order Primates; family Hominidae; genus Pan; species Pan troglodytes. Next base: position 121,483,940 of record NC_072406.2, read on the forward strand.
AATACCATTCAGGACATAGGCATGGGCAAGGACTTCATGACTAAAACACCAAAAGCAATGGCAACAAAAGCCAAAATTGACAAATGGGATCTAATTAAACTAAAGAGCTTCTGCACAGCAAAAGAAACTACCATCAGAGTGAACAGGCAACGCACAGAATGGGAGAAAATTTTTACAGTCTACCCATCTGACAAAGGGCTAATATCCAGAATCTACAAAGAACTTAAACAAATTTACAAGAAAAAAATCAAACAACCCCATCAAAAAGTGGGCAAAGGATATGAACAGACACTTCTCAAAAGAAGACATTTATGCAGCCAACAGACACATGAAAAAAATGCTCACCATCACTGGCCATCAGAGAAATGCAAATCAAAACCACAATGAGATACCATCTCACACCAGTTAGAATGGCAATCATTAAAAAGTCAGGAAACAACAGGTGCTGGAGAGGATGTGGAGAAATAGGAACGCTTTTACACTGTTGGTGGGACTGTAAACTAACTCAACCATTGTGGAAGACAGTGTGGCGGTTCCTCAAGGATCTAGAACTAGAAATACCATTTGACCCAGCCGTCCTATTACTGGGCATATACCCAAAAGATTATAAATCATGCTGCTATAAAGACACATGCACACGTATGTTTATTGTGGCGCTATTCACAATTGCAAAGACTTGGAACCGACCCAAATGTCCATCAATGATAGACTGGATTAAGAAAATGTGGCACATATACACCATGGAATTCTATGCAGCCATAAAAGAGGATGAGTTCATGTCCTTTGTAGGGACATGGATGAAGCTGGAAACCATCATTCTCAGCAAACTATCGCGAGGATGGAAAACCAAACACCACATGTTTTCACTCTTAGGTGGGAATTGAACAATGAGAACACCTGGACACAAGGTGGGGAACATCACACACTGGGGCCTGTTGTGGGGTGAGGGAAGGGAGGAGGGAAAGCATTAGGAGATATACCTAATGTAAATGACGAGTTAACGGGTGCAGCACACCAACATGGTACATGTATACATATGTAACAAACCTGCACGTTGTGCACATGTAGCCTAGAACTTAAAGTATAATAAAGAAAAAAAAAAAAAGAACGAGATCATGTGCTTTGTGGGAACACAGATGGAGCTGGAAGCCATTATCTTTAGAAAACTAATGCAGGATCAGAAAACAAAATACTGCATGTTCTCACTTATAAGTAGGAGCTAAATGATGAGAACACATGGACACAAAGAGGGGAGCAACAGACACTGGGGCCTACTTGAGGGTGCAGGCTGGGAGGAGGGAGAGGATCAGAAAAAATAACTATTGGATAGTAGACTTAGTACCTCAGTGATGAAATAATCTGTACACTGCCCATCCCTGACATGATTTTACCTGTATAACAAACCTGCACGTGTACCCGTGAACCTAAAGGTTTTTTTAAAAACACAACTACTTATTTATTGCAGAATGGAATTTTTTCAGTCTGGTTGCAAGTAACAGGTGTTTGCAGCTGAACTTTTTTAAAAAAGAAAACAATGATTGGCCAAAGGGAAGACACAAAGGAAAGAATTGCATGGCTGACATTAGAGTTTTAGTGAGTCACCTAGAAGGCAAAGCACATGTCCACCTCCTTAACTGAAATGAAGGAATGAATATTTGTTTGAAACTAAGGTATAATAGCAAAAGTAAGCATTCTCCATACTTAACACATATATTTGTGTCTGCTAGAACTAAGCACTTATATAATGTCTTTTTAAATTACTATTATGCCCCATATTTCCAAAGAGTTTTAAAATTTTCAAACGTATCCATAATAATGACTTTTTTCTTGCGCCCACACACTCTGTAGAAATGTAGGGCAGTCATTTTTGCATATAAGACAAAGAGGTTTAGAGAAGGTAGACAACTTGCTAAAGGTCACACTGCAGGTAAGTGGACAGAAACAGGAATTCATGTTCCATTTAGCCATTAATATTCATTGATGAGTCTATAGAATGGCATCCTATCAATAGTAGAAATCACACACACTAGCCATTCATTACACAGGCCTATGGAATGTGCAGTATGTTCCATACAAGACTACTAATATGTGACAGAGCTAGGACTCCAAAAATGATTCATAACAAAGGGCCCAAATCTTCATTCATGATGCTGAATTGCCATGACAAAATTACTCCATACCATTACAAATGGTTTTAAAAACTACACTCACAGCTTATGTTGCCTGAAAAATCTGGCATTTGTCCATGCATAGACTCTGCTTCTGAGACAAGACCAACCCCTCTTCTTCTCCTCTTCAGCCCTTTCAAATTGAAGACAATGAGGTTGAAGACTTTAATGATGATTCACTTCCACTTAATAAATAGTAAATACATTTTCTCTTCCTTATTGTTTTCCTAATAAAGTTTTCTTTTCTCTAACTTACTTTATTGTGAGAATACAGTATGCAACACATATAACATACAAAATATGTCCTTATTTGCTGTGTATGTTATTGGTATGGCTTCCAGTCAACAGTAGGTTCTTAATGGTTAAGTTTTGGGACAGTCAAAGTTATATGAGGATATTTTACTGTGCAGGAGGTTGGCATCCCTAACACCCACATTGTTCAAGGGTCAAATGTAATTAACCTTGAAAAGACTGCAAAATTTTGTAGAGAGTTGGAGGAAAAAGGGAGAGTTGAAAGAAGAAAGAGAATTTACCATCCTACAGTAAAAAGAGAAACATGCCAGTTTTTACTTTATTATTGAAAAAGAAAAAAGAAAATAAAAGAGCACATTTTAAAATATAGTTGTTTCTCCAACCAGAGTGAATGGGGGTTTGCGGGTAGTTGCCTCCACATACTGATCTTCTTTCTGAAGGCAGTTATGTCTCCAGGACAAGGGGAATGGAGTTAATGCAAGCATACCCAGATAATTCTTTGCAAATTTACCAATCAGCGTACTATTCCACATCTCTTGGGCTGGAGTCAGCAAAGGGTGGAGAAAAGCCAGGAGCTGTACTCAGTGAGCTCTCTTCACAAGAAAAACATAATCACAAATACTCCATAATTACAAGTAATATGTAAGAATCATCCATAAAGCCAGAAGACAATGAGGGTTCCCAATCCAAATCCACAGACATTGTATCTCAGTAGATTCTGAGAGAGGTTCATAATGTGCATTTTAAACATTCTTGCACAACCAAAACCAGCAGAATCTATTGCAGTACATCTGTCGACCGCACTGTTAGAAACACTACACCAACTCAGAGGTCCCTCTGTGGGAAGCTAACAAAATAATGAATGTGGATACATACAATCTTACTTAATTATTTATTGTTACCAGTATTATTATTATCCACCAGTATTATTATTATCACTTATTGGACTGAGATTCTAGTTACGTACTAGTCCCAAAAGTAATAATATGTTTATGAAAGACATTTTCTTATTTTGATTCAAAGAAAAATCTAAGCAAGATATTGACTATACCAGGTAACTAATAACTTCCAGTGGTTTAGAAGACCGTTTCTTTAAGTGATTTCCAAAATTGTGTTTGTCAGGGAAACTTGCTATTTCTTCAGAGATGGTGCATAAGGCTTTACAATCCCAGGCATTATTCCAGGTTTCTCAAATAAACAACCATTAGAAAAAAAGCAACATTTTGCCTCTCCCCAGGTTTTTCAGCTGTGGGTACACAAACCTGGCCCTTCCCTGTTCATTCTTAACCAGACATTTAGTCTGAAGAGGTTGGAAGGATATGGGTGCAAACAGAGATCCACAAGCTCTGAAGCTGCCCATACCTCTCAATATGGGAATCTTTATTTGACAGGTTAGCACTGGAAATGTCTGGCTGCTTTCATTAACTGTGGCACCATGCTTAGGATGAACCAGGTACGGAAGGACATTCATCTTATTTTAAGACTAGCCTTCCATGTTCAGAGGAAATTAGCTTACCACAGATGAAAGGCCTTGACATCATTAGTCAGTTCAGGTACCACCTGTTACTTTCTTAAGTGAAACTGGCAGATTTTAGAGGTGTTCTTTAATTTTATCAGTTCTGATAAGCTGTTGTTCGAAGAGAAAAAAAAAAAAAGTCCCTGAGGCCCTGTGTTGGAAGCACTCAGCCAGGCTGCATCTCTGGAAAGACAGACTTTCTGAGCCGTACGATCAGATTTGCCCTTGCTCATCCAGGCTCCTGTCTAAAACAGTCACAATCCCCTGTGCTCACCCTAACTCACTGAAGGGGAAGCTTCTCCTGGGGAAATCTTGTCTGGACTTTGATGACTGCATTTAATTCCAGAAACAAGGAAGAAACTAACATAGGAGAAAGGAGCATGAGGTGCAGCTGAAAGATTAGTGTTACCTGGGTATCCTGGACATAGTTTTTTTTGGTAACAATTTCAGTTTGAAATTATTACTAATGATAGTAGTAAAGGTCTTATAGTAACCATGGTTTGGGGTGTATACTATGTGCCAAGTACAGTGTTATGTGCTATGTCTTTTTTAATTCTCATCACAGCGTTGTAAGGTGGATATAACTATTCTACCACCAACCTTTTATAGGTGAAGAAGCTGAGGTTTATAGTGGTGAAATTATTTGTTCAAAGCCATATGGCAATAGTGCTAGGAATCAAGTTTGTCTGAATCCAATGCCCATGTTGTTACTCAGTGAGAGTTTGCATTATTACATCAGTCTACCACTGTGAGTTTAATGGAGTGCAGGGAACTTGTGCTATAATATCTGAGTTTTCTGTTGAGTGACCATTTCAACATATGCATGAGAGTGCCATGAGCTCATTGGTCCAAAAATGTCCCCATACATTTGACATGGATTCTTTTGAGTTAGTGTTGAAAGGTAGAGTTGGTATTATCCCATTTATTCTACAAACAAAGAAACTGAGGTTAAAATGGAAAGAAGGTGAAGTAAAAAATTAATTAGCAAAGCCAGGTTCGACACCAGCACCTTTTGTTCCAAATGTTTTTTTCACTGTAGGATGCACCTTGAAGGTGATATGTTGGAGAAAGCTGAGAGTGTTGATCTCTTTCTGCCAGAGCCATCTCCTTTTTATACTCAGATTACAAGAATGACATATTAGGAATTTTTAGGAACACACACATCTGAGCATGTATGCACACAGTTCTGTGAGCATGCATACACGCACAGATATGTGTGTTCCCCAGGTGGGAGATATAGATGAGCCTCATGCTCCCTCCTCTAACCCAGGTCATGCTACATAGGTCTAGGGACAGAGAGGCTTCAGGCATTTAGAATGTGACTCAGCCATCTTTATTTTCTTTGTGTCATCTGCCTTGGCATCAATGGGACAAAGTGACCTGACATGCAGGGAGAGACATACAAATGAATAAGGGACTTCATTTGATTCAATCAGGCAAGATTATAAAAATTTGTTTTTGAGGGTTTTTTTCCATTAAAAAACCTTTAAGAGGCAGGCTTGGTAATTGGCAAGTAAAAGATGCCACATTTTCTCACCCCTAGCTTTGGCTAGGGTGGTGGGGGCAGAGGAGTGGAATATATGTAGAGATATCAGCCAAATCAATTACATGTTTCATTCTTATCAATTTTCCTCAAGCAAATTGATTGCCAGACAAGACCAGTGAGCCATATAATTGCATTTGCCTCTTCTAACAGGGCCAATTTCTTAGGAATTTGTGTTACGCATATGATGTTGCCCATTATTGTCAGTTTAAATTTAGGGGTCTAGAGTTCAGAAGAAAAACACTAAACTTCTTCTTCTTGAAAGCCAATCTGGAGCTGAGTGGAAGAAAATACAAAATTACAGCTTGTGTTTGATGTGCCTGAGAACTAAACTACAATGGAAGTCTGGGCAGAGAACAGTATCCAAGAACCGCCTTTGTGCTTCCAACTAGGCTCAAGTCTGAAACTCAATAGATAGATACCCTGGGGTAGCCTAGGTGGGGAGACCAAGCTTAAATGTGTGTCACAGCTAGAAAAATGGAAACACACTATACACAGAGAGTGCTAGGCTCTTTCCTGCTGACAAGTATACTGCAAGGTAGAAATTTATAGGCTCATATATTCATACATAAAAGGTTTGCATTCTATCTTGGCCACTTAATGGTTGTGCTAGCTTTGGCAAGTTATTTAATTTTCTTAAACTTTATTTCATCATCTGTAAAATAGGGAGAATGCCTCATGGGTATTAAATGAGTTAATGCAAAAAGAGAGCTTAGCATAATGTCTGACATGTAATAAGTCCTCAGTAAATGTTAGCCATTACTAACAGTCAAAAATAGGAATAAAAATGTCAAGACTAGGTATGATCAGATAGGACTTAAGGATGCTTACAAAATTAACATCTTAAGGGACTTCATGGTCAAGAAGAGCATCTGAGCTTGACTGCAACCCAAACAGGGCCAGTGCAGGGAGGAGGGATGTCCAAGGAGGCTTCAACCAAAGGAAATAGATGAGGGAAGAGGTCTCAATCAGAGAGTGGAAATAGGGCCTAAGTAGTTTCAGAGCTGCCCATAAGTGTGGGGGCCCCTTCAGTCTAGGTCCCCCGACCACACACAACAGTGGTCCTAAAATTCTTAAATGAGCAGCAGTCAAGGGACACCAAAGGATGCAAAACCACAGCAGCCACTCTGGTCTCTTCCTCCTTGCCGAAAGATTTTTTTTTTCTCTTATCAAACTTAATACCATAATGGGAACGTGGTTAGACCAACCCTAGATACTTTTTGGGTCTATTGAGACCCACTCATCTCCACTAGGGAACTCCCCACCAGCAATCCAGTGTGTAGTTTAATATGTGATTCATTTATCCCACCCACCCCCTCAGACTAGTGTCAGCTTATTGGATGATAAGGAGACACCTAAGTAAGAGTGGTCCATCCATTGACTTGGTGCTGCTTGGCAAAAAAAAAAAAAAAAAAAGGAATAAAGTTAATGAGATTCTTTGCCTTGGGAATTTCAACCAAGAAACACAAAAGGAAATTTCAGATAGTACAGTTAAACTTCTGAAAGTGCCCTACTGCCTCAAATGCACAACATTCCTAGTAAGGGCAGAGTTCCAGAAGAAGCAGCTCAGAGTAAATCAGAGCAGAGCGCCAGACAGACTCCAAGAAGCCAAAAAAAGGAAGATGGCAAAAACATCACATCACAGAGCAATTTTGCAGAAGATTGGCTTCTTGAATCTTCCCAGGGCTTAATGTTCAGCTCTTTCTTGAAACTTTGCTTTAGTCTTAGCTAACACCTACCTCTAATGATTTTATTTGAGCTTGGGTTTGTTTCTTTTTGTTTCTTTGGAGCCTTCGCCTTCTCCTCCTCCTCTTCCTCCTCCTTCTCCCCCACCCTTCCTCCCAATCATATTTCTAATAAGAACAGAAGCCCTGTGTCAACTCTAAAAGCAAAGGCACAGAAGAGTCAACTGAATACCAAGTCTCTTTTCCTAAAGGATCTGTGCACACTGGCTGATGCTTTGGAAATAACCTCAAAAAATTATATGCAAAGTATTGATGACTAGAGGGGATAGTCATGGGAAAGCCCATCTTGAATCCAGTCCCACTAAGTGAAGACGTCACACTTTCCCTAGGAAGTCACCATTCTGTTGCAGTAAAGAAGTCCCATGACTCAAGAATAAACATAAGTTCTGCAAGAACAGAGATGGTAGTTTGGAACCTGACTAGGTAGGCCGGGCGTGGTGGCTCATGCCTGTAATCCCAGCACTTTGGGAGGCCGAGGCAGGCGGATCACGAGGTCAGGAGATCAAGACCATCCTGGCTAACAGGGTGAAACCCCGTCTCTACTAAAAATACAAAAAAAAAAAATTAGCCAGGCGTGGTGGCGGGCACCTGTAGTCCCAGCTACTCAGGAGGCTGAGGCAGGAGAATGGCATGAACCTGGGAGGTGGAGCTTGCAGTGAGCTGAGATCACGCCACTGCACCACTTCAGCCTGGGTGACAGAGTGAGACTCCGTCTCAAAAAACAACAACAACAACAAAAAAAAAAAAAACACACACACACACAAAACAAAACCTGACTATGTAACATTGGACCAATTATTGTTTTGTTCCAGTAATGAAACTCTTTATATTATATCCTTATTTATTTGTTTATTTTTATCATTGTGGTCTCATGGGTTTTTATTTTGTTCAATGGATAATAATCCATTTTATTGTTAATTTGGCCAGTGGACCCATCTAGCTAGATTCAGTGTCCTTTTTTCTCCATCATTCCTGGAGCACTTTTTCACTTTCTGGCAAAATAATATGTTTCAGGCTTGTCTTGTACCTTCTTTGCTCCAGCCCCAAAATAGACATTTACCCAAAGGAAACCTGGTTTCTAGAGTGGAAAATAATATTTAGAGACAATCATCTGGATGCTAAATATATTTATTGCTAGTAGCATGTCGTTGCTGTTAGCCTACATTTGTTTCTATATCTACTTATTAAAAACCATGAGTTCATATTAATATACCTAATTCCAATTCAACACTATTGGATACATTCCAGTCTTCCTCCCTTCCATACCCACTCCACTTCTCTGTACCATGAAAACTTGAGCCAGTGATTTTACTCCTCCGAGTCAATTTCTCCCTCTGTAAAGTGAGGAATAGTAATATCTCTGTTGCTCATCTTTTGTGCAGGTTAAACATAATGGTGTTTATAAACTTCCTTGATGGGCTTGCATTGGAACAGCCCTGCTGTGAGCCCATGTAAGTGCTCATGAATTAGACAACACAGACTTGCTCCAAGCAGACAGCCTGGCAAGTACAGTGTGGCTGGCTTTTTGCCCCAGTTTGCAAGCTGAGTAATAGTAACCCACAGAGGCCCCGCATCGTAGGCAGTCAGTAAGTGGTTATTGTTACAAGAGATATATATACATATTTTTCTTCCAAAATGTGTCATTAAGCAGGAGAACAGATGGGGCTGAATAAAAGTGCCATCAAGATTTCAGTCGGAAAGGAAACAGGATGAAGCCCAGAGTGCTGTCAACAGCACCAAGGACATCTCCTTGGTCATGATGGAAACTGGTCCTCACTCCCACTGTACAGATCATTTTTTAAACTGATGCTAATTGTGTCACATCTTAAACTCTAAATCAGAAGCAGGCTGACTTGAAAATAAAGCCCATTCCATCATCCAAATGCTTAGTTACCAGCTGAGAATCAATCACTGTATAATGCAGAGTTGCATAATGCAAAAGAACTCCAAAGGAGGAGAGTTCTCTAGTATCGTATGTGTGGAAGGTAGAGTTTGCTGTGGGTTTTGACCTTGTGAAGGCCCCACTGCCAAAATGTTCCACACACGTCCTTTGGAGACAGGGAAATGGGTTCATTTTCAGGCCTCTCCAGTGACCTTTCCATAGGGCTTGATGGACTTTCAGTCTGTCAGGAAGAAGCCTTAGAAATGTATCTCAGTGCTACACATTGCATTGAGAGCACTAAAGTGACACAGACCTCCAAAGTTGCATTTTTCTGTGGAAGAAGGCAAGGCTGTTATAATCACAGCTGCATTAGGATGGGGTGGAGGCATTGTGGGCAGTCCCCTCTCCTCTTGAAGGAGTCCATTCCATACAGCATCAGAGTGACACAAATTTCTAGGTCATTTTGGCAACTGCTCAGCCACAATATGTTTCTTTTTAACCTTTCAGTGGGCGGTAGACATGAAAGGATTCAGAAGGATGTGGTCTCTCACCTTTGGAGCCAGGTGTCAGTGACACCTAAAGAGCCCCTTGAAGGAATGCTGAGAAGTAAAAAATGTCATCCAGGAGGAAAGCAGAGCTAACGTTGTTTCCAGAAGTGGCAGTTCCCATCTGTGTACATTTTCAAGAGTTTCAAAAATCTTGTGGCTCATGGAGGCTTTGATCTAACACCTTATGTTGCAGATGAAGGCCAGACAAAAGCAAAGCCCAGTGAGTTCTCTTAAGATTATTTCCAGTCATATGTTCCCCGCAAACAAAAACAAAAGCAAAAAAAAAAAATCCTTAGGCACAAACCCCCATCAAGAAAAAGAGGAAAGAGCTAAGCCTGAAAGAGTGTGCATCTAGATGTTCAGTATTCAGATCCTTCCTCCTTTCTGGTGTAGGACCCAGTGACCTACTAAGCCTGGAAGAAGGGTTAATTCTGTCTAAAGGAGAGCTGGGTCTTAGGATTCCCTGGATCACTGGAAGAAATCTGCTCCCTCATCAGTAGTCCGGGGTCAAGAATCCACCTCACTCTCTGTCCACCTCAAGCAGCTAGGAAAATTCCCACCCCAAGTTGGAGAGAGATATTAGCACCCTGAAAATGAGAGAGGAATCCTCAGTCTCTTTAGGACCAGCTCTGTGAGTTGGTGCCTCTGGCTGACCATGCTGGAGAACTTGCTCCCAACCACAACTGTTGTCCCCTCCCAGGTCCGCCACAAGGCAAGGCTGGCATTCAGAAAGTGACAGCATCATTTGAACCCACTGCCCCATTGACCAGCTGTATCTCATGAGGCAAATCACTTTCCATTTCTTCATTAGTAAAATGAGAATTAGTATCTATTTCACTTGCCTAAGGTGAGGATTAAGTGTGACTATGCAGAAGTGCATGTAACAGGTATTAGCTCTTACTACTTTTACTTGAAATTCAACCACTTGAGATGCATCCTTCCAAGTTAATATTGCCTCTTCCTCACACACAGTTAAGATTTAACTTTCTCCTGACATATTTAAGGAACCAATCCCTCAGTGTAAATCAATATCTCCTCTGCTCACTGAGATAAATGCATATCTGATTGCCTCCTTTGGAGAGGCTAATCAGAAACTCAGAATAACGTAACCATTTGTTTCTTATCTACCTATGACCTGGAAGCCCCCTCTCTGCTTCGAGTTGTCCCACCTTTTGCTTCAAGTTGTTCCACTTTTCTGGACTGAACCAACGTACATTTTACACATATTGATTGATTGTCTCATGCCTCCCTAAAATGTATAAAACCAAGCTGTGCTTCTACCACCTTGGGCACATGTGAGGACCTCCTGAGGCTGTATCACAGGCGCATGTCGCCAACCTTGGCAAAATAAATTTCTAAATTAACTGAGACCTGTCTCAGATTTTGGGGGTTCACACATAAGAAAAATAATAAGCTGCTGACAGATGTTACTTCATTAACACAAAAGAGTGGTAAAGAGCAATACTTCCAAAGCCCACTGTAATTCAAGGGACTGACTGCAAAATGAAGAAAACTCAAAATTTTAAACCAAACAGGAAAATGAAAATTGGAGGTGAGATCATCATTCTAGAAGGAAAAACAATGACACAAGTAAACGAAAAATAAAATTCTAAGGCCCCCCCAAACCATCTGAATGGACTTCCTCCTCAGCCGGGATACTCTTAAAATTTAACCTGAGAGACTGGTTCAGGCCATCATGGGAAGTCAGGGGGTCGGACATGCCTCACTATACCTCTCTGCCATTAAGGTCAACACAGACTTTAGGTCTGATGAGAAATATTTTACAACCAACCCTCTCTGAAGCCTGCTACCTGAAGGCTTCTTCTGCAAATAAGAACTTTAGCCTCCACCATCCTTCTTCTTTTTCTTTTTTTTTTTTTTTTCTTTTTTTTGAAACAAAGTCTCACTTTGTCACCCAGGCTGGAGTGCAACGGCATGATCTCGGCTCACTGCAACCTCCACCTCCCAGGTTCAAGCAATTCTCTGCCTCAGCCTTCCAAGTAGCTGGGATTACAGGCACCCGCCACCACGCCCGGCTAATTTTTTGTATTTTTAGTAGAGACAGGGTTTCACCATCTTGGCCAGGCTGGTCTTGAACTCCTAACCTCATGATCCACCCGCCTCGGCCTCCCAAAGTGCTGGGATTACAGGTGTGAGCCACCACACCTGGTCCACAATCCTTTTTCTTAATCCAGACATTCCTTTCTATTGATCCCAGGTATTCAGATAAACTCAATGAACTGTCAACCAGAAAATTTTTACATCTACCTATAAGCTGGAATCTACCTGCTGCTTCAAGTTGTCCCACCTTTCTGGACCAAACCAATGTATTTCTTAAATATATTTGATTGAAGTCTCATGTTTCCCTAAAATGTATAAAACCAAACTGCCACCCCACCCACCTTGGGCACATGTTCTCAGGACCTCCTGAGGGCTGTGTCACGGGCCATGGCCATTTGTCTCAGAATAAATCTCTTCAAATATTTTACAGAGTGTGACTCTTTTCATCGACAGAAAAAGCAGAGCTAAGACAAAAAAAGGTCCAGCGCTGAGGACATTTTCTGACTTTATCTCAGTGCATCTAGGTCATCTGAGGGCAGAGAAGGTCCCTAAAAAAACCCGTAAATTAAACTAAACTACAGGTAACTGTTTTCTAAAACTAGCAAAAAATTCTTTTAAGTTATGAGATTCAATAGATTTAAGGTGCAGTTTAGCTACAAGTAACGGTAGATAACTGAGTTGGAATATTAGATAGAGTGCTGGCTGGAGAAGTCATTTAATACTCTACATCTCAGCTCTGTCTTTGTAAAATGGAGATAATAATCGAATCTATTTTATAGCACTACTGTGATGGGTAAATGGTGATAATGAATTTACGGTATTTAGCTGAGTGTTTAACATTTAAAACTCAATACTTGCCCAATTGTTGTTGTTGTTGTCATCCTCTAACTTGTTAAGCAGGAAATAGAGGTCTTAGAAATGACATTGCAATGGAAAACGTGGGAGACAACTTACGTGACAAACCAGTATCTACCCTGTATTATGTCAAACAGACTGTGCTTCGATGGTTAGTTAGGGAAGAGGGAGAATGAAGAGAAGTTGGTTAATGGGTACAAAAATACAGCTAGATAGAAGGACTACGTTCTAGTAGTCGATAGTATAGTAGGGAAAATATAGTTAACAATAATTTATTGTTATTTCAAAATAGCTAGAAGGGAAGAATTATAATATTCCCAACACAAAGAACAGATTAATGTTTGAGGTGATGGTTATTCCAATTACCCTGATTTCATCATTACACATGGCATATAGGTATGAAAATATCAGATGTGCCCCCAATATCTATACAACTATGACGTATTAATAAATAAAGTGTATATTTAAACTCTGGTAAAAATGAAAATCTAGTAACTCAAAAAAGCCTAAGCCAAATTTAACACATTAAGAGGCTATGAAAATAGAGCAAAAAAAAAAGAATTTAAAAATTTATAACTAAAAACAAAGATCACCACCACCCCAACTCCCCCACTCCCCTGCCACTCAATGTGGAAATGTCCCACATAGAAGACCCCTTAATAAGCTATAAAACACATCGTTTAATTCTCTACCAAGAGGAGACAACTAAATTTAAGATCCCTGAACCTAAAACCCCTACAGAGGCCTTTAGGAGTGGGAACAGTTGGGTCAGGATCCCCGGCAGGAAAGCAAGTATTCTATGACCACACGGGACAGGCAGCTGCAGGCTTCTATGGACATCATTTGTCCTTAGTAATATAATTTTTTAATGTTGCAAATATATACAAGCATGACAAATGGGGGAGCACAAAATGACCATTAAGAGTATAATATGTGTGTGAATAACCCATCAGAATAGTCTCTGCAAATAAAGGACCATATAAATGCTAATATTCCCACCTCTTACTGGTAATAATAACGTGTCATCTGGCTGAAACAGTTCCTTAAGTACTTCATGTTCTCTGCTGGAATCAAGTCATTAATCCCATTTATATAGTTAATGGGGAAACCATGAGTCCAAATTAAGGTCCTAAAGAAAAGTACTGGAATTAATGACAAAGGGGAATCGTTTTTTTCTCTACAACTTTATGTTGCTTTGCTAAATAGAACTTTTTGACCCTGAACTTTACCTTGAATACTGAATAGTTCACACAGGAAAGAAATGCTTAAAACACCTACATCAATAATTTTGGAGTTGGTCAACCCACACATGGCACAGTCACTCTAGTCCCCTAGTGACCACAGTCACTGGTCTCTTTCCTCAAACATCCATATTCCGATTAGCCCCATGAAGGCTGAGTCAGCTTTTTCAGCCTGCCAGTGAGCTAGGACAGCCACCTGCCATGCCACATCATCCTCCCCCGAAGCTCTAGGTGGTGATGCACTGTCAGTCTGTGGCCTCTTCCACATGAGACACAGTAGCACATAGTAGTGATATGTTTTCCTGAGCTCCAGAGTCAGACAGATATCCCTGCTCTAACAGCATCTGAAGCTCCTGGGTCAGTTACCATCTCTCAGGCTTGTTTCCCTTGTTTTTAAAGTGGATGCAGAAGTACAAGGTATTCTTGGGATTATTTGCATAATTATTTATTACTATTAATAAACAAGTGACCAGAAAGAAAGAAGGGAGATGAGGGAAGGAGGATGCAGAAAGGAAGGAAAGAAGGAAGGAAGGAAGGAAGGAAGGAAGGAAGGAAGGAAGGAAGGAAGGAAGGAAGGGTGGGGAGAGGGAGGGAGGGAGGGAGGAAGGAGAGGACTCCCTGAAGAGTCACTGCTTTATTCAAAACACCAATGACAGGATAGGCTGCAGGAACTCTTACCAGAGCCCAAAGTCTCTCATACTAGACAGTCTGTCCTTGTTCTCTGTCACTGAGTGGTTCAGGAGCAAAGCCTGTCAACCTGAAAGAAGCAGCAGCCTCCTTCTTGGAACCAGACCCATGGCTCTTTGAGCATCAGGGAGAGCATTAGGTTTTTCATGGGGTAGTGGGGTATATACTGTGAACACATTTAAAGATTACAAGGAAAGTGAGATGCTAAGTCTGTCTGTGGCTGTGCTTCCGACAGAGAACGTGTCTGCCCAACCACTTCATTCCTGCTCTACAATTACAAGCCTATTTAGATTGGGAGATTACAGCAAAGGAGCCTAATGCAGCTGAAATGACCATTGTTCGCTATTCCTCCCACAGGCATCCTCTGGGGGAAGCACTTGGGCACCAGCCTGGGTCCTGTGGGATTTTTTTTTTCTCAGCATAAAGAGGCAGCCACATTTAAAGGCAGCTTCTCTCCCTATTTTGTGCCCAGCATGTGGTGGAAGGGGAGCACAAAACATTATCCCCAGAGATTCTCAGGCCCCAGGCTCACTGCCCATGAACATAAAATAGGTGGCCTGGGTCCCTGCTCTGGGGCCCTGTGCTGAAGTGAAAGTAGAGCAGCCAGGCAAGTTATTGTCCAGGACTGGTAGAGGTAGTGAGACAGGCATGAGCAGGGCAGGAGAGGGCTCTCCCCAGCCCGCAAGGAATGTCAGGCGTTGGTTTGGCAATCATCACATTGCCTCTCTAAAAGTGATAAATTGGCAGCCAGCACCAGGGAGTAACCATTTCCTGATGGTCCATACCTGCTGCACTAAAGTGTTCATTGAATGCAGATGCCAGGGAGAAGCAACTTCCCAGGCCTGTGCACTAAGAGACAAAATGGCAGAGTATGACCTTCCAGGGGCACTCCACTGGAAAAGGGCAGAAAGCCTCAGAGGAATATGCATACAAATTTCTAAACACACTGCGTATGCTCACTTCCCAAGGGTATGGGCAGCCCACCGTAAGGGAAGAATCATGGGAAAAGGGTGCAAGTTGCTGGAGGCGGGCCAGCCTATAAAGTCCCAGGATCAAGGTTAAACACTACATTTGTTCTTCAAGTCGCCCAAGTGGACCTCTTCCAAGTGTACTTTCCTTTCTTTCCGGCTCTAAAGCTTTTTTATTTATTTATTTATTTATTTATTTATGAGACGGAGTCTTGCTCTGTTGCCCAGGCTGGACTGCAGTGGTGCCATCTCGGCTCACTGCAAGCTCCGCCTCCAGGGTTCACGCCATTCTCCTGCCTCAGCCTCCCGAGTAGCTGGGACTACAGGCGCCCGCCACCACGCCCGGCTAATTTTTTGTATTTTTAGTAGAGACAGGGTTTCACCGTGTTAGCCAGGATGGTCTTGATCTCCTGACCTCGTGACCCGCCCACCTCGGCCTCCCAAAGTGCTGGGATTACAGGCGTGAGCCACCGCGCCCAGCCTCTAAAGCTTTTTAATAAATGTCCACCCCTGCTCTGATACTTGCTTCCATCATTCTTTCTGCCTTATGCCCCTCAGTCAAATTCTTTCTTCTGAGGAAGGCAAGAATTGAGGTTGCTGTAGACCGATACAGATTTGCCACCAGTAACAGATACCTCCCACTGGTAACAGGACAACACATGTAGAGAGTGAAAGAAAGCACTGGTAATAATATACTGAGAAAACAGGCATAGAATGTGACTACCCACAGCCGGTCATCCTAAGCAGAAGACAGGCTGCTGAAGCAGGGAGTGATTTTAGAGGGGCTACATACTGGGGAACCCTCACAAGGAGCAGGAAGTGGCCTCTGTGCTGGTCACCTTCTCCATTTAAACTATCTTCACTGTTTTTCAAAAGAAGGAAGAAAAGTAGGCAGGATGGAAGGAAGGAGGGATGAAGGAAGAGAGACTAGGAAGGTGGTAAGAAAAGGAAAGAAGGAAAGAAATGATTTTTAAATAAAATATATCAAAACTATTAAAAGTAAAAAATACAGAAAAGTACAAAAATTTACTGAAAAATTACCAGTGTGGGGCAGAAGAGATAGTGTCATCTTGTGTTGAAAATCATTTTTTTCCACATTTCCATACTTGAAGAATAAATAGATAAATGGAAGGAGGGTAGAAAGACAAAATAATTTTATGAAAAAAAATCTTACATTATGTACTTTTAATAAAAGGAGTTGAATTAAATTTTCCATAGTACCCACAAAAAGGAAACTGAAATGAAACTAAGGGAAATGTTAAACTTCACATAAACACTTCTTCATTACATAAAAATATGAGTTCCTGTTTCCAAACTCCCCAGTTCTCTACAATACTGCATACCCTAATCCCCCGTCTGACCTGCAGTCACCTGTTGGCCTAACTTGGATTAAAGCAAAGTTCATTTTCAGATCAAGAGAGCAGGCAGCTTTGGCAATGAGTCTGGGGAGTATAAAGACAGTCCTTCTGCCCCTAAGAACTCTCTCATTATCCTGCTATGGGATTTTCCATTTCCACCTTCAGTCACTTGCCTGGCGGAAGGTTCCTGTTGTGTTACTTGGGGAGGTGTCAGGGCTGCAGGTGTAGCTATGCATCCTCCTTTAATGAGGGGAGTACAGTCAGGAAACACAGGACTCAGAGCACAAGGGCAGAAGAAGCCACACCCAGTCCCCACTCCTGCCATTTCTTTTCTGCAACGGCATCTCGCACTAGCCTTTCTTATCCTTGAACTACTATTTTTCATTTCTGCTTCAAAACATGGAACAATGGTATCTGAGTTTCCTCCAGCCCTATTTTTGAGTAATGGTAAGCAAACATTTTAACTGTAAAATGCTTCTAATAACCTGGCCAGACTCAAAAAATCTCAAAAAAGTAAACACCCACAAAAATATTGCAATCTATGCTCATCTTAAAAGCAGAGCCAAACAGCTTATATTTTACAGATTCAAGACAGAGTTTAATCTTAAATATGACCATACAATTCCATTTTCATTTTAAGGACAGTTATGCTAATAAAAGCCTTTCTGAAACACAATCAGATGAATATCTACCCTTCTTCCTTGATTCTGGAAAGCCACTCCCTTAAGAAAGGGTTCCACAGCCCAAGTCAACCTGGTGGACTTCAGCATCATCATACTCTTCCTCGCCCAGTGAGAAGTTCCCTTTGAAGCAGCACCAGCACCCTCTTGCATTCCATTACCAAGACCTAGAAGATCCCTTGATTGTCAGGAGATCTTGCTTCCTCCCTTGAGGAGGAAGCAGGTCTTTGAGGTCCAGGCTGGACATGGCCCTGGGTAAGCACCATCCCCAGGAGATGGTGCAAATCTCCTTCCAGCTCCTGGACTTCTGAGAGCTGGGGCTGGGACCACTAGGGGCAGCAGGAGAGAAGGTCATCACTGAAGGCTGTGGCTGAACATAATGTCACTGTTGCTTTGGGCACTCAGAAAGGTATCAGAAAACCTCTGACCAACATTACGGATGGACTTAAAATTAAAAAAGAATTGCCGCTAATAATAAAGTTTAAGTAGCAGGGTGCTACTATGCAGCTGTTGTCATCTCTAATGAGACAGTTCATCCTAGCAGTTGCAGAGAAGTCTGTTGTCAGCTTAGACCTGAGGAAGGGAAGAGCAGTGCCCAAAAGGAGAGACAGGAAAGGGAATCAGCATTCCCCATGCACCCACCCTGATCAACAGGGCCAGATACTACTTCACAGATGATATTTTTAGTATTAAAATTGCCCCATAAGTTATATATTATTATCCTCATTTCACAGATGAGGAAACCAAAGCTCAGAAAAGTTAAGTCACTTGTCCAAGGTCACAATGCCAGATGCAGAATGCAAAGCCAGGTCTCCCAGAGTTCTTTCCACTGCACAGGGTGCCTCAAGAGATGCACATATCAGCCTCAGCTCTCTGTCTTACTGGCTGCAAGTATGGCCTTGTGCCTAGCAAGGGGTGGAAATAAGTCAAGGCCAGCCTGTACAGGGTACAGAGTGATTGACTACATTGAAGGAGAGAAATTCAGGTGCCCTGGGGCCTCAGAGAAGCCTGTCTCAAACCTGGACTGATTTAGTTTTGGCTGGAGACGGTCAGAGAACAGGGTGGTCACCTGCAGAGGAACATCTCTGGAGAGCATCTGACTGTAAGGCCTTTTTCCAAGGAGCCTTAGATATAACACTCTCCTTCAGCTGGCCTGTTTTAGATGCCCCAACAGCAGGAGAAGGTTCCAGGTGACTTCCAAAGGTCTCTATCCATCATAGACAAATCTGATCAAGCATGAAGACAGGCAGTGCCTCAAGTCAAATCAGAAATATCTCTGGAATGAGAACTGAGGTTGATAGCTCTGCCTGTAAGTCACTTAGGCAAGTCACCTAACATCTCTGTGCCTCAGTATCCTCAGCTGAAATGGGTTCTCCTCATTCATATCTCATGAGGATCCAGTGATAAAAATAGGATGGTGATTTAGGCCGTTCTTGCATTGCTATAAAGAAATACTTGAGATTTAGTAATTTATAAGAAAAGAGGTTTAATTGGCTCATGGTTCTGCAGGCTGTACAGGAAGCGTAGCACTGGCATCTGCTTCTGTGGAGGCCTCAGGAAGCTTCCAGTCATGATGGAAGGTGAAGGAGGGGTAAACATCTCATGTGACAGAAGCAGGAGCAGGAAAGAGGACATGCCACACACTTTTAAACGACCAGATTTCATGTGAACTCAGAGCGAAAGCTCACTTATCACCAAGGGGATGGCCCAAGCCATTCATAAGGGATCTGTCTCCATAATCAAAACACCTCCCACCAGGCCCCACCTCCAACATTGGGGATTACATTTCAACATGAGATTTGAATGGGGACAAATATCTAAACTGTATCCGATGGAAATATGCTTTACAAAAAAAATGTTTTAATCTCTACATGCAAGAGATATACAACTGCAAGGAGAAAATGTACAAGTCATAAGACTAAAACTAAAGGTAAAATATAATCAAAGAAAATATTTAAAAAACAAAATCACTAAAGGTCTATTCAACTTGATGATTTATATACCACGATATATTCTTCCTGTATATTTTTAAAATGCAAACATTTATGAAAAAGTCAGAGGTCTTATTGGTGAGTTTGTAAGTTAACATCTTATTTAGTGAGTATCTATACAAATATCAGGACTCACCCCAGACAAGCAGAATCAAAATCTCTGTGGGTGAAGCCCAGGAATCTGCACCTTCATACATTCTCCTAATGGAGCTTATCCAGATAGTGAACGAACCAACTCTGAGAAACCCTGCAGCAGGATCTTCTAATCAGATTGTTATCCCAAGAGAAAGCATGGCACCTCAATGAACGAATGAGCTGAAGAAGAATGGATCAGACAGCTGTTAGGCAAGTAGAGCTGTTTAACTGAAGCTGCAGGAAAGCTTGTCATTGCAGGGTAAGGATGCTGGTGCTGGTACTGGTATACACACAATTTACACAAACTTGAGGAGAGGGGTGGGGGACGGGAAACTAATCCAGCACTTACATGAGTTCACTCCTTCAGCTCTCAGTAAGCCAAAACTATTTCACCTGAGGATGAAAGGGCCCACACAAAAGACATGTACACATGTCTTTTGCTCACCTCCTCTTTTCTTCATCCCCTTCTCTATGCCCACATCGACCTCTAATTAATAAAATGACAAAATGTTCCCTCCCATCTCCAGCTATAGCTAGGATTCCTAATACAGAAAGTAACCTGAATGCTTTTAATAATCAGGTTGGAAATGAATTTTTTAATTGCATAAATTGATTAAAATTGAAAGACATTGTTTAATCTTCTATCCCAAGAGAATTCATCAAGCTGCCTGCAACAAAGACCACTTTTAGATTGGGTGCAGTGGTTCATGCCTGTAATCCCAACCCTTTGGGAGGCTGAGGCAGAGAATCACTTGAGCCCAGGAGTTTGAGGCTGTAGTGCGCTATGATTGCACCACTGCACAACCTGGGCAACAGGGTGAAACCCTTTCAAGGGGTAAGCTGCTTGCTCGCTGTGGTCATTAAAAACCCTAGAAGCTGGTAGGATAATAGGTGTGCCTGCACTTCTCCAAGCATGAATTTTCAGTCCTTTACTTAAAACTTGCTCCATGCATTGTAGTCAAGCTGACTCTTTATACCTTTAAAACATGTCCAAAAGGTGCACCCAACCAAGTCATTCACAGATAAAAACGTGTAACCAGTAATAAAATGATACAGCTGGTCCAGACAAGAACTCCACCATTTCAACTTCCATCCTGTTTTGTGCCTGTGTGCCCATGGCTAGAGTTAGGGTTGCTTTTTAAGACCTCAGCAGCTATTCTCATCCCTCCTTTGGAACACAACTGTCCATAAGATGCCATTGGGGGTAGAGCCAAAATGGCCCACTAGAAACAGCAGCAATTGGTGGCTCCCATTGAAAAAAATAAAAAAGCATAATAAGCATGTGAATCCTTCACCAGCAACCAAGGTATCCAGGTTCGCTCATCGAAATTGACTAGAAGGCTTGTGTGACCCACGGAGAGAAGGAAGAGCAGTGTGGTGTGGTGGCCCACCTGAGAGCCACACAAGGAAGGGGAACCCCCTCCCCCAAGCCAAGGGAGGCAGTGAGTGAGAGTGCTACCCCGCCCAGGAAACTGTGCTTTTCCCACAGAACTATGCAACCCACAGATCCGAAGATCCCACTTGCTAACCCACACCACCGGAGCCGAGGATCCCAACCCCAGAACATGCAGATTCTTACAGCCTCTCAGCTGGAATCTGCTTAAGCCTACCAAACTCCCAGCAGGAGGGGCAACCAGCACCAAGGCTGCCTGCTGTCTAAGCCATTTGAGCTCTTTGTGGGAGGGGCAGCAGCCAGCACTGGGACTCACAACTGTCTAACACACTAAGCTCCCTGGGCAGGGGAAGGGGGGCACACATTTCTTCTATACCTCCAGGCTGTGCTTTTCCCCTGCTGGAGCCAGGGAGGGTGGACAGCTTGGTCCCAAGACTTGTCCCCAGAGCCCACATACCTGCTGTGGCGGTGTGTGACCAGAATACCTCTTCAGGCCTAACCCTGACCCATCCTTCCTCAGTAGGCAGGGCTTCCCTGCAGGATCTCCAATAACTCCAGCCAGAAGCTCAGGGACAGAATTCAGATCTCCCTGAGCCTGAGCCCGTAGGGGAAGGGGTGGCTGCAGTCTCTGCAGACCAGCAGACTTAGCCTCTCCTCCTGGTAGTTCTGAGGAATCCAGGCAGCCCAGAGGAGTGGGTTTTTCCCCAGTGAAACACACTCTTTCCACCAAGGAACAAAGTGCTTTATTAAACGGGTCCTGCTCCCTGTGTCATCCAACTGGGTGAGATGCTCCAACAGGGGTTGTCAGACACCCTGTACAGGACCAATCCTACTAGCATCAGGTTGGTGCCTCTCAATGTCAGAGGCCCCAGAATAAGGAGCAGGCACCCATCTTTGCTGCTCTCCAGCCTCCCTGAGTGACATCTCAAGGCACAGGAGCAAATCAGATGAATAGGGCCTGAAGCAAACCCCCAGCAAACTGCAGCAGCCCTACAGAAGAGGGAGCTGACTATTGAAAGAAAAACCAACAAGCAGAAAGCGACAACAGCATCAACAACAATCACAACAAAAAAGGCCCCCACAAAAACCCCATCCAAGTGTCAGCAGCCTCAAAGATGGAAACTAGACAAACTCACGAAGATGAGAAAGAATCAACTAAAAAATGCTGAAAACCCAAAAGGTCAAAGTGCCTCTTCTCCTCCAAAGGATCACAACGTCTCTCCATCAAGGGCGCAGAACTGCACGGAGGATCAGATGGACAAATTGACAGAAGTAGGCTTCAGAAGATAGGTAATAAAAAACTACGATGAGCCAAAGGAGCATGTTCTAACCCAAAGCAAAGAAGCTAAGAACCTGGATAAAAGATTAGAGGAATTGCTAACTAGAATAACTAGTTTAGAGAGGAACATAAATGACCTGATGGAGATAAAAAGCACAGCACGAGAACTTCATTTAGCATACACAAGTATCAACACTGAATCGACCAAGCAGAAGAAAGAATATCAGAGTTTGAAGACCACATTACTGATATAAGACATGCAGACAAGAATAGAGAAGAAAGAATGAAAAGGAATGAATAAAACCTCCAAGAAATATGGGACTTCATAAAAAGACCAAGCCTACAATTAATTGGAGTACCAGAAGGAGATGGGGAGAATGGAAACAAGCTGGAAAACACACTTCAGAATATTATCCAGGAGAACTTCCCCAACATGAAAATTCAGGAAATACAGAGAACACCATTAAGATCCTCCATGAGAAGAACAACCCCAAGACACATAATCGTCAGATTCTCCAAGGTCAAAATGAAGGAAAAACTGTTAAGGGCAGCCAGAGAGAAAGGCCAGGTCACCTACAAAGGGAAGCTCATCAGACTAACAGTGGACCCCTCAGCAGAAACTCTACAAGCCAGAAAAGACTGGGGGCCCATATTCAACATTCTTAAAGAAAAGAATTTTCAACTCAGAATTTCATATCCAACCAAACTATGCTTCATAAGTGAAGGAAAAATAAAATCCTTTCCAGACAAGCAAATGCTGAGGGATTTTGTTAGCGCCAGACCTGCCCTGCAAGAACTCCTGAACGAAGTCCTAAATATGAAAAGGAAAAGCTGGTATCAGACACTGCAAAAACACACCAAAATATAAAGACCAATGACACCATGAAGAAACTGCATCAACTAATGTGCAAAATAACCATATAGCATCATAATGACAGGATGAAATTCACATATAACAATACTAACCTTAAATGTAAATAGGCTAAATGCCCCAATTAAAAGACACAGATTGGCAAATTGTATAAGGAGTCAAGACCCATCAGGGTGCGGTATTCAGGAGACCCATTTTACAAGGAAAGGCACACACAAGTTCAAAATAAAGAGATGGAGGAAAATTTACCAAGCAAATGGAAAGCAAAAAAAAAAAGAAAAGAAAAGAAAAGCAGGGGTTGCAACCCTAGTCTCTGACAAAACAGTCTTTAAACCAACAAAGATTGAAAAAAGGCAAAGAAGGGCATTAAATAATGGTAAAAGGAATAATTCAATAAGAAGAGCTAACTATTCTAATATATATGCAACCAATACAGGTGCACCCAGCTTCATAAAACAAGTTCTTAGAGACCTACAAAGAGACTTAAACTCCCACACAATAATAATGGGAGATTTTAACACCCCACTGTCAGTATTACATAGATCAATGATTCAGAAAATTAACAAGGATATTCAGGACTTGAACTCAGCTCTGCATCAAGTGGATCTAGTAGTGTCTACAGAACTCTGTACCGCAAAACAACAGAATATACATTCTTCTCAGTGCTGCATGTCACTTATTCTAAAATTGACCACACTATAGGAGGTAAATCACTCCTGAGCAATGCAAAAGAACAGAAACCATAACGAACAGTCTCTCAGACCACAGTGCAATCAAATTAGAACTCAGGATTAAGAAACTCACCAAAAAACCAAAAAATTTCATGGAAATTGAACAACCTGCTCCTCAATGACTCCTGGGTAAATAATAAAATTAAGGCAGAAATCAAGAAGTTCTTTGAAACCAATGAGAACAAAGCAACAATGTACCAGAATCTCTGGGACACAGCTAAAGCAGTGTAAAGAGGGAAATTTATAGAACCAAATGCCCACATCAGAAAGCTGGAAAGATCTCAAAACAACAATCTAACATTACAATGAAAAGAACAAGAGAAGCAAGAACAAGCTAATCCAAAAGCTAACAGAAGACAAGAAATAACTAAGATCAGAGAAGAACTGAAGATGATAGAGACATGAAAAACCCTCCAAAAAAACAACAAATCCAGGAGCTGGTTTTTTTGAAAAAAAATAGCAAAATAGATAGACCACTAGCTAGACTAAAAAAGAAGAGAAGAATCAAATAGACACAATAAAAAAATGATAAAAGGGATATCACCACTGATCCCACAGAAATACAAACTACCATCAGATAATACTATAAACACCTCTACACAAATAAACTAGAAAATCCAGAAGAAATGGATACATTACTGAACACATACACCCCACCAAGAGTAAACCAGGGAGAAGTTGAATCCCTAAATAGAAAAATAACAAGCTCTGGAAGTGAGGCAGTAATTAATAGGCTACCAACCAAAAAAAAAAAGCCCAGGACAGGATGGATTCACAGCTGAATTCTACCAGAAATACAAAGAGGAGCTGATACCATTCCTTCTGAAACTATTCCAAACAATTGAAAAGGAGAGACTCCTCCCCAACTCATTTTATGAAGCCAGCAGCATCCTGATGCCAAAACCAGGAAGAGACACAACAAAAAAAAGACAACTCCAGGTCAATATCCCTGATGAACATACATGTGAAAATCCTCAATATAATACTGGCAAACTGAATCCAGGAGCACGTCAAAAAGCTTATCCACCACGATCAAGTCAGTTTTATTCCTGGGATGCAAGGCTGGTTCAACATACGCAAATCAATAAACATAATCCATCACATAAACAGAGCCAAAGAAAAAAAATCACATGATTACCTCAATAGATGCAGAAAAGGCCTTTGATAAAATTCAACATCCCTTCATGTTAAAAATTCTCAACAAACTAGGTATTGATGGAACATATCTCAAAATAATAAGAGCTATTTTTGACAAACCCACTGCCAATATAATATTGAATGGGCAAAAGCTGGAAGCATTCCCTTTGAAAACTGGTACAAGACAAGGATGCCCTCTCACACCACTCCTATTCAACACAGTATTGGAAGTTCTGGCCAGGGCAATCAGGCAAGAGAAAAAAATAAAGGGTATTCAAATAGGAATGCAAGAAGTCAAGTTGTCTCTGTTTGCAGATGACATTATTTTATATTTAGAAACCCCATCGTCTCAGTCCAAAAACTTCTCGAACTGATAAGCAACTTCAGCAAACTCTCAGGATACAAAATCAATTGCAAAAATCACAAGCATTCCTTTACACCAACAATAGACAAGCAGAGAGCCAAATCATGAATGAATTCCCATTCGCAATTGCTGCAAAGAGAATAAAGCACCTAGGAATACAGCTAACAAGAGATGTGAAGGACTTCTTCAAGGAGAACTACAAACCACTGTCCAAGGAAATAATAGAGGACACAAAAAAATGGAAAAACATCCCATCTTCATGGATAGGAAGAATCAATATCATGAAAATGGCCATACTGCCCAGAGTAATTTATAGATTCAATGCTATTCCCATTAAACTACCATTGACATTCTTCATACAGTTAGAAAAAACTACTTTACATTTCATATGAAATCAAAGAAGACCCCATATAGCCAAGATAATCCTAAGCAAAAAGAACAAAGCTGGAGGCATCACGCTACCTGACTTCAAACTATACTACAAGGCTACAGTAAGCAAAACAGCATAGTACTGGTGCCAAAACAGATATGTAGACCAATGGAGCAGAACAGAAACCTCAGAAATACCACCACACATCTACAACCATCTGATCTTTAACAAGCCTGACAAAAACAAGCAATGGGGAAAGGATCTCCTATTCATTAAATGGTGCTGGGAAAACTGGCTAGTCATATGCAGAAAACTGAAACTGGACCCCTTCCTTACACCTTATACAAAAATTAACCCAAGATGGATTAAAGACTTAAATGTAAGACCTAAAACCATAAAAATCCTAGAAGAAAACCTAGGCAATACCATTTAGGACACAGGCATGGGCAAAGACTTCATGACAAAAACACCAAAAGCAATTACAACAAAAGCCAAAATTCACAAATTGGATCCAATTAAACTAAAGAGCTTCTGCACAGCAAAAGAAACTTATCAACAGAGTGAACAGGCAACCTACAGAATGGGAGAAAATTTTTGCAATCTACCCATCTGACAAAGCTCCAATATCCAGACTTTACAAGGAACTTAAATGTATTTAAAAGAAAAATCAAACAACCCCATCAAAGAGTGGGCAAAGGATATGAACAGACACTTCTCAGAAGAAATTTACATGGCCAACAAAATATGAGAAAAAGCTCAACATCACTGATCATCAGAGAAATGCAAATCAAAACCACAATGAGATACTATCTCACACCAGTCAGAATGGTGATTATTAAAAAGTCAGGAAACAATAGATGCTGGCGAGGTTGTGGAGAAATAGGAATGCTTTTACACATTGGTGGGAATGTAAATTAGTTCAACCATTGTGGAAGACAATATGGCAATTCCTCAAGGATCTACAACCAGAAATACTATTTGACCTAGCAATCCCGTTACTGGGTATATACACAAAGGATTATAAATTATTCTACTATAAAGACACATGCACACACATATATTTATTGCAGCACTATTTAAAACAGCAAAGACATGGAACCAACCCAAATGTCTTTCAATGATAGACGGGATAAAGAAAATTTGGTACATATACACCATGGAATACTATGCAACCAAAAAAGGAATGAGATCATGTCCTTTGCAGGGACATGGATGAAGTTGCTGTGAGCCGAGATTGCACCATTGCTCTCCAGTCTGGGCGACAGACTGGTCTCAAAAAAAAAAAAAAAAAAACACAACAACACATAAAGAATACATGTTCAAATTTGGAACATACCTGGAAATACATGAATGAGCCACCAAATAGCTACTGAGCCTCTCCAAAGCTGGGCAGCTCCAATGAGAGCGCACCAGTGTTCCTTATGGTATTGCAAGCAACCTCTGAAAGCCCTGGCTCTGTGTCCCCTGTCCTCTTCCCCCTCAACTTTTTTCTCCTGCACCTCAACACAGAGACAGAGGACCTTTTCTCTACTTCGGTTTGGTTGAGCTCACAAGCCAAAAAAGATCCATGCCTGTACTTTTAAGGCTGCAGAGAATTTTCCCACACAGTCTCACAGTTTCCAAACTCAAATAACAGACTCAATGACAGTTCTAAATTCCTTTTCACAATTCCCTATGTGAAGGAAAGTGACACCTCTTCATATCACAGACCAGAAGCTATGTTGTTGAGCCTTGAATTTTCTTAGTCAGATAAGCAAATTAAATTCTAACGGTAGCTCTGAGGTTATGGAGGGAGAGGAAGATCAAAATCATGTGATTTGATTTCAATGTCTTTGAAATGCAGTTCAAAGACCACCATATCAGAATCACCTGTCGGATGTTGAGACTCCCTGATCTAACTATTGAAGGTGATTAATAATGAGAATCTCAGGAGATAGATAATAGAAACTGTGCTCCATAAATCCTTTCCCTCCACCCAAAGACATACACAATTATCTTTGAAGAAGATATCTCTATCAGCTCAATTGTGAACTGGATAAACCCAGCCCCAAAACTCTTCCTGCCTTGCAAATATGCACCCTGGAGAGGGGCTTCCCTCCAGGACCCTCTCTTCCTTTGGGCCTTCCTGGCTTCCTAGATGGATTCGTGTGGTTGAACTTATTTTTCTGACAGATTTCCTTGTCCTTAACTATAAATAAATGCCTCTAGGCCAAATTGACTTTGATGATATAGTATACATGGAAAAGAGAGAAAAAAACATCTCTAGGCCCTAAACTTTATTGTACTGTCTCCTTTTTTAATTTTTTTTAAATTTTAAATTGGCAGGTAGTATGGCTCTCAATAGCTTATCCATTTGTTTAAGACCATTAAAAGAAAAAAAAATGGCCAATACTAAATCCTGGGCATAAACATGACCAAAAAATAGATGAATGCTGACACTCATTTATAATACTGTAGTATTCTGTATAATGTAAGTTTTTCAATCTTAAGCAGGAGACATTTGATGACTCTAATAGTGTTCTCTTTACAGCTTTTTCTCCCTTTCTGTTTCAAAACTGCTGATTTTTTTAAAATCCCAGGCTTTCTTATAGTTGCATTGCAACACAATTCTCTAAGTTTCACAGTCAGGATCCACTTGGATGATGCTTGGTTTGTTGTATGGGTACTCACAGCTGGTGGCAAACAGGGCGGTCAAAGACTCAGGGAAGAACAGCATTGGAATGCCTGCTCCCTGCTCTCTGCGGAAAGTCTCCACCACAGATAGGCAAGAGGTAGTGCTTTGGCTCTAACTCTCTAAGAATTTGTCTTAATGATAATAGTCTTATATATCACAGCATAAAAATTAAGAAATTTCTAGTCACATACAACCAAATCTCACTCCCATCACTCCATAGTTGTGAAATCTGGGGCACTTACTTGACTTCTGTGAGCTTCAGTTTCTTCATCTGTAGACTATAAGTGACACCAATACCCACCTCACAGAGTTCTGGTGAATATAAAACAACATAAAGCTTGTGTTTAGCAGAAAGCCTGGCACAGACCATGTACTCTGTAAATGGTGATTACAGCCATGCAGCTGTCTGTGTTCTCATTCTTCTTCTTCTCACTGCCTCTTGCCATTGTGTAAACACAGAAGTGCCTTTGGTTCCACAGGTAACCAAGACCAAAGGCAGAGGGAATCCTGCTGTTTGACACTTCAAAATCCACCTGAGACTCGCCCTGTGGTCCATAACTAGCTTCCTGACATTTCCAGGGCCTCCTCTTCTCACCTTTCCACCCAGTGGACACCTGCATTGGCTTTTTAACTCATCTTTATTTCTATAACTTAGTGATCCCCATGATGAAAGCCCATTTAGAAAATAATAGTGTTTAAAAATTATTTATCACATGTAAAGTATAAAGACTGAAGTATAAAGTTTCATGAAGAAACTTTAAAGTTACCAACTTAGAAGTAATGATCTGTTTGACAACACTGAAGAAAAATATAAGTTTTTCAAAGGGTCAAGGGAGAAAAAAATGATAATATGAGGAAAAGATATAAGGGATTTGTTTGAGGGATGAAAATATGAAGAGGACTTGTGAATTTAAAAGTGACTGCAGCCTTTTGTTCAGTATTTCTGTGAAAATATAGACATTTACTACCTTTGTTGGCGTGCCTTACAGGATCTATAAAACAGTGTCTCTACATAAAATGTTCTCTGATTTCATTTGGATAGAGCTGTACTTATTAATTACAATATCGAGTAAATACTATATTTCTAAAATATGGTACCAATAATGATACTTAATTTCAAAAATCATTGGAAAAGCTTTCACATGTGAGGAAAGCCATGCTCCTGTCTATACACATGACAGTCTACAAACTGTTCCAACAATAATTCATAATGGCTTACTCATACTATCCAAAAATTAGAGACAACCCAAATCAACAGTCCATTAACTGGCAAATGGATAAACAAAGTGTGGTATATTTAGCAATAAAAGGAAAAAGATACAGATAAATCCTATAATATGGATGAACCTCCAAAACACTGTTAAGTGAAAGAAGTGAGACACAAAAGAGCAAACACTCCATTTGTAGATTGTATTTATATGAAATATCCAGAAAAGGCAAATCTACAGAGGTCTGTAAATTAGTGGCTGTCTGGAGGTGGGAATGGCAATGAGTATTAATTGCAACTTAACACAAGGAATCTTATTGGGATGACATAAATGTTCTAGACCTTACTTTGATTGCGGTAATGGTTGCACGACTAGGTAAATTTAATAAAGGTCATGGAATTGTATACTTTATGGAATGTAAATTATACCTCAATAAAGTTTTTTTTTTGAAAAAAGAACACCCTTTATGAATATGTCCCTATGACTTGGGACAGGTTGTGTCTTGAAAGGCAATATATTAATAAAACAAAACTTACCAGACTTCACTCACTGACATCAGAAGTTTCCATAATTATTAGTTTCTGGGCATCTATGGCTTGATTCTGACATCGTCTTCTCCATCTGCTGATCAACATTCCACAGAAAAATTCATCCTCTTGTGTATACAAATCTGCCCAGCACCTCTTTTTCTCTTCTTTGCTTCTTCCCTAACAACATTCCAAATCACGTTTTTGTACACCCTGACAAATAGCCCTAGGGTTTCATGATACCAAAAAGAGATCTGGAAATTTAGTGTATGTACATCTCAAAGAGATCAAAATATAAAGCTGCTCACATATTCATTGCTCTCTTCTCCTAAATCTATTAATTCTCAGCCCCAGTGTGATTTTCAATGTCAGATTTCTTTTAAATCACTTGCTTTCCCTCTAGGGTTTCCCTATTTCAACAGATGTTGCCCTCCATTTCTATTTAATACCTTCCTTTGCACATTGCTTTCTCTAAGATGATGAGCTCATAGATAACATGGCATAAAGTCAAATGTGGTCCCCTCTTTCACTGAATAACGCAAAGGTTGAAGTCCCAACTACATTACTCTAAAGGTGCCCCAGACACTCTGTGACTCAAAGGGCATTGCCTCCTTTCCTCTGGGAATATCATTCCAGCTACAGTAAATAAAAGAAAATCAGTATGAGTGTCTATGATCACCTTCTGAAGTCAAAGCATTTAAAGGAAGCTGTCATCAGTGCTGTCCGCAGCCCTCAGGGGTAAAGGAGGTACATTCATAGATCAGAGCCAGCTGGAGGCTCGTGAATGCTGAGTAGAGGGATAAGGTCATGCAGTTCTCCACCCTTTCTTCCTGACCCCATCATGTCAGTGAGCAACTTCAGGAGACACTGATGATAGTGGTCACATCAAACAACTACTCTTCTCAACCCTACCTAATGGGACAGTGGAGTGTCATTGCCTTTGTCATGGTGTTGCCTTTTTAGATGAGGTACTAAATCAAACAGGAAGAGCCAAAGCCACCAGTTGCTGATTCTTTTGATACTATAACACTGTTAGAGTCCAGTGCTTGACAGGTGGCTGGGGTAGGTCTCAGCTCCATCTTCACTGCCATTAACTAGACCCCTCCACCCCCAAACACCTAGATACACACATGCACAACCTGTGTTCCAAAGATCCAGGACAGGGAGCTCTCACTGCAGTGAGGACAACAGCCCCACAGCTCTCCACACAACCTCCACGGTAAACTTTGAAAACAGATGTGTCACTCCAGCTTCCCTGACTCAGACTGAAGTCAAACCTTCACGCTGTGCCCTGTGCACTCCTGGTGATCTATCTACTAGCTCTCAGACCACAGTAACTTCTGAAAGTATTGAGAAAGGGCAACAAAAGTGAGTGATCTGTTACCTTCCTACGTGGCTA
Source organism: Pan troglodytes (assembly GCF_028858775.2). Lineage (NCBI taxonomy): Eukaryota > Metazoa > Chordata > Mammalia > Primates > Hominidae > Pan > Pan troglodytes. The sequence goes on from NC_072406.2 coordinate 121,515,523, forward strand.
CATCCTGAGAGATTTGTCCTGGAAGGTGTTAAGCAGGCCCTCAAGCATTAAGTCCCCATTAGTCTCTCCTCCTGCAACCTATGTGTGTTCCTTATTCATATCCAGGATAAGCCTAATATTTTTTTCTAACTTGAATTTTTCCTAACATGTAGAAAATAAGCAACAACTCTGGGACTGAAATAAAACTTAATTCACATCTAAAAGAAGCATAATTTCTTCCTCGAGAAAATGCATAATTTTCACTCTGATAATTCTAGCATTTGATTTTTTTTTTTGCACCTTTTATCCCAATATCTTAATTTTTAAACCAGCCTGGCCCAGAGAAGCACATGACATGAAAGCAAAGCAAGCTCCTTATGGACCTAAGCAATCAACATGCTGTAGAGGGGGCAGTGCTGCCCCCACGCTGCACCCCCCCAACTACCCCCCCAACCCCCAACCCCCACCCCCTCGCCCCTTGCTGCTGAGTGAAATTCTGCTTCCTGCTCCCAGCTCATTTGCGTCCCGTCCCACAAGCTCCCAGGTATATAGTTTCTTCTTCTGTAAGTGCCTCAGTCTGCCTCAGAGAAACATAGATATTTTTGTATACCTGGTGAGAAAGTGGGTTAGAAAGAGAACTCCTGGAAGAGAACTCACAGATAGCACAGATCAGGCTATCACTAAGCCCTAAGAATCCAGACTACAAGGGCCAGTGTCCAGTGGGAGACTTGGAGCCTTGGGACAAGATTAGGTCCTTCTGAGGAAGCCACAGTAGTGACACCTGGATCAGCAGGGCCCAGGGAGCATTATATGTCATCTACCCAGGTCCATTCATGAGCACACGAGACTCTCCTTGGGAAACCAAAAATAGTTCAGAGTGCCGTCAGCATAATTAGGTCTGATGGGAGATGCAGGGACAAGGGACAGTGATATGTGTGATTGTGACCCAACTCAACAGGCAGGCTGGTTTATCTTGGGGAAGCCAGGGCTACATTTAGGATAAAGCCATTGGACCTAGTTCTACAGTTCTTAATCCAACCAGTGCCACAGAGTCTCTTAAGCAGTGTATAACTGCAAATATCCAATACCAGCAGTCAAAAAAAAAATTCTGATTCAGTAGGTTCAGATTAAGGATCTATATTCTTATCAAGTTTCACAGGTGATTCTTACAGACTGCTAGGGCTTAGACTCATTGAACTAATGTTTTTGTGTGTTTGTTTGTTTTACAAATTTTTATTTGCTGTTTGCCTATTTGTTTATCTATTTTAAATTGTTTTCAATGATCCAGTATCTACATTCAGGGCCCATCATGGTTTACCTCTAACTTTCAATTTTATATCATTTTTGGAAAGTGCCTTGAAAGGCTGAAAGCCCATTATGTGAAAGTTCATGACCTTGACTATCCCTATGTAAGGAAAACCCCCTGAGGTAAATACAGACACATTATTTCTCTCGTTAAATGTGTCTCATTTCTTACCACTATGAATGGTATCTCTGTATATGAATTTATTTTTATTCTTCACTATTCCCAAACATTTAGTTAAACAATCCCATTCAGTGACTAATTTTAGACAGAATTCTCAAAAGAAGATAAACAAGAACATATTGAGTAATGAAATCCTACTGTGGCCAAGTTAACTGGTGGATATCTGCCAACGCTTGGTTCTGATGCCCAGCCCCATACACTCCTTACAGTCAATCCCGCAGAATTCATCAGAAGAAGACTTCAATGAAAGGGAGCCAAGTTAAGGAAATGGGAGATCTGAACCATGCCTTGTTCAGAGAAAAATCAATCCAAAGAGAGAATAGGAAAGAAATAAAAGAAATAACAAAGACTAGAGCATAAATAAACATAATCGAAAATATAAAAACAATGGAGAAACCAACAAAGCTAAAAATTGGTTCATTGACAAGGTCAACAAAACTGACAAACTAAGCTAGACTGACCAAGAAAAAAGGAAAGAAGATTCAAATTATAAAATTCAGGAATAAAGCGGGGACATGACATCACTACTGATCTTATGGAAATAAAAAGTATCATAAGAAAATACTATATACAGCAGTGTGTCAAGAAACTAAATAACTTACATGAAATGGACAAATTTATAGAAAGATGTAAATTACTAAATCTGACTCAGGAAGAATTAGAACATCTGTAGTGATCGATAATAAGTAAAGAGATGAATCAGTAATTTAAGAACTTCCCATAAAGTAAAATTCAGGCCTGGATGGCTTCATAAATGAATTCTTATCAAATGTTCAAAGAAGAATTAATACCAATCCTTTGCAAACTTTTCCACAAAATGGAAGATGAAGAAACACTTCTCAACTCATTCTACAAGGCCCATATTATCCTATTATTTTTCTGATACCAAAGCTAAACAAAGCCATCACAAGAAGAAAAAATAAAAACCAATGTAGATTCAAAGACTCTCAACAAAGTACTAGAAAACTAAACGCAGCAATATTTAAAAAGGATTATTCATTATGACCACAAGGGAATTATCTCAAGTAATGCATGGTTTGTTTAACACATGAAAGTGAATTAATATATGATACAACGTTAATGGAATAAAGGACAGAAACCACAGGATCATATCAATTGATACAAATTTATTTTGTAAAATCCAATGCCATTTCATGAGCATTATATTCAGTAACCTAAGAACAAAGGAGAACTTCCTTAATCTGAAAAGCGGCATCTATGTGAATAGTGAACATCATATTTAATGGTGAATGACTTAATGCTTTCCCCCTGAATTAGGAACCATTCAAGAATGTCCTCTTTATCAATTCTATTTAACCTTGTATTGGGGGTTCTACAAGGGAAATTTGGCAATAAAAAGAAACAAAAGGCATCCAGATTATAAAGAGAAAAGTAAAACTATATTTGCATATGATAGGTATATCACAGAAAATCAATTTAAATACTGTTAGTAGTACCAGTAATAAAATAAGTACTAATAAAAGCTAATTAATACTAATCAACTAATAGGTCCAGCAAGCCTGCATAATACAAGGTTAATATGGAAACATCAATTTTATTTGTACACACTAGCAATGAATATTTTGAAAATAAATTTTTTTAATTCCATTTACAATAGTATCAAAAAGAATAAAATTACTTAGGTATAAAATGAACAAAAGCCATGAAAGACTTATACGCTGAACATTATAAAGTATTATTGGAAGAAATTAAAGAAGAACTAAATAAGTGGAAAGGCATTCCATTTTTATGGATTAGAAGACTTAATATTGTTAACATGACAATACTTCCCAAATTGATCTGAGATTCAAAACAATCCCTATCAAAACTCCAGCTGCCCTTTTTGCAGAAATTGACAAGCTTGTATAATATTGATAGAGAAATAAAAAGAATACAGTATAGCCAAAACAATCTTGAAAAAGAACAGAACTGGAAGACTGACATATCTCAATTTCAAAAACTACAATCTGATTAAGACAGTATAGTACTGTCATAAAATAGATATCCAGACCAATGGCATCAAATGGTAGGATCCAGAAATAGACTCACTCATACATTTATGTTCAATTGATTTTTAACAAGAAAGCTCAGACAATTCAATAGAGAATCAATAATCTTTTTAATAAATGGTACTGGTAAAACTGGATTTGTCTCATTAAAAAGAATAAAATTGAACCCCTACTCATACCATAATCAAAATTTAATTCAATGGCTTTTGTTAAAAAGTCAAAAACTTACAGATGTTGGCAAGGCTGTGGAGAAAACGGAGCACTTACACACTGTTAGTGGAAATGTAAGTTAGTTTCATCACTGTGGAAAGCAGTTTGGAGATTTCTCGAAGAACTAAGAGTTAAACTACCATGCAACCCAACAATCCAACTACTGGGTATATATGCAAAGAAAAGTAAATTCTTCTACCAAAGTCACATGAACCCATATATTCATCACAGCATTATTCACAATGGTGAAGACATGGAATCAACCTAGGTGCCCATCAATGGTGGACTGGATTAATAAAATGTGGTACATATACACTATGGGAATTCTACACAGCTATAGAAAAGAAAGAGATCATGTTGTTCACAGCTATATGGATGCAGCTAGAAACCACTGCCCTAAGCGAACTGACACAGGAACAAAAAACCAAATATCACATGTTCTCACTTATAATATAAGTGGGAGCTAATATTGGGTACACATGGTCATAAAAATGGGAATAGTAGACACTGGGGAATACAAAAGTGGGGAAAGAACGAGTAAGGATTGAAAAAAATTACCTATTGGGTACTATGCTCACTACCCCGGTGATGGATTCATTCGTATTCCAGGCTTCGGCATCACACAATATCTTTGTAACAAACCTGCATTTCTATCCCCTAAGTCTAAAATAAAAGTTGAATAAAGAAAAAATAATAAATAAAAACAGTTCAGAGGCCTAAATGTAAGAAATAAAAACTAGAAAACTCTTAAATGAAAACATAGGAGTAAATCTTCATTGGGCAATGGTTTCTTATATATGATGCCAAAAACATAGCAACAAAAGAAAAAAATGTTATATTGGAGTATATAAAAATTGAAATGTTTTGTGCCACAAACAATATTATCATGAAAGTGAAAATACTCCCCACAGAATGGGATAAAGTATTTTCACATCGTGTATCAAATAAGGAAATTGTTTTCAGAATATGTGAAGAATACTTAATCATAAAAAAGCAAATTAAATAATGAGTGAATAATTTGAATACGTATTGCTCCAAAGAATATATACAAGTGGCTAATAAGCACATACAAAGAATCTCAACATCACTAGTCATTAGAGAAATACAAATCAAAACTACAATAAGATGCCAGTTTAGATCTAATAGAATACTATAATAAAAAAGAAATATAATAATAAGTGCTAACAAGGGTATACAGAAGTCCGCACCCCCATGAACTACTGGTGGAAATGCAGAGTAATGCAGCAATTCTGGAAAAAAGTTTGACAGTTTCTCAAAATGTCAAACATAGAGTTACCATATGATTCAGCAACTTCACTCCCATATATATGCCCAAAAGAAATGAAAACATACCCACACAAAAACTTCTACATGAACGTTCACAGCATATTTATTCCTTATATCCAGAAAATGGAAAAACCCAAATATTCCTCAACTGATGAATGGATAAACAAAATGTGGATTATCCATAAAATAGAGTATTATGTTGCAATAAAAAGGAATAAAGTACTGATATACGCTACAATATAAATAAACCTTAAAAACACTATGCCAAGTTAAAGAAGAAGCCAGTTACAAAAAGCAAAAGCATATTCTGTGGTTCCATTTATGTGCAATATGAATGGGCATATTTTAGAGACATAAATTAGATTAGTGGTTGCTTAGGGATTGGGGTGTTTTTATAGGAGAGAATGGGGATTGATAGCTAATGAATATGGAATTTCTTTTAGATGAAACAAAAATATTCTAAACTTACATCGTGTGATGGTTATGCTGTCCTGTGAATATGCCAAAAAGCAGTAAATTGTATACTCAAAGTGGGCAAATTATATAGAATGTGAATTATATTTCAATAAAGCTGTTGAGAAAAAAGATTCAATGTGCCATATATCTTATAATGGTTTTATTCCATGAAAGGGCATTCATAGCCTTTATTCATTATTATGGTTATGCTATTATGATTGTGATTTTTTTTCACACAATCACAAAGCAAATATAATCACAAAGCTACGACAGTTTCTGTTTCATAATATTTGAAGCTTGATTTAACGTACTTTTGACAGTTCAAACATATTTGCCAAAGTTACTGCCACTGAAATAAAAAAAGAGAAAAAAAGAAAAAAAAATTGCTAAACAAGCTTTTCAAAAAAAAGAAGCAATTTGTTTTCACTCTTTTAGTCCAGGGGATCTGACTTGATGTGTTTTCTGAGCTGCAAGTTCTTCTATTCTAACCTGTATTCTGCTGCACGTGCCAGGATTCATGCCAAATATTTTATGTAGTATTTCTAGAAGGTACACATTAAAATTCAGTTCCGTGAAAAAAGACATTTACTGTTTGTTCCCATTCTGGATCAGAAAATGGCCAATGCCATTAGGAAGGAAGAATAACACATTACAGCTAAAATAAATACTATATCCATGAGCCTCGAAAACAACCAGGGTTGGTGAATGAAAGAGACTGGATTACAGATGACAGAATCCATAGGGGACTCTGGAGATCAACTCCACTGTTGTTTATCACAGTTTAAGAGGTGGCCCAACTTGAGGCACAGGTGTTGAGCTTTTATAGTGCTGCAATGATTAGTCATTGGTTTGGGATCATAAGCAGAGGACTGTAAATTACTAAGCATTCCCTGCTCTGGTCTAAGAGGCTCTAGTAGCCCAAAGGTAATCCTCTAGAGAAAGTTGCAGGTGTGATTTCCTGGGAGAAGTACACAGAAGTTAGAAGCCATGCACCCAGAATTAATAAAGATGACTAGAAGAGACCTGGGCAGAGTACCTAGAGACTACAATGTTTACAACGATAAAGAAAAAAATAAAACGCATACCACAGTACCAATTAGAACTAAGCTAAAAATCTCAGTGCTGTACTCATTACCTGTGTGGCCCTAGGCAAACTACTTCTCATTCCTGAATTTCAGTTTTCTCATATGTAAAATAGAAAGGTTAATAGCATATACTTTATAAGTTTGTTATAAGAAACCAATTAGAAAATATATGCAAAACAATTTAAAACTGTATCTTAACTATAATAGCTACTAAATAAATGGCTATTATTGTTACTATCATCATCATTATTCTTGCCTGGGCTAGAATAGTTCTTTGAATTAAACAGCATAGTAAATCTGGATTTCTTGACACTTCTTTATATCTAAATCTCAATCTCCTCTGGTTTTAAAATATTTAACTCTCTGCTCTGTTTCTCAGCCTTAGGAAATGTCCTCCTCTTCCGCATCTTCCTCCTTTCCCTCTCCTTGTTGCTTGACCCTCAGGTCTGTGTCCCCCTGACCTTGACTTTGGAAGCAGTCAATTTAGACAGTACCAGGCCAAACCATGAGAATGTGACTCCAAGACTAATGGATGGTGTCAGGTATCTGCATTCTGAAATTAATAGGAATACCACCAGCTCCCAGGAAGCCCTGCCAAAAAGCAAAGGTGACAAGGACTTCCAGCAGCAACAGTGCTGCAGTAATAGGGCCTTGATTAAGGTCAGCAAAGGACTGACTGCAGAACAGGACTTCTAGGGCTCAGGCAAAGAAGAAAAGACTTGGTAAGTTGTAGAAATTTTAAAATGTGATTTCATGTCTTCGCTGGGTAAAATTGTTTTTTATCTGAATGATAAAGGATGAGATAACATCTAGGACATGGTGTTACTCAGATCCCCTTCGGCAGCCAGGTTTTTCTGTTACGTTAAGATCAAGACCTTTCAGAGAAACCCTGCTTCTCATTAGCCCCACCTCCTAAGCTGTTAGTCAAGTATTTTTCTCTGGAAAGGCAAGGTTGTCCCATTTGACCACTTTGTTAATTCCTTTGTGAGATTTCATTTGTGCCAGGGAAAAGAGACCCCAGCTCCACATAACAGCTTCTCAGAACCAAGTTTTCCTCTGCCCAGAACTCATGACAAAGGCCTCCAATGGGGTACTTTGATGAGTCAGCAGGAGAAATATTGCCCTTTGACTCTTTTTCTTGCTGTCAAGGTGTCTAATAAATAAAACTCCTTGAAGATGAAGGAAATACCAATCAAACTATACTAAACCTGAGAGTGCATTTCAGGTTAGAAAGGAAAAATTATTTTGAGACTATTCTTCTCTTATTGTATATTAATCCATTGGTCTCCATTTTTACTTATTATAAAACGCAAATTTAATATAGATTAGAACTTTCTTGCTGAAAGATGGCTCTAGGAGGAATATCAAGTAGATCAAAATTAGTTTTTACGTGGTAGCTCATTGCTATTTATTTGCTTACCAATTGCTCTTCGCTTGGCAGATAAGGTCCCAGGAAGCATTTAAACCATCTCCCAAAAGCCTTTGACATCCAAAAAGAGATAGTGCTAGAATAAACTAATCTTGAACACCCAGGCAGGCATGCCAGCATTCAACCTACAAAGACGTCAGTGGTAAGTGGAAATGTAGCAAAGAACAAAAGTACTCAACCTACTTGTGTTCCCAGTGGTCATGTGAATAAGCAGCACAGGAAGCAGCCACCAGTTACCAGTGTTCAACTCTGCTCCAAACCTAGGGAGAGATGGATGGTAGGGGTCAGAGAAGGTCCATGACATGACACATTCCAACTTAGCCCTTTGTCTCTTTACTGGCAAAAAGCAAACCTATGAAAAGAGTAAGATTTATAGACACAACACAGGAGTTTTGTTGCTTTTGTATAAAATGTCTGAGTACAAAAAGTAAAAAGAGCTGTAATTTCAGATACCTCTGAGACCCAGTGAATCAAAACACCAAGCAATCTTGTTTGAGTAACTATTATGTCTCCTAAACTGTGCTTCTGACTGTGGGGATTCAAGATGCTATTTTCAAATAATGTACAATCTAGTTGAGATGACAAGACTAATCTGTATGAAAATATCAGGGCTTAGAGTTTGCTGCAATAAGAAAGAACAGCCTGAAGTTGTCAAAAAAGATGCTGCAGCCAACAGGAGTGTGGGTAACTGACAAAATTCTGCAAAACAGTTCAATAAATCATCTTCTTTGAAAGGTGCTTATAAAATAGAAAAACAGGCTGCATCTGGTTAGACGTCCCATGATTCAGATGGAGGCGCTACAGCAGAGTGGACAGTTGGTCAACCTGAACTGGACTTGGTGTGACAAAGAAATTAAGCTGTCAGGGATCTTTGGTTCACGCAGCAGAATCTGGCCTATTCTGATTACTAAAAACACTGTGTGTGTGTGTTTTGGTTTTGTTTTGTTTCGTTTTAGCAAAAATCCCAGGCCCAATTCTAATTCTACTTGTTTGAGTCTTGTGCCTAGCCTAGAACCATCCTTTGGACTATTCATACCCCAAGAGACCAATATAGGAAAAATCATTTGGTTGCATTATATGTTCCAGTTGCCCATTAATGGCCTTTTGGTAGATAAATAACCATATAGCCCTGCCATTTTCCTGCCAAATTTATCTTCAGGTAAAATTATTTTTTTAAAAAATACGGTAGAGTTGGAAAGTTAAACTTCAGGAATTATGATTGTATCGTTTTGGTGTAATAAATCATCAGCATTAGTCCCATTTGAGGGCTAATTTTCATTACGAAGTATCTTTTTTTCTCTTAGTAGGAAATATTTCTATCCTGAGACAATAGGAAAAAAACCTATCCTATGCATTCTGCAGTGAAATCAGAGAGGAGATCTTTAAGAGCATGTGGCTTCTCTTACTTGGTATTGTTTTAAATTTCTTTTTTAGAAACAGGGTCTCACTCTGTAGCCTAGGCTGGAATGCAGTGTCATGACCATGCTCACTGCAGCCTCAAACTTCTGGGCTCAATAGATCCTGTCGCCTCAGCCTCCCAGGTAGCTGGGATTACAGGCACACATCACCACCCCCAACTATTTATTTTTAGTTTTTATTTTTTTATAGAGACAGGGTCTTACTTTGTCATGCAGGCTAGTCTGGAACTCATTGCTTCAAGTGATCTTCCTGCCTCGGCCTCCCAAAGTCCTGAGATTACAGGTGTGTGCCACCCCACCCCAGACTTAAAAGCATACGGTTTTTCTCACTTTGCATGTCAGATTCCTTAGGAAATGTTTACTGTCACAATTGGCAGTGGAAAAAAAAGCATATGGTTAGCCTTAAAATCATATGGTTTCTCTTACTTTGGATGTCAGATACCTTAGGAAATTTTTACTGTCACAATTGGACAGAATCTCAAAGAAAAGCTCCTGTCATAACAAATTCTTCCTATTGTCTGCAGCCACATTTTCTTTATGCTTCAAATGATGGGAAATGGGAACTGCACTGGTGCTCTAAAGAATACCAAAAAATTTAAAATAAAACAATTATGGGACTTGGAAGATAAAATGTGCAAAACTATATGCCCGGATTAGTAATACAGTGTTATTATTGAAATCATTCATGTCCACAACAAACATGAAATAAGAGTACAATGAAATCCTATATATGTCTTATCTCAATTCACCACTCTTAAAATCATCATCTTTTAATTATTTTGACTGTTCCAGTTATTCTGAACTTGGCCAGTAAGGACCCCTCCAAGACAACTCTTCATCCATTTAACATGACCCTCATTAATCTTTTAGTACTTCCTTGTTTTCTGTCTCAATAAGATGTTTCACGGTCATTTTCTAATCTCTGCTCCAAACCTGGAATAAGGCATCCCAAAGAGATAAAATTATTTTTAGTGAGGAATAGTCTTTAGAAATAAAGATCTGAGTGCCACAGAAGCTAAGAGTTCAACGGTACTATTTAATGTTTCATAGTAAATGTTTAGAATGTATTTTTTAATTATTATTATACTTTAAGTTTTAGGGTACATGTGCACAATGTGCAGGTTAGTTACATATGTATACACGTGCCATGCTGGTGTGGTGCACCCATTAGCTCATCATTTAGCATTAGGTATATCTCCTAATGCTATCCCTCCCCACTCCCCCTACCACACAACAGTCCCCAGAGTGTGATGTTCCCCTTCCTGTGTCCATGTGTTCTCATTGTTCAATTCCCACCTATGAGTGAGAACATGCAGTGTTTGGTTTTTTGCCCTTGCGACAGTTTACTGAGAATGATGACTTCCAATTTCATCCATGTCCCTAAAAAGGACATGAACTCATTATTTTTTATGGCTGCATAGTATTCCATGGTGTATATGTACCACATTTTCTTAATCCAGTCTATCACTGTTGGACATTTGGGTTGGTTCCAAGTCTTTGCTATTGTGAATAGTGCCGCAATAAACATACGTGTGCATGTGTCTTTATAGCGGCATGATTTATAGTCCTTTGGGTATATACCCAGTAATGGGATGGCGGGGTCAAATGGTATTTCTAGTTCTAGATCCCTGAGGAATCGCCACACTGACTTCCACAACGGTTGAACTAGTTTACAGTCCCACCAACAGTGTAAAAGTGTTCCTATTTCTCCACATCCTCTCCAGCACCTATCTTCACAGAATTGGAAAAAAGTACTTTAAAGTTCATATGGTACCTAAAAAGAGCCCGCATCGCCAAGTCAATCCTAAGCCAAAAGAACAAAGCTGTAGGCATCACACTACCTGACTTCAAACTATACTACAAGACTACAGTAACCAAAACAGCATGGTACTGGTACCAAAACAGAGATATAGATCAATGGAACAGAACAGAGCCCTCAGAAATAATGCCACATATCTACAACCTTCTGATCTTTGACAAACCTGACAAAAACAAGCAATGGGGAAAGGATTCCCTATTTAATAAATGGTGCTGGGAAAACTGGCTAGCCATATGTAGAAAACTGAAACTGGATCTCTTCCTTATGCCTTATACAAAAATTAATTCAAGATGGATTGAAGACTTAAATGTTAGACCTAAAACCATAAAACACCTAGAAGAAAACCTAGGCATTACCATTCAGGCCATAGGCATGGGCAAGGACTTCATGTCTAAAACGCCAAAAGCAATGGCAACAAAAGCCAAAATTGACAAATGGGATCTAATTAAACTAAAGAGCTTCTGCACAGCAAAAGAAACTACCATCAGAGTGAACAGGCAACCTACAAAATGGGAGAAAATTTTCGCAACCTACTCATCTGACAAAGGGCTAATATCCAGAATCTACAATGAACTCAAACAAATTTACAAGAAAAAAACAAACGACCCCATCAAAAAGTGGGCAAAGGACATGAACAGACACTTCTCAAAAGAAGACATTTATGCAGCCAAAAAACACATGAAAAAATGCTCACCATCACTGGCCATCAGAGAAACGCAAATCAAAACCACAATGAGATACCATCTCACACCAGTTAGAATGGCAATCATTAAAAGTTAGAATGTATTTTTTAACTTATAGTATAACAAATAAAGTAATCATATTTAATACATGAGAAAAGTCCCTTAAAAGAGATAAAATGCATTAGAAAATAATGACCAATACAAAAGAAGGCAGGATAAGAGAATCAAATAATCAGTGAGACAAATATAAAACAATTAGCAAGATGGCAGAATTAATCCCACATATGTTAAGTGTAAATGAACTAAACACTGTAATTAAAACATAAAGACATCAGACTGGGAAAAATAAGATCCAGTTCTATACTACTTACAAGAAACACACCTGAATATAACACACAGATAGGTTAAAAGTAAAATGATGAAATAAGTTATATCAAATAAACACTATATAAAATGTTCTGGCTCCATTAATATCAGCAGACTAGAGTATAAGGTAGGAAATACTATAAGAGTGCGAACAGATATATTTGCTGATGATAGAGAATTTGATAAGTATTATCACACATGTATGATAAACACTTTCAGCACACTAGGAAAATATGGGAACATATTTAATCTGATAAAGGGTATCTACAACAGAACTACAATTAACATCATACTTAAAGGTAAGCTATTGTATAGTTTTCTCCTAATTTCTTGGATAAGACAAAGGGGTACACTGAAATTACTGTTATTCAACATTTTGCTGGCACTTTTAGACTGTGTATTAAAACAAGATAAAGAAATGAAAAGCGTAACAATTGGATGGAAAGCATAACATAGTCTTTATTGTAGATGACATAATATTACATATAGAAAATCTGAAATTAATAAGTGAATTTAGCAAGGTACTAGATATAAGATCAATCTTCCATAATCAATTATCTGCACCCCTAAGGTTATTTCTTAGATCTGAAATGAATGTTCAGAGTGTTCCACAAGGCTCTTCACTCTGGCTAGGCCCAGGGTCTAACAGCTATCAGCACTGTTTAGTCTCTGAAATCACACTGCAACAATCAAAAAATAAAATTAGAAATGTAATATGATTACAACATCAAAGATTGTTATATGTATGGTAATAAATATAATAAACAATGTTAAAGACATAGGAATTTTAAATAAATTATGAATTATTGCTTAGAGAAGTCTTAAAACACATAAATAATGATATTCTACGTTCATGTATTTCAATAAACAAAATAATTAAGTTACCAATTTTTTTCAAATTTCGAATTAATCTAAAAAAGCAACACAGTTACAACCAAAACCTCAGCAACTTTTTTGTTTTTTTACTTTGGGAAGCTGATCCTAAAATATAGTTAGAAATGCAGTGGGACTCCAAAAAAAGGTGACAAATTGGCAAGTTGCTGAAAATGAGGGATTACACAAAAGGAGACAGGTTCTGGAAGCTTCTGAGGATCTAAGGAGGCTTGGTCAGCGTCTTGTAGTAAAGGAAGGTCAATAATTCCAGTAGGAGGTTCCAGCATCAAAACAAGACCAGAAAGCATGCCCTGGAGAGTGGGCCAAGGAACTTTCTCTCTTGTGGTCATAGCTAAACATAGTCTTGACTCTCAGGAGTAGCCAGGTATGCCAAGTCTGTTTGTTTACACACAGTTACTAACTCAGCATTCCTTCAAATTATATTGCATGAAGCTGAATATACCCTCACATTTCAAATATATTACTTGCACCAAAATTCAAATTACTGCATCATAAGAAGGTGTCATGAGCCTAATTCTGTCTTAGGGTCCGCAAGCTTCAACTAATATAAAGGACAGTCTCGTGTCCAAATAAAATCTCTTTAAAAGGTGGTATTTGTCTGATTCAGGACTCACAAAAGTGTATCATTCTGAGACTTTAAACGATACATTGAGAAAATGCACATAATTTTATTATTTAACACAATGACTTGAAGATGCTTAATATATTAACTCATTGAAAATATAATAATTATGATTACAATTATTTTTATATAATGTTTTGTGTCTTTGGCCCTTTACTGAGCTCCTTCCACCCACCCACACCCACCCAATGCACACTGCTCAGAATTCAGCCCAACCAGCGTGTTCCTTTCTCTACTACCTGATAATTTCCTCCACTTGATCATTTAAACATTCCTGCAAAAGCCCCCATTGCACAATTCAATTATCTCCCTATCACCAAGTCTCAAGTCTGGCTTTTCTCTTGATAAAGAGGGAGAAAATATCATATCCTGAGAAAACACTCCAGATTTGCTATCTTAAATCTGGAGCCGGTTATCCTACTTAATTACCATATCCTGAGAAAATTACCATCTCCTAAGCAAGCCGCCTTGCTCTTTAAAATGCAAGGTCTTAATTTTCTTCCTAAATTCTTTTCCCATTTGACTTTTTTTCTCACAATGAATAAATCCCTGTTCAGAAACAATGTTTAGGTCTCATCCAAACATTTCAATTAACAGTTCTCTTCATTTGCATTTATCTTACTTTTTACAACAAAAGAAACCCCTGCCTTCCATCAGAGGCAGTTTCCTATTAGGGAACAACTATTTTACTTTTTAAGAGTCCAATTCCATGAATGCTACATTTATACAACATGGTTCATCTAAATGTATCAGCTCATGATATTTTAAAATTCTCACTGCTTCTCTTAGAGCTTGGAGCCTGCTGAGACCCACTAGAATAAACCGAGGCAGCCCCAGGAAAACTCAACCCTCCATTTTGATGGTAAAATGTATATTCCTGAGAGAAGGGACAGCACTGCCTGTCATTTCAAGAATATCTTTAAAAACAAGAAGTTAGGATGAAACAAATGGGGGGAAAGATGAAAAGAACAAAAAAAATATTTGTTACCCACATTCTATTTACAATTTCCTTGCTAACTCTTTTCAGTTGTTTGTCTAAAGTTTAAGTTTTTTGGTTTCATGGTAATTTGAGAGAACAATGAATAATAATGCGTTTGGATTTTATAGCTATCTTGAGCAATCCAACAAAAATATAAAAGGGAGAATCTTGCCCAAGCTAGTAATTACAGATATCCTATTTTACAGGATAACAACAAATAGAAATTCTAAAGAAGTCTCTCATTCTTCTCTGGGCCCTTTAGATGGTTCTGTTTCCCGATGACTGCCCACTAGAAACTACCAAATACCATTGTTTCCTATTACAATGGAAGCCCTAGAGTCTCAAAGTGTCAAGTGGTACTAATTATTATTGTGATAAATGGAAAAATTCCTGCCTGCCCTTGAATAATGCTCTGTTGTTGAGGCACCCAAAGAATGCTCCAATGCACAAAACCCTTGCTGAATTTTTTTTTCTTTTCTGTTATACATCCTTTGCTACATTGATCTTATGATTCCTGCACAGATGGGCTCAAGAGATAAAGCTAAGTAACAGACTTCACTCTACACACAATTGTCACTCATCTCTAGCAATGATGCCTTTCTTCATCACCAGGTCATTCTTCCCTTAGACAGGGCTTTTTCTCTGGAGTTGCTTAAGGCCCCATGGAAATAAAATTTTGGCAGGTCATGCCGCCAGTAGGGTGGCATGCATGAATCCCACTCACAAGTAAGCTCACTCAATCCCCCAGTCTCCTCCCTTTCAGCCTTCCCCACTCCCAACTATAAAATGAAATGTGGTATCTTCCTTGTTGCTGTTTCATCATTGACTTTATCTTTGTTATCTTAAATCTGGAGCTAGTTAGCTCACTTAATTAGCATGAGACACTAATGAGGCTAAAGTCTTGAATTTGTCAAATAGTTCAGCCTAGTCTGGCCATGGTTCCTAGGCCTAGATCATACCATTAAACTAGCCACCATCTTACAGTGTGTGCCAGGAGTGAAAGGGAAGCCCAGAAAAGAGTGAATCTTTGGACCATTCCAAGAATACCTGAAATTGTAGTGAGACTCTACTTCAGTCATCTGGAGGCATAACTGTCCTTGCCTTTAATTATGCCTAGTGTTCCATTATTGGAACACTAAGCTTGTGGGAGTTATTTATATCCTACTGCTCAAGGTCATTGCCAAGGTCTGATTTTTCACACAAAAACAATTTTACAACATCAGGCATAAACAGATTTAAGGAGTTTGAAATTCCTTCAAGGGGACAAATTTTCACTCATGAGGAAATTTAAAAATCATGGGATAGCATAGAATCAAATGCTTAATTATGTATCACTTTGGGAACTATATTAGTCAGCTTGGGCTGCTATCATGAAATTTCATAGACTGGGTGGCTTAAACAACAATTATTTCTTCCAGTTCTGGAGGATAAGAAGTTCAAAATCAAGATGCCAGATGACTGAGTTTCTGGTAAGGGCTCTCTTCTTGGCTTGTTGATGTCCTTCTTCTCACTGTGTCTCCACATGGCAGAGAGAAGGAGCAAGCTCTGGTGCCACTTGTTATAAGGGCACTAATTCCATCACGAGGGCCCTATCTTCGTGACCTAATTACTTCCCAAAAGCTTATCTCCAAACACCATCCCACTGGAGGTTTGGTTTTCAACATATGAATTTTGGGGAGATATTATTTGGGGTGACTAGAATTTGGAATAGTCATGGAAGATGGCACAGAAGCCAAAGGAACTAGGGAGAATCTTCAGATGTGCATAGAATTTGGATAGGTAAGAAGACCCAAGGATGGGCCTTCAAAGTGAAGGAAAAGACACTTTCACATTTCAAAAACACATACTGATTCAGATTCTGTTGTTTGTTTCTCATTAGTGATGATGACTTTCAGAAAGTATTTAAGTCAGGGTAAGCTCAGGGGAAAAAATGAAGAAAATGTTTCTCATGGCAGACAGTGCTAAAGATAATTGTCCTTTAAGGACTGTTTCTTTTTTCTTTTCCTTTTTTTTTTTTTTTAGAGTTTCACTCTTGTTACCCAGGCTGGAGTGCAATGGCATGATCTCGGCTCACTGCAACCTCCACCTCCTGGGTTCAAGCAATTCTCCTGCTTCAGCCTCCTGAGTAGCTGGTATTACAGGTCCCCGCCACCACACCCAGCTAATTTTTTGTATTTTTAGCAGAGACGGGGTTTCATCATATTGGCCAGGCTGGTCTCCAACTCCTGGCCTCAGGTGATCCACCTGCCTTGGCCTCCCAAAAAGTGCTGGAATTACAGGCATGAGCCGCCTTGTCCGGCCTAAGGGCTAGTTTCTATACAATAATAACTTATCTCTTACTAAACCATTTGACCACAAAAAAAAATTCTCAAACTTCCCAACTTCTCAACCAAATCCAAGACCTGAATTTCTTTTCAAGCCCAGGATATCTTTTCACATGGAATGAGAGTTAATTTGCTAAGACTTCCAAGTATAAAGCAAATGCTTTGTTACTTTTAAACCAAATTAGCTTTGCTTAATAAGCATTAAGCCTATGAATTTTTAGCCTTTAATGACCTTAAGCACCTTATTCTATAACCCCAATGCTTTGGCAAAGATAAGAAAAATCACAGTTTGTTTTAATACACTCATGATTTAGCAATCCAATAAACTTAGTAATAAGTTGCAAGAATAAGTCATTTTTTTGGACTAAAACCAACAACATAATTAGCCTGGTGTACCCTTGGGCTCTTAATCACAGAGCAGTCACCTTCAAAAGGGGTGAAAATGTTTAACACTTTAACAACAGAAGCAATTTCTGTTGAGAGAAAGAAGTTTCTCAGTGGAATTCACCTCGACTTTTCTGGCAGGGGGCAGTGGAGCAAGATAACACACTGTCTAATACAGTCATGTAGGATATTGGCCTAAATTATGTTACTATTTCTGTTTACTACCTAAATAATGGTAACAAAGTATGAGGAACTTAATGGCCTCCCATTATTCAATCTTCCATCATTTTTAACAATCTATTTATTTTATTTATTTATATGGACAATGAAGATTACAGAAACAAACTTATAAGAAAATATGCGGCCGGGCGCAGTGACTCACGCCTGTAATCCCAGCACTTTGGGAGGCCGAGGCGGGCAGATCACGAGGTCAGGAGATCGAGACCATCCTGGCTAATGCGGTGAAACCCCGTCTCTACTAAAAATACAAAAAATTAGCCAGGCATGGTGGCGAACGCCTGTAGTCCCAGCTACTCGGGAGGCTGAGGCAGGAGAATGGCATGAACCCGGGAGGCGGAGCTTGCAGTGAGCCGAGATCATGCCACTGCACTCCAGCCTGGGCGACAGAGCGAGACTCCATCAAAAAAAAAAAGAAAAGAAAAAAGAAAAGAAAATATGCTAGAAAGCAAACAGCCTTTATTTATGAGATGAGCTTTAATTTCAAAGCACCACAATGGAAGAGAAGGAAAGATACTGGGTTAAAAGGCCACATAATCCTTATCAGAGACAGATACTCTCGAGTTTGTAAAATTGGGACAAGATTACAAATTAGACAAGCTTGAAAAATGAGATCCATTCCACAAATAGAGTTTTTTTGTGTTTACATTTAATCTCTTCCCTATGATCTTGAAGAAAAACAAACGTCCTTTAAAACCCCTGCCATATTTACCATGGGTTGTCAGTTGATTTCCTCTAAAAATAATAGCTATCATTCACTAAGTATCTATTGGAGGAGAAACTGATAAGCATTTGACCTATTTAAGCTCATCGCCTCACAGTAACCTTGCAGGGGCATACTACTATTATTCTCATTTTACACATGAGAAAACCAAGGTTTAGAAAGGTTGAATTGCCCACTTCTTACAGATGGTGAATTGCAGAGCCAGTATGCCAAGCTTCATCATCTTCAATGGGGTTACAGCAACCCATACTATAATATAAAATGCTCCAATTTGAACCCTGGATCTGAAGAGTAACATTTATGTAATCCTTACCCTCCTGTGCTCATTGTCTTTTGAATTTCTGACTCAAGTGACAATACCTTTCTGAAAACCTAATAGAATACCTATCCATATTTTAAGTTCCTTGACATCAGATGTCACATCTTATTCATTTTTTTGTCTCCTGCACAAAGCCCAGGGGAGAATTTGGCAGCCACATTCAGCAGTTCTCTAACTCTGCTTATAGTCTGACCAACAGAGCTACTGAGGAAATGGAATCCTACACTCACTTAGTAAAGCAGATGTTTCCTGTAGAGACACACCCAAAAGACCTTTGCATATAAGATGCATCCTTTACCTCTGAGAAGCTTTGGAGACCTGGAGAATTCTACATCAGGAGATGAACCAACTTGGAAGGACTGAGATGTCCATGATGACATCTCATTTGGCAGAAGAGCCTCATTAATCGTGGATTCTATAACTTTGTCATAGCCCCAGACAAGCTCACTTTTTACCTGCACCTCTCTCCCACTTCTTTCCATTATATCCACTATGACCCAAACAGGGTTTGCTGTCCCCCAAGAATCAGATAAGGATGCCCAGACACACTAAACTCCTTGATGTTTGTCAGTTAAACTATTAAAACCTATTTATAATGTTCCTTTTTCCACAGTGCTATGTAGACATTTGTATTGCAGCACTTGCCATGTCACCTTCTCTCATTAAACAAAAACCAGTATTTATTCAACTCTATAACTCAGCCTAAATGTGCTCTATAACATAGTACATGATTGACACTCATTAATATAATAGTATCACTTAATAATTCTCAAACATTGAAGATTCTACTAAACGCTTTAAATGCATCTTTTATTTACTACTCACTACATCATTTTTAGATATTATAATTCCCTTTTTTATATAAGGGAAGCTGAGGTAGAGAAACATTAAGCACTTTTCCCTAGATCGCACTGCTGATAAGTGTTCAAGACGATTTAAAAGTGTGTCTAAGTTCAGAACTTTTAAGGATGAAACCAAACTTCCCACCAATAACCCTAAAGTCTTTCACAGCTCCCAGTTTATTCAGTAAGTGTGTGCAGCCTGACCAGTCAAGCACAAGGACTCAGAAGCAGCAGTTATGGTCAGAGCTATACCACCAGAAATGAAGTGCTTCTACTATAAGAATATTTAGCTCAGTCTTTGCAGCTATCTGAGCAGTGGCGATGGAAAGAAACACATATTTTCCTTTCCTGCTTCCCAATTTTTACAGCCTTTCCTATGCTTTTATCTCACCATTCTCTGTAGCAACTAGTGAGGCCAAGAATTAAAACTGAGGTGATGAGTTTCTAAGCCTCTCAGCAGCGAACCCTGGAGTCAAAGTGAAAACAATTACCAAGGGTGAGTCTACTCTATATGCAGTAGAAATGCATATTCATACTTCATTAGCAACTAACTGGGCATTTCATATTCTCCAATTTCCCTGTACTAATTGTCTATCTCAGTATGGGCAAACTATTAGAAAGAAGCACAAGTACAGTATCTTTTGCATTATAGGGAAATGTAGCTCCATCATTAGGAAGAGATTTCAGAAAATGCCAATAGTAGATGATCTCAAAGCCAAGGTTTTGTTCTGTTCTCACTGCACAGTCTGATAAACACATATGCATTCCTAGGTCCCCAGGCTCAAGAAGTTAAGGTAAGATGGCATTTATGGATATCAGGTACCATAAACATTTGTGAAAATGATAAATGAAGAAGCTACAGATCTTTTTAATACCATTCTCAATTCACCCCTTGAGTGAATATTTGGCCTAATTAAGTCTGTAATTGTAATAGCATTAGACAAATCTTGTGTAACACAGAAAGGCATGCTGTTTTGTACTGTTAGGAAAGAGAGAAAAAAAAGGGACAGAGATAAGCTGTTGAGAGAGAGGGGAAAGAAAGAAGCAAGGAAGGGAGTGAGGGAGGGAAGAAGAAAGGGAAGGAAGGAATAATAGTAAAACAATGTAGATATGATGAAGAAGACTTGGTACTAAGTACTTAGTACTTGGTACTTAGACTTTGGTACTAAGCAACAGTGCGCAATTTATTCACTAAACATCATTTATTATGTTTTAATATCATTGCCATGAAACTCAGCACAGCTTAAATCCAGAAAAACTAAATAGTAAAGTACATGGATACAGGTATTTGAAATGCATTATTTCCTTAATTCTAAGAAATGGCAACCTATAGTCTTCCATGCTTATGCAAAAAGCCAAAATCAGTTTCTTGTTCTACCAGTAAGTCATGTATCTTACCATGTTTTATTCTTTTCTGTCCCTTCCCACTTGCCCAAACTAATTTTGCCTGTCTATTCCCTTGAATGTTTAGTTACAGAAGAGCTAATTTTGAACTTGTGTTAGATTCTGGTCACTCATGGAGAAATTAAAATCTTTGAGACAGTGTAGACACTGCCTTACAGAAATATTCAACCTGGTCATAGAACTAGACAAGTTACATATTAAACAACTAAAGTACAATGCCAAAGCAATTGTCAATGAGTACAAAATAAGATGTTTCCTAAGATTTAATTACATATTTGTAATAGATATTTATGCTGTTTTTTGTGGCTTTGTTCTACCATCCTGTTATTCTATTCAGAGTTTACAGAAATCCTTAATGAACATTGCTAAAAATAACTTCCCTCAGAGACATATGTGGCTTACCTTAATAATGATGGTTTCATCACTTCTCTTATTTTATTTGTGCAGGTGATCATTAAAATTAAGCTCTTGATTAAAATTACTTAGGGTAATTTATCTCAGACTGCATTCTCACTTAACAAATGAAGAGATCCATAAATACTGATGAGGCTGGTTTTCACCATGCTTCGTAATTCCTTGGAATAGAAGGTGTTATGTTAACAAAAAATCACGATAATTAACTGGAATCCAAGCCTTGGGTATCAACAGACATTCACAGAGTCATCAGCAAATGTAATAAAGAAATGGTCACTATTATGCATATTTCATATAAGATGATATTACAAAAGTATGGGCCATAAAGATTCTTTAAAAGAGGGCTTATATGTTTTTCTTATTTAGCATTATTCATCTAAAATGTTCGTTAGCAGCAATATTGCATAAAGTAACAACATTCTGCCATGTAAGAAAAGTAGTGGAGATAATAAAACTATAGTTCCGCGAGTAAATATAATCAAGATTTGCTCAAAATTCCCTGAGCTCTTCTTTGGCTTTCATCAAATAGATGCAACTCAGTGTTATTTTGCCCTGTCCTCACAGTGCTGTACATATTAACCTTACTGCTTCAAAGAGGGAGGACTCTGAGCTGCTCTGCATGGTACTTAGGCTAGTTTGGATACTGCCAACATGAGCAGATCACGCCCAGCTGAGAAAGAACTAGAGCTGATGCCTAGTCCTATTGCTTCAAGGACCCTGGAGAACTCATTACCTTGCTTAACATATCTCTAGATCATTGAAACTTGACATAGTGACCCAGAGGAACAAAGAGAAATGGCTCTATTCCAAATCAAGAGTCCCACAGACTCTTCAACAGCATTTTTAAAGAGATTCATTATTTTACAGAAATATATTCTTTATTAAATCCAAGAGAGGAGAAGAAGCTTGGTTTCCTGCCAGTTCTAAAAGAGGAGGAAAGTATTTCAGATTGTCTAGTCCCTCACGTCTTACTGAGCCCAGGCTCTCTCCTACACAAGAGCTGTCCTGTTCATTTGTTTTATGAAAAGTACAGGCAACACTAAATTTTAGAATTACATTAGTGTGGAATTTTATTCTTTATGGTAAAAGCATTAAGAAAAACTGCTATTCAAGTTTTTCATCATATATAATGAAAAAAATGAATTGCCAACCTATTAGAGCTATTTTAATATTCTCTAAGCATATTATTTGCACATTTGATTATAAGCCTTCAATAAGTGCTTTCTAGAGATATTTTTTTCTTAGCAGGAAAAAAAGAGACAGGAGGGTATTTATAATTATGGAAACATGCAGAATGTATTTAAAACATCCAAGGTAGGCAAGATTTCATAATGGCATGTATAAGGGATACATTGGACTAATTATTTCTTTCTTATTAATAATTTCTATTTCTATAAGGGAGATAAATGGAGAAATTTATCTGGAGATTATACCTTTAAATACTTTCATAAAAAGCAGTTACAAAAATGGCTTTTGAAGTCTGGCTGCAATTGAAGCAGATTTGGCCAGGCCATTTCCATCACAATAGGATTTTTGAAGAGAGTACAGAGTGAAAAAAGGGCCCATTACAGACAGGTCACCTGATCCAGCCCTAGAGATAATGTGAAATTGTTCCCTATAGTAATGTCTGCAAGGCTTTATCCAGACTCGTCTGAAATGGATACCCAGAAAAATGCACTGTTCTAATAGCCCCCTTTATTTTTGGCTTGAAAGCCTATTTCCTAATGGCAGTAATGACTAGTTTGCTTGCCCATCTTTATCTTCCATGAAAGATGTAAAAGAAAGCAGTATTTTGGAGCCACCAGCCATAGGGGATTGCTGCTCACAGGTCCTAAGTGATAGTGAGGTGGTAGCTGAGGTTACATCAAGTGCTTTTTAAGCCCCAACTCATCTGGCATCTAGTAGACTAAGATTTGCTCCACAGGAAGCCTGAGACAATGAAGAGGAGCCTGAAAACCATGGAATGAGGTGTATGAGCTGTTTCAAGGGTGATGAAGGTATCTTGGAATTGCAGAGACAGGTTCTTCTCCCAAGTCTCTTCTGTAGCAGAGATAACTACTCCTTAAGCAGGAAAAAGATCTGTGTGTTATGATCTGCGCCACAGTTGCCAAATGTCACATTAATCCCTCTGTGATTCCATACACAAATCATATCCTAATTGTTCCACTACTGCATAGATAATTAAGTTATGGGAAAAATGTAAGACTCAAATGGTACCGTGTAAAAATATCACTGCCTGACATAATTCCAACAGGATGGCATGGTTGCCACCCAGAGTCAAGGGATTTTCCTTGACATTTTACACTATTCAACATGGTGCTGCCATCTCCTGGGAATGTTTTCTGGATTCCCTCAATTCCATAACCTTCTGTTCATTCCATACTTCTGATTTCTCAAAACTCCAGAAACCACCATCCTCTGTATAAGATAACAGACTCTGCCTTCCTCACCATTTCAGCAGACACACAAGGAAAAGAGGAACAATTTGGGTGGAGAGGGAACAGGGCAGAGAAATGAAGAGTCCTTGTCATAAGCGGGTTAGAGGGTCCCTATCAGGGGCAGGAATCACAACTTACAATCAATGTATCCTGACATTCTGAGTGTAAATTGTTTGGGTAAAACAAAAAGGCATCATTTGAATTAATGCTCTGGTTCATTGGAAAGGGTACTCAGAAATGCAGGAATATGTGGGTGGCAAGTGTGACGGACCCCATTTGGACTTTTAAAATTAACTGAGGAGATTCTTAAGGCCAGAAAGTGAAGGCTGAGGACTAACAAGCAAGTGGATATCACCTTCATTATGATTTCAACATTAAATATTAATGTGACTTTATTTGTCTCCAAAGTCTCTTATAGATGACAACATACCAATTATGATCTTTCAAACCAGATTATAAACTCTTTGAATTTAATAATGGTCAAATTTAAGTGTTGCATATTTCACTTTTATATTCCCAAACCTACATCAGTATTTAGCCCAAAGAAAAAATCCACTAAATGTTAGTTGAATGACTTAATGAAATCCAGCCACAGGAACTAAATAGGGTGACAATCTCTGCTTGTAACTGTGTCTTTATACCTTTCTGCTAACAATTGTTGGGGTAAAAAACTATAAGTGTCACTTATAATCACTGAATTCAGACAAGAAAGCAGTAAAGTTAGAAAAGGGGGAAGAAATCATTTAAATCAAGGGGGATACAGTGAAAAGAAGTAAATATTAGGCTGATAGCAATAAAAATATGTAGCCCTAGAAGCAAAAGCCAGACATTTTCCCAAGGAGTTATCCAAGCACTGTTTTAAACATTTTTCATATAATACCTCATTTAATTCTCTGAAATCTCTATGAACAAAACTATTATTTTTCCATATTTTCCAGAAAACAACACAGAACCAGAGTTATCTAGTGTCTTATTCAAGGTTTCACAGCTCCCTGGTGGCAGAGGCAATATTTTAAACACAGGCTCCTGCCTGAAAGGTTTATACTTTCAAACTCTGCACTATGCTGCCTTTCAAGAGTGTTAGATCCCCATAGGAGATGCAGCAGATTAAGCATCTTCATTTCATTTACTAAAAAGGTTTTTAATTATTTATCAATAGAAATCAGGGGAAAAATAACATGGCTTTAATTTCACTGAAACCTAGAATGCACACATACACATGCACGTGTGCACACATACAGATGCACGTGTGCACACACACATCCATGTATCTTGGAGTTTAATGTCTGTTCTTTCTAAGTCTAGTATTTTCTTCTTCAAAATTCAAGGACTTCAAGGCTTAAGTACTATCACAAGATTTCTCTATTATTATTCAAAGATTAGAAGTTCTTGGGCACCAGGAAGATAACTGGCAAAGTACTATTTCAAGTTCCTCATCACAATATTGAATAAAATCCCACATAATCAGAACCTTAGTCAAGTGGAGCAAATGTTAGCATGGGATGACACAATCAAATTCCACCCTTATCTCCATGCCTGCAAGCCCAAGCCTTTCCACACTAGAAAGGATTTACCAGTCTCCTGAGGGACAGAGAAAAGTAAACCTCAGAAAAAAGAGTGCTTACAATGGCAGGAATACCAATGCCCCATGGTGACTGAAGCAATGCACAGAATTTACTGCATCCAAGGCATGTGCTTCAAGACATTAGAAAGTAATATCAAATGAAAGGTGTTTATTGGACTGGCCTCTAAAACAGACAAATGCCCAATCGCATAGCTGATGAAAAAATTAGCCTGCTACTAAACATTAAATGGATCAATAATCTATTAACTCTAACCTTGTTAGCAGTGAGCTTGCAGTAGAATACGTGACCTGCCTTTTTAAACAAACTTTCTTCAATGTCTATCTTGGACTGAAATGATTTTCTTTTTCCAAATTCAGCAATGATATACTTAATACTCCATATTAACTCAAAATGACCTTGTCCCTTTCTTCAAAGGCTATTCACCTTCAAGGCCTTTTGAGATCATTACATATGTACCATTTTATTCAGGTGATAATGGTATTCGTTTTTATTGTATGGGCAGCAACCACAGCAGAGGCTCAGATGATATTCAGTGAGTCTCTACAGTCAAGATGAAATGTTATGAAGCCCTTGATGACAAATCATCATCTCAAAGTCATTGTCTTATCAGCAGAAATATTCTCATCCATACCCACCTATAGGCAAGAGTGAGGGCAGAGTCAGCAAACACCTACACAGAAATAGTTCTGATGGGAAGGCAGGGAGAATGGGAATAGGTTGATGGAGAGGGTATAGTTGTAGCGTGAAATCTTTATATTCATGCAAGTTTAAAAAAAAACAAAAGCTTATCGTGCAAAACAAAGCTATGTTGGGGTGGAAATGAGGGAACTGAAAGTAACCTTGATATAACAGGCCCTATTTGTGAATGAGAAAAAGACTGTAAAAGCAAGTATAATATTCCAACGATCAGGCAGCCACCAGGAACACTGCCCAGAGTGAGTGCATTTCAGCCAGACCTCCAGAAGCAAACATTAGTTTCTCTCCAAAGCAAACCTACGTTCCTGCAATGACTCAAACCTACTCACCAGAAGGCTCAGGAAAAGGAGGTTCCAATGACTTCAGTCTTAAGAAGGCAAGAGAGAGAACAAAAGTTCTGAAGTAAGTTCTATTCCCATAAAACGAATGTTAAGTAAAGAAAAGCAAGTGCTAGACTAAAAACCAGGAAAAGTGAGGCACAGCAGTAAGTTTAAGGCCAGAGCTAAGGAAGTACTCCACAGAATTTAGAATGAACAAATACTGAAATGACTGTCTAAGCAGGTTTCATAAGCCCTTGGAGCGAGGTAGCAAATATGGCAGGAAAGAAAGTGCAGGCCATCCTTAACATCAGGCAAGTGTTTCTGGGGGCTTTTTAGAATGTAAATGAGGAAAGAGGGACAAGCTCATCTTTGGGAATTGAAAGACTGCTGAGTCTGCAGAAATCCATGGGCTGAAGCACCCAGTACTTAACAACTATTTTCTCAAGTTTTATGCCAAGTACTAAAGAATCAAAACTGGAAACACAATCTCCACTCTCAAGAGTTTCTAAAAGTCAAGAAATGAATGGTCTGACTTCTAGATGAATGTGGCCACTTGTGACAAAGTGGTAGAAAAACTGTCCCGGGTGGTTTACATTTTTTTTTTTTTTTTTTTTTTTTTTTTTTTTATTATACTTTAAGTTTTAGGGTACATGTGCACATTGTGCAGGTTAGTTACATATGTATACATGTGCCATGCTGGTGCGCTGCACCCACCAACTCGTCATCTAGCATTAGGTATATCTCCCAATGCTATCCCTCCGCCCTCCCCCCTCCCCACCACAGTCCCCAGAGTATGATATTCCCCTTCCTGTGTCCATGTGATCTCATTGTTCAATTCCCACCTATGAGTGAGAATATGCGGTGTTTGGTTTTTTGTTCTTGCGATAGTTTACTGAGAATGATGGTTTCCAATTTCATCCATGTCCCTACAAAGGATATGAACTCATCATTTTTTATGGCTGCATAGTACTCCATGGTGTATATGTGCCACATTTTCTTAATCCAGTCTATCATTGTTGGACATTTGGGTTGGTTCCAAGTCTTTGCTATTGTGAATAATGCCGCAATAAACATACGTGTGCATGTGTCTTTATAGCAGCATGATTTATACATTAAAAAGTCAGGAAACAACAGGTGCTGGAGAGGATGTGGAGAAATAGGAACACTTTTACACTGTTGGTGGGACTGTAAACTAGTTCAACCATTGTGGAAGTCAGTGTGGCGATTCCTCAGGGATCTAGAACTAGAAATACCATTTGACCCGGGTGGTTTAAATGGTTGATATCAAGGCAGGATCTTTCTCTACAACTGTCTTAAAAAGTATGGTGATTAAAAGAGAAATGACTATTAGACCTTTCCCCTATGAAACCTGCTGGGAAGTTTAGTCATCCTAAAGTTTGCTTTGTATCATGTGGTATTTAGAAACTCCAAATTAAGTCTATTCAACTGACACATTCTCACCCTGTTCTTCCTGCTTATTCAAATTTCTACACCATACCTGTTTCTGTTTAGAAAGTAGGCAGAATGTAAGTTATTACAAACATGATATAAATTTATTTACTTTATGTCAGATACAGTATAACATATAATGGGAAAAAGCAAAAACAAAATAAGTTTTAGAATGAGACAGGCTATGTAATTAATTTCAGTTATTTACTCAGTAAATAATTTTTTTTCCAAATTCACAGAAAGACAAATACCGTATGATCTCAATTGTGTGTGGAATCTAGAAAGTCTAATTTACAGAAACATAAAGTGATTAGTAGGTGACTATCAGGGGCTAGCCCAGCATGTGGGGGCAGGGAACGGAAAAATATTGGACAAAGGATACAAACTTTCAGTTATAAGCCAAATAAATTCTATAGATCTAATGTACAACATGGTAATTATAGTTACTAATATTGTATTATTTACTTAAAAAGCATGGTGATAGATGTGTCGATTAATTTGGTTGTGGTAATATGTATATGTATACCACATCATCACATTTTTTGCCTTTAATCTATACAATTTTTATTTTTCAATTATATCTCAAGCTGGAGAAAACAAAGATTTGAAGCAAAATGTATTACAACATATTTTTCAGTGTAAGTGACATTCTATGCAATTGGATGGAAGTGTAGAAGTATCTAATATTTTTTGGCTTATAGTAATTCCTAAATTCTACTTCAACAAAGAAATACCATAAAATTTTAAAGATTACCATATTCTAAGAATTTTTTATATCAAGTGAATACAATTACAACCATTTTCTGGGAATTATTTTAAAGTGACAGCCGATTTATAGTTACTAAACTCATTTCTAAAGTCCCAGTTTCCTAAGAAGCACCAAGATTACATCTTCATCATGACAGACATGTCATTTCTACCCCAGAAAAACCAAGTTTATGTTCTATGCTCATTTATGCTCTATTCATTTTACCAACTGAATTATAAAGTAAGAGATTCCCTTTTATTATCTGCTATGATCTGATGTTGACCATTGGTAATGAATTTTAGAAGCCAGTTGGATAAGTGCACAGAGGAGTAATTATTTAAAATAAAAATTTTCCCAGAATAACTGGTACTGAAGTGGATGGCATGTCAGAAGATAAGTGATCTCAACAAACCCATTTTCATTAAGGAAGAGGGTGAAGAGATTTCCTAAGGGAAATCATGATTACTCAGTATCAGCCATGGTAAATTTCCACAGTGATCCACAGCTTGAATAGTCTGAACTTTCACCACACTTGCTTACCAAAATCATAAGCTAGGACCATAGTTCATCCATCATGGGGAGCAGCTTAGCCTAATAGACTGAGTAGCGTCATGCCAGCTGGACTTTGGGCAAGATACCCAGCACATTAGACTTATTCATAAAAGTCAGAGAATTTTACACAACCCCAAACCACAGGGCAACAGCTGTACTGTTAGAAAACAACAAGATATTGGGTTCAAGGCTAATCCTTATCATGCAGCTGAAGTTGAAAAAATAAAGCAAAACCAAAACTCACACCTCAGAATCTGCACCTGATAAACCTGGGGCATCAACTGGCTATCAGCAATATCATCAATGGGGTAATAGCAGAGGCTGGAGATTAAGTATATAGATTTTGAATTCAGATTGTCTAGTTTGGATTGTGACTGTGCTACTCAGTAGCTGTCTGTCCATGGGAAATTATTTTACCTCTTCAGGCCTTAGTTTCTTTATGTATAAACAGGAATTTCTGTACTAAAAACTTCATAGCCTTGTAGAAAGGATATAATTAATTTAAAGCTTTTAGCACAGTGAGCATCATGCAGAAGTAGTTAATAAATGCTAATCATGATTAAGTTTATTATTTTACTATTATATAATGATAACCATCTAAATATATTAAATCCACCCAATATTTCCTTTTTTCTTGAAACCCTTGGCCATGCAAACATGCCTATGAGCCTACAGTCTGCCTTCTATCTCAGTATAGATAACGGCAAAGGAACTCACACAGTAATGCAGTATGTCTGGTGGAAAGAGAAGTCCAGCCCCTCTGCCTGACTTCCTTTGCTTTTCATCTCTTTAATCCACCACCACTAAGCCCACGGGTCTCCCACCTGCAGATTCAGTTCTGCTCTAACTCTATGCTAAACTAGGCTTCTAGCAGAAAAAAAAAAAAATTCATTTTCACCCCTTTCCCTTGTTCTCCTCCCCAAATCTAGTGAAGCTTAACTAAGACCAGCCCATTCTTCTTATTGGGATTTCTAGAAAGGCAAGGTTCAGTGCTGACCACTAAGCTCCTTCACTCTCTAGTCACACTCCTTGTTACTCTGACACTATTGTATGGCTTCTAGTTCCCCTCCTGTGTTCCAATCCTATTCTCTGTGCTCAGGCACCAATCTCTTGAGCAATATTTTCTATCACTAACTACCCAGTACCCCCAGTTTATAGACTATGACACCACATTAGTTCTTTCAGAAATGAGAGCCAGGCACTGTCCTGAAAATTTATGCACAGCTTTCTCCTTGCACTCTTATATACCATGGAATGACTCAGAACAAATGTATTAGTCCTCTAAATGAAATTTCTGAACTAAAGAGTTCCACAGGATGATTATTAAAAAATGTGTCTGTAGCCTAGATACAGATGAGGAAAAGCTCTTAGAATCTTATTGAAATCATGATGAGTCTGCCAGGATGCAATTTTGCTGTTTTTAAGTACATTAGACAGAGCTGAGCTGATTTTTAAATTTATTTCTGTCAAAAAAATCAATCACGAAATAGTTTTTATGAACCTATTTGTTAAATGCTCAGCACAGTATTAAAAATTGTAAGTAATTACAAAGAAAAGTAGACCACAGTCTATGATGTCAAAGACTTCTGGATCGAAGTGTGGACATGTACACACACACATATATACACACACATACACAAGCACACAACATTGGTGAAACAAGAGTATACAACAAAAGGTGAAAAAATATTTTTTTAATTTGTGTATTATTCATGGGGTACAAGTACAATTTTGCTACATTAATATATTACATTGTGGTGAAGTCAGGGCCTTCAGTATATCCATCACTGGAGCAATATACATTGTACCCACCAAGCAACCTCCCACCATCCAACCCCGGCAATCCCCCCACCTCTCTAAGTCCCCCCTGTCTATCATTCCATACTCTGCTTCCATGTGTACACATTATTTAGTGCCCACTTATGAATGAGAACACGTAGTATCTGTCTTTCTGTGTCTGAGTTGTTTCACCTAAAATAATAGAATCCAGTTCCATCTATGTTGCTGAAAAAGACATTTTTGTAAAGATTATTTTGTATTATTAAAAGATTATTTTGTATGGCTAAATATTATTCCATTGTGCATATTTACCACATTTTCCTTATCCAGTCCTCCCTTGATGGATGCTTAAGTTGATTCCATATCTTTGCTATTTTGAATACTGCTGCAATAAACATAAGAATGCAAGTATCTATTTGATATAATGATTACTTTTCCTTTAGGTAGACAGTTAATAGTGGGATTGCTGGATCATATGGTGGCTCTGTTTTTAGTGCTTTAAGAAATCTGCATACTGTTTTCCATACAGGTTGTACTAATTACATTCTCACCAAATGTGTATGAATTCTCTTCTCTCCACATCCTCTCCAATATCTGTTTTTGTTTTTGTTTTTGTTTTGTCTTTTTAATGACAGCCATTCTGATTTGTGTAAGAGGATATCTCATTATGGGTTTAATTTGCATTTCTCTGATGATTACTGATGTTGAACATTTTTTCATATGCTTGTTGGCCACTTGTTCGTCTTCTTTTGAAAATGTCTATTCATGTCCTTAGCCCACTTTTTTATGGGGTCATTTGAGGTTTTTTGTTTGAGTTCCTTGTAAATGTTGGATATTAGTCCCCTGTCAGATATATAGTTTGCAAATGCTTTTTCCCATTCTACAAGTTGTCTGTTCTCTCTGTTGATTATTTCTTTTATTTGCAGAAACTTTGCAGTTTACATCTCATTTGCCTATTTCTGTTTTTGTTGCCTCTGCTTTTGAAGTCTTAGTCATGATTTCTTTGCCTAGTGTCTAGAGGAGTTATTCCTAGGATTTCCTCTAGAAATCTTTTTTTTCTTAGATGGAGTCTGGCTCTGTTACCAGGCTGGAGTGCAAAGGTGCCATCTTGGCGCACTGTAGTCTCCACCTCCCAGGTTAAAGCAATTCTCCTGCCTCAGCCTCCCAAGTAACTGGAATTATAGGTGTGAACCACCATGCCAGGTTAATTTTGTTATTTTTAGTGGGGACAGGTTTCACCATGTTGGCCAGACTGGTCTCAAACTCCTGACCTCAAGTGATCCACTCGCCTCAGCCTTCTAAAGTGTTAGGATTACATCTTCTAGTATTTTTATAGTTTCAAGTCTTACATTCAAGTCTTTAATTCATCTTGAGCTAATTTTTGTATATGGTAAAAGACAAGGATCCAATTTTTCCAGCACTATTTATTTTAAAAGGTGTTCTTTCCCCAGTGTATGTCTGTGTAGACTTTGTCAAAAACTAGTTGGCTCTAAGTATGTGGCTTCATTTTTGGGTTCTCTATCCTATTCTGATAAGCTATGTGTCTGCTTTCATACCAGTACCATGCCATTTTAGTTGCTATAACCCTGTAGTATAATTTGAAGGCAGGCAATGTGATGCCTCCAGCTTTGTTCAATGAATGATGAAAAATAAATAATAATATTTGCCACCTATTGAGGCCCTACAGGGGTAGACACCTTACAAAGAGTGATTTTTTGCAGCCTCACAACAACTCTGGAATTTCTCACTTAATTTTCCATTTAACGGATTGAAGTTCAGAGGTCTCACCCTAAAGCCACAGCAAAATGGGTAGAACCAAAACTATCTGATGCCAAAGCTGATGCTCTTTCCACTAAAAAATTTTAGAAAGCAGAATACTAGGTTTCTTTGAGGTTCTTATTTGGTTGAAGCCGGGCCTTTTTTTTTTTTTTAGGATATCAGGCGCAGAACTAAACTAAAACAATAGTCATTATATGGCCCAAATGCTAAAAAGTATACCTATTACAAAAGCTCAGCAAGTGAACATTTCAAGCAGGCCAACTAGGATGACACTATTTCCCCTACCACAGATATTTCTCAGCCACTAAGACTTTAATGTTAATCAACTTGTGCCAAAGTCATAACTTCACTTCAGGTCTATAAAGAAAAAGTAAATGAATAGATAGTACTAATATATTCATATCATTGATTAAAGCTTATATTGTATCTTCACATACATCATTGCATTTTAGGTATTGTAAGAATTTGGTAGTAAGTGGGAGTAGTTATTTTTTTTAATTTTATTTCCCACTGAAAAAAACAAGAACCAAACTTACTGCAGGTCACACAGCTAACCAGGGACCAAGCTCTGTGCTCATTTCATTACTTGATTCTGACTGGTCCACTCTAATGCCATTGCCGCTCAATGACACCCAGGACTGGCCACATAATTTGTGGGACCAAGTGAATAATAAAAATTCAGATCTCCTTGTCCAAAATGTATGAAGAATTTCAAGACAGAAACTACAGAGTATTAAACCAAGTGCAGGGCCTCCTAAATAGCTGCAGAGGTCATGGGCTCATGAAGCTGGCCCTAATGACACCACTGCAAATTAAACTGTGAAATAAATAATTCAAGAAGCTGCTAATTGAACAAGGTAAAGAGTATGGATGTATTCAAAGTTACCACTTTTCCAGAACACACTGCAAAAGTGCCTGTGACAGATGCAATCCAAGTTGTATGATCATAATCCATAATCACCCACCGCTCCAAAAATTATTCAGATTAGGAAATGTATGGCCATCAGCTTTTGGTCAAATCAGATGAATACACTTCTTCCCAAGTTACTTATTGAACACATTAATATGATTTTTCCCAAATGTAACGCACTGATATCATTAAAAATGACAAGGGGAAGGCATCAGGAATGTTCATTCAAGAGCAAGGAAATGAAGCTTGTAGACTTCAGCAAACCCACCTATTTGGCCTATGCTTCCAGTATGTCATTTTGGAATAAACAATTTCAGGAAGGTGGCTACACAGATGCTTTTACAACAGAGTAAAAAGCTGAAATAAGTACCTGATGGTGCTATCAATTAACAGCAGATGTTTGCCGGTGAGCTGGGATCTGTGGTTTGAATTTCCAAAGTGAAATGATCTTCTGGTATGGATAAGATCCTGCTGTTGTCAGACATCTCTACAGAATCCCTGCACACTGTGGATCTAATTAGGTGTGAGAGCCACCTTCATTCTTATGAGGGAGAGGGAGGAACCTGTGCAGTCGCCTTCTTGTCCTGTTATCCATGCTTTCATCTTTCCAGAAGATCTCTGAAAATCGGAAATCTTGTCCAGACACTCTAGAAAGATTTTGAACCAGAAAATGTGCACTAGGGAGTGAAGGAAAGAAGGCAAGTTCCAAATGGTATCTTTTTTTTTTTTTCCTTAAAAATTAACTACATGTGATCTGGTAAAAAAGAAAAAAGCATTTAAATCAACCAAATACGAACGAAGGAAAAATTACACAAGGGCTCTTAAGAATTACCAAGGGCTCTTAAGAATATTAATCCCATTCATGAGGGCTCTACCCTCATGACCTTATCTAATTCTAATTACCTCCCCAAAGACCCTATCTCCCAATACCGACACATTAGAGAGTAGGGTTTCACTATGTAAATTTTGGAGGGACACAAGCATTTAATCCATAGCAGCTTCTTTAATCTGCAGCATTCCCACAATCTTTGTCTTTTATGATGTTGATGTTTAGAAATGAATATATTTCTCCTTCTGTGCTTTTTGGATGTTTTACCATGATTAGTTATTTATTCTTAGTTAAGAATATTGAATCAGTGATGTGGTGTCCTCCTTAGGATATCACATTTTATTTCACCCTTGTAACTAATAAACAGTCTCTGAGGTGACACTTTAGGAACACACAAATATCTTGCCCATCATCAAAACTTCCCCCCAGATTTAGCAGCTATTAGTGATTCTTGCCTGGCACAATATTTATTATGGTGATCATAAAATGAGCAATTCTCTAACTCTAACCTGACCTCAACAATTATTGGTCAAGTCTCAGCATTTACTGTAAGTAAGAATCTATTTGTTTTTTAATTCATCAATCTATCTATTACCAGTGTGGGATTATCATTTTCTATGTTTTAGTAGCTCATAATTTATAACTATACTTAATTATTTTGATGCTCACATATCCCAGATTTGGCCAGTGGAAGCCTATTCAAACAGTGACTCCCATGCCACTGAAGTTTTTTTCTTTTTTACCACTGAAGTTTTCTTTCTTTTTTAAGTATTTCTTTTCTTTGCTTTTTTCCTTTTCTTAAAAAAAAAACTGCACTGATTTCAGTTCTTATCTTAATTAATTTATCTCTTGTACTTCGTTAGGTTTAATTCGGTCTTCATCCTCTACTTCTTTCTTAAGGCTTAAGCTTAGATAATTGCTTATAGACATTGTTTTTTAACATAAGCATTGAAAACTATACCACCCATCACAGCTTTAGCCATATTCCACACATTTTGATGTTCTGTATTCATTTATATTCATGTATATTTTCCCTGTTGATTTCCTCCTGGATCCATTAATTATTTGGAAGTGTGTAATGTTTAGTTACAAGTTTCAAAGGTATCAAAGATATCTTTCTGTTATTGGTTTCCGATTTACTTCTGTGGTCACAGAATATACTCCATATACACTTCAATCTTCATAATTTACTGAGAATTATTTGTGGCCCAGCCTGTGGCCCACCTTAAGCATTCCATTTGCATTTGAAAGGGTTATTTTCTGCTCCAATTGAGTGTCATGCTCTACAAGGGTCAACTAGTTCAAGTTGATTGACCACACTATTCAAACCTTCTCTATTATTACTGTTTCTCCTTGATAATTATTAAATATTAAACCAAATATTAGAGTAGTGTTTTGAAATCTCAATCATAATTATGGATTTTACCACTTCTTTCAGTAATGCTAAATTTTGCTTTATGTATTTTGAAACACTGTTATTGTACATACACACTTTGGATTGTTGTCTTGTAGATAATTAACTCTTTTATCATTATAAAATTTTCCTCTTTATCACTAGAAATAATCCTTATTCTGAAGACTATTTTTACTGATATTACACAGCCACTCCAGCTCTCGTGTGATTATTCTTCATCTTAAATATGTCAACCTAAAGAAGAAGCAGAGGTACAAAATATAATGTTAAAGAGTTTATGTATTAGTCCATTCTCACACTGCTATAAAGAATACTACCTGAGACCAGGTAATTACAAAGGAAAGAGGTTTAGCGGACTCACAATTCCACAGGCTTAACAGGAATCATGGCTAGGAGGCCTCAGGAAACTTACAATCATGGTGTAAGGCAAAGGGGAAACAGGCGGCTTCTTTATTAGGGCAGCAGATGGGGGTCTGAGCCTGTGAAGGAGGAACTGTCAAACACTTATAAAGCCATCAAATCGCCTGAGAACTCACTCACAAAACAGCATGGGGGAAACCACGTCCATAATCAAATCACCTCCCCCCGGTCCCTCCCTCAACACATGGAGATTATGGGGATTATAATTCAAGATGAGATTTGGGTGGGGACACAGCCAAACTGTATTAGTTTACTTAAGCCAAAGTGTGGACAGCTGCCCAGGAAAAAAAAATACTTCCAAGTTGCCTTGAGAAGTGCTCTATTCTGCCTTTGTTACCAATAGCTTTGTTTGCTTGTTTTATATTTTACTTTAAGTTCTGGGATACATGTGCAGAATGTGCAGGTTTGTTACACAGCTATACATGTGCCATGGTGGTTTGCTACACCTATCAACCAGTCATCTAGGTTTTAAGCCCCACATGCATTAGGTATTTGTCCTAATGCTCTCGCTCCCATTGCCCCACCTCCCACCACAGGCCCCGGTGTGTTTACCAATAGGTTTTTAAAGACAAAAGGGAACAAGGAGTAGGTTGATACAAAGTTATTTAACAAGAATCCTCACTGCTTTACAAAAATAACATTCATTAGTGATTAGCTATACATTGTTGAACTACAGAGTATGAGTTACAGTGTCCAGTATATGGCATTGTTAGGTTAATTTTAGGACTACTTAGCATCAGTCAGCCTAGAGCCTTATAGCAAGTGGCTTCGAGGGATAATTACTTTCTTAGCTCAAGCTGGGAGTGATACTTAACTCCTGTCACATTTCAATGCCTTTTTGGGCCTGATAATTTAAAGGGGCCCACATCCCTCAGATAAAAAATTTCCTTTCTCTCTCAAATACATTTTCTGCCCTTTTCTTTAAGCCTATCTGGGTCTTTTTATTAGGATGTGTTTCCAGTAAGCTGAATATAACTGGATCTTCTTTTTAAATCTAGTTTTACAATCTTTGCTTTTTAATTGTGCATTTAGGTTATTTAATTATCAACATTGTAATGTTCAAATCTACAATTTTATTTTTTGATTCTGTTCTGTGTAAACCATCTGTTCTTTGTCCCCTTTTTTCTTCCTTCTTTTGGGATAATAGAATATTTTAGTATTTCCTTTTAGCTGCACTTTTGGCTCATTAGCTATATACACATTTTTGTTTTATTTTGTTAGTAGTTACTCTATGGTTAAACTATGAATCTTTAATCACAATCTACCTTCGAATAATATTATACCCTTTCATGTATAACATAAGACTCTTAAAATAGTGTACTTCAACTCCCCTTTGAGTCCTTTGTGCATTGTTGTCATACATTTTAATTCTACATATAGGATAAGCCCACAATACATTATTTTTTCTTTGATGATTCATTATCTTTCAAAGAAACTCCAAATTTACATGTTAGAATCCATGCTCTTGTTTGTCACTAAATTTCTGTGGGTTTTTGTCTTTTTTCATTCTTTGCCTTATTTTAATTAATTTCTATCTGTACCCTCTTAATTTCAGTAATCTTTTTTCTATCTTTTATAATCTACTTTTAAGCCCATTTGGTAAAATATTTTATTAGAGATACTGTATTTCATGTCTGTAAAATTTGTTATTCTTTTTACATCTTTTTAAAAGATCATTATGTTCATGTTTTAAAATCATCGAGCATTTCGACAGTAGTTATTTATAGTCTTTGTTGACTCCTTCATTATTATTATTTCTGGGTCTGTTTCTATTGACTCTTTTTTCTCCTGGTTATAGTTAGCACTTTCCTACTTCTTACCCTGTGTAGTCATTTGTGATCAAATGATGGCTTTTGTCAATTTTTTGTTGTTGAGTGCCAGCATTTATTGTTTTTCATTAGAATGTTATTTTCTTCTTTTCTATGAGGCAGACAAGTTACTTATGAATCATCTTTATCTTGGAGGTTTATTTTTAAGCTCCTTAGGGTTGGATTTAGAGAAATCTTTATTTTAAGGTTACTTTGTCCCTCCAACTAACTTACAGCCCTTTTGGGATCTCTACTACATGAATTAGCTATTCAGGGAGAACTCCCTATTCTGACTGGTTAGAACTCAAATGTCTCCCAGCCATGGGTTGGGATTTGAATTAATAGAACCTTGAGGGTTGACAGAAGGGCTCCATGGAACTCAAATGAGACCTCTGAGGAAGGGCTGCTGCTCTAGTACTCATGTTTAGGAGCTTGGAAAAGAGTTCACAGGGAAATGGGGCAGTTCCAAGATAGTAAATATGAGCTGTTTCCTATGAGAGGACACGATGAAGCTCTTTCTGGGAGTGGTGATAAAAACCTGTGCGAGGAGTGTTCATAAGATAACACTTACACCAACAGCAAGAGATACGAAAGACAAGTTCCTTCTCCATTCACCCTAATTTCCAGATTCCCACTGGACTTAACAGTTTTGCAGCATTCCAGACCAAAGCAGAATAGAGAACAGTGGATTTGGTGCCAAAATAGCAACTTAACATGAAGGATAGTTTCCTGAGGTTTTGTACCATGTTCCTCTCCTATAAGCAGAGTGTGAAAGTGCTAATTTTTAGCATTCTTACCAACTTTACCAAAACCCTTGGAATTATCACATTTAAAACTCATGCCACTATATGTATAAAATGATATATCATGATTGTTTTGCTTTGCTTTTCCAGATAAAATTTTTGAGGCTGAGCATCTTTTCGTTATTTACTAGCCATTGTGCTTTCTTTCTGCCAATGGAATGTTCGTATGTTTTATACATTTTCATTGTTTATCTTTTTTTGTTGATTTGTAGGGGTTTTTATCTAATGAATTCTGAATATTAATCCTCCATTTATGCCCTGCAAATATTCTCCCTCTCTTAAGCTTGCCTTTTGACTGTTTTCTACGTTCTTCCATAAACAGGTTTTTTTAATTTAGTGAAGTCAAACTTCTGAATCCTTTCCTCTATGCTTTACGCTTTTTATGTCATTAAAATAAATTCTTCCCAGTTCTGATATAATAGCCTCCTATATTTTCTTCCTGAAGTTTAAATTTTTTGCTTATCACATTGAGCCCTTTAATCTATTCAGAATTTATTTAACTTTGTACTCACTTTTTGCCTCTTTTTATGTGCCCTGCACACAAGTACATTCCAACACTCCATCCCCTTACCTAAATCCTGAATTTTTTATAGTTCAGCTTAGTTACCAATGCCTTTATGAAGCCTTCCCTGACTGCTTCAGCCCTCAATGACTTTCCCTCCTCAGCCTCCTAAGACATTTATCACTGAATTTTATATTAATGTATGCCTGTGCATGATAGTGAATTAAATATATGCAGCACTCAGGCAGGTAATCTTAATGAGTAAATAGGATGAGAATCAAGACTATACGAAGTGTAGGGAGTGGACTAGCACACGCTTTCTTTCAGGGATAGTGGCTACTCAGCTCTAGCCAACTATTTCTTATGTGGTAGAAATAATGTTGCATAGGCCCAGAGTTGCCAGATCTACTATTATAATTTTCAGGACAACCTAGCTATCTAAAACTTGTATGTGAAATATTCTGATATTTAAATATTACCAATTCATTTAAAAATATTTTTAAAGCATTATGTTGGGGGAGGGGAGAGTATTTCCTGATAAGATTCAGTCATTCCATTTCCAATCTCTAATCTCTGGTTTAACTGTTTTTAATATGTTAATTAATCTCATTATTTGCCTCTTGAATTAAATTATAAACCCCTTGATTACAGGAACACTCACTTTGTAGACTCTATAGAACCTACAGGGGTGAGCCAATGATAAATGCTCCATAAACTCATGATTGACTGTTGATTGACAGTATACATCATATTTGTACACTGAGCCACAATCCTCTCCACAATCATGTGCTGAGGAGAGGACTAGCTTGCACAATGAGGTACCATAACCAAGAAGGCTGCTCATCTCATGAGCGTTTGTCATTCCAGTGAGACCCACATTCATGGAAAACACATCTCCCAAAGCTGTGATCATCCCAGCCTAGGAGTGGGATGCCAGGACACATTCTGGACACTCTGCCAGGACATATCAAACCTAAGAACTTTTAAGTATCAGTGGTCTGGGTTGTACAAAAACCAGATGCCCACTTCTCATAGAAGCATAGAGGAGTAGAAAGAAGTAGGGAAGACCTCCAATGCCTTTGTCTTTTAGGAAAATAAAATCCTGACTCTGAGGATAGTCATGGCATGGCCATTATTGTCTATTTATTGTCCTGGGTCCTTATGCTCAGAGTCAGCAACCCCACACTATCAAGCTCACAGACAGCCTAAGAAATGATCCAAAGACTCCTCTGTCTTATGAAAGCAGGCTTATACCAGGAACCAAACACTCAAATGCAAAGCCTGGGTTCATCTCTGAGGAGGCCTGGCTGAGATGCCTGGCCTCTCTGACACTCTATTTTCACTTTTAGGGAAAGAACAGGCAGACTGCATCTCCTCAGTGGGAGAAGCAGCAGTGCTGGAGTGGTAAAAGGCACAGACTCTCAGACCAGCCATGAATATGAACCTAGCTGAGAGACCCAGAAAAAGTTACTTAACTAACCTCCCTGTACTTGAGTTTCCACAGCTACGAAATGAGGTCAAATAGTAAACTTAGCCCACTAGGTTGTTCAGAAGATCAAACGACATTTTAACTGTAAAGCTCACTGCAAATTGTTGGTTTGAGATCACAGGCGTGAGAGAAGTTGGTAGACTGCATGGTGTCCTTATTACAGGCTCTTTTGCTCTGCTCCCTAGAGCTCTCCCCACAGCATACAAAGTGATAGTTTTATTATTGTTATTATTGTTCCTTCTCCAAGATTTCAAATTCATGTGAGGGAAAATTTCTCAGTAGGATCTATTTCTGTTGAAAGTTAGTGTGTGGCCAACTCTAAGGCCATAAAGCTTTCATCCCCTGTTCCATACATTCACCTAGAAATAGGCCTGGGCAAAATCAGTTCTATGAGAGCAAAAGACTCCTTCAGGATCTTGCATGCAAAAAGTCCTAAAAGTTACTAAGACTGCATTTCTGAGTGCGTATCTCTTTATTATAGGGTGTCTGAATGTACCTCTCTGTGCCACTCTGTATCTCCATGAATATAAGTCTATGTGTGTCAACTTCTGTGCATCTTTCTGTGTATCCTGGACTATTTCTATACATGGGAGTACTTGTGTGTGTGTGTCTTTGTGTGTGTCTTTTTGTGTATAACTGTGTGTCTCTCCATGAAACTATATCTATGTCTCTATGTGCCTATGTGCACGTGACTCTGTCTCTATGTTGTGAAGGTGCGTCTGTGTGTATCTGTGCCTATGTGCATTTTTCTTCTGTTTTTTTTTTTTTTTTTTTTGAGATGGAGTCTCACTCTGTCACTCAGGCTGGAGTGCAGTGGTGCGATCTCAGCTCACTGCAACCTCTGTCTCCCGGGTTCAAGAGATTCTCCTGCCTCAGCCTCCTGAGTATCTGGGACTACAGGCTCATGCCACCATGCCCAGCTAATTTTTGTATTTTTTTTAGTAGAGACGGAATTTCACCATATTGGCCAGGATGGTCTCGAACTCCTGACCTCGTGATCTGCCCACCTCAACCTCCCAAAGTGCTGGGATTACAGGCATGAGCCACCGCACCCAGCCTCTCTGTGCATTTTTCTAAGAAGTTCTAGGATTGCATTTCAGCACAGAGATGTGCCTAAATATGTGTCTGTGTCTGTTTCTGTGTCAGGAGCCATAGTCTATAACCGTGTGTGTGTATGTCTAATAGGGTTGTATGTGTCTGTTTTCTTCTGTCTGTGTTGTATCTATCAGTGTAACTCCCCTTTTGTATCCCATGCCATGTACATGTGTGTTTATGTGACAAAGGACAGAACTGAGCAACTTCAATTTGGCTCATCAGTGATCCTAGGTTACTCCGTGTTGTGGTCAAACCAACTCTTAGAAAACACAGGCCATTAGTTCTCCAACCTGTCTGCTCAGGCTCCAAGGAGCTTTTAAAGAAACCCTGATGCCCAGACTCCACTTGTAGATATTAAAATTGCCATTTCTGGCTTTGCAGCGAAGTCTGGACACGCGAGCTTTGTAAAGCACCCCAGTTGATTCTAATGTGCAGCCATGGCTGAGAAGAACTGTACCAGGGTCTCTACCATTCTCCCTGGAAAGCTGAAAACTACTTTCCTTGCCTTTCACATCAATACTATCAGTGGGGAGGGTGAGGGAGTTTTGAATAATTTGCCCTGTATGAAAAGGACAGAGCCCCCTGCCTACTTTCTTGCTGAGGAGGGAGGCACCCCACCTGACTGGACCCTGTGAATCCACACTCTTCAAATTAACCTGTGAGATGACTGAGGAAAAAATTCTCCTCCGAGCCCAAACCTTCTTTCATATCAGCAGATATTCACTTTCTACATCTATATCTGTCTAATTAAAAAGATGTACTGCTACCTTAATTTCCATATAAACTCATCACATTTATTGCAAGTGTTTGGCAAACCAAAGGAGGATTTATTAGTATAATAAACAAAGTGTTTCATAGAAATTTAAATGCATTTTTAGCAGACTTTACCAATAAAAAGAAAGAAGAGAGGTCCAGAATGGAACAATACCTCTCATCTGTGGAAATGGAAATCTAAAGACAGAAATGAGGGAGAATCTAAGAAGACAAAGGAAAAGCAATGAAACCTCAGATGCTTAGACCCTGAAAAGCAGGGCCACCCTAGCCCATAAAATACTTTTGTACATATTAGAGAAAGACACCCCTCCCCAGGATTCAGCCCCCCACTACCTTTAGAGAAGGGTGCCTGGGTTAACGTCCTGTGGAAGCCCCGTTGGAAAAGTTTTACCAAGGAACAGTCTGTTCTCCTACCTGCAACTCCTGCTTCTTGAGAAGTATCTGAGAATCTAGGGTCTTCTACCCATGAAGATTCATTCAGGCCAGTAGACAGACTTTTATTTAGGCAAGAAAAAAGGTGGATTCCAACAGTCCTTTGGAAGCACTACTGCACCTGGTAGTCTACCTAAAAATCACCAAGTTCTCACTGAATATTTGTTGAATGAACTAATTTCTTTTTCTGAGTATGACATTGAGAGGGCTCTCTCAGCCAACTAAAAGAAACACAGAGGCACTGAGTATGCTTTTGGGAGTTGCCAACTTTCTCACCAGAGAAGCCCTCCTGTGTATCAAAGTATCCATGGAAAAGGATCAAGGTAAGGAATGTGCTATGCTCATCTCAGTAAGAGAAATGTGAAGAAAATATACTACACATTATGTATCCCAAGCCCACAATTTAAGGAAAGATTCATGAAGAAAATACGAGATTGGATTACCTGGGGAAGTTGAAGACAGGAACGATGGAAGCATCACCAAATTTTAGAGCAGAAATTGACTCTGGAGACTGTCCAGTCCAGCCCTTTCATTTTGTAGTTGAAAAACTGGTGCCCAGAGACACAAAAGTCTGCATCCAGCCCCTCAGCTAACAAGTGATAGATTGGATTTGAGAACCCAGCTTATTTACTCCTCATCTGGTGCTGTTTTCATGCTCTTGTCTCCCTCTAGAAAGACTTGAGCAAAAAAGTTTGGAGGTGGTAAAATAAACACGCTGACCATTATAGCTCCAGGGTTTCTGCCACCCCAATTCACCGACATTTTTTAATAGAATGATCAAAATCTCTTTTTTGGGGGGGAGGGGGTGGAATTAAGGACGCCTCTCTTTCCTCCCAGCCCCACTATTTTTTTTTCTTTCTTTTTTTTTTTTTTTTTTTTTTTGAGACAGAGTTTTGCTCTTGTTGCCCAGGCTGGAGTGCAGTGGTGTAATCTTGGCTCACCACAACCTCCACCTCCCAGGTTCAAGTGATTCTCCTGCCTCAGCCTCCCGAGTAGCTGGGATTACAGGCAAGCACCACCATGGCCCCAGCCCCACTACTTAGCACACAGTATAAATGGTTACAAGCATTATGTAAATGTTATCATCAGCAAGTGGAGTTTGAGACTACTCCATTACTGTTTATCCTCTGACTCAGGGCGACGGGCTCCCAGGGAGGTGGGGGTTGTGCCAGTGCCTGTTTATGCTGATGAAATCAAATCCCTGTGTGACAGTTTATAGGATGTCCCCCAAAACTTCCCAGGAATTATCCAAGAGTTTATGCAATCAGTGTTTTTTACATTAGTCGTTCGAAGTTGTTCAAGCAAACTGCCAAACTGGTCCTATCAAGCTGATCCAACAATCTTTTCTCTGTCCCAGAATCCCGGTTTTCTCCAACACACCATACCGCACCCCTGCCTCTACACACAAACACTTGTGGCTGTCTCCCTTGAAAGCAACAGGCTGCCACCCACTGGTGAGAAATTAGCTTTCAGAAACCACAATATTGGCTTTTAAGACCCTGGAGATAACAGAAAGAAAATGTCAGGTTAAAACTTGGTAGTTCTTAAAAGGTGATAATAAGAAAGTGATCATTAGAGAAATGTTGCCAAGATTTAGTTTCCTAGGGTGGGAAAAAGAAAACATATGAGAAAAGAAATGAAAACACTGGGGCAACGCCTAAAGGGGAAAGAATTTTTCCTTGGTGAGTCCACAACTCTGAATTTAGCACTTGCAGTTACAGCAGGTTGCCGCATATCTCCTTTCTCCCAAGAAGAATACAAAT
Source organism: Pan troglodytes (assembly GCF_028858775.2). Classification (NCBI taxonomy): domain Eukaryota; kingdom Metazoa; phylum Chordata; class Mammalia; order Primates; family Hominidae; genus Pan; species Pan troglodytes. The sequence continues at coordinate 121,560,479 of NC_072406.2, forward strand.
CTCGGGATTGAAAGATTTTATTGCACCCATACCTCTTAAATTCCCCATCCCCCAACACAACGCTAACAAGCAGCTCCTCAGTCAGTTGAAACAGGTCTAGTGATTTTGGACTTGTAGTCTGGCTAAGAAGCTCAGCCCATGCTTACCCATGCTTATATTAAGTTCCTCCCTAGTCAACAGAAAAATCAGTGGAAATCTCGATTAGTAAACAAGATAAGAAAACAATGTTATTCTCACTAGTAATCAGAGGAGTGCAAATTAAAACATCAAGGTACTGTTTTTCACCCAGAAAAGTAGTAGCAATATTTCTCATTGATAATAACCCTTTGTGTTAATACTAATGCAATAAAATTAGCACTTTCATACATTGCTGGCAGCAGTGTAAATTGTTACTACTTTTCAGGAAGGCACAGTGATATATCCACAGTTCACACTCTTTGATCCAGTGAACATATTTCTTGTAATTTTTATTTTTAAAAACACAGTGGGAAAACAATTATATACCCAAGCATGTTCATTGCAGGTTTGTTTGGAAATGACCTACTGTTTTAATAGAATTGCTACATCTATCATTATACACTGACACAATTGAGTAGAATCCAGAAATTGTAAATGATGGTCAGAGATAGGTCACATTATGGAGTTTGCATACAGTATAATATTAATTCAAAAGAGAAGGATGCTATATCAGCCACGGTTTACCCTCTAGGCACTAAGAATCAACTGGCATTAGCTTCATCACATAAATATATATTAAAGCAGTCACTGGGATCTGAAAAGCCAAGGTGAGTGGCAATCCAGCCTAGAATGTCACAGAGTAGTCCGGGAAAGACAGTGTGGCTGCTGCTGACACAGCACAGACACCTCAGTATTCATGACCACCAGCCTCTGCACTGAAGCCTATAGTCACTGACCACTGACTCCAGAACCTGGATGTAGCTGTCCCTAGAACATCAGTGTCTCCTGTGCAGTCCCTTCATCTTCAGGTCACCAGCTTTTAATTCAAGTCTAAGGTGCACCTGTTCATGAGCTTTAGGAGCTGCTGAGACAGTAAGGACCTGGCATTTGTAGTTGCCACAGCGGGAGGAAAATCTCCTGAAAATTTTTACCAAAAAGGATTTAAATGCTAAACAGTCAAAAAATGATATATTTCCACCAGAAACACATACAACAAAAAAGATTATGATTAGAAGTATGATTATGATTATGACTGCAACCAGCAAAAACTATTTACATTAGGGAAGAATTAAAAGTGACTGGATTTACACACAGAAGTTTGGGTGATTTTTCCTCTTCTCTCATAATGTTCGATCTCTGAATCAAATGTCCTTCTCAAATACATGCATTAGTTTCCTAGGACTGTTGTAACAAATTATCACAAACTTTGTGGCTTAAAATAAGATAAATTTATTCAGTCCCAGTTCTGGAGGCTAGAAATCCAAAATCATGGCCCAGGCCATGCTCCCTCTGAATGCTCTAAGAAGGAGTCCATCCTACATCTTCCTAGCTTCTAGTGGATGCCAGCAATCTTTGGTGTTCCTTGGCTTACAGCTGCACCACCCAACAACTTGATTACATTTGCAAAGACCCTGTTTCCAATGAAGGTCTCATTCACAGGTTTCAGGCAGACATGAATTTTTGGGAGATACTCTCTAATAGTACAATATTTTAGAGCTTTCTTCCTTTTGTTGAGACAAAGATCAAATATGTGTTATAAGGGACTGGCCTATATTTCCTTGGAATCCAAATATGGCTTTTGTTATATCACCTAGCATAAGGTTCAGTACATACTGGCATTTATTAAACACTTGATGAATGACAGAGTAAAGGAAAATACCAGGTATGGGAGGAAAATGTAATAATTAAAAACAGATAAATGAATAAATCATTCTATATGAAGCTAATTTTTAAAATATACAAGAACAGAGACAGTTTCTATAACCTCCTCATGATCAATTTTAATATCATCATCACGTATTAAAGAATCTGACAAAATCACACCTGTCTATCCTCCTCATAGTTGTTACAAAAAGGCTGCTTCCTAAATAGAACCATAACAAAAATACTACTACTACTACTAAGCCCTGAACATGAGCTGAAAACCCTTTAACTCAAGGTCAGAGTAACAGTGAGCAAAGCTATACAATACAGAAAGAATGTCATTGATTTCATTGGTAGATGGTCTTTATGTTTTGAAAAGATAGGTGCATAAATATAGGCACAAAGTAGTTTAGCAAAGCAAGTAGTTTAGGAGCGTTGAGTAGGTTGGGAAGATAAGTAACTATGTAGGCAAATATATATATATATATATATATATACACACACACACACATACATACATATAGGTTAGATAAGTAGAATAATTAGGTAGGTAGATAAAATTTAACTGTGGACCTATTTGCATTTTCCAGAACTCTCAGACAACAATATCCTGAGAAAAATACAACAACAGAAAGGGCTACAGTGGGACAGATTGAGGCTTGGGGATCTGAGTACAGGTTAAATTATTAGAAGGCAAAAGGGAGGACACCAGTAACTGTATACTAACAGTCCATAAATTGAAAGCATTTAAAATAGCATGCCCCTGAAATGCACCTACCACAGGGTGCATTCCAGTTCTGCATTCTCCAAATCCTTAATTACCCTTCACTGGATGGGACCTTTGATCCCTTATAAATTCCCTTAGCCCCCAGGGAACTGGAGATCCAGCTCTTGGGAGCCCTCTTGTCAGTGGAGCAGCCCCATTGTTTGGGAACAGAGCTCAGCAACAAAGAGAGAAAAGGGCAGACATCAATCAATTCAAATGACAAGCTCCTCAAAGGGTCTGAGTGACCTCATTTTTGCCTAGTGAAATCCTATTAAGAGGCTTTCAGGAAGCTCACAGTTTAATTCAACAGTAATTACCTTTGTACAGTGAATAACAATCCTAATTTATTAACTGTATATAAATAGTATATGACTTAATTTTTAATAAACACAGCCCGCCTCAGGTGCCAGTGAGGAACATGGGCATATATTCATAGAAGTTCCTGTTCTGCTTGAGCAAAGCAAAAGAGAAAAGTAATTCAAAGCAGGTCAAGATATTACTTTTGCAGTCAATAAAAAGTTATGAGCATGCTCAGATGCCGTTCAAAACATTCCAAGATATGTCCTGGCTTCCTTGAGCCACCCACAGTTCAACAGCAGACAACAGAGAAATACAATAAGATGAAGGCATATATCAGAAATAAAATATGTATCAATAAGAATGTGTTCACCACAAGTTAACTTTGAAAAAGCTTATTAAAAAGGGCTTAAATAATAAAGTTATATTTTGTTTACTTAATAAGGAATTTGAAAAAAGTAACTCAGTGCAACAGCTCAATAACATCTCAAAAATCCAAGTTCTTTGTGTCCATTCGTTCTGCCATCCTCATTCTTACATCTGTGCCTTTATCATCACAAGAGGGCAGCCACCGCTCCAAGCACATTCAAGGCAAAAGACTGCTTCCTAATAAGAAATATAAATAAAACCATCTATGAGCCTAAGTAAATGTCTCTAGTTTTATGGTCCAGTAAAGGAATTATCCTTTTTGGAGTGCTGAGTAGGTTGGGAAGATAAGTAACTATGTAGGTGAATATATACATACATATAGGTTACATAAGTAGAATAATTAGGTAGATAGATAACATTTAACTGTGGACCTATTTGCATTTTCCAAACCTCTCAGTAATTATCCTTTTCTGAACCATAAGACTAGAGAAATTTGCTTAGGTTCATTGATGGTTTTATTTATAGCAACTATAAGCTATTAGAGAGCTTTTCCAAACTTTTCAGAAAATGTTTGTCTCCCTTCTCCCTCTCTCGGCTACCCCAGCAGAGCTTGTCTTTTATCTCATTGGCCACTAGGGCACAAGGCCACCCTTACCTACAAGGGAGACTAGGAAAATTAATATACGGCAAAGGACACAGTGCCAATTGTTACTGTCACTCCACTCCTCACCCTCAAATACAAACCATGGTGTGCCAGCAAAGAAAAGGAGAACAGACACAAAGACTTGCTGGGGTGGCATCTGAGACAGATAATGTCTCCATAGAACATTCACCCTTGATTCTGTCCCCTAATCCAGCCGTACAAAAAGTATTTCTCACAGGGACACAAAAGTGAAATGTTTAAAATTGGGTTATGGCCCTCTATAATGTCTTCCTCAAAAAGTGAGAAATGTGTCCCCAAATCATGTATTAATTTGAAACCCACACATGAAAATAATCCAGACCTTTTCAAATGGGTTCCATACAAGACTTGTCTAGCAAATGCTGGAGGCCAAGGGGAGTTCACATTTTTATATAAATTTGAAAATGCTCATTGAGCATTAGAATACTAAAATCTATGATAGGTAATGGAGAACAAGTAAGCATTGTTTAACCCAATGTTGTCCAAACAACTACCACAATAAAAATACATCTATTGTTTCATGTAACACCTACTAATGTCCCACAGAATATAGTTTGTTAAAGACTGGCAAGTCACTTTTCTTATCTCCATTACCCTAGAAGATGAACATGAATCTGGTTCTTAACTTATTTTCTAAGGAAAGATCTGGTTATACCACTGATAGCTCAGCTCAATGGAACAGTGCTACTCACCAAAGTACTATTTTTTTTTCTTTTATCTTTCCCTGAAACTAACCATGATATGAATCAGGCCAGAGAGGGTGAGCCATCTAAAACCTATCCAACTAAGAGGAATAAAGAATTTAACTATGTAGAATCCAGGTTGAAACTAAAGACACAGCACCTTGGATTGTAACACAGCAAAACTACTATTACTTGATGAGATTTAGAGAGATTACAAAAAGTGACAGCCTATTCAGACTGTGATTATTTCAATGAAAGCTTTCATTTCAGTGATTTTAAACAGGACACTTACACAAATCCTAGCTGTGAAAATGGTTTTCAAGAAGGGAAGGATCATGGAGTTAGACGAGATGAGAAGTCATGTTTTCCAGCCTGCCTGTCTCTTCTCCCTCCCTCCTCAATTTCACCATCCAGTATCCTAGCAAAGTTGGTGTAGGAAACTACAGTTGAGGAGAAACACTGTCAGAGGGCTCAGGTGTACTAATTCCAACCTCTATGGCCTGACGTCTGAATGGCCAGAAACTATGATCTTTACTAAATACTCTAACCACTTTTCAAAGCCAGTTTTCCACTGCTTTTATTTGTTGACATGGTAAGACAGACCAAAATCATAGTAGATCCACTGGTAGGCATTGGGCTCAGAAGTGATATTACAGAACTTCCAAGTTCCTAAGAGTTTCTCAACAAGAGCTCCACAAAATTCCCTTCACATTGTAATGACCCTGTGGGACGCACACTTTGATGTTCTCTGAACACAAACAACTCCATGCACCTTGAGGTCACAGAATATTTCACCGAGGCTGCTAAGGTTTTCCAACAAATAATAAACTCTGACCCCTGTCAGTCAAAAAGGCTTCCATCTCTGGGTCTAGCCACATGTTTCTGTAGATCTGAACAGCAAGGTAAGCTAGAGGGTCATAAGCTACAAATACCATTCTCAGTTGTGTGAACTTTCTAGAATTACTACATTCTGTATCCAAGCATTAGAACAGCTAAAGTGGGAATTTAAACATCTTCCAAACTGTCATCTGAGATTTAATACTACTCCTGCTGTATCACAGAACACTGACTGAGCAGGAAATTTCTTGGCGTGCTTTGTATTTCTCCTCATCAATCCTGCAACACCTCATTTCATCTTCTCAACATCTTTCTTTGCTATCAACACTTCTATTGATTAACCCATATAACTAGGAGTCCCAAGTTCATCTTTAAGTTATTTTCTGTCCCTACAAAAGAATCTCTGCAAAACCAGTAGCCTTGTCCTGACTATCACAGCAGCACCCAAAGCATCTACATGGTCTTCACTCAGCACCTATGGTTAAATAAGCTAGTAAAAAACAATGTCGGGTTATTTTCAAACATTGTTGAATTAATAACTACAAGGTCCCATTTCAGAAGCTTCGGAGGATAACTGACTTACTCAGGAGCATTAATTTATTCAATGGCTACAGAACTGGAATTGAAGTCAGGATTTTAACCCACTCACTATTTGGCTAAAGATCCCATACTCTCCTCCAAACCACTCTGCTTTGGCTGTTGGACTATTTAGCTATATTTGCTTCACCCGTCCCCATCTCCTGCCATACTTCTGCAAACTAATGTTACCTGAGATATTTGTGTTCTGTACTCACTTCCCGTCTTTGGAGGTTTTCTAACTCTTTCAGCTTCTCACACAAACCATCAGGCTCTTGCAGCAAAGGCAAAAAAGCACAAGATAGAAATATACCCTCAGTGGCAGAGCCACATCTTCCAATCTTGGTGCCACTCTCTGAACAGTTTCTGGCACATAGGTTGTGTGCAATAAGAACTGATGAATCTGCTCATAGTTAATATGACAGCTACCTCTGTATGCAGCCATTAGCAGGAGACGTCATCATAACCACATCTCACGATAGCTCATCCAGAGCCCTGTGAGGACAGATAGTGCAGGACATCTCCCAAGGACAGAGAAGAAACCTGAATTCAGAGATCACAACTCAAGGTTTGTTGACAGAGCCAACTTGAACACAGGATTTCCTGTAACAACCTCCCAGCTTCCATCTCGAGTTTCTAGATGATGAGCTGTTGCTGATCCTTAAAGATCAGTACATATTTACCTCCTGTGTGACAATGCCCTGGGGAATGTGAGCCCAAATTTGCTTTGCATTCTTATCACTTCTGTACATTCATTCTGTAACATTCATCACAATGTAATGGTCTTTGGTTAATAAGACACTCATATTAGACTGAGAACCCCCACAGCAAAACTTTTCTACTGTTATCATCTATGTCTCCCCAGTACCCAGCACAGAGACTGGGTGCACGATAGGAGTTTGACAAAATATTGTTGACATTTTATTTCTGTTACACCATGTCAACAAGTTACAACCAAAATGAAATAAATATTCATAAATGCATTACTCTTTTCCAGATCTATTTGCTTGTTAAAAGGATAGCTGCAAATGAATCTCACAAACATAATTTGCACAAAGAGGTCAATAGCCAAAATAGTACATATTTACATGAAGTTCAAAATAGGCAAAATTAACCAGTGGTGTCAGAACTGCTATTATGATTTGTCTTAATGCAGTCTATGCCTGGGAACCAAAAGGATTCAGAAAAAGCAAGCCATAATTTTAAATGTCCACAAATTTCATTATAAGCTGACAATGAGCACAACTAAAAACGACACCTCTCTGGCAATGTTTCTGCCAACCTAAAACACCATGAAAGGTATCCTTCCTAGGTGTTAATGTTCTCATTACCTGGAGAATGAGACATTATAAAAATGGTCCTCAGCTATTGCAGACAAGCCTTTTTTTTTTTTTTTTTTTTAGATGTTAAAGTTTCCAGGATCAGCTTAAATTATAACAGTTCTCTTTGGTTTACAAGATGCATTTTCTCAAAAACCTAAAACCTCCCTTGAAAGGGCCAAAGACTGCTGCCTTTCACATACTCTTTGTCTAGCTGAAGCCCACTGGCACCCACTCCCTCAGTTTCAGCCTCCCGTAATGCCACAATCCCTCTTCTCTCTCCATAAATCCAGAAGAGGGCTTAGTCTTTATTTGTGCTCTGCACTGGTGGAATCAAGAAATGGGGGAAAATGGAGTTGCTGTCACTGGGATATTTTATCTTCCTAGGACCGATCACACCAAAGATCAATAATTCATCCATAGGCTGGAAAGTGCCAGGTCTGACCACACTCCCCATTGCTGTGAGAGGGAGTTCTCTCCCCATAGCTCGCATTTGGTCAGTGCCCAGAAACAGGGACTACTCTAAAGACATTGATCGTCCATTGAAATTCTCCCTTGTCAGGGAAGAAGGAATAAGGGGCGGGGCTCCCCTACCTAATTACCCTAAACATACAAGCCTTTTTGGTCTAACATGAGCCCACCAGAAAGTCTAGCAAGTAAAAGGAAAGTCCCTAGGAAGAATGTCCGCCTGCCAAAATTTAAATCTTTAATCTCCATTTTTCTTTGTTACACCCAGCTCTACCTGGTCTTCAACAACATATACCCAATGTGAGCAGGGAGACAAGTCATATTGCTCACTTCGAAATTTTTTTAGGATTGGGGTTTGGAAAAGATTCGGTGGGATGGAGGTAGATATTGCAGAAGGAAACATCGCTTCAGTGGGAAAAATGGGCAAAGGCTCCTGTGCGGTACCTCCCAGTCCAAAAGCCCCATCAATCCACATTCACCTTAGGATCACCCAGTGGGCTTTAACTCTTTTCTCCTTTCATTCACTTGCCTCCAACCCCATCACCTCTCTTCTATTCCTGCTGCTTTTGTGACCAGAATAGTGGACCAAGGCTTAGATGTGCAGAGAGTCGCCTGTCGGAGCAAATGTGACGCTGATTGGCCTCAGCTCCCCAGCTGCAAATGGGTAGCTTTGCCGGGGTTTCTCTCTTGAGCTCCAGGCACTCTCAAGGATCCGGTTCATGTCTTCGCCCTGGCCCGCTTGGTATAGGGGGCGCACAGGAAGAGGCCAAGAAGTGGAAAGAACCTCACCTCGATGGCCCAAGTGACAAAGCCCCCGGGGCTCGGGGCTTTGGTACAGAGGAGCCTCAGGAGCCGCCGCCGCAGACGCACGGATGCGGAGGACCCAGAGCGCTGCGCAGCCGAGGAGCACCTGGGGAGCCACCGCCGGCGCCAACTTTTGCCATCCCGGGAGCCATAGCGGCAGAGAGGGGGTCCCGGACCCGAGGTGGCAGCGAGGGGCTCTGCTTTGGCAGCTGTCGGGGCTGGAGCTCAGGACCCCAACTCCAGCCAAGTCGGGCCGCGGCGGGGCAGGCGTAGGCTGCGCGGGCAGGGGTGGCCGCGGGTGCTGAGCGAGGTGCCGCCGCGCGGGCGGGCGCTTGAGTCTCAGCTACCTGGCGCGACCGCCAGCAGCACCCAGCGGGGGGCCGGGAGCTGCTGGGGGCCCAGGCTCCGCTCTCCCCACCGCTCTGCACCGCTGCCGGCTGCGGACAGACCCGATGCGCCACCACCACCGCAGTTGCCACGACCCCCATGGAATCGCTGGCGCCTCCGCTCCGGTTCTCTAACCCGGCGCCCTCTGGGATCCCAAAGCTTGCCGTGGGTTGGAGGCTTCCTACTCTTTGTGCGTTGAGGCCTTGACCTGACCCAGAGCGCAGCTTATGCCCTGGCTTGGGCAGAAAATAATATTAATTACTGATCCTTTGTGCTCCCGGTCCTGGCTTCCTAAAGCACTCCTCTCTCATTCAGCACCCTATCTTATTTAAAAGAGCACTTTCCTATTGGCCACCCTCTGCGTGCTTTGTAGTTATATATTTTAGCTTCCTCAAAACACTGCACACTTATTGAAGGCAGGAAGATAAAATTGGACCCTCCATGAGACAAAGCACTATGTTGAGTTTTGCTCATCATTATAGCCCTGGTACTTTGAAATGTGCTTGGCACCGAGTATGACACATAGATATCAGGTAGGTACCCATCAAGATTGAGCTTGTCTTCACCATCAGGTCTAGCCCAGAGCTGGTGACATGTCCCTTGTAATGTCTTGGAATAAAACTAAATGAAGTTAGGTAACTTCAACTCTAGCACTGAAGTTAGGTAACCAACTAAATGAAGTTAGTTGGTTACCTAAATGAAGTTAGGTAACCAACTCTAGCACTCTGCCACTAGTTTGTAGAGGATCCTTGCTCAGGTATCTCTCAGCGGAACTGTAAAACGAAGGAGTTGGTTAAATGAGAAAGTCTGCTTCGGTACTTAAAATTCTGAATCATATGATAATATCTGTCCAGCCCCTCCACTGCTACGTAAAAAGTTCAGGTGAAGATCTATGGTGGGTGAGTTTTAAATTACTAGGTTTTTCTTTAAAAGCCAAACCTTTTTCCTCCAGATTTATTAAGGTATAATTGACACATAAAATTGTAGATAGTTGTGATGTACAAAGTGATGTTTTGACACATGCAGGCATTGTAAATGATTACATCAAACTAACACATGCATTACCTCCCAAACTTATTTTTTTGTGGTAAGAGCGTTTATGGCTTACTTCTTTAGCAATTTTCAAGTAGGCAATACATTATTATTAACGACAGTCACCATGCTGTACAATAGATCTCCAGAATTTAGTCATCCTGTCCTAGTGAAATTTTGTGCCCTTTAACCAACATCTCTTCATTCCACTTTTGGCCCCTGGTAACCACCATTCTACTCTCTACTTCTATGAGTTTGTCATTTTTAGATTCCACATATAAATGACAGCATGCAGTGTTAGTCTGTCTTAATCGCTTTGCATTGCTATAACAGAAGGCCAAAGACAGAGTAATTTATAAAGAAAAGAAATTATTTGGCTCACAGTACTGGAGGCTGGGAAGTCCAAGAGCATGGCACCAGCATCTGCTCACCATCTGATGAGGATCCTATTGCAGTGTCATCCCATGGAAGAAGGCAGAAGAGTAAGAGAGTGTGCTCCAGAGAGAGGAAGCTAAACTCATCCTTTTGCCAGGGACCCACTCCCTTGATAGTTAGTGCACTCCCACAATATGGGCATCAATCCATTCATGAGGACAGAGCTTCACGACCTAATTACCTCTTAAAGGTCCCAGCTACCAATACTGTTGCACTGAGGATTAATTTTCCAACACATGACCTCGGGGGGCATACATTTAAGCCATAGCTAGCATTGTCTTTTTGTGCCTGGCTAATTTCACTTAGCATAATGTCCTACAGCTTTATCCATGTTGTCTCAAGTGGCAGGATTTCCCTGTTTTTAAGGCTGAATAATATTCCATTCCCCATATTTTCTTTATCTTTTTTTTTTTTTTTTTTGAGACGTAGTTTCACTCTTGTTGCCCAGGCTGGGGTGCAATGGCATGATCTCGGCCCACTGCATCCTCCGCCTCCCAGATTCAAGCAATTCTCCTGCCTCATCCTCCTGAGTAGCTGGGATTACAGGTGTGCACCACCACGCCCAGCTAAATTTTTTTTTGTATTTTTAGTAGAGACAGGGTTTCGCCATGTTGGCCAGGCTGGTCTCGAACTCCTGACCTCAGGTGATCCACCTACCTCGGCCTCCCAAAGTGTTGGGATTACAGGCATGAGCCACCACACCCAGCCTCTTTATCCATTCTTATGTCAATTAACATTCAGGTTAATTCCATATTTTGGCTGTTGTAAGCAATGCTGCAATATACATGGGAATGCAAATATCTCTTCAACATATTATTTTGATACCCAGAAGCAAGAATCCTAGATTGTATGTTAGTTCTATTTTTAATTTTTTGAGAAACCTCCGTACTGTTTTCCATACTGATTGTACAGATTTACATTACCACCGACAGTGCAGAGAGCTCCCTCTTTTCCATACCCTCACCAACACTTGTTATCTCTTGTTTTTTTATAATAGCCATTCTTACAGGTGTGAGGTAACATCTCATTGTGGTTTTGATTTGCATTTCCTTGCTAATTAGTGATACTGAGCACTGTTTCATATACCTGTTAGCAATTTGTGTGTTTTCTTTGGAAACATTTCTATTCAGGTCCATTGCCCATTTATTAATCAGGTACTTTGGTATTTGTTTTGGGGTCTTTTTTCTATTTTGTTTTGTTTTGCTACTGAAATGTATGAATCCCCTCTGTATTTTAGATAGTAATCCCTTATTGAATGTTTGCTTCACAAGTATTTTCTCTGATTTCATAGTTTGTCTCCTCTTTTTAAAAGTAGGGTTAAAATGTCCTCATTCTATTTCTCACGGACTTAGTATAATAACATTGCTGTTTGTATATTGTAATTATATAATATATATTCATGACAAAATAAATTCAGGATAATTAATGGCTATCACAATAAAAATAGTACTGATTCCAGAACACATATATCTGCTCCATTGCTTCCATGATTAGGTCACTGAAAATCTGACTCCCATGTCTGTGATGAGCCTCCCTCGAAGACAACATGGGAATAGTACTTCATCGATGTTTCTAACAGGTCCAAAAACACTTCTTTTACACAAACCCTTCCCGAGACAGAATTACAACAAAGTACTCTGAGTGATCATTCTTAAGACCACTCCAAAATAAGAAAGAATAGATGGAGAGCAGCCGCCTCAGTCGCTGAAGTTGAGTTTGTGGATATTTAATAGATTGGTGTCTCCCTCATCCCATACTGAAAGTGCTCTTTGTGAAATTCAAGCCAGCCATTTCTCTCTTCTCAGTAAGTTTTCAGAGCTTCACAGTATTGTTTGTTTAATGCCCTCTCTTCATGCTCTACTAACCTTCTTTCCATCCTGAATAAGTATGTGAGAATTCCTCCAGGAAAGGAAAACCAAATTAAAAAGTCAAAAACCCAAATAGAATTCACGAAGGTTACAACTCCTTCCTTCCTGATCTAACTTTCCTGGTCACCCCCTTGGAGACGGGATGTTTGAAATTCATTTGAGAATAATTTGCTGATGCCCGATTTTTTGTAAATCTTCAATTTTAATATTCCATTTGAGGAAGGGCTTAATCAGAAAGATCTTAAGATGGCTCCAAGATTGGTTGCCTGGTTGTGGTTGTTGTTTTATGGTATTTTCTTCTAATTCATAGAGGACTGTTCTCCATTGTCCTCTGTCAACAGGCAGAAGGTTATAAAAAAAAAATCACTAAACCTTAAACCTAACCCCTTTAACCAAAATGACAAAGAAATAGCCTTATTGGATGGAGAATTGGACTCATCTAATTCAATTGGTTTCCAATTCAGCAAACTCTTAAGCTCTTCCAAGAGGTTTCACTGATGGGATGCTAAAGGATGACCTATCCAGTGGGTGGAGGAGGGGAGAATTGATGTCAGGAGCCAGGCAGGGGATATAGATGGGCAGATATTACAAGAAGCCTGAAGACTCTAAATGTGAAAACTATATCTCGAATCTTTCTACAGCTCATCATGTCTATCCCAGCAGCTTCCACGCTACTCTCTCAGCTTCTCAGGAACTCCCTTCCTATCTCTTCTTTACAAAATTCACACTCAAAGTAGAGTTTTTATACCCACAGGCACCAGCCACAATGGAGAGAGAAGAAGGAAAATAACTTTTTTTTTTTGGAGACAGAGTTTCTCTCTTGTTGCCCAGGCTGGAGTGTGATGGTGTGATCTCAGTTCACTGCAACCTCTGCCTCCCAGGTTCAAGAGATTCTTCTGCCTCAGCCTCCCGAGTAGCTAGGATTATAGGCGTGTGCTGCCACACCCAGCTAACTTTTGTATTTTTGGTAGAGACAGGATTTTGCCATGTTGGCCAGGCTGGTCTCGAACTCCTGACCTCAGGTGATCTGCCCACCTCAGCCTCCCAAAGTGCTGGGATTACAGGTGTGAGCCACTGTGCCTGGCCTCATTTTTATATATACTAAATTTTTATATTCAAAAGCTATCAATTTATCTTTAGTAATATTTCCTTACTGAAGGGTAGCAACACAATTTATAAACAAATATGACCATTTTGGAAGTACATGCTGAAAATTCTTTCTATTATATGAGATATATGATCCAAACAGTATAGAAATCTTTGCCCTACAAAGCAGCAAAGTATTTTTTAAAGCATAAAAACATCACACAACTTAAAACCCTTCTATAGCTCCCCATTGTACTCAAAATTAGAAATGGACCATGAGGCCTGAATGAGCTGGCCTCTGCCTATGTCTTAACCTTGTTATTCCTCAGCTGCTATGGTCTCACAAACCCTTCATTGTGTAATTTTTTTTGGCCAACTCATGGCATTTGTGCATACTGTCCCACCTGTTTGGAATGCTCATCACTTCTCTTCACATGGCTGCTTTCTCCTCATCTCTTTAAGTCTCAGCTTATTCACCTTCTCTGAGTGGCCTTGGATGAAGGATTTAAGAACCCTCTTCTGTAAAATGGAAGAAAGGTCATCTACTCAATTCAAAAAATGCCATAAAAGTTAATTCAACTTTGTAAGTTTGTTGCCAATATCAATGATACTGCCTTGTATTTATGATACACCTATCTCATCAGATTGCTAAATGATTTCTAGATTTCTACATTGATAAATTTTATAGCAGTGCCAAAGACGGATAGAGGACAATATTTTTTACTCTCATAGAGTATAATGAAACCTACCCACGTTTGCACATTTAGAGACAAAATCTTTAAATGGAACTCTACAATTCTTTAACCACAGTTGGTCCAATTGCTTCCCTGCTCTGTGTTTGTGTGTGTTGGTGTGTTAAAATGACATATTATATTTCACCTGTTGTGTACCATTTGCATAATTATTTATGATTTATGAAGAATAACTTGTATAATTAAACTGAAATGGTGAAGTCTGAAATAATATCATTGCCAATACTATTGTTATTGCCAGAAGTAGAAAAAAATTCATAAGTTAACCATATTCATATAACTTTTGTAGTCTTATTTTAAAGACATTGAAGAGCTGTGAAAGCAAATAGGACTACAGGAATTAAAATCCAAGAGAAGAGTCCTTGTCATATGAGCTGAAATAATCCATGGGTGTAAGTACAGAGCACAAACTATGCTTTATTTCTTAAAAATATGTACAACGGAAAGTGCTAGCAAGGCTGCAGAGCAACTGTAATTCCCATACATTGATACTGGGATTGCAAAACAGCATAGCCACTCTGGAAAATGGTTTGGTAGTTTCTCATAAAGTTGAACATACAAAGTTGTACATACAAAGCTAAAAATACTGCCAGATCCAGCAATTCCACTCCTAGGTATTTCCCCTAGATAAATGAACACTCATGCTCACACAAAAACCTGTACATAAATGCTTACAGAAATCTATTTGTAATTACCCCAAACTAGAAGCAATGCAAAACTTCTCCAATGGGTGAAAGGAATAAAACACTGTGGTATACAGCTATTCAACAGAATGCTTCTCAGCAAGAAAAAGCAGGATACTATTGTTACAAGCAACAATCTGGATGGACCTCGAAGGCATTATGCTGAGTGAAGAAAGTCAATCCCAAATGATTATGTACTACATGATTCCATTGATGTCTCAAAAAGATAAAACTATAGTAACAGAGAATCAATTCATGGTTGCCAGAGGTTAGGGATGGGGAGAGGACACGGCTCCAAAGAACAAGCACAAGGGAGTTGTTTGGATGATGGAACTATCATGTCTCCTCATTGTGTTACTGACTATGTGACTCTACACGTGTTAAAACTCATAGAACTTTGCACCAAAATAAAAGCAAATTGTACCATATGTTAAATTTTTAAAAACAATTTAAAAGTGTGGAACTCTTGAGTCAAAATTCTTAAGAGATTCTTGGCAGTACCTCTTTCCTTGATATTTTCTTGGCCATCACAAGAATCTTGTGAATCACATACTATATCTGCTTTGCAGATGTGGAAACTGAGGTTTATGAAGGTTAAATAATCTCCCAAATGTACATAGCCAGCAAGGGACGATCTACAAATGAGATCGGACACACCTACAGGCACATATGCATTTTTTTTTTCTCATCTAAGTGTGACAGCTCTCTCTCTCTAAACTCTGGAATATTTACTAGCTGAAACTTTAAATATTGAGCATGACTGAGAATTATACTATCACCTCGAAGGCAACTAGACATACTGCTGAATGTTGAGTTCAAATAGTTATCCAATTTCATGAAAATAGCTTTTTTAAATATAGCCATGACATACCCAGAATTTCTCATTTTAAATATTAGAATACCTCTAATATTCAAAATACAAAAATATCAAAATCACACTTATTTTGATTTTCTAAGTATTTGCCCATCACAATGTGCTTTTTAAACTTAGTACAGATAAACTTGTTGTTAGGTTATAAGGTCTTTCGTTGGCTTCCTCCAGCATCTCACTGCACCTCCACATTTTACACATTATATTATACTTTAAGTGTCCTCTATCTGGCTATAGCAACTTGAGTCTTTCTGTTACTGATGTTCCTTATATAATTATAGTTTTGTTCTTTTAATATGTCAGTTTTCTGAAGAGTTTTATTAAAGTAATTTTAATCTCAATGAGAATATGGCTGTGCTTCCACTTTATGCATTTGCATAAAGGTTCAACTCATTTTCAAATTATCAAGGACTGCAATCTCTAATTATGAATTAGATGCTGATTTTTTTATTTGCTCATTTATTTGGCATCCTTTTTCATATCATTACCTCTAAAAGTATGTACATTTCATTAATTATTTCTGCTGACTGTTTTAATGGGTTGTAGAACAAAGCAGTAATTTTGAAAATTATAGCCATCTAACACCTACATTTAACAAAGGCACCACATTCTAAGGGACATTGTTAACTTGACAGTAATTAAAAACTGCAGCACAAATACTTCATGGCAAGATGCATTATGCTTTCAATAAATTTCTAAAATGAAATAAACAAATCCTTTAAAGTTTCCTTCTTGCCTCAAAGTTTTGTAAATCACTATTAGAAAACAAATGCAAATAAATTTATAATATTAAGATTATTGAAAAAATTTAAAATTCTTGGATATATTAGGGAAATAAATGTATTGAAAACATATTTTGTGCCATTAACACATTATGTATTTATTTTCTTTCATTTTTTTAAGACAGGATCTCACTCTGTCACCCAGGCTGGAAAGCAGTGGCATGATGACAGTTTGCTACAGCCTCTACTGAGAACACAGGTACTCGCCACCACACACAGCTAGTTGGTGTGTTTTTTTTTTTAAGAGATTGAGAGAGAGATGGAGTTGTTGTTGTGTTGCTCAAGCTGGTCTTGAACCCCTGGGCTCAAGTGACCCTCCAGCATGGGCTTCCTAAAGTGCTGGGATTTCAGGCATGAGTCACCACGTCCATCCCATATTGTTAGCAACTCTGATCTGTGGCACTTTAATTCCCATTTTATGGATGGGATAACTGAGGCTTTGAGTGATTAAGCCTGGAGACAAATTCCAGGCAGAGGGCACAGCATGTGGTGTGTGGAGGCTAAGGCCAAAGGAACATGGAGAGTTTGAAGAGCTAAAGAGAAGCATCATGGCTAGAGGTGGGGAGCTGGGGAGAGTGGTCAGAGCTGAGGCCCAGAAGGCAGGCAGCACAGCACAGGCAGAGAGAGGCAGAGATTTGCAGCAAATGCTAAGGATGTGGGACTTCATCATGTATTCCTAACACTCACTGCAGTGTGAGGAATGGATTGGAGGGACACTTGCAGTAGTTCTTGGGAGATTATGGTCCCTGGAAGATTGTGGGTGGTCAGGGGAGGGGAAAGTGTGTGCTTTTGTGAGACATGTGGTAGGTAAGAGTAATAGGCATCACTTATTCCTGCAGAGTGATGGTAGGTGGCCAGGGAAAGGGAGATTTGAGGTGATTTCCAGGTTTTCAGACCTACTCAAGTGTATGGAAAGTGATAACCTTATTGAAATAGAGAACACTTAGAGAAGAACCATTAGCAGGAGAACTGTGTCAGTCTGTTTTAGGACATAGCAAGGTGCATTTGAGACATGCAGAACAGGTATTAATAGTAAGACATACAGATCCGAGGCCAGGCACAGTGGCTCATGCCTGTGATCCCAGCACTTTGGGAGGCCAAGGTGGGTGGATCACATGAGGTCAGCAGCTCGAGACCAGCCTGGCCAACATGGCAAAATCCCATCTCTACTAAAAATACAAAAATTAGCTGGGCATAGTGGTAGGAACCGTAATCCCAGCTACTTGGGAGGCTGAGGCAGGAGAATTGCTTGAACCCAGGAGGCAGAAGTTACAGTGAGCCAAGATCACACCACTGCACTCCAGCCTGGGGGACAAAGTGAGACTCCATCTGAAAAAAAAAAAAAATAGTAAGATATACAGATCCAGAGTTTGATGGAAATATCTTGGCCAAAGATCTCGGTTTAGAAGCAAAAGTAAGGGCCATTAAATTGTTACTGCAGTATTTCCCAAGCTATATCTTAGAAATTTTGTATCAGAAGCCTCCACAAATCTATCCTATAAATCAATGTTCTCAGATCTTATGTGTATCAAAATCATGTGGGTATAGTAGAGACAATTTGTCTCAACTCAAGTTCTATTTACACCATATTTATATTATTTCTCATTAATTATTTATATCAAAGCATTAATTATTTATATCAAGGCATTTATATCAAAGTAATACATAGTCATGATTAAACAACAATTCAAGATAGGTTTATAATAAAAAGAAACAGCTTTCCATCCCATGACTCCTCACCTAAAATTCCACTCCTGGAAATAATCAGCTTTAGTCATTTTTCTATTTTTCTAATGGTTAGTGCCATAACTCTTTAATATTAAACTCATCACTATAGCACATTTCTGTATCCTGTAAATCAGTGTTCTCAGATCTTATGTGTATCAGAATCACATGGGTGTAGTAACTCTGAAGCTACTGGTTTAAACTTACTTAACTCTCTGTTACTCTGCATCCTCTGTAAAATGGGGATAGTAGTGTAAAATGGGGATACTCTGCATCCTCTGTAAAATGTGTAGTGTAAAAAAGTAGTGTAAAATGTACTGTAAAATGTACTGTAAAAAAGTAGTGTAAAGTGGTGATACTCTGCATCCTCTGTAAAATGGGAACTACTTCTAAGAGTTTTGTGAAGGTTCAGTAAGTTGCTATTTATAAAGCTCTAAAAATAATTCCTGACACACAGTAAGAACTTTAGACTATCATTACTTTCTGGGGAATTTTGTAAACTGCCTATCCATGAAGCCCAAACCAGCACTGTAGGATTTAGTTCACGTTTTGTCTCATCTCAAATTCTTTTAATTGATGCCATATTTATATTATTTCTTATTATTTATATCAAAGTATTTATGGCAAAGTAATACATGTTCATGATTAAACAAAAATTCAAGATAGTTAATAAAAAGCAACATCTTTCCATCCCACGACTCCTCACCTAAAATTCCACTCCTGGCATTCAACTGTGAGGGGGTAACCACAAACCTGCTTTTCAGGACCCCTCTCTTTGCTGAGAGCTTTCCTTTTGCTTAATAGATTCTACTCCACTCACTTGATGGCTTCTGCATGCCTAATTTTTCCTGGTCATGAGACAAGAGCCTGGAACCTAGCTGAACTAAAGAAACAAAAATCCTGCATCAAAAACCTCATACTCTTTTGGACTTAATAAGAAAAGGCTTAGGGATGACTTTGAGCATTAACAAAGATAAATTTTTGTTAAGCATGTGAATATTCAGGTGAGATGCATAAGAGTATGAATGAATAACCAGGAAGAAGGCTGTCAATAAGGCATTCCTGCTTACCAAATGTGTAAACGTAAGGGAACTACTTTTAATTTGGTTGCAAGTGAAACATTTTGTTGGACACAAAATTTATTCTATAATAGTCCTGCTGTGGAGGATTGGCTAGCAAAGAAAGTTTCAGAGATAGTCGTTTATAAAACTGCTATTGTAATATGGTATCACTTTCCCTCTAATTTTAGAAAGTCTGTCAGGAAAAGCTGCCCATTTTATGTCTAGGAGGAAGCAAGTAATAAGAAATAATGATGCAGTCATCCACTTGGACAGTGTTTTTAGCTTTACAAAACACTTTTGTATTTGCTCTCCTATTTGAATCCCCTGAGAACTCTGGAATGGTGAAGCAGGTGTTAGCAACTGTTTTGCAGACAAGGAACTGAGACCAGAGTTTAAATGATGTGTCCAAAGTTAAATGTGAGCAGCTGAACTGGGGCTCGAGCCACCCTTTTTTTTTTCCTTTTTAAATTTTATACAGAGTCTCACTCTGTCACCCAGGTTGCAGTGCACTGGCGCGATCTC
Source organism: Pan troglodytes (assembly GCF_028858775.2). Taxonomy (NCBI): domain Eukaryota; kingdom Metazoa; phylum Chordata; class Mammalia; order Primates; family Hominidae; genus Pan; species Pan troglodytes. The sequence goes on from NC_072406.2 coordinate 121,580,305, forward strand.
GGCTCACTGCAACCTCTGCCTCCGGGGTTGAAGCGATTCTCGTGCCTCAGGCTCCTGAGTAACTGGGACTACAGGTGCATGCCACCACACCCAGCCCAGCTAATTTTTGTATTTTTAATATAGACAGGATTTGCCATGTTGGCCAGGCTGATCTCAAACTCCTGACCTCAGGTGACCTACCTGCCTCAGCCTCCCAAAGTACTAAAATTACAGGTGTAAGCCACCCTACCACACCTGGCCCTTGTTTTTTTGTTTGTTTGTTTGTTTGTTTTGAGACAGGGTCTCACTCTGTCACCCAGGCTGAAGTGCAATAGTGCAATCTCAGCTCACTGCAACCTTCACCTTCTGGGTCCAAGCGATTCTCATGTCTCAGCCTTCCAAGTAGCTGGGATTACAGGCATGCAACACGAGGCCCAGCTAATTTTTGTATTTTTAGTAGAGATGGGATTTCACTATGTTGGCTAGGCTGGTATGGAACTCCTGACCTCAGGGGATCCGCCCGCCTTGGCCTCCCAAAGTGCTGGAATTACAGGTGTGATCCCCACACCAGACCTTGACCCACTTCTCCTTAACTCTAAGTTTTATAATATTGGGCTAGAAATAAAGATCTAGCAGGAGCTAGAAAAAAAATTTTACTGTCAAACATAATTAAGCAAAGCAGCATTTCTCTCTCTTTTCTAGTTGGCCAATCACATACCTTTCTTCCAATCTACATAATTAAATTCTTTTTCCTCTACAAACTCTTTTATATCATTCATTTTACCCTGCTCCAGGGTTCCCTACTTTATAGGCTTAAAGAATCAAGGTGAAGAATCTGGTTCTCCTTTATCCGCTTTTACATTGTTCTGTATCCATTATCCAGAGTTGTGTATAATAGTAACAGTCATTGCAAAATATAGTAAATAGTTTATTTTCAGTCAGGGTTTCATTTTGTCATGCACGCTGAAGTGCAGTGGCACAATCACAATTCACTGTAGCCTCGACCTCTCAGATGCAAGTGATCTGATTCTCCCGCCTCAGCTCCCTAAGTAGCCGGGACTGCAGGTGTGCACCATCACGCCAGATAAGTAAATACCTTTAAGATAGGAACTAAGAAGCAATGTGGGTCTGTATGGGTCAATAACTAAGAGCATGGGCTTTCAAACTGTCAAACCTACAATCAAATGCCCTTCAGCCACTTATACATGGATGATGATCTCCCTAAGCTTTGGTATCTTTATGATGAAATTTACCAGGAGTAGATGTCTGATTATTGTGTTTGCCCCTTCTACCACACAGTGCAAATTCTAGTGGGGCTACTAATCATGAGATTTGTTTCCTTAGACTTCAATATGACCCAGAACTTGCCAATGAGAACACTCTTACAATTGATTAAGGACAGACATGTGACCTAAACCAAGTTGATCAGTGTTTTTCCTTGGGATTTCACAGGGTAAGCAAGCAGGCTGGATTGCTGCTTATGGCTACAGGCATCAACCAGTTCTGCCATAATAGGGAAGCATGTTTATGGAGGGCCTGAAGCCCAAGTTAAAGGGGGATGGAAAAGGAAGAGTGAATAAGGGCTGGAGCTATTTATACCTGATTCACATAGACTGACCAACCCTTCCCAGTATTTTGAAGGGCTGTTGCTGCTACTGCTGCTGCTGTTATTGATACTGCTTGAGATAGCTTGAATTGTGCTTTTCTTATTTGTAATTGAAAGAGTCATGGCTGATGTACTACCTTGTAGATTGTGATAAGAATTAAATGAGGCAATATATATAAGGTGCTTAAGACTGTGCCTGGCACATAATAAACCTCAGTGAATGTTAACTGTTATGGCGATGGTAATGACCATGGTGCAAATGAAACAAATGATGCCTTCTATTATTTTTCATCCTGCAAAGCCTCCAGTACACCATTGTACATTTAGGTAGATACTGACTAAATGCTGCTTGATAATTTGCTGCCTCTCTCTGTAAGATGGCAAGAAGGTTAATGAGTTAAGACTAGAAGAGTGACTTGAATGCTTCAGTTTAAATATATCTTTCTGTTGTCACTTCTCAGTACCTCAAAACTCATCAATACTATTTTCATTCTCTCCTGTCATTGTAAACTCATGATAACCTCAAATTAGGCTTCAAATGGTGAGAAGAAATAATTTAGTTCTGTTTGGTCACTCTATCTTTAGAAGAATAGGTAATTTGTTTTTTAATCAAGAGGGTGCAGTAGCTGGATGGTGCCCAAGGCAGCTGATGCTCATGGAAATTTAAAGCCCCAAGGCATGTTGTTCCCTCAAGAGCTTTCTACATGGACTTACATGAGAATCAGAATCCTGACACAGTTCAGGGCTCCGTGTGTATGGGGTGGAAGCTATGAAATAAATCTAAAGGCAACAGCAGATCTCATTCCTCTTTCCCTGGTTAGGAATGATGCAACAAAGGAGAAAAATTGTTGGAAGAGTTAGAAAAAAATCTAGAAGAAAGAGGTGATTAAAATCATAGGATAAGTAATTCTTGATCACAATTACTAATTATCACTTCAATCATCTGCATCCATGTCATCCATCATAAAACGGTGCTAACTCTTGAGCTCTCGAGTGTGGGAGTGTGTTTGAAGCAAGCATGTTGATTTACATTACATTTTCAGGAGCTTAGCATAGTCAGCATGGTTTTAGGCAAAGACTGTAAGCAAGAAAGAAGCCCTATCCAAACCTGTTCCCAGGAAACTGTCAAAATCATTCATCTGTAGTAAAGTTTGAATGTCAGACATTGTCACGATCTGTTGTTACTTTGTTTGCTTTCATGTGTCCTTTCTTTTAGGATTAGCCTCTCCCAGAATCTCTGTGACCTAGGGCAGGGTTGGGGACTGTCAGTCAAGGGACACTGTCTGTCTACCGGAAGTCTGGGAAGGTGATACAACAAGGACCAACCAGAGACCATTTTAAAAGACTAACTTTGGATGCTGGGTGAAGAAAGGTGTCTTTCTTTAAGAGATCACAAGCTGTAATGACTGTGTAAGCCAGGATCTTAGTCTTTTACATAAAGAAGAGGAAGCCTGTCAGAGAATGAAGACATCCAGAGGGGAGATACATACACACACACACACACACACACCACACACGGAGAGAGAGAGAGAGAGAGAGAGAGAGAGAGAGGGAGGAAATATACTGGTGAATATAAATTGAGCCCCTACATCCATCTGTTCTGAAATTTAGGGTTCAATCCAATAAATTTTTTATGTTCCTATAAAACAAAATTTTAGTTGGGTTTCTGATACTTGCAAACACAAGTCTTGTGGCTAATATATGTATGGTATTAGTCTTTCTTGGTGTTTGACATTTCAATGCTTTGTTCTTATAAAGTATGAACCCAATTATCACTCCTAAAAAAAAAAAGTTTTATAAACCAGAGGAAAGTATGTGTCATTTAATCTATGATGGCTCACACTCAGGTGAAAAGATAGCCAGCTGAATGTGTGTGTGTGTGTGTATTTGTGTGTGTTCTAAATAGCATTTAACCTTTTTAATCAGAAAGCCCCTCTGTGACCTAATTCAAATGGCTGAACTGCTCTGAATCACTAATCTTCAGCATTGCCAAAATACAAGTATAAATATGTCTACATACAGGTTTGCAAAGGTCAATAAATCAGATGTCTGCATAAAATAAATAAGTACGTAACTTCTCAGAAACTACATGGAAGAAGAAACTATCCTTAGATAGTTTGATAAATATTGAGCATTCTAAATTTCTAACTACCTGGATTTTTCTCACAGTCCATGTTGCTCTGGGTTCACGATTATGATTTGAAGCAATGCAAGGATGTGGTAAAGATAAGTGCACATAAGTTTTTCCTGTCTCTGCAGCAGAGTGGAAGGGGTACAAGGATGTGTTTTTCTGAAGGCAAGGAAGTAGTGCCCCTGCACTGGGGGAGGAGAGAGCCACACCCTGAGCAGGTGAGAGGAAAGGGTCCTAAGCCAGCTCCTAAACAGCCTCCAGAGAAGACTAGACATGAGGGTCACTTGGGGATGAGACCATCTGCACCATGTGGTTCATTGAGTCTCCCATCCCATAGAAGGAATCGATAAGAAGAGCACCCCAGCAGACTTGGACAATGAGAATGTCAGCAGCAAGTATGCAAGGAAAGGAGAGGCTGCCTCTCCTTCCTGGATGCTACCTATAACTCAAGATCTGGCATAAACCTGCAGATAGAAAGGTCCCCATAAAAGTGAAAACAGAATTGATATACAGTCTAGATGAATGATGCTTGGAGCTAAAATTATATTAATTTAAATGAATGCAAGTGAAATTCTTGCATTTCTGAGCTAATAGGTTACCATCCATAGCCTCAGAGTGCTGTGTGTAATTAATGTAGTCCCAGCATTTGATAATTAGCAATCTATACATGATCAATATTGGAACACTAGCATCATCACAGGCATTTATTGAAGACCATTGGCTAAACACAACACCCATATCTCATCCCAGCCTAGACATCAGAAAATTATAGTATTCTACAGTCAGGAATTAAATGTACATATTTTCTTGTACCCTTCTATTAAAGGTTCAAAGCATGAATGAAAGAGAAACTGATTGTCAAGTTTAGATTAAGCTTAGGCATGCAGGAAGAAATCCATTTCCATATACTGGTTACTGTCAAACTATTCAACATTTACCAACATGACATCTGCCAGTTGGTTAAGGGCTACTACCTCTGGAAAGGCAAGAATTTTCTAGTCCTTCCACTCCGAATCTGGGCAAGCAGGTAAAGATTTAGAGAGGGGAGGGAAACACCTGAATAAGAGAATTGAGAGGATTATCTTCTCTACAGAGCTCAGATCCTCAGGGGGCAATAAGGATAAATGTCAAACCCTCATTAAATACAGGCACAGATGATAGTATCTATTTCTATTTGCTGAATGTGATTATTTTGACCTGGTCCAGGATGGGAGATGCCAGCCTCCTGTGCCTGTCAGTCTTTTCTGAAGGTCAAGGGTGTACCCATGCTATAGTGCAGATTGTGGGTAACAAAAAGAAAGCCGAAGACAGCTTCTGTCCTCAGAAGCTTATGTCCCATTAAAGTCAGTCCTTGGGTTAAATTCAGAGCAAACATATATATTTTTTTTTGGCTCACATAATGTTTTAAATCATTTGCCAACATTTAAACATCAGAAAATTTCATATTAAAAAATCAGATTTCCAGCCTCTATTTAAAAATGTTAATATCCGACAACATTAGACTCTACTTCCTGCAGCAATGAGCTGAAGCTGAGTAGTTGCTGTTCCTGTAGATGGGCGTGAACTCTTCACTGTAAGTTTTGCCTCTCTAGTGTACTCAGCTTGCCTTATACTTCCTTTATTATTACCTGTTGAGTTTGCAGCAACTTGGTTCAAATTACTAGGTCAAAATGACAGCCGGAAGACAGTGTTAACCAGATATGAACTCCAACTGACTACCTTTTTTTGTTGTTGTTGAGACGGAGTCTCACTCTGTCACCCAGGCTGGAGTGCGGTGGTGCGATCTTGGGTCACTGCAACCTCCGCCTCCCAGGTTCAAGTGATTCTCCTGCCTTAGCCTCCCGAGTAGCTGGGATAACAGGCACGTGCCACCACACCCAGCTAATCTTTGTATTTTTAGTAGAGACGGGGTTTCGCTATGTTGGCCAGGCTGGCCTCAAACTCCTGACCTCAGGTGATCTGCCTGCCTCAGCCTCCCAAAGTGCTGGGATTACAGGAGTAAGCCACCACACCCCACCTCCAGTTGACTTTCAAAACCGTCAGTCAGAGCTATGCTAATAGCCCTTTAAAAGTCTTGCTTCCCCCCTTCCCCCCCACCCACCTTTTTTGTTGTTGTTCTTCAGTGGTTGAGTTGGGATTGGGAAGACACAGCATTTAGATGCCAGTAAAATAAGGTTATAGGTAGGAAGGCAAATGAAGAAAATGATGCTAAAATATCATACACAATTGGTTTCTTATTCATTGAGTTACCTGTGGCTTTCTTGTTTGCTTCATCTTGAATCCCCTTGTCTCATGTTAGATAGTGCAATAATAGAAAGTTTCTGAAAGCAAAAGCCTGAAAATTTTTTGTCAAGACAGATGCTAGACAGTAGTGAAAATTAGTTTTTGTAAGGACAACTAAAAGCTTAAGAGGTTTAAACCTCCCTGTGAAAATAAGCAAAGAGATTCCCCTCCCCGCCTTTTTCTTACCTTAGAAAATTATAAGTACTTTCTCCTCTCTTTGAAATGCATATATATCCTGTTGAAAACTAGACAGGCCTTTTTTCAGCTTTATGACTCAGGAATGTCTTTCTCCAGGATCTGTGAAACGTCTCTTTTGGTTCTGCCAGAGGATAGGAGCCTAACCAGGCGCCTTGTGCCCAGGCAAAACTACCTCCTGTCATAAGATATGAGAAGTTTGTTTCTCCTCTGGATAAAGCCAATTAGCTAACACAGGTGGTCACTCCAATTGCTGGGTGAATCTAAGATGAAATGAGTGACAGTTGGTGCTGGCAAATCCTCGGGCTTGACAACCAGTTATTGTTTATATTGAGAACATGTGTGCAGTGGGTTGTCTCTGTTACTTGACTATCTAAAGGGTGAGTGTTCTCTCAAACCTCTTAGTGATTGCCTGTGATGCACATCACATAACTGCTTTTGTTTTGTTTTGTTTTGTTTTTTGTTTTTTTTTTCCTCTACTACCTTTATGGAGAAGATTTCTGGTTTGGGAAATGTTTTTGTTTTTATTTCCCCAACATTTTCCATGAGCAATCAGTTCTTGCCACTTAGAAAAGATGCATGAGAAGTGAAAAAAGGTCCATTCTCAGTCACATTTTTTCGTTTGTTGATATAAATAAAGCAGTTTTATAAACCAGAGGGAAAGTATGTATCAGCTTCCCAGCATTTTATCTCCTTGTCATCTCCCTTGTCTGCATGTTGAAAAGGGGCTGCCTGTCAGAAGTCCTTCACATTCCATAGGAGGTGGCAGCATGCTTCCAGATAAATGAGCCAGAGAGAATAGAGGTCACAAACCACAAAGGCTTAAGAGGCACATAAACCCAGGTGCTTCCTTGCTCTCTCTTGAGAAATGAAGGACCATGGAAAGCTCTCTGGATGCATGCTGTGTGGGAATGGCAGCAGGCTTGCCGGCCTCTTCCTATCTGAGCTTCACATGGCTTCTGTCCTGATAAGGTTTTCCCAGCTGCACCCTAATCACCTTTAATTCTTTGCAAGAAGAGGAGTCGTCTGTTCCAAGGCCCAGTTACCCAACTCTTTCTTGGATTCAGTCATTTTCTATTCAATTAACTATTTATTATGTGAAAGTAAAATAGCCTAATATGCAACCCTGAGTTGCTGCTGGAATTTAAGCTCAGATCTGGTAGCTCGAAGATGGGAATTCTAAGTTCTCATGTGCAAATAATATGTAAATTATGTTATTAACAATAATTTTTAAGAAAATATTTGCAATCAATACTTTTTAGAAGAATTAAATGTACATGTGGGCAATTTTAACCTCTTCATTTCTGGTTTATATATTTTTTAGTTGTCTTCAACATTATGATTTTATTTAATAGAAGATACATCTTAATCATTTAGAAACTTTCCCATCTTTCCTTCTTTATTCTCCGACAACCAATCAACAGATGTCTTGAATGTCCTAGGACCAGAAGTGTCCATTTTCCCTCAAGTTTTCTAGAAATATAAAGTGATTCACAATAGGCCAAGAAGACAGCTGTGCTGACTTTTCTCTGCCACCTTGCACAGAATGACCTGGGTCTCCCAACCAGTGAGTTTCACAGTGAGTAGCAGTTCCACAAATGAGACCCATAACACTGGCTCTTCTAAGTTTTAGAAAATCATTTCACTCTGGGAATTAAAACCACAGATCGCAGCTCACTGGCAAACATCTGCTGTTCATTGATAGCACCATCTGGTATTTTAGCTTCTCGTTCTGTTGTAGCAGCTTCATGTAGCTGCCTGCTTCGAATTAATTATTCTGTAACAACTTGTTTTTCTGGAAGCACTGGCCAAATAAGGTAGCTTTGCTGAAAGCTACTAATTTGATGCTTTACCAGTGCTTCAGTGGGCATTCCTGTTCCTTCACTTGGTCATGGTCTGAAGTGTTTCAGTCCATTATATTTGGGAGAGCAAAGGGGGGAAGGAATGCATATTAATGCCTGAGCAACTAGCATGGGGGAAAATGTATTTATCTGCATTTCACAACTCATGAGCATTCATGGCCTAATCTGAATAATTTATTTAGAGGGATGATTATGATAATACAGGCTGAGCTACATCTGTCTTAGGAACTTAAGGAGTGCTTGAGAGAGTGGTGATGTGTTTTAATATAGCCATATACTTCACCCCATTCAATTAGTAGCTTCTTCAATTATTGATCTCACCGTTCAATTTGCAGAAGTTCCAGTGCTGCAGGAGCAGCAGAGTCTGTGTAGCGCAATGAAATGAGCACTGGATGGGGTCACTATCTAGCCAAGTGATGCTTAGTAAGCCACTTCCTCACTCTGGACCACAGTTTTCTCATTGGCAAAATAAATTACCTGTCCCATCACACCCCAGATTCTTTTAACGCTCAAATGAGATAAAGAGGTCAAGATACAGTGTAATCAGTAATGAGCAATATGCACATATTACAAATTTCATCCACTTACCTTTTCTTTAAAGACCAGAATCTGATGAAGTCAGGAAGACTTATTGTTGCAACTCTGGAGCAAAATGTTTAACCTGTTAAGTATGTGTTTTGGAGCATTTGTTTTAAGGGCAAGGTGTCTCATCCCAGCTCACCTGCTATACATTCTTACCCACTGAACTTTCTCTTCAGAATATACTTTTTTTTTCCAGCATTTGACTGCACAATGGCATAATAGGTCTTTACCTTGGCCACACATTACAATCACCTGGAGCTCTTTAAATCTACCAATGCCCAGGTGTCAAATGTGCAGAATTTCTGATAGCATGGCCCAGACATCCATATTTTTTTAAATGCCTCAGTTGATTCAAATACACAGTGAAGAATGAAAACTATGCATATAGAGGAAAGAGCCCCAGCTTTGGAATCAGACACCATTGGCTCTACCATTGCACTGTCTGAGTGACCTTGGACTGAAGTCTCTGAACCTCAGTTTATAATGTGAAAATCGGGGAAGGGGGAAATGACAACTTTCAGAATTGTTGTGAGGTTATAAGATCACTTAAATTGCCCATCCTAGTAGAAGCTCAGAAGATAATAACTGTTATTGTTTATATACTGACTTTTAGTGTGTACTCTTTTCCTGAGTGTGATTGTGTTTGGGGGAGATGTAAATAATTGTGTGTCCACAACTATATTATAAACTCTTTGGGGACAGACTGTGATTACCTTTTCTCTAAATTCCCTCCAGCTCCCCACAAAGTGCTAAGGATATAGTAAATGGGTATGTAACGGCTATAGCAATTACTTTTGATCAATATATTGACAGAAAGGAAATGCAACATTAGCTCTACTAAGTATATTTAAAAACATCAAAACTATACCCTCATAGATTCACTACAGCTTTTGATAAGATCCTAAGGGCATTTGAACATCTGAGTCCAAGCCACAGAAAATCTTTTTCACTCAAACTGTGAGCCCATCAGCCTAGATATTGCACTTAGAGGAGAGTCGTCTTTGCCCCAAGGCATTTCATTTGATATAAGAGTGAAGGAAGGAAGTTGTGCATAAATCATGAAGGCAGAGCTGGTTTTCATTTCTGAAAGAACAAATGCAGGTGTCATGCTCCCGAAACTGGAGCTATTGGAAAGAAAAGGAGAAAGTATTAGCTCAGGTGCTTGGGTGCATGAAATTGGGGAATTGGGAATTGAATGGGCTCATGAAGAAGGAATGGACAGGGACACTGGAAACAGTGTGAGGAATCAGAAGGTTTTCTTTACTGTGTCAGACCTGCAAAGAGCTACCTTTCTGACTCAAGCCCAGATTGTTCTTAGAAGTAAAACAGAGCAACCTAAAGGGCCATTTGAGGCAAGGAAAGAGAGACAAAGCAAGGGAGGTCAGGCAGAGGGGCTGCATTCACTCTCTGCTGGATGTGCTGCAGCATTGCACGAGCATCCTTGTTGCTCTACACCCTATGTTTGAAAGCAGGCATGAGCTAGAGCAGACTAGCAGCCTGCAGACCCATTCTGTGCAGCTCACATATCTACTCCACACAGAATTTGCACAGTGCACAGTGCCACTAAAAAGTGTTGCTCTAGATCTTAACAAAATTTACCAACTTTCTCCTTTTTCATGCCTTCCGCCCCTGCCCCTGTATAATTTTGTGTTTGCAAACTCTGAGTTAAAACCTGTTGATAGTCACGGAGGCCAGCTGTTGTCTCTGTCAGGCATTGGAGCTGCACTTCATTGTACTGCATATTCCAAGTTTCACTCCAGTGTTCTCTAAGAGCCTCCCTCACACATGCACACATAAAGATAACAGTCATTCAGACCAATGAGGAAGCAAAGATTCGATTCTTATCCTAAATTATCATAAGTTGCAGAGTGCCCAGTAGCATTGGCACATACGCCATAAGGTGTGAATGGGAGTGGAGATCCAGGGAGTTGTACAGAAGTGTACTCTTGTAAGAAGTCAAGCAAAAATAGTCTCGAACTCAGACAAGCAAGACAAGTGTTTACGGCAGCCCAAATTGGAGATCAAGGAAAACTAAGACCATGAAGTCGTGGCTTACAATAAGTCAAAACTTGGTCATCTGAGCACAAGGATGTGGGCCAGGATTGGAAACAAGTCCTGCCTCAATCATAAATCTCTTATGTACTGTTCTCTCGATGGGTGCAGGGGTGATCCCAGGCATGACATTGCAGGAGTGGTAAGTTTAATGGGTTTTATCTGGAAAAGAAGAGCCGTCACTAGCTCCAATTTTAAATATATCTCTGGTTTAAGGAAATTGCCGCTCTTTCCATTCTCAGGTCTCAGAAAAATCACTTTCGTGGAGTAATTAGTCAAATAACTAGGTCTTTTCTCGGGAAAAATATAAAGAGCCAGTTTGAAAGAAATGATTCTGTGAGCTGGTGTTTTTCTATTTATTGGATTTCCATAAATAGCTTATTACCCTGTAACTACTTTCATAATGCATTTTTATAATTTGATTTTTACTCATGACTTTTATGCTACGAAATTCATTACTAACACCAGTTTTAATTCTTCTTGTATTCCTTTCTCATGTTTTGTAAATGTACTGTATATTACATTATTACATTTGTAATATAATACAGTTGTGACTTTTTGCTATATGTCATAATGCTTTTCTCCTAGAAAAGTATGATTTTTTATATTCATGAAGACAACATTTTCTGTGACAAAGTTAATATTATATTAACATTAATAGAACATTAGCATAATAATCCTGTACATTAGCATAATAGTCATTTATACTAATACAACATTCAATTGTATTTACTGAAGATAAATTACCTAAAATAGATTAAGTATGTTCATGCAAATTTCAGTTCTTTCCAATTGTTTGGTATTTTTAAGAGGCTTCCTATTTCTTTGTAATTCTTTCCTTAGAATAAATCCCATAAATTGGATTACTGAAACAGTGATTCTGAATACAAAACAAGACATAAGTTAGCAAGGAATTTCCCCGTAAGTTTTAAATTTTAATTCTAAACTTCCCAGTAAAGTGAGCAAAACACAAATCATTTCATACATTTTACAAGCAGAAAAGCAGCCTAAGAGAGGTTGGCTTACCCAAGTCAAATAAACTGTAACAAGACCCCAAATAAAAGTCTTCTAGTAGTTGGCTTTTCCCTCTAAACAAGAGAAATTAAGGGGGATTTTTGTTGTCTATGCTTTATTTTTTAATTGTCATTATAATCCCCAAATTTCTAATTTTTTCACATTTGTTATATTTTGTAGGAAGGCAAGAGAGAGGACAAATTTTGTTTAGTCAATTTCAATAGTAATAAAATCCATAACAAAATAATGATAAAATATATGATAATAGTCAATTACAATAACTGAGTCCTTTGATATTCCAAGCACTGTGCTAAGTGATTTCCATCAGTGATATGTGCTGTGGCCACACAGCTGACTGTGTGCACATCTTCCCAGATCAAAATGGCCCAGGTGGGAGCATTTACACCATGGAAATCAGCAGATACTGATCTCCCCTTCACCCAAGAGCTGATTGTTAAACATTTACTGGCACACACCACAAAATGCATATTTCATTTAATGAGTATAAACAAGCCTACAGATCTTTTATCATAATAATCCTAATCCACAGGTAAAAAGACTGAGGCTCAAGAAGGTTAAATAATATCCAATATAAAGGAGCAGATTTGGAATCAAAACTAGGTAGTCTGATACCAAAAATTAACATTTAACCACCAAACACTATTATTTCTTATTGATCCAAAACAATGAGGATGGCTAGAGAATACTCAGGTATTACTGAGGACAGATTCTGGGTTGTAGATTTTCACTTTGCTTTTTATTCTCCCCTAATATGGTTTAGCTGTGTCCACACCCAATCTCATCTTGAATTGTAATTCCCACAATTCCCACATGTCATGGCAGGAACCGGGTGGAAGGTGATTGAATTATGGGGGTGGGTCTTTCCTGTGCTGTTCTCATGATAGGGAATGAATCTCACAAGATCTGATGGTTTTAAAAATGGGAGTTTCCCTACACCAGCTCTTTTTTTGCCTGCTGCCATGGATGTAAGACATGACTTGCTCCTCCTTGCCTTCCACCATGATAGTGAGGCCTCCCCAGCCACGTGGAACTGTAAGTCCAATTAAACCTCTTTCTTTTGTAAATCGCCCAGTCTCGGGTATGTCTTTATCAGCAGCATGAAAATGGACTAATACACCCTCAACTTCAAAATGATGATAAGCTCACCTTTGAAAGTATCTTGCTGCCATGCACCAATCCCACTGTGATTGTTCATGGTAAAATAATATTTCCACTTTTATGAATGAATCATGTGTTCCAAGGGCATGAGTATCTCACCCAGTGTTACCAAATCAGTCAACACCCCGTTTAGCCCACGCAGTCCAGTAAGCCCAGCTGTTTCCCATGATAAATGAGCTAAAAGCCTCAAGCTTGTGCCTCAAGCAAACAATGGAGAAGAATGCTCAGCCTATTTCAGCAATGAAATGTCATGTAACTCCACTGTTACATCTGGTATTGAACAGCCATAATTATTTTTTCTTCCTCCCTTAAAAATAGTGAACTTGTTAAGAGGTTCCTTCATATGTGCCATTTATGCCAGTACCAGTTATTCAAGGGATTTTCTGTGCAGAACTGTTTTACTCTGCTCTTACTCTAGATGACTTACATAATTGGTTTATGTTACCTCTACTTTTACTACTTTTAAGCTCTGCTGTCTACTTTTGCAAATGAAGAGAAAGATCAGAATGTAAGCCAACATTGTATATAGCAACTAATAAAAGGGAGCTATTTCAGTTGATTACTCACAGCGCAAAACAAGTATATTTGGTATGTTAACTACAGGCATCATGAAAAAAGTACCCAGTTTTTCTGGAGGCTTAGGAACTGTCTGTCGATTATATGAGATGAGGAGGTGGTCTTGTTGCTGCTTGAAAGACTAGGACTTTGTAAATGAGCTTAATAATTACATTACTAAATGATAATTCCCTTTGAAATAATTTCCAGAAAACTTGTATAATCAAAATTATTTTACAGCTTTTAAAAGGTTATGAATATATACAATCCTGGGGATACAATTCTCAGAGAGGTGATGTAGCTATTAATATTTAAGGTCATACAGCTCTTCTGTGGTAGAAAAGCTGAGGCCTTCTGACCTGAAGTATATTTTATTTTCTAATCTACCAGTACCACATTGTGTCTCTGGACAACAGGCGTACTATTTAAGGTGCATAAGATAGACATTCAAACTCCAAAACAATGATCTTTAGGAGAGCAGACTTGCGTGTCATTGATGCTTTTCTTATTAACTCTCCATTCAACATTGACTTCAGAAAGCAGTCAGAGGACAACTTTTCAGTGAAATATCCCAGATGCATAATTTAGGATGGAACTTGGAGATCATTAATGCAATTTTTACCTAATATCTCTTACATTATATCTGAAAAATTATCACCAGTCTCTTACTAAATATTGCTGGAGATGGATTGTTTTGTTATATATTTGGAAAATTGTGAGTCTAAGAATTTTTTTCTTAATGTGAGTCAAAAGTTGATCCTTCTCTACCTTGATTTAGAACTTCCATGTAGTGTATACAAAAGTCTACTTATGGGATATCAGAAAGAATGGCAGATTAGGTGATTTCAATATTCACTCCAATTCAAAAATTTCACCTGAAAAATCTTCAGATATTGAAATTCCATCATTTAATCCCTGCTACAGACTTTTAAAAAATATACCCAAATACCTTTTTCCTAAATAGTTTAAAGCATGACTGTATGAGATGGGACCAGGTTCCTCGCTAAGCTGGAAATTTTTAGTTTGTCACTTCATTGGTCGATAATGTAAAGAACATTAAAATTATTCAAGATATGCTAAGCCACAACCTTATTCAGCATGTCTGCTCTTAGTGGGAAAGTCATAGTGAAAGGTGCTTTAAATAGAGACTGATTTTAGGGAAACCTTTGGGAAATGGCTGCTTGGTTGCTGAGAACAATATGATTCACCTTGTTTAATGGTCATGGTGATTTATTTCGTGAAGAGAGAATGGAATATTGGTCAAACAAGTGGAGTAAGTGTGATGAGAGCTAATAAGAAGTATGCTCTGCAGCAAACAAAATTAGGCAGAATCAGTCAATAAAGGAATCATTGTACTTTAAACAGGGAAAGGTTTCCAGGTTAGAAGAAACAAAATTAATGAATTTAATAAATGTGGGAAAAAAATCTGCACAGGTCATCAAGATTCTATAGTAAAACAGACAACATAGGAGAAACATGCTGCAAAATTCCTGAATTTGGGGCACCAAAAGAGTGGTTCAAACCAAATATACTTGGGTTCTTATTCCTAGTCAGCTAAATTGCTTTTTCGCAGTGACCCTTAGGGCCCCTGCCTCTGAGAACAATAGTATAATGATAAAAGACACATGTATGTATAGTAAATAGGGGCTACTAGAGCTTCAAGTCTGATAGAGCAAAATCCCAGCTTGCTCACTTTGAGAAACCCATGAGGAGAGTTTAGGAAAGGTTTTTTAAGTAGAAAAAGGAATAAAAAGGGGGTAGATTTTGATTTGGGATGAGTTGCACTGAGCCATGTGTTAGGGAACTTCTTGGGTATTGCAGACCTATTGGATCTCTTGCAAATTTTGCTCATGGTCAGTATAGATTTAAAAAAAAAAATGTCTTGTGATCTACATTGCCTTTTATGTTGTCTGGTAACATTGTGGCATAGAGAAAATCCCACATGGAGCAACCGTTTAAATTTGAAAGCCTATGGAGAGGATGACTAAAAAGGGCAGTTTCTTTCATTACAACTCAGGTTTAAGAACACTTGGGTTTGTAAGATCTAGTATTTGACAGCACACCAGGGTGATTACAGTCAGCAATAATTTGCTGTATATTTTAAAATAACAAACGTAATTGGAATATTTATAACAGAAGGAAATGATAAATGTTTGAGGTGATACCCCATTTACCATGATGTGATTATTATGCATTGTATGCCTATATCAAATATCTCACATACCCCATAAATATATACACCTACTAAGTACCCATAAAAATTAAGAATAAATAAGTGAATAATAAAAAAGAACACTTGGGTTTGGAATTGCTTCCTGAAAAGAAGCACCTGAATATTTACTGCAGCATGACTATGTTAGGGTAATCCAATAGGGATAGTGGAACAGTACAGAAAAGGGTAAATCAAGCAAAAAATAATATTTACTTATTAACTCCTCTCTCCAAAGACAAAAACGGATAACATTTTGCTGTAAGCTTCCAGTTCTTTAATATCTGTGTTGCTTATTCATCCATATTTTATAAAATTAGGGGTATATTTGATCTATTGTTTTGTGACCTATTTTCTCACTTAATACACCATGAACATTTTTCATGTCATTCGATATTCTTTTAAAATTTGATTTTCCATGGCTGCATTATTTCTGCAATGTGTTTAGTCAATGTCCTGGATTTTATGTGGTTTTCTGTTATTCATGTTATCCTCATTCATAAATGTTGTGTGCATCTATGACTATTGTTTAGGATCAATCCCTATATGAAGAAATACTGGATAAAAGAGGATGAACGTTTCTAGCTTTCAATACTTATTGTCAAATGGATATTTCTATGATCTATTGCCAAACTTGGTATTAGCATTTTTGAAAACGGAAATTTGATGGGTCAAAAACAGCATTTGATACAGTTTTTCCCTAGTGATTACTAGTGAGGATGACTATATAATTTGTCCATTTGGACACTTTCTAAGCTGCTCCTTCATACTCCACAAAACAATTGTAATTTGTCTCTGGACTAGAGCAGCCAGCTGTCACTGACTTCCACACTCCTCTTTAGTCAGTGGAGATGCTGGTGGCTAAAGCAACCACAGCTCTGAGAGCAGCTTGATACATAATCTGCACAAATTAATTCTTCCCTGTACCCTAAATTTTTCATCTGAATAAGAATAATCTAAATTCTACAGTCCATATAATCTTACATTTTTGGAAAGGGTAATGCTATTCTAATCTAAATACTATGCTCCACATTTATAAAATTATTTTTTAAAAAATTTTTTCTACATTAATTTTAGATTTAGGGGGTACATGTGCAGGTTTGTTACCTGGGTATATTGTGTAACACTAAGGTTTAGGGTATAAATGATTCCATCACCCAGATACTGAGCATAGTAGCCAATAGTTAGTTTCCCAACTCTTACCCTCCTCCCCTAGTAGTCTTCAGTTTCTATTGTTGACATATTTATGTCCATGAGAACCTGATATGCAGCTTCTACTTATTAGTAAGAATATGTGGTATTTGGTTTTCTTCTCCTGCTTTAATCTTAGGATAATGATCTCCAGATGTTTCCATATTTCTGCAGAGGACATGAGTTTATTTATGTTTATGGCTGTGTAGTATTCCATGGTATGTATGTACCATATTTTTCTTTATCCAGTCCACTGTTGGCAGGCACCTAGATTGATTCTGTATCTTTAGTATTGTGAATAAGGCTGTGATAAACTTGCAAGTGCATGTATCTTTTTGGTATACTGATTTACTTTCTTTTGAATGTATACCCAGTAATGGGATTGCTGGGTGAAATGGTAGCTCTGTTTTATGTTCTTTGAGAAATCTCCGAACTGCTTTCCACAGTGCCTGAATTTATGTTCCCACCAACAGTATATAAGCGTTCCTTTTTCTCCTCAGCCTTACCAGCACCTGTGTTTTTTTAACTTTTTAATAATAGCCATTCTGACTCATGTGAGATGATATCTCATTGTGATTTTAATTTGCTTTTCTCCGGTGATTAATAATGTGGAGACTACTTTTATCACATTTGTTGGCTGCATATATGTCTTCTTTTGAGAAGTATCTGGTCATGTCTTTTGCCCATTTTTTAATGGGCCTATTTGTTTTTTGCTTGTTCAATTGTTTAAGTTCCTTATAGATTCTGGATGTTAGACTTTTGTTGGATGTATTGTTTGTGAATATACCAAATGAGTTTATGATTCAGATCCTCTTAGGCCTCAGCTGTCTTCATATCCTCATTGTGTTACTTAAATTAAGGGTGGCATCTGGGCATATTTCTTTGTCTTTTCATAGTCCGGAAAGCTTTCAAAGTAGGAAGAAGTTTAGAATTCTAGTATTAATAAATGCTGAAACATTACTGAGTACTTTCTGTGTGTCAAGCATTGCACTGAGGATTCTTTTCCTTTTTTTTTTTTTTTTTTTTTTTTTTGAGATGGAGTTTCACTCATGTTGCCCAGACTGGAGTACAATGGTGTGATCTCGGCTCACTACAACCTCCACCTCCTGGGTTCAAGCTATTCTCTTGCCTCAGCCTCCTAAGTGGCTGAGATTACAGGCGCCCTCCACCACATCCAGCTAATTTTTGTATTTTTAGTGGAGACGGGGTTTCACCATGTTGGTCAGTCTGGTCTCCAACTCCTGACCTCAGGTGATCCGCCCTCCTTGGCCTTCCAAATGCTAAGATTATAGGCATAAGCCACCACACCCAGTCTGCACTAAGGATTTTATATGCATTATCTTCATATAACACACACAAAGGACCTATAATCTCTGTAGATCATTTTTTAGATGAAGAAAGTAAGGCTAAAAGAATTTTTCATAATCTACCCAAATTCATGTAGTTAGTAAATGACAGAGTTGGGCCTCAAACCCTGGTTATCTGACACCAACCAATACTTGTTCTAAGTATTTTGGTAGCAAAGCCTGATTTAAAAGCAATGCACCATAACTTCTCAAATGCAGTACATATGTAATTAAGTTCGTTCTGGCACCCAGGATCTCCCTAGGCCATCTTTTCCTACTATCAAGTTAATGTGAAATCATGATATGCAAATAAAATTTGATATTAGTCTCAACTAGATACAGTTAACAGAATTTATTAATTTCTGAAAAGCAAAGGCAGAAATTCCCTGTAAAATGCACTATAATGTCAAATATGATAGATTTGACATCAGTTGTATTGAAAGTCTGAAACTGTGGAGTGCCTTAAAGATAATTTTCAAACTTCTCTCTTATGAATATGCAAACTGAGATGGCAATGAAGAAGTTAATAGAGACCAAACCTAGGATTTGAATCTAGGTGTCTTGATTCCCAGTCCACTACTTTTCCTACTAAAACATTTTGCAACTTGTGACAAATGATGAATATTCTTGGATTTAGGAGATATATACAAAAGAGCAAGGAGATGTATCACAAAGACATTTCACTTAGAGATTATAATAGCATAAAATTGAAAACAATCTAAATTTCAATCAATAGGACATTTGATAAACAAGAGTACATAAAAAACATGTCCTACTCAGCCATTCAAAATGATGATATAGAGCTCTGTGTATTGTCCTAGATAGATGAACATGATGTATTATTGTTTAGAAGGAAGAAAGCATGTTACAAAACAGCACATATAACGTGGCTTGCTGTATATTAAATATCAGCATTCATAGATGATGCAGGTTTGGCTAGATGATGAGATTAAGAAGATTTTTTTTTTACTTTTGTCTATTCCCTTGACTTAAATGGGTTTTAATAAGAATATGTTGTAAAAAAAATGCTTTGAAACAAGAAAGCATTTCAATTCTCTGTGCCTTTTGCCTTTTTTCGTTTTTCGGCTTGTTTTTGTTTTTGTTTTTTTGAGACAGAGTTTCACTTTTGTCGCCCTGGCTGGAGTGCAATGGCCTGATCTCGGCTCACTGCAACCTCCGCCTCCCGGATTCAAGCAATTCTTCTGCCTCAACCTCCTAAGTAACTGGGATGACAAGCGCACCCCACCACGCCTGACTACCTTTTGTATTTTTAGTAGAGACAGGGTTTCACCACGTTGGCCAGGCTGGTCTCGAACTCCTGACCTCAGGTGATCTGCCTGCCTTGGCCTCCCAAAATGCTGGGATTACAGGCATGAACCACTGCACCCGGCCTCTCTGTGCCTTTTAAACTAAACCAGTGTGTCTCAAACTTCAATCAGCGAGAGAATCTTGTTAAAATGTATGCTTTGATTGAGTAGGTCTGGGGTGGAGCTGGAGAACCTACATTTTCAACAAAATCCCAGGTGATGCCAATGCTGCTGAATGGAGAACAGTGCATTGCAAGGGTCTGGTTTTGTTAATTATTCCACGAGGCCTTTTTCTCATTCACTCCATATGTAGTTTCTGGCAATCTTCGGCTGAAATTATTTTCCTTTGCTTATTAGTGCTGTAGTGATTTCTAGGTGAATAGGGCCCTAGAGTTTTCTTCTTTTTCTTGCAGTTAATAAACATAAACACTGGGAGACACTATTTTAAATTTCCAAACATCCATTATACAACTGGAAATATTACTCAGAAATTGCCTTTCCCACCGGATAGTTTTTATCTTGATACTCTCAACTGAGGATGTAATAGCAGCATTGATTGTTTAAATGTATGAGCAATCGGGGAGCAATCATGATTTTAAAAAAACAACAACAGTAATTGATAGACTGCTCAGCAGGAGAAATGAGATTGTAATATGAATGTTCATTTTTGACACATCTCTTTAATGTATTTTCAGGAAGAAAATCAAAATAAAGCATTTTAAGAATGACTGGGTATGGGAATACCCTAGCATTTCTTTTATAAAAACAAAATGTTAAAACATCGAACTTGGGAAGAAAGTTGCGTGAAATAAAATACCTTAGAATTTATAATGTAATCAGCAAGAATAGAGTAAACTATGGCTACTACTATTGTAAATATTCAATATTTATTAAGTGTTTACTATGTACTGGGCTGGTCAAGTTGATTTATATGAATTATCTTGTTTGATGTCTTATTTAAGGCTTATACAAGTTCAATAACTTGTCCAAAGTAACACATCTAGTAGGTAGTAGTATTTTGATTTACATCCATTAACTCAAAACTCAAGATCATAACCACAATGCTGTACTTTGAGAGTCATCCAACAAACAGAGTTCCTGCCTAACATGCAACAGACTTTGTTCTAGGTAATTGGGGGAAATTTAATGAATGAACAAGACAAAAACCTTGCCTTCATAGAGTTTACTTTCTAGTGATGATAAAGAGATACTGCATTTATATTGGACCTTACTCGCTTAGTTGTGGAGTGCTGAATGAGAAATAGAGAAGGCATTTCCCTCTTTGGGCCTCAATTTCTTGAACTATAGAATGAAGATTTTGTACTCTAAGTTCAGTTTAGTCTCCCAAACCTATAGGTGCAAGAAAATTTAAACGACTTTATGTATCTTTGCAGTTCCTGCTTCCAATTCAAACTACCAATAAGCCACTTCACCAAGGCCTCTTGATTTCATGTCTTTAATTGGAATTCCTTTTACACTAATTATTGTTATTTATATCATTATCAAAACTGCATTTGTGAAATTATGAGAGTAAGAGAAATCTAACATAGTTGACTCCATCTTGCTCTGACCTCTATGCTGTCCTTGGTCATTCCTGGGAATAGACCAAGCTAACTTTGGGAGGAATTTAGTTTATACTTTTACTTTAAAGCAAAGATATTAATAGCCCTTCCCAAAACTAAACCACCTTCATAAAACTAATGAAAGGCCACAAGGTTAAGATTATGAGAGGGGGCTGAATTATGATAAGACAAACATAATTTCTATAATCCCTTACTACTCAGGAGTCATAGACCAGAGGTCCTAAGATAAGCCTACTTTCTATAATCTCTTACTACTCAGAGATCACATGGTAGAGGTCACAAGATTTGTGACTGTATTAGTATGTTCTCACACTGCTATAAAGAAATGCCTGAGACTGGGTAATTTATAAAGAAAAAAGGTTTAATTGGCTTATGGTTCCTCAGACTGTACAGGAAGCATAGCAGCTTCTGCTTCTGGGGAGACCTCAGGAAGCTTATAATCATGGCAGAAGGCAAAGGAGGAGCAGGCACTTCACATGGCCAGAGCAAGAGGAAGAGAAAGGGGAGAGGTACTGCACACTTATAAATGACTAGATCTTGCAAGAACTAACTCACTACCATGACAATAGTACCAAGGGGGATGGTGCTAAACCCTTCATGAGAACCTACCCCCACTATCCGATCACTTCCCATCAGGCCCCCACCTCCAGCACTGAGGATTACATTTCAACATGAGACTGGGGCAGGGACACAAATACAAACCATATCAGTGACTTTTCCAATTGCTCCTATAGATAGCATCACCCTTGTAGAATCTAAGGTTGTTTTATGAAATATCCTTAAGACTGAACCCACCCAGACTTATAACTCATGACTCCTGTGGCCCCATCCGGAGGCAGACTCAGGGCATGGGGACAGTTTTCCACACACTTCTGATTTCATCCCCAACCAATCAACCCATTCTTTCACCCCCTTCCCACCAAATTGTCCATAAAAACTCTAACCTCCAGGGCTCCAGGGAGACTGATTTGAGTGATAACTCCAGTTCTCCTGCATAGGCCAGCTTCATGTCAATTGAACTGATTCTATACTGCAGTGCCATCTCTCTGTGTGTTGATTTTTTCTGTGCAGTGAGCAGAAAAAGCCCATTAGGCCATTACACAATTATCATTACCAAAGGCCACAAATGCAAGGTCAGGCTGCTATGGAATACTTGGAGGCTTTCTGCGGCAGTGTTTCTGCCAATACCGTTTCCCCCAAGCCTTCTCCTTCTACTTGAGCTGGACTGCTGGTGGCCTGCCATCTTGCTTGCAGGCTCTCTTATGCTGTCACAGTTGAGACATTCAATGAGACCAGTTGAGATAATGAACCAGGAGTCAGTGTATGAGAGTCAAATGCCGTCATCAGAAATTATTGAGAGCTTTTCAGTAATTGCCATGAAATAAAGAAATTTACCCATCTGGGTCAAAAGGCTTTGATGAATTCTTTACTTAATGTCCTCTTCTTCAGGAGTTTCACGCCTAAAGATTTCCTTCTCCTTATGGAAAAAAACGGCAATACTAGAACTTGCATAAAAGAAATGTGGAGGCCGGGTGCAGTGGCTCATGCTTATAATCCTAGCACTTTGGGAGGACGAGGCAGGTGGAACACCTGAGGTCAGGAGTTTGAGACCAGCCTGGCCAACATGGTGAAACCCCATCTCTGCTAAAAATACAAAAATTAGCCGGGCATGGTGGCGGGAGCCTATAATCCCAGCTACTCTGGTGGCTGCAGCAGGATAATCGCTTGAACTAGCGGGGCAAAGGTTGCAGTGAGCCTAGATCGCACCACTTCACTCTGGCCTGGGCAAAAGAGCAAAACTCCATCTAAAAAAATAAAAAATAAAAAAGGAAGAAACTTGGGAGTATATTTTTGCTATAACATTTTGGAAAATAGATGTCAGTAGGCAACTCAAGTCTCTCTTGATTTGCCAGTGATCCTTTCAATCATAAATTCACTTGTCCTAATAATAATGTTTCTGGTTGCATACTACATGCTGGGCCCTAAGAATATAGAAACAATTAAAGGGCCATGCCTTTAAAGAACTGGCATGGTTTTTAAACATGCAGAGCTCTAGAACTGGAGTGACTATTGTTGATTGAATCATGCCTCCCGGTTCACATGATGGAGCCTCAATCCCCAGTGTGACTATATTTGGAGATAGGGCCTTTATAGAGGTAATTAGGGTAAAATGAGATCATAAGGATAAGACCCTATTCCAACAGAACTGTGTCCTTATAAGAGGAGGAAGGGACACCAGAGCTTTCTCTCTCTGCACATATGCATGCTGAGAAAAGGCCATCTGAGAGCATAGCAAGAAGGCAGCGGTCTGCAAGCCAGGAAGAGAGCCCTCACCAGAAAGACTTAAACAGACCTGGCTAGACCTTGGACTTCTAGCCTCCAGAATTGTCAGAAAATAAATTTCTGTTGTTCAAGTCACTAAGCCTGTGGTATTTTGTTATGGCAGCCTGAACTGACTAACACAGTGGTATTGAACATTTTAGATAATTCTTGGTATGAAAAAGTAATGACAGGAAATTAGAAGCTTTCAGAAACTTATGTGTAGGAAAGAATGGAGATGTGGTCACGAACTATGTGTATTTGGTAACCAACAAATTTTGAAGCATATAAGGTGAGTGGCTTTGTAGGGAAAGGGGATAAAGGTTACTTTTATAGGTGGGGCAATAATGGGGGGGAGGCTTTTGATTTGAAAGACCTTACCATACCCTTAAACTTCAGAATATGTAAGTAAAAAAGAGAATGTTACATATATTGTCACCTATGTGTAATAAAAATAATTTGAGTTATCTGCTATGGAATTACTTTCCTATTCAAATAGAGACACGGTCTATATCAATGTCAATTTTTCTCTAATTTTACACATACTGTCATTCCTTTTGAACAGTCTCCCTCAGTTTCATGTATGTAACTAGCAGAGGCAAAAGAAATTCTTGTCTTGCCAAGGAGGACTCCAAGAACCTACAAATTGGTCTCAAACCCTTCACACCTCCTTGGGAATAAAATAAGATCTAAGGTGATTAAAAGTCTCAGTTCACTCAGAATATGCCCTGCTTATGCCTGCAGTCTGGCATCCCGATCCAATTAGCACCCCATTTTTCTTTCCAAAAAGAATTCCCATTTGAATAACAAATTATGCAACCATCTGAATTTAATCAATAGAATGTCTTTACATCCATTTAGTTCCAAATTAAGTACTCCAACCTATCTGTTGTACGATAAAGAATTTATTTTGCCTTTGTTCCCCATTTCTGGCATGGAGCTTCTAAAATCCTTAGAATATCCAGAGTGATAAGAGTGTCATTGTTGCTCATGAACCCCTTGGATCATATCTGACTTTATGCTAGTGAGATTAAATAACTCAGGATAGAGACTTGTCACCAAAAAAATTAATTATATGATCATAGGGTTGGAGCTTTGAGCCAGTTCAGCCTCCAGGGAGTCCTGGGGGCTGGAGATAAAGTTCAATCACATGGTCAATGTTCAGTCAATCATGCTTATATAAGGAAACCCTAATAAAAACTCTGGACACAGAAGTGGAGCTTTCTGACTGGTGAACACATTGATGTGCTATGAGGAGGACAGGCCTGATTCCATGGGAAAAGATCATGGAAGTGCTACATTTGAGACACTCCCAGGCCTCACCCTATGTGTCTCTTATTTGGCTAGTCCTGAATTTTATCCTTCATAATAAAACTATAAGTATAGTACTTTTTTGAGTTCTGTGTATTGCTCTAGCAAATTATCAAAACCTGAGTGGGAACTCCTGAATTTATAATCAGTAGGTCAGAAGTATGGTTGGCCTGAAATTCTCTGAAGAATGGCTTTTAATGTGAGGACAGGCTTGTGGAGGACTGAGTCTTTAACCTGTGGAGTCTGCACTAACTCAAGGGGATTAGCACCAGAATTGAGTTGCATTACACCAGTTCTTATGAGGATACCATAACAGGAAGAAGTTTGATCACCAAAGGAAACAACACTTTTATTTCTGCTCACTCTAGCCAGAATAAATATTTTTATATAGTCTGAAGTTTATTAATATAGTTTTTGCCTTTTTTGCTTTAAAATCAGGGTTAGAAGGATTGGCACAAATAAAATGAAAACAAAGTTCAATTGCATGTTTAAATAGATTTCCATTTTTGGCACAGAAAGAATATATATTTAACAAGCCATGGATAAATGTCATGTGGTCACAAACAGGAAAATGGTTGAAAACAACAGACTGCACCACTGCTCTTCAATGGTGGCCACTCTTCTGTAGAGTGGGAAGCTTCACTTTCACCCACCACAGCTAGATACTAATTCCACAAGAAAGCAGTGACAACAAAACATGGCTTTTTTTTTTTTTTTTTTGAGACAGAGTCTCACTCTGTTGCCCAGGCTGGCGTGCAAAGGCGCAATCTCGGCTCACTGCAACCTCCACCTCCCGGGTTCAAGTGATTCTCGTGTCTCAGCCTCCCGAGTAGCTGAAATTACAGGCACCTGCCACCATGCCCGGCTAATTTTTTGTATTTTTAGTAGAGATGGGGTTTCACCATGTTCGTCAGGATGGTCTTGAACTCCTGACCTCAGGTGATACAACTGCGTCAGCCTCCTAAAGTGCTGGGATTACAGGCATGAGCCACCGTGCCCAGCCAAAACATGGCTTCTTAGAAGAGACATATTTGGGAGACTGATGCAGGAGGAATACTTAAGCCCAAGGGTCAAGGCTGCAGTGAGCTATGATCATGCCTCTGCAAGCCTGGGCAACAGAGTGAGACCCTGTCTCAAAAAAAGAAAAAAAATTATGCACTTTAAGATTTTGCAGAGCTAGATGAACTCCTGGCTATGGAAAGAATAATTAGGTATATTTTCATGGCCCTGTTACTTAATAGTCTGAGCCTCAATTTTCTCATCTGTAAAATGGGTAATGCTTTCTTACTAGGTGGTCATTAGGATTGAGTGAGAATGAATAAAAGGTAACAAAATGTGCCTGAAACTTAACGAGTACTTAGTAAATAGTACATTTAGGGCCGTTCTTCAGCTTGAAGCTGCAGCTTTTTGTCATCTCTCATTCTCTTTCGTCTTTATCTTGTTTTTGCCCCAAACTGACTTCCTATGGAAAAGTTTAAAATTTATCTATTGTTTATAACCTCAAAGCATTTATAGAACCTTCAAAACAGTAGGCATTTACATTGATCTCCAAGACAGCCTCACTACTTTCTTGTTCTTCTGATGATTTTTCTTTCTTGACAGCTCATTAGAGTTGGGTTAGTTGCGCAGTATTTTCAGTGTTTGTGTGTGTGTGTGTGTCCCCAAGCAACTGGTATTAAAACATTTTCTTCTTGCAGACAAGCAGAACACTATTTCTACATTTTGCCAGTTTATTATTTTGCATGTTCTTTGGTTTCTTATTCTAAAAAATGCTACAGGCCATCTCTTTTGTTTGGATTTCATGCAAGTAAGTATCTGTGATTCTCTCTGTAACGACAGCAGCACCAAACGGGATTTATGAATGCTTTGTTTCCTGACTTCAGAGCACCTGTGTGCTGAATTCAGAAATCAGAAGCTCCCTCTCCTCAGGTGTAAATGGAGGTGGCCACAAGTCCCTTGTTAGAACACAGCCTTCTCTGCGGGCATGGCTGGAGTTGGAAGATATCAATAGATGGAGAGGAGAGAAATTGAGGATTGAGAAAAATAAAAATAATGGACTAAATCAGGGGAAGAGAAGAATTACTCTGCCAAACACGAGTAGGTCATGTGGAAAATTATAAATGGTCAGTGGATAGTGGATGGTCAGCGAATAGATAATATGGATGGTCAGTGGATAGGTAATAGATCCTTCAAGAATCCCGTCTGCTCTGGAGCAGAATCCTGGCCAGTGAGATCCATCTACAATCCACAGGAGAGGATGATGGGGGAAGTTAACTAATAGAGTCATGCTGAGGCACCATAGAATTGCAGTCATAGGCCCCACCATTGGAGTCTGAGAGACTTATTCAAACACAGGTTCTGTTGCCTTTTTTTCTGTGTGGTCTTTTCTTAACCCCAGTGAGTCTGGGTCTTCAGCTATAAAACTGAGATCATTACAGTTCTGGGCTCATTTGAGGAGGAGAGAAGATATTGATTATGAAGAAATTTTTTTGAAATATCATAATTGCTTAGTATGTGTAGCTAATAGGATAAATATTTTTGATGGGCTACTCTGTTCCCAGATATTTTACCACCATTTTCCATGCAATTCCTTATTTAACCTTCCTAATATCATAGTACAGGTTATTACCTCCATTGCACAGATGAGGGAAGTGAAGATTCAGAGAAGTTAGATGATGAATAGCAAAAAGCGGAAGAAAATAGTAGAACTTGGATTAAATCCTATGTCCATCCCTTTCCTAACAATGGAGCCCTCCACTGTATGTCATACTAGACCCAACCTTAAATAAATAAATCTGCTTCATACTTAACATCAATTCTGTGTGTATTCTCAATAAAAACATCAATGTAGGTTGGAAATTTGAATTAGGAAAAAAGAACAAGCATCACTAATCATCAGAGAAATGCAAATTAAAACTATAATGAGATACCATCTCACCCCAGTTAAAATGGCTTATATTCGAAAGACAAATGCTGGTGAGGATGTGGAGAAAGGGGAACCCTCATATAGTGTTAGTGAGGATGTAAATTAGTATAGCCACTATGAAACAGTATGGAGATGCCTCAAAGAACTATAAATAGAACTACTATATGATCCAGGAATCCCACTGCTAGGTATATATCCAACAGAAAGAAACTCAGTATATCAAAGAGATATCTGCACCCCAGGTTTATTGCAGCATTATTCACAGTAGCCAATAGATGGAATCAACCTAATGTCTAGCAATAAATAAATGGATAAAGAAAATGCGGTACATATACATAATTAAATATAATTCAGCTATAAAAATAATGAAATCTTATCATTTGCAACAACATGGATGGAACTGGAGAATATTATGTTAACTATAATAAACCAGGCACAGAAAGACAAATACCACATAATCTCATGTGTATGTGGGAGCTAAAATATGTTAAGCCCATAGAAGTAGAGAGTAGAATTGTGATTAATAGAAGGTAGGAAGGGTAATGGGGAGGGGAAGACAGGGAAAGGCTGGTTAATGAATCCAAAAATTTATAGCGTGATAGGAGTAATAAGTTCTGGTGCTCTGCAGCACTGTAAGTTGACTATAGTTATTAATAATTTGTTGTATATCTTCAAATGTCTAGAAAAGAAGATTTTTTAATGTTTCCAACACAAAGAAATGATAAATATCTGTGATGATGAATATGCTAATTATCCTTATTTGATCATTACATATTGTGTATATGTATCAAAACATCACTCTGCACCCTATACATATGCACAATTACTTCCTGTCAATTAAAACTTTTAAAAGTGCCGGTCATGAATGCACAAATGGAGAATTCCAGTGCCAACAAGGATGGAACAAGCCTAGTATAGCCTAGCTCTTGTATTAATTGCAACTGAAGACTCCGAAAATACAAAAAGCAACTACCTAAGAACTCTGAAAAGTAAACAGCAAGCAAATTGCAGAAAGGAGACAAAACTTGGAGAATGACCTGCATGGGATGAGATTCTTGCTTTTTTCTTTTTTTCTCTCCCCTGGGTTGACTCAAGGGTAATCCCAGTGTGTAACTGTGTAGTGAGCAGGCACAAAAAAATACCTGAGTAAAACCCTGTCTTTCTGGCCAGAAGACAAGAAAAAGGAGTCCTTGTGGGTCTGAGAGGATAGACGGAATTATTTTCATTTTGTTTTGCTTTTCTCTTTCTTACTCCCAACCCTGGTTCAAAGGCAGCCCTAACCACAGTGGTAGAGGTGGCAACAGAACAGTCATCTAAAACCAAGATAAAACCTGTCTCTCGAGTCCAGAGGAATTCGGGAGAGGGACCCCTGTGGTCCAAAGAGTGTAGAGAAATTCAATTCTTTTTCTTTCACTACTTTGTGCCCAGAGTGGTGCCAGCCATGTGGAACTGTGCAGAAATAAGTGTGGATAAAGCTCCAAAAGGAATCCAGTCTTTCAGATGAGTAGGAAATGGAACACAGAGTAGGAGAGGGTGAGGGGGATTCCAGAGGAGAGACCTGGAAAAGTGTCTCTCCCTTCATTCTGTTATGAACGAACACAAGTCCCAGGCTTATCACCAAGACGCACATGATGGGACAGACCACAAGCAGGATGGCAAAGGCTTTGAAAACCGAACCGGTGTTGGAATCCTCACATGAAGAAAAGCTAAACAGAACTCATGAATTGAATATTGCTGGGTTTGATTTCCTTATTTTTTTAAAAGCAACATTCTCCAGAGGACTTAAACAGGACCAAGAGTCTTACAATAAAATATTCAAAACACCAAAAATATAATTCAAAGTTACCTAAAATGAAAAGAACATCAAAAAGTACTCAAGTCTCAAGAGAGAAGACAATTAACAGATGCCAACACAAGATATTACAGATGTTGAAATTTTCAAAGGTTTTAAAGCAGCTATTATAATCAGCTCTAGGAATAAAGGTAAATGCTTAAGATTGATGGAAGCATATATACATTCTCTGCAGAGAAATAGAAATGACAAAAATTTGAATTTCAAAACTGAAAATTATAATATCTGAAAACTATAAAAATTCACTGGGTGGGCTCAATTGAATAATGTAGATGACAGAGAAATTAGTTATTAAACTGTTAAGATAGAACAATAGAAATTACCCAATCTGAAAAACAAAGAAGAAAAAGAGATTTAAAAAAATTAACAGACCCTTGGGAAACTGTGGAACAATATCAAAAAGACCCAATGGTCTTGTCATCTGAGTCCCACAAAGGAAGAAGAAAAACACTGTTACGGAAAAACATCGGCAAAATAACAGGCAAAAACTAAAATTTATGAGTGTAAAGAGTTAAGACTTTTTTGCAACCCTCATGTAACAGAGACAAAAGAGAATACATTTTTCATTGACTGATATAAACTGACAATTTTCTTGATAAATTCAAAACTGCAATGTCATTTTCCTGGACTTACTTAACCCTAGACCATCTTTTAAGGACTGAGAATGATTAATCTCTTGAATATATATTTCTGGACTTTTAGACCATCTTTTCAAGAACTGAAAATTGCTTAATGGGATATCTTCCTTGCTCTTATATCATGTTTCCTGTTTCTCATTCCTATTCCTCATTTTTCCCTTACCTACTGCCTTTAATTAATAAAAATCTTTGCTAACTGCTAGAAATCTAAAGTGGTCACATTTTGGGACAGTCACTCTTACTGTAGCAGAAATAAAGCTGTTCCTTCTCTCATGTATTTGTGGAGAACTTACCGAGCTTCCCAAACACCAGTCTATAAGAAGGAACTAAAAACACATATTAGATTTTCTCCTGGTCCTCACTACATTGAAAACTTCAGAGAACTTTCTACATGAAACTGCATCTAATATCCCAGGCCCTTGTCATCTCTTACCTGGGTGACTATCACAGTGTCCTGCTCTCCCCCTGCGTCCAATACTGTTTTTTAAAAACCCATCCAACACAGCTACCAGAGTGATATATTACAATGAAAACATGACTGAGTCACTCCACAATTAAAAGCCTTTCCATATAGTTTCATGAGACAAGTTCTTTGTCTAATATAATATTTTGCAAATATTCTCACCCAGAATGTGGGTTGCCCTCATCATCTTTTATGACCAAAACGTTTTTATCTTGATGAAATCTAATGTATTGTTTTTTCCTTTGTGAATGCCTTTTGCATTCTAATAAATCTTTTTCTATCCTAAAGTCATAGAAAATATTCATCTAGTATTCTAGAAGTCTTATGATTTTTAGCACTAGTGTTTAAGTCAATGATTCATCTCAAATTAAATTTTGTGTATTGAGTGAGATAAGAGTCCAGTTTTGATTCTTACATACATATATCTAGATACTTCAAAGCCAACCCACCTCCATCTATGATAGTCTCAAGATACTATATTCTTTTCCATCTTAAGGGGAGATTAGTCGTCTGGAAGGCTAGTCATTACTACCATTATGAAATTTGTTTCCAAGCTAACACTAGGTTGGGTAGATCTGTGCATTTTCCTGAATATTCATTTCTGACTGGTCTAGACAAAGTTCTATACACATTATTCTGGGGAACAATTCTGCATTGTCTTTAGGTGTGAATCAAGTGATTTCTTTGTAATAGGGCCTATTATTCTTTTTCATTCACTTCTGAAATCTTAGGATGATAAGAAAATCCAAATTAGCTTCAATTGCATCCAGACCTCAAAGTAATTTCATAACTGCTTTTAATCAGCTATTTAAAGATATACCTCTAGATAAGTTTCTCCATCCATCTTCCTTATAAAAATGGTGAGTAATAATAAGAAATAGATGGTTATGCCTACATTTCCATTATCACATGCATCTTTTACATGTGAAAAATGTAGGGTGTAGGTTTCCATAATTACTGTAACACTTCTGCATCTTTTCTTTCCACTGAGAAAAATCATTCTTGAAAGCTCCTATTGATGGCATACAATCAAATGTACAAATGATATGCTTAGAGTATTAAAATAGCTCTAATAGAATGACAATGGATTTCCTTTTCAATACATATCATGGGAAACTACAATAGCAGCATCTCTTAATGCATGTACCATAAAGTTTCCACTAATGTTATTCTAAAATTTAATGTTACCTGTAAATCTCATAGCAAAGTTGGAAAGGACTGAACTTGTGTTGCAAAGACCCTATGCAGTACTGTCAGTAAGGCATCTCTGGAAATATCACCAGCTCCTGTTAAATATTCTCTTCTCTCTTGTCTTGATAGTAAGCCCCAAATCTATCATCTCTGCTGTATATAGTATAACTTGCTTTTATAAATTCATGAAGAGGATTAAGATTTTGAGAAACTTATGCTTCATGACAGGCCCATAGAGGTCTCCATCCTCCACTTTATCTACTCCAACTCACTGATCTATTCCTGTTCTCAACTCCTAGAAACCCTGCAGAAAGCGCTGGGCTTTAATATACCTGGTCTCATCTTGTTCTCTTCACAGAGGATTTAATTCCTTGAAAGTCAGAATCATGTCTCTTGCTTCTCTGACAATCACCAATGAACTTAGCCTAGTGTTAGACATGAAATGGATACCCAATAAGTATTCGTATGTTAATAATAATAATAATTTTAGCTAACAGCTATTGATTTCTGATATATGCCAGGCTTAATTCATCCTTATAACATTTGAATTGTATTATTATTCTATTCCTACAGATGAGGAAAGTCTTGTTTAATGAGTGTAAGTGGCTTGCCAAAAGTCACATAGCTAGTGACCTTAATGAAAAAACTGTACTACATTTTAAGGCATTAGACAGAGGCTACCACCAACAGTCAGTAAACACCATTTGTATATTTGTAACTCAGAATTTCTCTTCATAATTACCCTTAGAAATGTAACTGTAATTACTATGTTAGACTAGTAATCTGTTGAAATGTTTCAAATAACATGACAACCCAGACACATTATAATTCACTATTTCTCTCAAATTATGACAAAATAAAGACTTCTGTTTAAACAAACAATTAGTGAGAGTTAGTGATGAAATAACCTATAAGTTCATTGTTCTTTCCAGCTCCATTACCCATTAGCTTTACCCTAAGTTCTAGTTCTTAAAGATAGTTATAAATTAGTGCAGCACTTTTTCTTAGGAATTTATATCACACTGTCAAAATGAAAGATGAAGTTTTCCTGGTGCCATCCTCAGTGCATTCTAGCAAGGCTTAGCCGTCTCTAAGATAAGTGAAATCTTAAAATATCATCATCTGATATGTTGAGATGAACCATGTAAATATCATGATCTGATGCGCTGAGATGAACCATGTTGTATAAATGTGGCATTCATGGAGCTGGGTTGTTAAGAAGTGAAATAAATTGTTCCCTTATAGAAACCTGCCTCGGATGAAAGGCAGTGGTTTCTTTTGTTGTAAACAGCAAGAGAAATTAAAAGGGAAAGCTGATAATGAAAGTGTTTTAATTAGAGCTAAACACTGTTTTCTTTTTTTTTTTTTTTTTTTTTTGAGACAGACTGCCACACTCTTGCCCAGACTGGAGTGCAGTGGTGCGATCTCAGCTCACTACAACCTCTGCCTCCCAGGTTCAAGCAATTCCCCAGCCTCAGTCTCCCAAGTAGCTGGGGTTATAGGCACCTGCCACCACACCCAGCTAATTTTTTGTATTTTTAGTAGATGGGTTTCACCATGTTGGCTAGGCTGGTCTCAAACTCCTGACCTCGTGATTCGCCCACCTCGGCCTCCTAAAGTATTGGGATTACAGGTTTGAGCCACTGTGCCTGGCTCTAAACACTGTTTTTAATATGGATTTATTCATTGTGAGCCTGATTTTTTAAAAAGTCAAATGGCTAAAGACTTCAGGAATAAAAAAGAGGACTTGATATTTAGTTAAAGAGCAAAAAGACTTGTGTTTTGTCAGAATATAGTATTTTCTCCCCTTCTAACAACAGAAAAACCAGACTTGAGCCTTGGTGGTATGGACATAATTGTGTAATAGGAATATTTGCTGGAATGTTTATGTGATGAAGAGAGGAAATGACCAGGTAGTAGAGAAAGGCACACGCTGGGTGGGCTGAATTCTGAGCACTACACATCATGTGGGTGTGGGTGGGTGGAAGAAGCTCAGTGAAGGGCAGCCACAGAGAAAAAACTGGTACTTCATAGGCACTCATCCAAGGTTTCTAATGACCCTCAGGGAAAGCTTTCTACAAGTGAGCACATGTGTCAAGGGGCTAGATGGGGAGAGTACGGGTACTGGATGTCACTGTCTCCATTGCAGAGGTTGAAAGAGTAAAGAAGGGGGAAGAGAATCCAATATACTAGTTTGCAATATCCAAAAAGTGGTATTGTTGATATTCTACTAGGAGGAGGGACAAAGGGTTTCTTAACCCAATAATTCATTGAATTTCTTATCTCCCTTATTTCTGCCTCCTCAGAGTATGGTCCCAAAAAAACACCTTTTCCAGAACAAGGAAAAGGCTGGTCTTGGACACAGTGTTTACTTGTGGGGCTAGGTTGGAGACAACAGCTATCAGGGAAGCTCTTCTCATGATGACGACAGAAGTATATAAGAGGAACCGCAGTTGTGCAAGCATGACTGAAGCTACTGCTTGAGATACTCCTGCTAACTTCCGACTGACCAAAGAAAGGACAGACTGGAAAAATGCATTCCACCTATAAAATGGTATATATATATATATAATTACATTGCTGAGCCCAATAACACTTAGAAATGTAATATCTTTGACAATAAAAGCACAAAACTGTGGATAGGAACAAGTGTAGAAGAGGGAAATGTTCATTAGATGGTGACACAAATTCACAGAAAGAAATGACAAGAAGAAAGGGTAAAGAAAGTTGATGTTACAATGTCTATAAATATATGCTTGTTCTACTTTCTTCTCTCATTTTCATTAAAAATATAAGATAAGATAAAGTAATTATAACAATCTGTTCTCAGGTTTTTATTACAACATACATAGACATAATATGTAAAAAATAATACCACAAAAAGAGAAGATAGAATGGAGCTATATAGGAACATAGTCTCATATTTCTTGGGAATTAAGTCAATATAAACCTCACTTAGGTTTAAAAGGAGTGATGATGTACCAATAAATGCTATAATATGATCAAATTTTGTAAACTATGCTAAGTGAAAGAAGCTAATCACAACAGATCATATATTGTATCAATTCATTAATCGGAAATACTCCAAATTGACAAATCTATAGAGCCAGAAAGTAGATTAGTGGTTGCCTAGAGCTGTCTTGGAGGAGAGAGCCACTTGGAGACTGAAGGAGAATAGCGAGTGTTGCTGATGGCTACAAGCCTCTTTTTGGGAAGACAAAAATAAAAAAAAAGTTGTTATGTTAAATATATCAAAATAAATGTATTGTGTATTTAAATGAGCAAATTGTATGATATGAAAGTTACATCTCAATAAAAACTATTGTTCTGTTTTGTTCTCTGGTATATGGCTGGTTCCGTGGCTGGAGCAGGGAGGGTAATTTAAGCATTTTGTTAGACCAGAAATCAAGTGAGTGCTAAAATATTAATGTTTTTCTGTCAAATAAATGCAGAGTTTGCTTGAAGTTGTGCCCCTGGCCAAATTTGAAATAATTCAAGCAACACAAATAAAATCATAATGTATAAGAACAACTAGACTTAAATAATCCATGAGTCCACAGTGATATTAAAAATGAACACTATATAAATATATATAATGCATAGAAAGAAAAGATAAAACAAATGAAAACTTTTTTACAAAGGAATGTCTAATAGCAAAAGTACAAGGAATAATGGAATTAGAAAATCATATTTTATAACATCCATTATAATAATGATCCAAGCAAGAATCATCAATAAATATTAAAACCACTGGATGAAAATTCATTGGACAATGAATTCACATTGTCTCAAAATATCACCCAACAGATTACCAACTAATTACAGAGGGAAAATTGTACAATGGAGCAATCCAACAGTTACCATTTTCACCAAATGGTCAAGGTTCCATGGCCAATAGTAGAATGTCCTGATATCCTGTATCTTCTAATATGGGCAGTATGAGACACACATCATCTTTTTGGGATTCTTGCCAGAAATGTGTGATCTGAATTTAACCAAGATGTAACAGTAAGAAAAATTCAGAAGTTGGAATGTTTTGCAGACTATCTAGTCAAGAATTGTCAAAAAAATCCAATATCATGAAGAAAAAAGGGAAATGAAAGTTCTAGATTATAGGAGACTAAAAACACACAACAGCAAATATTATGTCTATATCTTAAAATGATTCTTATTTTGTAAATTAGTAAAACTATAAGGGACTTTTTGGGGAAAATATTAAAAACTTGTGTATGGACTACATGTTTGATGATATTCCTGTGTTAATGCTGATTTTCCTAAGTGTGGTAATGGTATTAAATCTGTTTAGGGGGAAAAATATTCTTGTTCTTGGGTTAGTGAAGGATAGTGAAGTATTTAGTGGAGAAATGATATGATGTCCTCATGCTGCTGTCGGAAGATTTGGAAAAAGGAAAGTATCATAAGCTTATATGTATCCACATGTGTGTATGTGTGTATGTACTTGTATGCACACACATGCATACACACACAGACAGAGCCATTGTGGCAAGATGTTAAGAGTAATGAAACTACATGAAGGGGGCACAAGCATCCTTCTTTTTTTTCAAATTCCTGTGGGTTTGAAATTTTCAGTACTAACTTATTGCCTATATTACTAATCTGGGCATTTAGTTCTGCACGAAAATCTGCTTTTTTGAGTCTCATGTATTTTGTAAAATTCTGTCCAGCCCTAGTAAAATGTCTACACCATAACACTGGAAGTGCAAAACTATGTAATTGCTCCCCCTACAAAAAAAACAATAATCTTGAAAGAAGTTGCCTTTAAATTTTGTCCAATTGTGGAAATAGAACATTCCAGAGATATCTGAAATTCATGAAAATCTATGTCACTAAAGAAAAACCTATGTCTGCGCTGTTTGTAGTGTAAAAACTCTAGTATGGAGAATAGAATGGATTTTCCTATGATCTCAGTATGCTAACATTCCCAGCCCTATTTCTTCAGTGTAAGAAAGATTTTCTGTAATAAAAATTAGTCCCAGCATTGGATTATTATAGATGAGATTTGCCCAAGTACAATATGAATCATAATCTCTGGAGTTTAACTTTTCAATTCTGCAGGATTTGCAAAGAAAAAAATTAATTTTTCCCCAAGATAAATGTATTACTATTTAATAAAAAAACAAAGCCAGATTACAGTGTTAGTGAAAAATAAGGAATTTACATAAAGCCCTTCTATATTTGAACAAACACACTAAATTGAGTAACATAAATTCCCAGACGTGAAAAGGTTGTGAAGAAAAGAAAACTTTTTAGGTTGATAAAATGCTTGATAACTGGACTAACACATGTCCATTGAATTTGTGTTGGCAAAAGTGACCAAACTTCTTTTTTCAGAATGACAATTCTTATAGCTCTCAGTAGATTTGTGAGCATGTGTTCTATCAATGATCCAGGAAATTGGGCATGATATATAGTAATTCATCTCTCAAAAGATCAGTAATGGCCATGGAAGAATGTAGGGCAATTTTTTTTTCCCATCTCAGACCATATGGGGAATGTCCTCTCCTAATATTTGATTAGCTTTGCTGGAGCTATTGCAAAGTCGGGCAAAAGTCCAAATGAGTAGAGAGTTGGTCCTTGGAAAATTGGGAAAATTGTGTTTAAATTTATATTAATCTAGATAGGCTATACCATGCTGAAGGAACAAAGAAAACCTCACATCTCAGTGGTTTAAGATAATAAACTGCCGAGACCAGCTCGGTCGTGGAGACCCTAACCCAGCGGCACTAGAGGAATTAAAGACACACACACAGCAATATTGAGTGCAGAGTGGGAATCAGGGGGCTGACAGCCTTCAGAGCTGAGAGCCATGAACAGAGTTTTACCAACATAATTACTGACAGCAAGCCAGTGATAAGCATTGTTTCTATAGATTATAGATTAACTAAAACAGGAAACAAAGGGATGGGCTCTGGCTAGTTATCTGCAGCAGGAACATGTCCTTAAGGCACAAATCACTCATGCTATTGTTTGTGGTTCGGGAACTCCTTAAGCTGTTTTCCCACCCTGGGTGGGCCAGGTGTTCCTTGCCCTCATTCTGGTAAACCAAAAACCTTCAGCATGGGCATCATAGCCATTACGAGCATGTCACAGTGCTGCAGAGATTTTGTTTATGGCCAGTTTGGGCCCTGTTTATGGCCAGATTTGGGGGCCTGTTCCCAACAATAAACTTTATTTTTGGTCCACAGAATGTCTGTGGCCCCCACTTTACTACGTTGTAGCTCCTCCATCTGAATCATGGGGCCTTGAAGACATCATGACAAAGGGACAAGAGAGAGCTAGAAGGCATCAAGAGTGGTTTATGAAAGCCAGGGTTTGAAGTGGCTTTAGTCCCTCTTACTCATCTTTTCCTGGCCAGAACTCAGCCATTTGGCCACAATCCAACTCCTCATCCTGAAAGAGGAAATAATATGGGGATGGCCTGCATTGCTCTAGCCACAGAGTTCTATCTCCTGGATAGCTACTCTTATACAGTGTGAGACCCTGGGGTACCTGGTGGTCAGTTTTCCACAAATATGGAAAGACTCTGACTAGGAATGAAGCCATCACAGAAGGAAACAAAGCAGAGACAGGGAGCTTTTGTTCTTCACATTGTTATAGTCTATGAATCTTACCATGACTGTGAGCTAATAAATAACTCCTACCTCTTTTTTGCTCTTTAATTCAGTTTGACTTGCATTTATGAGTCTTCTAACCAATAGTCATAACTAACTCAGAGTCTTTAAAAACCCCATGCTTGCTGAAGGTAGCTTAATTAATTAATAATTCAACTGATTATTAATTGGCAAATACTATGGGTATCTACTGTGCTGTGCTTAGTAAACTTTCACTCTTCTATCAAATTTTGTCTGAGTATTACCTCCAACATGAAGTCTTTCCATTACATTCTGGGCCTGGTTTTGTCAATTCTCAGGGTTCTGATAAACATTAGAAACATACGGAAACTGTGAGAGGCAGAGTTTATGTCTAAGATTAAATCCAGATACTATTTATAGTTGTGTGACCTTAGGTATGTAATTTAACCCCTGTATGTCTCAGTTTTATTAACCATAGAAATAATATAATGTTATTATGAGTATTAAATAAGCTAATACATATAAAGCACTTAGAATAGTGCCTGGCAGGTTTTATTCAATACATATTAGCAATTATTATTAATAATAGACTATAAACTCTTCATGGTCAGGATAGTGACAATTTGCTGATTTCTTCTGTTTAATTCTTAGATTACCACCTGGCCCAAGATGATTCTCAATCTATATGACTTGAAGGAATAGCCACAACAATGGAAATAATAATGATATAAACTGATTGCAAAAAAGTGACTTTAATACTCTACCATTTCTTTATCCCTTGCTATGTGGCTTCATTATCTCCCTCCAAGAAATTGTGTCTATTTCCTCTTCTCTTAAATCTAGGAGGCCAAGGTGGGTGGATCACCTAATGTCAGGAGATCAAGACCAGCCTGATCAACATGGTGAAACCCCATCTCTACTAAAAATACAAAAATTAGCCAGGCATGGTGGTGCACAACTGTAATCCCAGCTACTCAGGAGGCTGAGGCAGGAGAATCACTTGAACCCAGGAGGCGGGGGTTGCAGTGAGCCACGATGGCACCACTGCACGCCAGCATGGGCGACAGAGCATCTCAAAAAAAAAAAAAAAAAAAAAAAAAAAAAAAAAAAAAAAAAACCTGGGATGGTCTTGTGACTGCTTTAGCTAATAGAATATGGCATAAATAACATTATACTGGTTTTAAGTCCACGTGCGAAGAAGCCTTGCCTTGTTTATTCTCTTCCTTACTCTCCTGCATTTGCCATCTTCCACGCTCATGCTGGAAGATGAGATACCACCTGGAGAAAGAGCCAAGCCGCCCTACAAGGGAAGCCACAGCTGGATGCAGACATATGAGTGCTCCTGGCCAAGACCTGAAGAACCGCCTCGCCTGGCTGACCCCAGCCTAAATTGCCTTCCCTTAGAATCACAAACCAAATATGTGACTGCCATTTTAAGGCACTTAACTTTGGAATGGTTTTGCATAGCAATAACTAACTGATACAGATAGGAATGATAACTTCTATCGAGCACATACGTTATGCTAAAATTCACTCTAAGTTCTTTCCACGTTTTAGCCTATTCAATAAATGAATAGAATACATAGAATTTTAAGCTGATTAACACAACAGCTGTAACAAAATTCCAAATTTCTCAATGTTTTAACATAAATGCATTTATTTCTTATTTCTATGAGGGACTAAGTGGTTGAAAAATTATCTTGGGCAGCTCTTCTCTAATCAATAACTCAAGCATTGGGGTCTTTTCAATGACATCTTCAACAGGCAGCTTTCAAGGTCACTGTGAAAAAGGAAGAAGCAGGATATCATACAAGGAGAATTTTGTTGGGCCAGGTCATAAGAGAGTTTTTACATGTATTCCATTGGCCAAGCCTAGTCATGTGGCTCCAATTAGCTGCAAGGGGGCTGTGTTACAAGGGAAAATGAAACATCTTTGCCACATAGAAACCCTACCCTCAAAACACTTAGAATCCATTTGGAAGTGTCAAAATGTATAAAGTCTGTTGTAATTTGAAACAGTTTTATGAAGGAAATAAAACTTCAGATGGGCCTTGAAGATGAAGTGTAGGAAGGAAAAAACAAAAAACAAAAACAAAAAAAAACAGTGACTGGCTTGCATTAGCAAAGATGCGGAAGAAAGCTGACTAGGATGCTGTCTTCCTAGAAAGCTGAGTCCTCCAACCATGCTTCAATTCCCTTGTTCAGGGATCCCATCTCTAGCCATCTGGATCTGATCTTCATTATACGTATCCAAGCTTCCCGTCTTAATTGTTCTTTCAGTTAAAAGACTAGCTTTATTTCTTCTTTCTCAGAATGTAGATCCACTTATTCCCTGTGTTGACTTGGGTTTTCCCCCTTGCTGTGGAAATTTCTCAGGTGGGTAAAACCCAGTTGAGACCTGATTTTAGTGTCCTCTGGACTGGCATTCTGCCCTCAAGGATTCTGTCCCAACCCAGCATCATAATTCTCCTTGTCACTGTGTAGGGCCCAGCAGAGCAGGTGGATAATGAGACAGAGAAGGCAGGTTGCAGGGAAGTATAGGCTACAGATGACATTTTGAATGTGAACCTCACAAACTCTAGTAATTTTGATTGTATCACAAATATCATTTGTATTACACAATGTTCTTTCTTAGTTTGTTTCCAAAATTGTGTTATCTAGAGAATTAGAAATACTTAGAAGTGGCCAGGTGCAGTGGCTCATGCCTATAATCCCAGCACTTTGGGAGGCCGAGGTGAGTGGATCACTTGAGGTTAGGAGTTTGAGACCAGCCTGGCCAACATGGTGAAACCCTGTCTCTACTGAAAATACAAAAATTAGCTGGACTTGGTGGGGCATGCTTGTAATCGCAGCTACTCGGGAGACTGAGGCAAGAGAATTGCTTGAACCCGGGAG
This sequence comes from Pan troglodytes, assembly GCF_028858775.2. Lineage (NCBI taxonomy): Eukaryota > Metazoa > Chordata > Mammalia > Primates > Hominidae > Pan > Pan troglodytes. Next base: position 121,621,567 of record NC_072406.2, read on the forward strand.
GTGGAGGTTGCAGTGAGCCAAGATTGCGCCACTGCACTCCAGCCTGCTGGGCGACAGAGCAAGACTTTGTCTCAAAAAAAAAAAAAAAAAGAAAAGAAAAGAAATACTTAGAAGTGCCTCGGAGTGTGATCATTGGTTGTCTAGTGTGAGTAACAAATTACTACAAATTAAGCAACTTCAAGCAACACTCATGTATACGTCCTAGTGTCTGACTCAGGTGTCCAAGCATAGCTGGGCCCTCTGCTGAGGGTCCCATAAAGCTGCACCCAAGTGTTCACCATAGCAGGATTCTCATCAGACCCTTTACTGGGGAGGATCTTACTTCCAAGATCTCCTAAATGGTTGATAGAATTCACTTCCTTGAGGCTGTAGAATCCATGTAAGTTTGCTTCTTCAAAGTCAGAAGCAGATAGAGAAGGAAGGAGGAAGACAGAAAGAATCTGCTAAAACAATAGAACCATTCAACTGGCCACAATCACAGGAGTAACATCCCATCACTTTTGCCATATTCCATTAGTTGGTTGCAAGTCATAGGCCATGCCCATACCCAACAGGAGGTGAGGATGAAGAGGGGCCACCTGAGGGTGTGACCTAACAATCTCCCTCCAAGGGTCAAATTGTGCCCCTGGGCACTGACCCTCACTAACAAAAAAGTCTCAGAGTTTGTGATGATCTTTGACATTTGTGACTTCTACAAGATTCCACGATCTCTCCTGAAATTTGGTAGCCAGTCCCACTTTACTCACCAGATCCACCACAACATGTCTGGGGCTAAGCAGTGATAGCAGATGCTTACAAGTAAAGAAACTCATTACAGGAGTACTTATGGGCCTGGCCTCAAGCGAACCAAGTCTGAGCTGCATTCAGCCCCAGCTAGAGTCCACTTCTGCTCTTTCCATAGCATAGTCATTACTTGGGTCAATACAGAGCTTTCTTTTGCTTCCATCTGATGTGCCTCTGTAGAACAAACTGGTTTAAAAATTTGGGTCCATGATGGTAATTCTTTATCTGAGATGAAAGATGCAAAATTATCAAATGCAAAGATCATGAGAGTGAAACTTATGCTTCTTCTATAGCAGGATGTCTTATCCAAAATAAGTTTCACTTCAGCCCCAGAATCATTGCTTCTGTTAAGTTGTCAGGGACAAGTCTAGCTGGAAAAAGGATGACAAGGAGGAGCAGGAGGAGGAGGAAGAACAAGAATTAGGCTCATCGCAGATATATATAAGGAGCATAGATGGGCAAAGAGAAAGGAGGAGTGGTTCTTGGACACCCGCTGTTGACTTCCCAGGAAAGCTCTCAGACTATGGCCATGCAGGTAGATACCAAGCTCACTTACCTTCAGTTGTACTCACTCAAATCTTTCCTAAGTTACCCTGATCAGAGAGCTTGCAGCCAGATCATGAGGTACATGTAGGACATGGCATGAAGTTTTTGTTTCATTCTGAACCAAGGAAAGCCACTGAGGAATTCTGAGCTGCAGAAAGTCACTTTGACTGATTTATGGAAAGTGGATTGAAGGGGAATAATTGAGGAAGCATTTTGGAAACCAGTGAGGAGGCCATAGCCATTGTTCCCATGAGAGCTCCCAGCCAGAACTGTGGGGAGACACTTTAGATGTAGCCATGGGACATAGGTGACTCAGAATGCTAGTCGCCAGGGCAGGCTATACCAGAAGTAGAGACACTCCTCAGACTTCATGAATGGATCCCTCTTCCTCCTGATTAGCTTTAGGCAATCATTTCTTCTGTGAAAATAATTTCTGGAGAATGATTTTCCTTCTTCAAACACACAAAGATGTGTGAAAAAGCAAAACTAGATATATTAATGGCTCAAAATAATAAGAGAGGAGTTAAAAAAAAAAACTTTACACTATGAAAACAGTTTCCTAAAGTTAAAGACAAAAATGCCATTTGGGTTTCACAAATATGTTTTGGATCATGTAAATCATATTAACAATTAAAATTAAAGAATGAGATCTTTCATTAAGGAAGCTACATACAATGTTCAGCTGCAGATTTTATGTCTTCTCAAGCTGTAGGCAGCCATCACCTCAAACTATTTTCTGTTCTCTCCTAGATTACATGTGAGAAGGATTAGCCAGGTCAAAGTCTTGGTAAAGTAAAAGTGTAGGAAGAGGAGCCATCTCCTGAGCCTGATGCATGTCTTTTGTTGGAATATTAGGCTTCAGTAGTTTAACGGCACATATTAGGGACCATATTATCTTCTTTTTTCTTATTGTTAGAAAATTGGTAGGTGCCCATGTATGGGAAATTATGTTTCTAAGTTGTTGTTGTTTTTTTAACTCTAGTACTGCTGTAAGATTCTGCACAACTTTTTTTTCTTTTAACTTTTATTTTAGGTTCAGGGGTACATGCACAGCTTTGTTATATAGGTGAATTATTGTCATGGAGGTTTGGTGTAAAGATCACCCAGGTACTAAGCATAGTACCTGACAGGTAGTTTTACTGATTCTCTCCCTCCTGCCACCCGCCACCCCCATGTCGGCCCCTGTGTCTATTGTTCTTTTCTTTGTGTCCATATGTTCTCATTATATTGCTCCCATTTATAAGTGAGAGCATGTGGTATTTGGTTTTGTGTTCCTATGTTAGTTTGCTTAGGATAGCGGTCTCCAGCTCCATCCATGTTGCTGCAAAGGACATGGTCCCATTATTTTTTATGGCTACATAGTATTCCATAGTGTATATGTACCACATTTTCTTTATCCAGTCTATCATTGATGGGCATTTAGATTGATTCTATGTCTTTGCTATTGTGGATAGTCCTGCAATGAACATATGCATGCATCTTTCTTTATGGCAGAATGATTTGGATTTCTTTGGGTATATCTCCAATAATGAGATTGCTGGGCCAGATGATGATATGGTTTGGCTGTGTCCCCACCCAAATCTCACCTTGAATTCCCACGTGTCATGGGAGGGACCCGGTAGGAGGTAATGGAATCATGGGGACAGGTATTTTCTGTGCTGTTCTAGTGATAGTGAATAAGTCTTATGAGATCTGATGATTTTAAAAACTGGAGTTTCCCTGCACAAGCTCTCTTCTCTTGTCTGCCGCCAGATGAGAAGTCTCTTTCACCTTCTGCCACGATTGTGAGGCCTCCCCAGCCACGTGGAACTGTAAGTCCATTAAATCTCTTTCTATTGTAAATTGCCCAGTCTCGGTATGTCTTTATCAGCAGTGTGAAAACAGACTAATACAAATGGTAATTCTGTTTTTACTTCTTTGAAGAATCACCACACTGCTTTCCACAATGGCTGAAGTAATTTACATTCCCACCAGCAGTGTATAAGTGTTTCCTTTTCTCCACAACCTCGCCAGCATCTGTGGTTTTTTACATTTTAGTAATAAGCCATTTTGACTGGTGTGGGATGGCATCTCATTGTTTTGATTTGAATTTTTCTAATGATCAGTGATGTTGAACATTTTTTTCATACTCTTTTTGGGTGCATGTATGTCTTCTTTTGAAAGGTATTTGCTCATGTCCTTTGCCTGCTTTGTAATGGAGATGTTTGGTTTTTGTTCTTGTAAATTTGTTAAAGATTCTTATAGATTCTGGATATTAGAACTTCTTCAGAAGCATAGTTGGCTAATATTTTCTCTCATTCTGTAGGTTGTCTGTTTACTCTATTGATGATTACTTTTGTTGTGCAAAAGTTCTTTAGTTTAATTTGATCCCATTTATCAATTTTTGCTTTTGTTGCAATTGCTTTTGACATCTTTGCCATGAAATCTTTGCCAGTTCCTATGTCTAGAATGGTATTTCCTGGATTATCTTCCAGAATTTTTATAGTTTTAGGTTTTACATTTAAGTCTTTAATCCATTTTGAGTTGATTTTTATATATGCTATGAGGAGGAGGTCCGGTTTCAATTGTCTGTAAATAACTAGCCAGTTATCCCAGCACCATTTACTGAATAGAAAGTCCCTTCCCTAATGCTTGTTTTGTCAGCTCTGTCAAAGAAACAGATGGTTGTAGGTATGCAGCTTTACTTCTGGGATCTCTATTCTGTTCCATTGGTCTATGTGTCTGTTTTTGTACCAGTACAATGTTGATTTGGTTATTGCAGCCTTGTAGTGTAGTTTGAAGTCAGGTAATGCGAGGCCTCCAGGTTTGTTCTTTTGCTTAGAATTGCCTCAGCTATTTGAGCTCTTTTTTGGTTCCATATGAATTTTAAAATAGTGTTTTTTTTAGTTCTGTGAAGAATGTCATTGGTAGTTTGATAGGAGTAACATTGAATCTGTAAATTACTTTAGGTAGTATGGCCATTTTAATGATATTGGATTCTTCCTATTCCTAAGCATGTAATTTTTTTTATTTGTTTGTGTCTACTCTGATTTCTTTGAGCAGTGTTTTGTAATTCTTATCGTAGAGATCTTTCACATCCCTGGTTAGATGTATTCCTAGGTATTTTCTTTTTGTGGCAATCATAAATGGGATTGTATTCTTGATTTGGTTCTAAGCTTGGATGTCGTTGGTGTACAGGAATGCAACTGATTTTGTACATGTAATTTGGATCCTAAAACTTTGTTGAAGTTGTTTATCAGCTCAAGTAGCTTTTGGACAGAGGCTATGGAGCTTTCTAAATATAGAATTATGTCATCTGTAAGCAGGGGTAGTTTCACTTCGTCTTTTTCTATTTGGATGCCTTTTATTTCTTTCTATTGCCTGGTTGATTAGGCCCAGACTTCCAATACTTTGTTGAATAGGAGTGATGAGAGAAGGCATCCTTGTCTTATGCTTGTTTTCAAGGGGAGGGCTTCCAGCTTTTGCCCTTTTGGTATGATGTTAGCTCTGGGTTTGCCATACATGTTTCTTCTTATTTTGAAGTATATTCCTTCGATGCCTAGGTTTCTGAGGGTTTTATGATGGAATGTTGAATTTCATCAAAAGCCTCTTCTACATCTATTGAGACAATCATGTGGTTTTTCTCCTGAGTACTGTTTATGTGACAAATCACATTTATTAATTTGTATATGTTGAACCAAACTTGCATTCCAAGGATAAAGCCTACTTGATCATTATTAATTTGATTTTTAATGTGCTGCTCTATTCAGCTTGCTAGTATTTTGTTGAGGATTTTTGCATCTATGTTCATCAAGGATATTGATGTTTAGTTTTCTGTTTGTTTAATTGTGTCTGTGCTAGGTTTTGGTATCAGAATGATGCTGGCTTCATAGAATGAGTTGAGGAGTCCCTCCTCCTCAATTTTTTGGAATAGTTACAGCAGGAATGGGACCAGCTATTCTTTGTATATCTGTTAGAATTCAGCTGTGAATCCATCTGGTCCTGGGATGTTGTTTTTTGTGGGTTTTTTGCTTAGCAGGCTATTTATTACCGATTCAATTTTGAAATTCATTATTGGTCTATTCAGGAAATCAGTTTCTTCTTGATTCAGTCTTGGGAGGATGTATATGTCCAGGAGTTTATCTGTTTCTTCTACATTTTCTAATTTGTTTGCATAATGGTGTTTGTAGTAGTCTCTGATGGGTATAGGTATTTCTGTAGGGTCTATGGTAATGTCCTCTTTGTCATTTTTAATTGTGTTTATTTGGATGGTCTCTCTTTTCTTCTTTATTAGTCTAGCTAGCAGTCTATCTATATTATTAATTTTTTCAAATAGCCCATTCCTGGATTCATTAATCTTTTCCATGGTTTTTAATGTCTCAGTCTCCTTCAGTTCAGCTCTGATTTTGATTATTTCTTATCTTCTGGGAGCTCTGGGGTTGGTTTGCTCTTGCTTCTCTAGTTCTTCTAGTTGTGATGTTAGGTTGTTAATTTGAGATCTTTCTAACTTTTAGATGTGGGGGTTTACAGCTGTAAATTTCTTTCTTAACACTGCCTTAGCTGTTTCTCAGAGATTCTGATATATCTTTGTTCTCATTAGTTTCAAAGAACTCAACTTCTGCCTTAATTTTATTATTTACTCCAATGTCAATCAAGTGCAGGTCATTTAATTTCCATGAAATTGTATCGTTCTGAGTGATTTCCTTCATATTGAATTCTATTTTTATTTCACTGTAGTCTGAGCATGTGGTTGATATGATTTTGTTTTTTCTTAATTTTCTGAGGATTGTTTTGTGTCCAATTGTGTGATTGATTTTAGAGTATATGCTATGTGGCAATGAGAAGAATGTATATTCTGTTGTTTCGGGCTGGAGAATTCTGCAGATGTCTATTATGTCCATTTGATCCACTGTTGAGTTCAGGTCCTGAATATCTTCATTAATTTTCTGCCTTGATAATATAATACTGATAGTCATGTGTTGAAATCACCCACTATTATTTTGTGGGAATCTAAGTTTCTTTATTGAACTCTAAGAACTCAGTTTATGAATCTGGGTACTCCTGTGTTGGGTGCATATTTATTTAGTACAGTTAGGTCTTCTTGTTGAATTGAACTCTTTACCATTATGTAATGCCTTTCTTCATTTTTTTTTATATTTGTTGATTTAAAGTCTGTTTTATCTGAAATTAGGACTGCAACCCCTGCTTTTTTTCTGTTTTCCATTTGCTTGGTAGATTTTTCTTCATCCTTTTATTTTAAGCCCGTGGATGTTATTGCATATGTGATGGGTCTTTTGAAGACAGTCTTGCTTTTTTATCTGGCTTGCCACTCTGTGCCTTTTAAATGGGGGTATTTGGCCTGTTTACATTCAAGGTTAGTATTGATATGTGTGAATTTGGTCCTGTCATCATATTGTTAGCTGGTTATTATGCAGATTTGTTTGCGTGGTTGCTTTATAGTGTCATTGGTCTGTGTCCTTGCATGTGTTTTCATAGTGACTGCTAAGAGTCTTTCCTTATTTAGTGCTTTTTTTTTTTTTTTGATTTTTAAATTTTAGTTTCTTTTATTATTCCTGCTACAGTCATTTCCTGTCAAGAATCAGGCACTTGGAAATGGAAAGGGACTTATGATGAGATGAGATACATTTTTTTTTTTTTTTTTGGAGGTGGAGTTTTGCTCTCGTCGCACAGGCTGGAGTGCCATGGTGCGATCGTGGCTCACCGCAAATTCTGCCTCCCGGGTTCAAGCGATTCTCCTCCCTCAGCCTCCCGAGTAGCTGGGACCACAGGCGTGCACCACCACGCCCAGCCGATTTTCACATTTTTAGTAGAGACGGGTTGTCACCATGCTGGCCGGGATGGTTTCGAACTCCCGACCTCAGGTGATCTGCCCGCCTCAGCCTCCCAAAGTGCTGGGATGACAGGCGTGAGCCACCGTGCCCGGCTACCAGGTTTGGGTTTCTTTGGTCAGAATCACGTTTTCACCCTGGCAGTGACTTGTCTTGATTGTTACTTAAGGTTTTAGATGCCACAAAGCGGTTAGGCTGTGAGGAAATGGAAGGGTACGGACCTCTTAAAGCACACCCGTTCTTCGAGTCCGTCACGTGGGAGAACCTGCACCAGCAGACGCCTCCGAAGCTCACCGCTTACCTGCCGGCTATGTCGGAAGACGACGAGGACTGCTATGGCAATGTAAGCTGGCCAGGATGGCGGGCGAGGCGGGTGGCACTGGGTCCTGCGTGCACTGGGCTTCATGCCCGTGCGCCAGACCCACGTGTGATTTGTAGCCGAAAGGGGAGGGTGTCTGTGCCACTGCGTCAGGCCTGCTGGTGGTTGTAGTCTTTGCTGCCGTGAGGCAGTGGCGGGTGAGGTGCTGGGTGGGTCATGTTCTCGTCATTTCCGTGGCCGTGGACAGGCTAGTGAGTTTCCACCCAGAGGGTGCCGCTAGAACCGGACACTGAGCACCCCCGGCACTGGCCCTGGGGTCCCACGTACGGGGCCTCCTGCCCGGCCTGTCGCATCTGCGCTTGGCTTGGTGCTTGTACAACTGTGTGTCCAAGATGCTCCAGAACACTGCCTGTCTTTCCACAGAAACGCCCGAGTGTTGTGTGCTTGAACTTTTGGGACGTGGTGTTGGTGGGGACACTGGTACCTTCTGCTTCAGTGCTGAGTAGGCTCTGAGGCTGCTGGTCTCCCAGCCTGACCACAGCCATGGGGTCTTCAGCACGCTTGGCTCTTTAAGCTTCTCGTAGAGAGCGTGGACCGTGTGCCCAAGGGACCGAGGGTGTTGTGAGAGGCAGGCATGTCGCCCAGTTCAGCCTTGTTTCCTCTGCGTTCCTCTTGCCACCTCCCCCGTGACCCCCTCGTACTTAAGTACTGTTATCATGCGATCCGTTTTTCTGGTTTGACTTCTGTCTCCATGGCTTATTCTAACTGGCACCGTGTACGGAGTTCCACTTTCCATGACTGAGGAAGTCCAGATTTTATTTATTTGTTTTGAGACAGGGTCTTGGTGTGTAGCTCAGGCTGGAGTGTAGTGGCGCGATCTTGGCTCACTGCAACCTCTGCCGCTGTGGGTTCAAGCGATTCTCCTGTCTCGCCCTCCCGACTAGCGGGAACTGCAGGTGCGCGCCACCATGCCTGGCTAATTTTTGTATTTTTAGTAGAGACAGGGTTTCACCATGTTGGCCAGGCTGGTGTGGAACTCCTGACCTCAAGTGATCTACCCGCCTCGGCCTCCCAAACTGCTGGAGTTTTAGGCATGAGTTACTGCACCCAGCTGGGAATTCTAGATTTTATCTAAAAGTCATCCACAGCTAAATTTCTGCTAGTGTCAGTTTCCCAACGCCCCTACCATGCCTCTGCTGCGTAATGCCCCTCATTCTCCCGACATCCTTTGAGCCCAAACTCTAAGGGAGCCAGGCTTGGGGAGCAGAGTCTGTGCTGCCTGACGTGGCCACCTGAAGCATTTAGGGACTGCAAACCTCCCTTAAGAGCCTTAAGCGCAGATTCCACAGGTCCTGCCTCAGGGCTTCCTCATGGGTGGTCTTCATTCCTCCAGGATCCCAGAGGAACCCACATATGGGACATGGCAGCTCAGGACAACACCCAGCCACCTACATGGGACAGGGCCACGCAGGATAGAGACAAGGAGACGAGGGCCTCAGAGAGACAGGCTTCCCGGCCCCGCATGGGTCCCGCACAGCCCCCTTCTCCAGCACCGAGGACATGAGTGGCTGCCTCAGAGGTGGGTTAGAGGTGAGCCTGGGTGGCAGGGCCTTGGTCTGTGTCTAGCGCCTGTTTCTGAGCCAATCCCACTAGGGGCAGACTGAGATAAAACGAAGCCTCGACTCGAGCGGCTCCACGACAGAACACAAGCGGCTGCCCAGAGAGAGTACATGTGAAAGACATTCCCTGCCAAAGAGACAGGAGTGGGCATCATGGCTCACAGCCTCAGAGCAGGGCCAGGGCTGGGCCACAGCCCCCGTCACTCCACACCCCGCGTGAACTCGGAGGAGGCAGGCAGATGCCGAGGCCCACAGGCCCAGAACAGAAACGGAGTCAGACGTTGCCCAGTGCAGACCGATGCGCAGACACGGACCCGGGGGAGCAGGGCCACACCCGCACGCAGGTACCCAGAAACCCTCAGCCTTCACGGCGAGGCCTCGGGCTGTTCTGAGCCAAGCCAGCACCGCAGCACACAGGCAGGCCAGCCTGGGCCCAACGCATGTGGGCGCCGTCCCTGCACCACGACCACTCAGAATGGAACACGGCAGCTGGCAGCAGCAAGCACAGTCCAGGTGATGGCACAGAGACATTCACCACCCTTGGGCTGTCCTTGAGGGAGAGCAGGCCAGGGAAACAGGCCATGAGGCACACCAAGGGCATCACCAGGCATGTGCCTCACACACCTGCTCAGACCACCTCAGTCACAGCAGGGAGGAGCCCCTCACACCCCTTGTGTCGCCAGCCAGAGCCTGGACAGAGGGAGCCCTCCAAGGAGCTGCGGCCAGGGAGGACCCCACACCCACAGGGTCCCCAGGCCTCCCTGTCCGGCAGCTGCACCGCTGCCCGTGGCCGCAGCACCAGAACTTCGGCCCCAGCTTCAGAGTACAGGGCCTGCTCCTCCCTGGGGCCCCAGGCTGCAGGCATCTGTGTCTTAAGTGGAGCCCTTGGCACCTTTGTCGGGCCCTTGCCCCCAAAGCTAAGGCACCTGTGCCCAAAACTCGGCTTACTTTCCTCCGCGAGGTCTCTGTTAATCACCAGCTTGCCATGTCTCAGGTAGTTCAGCACAGGCCCAAAGTAGGTGGGGTCTCTGTCGATTAAATAGGCGCCTGTTTCATCTTAAAGAGAGCAGAGCATGGTGAGTCCTCCGTGAGAAGCCGAAGGTTCCTGCAGGTCCACCAAGGCCCGGCCACCTCAGGAGGCTTCAGAGGCACCAGGTTACCCAGGCCTCTCCCCAACAGACCTGAGCCTGTGGCATCTCAGGAAACCCCTGACGGTGTGGCCACGTCCTGCCGCCTGCAGCCTAACCCTGACCAGCCACCACCCCAGGTCTAAGTGAGTTTAAGTCTCTGTATGGAGACAGCCTGGCTCTGCGTACTCCAAGGTGAGCCCACTGTGCCCTGGACCTCTGTCCTCACAACTGCAAGACCTCTAGGAAAACACACACGAAAACCTCACCCAGAGATGCCCTCGCGGGCAGGGCAGGGGTCTAGGGCTCAGCCTCAGAAGGACACCTCTGATGGCCACCAGCCTGGGCCTGCCCTCCTTGTGCCCGGGTCCTCCCCAGCCTACATGCAGGAATGGGGGGTCAGGGTGACAGGGGCTTCCTGCCAGGGGTGGAGAGGGCACCTTTCAGCAGGGGCGGCTGCCCAACAGGCCGGGAGCCAGCAGCGAGGGAGGCCACAGTGACCTGCACTCAACAGCATCCGGGGCTTTCCCCAAGATCATCACTCACCTCACAGAGCCCTCGCCCCGGCTGAGCGCTCACAGAGGCCGAGATGTTTACAAAACACACCCCTTGGAAGGTGTCCTCACGCACCTGGGTGGAGGGACCCCTGAGAGGCACTGCCCCTGCTGCTACCACGGCCACTTCAATGTGGGCAGATGCCCTCTGAGGCCCGGGGTGCCCCACACATCACACCTTGCAGCCCCTTCCACAAAGCACAAGAGGCCCAGTGGCCCGGCTGTGAACACAGGACGGGGGCTCAGACGCCCCAGGCCGCCCCCACGGGGGAGACGGAAGAGGCAGTTTGTCTTGTCGGCTACACATCTGACGGGGGGACTGCGAAGCTGGCACAGCCTGTCTTCTACACAGACTCAGACCTTCGGTGTGGCTCTGCTGGGGCAGCTCCCACCTCCCCCCACATGCCTGCAAGGGTCCTGCTCCCACCTGCGAGCCACTCCCACAGGGGCTGGTGCCTGCGGGCATCCTGGAGGCCGGGGAGCTGAGGCCTCTGTTCAGAAACACCGGCAACCTCCCTGGCAAGGCCCAGGGCCAAGCGCTGGAGAGAAGCAACCCCACACCCCATTCGGAGCAGGAGCAGCCCCCTCACCAGATGGTGGCTCCTGTGGGGCCATGGGCAGGTGCTGGCCACGGGAATGCCAGGCTCACAGATATGGGGAGGCCGAAGGTGTCTCCACCACAAAGCACGGGGCCACGCTAGGACCCTATTTTCATCCATGGACAAAATCTGCCATTTGGGTGCTAAGACCTAGTGGTCTCAAGAGATTTTCCCAAAGTCCACCACCGCAAACCTGCAACAACCTGCTCTCTTTAGATCACAGGGACTAAACTGAGTTTTGTGGCTGAGATAAAATCAATTAGGGCTCCGGGCACGGGGGTGCTAGACCCGGAGCCTCGGTGGCCCCCCTACTCCTTAGGGTGACCCCCCTACTCCTTAGGGTGACCCCAGCTCCACACAGACCTGACCCCATCCTCCTTCCCCACCCTCCCCCGGAACACTCCAGCCAGAGCTGCCCACCCCACAGGCCCTGCCTCCTGGGCTTGCCCCTGCCTTTCCCCAGCCCTCCAGACTCCACAGCTCTCAAGCAAGGGCCAGGGCCATAGGGCCAGCTCCCGGGAAGAGGACGCTGGGTGGTCCTGCACAACTGCTAAAAAATGGACACCATTTCCCACAAAGGGGCCCAAGTCTGGCAAGGCGGCCAGTGCTGCCACCTGAGTCCAGGGTTCCTCCCTGCCCCACCCCCATACAGAGAGAATGCTGGCCGCGTGACGTCCGCACACCGCTCAGCTCAGGAATTATTCATGGCTCACTGCTACCTCGACAGACCGCTGGCAGGAGGTCAGGAAAGATCAGATAGGGCAGAGGCTCGCCTCTGCCCAGGACAACCCCAGAGACCCCCTCTGTCAGCCATGGAGGCCTCCAGGCCTGGCCTCAGTGGTCAGACTGCAGGCTCACGGCCAGGCCACCCCAAGCCTCAGTTTCTTTACGAGCAAAAGGTGGGGGAGACCAGCTCATGTAGCTTGGGGCCGCCATGAGTGCCAGGGCACCCAACCTGTGGCAGGACCTGGGCACTGAGCCGTGACCTCTTGGCCAAGACAACCCCACCATGTGCTTCTCGGGCCCTGGGCCGATGCAAGAGGAGAAGAAAGCGTGCTGGGCGCCCCCAGACAACCAGGGCAGCCCCAGCCCTACAACTGGAAGGACAGAGGCAGGAGGGAAGGAGGGCGGGCCGAGGACGGCCATCAGTTAAAACCACACGGCGGGACAGAGGAACAGGCCTGAGAACGCAGCAGGGTACTGGGTGTACTGGCAGTGGGCTTGGTGCTGCTCTCACCACTGTGCTCTTTTTCAGGCTTTCAGTGGGTGATTTCCACATCCACAGTAAGTGCTGGGGTCTGAAACCAACACTCTTGAATCCCACCAGGGTTCAGGTCTCACTGAGGCCTGACTCGCATCCATATACATGCAGGGTCTCGGTGCTCTGAGCTCGGGTGAGCCACGTGCTCCAGATTCGCCTAGTGCGTGCAGGGTCTACTCGTGGCACCAGCCCAGTCCCAGACAGTGCCCAGCTCAGGCGCAAGGGCCTTGGCAGCTCACTGCTTGTGTCAGGGATGTGGCTCAATAGCCTCCACCCTGATGCCGAAACAAAAATATGGAACATGGGGAGTACAAAAACATAAAAAATTCAGGATATACTCCTAGGCTCACGGAGACAAAGGGAGCAAGGTCACCTCACGAGTGTTCAGAACAGCACCTGAGCCGACCCAGGTAAGGCCCCTGTGCTGCCCACAAGGCCATCAGCAGTACCTGCCCAAGGAGGGAAAGATGCCCCAGCCCGGTCATGCCTCTAAGATGGGTGAGGAGAGGTGGCCAGGAAGCTGGCGAGATGCTGCGGGCCGGGCGTGGGGGTGCTCTTCTTCCCGCGGGCGGTGGGGGTGCTCTTCTTCCTGTGGGTGGGCCGTGGGGGTGCTCTTTCTCTTCTTCCTGGCTTTCCCGTGTGTCCCACGGCTTACACAACCAGCACAGTCTGCGCTCGATTCTCGCGAAGGTTCGTGGTGGGTTTTTTTTGTAAGACAGCCCTAATTGGCTGGGTGTGGTGGCTCACACCTGTAATCCCAGCACTTTGGGAGGCCAAGGTGGGCAGATCACGAGGTCAGGAGTTTGAGACCTGCTCGGCCAACATGGTGAAACCGCCTCCACCAAAAATATAAAACTCAGCTGTGCGCGGTGGTGCGTGCCTGCAATCCCAGCCACTCAGGAGGCTGAAGGAGGAGACTCACTTGAACCCGGGTGGCAGAGGTTGTGGTGAGCCAAGATTGCGCCATTGCACTCCAGCCTGGCAACAAGAACAAAACTCCGTCTTGTCCGAGTCCCGGTCGGGGTCGGCCTGGCTCAAGAGGTACAGGAAGGATTTCGGGTCCTGGCACAGCGTCGTCTGCCGAGTGGTGAGGAAGTAGGTGCCGCCGCTGTAGAGCCGGACCCACTTGGACCTGCTGCTGGGGCGCTGGGCCAGGACGCTGAGCCCCGCGCTTTAAGGGAGGCACAGGAAGCCACCCCAACCCCGCCCCCGCCCCGAGCCTGCCGCGGGCTGGCGGCAGGAGCTCGCAGTGATTCCCCGCCATGATCCCAGCAAGCCCCACCACACCCTATTTAGTGCTTTTTTCAGGAGCTCTTGTAAGGCAGGTCTGGTGGCAACAAGTCCCCTCAGCATTTGCTTGTCTGAAAAAGATGGTATTTTGAATTCTGGACTATTTTTAAAGTGTCTTTTCAGTTACATTTATCATAAGATGAAAAGACAAAGCTTCAGAATTTTTCTTTAGGTTCTTTATCATTCTTGCTAAGTGATTGGGTATTCTTTTTGTACATGACTTCAACTCTGAAACAACTTGAACAATGCCTAGGAAAATATTTGGTGTTTTGGTGGAGAAAGGCCTCACCATAGTCTCTTCCTAGGGGCCCTAATGTGTCTGTCTTCAGAGTCAATGCAGTTAACTGTGAACATTCATTTCATAAACATCAAACTATGACCATGTTCCAGGCACCATGCTTGATGCCAGGCATGAAGTGAACAAAAGAGACTCAGTTTTGGGTAAGTAAAATGAAACCTTAGGAAGAATGCATTCTTTCTTAAGGAGAAGAAGGGAGTAACAAATGTATGTATAATTGTACAATAATGTGGTTAGTACAACAATAAAACTCTGGACAAAGTTTCAGGAAAGCACAGAGGAGGAAGAAACTGATTCTGCCTGGGAGAATCAGAAAAGGGGTGTGAGAGGAGGTCATGTGTGCATTGATTCTTTAAGAAGAAGAAAGAGCATTTCAGGTTGGGGGATAACCAGGTGGGAAAGACCTGTTTTTTGTTGGACTTATGTATCATCCAGACATGGTTTACAGAGAGTAAGAAGTACTTTTATTTCTTTTAGCAAGTGAAGAGAAGTTAATCTGTCAGCAAGGACTTCCACTTATATTATTGGTGGAAACAACACACTTCTCTATCAAGCCAGAAGGTAGCCATATCCATCACCCCAATGCATCTGTCACTATCTACAAAGCCTTCTAGGTTTTGCCTCCATGAGACTTTCCATGAGCCAAGGAATGAAAGAAAATTATTTCTCAGCCCCAGAGCTTTCAGAATTACTACATATTAGAAGCATGGTATCTCCATTTGACATACCTTCATAGCCATTGTATCAACTAACATAACATAGTGCACTTAAAAAGCATTGTTTGGATGACAATGAGGTTACTGACCCTGTGCTAAGCTATGTGCTATTTGCTTTACATGAACTCTTACTTATTCCTCATACAACCCTGCAAGGATTATCATCAACCTTGTTTTACACATTAGGGAACTAAAACTCAGGAGACTATTTGCCTAGAGCACAATTTGCCCTAAAACACACAGCTGAGTGACTGAAAAAGCTAAGATTAAACTCAGATTGTTCCACTTTACATCTCAAGGAGTTAATAACTATAAATAACTATACCACACTGGATGGATGAATCCATCTGTCATCTTTCATCTCTGGAAACTTAGAGGACTGACAACATTCTCATTTGGGCACTGGGTGAAAATTTAAAGCAGGCATATGAAAGGACTAAATATAGATTATAGTTCCTGATTTCGAGCAACTTTTGCTTTTCTGTAGTTTCTAGAGTATGCTGAGAGTAGTAGAGTTGGTCAGGGTAGCATGTTAGTATCTCCTGGGGTGTAGGTATGTGGAACTGAAAAAAATGTAATAAGTGGAGGTGATAGGCCCTTGCCCTGTGCCATAGATGATGCTACTAATCTGAGGTTAGGGTCTTAGAAACATATGGAAACTGTGAGAGGCAGAACAATGGCCCCCAAAGAGATCCACACACTAATCCTCAAGACCTGTGAATATATTATCTAAAATGCCAAAAAAAAAATTTGCGGAATGATTAGAATTTAGAAAGCTTGAGATGGAGAGAGTAGCCTAGATTATCCAGGTGGGCCCAGTCTAATCATGCAAGTCATCAAAAGAGGAGAACCTTTCCCAGCTGCAGTCAGATTTTAAAATGGAAAGCAGAAAAGCGAGTCTGAAGATGGCAACATGAAAAGGATTTCACATCTCTTTGCTGGATCTGAGATGTAAGGGATAATATACAAAGACCAGAGGGAAGCAAGCCTCTAGGAGCTAATGTCAGTGCCCAACTGAGAGCCAGCAAGGAAATAGAGATCTCAGGCCTATAACTGCACAGAACACCTGATTCTTGCCAACACCTGAGTGAGCAAGGAAATGGATTTTCCCTGGAGCTTATAGAACGGAAATCAGCCCTGCCAACACCTTGATCTTAGCAAGGTGAGAGCTCTGACTTTCGGTTTCCAGAACTTCCAGATGATAAATTTGTGTTGTTTTAAGCCACTATTTATGTAAACTTTTGATTGCAGCATAAAAAACTAATATAGAAAGAATTTATAAAATCATTTAGTCTATACCAGGGGTGTCCAAACTTTTGGCTTCCCTGGGTCACATTGGAAGAATTGTCTTGGGTCACACATAAAATACACTAACACTAATGATAGCTGATGAGCTTTAAAAAAAATCACCAAAAATTCTCATAATGTTTTAAGAAATTTACAAATCTGTGTTGGGCCAAATTCAAAGCCGTCCTGGCCTGCATGCAGCCCATGGGCCTCAGGTTAGACAAGCTTGGTCTATACATTCATTTTATTGATAAAAAGTAGTGTGGCCAAAGAAGTTGAATTGCTTGTTTAAGGTCCCAGTCTCATCCTGAATAGTGGTAGTGCCTGAAGTAGAGACTACAATGAGGATAAACACAAAATGATTTCCAAAAATTAGGTATTAACACAGTTTCTTATAAAATCAGAAAAGCAGGTAAGTATATTTGAGATTCATAATGAAGAGATGCAACTGGCTAGCCCAGTGGTTCTTTTCAAAATGGGCCACATATTCCTATCATTTGAAAAATGTTAATAAAGGCCAAGGTTAAGGACTAAAGTAGAAAATTTTTTATTTTATTGGTTTGTGGTAGAATCATGACATCAGTGTTGTACTTTACAGGTTCCTGGGGTGATTTAATGTGTAAGCAGAATGAAGAAACACTGTCCTGACAAGTGTTCAGCTTGCTAAGCTTCCTTATGTTATCTATGATGTATTTATCTATAATCACTTACACTGGTCCTAGGACAACACTAAAAAACCCATTGTGTTATGCCTCATAGCTCTCATTTGATAATGATAGGCATATCTGCACTACCTCATCATTAATAAGCCCTATTTCTTTGATTACTCCTTATTCAACAGTTTCTATAATAATATATTACTTATCTATTGCTGTATAAAAATCACTTCAAAATTTGCCATTCTAAAACAACATTTATTATTTCATAGTTTCTGTAAGTCAAGTATCTGGGTGCAGCTTAGCTGGGTGCTTCTGGTTCATGGTCTCATAGTTTCTGTAAGTCAAGTATCTGGGTGCAGCTTAGCTGGGTGCTTCTGGTTCATGGTCTCTAACAAGCAATCAAGGCACTGACCAGGGCTGCGAGTCATCTCTAGGCTCAACTGCCTGAGGATCCTATTCCAAGTTCATTCTCATGTCATTGGCAGCCTCAGGTCCACGCTGGTTGTTGGCCAGAGACATAAGATTCTCTCCACATGATCCTTTCCAGAAGGGTACTGACAATACGGCAGCTTGCTTCCCAGAGAAAGGGCTTTGAGATACAGAGAGAATGAGAGAGTGAGACAGTAGAGGGAAATGGGGAGAGGGGAGGGAGGTGTCCATCAAAACAGAAGTCACAGTCTTTTTGGAACTGAATTTAAGAAATATTACCCCATCACTTTTGTCATATTTTATTAGTTAGAATTGAGTCAATTAGTCCACTTTACATTCAAGGGTAGGTAAGTACACAAAGGTATGAATGCTAGGAGGTGAGCTCACTGCGGGCTATTTTAGGAGCTGCCTACTACAGTCCACTCTGGTTCCACTCACATCTTTCCCATAGTAAAATATACTCATTCCCTCTCAAGGTTCTCAGAACTTACCCCTGCACAAAACCCAGAATTTCATAATCTAAATAAGGTCAGATATGGATGAGGCTCCTCAGGTGAAGCTAAGAATTGCAGCTCCTCAAGAACAGTTCCTGCAGACTTGTGAAAATAAAGAGGTTATCTGTCCCCTAAACAGTCAACATATAGTGATAGGACAGTCAAAGCATTTCTGCTGTAGAAATCCTACACAAAAAGAAGGAAAATGAAAGTCAAAAAAAGAGTCACTGGTCCACAGCAATTATGAAATGGTCAGATCTTGAAACTTCCTTAATTAGGTTTTAGGGTTGAGAATAATTCCCCATGACTTTGGCTCTACTCTCTGTGCTCCTGATTTCATCCTTTGAGTTATTTTTCCTTTCATTTCAGCTGAATAGCTTTCTCAGTTTATTTCCTGCCTATAGAGTTTTGGTGATCTAATGCCCTCTTTGCATTTTGAACTCTTTCTCTTCCAGTCCAAATGGGCATTCTTCCTGCTGATACAAGTGTCTCAAAAACTTTGTGTGACTCCTGTGAATCTCAGTGGAGTTCATGCCATTAAGTAAAAGCCACACCCACAAATCTCTTAAAGGAAAATCCTTAGGTTTCTTAGGATTCCTACGGTTTTATTGAGAGCCTCTGTGAAGTACATTCTTAATCTTTTTAATGGACCTTTTAAAGGCTGAATAGTACTCTGAAGAACCACCTTTGATATTTGAGATGTATAACATAAGGTTCCTGGCTTCATCTCTAGAACATATTTTTCTGGAAGTGCCCTGAATTGATCTTTGCTTCAAAGCTATTTCTCTTTTTTTTTTTTTTTTTTTTGAGACAGAGTCTCGCTGTGTCACCCAGGCTGGAGTCCAGTGGCCAATCTCGGCTCACTGCAAGCTCCGCCTCCCAGGTTCACGCCATTCTCCTGCCTCAGCCTCCCGAGTAGCTGGGACTACAGGCGCCCGCCACCACGCCTGGCTAATTTTTTGTATTTTTAGTAGAGACCGGGTTTCACCGTGTCAGCCAGGATGGTCTCGATCTCCTGACCTCGTGATCCACCTGCCTTGGCCTCCCAAAGTGCGGGGATTACAGGCATGAGCCACCGTGCCCGGCCGCTTCAAAGCTATTTCTTAATCTTAGCATCATTTGCTATCTGGAAAGGCTAAGAATTTTCAAAAACATGAAATTCTGGCTCTCTTTTGTTTGACAATACTTTCCTCAATTTTTCTTCCTCTCTTCTTTCACATTTTATTATAAGCAGAAGTATAAAGCAGGTAATACATTCAATGCTTTGGAAATCTCCTTAGCAAGATAACTCAGTTAATTAGGGTCATTTTCTAATTTCCATGTTACTGCAGGGAAGAGTGTTGCTAAGTTTTCTGCCGTTACATAACAAGGGTCACCCACCTTTCCTCTAGTTTCCAATAACATGTTTTTCATAACCCTTTTAGGCAGAAATCATGATTTCTATTAACAGTTTATTCAAGCAACTTAAGCTTTCTCTAACATACTCCTCAAAATCGGTCCAGCCTCCTCCACTGCCCAGTTGCAATGCCACACTTGTACTTTTTGTTATTTGTAATGACATCACCCCATTTCCAGGTACAAAAATCTGTTTTAATTATTTATTGCTGTGTAACAAATTATCCCCAAACACAGTAACTTAAAACAACAAACAATTATTATCTCACAATCTCTAAGATTCAGGAATATATAAATGCTTAAAGCAACCCTCAAAGCATAGATTTTAAAAACTTCCCACGATGGTCTTTAGATAGAGGAGCTGGGTGACTTAGGGAAAGAGCAGAGGGAAAAATAGTTTTTGCCATATATTCTTTTAAATTTTGTGTCATATATGTGTATTACCTATTAAAATATAATAACAATTAAGATGAAATATAATAATAAAGATGATCTCAGTTTATATCATGCCAGTGAGAAAAAGAGAATCCTTCAGGGTAAAAGTGATTAAAGGGAAAATATGAAGAGATGGATCTAAAAATATGGAAGCTGTAGGGCAAGTTGCCTTTCTAATGGTCAAACAGGTAAAACAGGTGAGTCTCACCTTCTAAGGTCAAGAGATTCTGAAACATCCAGACAGTGGCTGAGGGAGATGGAATATATTTTGTGGAAAATTTTTTATTTGGTTCTGGAAGAACTGGAGAGCATAACTCATGGGAGCTTGTAGTGGTAGTGCAGTGGGCTTTGGTGTCACATGCACCTGGATGCAAATTCCATTTCTACCATTTTGATGCATTATCATGAAAAATCATTTGAATTATTTAAAAATGTCTTGAACTCGGTTAGAGATAATCATAATGTTGCCATTGTGAGATTTAAGGAAAAATCTATAATGATCTAACAAAGTCTGGCACAGAATAAACTAATTGAAGATAGTACCTATGATTATTAATAATTATGATGATATCACAATACTCTTTCTATACAACAGAATCAATCAACATGTCTATGCTAGTTTACCGGGACTATCAGGGCCTCTTAGAAATACCAGATTTGCCAAAACCTGGTTTAAAATGACAACAAATTATAAACCCTGAAAAGTTCATTCCTATAGCGCCCTTAACATAATGCTAGATTAAGATACAGTTTGTGGTATTGGAGGCAAAAATATTAATTTTTGGATTCTCTTGAATGTCATGCCATACTCCCTCCTAGTTGAACTTCCTTCTTTGCCTTCCTTATGTCTGCACTCAAATTGTTGAGCATTGCTGAGGAAAATGACCCAGTCAGGCAGCTTAGAAACATTGTAAATGTATGATCAATGAGCCTTCAACATGCCATCAAAAGGCCCAGCCACTTAAACCTAGTTTTCTATTTAGAACTCCCACCTACCACCATATTTGTACATTTCATCCTCCTTTCCATCTCTCTTCCCAGTTCATCCCCTATTTCATTCTATCCCCCATCCCACCCATTATATGGAGGAGCTGTTCCCATTATGAAATACATATTCTCCTACCTGTACTCTGAATCCTATAACTGCTTGCCTTATTAAAGCCTTAACCTATTAATAATGCCCTCGCCTATATCTTTAATTTCTTTCTCTACCTCACATTTCCCATGAGCTTTCGAACGTGCTAAAATCGCTTCCATATTTAGAATTAAAAAATTAAAATAACTTAGTTGAATCACATATTCTCCTCCAGCTACTGCTCTGTCTTCTTTTCTTCAAACCAATCATCTCAAATGAGGACCCAATCTGGACCTCTTTACCATCTTAGGTAACGGTATTGCCATTCAGTTGAGCAAATTAAAAACCTTACCATCTCCACTTCTTAATCACTCCAGCATGTCTTCAACATGCTCTGTTTCATCAAAACTGCTCTCACTAAGACCAACAATGACCTTCCCTTGCATTTTGTGGGCACTTCTAAGACCTCATTTTACTTGGCCTCTCAGTAACATTTGATACTGTTGAAAACACCCTCCTTCCTGCAATTCTCATCCCCCTTGACTTCTCTTTTCCCACTCTCTCACGGTTTTTCTTCTACCTTGCTGGCCACTCCTTCTAAATCTTCTTTGTTAGCTCTTACTTTCTATCTGGCTTTAAATATTTTAAAAATATGAAGGCTTAAATGTAGACCCTGTTTTTGGTTTATATTTTCCCATAGGTAATTTTATCTTCTTAATGGGACTCCTAGACATATTCCCAGCTAAAAAACCCTCTTCTGAGTTCCAGATACACAGGTTCCCCACATATTTCTTCTTCAATGTTTAAAATTCATATCAAATCCAATAAATTTCAGTAAACTCATGGTCATTTCTCCCCAGACAGGTTTTCTCAGTCTGTCCAGGCTGCTATAACAAAAAAAAAAACTGGATACCTTATAAATAACAGAATTTTATTTCTTACAGTTCTGGAGGCTGAGAAGTCTAAGACCATGGTGCTGGCAGGTTTGATGTCTGGTGAGGGTCCCCTTGCTGGTTCACAGAAGATGCTTTCTTGCTTTTTCCTCACATGGTAGAAGGGGAAAAGGCAGCACTCTTGGGTCTCATTTAAAAGGGCACTAATTGCATTCATGAGGTCTCGTCTATCATAATCTAATCACCTCCCAAAGGCCCTATCTCCTAATATGATCACATTGGTGATTAGGTTTTCAACATATGAATTTTGGAGGGACACAAACACTCAGTCTATGGCACAGGTCCTCTCCCATATCTTGAGGAATGGCACTGCAATCTAGAAATCCAGATGTCACCATTGACCCTTATCTCTCCCTTACCACCTATATCTACTCCAGCACTAAATAGACATTTTACCACTTAAATATCACTTGTTTGTGATTTTCAGGTACATTACTCAGTACAGATTTTAGTAATAATATTTCATATTTCCAAATCCCACCTAAATCAGTTAATCTGTGGAGATCCCCTTAAAACTCCAAGATGACTCTGGCCCTTTTGGAATTAGTTTATGATATGAGAAGTCATTTTATGGTTTATAGTTGAACAAATTCAGTTAACTCTAAAGGATTCTTTTAGTTCTTCACTGGCCAGAGTTAATTTCCACAATTGTAGTTTCAAGTAAAATTTTTGTTTTTATTGCTTTTATCATTTTTTAGCTTAAGTTTTTGAGTCATACACTGTCAACCTAAAACAAACTCATTTTTTCCCTTAATCTCCCCTTGGAAATGAAATATATTCCTCTCCATACTTCCCTTAGCCTACAGTGAAAAGTCCAAAAAATTGTGAAACAGGACTACTACTTTGCTCCTGTAGAGCTGTTCCACATTAAGTTGACAAATCTTGCAGGCAGAGGTCATTTGTCAAAAAAAATACTGTATTTATTTGAGTTGAACTCACTTTAGGTGCATGGTGTGCTGGGTTGATTACCCAGCTCTTCTTAAATATTTTATCAAACTCTTAAATTGTTTGAAAAATAATAAATAAAACCTCATAATAAAATTTTAAAATGTTCTTGTATCTCAAACTGTGCATTAGAGAAAACACAATTATAGCTCTTCACCATATTATATACCTCCATTATGCTAAATTCAGTAGTCAAGTGGTTGCAAGTGTATTTCAAAATAAACACAAATAGTAGTGTGAAAGACAGAGAGCTGCTCTACTTTCTTTTTTTTTTTTTCTTTTTTTTTTTTTTTTTTGAGACATAGTCTCACTCTGTCACCCAGTCAGGAGTGCAGTGGTGTGATCTCACCCAGCTCACTGCAACCTCTGCCTCCTGGGTTCAAGTGATTCTCCTGCCTGAGCATCCCAAGTAGCTGGATTTACAGGTGCCCGCCACCATGCCCTGCTAATTTTTGTATTTAGTACAGATGGAGTTTCACTATGTTGGCCAGGCTGGTCTCAAACTCCTGACCTCAGGTGATATGCCCACCTCGGCTTTATTATTTATCTTTTTCTTGAGGTCCTAACCAAACTCCAGTATATGAGAAATCATCATCTTATAAATTGCTCCAGTGTTCAAAGGAGAATATAGTATCAGCTATATTTGGAGTTTGGTGGCATGATCATGACCCACTGCAGCCTCAATTTCCTGGGCCCAGGCGATCATCCCACTTCAGCCTCACAAGTAGCTGGGATCACAGGCACATGCCACCACACTGGCTAATTTTGTTTATTTTTAGTAGAGACAAAGTCTCACTATGTTGCCCAGGCTGGTCTCAAATCCATAGGCTCAAGAAATCCTCCTGCCTTGGCCTCCCAAAGTGCTGGAATTACAGGCATGAACTGCTGCATGCGGCTAGTATCTGCTGTTTACAAAACCTTAGGGACTCTCTTAGAACTCAGGAAAAGTAACATACCCTGTATATAGATATTTAAACAATATGGATAAATGACCTAAATGTAGGAGCTAAAACTATAAAATTAGAAGAACATATAGGAGAAAATCGTGACTTGGATTTGGCAAAGTATCCTTAGATATGAAATAGAAGTCATACGCAACAAAAGAAAAAATAAATGAGACTTCATCACAATTAAAAACTTGCGTGCTGCAAAGGACACCATCAATAAAATAAAAAGGCAACCCACTAAATGGAAGAAAACATTTGCAAATTATATATCTAAGGGACTTGTATCAATACTATATTAAGCTTAATAAAATGACAGAAATGTTTATTAAGATCAATTTTTAAAAAGATCTAAATATCCATTTCTCCAGGTGGCTAATAAGCACATGAGTGAAACAATGTTCAACACCCTTAGTCATCAGGGAAATGCACATCAACACCATGAGGTATCACTTCACACCCACTAGGATGGCTAGGATCAAGAAGAAAGATAATAAGTGTTGGTGAGGATGTGGAAAAATTGGAACCTCATGCATTGCTGGTGGGAATGTAAAATGGTGCAGCCACTGTGAAACAGTCTGGCCATTCATCAATTAAACCTAGAGTTACCATCTGACCAAGTATTTTCTACTCTTAGGTGTTTTCATTTCTCTTCCAAGGAAAATAAAATGTTTTGTTTGTGTTTACACAAAAACTTGTACACAAATATGTATTGTAGCATTACTTGTGATAGCCAAAAGGTGGAAACAACCCAAAAAGAAACAAAATGTGATATATTTCTACAATAAAATAGTACTCAGTTATCAAAAAGAATAAAGTACTGATACATGCTACCACTTAAATGAGACTTGAAAACATACTAAGTTAAAAAAAGTCACAAATGTGTACACATTATATGATTCAATTCATATGAGGGTCCAGAACAAGTCAATTTATAGATATAAAATGTGAATTCGTTGTTGCTTAAGGCTAAGGGTGAGGAATTAGATGGGGATTGGGAGATATAGCTAAAAGATGAGAGTTTCTTTTTGAAGTAATCAAAATGTTCTAAAATTTACTGTGATGATGGTTTTGCATATCTGTGCCTATCCTAGAAACTATTGAACTGTACACTTTAAATGGATGAATTCAATGTCATATTAATGATATATCAATAAAGCTGTTTTCTTTTTAAAGAAAATGCCTAGTTTGAAATAATAGGTGGTGAGAGGGGTGGCTCTTCATCAGCACCAGAGGGATGGGCAACTTTTTGCTCTGTGCTCACCAACGTTGTCCCAGCAAATAGGAGGGAGTATGCATAGCAGTTAGTTGTGCACATTCTGGAATCAAACTGTTCAACTTTGAACACTGAAGCATTTTCTGTCATTTCCTAGCTGTGTCATCCTACACCTATCATCTCCCTTCTCTAAGTCTCAGTTTCCTCATCTTAGTAACAATAGCACATATGGCTGAGGATGTTGTGTGGAGTAGGGGTTGATCAAGTCAGAAAATCCATGTGTCTGACAGAGCATAGGCACCCTATTGCTTATGCTCTGGGGTAGCTTAGTTGACATTCCTTTACCATCTCAAAGTATTTAGTCAGGGAAAACATCATCTCGGCCCGTAGCTGCCCAAGCCCCTCTAGCTGGAATTACTTGGGCTTTCTACCCGCCAGGATCTATCCAGGTTACTCCTCACTCAGTCCTGAACTACACAGTATTTTGTTTCAACAGTTTTAGCCCAGCAGGTCGTAGAGTGTGGAATGGATCTCACAACCATAGATTTGGCATCAGGTGTGCCCACACTGAAGTCTAGAATCTAGACTCTAGACACCCGAGTGTCCTTTTCAACTCCAGCTTTCTGCTAGATTACTTAGTCTTTGACTATCACCCTGAACCAAGGTTACCTATTGATACTATAGCCAGATCCTGAAGTGACCTTCTTGGACGCGGCCTCAGAACTCTCCTCTGAATATTGTTCTAGTACTTACCAGCTAATCACTGGCATCTTGTTATAAGTGGACCAATTACATGGAGCCATACCCCTCTGCCCACCGAAACTGGGGTGCTCTACTTCCTAGGCTTCTGCTGCCATATTCAAATGTCTGACCATCTACTCCATTTAAAAGAAATCCTGTCTAAAATTTTACCTAAGTGGCCAAGTCTTCAGACCCAAATAATTAGAATGCCAGCAGTCCATTGAGTTGGACACAGTAGAGTAGAATATTAGCTGTGTAAAGGACACAGCCTTCAGCCTGGTCAGTTTCTTTGTATGGAATCAAGCCTCTTCCCTTCTGCCATGAATCAGCACCTGAGCCTCCAGCATGCATTTTGCTGAGCCCTAGCTAGGAAGTGAATTAATAAAAGATGTTGAATATTCCCTTGATTGTAAATAGGTCTTTTGATGGTTGGAAGACTGGGGAGATTGGCAATTGTAAAATTCAACATGTGGGGCTTAACAGCTTCTCAGAATAAAGGTCACCCCCTGGGTTTTTTTGTTGGTTTGCTTTCCTCCATTTTGTCTGTGCCCTAGAATCACTAGCAGTGAAAATCTGAAATGTCACAATTTTACTCTGGAATTTTGAAAGCTGCCAGTACTCCAACTAAAACATACCCAGGTTTACATATTTTCTTTTTATTTTCCTCCTGTTTTCATAGAAGTTGAATAGAATTAGAAGACAAATTAGTCATCAAAACAAACTCAAATCTCGCCTGTAATCCGAGCACTTTGGGAGACCGAGGTGGGCGGATCACGAGGTGAGGAGACTGAGACCATCCTGGCTAACATGGTGAAACCCTGTCCCTACTAAAAATACAAAAAAATTAGCTGGGTGTGGTGGTGGGCACCTGTAGTCCCAGCTACTCAGGAAGCTGAGGCAGCAGAATGGCATTAACCCAGGAGGCAGAGCTTGCAGTGAGCCAAGATCGTGCCACTGAACTCCAGCCTGGGCGACAGAGTGAGACTCTTATCTCAGAAAAAAAATAAAAAAGACACATTACAAAGTCTTTTAAAGCATTCCCTCTGTTGTCCATTGACTCTTGGGGAAAGAAGTGCTCTAGTTTTTTTCTGCAAAACTGGGCATGTAGTTTAGCAAGATCGTTTGCAAGACTCTCTCTTTCTCTCTCTCTCTTTCTCTCTCTCCCCCCACCTCCCTCCCTCTCCCTCCCTCTCCCTTTCTCTTCCTCTCCGTCCCTCTCCCTCTCTCCTCTTTCCCTCCCCATCCACCACCTTTCTTACCTTTACAAGATGAATGAGAGCTGGATTTTTAAAAATTTTCTGTGGGGTGTTGTCTAAAATCAGGACACCATGGTGACAGTTTAAAGGGGCAAAATGCTTTTTAAAGGATGACGAGAGGAAGGAATAGTTTAATGTTCTAACTTGGGAGTCATTGATACTGACTCACAGGTCACTGAGATCCTTCTCTAACAAACTGTAGAAATCAAGAAGTAGTCGTTTGTTTGTTTTTTCCCAAGATTGGCAGATTAGAGGCATTCAGCATGCCTCAGCCACTTGCAAATAGCAAGATAGTACATAAAGATCAAGTCTGTGAGCTTTAATTCAAGAAGCAAATGGTAATCCACCAGAATCTTAAAGAACAACCCAGATCCCAGAGAAGAAAACACCGGCAAACAGCCTTCATGGTAATGTCCAGCTGATAAAAGGATAGAAAAAAAAAGAAAAAATCCTACCTGCGTGAAAATAATTACAAAAATTAGCAGTGCTAGCATCTCCAGATGAGAAGGAACCAGAGCAAGAATTCTAGCACCATGAAAAATCTGAATGTAGTGATACTATCAAATGATTACAATAGCTCTCCAGCAATGGTCCATAGCCAAAATGGAAACATGGAAATGACAGATAAAGAATGTAAAGCATGGATTGCAAGGAAGCTCATTGAGATGCAAGGCAAGGTTGAAAATCAATACACCGTTCTCCTGCCAGCATTACCGACCTGAACCCTCATGTGAAGGGTGCAATCCCTAAACTGGAGTTGGGTAGTAGTGAGCTGGCACTCCCTTATGACCTCTGGCGCAATAGCCTCAGAATCAGACATGGTCCAGAACTTGAAGGACTTAGAGGAATGGCTGCATACTGACTCCTGGGACATGGTCATGGCACTGAAGCTGCTGCTAGGGGCTAGCACTGTGGCCTATGGTGTCCCCAAATCCAAGTTCACCATGGAAGGCAAACACAGCCATCTTCTTCAATTATATCGGTGGCATGCACCAAGACACTATCCTGGCCAAAGACTTCATTTCAGGATTCCCTGGTCTCGGTACCCCATCAACGATGACATTCTGGCCGGACCTTGAAAAATTTCCTCCCTAACAGGCTCAAAAGATGTGCAGATGGTGAACATATCCCTGTACATGGTGTCTCAACCCAATGTTCAGGAGCTTCCTAGCATGCACAAGCACCTAGGGCTAGACAACAAAGAATAAGTGTTGCCATCCATTGTCAAAAGAGTACTCAAGAGTGTGGTGGCCAAGTTCAATGCCTCATAGCTGATTACCCAGTGGGCCCAGGTATCCCTGTTGATTCAATGGGAGCTGCCAGAGAGGGCCAAGGACTTCAGTCTTATCTTGGATGATGTAGCCATCACAGAGCTGAGCTTTAGCTGAGAGTACACAGCTACTGTAGAGGCCAAACAAGTGGTCCAGCAGGAGGCCCAGCAGGCCCAGTTCTTGGTAGAAAAAGCAAAACCAGAACACCAGCAAAAGATTGCCCAGGCCAAGTGTGAAGCTGAGGCTGCTAAGATGCTTGGGGAAGCACTGAGCAAGAACCCTGGCTACATCAAAATTCACAAGATTAGGCAGCCCAGAACATCTCCAAGACAATCACATCATAGAATCATATTTGTCTCACTGATGACAATCTTGTGCTGAACCTACAGGATTAGACTTTCAACTGGGGAAATAAAGGCAGCCTCATTAAGGGTAAGAAATTAGCCTGGTAACCAAGAATTTTACCCCCAAAGAGAAAGTGAATCTGCTTCTCCAGTTTTTGAGAACCCAGTTAGGAACCCAGCACAGCCCCACCCTGCCCCAGTACCATGTGAAACTTCCTTGTACCTGAAGCTATTCTCCCAACTCCTCCTGAATAAAGAAAGACTGAAGATCAGCCCTTTTTCTGTGGAATTACTTTCCTCCTCCCTGTGTTGGCCAGGGGTGTTGTGACAGTGTGTGATTCCTCAATGATTTCCTACAGTGTTGTTTCCTCCCTCAAGACTGGGAGGAGATAACCACTAACCTAGGAATTCTCAATACATTTTTATTACTTAAAAAAAAAAACAACACAAAGAAACTTCTAAATCAATCCAGGAAATAGAGATAAACATCCTAAAAGAAAATCAATCAGAGTTTCTGGAATTGAAAAACTCACTTAAGGAATGTCAAAATACAATTAATTGAAAGCTTTATCAATGGACTGGACCAAGCAGAAGAAAGAATTTCAGAGCTTGAAGACTGGTCTTTTTAACCCAATCTAACAAAAATAAAGAAAAACTGATTATAAAAATGAGCAAAGTCTTTGAGAAATATGGTATTATGTAAAGTGACCAAACCTATGAATTATTGGCATTCCTGAGAAAGAAAGAGTAAAAGTAAACAACCTAGAAAATGTATTTGAGAAATTAATTTAAGAAAAATTCCCTAATTGAGATCTGCTGGCAAGATGGCTGAATAGGAACAGCTCCAGTCTGCAGTTCCCAGCAAGACCAACACAGAAGGCAGGTGATTTCTGCCTTTCCAACTGAGGTAGCCTGTTCATCGCAGACTGGTTAGGCAGTAGGTACAGCCCACAGAGGGTGAGCAGAAGCAGGGTGGGGTATCACCACACTGGGGAAGTGCAGGGAACAGGGTGTAGGCCTCCTTTTCCCAGACAAGGGAAGCCATGAGGGACTGTGCTATCCAGCCCAGATACTATGCTTTTCCTAAGGTTTTTGCAATCCACAGACCAGGAGATTCCCTCGCGTGTCTACATCACCAGGGCCCTGGGTTTGAAGCACAAAACTGGGTGGCTGTTTGGGCAGACACGAAGCTAGATGCAGGAGTTTTTTTTTTTTATGTTTTTTGTACCTCAGTGGCACCTGGAACCTCAGCGAGACAGAACCATTTACTCTCCCGGAAGGAGGGTTGAAGACAGAAAGCCAAGTGGTCTCACTCAGCGAGTCCCACTCCCACAGAGCTCAGCAAGCTAAGAACCACTGGCTTGAAATTCTCACTGCCAGCCCAGCAGTCTGAAGCTGACCTAGGATGCTCGAGCTTGGTGGGGGGAGGGGCTTCTGCAATTACTGAGGCTTGAGTAGGCAGTTTTCCCCTGACAGTATTAAAAAGGCCTGGAAGTTCAGAATGGGCAGAACTCAACACAGTGCAGCAAAGCAGCTGTGGCCAGACTCCTTCTCTAGATTCCTCTTCACTGGGCAGGACATCTCTGAAAGAAAGGCAGCAGCCCCAGCCAGGGACTTATAGATAAAACTCCCACCGCACAGGGACAGAGGACCTGGGGGAAGGAGCAGCTGTGGGTGCAGTTTCAGGGACTTAAATGTTTCCGCCTGCCGGCTCTGAAGAGAACAGTGGATCCTGACAAGGAGGGTACTACCAGGACAGCACTCTAGCTCTGCTGAAGAACAGACTGCCTCCTGAAGTGGGTCCGTGACCCCTGTGCCTTCTGGCTGGGAGAGACCTCCCGAAAGGGGTTGACAGAAACCTCATACAGGAGCGCTGTGGCTGGCATCAGGCTGGTGCCCCTCTGGGACAAAGCTTCCAGAGGAAAAAGCAGGCAGCAATCCTTGCTGTTCTGCAGCCTCTGCTGGTAATACCCAGGCAGATAGGGTCCGGAGTGGACCTCCAGCAAACTACAGCAGACCTGCAGAAGAGGGGCCTGACTGTTAGAAGAAAAACTAACACAGAAAGCAATAACATCAATAAAAAGGACCCACACACAGAAACCCCATCCAAAGGTCATCAACCTCAAAGATCAAAGGTAGATAAATCCACTAATATGAGGGAAAAACCAGTGCAAAAAGGCTGAAAATTCCAAGAACCAGAATACCTCTTCTCCTCCAAATGATCGCAACTCCACTCCAGTAAAGGCACAAAACTGGAAAGAGAATGAGTTTGACTAATTGACAGAAGTACGCTTCAGAAGGTGAGTAAAACAGACTCCTCTGAGCTAAAGGAGCATGTTCTAACCCAACGCAAGGAAGCTAAGAACCTTGAAAAAAGGTGAAAGGAACTGCCAACTGGAATAACCAGTTTAGAGAAGAACATAAATGACATGATGGAGCTGAAAAAACACAGCACGAAAACTTTGTGAAGCATACACAAGTATCAATAGCCGATTCGATCAAGTGGAAGAAAGGATACCAGAGGTTAAAGATCAACTTACTGAAATGAGGCGGGAAGACAAGATTAGAGAAAAAAGATGGAAAAGGAACGAACAAAGCCTTCAAGAAATAGAGGACTTTTCTTGCAAAAAGACCCAAACTACGATTGATTGGGGTCCCTGAAAGTGACGGGGAGAATAGAACCAAGTTGGAAAACACGCTTCAGGATATATCCAGGAGAATTTCCCCAGCCTAGCAAGACAGGCCAACATTCAAATTCAGGAAATACAGGGAACACCACTAAGACACTCCTCTAGAAGAGCAATCCCAAGACACACAATTATCAGAATCTCCAAGGTCAAAATGAAGAAAAAAATGTTAAGGGCAGCCAGAGAGAAACATCAGATTACCTACAAAGGGAAGCCCATCAGACTAACAGCAGATCTCTCTGCAGAAACCCTGCAAGCCAGAAGAGAGTGGGGGCCAATATTCAACTTTCTTTTTTTATTATTATTACTTTTTTATACTTTAATTTCTGGAATGCACGTGTAGAACATACAGCTTTGTTACATAGGTATACACGTGCCATGGTGGTTTGCTGCACCCATCAATCCATCATCTACATTAGGTATTTCTCCTAATGTTCTCCCTCCCCTTGCCCCCCAACCCCCGACAGACCCCAGTGTGTGATGTTTCCCTCCCTGTGCCCATATGTTCTCCTTGTTCAACTCCCACTTACGAGTGAGAACATGCAGTGTTTGGTTTTCTGTTCCTGTGTTAGTTTGCTGAGAATGATGGTTTCCAGCTTCATTCATGTCCCTGCAAAGGACATGAACTCATCATTTTTTATGGCTGCATAGTATTCCATGGTGTATACGTGCCACATTTTCTTTATCCAGTCTATCATTAATGGACATTTGGGTTGATTCCAAGTCTTTGCTATTGTGAATAGTGCTGCAATAAACATACGTGTGCATGTGTCTTTATAGCAGAATAATTTGTAATCCTTTCAGTATATACCCAATAATGGGATTGCTGGGTCAAATGGTATTTCTGGTTCTAGATCCTTGAGGAATCACCACACTGTCTTCCACATTCCCATCAACAGTGTAAAAGCGTTCCTATTTTTCCACATCCTCGCCAGCATCTGTTGTTTCCTGACTTTTTAATGATAGCCATTCTAACTGGTGTGAGATGGTATTATGGTTTTGATTTGCATTTCTCTAATGACCAGTGATGATAAGCTTTTTCTCATGTTTTTTGGCCGCATAAATGTCTTTTTTTTTTGAGAAGTGTCTGTTCATATCCTTCATCCACTTTTTGATGGAGTTGTTTGTTTTTTTCTTGTAAATTTTAGTTTCTTGTAGATTCTGGATATTAGCACTTTGTCAGGTAGATAAATTGCAAAATTTTTCTCCCATTCTGTAGGTTGCCTGTTCATTCTGATGATCAGTGCACTTTTTGAACTTTATATATATATATATATGTCTAAATAGAAAAGGGAAAAAACAATAATGTTTGATATTAAGGAACGTATAACAATGAATCTTGTGATAATAGTTGGTTTATTTACAGTAAGAATATTCATAAATATATTTGCTTTATGAAAATCTCTTGGGGAGGCTGAGGTGGGCAGATCACCTGAGGTTGGGGGTTCTAGACCAGCCTGACCAACATGGAGAAACCCGGTCTCTACTAAAAATACAAAATTAGCCAGGCATAGTGGTACATGCCTGTAATCCCAGCTACTTGGGAGGCTGAGGCAGGAGCATTGCTTGAACCCAGGAGGCGGAGGTTGCAGTGAGCCGAGATCATGCAATTGCACTCCAACCTGGGCAACAAGAGCGAAACTCCATCTAAAAAAAAAAAAAAAAAAAACTTCTCTCCAGTTTTACTATGATCTGTGCTTCTGTTGCCTCTGAACATATATTTATTTTTATTTCATAACTAGAACTTTTATTTCCCTCTTCACTTTGGCTGCCAGGCAGCCATAGGTCCAATATGCAGTCAATCCAAGTATCTGTGTATCTGTGTAGTATTGTTCATGTGTTTTTTAAGCTAATGTCAATCTTACCGTAGGCTTTAGCTCATTTATTTCCAACCTTACATATCCCCCCCATCAATTTCCTCACTTATTATTTTTGACAATCAAAACTGCAGACACCAAGACTTGTTGTAGAGTTGGCTTCAGATGATACAATTAATAACCTCTTAAATATTTTAAAAAGCTATAATTATTTATTGACTTCTTCCATGGAGTCTATCGAGTTTGTTTCTGTAGATAATTATTCTTTTGCTTAATGTTGGTGCTTCTCATTTCTGATTCTAGCTTTCCCAGATGTTTGGTGATTCCTAATAGTTGTCTGATCTCTTCCAGAACAGTTCTCTTTTGCACATTTGTCCTTTGTGTGTGTGTGTGTGTGTGTGTGTGTGTGTGTGTAAGGCTGAATATGTAGAGTGATGGGGTGGGGAGCAGCTAGATCTGACTTCACCACATATCTGATTTTCAGAAATTCTTTCATTTTCAATCCACTACTCGAAGTTCTTTTATTAGACAGCATCATTGTTGAAATTTTTTGAAAAATAGTTTCTTTCCATTCTTATTTCATGGAATTTAAGATGAGAAGGAAAGTAGGCTCATGGGCTCAGCCTGCCATCTTCAGATCACTTGAGGATATAAAAGAGCTCAGCAACAGGGGAGAAATATAAGCTGACAGCTATGGAAATAAGCCCAGCAAAGTCACTAGAATTCAATGGCCAAGCTCTGGAGTTATGAACTGCAGAATCAGAAAAGCAAGGAGGCCTCTAGCTGCCATCTTGTATTCCTGCATATGTGCACCTAATCTCAGCTGTTCTGCTCGAGACTCCTGAGTGCCAGGCCTAGAGCTCCTCTCAGTCTCTTTTAATTCCAATAAGATGAAAGTAAGCATCATGAACTGGGAGAAACTTGCCGAACTAGAATCATAAGTGTGCAGCAGTGAAAAAATAATTGCTAGCAGAAAGAAGATGGTTCATAGAACATCTATAGCAAATAATTAAAAGTTTGGTTCTCCTTAAAGAAGGTAGAGGTCAACAATATTTCTGATACTGAAGAGGGGAATATGTGTACAAACCAAAGAATGGTGATGTACTTTAGCAATGCTCTAGGTCAGGCATCTGTAGCAGTGACCACTACTATTACAGCCCATGCTGAGACAAAGCAGCTGAGATAAATGCTGCCCAGCGTCTTAAACCAGCTTGGTACAGACAATATGACTAGTTAAGGGAGACTGACAAGTTATTCTGCCCAAATAATCTAGGGGATAGAAAAGCATTTGCTGCTGTAGATGATGATGAGGATGAAGTCCCAGATCTTAGGGAGGATTTTGATGAGGCTTCCAAGAATAAGGCAAAATGAGTCAACTTTTGAAGAAGATAAAACTTGAAGAAGTTACTGGGACCTGCTATTTTATATTATCACTGCTTTTTAAAATTTTCAGTTATGTATCTGATAAAATCTAGATTTTTAATATTTTTAAGCCTAAGCCTCTTGGACTCTGCAGCTCTTTCCAGGTTTTGCTTATACATTATTCATTTTTTGCAGCTAATTAAACTGAAGAGATAGTAATAAAATTTGAACCAAAGGTTTAAAAAGTTTTCTGGCTGGGCACGATGGCTCATGCCTATTATCCCAGCACTTTGGAAGGCCAAGGCAGGAGGATCACTTGAGCCCAGGAATTCAGGACCAGCCTGGGCAACATTGCAAGACCCTGTCTCTAAAAAAAAAAAAAAAAATTTAAATAGAAGCTGGACATGGTGGCAGGTGTGTCTAGTCCCAGCTACTTAGGAGACTTAGATGGGAGGATCATTTGAGCCCAGGAAGTGAAGACTGCACTAAGCCATGATCACACCACTGTACTCCAGCCTAGGTGATACAGCAAGACCATGTCTCAAAAATTAATTAAAATAAAATAAAATAGAAAGTTCTCTGTCTCGTTAAAAAACATTGAAATGCAAAGTCCTGGGTAGCAGGTGAAGTTGGCAAGCAATTCAAGCTCCTTGTCTGGAAATAGATTTGATAACCTGTATCTGTCTCCTATCTGTCATTGTAGTGCAGGTTATGGAGGGGCCAGTCATTTGTAAACACCAGAGATGTGGCAGACAAGAGCCACCTCATCCTGTCACCCCCTTGAGACTCCAGAAAATTTTATATCTGTCATCTACTACCCTCCTCCCACTGATTGGCAGTCTCTGATTAGATATGCTCTCTATTGCTGATGTCAAGTATAAACCTCTATGAGGGCAGATAGCCAGCCATATGGTGACTGAGTTCCACATGGGGAAAACTAGTGCTTTTTTTTACTTCTTCAGGCCGAGGATGAAAGGCTTTGGGTCAATTATTTCTGGCAATGGCATGGGGGTAGCATTAAGGAAGGATTTGTCAGTATTTTTGATGAAGACACTTTTGAAGAGAAGGGCCAGGAATTTGAGAGCTTTGGTTCTAGTCGAAATAAAAATTGTGTGATAAACTTAATATTTATTTCTTAGTGAACTAGGGATGATTTAACAAAATAGTCTATGTACTTTTTATTTTATTTATATATTTTTTGAGACGGAGTCTCGCTCCATCCCCAGGCTGGAGTGCGGAGGTGCAATCTCAGCTCACTGCAATCTCCACCTCCCGGGTTCAAGTGATTGTCCTGCCTCAGCCTCCCAAGTAGCTGCGACTACAGGCGCGTGTCACCATGCCTGGATAATTTTTGTATTTTTAGTAGAGATGGGGTTTCACCATGTTGGCCAGCATGGTTTTGATCTGCTGACCTCGTGATTCACCCACCTCAGCCTCCCAAAGTGCTGGGATTACAGGCATGAGCCACTGCACCCAGCCTCTATGTACTTTTTTTTTTTAATTTTACTTAAGTTCTGGGATACATGTGAAGCATGTGCAGTTTTGTTGCATAGGTATACATGTGCCATGGTGGTTTGCTGTACCCATCAACCCATCAACTGCATTAGGTATTGCTCCAAATGCTATCCCTCCCCTAGCCCCCACCCTTCTGGCTGGGCACGATGGCTCATGCCTATTATCCCAGCACTTTGGAAGGCCAAGGCAGGAGGATCACTTGAGCCCAGGAATTCAGGAACAGCCTGGGCAACATTGCAAGACCCTGTCTCTACAAAAAAAAAAAAAAAAAAAATTTAAATAGGAGCTGAACATGGTGGCAGGTGCCTCTAGTCCCTGTGTGATAGTCCTCCCCTTGTGTCCATGTGTTCTCATTGTTCAACTCCCACTTATGAGTGAGAACATGCAGTGTTTGGTTTTCTGTTCTTATGATAGTTTGCTGAGAATGATGGTTTCCAGCTTCATCTGTGTCCCTGCAAAGGACATGAACCCATCCTTTTTTATGGCTGCATAGTATTCCATAGTGTATATGTGCCACATTTTCTTCATCTAGTCTATCATTAATGGACATCTGGATTGGTTCCAAGTCTTTGCTATTGTGAATACTGCTGCAATAAACATACGTGTGCATGTGTCTTTATAGTAGCATGATTTATAATCCTTTGGGTATGTAGCCAGTAACAGTATTGCTGGGTCGAATTGTATTTCTAGTTCTAGATCCTTGAGGAATTGCCACACTATCTTCCACAATGGTTGACCTAATTTGCACTCCCACCAACAGTGTAAAAGCGTCCCTATTTCTCCACATCCTCTCCAGCATCTGTTGTTTCCTGACTTTTTAATGATCGCCATTCTAACTGGTGTGAGATGATATATCATTGTGGTTTTGATTTGCATTTCTCTAATGACCAGTGATGATGAGCATTTTTTCATATGTTTGTTGGCTGCATAAATGTCTTCTTTTGAGAAGTATCTGTTCATATCCTTTGCTCACTTTTTGATGAGGTTTTTTTTTTTCTTGTAAATGTGTTTAACTTCCTTGTAGATTCTGGATATTAGCCTTTTGTCAGATGGATAGATTGCAAGAAGTTTCTACCATTCTGTGGGCTGCCTGTTCACTCTGATGAGAGTTTCTTTTGCTGTGCAGAAGCGCTTAGTTTAATTAGGTCCCATTTGTCGATTTTGGCTTTTGTTGCCATTGCTTTTGGTGTTTTAGACATGAAGTCTTTACCCATGCCTATGTCCTGAATGGTATTGCCCATGTTTTCTTCTAGGATTTTTATGGTTTTAGGTCTTATGTTTAAGTTTTTAATTCACCTCGAGTTGATTTTTGTATAAGGTGTAAGCAAAGGGATTCAGTTTCAGTTTTCTGAACATGGCTAGCCAGTTTTCCCAACACCATTTATTCAATAGGGAATCTTTTCCCCATTGCTTGTTTGTGTCCGGTTTGTCAAGGATCAGATGGTTGTAGATGTATGGTGTTATTTCTGAGGCCTCTGTTCTGTTCCATTGATCTATATCTCTGTTTTGATACCAGTACCATGTTGTTTTGGTTACTGAAGCCCTGTAGTATAGTTTGAAGTCAGGTAGTGTGATGCCTCCAGCTTTGTTCTTTTTACTGAGGATTGTCTTGGCTATGTGGGCTCTTTTTTGGGGTTCCATATGAAGTTTAAAGTAATTTTTTCCAATTCTGTGAAGAAAGTCAGTGATAGCTTGATAGGGATAGCATTGAATCTATAAATTGCTTTTTCACTATATTGATTCTTTTTATCCGTGAGCCTGGAATGTTTTTCCATTTGTTTGTGTCCTCTCTTATTTCCTTGAGCAGTGGTTTCTAGTTCTCCTTGAAGAGGTCCTTCACATCCCTTGTAAGTTGTATTCCTAGATATCTTATTGTCTTAGTAGCAAATGTGAATGGGAGTTCATTCACCATTTGGCCCTCTGTTATTGGTGTATAGGAATGATTGTGATTTTTGCACATTGATTTTATATCCTGAGACTTTTCTGAAATTGCTTATCAGCTTTAGGAGATTTTGGGCTGAGACAATGGGGTTTTCTAAATATAAAATCATGTCATCTGCAAACAGAGACAATTGACTTCCTCTCTTCCTATTTGTATACTCTTTATTTCTTTGTCTTGCCTGATTGCCCTGGCCAGAACTTCCAAACTATGTTGAATAGAAGTGGTGAGAGAGGGCATCCTTTTATTCTGCCAGTTTTCAAAGGGAATGCTTACAGTTTTTGCCTATTCAGTATCATATTGGCTGTGAGTTTGTCATAAATAGCTCTTATTATTTTGAGATACGTTCCATCAATATCTAGTTTATTGAGAGTTTTTAGCATGAAGTGCTGTTGAATTTTGTCGAAGGCCGTTTCTGCATCTGTTGAGATAATCATGTGGTTTTTGTCTTTGGTTCTGTTTATGCAATGGATTACATTTATCGATTTGCATAGATTGAACCAGCCTTGCATCTCAGGGATAAAGCTGACTCGATCATGGTGGGTAAGCTTTTTGATGTGCTGCTGGATTCAGTTTGTCAGTATTTTATTGAGGATTTTTGCGTCAATGTTCATCAGGGATATTGGCCTGAAATTTTCTTTTTTTGTTGTGTCTCTGCCAGGTGTTGGTATCAGGATGATGCTGGCCTCATAAAATGAGTTAGGGAGGATTCCCTCTTTTTCTATTGTTTGGAATAGTTTCAAAAGGATTGGTACCAGTTCCTCTTTGTACCTCTGGTAGAATTCGGCTATGAATCTGTCTGGTACTGGACTTTTTCAGTTGGTAGGCTATTAATTACTGCCTCAATTTCAGAACTTGTTGTTGGTCTATTCATGGATTCGACTTCTTCCTG
Organism: Pan troglodytes; assembly: GCF_028858775.2. Lineage (NCBI taxonomy): Eukaryota > Metazoa > Chordata > Mammalia > Primates > Hominidae > Pan > Pan troglodytes. The sequence continues at coordinate 121,660,163 of NC_072406.2, forward strand.
GTTTAGACTTGGAGGGTGTATGTGTCCAGGAATCTATCCATTTCTTCTAGATTTTCTAGTTTATTTGCATAGAGGGGTTTATATATTCTCTGATGGTAGTTTGTATTTCCGTGGGATCAGTGGTGATAACCCCTATATCCGTTTATTTTATTCTTCTGTATTTTCATCTTTATTAGTCTGGCTAGTGGTCTATTTTGTTGATCTTTTCAAAAAACCAGCTCCTGGATTCATTAGTTTTTTGAATGGCTTTTCGTGTCTCTATCTCCTTCAGTTCTGCTCTGATGTTAGTTATTTCTTGTCTTCTGCTAGCTTTAGAATTTGTTTACTCTTCCTTCTCTAGTTTTTTTAATTGTGATGTTAGGGTGTCAATTTTAGATCTTTCCTGCTTTCTCTTGTGGGCATTTAGTGCTTTAAATTTCCCTCTACACACTACTTTAAATGTGTCCCAGAGATTCTGGTATGTTGAGTCTTCATTCTCATTGGTTTCAAAGAACATCTTTATTTCTGCCTTCATTTCGTTATTTACCCAATAGTGATTCAGGAACAGGTGGTTAAGTTTCCATGTAGTTGTGCAGTTTGGAGTGAGTTTCTTAATTCTTAGTTCTACTTTGATTGCACTGTGGTCTGAGAGACTGTTTGTTATTATTTCTGTTCTTTTGCATTTGCTGAGGAGTGTTTTACTACAAATTATATGGTCAATTTTAGAATAAGTGTGATGAGGAGCTGATAAGAATGTATATTCTATTGATTTGGGGTGGAGAGTTCTGTAGATGTCTATTAGGTCCACTTTTTAAGTCCTGAATATTCTTGTTAATTTTCTGTCTTGTTGATCTGTCTAATATTGACAGTGGGATGTTAAAGTCTCCCACTATTATTGTGTGGGAGTCTAAGTCTCTTTGGAGGTCTCTAAGAACTTGCTTTATGAATCTGGGTACTCCTGTATTGGGTGCATATATATTTAAGATAGTTAGCTCTTCTTGCTGCATTGATCCCTTTACGACTATGTAATGGCCTTCTTTGTCTCTTCTGATCTTTGTTGGTTTAAAGTCTGTTTTATCAGAGATTAGGATTGCAGCTCCTGCTTTTTTTTAATTTTCATTTGCTTGGTAAATATTCCTCCATCCCTTTATTTTGAGCCTCCATGTGTCTTTGCACATAAGATGGGTCTCTGAATATGGCACACTGATGGGTCTTGACTCTTTATCCAATTTGCCAGTCTGTATCTTTTAATTGGGGCATTTAGCCCATTTACATTTAAGGTTAATATTGTTATGTGTAGATTTTATCCTGTCGTTATGATGCTAGCTGGTTGTGTTGCCCATTAGTTGATGCAGTTTCCTCATAGAGTCAATATTCTTTACAATTTGGTATGTTTTTGCAGTGGCTGGTACCAGTTGTTCCTTTCCATGTTTAGTGCTTCCTTCAGTGCTTCTTGTAAGGAAGGCCTGGTGGTGACAAAATCTCTCAGCATTTGCTTCTCTGTAAAGGATTTTATTTCTCCTTCACTTATGAAGCTTAGTTTGGCTGGATATGAAATGCTGGGTTGAAAATTATTTTCTTTCAGAATGTTGAATATTGGCCCACACTCTCTTCTGGCTTGTAGGGTTTCTGCTGACAGATCTGCTGTTAGTCTGATGGGCTTCCCTTTGTAGGTAACCTGACTTTTCTCTCTGGCTGCCCTTAACATTATTTCCTTCATTTCAACCTTGGTGAATCTGATGTTGTGTGTCTTGGGGTTGCTCTTCTCGAGGAGTATCTTTGTGGTGTTCTCTGTATTTCCTGAATTTGAATATTGGCCTGTCTTGCTAGGTTGGGGAAGTTCTCCTGGATAATATCCTGAAGAGTGTTTTCCAACTTGGTTCCATTCTCCCCATCAATTTCAAGTACCCCAATCAAATGTAGATTTGGTCTTTTCTCAAGAAAAGTCCCCTATTTCTTGGAGGTTTTGTTCGTTCCTTTTTATTCTTTTTTCTCTAATCTTATCTTCTCGCTTTATTTCAGTAAGTTGATCTTCAATCACTGATATCCTTTTTCCCACTTGATCTGTTCAGCTATTGACACTTCTGTATGCTTCACAAAGTTCTCATGCTGTGTTTTTCACCTCCATCAGGTCGTTTATGTTCTTCTCTAAACTGGTTAGTCTATTAGCAATTCGTCCCACCTTTTTTCAAGTTTCTTAGCTTCCTTGCCTTGGGCTAGAAAATGCTCCTTTAGCTCGGAGGAGTTTGTTATTACCCGCCTTCTGAAGCCTACTTCTGTCAATTCATGAAACTCATTCTCCATCCAGTTTTGTTACCTTGCTGGCAAGGAGTTTTGATCATTTGGAGGAGAAGGGGCTTTCTGGTTTTTGCAAATTTCAGACTGTTTGCACTAGTTTCTCCCCATCTTTGTGGATTTATCTACCTTTGGTCTTTGATGTTGGTGATCTTTGGATGAGGTCTTTGAACGGATGTGCTATTCCTTTCCATTTGTTAGTTTTCCTTCTAACAGTCACGCCTCTCCACTGCAGGTCTGCTGGAGTTCGCTGGAGGTCCACTCCAGATCCTGTTTTCCTGAGTATCCCCAGCAGAGGCTGCAGAACAGCAAAAACTGATGCCTGTTCTTTCCTCTGGAAGCTTCGTCCCAGAGGAGCACCTGCCAGATGCCACCCAGAGCTCTCCTGTATGAGACGTCTGTCAGCCCCAACTGGGAGGTTTCACCTAGTCAGGATACACGGGGGTCAAGGACCTACTTGAGGAGACAGTCTGACCCTTAGCAGAGCTCAAACACTGTGCTCGGAGGTCTGCTGCTTTCTTCAGAGCCATCAGGCAGAGACCTTTATGTCTGCTGAAGCTGTGCCCACAGCTGCCCCATCCCCCAGGTGCTCTGTCCCAGGTAGATGGGGGTTTTATCTATAAGTCCCTGACTGGGGCTGCTACCTTTTTTGCAGAGATGCCCTACCCAGAGAGGAGAAATCTGGCAGTCCGGCCACAGTAGCCTTGCTGAGCTGCAATGGATTCTGCCCAGTTCGAACTTCCTGGTGTCTTTGTTTACACTGTGAGCATAAAACCGCCTACTGAAGCCTCAGCAATGGGGCACACCCCTCCCCCCACCAAGCTCAAGCATCCCAGGTTGATCTCAGACTGCTGCTGTGCTGGCAGTGAGAATTTCAAGCCAGTGGATCTTAGTTCGCTGGGCTCCATGGGGGTGGGACCCGCTGAACCAGACCACTTGACTCCCTGGCTTCAGCACCCCTTTCCAGGGGAACAAATGATTCTGTCTCACTGGCATTCCAGGCACCACTGGGGTATGGAAAAACAAAAACTCTTGTAGCTAGTTCAGTGTCTGCCCAAATGGCTGCCCAGTTTTGTGCTTGAAACCCAGGGCCCTGGTAGGGTAGGCACTGCAGGGACTCTCCTGGTCTGTGGGTTGCAAAGACCATGGGACAAGCGCAATATCTGGGTACCCATTTCCTCAGGCTCAGTCCCTCACGGCTTCCTTTGGGTAGGGGAGAAAATTCCCTGACCCCTTGTGTTTCCTGGGTGAGGTGACACCCCACCCTGCTTCAGCTTGCCCTCCGTGGGCTGCACCCACTGTCCAACCAGCCCCAATGAGATGAATCAGGCACCTCAGTTGGAAATGCAGAAATCACCTGCCTTCTGCATTGATCTTGCTGGGAACTGCAGACCGGAGCTATTTCTATTCAGCCATCTTGATCCAGATGTCCCCTATGTACTTTTAATGGCAAAATACTCTATTACTTTTAATAGCCAAAGCTGCAATTACTTTTGCACCAAACTACTATATCCTACTTCATAATGCTTGGCATATATTGAATACTTAATAACTGTTAGCTGCAATTATTTCTTTTATCATGTGCTTGGTTATCTATTTTGAATATTACAGTGGATCTGTGTCATACCTCTAAATGCATGGAGTGTTCAGGGGTACAGATTTAAAAAGAAATTGTTTCTATATTATAGAGTCTTTTTAAAGACTGTAGTGAGATGGCAGTGATTTTATAAAATACAAAATAGCTGCAGCTACCCTGAAAATTTTAGGCTACAAATAAAATTATTTCTTTCAAATGCTTCTCAGCTCCAAATTCTATGAGGAAGATTTAAAGGGGAGAGATTCTGAAGCCATATACTTAGTCATCCACAGACATAATATCATTTCCCTACCAAGCCCTTTGCAACTTCTGAGGTTTCCATGCTTGTGAGAAAGCAATTCCTTTCTGGTAAATGGGAGTTAATGAGTTTGAAAACATCTCCCAGCAAGTGAGCAGACAGGAACCATCCCCTGACAGCTTCTAGAGAAATTTGAATTTTGTCAATTTGCTGACACAATGAAGATTGATGATGTTTTGTTTATATTTTTAAGGCCTTGCCGCAAAACTTTTGCTTTTTTTAAATTCTTCACACCCCTCCATTTCTATTCACTTAATGTTAACAAAGATCAAGGCTCTAAGAAAAAAGATCTCTTTTTAAATCAAAACTACTTCCACAAATGCCTAAAATCAGATACATTACCTGATTAATTGCTTTGGTGGTTCCCAAGGCACAATTAAAGCCTATTCCAGCAAATTTCAAAGAAAAGCTTCCTTCTTTTATTTAAAATGTCTTTGAAATTATATTTTCCCTGTCATAATTATAGTTATTCCTTTGTAGAAATGTGTAACGGATTTTTTAAAGACAAGGGCAGAAGGAAGTATGGAGGCCATGTAATTAGCCCTAGTGGTTGATGTAGAATTTTTTTTCTTTATTTCTTCAAGCTTCATACTGATCTTCTCTGTTTACCTGGGCCTGCTAATTTGCACATGTCTGCATCAAGCCCTCCAAGATAGAAACAGCAGAGTCCAGGATCCTGGGAATATGAAAGATGCTTTCCTAAGAGAAGGGAAAGCCTGTAAGGGCATTCCTTTAAATCCACACCAAGAATACTGGTTTCTTAACATTTCTCAGACTCCAGTACAAGACCTCAATCTCATCAGTTACTGTATTCATTCTCGACACAAATAGAAAAACAGCTCACATGATTAAGCCAAGTGCTGACCATCTCTGGCTGATACAGGAGCACAGGTTGTAAGGAACGGGGGACTCCAGGCCAATTATTATATGTGATCTCTCTCGGGGATGCTTTCTGGGAAGGCATTTTATGTCCCAGCTGGCTTCCAGGCTTCAAGCTGCAGCAGAGAAGTTCCCAGAAGAGAATTATATAAGTTCTTAAGAGTGAGCCCTAATCTGTCCTTCCTGGGCCACCTGAGAACATCAGCAATATGCTTTTTTTCTTGCATTTTGACTAACTCGTCTTAAGTCTTCTCTGTAGGTCCCAATTAAAGAAGCATTGTTCCAAAAAAGATAGAACAATAAAAGTGGCATCTAATTATAATTGCATATATATTTTTAAAAATAAATATTTAAATTACATAGTTTAAATTTCAAAAGGTACAAAATATAAACAGTTTGGTATAAATTTTCCTCTTGATGCCAGTAACCCAGCCATGGCTCTCCTCCCCGGAAGCAAACAAATTCATTATTTTCTTATGCTTCTTCCAAAACCACTTTATCCAAAATCAAACAAAATTATGAATGCCTATTTTTTCATTTTTAATTGATACATAATAGTTGTACATATTTATATGGTACATGTGATATTTTCATACATTCATATAATATACAATGATCAAATCAGGTAATTGGGATATCCTCAAACATTTATCTTTTCTTTATGCTGGGAACATTCTAATTCTCTTCTAACTATTTTGAAAGATGCCATAGGTTATTTTTACCTATAGTCACCCTCCTGAACTATTGATCACTAGGTCTTATACGTTTTATCTAACTGTATTTGTTTACCCATTAATCAACATCTCTTCATCCCCTTCTTTAATCACCCTTCCCAGCCTCTAGTACCCATAAATTTACTCTCTATCAACATGAGACCCACATGTTTAGCTCCCACAAATGAATTAGAACTTGTGGAGGATCCGTTCCAAGATGGGTGGATCCATTCCAAGATGGCTGAATAGGAACAGCTCCAGTCTGCAGCACCCAGCATGACCGACACAGAAGATGGGTGATTTCTGCATTTCCAACTGAGGTACCCAATTTATCTCATTAGGACTGGTTGGACAGTGGTTGCAGCCCACAGAGGGTGAGCCACAGCAGGGCAGGGTGTCGCCTCACCCAGGAAGCACAAGGGGTCAGGGGATTTCCCTTTCCTAGCCAAGGGAAGCCGTGACAGACTGTATCTGGAAAAACTGGACACTGCCGCCCAAATACTGCACTTTTCCCAAGGTCTTAGCAACTGGCAGACAAGAAGATTCTCTCCCGTGCCTGGCTTCATGGGTCCAACACCCATGGAGCCTTGCTTGCTGCTAGCACAGCAGTCTGAGATCAAACTGCAAGGCAGCAGCCTGGCTTGGGAAGGGGCGTCTGCCATTGCTGAGGCTTGAGTAGGTAAACAAAGCAGCTGAGAAGCTTGAACTGGGTGGAGCCCACCGCAGCTCAGCAAGGCATCTGCCTCTATAGACTCCACTTTTGTGGGCAGGCCATAGCTGAACAAAAGGTAGCAGACAGCTTCTGCAGACTTAAAGGTCCCTGCCTGACAGTGCTGCAGAGAGCAGCAGTTCTCCCAGCATGGTGTTTGAGCTCTGAGAATGGACAGACTGACTCCTGAAGTGGGTCCCTGACCCCCATGTAGCCTAACTGGGAGACACCTCCCAGTAGGGGACGACAGACACCTCCCAGTAGGGGCTGACAGACACCTCATATAGGCAGGTGCCCCTCTGAAACAAAGCTTCCAGAGGAAGGATCAGGCAGCAATATTTGTTGTTCTGCAATGTTTGCTGTTCTGCAGCCTCTGCTGGTGATACCCAGGCAAACAGGGTCTGGAGTAGACCTCCAGCAAACTCCAACAGTCCTGCAGGTGAGAAACCTGACTGTTAGAAGGAAAACTAACAAGGGTCCATTCCAAGATGGCAAATAGGAACAGCTTTGGTCTGCAGCTCCCAGCATGATCAACACAGAAGACAGGTGATTTCTGCATTTCCAACTGAGGTACCTGGTTCATCTCCTTGGGACTAGTCAGAAAGTGGTTGCAGCCCACAGAGGCGAGCCAAAGCAGGGTGGGGCGTCGCCTCACCCAGGAAGTGGAAGGGGTCAGGGGATTTCCCTTTCCTAATCAAGGGAAGTCATGACAGACTGTACTAGGAAAATTGGGACACCGCCACCTAAACACTGTGCTTTTCCAATGGTCTTAGCAAACGGCACACCAGGACATTATATCCCACGCGTGGCTCAGTGGGTCCCATGCCCACAGAGCCTTGCTCACTGCTAGTCTGAGATCAAACTGCGAGGTGGCAAGCCTGGCTGGGGGAGGGGTGTCCACCATTGCTGAGGCTTGAGTAGGTAAACAAAGCAACCAGGAAGCTCTAGCTGGGTGGAGCCCACAACAGCTTAAGGAGGCCCACCTGCCTCTGTAGACTACACCTCTGGGAGCAGGGCATAGCTGAACAAAAGGCAGCAGAAACTTCTGTAGACTTAAACGTCCCTATCTGACAGCTCTGAAGAGAGCAGTAGTTCTCCCAGCATGGTGTTTGAATTCTGAGAATGGACAGACTGCCCCCTCAAGTAGGTCCCTGAACACCGTGTAGCCTAACTTGGAGACACCTCCTAGTAGGGGCCGACTGACACCTCATACAGCCAGGTGCCCCTCTGAGACGAAGCTTCCAGAGGAAGGATCAGGAAGCAATATTTGCAGTTATGCAATATTTGCTGTTCTGCAGCTTCCGTTGGTGATACCCAGGCAAACAGGGTCTAGAGTGGACATCCAGCAAACTCCAACAGACCTGCAGCAGAGGGATCTGACTGTTAGAAGGAAAACTAACAAACAGAAAGGAAAAGCAACAACATGAGCAAAATGGACATAGACACCAAAACCCCATTTGTAGGTCACCATCATCAAAGACCAAAGGTAGATATAACCACAAAAATGGGGAGAAACCAGAGCAGAAAAGCTGAAAATTCTAAAAACCAGAGGTCCCCTTCTCCTCCAAAGGATTGCAGCTCCTCGCCAGCAATGGAACAAAGGAGGATGGAGAATGACTTTGACTATTTGACAGAAATGGGCTTCAGAAAGTTGGTAATAACAAACTTCTCCAAGCTAAAGGAGCACGTTCTAAACCATCGCAAGGAAGCTAAAAACCTTGAAAAAAGATTAGATGAATGGCAAACTAGAATAAACAATGTAGAGAAGACCTTAAATGACCTGATGGGGCTGAAAACCATGGCTCGAGAAATACGTGACGCATGCACAAGCCTCAGTAGCTGATTTGATTGAGTGGAACAAAGGATATCAGTGATTGAAGATAAAATTAATGAAATGAGGTGAGAAGTATGGAGAAAAAAGAGTAAAAAGAAATGAACAAAGCCTCCAAGAAATATGGGACTATGTGAAAAGACCAAATCTACATTTGATTGATGTACCTGAAAGTGATGGGGAGAATGGAACCAAGTTGGAAAACACTCTTCAGGATATTATCCAGGAGAACTTCCCCAACCTAGCAAGGCAGGCCAACATTCAAATTCAGGAAATACAGAGAACACCACAAAGATACTCCTCGAGAACAGCAACCCCAAGACACATAATTGTCAGATTTACCAAGGTTGAAATGAAGGAAAAAATGCTAAGGGCAGCCAGAGAGAAAGGTCGTGTTACCCACAAAGGGAAGCCCATCAGACTAATGGCAGATCTCTCGGCAGAAACTGTACAAGCCAGAAGAGAGTGGGGGCCGATATTCAACATTCTGAAAGAAAAGAATTTTCAACCCAGAATTTCATATCCAGCCAAACTAAGCTTCATAAGTGAAGGAGAAATAAAATCCTTTACAGACAAGCAAATGCTGAGAGATTTTGTCATGAGCAGGCCTACCCTACAAGAGCTCCTGAAGGAAGCACTGAACATGGGAAGGAACAACTGGTACCAGCCGCTGCAAAAACATGCCAAATTGTAAAGACCACAGATGCTATGAAGAAACTACATCAGATAATGGGCAAAATAACCACCTAACATCATAATGACGGGATCAAATTCAACATGGCAATATTTACCTAAAGTGTAAATGAACTAAATACCCCAATTAAAAGACACAGACCGCAAATTGGATAAAGAGTCAAGACCCAACAGTGTGCTGTATTCAGGAGAACCAGCTCACGTGCAGAGACACACATAGGCTCAAAATAAAGGGATGGAGGAAGATCTACAAAGCAAATGGAAAGCAAAAAAAAAAAAAAAAAAGCAGCGGTTGCAATCCTAGTCTCTGATAAAACAGACTTTAAACCAACAAAGATCAAAAGAGACAAAGAAGGCCATCACATAATGGTAAAGGAATCAATTCGACAAGAAAAGCTAACTATCCTAAATATATATGCACCCAATACAGGAGCACCCAGATGCATAAAGCAAGTCCTGAGAGACCTCCAAAGAGACTTAGACTCCCACACAGTGATAATGGGATACTTTAACACCCCACTGTCAACATTAGACAGATCAACGAGACAAAATGTTAGCAAGGATATCCAGGACTTGAACTCAGCTCTGCACCAAGCGGACCTAATAGACATCTGCAGAACTCTCCATGCTAAATCAATAGAATATACATTCTTATCAGCACGACATCACACTTCTAAAATTGACCATATAATTGGAAGTAAATCACTCCTCAGCAAATGCAAAAGAAGAGAAATCACAACAAACTGTCTCTCAGATCACAGTGCGATCAAATTAGAACTCAGGATTAAGAAACTCACTCAAAACTGCACAACTACATGGAAACCAAACAACCTGCTCCTGAATGACTACTGGGTAAATAACGAAATGAAGGCAGAAATAAAGATGTTCTTCAAAACCAATGAGAATGAAGAGACAACATACCAGAATCTCTGGGACACATTTAAAGCACTGTATAGAGGGAAATCTATAGCAGTAATGCCCACAAGAGAAAGCAGAAAAGATCTAATATCGACACCCTAACATCACAATTAAAAAAACTAGAGAAGCAAGAGCAAACACATTCAAAAGCTAGCAGAAGGCAAGAAATAACTAACATCACAGCAGAACTGAAAGAGATCGAGACACAAAAAACCTTCAAAAAATCAATGAATCGAGGAGCTGTTTTATTGAAAAGATCAACAAAATTGATAGACCCTCAGCAAGACTAATAAAGAAGAAAAGAGAGAAGAGTCAAATAGATGCAATAAAAAAATGATAAATAGGATATCAACTCTGATCCCACAGAAATACAAACTACCATCAGAGAATACTATAAACACCTCTACACAAATAAACTAGACAATCAAGAAGAAATGGATAAATTCCTGGACACATACACCCTCCCAAGACTAAACCAGGAAGAAGCTGAATCTCTGAATAGACCAATAACAGGAGCTGAAATTGAGGCAGTAATTAATAGCCTACCAACCAAAAAAAGTCCAGGACCAGACAGATTCACAGCTGAATTCTACCAGAGATACAAAGAAGAGCTGGTACCATTCCTTCTGAAACTATTCCAATCAATAGAAAAAGAGGGAACCCTCCCTAAATCATTTTATGAGGCCAGCATCATCCTAATACCAAAACCTCACAGAGACACAATTAAAAAAAGAGAATTTTAGACCAATATCCCTGATGAACATCCATGCAAAAAACCTCAATAAAATACTGGCAAACCAAATCCAGCAGCACATCAAAAAGTTTATCCACCAAGATCAAGTCGCCTTCATCCCTGGGATGCAAGGCTGGTTCAATGTATGCAAATCAATAAATGTAATCCATCATGTAAACAGAACCAATGACAAAAACCACATGATTATCTCAATAGATGCAGAAAAGGCCTTCGACAAAATTCAACGGTGCTTCATGCTAAAAACTCTCAATAAACTAGATATTGGTGGAACGTATCTCAAAATGATAAGAGCTATTTATGACAAACCCACAGCCAATATCATACTGAATGGGCAAAAACTGGAAGCATTGCCTTTGAAAACTGGCACAAGACAGGGATGCCCTCTCTCACCACTCCTGTTCAATGTATTGTTGGAAGATCTGGCCAGGGCAATCAGGCAAGAGAAAGAAATAAAGGGTATTCATTTAGGAAAAGAGGAAATCAAATTGTCCCTGTTTGCAGATGACATGATTGTATATCTAGAAAACCCCATCGTCTCAGCCCAAAATCTCCTTAAGCTGATAAGCAACTTCAGCAAAGTCTCAGGATACGAAATCAATGTGCAAAAATCACAAACATTCTTATACACCAATAACAGACAAACACAGAGCTAAATTATGAGTGAACTCCAATTCACAATTGCTTCAAAGAGAATAAAATACCTAGGAATCCAACTTACAAGGGATGTGAGGGACCTCTTCAAGGAGAACTACAAACCACTGCTCAATGAAATAAAAGAGGATACAAACAAATGGAAGAACATTCCATGCTCATGGGTAGGAAGAATCAATATCGTGAAAAGGGCCATACTGCCCAAGGTAATTTATAGATTCCATGCCATCCCCATCAAGCTACCAATGACTTTCTTCACAGAATTGGAAAAAACTACTTTAAAGTTCATACGGAACCAAAAAACAGCCCGCATTGCCAAGTCAATCCTAAGCCAAAAGAACAAAGCTGGAGGCATCACACTACCTGACTTCAAACTATACTACAAGACTACAGTAACCAAAACGCATGCTACTGGTACCAAAACAGAGATATAGACCAATGGAACAGAACAGAGCCCTCAGAAATAATGCCGCATATCTACAACTATCTGATCTTTGACAAACCTGAGAAAAACAAGCAATGGGGAAAGGATTCTCGATTTTATAAGTGGTGCTGGAAAAACTGGCTAACCACATGTAGATAGCTGAAACCAGATCCCTTCCTTACACCTTACACAAAAAATAATTCAAGATGAATTAAAGACTTAAATGTTAGACCTAAAACCATAAAAACCCTAGAAGAAAACCTAGGCAATGCCATTCAGGACATAGGCATGGACAAGGACTTCATGACTAAAACACCAAAAGCAATGGAAACAACAGCCAAAATAGACAAATGAGATCTAATTAAATAAAGAGCTTTTGCATGGCAAAAGAAGCTACCATCAGAGTGAACAGGCAACCTACAGAATGGGAGAAAATTTTTGCAATCTACCCATCTGACAAAGGTCTAATATCCAGAATCTACAAAGAAGTCAAAAAAATTTATAAAAAAAAAAACAATCCCATCATAAAGTGGGCAAACAATATGAACAGACATTTCTCAAAGGAAGATATTTATGCAGCCAACAAACACATGAAAAAATGCTCATCGTCACTGGTCATCAGAGAAATGCAAATCAAAACCACAATGAGATACCATCTCATGCCATTTAGAATGGCGATCATTAAAAAGTCAGGAAACAACAGATGCTGAAGAGGATGTGGAGAAATAGGAATGCTTTTTCACTGTTGGTGGGAGTGTAAACTAGTTCCACCATTGTGGAAGACAGTGTGGCGATTCCTCAAGGACCTAGAACTAGAAATACCATTTGACCCAGCAATACCATTACTGGGTATATACCCAAAAGATTATAAGTCATGCTACTATAAAGACACGTTCACATGTATGTTTATTGCAGCACTATTCACAATAGCAACGACTTGGAGCCAACCCAAATGTCCATTAATGATAGACTAGATTAAGAAAATGTGGCACATATACACCATGGAATACTATGCAGCCATAAAAAAGGATGAGTTCATGTCCTTTGTAGGGACACGGATGAAGCTGGAAACCATCATTCTCAGCAAACTATCACAAGAACAGAAAACCAAACACCACATGTTCTCACTCATAAGTGGGAATTGAACAATGAGAACACTTGGACACAGGGTAGGGAACATCACACACTGGGGCCTGTCGGGGTGTAGGGGGCTAGGGGAGGGATAGCATTAGGAAATATACCTAATGTAAATGACAAATTGATGGGTGCAGCAAACCAACATGGCACATGTATACCTATGTATCAAACCTGCATGTTGTGCACATGTACTGTAAAACTTAAAGTATTACAATAATAAAAAAAGAACATGTGATATTTGTGTTTTTGTGCCTGGCTTATTTTACTTAACATAATGATCTCCAGTTCCATTTATGTAGCTGCAAAAGCAGGATTTTAATTTTTATGGCTGTATAATATTCCATTGTGTATATATACACCACAATTTCTTTATCCATTCATCTGTTGACGGACACTTAGGTTGATGCCATATGTTGGCTATTGTGGATAGTGCTGCAATAAATATGGGGGTTCAGATATCTCTTCAACATATTTTCTTTCTTTTGCATATATACCCAGGGGTGGATTCTTGGATCATATGACAGTTCTGTTTTTAGTTTTTTGAAGAACCTCCAAACTGTTCTCTATAGTGTCTGCACTAATTTATATTCCCACCAACAATTTATAAGATCTCCCCTTTCTCCAATTCCTCACCAGCGTGGTTACTTTTTGTCTTTTTTATAAAAACCATTTTAATCAGTGTGAGATGACATCTCATTGTGGTTTAAATTTGTATTTCCCTGATGATTAGTGATGCTGCACATTTTTTTCATTCCAGTTGGCCATTTGTATGTCTTCTTGAAAAAAAAGGTCTATTCAGACGTTTTATCCATTTTTAACAGAATTTTTTTTATAATTTCATATTTTTAACTTTTGTACATACATACTTGGTGTATATACTTATGGGGTACATGAGATATTTTGACATAGGCATGCAATATGTAATAATCACATCATGGAGAATGAAATATCCATCCTCTCAAGCATTTATCATTTGTATTACAAATAATCCAATTATATTCTTTTAGTTATTTTTAAATGTACAACTAAATTATTATTGACTATAGTCACCCTTTTGTGCCATCAAGTAGTAGGTCTTATTTATTGTTTCTAACTATTTATTTGTACGCATAAACCAACCTCACCTCCTCCCCACAAACCCCCCGCTACCCTTTCCAGCCTCTGGTAACCATCCTTTTACTCTCTAGGCCCATTAGTTCAATTGTTTTGATTTTTAGATCCCACAAATACATGAGAACATGTGATGTTTGTCTTTCTGTGCCTGCCTGGCTGATTTCACTTAACATAATAACCTCCAGTTCCATCCATGTTGTTGTAAATGAGAGGACCTCATTAGTTTTTATGGCTGAATAGTACTCCCTTGTATATATATATACCACATTTTTCTTATCCATTCATCTGCTGATGGACACTTCAGTTGTTTCTAAATCTTGGCTATTGTGAACTGTGCTGCAGCAAACATAGGAGTGAAGGTATCTCTTTGATATACTGATTTTCTTTCTTTTGGAGATATATATATGCAATAGTGGGAATGCTGGATCATATGGTAGCTCTATTTTTAGTTTTTTGAGGAACTGTTCTCTGTGGTGGTTGTACTAATTTACATTCCCACCAACAGTGTACAAGGGTTCCCTTTTCTCCACATCTTCATCAGTATTTGCTATTGCCTTTTTGATATAAACCATTTTAACTGGGGTGAGATGATATCTCATTGTAGTTTTGATTTGCATTTCTTTGATGATCAATGATGTTGAGCACCTTTTCATATGCCTGTTTGCCATTTTATGTCTTCTTTTGAGAAATGTCTATTCAAATATTTTGCCTATATTTTGATCAAATTATTAGATTTTGTAATACAGTTGTTTGAGCTTCTAATATATTCTGGTTATGAATTCCTTATCGGATGGGTAGTTAGCAAACATTTTCTCCCATTCTGTGGGTTGTCTTCACTTTGTTATTTGTTTCCTTTACTTTACAGAAGGTTTTTAACTTGATGTGATCCCATTTGTTGACTTTTGCTTTGGTTGCTTGTGCTTGTGGGGTATTCAAGAAATTTTTACCCAGGGCAATGTCCTGAAAATTTTCCCCAATGTTTTCTTGTAGTAGTTTCATAGTTTGAGTTCTAATATTTAAGTATTTAATCCATTTTGATTTGATTTTTTTGTATATGGTGATTTGATTTTTTATATGGGTTTTTTGTATATCATGAGAGACAGGGGTATAGTTTCATTCTTCTCCATATGGATATCCAGTTTTTCCAACACTGTTTATTGAGGAGACTGCATTTTCCCCAGTGTATATTCTTGGCATCTTTTTTGAAAATGAGTTCACTGTAGATGTATGGGTTTGTTTCTGGGCTCTCTGTTCTGTTCCATTGGGCTATGTATCTGTTTTTATGCCAGTACCATGCTGTTTTGGTTCCATAGCTGTATAGTATAATAAGGTCAGGTAATGTCATTCCTCCGGTTTTGTTCTTTGTGCTCAGGATAGTTTTGGCTATTCTGGGTCTTTTGTAGTTCCATAAAAATTTTAGGATTTTTTTTCTTTTTATCTAAAGAATGTCATGGAATTTTGATACAGATTGCATTGAACCTGTAAACCACTTTGAGTAGTATTGACATTTTAGTAACATTAAATCTTCTAATCCACTTTGTGTAGTATTGACATTTTAATAATATTGAATCTTCTAATCCATATGCATGTAATATCTTTCCACTTTTTGTGTATCGTCTCCAATTTCTTTCATGGTATTTTATAGTTTTCCTCGTAGAGATCTTTTACTACTTTGGTTAAATTTATTCTGAGGTATTTTATATTTTTGTAGCTACTGAAACTGGTGTTGCTTTCTTGATTTCTTTTTCAGATTCTCCACCATTGGTGTATATAAATGCTACTAACTTTTGTGTGTTTATCTGGTATCCTGCAACTTTGGAATAAGTCCAATTATTCTTGTTCACAGAGGACATAATCTTATATTTAGAAAAACCTAGAGACTCAACAAAAATCTGTTAGAATATATATTTCTTTTCATTCATTTTTAAACAAATAAGCCTTCATTTGTATCTTGCATTATTCAGTTTTGCTTCATAAAAGGTTTGCTTCATAAAAGCAAAATTATGTGAGATTTTTCATGTTTTGCCAACATGAAATATGAAAGATAGCATTCAGTATAGTTTTAAATTGCATTTTTCTCATATGTGAGACTGAACCTCTTTTCATGTATATAAAATCTATCTCCATTTCATGTTCTGCAACTGTTTTCCAATCTTTTCCCAAATTTTTGCTAGACTCTTGGTATTTTTTTCTTACTGATTTGTAGGGTTCTTTATATACTAGGAAAATTAATCCTTGCTGATATAGATATTTAGAAGGCCTATTCCACATCAAGATTTTATGTGGTGGTTGGGGGCATGTATAGGCACATTATTTAAATACATACCTACATATTCTCCTGTTTCTTCTAGTAATTTCATGGCTTTAATTTTAAAATATTAACTAAATTAATTATTAACTAAATTAAATATTTAAATATTTGACTCATTTAGAATATATTCTGACATGAGACATAAACCCAGGTTTATTTTCCTCCAGATAAAAACCCAGTAGTTCTAACCTAAATTCACTTTTTAAAAAAAATGCTCCCTTAACACTCAATTATTCTGTAACAAAATATTATGAATGTTTCCATTTCTTATAAATCTTTCTCCCCAGAATCACGGCATACTTTCATGATATATCATTCATCCTAGATTTTTAGACAGTCTAGGTCCAAGTGAGTGGAATTTCTAGAGAGGTGAATTTTGAGTCTTTATGAAGCTTTCTTTCTGAAGATTTGCATAAAATATCCTGAACATGTCAGTTTGATTTTTATTCATCATTTTATTTCAATAGCCACAGAAACTTACATTGAATTTTCATATGTAATTGCATCCCTACTGGAATGTGGCTTTTTGCTGCATTTTAAAAATGTTTGTAAATATATTTGTGTGGTGTGGTGTATGTGTGTTTGTGTGTGTGACACTCTGCCTATCTGACACTACAAGGTATATATATAAAGACATTGGAGACATAACTTCAGCTTCCTTGAAACACCTGCAAACCAGAATAGAGATGAAACAGACTAATTCTAAAATTAAAAGTAGAGAAATGGTATGTGCCTCAGGAACATACAAAGTGTGGAAGTTTAAAGAAAGGAAAATTCACATATGTTTGGAAGGGAGTTAAACAAGAAAAGGCTCAAGAAAGTTATATTTGAGATGGCCTCTAAGAGGTTGAGACTGGAATGGGAAAAAGCCTTCTAGGAAAAGGGAATCCTGTGTGAAAATGCTTTACAAAGGTGGGAGGAATGTTCTTCAGCAGAGAGCAGTACAATTTGATTGGAGGGAGGACATCATGTAGGAGAGGGAGAAAAGAGAGCAATGTAGAATGGGAAATGGGGGCCAGATCACTGAGGGCCTGGGCTGAAGAGTTTGCAGGTTGTGGGAAGGTTAACATTGGTGACAGGTGGTGGGTAGGAGCAACACGGTCCAAGCTCTGTGTTGTGAAAATTAAACATGAGAAAAAACATATGAGAGTATTGTCAGAAATTGGAGTCCATGTGTGAAGTTTTCAGGAAGTTGGCATTACCTGTGCACTAGGATACAATGAAGACATGGCCCTGGCCCTCTAATAGAGCTCTGCCTTTTTATGGGAGAGGCAGGATAGGACTTGTTAATAAAAATGAGGCTAAGGCCCCTTCACAGAATATAAGAGTTACTAGTATCATGATATTGAAAACAAATAAACAATAAACAACTATCAATAGCTTTGGTTTTTTCTACTTGATTTTGGTAACTTATAAGACAAGGCAAGAACACCTTGACAAAGGCCATGATTATCTGCCATTCCATTAGGCACACTGGGAGGAGAAGTTGCTTGAGGGGACAACCAGAAATAGAATTGTCCCCCTGAACCTGTCTTGGGAATAGTAGAGATATTAATGTTGACCAGAGCTTCATGTGGAGACAAGAGAATATGATTTTTAACTCAGATTCCTACCAAGATTATCTTTTTCAAATGTTCCTTAAAGACATCTAGTTACTAATGCGTTAAAATAAACATCCTATAATACAATTTATAAAAATCTTGTTAATAAATAAACTAAACCACAACCTAATCAGGTTTTCTGAAACTGGCATAATCAAATGATGGTGACCCACAAGACAGGGTGGAGGGCTGAATGGGAATGATGTTAATACTCTGCCCCATGCTCACATGCCTTCCCCACTTCCTCCTGCAAGCACTGCTATATAAATATGCTTCCTTTACCCATGACAGTTGCAGAGAACATTGATAGTAGCCCCTTTGGATGCTCTAACATTCAAAGGTCAAAGACGACATTTTAATTTAGCACATAAGCATCTGTATTCATCTCTTTTCAATTACTATAGATGAACTGGCTTTCCTGGAAAAATTAAGATATGCAATAGCAGAGCCCTTGAATAACACATAACATTTAGACTACCTTAAGAAAAATGTAGATAGGGCTTCTAACCTAAGTAGTGCAAGAGCAAGCCACATTTCTCTTTTCACCATGTCACCTATTAGAACATCAGCCTGGAGATAGTAATATACAAATAAAGATGTTTAAAAAGTGAAGGCTA
Organism: Pan troglodytes; assembly: GCF_028858775.2. Taxonomy (NCBI): domain Eukaryota; kingdom Metazoa; phylum Chordata; class Mammalia; order Primates; family Hominidae; genus Pan; species Pan troglodytes. Next base: position 121,678,683 of record NC_072406.2, read on the forward strand.
TGACTTCTAGAATAAGAAAGCATCATAGAAAAACATTTGATTAAAATATGTTTGATTTTGAAGCTTTCTTTAGGATTTCAATTTATAAAATTAAGAAAAGGGAAGCATTAATATATTGGTGTTTTCACATTTTTGACCTCTCTTGGTACACAGACCCTATAATTTCATAGCTATTTCGGCGTAATGACAACACTAGTGATTTTTGGTTCATAGAATTAAAAAAGAATAAGGAATAGTTTCAGGTAGAAAGATGAGCCTACCTAGAGAATAATAGGAAGGTCTGAGTGATGCCATGCAAATTACTATGCAGATTAGAGGCATGATATTTGTAGCATGTGGCATGGCAATCTATAGATGAAAAAGACAATATCAGAATCAAGTCACAGAAGCACAGAAGCTGACCATTGTTAGCCTCTTTAAGATGTTTTAAATCCAGGGTAAATTGTGTTTGCATTGCCTTTCAAAGGTCCTGATTACTCCTTCCAGGCCACAGAGGTTACTGTTGGAACTATTTGGGGCTGTCAGGTATAAAGATGGTGGGATGAGTTAACTCAATTTTCAAGGTCTTTCATGATAATTTTTGAAACTAGGTATAACTATAGCACCTGACTTACTAAATACACTTTGCTGCTGTCTTAGTCCATTTTTTGCTGCTATAACAAAATATCACAGACTAGGTAATTTATAGTGAACAGGAATCTGTTGGCTCAAAGTTGAGCTGGGAAGTCCAAGGCTGAAGATCTAGCATCTAGTGAGGGCCTCCTTGCTGTGTCCGTATGGTGAAAGGTGGACAGACAAGGGAGGGAGGGATGGGGAGCAAGGAGGAGGAGAGAGAGTGTGTGAACTTGCAAATGCACTCCTGTGATAACAACATTAATTCATTCATGAGAGCAGAGCCTTTATTGCCTAATCACCTCTCATTAGGCCCCATCTCCCAACACTGTTACATTGAGAATTAAGATTCCAACACATATGTTTTGGGGAACACATTCAAACAATAACATTCTGCCATTGGATCCCAAAACTCAGGTCTTTCTCATATTCAAAATACATTCATTCCAACCCAACTGCTCCAGTGACTTAACTCATGCCAGCAGCGATTCAAAAGTCTAACATTCAGGGTCTTATCTAAATCAGAGATGGATGAGACTCAGTGTTTTACTTATGCTGAGGCAAATTCCCTCCAGTCATAATCCTATTAAATCAAACAAGTTATCTACTTCTAAAATACAATGGTGGGAAGGCAAAGGACAGACATTTTCATTCCAAAAGAGAGCAACAGGAAAGAAGAAATGAGTAACAGGTCCCAAGTAAGTCCCATACCCAGCACAGTAAACAATATCAAATATCAAGACTAGAGAATAATCTTTTCGGACTCCATGTCCCACCCTGTGGTCACACTGAGATGGGGACTGGATCCCCAAGGCTTTGAGCAGCCCTGATGTTATGGCTTTGCTGGGCTCAGTTCATGGAGCAGATCTCACAGATTGCAGTCATGCTTGCCACTTTTCTAGGCTGGACTTCTGCACTGGTGGCTTTCCAGTTCTGCATTCTTGGGGGCAGTCCCACTCCCATGGTTCCAGTAGGCATTACCCTAGCAGGGACTCTCTGCAGCGGCTTTGCTCTTGTGACAAATATCTGTCTGAGCCCCATGGCTGTCCATAACATCCTTTGAAATCTAGGTAAAGGAAGCCATGCCCCTAGAACTCTTGCATTCTTCATGCCTGCAGAATTAGCTCCATGTGGATTGTGCACCTTCCCGAATGGTAGCCCAAACTGTACTTAGGCCCACTTAACTGATGGCTGGGGTGGTTAAGAAGTGTTGAGCCAGAAAATTGGACACAGGGCTGTAAATGCTGCAGTCCTATGGGTGCCTCTCTGAAAACCTTCCCTAAGGGTTCTAGCTTGCCTTTAAGATCTCTGAAATGTTTTCAGAGTCATTCTCCCACTGTCTTGATGAATAGGATCTGGCTGTCTTCCATCTATATTAATTTATTTAGCAAACAGTGGCTTGTTCTCCTAAATATGACTTTTCATTCTTTACATGTTCCGGCCGTGAATTTTTAAAATCTTTCCATTCCACTTCCATTTTAATTATAAATTCCATCTTCAAATAACTTCTATCCTCTCTCATTTTTCTATATGCGGTTAAAAGAAGCCACACAGCACCCTAAATGCTTTGCTGCTTAGAAACTTCTACCAGATATTCTGGTTCATTGCTCTTAAGTTCTGCTTTTCTAAAGCCCTCAGGCATGGATGTAATTCAGTCAAGTTCTTTGCCACTCTGTAACAGTGATGGCTCTTTCTCCAGATTCCAATACTTTGCTCCTCATTTTCATCTAACACCTCATCAGAATGGTATTTATTGTCTGTATTTCTACCAGCACTCTATTCAGGACCACTTAAAGAATCTCTAACAAGATTCAGACTTTCCCTCCAACTCTTCTTCTGAGCCCTCAAAAGAGCCTTCTGAGAAATGCTCTTAATGCTCCATTCACAGTAATAAAGAGTTTTGCTAGCATTGACTTCAAAACTGTCTCAGCCTCCACCCATTACCCAGTTCCGAAGCTGCTTCTACATTTTAAGGTAGTGGTTATAGAAACAGCCCCACTTCCTGGTATCATTTTTTTTTTCCTAGTCTATTTTGTGAGGCTATAACAGAATATTACAGACTGGGTAACTTATAATGAACAGAAATTTATTGGCTCACAGTCCTGGAGGCTGTGAAGTATGAAACTGAGGCAAGATTGAGGTGCCAGCATCTGGCAAGGGACCTCTTGCTCATGGTGAAACACGAAAGGTCAAGAGAGTACAAGAGAGGGGAAAAAAGGGATCGAAACTTATCCTTTTGTAACCCACTCCTGTGATAACAAACCCATTCTTATGGTAATGGCATTAATCCATTCATGAGGGTGGAGATTTCAGGACCTAATCACCTCTCATTAGGCCATACTTCCCAACACTTTTGCATTTGGGATTAAGCGTACAACATGTGCTCTGTGGCGGACACATTCAAAGCATAGTAGGTGTTCAACATTATAAATGACACAAATCAGTCCTCTCCCAATAAAATCAAAGGTGGTTTTGTGTAGGAGGATTGGCTTATAGATCCCATAGGGTACACTGCCATACAGTTAGTCAAATATTTGTACTTTTATAGAACTGTTGCTGTATATGTCTGGCATGATTTCTATTTTCCCAACTCCTTCTCAGTTCTTCATCACAAAAACAACATTCTTACAGCTTGCTGTCAACACCATGTATTTTAGTCCATTAGCCATCTAAAAAGAGTGTTTTTTTTCTTCCATCTTGGCAAAGAGATCAATACTTCTAATATAATAAGTTCAGAGTTTCTTATGTGGCTCAGCCTTCATGGTTTCTATGAGATAAGAGATTGTAAAAGACTACTACTTTCTGAGACTTGATAGGATATCAGAAATTGATGGAGACAAGTTAGCTTTGGTTGGGCTCTGCACAGAGGAAAGGGGTATGAGAAAATCACAGAATAACAGAAATGGAGAAAGTTAAGTTAGAAAGCAAATGCAGGAGTGCCCTGACCAGAAGATATCAGGAGTGTTTGGGTATGAGACAGACTGATTGGGAAGGGCTGGAAATGGCCACAGATCCTACTGCATGTTAATAAGAAGAATTTCTTCTGCCATTGGTTTCATTTACCTGTGAACCAAAAGCATTTCTTTGCTTACACAATGACAAGAGGCAGAGATAAGGAAGGGAACAAGAACATAGACATCTATGTGTCTGTGTCCACCATTTACAGAGCACCCAGTATGAACCAGGCATGAGCCTTATATAATTCTATTTTCATCAATACTCTGTGAGGTGGGTATCAGTGTCATTTAGATTCTGCAGCTGAAGAAACTGAAGCTTAGAGAAGTTAAGTAAATGCCCCCAAATTTCACATCTATGGAGTGGTTACATTCATATGTTGTATATGTAACAGGTTATTATTATTAAACTCAATTCCTAGAGAGTTAGACAAAAGCAATGCCTCTTGCATACCTAAGGTGGAGACTTTCTGCAAGAAGCAGGAAGCAGGCATTCCAACACTGACCTTTGTCCAGTCCTTGAGAGCCCCTGCTTGCCACCAGCTGTGAGTGCCCATATTATAAACCAAGCATTATCCAAGTGGACCCTGGCTTTTAAACTTAAAGATGTGTGTTGAAAACAAATTGTAGAAGAGCCAGCGTTACAATAAAAAATGAGCAGTTTTGAAGCACAAAGGAAATGGTTTATGAAGGAAAACTCTATTAAAGTCATCAACTTTCTATTGCTTAAGGTCAAAAACTTACAGTACGCTGCAATACAATTTATTATATTACAAATGAGTGCCAGCAGTCATCTGTTTCCTTGCTCTTGTCATGTTTCTGCCTGGGGTATTTATATTTGATCATTGTTCTCTTAATGGATTGAACTAATAAACAAGCATGTGAAAGCTATAGTACCTGCAGATCTGATATAAAAAGGAGATATAAAGTTTATCAACTGAACATTTGTTATTTTCTTTCCCAGAGTATCATAAGGGAAGTCAATTTGGCAAGCATAGTATTGATTTATGGTCAAGGATAAGGAAATCTATTTGGAAACTAAAGGCAACCCAATTAATTCCTCTTAGAAAAATACAGTCGCAAAGAGGGTAGCATAGAAAAGCCCCTCTTCTGTATGGACTTTGGGATTTTTTTTTTTTTTTTTTTTTTGAGATAGGGTCTTTCTCTGTTCCCCACACTGGAGTACAATGTCACGATCATGGCCCACTGGCAACCTCAACATTCCAGACTGAAGCAATCCTCCTGTCTCAGCCTCCCTAGTAGCTGGGATCACAGGCAGGTACTACCACACCAGGCTCTTTTTTTGTTTTTAGAAAGATAAGGTCTCGGCTGACTCTCTTTTCGGACTCAACCCACCTGCACCCAGGTGAAATAAACAGCCTTGTTGCTCACACAAAGCCTGTTTGGTGGTCTCTTCACACGGATGCGAGTGAAATTTTGGTGCTGTGACTCGGATCTGGGGCCTCCCTTGGAATATCAATCCCCTGTCCTCCTGCTCTTTGTTCCATGAGAAAGATCCACCTACGACCTCTGGTCCTCAGACCAACCAGCCCAAAGAACATCTCACCAATTTTAAATCCAGTAAGCGGCCTCTTTACTCTCTTCTCCAACCTCTCTATCCCTCAACCTCTTTCTCCTTTCAATCTTGGCGCCACACTTCAATCTCTCCCTTCTCTTAATTTCAGTTCCTTTCATTTTCTGGTAGAGACGAAGGAGATGCCTTATATCCGTGGACCCAAAACTCCGGCGCCAGTCACAGACTTGGGAAGACAGTCTTCCCTTGGTGCTTAATCACGCGGGGATGCCTGCCTGATTATTCACCCACGTTTCAGAGGTGTCTGACCACGTGGGGACGCCTGCCTTGGTCCTTCACCCTTTGCAACAAGTACCGCTTTTCTTGGGGGCAAGAACCCCCTGACCCCTTCTCTCTGTGTCTCTACCACTTCTCTGCTTTTCTGGAGGGCAAGAACCCCCCAACCCCTTCTCTCCATGTCTCTATCCCTTCTCCGCTTTTCTGGGAGGCAAGAACCCCCTGACCCCTTTTCTCCGTGTCTCTACCCCTTCTCCGCTTTTATGGGGGTCAAGAACCCCCCACCCCTTCTCTCCATGTCTCTACTCTCTTTTCTCTGGGCTTGCCTCCTTCACTATGGGCAGCCTTCCATCCTCCATTCCTCCTTCTTCTCCCTTAGCCTGTGTTCTCAAGAACTTAAAACCTCTTCAACTCACACCTGACCTAAACATAAATGCTTTATTTTCTTCTACGATGCCGTTTGACCCCAATACAACCTCGACAGTGGTTCCAAATAGTCAGAAAACAGCACTTTTGATTTTTCCATCCTACAAGATCTAGATAATTCTTGTCATAAAATAGGCAAATGGTCTGAGGTGCCTGACATCCAGGCATTCTTTTACACATTGTTCCCTCCCTAGTCTCTGTTCCCAATGTGACTCTTCCCAAATCCTCCTTCTTTCCCTCCCATCTGTCCTCTCAGTCCCAACCCCAAGCATTGCTGAGTCTTTCTAATCTTCCTTTTCTACAGACCCATCTGACTTTCCCCCTTCTCCCCAGGCTGCTCCTCACCAGGCCAAACCAGGTCCCACTTCTTCCTCAGCCTCTGCTCCCCCCACCCTATAATCCTTTTATCACCTCCCCTCCTCACACCCTGTCCGGCTTACAGTTTCATTCCACAGCTAGCCCTCCCCAACCTGCCCAGCAATTTCCTCTTAAAAAGGTGGCTGGAGCTAGTGGCATAGTCAAGGTTAATGCTCCTTTTTCTTTATCCGACCTCTCCCAAAATCAGTTAGCATTTAGGCTCTTTTTCATCAAACATGAAAAGTCCAGCCCAGTTCATGGCCTGTTTAGCAGCAACTCTGAGACGCTTTACAGCCCTAGACCCTGAAAGGTCAAAAGGCCATCTTATTCTCAATATACATTTTATTTTATTACCCAATCTGCTCCAGACATTAAATAAAGCTCCAAAAATTAAATTCTGGCCCTCAAACCCCACTACAGGACTTAATTAACCTCACCTTCAAGGTGTACAATAATAGAGTAGAGGCAGCCAAGTAGCAACATATTTCTGAGTTGCAATTCCTTGCCTCCACTGTGAGACAAACCCCAGCCACATCTCCAACACACAAGAACTTCCAAATGCCTAAACCGCGGTGGCCAGGCATTCCTCCAGGCCTGCCTCCCCCAGGAGCTTGCTACAAGTGCCAGAAATCTGGCCACCAGGCCAAGGAATGCCCGCAGCCTGGGATTCCTCCTAAGCCGTGTCCCATCTGTGCAGGACCCCACTGGAAATCAGACTGTCCAATTCACCCGGCAGCCACTCCCAGAGCCCCTGGAACTCTGGCCCAATGCTCTCTGACTCCTTCCCAGATCTTCTTGGCTTAGCGGCTGAAGACTGACGCTGCCTAATCACCTCAGAAGCTTCCTAGACCATCACAGATGCTTTAAGTAACTCTCACAGTGGAAGGTAATTCCATCCCCTTCTTAATCAATATGGAGGCTACACACTCCACATTACCTTCTTTTCAAAGGCCTGTTTCCTTTGCCTCCATAACTGTTGTGGATATTGACGGCCTGGCTTCTAAACCTCTTAAAACTCCCCAACTCTGGTGCCAACTTAGACAATACTCTTTTAAGCACTCCTTTTAATTATCCCCGCCTGCCCAGTTCCCTTATTAGGCCGAGATATTTTAACTAAATTATCTATTTCCCTGACTATTCCTGGGCTACAGCCACACCTCATTGCCACCTTTTCCCCCAGTTCAAAGCCTCCTTCACATCCTCCCCTTGTGTCTCCCCACCTTAAACCACAAGTATAGGACACCTCTACTCCCTCCTTGGTGACCGATCATCTACCCCTTACCATCTCATTAAAACCTAATCACCCTTACCCCGCCCAATGCCAATATCCCATCCTGCAGCACACTTTAAAAGGATTAAAGCCTGTTATCACTCGCCTGCTACAGCATGGCCTTTTAAAGCCCATAAACTCTCCTTACAATTCCCCCATTTTACCTGTCCTAAAACCAGACAAGCCTTACAGGTTAGTTCAGGATCTGTGCCTTATCAACCAAATTGTTTTGTCTATCCACCCCATGGTGCCAAACCCATATATTCTCCTATCCTCAATAACTCCCTCTTCAACCCATTATTCTGCTCTGGATCTCAAACATGCTTTCTTTACTATTCCTTTGCACCCTTCATCCCAGCCTCTCTTTGCTTTCACTTGGACTAACCCTGACACCCATTAGGCTCAGCAAATTACCTGGGCTGTACTGCTGCAAGGCTTCACAGACAGCCCCCATTATTTCAGTCAAGCCCAAATTTCTTGCTCATCTGTTACATATCTTGGCATAATTCTCATAAAAGCACACGTGCTCTCCCTGCCGATCATGTCTGACTGATCTCTCAAACCCCAACACCTTCTACAAAACAACAACTCCTTTCCTTCCTAGGCATGGTTGGATACTTTTGACTTTAGATACCTGGTTTTGCCATCCTAACAAAACCATTACATAAACTCACAAAAGGAAACCTAGCTGACCCCATAGATCCTAAATCCTTTCCCCACTCCTCTTTCCGTTCCTTGAAGACAGCTTTAGAGACTGCCCCCACCCTAGCTCTCCCTGACTCATCCCAACCCTTTTCATTACCCATAGGCAAAGTGCAGGGCTATGCAGTCAGAATTATTACACAAGAACCGAGACCATGCCCTGTAGCCTTTTTATCCAAACAACTTGACCTTACTGTTTTGCCTAGCCCTCAAGTCTGCATGTGGCGGCCGCTGCTGCCCTAATACTTTTAGAGGCCCTTAAAATCACAAACTATGCTCAACTCGCTATTTACAGTTCTCATAACTTCCAAACTCTATTTTCTTCCTCACACCTGACACATATACTTTCTGCTCCCTGGCTCATTCAGCTATACTCACTCTTTGTTGAGTCTCCCACAATTACCATTGTTCCTGACCCAGACTTCAATCCAGCCTCCCACATTATTCCTGATACCACACCTGACCCCCATGGCTGTATCTCTCTGATCCACCTGACATTCACCCCATTTCCCCATGTTTCCTTCTTTCCACACCCTGATCACACTTGGTTTATTGATGGCACTTCCACCAGGCCTAATTGCCACACACCAGCAAAGGCAGGCTATGCTGTAGTACAAGCCACTAGCACACCTCTTAGAACTTCTCATTTCCTTTCCATCGTAGAAATCTATCCTCAAGGAAATAACTTCTCAGTGTTCCATCTGCTATTCTACTACTCCTCAGGGATTATTCAGGCCCCTTCCCTTCCCTACACATCAAGCTCGGGGATTTGCCCCCACCCAGGACTGGCAAATTGGCTTTACTCAACTTGCCCCAAGTCAGGAAACTAAAATACCTCTTGGTCTGGGTAGACACTTTCACTGGATAGGTAGAGGCCTTTCCCACAGGGTCTAAGAAGGCCACCATGGTCATTTCTTCCCTTCTGTCAGATATAATTCCTCAGTTTGGCCTTCCCACCTCTATACAGTCCTATAACAGACTGGCCTTTATTAGTCAAATCACCCAAGCAGTTTGTCAGGCTCTTAGTACTCAGTGAACTAATGGTCTTTTAAAAACACAGCTCACCAAGCTCAGCCACCAACTTAAAAAAAGGACTGGACAATACTTTTACCACTTGCGCTTCTCAGAATTCGGGCCTGTCCTTGGAATGCTACAGGGTACAGTCCATTTGAGCTCCTGTATAGACACTCCTTTTTATTAGGCCCTAGTCTCATTCCAGACACCAGACCAACTTGGACTGCGCCACCCCCCCATCCAAAAAAAAAAAAAAAAAAAAAAACTTGTCATCCCTACTATCTTCTATCTGGTCATACTCCTATTCACTATTCTCAACTACTCATAAATGCCCTGCTCTTGTTTACACTGCCGGTTTACACTATTTCTCCAAGCCATCACAGCTGATATCTCCTGGTGCTATCCCCAAACTGCCACTCTTAACTCCCTCTTAAAGTAAATAAATAATCTTTGCTGGCAGGGCTATGCTGAACCTCCTTAGGCACTCTCTAGTTAGATGTCCTGGGTCCTCCCAATTCTTAGTCCTTTAATACCTGCTTTTCTTCTTGTCTTATTCCGTTCTTTTTTCAATTCATACAAAACCATATCCAGGCCATCACCAATAATTCTATATGACAAATGTTTCTTCTAACAACCCCACAATATCACCCCTTACCACAAAATCTTCCTTCAGCTTAATCTCTCCCGCTGTAAGTTCCCATGCTGCCCCAATCCCACTCGAAGCAGCCCTGAGAAACATCGCCCATTATCTCTCCATACCACCCCCAAAAATTTTCCCCGCCCCAACACTTGAACATTATTGTGTTTTATTTTTCTTATTAATATAAGAAGACAGGAATGTCAGGCCTCTGAGCCCAAGCTAAGCCATCTTATCCCCTGTGACCTGCACGTATACATCCAGATGGCCTGAAGTAACTGAAGAATAACAAAAGTGATATTTAAATGGCCTGTTCCTGCCTTAACTGATGACATTCCACCACAAAAGAAGTGAAAATGGCCGGTCCTTGCCTTAAGTGATGACATTACCTTGTGAAATTCCTTCTCCTGACTCATCCTGGCTCAAAAACTCCCCCACTGAGAACATTGTGACCCCCACTCCTGCCCATCAGAGAACAACTCCCCTTTGACTGTAATTTTCCTTTACCTACCCAAATCTTATAAAACGGCCCCACCCCTGTCTTCCTTCTCTGACTCTCTTTTCGGACTCAGCCCACCTGCACCCAGGTGAAATAAACAGCCTTGTTGCTCACAAAAAAAAAGAAAGAAAGATAAGGTCTCACTATGTTGCCCAGGCTGTTCTTGAACTCCTGATCACAAGTGGTCCTCCTACCTCAACCTCCCAAAGTGCTGGGGATTACAGGCATGAGCCACTGCAGCCAGCCCTGACTTCGGTATCTTTTTGATACCAAAATTCTATTCCAGAAAATTATACTTCAGGGAGGATTAGATTCTGTCATTTTCATAATACATCAAAATCAGAAATGAACTTATCTTAATCACTTTATGGGATATACATGATAGACCTTTGATGACTGGGGCTCTGATTGTCATCAAAGATTGAACCTACAGAGCTCAAGCAGGGGTGCCTCATCAAGGCAGGGATATAGATTGGTGAGATTAATTTTAAAGAATCAGTGGAGCCAGAACACGCAAAGTAACCGTTTAATAATTATTTGAGTGCATGAAAGAATGGAAAGAAAAACAAAGAACAAAATTGGTGGTCCCCATGGTCAGGATTCATACTCCTGGCCTATGATTCTAGAATAGAGCAATCATTTTATATGAAGATTTTAATATATGAACTCATTCTATTTTGGGGATCATATTCTGGTTTACCACCTATCTTAGCTGACAGAATTTAGTTTTGGTGAAATAATGTCAGGGATCATCCACTTTAGTTCCCATATTTTATAGAGGAAAAAATTGAGGCTCATAGAGTAAGGTTATAACCATAATTAAAGGCAGAGATAGGGTTAGACTTAAAGTTTCCTAAGATTCTCTTCAGCACATAGTCTGATTTTCCATTAGTATAAACCCAGAGATCAGGATCAAGAACATTTTAGTTTACTGACTTCTCTTTCAACTATATTTGTACCATGTATTAACTTATTTATTTTTAAAGTATTTATTGAACATCTACTGTATGCCAAGTTCTGTGCCAGGCACTGGAAATACAGCATTAAATGAGGCAGCTATTGGCTTTGCACCCATAGGCCTTAGAGTCTAATGGAAGGTGAGCACTAAATAAGTAATTACAAATCAAAAGTCTTCTTTGAAAAGGGGAGTTTTTCAGGTCAGGCATTACTTCTGCTTTCTAAACAAGAAAACTGAATGGCCCAAGAGGCTCTTATACAGACGTAGGAGCAAGAATCTGGAACTTTGACTCTCAATTCAAGACTCTTACCATTTCATAATTATCTTTACAGTATGTAAAGAACCTTATTTGTTTATTTCTAATGTATACACTATGATGAAATCTTTTGTTTTGCATGCAAAATATTCATCTTTATTTCTCATGATAGCAACAAGAATTGCCTTTCCAAAGTCAGCTTTCCACTTTTCTTATCCGGCATGTGTGTGTGTGCGCATATGCATGTGTGTGCGTGTACGCATGTGTGTGCATGTGTATACTTGGGGGAAGCATAAACTCCATCTGGCCGGAGTGTTTGGTTCAGAAGTGAGCACTCAGTCCCTGCTGGTCCATCTAAAGCTGCTGTGAAGGGGAAATTTTCTCCTGTTGGATGTGAAGTGAGAAGACTGGAAGACTGGAGCTGTGGGGTCATTACAGGGAAGAACCTGCCTGAGAGTGAAGCCAACACTCAGGAAAGTGGAGTCAACAGGGCCTCTAAAGGCAGCAATACATAGATCTTGAAATGTTCACTTATGGAAGTGAATAAATATCCATTTTTTGTTTAAACCATATTGGCTTGGGTTTTCTGATCCTTCCAGCAGAAAGATTCCCTACCGATACCCCAACTATACAACCAGGTATTTATCAGACGCATTTTAATACATCCAGACTCCAGATTAAGCATCCCTGGTTTACATAGTTTGTAATTCAGGGAGATTTGCTGGGCTTGGTTTTTCCAGCACAAGTAATTAATGTGACTCCCACAAGGATGATCCAGTGTAACTGCCTGAGGGGTACGGAAAGATTTTTGGATCACGAATACTAGTCCTTCTCTCTTTCTTGGGTTTTTCATCAATCACTTCCAATAATTAGATGAAGGTTTGCCAGGTTTGAAGTGCATCAAAATCACCTAGGTGCTGTGATGTGCTTGGACCACACTTTGAGGACACTGATATGGGAGCAAATGAATTTGATCACCTCCTCCCCGCATAACGGCAAAGCCACTGTTGGAATTTAGTGTATGCAACTGACAAAATAAACTTCAGGCTCAACAGAGTAGCTTCTGAGACTTGATTTTCAAATTCCTCGGTGCAAATAAGGATTTATGAAGCTGAATTTTGGACTGTCACTACATCTGTTACTGGGTTTGAAAACTGAAAAGGTATAGAAAGTTCTCCGCCACCTTGAGAGCAAGAGGAAAGGTCTTTGTCTGGTATGAGAGCTCACCTTATGGGGACAAGACCCTCTGTCCTCCATAAGGCTAAAGAGAAGGTAGCTGAGAGGACAGATACTGAGGGGGCTTTGAACCAGAGCTTTCAAAGACGAATTGCGGCACCATATCCATTACCAATAGGCCCTCAGTAGGGCCTATTGTGAGCAACTTTTCAGAATGAAGTAAAATGGAGCTGTCCAGCTTCAGGGGAGTCCAAAGGCTGTTTGAAAGTTTCTGAGAAGGTGAGAAACATGCAGGACTTCACAGAAACAGCCTTGGGAAGTTACCACTGAGGGAAGTCGCTACTGCAGTTTCTCAGTAAAAAGAATAGAAGCCACAGCTCAGAGCTTCAGACAGCAGTTGCTGACGGTCACCACAAACATTTATGAAGCATTGACCATGCACAAGGCTGTTACTAGGCATTGCAGGAGGTGGATGCCTGGAAAAGGTGGACAAACTCCTATACCAGAAGATCTTTTGGTTTGGAAGGAGAGAAAAGGTGGGTACCCAGAAAACAGTGAAACAAGAGTAAGCATCAACATGAGGAGAACAAATAAAGTACCATGAAAAAGCTGAGATGCAGGAGAGGGCACTGGTAACTAGAGAGCCCAGGCCTGTTTGTGGACAGGCAAGGAGAACAAACTACAGAGAAGAGCAGTGGAAATGTCCCCTGAAATCTGACAGCGAATGGCCTCAGTTTCCAGACTGGCCACTGGGGATGCCTTGAAGACATCTAAGCAGGGAAGGTGATGGGCAAAGCCGGGTTCAGAACGGTTAATCCTGTCCTAAGGTTTCTGAGTTTCTAAGAAATGGAATGAATCTATGCCCAAGCGTTAGAAAGGACCTTCAAATGAAGACATTTCTTCCACTAAAGAATGAGGAAAACACAGGTGACCTAGCACATTCCAGATCAGCTCTCAAGAATGAGATTTTAAATTTTGATTGCAGTTCTCAGAATATCCATCTGCATGCCAGTATTTTTCTAAATGACAAATGATCATTCCCTGGACTCAGCAACCAATCTCTGGAGACCTTACCTCCAAAAATACATGTGTGAGATGGTACATGTCCAGGTTGTTCCCCGCAGTATCCCTTGAAATAACAAATATTGGAAATAGCCCAAATATCCAATAGCAAATTAATGGAATCTATTATTGTATATACCTACAATGAAACATTATGTCCCTATAAAACAGAATGATAAATCTTTCCATGTTCTTAAAAAATGAGATGCTGCCAACCGGAGGGTATGGGGAAGTTTTGCAGAACAGTGTGCTTCCTTCTATGTAAAGAAAGAAAAAAGAAGCATATCTATGCATATTTTGTTGCATGTTTAAAAACCAGGCAGGGAGGAAATTGGGAAGATGTTGGTCAAAACATAAAAATTTTCTGTTAGATAGTGGAAATAAGTTTAAGAGATCTATTGCACAACATGGTGACACAGTAAATAACACTATATTGTATTCTTGAAAATTACTAAAAGAGTATATTTAAAGTGTTCTTTCCACAAAAAACGTAGTATGTGAGGTCACGTATATGTTAATTAGCTCAATTTAGCCATCCCACAATGTATACGCATTTCAAAACATTGTGCTATACATGAGAAATATGTTTTTTGTCAATTAAGATTGTTTAATTTTTTTTATTATTATACTTTAAGTTTTAGGGTACATGTGCACATTGTGCAGGTTAGTTACATACGTATACATGTGCCGTGCTGGTGCGCTGCACCCACTAACTCATCATCTAGCATTAAGTGTATCTCCCAATGCTATCCCCCCCACCCACCCCACAACAGTCCCCAGAGTGTGATGTTCCGCTTCCTGTGTCCATGTGATCTCATTGTTCAATTCCCACCTATGAGTGAGAATATGCAGTGTTTGGTTTTTTGTTCTTGTGATGGTTTACTGAGAATGATGGTTTCCAATTTCATCCATGTCCCTACAAAGGACATGAACTCATCATTTTTTATGGCTGCATAGTATTCCGTGGTGTATACGTGCCACATTTTCTTAATCCAGTCTATCATTGTTGGACATTTGGGATTGTTTAATTTTTTAATGTAAACAAAAAGCCAGAGAGATACATAGAAAACGACTTAAAAATGGTTGCTATCTAAGGGAGGAGGATGTGAACTTGAAGGAGGAGAGATAGGAGTGGGAATGAATCTTTTTCTTCTAATCCTCAACTACATTTGAAATATGTGAGGGCATTATATAGTCAACATATTAAGTGTTTTATCAGATGCCAGTGAGCAGAACACATCTGGTATCAGACAAAGCTGATACCAAAGATACCCATGGAGGTATAAGTTCTCCTGCAGCAGAACTCATACCTCCACGGAGGCCTTGGGAGTTATAAGCTGCAATGTGCCCAGTTAGCAAGACACCATCATCATGACGACCCATTTCCTATACCCAGTCCTCCTGGCAGAAGAGAGCAGATAATCCAGCACTGGCCAGTTCCCAGAGCCCTGTGGGTACCTGTGTGCAGAGTCAAAGGCTTCTACTTTCCAGCAAACATCCCATTTTACAAATCTTACCTGACACAAGGGTGACGACTTTCATTAGTTTCATCATCAGCAATTCAGGAGTTGCCTCCTTGTTCACCCTTGTAGATATCACCAATACCTTTTTTGCCACTCAACTTTTTCACTGTGGAGGTGTGTGTGTATGTGTGTGTGTGTGCGTGCATCCATGCATGTGTGTTTGTGTATGCACTTGTTCTTGGCTGTGGAAGAAAGTAGACCATAATGGCTAAAAAACAGAGGATTTAGGCCAGGTGCAGTGTCTCAGGCCTGTAATCCCAGCATTTTGAGAGGCTGAGGCAGGAGGATTGCCTGAGACTAGGTGATAAATACCAGCCTGGGAAACAGCAAAATCTCATCTCTACAAAAAATTAAAAGAAAAAATAGAGGATTTAGTAGGACAAATATAGCTTCAGAACCTAATCTGGCACGTAGCAGCATGGCCTTGAAAAGGTTACTTCACTTACATAGCCCAGTTTCCTCACCCAGAAAATGAAGTTGTTTTATAAAATAAAAGATAAAATATTTTTAAAGCATTAGCTCTGTTTCTGGCACATAGAAAGAACTCAAAAAAGTTGTTACTGTTGATGATGATGATGACCTTCATCTCCTGGGTGTGAAACTTCTGATATAGAATAACCTGGAAGCTTTTGATAGAAAACATATTGAACAACATTTACCAGCTTGTTTACATCAGTTGCATTAAAGACCCATGGAATCTCCTTCAAGAGTTCCATGGAAACTTCTTTCATTTCCTTGAAATAATCTATCTGAAACCAAGAGGTGCTAGCTTCTTCATGTATTTCTTTCCCTAATTCTAACCATATATTTGTTTATATTTGTAGCCAGAGTGGCTGGCAGTCATTTAAGCTGCATTAGGCTCCTTTGTTGTAACCTCCTCCTCTAATTAAGGCCTGTAATTGCCCAGCAAGGACAAATTGGTTCAGCTTCTGCTGGGAGTACAGCCACAAGACAGACTCGGCATCTTCCTATCTTTATAGTCTTTAAACAGGTTCACAGCACATGCCCCACAAAAAACAAAAGCAGGTGCCACTGCTGCTCATATGGCCTCGGGACTGGCTCCTAGAAGGAAGCTGCTGCTCTGTTCAGGTTCACAAGGACAGATTTCTGTAGGAAAGCGGTGACTGTTCAGGGCATTCTCTCTCTTTACCTGTCTTCCTGCTTTCCTTTGTTTCCCAGTAATAATAAATAATTTTCCTAATAAACCTAAAAGTACTTACTACTAATATGTCCATTTTAAAAGCTTAGTCTTTATTTTAAAGAGGAGACAACTTCATCTGAAAGACATTAAGGGACGTATCCAACAATGATTCAGATAATGGTGAACTGGGTTGCAAAACAGGTTTGTCTGACTCTGGAGCCTGTGTTCTGAGCTACCTCGTGTTATTACCTCCCATTTCGAAGGTGCTTGGTAGGCTAATTGCCTTATACAGTTTGAGAGGGACACATCATTGGACATTCTCCCTCTTTCCCATTTCACTGACAAACAGAAAAACCTCACTGCTTGGGCTGATTGGAATGGGAATGTTGGAGAAGAGGCTTATTAATGGCCCAGGGTTATTCTCAGGTTTCAGTAATGCAGGGGTCATCCAACTCAAAACCATCGTATGCTATAATAACCACCCCTTTCCAGGGTATTATTCAGTATTCAAAGTAGAGTTCAGGGGTAAAGAGTGTTTGACAGAAAATCAGCATGGCATCCGCACAGGAAAAAAGAAGAATCTTCACTTGCCCTAATTCTAATACATCTTCTAGTGAACCTAATTTGTACTCAAGGCTTCCCTATTGACTATGTAAATGGGATTAATGACATGATACCAGTAGAGAACAAAAAGTACTTAAGGAACTGCTTTGGCCAGATGATACATTATTAGTAGTAATAAGGGGTGGAATTACTTGGTATTTATATGGCCCTTTATGTGCAGAGATTATCTGTTGGCTTTCTTGTGCACATATTGTAACCCTAATGGTCATTTTGTGCTCTCCTATTTGTCATGCTTGTATGTATTTGCAACATTTACACATTTGTGATACAAAGTAAAATTAACACTCCTGAAAGCCTGCAGCTGCCTGCCCTGTGTAGTTTGGTCCATCCTTTATTCATAGAACACTTGCCGCCCCTCTGCTGAAAATCCTAAATCCAAGTCTTTTTGACCACGAAAGGCCTCTGCAGGCTGTTTGGGGTTATAACCCACAGGATCAGTAGTCTGCTGGTAGGGAAGAATTTAATGATGCTCTGGTGTTGTTTGGCTCACTTAGGAACCTTCTACTTGGGGCAGTTTCTCTGTTTCTAGCTGCAAATTCTCTTCTAGGTTTTATTTCCATAGTCATTCAATGCCTCTAAATTGGGTTAGTCTGAAGATGACTGAGATTTATTTAACCAAATCTTGACTGCAGGTTTATCTGGGATAATGCAGAATAAATTCAGATTTGCTGTAAATAATATTGTTCCACCACTCTCCATTGTAAATCCATTTCTGACACCTCTATTTCTGTTTTGTGAGTTGCATGGTGATGACTATAATCAAAAGAGAATTTATTGAGTATTTAGATGGGAAGCACTTAGCTAAGTACTTCACTTGCATATTTACATTACTCCTCACAAGAACCCTAGGAGGTAGGTATTATTATTATTCTTCCCATTTTACAGAGGCAGGAGCTGAGGCCCACCTCACACAGCTGACCAGTGCTGCACCTGATGTTCACACCCACGCCGGCCAACTGTACACCATGCGCTTGTAGCCATTGTGCAGCTTTCATTTGCTTCAGATTTCTGAAGAGTTGTGAGCTGAGAGAATTTTGTGCAGGTTTTTGAAAACAACTGTCCACAGTTTAGTTTCATATATGATCTACTTAGGAAACCTCTGTGATCTCAAATGGCCTTGACCCTGAAAGCTAAAAGTGAGGGAATTACTCTCAGCCCTCATGCTCCTCTGTCTTTCTTTTCTTTTTTTCTTTATACATATTTTTACTCCTCTCATGTAGGAAAGTGACCTAAGATACTGACACACTGGGTCTTGGTCACATAATGTGATTCCTCTGTCAAGTGACACTAAAATAGATAATTGTGTGTGAGGATTTAAGGTAAACGAATGTTTCTTAGGTGGTAGCATTTTAAATCAAAGCAAGAACAGTTAACAGGTGTCACATTCTTCCTCAGTTCCAGGCACCACACTAAGTTCTCCCCATCCTATCCCATTCAAACCTCACACAACCTTACACAACAGATCATTGATCCCATTTTAGTAATAGAGAAATGGTAAGTGATTGGCCTCATGTGTCACAGCAGGTAAATAAAGGAAGTAGGTTCAAACTCTGGTCTGTTTCTTCCTAAAACTCTACCTAACCTTTGTGGTCCACCTGATGGAAGGCTTTGCTGTAGGTGAGAAAGCCTCCTCTGTGACAGGCAGCCAGAGGCTCTGACCACTCCACCTGCACACAAACTGCCTCTGACAAGGAATTAGCTGGGATCTTCCTTCACTCCTAGGGTGATGATGTTTCCTTTCCATCTGTGGTGGGAAATTTCCAGGTGGCCATGGGTGAAAATGAGGGTGATTCCTGAACACTGGCTGTGGCTGAGGGATCAACCCAGCAAAGCCTCAGATCCAGCTCTCCTTTGGACAGAATTAACCTTCTTTCCTTTTCCATGCTCAGTAGGAGAGGAGCAAGGATCCTACATGAGGAAGAAAGGAGGACCCACTTATTGAGGACCCACAGGATATACATTATATGCCAGGCCCTTTTAGGTTTATCTCAAGGACCATTCATTCCTTTTTTTAATTTAACAGAGATCTATAGACTAAGTGCTATTTGGGGAAAGCATATGATTGGAAAAGAAACCACAGAGAATTCATTTGGCTTGGCCTTTTGACTTTTGCATCATCTTCACCAGATAGAGCATTAGATCAAAGCCTGCGTGATGAATAGTTTTATGTGTCAACTTGGCTGACTTATAGAACCCAGTTACTTAATCAAACACTACTCAGTGTTGTTCTGTTATTTTTTAGATGTGATTAACATCTACAATCAGTTTATTTTAAGTAAAGAAGATTACCCTCAATAATGTAGGTGGGCCTCATCCAACCAGTTGAAGGCCTTAAAAAGAAAAGCCGAGGTTTACCAGAGAAGTGATTCTGCTTCAAGACTGCAACATTAACCCCTGCCTGGGTTTTAAGCCTGCCAGCCTGCCTTACAGGTTTCAGATTTGCCAGTTCCCACCATCACAGGAGCCAATTTCTTGAAAATCTATCTATCTATCTATCTTTCAAATCTATAGTGTCATCTGTTTCAGCCTGAGACTTTAAAAACTCTGGAAAGTATACGAATGGGAGCTGCCAACTCTGGGAACAACACTGTTGCCTCTGTTTTCTCTTGGATGATATTCTTTCATTCTTAGCATTCCCCAAAGGTCTCTTTAGATGTCACTGGCACCTGACTCAGGAGATGAGAGACCACATGGTTCTGAGTTCTTTCATTTCTAACTCTATTGAAAGTTTAGAAAAGAAACTGCGGTTGAGCAGTTGTCACAATGACCTGCAGTTCTGTGTCACCCAAATAATATGGGACCTTCAAGAGGAGAGGTGATGGCCCACAATGAATGTCTCCATTCCACTTCTAATGAAGATGTGGTGCCCATCATCACTTTGCTGTCTTCCATGCCAAACACCAATTGGAAAGGTCTATGACATTTTTCAAGGACTTAGACTGCTACCATTTGTAGCATTGAGTCAAATTTAACTGGTTTCTCTCTGGCAATTTTAAAGTCCATCAGGTCCTGGGGAGAGATCATCCAAAAGGCCTGAAGATGAGATGATTTGCCTCTCTTCAAAGACAAAATAGTGAAAAAATTCAGCAGATGATTGTTTAGCAGGTTAAAGCTCATAAATCTGTCGGCAAAATTTACTGTCCATGTACATGAAATTAAGCAAGGCTTTTTTTCCCCCTTACCTCCAACGTCATTTTGAATTACGTACTCTATATTATAGATAAATCAGCTGCTTGTTGGCTGGTAGCCAAGCTTTTGGAAGACAGAAGGTGGTTTTATTTTTATTTCAACCTACTTCTGATTCACAGATTAGGGTGACATATAGTAAGGCATCAGAGTTTTTAAGATAATCTGTAATCAAGAAGTCAAATTACTTTCAATTATGCCCAATGAGATATAATTGGTGATATTGACAACCCTTGGATTGCATTGATTTTCTTATCCAAGCTGAAAATCTTGGTAACACTTCTCATAGCACTACTCTATTAATTACAGAAAATTCTTACTTCCCTTCTGTTTCTCAAACGTTATACTTTTGCTGTGGCTTTGCCATTACCCAAAGCATCTTAGGATGCTCCCCAAGGAAAATGGTCTGTCCTGACCCTTATAGTAACCTACAGAGATGAGACCTTTTTTCAGGTGGAGTGATGCTGGATAAGAGAATGTTTGTAGGAGTGAATCCATGTGTGCTAAGAAGCGCAAGATGCTTGTTTATCTCAAATCATCAGAGCAGGAAAAGCTAAGTTGGTGACAACCATGAATGCCTTTTTTGATTACACTAGACTTGGAAACCAAATGATGTTCCCCGAGATGCTGCAAATTGGTATTTACACATTATAGTGGGGACATAGAGGGAGGCATAATGTAATCAGAATACTACAGTGGGGAAAGTTATGCTTCAGCAGGTCTGGTGGTGCTTCAAGGCCTCTACAAATAGATGATGCCTCTCCAAGGCCAGTAAGAGGTTTATGGAGGCACAAAACAGAGCGATTGTAACTCACCTCAGACAACTAGAAAATTGTCCAAAATAAGAAGCTTTTTTCTCTGAGGCTTGGAGAAAGGCCAGGTATTTTCTCCCAGGAGAAGTGATGGTGAGGAGGATCTTCCACATAAATAATTTCCCATCTTTATAAATCTTTATAAACCTTTCCAGAAGGAATCTATAATTTAGAGGTCAGCTCAGCAGAGGAAGAATACATTTCTTTATGGAAGAGAAACTTGGTCTGCAAGCTACACTTGGATCAAGGTAGGGGAATGAGAGATCTCCATTTTTCTGTTCCTCAAATTTAAAGATACAGAAACCAGTCTCAAGGGGGTCTGGGTAGGGATGTGTTTTCAACAGTCAGTCAACCACCATTTTTGTACCAGACAGGTAGAACATGTAGATATTCAAGAAACTGTTTCTGTCCAACACTGAACGCTCTCTTTTCATCTCCCATAGCCATTGTTCCGATTTTCATTGTCTCTTATCCTGTATATTCATTACCCTCCTAAATTTGTCCTTGATCTTCATGAGGCACCTTCCTGGTCTTTGCCAGACAGAGATATTTTTCAAAATCACAAAAGATGAGAGGTCTTCGAAGGGAGGATGGTTAAGAATTTGGACTCACAGTTAGATAACCAGGGTTCAAATCCCGCTCCCAGTTATGTTCTTAAAGGATGGCGTTGGTCAAGCTGATTTTTTCTATAACTGAGTTTCCTCTTCCTCGATCTGTGAGTAACAATAGTACTCTCTCATAGGCCTGGAGTAGCACAGGTAAGTAGTGTATGTAGAACAATGGTTCCTGGCACCTGGTAAATGCACACTAATTACTATATGTTATTATAAAGTCACTCACCAGGTTAAAATACTCCTGTGGACTTCAACTGCCTCACAAATTCATTCAATTCCTGACAGTGATGCCAAGGCCCTTTGAAATATGGCTTTAGGTTCCTCCATCTTCATCTCCTGCCACCCCACCCTGACTTTTATCAGGCCTTCAGGACTCTGTTTCCTTAGTGTGGAACATGCTTTTTATTCCTCTGAGCCCTGCACACTCTGCTGTCTCTATTGCTCCTTCTCCTCTGCACTCAGCAAACAACCACTCATCCTTCCCAAGGAGGTCTTGAGAATTCAGTGGTTAGAAGTGTTGAGAAATCAAAGCAGACTGGATTTTAATCTTGGCCCCAGTACTCATCCACCAAGTGATCTCAGGTAAATTCAGCTAAGAATAATTTCCTGTGCCTTAGTTTCCTCATCTGTACAATGGGCCCAAGGCTCCTCCCTCCCCAGCATAGTTATAATAATTAAATAAGACACTGAGCACAGGCACTCATCAAGGATCTGGCACATGTAAGGTCTGAAGTGAGCACAACTGTGAGTGTGACCCACCTCAAATTTCATTTTCTTTGTAAAGCCCCCCCCCAATCTTTTCTCCATGCTTCCAAAGCCCTTCTTATACAGCATTATCATGATATATATTAAATTTTAGAGGACTACTTGATCATTTCTACATGATCATACTACAGATCAGATCTGTTTCTACATGAACTGTATCTGTGTAAACACAGAGAATCATGTTGTATTTATCTCAGTAGACTTAGTACCTTGCAAAATCCCAAGAACAGCATTAAGTGTTTAAATATGTATTGGATGAATTAATTAATGGATGAGTAAATGAGTATCTGGATAATGGGATGGATGGGTGGGCGGATGGATAGATGGATGGATGATAAAAGCAGATAAATGACACTTTTTTTTTTTTTTTTTTTTTTTTTTTAGTGACAGGGTCTCACTCTGCCACCCAGGCTGGAGTGCAGTGGTGCAATCTTAGCTCACTGCAGCCTTGAACTCCTAGGCTCAAGCAAGCCTCCTGCCTCAGCCTCCTGAGTAACTGGGACTATACAGGCACACAATACCACACCCAGGTATTTTTAAAATTTTTTCGTAGAGATGAGGTCGCCCTATGTTGCCCAGTGTGCCCTCAGAATTCCTAGGCTCAAGCAATCCTCCCACCTCAACCTCCCAAAGTGCTGGGATTGCATGCATGAGCCACTGCTTCCAGCCTAGTAACACACATTTTAAAGATAACTATCAAAAATGGGCAAGGTATGTTTTAGAGCTTAACAGATACTCCAGACTCTCAGTGCTGTACAGGTTTAGAGGACAAAGAGAACTTTGTACACTAATACATTAGGAATGGCTTTCCAGAGGAGAGGAAATGAACTGGGCCTTTAAGGATGGGTGAGTTTAGAAAGGACCAAGGACCCTCCCAGAGACAGTGGTGCAGCCAAAGTGGCTCAAAAATTCTAAATCAGATAATTCTCAATCAATTGTGTATGAGGTTGGATGGAAGGTCACTGATAAACACAAAATATGATTAGAACAAACCTGTCAAAACGTATTACAAAATGAACTTAAAGCAAATGCATTTAATTACTGCACTTGGTAATTAGAAAAGCACATCTACCTGTTACAGAGCAACCTACCTTTGTTTTCTGCACGATCTACTAGGCACACAGATAACCAAACGCAATACCAGACTGCAGTAGTTAGTGCAGGCTGCCCAAAATACAAATCGTAAAACATAGTAACAGTATTTCTTGCTTAAGTAACAACCCAAGGACTATGTTTTTGATTGGGGGTGACTTCCCTATCATGACTCAGGGACTCAGAATCCTTCCATCCAGTGGCTTTGCCACCCCTGAGAGTCTCTTTGTGAGCTACTATTTAAAGGGCAAATGACATTAAGAACACATGCTGAAGGACTTTCATGGGTCAGGCCAAAAGTTGAAGCACAGTTCTTCTTCTCAGACTCCAAGGGCAAGAGCACAGTTACATGGCCCCATCTAACCCGAAAGATGGCTGAAAATGCTGTCCAGCTCTGAGCCCAGGAAGAAGAGGACACTGGCTTTACTGAGCAACTAGCAAGGTCAGCCATGGGTCCGTCTGGTTTTGCCAATGGGCACTTCTCCCTCACCCTCTTGATTATTTTCCTCTTCTCCTCAATGATAACACAATGTCATCTGCACCTAGTGTCTAAAACTCTAGCTTATGTATTTTCTGGTCTATTAGACCAGGTGACTTTTCTCTAAGAATAATACAGCCTGCATGTGCTAATGTTGCAAGTAGTCAATTTGGGGGCTGAGTGGTACCATGTTCTAAATGAGAAATACCTGCTGGTTTGTAAATGTTTTAACTGATTTCAAAACTATATATACAGTTGACCCCATAACAACATGGAAGTTAGGGCCACCAAACCCACATGCAGTAGAAAATCCACATGTAACTTTTGACTCCCCAAAAACTTAACTACTAATGGTCTACAGTTGACCAGAAGCTTTACTGATAACATAGCCAATTAATATATGCTTTGTGTGTTCTATGTATTATACACTGTATTCTTAAAATAAAGTAAGCTAGAGAAAAGAAAATGTTTTAAGAAAATCATAAGGAAGAGAAAATATATTTCCTATTCACTAAGTGCAAGTGGATCATCATGAAGGTCTTCACCCTTGTCATCTTCACATCGAGTAGGCTGAAGAGGAGAAAAAGGAGGGGTTGGTCTTGTTGTCTCAGGGATGGCAGAGGCAGAAGAAAATCTATGTATAAGTGAATCCATGCAGTTCAAACCCATCTTATTCATGAGTCAACTATATATACATATTTTTTTAACAAATGCAATATCTCTTCTCATTGTTTACCGTTATTAACATACACTGGATAATCAACATTTAGCTAAAGTAATCACTATTTATTCAGTGTGTACTTTGTTGCGGATTTGTGCTTTACACTATATACATATGAAAACCATAATCCAGGGGTTATTAATTTCTGTTTTAAAGTGAGACAGCTCAGGTGCAGAGAGGCTTAATGACTGAATCAAGGCCCTTTTCCTAGTAATTGTCACTGCTGATACTGGAATTCAGGTTGGCCAGTCTTTAAGGCCCACATTTTTTATTCCATACAATCTTTCATCCATTAATAATACACCACAGATTGATGATAACAAGGTCGCAGTCTAATCATGATGCTTCACAATCATAGTGGGAATTTAAGGTTCTTTGGCCCAACCCAGAACCCGTATACCTCACTTTTAGCATGGGAGCAGTGAGATAATCTAGTTTTTCTATGCAAAATATTACTGTTTTGAATATCTATGATTCTTGCCCTCTGAAAGTGATACTAGTGACTTGTAATAAGCATATTGGCTCAATACTGGGGAGAAAAAAATTAACATTTGTGTACCTAGATTAATGAAGAGTTAGTTGGTGGCCTGGGGATAGGCTGGGCAATGATTGTTCATGATGATAGCAGAAATTTCTTCAAAGGCTCAGAAGGCATGATCTAAGACCTCTCATGAAGGGGAGAGAATTTCTGAAGGGCTCAAATTCATTTCTGACACAAAATCATAATGAGATGATGCATTTAGTTATACAGATACCTTGAAATAAAGAAGATGTTTGGTAAATAACTTTACACTTATGAACTACATGGTTTGTAGTATACTATTAAATGTGGTGTTTTTTTTAGCCATTACACTAAAAGCATCAAGTTTTAAAATATGAACATTTAAATTATTCCATAATTTTATAACTCCTGTTTGGGCATTTCTCCATATTTTTAAATGTACTATTAGGTTGATGCAATTGAAGGCATAGCAAAAATCTCAATTACTGTTGCACCAATCTAATAGTGCTCACAGGAGAAAAGAAGAAGGACAGGCTTCCCTCAACTTCTGAAGCATGGTTCTACTAGTTCTTCTTAGGGCTGTGGAAGTTCCTAAGTGTGATTATTTGTTGGGAGTGGTTTAAGCTGGATGTGTTTTGGGCTCCTGAGAACACTGTAGCTATACACCTGTGGTTCTCCTATGAGCTAGGCAGTTGGATGTACACGCCATGTGCACAGAGGATACAGGCTTTGAGAACTGATGACTAGTCTAAGTTATAATTTTTGAATGCACAGCATTGTAAGGAAAAAGAAAAAGTTATATATATATATATATAATTTTAATACTTTGAAATTTATTGACGCTCATTTTAAGGGCCAAAATATAGTCCATCTTGGCAGATGTTCAGTGCAAACTTGAAAAGAATGTGTACATTGTTAAGTGGAGTGTTCTGTAAATAATCAGATAAAGTAGGTTGATAGTGTTGTTCAAGCCTACTGTATCCTTTCTGATTTTCTGCCTACTTTTCCTAAGAATTATTGAGGTATGGGTATTAAGATCTCCAACTATTATTATGAGATTACCTACTTGTCCTTGAAATTCTAACAGATTTTGCTTCATGTATTTTGAATCTTTGTTGTTAGCTGCATAAATGTTTAGAATTGCTATGTTCTCTTGATAAACTAACCC
Organism: Pan troglodytes; assembly: GCF_028858775.2. NCBI lineage: Eukaryota > Metazoa > Chordata > Mammalia > Primates > Hominidae > Pan > Pan troglodytes. Next base: position 121,705,042 of record NC_072406.2, read on the forward strand.
TATTATCGTTATGAAATAAACTTCTTTATCCCCAGTAATACTCTGCTTTGAAATATATTTTGTCTCATATTAATATAGCTGTGCCAACCTTATTTTGATTCGTGAAACAACAAGCCACAGACTGGAAGAAAATGTTTGCAAAGCAAAAAATGTCTAATAACAAACTTATATCTAAAATGTATAAAGAATTCTCAAAATTCAATATTTAAAAAGCAAACAAAATTTTTAGAATGGACAAAAGTTTTGAACAGGTAGTTCACTATACAAATATACAGATGGTAAATACGTGCATGAAAAGATACTCAATATTATTGTCATTAGGGAAATGCAAATTAAAATCACAATGCAATCTTACTCCATGCCTATTGAAATGGCTAAAATTAAAGCCTCTCTGTAATAAGATGGCAAGGATCTGGAGGGTGGCAACTCTCATGCACTGCTGGTGGGAATGTAAAATGGGACAACCACTTTAGAAAATGATCTGGCAATTTTTTACAAAGTTAAATACCTACCATATAATTCAACCATTTCAATCCTGAGAATGTATTCAAGAAAAAAGAAGGCATATGCTTATATAAATATAAATGTTCAATGCAGCTTTGTTGTAATAGCCAACAACTGGAAACGACCTAAATATCCATCGATAGATGAATGGATGAACAAATTGAGGTACTGTATATACAGACAATAAAATATTTATCAACAATAGAAAAGAATGAGCTATTGATATTCACCACAACACTATAAATTGTAAAATACTTACGCCGAGTGAATGAAACCAGACATGCTCTATAATTCCACTGATATGAAATCTAGAAAATGAAAAGTAATCTATAGTGACAGAAAACAAAGCAGGGGTTGCCTGCAGATGTGGAGTGATGGGGAAGAATAAGCAGGGATTTTGCAGAGCAGAACAAGGAATTATTTGGGGGTGACAGAGATGCTCATTTTCTTGATTGTGGTGATGGGTTGACAAGTGTGTACAGATGTCAAAACTTACCAAACTGTACCCTTTAAATATGTGCAGTTTATTTTATATCAATTAAAACTCAAGAAAGCTGTTAAAAACATAATTCCATATCCACCCAAGGAAATCAAAAGCATGTGTCCACACAAAGACTTGTAAACAAATGTTCTTAACATTATGCATAATTTGCAAATATGGCAAATGACCTAAATGCCCATCAAGTGGGAATGGATGGACAAAATGTAGTGTATTCACATAATGGAATACTATGCAGCAATAAAAAGGAATAAACTACAAATGCATGTTACAACATGAATGAACCTCAACACATTATGTTCATTGAAAGAAACCAGACACAAAAGACCACATATTGTATGATTCCATTTATAAGGAATATTCAGCAAAGGCAAAGTTACAGGGACAGAAAGTACATTAGCGTTTGCCTTGGATGTGGAAATTAGGGTGTGGCAAATGTGCATTAGCAATCTTATTGGGATGATTTAAATTTCCTCAAATTGATTTATGGTGATGGTTGCACAACGTGGTTAGCTTACTAAAATAATTCCAAATTCTGGCCCACATTGTCTCCAAGCTGAGATCATGGTGAAATCTCAGAACAGGTCTGCATACTGGGAAGCAAAACTTGGGGGAACTTAACAGAATGAGCTGCAGCAGCTGAGATACTGCACTGTGCACTAATCAAATGACTCCTCTGGAGAATGCTGTAACCTTGCAAATGTGATCTTAGAAGAGAGATATTTGAACAATTAGCACATTATAAGAGTATGGCCATGAAAATGAACTGCAGACATTTAAGAAAATCAATGGGGAGAACAAGGATCTCATTGGCTCAGCAAGCTAGATTGGTATCTATCAAGGGATACTGCTATCATCTAAGTATATTAAGTGTAAGATCTGAATTTAGGGCAATGAAAGCAGGGAAATTGTATTTTAACCTACAGCTTAAGTTTTATGTATGCTATGAGTACAGGATAAAGGAAAAGTAAGAAAAGGGCTTTTTTTTCTGGAAGTTTTTCTTCTATGATGGTGAATATAAAATTCACCTCTAAAATGGAAAGGCAAGAAAATAGAAATATAATTGTATATACTTCTGTGCACAGACAGACAGCAATTATATCTTCCTGGGATTTCTGTATCACAGAAATATTGTGATATTATATTTATATGCAAAACAATAGGGGTCCTGGTAATGGTGAACTCAGTGAGGGAGGAGGTAGAGGAGCCTCAAGGATGATGGTTGAAGTTAAGCTCAGCAGAGCCTTGCTGTCCATTGACATTGGCTCCTTGTGTTTGTTTGCACAGAAGCCAGAATTCAATCATTTGTTACACCTAGACAATATTTCCTTTATGGGAATAAAGGTAAATGAAATGCTTCACCTGCAGATGTGCCAACAACAACTGGGGAAAGCCTGGTGAGGGACCAGTCTACAGGGTCCTCAAGGATTATGTTCTCTGCTTATCAAGATCCCTGTGACCCTCTGCACAATGCCACTAATGCTCAGAACTAAGGAGATTTACTTTCTTTGCCCCTGAAAAGAAATACATCTCTAGAAAGAGTGGAGATGACAGTAACTGTACTGAAAATGGTGAATGTATTGATTGTGCTTCCAAGGAGATCCAGCCTGCAATGCAGCAGGAATTTTTGCTTTTGTAAATATAGCAAGAGAGGCACCAGCCGTGTTTGGATGTACAAATTGCCTGAAGTACTAAAAGTGCTGCTTAATAAAGAGATGGAATAGACTCAACCATCTCCATCGGTTTTACTTTGTTTTTATACTCTTGGGCTGGACAATTTAAGTTACTTTCAACAGTTTGTCTCAAATACAGATTCTCCTTTTCAACATTGGGGGCGAAGATTTCAAATGGTTGTAGCTAGAGATGAAACCATGGCTAACTGTATTGGAGGGTGGAACATTAAGTAAACAGACAAATTGGAGAAGAGAAAACATTGAGTAAACTCATGAGTAAGGGACTTGTTTTTTCTTCTGCTGGGAAGGGTAATTTATTCATCTTATGTTTGGGTTAATTATAGAAATATAATCTAAGTGGACTCCTGCTGTGAAATGAAAAAATAAATAAGGTTAACATACAAATGTGGGAATACACACACATTTCAATTTAATAATAGATACTTATGGCTTTAATGAAGGCATATCATCTCACAGTTATCAAAGAATTGGCTTTGACCAATAAAAGCATGACTAATGAATTGGCTTATTATTCTCCTCTGCTCTGATTTAAGAGCCATTGTTCTGTGACTGTGACAATAGTCACTGTGGTCTTCATGTTTAAACATGATGCCCACTAATAATGTTGCCAACTGTGTGAGCAGAGGTAGCTGCAACAGCTGGTGAGTGTTCACCTGCTTTTTTCTTATTCTCCGTGGCCAGAGCTACCGCTAGAGACTGTTGTTGTAACAACTTGGACTCCTATGACTCTCTGCACTTCTGGTGAAACCAAAACATGTGTTTAGACTCAGCTGGTCCATACCTTCTAGTCTCATATTATACTGTTCCTTTTTACTGCTGCTCATCCTTTGGCTTTTTGGATGGAAAGGCAATGAATCAAACAAACATAGTTTATTCTAATGGATGTAAACAAAATTAGAGGGAGAGCAAACATCACAACAGTTCTGTATCCTAGAATGGTAAAGCATCTCAGTGTCTCTTTACACTGGCTGGAAGGAGGCTGAAAACTAAATTTGCCTCACGCCTCTCATGAATAGCAATAACTTTATGTCAATCCTTCCTGGAATGAGGTGGATGGAGTATTAAATAAATAAACTCTCTTGGTTTAAAGATTGGCGTTTGCATGAGACTTAAACGAGATGAACACATACAAAATATCTGCAGCCACGTCTAGCACACAATAAATGCTCATTGAATATTTGCTTTCATGTTTTTTGTGATTAATGGATACGTCTTTGTTTAAAATAAAATCATCTTCAATTCTAGAATTCTGGACAACATTGTCTTGACTGAGGGATTGTCCCAAATGAAATAAAATATACAATAGTTGAGTTGGGTTGTGTCCAAGTGGCTCTCCCTAATGGAGGTCTCTGGACAGCATGAAAAAACAGATTTAAGACCTTCAGAAGTTCACCAGGGAAAATGAAGAGGGCAATGGAGGGAGGAGGGGTAAAAGTTAAAGGAAAACTGCCTCCACTTTTGTTTTGTAGTACTACAGGAATGCAACACTTCGGAGATGAGAGTAGGGTTCCTCAGGGCACGGCCTTGGAATGTGGTTCTTAGAAGTAAAGAAAGGAAGATGCAGATGCTGTTAAAACTAAGTTGCGGCTGTCACTATTTCTGACCCTGAAGTTCCACTACTCTGACCCCCACAGAACTATATCAGTCTCCATAAGGTGATGTGCTTAGGGGAGGCCAAAACCAAAATGATTTGGAGAGGTCATGAGACTTACTGGTCCCATCTACTGCAAAGCTTATTTTTAAGCAGGGCTGTCTAAAGATATAACAGGTAGGGAGTGGTCAAATCCTCTTCATGTTCACATTTCTTTTTACTGCACATCGTGTCACCAGCTCACCTCCAGCCACCATTATTGGTTCTTGGGCATCACTATGGTTTCCTGATGAAATTAAAGCCCCCTTTTAAAAGTTGATTCCCAAACCCCTTTGAGGGGTTTAAAATGAATCCCATTTAAAAAGAATATGCCTACAACTTAATAATAATATGTAACAATTATTGAGCACCTTCCAAGTGGCAGGCCCTGTGCTAAGCACTCCCCAGGCCTTATTTCACTTAATTCTCATAATTACCCTCTCTATCCCTTCTAGAAATGAATCACACAAAGACAACTCTGAAAATTCCTAAATTCCCAATATTTCCCAACTCTACTACTACTCCTATTTTTGCTCCATTTTCCGTGAACATCCTCAATTCTTCCCAAGTTCAAAGGGAACAGTTCACACTTCAGACATGCCAAATGAGTTCAAGAAGCTCACACACTTTAAGAGGCTGAGGTGGGTGGATCACGAGGTCAGGAGATCGAGATCATCCTGGCTAACACGGTGAAATCCCGTCTCTACTAAAAAAAAATACAAAAAATTAACCGGCGTGGTGGCCGGCGCCTATAGTCCCAGCTACTCAGGAGGCTGAGGCAGGAGAATGGCGTGAACCCAGTAGACGGAGTTTGCAGTGAGCGAAGATCACGCCACTGCACTCCAGCCTGGGCAACAGAGTGAGACTCCGTCTCAAAAAAAAAAAAAAAAAAAAAAAAGTTCACAGTACTCCGTGGGCAAGGCAAAGGAGAAAACAGAAGCCTTCAAGCACCCAACCCAGCTTTCAGCTCTATAATTCAATTAATGATTTCCCAAAATTGTCAGGTAAGGAGAGGAGAGAAAGAATGATAAAGTAGCCTGTGGTCTATGCCACCCAAGATGAAAGAAGGACTCACAAAATTAGCACGTGGAGGAACTCCGCTTGCTCCCTCAGTAAATCTCTATTTCTGTTTCTAAAGGTCACACAAGTGTATATTCATCCCATAAATGATTCTCTTATTATATCTCTCTCTGTTAATGCTCAACAATCCTACACATACAAAGACCATTTAGCAGAATGCCAATATCAGCTTTAGAGTTTATAGTTTTAAAAAGTAACAACTAAGTGCTGCTCTGACTCATAAAATATGCAATAAGGGGTTTTGAGTAAGATTGAAAAATAGACGGGCAATCTGTGCTCCCAGCAGGCAAAATATTCCTGACATTTTTAATAATAATGAAACATAAAACCTCCTTAAGGCACAACTGAAATCCATTTTGCATGTGAAAAAAAATAGTTTCCATTTAATTTGTTTAGGTTTCTTTGTTTGGCTTTATGTTTCTTATTGAAAAGTTTGAGGATATGAGAAGTATAATAAATGTCTTAGTTCTTGAGGGGAGGCGTGGAATAGAGAGTCAATTTTTCTAATCAGACAAGGGAAACTAAGAAATATTTATGCAAAAAATTATTTCCCCAATTTCCTTCACAAATTCAGTTTTGTTTTACTTTCAGAAGGCAAAAAGGAAAATAAGTATAAGCTTACTTGACTTTATTTACATAATCTATATCGTGGCTCCTGGCAGTGCAAACATGAAGAGGTATAGCATATTTCACATCCTAACTAATGAGGTTTGCCTAATTCACATTAGAGAGGGAGAAAAAGAGAGAGCAAGAAAGATGAGTATTTTCAAATTTTAAAAGAAAATATGATCAGGCCGGGCACGGTGGCTCACGCCTGTAATCTCAGCACTTTGGGAGTCCGAGGCAGGTGGATCACTTGAAGTCAGGAGTTCCAGACCAGCCCGATCAATGTGGTGAAACCCTGTCTCCACTAAAAATGCAAAAATTAGCCAGTGGCACACACCTTTAATCTCAGCTACTTGGGAGGCTGAGGGACGAGATTCACTTGAACCTGAGAGGCAGAGGTTGCAGTGAGCCGAGATCATGCCACTGCACTCCAGCCTGGGCAACAGAGTGAGACTCTGTCTCAAGAAAAAGAAAAAAAATTGGAGATATAATCATTATCTTCAAATACTAGATGGAGTTGTCCTATGGTACAACAACAGTGGGTGGCATTTGCTGGCATGACAGTTCAATCAGGAAGAATGCAATATTGTAGTTATTCATTTCATCTTATCTGACATTCAATTCGAAGGGCCCTGAAGTTGGGATCATATGTCTTTTGTTCACTGCTGTGTTCCTACTGCCCATAAAGTAAGCATTTCAGTAGGGACATAACTGAGTAATGGGGTTAGAGCTGTCCAGTCATGGAAGTGGTGAGCTGTCCATCACCAAAGACATTCCAACATTGCTGACACAGGTGAGATTAGAGCAGAAATCTCAAGGTGCAGGGTTGAATTAAATACATATATGATCGTATGTCTGATCCCAATCTCAGGGACCTTAGAAATGAGTATAAGACAAAATGAAACCAGTAACTACAGTATTAATTTAGAATACATATTTTGCTTATGTGTAACTATCTGTGGAACTATGCTGCCTTTTTTTTTTTTTTTTTTTGGAGACAGTGTCTCACTCTGTCTCTCAAGCTGCAGTACAGCGGCATAATCACTACACTGTAGCTCACTACAGACTCCAATTACTGTGCTCAAGCAGTCCTCCTGCCTCAGCTTCCCAGGTAGTGGGGGATTACAAGTTCAAGCCATCATGCCCAGCAATTCTGCCTCTTTACAGTTTTTATGGAAATTTTTCTCCCCATCTGCAAAACATTCCTTAAGGAATGAGTTATAATTCCATGTGTGCTTTTTACAGGGCTTTGTTATATTGCAAGGAATCAAAATGCCCTCTCTTTTATTCCCTTTACCCTACTGCCTTCTTGATGAAGCCTTCCCCTGCTACCTGTATTTCAGAAGGTGCAGGTTACTCAGACTGATGATAAAAGCCTCACTCCCTGGAAGGCTAGCTTTCTTCTCAAATGATGGCTGAGTATGAGGCTTCTAAAGAAAATTCACCATGGAAATTGGGCCATAGTCAGTAGAATCATGTTATTAAATGTTCCTTGTGCATTTCTCCTGGGTGCCATCTGAGTGCTAGATGTTGCTGTGATTACATGTGCGTGTGCTGCTCCTCACATGAATCAGGTGAGTCAGGAGACAGCAATGAAAGCAGTGCCCTCAGTGCCTGCTGGGCTCCCAGATCTTCCTCTTTGAGAGACAAAATCACACCATTTGGAATTTCTTCTTTTTCAAAATACTTTGGTGTTGGAAGACATACCCAGAACGGCCACCTAGCATTGTCTTTCTCCCTGAGAGTTGCTGTTTTAAAACAACACTTGCTAGTTTCTTAATTTACCTGGAAGTAATGGTGTGTCATTTTGTTGTGTTTACCTGCTCACTTCATCTCCTATCTACATGCTGATTGGCAGTATTGCAATATTAAGTGTTTTTATTTATTCTTAATTTAAAATTTTGTGGGCTTTGGGGAGCAGACAGAAATAACAATTTGGAGGAAACAGTGAATATAGAATACTAAATACCTGCAAATGGGGAAACATAGAAGGCATCAGAAGGGAGCCTCAAAAGACACAAGGAATTGGAGCTGGTGCACAAGAACACACCTGAAACTACAGGCTAAATTGCACAAGCTTTCCAGAAAGAAAAAGGGAGGAGGGAGTAATACACACACTTGATCTTATTTAACATTTACCCTTTTGAATGTAAGCCAGATAGGAATTAGGTTATTCTGATTTGACAGAGGAAGAAACTGAGATTCTGAATAGTCAAGTGAACGGTCAGTCACTTAATATGATAAGCTAACATCAACACTTAGTTACTGAGCCATGAGCACTGATGTTTAAGCTCCTTGGAGTTATGGAAATGACTAAGAATTCTTGGACTTTCTCCCCAAGCTGCAGGGAATGTGTGGCAAAATTTTATGATTCATTTCAGAGAATTCCCAAATCCCGGAAGTCCTTGGATTCTGTGTTAAAGAGCTTCCCTTACCTGAGAATCATTTCCCAGTCTCCTAACTTCATGTAGTTTATGGCACCAGTTGGAGCTATTAAAATTGAGGTATTTTGTAAATGCATTTGAAGGTCATTCACAAAATGAATGAGGAATGTCTTTAGATGACTGACATGCTTATGCTCTTGATCTAAAATATCTAGAAAGTAAACCTAGGATGTGGATTAAAACTTCTCTGTTGCTGAAGATTTGGGCCAGAGCAGACCTTTGACAAGATTTCTGAAATTATTTATTTCCCACATTTTTGGTAACTTTTGGTAATGAATATTTACGGAGTTTGTTTTAAAGGAAATGGTGGTATTGAGAATCCAGGTGTTGAATAGTTAGCAGTCCAGTCTCTGGTACCATATTCCTGGGCTCAAAGCCTACCCCTACCACCCACCAGCCAGGTTAGATCAAAGCAGGCAATGTGCTTAGCCTTTGTGAGCTTCTCTGTTTTATTATGTGTAAAACAGGAATGTTAATAGTACCTATATCATAAGTGTGGTATAGATTGACTATAAGGAGTCATTCATAGATGGCGATTAGAAGCAGCTGCAGTCCACGGCACTCACGGAGAGGAATGAAAAGGGGTGAGTGAATTCAGCACCTTCACCTGAAATATCCAGGTTCTCACATTGGGACTGACTAAGCAACCAACTCAAACCATGGAGAATGAAGAAAAGTGGTGGGGGGGGTGCTGGGGCGGGTGGTGACAGCCCACCGGGAGTGGCACGGAGCTAAAGGGACCCTCACCCCCAGCCAAGGGAAGTGGTGAATGATTGTGTGACCCCACCCGAGAAACCATACTTCTCCCATGGATCTTTGCAACCTGCAGACCAGGAGATCCCTTAGTGAGCCCACGCCACCAGGGCCTGGGGTCTGATACACAGAGCTGTGTGGACTCTGAGAAGAGCAGCCGCTCAGACACACACAGAGACCCAGGAGTTGTACATACTTCAGCTCTGGGATACCCGGCAAGGTGGGATGTCCATTCGTACATATCCCTAGAAAGAGGGCTGAATCCAGGGAGTCAAGCAGCAGCATCATTCTCTGGGCTCCACTTCCATGGCCACTTCTCCAGTTAAGACCCACTGGCATGGAATTCCAGCCAGCCAATGGTGACAGGCTGGAATCTGCCTGAGACAGGGCTGAGTTCCTGTGGTTCAGTAGACTCAGCCATTCCAGCCTGCCAGCTTTGGAGAATACAAACAGGCTGGATGATGAAGCATCCCCCACGACACAGCATAGCTGTCTTGCCAGACTGTGGCCAGACTGCATCTTTAAGCAGGCCCCAATTCATTCCTTTTCACTAGGTGGGACCTCTTTGTGGGGGCTTCAACTATTCCAGCCAGGATTCTACGGATAGAGCTCTGATCTCTCCCTGCGACAGAGTTCCTGGGGGGAGGGGTAGCCACTATCTCTGTGGTTCAGTCAACTCAGCTATTCCAGCCTGCTGGCTTCGGAAAATACAAACTGTCTGAACAAAGAAGGGTTCCACCCAACACAGCACACCTGCTCTACCAAAAAGCAGCCAGACTGCTTCTTTAAGTGGGTCCCTAATCCCATTCCTCCTGACTGGGTGAGACCTCCTACCAGGGGTTTCCAGCCACCTCCTACAGGCGCGTTTGGGCCAGCAACAAGTTAGTACCCCTCTGGGACAGAGCTTCCAGAGGAAGGAGCTGGCTGCCATTTTTTCTGTTTCACAACCTTCACTGATGATACCTCCAGGTACAGGAAAAACTGAGGCAAGTAGGGTCTGGAGCAGACCCCCAGCGAACCACAGCAGCCCTAAAGTGGTCTGACTGTTAAAAGAAAAACAAACAGAAAATAACAACAACAGTATCAACAAAAAAGATCCCATAAAAACTCTATTCAAAGGTCAGCAGCCTCAAAGATTGAAGGTAGATAAACCCACAAAGGTGAGAAAAAATCAACACAAAAACACTGAAAACTCAAAAAGCCAGAGTGCCTCTTCTCCTCCAAATGGCTGCAACACCTCTCCAGCCAGGGCACAGAACTGGGCTGAGGCTGAGATGCCTGAATTGACAGAAGTAGGCTTCAGAAGGTGAATAATAACAAACTTAACTGAGCTAACGGAGCATGTTGTAACCTAATGCAAAGAAGTTAAGAATCGTGATAGAACAATACAGGAGCTGATAGCCAGAAGAGCCAGTTTAAAGAGAAACATAACTGACTGATGGAGATGAAAATCAAAACACAAGAACTTTACAATGTGATCACTAGTATCAATAGCAGAATAGACCAAGCAAAGCAAACAATCTCAGAGCTTGAAGACTGTCTTTCTAAAATAAGAAAGACAGATAAGAATAGAGGAAAAAAATTATAAAAAACTGAATAAAACCTCCGAGAAATACAGGATTATGTAAAGAGACCGAACCTATGACTGATTGGGGTACCTGAAAGAGATGGGGAGAATGAAACCAAATGGGAAAACATACTTCAGAATATCATCCAGGAGAACTTCCAAAATCTAGCAAGTAGGCCAATATTCAAATTCAGGAAATGCAGGGAAACCCAGTAAGATAATCCATGAGAAGATCAACCCCAAGGCATATAATCCTCAGATTCTCCAAGGTCAAAATGAAAGGAAAAAAAATGTTAAGGGCAGCCAGGGAGAAGGGCCAGGTCACCTAAAAAGGGAAACTCATCAGACTAACAGCAGACCTCTCAGCAGAAACCCTACAAGCCAAAAGAGACTGGGGATCAATATTCAACATTCTTAAAGAAAAGAATTTCCAACCCAGAATTTCATATCTGGCCAAAGTAAGCTTCATAAGCAAAGGAGAAATAAGATCTTTTTCAGAAAAGGAATAGCTTAGTGAATTAGTCATCACCAGGCCTGCCTTGCAAGAGCTCCTGAAGGAAGAACTAAATATGGAAAGAAAAAACAATTACCAGCCACTACAAAAACACACTGAAATACACAGACCAGTGAAACCATGAAGGAGTCACATAAAGAAGTCTGCAAAGTAACCAGCTAGCATCATGATGACAGGATCAAATTCACATATAACAATACTAACCTTAAATGTAAATGGGCTAAATACCCCAATTAAAAGACATAGAATGACAAGCTGGATAAAGAGCCAAGGCTCATAGGGACGGTGTCTTCAAGAGACCTATCTCACAAGCAATAAAATCTATAGGCTTAAAGTAAAGGGATGGAGAAAAATCTACCAAGCAAACAGAAAACAGCAAATAGCAAGGGTTGCTATTCGAATTTCAGGAAAAATAGAATTTAAACAATAATGATAAAAAAAGACAAAAAAGGTCATTTCATAATGGTAAAGGGTTCAATTAAACAAGAAAACATACTATCCTAAATATATATGCACCCAATACAGGAGTACCCAGATTCATAAAGCAAGTTCTTAGAAACCTCAAAGAGACTTCGAATCTGTATTAGTTCATTTTCATGCTGCTGATAAAGACATACCTGAGACTGGGAAGAAAAAGAGGTTAAATGGATTTACATTATCACATGACAGGAGGCCTCACAATCATGACAGAAGACAGGAAGGAGAAAGTCACATCTTACATGGATGGTGGCAGACAAAAAGAAAAACCTTGTGCAGGGAAACTCCCATATTTAAAACCATCAGATCTCATGAGACTTATTCACTATCACAAGAACAGAAAGGGAAAGACCTGCCTCCATGATTCAGTTATCTCCCACCGCATCCCTCCCACAACACATGGGAATTATGGGAGCTACAAAATGAGATTTGGGTGGGGACACAGAGCCAAACCACATAATTCCACTCCTGCCCCTCCCAAATCTCATGTCTTCACATTTCAAAACCAATCATGCCTTCCCAAAAGCCTCCCAAAGTCTTAACTCATTTTATCATTAACTCAAATGTCCACAGTCCAAAGTCTCATCTGAGACAAGGCAAATACCTTCCATGTATGAGCCTGTAAAATCAAAACAAGTTAGTTACTTCCTAGATACAATGGGGATACAGGCGTTGGGTAAATTCAGCTATTCCAAATAGAAGAAACTGGCCAAAAAAAGAAGCCACAGGCCCCACAAAAGTCCAGAATCTACCGGGGCAGTCAAATCTTAAAGCTCCAACGTTATTTCCTTTGACTCCATGTCTCACATTCGGGTCACACTGAAAACTGATGCAAGAGGTGGGTTCCCATAGTCTTGTGCAGCTCTGCCCCTGTGGCTTTGCAGAATATAGCCCTGCTCCTGGCTGCTTTCACAGGCTAGCATTGAGTGTCTGTGGCTTTTCCAGGCACATGGTACAAGCTGTTGGTACATCTACAATTCTGGGGTCTGAAGGATGGTGGCCCTCTTCTCACAGCTCCACTAGGCGATGCCCCAGTAGGGACTCTATGTGAGGGTTCCAACCCCACATTACCCTTCTGCACTGCCCTAGCAGAGGTTCTCCAAGAGGGACCCACCCCTGTAGTAAACTTCTGACTGGGCATCTAGGCTTTTCCATATATCCTCTGAAATCTAGGCAGAGGTTCCCAAACCTCAATTCTTGAGTGCACCCACAGGCTCAACACAACATGAAAGCTGCCAAGGTTTGGGGCTTCTACCCTCTGAAGCAACCTTGGCCCCTTTTAGCCATGGCTGGAGAAGCTGGAACCCAGGGCACCAATTCCTTAGACTGCACATAGCAGAGGGACCCTGGACCCGGCCCATGAAATCATTTTTTCCTTCTAAACCTTTGGGCCTGTGATGGGAGGGCTGTTGCAAAGACCTCTGACATAAACCTGGAGATATTTTCCCCACTGTCTTGGTGGTTAACATTCAGCTCCTCGTTACTTATGCAAATTTCTGCAGCGAGCTTGAATTTCTCCTCAGAAAATGGGATTTTCTTTTCTATCACGTTGTCAGGCTGTATATTTTCCAAACTTTTATGCTCTGCTCCCCTTATAAAACTGAATGCCTTTAACAGTACCCAAGTCACCTCTTGAATGCTTTGCTGCTTAGAAATTTCTTCTGCCAGATACCCTAAATCATCTCTCTCAAGTTCAAAGTTCTACAAATCTCTAGGGCAGGGACAAAATGCTGCCAGTCTCTTTGCTAAAACATAACAAGAGTCACATTTGCTCTAGTTCCCAAGAAGTTCCTCATTTCCATCTGAGACCGCCTCAGCCTGGATTTCATAGTCCATATCATTATCAACATTTTGGTCAAAGTCATTCAACAAGTCTCTAGGGCGTTCCAAACTTTCCCACATTTTCCTGTTTTCTTCTGAGCCTTCCAAACTGTTCCAGCCTCTGCCTGTTACCCAGTTCCAAAGTTGCTTCCACATTTTCAGACATGTTTTCAGCAGTGCCCCACTCTACTGGTACCAATTTATTGTATTAGTCCGTTTTCATGCTGCTGATAAAGACATACCTGAGACTGGAAAGACAAAGAGGTTTAACGGACTTACAGTTCTGCATGGCTGTGGAGGCCTCACAACCATGGCAGAAGGCAACAAGGAGCAAGTCACATCTTACATGGATGGCAGCAGGCAAAGAGAAAGAGTTTGTGCAGGGAAACTCCCGTTTTTAAAACCATCAGATCTCATGAAACTTATTCACTATCACAAGAACAGCATGAGAAAGACCAGCCCCCATGATTCAGTTATCTCCCACCAGGTCCCTCCCACAACATGTAGGAATTATAAGATGAGATTTGGGTGGGGACACAGAGCCAAACCATATCAGACTCCCACACAATAATAGTGGGAGACTTTGACCCCCACTGGCAATAATAGACAGATCATCAAGACAGAAAATTAACAAAGTTATTCAGGACCTGCACTCAGCTCTGGATGAAGTGGAACTGATAGATATCTATAGAACTCTGCACCTAAAAACAGAAGAATATACATTTTTCTCATTGCCATATGGCACTTACTCTAAAATTCATCACATAATCCGAAGCAAAACACTCCTCAGCAAAGGCAAAATAACTGAAATCATAAAAAACAGTCTCTCAGACCACAGCACAATCCAATTAGAACTCAAGATTAAGAAATTCACTCAAAGCTAAACAACTACACAAAAATTGAACAACCTGCTCCTGAACAACTCTTAGGTAAAAAGTGAAATTCAGGCAGAAATCAAGAAGTTCTTTGAAACTAATGAAAACAAAGATATAATGTACCAGAATCTCCAGAACACAGCTAAAGCAGAGGGAAATTTATAGCACTAAATGCCCACATTAAACAGCTAGAAAGATCTGAAGTTAACAACCTAACATTACAACTAAAAGAACTAGAGAATCAAAAGCAAACAAACCTCAAAGCTAACGGAAGACAAGAAATAACCAAGATCAGAGCAGAACTGAAGGAGATAGAGACACACAAAAAAAAAATCCCTTCAAAAAATCAACAAATCTAGGAGCTTGTTTTTTTTAAAAAATTAATAAAATGGACAGATTTCTAGTTAGACAAAGAATAAAAGAGGAATCAAATAGACACAATAATAAATGATAAATGAGATATCACCACTGACCCCATAGAAATACAAACAACCATCAGAGAATATTATCACCTCCATGCACAGAAACTAGAAAATCTAGAAGAAATTGATAAATTCCTGGATACATACACCCTCCCGAGACTGAACCAGGAGGAAATTGAATACCTGAATAGACAACAAGTCCTAAAATTGAGGCAGTATTAGATAGCCTACCAACCAAAAAAGCCCAGGATTGATGGGTATATAGCCTAATTCTACCAGAGGTACAAAGGGAAGCTGGTACCATTCCTTCTGAAACTATTCCCAAAAATTGAAAAAGAGGAACTCCTCACTAACTCAGTCTATGAGGCCAGCATCATCCTGATACCAAAACCTGGCAGAGATACAACAAAAGAAGAAAACTTCAGGCCAATATCCTTGATGAACATTGATGCAAAAATCCTCAATAAAATACTGGAAAACTGAATCCAGCAGCACATCAAAAGCTTATCCATCACAATCAAGTTAGTTTCATCCCTGCGATGCAAGATTAGTTAAGTATATGCAAATCAATAAATGTGATTCATCATATAAACAGAGTTAAAAACAAAAACCACATGATTATCTCAATGGACACAGAAAAGCCCTTTGATAAAATTCAACATCCCTTCATGTTAAAAACTCTCAATAAACTAGATACTGAAGGAACATACCTCAAAATAATAAGGGCCATTTATGACAAACCCAAACAAACCAGCACTGGGGAAAGGATTCCCTATTTAATAAATGGTGCTCAGAGAGCTGACTAATCATATGCAGAAAATTAAAACTGGGCCTCTTCCTTTCACCTTACACAAAAATTAACTCAAGATGGATTAACAACTTAAATATAAAACTCAAAACTATAAAAACTCTAGAAGAAAATCTAAGCAGTACCATTCAGAACATAGGCATGGGCAAAGATTTCATGATGAAATCGCCTAAAGCAATAGCAACAAAAGCAAAAATTGACAAATGGGATCTAACTAAACTAAAGACCCTCTGCATAACAAAAGAAACTGGCATGAGAGTTAACAGACAAACTACAGAATGGAGAAAATTTTTGCAATCTGTCTGACAAAGGTCTAATATCCAGAATCTACAAGGAACTTAAACAAATTTACACGAAAAAATCCAAACAACCCCACTAAAAAGTGAGCAAAGGACATGAACAGACACTTCTCAAAAGAAGACATTTATACAGCCAACAAACATGAAAAAAAAGCTCAACATCACTGATCATTAGAGAAATGCAAATCAGAACCACAATGAGATACCATCTCATGCCAGTCAGAGTGGCTATTACTAAAAAGTCAAAAAACAACAGATGCTGTTGAGGTTGAAGAGAAAAAGGAATGCTTTTATACTGTAGCTGGGAGTGTAAATTGATTCAGCCATTGTGGAAGACAGTGTGGTGATTCCTCAAAGACCTAGAGGCAGAAATGCCATTTGGCCCAGCAATCCCATTACTGGGTATATATCCCAAAGGAATATAAATCATTCTGTTATAAAGATACATGCACATGTATGTTTATTGCAGCTCTATTCATAATAGCGAAGACATAGAATCAACCTAAATGCCCATTAATGGTAGATTGGATAAAGAAAATATAGTACATACACACCACGGAATACAATGCAGCCATAAAAAGGGATAAAATCACATCCTTTGGAGGACATGGATGGAGTTGGAAGCCATTATCCTCAGCAAACTAATGCAGGCACAGAAAACCAAACGCTGCATGTTCTCATTTATAAGTGGGAGCTGAATGATGACACATGGACACATACTGGGGAACAACACACACTGGGGACCTACTGGAGGGAGGTGCGGGGCAAGAAAGAGCATCAGGAAGAATAGCTAATGGATGCTGGGCTTAGTACCTTTGTTATGGGATGATATGGGCAGCAAACCATCATGGCACACATTTACCTGTGTAACAAAACTGCACATCCTGCACAGGTACCACTGAACTTAAAATGAACATTGAAGAAAAAATAAAAAGATAAAAGAAGAGTCATTCACACATTAAACTCTCAAATGTTAGCTAATATTTAAAGTAGATGGTACGATATATTACTATCAATAATATATATGGTACCATATATATGTATACACATACACATAAAAACAGCAAAAAAGGTGACAATTCTACATAAACCCCTCAAACTATTATTTTTTATTTTACAGTGGTGCAATTTGCATGTCTAGAAATTATTTTTCTGGCATGTAAGAGAGAAGGAGAGAGAGAAAGGAGAGAGTGTGTATGCACACACCCAGGAGCAGGAAAAAGAAAAGAAAATGATCTGATTAGCTGTTTCTTGAAAAACACCTTCTTTTTCTAGAGGGATGGGAGAGAGATCCAATCATTTCCATTGCATTCAGCCTCCTATTATTTGAGGTCTACCAGGTTTAGTATACCTTGTGCCTGTTTTCTGTCTCTCTCTTTCTAGAAAACCAGTTTTATGGCCCAGAAACTGTCTAGCTTGCTCCCTGCTCTATCCAACACTGCCACAGTGAAGAACACTAAATTATATTCATTGAATGAATAGAATAAGGTTCGGTAAATCCATTAATGCCAAACACCTTGGGCATTGTCTTGACCCATTTATCCCCAAGGTTGCAATTTTTTGAATTTTTGCACCCAGACCTTGGTGATGACCTTTAGCAGTAGGATGTAAATAACTCCCACATGCTTAACATTCCAATAATGGAACACTAAGCATAAATGTATAATGCTGCAAGTGCTCTGCCCTAATTTTGCCTCCCTTGGCTACTAGCATTCCACCAGTCAGGGCACAGCCTTTCAGATCAGTTCAGGAGCTATCACTGCTGAGCGCAGCTTGAATCTTTTCCTAGTATGTGCCACAATACAGGACACGAATGGTGCCAGGCAGTCTCTCTCTGTCTCCCCCCCATATCTTTTATCCCTATCTCTATTTTTATAAATTTTTCAATAAATTTTACACAAAAATTCACTGAATACATTTTCTATATTTTATGATTTTTAAATAAATTGTAATGTGGAATTTCAGCATCTAAGATCACATACCCCACCAGTTTGTCAGCCCCAGGCACCTGATTACAATTGGTTTTTGGTGTCAGGTTGCTGTTGCCAACTATAAGATTAAAAGATTTTTTTGTTTATTTAAGGGGAGAGAAAGGCTTTACCTAGGAGGAAGTATAATGGTGATATGAGAGACAAGCCTATCAGTTGTGATTTTAAAGTACTGGCACCTTTAATATACAAGAATAAGGCCATGCCTACTTCAAGAACTGAACTGCTCTTTAATGGGAGTGTCCTGGGGGTGAAAGTGGGGCTTTTATTTCTTTTGTCACACAATACAGAAAGTGAACAAATGTCAAGTTCATTAAGGCAACACTGAAGGCCACCATGCAAACACTATAAACACAAATTATTCTGACTACTGATCGGGTGTCATCATATGAGAGACCACATCTAACGTAAGCAGGCACACACTCCCCACCGGCATCAAAGTGTCCTTCTAAGTCACAGGGTTGATGCCTATTACATTCCCACTTGATTTGAATTGATTTTTAGATAGCTAAAACATAGCCCAAAATAATAGAAAAGGAAAACAAAAACAAAAAAACTAGACCTTAGCCTAAAACCAACAAAATACAGAAATTTTAACAACTATATTATTAAACAGAGTCCAAACTGAATTAACTTACATCCCTATGATTCCTTGAATATTTAAAGAGAAGGAATAGCAGGTTCCTACTTTATTTATCTAATAAACTGACACTGAGGGTATTAGCTGAAGGGTAAGGTTTGGTAACTTCTGTTGTTTGTCTATGAGATGACTTGGATTTCTAAATATTATTGAAATTTGAAAATAATTTGATTTGTAATCCTCCATCCTGCCTTTATGAAAGAGCCTCGTAGAAAAGCAGGGACTGGAGAAGAAGGGTCTTAAAATGAAAATTTATACTTCACTACTCCAAGAAAGGCACATATAAATAGATTTAGAGAGAGAAACTAACCCTTCTTTAGGGAGTTCATGTAATATCCATTTTATAGATGATCATCTCCTACACAACGGAGACGGAAGAGGGCAGCAGGTGAGCCAGGAGAGTGACACCAAATAGGAAAGGCAAAATGTTTTCTCATCCATCACAGTGTGGTTTCTCCAGTGACAACCAAGTTGAGATTAAAACATTTATTATAACCAAGTACAGTGGGTCCAAAGAATAAAAATAATCAATAAGACCTACTATTTGGTAGCACAACAGATTAACTACAGTCAATAATAACTTAATTGAATATTTTCAAATAAAGAATGTAACTGGATTCTTTGCAACTCAAAGGATAAATGCTTGAGGGGACGGATATCCCATTCTCCATGATGTGCTTATTTCACATTGCATGTCTGTATCAAAACATCTCATGTACCCCATAGATATAAATTCATCTGCTATGTACCCACAAAAATAAATAAATAAATAGATAAAATATTCATGGTTTAGTCAGGAAAAAAAAACAAGTACAGATGCATTTTTTAAAATCTAAGTTTTAGTAGTTATTATTCGCATAGATCAGCACTTCCCAGGACTTTTCTGCCATATATAAAGTCTTTAGGCATTAATAGATGTTAATTGAAAAGCGGTTTCTAGAATTAAATAAGTTTACTTAACCCAGAGCCTCCCAAAGATAAAAGTATGTGCCATAGAGAAAAAATTTTGCTGCTTATAAAGGTGAAAAGGAACCTCCTGAAGTGCTATAAAATGTCACATGGTGGAAAAGCATGGTTCTGTCTATAAAAGTAATAGCCCATTAAAAAGTACTTAGAGATAGACAGACAGTGGGCTAAGTGCATATACAAGTTCTGATGTCATTTAATTCCTACGATGAGCTTATGATGAAGACGGCATTACTGTTATTTGCCTTTCACAGATGAGGAAACTGGAGCTCATAGAGGTTAAATAATGTCTGAACTCAAACGGCTTGAGCTTTGAACCCAGGAGCCTGACCCAAGATGCACATACTGAACCTCTACCCATCTTGCCATTGGAAGTCAGAGGTTGTGACTCAGGTTTGGGGACTTGGGCAAATCCTGAGCCTCAATTAGCCTTTGTTTTCCCATTTGAGAGTGGAAAGAGTAGAATGAGATTCTTCCCAAATTGGACAACTAAGTCTCTACAAGTGGCATTCACCTTGTTTTTCTTGCAACCACCAGATAGGGCCTTGTACAATGTCCAAATGACATTTTTACTTTTAAAAGATCTATTTGATTTTGCTCCCACAAATACCCTACAGATTGTTCTCAATTCTCATTCTTCTTAATCCAAGATCTCTTTGACAAAGGAAAAAAGAAGGAACATAGCCAGGACCTTAATTGTGTGGTCTGAATTGTTACAGGTAATTTTTATTTTTTCTGTATTTGTCAGTTTTTCTACAACAAACTTGCATTAGTTTTCTAGTTTAAAAGTGTAAATAAATGAAAAAGAAAGATTCATTGATTAATCTCAGTTACTCTAATGTGCCTTCCTGCTCTGTCCCCACCGCTGGCACATGTTCAGTCTCTTACGCATGTCTTATTGATCCTTTGCTCGCATGTTTTCTCAATTTTATCTCCATGTGTGTTCTTCCTCATTCAGTTGGTTGGCAAGCTCCTTGAAGAGCAGACAGTCTTGGTATGACAGCGCCTATCTTTGTATCTCCTCGTGTTTAGTACCTGTTTTAACATTACAAAGATAATATATGTGCCATAAGAAGATCTTTAAAATTACTGATTATGTATTTTTACTTAAACATATCTCTGTATTTGAAAGTGTGGGTTGAAAATATCTTTGTGCTTAAAGATTCTCCCATATGTAGGACTGTTTTTTAGTATAGACTCCTTAATTAGCATACTATCAAGTCAAAGGCTTTGAACATTTTGAGTATTTGATCCAAATTGTCAAAGAGCTTCCCTGAAGAGGGCACACTCTCATCAGCACTGTTTGAGCACCAACTACATTCAACACTGGTCATTTTCATCTTTTAAAAAATCTTGGCCATTTTGACTGATGGATATAGTATCTCCTGGTTGCTTTCATTAACATTTCTAAAAAATAGAACATTTTTCCATATATTTATTTTATAATTTTATGCCCCTTTTAAAAATTTTAAATCATATTTTATGTCCTTTTATTTATCAAGTTCTTAGTTGTTTATCCATTTGTACAAACTCTTGTAAGAAAAGTTTAATAACCTTTTGACATACCTCCTGGAAACAGTCTTCCCAGTTTGCCTTATAATTTGATGAAGTAAGATTTTAAGGGGGGAGGAGCCGAGATGGCCGAATAGGAACAGCTCCGGTCTACAGCTCCCAGCGTGAGCAACGCAGAAGAGGGGTGATTTCTGCATTTCCATCTGAGCTTTGAAGACAGCAGTGGTTCTCCCAGCATGCAGCTGGAGATATGAGCAGCTGGAGATCTGAGAACGGGCAGACTGCCTCCTCAAGTGGGTCCCTGACCCCTGACCCCCCAAGCAGCCTAACTGGGAGGCACCCCCCAGCAAGGGCAGACTGACACCTCACACGGCTGGGTACTCCAACAGACCTGCAGCTGAGGGTCCTGTCTGTTAGAAGGAAAACTAACAAACAGAAAGGACATCCACACCAAAAACCCATCTGGGCATCACCATCATCAAAGACCAAAAGTAGATAAAACCACAAAGATGGGGAAAAAACAGAGCAGAAAAACTGGAAACTCTAAAAAGCAGAGCGCCTCTCCTCCTCCAAAGGAACGCAGTTCCTCACCAGCAACGGAACAAAGCTGGATGGAGAATGACTTTGACAAGCTGAGAAAAGAAGGCTTCAGATGATCAAATTACTCCAAGCTATGGGAGGAAATTCAAACCAAAGGCAAAGAAGTTGAAAACTTTGAAAAAAGTCTAGAAAAACGTATAACTAGAATAACCAATACAGAGACGTGCTTAAAGGAGCTGATGGAGCTGAAAACCAAGGCTCGAGAACTACGTGAAGCATGCAGAAGCCTCAGGAGCTGATGCGATCAACTGGAAGAAAGGGTATCAGCGATGGAAGATGAAGTGAATGAAATGAAGTGAGAAGGGAAGTTTAGAGAAAAAAGAATAAAAAGAAACGAGCAAAGCCTCCAAGAAATATGGGACTATGTGAAAAGACCAAATCTACGTCTGACTGGTGTACCTGAAAGTGAAGGGGAGAATGGAACCAAGTTGGAAAACACTCTGCAGGATATTATCCAGGAGAAATTCCCCAATCTAGCAAGGCAGGCCAACGTTCAGATTCAGAAAATACAGAGAACACCACAAAGATACTCCTCGAGAAGAGTAACTCCAAGACACATAATTGTCAGATTCACCAAAGTTGAAATGAAGGAAAAAATGTTAAGGGCAGCCAGAGAGAAAGGTCGGGTTACCCTCAAAAGAAAGCCCATCAGACTAACAGCGGATCTCTCGGCAGAAACTCTACAAGCCAGGAGAGAGTGGGGGCCAATATTCAACATTCTTAAAGGAAAGAATTTTCAACCCAGAATTTCATATCCACCCAAACTAAGCTTCATAAGTGAAGGAGAAATAAAATACTTTACAGACAAGCAAATGCTGAGAG
Organism: Pan troglodytes; assembly: GCF_028858775.2. NCBI lineage: Eukaryota > Metazoa > Chordata > Mammalia > Primates > Hominidae > Pan > Pan troglodytes. The sequence continues at coordinate 121,727,563 of NC_072406.2, forward strand.
ATTTTGTCACCACCAGGCCTGCCCTAAAAGAGCTCCACTAAACATGGAAAGGAACAACCGGTACCAGCCATGCAAAATCATGCCAAAATGTAAAGACCATCGAGACTAGGAAGAAACTGCATTAACTAACGAGCAAAATAACCAGCTAACATCATAATGACAGGATCAAATTCACACACAACAATATTAACTTTAAATGTAAATGGACTAAATGCTCCAATTAAAAGACACAGACTGGCAAATTGGATAAAGAGTCAAGACCCATCAGTGTGCTGTATTCAGGAAACCCATCTCACGTGCAGAGACACACATAGGCTCAAAATAAAAGGATGGAGGAAGATCTACCAAGCAAATGGAAAACAAAAAAAGGCAGGTGTTGCAATCCTAGTCTCTGATAAAACAGACTTTAAACCAACAAAGATCAAAAGAGACAAAGAAGGCCATTACATAATGGTAAAGGGATCAATTCAACAAGAAGAGCTAACTATCCTAAATATATATGCACCCAATACAGGAGCACCCAGATTCATAAAGCAAGTCCTGAGTGACCTACAAAGGGACTTAGACTCCCACAAAATAATAATGGGAGAGTTTAACAGCCCACTGTCAACATTAGACAGATCAACGAGACAGAAACTCAACAAGGATACCCAGGAATTGAACTCAGCTCTGCACCAAGCAGACCTAATAGACATCTACAGAACTCTCCACCCCAAATCAACAGAATATACTTTTTTTTCAGCACCACACCACACCTATTCCAAAACTGACCACATACTTGGAAGTAAAGCTCTCCTCAGCAAATGTAAAAGAATAGAAATTATAACAAACTGTCTCTCAGACCACAATGCAATCAACCTAGAACTCAGGATTAAGAAACTCACTCAAAACCACTCAACTACATGGAAACTGAACAACCTGCTCCTGAATGACTACTGGGTACATAACGAAATGAAGGCAGAAATAAGATGTTCTTTGAAACCAACGAGAACAAAGACACAACATACCAGAATCTCTGGGATGCATTCAAAGCAGTGTGTAGAGGCAAATTTATAGCACTAAATGCCCACAAGAGAGAGCAGAAAGATCCAAAATTGACACCCTAACATCACAATTAAAAGAACTAGAAAAGCAAGAGCAAACACATTCAAAAGCTAGCAGAAGGCAAGAAATAACTAAAATCAGAGCAGAACTGAAGGAAATAGAGACACAAAAAAACCCTTCAAAAAATTAATGAATCCAGGAGCTGGTTTTTTGAAAGGATCAACAAAATTGATAGACCGCTAGCAAGACTAATAAAGAAAAAAAGAGAGAAGAATCAAATAGACACAATAAAAAATGATAAAGGGGATATCACCACCAATCCCACAGAAATACAAACTACCATCAGAGAGTACTACAAACACCTCTACGCAAATAAACTAGAAAATCTAGAAGAAATGGATAAATTCCTCAACACATACACTCTCCCAAGACTAAACCAGGAAGAAGTGGAATCTCTGAATAGACCAATACCTGGAGCTGAAATTGTGACAATAATCAATAGCTTACCAACCAAAAAGAGTCCAGGACCAGATGCATTCACAGCCGAATTCTACCAGAGGTACAAAGAGGAACTGGTACCATTCCTTCTGAAACTATTCCAATCAATAGAAAAAGAGGGAATCCTCCCTAACTCATTTTATAAGGCCAGCATCATCCTGATACCAAAGCCGGGCAGAGACACAACAAAAAAAGGGAATTTTAGACCAATATCCTTCATGAACATCGATGCAAAAATCCTCAATAAAATACTGGCAAACCAAATCCAGCAGCACATCAAAAAGCTTATCCACCATGATCAAGTGGGCTTCATCCCTGGGATGCAAGGCTGGTTCAATATACACAAATCAATAAATGTAATCCAGCATATAAACAGAACCAAAGACAAAAACCACATGATTATCTCAATAGATGCAGAAAAGGCCTTTCATAAAATTCAACAATGCTTCATGCTAAAAACTCTCAATAAATTAGGTATTGATGGGACATATCTCAAAATAATAAGAGCTATCTATGACAAACCCACAGCCAATATCATACTGAATGGGCAAAAACTGGAAGCATTCCCTTTGAAAACTGCCACAAGACAGGGATGCCCTCTCTCACCACTCCTATTCAACATAGTGTTGGAAGTTCTGGCCAGGGCAATCAGGCAGCAGAAGGAAATAAAGGGTATTCAATTAGGAAAAGAGGAAGTCAAATTGTCCCTGTTTGCAGACGACACGATTGTATATCTAGAAAACCCCATCATCTCCGTCCAAAATCTCCTTAAGCTGATAAGCAACTTCAGGAAAGTCTCAGGATACAAAATCAATGTGCCAAAATCACAAGCATTCTTATACACCAATAACAGACAAACAGAGAGCCAAATCATGAGTGAACTCCCATTCACAATTGCTTCAAAGAGAATAAAATACCTAGGGATCCAACTTACAAGGGATGTGAAGGACCTCTTCAAGGAGAACTACAAACCACTGCTCAAGGAAATAAAAGAGGATACAAACAAATGGAAGAACATTCCATGCTCATGGGTAGGAAGAATCAGTATCGTGAAAATGGCCATACTGCCCAAGGTAATTTACAGATTCAATGCCATCCCCATCAAGCTACCAATGACTTTCTTCACAGAATTGGAAAAAACTACTTTAAAGTTCATATAGAACCAAAAAAGAGCCCGCATTGCCAAGTCAATCCTAAGCCAAAAGAACAAAGCTGGAGGCATCATGCTACCTGACTTCAAACTATACTACAAGGCTACAGTAACCAAAACAGCACAGTACTGGTACCAAAACAGAGATATAGACCAATGGAATAGAACAGAGCCCTCAGAAATAATACCACACATCTACAACCATCTGATCTTTGACAAACCTGAGAAAAACAAGCAATGGGGAAAGGATTCCCTATTTAATAAATGGTGCTGGGAAAACTGGCTAGCCATATGCAGAAAGCTGAAACTGGATCCCTTCCTTACACCTTATACAAAAATTAATTCAAGATGGATTAAGACTTAAATGTTAGACCTAAAACCATAAAAACCCTAGAAGAAAACCTAGGCAATGCCATCAGGACATAGGCATTGGCAAGGACTTCATGGAAGCTACTTAACTTTTCTGAATGCCAGCTGACTTATTTGCTACAATGGGAATAATAGTAACTACCTCAAAGTTTTTGGGATGCACTTTACTTTGTGAAAGTAAGGAAAAGCAAAAGAAAATGTCTGGCCTGTTCTATGTTCTCATTAAATTATCACACCTGGGGGAGTCAAAGAAGACTTACTAGAGACCAAAATGAACATATTCTGTACCTTCACTTCTCAAAGTCAAATGTCAACATAGAGACAAACCTCTAAATAAAATGTTTTATTTGGGAAAACAGAATTGCAATTTGGGGCCTTCACACAGACAGGAGTGGTCTTTGTTATGTCTGAAGAACAAAAGGAAAGTTGAAGGTTTTGTTAGAAAGAGAAACAAATTGTATTAGAAAGAGAGATGTATTGTTTTGAAAAAAGACTCATTGTCAGTAACTAAGTTTTTGGGAGGTGGCAAAAAAACTCTGGATATGCTCTGCATAATTCATACAGGAGAGATGGTGGCCAGGGCAGTGGTTGGCCAAGCCCTTTATCCTAGCTCAAGCTCCAGACCCTTAGTTATGGCCCAGATTTAAACTTTCTTTGAGAAGCATGGATCCACTTAAAGGACCATTCCAGTTACTCATCCTGGTTCAGTCCATTTCCCACAGTAAACTGTCACATGGCTTTTATTACAATGTGCCGTGCCTTGTATAATATGAACTTATCTTAGCCCCCTTACAAAATTATCACAAGCAATCTAAGAGCCAAAAGAGTGTCTTAATCATCTCCACACCTCATAGCATCCAGCACAGTGCTCAATAGCAGATGAGTGTAAATGCTTATTGAATTAAATTTCCCAACCATGCCATGTTTACAGGAAAGGTGTATTAGGCCTCAATGGGAAAAATGAGAAAAGGGAACCCCCAAAGAATCAAACAACCAGTTGTATGCCTGCCCAAGAATCACTCCTGGGTGTTCATCTTACAGGTGATATGAGGAGCACATACTTTTCAGTTTTCGCCAAATTATGTCACTATAATTCTTTTTTCCAGAGATTGGTTTTAAGACTAGACCAAATAGCCATGAGGAAAGCTTTGTCTTCTGAGAAAAGTGTCTGCCCTTAAAAAGAATCACATGAGAAGAAAGAATCTAACTTCTCTGGAAAGATACATGACCATGAGGGGAACTAGGCTGATAGACAATTCCAACTCACTAAGGGGCAGGAAGCAGGGCAGATCTGGTCTAGCAAGATGGAGGATACCCGTGGCTTCAAATACTGGATCCAGCAACCTCCACACTTCTTTTTTTTTTTTTTTTTTTTTTTTGAAACAGAGTCTCACTCTGTCACCCGGGCTGCTGGAGTGCAGTGGCACGATCTCAGCTTACTGCTACCTCTGCCTTCCAAGTTCAAAGGATTTTCCTGCCTCAGCCTCCCAAGTAGCTGGGATTACAGGTGCCCACCACCACGCCCAGCTATTTTTTGTATTTTTAGTAGAGATGGGGTTTCACCATGTTGGCCAGGCTGGTCTCGAATTCCTGACTTTGTGATCTGCCCACCTCGGCCTCCCAAAGTGCTGGGATTACAGGCATGAGCCACCACACCTGGCCCACACTTCTTAATATGTAAGATATCAAATGTGTTCACTGTTAAAGCCAGTTGATTATTTGTGGCTCAAAGCAGCCCTAACTCTAAACCCTCCGAAGAGATCCCAGGCACTTAGGAAGATCTGGGTCTGGAACAAGTAGCAATACAGGTTTTTGGTCTGGCCTAAGCTAAAAGGACAGAACATCAGTCACTTGGTGAGTGTCTTGTCTTGACTTAAAGCATGCACAGGGCACTCTGTTCTCTTATGTTGTCTTTGCAACAATAGAGTAAGATTCAGAACATCATTCATGCCCTTAAGGAAATGTATGTGTCCCCATAGGCCTGAGAAGTGGCTTGCTCCCTGAGATATACAACACAGCAGGCCACTGTTTCTCATCTCAGCAATTCTCGGTGCACGGTAGGTCCCTACACAACATAGGCAATTGACTGACCGATCAAGTGATTCAGCAAAGTGTTCCCAGGAGACACAACCACAGAAGCAGAGGAGAGGAAGGAAACTGCAGGAGGGAGAAGAAAAAGCAGCCTCAACTCATTTCTGTGGTGAAAAATGTATCCTAGTTTTTGCTTTGAAACATCACTGGCCTCATCTCAGATACTGGCAGTGACTTGCACTTAAGAGTCTAGAGGCCCCATGTGGATGTATGAGAAGCACCTCTTCAATTATACAGCAGAAGCTGTTCTGTGGAACTCCTTCCAAATTACCATCTTAACATGATGATTTTTTTATATGTGTGCTCTGAATAGATTGTTAAATATAGAAGCAGAGAAAGATCTTGGGAGAGACATGTATGTGCACGATAAAAATGCTTCTTTAAGAGAGTTTGAACTCCTTTGAGCTGCTATGTATTTCATAAACATTTCAGAGAACCGGCAGACACTCTGGCTTGGGGCTTTGTGGAACCGTTTTCTAAAGTAGAAAACGGGACCTTGTCTACACATTTATCTTGTTTTATTTTTCTTGTGTTATGTAGGAAGCTCCACAATGGAATCTATCCTGACCTCTAATGGAGATGGGCAGATGGGACTGAACTATTATTTAACTTCCACAGTATTAACTTGGGTTGTATTTGTTTAAGTAAAGTGTAGCTCTCAATTTGGGTTTAGAGCTCTTGCTCTTCTCTGCCTCTAGATCCTGTGCTCCTAAACTCCTGCTCCAGGGTATTTCAGGCCAGGGTAAAAGCAGAAAAGCTAAAGCTGGGGAACAGCAGGGACTCAATCTGGCCGTAGCCAGGAGCTACCTGAGGGGTATGATGAGAAGAGTCATTAGCAATGACTGACAGGGCTGTTCATAATGGGCTGTAGAAAATAAGACATTTGGGCTTTACTCTGCAGAAAATGGAGACCCAGGAAATATACTTTGGCCAGAGAGTTGTCTTGGTCGATTTTTCCTAGAAGCATGAGAGGAGGATTTGAATCCAAAGAGTTCCTTTGGGAAGTAATCCCAGGAATAACAGAAAATGTACAGTGAAAGTAGGTGAATTGCATTAATTCCTGAACTACTTGCCACTGTCACAAAGCCACCGTGAGATATAAAGCTCAGGGCCAGTCCTAGCACCAAGGTCTGCTTGTGCAACAGTGACAAATGTAGAATGGAGAGGAAGAGGGCAAGCTCACCTTAGAAAATCATAATCCTCAGCTAAGTCTCAGCTTTTTTTTTCCATATAAAACAAAGCTATTTCTGAAAAATGGAGGTAATGATTCTGCCACAGAGGCCCATTACAGTTAAGAACAACCTGATCATTCATATATATATATTCTGCCCTCTAGGCTTTAGGGAAGCTATCAGAAGTAAACTAAGCATGAATCAAAGTGCTGGCAATACCAGAATAGGTTAGATGTCAACAATATTGACTGTAACAAATAATAACAAATGGATATGCTGCCATTAGAACAAGGATGATCTATGTCTACTGATATGGAGAGATGCTCATTCCATGTATTGTTGATTGAGAAAATAATCAGATTTAAAAATTAAATAAACTGTATTATGGCATTGCATTGGTTTAAACGTGCAATGCATATTTCAAAATTCTGGAAGGAAAAACAACAGTGTCAGTGATGTGCATCTCTACATAGTGAGTGTAGTGATTTTTTAAAATCTATAACATTTTTAACAGTAAAAGTAGATTTATTGCATAATTTTTAAAGCATGGCCAATAAAGACATTGTTTAAAGATGTCATTTCTCCTCTCAAAGTGCTGCAAATATTGTTCTGGACGAAGGAAATAAATGCTAAAGTTTCCTGAGCAGGAAAGAGTTAAAATAAAAATTCTTGAAAATGAAAACAATTCAGCTTTTCTTTGCAATGACATGTGCTATCTCATGTTGAGATAATTACAACTTGTGGGGGGAAATTGGTACAATCATGTTTAATTGGTTCCAGAGGTTATTGTCTATTTCAACCTTTGCCTCTGAATAATACCAGCACAGAGATGAAACCTGTGTGTGATTTTTGTCTTCTTATCAGGAATTACCATAGGCATAATAAAGTAGATTATTGTTTCTCCTATTACATATTATTTCAGTAGTGTCTATAAAATACAAATAAAAAGAAATCTCAATAATATTGGGATAAAATGGAAACTATTAATAAGAGAGTTCATCATAGACCTAAATGTATTTTTAAAACCAACAGTGTGTTAAGCGTTGACAAAATTGCATTGCAATGCCAATGAATTGCTCTAAAAAGTTTTTGTTAGTGAGTAATTAATATTTAAAAATGCCAACTACCCTTAAGTACCATGGCTACTGAAAAAATAGAGGGGTGCATGACAGGAAGTACATGGAGCATCTAATTATTTTTTAATTACAGGTGACACCTTGGGTACAAAAATCTGCAAGCCATCTATCCATCCATTTTACAGCTGTGTTTCCCATAATAAATAAATATATTAGGGCAGCATTTTTATAAAAACCAAAGAAAATATAAACATACCTATACACAACATGTATTCCCCAAATGGGACCCCAGGAGGGAAGAATTTGACCCAATCAAGGGTAGCTAAATGGCACACTGTGGGTGGAGTGGGCAGGCACCAGGAGATGGGCACAGCAAACAGCCTTTAGATAGGGGCTGTTAATGGTTGGGAAGTTTTCTTTTTAAGATAGATGAAGATATACTTAGTAATATCTGTGTTTCCCAGAAACAAATGTGTATGGCAAACTACCATCCAGGTTGCAGATAAATAATTTATTATGCCATTTTAGACTCTGTGTAACTCATAGGGCCAGAGTTGAATGAGACAGATCTAAGCCAACTTCCAGTGCTATAACTGAAGCTTTGTAATTGAAATTTTATTGAAATAATCTTAGAGTCACATGCAGTTTTAAGAAATAATACAGAGATATCCTTATATACTTTGCCTAGTTTTCATCAGTGGTGACTTGTGCAAAACTGTAGTATAATGTCACAACCAGGATATTGACATCAATCTTATTTAATTATTTATTAACTGTTTTCAGATTTCTTCAGTTTTACTTGTATGCATATGCATCTGTGTGGGTTTAAACTGTTAAAAACTTCATTCATTAGATTATGGTAAGAGTGGTCTTTACAATCAAGTAAATAGCTGGACTGTTACATAGTCTCATAAGTTCCCCTGTTAGAGTGGGATGGGGTGGGACAGTGGAGGAGAGACTGAGTCAATTCATCAAATAGCATACATTTATTGGTTGCCAGCTATTTTCTCAGCTAAGTCTTAGGAATTCATTCTGTCTGCAAGTACCCCATGCTGACAAGGCTTTACAGAGAGGGCTGTGCTACTTACTTTCTAAATAACATCTCTATATCCCATATGTCTGCTCCACCACTCCATACTCCTCTTGGCAATTGTATCCTTCACTATCTGTCCAGTGGATCCTATATTTAAAAGCTCTGTCCTTGAAAAATTCAGAGTAAACTCAACTGTATGCACTGGTAAGGGCTTGGATTCTGGCCTAAGACCCATCTAGGCTCTAATCTCAGGTTGTTAGCTTCCCAGCCTTGGACAATTTATCTCAACTATCCAGGAATCAGCTACTATATCTGAAACATGGGGCTGATAAGAGTCTCTATCTCATAGTATTGCAACAGTAAATTCAACACTTCCTACAAAGCACTTACCAAGGAGACTGGCATGACATGTACTAAATATAATATTCATGTTATATTGATGTTATATGGCAATGTAATAATACAGTTCTATTACACATTGTCATGATCTTTAATAAACACAAAATTTTTATTTTGAGGAATAAGAAGCAAATACTTTTGTAGAGAAAAGACCTTTATGTCAGCTAAGTAAACTGTTTTCTCAGGTTTGGTAGCTCAGGGCAGATGGTTTCCTTAGAGCAGGCCATTTGCACACAGGATTTGTGTGTGAGGAAAGAACCAGCGTGCCCACCATGCACATTTATCCAGTGAAGCATGAATTCAACTTCATTTCCTCCAGGTCATGATTAGGGGGCTGCACAGATGTCAGTGACTGTTGTAATGGGGACTAAGGCATCTATGGGATGGCGTTGATAGGACTGGGGGAGAGGTAAATTTGTTGACAGTATTTTATGCACCAGGCATGAGGACTTATAGTGTGAAAAAGGATTTGAGGTCATTCCCAGGAATAATAGGTAAAAGAAGGGATGTGGTTTGGATACCAGCCCACTGGAATTTGGAACTGTTGATTGATTTCTGAAGACAATTAGCAGTCTACTATAGCTGGATGGTTTCCCGCACCAATACCCTCACATCCCGGATTTGGGGTTGAGGGATGATGATTGGCAATTGCCATGTTCTCCTCTTTGAAGGCTCTGAGTGGACCCCCTAGTGAAGAGTTCAGAAAGAAGAGGATGCTGTTTATAAGCAAAATAAAAGTAAATGGCACTGACCACAGATATCAAATCAAGAATAGGGAATCTGAGCCTATCCTAATCTGCTTTCGATATGTTTCAGAGCAAAGCAAGAAAGAAGCTTAGTGTAATGGAATGATAGGCTTTGGAGTGCTAGATTCAAACTCTGCTTATAAATGAACTTAAGGATGTGTCACTGTGTGTGAAGGTCAAAGCTGCACAAAAGGAACATCCATTAACAATGCTTTAGTAAAATCGGGAGCTCAACTTTGCACTGGCTCCTTTTCTGTGTGACTTGTATTGTGAAAGCCACCATTTACTGAGCACTTTCTATGTGCTAAGCACAGCAGTAAGTGCTTTCAATGCAAGTGGAGCAGGTACCGTTGGCCTCATCACACAAGTAAGCCAGGAGCATTCAGTTGTTCACCTAAGACCACCTGGCAAGACAGTTACTGGCTAGAACTTTATGCCAAACCTTGGTAAGGTGTTTGAGAGCTCAAATCCCTGGATATCAGTAGTTGAATGTGACTTTGTGCTCATTTGTGTCTGCTGCAGGAAATCTCTTTGTACTTTCTCTGTGCATGGCCTGTTTGCACACGTTTCTGTTGTGTCTCGGTGTTTGAAAAAAGTAGCCATTTATAGCAGTGTGTGGCCATTTACCACAAATGGTGCAGCTGGCTCTCTGAACGGGAGGCTGGTGCTGCCACTGATTTCTGTGACTCTGACGCTGCAATTCACCTGGGACTAAGATCAGGTCTCTGCTGCTATGTGACCAGGCTGTGTCTCTGCTGTGGCAGGTCCTTCTTTCAATCAGGGGGTAGGTGAGGTGTAAAATCCAGTTTGGAATTATCACAGGGGTCATGAAGCAGCGCCTAACCTTCTCTTAGCAGTTCTGGCATAAAAACACGGTAATATGTCATTATTCTAACAACAGGCACTAGGACTCCATTAAAGGAGGGAAAAACATGTAATATGGAAATTCAAGTGTTTGGTGTAACGGGTGGAACTCAAAAACCTAGGAATCAGGTGGCACCAAGGACTTTGGAGAAAAGTCTCGAGTTCCTTTTGGCTCTAGGAAGAAAGATGAACAAGAGAAGAAACAGGAATAATTTGAGAGGAGAAAGGATTTGGGGCTGAATCCTGAGTGATGGATGGGATTGCAAAAAATTTATCTGCGGAAGAATAGACCTCTTTGTTGGCTCTGTGGTGTGAGGTGACACCCACTTTATGAAGTTATGCATGTTTCATGTGAGTTTTCAGTGCAGGTGGTGGTTAATGAAAAATCAATGAAGGGACTGGATTTCAAATCTGGGTCAGTCTGGAGAAGAACAGTGTATCAGTCAGTTTTCATGCTGCTGATAAAGACATACCCAAGACTAGGAAGAAAAAGAGGTTTAATTAAACTTACATTTCCACGTGGCTGAGGAGGCCTCAGAATCATGGCGGGAGGCAAATGGGACTTCTTACATGGCGGAGGCAAGAGAAAATGAGGAAGATACAAAAACGGAAACCCCTGGTAAAACCATCAGATCTTTTGAGACTTATTCGCTACCATGAGAACAGCATAGGGGAAACCGCCCTATGATTCAAATTATCTCCTACCAGGTCCTTCCCAGGACACATGGGAATTATGGGAGTACCATTCAAGATGAGATTTGAGTGGGGACACAGAGCCAAACCATATCAAACAGGAACCTTGAATGAGCAATCTGGAGCCCAAGAGGCAAGGGAGGCCACAAGAATAACGGCTCCCTAGATATTCTCAGAAATAGGAGGGATGTGGACTCCCAAAAGCCATGGAATGTTAGATATGTTTTCTAGGGAGGACACGTGTTCAGAGTTGCCTGCCTAGATTTCAATGGTTAAAGGGCTCTTGTTACCTCTTGTTTACATTCCTTTCTTGCATATGCTCAGTTAGGTGCTTGGAAACCTATATGGCATTTGATTATAAGTATGGGCTTTCTGGAAAGAGATGAGAAATTCTGGGGTAGTTGGTTTGCTTACAAGGGCTACCGAGGAGAGTTAGTCACACACATCCCCACCTCTCGCTGTGTAATACACAGAGGACATTTTTGTCTCTTGTCAAGCAATATGCAGAGAAAACAGCTGCTCACTCCAAGATTCTCAGAAGTACAACCTATACACACTCTGGGCTCTTAATCCCTGAGAAGCTCACATACTTTGACTGTAGAATTTAACTTTTTGGTGAATTTGCTTTATGCCAATTTTATTGAATTCAGGCAAGAAGAGAAACACACAAACCTATGATATATTATCCTGTTTCCAAGTAATGCTTTAGTTTACAGGTTTTCTCCAGGACATTGATTTTTCTCTAAAGTTCATATTTATTCATTTATTTGAGTCTCTGGGCAGGTGACTGCCAAGGTTATGGCCTTTACAGGGAAGAACAGTGTGAGTAGAAGAAAAATTTTTAGTTATACAGATTTGGGGTTTTCTAAATGAATGATTGCAATGTTATGGCAATAAACTAGCAATAGAAGAGCACCTTCATATCTGCAATTGAAGAATGGTGAGCTGGAGGGATTTAGACCTAATCTTAATGTGAATCAGTCAGTCACTACAGAAGGAAACTAAGAGGAAGTCCACATTTTTATTAAAACCACCAAACCAAAATCTCGCTCAGTTCCTGATCATGTGACCTGGTCCTCATTTCTAATTTATTTTTATATTTGGTGGTAGGGAAACTCACTTCAACACTGACGACTGTCGAGGCAGCTTTAGCTTGCTGTGTGCATGCAAACACCTGGCTAAACTGTTCAGCAAATCCATCACCATTCAGAACCAGCGGAAGCACTCCCAGGAGAGACAGGGAGAGAAGAATCATTACCGCACCCTGTCAAGTCAATGTAATCAAGAGTCAGAAACTGCCTTTAAGTGAAAGTGTAGCAGGGAGGACAACTCTTTGGAGCTGGAGTGCAAGGGTTAGTATCCAGCACAGGCAGCCCTGATTCCATTTCAGGACTCCATTTCCCCAGCCCCCCGCCTCTTTTATCTCCACATCCTCACCCAAAAGGTCTCAACTGCATATCAGCTTCTTTGACCATACAAATCAACTATAATTTTCTGAAAGGAAGCCTGTTTTTGTTTTGCACTTTTAGCAGTATTTCTAACTCCATCACTGCATATAAATTGGTCAAGACACCTTTTGAGACCGTTAAGAAGGTGCATTTTAAATTCAGATCATGCTGCAATACTCAAGAACTTCACAACAAACACAAGCAGTCTCATCTCTATCAACTGGAAGCCCACTTGTCCTTCAAGGGAAATCTGTTCCACATAAACTCCCCTGAATACCTCCCCTCACAGAGACTGCATGTGTCTTATTTCTTAGAGTACAAATAATGGTATCTTTATTCAGACATATCTTAAATGTCTTGTATTATTGTCATAATTGTATGTGTTTATATATGTATATTTATTTATTTATTTATTCTATCAGGACATAGATTTGTCATGTTCTATCTTCTTTTTTTTTTTTTTGGCTGAGACAGAGTCTCCCTCTTTTGCCCAGACTGGAGTGTTGTGGCAGGATCTCAGCTCACTGCAACCTCCATCTCCAAGATTGAAGTGGTTCTCCTGTCTCAGCCTCCCAAGTAGCTGGGATTACCTTCACATGCCGCCATGCCTATTTTTTGTATTTTTAGTGGAGACTGGGTTTCACCATGTTCGACAGGCTGGTCTCAAACTCCTGACCTCAGTGATCCGCCTGCATCAGCTTCTCAAAGTGCTGGGATTACAGGCGTGAGCCACCATGCCCGGTCATATCTTTCTAATTAAATCATAACCTCCATCAAAATATAAGATCTGATCTTAAGAATAACCAGCATAATGTTGTACAATTCCAAAGCCACATCTCAGTGGCTTTGGTTCCCTTAAAATTTTATCAGTAAATGTGTTATCTTCACCCACTCCAATGAAACATTCCAAAAAGTCTATTGGAAAAGCAAAATATAAAACAGATTAAATCATAATTTGTCCCATTTTGGGAGGCCAAGGTGGGCGGATCATGAGGTCAGGAGATCGAGACCATCCTGGCTAACACAGTGAAACCCCGTCTCTACTAAACAAAATACAAAAAATTAGCCAGGCGTGGTTGTGGGCGCCTGTAGTCCCAGCTACCTAGGAGGCTGAGGCAGGAGAATGGCATGAACCCAGGAGGTGGGGCTTGCAACGAGCCGAGATAGTGCCACTGCACTCCAGCCTGGGCAACAGAGCGAGACTCCATCTCAAAAAAAAAAAAAATCATAATGGGTCCACGAGGCAGCTCAGATGTGTACTTATAAATCTTCTCATGCTTCTAACATGAAATAACGTTCAATCTGTTTCATTTCAAATGCTCTTTTTCACTTTAGTATTGTTCCTAGTGAAAGAAAGGCCCAAGAGTTTGGGGAATTTGGTTTATGTAATGTCCAATTTTTCAAGCTCCATGTAAAAATGTCACTGAATTGATTCAAGGCAGAATCTTACTTCTGCAGGGCAGAGATTCAAAAATCACCAAAGGAGTTTGAATGTGCTAATTCATTCAGGAGTTCAGCAAGCTTCCTTTAGAAAAGGCCAAATAAAAACCCCAATACCTGAATCTTGAGAACTTTCCTCCAAGAGTTCTTTGCAAAGAAGTCATTATATTTTATGAACCTTTAGAGTCCACAATTACCCTGGCATGCCTAGGAGTAAAATGTTTTGTCCCCTATCTGTCTGTGAGAATGACTTTGAAATCTTGTTTTAAATAGTATTCAATGGTTCTGCATTGGGAATATTTTGGTTTTGGGGGGATAAAGGTGCCATACACCTGTGCTTTAATTTGCTCTGATCTGAGACATTAATGATGTTCCTCCCTGAAAATAAGCAAAGACTACAATTTACCACCATTAACCAGACAAATGACTAACTTTAGCTTAGTGTTAGCAATCTGTCCACAAGTGAAAAAAAAAAAAGCCCTAGGTTGTTCATTTAATTCCAAAGAAAAAAATGCATTTAATAAATTCACTCCTATATCTTCATGGAAATTTTTACTAAAAGGGCACAGCTTTCTCCCATATTTTGGTAAAAGCCATTTCAAGCTTCAATAGAGTTTGAGTCTTGGAGGGAAGAGAGGGACACACTGTGCTGTGGAGGAGGGGTTGAGAGAGTCAGGTCTCCCATGGCATTCTTGTCTATAATTGCAGAAGCAAAGAACAAAGGTCAAATACAGTTGTAATTATTTCAGTCCAGTTCTCGCAGGACTTCAGTGTACTCTAACCTTTACCCAGACCTAAAATCCATACCATGCTTACCAACCAGGTCATACTTACTCAATTACCTGAAAAATTCCATGTGTCAGAATTGAGCGGATTTTCAAGAGAAATGATGGTGACCATCATAAACTTTTCAGCATGAACTAGTATCAGAAGCTCCAACAAGCATTTTACATGTATTATTTCATTTGATCTTGTGGTGGATACTGAGGTACACCATCCAGATCCCCCACCTTCAGGACTGAGAGACTTATTCCCCCAGCTACTGGGAGTCTTAGTGACCGATGGCTCTCCAGTAATTTCACCTTGACCAAAGTGAGCTGCCTCACCAAGTTTATGTACCCTCCTCTATGACAGCCCTCATCCAAAAAACTGCTTAATGTAGAGTACAAAAGCCCAGCCCCCTTGCCTCAAAGAAGAACAACTATGGAAAAAAAAATACCAGTATCAGAAATTCTAATAGGACCAGCTAAATATTCTATTGTAATTGCATGGCAGTTCAACTTCTTCCTCTCCCCTTTTTTGCTTTTCTTACCTTTCCTAGGTGTTATTCCTGAAAATATTCCCTAATAATATTATTGCATGAAAATCTGAGTTTTAAAGTCTGTATCTGGATAAGCCAACCAGAAGTGAAACCAGAAGTGATCCAAGGCAGCAGACTCTAAAATGAAATGCACTAGATTACTAGCAGCAAGGCTGCAATGAGGACCTGGCACTGCAGAAGCTGGAGCAATGGAAAGCCTCTGGCAAGCGAGTGCAGTGCTATTGTGAAGCTTGTGGTGAATGGGATCACAAGAATGCACTGGTGGATATAGCATACCACACATTTGAAAATTTCGTGGGAAATAGTCATTATAAGGACACTGGATTAAAAGAGTTAAGAGGACGATGGGTGTATTGGAGAAAAGCAATGAAAGACAAGGGAGGTGTGAAAACCAGAGGGCCTTTGTAGTAGTTCGTTTTTTCCCTGCTGATAAAAACATACCCGAGACTGGGCAATTTACAAAAGGAAGAGGTTTAATGGACTCGCAGTTTCATGTGGCTGGGGAGACCTCACAATCATGGTGGAAGGCAAGGAGGAGAAAGTCACATCTTACATGGATGACAGCAGGCAAAGAGAGAGACCTTATGCAGGGAAACTCCCATTTTTAAAACTGTCAGATCTCGTGAGACTTATTCACTATCACGAGAACAGCATGGGAAAAACTGGCCCTCATGATTCAATTACCTCCCCCAGGTCCCTCCCACAACATGTGGTAATTCTGGGAGATACAATTCGAGTTGAGATTTGGGTGGAGACACAGACAAACCAGATCATTCCGACCCTGGCCCCTCCAAATCTCATGTCCTAACATTTCAGAACTAATCATGCCTTCCCAACAGTCACCCAAAGTCTTAACTTATTTCAGCATTAACCCAAAAGTCCACAGTCCAAAGTGTCATCTGAGACAAGGCAAGTCCCTTCTGCCTATGAGCCTGTAAAATCAAAGCAAGCTAGTTACCTCCCAGATACAGTGGGGGTACAGGTATTTGGTAAATACAGCCATTCCAAATGGAAGAAATTGGCCAAAACAAATGGGTTACAGGGCCCATGCAACTTTGAAATCCATTGAGGCAGTCAAATTTTAATGGTCCAAAATTATCTCTTTTGACTCCAGGTCTCACATTCAGGTCACACTGATGCAAGAGGTAGGTTTCTATGGTCTTGGGCAGCTCCATCCCTGTGATTTTGCAGGGTACAGCCTCCCTCCTGGCTGCTTTCATGGGCTGGAATTGAGTGTCTGCAGCTTTTCCAGGCACACAGTGCAAGTTGTCGGTGGATCTGCCATTCTAGGGTCTGGAGGACAATGGCCCTCTTCTCACAGCTCCACTAGGAATTGCCCTAGTAGGGACTCTGTGTCGGGGTTCTGACCCCACATTTCCCTTCCATGCTGCTCTAACAGAGTTTCTCCATGAGAGCCCTGCACCTGCCACAAACTTCTGCCTCAACATCCAGGCACTTCCATACATCCTCTGAAATCTAGGCAGAGGTTCTCAAACCTCAATTCTTGACTTCTGTGCACCTACAGGCTCAACACCACATGGAAGCTGCCAAGGTTTGAGGCTTGCACCCTCTGAAGCCATGGCCTGAACTAAACTTTGGCCCCTTTCAGTCATGGCTGGAGTGGCTGGGACACAGGGCACCAAGTCCCTAGCTGCACATATCAAGGGGACCCTGTGCCTGGCCCACAAAACCACTTTTTTTTTCCTCCTAGGCTTCTGGGCCTGTGATGGGAAGGGTTGCCATAAAGACCTCTGACATGTCCTGGAGACATTTTCCTCACTGTCTTGGTAATTAACATTGGGCTCCTCGATCCTTATGCAAATTTTTACAGCCGTCTTGAATTTCTCCCCAGAAAATGGGTTTTTCTTTCCTATTGCATTGTCAGGCTGCAAATTTTCTGAACTTTTATGCTCCGCTTCCCCTTATAAAACTGAATGCCTTCAACATTACCCAAGTCACCTCTTGAATGCTTTGCTGCTTAGCAATTTTTTCTGCCAGATACCCTAAATCATCTCTCTCAAGTTCAAAGTTCGACAAATCTCTCAGGCTGGCGCAAAATGCCACCAGTCTCTCTGCTAAAACATAACAAAAGTCATCTTTGCTCCAGTTCCCAACAAGTTCCTCATTTCCATCTGAGACTACCTCAGCCTGGATTTTATTGTACATATTGCTATCAGCATTTTAGGCAAAGCCATTCAACAAGTCTCTAGGGAGTTCCAAACTATCCCACATTTTCCTCTCTTCTTCTGAGCCCTCCAAACTGTTCCAACCTCTGCCCGTTGCCCAGTTCCAAAGTAGCTTCCACATTTTTGGGTATCTTTTCAGCAGCACCCCACTCTACTGGTACCAATTTATTGTATTAGTCTGTATTCATGCTGCTGATAAAGACATGCCTGAGACTGGACAATTTACAAAAGAAAGAGGTTTAATGGACTCACAGTTCCATGTGGCTGGGTAGGCCTCACAATCATGGTGGAAAATGAGGAGGAACATGCCATGTCTTACATGGATGCAAGCAGGCAAAGAGAGAGTTTGTGCAGGGAAACGCCCATTTTTAAAACCATCAGATCTCGTGAGACTTATTCACTGTCACAAGAAAAGCATGGGAAGGGCCCATCTCCATTATTCAATTATTTCCTCCAGGTACCTGGTCACATGAGACTTGCTACCCAGCCCTCCTCCTGCCAAGACTTGCAGAAAATATGCTGGCCGGTGTCCCACTCCCCAGTGTAGGGAGAAATCAGGCCATATTTTTCTAAGGCCTGTTACAAAACTCTCTTCCTGGATTTCCTCAACTCTTAAAATTAGCTGTTTGATGATTATCTGCATGCTGTTTTTCATACAGCATTTTGCATTGCTCCAGTGGATATGTGGGTTGGTCAGCATGTGGGTAATTGTCTGATTTAAGGCTGATGGACATGGAGAGACCCAAAGATCAGTATGTGATACAGCCCAGATCCTACACGCTCAGGGGCCAAATTTCACAAAGTGCTGACTCTTGTGAGAGCTTCCAGGAGAGCTGAAATGGGAAACTCCCAGGAAAGCTGTCTGTGAGTTAATACTCTCTTAGCACATAATGTGAATTCTTTCAGAGACTGGAGAGATTGGGACTAGGATGAATTATACAGTAAGGAAGGGCATTTTTTTCCTCTTTCTTATAGAAGCCATATTCAGAATGTCTATTCTCTAACCGGACTGAGGATATCAATGACCTGGCTTCCACAGTGAATTTTTTAAAGCTGTACTCATATGAGTTAACACATGCCATACACTACAAAAATCATTTTACAAATATAAACTCATTCAATTCTGAGTACAATCCTATAAAACAGGTAGGATTATAATCTGCATTTTAAAGTTGCAGAATTTAAAGAACAAAAAGATTAAGGGACTTACCTAAAGTCATATAGCCTATAAGCGGTAGTGTAATGAATCTAGACAGCTGGAGACATCATACTTTTATACAGGGACCATGACCTTAATAAAGGTCTCATTTAAGGTTCTACTAGTCTGACCGGCCCCAAAAGGCCACCTACATGTCCTTGAAATGGGATCCTGGCACTAATAATGAATATTCATAAGCACCTACCAAATTCAATGACTTGGAGATATTGTTTTACAATGACCATACAAGGCAAATCTGTTTTTATTCACATTTGACAGGTGAAGGGAACAATTCTCAGAAGGATTAATTTATTGTTCAATGTCACACCACCAGTAAGAAGCAGAGGTGACATTGGCACCTAAGTCCTCTGTCCTCAGAGCCCAAGATCTTAACTACTACCTATATTATTTTAGATGTAAATGTTGGAAAGAGACAGAGCTTGGGAGTTTATAGGTGTTAGATAATTACAGCCCAGCCTCCTGCTCTATTTTGAAATAAGTGCTAAAACCAAGACCAAAATAAGACTAAGGGCAGCAACACTGAGGCCCCACCTTTGAGTCAGGTATCACCTTTCCCATTTATAGCTGTCAAGGTGGGTTGTGGGTAAGACAGACAGGCCTAGAAGCACTACTGCTCATTCTTGGCTCTCTCCAACATAGCATGAGGACCTAAAGAACATCATTAAAGCAATATTAGCCATTTATTTAAATTATGGCTTTGAGTTCTGGTTTTATTTACCTGTCTGCTTAAATATCATTTCTGGCAGATTATATTAGTGATTCTCAGAGATTGGCTGGAAGATAGCTGCTGTTTTCTTTCTTGGCATCAGCCTAAATACAGCTTTGCAATGCACCTTAAATTTTCAAGAAAACCCTATGGTAAAAAAGATTATCTTCCTCTAAATAAGTTCAAAAATGTTAGACACTATGACATCAGTTGCTGGGTAAGAAATATGTCTTTAATTTTTATTTTTTAATAGTTGTGTATTATTTTTTCCTTTATTATACTTTAAGTTCTAGGGTACATGTGCACAACGTGCAGGTTTCTTACATATGTATACATGTGCCATGTTGGTGTGCTGCTACCATTAATTCATCATTTACATTAGGTATTTCTCCTAATGCAATCCCTCCCCCACCGCCCACCCCACGACAGGCCCCAGTGTGTGATGTTCCCCACCCTGTGTCCAAGTGTTCTCATTGCTCAATTCCCACCTGTGAGTGAGAATATGTGGTGTTTGGTTTTTGGTTCTTGCAATAGTTTACTGAGAATGATGGTTTCCAGCTTCATCCATGTCCCTACAAAGGACATGAACTCATCATTTTTTATGGCTGCATAGTATTCCATGGTGTATATGTGCCAAGTTTTCTTAATCCAATCTATCATTGATGGACATTTGGGTTGGTTCCAAGTCTTTGGTATTGTGAATAGTGCCACAATAAACATACATGTCCATGTGTCTCTATAGTAGCATGATTTATAATCCTTTGGGTATATACCCAGTAATGGGATCACTGGGTCAAATGGTATTTCTAGTTCTAGATCCTTGAGGAATCACCACACTGTCTTGCACAATGGTTGAACTAGTATACATTCCCACCAACAGTGTAAAAGCATTCCTATTTCTCCACATCCTCTCCAGCACCTGTTGTTTCCTGACTTTTTAATGATTGCCATTCTAACTGGTGTGAGATGGTATCTCATTGTGGTTTTGATTTGTATTTCTCTGATGGCCAGTGATGATTAGCATTTTTTCATATGTCTGTTGGCTGCATAAATGTC
This sequence comes from Pan troglodytes, assembly GCF_028858775.2. NCBI lineage: Eukaryota > Metazoa > Chordata > Mammalia > Primates > Hominidae > Pan > Pan troglodytes. Next base: position 121,748,074 of record NC_072406.2, read on the forward strand.
TTCTTTTGAGAAGTGTCTGTTCATATCCTTTGCCCACTTTTTGATGGGGTTGTTTTTTCTTGTAAATTTGTTAGAGTTCATTGTAGATTCTGGATATTAGCCCTTTGTCAGATGAGTAGATTGCAAAAATTTTCTCCCATTCTGTAGGCTGCCTGTTCACTCTGATGGTAGTTTCTTTTGCTGTGCAGAAGCTCTTTAGTTTAATTAGATCGCATTTGTCAATTTTGGCTTTCGTTGCCATTGCTTTTGGTGTTTTAATCATGAAGTCCTTGCCCACGCCTATGGCCTGAATGGTATTGCCTAGGTTTTCTTCTAGGGTTTTTATGGTTTTAGGTCTAACGTTTAAGTCTTTAATCCATTTTGAGTTAATTTTTGTATAAGGTGTAAGGAAGGGATCCAGTTTCAGCTTTCTACATATGGCTAGCCAGTTATCCCAGCACCATTTATTAAATAGGGAATCCTTTCCCTATTTCTTATTTTTGTCAGGTTTGTCAAAGATCAGATGGTTGTAGATGTGTGGTGTTATTTCTCAGGCTTCTGTTCTGTTCCATTGGTCTACCTATCTGTTTTGGTACCAGTACCATGCTGTTTTGTTACTGTAGCCTTGTAGTATAGTTTGAAGTCAGGTAACGTGATGCCGCCAGCTTTGTTCTTTTTGGTTATTATTGTCTTGGCAATGTGGGCTCTTTTTTGGTCCACATAAACTTTAAAGTAGTTTTTTCCAATTCTGTGAAGAAAGTCATTGGTAGCTTGATGGGGATGGCATTGAATCTATAAATTACCTTGGGCAGTATGGCCCTTTTCACGATATTGATTCTTCCTATCCATGAGCATGGAATGTTCTTCCATTTGTTTGTGTCCTCTTTTATTTTGTTGAGCAGTGGTTTGTAGTTCTCCTTGAAAAGGTCCTTCACATCCCTTGTAAGTTGGATTCCTAGGTATTTTATTCTCTTTGAAGGAATTGTGAATGGGAGTTCACTCATGATTTGGCTCTCTGTTTGCCTATTATTGGTGTATAGGAATGCTTATGATTTTTGCACATTGATTTTGTATCCTAAGACTTTGCTGAAGTTGCTTATCAGCTTAAGGAGATTTTGGGCTTAGACAATGGAGTTTTCTAAATATACAGTCATGTCATCTGCAAAAAGGGACAATTTGACTTCCTCTCTTCCTATATACCCTTTATTTATTTCTCTTGCCTGATTGCCCTGGCCAAAACTTCCAATACTATGTTGAATAGGATTGGTAGCTGGAAACCATCATTCTTAGCAAACTAACACAGGAACAGAAAACTCAAACACCGCATGTTCTCACTCATAAGTGGGAGTTGAACAACGAGAACACGTAGACACAGGGAGGGGAACATCACACGTGGGGGCCTGTCAGGGATGCTAGCAGAAGGATAGTATTAGGAGAAATACCTAATGTAGATGATGGGTTGATGGGTGCAGCAAACCACCATGGCACATGTATACCTATGTAACAAACCTGCACATTCCGCACATGTATCCCAGAACTTAAAGTATAATTAAAAAAAAAAGAAAATAACACCATAAAAAAATTTTAAGTGCACTGTAGAAGCATAAGGTGGTCTAACCTCATAATAATTCTCCCTTTTTGGAGATTCAGGATTCACTGTGGGTTCTGCCCACAGAACAGAGATCCAGTTAAAAGATAGGTGGTCCCTATCTAAACAAAACTGGTCTCCTTATACAATCCTGTGACAGATTTCTGTAATTTTATGTTTGATTTGGCATCCATCTTTAATCTCCCTCTAATACTGCCAGATTTTTTCCTCTCTGTACATTATGAGGTAAATTTTGCTATTTGATTTTCACCTGAGTTGTTTCCTTTACTATCCAAATTTATGGCTACTTAGCTGACAAGGGTCTAGGCTTGTAAAACAGGTTATCAAGAATCTTAAAGTCTAAGATAGGAAAAAAAGGTTTTTATGAATATCTAATAAGTACGTCTATTGGCATGCCTAATATGTCTATGTATGTGTTGTGTACACAATGTTTCACTACTGAAAATATATAAAAGAGCTCTAATTAATTAGCTTAAGAAAATAAAAGTGCTTGAATCAAATACTTTATCAGGAAAAAAGATAAGGCTAGTCAAATGCTTTTTCGAGTTTATGTAACTAAATAAAATCTTTAATAAATAAGCTAGCTTTAAAATTATTGGTAAAGTAATATTAGAAATATCTTAAGAATTGCCAGCCTGCATTTTTGTTTGCATTTATTAACCAAACAATTTCATGCTTATCCCTGCCAAATACCAGAATGTGTCAACATTTGGCATAAGGGTTACAAAACTATAAACCCAGCCCAAGACAGAATGATCTTTGCTTACATAATCCTTAATAGATAAGATGTTGATATTCATTTAATAAAAATACCTACATCTTGAATTTAGTAAGATTACTGTAACTTCTAATCTTGTGGCTTAGGCAGTCTAGTCCACATGCAGTAAGATTTGCTTTGGGGAAGGACTGCTATTGTCTTTGTTTCAAAGCTAAACTATAAACTAAGTTGCTCCCAAAGTTAGTTTGGCCTATGCCCAGGAATGAACAAGGACAGCTTAGAAGTTAGAAGCAAGATGGAGTCAGTTAGGTCAAATCTTTTTCACTGTCTAAGTTATAATTTTGTAATGATGGTTCCATAACTTTAAATAATGACAATTGCAGTTTTTATAAATAATCTAGGTAAGTGATTAAAATAAAATAATTAAGCAACTGTAATAGGATAAAATACTTGTAGACAAACATAATTTAGAATCTAAAGTTAAATTAAATAATAGATATTTCATTAATTGGGTTTTCCAATAAAAGTATATTTGTAAGAAAACATTCTTTCTTTATAAAAAGTATATTTTTTTAAAAAGGTGAACAATTTTTATCTAATTCAAAGCTTATTTAAAGGTCATTTATAACACAAGGTAAAAGGAACCAGGAAATAAGAGATGTAAAGAAAGTTATAAAAATAAAGAGGGTTTTTTTTTTTTTTTAGTAAGAAAGCTTAAAGAAAAGGAATTTCATATCAGGAAGAATCTTGTATGGTAAATTTAGTCCTAGAATGAAATAACTGATTAAGAAAGAGGGATCTTCAGGACAAACTAGAAAGTCCAAGCATGTCATAAACAGTCTGTGTAAGTCACAATAAGAATATTTTAAAATTTTTATATGATCAAGTTGTCTATGATTAAAGGGAGATTATAATGGTCTTTCTAGAAATTGGGTTTGATGTAAAAAAAAGACACTTATACACCAAAGAATTGGTTAGAACAATAAAATTTTCTTAGGGGTTGATTAAATAAATTTTAAGAGATTTAATTTTTTTTATTTTATCCCAAGGTTCAACTTTTATTTCATCTTGCCAGTTTTGGTTTTCTCTCCCTGTTCAAAGGCACAAAATAGCAACATGCCCCTTCAACACATTTTCAGCTCATATAAGTTTTTTTTCCTTCTTGGGTTCTGATTTTTGTGGCCTAATACTAACAATGTTTTCTTAAAGGTCTAAAAAAATTTTTTCTTCTGACATATTCTGTGCACTGCAGAAGTCCTTTTAGTTTGCGTTTTGGTAACTGGCCTAAAAGATTTTATGTTTTATCAAAATAATTTACATGCCATTATTTTTAAGTTTGGTTTGCTTAGGAAAAACTGACATTTAAAAAAATTAATGAAGGTTATGACATCCTTGTGTCTTCCTGTATGTGCTTTTAAAGTCTCTGTGACATTGAGTTACAGGACTTTGACTCCTAGGTCTAAAAAAACAGCAAGTCTTGCTAAATCTTAAACATTGACAGCAATTAAAACCTCATCTTCAGGCATGGTAGATGATGCTAATGAAAACAAACTGCGTTCCTGAGACATAGGACCAAAAACTAAAGCTATTCAGAAGAGGTGGGCATGTGAGATTGTAAGCACCAATTTTGAAAGATAAAATAAGTTTAGCTTCTCTATAAATTAATCATTAATATCAAAGGCATACTGATGCACAACTAGCATATGGGCCTCTGTGTCAGATTAACAAGGTTTTCTTGAAGAATTAACTGACTCCTTAATAAAGGTTATAAAGGCTTATGAAAGTTATATCTTGTGATCAAGATGAAAATTTTATAGATTGCTTATAAAATTTTGGAAAAAAAATTTAATTTGCTTCACAATGTTTTTATTAGGGCTTATTGTTTGGAAAATTAAGTTTCCTCTCTTGAAGAATGAAGGTTTCCACCTTTTTTAAAAAATCCTTCAGTTATCACTATGGTTAAATGAATGACTTGTTTTACAATGACCTGTGATCCTGTTTCATAATATCAAATGTTTTAAACCTTTGATATCTGACAAACTTTCCAAAATCAAATTATAAGTTGTCTCTCTCTGACCTAATTAATCCTTTAAGATATTATTAATCGGTTCCCTAAAGTCCAAAACTGATATATTTGGTATAAAAATTATACAGAAAACATTGTCAAATATAAAACAGTATTTGGTTTTCTTTGGGCTATATTTGTACAAATATGTTATTAGTATGTGTTCCAAAATTATGGGAAACTCCTATAATTGTGATAAGACTTAATGTACATTATCAGTAATAATTATAATTTTTATGTCAAATTATTGTGTGCCACAGAGGTAACAAATTTCCTTGTCAATTGTGTCTTTGACTACAGCTGCCCTAAAACTTTTTGTCATCCATGAACAACTGTTGTCTTGTTTTAGTCCTCTTTAGAAGATGGTTTTATAATCAGCTATAAACTCTAACAGGTGCTCTTGAATGCAGGTTTCTGATAGCTTTGCAGCTTGTGACAGCAGAATAGAGGAAAAACTTTCAGGACTCACGGAGAGCTGAAATGTTCATGAATATCACACAGAACAGGAATTAACCACATGACTAAACTAACAAAAGTCTGAAGTAATTTTTTTTTAATTTTGCTTAAAACATTTGCTTTGTTTTCCAGAATCAGGAAAAGTTTTAAGCTACTTATAGCTTTTACCAATTGACTAAAGTATACTCCTATGAACAAAATTTGGAGCATATTTATTTATCTGTACCAGATTTTTACAGAATTTGGAAACTCTTTGTATGTATTCTTAACTTATGACAATACAGTTATTTGTATAAGCGCAATAAAAATCTGTTTTCAGCCAGGCGTGGTGGCTCACACCTGTAATCCCAGCACTTCAGGAGGAAAAGGCAGGTGGATCACAAGGTCAGGAGTTCAAGACCAGCCTGGCCAATATGGTGAAACCCCTTATCTACCAAAAAATACAAAAATTAGCTTGGCATGCTAGCAGGCACCTGTAGTCCCAGCTACTTGGGAGGCTGAGGCAGGAGAATCACTTGAACCCAGGAGGCAGAGGTTGCACTGAGCCGAGATTGCACCACTGCAGTCCAGCCTGGGTGACAGAGTGAGACTCCATCTCAAAAAAAACAAACTGTTTTCATTTGTAACAAAACACAATTGGAGAAACGTTTTACCAAGGCTTTGACTAGAATGGTGTGCTTTCATTTAAGGAATCAAGCTTGATTTATGGAGACAATAAAAGCCCCTTGAAAAAAACTAGCCTCATACCTTTGTCTGCACAGTACCTGTACAGGGTTCCTGACCTATGGTAAGTAAAGAATGTCACTTTCTGACATGCTCAGGTGCCCCAGGTTTACTGTGGAACCTCAAGAGGAGAGAAATTTACCCAATGCAATTATTTTGGCTGCACTGTATGCAAATAATTAGGCCAAGTATAATAAAGCAAACCAGTTCTACCATGACTTGTCTTTAGTAAAAATGGGAAACTGGAGAGAGAAAAATAATGTTTCAAAAACTATAGTATACCTATTGTTAGATTCTAATCTTGCCTAACGTTTTTCAATTTTTATTGTTTTCTACAGTTTGAACTGAATTCTAATTTTTCTTGGCTGCAAGTCTTCAAAATAATGTTTTCAATTATTTTCCTTTTTTCCCATTTTTCCTAATTTGGAGTCACTGAAAACTAGGCTGTGCTTTCATAAAGCCCTGCAAACTGAAGCTAGACAACTTAAACTTCAAAAGAAAATAACAGCAACTTATTTATATATATAAGCCACTTTCATATCTACCTACTGATGTATGGACTTCAGAGTAATGTGGCCTATATTGATTTTCCAGGATTGTTCTTTTGTTTGTTGTTGTTTTATTCCCTTCATCCCCCTATTTTCTCTTCATAGGACATGAGACTTAACAATCTTCTAAATATGAGCTTTCCTAATAACTTGGGACCTACCTGTCTAGGAATAAACCATCCTAGCCATGAGAGATCAAATGAGACCTGAGATGAGAGACTCATTTTTTTATAAAATGCTTTCTCCAAAATATTTTTAAAAAGAAAAGGGAGGAAATATGAAATGAAAATATCTTGGGGCCCCAAAATCACTAAGCTAAAGGAAAAAGCCAAGCTGGGAACTGCTGAAGGCAAACCTGCCTCCCATTCTATTCAAAGTCACCTCTCTGTTGACTGAGACAAATGCATATCTGATTGCCTCCTTTGGAAGGCCTAATCAGAACCTCAAAAGAATGCAACCATTTGTCTCTTATCTACCTATGACCTGGAAGGCCCCTCCCCACTTCAAGTTGTCCCGCCTTTCCGGACTGAACCAATGTACATCTTACACACATTGATTGATGTTTCACGTTTCCCTAAAATGTATAAAATCCAGCTGTGCCCCTGCCACCTTGGCCACATGTTGTCAGGACCTCCTGAGGCTGTGTCACGGGCATCCATCCTCAACTTTGGCAAAATAAACTTTCTAAATTAACTGAGATTTGGCTGCTCATGGTGGCTCATGCCTGTAATCCCAGCACTTTGGGAGGCCAAGGCGGGTGGATCACATGAGGTCAGGAGTTTGAAACCAGCATGGCCAATATGGCAAAACCCCGTCTCTGCTAAAAATAAAAAAATTAGCCAGGCGTGTTGGTGGACACCTGTAATCCCAGCTACTCAGGAGTCTGAGGCAGGAGAATCCCTTGAACCTGGAGATTGGAGGTTGTAGTGAACCAAGATTGTGCCTCTTCAATCCAGCCTGGGCAAAAGAGTGAAACTCTGTCTCAAAAAAAATAAATAAATAAATAACTGAGACCTATCTCAGATTTTCAGGGTTCACAGTATCCACAGGTCAAATTTTCCCTTAGATATCAGAATTCATGTGGTAAAGCCAGAGTTAGTTATACCATTAAAAAATATGGAGTTTCAAAATTTAAATATCTAAAAGAGTTTGACCTTATTTTATCCTAAAGGATAATTAAAGGTACCTTTAACCAGGTTGAGGAATGGACTGACTTTTACTTGGTTTTAAAAGGAAGGTTGTAAAGCAAACATGACTGTAGAAATAAACAGAATAGTGCCTGGCACATAGTAAGTACTTAATATTTAACAAAAATTGGTTGAATGACAAATGCAGTATATCAGCCTATTTCTGTGTTATATGTGGAACATTGTTAAGGTTCTTAGGTTCATTTGGCATAAGCAAATGTACATTATCTTATAATTTCATTTATAAACACATATAACAATGGAGTTTCTATAAACCATGCAGAAGAAAAATATTGCCATTATTCCCACAAGTTTGTTCCACTATAGTGTAAGTTTGTGCAAAAAAAAAAAAAAATCACCAGAAAGTCCTTCAAGAAAAGCCGTTATGGTCTATTCATTAAGGAAGACTTACATGGCAAGAAGTAATAAATTCCTCCTTTTAAATTGTTTTTTATAATACTTATAATACAAAATCACTGTAGAAAAGAATCCTCTCTCTAGCCCTATATTCCTGAACTGAGTGGACTATTTAAGTGGCCAAAAATTTCCACGTACACAATAATTTTAAGCTAAATTTAACAGTATACCATGTTTTTATTAACAGTAATTTTTTTAAAAGAGAAAGGAAGGTTTTCAAAATCTGTCTTATTCTATGATGACTGCTTAGTTGTTTGCATAAAATAAAATCAGTTTTGTTTTGGAACATGAAGTACACAATATAAAATAAAGATTGGTTTTAAAGTAAGACAGCACTGCTGTCTAACTGGGAAATAGAAGAAAATATTCAGCTCATTTTTGATAAACTATTAATCTTCTTTTTAATTTGTTAATGTCTATGAAAGAGAAGGGAGAAATCAAAGCCTGACTTTCTCAGCCAGCAGCCTGATGAAAGAAGAAAATTGCCACACCTTGGAATACATTTTGTTGGCAATAGGTAGTTTATAATCCAAATATACAATTTTATCATTTTATGACTGTGTTTTTAATGAAATATGTGGAAAAGGTATCAAATAACTAACATTCTTTTATTTAATTTCCATATCACCAGAGTTCATGCTAGATGAGTCTGAATTCATTAATGAAGCTGCATTCAATTTCATTTGCCTCATATTTTACAACAGCTGTTTATTGAGAATCTATCAAACTTAAGACACAATATAGGCTTGGAATTCAACAGACGATAAGTAGAATACTTGTCCTCAAAAGCTCCTAACCTAACTGGAGAAAAGTGAAACATACCCCAAAAGAGAAATAATAGCTCCAGGCAAAGCAGAGGTGTGTCCTTCCACAGGAGCTTCAAGAGAAAAGCCCCTCCTAATTTTCATTATATCAGGGTAGGTGCTATGCCCCTTTCTCTTGTTATATATTTCATAATCTCTCTTAGAATTTTGTTTCAGCATCTTGCTTCTCCCTAAGTTTGAATATTTACTCCCAAGATCCAATTTTGCTACAGTACCTATAAGGGCACATTTAGCTCACAATCTACATGAAAATACTCATGTCCTCTGACTCCAGAATATGACAGAGCATGATAATAAATTTTTTTAAAAAGACAATGAACCAGGACAGTGTTTCTCAACCTTGACATTATTGACATTTAGGGCCTCTAGACAATTCTTTGCTGTGGGCAGGGAGTGGGAGTGCTCTCCAATGCATTTTAGGATGTTGAGCAGCCTCTCTGGCCTTCACCCATTCAATGCCAGTAGCACCCTATAGCAATTTTGGCAAGCAAAAATGGATCCAGACACTGCCAAATGCCATATACTCCTATGAACAAAATTTGGAGCTTATTTATTTCTCTCTACCAGATATTTACAGAATTTGGAAACTCTTTGTATGTATTCTTAACTTATGACAATACAGTTATTTGCATAAATGCAATAAAAATCTGTTTTTATTTTTATTGAGGGGAAGGAGGAGGCAAAATTATTTCTAATCAAGAACCACTACCTTAGAATGATCAATTATACCTCAGAAAATGAAAGTTATGTATGTGTATACATACGCATATAGAAGAGCCTAGCCAGTCTCAAGAATGAAGCAACAGTGTTAACAGATTTCAGCCACACCAAACAAACTATCAGGATTCAAAATGCCAGCAATTACATATTTTATTAGAATGAATAATTTTTAAACTTTTATTTTAAGTTCAGGGATACAAGTATGGGTTTGTTACATAGGTAAAATTGTGTCATGGGGGTTTGTTGTACAGATTATTTCATCACCCAGGTATTAAGCCTAGTACCCATTAGTTATTTTCCTGATCCTCTCCCTCCTCCCAGCCTCCACCCTCTGAAAGGCCCCAGTATGTGCTGTTTCTAGGTGCCCAGGTGTTCTCATCATTTAGCTTCTACTTATCTTTTTTTTTTTGAGACAGAGTCTCGCTCTGTCGCCCAGGCTGGAGTGCAGTGGCACAATCTCAGCTCGCTGCAAGCTCTGCCTCCCAGGTTCATGCCATTCTCCTGCCTCAGCCTCCCGAGCAGCTGGGACTACAGGCGCCCGCCACCACGCCCAGCTAATTTTTTGTATTTTAGTAGAGATGGGGTTTCACCGTGTTACCCAGGATGGTCTCGATCTCCTGACCTCGTGATCCGCCCACCTCGGCCTCCCAAAGTGCTGGGATTACAGGTATGAGCCACCACGCCCGGCCAGCTTCTGCTTACAAGTGAGAACATGCGGTATTTGGTTTTCTGTTCCTGTGTTAGTTTGCTAAGGATAATGGCCTCCATCTCCATCCATGTCCCTGCAATAGTATATGCAAGCTTTTTTAGAGGCTCCTATGATGGAGTTTATCTACATTCTTAATTAAATCCCACCCTGACCTACAGAGTGATCACTGAGTAAGAATCTCTACATGGAGCAAGATGACAGACTGGACACTGAAACCTGACTCCCAAGCCCTCAAGGCTGCTCTTATTACTGAGAAATCTCCCTCATGCCACAACTGCCACCATGGAGAGTTCTCTGTCCCTTACCAACCTTAAGAATTGAGGTTTGAGTTCATTAGAAGGGATGTCAAGATTCTTGTACTTTACAGTTTCTTTTAGAGAGGGAATCAGTGCAGCGCTGACAACCAACCTACAGAAAAATAAGGAGAAAACGGGAGGTAGAAATCATTCTAACATCATTTGTAGGAAATGGAAGGCTTCTCCTTAATCAAATCAGGTATCAACTCCTTTGAGAAAAATATATTGGAACATTTTTTGAAGAAGAGAAAAAAACACCCCAGCCTCATATAGTAAGTTTTAAACATGAGGCTTAGATATCATTTTAGTTAGTAAATTTCCAGCTTCAAGTAACTGAAAATTGGCCACCTTGGCTTAAGCAATTAGGGGGTCTTTTTTTGCATTAAAAGTAGCTTAGATATTGGCCCTCCAGGACTGGGGTAACTAAAATCTCCGTAATGTCATTAGGGACCCACAAGGGTGCCAAGCTACTCTTATCTTTTCATCTGCCACCCTTAGCTATTGCCCTTATTATTATTACCTCATGACCGACCACAGGTTGCAATGTTCCAGACCTCACATCCACATTCAAGCAGGAAAGAGATGAAAACAACACACTTCTACTTATGTATTATTGGCCAGAACTGGGCCACATGGCCTCCTAATTCTACAAGAGAGCCTTAAAATTTGAGGTTTTACATTTTAGATTCTCTACAATAGGAGATGGAGATCAGATCATACAACCCACAGGATCTGCCAGAGAAAAGTTCCATAAAACTTGGGAATTTCATTCCTTTATTATCTACTATTTTTCCTTCCAACCATGTCGGAGAAGACTTTACAAAGAAATTAAGATCCCCTGAAAATGATATTTAATGGCCAAAGCCTCGACTAACATTTACTAATGGCATCGCCTGTGTAAAGGGAAATGAAAGAATCTCTGTCACTGTCTCTTTTGCTCTGTATCTAGTTGACATTGATGCACAAAGATTGGCTCCGTCAATTTAGTAAAAAATAAATGCAATTAATCATTTGTTATGTTTATGGCCTTTGTTTCTCTGGCAAACTTCAGGCTATTGTTCTTCTCTCCAGCTTTCAGATAGACCTGAGTAGAGAAAGTTATTGTGGCGTAGCTGACCCAGTGGTCTAGAGCTCATCCTGAGACAGTCCCGTCTCAACACTGACCGTGTGGGATCAAGCTCTTCACTGTGATGCCAAATCAGGTCTGAATTCAGATCTTCACTTAACTTGAGTTGCCTCCTTGCTCTCCTCGGTGCACTTTGGTTCCATTCCTAGGTCCCTGCTCACTCTTGGTCTCCTCCTCCTCCAGCTTTTCCTTCCGTGTGATAAGCTGGAGAAGGAGGCGAGCGATTAAGGGTAAACCCCTCCCACAGTCTCTTCTGTCTTGGATTTGAACATCATAAGCATCATTCGGAACTGAGAAAGCCCCAGCAGCAGCGGGGATTCTTTTACTGCCTTGGCCCTTTGGAGCAATTAGACTTCTCTTGTGCACCAAATACAAATGTAAAATGCTTTCCACTATTTAAAAACTAAATGAAGAATCATAAAAAGTCTGTCAAGGGCCTTTGTGCATTTAAAAGGCTAAAAGCTTTTGGCAAGGGCAACTCTGATGAAGCAGGCTTTTCTTTTCAAGGAACCAGATCAGAGGTTAACAGCTGGAACAGGAGGCCATTAGCCATAGAGGTGTGTGCATATCATCACTGCGACGACAGAAGAGACAGATGAGCTAAACAAGGTGCAGGCAGGGGCTGTTCCTGTCACACCGACAGACTGGCCCAGCATCCCTCTTCCTGCCTCAGCCCCACCCCACCCTGTCCTCCTTCTCCAAGGCTCCATCTACAAAGAGATATGTATTAGAAGACCCTTTGGGTGGGTCTGTGCTACAGTCAACAATTTAACTTAAAGTCATGGGCATTTTGCTATGTGTATCTCTGAAGAACTAGTAGTTTAATAAAGGAAGTATTGTAAATAGCAAAGAAGAGGGTGGCCAAGCAAGAGGCAGCTGGAGCTGGTGGAAGTTTTGGCATCAGGGTGACCAGGGTTCAATCCTGACTCCACTGTTGGTTGCTGTGATACTTTGGACAATTATCCAACCTCTGTGAGCCTCTGTTTCCTCATCTCTAAAATGGGGAACATGATTCCTCAAGATAGTTAAATGAGATAAAACAATGTATACCAATGTGTGCCTAGTAAAATACGTGGTACACAGTACATGCCTAAGAAGCAAGATCCAACATTATTAAAAATAAATAATTCAATTTCACTAGCAGGAAGCTCAGGATTCAGATAATCCCAGTTATGTAAGTATTGGGACCAGAAGAACAGGTGTGATTTTAACTGTCTTTGTTTTATTGCCTTCCACTCATATTTCTCTACTGAGGGAAGAAGTACTTGATTACAACTGCATGCTAGAGAATAATCATCTTCATTTTCACAAACTCCTTGATTTGTGATACTTTTTGACTATTCTTCAACAACATTTCCATTGCTAAATTTTGATTCTTATTTTCTTCAGATCCCTTTATCCATAAGTTCCTTGAGGAAATTTATAGTCACTTTATAATTACTGTATTATACTTTTATATTGCATTGTACTATTTTATACTATTATAGTACATTAATTGACATTGCATCCAAACATTAACAATTTCATACAGCATAAAACTCGTTGTCATGAACACACACGGTCTGAATCTGACCTACAGTAGCCTTTCTTTCTTTACTATTTTTCTTATCATTCAAGCACTCTTAAAAGGATATTTTAATTACCAAGGTGTTTTTAAATCTCATTCTATTAGCAACACCCACAATATCTTCTGGAACCTTCTAAGATAGTCGCCTGTCCCTCTCCTACCAACAAACTAAACTTATAATTAATTTCCCAACCAAAGGAGGCCAGAGAAGACCTGGTGTCTGTAGAGAGATAGTGCTTTGTTGAGACCTGCCCCAGGACTGGGCTGTTGCCTTAAAGGTCAATTTCTTTTCTGTTATTTCCCTCCTAAAGCTTTGCTATCTTAGTCTGATATCTTGAGTTGTAATTCCAATTCCAAGTCACAAGAAGGCCATATGTCACCTCCACCACCATTTCTGAAACTTAAATTTCCTCATCTTTATAATGAGGGAATTGGACTGGATTATGTAAAAGTTCCATACAGCTCTAATTTTTAAAATAAAATAAAAAATGAAATTAAACACAACTAGTCCTTAATCAGGTATGTGCTGAAACAGCCCATCATCAGCTTAGGGTAAATGTTTAATGTTCAGAGACAAAAGCCATACCAATTATTTGAACAGAGAAATCAAATAACTTCTAATTAGGCATAAAGCTGTAGGTAATTAAACAATCAGAAAAAAAGTCAAGTATCACAGAGTGGCAAATGTAGAAAGGGCTACTACCCCTAGAAATGGAACTTAAAAGGGAAGGGGTTGGCATAAGCAATTCTCAGAAGCTGAAAATAGGGTCCCATGCAGTCAAAATTCAGACTTCTGAAGAGGAGCACTGGCTCAAAGGTGCTACTGCTCCAAAGAGGATGCCATGAAGCTGTTTCTAGGAACTGGAAAAACTGAAAACTGAATTCAGCTATGACTAGGGAAAGGAACAGCCATGGCTTAGGTTATGCTTATAAGGAAGAGGAGAAAACAGGAAGCCACAGAAAGCAGGAAGGAAAGAAAATGTCACTTCTTCCTCCTCCAGGCTTGTAGTGCTCCTCCGGCCTAACAGTGATCCAGCCAGCAGAGCAGAAATGTATTTTGTCTAGTGCTAGCCCTGGCATCACAGAGGAGAGCATAGAGGGCTATATCTGGAACTGACAAGAAGGGCTACATCTGGAAATGACATGCAAACTGTGTCCTAAAGCAGAAATAATAATCAGCCTTCATCTGTATACCAACTCTAATAATGTCAGGATGTTGTACTAAGGAGGATCCTGAGGCTCTACCTATGCATCAGGAGAGAGTTCCACCATCATTTAGATTATCTGCCACAGGCAGGAGGAGGGCATAGTGGCATATAGTTGCCATCTCTGGCCTAGAATCACATAGCTGTCCCACGCACCCTTTAGACATGAGGTCCTGGAGACAGAGACTTGAACTCCTTTTCAGCAGCAGCAAGTACCCAACCTCACTCCATCTGGTGGAGAGAGTGCAATGGGGAGTTAAAGTAACTCAGAGTTCCTAATACATAGCCTCATTTACTTCCCAATACATGGCAGAGCTCACTTTTAGACAGCATCATAAAATCATTGAATTTTAAATCTGAACAAGAGGTAAGCTTTTTGGCTATGCTTGAGCAACTCTAGGGACAGAGAAAATCATTCCTATATTCAGACAATTTTGATCCCAAGAAATCTCTTCTTTATGAAGAACTGAAATCAACTTCAGTGTAAGTCTTATCCACTGGTCTCACATCCACCTCTTCCAGAAAGACAGGTCAAATTCTTTCTCTACATGTCATCTTTTCAAATGTTTGAATTCAGCCATCATATTCCACCAGATTTTTCTTCTTCAAGTATAGTAGCCTTAATGTCTCCAACTGTTCCTTACATGAATTATATAGAAATATCCCTGTCCCTGTTCTCTGGGTGCACTTTGATGTATCTCAGCCCCTTATCAGAGGTGACCCTGAAATCATTACTCCTGTTGTGATCAGAATAGCACCAAGGAATGAAGTAGAGAGTGTAGCTAATTCTTTTTTAAGATGTCATCAACATTTCTGATGACCACATCACACTGAAAACTCCTATGGATTTTTATCATCTTTCACCTGAAATGATCTTCAGCCATTTCACCCCCAAGATAAAGAATTCCACTTGCTTCAAAGTTTCCCAAGGAAAAATATGTTGCAGCCAGTACAAACTACCGAGACATTCCCTTGGAGGAAAAGGCAAACGGCTTTGTGAATGCTTAAATAAATTAGAAAATTAAGCTCTTACTTGCTGATGGTGGATGTCATAAATGTATGCCATAATCAAAGGAAGCTTCCATCAATTTTGGTGTTCTCACTGAGCCACAAACTTTGTTATTGTTCCTCCTGCAAAATATAGATGCCATAAACCATGCCTAAGTGTGCAGAAGACATTTACTTCCACTGGGTTTTTGAGTCGAATGAGATTTTATAAGCAGCTATGTTCTACCTTTTAACTACATTTTAATTTAAATATATCTTTAGTCATCGCTTTAAAAATTATCTTCAGTAAGTAACCAAAGTTTAAAGTAATGGCCTATTTTAAAAATACATGCAAAACTCTCTTAGTCAGGGTTTTTAAATATTTCACTTGCATTATTTCTTTTAGGTTCATTTAGTTACACTATAATTTTATGGAGTTTTAAAGTGGTGGGGCATATGATGTGATTACCAATTATTTTGGCCCTATTTCTGTGCACATGATTAGAAGAATCTGTGAAACATTAGTTTAACAAGCAATCTTTAAAAATGACAACAGATGAAAACTCTGTAGATACAAACTTCTAAAGGTAAAAAAAAACAGAGGTAAATACAATCAAATACAAAGAAGTCGGGAGTAAGATGTGAAAAACAGAAGGAATAATTCTGATTTACACACCGCACACTGAAGGATGGATGATCTGCTGAAATGAAATATCAGACTTCAAATTCTTATATTCAAGGCAAATTCTCACTTCCAATTACTTCATTTTGAAGGACAAGGGGGTGTGCCACTGGAGTGGGAGGGAATTATTTGGGGGCACAAAAGGTAAAATACATGCCATTTTATTTTACATATTATTATGGGGGGAAAAGGCATGTCCCCAAAGACTGTGTCTTAGTTTTGTATTGCTGCTGTAACAAATTATCACAAATTCAGTGGCTGAGACAACGTAAATATCTACCTAACAGTTCTGTAAGTCAAAATTCTGACATGGATCTCACCCATCTAAACCAAAGTGTTGGCAGGGCTACATTTCTTCTGGAGATCCTAAAAGAGGTTTCATTTCCTTACCTTTTCTGGCTTCTAAAGGCTGCCTGCATTCTTTGTCTCCTAGCCGGTTCCTCGACCTTCAAAATCAGCAAGGATGTGTCTCTCAATCTGACTTCAGCTGGGAAAGATTCCTCACTTGTAAAGACTCCTGTGATTACATTGTGCCCACCTGGATATTCTATGATTCTCTCACCATCCCAAGTTTCTTAATCATACCTGCAAAATACCTTTTATCACATAAGGTACCGTATTCACAGGTTCTGGAGAGAAGGGGTTGGGCATTGGGCTTTTGGGCGGGGGGTGGAGGGGTGGGCATTTTTCCACCTACCACACTGTCTAAAGCAAAGATAAGACAACACTCCAGGAAACAAACTGATCTCCATGGCCTTCCTCTGATGAAAATTGGAGTCACGGCCTACCCACATCCACAGGTGCAGCTCTTCAGTCACTATCTGTTGTTGCATGCATAGTTTAATGAGAAAATTAACGATGAAATGGCTTCAGATCATGTAAAAACATTATCAGAAGACTGTGTCCTGTGCTGCTGTGTGTCAGCCACTGTGCCTGAGTTCACAAGTTCCCTCCAGCTAATGTACTTCAGGACAAAATTCATGATTCAGGTTTGTCTCCTCATAAAAGACAAGGAGGTAGTTATCTGCAAGGAAGACAGATTAACTGATGGCAACTGACCTAGCATGATGGCTAAGTCCAGCTTAGGCCTAGAGAGGGCGTGCCAGGGACTTTTCTAAATACCTGCTACACGTGACCTCATTTAGCCATCACAATAGTCCTGTACAATAGGAATCTTTTCATCCTGTTTTACACGTGAGAAACTGAGGCACAGACAAAACACAGCCCCTGCCCCGGAGTCTGAACTTTAAAGACAACAATATACAACCTATTTGTTGATCAATTAGGGAGCGGGGCTGCGAGTACTTTGTGACTAACAATGCTTTTTTAAATTTGTGACTAACAATGTCAGTCATTTACATTTGAGTCAAGATTATCTTTATGACATCTCTCTTGCTGTTATATTCTGATGTGGATTTCTGGTTTTAAGATGATGTTGAAGAAAGAACAAATATTGAACTAACCAATTAATTTAAATCAGTAGTTCTCACACTTCACTGCACACAAGAATCACCTGGGGTACTTTGGGGTTTTGTTTTTGAGACAGAGTCTCACTCTGTCACTCAGTGTTGGAGCGCATTTTTCTAAAATGTAGATTACTGAGGCATAATCTCAGAGATTCAGTAAATGTTCCCTCACAGCTTGGAATTTATATATTTTTAAACATTTCAAAAGTTTCTGATACAGGTGCCCTGGTACATATTAAGCGCAATGTAAGGTTTTGGAAAAACTGCTTCTGAATGATCTCCCTGAGCCTCCCCAGCTCCCACCAAGTCAGGATAAGGCACACACAAAACTCCTCACTTATTCAGTCAAAGCACTTACTACACTGTATGGTGATTGCCTATTTACTTATGTGTGTTTCCTTCTAGACAGCGAGGTCTTTAACCTCAAGGTTGTGCCTCCATCATTGCCTTACCACTCCCGCCGACCCACGTCCACCAGGTGCAGCTCCTCAGTCGCTATCTGTTGTTGCATGCAGCTTAATGAGAACATTAATGATGAAATGGCTTCAGATCATGTAAAATTATTATCAGATGAATGTGTTTAAAATCCAGAGTGCCTTATTTAGTTGAATATCTGAGTTCGAGATCAGTCTGACCAACACAGTGAAACCCCGTCTCTACTAAAAATACAAATATCTATCTGTTGTTGTATCCACAGTTTAATGAGAAAATTAATGATGAAATGACTTCGGATCATGTAAAAACATTATCAGATGAATGAGTTTAAAATCCAGAGTGCCTTATTTACTTGAAAATCTGCAGGCAGTAGGAGAAAAAAATTAGAAAAAAATTACAGCATAAGCTAAGTTCAGCATTGAAGGACACAGACAGAGCATTTCAGCAGAAGTTCTTACAGAGCAGAAAAAAATAGGCAGCAGTCTCAGCATTGGTAAGGGATGTCTCCTCCTACCAGCAAGAGACTGTCAGCAGCCCCGGGGGGCAGACTGTGTCCTGTGCTGCTGTGTGTCAGCCCCTGTGCCTGAGTTCACAAGGAGGTGATTGCTGATTGACCAGAAAATTGGCACATCTGAAATATGATAACTGAGTATATTCTATCAGTGAGTGTATTTGAGGGTGGCAGAAATTTGTCATTGCTTGGAGTCTTTATACTAATAACCTAAGATAAAAACTTCTTTGGGAGTTTTAAGTTTCTCAAGAAAATGTTGGGCCAGGCGCAGTGGCTCAAGCCTGTAATCCCAGCACTTTGGGAGGCCAAGGCAGGTGGATCACCTGAGGTCAGGAGTTCGAGATCAGCCTGGCCAACACAGTGAAACTCTGTCTCTACCAAAAATACAAAAAATTAGCCAGGTGTCGTGGCATGCTCTTGTAGTCCCAGCTACTCAGGATGCTGAGGCAGGAGAATAGCTTGAAGCCAGGAGGCGGAGGTTGCAGTGAGCCAAGATTGTGCCACTGCACCCCAGCCTGGGCCAGAGGAGCGAAACTCTGTCTCAAAAAAAAAAAAAAGAAGAAGAAGAAAGAAAGGAAATGTTAAAATTAAATTGTTTATTGATTCAATTATGTCCATCTAATATTAGCTAAATGCCTATTGAAGTGTTTGTCCTTTCATTTAGGAACACAAAGCTCACTTCAGTTTTCATGGAAGTGAAAACAGACTACCCCGATTGTAGTAGTGCCTGAGCCAACCCCAGTTGCTTCATGAGTTCTACTTGCGAAGTTGCACCATCTTCCCTGAGACTGGCCTTGCCTCTGAGCCTCACTTCTGACCTTTTAGGGCAGGCTCCTTCCTTACTCCTAAGGTGTGGCCTTCCTTTTTTCTCAGCTGGACACCTACCCAGGTGTTAACGTGTTGTCTTCACTCTGGCCCAGCTGAAGGAACTCCATCTCCAGCACTCCTCAACCGTTAAGATCTGTGATCAGTGCTCAGGCCCCGTGTTCTGTGAAGATCACCATAGCCTTGTCCTGCATCTGTGTGGTCCATCAGCAAATGACTAGTTTAAAAAGCTCCCCAGACTTCAGATTCCCTGTGTCCTTCTCCCCAGACTACATCACCTTTGTGGCTCTATACTCAAAGTCCGGCTTTCCTATCCACAGGCCTGCTCTGCTCTACTCCAGCCCCTGGGCTGTATCACAAAAGGTCCCCAGGCAGAGTCTGGGCTCACCTGCTGAGTTTCCATTCACCCTGAGATTGCAGTCTTGCTCTACCTGTTGTCCAGTGCCTGAAAGCAATTGCATCATGGTTTATTCCATTTATATTGACTTTTGGTGAGGTTATTGTATTTGCTTTTTTCAGACAAGGATTAGTCTGGTGCCAGTTCCTCCCTCCTGGCCACAAGCAGAAGTTGATTTATTTATTAATCTTTTTTTTTTTTTTTTTTTGAGATGGAGTCTTGCTCTGTCAACAGGCTGGAGTACTGTGGTGCAATCTTGGCTCACTGCAACCTCCGCCTCCCAGGTTCAAGCGATTCTCCTGCCTCAGCCTACTGAGTAGCTGGGACTACAGGCATGCACCAGCACACTCAGTTAATTTTTATATTTACAGTAGAGACAGGATTTCACCATGTTGGCCAGGATGGTCTTGATCTCTTGACCTCGTGATCTGCCCACCTCAGCCTCCCAAAGTGCTGGGATTACAGGCGTGAGCCACCATGCCCAGCCAAATTAATCTTTTTTTAATTAGAAATACTATTTAATGCTGCTAAATTTCTTTTTGCTAGCATTTGGATTTTGATATTAACTAACCCTATACCTGTCTGTGTCCCTCACCCAAAACAAGGAATAGTGATTAAACTGTTCCTCAACCCATCCCTGAATCTCTGATCAAGGTGATTTTGAGCATTCAATGACTGTGAAGGCT
The DNA here is from genome assembly GCF_028858775.2 of Pan troglodytes. Classification (NCBI taxonomy): domain Eukaryota; kingdom Metazoa; phylum Chordata; class Mammalia; order Primates; family Hominidae; genus Pan; species Pan troglodytes. The sequence continues at coordinate 121,768,212 of NC_072406.2, forward strand.
CCAACTAGTTTAGTTATTCTGTAACACTAAAGACTAATATAGGTAGGAAAGGTCCCAAAGACTCACTTTGTTTCTTTTTGCTTTAAATTCAGTGGTTTTATTTTCTCTCAGTTTCAGTGTCATTTCTACCTCCACCTCTCAGATCTTCGTCCTAATGCCCATGGTCTTCCTACACCAAGACTCTTCTCACAATAACATATTGACTCCAAATTATTTTGCATTTTGGAGAAAGGGTGATATTCCATAAATAAAGCAATAAATAAGGAAAAATATTGTAACGTCTCAAAGTAACCTCAGCCAGCCAAAGTAAATGCTTCATAGGGTAATTGTGAACAACCCATGAGACAATTTGTATGAAGTATCTAGCACAGCCCCAGGCATTTAGCAGGTGCTCAGTAAAGACTTGTTGAATAATTAAGTCTCAGGAAGATTTGATAAGCAAAGACTTGACTCAGCACGACTCTATTTTCACCATGACAAAGGAGACCCAAGCTCTTAATCACAGGGAAAGTCACAACATGACTCTCCTTGGTCACTCTTTCATTAAATTTTAGATTTATTTTTTCTTCTGGAATAGCTTTCCTCCTGTAAGAAGCACATTTAGTGTTATTCCATTATGCTAAGAAATTTGAGCCAGCAATTTTCAGAGTAAACTGTGACTCAGGACTAACTGCAACTCGTGAATTTTGACCCCAGGTTCTTCCTGAGACTAGGACCCAACAGTATGGCCACCGACAATGTGATGCATTTCAATGATTCAAAATGCGTGCTTGCAAGTCATGATGTTGTGGAACTTGTTCCTGCCATTATAGTAATGCCAGGTAATGCCCTGGTGCATAGTAGCATTTATTAGCCATTCCCCATAAGAGAGTTAAGAGTAATCAAATGTTCTTGTGTCAGCACATAAAACAAATGCCTGCAGGAGCAGAGAGCAATCTTCATTCCATGGTACAATTACTGCACAATTTTCTGGTTGTCTTTAATAATGGAGTTTTGAGGAACTGTTGATTCTAGAGACAGAAAGAACTGCATAACTGGATGAGGCAACTTTAACTCCAAATAATGCACACCTCAACAAAACTGGCAAGTCCACCTCCCCACTTGGCCACAGAATCTCTGCGTGCTAGTCTCCAAAGGACTAAAGATATATTTTCACGGTTCCCAACCTTTTTTTAAAAAATCGATAAAAGACTAAAAATTAATCTTGGATAGATTCTTTTTATATGCAAAATAGGCACAAGATAAGCACTCCACTGAAGCTCTGAACTTTCATTTTAGTTCCTCCAGCTACTAAATTTTGAAATATAAAATTAAGAGGGTGGAGCCAATATGGCCGAACAGGAACAGCTCCAGTCTACAGCTCCCAGCGTGAGCCACGCAGAAGACAGGTGATTTCTGCATTTCCAACTGAGGTACCGGGTTCATCTCACTGGGGAGTGCTGGACAGTCAGTGGGTGCAGGACAGTAGGTGCAGCACACCGTGCGTGAGCTGAAGGAGGGCAAGGCATCGCCTCACCCGGAAAATGCAAGGGGTCAGGGAATTCCCTTTTCTAGTCAAAGAAAGGGGTGACAGACGGCAATCGGGTCACTGCCACCCTAATACTGCACTTTTTCAACGGGCTTAACAAATGGCACACCAGGAGATTATATCCTGCACCTGGCTCAGAGGGTCGTACACCCATGGAGCCTAGCTCATTGCTAGCACAGTAGTCTGAGATCAAACTGCAAGGCAGCAGCGAGGCTGGGGGAGGGGCGCCTGCCATTGCCGAGGCTTGAGTAGGTAAACAAAGCAGCCAGGCAGCTCGAACTGAGTGGAGCCCACCACAGCTCAAGGAGGCCTGCCTGCCTCTGTAGGCTCCACCTCTGGGGGCAGGGCACAGACAAACAAAAGGCAGCAGTAACCTCCACAGACTTAAATGTCCCTGTCTGACAGCTTTGAAGAGAGTAGTGGTTCTCCCAGCATGCAGCTTGAGATCTGAGAATTGGCAGACTCCCTCCTCAAGTGGGTCCCTGACCCCCAAGTAGCCTAACTGGGAGGCACCCCCCAGTAGGGGCAGACTGACACCTCACACAGCCGGGTACTCCTCTGAGACAAAACTTCCAGAGTAACGATCAGGCACAGCATTTGCGGTTCACCAATACCTGCTGTTCTTTAGCCACCGCTACTGATACCCAGGCAAACAGGGTCTGGAGTGGACTTCCAGCAAACTCCAACAGACCTGCAGCTGAGAGTCCTGACTGTTAGAAGGAAAACTAACAAACAGAAAGGACATCCACACCAAAAAGCCATCTGTACATCACCATCATCAAAGACCAAAGGTAGATAAAATCACAAAGATGGGGAAAAAACAGAGCAGAAAAACTGGAAACTCTAAAAATCAGAGCGCCTCTCCTCCTCCAAAGGAATGCAGCTCCTCACCAGCAACAGAACAAAGCTGGATGGAGAATGACTTTGATGAGTTGAGAGAAGAAGGCTTCAGAAGATCAAACTACTCTGAGCTAAAGGAGGAAGTTAAAACCAATGGCAAAGAAGTTAAAAACCGGAGCCAAGATGGCCAAATAGGAACAGCTCCGGTCTACAGCTCCCAGCGTGAGCGACGCAGAAGATGGTGATTTCTGCATTTCCATCTGAGGTACCGGGTTCATCTCACTAGGGAGTGCCAGACAGTGGGCGCAGGCCAGTGGGTGCCCGCACCGAGCGCGAGCCGAAGCAGGGCGAGGCATTGCCTCACCTGGGAAGTGCAAGGGGTCAGGGAGTTCCCTTTCCGAGTCAAAGAAAGGGGTGACGGACGCACCTGGAAAACTCGGGTCACTCCCACCCGAATATTGCGCGTTTCAGACCGGCTTAAAAAACGGCGCACCACGAGACTATATCCCACACCTGGCTCGGAGGGTCCTACGCCCTCGGAATCTCGCTGATTGCTAGCACAGCAGTCTGAGATCAAACTGCAAGGCGGCAGCGAGGCTGGGGGAGGGGCACCCGCCATTGCCCAGGCTTGCTTAGGTAAACAAAGCAGCCGGGAAGCTCGAACTGGGTGGAGCCCACCACAGCTCAAGGAGGCCTGCCTGCCTCTGTAGGCTCCACCTCTGGGGGCAGGGCACAGACAAACAAAAAGACAGCAGTAACCTCTGCAGACTTAAATGTCCCTGTCTGACAGCTTTGAAGAGAGCAGTGGTTCTCCCAGCACGCAGCTGGAGATCTGAGAACGGGCAGACTGCCTCCTCAAGTGGGTCCCTGACCCCTGACCCCCGAGCAGCCTAACTGGGAGGCACCCCCCAGCAGGGGCACACTGACACCTCACACGGCAGGGTATTCCAACAGACCTGCAGCTGAGGGTCCTGTTTGTTAGAAGGAAAACTAACAAACAGAAAGGACATCCACACCAAAAACCCATCTGTACATCACCATCATCAAAGACCAAAAGTAGATAAAACCACAAAGATGGGGAAAAAACAGAACAGAAAAACAGGAAACTCTAAAATGCAGAGCGCCTCTCCTCCTCCAAAGGAACGCAGTTCCTCACCAGCAACGGAACAAAGCTGGATGGAGAATGATTTTGACGAGCTGAGAGAAGAAGGCTTCAGACGATCAAATTACTCTGAGCTACGGGAGGGCGTTCAAACCAAAGGAAAAGAAGTTGAAAACTTTGAAAAAAATTTAGAAGAATGTATAACTATAATAATCAATACAGAGAAGTGCTTAAAGGAGCTGATGGAGCTGAAAACCAAGGCTCGAGAACTACGTGAAGAATGCAGAAGCCTCAGGAGCCGATGCGATCAACTGGAAGAAAGGGTATCAGCAATGGAAGATGAAATGAATGAAACTAAGCGAGAAGGGAAGTCTAGAGAAAAAAGAATAAAAAGAAATGAGCAAAGCCTCCAAGAAATATGGGACTATGTGAAAAGACCAAATCTACGTCTGATTGGTGTACCTGAAAGTGATGCGGAGAATGAAACCAAGTTGGAAAACACTCTGCAGGATATTATCCAGGAGAACTTCCCCAATCTAGCAAGGCAGGCCAACGTTCAGATTCAGGAAATACAGAGAACGCCACAAAGATACTCCTCGAGAAGAGCAACTCCAAGACACATAATTGTCAGATTCACCAAAGTTGAAATGAAGGAAAAAATGTTAAGGGCAGCCAGACAGAAAGGTCGGGTTACCCTCAAAGGGAAGCCCATCAGACTAACAGCGGATCTCTCGGCAGAAACCCTACAAGCCAGAAGAGAGTGGGGACCAATATTCAACATTCTTAAAGAAAAGAATTTTCAACCCAGAATTTCATATCCAGCCAAACTAAGCTTCATAAGTGAAGGAGAAATAAAATACTTTACAGACAAGCAAATGCTGACCGATTTTGTCACCACCAGGCCTGCCCTAAAAGAGCTCCTGAAGGAAGCGCTAAACATGGAAAGGAACAACCGGTACCAGCCGCTGCAAAATCATGCCAAAATGTAAACACCATCAAGACTAGGAAGAAACTGCATCAACTAACGAGCAAAATCACCAGCTAACATCATAATGACAGGATCAAATTCACACATAACAATATTAACTTTAAATGTAAATGGACTAAATTCTCCAATTAAAAGACACAGACTGGCAAATTGGATAAAGAGTCAAGACCCATCAGTGTGCCGTATTCAGGAAACCCATCTCACGTGCAGAGACACACATAGGCTCAAAATAAAGGGATGGAGGAAGATCTACCAAGCAAATGGAAAACAAAAAAAGGCAGGGGTTGCAATCCTAATCTCTGATAAAACAGACTTTAAACCAACAAAGATCAAAAGAGACAAAGAAGGCCATTACATAATGGTAAAGGGATCAATTCAACAAGAGGAGCTAACTATCCTAAATATTTATGCACCCATTACAGGAGCACCCAGATTCATAAAGCAAGTCCTGAGTGACCTACAAAGAGACTTAGACTCCCACACATTAATAATTGGAGACTTTAACACCCCACTGTCAACATTAGACAGATCAACGAGACAGAAAGTCAACAGGGATACCCAGGAATTGAACTCAGCTCTGCACCAAGCGGACCTAATAGACATCTACGGAACTCTCCACCCCAAATCAACAGAATATACATTTTTTTCAGCACCACACCACACCTATTCCAAAATTGGCCACATACTTGGAAGTAAAGCTCTCCTCAGCAAATGTAAAAGAACAGAAATTATAACAAACTATCTCTCAGACCACAGTGCAATCAAACTAGAACTCAGGATTAAGAATCTCACTCAAAGCCGCTCAACTACATGGAAACTGAACAACCTGCTCCTGAATGACTGCTGGGTACATAACGAAATGAAGGCAGAAATAAAGATGTTCTTTGAAACCAACGAGAACAAAGACACAACATACCAGAATCTCTGGGACGCATTCAAAGCAGTGCATAGAGGGAAATTTATAGCACTAAATGCCCACAAGAGAAAGCAGGAAAGATCCAAAATTGACACCCTAACATCACAATTAAAAGAACTAGAAAAGCAAGAGCAAACACATTCAAAAGCTAGCAGAAGGCAAGAAATAACTAAAATCAGAGCAGAACTGAAGGAAATAGAGACACAAAAAACCCTTCATAAAATTAATGAATCCAGGAGCTGGTTTTTTGAAAGGATCAACAAAATTGATAGACCGCTAGCAAGACTAATAAAGAAAAAAAGAGAGAAGAATCAAATAGACGCAATAAAAAATGATAAAGGGGATATCACCACCGATCCCACAGAAATACAAACTACCATCAGAGAATACTACAAACACCTCTACGCAAATAAACTAGAAAATCTAGAAGAAATGGATACATTCCTCGACACATACACTCTCCCAAGACTAAACCAGGAAGAAGTTGAATCTCTGAATAGAGCAATAACAGGAGCTGAAATTGTGGCAATAATCAATAGTTTACCAACCAAAAAGAGTCCAGGACCAGATGGATTCACAGCCGAATTCTACCAGAGGTACAAGGAGGAACTGGTACCATTCCTTCTGAAACTATTCCAATCAATAGAAAAAGAGGGAATCCTCCCTAACTCATTTTATGAGGCCAGCATCATTCTGATACCAAAGCCTGGCAGAGACACAACCAAAAAAGAGAATTTTAGACCAATATCCTTGATGAACATTGATGCAAAAATCCTCAATAAAATACTGGCAAACCGAATCCAGCAGCACATCAAAAAGCTTATCCACCATGATCAAGTGGGCTTCATCCCTGGGATGCAAGGCTGGTTCAACATACGCAAATCAATAAATGTAATCCAGCATATAAACAGAGCCAAAGACAAAAACCACATGATTATCTCAATAGATGCAGAAAAAGCCTTTGACAAAATTCAACAACCCTTCATGCTAAAAACTCTCAATAAATTAGGTATTGATGGGACATATTTCAAAATAATAAGAGCTATCTATGACAAACCCACAGCCAATATCATACTGAATGGGCAAAAACTGGAAGCATTCCCTTTGAAAACTGGCACAAGACAGGGATGCCCTCTCTCACCACTCCTATTCAACATAGTGTTGGAAGTTCTGGCCAGGGCAATCAGGCAGGAGAAGGAAATAAAGGGTATTCAATTAGGAAAAGAGGAAGTCAAATTGTCCCTGTTTGCAGACGACATGACTGTTTATCTAGAAAACCCCATTGTCTCAGGCCAAAATCTCCTTAAGCTGATAAGCAACTTCAGCAAAGTCTCAGGATACAAAATCAATGTACAAAAATCACAAGCATTCTTATACACCAACAACAGACAAACAGAGAGCCAAATCATGAGTGAACTCCCATTCACAATCACTTCAAAGAGAATAAAATACCTAGGAATCCAACTTACAAGGGATGTGAAGCACCTCTTCAAGGAGAACTACAAACCACTGCTCAAGGAAATAAAAGAGGATACAAACAAATGGAAGGACATTCCTTGCTCATGGGTAGGAAGAATCAATATCGTGAAAATGGCCATACTGCCCAAGGTAATTTACAGATTCAATGCCATCCCCATCAAGCTACCAATGACTTTCTTCACAGAATTGGAAAAAACTACTTTAAAGTTCATATGGAACCAAAAGAGAGCCCGCATCGCCAAGTCAATCCTAAGCCAAAAGAACAAAGCTGGAGGCATCACACTACCTGACTTCAAACTATACTACAAGGCTACAGTAACCAAAACAGCATGGTACTGGTACCAAAACAGAAATATAGATCAATGGAACAGAACAGAGCCCTCAGAAATAACGCCGCTTACCTACAACTATCTGATCTTTGACAAACCTGAGAAAAACAAGCAATGGGGAAAGGATTCCCTATTTAATAAATGGTGCTGGGAAAACTGGCTAGCCATATGTAGAAAGCTGAAACTGGATCCCTTCCTTACACCTTATACAAAAATCAATTCAAGATGGATTAAAGATTTAAACATTAGACCTAAAACCATAAAAACCCTAGAAGAAAACCTAGGCATTACCATTCAGGACATAGGCGTGGGCAAGGACTTCATGTCCAAAACACCAAAAGCAATGGCAACAAAAGCCAAAATTGACAAATGGGATCTAATTAAACTAAAGAGCTTCTGCACAGCAAAAGAAACTACCATCAGAGTGAACAGGCAACCTACAACATGGGAGAAAATTTTCGCAACCTACTCATCTGACAAAGGGCTAATATCCAGAATCTACAGTGAACTCAAACAAATTTACAAGAAAAAAACAAACAACCCCATCAAAAAGTGGGCGAAGGACATGAACAGGCACTTCTCAAAAGAAGACATTTATGCAGCCAAAAAACACATGAAAAAATGCTCATCATCACTGGCCATCAGAGAAATGCAAATCAAAACCACTATGAGATATCATCTCACACCAGTTAGAATGGCAATCATTCAAAAGTCAGGAAACAACAGGTGCTGGAGAGGATGTGGAGAAATAGGAACACTTTTACACTGTTGGTGGGACTGTAAACTAGTTCAACCATTGTGGAAGTCAGTGTGGCGATTCCTCAGGGATCTAGAACTAGAAATACCATTTGACCCAGCCATCCCATTACTGGGTATATACCCAAAGGACTATAAATCATGCTGCTATAAAGACACATGCACACGTATGTTTATTGCGGCATTATTCACAATAGCAAAGACTTGGAACCAACCCAAATGTCCAACAATGATAGACTGGATTAAGAAAATGTGGCATATATACACCATGGAATACTATGCAGCCATAAAAAATGATGAGTTCATATCCTTTGTAGGGACATGGATGAAATTGGAAACCATCATTCTCAGTAAACTATCGCAAGAACAAAAAACCAACCACCGCGTATTCTCACTCATAGGTGGGAATTGAACAATGAGATCACATGGACACAGGAAGGGGAATATCATACTCTGGGGACTGTGGTGGGGAGGGGGGAGGGGGGAGGGATAGCATTGGGAGATATACCTAATGCTAGATGACGAGTTAGTGGGTGCAGCACACCAGCATGGCACATGTATACATATGTAACTAACCTGCACAATGTGCACATGTACCCTAAAACTTAAAGTATAATAAAAAAAAAAAAATACTTTGAAAAAAAAAAAAAAAGAAGTTAAAAACCTTGAAAAAAAATTAGATGAATGGCTAACTAGAATAACCAATGCAAAGAAGTCCTTAAAGAACTGGATGGAGCTGAAAACCAAGGCACAAGAACTACGTGATGAATGCAGAAGCCTCAGTAGCCAATGCGATCAACTGGAAGAAAGGGTATCAGCAATGGAAGACGAAATGAATGAAATGAAGCAAGAAGAGAAGTTTAGAGAAAAAAGAATAAAAAGAAATGAACAAAGCCTTCAAGAAATATGGGACTATGTGAAAAGACCACATCTATATCACGTCTGATTGGTGTAACTGAAAGTGACGGGGAGAATGCAACCAAGTTGGAAAACACTCTGCAGGATATTATCCAGGAGAACTTCCCCAATCTAGCAAGGCAGGCCAACATTCAAATTCAGGAAATACAGAGAACACCACAAAGATACTCCTCGAGAACAGCAACTCCAAGACACATAATTGTCAGATTCACCAAAGTTGAAATGAAGGAAAAAATGTTAAGGGCAGCCAGAGAGAAAGGTCGGGTTACCCACAAAGGAAAGCCCATCAGACTAACAGCTGATCTCTCGGCAGAAACTCTACAAGCCAGAAGAGAGTGGGGGCCAATATTCAACATTCTTAAAGAAAAGAATTTTCAACCCAGAATTTCATATCCACCCAAACTAAGCTTCATAAGTGAAGGAGAAATAAAATACTTTACAGACAAGCAAATGCTGAGAGATTTTGTCACCACCAGGCCTGCCCTAAAAGAGCTCCTGAAGGAAGCACTAAACATGGAAAGGAACAACCAGTGCCAGCCACTGCAAAAACATGCCAAATTGTAAAGACCATCAAGGTTAGGAAGAAACTGCATCAACTAATGAGCAAAATAACCAGCTAACATCATAATGACAGGATCAAATTCACACATAACAATATTAACCTTAAATGTAAATGGGCTAAATGCTCCAATTAAAAGACACAGACTGGCAAATTGGATAAAGAGTCAAGACCCGTCAGTGTGCTGTATTCAGGAAACCCATCTCACATGCACAGACACACATAGGCTCAAAATAAAGGGACGGAGTAAGATCTACCAAGCAAATGGAAAACAAAAAAAGGCAGGGGTTGCAATCCTAGTCTTTGATAAAACAGACTTTAAACCAACAAATATCAAAAGAGACAAAGAAGGCCATTACATAATGGTAAACGGATCAATTCAACAAGAAGAGCTAACTATCCTAAATATATATGCACCCAATACAGGAGCATCCAGATTCATAAGCAAGTCCTTAGTGACCAACAAAGAGACTTAGATTCCCACACAATAATAATGGGAGACTTTAACACCCCACTGTCAACATTAGACAGATCAACGAGACAGAAAGTCAACAAGGATATCCAGGAATTGAACTCAGCTCTGCACCAAGCGGACCTAATAGACATCTACAGAACTCTCCACCCCAAATCAACAGAATATACATTCTCTTCAGCACCACACCACACCTATTCCAAAATTGACCACATAGTTTGAAGTAAAGCATCCCTCAGCAAATGCAAAAGAAAAGAAATTATAACAAACTGTCTCTCAGACCACAGTGCAACAAACTAGAACTCAGGATTAAGAAACTCACTCAAAACCGCTCAACTACATGGAAGCTGAACAATCTGCTCCTGAATGACTACTGGGTACATAACGAAATGAAGGCAGAAATAAAGATGTTCTTTGAAACCAACGAGAACAAAGACACAACATACCAGAATCTATGGGACACACTCAAAGCAGTGCATAGAGGGAAATTTATAGCACTAAATGCCCACAAGAGAAAGCAAGAAAGATCTAAAATTGACACCCTAACATCACAATTAAAAGAACTAGAAAAGCAAGAGCAAACACATTCAAAAGCTAGCAGAAGGCAAGAAATAACTAAGATCAGAGCAGAACTGAAGGAAATAGAGACATAAAAAACCCTTCAAAAAATCAATGAATCCAGGAGGTGATTTTTTGAAAAGATCAACAAAACTGATAGACCACTAGCAAGACCAATAAAGAAGAAAAGAGAGAAGAATCAAATAGACGCAATAAAAAATGACAAAGGGGATATCACCACTGATCCCAAGACATACAAACTACCATCAGAGAATACTGCAAACACCTCTATGCAAATAAACTAGAAAATCTAGAAGAAATGGATAAATTCCTCGACACATACACCCTCCCAAGACTAAACCAGGAAGAAGTGGAATCTCTGAATAGACCAATAACAGGCTCTGAAATTGAGGCAATAATTAATAGCTTACCAACCAAAAAAAGTCCAGGACCAGATGGATTCACAGCCAAATTCTACCAGAGGTACAAGGAGGAGCTGGTACCATTCCTTCTGAAATGATTCCAATCAATAGAAAAAGAGGGAATCCTCCCTAACTCATTTTATGAGGTCAGCATTATCATGATACCACAGCCTGGCAGAGACACACACAAAAAAAGAGAATTTTAGACCAATATCCTTGATGAACATTGATGCAAAAATCCTCAATAAAATACTGGCAAACCAAATCCAGCAGCACATCAAAAAGTTTATCCGCCATAATCAAGTGGGCTTCATCCCTGGGATGCAAGGCTGGTTCAACATATGAAAATCAAAAAATGTAATCCAGCATATAAACAGAACCAAAGACAAAAACCACATGATTATCTCAATAGATGCAGAAAAGGCCTTTGGCAAAATTCAACAACCCTTCATGCTAAAAACTCTCAATAAATTAGGTATTGATGGGATGTACCTCAAAATAATAAGAGCTATCTATGACAAATCCACAGCCAATATCATACTGAATGGGAAAACTGGAATCATTCCCTTTGAAAACTGCCACAAGACAGGGATGCCCTCTCTCACCACTCCTATTCAACATAGTGTTGGAAGTTCTGGCCAGGGCAATCAGGCAGGAGAAGGAAATAAAGGGCATTCAGTTAGGAAAAGAGGAAGTCAAATTGTCCCTGTTTGCAGATGACATGATTGTATATCTAGAATACCCCATCATCTCAGCCCAAAATCTCCTTAAGCTGATAAGCAACTTCAGCAAAGTCTCAGGATACAAAATCAATGTGCCAAAATCACAAGCATTCTTATACACCAATAACAGACAAACAGAGAGCCAAATCATGAGTGAACTCCCATTCAGAATTGCTTCAAAGAGAATAAAATACCTAGGAATCCAACTTACAAGGGACGTGAAGGACCTCTTTAAGGAGAACTACAAACCACTGCTCAAGGAAATAAAAAAGGATACAAACAAATGGAAGAACATTCCATGCTCATGGGTAGGAAGAATCAATATCGTGAAAAGGGCCATACTGCCCAAGGTAATTTATAGATTCAATGCCATCCCCATCAAGCTACCAATGACTTTCTTCACAGAATTGGAGAAAACTACTTTAAAGTTCATATGGAACCAAAAAAGAGCCCGCATCACCAAGTCAATCCTAAGCCAAAAGAACAAAGCTGGAGGCATCATGCTACCTGACTTCAAACTATACTACAAGGCTACAGTAACCAAAACAGCATGGTACTGGTACCAAAACAGAGATATAGATCAATGGAACAGAACAGAGACCTCAGAAATAATGCCGCATATGTACAAGAATCTGATCTTTGACAAACCTGACAGAAACAAGCAATGGGGAAAGGATTCCCTGTTTAATAAATGGTGCTGGGAATACTGGCTAGCCATATGTAGAAAGCTGAAACAGGATCCCTTCCTTACACCTTATACAAAAATTAACTCAAGATGGATTAAAGACTTACATGTTAGACCTAAAACCATAAAAACCTTAGAAGAAAACCTAGGCAATGCCATTCAGGACATAGGCATAGGCAAGGACTTCATGTCTAAAACACCAAAAGCAATGGCAACAAAAGCCAAAACTGACAAATGGGATCTAATTAAACTAAGGAGCTTCTGCACAGCAAAAGAAACTACCATCAGAGTGAACAGGCAACCTACAGAATGGGAGAAAAATTTTGTAACCTACTCATCTGACAAGGGGCTAATATCCAGAATCTACAATGAACACAAACAAATTTACAAGAAAAAAACAAACAACCCCATCAACAAGTGGGTGAAGAATATGAACAGACACTTCTCAAAAGAAGACATTTATGCAGTCAAAAGAGACATGAAAAAATGCTCATCATCACTGGCCATCAGAGAAATGCAAGTCAAAACCACAATGAGATACCATCTCACACCAGTTAGAATGGCGATCATTAAAAAGTCAGGGAACAACAGGTGCTGGAGAGGATGTGAAGAAATAGGAACACTTTTACACTGTTGGTGGTACTGTAAACTGGTTCAACCACTGTGGAAGACAGTGTGGCGATTCCTCAGGGTTCTAGAACTAGAAATACCATTTGACCCAGCTATCCTATTACTGGCTATATACCCAAAGGATTATAAATCATGCTGCTATAAAGACACATGCACACTATTCACAATAGCAAAGACATGGAACCAACCCAAATGTCCAATGATGATAGACTGGATCAAGAAAATGTGGCACATATACACCATGGAATACTATGCAGCCACAAAAAATGATGAGTTCATGTCCTTTGTAGGGACATGGATGAAGCTGGAAACCATCATTCTCAGCAAAAGATCACAAGGACAAAAAACCAAACACCACATGTTCTCACTCACAGGTGGGAATTGAACAATGAGAACACATGGTCACAGGAAGGGGAACATCACACACCGGGGACTGTTGTGGGGTGGGAGGAGGTGGGAGGGATAGCATTAGGAGATATACCTAATGCTAAATGACGAGTTGATGGGTGCAGCACACCAATATGGCACATGTTGTGCAGATGTATTCTAAAACTTAAAGTATAATAATAATAAAAAATAAAATAAAATAAAGCGTTTCCACTGGAAAAAAAAATATATATATATATATATAATTAAGAAGTCACTTACCTTCTCTAAGCCTCTGCCTCAGGGATGATTCTGTTTTGTTTTCTTAATCTTAGAATGAAAAATAATGCTTGACTTTAGGATCAAGAATGCTAACATTTGAGAATATTTTGTAAATAATAAAAATACCATACTCATCTAAGGTATTATTATTACATGAAAAGGTAAACACAATGTAAAGCATGATGAAACTATAAATGAATGGTTTAAGTTATAGTTATAAAGAAAGAAAATGATTTTAGGTAGTTTATACAAAGACCCTTTTCTGTCTATTCTTAAATTCCCAAAGGTTAGGATTTCTCATTTCTCATAGCTGGGGTGTTTAGAATAACACTAAATATGGTCATAGATCAAAGATGACACATTGATTTCCTCTGAAATATTGAGATGTTCTGCCTGAAAGGATGGGTTAATGAGAGTTTTGAGGTAACTCAGCACTCATCAGGGAAGGTATGATGGGAAATTAGTGATGTCTGCTATGAGTTGAAGATAAGAATAATGCATATTTTCCTTTCCTGTCAGATTAGTTTTACTTCTTTGTTTATATTGCCCCTTTTCTCTTTCCCAAGTTTTCTTTCCTAGGTCCTTAGCATTAGGATATAAGACATTTCACAGGATAGCTGGAGACCACCGTTAGCAAAACTGTCAGATGGCACTAGGGATTTAAAGCTCAGGAGTTCTACTACAGTGTGTGCCTCAGTCTTCTGAGCCATGCTAGCTGTTTTTAGTCCCTGCTAGCTGGCCAGCCATCAGGGGCATCCCTCCATCATACACTATCTCCTCTATACTGCATCAGGTTTAGAAAATCACCTCAGATGATGATGATCCATTATGGTTCACATCAACTGGGATCTGACAAATCCAATGCTATAACATTGTAAATGTTATCTTCCTTCTCTCTGATACATTTTGAACATGAATTCATGTGTGCTGATATGATTTGGCTGTGTCCCCACCCAAATCTCAACTTGAATTTTTGTTTTGTTTTGTTTTGCTTTTTAAGATGGAGTCTCGTTCTGTCACCCAGGCTGGAGTGCACTGGTGTGATCTTGGCGCACTGCAACCTCCACCTCCTGGGTTCAAGTGATTCTCCTGCCTCAGCCTCCTGAGGAGCTGGGACTACATGCACACGCCACCAAGCCTGGCTAATTTTTGTATTTTTAGTAGAGACAGGGTTTCACCATGTTGGCCAGGATGGTCTCAATCTCCTGACCTCATGATCCACCCACCTCGGCCTCCCAAAGTGCTGGGATTACAGGTGTGAGCCACCGTGCCTGGCCCACCTCTTCTTTATATACCTGGTAGAATTAGACTGAGAATCTATCTGGTCTTGGACTTTTTCTAGTTGGTATTATTGGTCCATTCAGGGTTCCAATTTCTTCCTGGTTCAATCTTGGAAGGTTGTATGTTTTCAGGAATTTATTCATTTTTGTAGGTTTTCTAGTTTGTGCGCATAGAGGTATTCATCATAGTCTCTGAGGGGTTTGTGTATTTCTGTAGGGTTGGTGGTAATGTCCCCATTGTCCTCTCTGATTGTGTTTATTTGGATCTTCTCTCATTTTTCTTTATAGTCTGGCTAGTAGTCTATCTTATTTATTATTTCAAATACCAAACTCCTGAAATCATTGTTCTTTGGTTTTGTTTTTTGTTTTTTGTTTTGTTTTGTTTTGTTTTTTGCATCTCAGTCTCCTTCAGTTCAGCTCTGATTTTGGTTCTTTCTTGTCTTCTGCCACCTTTGGCATTGTTTTGCTCTTGTTTATCTAGTTCCTGTTAATGTGATGTTCAGTTGTTAATTCAGATCTTTCTAACTTTTTGATGTGAGTATTTAGCACCATAAACTTTCCTCTTAAGACTGCTTTAGTAGTTTCCCCCAAGATTTTGGAATGTTGTATCTTTGTTCTCATTAGTTGAAATGAATTTACTGATTTCTAGCTTAATTTCACTCTTTATCTGAAAGTTACTCGGGAGCAGGTTTTTATATTTCCATGTACTTTTATGGTTTTCAGCAGTCTTCTTGTATTGATTTCTATTTTTATTGTGCTGTAGTTCCAGTGTGGTTGGTATGATTTTTGTTTTTTGAATTTGCTGAGAATTGTTTTATGGCCAATTGTGTGGTTGATTTTAGAGTACATGCCATGTGCAGATGAGAAGAATGTATATTCTGTTGCATTTGAGTGAAGAGTTCTGTAGTTGTCTGTTAGATCCGTTTGGTCAGATGTCATGTTTAGGTCCTGAATATCTTTGTTAGTCTTCTCCCTCTATGATCTGTCTAATAATGTCAGTGGGGTGTTGAAGTCTCCCACTACTATTGTGTAGGAATCTAAGTCTCTTTGTAGGTCTCTAAGAGCTTGTTTAATGAATCTGGGTGCTCCTGGGTTGGGTGCATATATATTTAGGATAGCTAGGTTTTCTTGTTGAATTGAACCCTTTACCATTATGAAATGCCCTTCTTTGTCTTTTATGATTATTATTATTTAAAGTCTGTTTTGTCTCACATTAGACTAGCACCTCTGCTATTTGCTGTTTTCTGTTTGCTTGGTAGATTTTTCTCCATCCTTTTACTTTGAGCATACAGGTGTCATTGCTTGTGAGATATGTCTCCTGAAGACAGCATACACTGGGGCTTGCTTCTATTCAACTTGCTAGTCTGTGCCTTTTCATTGGGGGCATTTACACCATTTACATTATAGGTTAATATTGGTATGTGCAGATTTGATCCTATCATCATGTTGTTATCTGGTTATTATGTACACTTGATTGTGTGGTTGCTTTATAGTGTCAATGGTCTGTATACTTAAGTGTGTTTTTGTAGTAGCTGGTAACGATCTTTCCTTTTTGTATTTACCACTCCCTCAAGGACCTCTTGAAAGACAGGTCTGGTGGTAATGAATTTCCTTAGCATTTGCTTGTCTGAAAAGGATCTTATTTCTTCTTTGCTTATGAAGCTTAGGTGGGTTGGATGTGAAATTCTTGGTTGGAATTTCTTTTCTTAAGAATGCTGACCAGGGCCTATAGGTGCAGCCGCAGCCACCCGGCCTCTCTGTCGCACCCCCTCCTCAGGGCTGTCGACGCCCCCCAGCCCCTCATTTCCACAAAGCTCTGTGGCAGCTCTGCCCTCCTTGTCCTCGTGGCGTGCTGTGGCCTGTGGCACGGCCCCACTCCCGCCTAGCCCCGTCAGCCTCCTTCCCCTCCCGGAGCAGCATGTAAGGACGGCTGAGGCCACAGGAGTGATTGGGAGGACAATGTATGTAAGTCTGACATCATGGTGTCCATCTGGCAAAGAAGAGAAATAAGAGCCACAGAAGTTTCTGAAGGCTTTCCAGCCCAAGAAGAAAATGTAAAGTTGGAAAATAAATTGCCATCTGGTTGTACCAGTAGAAGATTATGGAAGATTTTGTCATTGACAATTGGTGGAACCATTGCCCTTTGCATTGGATTTCTTACATCTGTCTACCTTGCCACGTTACATGAAAATGATTTATGGTTTTCTAATATTAAGGTACAGGTTAAGTATCCCTCATCTGAAATGCTTGGGGCCAGAGTGTCTTGGATTTCAGATTTTGGATAATTTGCATATACATAATGAGAAATCTTGGGGATGGGATTCAGGTGTAAACATGAAATTCATTTATGTTTCATGTATACCTTATGCACATAGCCCGAAGATGATTTTATACAATATAGTTCATAAGTTTGTGCATGAAACAAAGTTTGTAGTCACTGAACCATCAGAAAACAAAAGTGTCACTACCTCAACCATCCTAGTGGACAATCTATGGTTATTTGGCATCACCATTGTTCCTGACTCTGAATTTACATGGTACCTTTATAAGTAATCATTTTGTTATACTTATTTGCACATAAGTACTTAACAATAAAAAATATTACATACCATCAATACAGTGAAAAAAATAACACTTTCAGGGTAACTTGTGGCATCACGTTGGCTCTCAGAAAGTATCCGATTTTAAAGTATTTCATTTGGATTTCAGCTTTTCAGGTTAGGGCTGCACAATCTATAAATAAAGTGTATCATCTAACAGTTAAAAAAAAAAAGAATGCTGACCATAGGACCTCAATCTCTTCTGGCTTGTAGGGTTTCAACTGTGTTCAGCCAGCCACCAAATCTAAAGCTGAATTAAATAATTAGAGATAGTCTGGGGAACATGCTTCCAGAGAAGGATCCCACTTGAATGGATTCTCTTAAAACAGTGAGGTTCTATGGAGTTTTGTCCAACCGTTGAGCAAACGCAATTACAGAGAATAAGATTCAAAAGAATTGGTATAAGAGTAGCTGTATTGGACACACCTTTTAGCATGGTTCTTCTTCTTCTGGTCCCCATTCTTCTTCCAGTAACTGCTTGACTTTTATTAGTTCAGAAAAGGTGCAACCTGACAGAGCTTTGCCTTAGGCTTTGCTTCATTGCCTCTTCCTGCCCTTGTGATGGCAGCAGCAGGCTGTCTGGAACAGCCACTGCCATCTCGCTGTCTGCAGCAGGGAGGCATGGCCGGGGCTGCACGCTCCATGAAGCCAGCAGGAGCCAAGGACAAGCAGAAGCCCCATCCCTTCTGAGTGCTACTTCAGCTGCCCAAGCCACAGCTGTGGACCTGGGCATCCCTATGCTCTCACAGCCCAGGAGCAGGTGGGAGTGCCACCCTCCCACGCACAGCTGCAGCTACCCAAGTTGCAGCTGTAGACCTAGGCCTCCTGCTCCATGGAGCAGGCAGGAGCGCCACCTTCCTGGTGCAGCTGCAGCCGCCCAAGTCACAGCTGCAGACCCAGGCCTCACACTCCATGGAGCAGGCACGAGCCCTGTCCCCCTGGGTGCAGCTGCAGCTGCCCAAACTGTCACTGCAGACCCAGGCATCTCTGCACTCTTGCGGGCCCAGGAAGTACCCCCCGCCCTTGCAGGCTTGGAACTGCCTGCTCCTGCTGCTTGGCTTCTCCCTGCTGTCAGTGCCTGCTCTGAACTCGGAGCAAAGTTGAGGCTAAGCCCAGGTGCTGCCACAGCCTGGCTTGGCATGAACACACTCAGGGCAGTGCTGACACACCAGCCCCTTGCCACATCTGCTGTCTGGATTTTGGGCACCAATGATCATAGGAGGGAAGCCAAGGAGGGGCTCAGTGCAGCTCAGCACTGGCCTGTAGGCTCCCCTTGGCACCAGGCCAGGGAGGGCCTAAAGGCTGGGGGACAGGCTGCCAGTCCCAAACTGGAGTGGGAACTTGTGGTGCCTTTTCTCGGCCCACATATGGCCACCCACGGGCCAATTAGCATGGGCCAATCAGCATGCACTTTCTCCCCTCTGAGGCCCATAAAATCTCTGGGCCCAGCCAAAGCTGAGCAGATGATGGGACAGCTACAGAGAGGAGCAACCCACTCTAGGGCCTCCTCTCTGCTGAGACTTGCAGAGATGATGGAAAGATGTCAGGGAGATGATGGAGAGATGATGGCTAGATGATAGGACAACCTGCCTGCAGAGAAGAGCCACCTACTCTAGGGCCTCCTCTCTGCTGAGAGCTGCGCAGATGTTAGGATGACCAACTGCAGGGAGGAGTTACCCTCTCTGCTGATAGCTGAACACTTGTCGGGATGACTTGCCTAGCAGAAAGGAGCTACCCTCTCTGCTAGGAGCTGAAAACTCATCAGGACACCCTGGCTACGGAAAGGGCTTCCCCCTGCAGGCTTTCTCTAAGCTGTTCTATCACTGAATAAAGTTCTTCTTCATCTTGCTCACCCTCTACTTGTCTTTGTACGTTTTTCTTCCTGGTCACAGGACAAGGACTTGGGACCCACCAAATGACAAGGCTGAAAGAGCTGTAACACAAACAAGACTGAGACATGCCCTTTGCTCTCCACATTGCAGGTGAAGAGAAGGAAAGAAGAGATGTGGCCCTTTGGAGAGCTCAGACCTGGGAGGTCCCTGAGCTAATTCTGTTACTCTCTCTTTGGGGTCCTGTGGTTTCTGGCATCTCCAAAGTTATGAGCACGACTGTGTTCTCCGGTGCCAGCTTTGGAAGCTGTTTGCAGTGCACCTGTTCTGCCTCCAGCCTCGCATAGAGCTGGTGCCCATGCTGGCACCTGGAGCTGCCCACCCTGCTGCAGTAGCCAGCATGTCTGACCGTGCACAGGGGCTGGACCCCACACTTGCTCACACACCTCTCACCATTCATGCCTGACTTGCCCTTGGCAGGTGTGGGACCCAGGGAGGTGGCATGAGCCAAGTGCAGCCTGCCAGGCCAAGTGGGTGAAATGAGCCTAGCAGGCCTGAGCAAAACTCAGGCAAAAGCACCACAAGCCACAGAGGTTCTGGCCAGAAAAAGATCCCATAACATTTTGGGGCTTCTGTGTAGCTGTGGCAGCTGATACCCCAGGACCCACTCAGCACTCATGCATATACAACCTGGAAATGCAGAAGACCTAACACCTGTGGAGCCACCTTTGACTGATGAGGGAGGAAACCTATGTACAAATTTTTTTTCCCTTTTGTTCCATAGGCAGATAATTGTAAAATATATTTTCCAAGGCTCCCCAAAGGTATGCTGGAATAAAGTACTAGTCAACAGTAGCAGTAGCCAGCTCAGTAGTGCATTCTTATATTGACTTTCCTTCATTCCCTGTTCACTCCCTTTGTCCTCACAGTCATTCCCCAGGATCACATTCCCAAGAATCTCCTCAATGCAGCCTTTATCTTGGCCTCCGTTTAAAGGTGAACCCAGGCTAAGAAAATTTCCCTTTTTGCTGTTTTACTGACAGCATTTATAAGGCATATGTGCTGATGTTCTTCATTACCCATTAATCAGTTATGGAATTCCTCTACAGGCATGACCTCAAAATCCCTCTAAACACAAGATTCCTGGGAGGCATTGTCAGTTCACTGAAATTGGAATCACCACTCTCATTCTGGAATGGGTTGTTTTCCGTAAACCCTGAAAGATCTAAGCTTCCCATGTACACAGGGAAGTATGGTCATTTGTTGTGATATGGATGTTGAGCAATAGGCTAGCTTTACTCATGGGCTTAGTGATTCTTATACCAACATACGGCATTTGGGATTCAAATCCATGCCTCAATAAAGTTACAATCAGTTGGGAATAATTTAAACCTTACATGTTAATTCTGTAAATTACATTATCTATCATATAAAAGTAATCATATAGGGCCGGGTGTGGTGGCTCATGCCTGTAATCCCAGCACTTCAGGAGGCCAACATGGGTGGATTACCTGAGATCAGAAGTTTGAGACAAGCCTGGCCAACATGGTGAAATCCTGTCTGTACTAAAAATACAAAAATTATCCAGGCTTGGTGGCAGATGCCTGTAATCCCAGCTCCTCAGGAGGCTGAGGCAGGAGAATCACTTGAACACAGAAGGCAGAGGTTGCAGTGAGCTGAGATTGCACCACTACACTCCAGCCTGGGTAACAGAGTGAGACTCCATCTCTAAAAATAAAAATAAAAAATACTCATATATATGATATATCTATCACATAAAATTCTCCTACCCATATTTCGACCTTGGGGTCCAGAGCTATTGCTTTATTTCATCCATGTTCCCTGAGTAATCACATTTATTTCATGGACCCAAAACTTGCTTGTCAAAACTAGAACTAGGTTTGTTGAAAGTCATTGTATAATATAAACAAGGAAAGTCTAGGACCCTAATATCAGGAAGACAAGCAGCTTGAGAATATTCAAGCATGAAGATGGCAAATAGATGTCTTACCCTGTGACTGTTCTTATGGGTAATGCCCACCTGAAATTTACTGTTCAAAGAATTCTGTTGACCCATATGGACTCAATGAGAGAGTTCTGTGAGTCACTAGTGCTGTCTATCATAGGCAATAATGTTTTGCCATCTCTGTAGCAACATATAGGAAGAAAAAGTCTAAGAAAACAAGCCAAATATGAAATTAAGGGAATCTGGTAGAAGATTACTTCAACTGCCACCTTCTTTAACTTGCTGAGCCAAAGCTTATTCCACCTAAATGAGTCTAGGAAACCATAATACATAGTAATTTTTATGTACTTGGCTCTTCCACTAAACTGTGAGTTTCTGAGGACAAAAAGCCAAGCAGGGATTCCTAAATTCAGGCAGGCAGTAGTCATTGAGAAAAATCCTTCTGGCAAATTGACCCACACCTCAAACTCCAGAGATCGTTAGAGAAATCTGAAGCATTTATGATGCACTGAGGATAACCATAGTAGCAACAAACTTTAAGCTAAACCCAGCTCAACTCCCTGATTAAAAGACCTAGCAGAGGGAAAAGCACACTTCTCTCCAGGCATAATAAATATTTACTTTATGTTTACTCTGATAGACTCCATGTCAAACCGTCAAGAAAAAACTTTCAAGGCATATTTTAAAAAGGAAGAAAAAACACAGTCAGAAGAGATATAACAAAAAGCAGAAGTGGACTCAGATATGACAAAAATAATAGATTTATCAGGGAAGGGATTTTAAATAACTGTGATTAAAATGGTAAAGTCTCCAATGGAAAAGATAGACACCATGCGAGATCAGAGAACACCAAGAAGGATAAATCACACACGTGTGCGCATGCACACGCACACACACACACCCCAGACATACCATAGTCAAACTGCTGAAAAACAAAACCAAAGGGGAATTCTGAAGGTGACCAGAGAAAAATGTACATCACTTACAGAGGAAAAGGCTAAAAATTCTAGCAGACTCCTTTAAGAAACCATACAAACAAGAAGACAGTGGAATGATATTTTTTAAGTTCTAAAAGGAAAAAAATCAACACAAAATTCTATAACAGCAAAAACATTTTTCAAAGATAAATGGGAAATAAAGACTTTTTCAGAAAAATTAAAAACTGAAATAATTCATTTCCAGCCAAGCTAGTATATAAAAAAATGTTAAAGGAAGTTCTTCAGGCAGAAGGAATATGACATAGGTCAAAAACTTAGATTTACAAAAAGAAATGAAAAGCACTGTAAATGGCATAAAGATAAAATTAAATCTTTTTCTTATTTTTCACTTCTGTAAAAGGTACTTGACTGCTTAAATAAAAATTAGTAATATGGTGTTTATAGTATATATAAAAGTGAAATATGTGATTAAAACTCCAGAGACGAGTGGTCCCTTTAAAGTCATTACTCTATACATGGATAGGTATGTTATTTTAATGTGCACTCAGATTATATTTAAGTGTATATTGTAAAGCCTAGGGCAACCACTAAATTTTTTAAAGATGTGTAAATATTAAGTCAATGGGGGGTATAAAATAGGATAATAAAATCTCTTCCATTAAACCACAAGAAAGCAGAAAAGGGGAGAAAATCAAAGAGCAAATGGAACAAACAAAAAAAAGCTGGCATTATGATAGATTTTAACCCAACCATATAAAAAATCACCTTAAATAAAAATATTGAATAATGTATTGTGTCTAATCAGGAAGTCTTTATAATAAACAGAGGGTATTTTACTAGCGAATCCATGGCACTGAAAAGACAGCATGTTCCATGGAGAAAATACTGAGTTGAAAAAGAAAGGATAAGTTGTTGAATATGTCTAATATAGTAAGTTTCTTTTTAAATCTATGATGGAACATCAAGTCACAAAAATTAACCTGTTTTTCAGGAATTTATGCAGCCATTCTAGTTGGGTCAAAGGGAAATAATATATTGAGCGTCCATTTTGTAGCTCTCTAGCTGTACAGAGTTAATGCCCTCAGGTACTGTTGACAAGGCCAGACACTTGTCCCTGACTCATGTCATAAGAAGTGTGAAAATCTGACTCACAGCAGCTATCGAAGAGTAAATTGTCAATGGAGGATGCAATGATGAGTTGACAGTAATGGGTTTAGTTCTTCGGTTGCCTATTTAACTTCATTGCTTCCTGGCCTCAGAGTGCAGCTCACGCCCTCACCAGTCTTTTATTAGTTTGAGGTAACATTGTCACGAGGAGGGTGGAAGGAGAAAATATGTTTGCTCTACCGGGAATAGTCCTTAGAATGCGTGATTTACAAGTGCTAGGTTAAGACATCATTTTTAATACAAAACATGCAGCAAGTGGAACATGATTCATGCACAGGCAGGTGGTCAAGGTTGTCCAAGCATTGGAGAAGGGGCCCAAATTCTCCATCCCATCATGTAGCTACTGCAAGAAAATAGATCCTAAAGGACTTTAAAATATCCTCTTAGCTTTCTCCTAAAGGCTTCCTCACCTTCATAGGTGTCCCATTAAGAGGAATAGACCTTCTTTTTACAACTGCTCTAAAAAATGTCTCTGTTTAAAAAAAAATAACTTTTAATGGTGTGAATAATCTTTTAGTGTCAGCAATTTTTTTAATCTAATTCAGCTCTTTCAGCACTGGGAAGAGGCAGGCACAATCTCTGATGTAAAGCCAGGATGTGCCTTTCCCAGGAGAATTCACACCAGTTCCCATGACCATCACAAGGCTAAGAAGGGGTTGGTGTCACACTTGCACCACTAATATTCCCCCTGGCTTCAAAAGTCCGTTAGACAGAAACTTCCTGCAGGCAGGGAATGTAGCAACCAGCACAATGGTGGACACAACACTGAAAACTTATGAACAAATGTTTAAAAAAAAATCCCTGTCTTCATAATGTTTACATTCTACTACTAGAAGATGGTTAAAAAAACAAGTAAAATATATGGTATGATGGACTGATAAACACTTAAGGGAAAAATCAAGTAAGAGTGAATTTTAGTTTAAAATAGGTGGTCAGGGAAGGCTGTATGAGCAAGGAGCTGAAGGAGGTGAGAAAGAGAGCTATGCCTCTCTGGAGGAAGAGCATTCTGGGAAGAGGATATTAGAAGTCCAGTGGCCCTGTGTCTGTTAGACTGGAGAAACAACAGACGGGCTAGTGTGTCAGGAGTGAACTGAGCAAAGTGCCTAATCTCATTGAGGTCATCATTCCTTTCCTAGCCTAGATTTTTTTTCTTGGTGAAATAAAAGTACTGGATGCTCCTCTTAGTGCCCGTAACTTGCAATATGTTTTCTTTCATCATTCCCTACATACAAAGACTTGTTTTTCTGGGCCGTAGGAAGGTGAGCTAGACCTAGGAATATTGGATTTAGTTGTCCTTCTCTTTGTCTTTTTAATCTAGAATAGTCCCCTTAACTTTTTTCTGTCCTCCATAGCATTGGCATCACATCAAGAGTTACATAATGTCAATATATCTCATTATTGAAGATCCCATGTTTTGTCAATTATTTAAATTAACATCACTCAGAATTTGTAATAAACATTTCTCCCTTTGAAATAAATAAGTAATCTATGGGATGGTACATTGAGAGCATGTGAACATTCTCTTCCTTGATAAAATTTCATCTCCCTATAGTTTTGGTAGCAATTGGTGATTCTTACCTGAATAATTATATTGATGATTGCAAAATTGTGATTTTCTAATTTCATAATCTCTTCTATTTCTTAGCTAGCATTCATTAGTAAAGAGGAGCTTTTCCTTTTTGATGTTCTGTTAGATTTGGCTTGCTGGTATTTTGTTAATCTTTGCATCTACGTTCATGAGAAATATTGGTCTGTAGTTTTCTTTTTTCGTTGTGTCCTTTCCTAGTTTTGGTAATGGGGTGATATTGACTTCTTAGAACGAGTAAGGAAGGATTCCCTCTTTCTCAGTCCTTTTAAATAGTTTCAGTAGCATCGTTTCCAATTCTTTGAATGTCTGGTAGACTTCAGCAGTGAATCCATCTGGACCTGAGCTTTTTGTTGACGTTGGCAATTTTTTAAATTACTGATTCAGTCTCACTTCTTGTTATTTGTCTGTTCAGGTTTCTTTTTCTTCCTGATTTAATCTAAGAGCTTTGTATGTTTCCAGGAATTTATCCATTTTCTCTAGATTTTCTAGTTTGTGTGCATAAAGGTGTTCATAGTAGTCTTGAATTATCTTTTGTATTTTTGTGGTTTCAGTTGTAATGTCTACAGTTTCATTTCTAACTGAGCTTCTTTGAATCTTATATCTTCTTTTTCGGTTAATCTAGATAATGGTATATAAATTGTGTTTATCTTTTCAAATAAGCAACTTTTTGTTTCTTTGATCTTTTGTAGTGTTTTTGTTGTTTCAAATTCATTTATTTCTGCTCTGGTCTTTCTTCTGGTACCTTTGGGTTTAGTTTGTTCTTATTTCTCTAGTTCTTTGAGGTGTTACATTAGGTTATCAATTTGTGATCCTTCAGACTTTTTGATGTAGGAATTTAGCACTACAAACTTTCCTCTTGGCACTGTCTTTGCTGTCTCCCAGAGGTTTTGATAATTTGTATCACTATTATCATTCATTTTGAAGAATTTTTAAATTTCTATCTTGATTTCATTGTTAACCCAAAAATTATTCAGGAGACGATTGTTTAATTTCCATGTATTTGTATAGATTTGAGTGTTCCTTTTGGAGTTGATTTCTAGTTTCATTTCAATGTGGTCTGAGAAGAGACCTAATATGATTTCAATTTTTTTTTTCATTTATTGAGACTTGTTTTGTGGACTATCATATGATGTATCTTGGAGAATGTTTCATGCAGGGATGGTTTAGCATATGTAAGTCAATAAATATGATATATCACATAAACAGAATTTTTTAAACTCCATATGATCATCTCAATAGAAGCAGAAACAGCATTTAGTAAAATTCAGCATTTATTTATGATAAAAGCCCTCAAAAAAACTAGGCGTAGAAGGGACTTACCTCAAAATAACAAAGCCATATACGACAAACCCACAGCCAACATCATACTGAATGAGAAAAAGTTGAAAGCATTCTCCTTGAGAACTGGAACAAGACAAGGATGCCCATTTTCACCACTTCTTTACAACATAGTACTGGAAGTCCTAGCCAGAGCAATCAGGCAAGAGAAGGAAATAAAGGACATCCAAATTGGAAAAGAGAAAGTCAAACTATTGCTGTTTGCCAGTGATATGATTATATACCTAGAAAACCCTAAAGACTCCTCCAAAAGACTCCTAGACATGATAAATTCAGTAAAGTCTCAGGTTACAAAATCAATGTACACAAATCAGTAGCAATGCTATACACCAACAATATATAGCAGTGAGATCAAGGAGAGAGTCTAATCAATAACTCAATCCCTTTTTCAACAGCTGCAAAAAATAAATAAATAAAATACCTAGGAATATACTTAACCAAGGTTGTGAAAGATCTCTACAAGGAGAACTACAAAACACTGCTGAAAGAAATCATAAAGGACACAAATAAATGGAAATACATCCTATGCTCATGGATTAGAAGAATCAATGTCGTGAAAATGACCATACTGCCTAAAGAAATTGCAGATTCCATGCAACTCCTATCAAAATACCCACATCATTTTTCACATAATTTTTTAATCCTAAAATTCATATGGAACCACAAAAGAGCCCAAGTAGCCAAAGCAACCCTAAGAAAAGGAACAAATCTGGAGGCATCACATTATAAGACTCCAAACGTACACTACAAGGGTACAATTACCAAAACAGCATGGTACTGGTATAAAAGTAGACACATAGACCAATGGAACAGAATGGAGAACCCAGAAATAAAGTCAAATATGTACAACCAACTGATCTTCAACAAAGCATATAAAAATGTAAATTGGGGAAAGGACACCCTATTTAATAGATTGTGCTGGGAAAACTGGATAGCCACATGTTGAAGAATGAAACTGGATCCCTGTCTTTCACCTTATACAAAAATCAACTCAAGAAGCAGGAAAGATTTAAATCTGAGACCTCAAACCATAAAAATTCTAGAGGATAATGTAGGAAAAATTCTTCTGGACATTGGCCTAGGCAAAAAATTTATGACTAAGACCCCAAAAGCAAATGCAACTAAAATTAAAATAAATAAATGGGACCTAGTTAAACTAAGCAGCTTCTGTACAGCAAAAGAAATGATCATCAGAGTAAACAGACAACTCACAGAATGGGAGAAAATATTTGCAAATTATGCATCCAACAAGGGACTAGTATCCAGAATCTGCAAGGAACTCAAACAAATCAACAAGAAAAAAAAACAAATAATGACATCAAAAATGGGCAAAGGACATGGACAATTCTCAAAAGAAGATATACAAATGTCCAACAAACATATGAAAAAAATGCTCAACATTACTAATCATGAGAGAAATTCAAATTAAAACTGCAATGAGATACCACCTTACTCCTGCAAGAATGGCCATTATTAAAAAGTCAAAAAAGAATGGCATGGATGTGGTGAAAAAGGAACCTTACACACTGCTGGTGGAAATGTAAATTAGTACAACCTCCATGGAAAACCCATATGGAGATACCTTAAGGAACTAAAGTAGATCTACCATTTGATGCAGCAATATCCCAAAGAATTCAATATATCAAAAAGACTCCTACACGAATATTTATTGTAGCACAATTCACAATTGCAAAAATGTAGAACCAACATAAGTGCCCATAGACCAATGAGTGGATAAAGAAAATGTGGTATATATACAACATGCAATACTACTCAGCCATAGGAACGAATGAAATAATGTCTTTTGCAGAAACTTGCATGGAGTTGGAGGCCATTATTGTAAGTGAAGAAATTCAGGAATGGAAAACCAAATACTGTATGTTCTCACTTATAAGTGGGAGCTAAGCTCTGCGTACACAAAGGCATGCAGAGTGATAAAATAGACTTTGGAGACTCAGAATGGGGAGAGTGGGAGGTGGTGAGGGATAAAAACTACACATTGGGTACAATGAACACTACTCAGGTGATAGTTGCATTAAAATCTCAGACTTCACCACTATACAATTCATCCATGTAACCAAAAATCTCTTGTACCACAAAAGCTATTGAAATAAAAAATATACTAATAAAAAATAAAATAAAAATCTTGAAGAAGAAAGAAAAAGAGGAGCTTTTTTCATTGGAAGGTGGATTTTTTTAAATGGCATGTTCTGAAATTTTCTTACAACTTTTGATATATAAAGTATTTAAAACTCATAAAATATGTTTTATGGTTCAGAAACTTCTGAGCTGAACTCTAAAATAAATCTGTGGGCTCTGTAGACTCACAGGGTGTATGCAACTGAGAACATCACACTCTTTACACAATAGAGAGCATGCCTGACAGCTTGTCACCTGCTCATGGGTAGTTGTTCTTCTCTCCTATCAGCTATTTCTGTCAGGACTGGCTCTTCATGTGTTCTCATAGGGATAACTCCGTTAAGTAGATCTCTCAGTGGGTTTATGGCAGTGTTTTGGAGGAAAATAAAGGTATTGAGTTATGCTGTTTGAGGAAAACTGAACTAAGTATATAGAGTTGTGGGTACTAATCTAGATTCTGCTGCTAACAAGCTCTGGGGCCCAGTTGCCATGCCTGAAAAATGAAGTTCTGATGTGTTGTCATAGGATTCTGTGCCTATACACAGTTCCTAATGAATCATTGTTGTTGTTTTTACACTTAGAGTTCTTTATAAAGTTCACTTTCAAGATTTTCAATAGTATCTATGTGGAGAAGAGTTTCTACAATAAAAAAGTACTATTCCAAAAAATATTTCTGTAAGGCAGGGCCATACTGTAGGTGCAATATCTGGAATTACCACAAGCAGAAGCATATTGAGTGCTATTGAGTGCTGACTCTATATACGACATAGTGCAGAATGCTGATCTTCTACTCTTTCATTTACTACTCAGTAAGTCAATGTAAGAGTACTATTATTACCCTGACTTGTACAGATGGGAAAACTGAATCTTAGAAGGAGCTTATCCAAACTACAGGATGGTACCCTTAGGTGTCAAACTCAGGTCTATCTGATTCAAACCCAACCAATGGTCTTAATCATCGTGCCACAGTCACTTCCATATGAACATCAGAAGAGCAATAAATGGTTTGGACCTTTTCAGGGCCTTTTATGAGACCCAGATGTTCTGCAAAGATTTGAGTTTTATATTTTCAGTCACAAGCTTCTATTGAGTGCCTATGGAATGCCACCCTCAGCATTACAAGAAAAAGGAAAGAAGAGACATGGACTCTGTGATCAGGAAATCCATCATCTAAATTATATATGACCATATTGACATATACATATACACATACAAATACATATGTCCATCATTTATAACATACTCACTATGCAATAAGTGCTTCAGATATATCACTTTGTTCTCCACATAAGCCCTGTGTGGTTGATGTTACCATCTCTATTTTACAAATGTTAATAGACAATCGGTGCAAAATGTATATAATCCTGAATATCCAATCATAGTTCTGAGTACCCACTGTCCATACCAGATGACCACAGAATGAGCAGCATGAAAGGCCAGGGGCCTCCCCTATGGGACTTTCTATTCTGGTTGAGAAATTAAAACTAACACACATGAAATGTCAGAAAAGACCACAGGGATGGCCTATTATTAAGTGCCAGGTTGGGTTACATAGACTTGTCAGAGGGATCTTGGCAGAGAAAAATCCAACCAAGGGTCATGTAGTCAATGGTCAGAGACAGACAGATCTGATTATTTTGATAGAATATTTGGATTAAACATAACCTCAAGGCAATAGTTGGGCTTCCAAACTTTGTTTATTTGCTTATTTGTTAAGATTAAGTTATATTTAGGTTTTTGTTACTTAGAACCAACATAGTCCTGATTAACACAGAATGAAAAAATGGATGAACAAGATGTGGGACAAGTGATTGGCAGGGGCCGTCTAACAGAAGGGCTGGAGAAATTACTGCATCATTTTTTGAGAGGCAACTCTCTTGAATTTAACTATCCAATCAATAAAAAAAAGTTACACCTTTACCCCCATGAAGCAGAACTTGCAAAGTTCTAACTAAGCTGACTGAAGGAGCTTGAGTTCTCTGGACTGAAGGTAAAGCAGTAAAAGATACTATTTATTATCAAACATACAAAATTAAAATGTGGTAGAAGCTAAAAATAAATGCATTTTTCAATAACTAAACATCATTTATTTAACTTGCACTGTTTTATGATTTCTTTTTTAAGAGACATTTTGCATCCTACTGCTTTCAAGAGAGCTACTGCCTTCCTGGTCAACACACCCCTTGTCTCTACTGTTTCTCCATCATTTATTTAGTCCATCTGTCAGCCAATCCATCTTTCTCTTCTTTCACTTTTCTTTTCCTTCATTTTCCACCTCAGAAAGAAACTTCTAACTAAACTCAGCACATGGCTCCTAGATAATTATCTTCTAAAGGAAATATAATGCATTTTTTATGTATCCACCAAATGACACATTCTCCATTCCTCATCCCACCCTCATACAGAGAGCAGTGACTTGCCTGCCTTCTCACATCTTAGAGAAGTAAACTTCAGTCTTTAGCTCTGGCTTCTAACGGCCATAACTTATAGTAGTAAAGGTTGATGTATTGGGTGCAAGAAAAGTAAATTTAAGTTAATAATGAGAGTGATTATCATTCGTGACAGTTCTTGATCTCTGTGTAGACAGTAAAGAAGAGCTTCAAAAACCAGAAAAAAACATCAATAAGATTCCTAATAAAAGATCTTTATTATAGCTACACCAAGCTGAGCCCAGAATACCCTCGCAGACTTTGTCAAGGGGCTTTTTCAGAAATCACACAGGGAAAAATATTGGGCAAATAATGTTAGGATCCCTGCCAGTGGGCAGCTCTGCCCTCAAGTATGCATAGAAATATGGAGAGGACTTAGAGGGAGCAGCCACGCCCCTTAAAGTTTGGCCAGAATGGACCTCTGAGAAAAGTCACAGACACCAGGACCATTTGGATCGGTTCAAGAGTCTGGAGGTGAGTAACATCAGTGAAGGTGACAAATGTGAATGGCTCTTGTAAAGGATAAATGATGACCAGCATTTCTTAATATCTACTGAGGTCTGAGTTGTGCCCTGTGAAGACGTTAGGCTTTCAGCAGGGCAGCCTTCTGGCTGGGTGAAACTTTAGAAAGGGTGATGAAAGTTTGCTCAGAAAAATTCTCACTTGGGATGAAGCTTCCTCCAATGAGCTCACAAGGTTTCTTCTCTTCACAGATGTAGGATTTTGAGTTATGTGTTTTGGAAAAGGATGCAAAATGGAATGAATAATTTTCTTCTCTTGATCATAATGCATAAGGAAGGAGGTAATGAGAGGAATATTAGAAACAAATGCATGGACCAGGGGAGGCATGACAAGCAAGAAGGTGCTGGGAAGCAGGAGAGTTTAGAGCATGTGGATACATACAGGACAGGCATGTATCCAGTGGAAGCAACATAAAACATATATCTATAGACTTGAAGGGGAAAGGAAGAGGAAGAGGTGCCACTGAGTCATGAGGTCAGGAATGTGTGGAATCTGGGAAGGCGTGTTATTCCAGGGCAACCTGTAATAGTCCTTCTCAAAGTCAGGGGCATGTCTGGGGAGCTGGTAGTTACTTGCAGATCATATGAATTCCCAGGCCCTTTGGCATTTGGTAGTATCACCTTCTTCTTCTTCTCCTTTTCCTCTCATGAGTCAATGCATCTGACCACCCATTCTCCAGAGCTTCCCAGAACTAAGCCCATCCATCCCAGTTTACCACACTCCATTGAAAGCTGAAAATGTAGGAGAGAGAATAGAGCTAGAGTCACTAGGACTGGGTTAATGGAGCATTTTCCCCAGTGGGTAAGAAGTAAACTTATCTTTAGTTTTACTGAGCATAAGGAAGTGGATGGTCCAAGGGTGGTTGGATTTTGGTGTCAGACCAGCCTGAGCCAAAATTTCAACTCCCCCACTTCCCCACTATTTGACCCATTATATGATCTCTGAATTCCATTATATGATCTCTGAATTTTAATATTCCCCTCTATTAAACAGAAATAACAGGTATCTTGAGGCTGTTGCACTGGTAGTCATTATGCTCAGTCAGGAAAAATGAGGCATAAACTGGAAGTGGAATGGATAATAGAAGGTAGCCGGGGAAAAGCACTTAACAACTTCACACTCCTCTTGACTTTGGCAGAAAAGAGTCAAGTGATGGCATGTAGGTCCAGAAGGAAAACAACTTCACACTCCTCTTGACTTTGGCAGAAAAGATTCAAGTGATGGCATGTAGGTCCAGGAGAAAAATATCATCTCAGCTGCTAGCTCCCAAATCAGATGCTACGTAACCTGCCTTGACTTGTTGAAGGAGGGCTGGGGAATATCTTTCACTGGGAAATGGGATGATTATCTGAAGGCTGGAGATGGTGAGGTGTTTTTTGTTAAGTATAAGGAGCCATGCTAAGACCCACCAACACAGCGGTCATAAAAAAAAAGTGAGATGGCTTGCAAAGAACTAGAAATACCATGGCTTTGCCTAGCTGTGTTTCCTCTGGCCAGCATCACTCTAACTCACCTTGATGACTCAGAGTGCAGCCAGTCCTCAGAAAGAGACTGGATCTGGCAAACAAAAATGTGAAGGAACCCAGAATACAGCATACCTTTGTTCCTCATCTCTATTTATTTCTGCTTCTCTCTCTCTCTTTCTCCCTTCCCTCCCCCATCCCACATCTCTTCAATGCTGGGGTCCCATAGTGGCAGAAGACAATGGCCCCCAACTCCAATGTTATTTTATGAGCACAAAACAGGTAAAGACTGGTTCTGTACAAATCTCTAAATTCCAATTCCAAATTTCTAAGAGACAGAAAGTGATGGACTCAACTTAAAACAAGTAGCAGCCAATCCATTGTGACCAGAAGGTCAAGGTCACAAACATGGTTATCAGTCCCTCCTCTGGATCAGTGAACCAATGCCTACTAGGAGATCTGACAAAAAAAGAAATTAAACAAGCACTACAAACTGGGTCATAAACTGAACAGGACTCATACACCTTTTGCAACATTCAAAGGATGGTAAGCACTCCTCACACATGGTGCCATATTTGTCCCCAGGTCAGGTGAAGGGCTAAACTGGAGGTAGTTAGAGGAAGGATGATATCCAGGACTGTGTTCCCCTAATCATTGGGTCAATGGAGAATCTTCCAGCACGTATTCCATGCCTTTATTTCACCTCTAAAAGCTTTCTATCTTCAATTTGGTTAGAAATGTTTCTAATCAAAGGTCATGCACAAGTGTCATGACCCAGATAACAATGATACCAAAGTAAATTATAAAAATCTTTCATCAAGAAATCTTTTCTTTCTATAATTTTTGCATTGAGAGTTTATCAGCCTTCCTATAACTGATATAATAAATACAAGAATACTTCTCCACCCATTAAAGCAAATTGCCAGATGACACTCTTTGCAGTATCCACCCCACTCAGGAGTACAGATAAATTCTGCTGTCATTTTTATAGCAGCTCTTATATAAATCTGGATATTTGATTATTTGAGATTTTTCATTGACAAATTTCCAAAATTAGCTCATTTTATATTATTGCAAATCATCACAGTGGGGTAATGAAGTGGGGTAATGGGTGTTTATGACAGGAAATGGCTTATAGATGCTGCAGAGTACATCAGTCTTTTTTTGTTATCTTCCTTCCTGCCTTAGTCCCTTCCTCTATGCAATTTCTTTCCTGAACTATGTCAATATTATTAGACTGAGTTTCTAGAATAAAGATGGCCAATAGGCTACATCTCATGAGCTGACTCTAGTTAACAGTGCTGTCCTGACTTTGTATCAGGAAGAATTCTGAAAGCTTGTCTGAGCTTAGTGGGAGAAAGTACTGGGATCGATTGGTGATGACTGTCATTGGCATAGGAAAGAAGATGTATTAGCACATGTGCCAGATACTTCCTACCCTTGCATCTTTCAAAAGAGATCATGAGGAAAATAAAAGTTTATAACTCATAATATGGATCAAATATCATGGAACCCAGCATCTGAGAGAGGGTTGTTGCTGCTGTACTGACATTAAAATATGGGGAATATAGTTTAACCTTGACATTCTTGAGGAATATTATGAGAGAGTTTTGCAAACCCACAATCTTAAAAACAATCTTTAGCATTTATTAAACATTTAGTGTGAGCCAGGCACTATTCCAAGTATTTTTCTTTTTAATTTTCACAATAGTCCTGTGTACTAGGCATTATATTTACATTCCTTTTACAGAAGAGGAAATAGAGAAGTTAAATAACATGCCCATGGTTGCAGACCTAGGGAGTGGCTGAGCTGGGACTCTAGGCCAGGAGGTCTGAGTCCAGCATTCTAACCCCTTTGCTATATGGGCTCTAGAATGCAGGGAACTAACACTAACTTAGATGTGGATATAGGACAGTCAGGTAGGGATGCTCATTACCTGCTACTCCTTCACACCAGCCTCATGGCCAATATGATTCAGTCCTACCACTTTCCATTCACTGCCTCATATAAACTACAAAAAAATTCTATGGGGTCACTGTGATTACTCCTAAACACACGCCTTCAGAGTTGCAAGCAAGTGGTCAAAATTGTCAATACTGTAGATATAATAATCTCCAACAGGCTATTAGTGCTGAGTAACTCATCACCACATTTCAAAGATCAGGATATGGAGAACAACACAATAGGGACAAGTAGAAAAAAAACTTGTGGAAGTCGCTGTTCATTCCCAATGATGGGACCTTTTAATAGAAATGCAAAAAAGTGGTGTGCCATGGGAAATCTGGATGTAGTAATGAGCTAAACTTTTTTTTTCTATCTTCAGTTAGTGTCAAATCCTACTTCACTGCAGGTAAATATTTTCTGGAACTTGTTTGTATTTAGAACTCATTATGTATCTCAGTTCTTTCTGTTTGGTTATCTCTGGTTTATTTTAAAGTATATCCCTTAGGAACCCTATTCTGAAAGAGCTGGTTAATCAGGACATTGAATCATAATAAAATGATGAGACCCTCTTTCTAGCCTTGGGGAAAATCTCTAAGAAAACACACACTGGCTTTAGGTGAAGGTGATAAAGTAAAGTGCTTTCACTGTGGAGGAGGGCTAACTGATTGGAAGCCCAGTGAAGACCCTTGGGAACAACATGCTAAATGGTATCCAGGGTGTAAATATCTGTTAGAACAGAAGGGACAAGAATATATAAACAATATTCATTTAACTCATTCACTTGAGGAGTGTCTGCTAAGAACTACTGAGAAAACACCATCACTAACTAGAAGAATTGATGATACCATCTTCCAAAATCCTATGGTACAAGAAGCTATATGAATGGGGTTCAGTTTCAAGGATGTTAAGAAAATAATGGAGGAAAAAATTCAGATATCTGGGAGCAACTACAAATCACTTGAGGTTCTGGTTGCAGATCTAGTGAATGCTCAGAAAGACAGTACGCAAGATGAGTCAAGTCAGACCTCATTACAGAAAGAGATTAGTACTGAAGAGCAGCTAAGGCACCTGCAAGTGGAGAAGCTTTGCAAAATCTGTAGGGATAGAAATATTGCTATCGTTTTTGTTCCTTATGGACATCTAGTCACTTGTAAACAATGTGCTGAAGCACTTGACAAGCGTCCCATGTGCTACACAGTCATTACTTTCAAGCAAAAAATGTTTATGTCTTAATCTAACTCTATAGTAGGCATGTTATGTTGTTCTTATTACCCTGATTGAATGTGTGATGTGAACTGACTTTAAGTAATCAGGATTGAATTCCATTAGCATTTGCTACCAAATAGGAAAAAAATGTACATGGCAGTGTTTTAGTTGGCAATATAATCTTTGAATTTCTGGATTTTTCAGGGTATTAGCCATATTATCCATTTTTTTACTGTTATTTCATTGAAACCATAGACTAAGAAGCATCATATTATAACTGAACGCAATGTGTATTCATAGTATACTGATTTAATTTCTAAGTGTTCGTGAATTAATCATCTGGATTTTTTATTCTTTTCAGATAGGCTTAACAAATGGAGCTTTCTGTATATAAACGTGGAGATTAGAGTTAATCTCCCCAATCAATTAATTTGTTTTGTGTGAAAAACGAATAAATTGTTCCATGCTGGTGGAAAGATAGAGATTGCTCTTAGAGGTTGGTTGTTGTGTTTAGGATTCTGTCCATTTTCTTCTTTTTTTCTTTTTTTTATTATTATTACACTTTAAGTTTTAGGGTACGTGTGCACAACGTGCAGGTTTGTTAAATATGTATACATGTGTCATGTTGGTGTGCTGCACCCATTAACTCGTCATTTGGCATTAGGTATATCTCCTAATGCTATCCCTCCCCCCTCCTCCCACCCCACAACAGTCCCCAGAGTGTGATGTTCCCCTTCCTGTGTCCATGTGTTCTCATTGTTCAACTCCCACCTGTGAGTGACAACATGCGGTGTTTGGTTTTTTGTCCTTGTGATAGTTTGCTGAGAATGATGGTTTCCAGCTTCATCCATGTCCCTACGAGGACATAAACTCACCATTTTTTGTGGCTGCATAGTATTTCATGGTGTATATGTGCCACATTTTCTTGATCCAGTCTATCATTGTTGGACATTTGGGTTGGTTGCAAGTCTTTGCTATTGTGAATAGTGCTGCAATAAACATACCTGTGCATGTGTCTTTACAGCAGCATGATTTATAATCCTTTTGGTATATACCCAGTAATGGGATGGCTGGGTCAAATGGTATTTCTAGTTCTAGGTCCCTGAGGAATCACCACACTGACTTCCACAATGGTTGAACTAGTTTACAGTCCCACCAACAGTGTAAAAGTGTTCCTAGTTCTCCACATCCTCTCCAGCACCTGTTGTTTCCTGACTTTTTAATGATCGCCATTCTAACTGGTGTGAGATGGTATCTCATTGTGGTTTTGATTTGCATTTCTCTGATGGCCAGTGATGATGAGCATTTTTTCATGTGTCTGTTGGCTGCATAAATGTCTTCTTTTGAGAAGTGTCTGTTCATATACTCTGCCCACTTTTTGATGGAGTTGTTTGTTTTTTTCTTATAAATTTGTTTGAGTTCATTGTAGATTCTGGATATTAGCCCTTTGTCAGATGAGGAGGTTGCAAAACTTTTCTCCCATTCTGTAGGTTGCCTGTTCACTCTGACTGCGGTTTCTTTCGCTGTGCAGAAGCTCTTTAGTTTAATTAGATCCCGTTTGTCAATTTTGGCTTTTGTTGCCATTGCTTTTGGTGTTTTAGACATGAAGTCCTTGCCCATGCCTATGTCCTGAATGGCATTGCCTAGGTTTTCTTCTAGGGTTTTTATGGTTTTAGGTCTAACATGTAAGTCTTTAATCCATCTTGAACTAATTTTTGTATAAGGTGTAAGGAAGGGATCCAGTTTCAGCTTTCTACATATGGCTAGCCAGTTTTCCCAGCACCATTTATTAAATAGGGAATCCTTTCCCCATTGCTTGTTTCTGTCAGGTTTGTCAAAGATCAGATAGTTGTAGACATGCAGCATTATGTCTGAGGGCTCTGTTTTGTTCCATTGGTCTATATCTCTGTTTTGGTACCAGTACCATGCTGTTTTGGTTACTGTAGCCTTGCAGTATAGTTTGAAGTCAGGTAGCATGATGCCTCCAGTTTTGTTCTTTTGGCTTAGGATTGACTTGGCAATGCGGGCTCTTTTCTGGTTCCGTATGAACTTTAAAGTAGTTTTTTCCAATTCTGTGAAGAAAGTCATTGGTAGCTTGATGGGGATGGCATTGAATCTATAAATTACCTTGGGCAGTATGGCCCTTTTCACGATATTGATTCTTCCTACCCATGAGCATGGAATGTTCTTCCATTTGTTTGTATCCTCTTTTATTTCCTTGAGCAGTGGTTTGTAGTTCTCCTTGAAGAGGTCCTTCACATCCCTTGTAAGTTGGATTCCTAGGTTATTTTATTCTCTTTGAAGCAATTGTGAATGGGAGTTCACTCATGATTTGGCTCTCTGTTTGTCTGTTATTGGTGTATAAGAATGCTTGTGATTTTGGCACATTGATTTTGTATCCTGAGACTTTCCTGAATTTGCTTATCAGCTTAAGGAGATTTTGGGCTGAGACGATGGGGTTTTCTAGATATACAATCATGTCATCTGCAAACAGGGACAATTTGACTTCCTCTTTTCCTAATTGAATGCCCTTTATTTCCTTCTCCTGCCTAATTGCCCTGGCCAGAACTTCCAACACTATGTTGAATAGGAGTGGTGAGAGAGGGCATCCCTGTCTTGTGGCAGTTTTCAAAGGGAATGCTTCCAGTTTTTGCCCATTCAGTATGATATTGGCTGTGGGTTTGTCATGGATAGCTCTTATTGTTTTGAGATAGGTCCCATCAATACCTAATTTATTGAGAGTTTTTAGCATGAAGCGTTGTTGAATTTTATCAAAGGCCTTTTCTGCATCTATTGAGATAACCATGTGGTTTTTGTCTTTGGTTCTGTTTATATGCTGGATTACATTTATTGATTTGCGTATGTTGAACCAGACTTGCATCCCAGGGATGAAGCCCACTTGATCATGGTGGATAAGCTTTTTATGTGTTGCTGGATTCGGTTTGCCAGTATTTTATTGAGGATTTTTGCATCGATGTTCATCAAGGATACTGGTCTAAAATTCTCTTTTTTTGTTGTGTCTCTGCCAGGCTTTGGTATCAGGATGATGCTGGCCTCATAAAATGAGTTAGGGAGGATTCCCTCTTTTTCTATTGATTGGAATAGTTTCAGAAGGAATGGTACCAGCTCCTCCTTGTACCTCTGGTAGAATTCGGCTGTGAATCCGTCTGGTCC
This sequence comes from Pan troglodytes, assembly GCF_028858775.2. Taxonomy (NCBI): domain Eukaryota; kingdom Metazoa; phylum Chordata; class Mammalia; order Primates; family Hominidae; genus Pan; species Pan troglodytes. The sequence goes on from NC_072406.2 coordinate 121,807,348, forward strand.
TGGACTTTTTTTGGTTGGTAAGCTATTAATTATTGCCTCAATTTCAGAGCCTGTTATTGGTCTATTCAGAGATTCCACTTCTTCCTGGTTTAGTCTTGGGAGGGTGTATGTGTCGAGGAATTTATCCATTTCTTCTAGATTTTCTAGTTTACTTGCATAGAGGTGTTTATAGTATTCTCTGATGGTAGTTTGTATTTCTGTGGGATCAGTTGTGATATCCCCTTTGTCATTTTTTATTGCATATATTTGATTCTTCTCTCATTTCTTCTTTATTAGTCTTGCTAGCGGTCTATCAATTCTGTTGATCTTTTCAAAAAATCACCTCCTGGATTCATTGATTTTTTGAAGGGTTTTTTGTGTCTCTATATCCTTCAGTTCTCCTCTGATCTTAGTTATTTCTTGCCTTCTGCTAGCTTTTGAATGTGTTTGCTCTTGCTTCTCTAGTTCTTTTTTTTTTCTTTTTTTTTTTTTTTTTTTATTATACTTTAAGTTTTAGGGTACATGTGCACATTGTGCAGGTTAGTTACATATGTATACATGTGCCATGCTGGTGCGCTGCACCCACTAACTCGTCATCTAGCATTAGGTATATCTCCCAATGCTATCCCTCCCCCCTCCCCCCTCCCCACCACAGTCCCCAGAGTATGGTATTCCCCTTCCTGTGTCCATGTGATCTCATTGTTCAATTCCCACCTATGAGTGAGAATATGCGGTGTTTGGTTTTTTGTTCTTGCGATAGTTTACTGAGAATGATGGTTTCCAATTTCATCCATGTCCCTACAAAGGATATGAACTCATCATTTTTTATGGCTGCATAGTATTCCATTAATTGTGATGTTAGGGTGTCAATTTTAGATCTTTCCTTCTTTCTCTTGTGGGCATTTAGTGCTGTAAATTTGCCTCTACACACTGCTTTGAATGTGTCCCATAGATTCTGGTATGTTGTGTCTTTGTTCTCGTTGGTTTCAAAGAACATCTTTATTTCTGCCTTCATTTCGTTATGTACCCAGTAGTCATTCAGGAGCAGATTGTTCCGTTTCCATGTAGTTAAGCAGTTTTGAGTGAGTTTCTTAATCCTGAGTTCTAGTTTATTGCACTGTGGTCTGAGAGACAGTTTGTTATAATTTCTATTCTTTTACATTTGCTGAGGAGTGCTTTACTTCCAACTATGTGGACAATTTTGGAATAGGTGTGGTTTGGTGCTGAAAAGAACGTATATTCTGTTGATTTGGGGTGGAGAGTTCTGTAGATGTCTATTAGGTCCGCTTGGTGCAGAGCTGAGTTCAATTCCTGGGTATCCTTGTTAACTTTATGCCTCGTTGATCTGTCTAATGTTAACAGTGGGCTGTTAAAGTCTCCCATCATTATTGTGTGGGAGTCTAAGTCACTTTGTAGGTCACTAAGGACTTGCTTTATGAATCTGGGCGCTCCTGTATTGGGTGCATATATATTTAGGATAGTTAGTTCTTCTTGTTGAATTGATCCCTTTACCATTATATAATGGCCTTCTTTGTCTCTTTTGATATTTGTTGGTTTAAAGTCTGATTTATCTGAGACTGCGATTTCAACCCCTGCCTTTTTTTGTTTTCCATTTGCTTGGCAGATCTTCCTCCATCCCTTTATTTTGAGCTTATGAGTGTCTCTGCACGTGAGATGGGTTTTCTGAATACAGCACACTAATGGGTCTTGACTCTTTATCCAATTTGCCAGTCTGTGTCTTTTAATTGGAGCATTTAGCCCATTTACATTAAAGTTAGTATTGTTATGTGTGAATTTGATCCCATCATTATGATGTTAGCTGGTTATTTTGCTCGTTAGTTGATGCAGTTTCTTCCTAGCCTTGATGGTCTTTACAATTTGGCATGTTTTTGCAGTGGCTGTACTGGTTGTCCCTTTCCATGTTTAGTGCTTCCTTCAGGAGCTCTTTTAGGGCAGGCCTGGTGGTGACAAAATCTCTCAGCATTTGCTTGTCTGTAAAGTATTTTATTTCTCTTTCACTTATGAGGCTTAGTTTGGCTGGATATGAAATTCTGGGTTGAAAATTCTTTTCTTTAAGAATGTTGAATATTGGCCCCCACTCTCTTCTGGCTTGTAGAGTTTCTGCCGAGAGATCAGCTGTTAGTCTGATGGGCTTTCCTTTGTGGGTAACCCGGCCCTTCTCTCTGGCTGCCCTTAACATTTTTTCCTTCATTTCAACTTTGGTGAATCTGACAATTATGTGTCTTGGAGTTGCTGTTCTCGAGGAGTATCTTTGTGGCGTTCTCTGTATTTCCTGAATTTGAATATTTCCTGAATTTGAATGTTGGCCTGCCTTGCTAGATTGGGGACGTTCTCCTGGATAATATCCTGCAGAGTGTTTTCCAATTTGGTTCCATTCTCCCCGTCACTTTCAGGTACACCAATCAAACGTGACATAGATTTGGTCTTTTCACATAGTCCCATATTTCTTGGAGGCTTTGTTCATTTCTTTTTGTTCTTTTTTCTCTAAACTTTTCTTCTTGCTTCATTTCATTCATTTCATCTTCCATTGCTGATATCCTTTCTTCCAGTTGATTACATCGGTTACTGAGGCTTGTGCATTCATCACATAGTTCTCGTGCCATGGTTTTCAGCTCCATCAGGTCCTTTAAGGACTTCTCTGCATTTGTTATTCTAGTTATCCATTCGCCTAATTTTTTTTCAAAGTTTTTAACTTCTTTGCCATTGGTTCGAACTTCCTCCTTTGGCTCGGAGTAGTTTGATCTTCTGAAGCCTTCTTCTCTCAACTCGTCAAAGTCATTCTCCATCCAGCTTCGTTCCATTGCTGGTGAGGAGCTGCATTCCTTTGGAGGAGGAGAGGCGCTCTGATTTTTAGAGTTTCTGGTTTTTCTGCTCTGTTTTTTCCCCATCTTTGTGATTTTATCTACCTTTGGTCTTTGATGATGGTGACATACAGATGGCTTTTTGGTGTGGATGTCCTTTCTGTTTGTTAGTTTTCCTTCTAACAGACAGGACTCTCAGCTGCATGTCTGTTGGAGTTTACTGGAGGTCCACTCCAGACCCTGTTTGCCTGGGTTTCAGCAGCGGTGGCTGCAGAACAACAGATATTGGTGAACCGCAAATGCTGCTGCCTGATTGTTCCTCTGGAAGTTTTGTCTCAGAGGGGTACCCGGCCATGTGAGGTATCAGTCCGCCCCTACTGCGGGGTGCCTCCCAGTTAGGCTACTCGGGGGTCAGGGACCCACTTGAGGAGGCAGTCTGCCCATTCTCAGATCTCAAGCTGCATGCTGGGAGAACCACTACTCTCTTCAAAGCTGTCAGACAGGGACATTTAAGTCTGCAGAGGTTTTGCTGCCTTTTATTTGTCTGTGCCCTGCCCCCAGAGGTGGAGCCTACAGACGCAGGCAGGCCTCCTTGAGCTGTGGTGGGCTCCACCCAGTTCGAGCTTCCCAGCTGCTTTGTTTACCTAGTCAAGTCTGAGCAATGGCAGGCGCCCCTCCCCCAGCCTTGCTGCCACCTTGCAGTTTGATCTCAGACTGCTGTGCTAGCAAAGAGCAGGGCTCCGTGGGCGTAGGACCCTCTGAGCCATGTGCGGGATATAATCTCCTGGTGTGCCATTTCATAAGCCCATTGGAAAAGCACAGTATTAGGGTGGGAGTGACCCGATTTTCCAGGTGCCGTCTGTCACCCCTTTCTTTGACTAGGAAAGGGAATTCCCTGACCCCTTGCACTTCCCGGGTGAGGTGATGCCTTGCCCTGCTTCGGCTCATGCACAGCATGCTGCACCCACTTTCCTGCACCCACTGTCCAGCACTCCCCAGTGAGATGAACCCAGTACCTCACTTGAAAATGCAGAAATCACCCCTCTTCTGCGTGGCTCACGCTGGGAGCTGTAGACTGGAGCTGTTCCTATTCGGCCATCTTGTCTCCACCTCCATTTTCTTTTAAAATTATAAACACGTACTTGTGCAAATTATTTTTTTTAAGTGATTTGCCATTTTTGAAAGGGTATTTAATGATAGAATACTATCGAACCAACATGTACTGACATGGAAAGATGTCAAAGATATGTTAAGTGTAAAATGCAAGTGGCAAAACACTATGTATAGTCTGAGCCAAATCAAAATATGTATGTTTTTTATATGCATAGAAGGAAAGATTTGGAAAGATATACAACAAAAAAAAAAAGAAAGAAAACATACACTGGACCCTTTATGAGAAAGCAGTTAAGTCAATTTATTGAAAAACACTAACTACAGGGAAAAACTGTGTTCTTAGAAAGGGGTTTGCACTAAAGGAGATCAAGTCATTTAATGACAACATTTGAGTTTTTTTATTCAATCCAAAAAAACCATATGCCACAGACTCCCTTTTTCTATTCTTCCAAGTCCCTAACCAGTCATGAAATTACATTTTTAAAACTATAATTCTTGAATACAGAAAAAGAGAGACCTCAGTGGATGAAGTACCATTTGGCATGTTTAAATGATAGAAAACAAAACGGAGTGATTGAAGTGGGAAACCACAGCTCCAGTGGACTGCAGCAGGAGGCAGGAGCTTCACCAAAATTTCTCCATCCCTGGAGTGAAGAATGCAGGAAGCATGAGGGACCCATGAGAATTGACCCCCACCAATCCTTTTCTTTTTATTGAGGTGAAATTCACATTGCATAAAATTCACCATTTAAGAGGGAACAATTCAGTAGTATTTAGAACATTCACAACATAGTGCAATCATTAGCTCTAACTAGTTCCATAACATTTCATCACCCCAAAAGAAATTCTGTACCCATTAAACAGTCACTTCCTCATTCTTCTTCCCCTGCAATCCCTGGCAACCACCAATTTGCTTTCTGTCTCTATGAATTTGCCTATTATGGTTATTTCATGTTAATGGAATCATTCAATATGTGTATGATTTTTTGTCTGGCTTCTCTCACCAAGCATAACGTTTTCAAGGTTCATCTACCTTGTAGTAGGTATCAGTACTTTATCCCTTTGTATAGTTGAGTAACATTCCATTGTAGGTATAAAACATACATATTTTTTACCCATTCATTTACTGATAGACATTTGGGTTGTTTCTAGCTTTTAGCTATTGTGAATAGTGCTGCTATGAATAATTGTATACAAGAATTTGTTTGAGTATCAATTTTCGATTCTCTTGACTATATATCTAGTTATGGAATTTCTGGATCATATGCTAATTCTATGCTTAATTTGTTGTGTAAATACCAAACTATTTTTTCCAGTGGCTGTACCATTTTATATTCCCGCCACAAATGTTTCATGATTCCGCTTTCTCCACATTCTCACCAACACTTGTTATTTTCCACTTTTTAATTATCATTATTATGACCATTCTAGTGAGTATAAAGTGGTATCTCATGGTTTTTATTTGCATATCCTTAATGACTAATGATGTTGAGTCTTTTTCCATGTGCTTGGTGGCCATTTGGATATCTTCTTTGGAGAAATATTTGTTCAAGTCCTTGGCCTATTTTTTAATTGGGCTAATCTTCATGTTATTGATTTATAAGTGTTCTTTATGTATTTGAGATACTAGACCCTTGCCAGATATATGACCTGCAAATATTTTCTCCCATTCTGTAGGTTGTTTATTCACTTTTTAAATAAAATCCTTTGATATGTAAATGTTCTTAATTTTGATTTGGTCCAATCGAAATTTAACTATTTTCATCTATTTTTCTTTTATTTATGTGTATCTTTCTTTCGTTGCTTGTGCTTTCAATGTCCCACCCACCATGCCTCTTGACGGCTGCTCATGTCTCAGTCATCCTCCAGTTCTGTGTTTTCATGACCTGCAAGTCTCTCTGCCTTCTGCTCTGTCTTGAGCCTACTTGATACACACTTCTGATAGTTTGATCTACCCCTCTCCATCCTACCCCAGTGCCTTCCTATGGTTATTCTTCTATGGTTATTATCCTGGCCTTCCAAATGTCCCTTCAGTTTTCCTTTTTCATTCACACAATCCTCATATTTTCAAAATACTTTTCCTGATTCCTAGCCTATAAACAAGTCCAAACTACTTACACTGAGGAATCAAAACAAAGAAATTCCTCCCCAGATATCCTGCAATCTTCTCTAGAAAACTCCCTGCCTCTCTCCTCCTATCACCAAAACCGCTTGGGTCACCCACATTGACATTCTCCACATTCTCACCAATTTGCAATCAAGCCTTGGCCACATCACTGAAACTGCTCTCAGAGAAGCCACCCATAACCTCCAGTTTGCCAAATTCCAAGGACAGTTTACAACTCTATTGTGTCTGTTTCCCTCTGATGCATAACACATGGCTTGTCAATTCTTTCTTGTTAAGTTTTTTTCCTCCTCTTTGGTTTCCATAACACAAACTTCAAAAGGCAACAATGTCTGGAAAATGGCTGCAGGTCTTTACTATTTATTGAGCACTCATCATAGCTGCATTTCACTAGAGGAAATAAAAGATGTTATTGTTGTGAGCATTTATTTTATTCCCATTTTATAATCTGATTTATGGCTATGGCCTTGTGGTACACAAACATAAAGCTCCTTTGACATGATTTGACATGAAAAATCAATCTGATACAAATACTACAATTTTGCAAGGAGTACTTAGGATTAAGGAAATAGGTGTTAAATGTTTCAATAAGTAAGTAGCATTCCACATTTCTTTCCAAGGGTGATTGATGGCTGGGAGACCAGGAGCACCACCAGCCAGAGCTCAGAGATGGTCTTAGGAGTCGTACCTGCTCAAGCAGATGAAAAACAGAATCTGCAAAGCTGTTACTTTAAAGTATGGCTAACAATTTACAAGAGGATGCTCTGATTTACGATGGTATTTAACTATGAAATTCTTTAAGTGGGCAGCTTTCCTCATGTCTCTAAGTGTTTATTAATAGCACATTAGCTAGAAAAGAATTGAGGTAGCTTAAAAGGGCTTAGAACTAAAGCATAATTATATTGACCCACTAAGATTCAATATAAAACAAAGACGTAGTATTTCTGAAGTAGTCGATGAATGTCAGAAGAAGCAAATGCTTTGACTTCAAATTCAGCACATGACCCAACCATAAATGGCTTAATCATAATAAGACTTTATTTTCTCACGGAAATAAAAAGTTTAAGGATAATATTTATCTCCCCACGTGGCTTGACCCAGGGGCCAGTGTCATTATCCTCACGGTCTGTCTCCTTTGTGTTGGTTCCTTTCTCATCTTGTTGTGATAGGTGACAGGAGGAAAGAACTGGAATGTTTATACTGGAGAAAGGAAATTGCCTGTCTCTTTCCTGGCCACATCAGTCAAGCCCTGATACTAGTTTTCATTGGTTCATACTGGTTCTGTGACTATCCCTCCACCCAACTTTTGAATATGCCAGTTGGCTCAGGCCTAAAGGCACATGCCCACCTCTGCAGCAGGAATTGGAGTCGGCCGCAACTGTGGCCTTCCACAGGGAAATTGAGGTGCTTTTTATTGAAAGAAGGGAAAATAATTTTGGGGTAGCTAAAAAAAGAACAAGGATTAACTATCCTCAGCATATAATGAACTTCCTGGGTTACAGGAAGTCTCGCGCACCAAGCAGGAGTCTCACAGCAACACCTGGGACAGATGCATTTATGCCTTCCACTAGTAGTGGAATATCTGGCCTTCCTACAATACGGCCACCAGAAAACTCTTCCGTATAGTAAATGCTTCCAGTTACCATGGTTATCTTCCACTGAGAATCCCAAGCAAATTTTTTATAGGCTAAATCTGTGCATCCACACATTCCTCCAAAGATTCTACCTTACCACATGGTGCCATCCCCAAGCAGTGCAAATGAACGATATTGGCCTAGTTAAGATATAGAAAGAGGAAGGGCAAAACTTTCATTTTTTCCAGTGTTCCAAGAGTGGACAATAGAGGGGGATAAGCTAGTGTTATATGGGTTTTCCAAGTGATCTGGAATCTAGCATAAGAATAATGCATTTTAATAATTCATTGCAACCAGGAAAAAGAATGCAATTCTATGTTTTAGTCTTGTTTAAAATCAATGAGGCCACCAGTTCCCATTTCAGCAACAGTATTTAAAAAACTAAACTTTGTAGGTCAATCCTGCCACACACATGGATTACTGCAGAGGTGTGGCTTGGGTTTCCAGAGGAGAAGAGTGGTCCCTTGAAGCCACATTAGAAAGACAAGCAGAGGCAGGTAAATCTCTGGCCTTTGCCTCACTTCTCTCCTTTTTATTTCTTCCTTTTCATACAGAGTTTTGGTTGTTCTCACAAATGCTGTGTTGAGTCTTAGTTCAGTTTATCATCTTCTTCTGCCTAAAGTAGAGCTGTCCCACACATTTCCAAGCTGAACTCTTTGACTGAGAGAAGATACTCTGGATGTCAAATGTCCCAGCAAACTACACCATTCTAGAATGACCTGGGTGCCCTCTAAGATGGATAAAGAAATGTTTTTCTAAGACTCTACAATGCAGCATTGAGAACCAGAATCTCAGGTCTTGCCTTGACTCCTCTTAGAAGCAGTAACACAAATATGTAAATTCTTTATCCTGATCCATCCATCCCATTTTCATCACCTCTAAACATCATATTCATTACCAGCTCATCACATTTACTTATATTGCTCCCAACCTGGAAAAGTCTTTTTTTCCTCCATCCTGTATTCTACATCCTAATCACATTACTTCCTTCTCAATTATATCATCCCCTTCCCAGATCATTCTTTTCTACACTGGTCACTTCATCCCTGATATTCCACAGCACTTATCACCAGGATTACCTATATTAATAGTTAGTCATGTAATTTCTTGTTTTGCCTCATGTTTCTTATGTTTTTACCTATTTGTGGTCTAAATTTCATACTCCCCTGAAGACTGGGCTCATCATTTAGTATCAACCATGATACCTGGTTCATAGTAATAACTATTGCGGGAGTAACCCCAATTCTTTTCTCAACTCTACATCAATTCTCAATTTCTCATATTTCTCTAACCAGTGATTTCTGGATTCATTTGATCAGTCATCCTCAAACTGCAGTATCATCAAGGGTACTCATTTAAATGCCTTTGTGTTTCAATAGGTTTTTGGTAGATTCAGCAATCTGACTTTGTAAACAATTGCCCCCAAGTGATTCTGAGGCAGGTGATCCAAGGACCAAATTTTGAGCAAAGATTTCAAAGAAGTTTTCCAATTATAACCACTAGACTCCTCAGGCATCAGGATGTACCATCTCAAAGAATGGAAGCCTCTCTGCCCCTCTAGTCTGAATTTTTCTGCTGCCACATTCAGCTACATAGCCCCCAAAGGTCTACCATAAGAAACAGATAAAAGTACCAGAGCTGGAAAAAGAAGAGACCTGCTGAGAAAATGAAGTTTTCAACACCTAGCCACTTATTCATCTGGTGATGATTGATTGGCCTACATTTCTGGCCCAGGTAAAACTTGCAGTTTGGTTTGGTTCAACAGAGGTAAAGCCATGCATTTGGCTGGCCAATCAATTGTGCAAGGCACTCATTGTGTGCTATAAAAAGGAAATCACTTGGAATCCGTGGCCATTGGTTTATCTCGTAAAGCATGAAATGTGATTACCTTCATCTGATCAGGTAGGACATTGAGGCAGTTCAGTGGCTCTTCTAGTGCACCAGGCAGCCCATGAGACCCCCAAAAGATCAGTGACCCCTATAAGACCTCCAGTTTATGATGCTTCAAGAGCTGGGGACAAGGAAAGCTCATGAGCCACATTGGATGTAGCAATGTCATATATTAGGAGAGTGGGAGGAGCCTCACATTCAGTGTTAGAAGGCCTAAATCTTTTCCCTAGTCTGCAAGAAATACCAATAGCTAACATCTGTTAGGCATGCTGCCAAAAGTGTTCTTATATTTTCTCATTGAATTCTCTCAAAATGCTAAGAGATGGACACTGCCAACATCATCATCTTCATTTTAAAGATTAAAAAAATCAAGTGTTACACTTCCTACCTGATGATATACAAGTTTAAGTTACAAAATTGGGATTTGAAGCCAGAGGATATGACCGTAAAGATCCAGAAAGCACTGCACGACACTCCCCTGTCTAAGGCATGTTAGGGAACTTGGGTATCCCTTCTACACACATCTAGGGGGTATACATAGGATTACACCAGCTCCACCCACAGCATTGGATTGACCTAAAGGTTCAAGTAAAAGCATAGATGCATAAGTACTTAAAAAGTACATAATACCAAGTGTGTCATGGCAAAAGTAAGTGTCTATAGAGGCCAGGCAGGTGATGTGGAGAGTGTGAGCCCTCCCTATCTAAAGGCAACAGGCTCCACCAAGCTTTAGCCCATTGTTGCTATGTAGCAATGCAGGCAAAGAATGGCAAAATTTCTAATGTTTCAAGAGAAGCCATAAATCCATAGCTTTATGTAAAATATTTTGACTTTTAAAATATTTCTCTGTGTGTTTTTGTTGTTGTTGTTGTTAAAAAAAAAAAAGAAGAAGAAGAAGAAGGCTTTGCAGATCAATAAAACAGGTCTGGAAGACCCTGACTTGAGACACTGCATATATAAGTAGAAAGCCTTATTGTTAAAAGAATGCCTTATACTATGAGCTAGGAGGCAGATACTATTTATATGTACTTTGATAATTCAAATAACCTTCTGCTGCCTCGATTTCCTAATCTGTAAAATGGATCTGACGAAAAGAAGTCAGGCTAGGCATTGTCTCAGTCCCCTTACCTCCATCTCTCTCTGAAACTAAATATCTTGTTTTCTCATATTAAAAGTTATGGTCAGGATTTTGAGCAGCTGCATTACATTTGAACAAACAGAAAGCATTTAGATGGAATATGTAAGATTCCATTTGATGCATCATACAAATAAGAGCATCTTTTATCCAAACTTTCCAAGAAAAAGAGTGGTTGGGAGAGGGGAATGAAATACTCCAAAGCTAGGTCAGCTCTCCAAGAACAGGCTAGGCACAGCAGTTGGGACTCCAGCTACAGGGATGCATTTGGCAAGGGTTAGAAAATGAGGGGTAAAAATTTGGGGACTGGCACTTCAGTGCAGGATGTACAAACTTAGAAAAGAGAGTACTTTAGGAGGCATGGGAAGTGTTTCCAAATATCTGAAGAGCTGTCAAATGGGAAGAGAGGTTAAATTTGTTCTATATGAACCCAGGAGTAGAATTTGAAGTAGTAGGGGGAAAAAATACTAGAGACAGCTTTGGTTGCATAGTAGAAGTATTCTGAAACCTGCCAAATATGGACAAAGATGCTCCAAGTGGTAGTGAGAATACTGTCTCTGGAGATATTTAAACAGATTCTGAAAGTACTATACACTTGGTGAAGATGTTGCAGAAGGTATTTGGGTATTAGAAGTTGGAGGTGGGATGAATGACAGTCTCCTGCCTCACCCTTGGGCTCTGAAGTGGCTTTTGCAGTATATAAGTGCAATTAATTTAAAAGACAGGGGAAAGGGAAGAGGGAGGAGGTGAGAGAAAATCTGAAAAATCCATTTTCAGTGGAATATTTATCCGATTAATGCCTTGGGCTTCCCACCCATGTTTAATGAAAGTCTGACCTCAGATCCCCACCAAGTTTTCTATAAGGAACTGGTAGAGCAGGAAGGTGATAAATATGTACAGAAAACCCAATAATACGTACACAATCAGGGTGACCTGTTTCAAAGGAAGGGTAGTGCTCATGGTGTTGTAAATTTCAATTTCCAATGCCTCCCAGCTGCAGAAAGTCAGAGCAGCCCTTTGTGATGATGAGGCAGCACTATTCTTTAGTTTGTTTTTCCCTCCAGGATAGGACAATAAAAATGAGAAAGTCAATTTTCTTTTTATCCCAAGCAGATTGAATTTTGCTAAACTAAAATGGGCTATGGCTAAGTAAAGGTCAGTCCAGCCACAGATTTTTTTCTTCATTAACAAAAAATCAACACCAGCATTGTTGCTTCTGGGTCTTTTACCAGGCAGAAATACTTAGGGATGCCATCAGTAGAGCCCAGCATTACTTTATGAAACTCATAAATAGCCAAGGCAAGAGCCAATTATTGCTATGTCAATACATGTATATTTTTCATGAAAAACATGGTTAATATATTTCATCTGGCTAAACATAATACTGTCAAGACTAGAGGAAAGGATCTTCCTATTTAAAAAATAATGGGATCAATCTTGTTGTCCAATTCTGCTTACTCAACTGCTGTGTCCTTCAGATCTAGAAGTATTAACAAAGGAAGTCAGATGTCCTCTGAAATATGCTGTGCTACTTCTCTCTTTACCAAAGTCTTAAGCTATGTTGATATCCTTTAATGGCACAAAAACATGTGGGATCTCCAGAGACTGGCTTAAAATTCTATCAATAGATACAATCAGGAGAGAGAAGTGAAATAAAAGTCAGGAAGACCAGGAAGAAGACTGCAATAAGGAAGCAATAGAACTGGGAAGACATAAATGAGAATATAACTTGCTTCAGAGGAAGGTTTTTCGCCTAGTATCATGCAAGGACATAAATAAGCAAACATTTTTTAGAAAAACTGTAAGGGAAGTTGGGGTTCCAGATAGGTGACAAGAGACATCAGACATGCTCCCTTTTCAGAAAGAAGAACCAAAATCATGAATAGGTAATCAAACTTCTAATAGAATATCTAGAAAAGAACACTAGACTCCAACAAAGAAGTCACAGGAAACACCCAAGGCACAGAAGGAGAAGGAAGTGAGCAGGGAGCTCAGCTGAAATTGGCTGTTATGGGGAAAGAGTGTGTGAGAACTTCAGTAGTCCACATCCCCACTTCAGACTGTGGCAATAAGAACCACAGGAGAGCTCCTCTGTCTGCATGAACCCTGGCACTACAAAGACTCCACAAAGGCATTGATTGCACCAGACAGGGAACTCGCACTAAGTCACTAACACCTCTGAGACCTAAGCAGCTGCGGCAGGGCACCACTGTGAGAGCACAGTCATCACAGGACTGCTCCCTGCCCTGAGAACCACAACCTTTATATCTCCACATCCCCAGACTTCCCACTAACATTCCCCAGTGTTCACCTAGAGAGTGACAGCAGCACAGCACTGGCTGGACCCAAAGATGCTGCAGGATCCCCAGTACTCTATCCCATAGGGAATACTATTCCCCCAGGAAAGGACAGTGCCATATACCAAAAATGCAGCCCCTGGGATGAAGGGAACCAAAACGCATGCTTTCCAGAGCCTGAGATCTCCCTCTCTGGGGCTGTGAGAAGTGACACTGCCCACAACAGCGGTATAAACTCTGTGCTCAGGCCTGCAAGCCGAAAATAATATCTCCTTTCTGTCTCCACACACTGCCACAGCAGTTGCTGCCAGTGGGAACCCAGGTAGGTGAGCCTGGGAGCTCACTGTCTAGGGCTGAGGGCAGTGACCCCAACCTACTGGTGGAACAACCTCTGTGCTCAGACTCATGCGTAGGGAGTGGGACTCCCCTACCCCTCTGTACACTACTGTAGCCACAGCTGCTGCTGCTACTCCCAGGGGCTGCAGCAGAAAAGACAGAAGACTGACTGTCTGGGGCTGTGAGTGGTAACCATGCCCCCACTGACAGCATGGCCTCCATGCTTGAGATTGCAGGTAAAGAGCAAGGTTCCTCTCGATCTCTGTGCAGCCCTATGGCACTGCTGCAACCAAGAGTGGGCAAGCCTGAAAGCTGCATGTCTGGAACTGTGTGTGGCAACCCCACATTGCAGCCACCACCAACAGCAATGTGTACTTCCCAGCCACCACCAACAACAGTGTGTACGTCACTACTACTGCCATCATCCACATCACACCAGCTGCCCAGGAATCCAAGAACCTGCCCACCTGCTGGGCCCAGCATTGCCATTACCAGCATTCAAGCGAGCCACCTGGAGACCCAAGAATCAGCCCACCTGGTCCTGCTAATACTGGTGTCAGTGTACACTGGCCTAGGGCCCAAGAACAGACACACTTTGTTCTATCCTGTGGCAATATGAACCACAGGAGAGCTCCTCTATCCACATGAAAAAAAAATAGATTTTGAGAGCTAAACCACAAACTGGTAATACAAAATCAACGTTTCATGCAAGTTCTTGTTACACCAGGAATGGCAAAGGGAGCTTTGTTTCAGCTCTGATATCTTGAGATATCTACCTCTATATTTCCTACTTCACAAAAAGGGAGAGCTCCCAGAGGCCGGATTCCCTTGGCTTTGCAGCCCCTGACCATTTCCAGCATCTGTCTTCACAGTCCCATGGGTCTCCAAAATGATTCACAAATGTGAACTGATGGTCGCTGTTTTCATGGAGCTTACAGCCCAGTAGAGCAGACAGAAATAATCAAATAATCACAGCACTGAATACATACTCACAATTGTTACATGTAATATGATAGGAAGAAGTTCAAGGTATTATGGAAGCTTATAAAAGGAGGAATTTCACCCAAGCTAGGGAGTCAGGAAGGCCCGCAATCAATCCTAGATGCAGGAGCAGCTTCACATGAGCCAGCTGTATGAGCACCTGCTGCCCAAAGTGAACAAACGAGAAAGCTTCCACCACAAGGCAGCTGATGACATGGTGCACGTGGTTGGGAAAGAAGGGGGGTTACCAGGATGCATCTACAACTGACACTCAAGCACCAGCTCCTCTCTCTCGTAGTATGCAGTTGCTGTGTGCCGCAAGGAAATTACTGTAACTTTGTGGCAAATAACTTACTGACCTATATATGACTTTTAGCAGGATAGGCAGTATTTCCTGCTTTGTTCAACCTACACTGACAAATGTAGAACATAATATCTTAACATGTTCTTTAAAATAAAGGCAAGGGAAGACTCAGCAATTGGAAGAGTTGAATGTAGGAAGGTAACAGAGCAGGCTTTGTGCAATTATTGAGACTACTAGGGATTTTTTTATAATGTGCCCCTCATTCCTCTCACAGTGAGCTGCAGAAAATGTGGCTCATTTTAGTAACTTTTTTGTATGCCAACAACATTTTATATTTTTTAAAAAGAGAAAGAAACTACAGTTCTTTTCTATTTTGAAATATAGCCTGTAAATCTATTTAGATTTTAGGCATAGCACAACAATTCAGAAATGATCATTCTGCTGAAAGCTTTATTTTTCTTTTCTTGTGTTTACTCTTCTCCTACTACAAACAAATATTATAAAAGATAAACTCTCTGTCACAGGAGAAATGACCCCACTTACATGGCTTGTTCATAACTCTCCACTGCCATCTCCAATGTGTGTCCTGGCATGTGGTATATTTCTGATGACATGGTTACAACGTTGCTTTGTTCATCTGCAAGCCAGTGACACATCAGGCACTAACTGGCTTCATTTATCCTCCATTTTCCCTGGGGAGGTAGGAGATCAGAGGGACTTGTTTTCCAAGCTCCAGTCACAAGACCCTGCCGATCAAAACAGGATCTGATCAAAACAAGATGCAGCAAAGAAACAGGCCAAAACCAGCTAAAACCAAGAAGACAACAAAAGTGACCTCCAGTTGTCCTCATTGCTCATTATATTGAAATAATTTAATAATGCATTAAAATGCAAAAAGAAACTCTCACCAGTGCCACGACAGTTTACAAGTGCCACGGCAACTCCAAGAAGTTACGTCATATGCTTTTAAAAGGGGAGGAACCCTCAGTTCTGGGAACTACACACTCTTTTCCAGAAAACTCACAAATAACCCATCCCTTATTTAACATACAATAAAGGAATCGCCATAAATACAGCTAGCCAGCAATCCACGAGGGCTGTTGCTACTACTCTCTCTGTGTAGCAGCTATTTTCCTATACTCTGTTGCTCTAATAAATTTGCTTTGCTTTGCTCCATCTGCTTGCTCTTGAATTCTTTCCAGCACAAAGCCAAGAACCCTCTTGAGCTGAGCTCCAATGATGAGGTTCACCTGTATCACCTGGACATAGTCTGGAATATTATTACAGTCACCACATCTAATATTGAGAGGTGAAGCCAGCTCGGCTTCTGGGTCAGGTGGGGATTTGGAGAACTTTTCTGTCTAGCTAAAGGATTGAAAACACACCAATCAGCACTCTGTGTCTAGCGAAAGGTTTGTAAATGCGCCAATCAGCACTCTGTGTCTAGCTAATCAGGTAGGGACTTGGAGAACTTGTGCGTCTAGCTAAAGGATTGTAAGGGCACCAATCAGCGCTCTGTCAAAAGGGACCAATCAGCTCTCTATAAAGCGGACTAATCCGCTCTTTGTAAAATGGACCAATCAGCTCTCTGTAAAATGGACCAATCAGCAGGATGTGGGTAGAGCCAGATAAGGGACTAAAGGCAGGCCACCAGCGCCACCAGCGGCAACCCGCTGGGGTACCCTTCCACGCTGTGGGAGCTATGTTCTTTTGCTCTTCCAATAAATTCTGCTGCTGGTCACTCTTTGTGTCCCTGCAGCCTGTATGAGCTGTAACACTCACCGTGAAGGTCTGCAGCTCCGCTCCTGAAGCCAGCGAGACCATGAACCCACTGGAAGGGCGGAACAACTCCGGAGGGGAGAAACGAACAACTCCGGACGCGCGAAACGAACAACTCCGGACGCGCCACCTCTATGAATTGTAACACTCACCGCAAAGGTCTGCAGCTTCACTCCTGAGGCCAGTCAGACCATGAACCCACCGGAAGGAACGAACAACTCCAGACACGCCGCCTTTAAGAGCTGTAACATTCACTACGAAAGTCTGCGGCTTCACTCTTGAAGTCAGCGAGACCACGAACCCACCAGAAGGAAGAAACTCTGGACACATCTGAACATCTGAAGGAACAAACTCCGGACACACCATCTTTGAGAACTGTAACACCGCGAGGGTCCGCGGCTTCATTCTTGAAGTCGGCGAGCCAAGAACCCACCAATTCCGGACACAATATTGCATGCATTAATAGAAAGGCCAAAATGAACTGCATTTCAGGGGGGAAAATGCTGACCCTAAAACAAAACTAATAACCACCATTTAAAATAAAGAATTATATGCATAAGAATGAGCAGAGCTGCTCTGAGGGAAAGCTGGGAGCATCCCCACTCCAAAATGAAAATCTGAACTTTTACTAGTTATTCAACACTTTTCTGAGCACTTTTCTTATTCACAGAATAAGAGGAATCTTGGGTTTCCCAAGGATTCACTTCAGGCTTTTCTTAATTAGCAAGTTGTCCTGGATTATAAAAGGAATTCAGTTTATAAAAACTAAATCATTCTTCTAAGTTTGAGCATAGATCCTCACTCCTTAATGGGAGACTGTGCAAAATGACTCCCATCCAATGAGTACAGTATGGAAAGGAAGAAGAAAGAATGACTTCGCCATAGAGAAACCTGACAGCTTATGAGAAAAACATCAAACAAACCCAATTGAGGGACAAAATTCCTAACCAGCACTCCTCAAAACATTCAAGGCCATCAAAAATATGGAAAGTCTGAGAAATTGGCCAGCCAAGAGAAGCATAAGGAGACATAACAATTAAATGTGGTATTTATAATAGGTTCTGGGACAGAAAAGAATATTAAGTAAAAAAAAAAAAAAAGGAAATCTAAATAAAGCTGTAGTGTTTAGTTAATATTATCATTATTGGTTCACTACCATAAATGTACCATACTAAAGTAAGAGGTTATTAACAGAGGAAATTGGGTGTGATATAGATATATGGGAACTCTCTGCACTATCTTTGCAACATCTCTTTAAGTCAACAACTGTTCTAGCAAATAAAGTGTATTTTGGGGAAAAAAAAGTTAAACCTAACTACCTTTGACTTCGCAGGAATGTGGCTGGTTACCCTTTTATGTAACACTAGAGAGAATTGGGTGGATTTTATTAATAGCACCACCCACCTGTGGCCTGGTGGGGGTCTCTTCTCCATGAGAAATCCCATAAATCTATAAGCGTTTTTTTAATCCACAGGCCGGTGTGGTGGGAGGTTAATGGGTAACCCAGAAAGATGCCTTCCAATTTCTTCCCTGGGAGTCGGTATTTTATAGCTGCTGTTCCACCTATAATGGCTCTTGACAGTGGTGGAATTAGTGAACACAGCAAACACAATCAAAGGCAGCTCTGAGGCCAGGAAAAGCCTTTCACTTACCCAGGGGTGCGTTGTCCCTGGCTTCTCGAGATTTATTTTCTTTGTTTGGCTGCCATTCCTTGAAAATGATGGAGGGTATTACTCATCAAAGATGATGCAGCTGTCAGATGAGGCCACTGTCCATCTTGAAAGACAGAGTTCCCCTGCTAGGGAAGCCGAGGGAAACAGGAGGTCAGGAGTGAGAGAAGCAGGCTCAGAGCCTGACCTGCTGCTGCTCATAGGTTACACCTGTGCATCTGACAGTCCATCGTTTTATCTCTGCAATGTAGGTGAAGAGTCAACATATCTTTCTGTTGTGTTTCCAAGGAAAGGTTGGTTTCAGTTAATCTTATCATTTTAAATAGCAGATCTTAGCTTTGCCACTTTATTATATGTCTCTACATTTTAATCGTGCCATTCTTATTTAGAGCCACCTTCTGTTGGATTATAGGGGATACAAAATATAGACAGCCTTGGTGGTCTAGAAACATCTGAATGGATCCATGATTCAGTTCATTCCTTTAGGCCCAGAGCCACTGCACCCAACAGTGAATTAACCATCTCTTCCCTAGAATAAGAGGCAACTCCATGCCCTATGCTCACTAGAGACTCTATCTGGGGTTGTCTTTCTTTAACAAGGAGGCTTTGGATCCCCTTGCTTTGTCACAAGTTTGATATCCACCCCCATCCTCTTGTGCTGTAGTCTGACTTGACAAGTGTCTTAGTCTTTTCAGGCCACCATAACAATATGTGTGGCTGACTTAACAGTCATTTATATTACCCCATGTCTACTAAAAATACAAAAATTAGCTGGGTGTGGTGGCAGGTACCTGTAGTCCCAGCTACTTGGGAGGCTGAGGCAGGAGAATCACTTGAACCTGGGAGGCGAAGGTTGCAGTGAGCCGAGATTGCACCGCTGCACTCCAGCCTAGACGACAGAGCAAGACTCCGTCTCAAAACAAAACAAACAAACAAACAAAAAACTGACACTTCCACTTAAAGCATTTATCAGCAAATGGGTTGAGTCCCTCAATGGGCAAGATCTTTGCTTTGTACAGATAAATAAATCTGAATATGAAAGACAGAATTTCTTTGATCCAAGCAACATTCCTTTATTCCTAAGGGAATGCCATCATGGCATTTTGGAGGCGAAGCCAAGACCTGATTTACCAAGGCCTCCTGGTTTAAAGTTAGCCAATGTATCTAAGAAATAGTAGTAATTTCTTAGATATCAAGGATCTAGGGTTCCAAGAAGACAACAGAGAACCTAGCAAGATATTGTTTCTAACACCGCATGTTCTCACTCCTAAGTGGGAGTCGAACAATGAGAACACGTGGACACAGGGAGGGGAACAACACACACGCGGCCTGTTGAGGGGTGGGGGACAAGGGGAGGGAACCTAGATGACAGGTCAGTAGGTACAGCAAGCCATCATGGTACACGTATACCTAGGTAACAAACCTGCAAGTTAGCCATATGTATCCCAGAACTTAAAGTAAAATTAAAAAAAAAAAAAAAGATATTGTTCCTGCCATCATAGAGCTGACACTCTGGGAGGAGACAGACACTAGTCAATAATTACACACATTTTTTAAAATGCAATTACTACTCTCAGAGGTACACGGTGTTATGAGAGGTTGAGGTGAGGGACTTTGAGGACATAATTGACCTCAACCTCATGAGTCAGGATCTGGAGGATGCGCACCAGTTAACTAGGAGGTCATTAGTGCAGGGAGAGGATCAGGTAGAAGTTTCGAGGGCAAGAGGGAGTGTGGCATGAATGAGGGGCAGGGCAGAATGGTGTGGTGGGTGTGTTTGAAGCAAAAAGAGAAGGGGGAACGTAGTGTGAGATGAAGCTGGAGGGACAGGCAGTGGGGGGAAAAAAAAACCTACACAGGCCCTTAGAAGACATGATGCAAATTTTTATTCTCCTAGGAGTGATGAGAAACCACTGAAGTACTTTAAGCAGGGAAAAGAAGAATGATGTGATCAGATTCACTTTTTTGGATAGATCTTTTTTGTTATAATATGGAGAACTGTTTAGATGGGGGGAACACAGGTTGGCACAACCCATATCGGGAGACGCTGTTCTCAGGAGGCCGTTCTGGCCAGAGCCCACAGGTGGAGATTCACTCATTCATGTATCAAGTATTTATTGAGTTCCTCTATATGCAAGGTTCTGTCCCAGGGGCTAGAGATGGACAGAGGTAGAAAGGTTTGAGCAATAGTAAGAGATAAAATAAACACGACCTGCTGATGAACTGGACATGAAGTGAAAGAAGAGGCAGCTGTTGAGAAAAATTTTCTAAGTTTCTCACTCATCAAATACAGAATGGATAGTGGAGCTGGGTGTTTGGGGAAAAAGACCGATTATTTGAACCTGGACATTTTGAGTTTGTGATGGCTTTGAGACATCCAATGGTGATGGGCCCATTGGGTCAGTAGGTTAAGAGACTCCACAGCACAGAGGGGAGGAATGTGAATGACCTCCACACAGATGGTATCTGAAGCAATGGATGTGGTCAGAGTTTTTGGGGCACCTGCAAAGTGTGAGAAAAGATCAGGGCCTAGGGCTGCTCTCAAAGACAACCAACACTTCATGGCTGAGTTTGGAGGAAGTTAAACCTGAAAAGGAGTCCAAAAAACAGGAGTAGGAAGAGAGATAAAAGGATAACTAGGGTTGCGTGGAGTCATGGAAACCGAGAACAGAATAAGTCGGTCAACAGGGAAAAATTCTGCCAATGGGTCAAGATAGAGAAGGACTAAAAAATATTCATTCATTCCAGAACATGGAGATCATTGATTATGTTTCTGAGAACAACTAGAGTAGAATGCAAGGACAGTGGTAGACAACACTCTCTAGACATGTTTGGCTATGAGGAGGAGAGGGAAGAGACAGGATGGGTACCTGGATAATTTTCCTACTACAAGGCACAGCTTTATTTCTGCTCTGAAATCCTGAGATTTCTACCTCTCTGTTCCCCGCTTCACAAGAAGTACAGAAACTCAGACCTCAAGTTGTCACAGAAAAACCCTGGGGCTCAGCTCAGAGCAGCCACCCTAGCTCTGAAATGCAGGTGAATATACTGTATTTGTCAAATCATTTCAGGGAATAGGGCTCCAGAAAGACCATGGCCCACAGTCAGGAGACTGTTTGGAAGGGTTCCAAGGATGAGAAGGAAATATTTGACAGCCAACATGAGACCTATATCTTTATTAACAAAATCACTATTCTGGGTAATATTTCAATATGAGCAAATGTTTCTGTTAATGCAGTTCCATTCACAAGTAACAAATACACTGCTTTACATGGCAAGCAATGGTGACAGATCTATGTCCCTAAATATTTCATTTTCTTAGCTGAAGCTGTCTTCTTCCTTAAGCATTAACTCACTGAATCCTGCCACTTAGATAAACTGCCTGAAGCAGACATATATTCCTTATGATTCCACAAACCTTGCTTTTCTATAGCTCTTTTTCGTTTTATTGCATGAGCTTTATGGTGGTAAAAGGTTGCAAACTGTCATTTGTCACTTTTCAGTGGCAGTAACTTAGCATCTAATGAGCACAACTCACAAGCCTGCCAGGAAGTGCAGAAGCTCAGGAAATGATGGTGTGGGTGCAAATGGGACAGACTTTACAAGGGGAGTAATTGTGACTCAAACGTAGAAATCAGACTGAGAAAACAGGCTCCAGAGTATGCTTGAAAAGAAAATAAAGGAAGAAACTTTAAAGGCAGGTTACTGATAGATGTAGACTAGACTAAAGAGGGGCAGTTAATGCCATGGCAGGAGTGGGAATAAAATAATAATCATATTGGCGATGGTAACCCTCATTTATCAAGTGTTATGTGCTATGGCCTCATTCACTGCACTGAGGGTTTTGCAATATGATTTCATCTGATCATTACAGCCATCCCATGGATTGTTCAAATAACCCAACTGCTCTTAACTTCAGTTTACAAAATAGAAATTATACTAATGGACACCAGAAGCACAGGCAACAAAGCAAAAGTAGACAAATGGGATCTCATCAAAGTAAAAACTTTCTGCACAGCAAAGGAAACAATCCACAGAGTAAAGCAATGACTTATGAAATAGGATAAAATACTGGCAAGCTATACATTCGAAAAGGATTGATATTCAAAATATATATAGAACTCAACTCAGTAGCAAAACACACACACACACAAATAACCTGATTTTAAAATGAGCAGAAGACATATAGACACTTCTCAAAAGAAGACACACAAATGGCCAACAGGTACAGACAGACCTCGGAGATATTGCAGATTCTGCTCCAGCTCACTGCAATAAAGCAAATCATACATAATTTTTGGCTTCCCAGTGCATATGAAAGTTATGTTTACATTACACTGTAATCAAGTGTGCAATAGCATTATATCTCAGAAAACAATGTACATACATTAATCTAAAAATACCTTATTGCTAAATTATCTGAACCTTCAGCAAGTCATAATCTTTTTGCTCGTGGAGGGTCTTGCCTCCTTGTTGATGGTTGCTGACTAATGAGGGTGGTCGTTGAGGAAGGTTAGGGTGACTATGGCAATTTCTTAAAATAAAACAATAAAGTTTGCTGCATCAATTGACTGTCATGAAAGATTTCTCTGCTGTTTGATAGCATTTGACCCACAGTAGAACTTTTGTCAAAATCAAAGTTCTCTCAAACACTGTTGCTGCTTTATCAACAAAGTTGATGTAATATTGTAAATCCTTTTTTTTTTTTTGAGATGGGGTATCACTCTGGCACGATCTCAGCTCACCACAGCCTCGACCTCCCCAGGCTCCGGTGGTCCTTCCACTTCAGCCTCCAGAGTAGCTGTGACTAAAGGCCTGTGTCACCATGCCCAGCTAATTTTTGTGTTTTTAGTAGAGATGGAGTTTCACCATGTTGCCCAGGCTGTTCTCAAACTCCTGGGCTCAGCATATTCACCAGTCTCAGCCTCCCAAAGCGCTAAGGTTACAGGCATGAGCCACAGCACGCAGCCATTTCTTGTCATTTCAACAATGTTCACAGCATTTTCACCAAGAGTATGTTCCTCCTCAAGAAACCACTTTCTTTGTTCATCTGGAAGAAATAACTCCTCATCTATTCAAGATTTATCATGGGATTGCAGCAATTCAGTGATATCTTCAGGCTCGACTTTGAGTTCTAGTTCTCTTGCTACTTTCACCACATCTGCAGTTACTTCCTCCACTGAAGTCTCGAACCCTTCCAAGTCATCCATGAGAATTGGAATCAACTTCTTCCAAACTCCTGCTCATGTTGATATTTCGACCTCCTCCCATGGATCTCAAATGTTCTCAGTGACATCCAGGATAGTGAATTCTTTTCAGGTTTTCAATTTACTTTTCCCAGATCCATCAGAGAATGGATCCATCTGTCTATGACAAAAATAGCCTTTTGAAATGTATTCCTTAAATAATAAGACTTAAAAGCCAAAATGGCATTGATCCATGGGGCTGGACATTATATGTCTTAACAGGCACAAAAACTACATTAATCTCCTTGTACATCTCCATCAGAGCTCTTGGGTGGCCAGGTGCATTGTCAATGAGCAGTAATACTCTGAAAGGAATATTTTTTTCTGAGCAGTAGGTCTCAACAATAGGCTTAAAATATTCAGTAAAGCATGCCAGAAAGGGGTGTGCCGTCATTCAGGCTTTGTTGTTCCATTTCTAGAGCACAGGAAGAGTTGATTTAGCATAATTCTTGAGCACCCTAGAATTTTCAGAATGGTAAATTAGCATTGGCTCCAACTTAAAATCACCAGCTGCATTAGCCCCTATCAAAATAGTCAGGCTGTCATTTGAAGCTTCAAAGCTAAGCATCGACTTCTCTCTAGCTATGAAAAGCCTAGATGGCATCTTCTTCCAATGGAAGGCTATTTTGTCTCTATTAAAAATCTGTTTTTTTAGTGTAACCACCTTCATAAATGATCTTAGCTAGATCTTATGAATAACTTCCTGCAGGTTTTATATCAACAGTTGCTGCTTCACCTTGCAGTTTTATGTTAAACAGATGGCTTTTTTTCTTAAACCTCATGAACCCGCCTCTGCTAGCTTCAAACTTTTCTTCTGCAGCTTCCTCACCTCTCTCAGCCTTCATACAATTTAAGAAAGTTAGGGCCTTTCTCTGGATTAGGCTTTTGCTTAAGGGAACATTGTGGCTGGTTTGATCTTCTATCTAGACCACTAAAACTTTCTCCATTTTTTTTTTTTTTTTTTTTGAGATGGAGTCTTGTACTGTCACCTGGGCTGGAGTGCAGTGGTACGATCTCGACTCACTGCAACCTCCACCTCCCAGGTACAAGTGATTATCCTTCCCTCAGCCTCCCGAGTAACTGGGATTACAGGTGCCCGCCACTACACCCTGCTAATTTTTTTTGTATTTTTAGTAGAGACAGGGTTTCACTATGTTGGCCAGACTGGTCTCAAACTCCTGACCTTGTGATCCACTTGCCTCAGTCTCCCAAAGTCCTGGGATTACAGGCATGAGCCACAGTGCCCAGCCTGCATCACTTTCTTATCATTCATGTGTTCACTGGAGAAACACGTTTACTTTCCTTCAAGAACTTTCCCTTTGCATTCTCAACTTGGCTAGCTATTTGATGCAAGAGGCCTAGCTTTCAGCGTATCTTGGCTTTCGACATGGCTTCCTCACTAAGCTTAATCATTTGTAGTTTTTGATTGACCTAATTTCAGTGTTGTTGTGTCTCAGGGAATAGGAAAGCCTGAGGAGATGGAGAGAGACGAGGGAATAGCTAGTCAGTGAAGCAGTCAGAACACATACATTTATCAATTAAATTCAGTCTTATTTGGGTGGGATTTGGTGTGCCCCAAGACAACTATAATAGTAACATCAAAGATCGCTGTTCACCATAACAGATATAACAATGAAGAAAAATTTGCAATATTGCAGTAATTACCAAAATGTGACACAGAGACACAAAGTGAGGACATGCTATTGGAAAAGTGGCACCAATAGACTTGCTCAATACAGGGTTGCCACAAATCTTCAATTTGTAAAAAGCTTATCTGCAAAGTACAATAAGGTGAAGTGCAATAAAGCAAGGCATGCCTGTGTACTAAAAAAATGCTGAACATCACTAATCATCATGGAAATGCAAATTTGAACCATAAAATACCACCTCATACCTGTAAGAATGCCTATTATCAAAAAGACAAAAGATAAGTGTTGGAAGGGATGTGGAGAAAATAGAACCCTGGTACACTTGCTGGGAACGTAAACTAGTATAGCCATTATGGAAAACAGTATAGAGGTCCCACAAAAATAAAAATAGATCTCTTATATGATTCAGTAATCCCACTATTGGGTATACATCCAAAGGATATGAAATAAGTAGGTCAAAGAGCTATCTGTACTCCCTTGCTCATTTCAGCATTAGTCACAATAGTCAATATATGGAATCAAATTAAGTGTCCATCAACAAATGAATGGATAAAGAAAATGTGGTACAGGTACACAATGGGATAGTCTGCAGCCTAAAAAAATAATGAGATCCTGTTATTTGAGACAATCATGGATGAACCCAAAGACACTAGTTAAGTAAGCTAAGTCAGGCACAGAAGTACTGATCTCACTTGTACATGATGATCTCATTTGTACAACATGATCTCACTTATACATGGAATCTAAAGAGGTCAGACTCAGAAAGCAGAATGATGGTTATCAGGAGCTTGGGGGTGGGGGTGGGAAGAATTGGGGAGATGTTGGTCAAAGAATTCAAAATTTCAGTTAGGATGAACAAGTTCAAGGGATCCACTGTATTCAATTTTTGATTATACAGTACATTGTTACAGTACAGAACACTTAAAATCTGCTCTAGGCTGGGCGTGGTGGCTCACGCTTGTAATCCCAGCACTTTGGGAGGCTAAAGCAGGTGGTAAATCAGGTGGATCTTGAGATCAAGAGATCAAGACCATCCTGGCCAACATGGTGAAACCCCGTCTCTACTAAAAATATAAAAATTAGCTGGGCGTGTTGGCACATGCCTGTGGTCCCAGCTACTCAGGAGGCTGAGGCAGGAGAATCACTTGAAACTGAGAGGCGGAAGTGGCAGTGAGCCGAGATCATGCCACTGCACTCCAGCCTGGTGACAGAACAAGACTCCGTCTCAAAAAAAAAAAAAAAATCTGTTCTTACCAAATTAACAATAGTTACTGTACCTATAGTTAATAACAATGTACTGTATATTTGAAATTTGATCAGAGCAGATCTTAACTGTTCTCACCACACACAAAAAAAATCAGTACATGAGGTGATGGATATGTCAGTTAGATTGCTTTAGCCATTCCACAATGTATGCATATTCAAAACATCGTGTGTTATACCATAAATATACAATTTTTTGTTTGTCAACTTTAAAAACATTTAGAAATGTTATTAAAATGCAAAAAAAAATAATAATGACTAAGGCCACAAAATAACTTCAAGTGTTGGAGACAGACAGATTTTAAAATCCAGGTCCATCTGGCTCATGAGAACAAGTTTTTAATAATTGTGCCACAGACTACACTAGAATAAAGAGAGCTGGGATTTTTTTCTACACATGGCTATATATGAACTGTGTGACTCAGGACCAGAAAGGTAAAATAACTTTCTCTAGTTTCACATCCATAAAATGAGGAGGTTGATTTAGGTGAATTCTCTACTCCTCTCCAGAATTAATGCTACCATTTCACTGGCCTCACTGACAAGTGATTGCCTGAATTGTTGTTTGAAAACCTCTAGTGATAGAGCCAGCAATTTTAAGAGCTGGCCCATGCTTTTATTTCAAGAATAGGAAAACATTTTATGCCACAAGCAATATTCACTTGAAAAATACAGTTAACCTTCTTGAAGTTTTAGCTGTGCTAACCACACATCCACCCTCCCCTCTCAGCTCTAACCACTGATAGCAGACAGTTAAAAACAAAAGCCAAATAAACATGATACTGATTTTTATGCCAGTTTTATCACTTGTGAAACAGGACTGGAGAATGGCTTGTGACCTACTGTCTAACAACTTATTTTTTCATTATGTTAGCAGCTTTACTGAGGTGAAGTTGACATAAAATAAATAATACATATTTAAAGTATAGAATTTGAAAAGTTTTGACATAGGTACACACCCATGAAAGCATCAACACAATCCCAACCAGACAAGAAGCATATCCATCCTCCATAAAGGCTTCCTCGTGTTCCTTTCCTACCTCCCCTCCTGCCCCTCCTTTCCCCCATATACCCCCCAGGCAACTACTGTTCTGCTTCCATCACTATAGATTAGCTTGCATTTTCTAGAATGTCATGTAAATGGAATTATACAGAATATACTCCTTTTGCCTGGACTCCTTCACTTAATGTAATTATTTTGAAATCCATCCATGTTGTAGTATGTATCAATAGTTCATTCTTTTTTTATGGCTGAATATTCCATCATATGGTTGTATAAAGGTTTTTTATCCATTCATCTATTATAGGACATTTAGGTTGTTTTCAATTTTTGGCTATTACAAATAAGATTGCTATGAACATTTGTATACAAGTCTTCATATGGTCAAATGCTTCCATACCTAGAAGTGGAAGGGCTGAATTCTATGATAGATGTATATTAGTATGTTTAAGTATGTAAACTGAAGAAATCACCAGCCTACTTTCCAAAATATGTGTACCATTTTACATTGCCAACAGCAGTGCCTGAGTCTTCCCGTTCCCTTATATCCTCAGCAATGCTTGATGTGATCAGAGTTTTGTTTTGTTTTGTTTTAGCAATTCTAATACATTTCATTGCAGTTTTAATTCACATTTTCACATGAATAATGATGTTGGGCATTTTTTCACTTCCTTATTTTTCATCCATATGTCTTATTTGGTGATGTGTCTATTCAAATATTTTGCCCACTTTTTAATTGGGTTGTTTGTTTTCTTATTGTTGGGTTTTGAGAGTTTTTAATATATTCCAGATACAAATGCCTTATGAGATATATGATTTACAGGTATGTTCTCCCAGTCAGTGGCTTGTCATTTAATTCCATTAACAGTATCATTCAAAGGCAGACATTTTTTATTTGCATGAAATCCAGTCTATTAATTTGCTCTTCTATGAATTGTGCTTCCGGTGTCATATCTAAAAAGAATTTTCTTACTTTTACAGTTTTTAATTTTACATTTAGACCTGTGATTCATCTACAGTAAATTTGTCAACATGGTGTGAGGTATAGGTCACAGTTATTTTTCTGTGTACAGATACCTGTATCACTTTATGGCAGCTAGGGTTGCCATCACAAAGTACCGCAGACTGGTGGCTTAAACAACAGAAGTTTATTTTCTCACTGTTCTAGAGGCTAGCAGTCTGGAGATGAGAGTGTCAGTGAGGTTGGTTTCTTCTGAGGCCTCTGTCCTTGGCTAGAAGACAGTGTCTTCTCCTGTGTTTTCACATGCTCTTCCCTCTGTGGATCTGTCTGTGTTCCAATCTTTTCCTCTTAAAGAACACCAGCCATATTGGATTAGGGCTCACCCTAAAGACCTCATTTTAACTTAATTACCTTTTTAAAGACTATCTCTAAATACAGTCACATTCTGAGCTACTGGGGGTTAGGATTTCAACACATGAATTTCTGAGGGACACACTTCAACTCATAACAGTGCTCAACTGTTCCAACACATTTCATTAAAAAGACTTGTCTTTTCTTCACTAAACTGTCTTTACAACTATGTCAAAAAATCAGTTGTCCTTGTATGTGGTTTATTTGCTGGACGTCCTCTTCTATTCCATTGGTCTATTGTTGATCTTCATGACAACATCACACTGTCTTCATTAGTGTACCTTTATAAGTGTTTAAGTCAGGTAGTGTTAGCCCCAACTTTTTCAAAGTGATTTGGGTTATTCTAGGTCCTTTGTATTGTCATATGAATTTAAGAATTAGTTTATAAATATCTTCTGAAAAAAGGCTTCTGGAATTTTGATTGGGATTGCAATATGGGGAGAATTAACAATATTGTGTTTTTTGACTGATGAACAAGGTGTATGTCTCCATTATTGTTAGTCTCTTTTAGTTTCTCTCAGCAGTGTTGAGTAGTTTTCAGTGTACAAGTTTTGCTACAGCGGGTGGCTAATCAGGTACGAGCAGGGCAGGAGAGGGCTACACACACACACACACACACACACACACACACTCACACACACCAGGAGCGTCGAGCGACCATCAGGTGATAGTCAGGCTGTTAACTGGCTCTCTAAAGTAATAACTGGCCACAGCTGACACCATGAACAACAGTCTCCTAATAGAGAACACCTGAAACTGGTGATCAGCAGCTTCCAATAAGATCTCAGGAGTTGGGCGAGTGGGGAGAAGTAATGCAAGACCTCAAAAGTAAGCCACCGTATAAAACCCCAAGTCAAGAGGTCAAACTGCACACTTGATCTCTCAAGTCACCCACTTGGCCCTCTACCAAGTGTGCTTTCCTTCCTTTCTTTCCTGCACTAAAGCTTTTTAATAAATTTTCACTTCCATTCTAAAACTTGCCTCAGTCTCTCCTTCTGTCTCATGCCCCTCAGTCAAATTCTTTCTTCTAAGGAGGCAAGAATTGAGGTTGCTGCAGACCCTTACAAATACAGATTCACCGCCACTAGCATATTTGGGTACCATGTTGACTCGGATATCTTCCACCGGTAACAGTTTTTCACACCTCTTGTCAGATTTATCCCTAAATAGTTCACATTTTGATGATATGGTAATTCCAATTTCAAATAGTTCATTGCCAATATATAAAAATACAATTAATTTTTGAATATTAATCTTGCATTCTGCAATATTTCTAAACTCATTTATTAGCTCTAGTAGCCTTTTTATAGATCACATTGAACTTTCTACATAAAAGATAATGGCATCTGTGAATAAATAGTTTTACTTCTTTTTTTCTAACATGGAGATCTTTTTTTCTTCATCTTACCTTATTTCATTGTCTAGAACTTCTAGTATAATGCTGAATACAGGTCGTGAGAGTTAAATCCTCATCTTTTTCCTGACCTTACAGAAAAAGCACTTAATATTTTACAGTTAAATATTATGCTAACTGCAGATTTTTCTTAGATACCTTTCATCAGATTGAGAAAGTTGCCTTCTATTCTTAGCTTGCTAGAAATGTTTATCAAATATGGCTGTTGGATTTCCTCAAATGCTTTTCTTTTTATTGAGATGATCACGTGGCATTTCTTTTTTAATTTATTAATATAGTAAATTACATCGATCAATTTTTGATGTTAAAAAAAACCTTGCATTCCTGAGATACACCCACTTGGTGATGATGTACTACCATGTTTTATATATTGTTGAATTTTATTTGCTAAAATTTTATTTAGAAGTTTTACATCATGTTCATCAGAGACTTTGTTGTATAGTTTATTTCTTGTAACGTCTTTGTATCATTTTGGTATCAGGGTAATATTGATATCATACAGAAAGTTGGGAAGTAGTCACTCTTCTAGTTTGGTAATTTGGACAGGACTCAGCTAGGACAGCTTTCGTCTGTTCATTATGGTGTCAGCTGAGTTCGTTTATACATTTGTGGTTAGTTGGTAGGTTGAATGGGGACTGGCTGGTCCCAGATTTTCTCATTCAAATGACTGCAATTGTCTATTAGATGGCTTGGTTAGAGTGACTGTGATAGTCCAGTCTGAACCAGATTTTGGGGTAATAGAGAGGATGTAAAAGGAGGCGTCGTCCCTTCCCTCAAGCAGCTTATAAGCTATGAGGGAATGTGGCACGAATGTAAAATAACTATGGAAGAACGAGATTCCACATTATATTCTATATTTTTTAATGGAACCCAATGAGAGAAACATTAAAAAATTAAAAATTGATGTTTCTTTGTTCTACCTATCAATTGTGAATTTTGGCCTGTATTTATGGTGGCATAGCCAAAGCTGTGCACTCTGATAAAGAGTTACATCCCCCTCTTTAAGATAAATGTCTCTTTATTAGAAAACCTTGTTGATTAGCCCTGATTTTATCTGGCACCACTCAGTCTTCCTGAGAATAGTAAGCATGTATCAGAACCTTGCAAGTGGAGGTACAATTGGATAATAAGGATGACCTCCTTGACCTGCTTAGAGAACCACATAATGCCAGAAAGAACCAGGACTGCAGCATCAGCCAGCTGTGGATTCAAATTATATTTCTACCATTTACTGGCTTTATATCTTTGAGATGACTCATGCTTTCAGAGTCCCCATTACCTCAACCATAAAATGGTACTTTATACAGTATCTACTACCTAAGATTGTTGTAGGCATCAAATAAGGAGGTAAAATAAGGAGGCATCAAATAAGGAGGTAAAAAAAGGCACTCAGAAATATTAATGATAGTAGTGATGACGGTGACAAGGATTACACTGATGAAGTTACTAGCAACTGTAGTCAAAAATGCAGACCTGGGCCCATCCAGCTCTGAACTTCAATCACAGCCCAGAAATGGGAACCATTTTGTCCAGGATTCTTTGGCCTTCTTTTCCTCTGATCTCTCAGCATAAAAAATATGTAGCACATTTCCATGACAGAATCTCATCCTGTCTTGAAGACTGAAATCTTCCTCAATGTATACCTATCCAAGAGAGTAACAATCTAGTCTGTTACTACATAATATTTTGTCATTTAAAATTATTTTATTAAATGATTTAATAAGTGGAAAGAACTTAAGAGATTCCAGAACCTAGTATTATATAAATGTTAGTCATTATTATAATTAATATTATTATTAACATTTTCAGTTCATTTGATTCTCACAGAAATATTGTGAAATAGGCACACTAGATATTTAAATATTCATTTACTAGATTAGGACAATACATTTAAGACAAGTCAAGTCTTTATTAAGTTTCAGCCTTGCTCCCAAGGGCAGGGGTACTTTCTAGGCTCAAATTTATTCATCAAAGCACTTAGTACAGGGCTGGTCATGCAAAAGGTGCTCAATCAAAACTCAATTATTAATTGAATAATTTATGGAGGCCAAAAGAAAACATTGGGTTTACAGGTCCAATTATGTCTAAGGCAAAGTCTTAAACATCAACATTGATTGTATTGATGAGTATACCATTCATAAACTCATGAATATTTATGGATAATTAAACAAAAAACTAAATATAGGCCTGAGGATTCTGCATACAAACAGCTTTTAATATCTCACGTTCTTGAATAACCTCTGACCCAGAGAAACAATCTCAAAGCGCTGCTGATAAGTGCTTTATTCATAGAGTTGGAAAAAAGAAGTAGATTTCCCTTCCTTAACTGGCGCAGGGATTACTGCCATGCTCTCTGAGATGATCGCTTACGTGGAAGTTCAAGTAAAGATGGAGGGAGCACTGCTCTTTCCATTTGTAGGTGTGGGAATAAGAGACAATGTCCTGGAAACTGGCAACTAGACTAACTCACAATAATATGGGTATAATTTTTAACTGAGGCCAAAATATAAAAACTCCACAGTGAATGAAAGATATTGTTTCTTAAGAATGTTCATTCATGTTCATAAATCTGAGCTGTCATATGGGATTGTTAAGTAGTATTGATTCCCATCTAGTGCAAAGCCTGCCTTTCCTCAGTTGAGTCCCCACCTCAGGAATTGTAAAGATTCCTCCACCATTTGGATCAAGATAGAATGCCTCTTTCTAGCATTTAAGGATTTCCACAGCTAATCATAGGATCAGAGAAATGCATACAAAAGAGAGAAATGTAAGGGCACCTAGCATAACCTGAGTTACATAATTTCAGTATCTTGAGTGCTTAGCAGTTTGACAATATTAGGGCTGCAATAAGTGTTTATTGATTGTTGAATGTCTAATGGCCTGCCCCCTTCTCCTCTCAGAAATCAACTCAAAACAAGAAGAACAAGAACAAAAAATGCAAGCTCTAACATTGACAAACCACAGGACTTCTATAACTCTCAACCACAATATTTGAGGAACAACTACCAATGCAGTGGCGGTTGTTCAGTGGTGGTGTGCGTACAGCTACATATTACAAGCCAAGCTGGCAGAGCAAAGTTCTCCAGAGTACATGTTATACCCTGAGGAGAAAACCAGTAATTCCTTGTTGGGATATTGGGAATGCTTGTGAGCCAGTGGGTGCATCCTTGGACCCCATAAGCAGCAGGAAGGAGCAGGGCTGAGGGGCAGAAGGAAGGATCTCACCAATGTGCTGTATTTGCAAGAATGTTTCCCTTGATAAGACAAAGTAGAGGCGAGAGTCTACATCAATGCCATGCCACAGCAGCTGATCTCTATTTTCTTGTGAGAAGTAAAAGCGAAGTCAAGCGATACTCACAATCTAGGCCATAAGCAAACCTACTGTGAGACAAGCCTATGTCCAGTGAGCCTATAGCTCTTCCATCACATAAAATTCCTACCAATAGCGAATCCAGGGAGAACTCACCATTTTCAAAGATGAATACTATAAATATGCATCAATTCAGAAAGTATCTATGTAAGTGTACCAAAAGGAAAGGGGAAAAAAAGAACAGAAACAGGAAAAACACATGGAAGATGGAAGTTCACTCACCACGTAAATGAAACCATGAGTCACATTTAAATTGTTTTAATAAGCGTATTACCAGAATTTTTTATGAAAAACTTAAGCAATTACTCAATGAAACAAAAATCCAAAACAGGGAGCTTAAAGGGCTCAGGGAAGGTGAGGCCACAAAAAGAGTTGAAAAACTATTCTCAGAAGAGAAGTAGAGAATAAATAGAAAACCATTAGAGAATGAAGGTCATATTGGGAGAATCTCAGAGAAGGCTAGAAATGGCTGAAAGTTCATTAGGAATACGAATTACGGACTTCACGGGAAAAAAGGCCAAATTAAATGAAAATCTATTTTAAAAATTAACAGGGTAGGGAGAAACTGACAAATAGTAAAGATCAAACAAATCCAACATGTGTAAAATCAGTGTTTCTTAAAAAGAGTGCAGAATTACTAGAGAACTCTTACACTGGTGTGTAAATAATATTTAAAATACATACATAAGTCCAAAATTTTTTTCAGAAACAAAAGAAGCCTTTGATGTAGCAATCAAAAAGTCATACTGGGTTCCTGGAAATTTTGATGTAGAATGGTCAGTACAAAATTAAATTCAAACAAAATTTCTGGACTTCAAAGTTTAAGAATTTTCTATGCACCCAAGGAAAAAGATTAAATCGCATTAAAAAGAATCAATAGGCCAGGCACGGTGGCTTATGCCTGTAATCCCAGCACTTTGGGAGGCCGAGGCAGGCGGATCATGAGGTCAGGAGCTCGAGACCATCCTGGCTAACATGATGAAACCCTGTCTCTACTAAAAATACAAAAAAATTAGCCAGGCGTGGTGGCACATGCCTGTAGTCCCAGCTACTCAGGAGGCTGAGGCAGGAGAATTGCTTGAACCCGGGAGGCAGAGGTTACAGTGAGCCAAGATCATGCCACTGCACCCAGCCTGGGCGACACAGCAAGACTCCGTCTCAAAAAAAAAAAGAAAAAGAAAAGAATCAATATACCTCAGACTCTTCCACAGTAAGAATCAATCTAGTAGACAATGGAGAAATGTCTAAAAGTCACCAAAGAAAGAAAAAATGGAATCGAAAATTTTATTCCCAGCCAAATTACCATTCTAGTATAAAGGCAACAAACATATCTGAGCACACAAAAACACTGGGAATTTAATCTCCACGAGTGTTTCTAGAAGGTGACTTTGCAGAAAATTCTAAAGGGCAAATTTCACCCAATTAAGAAATGAACAGAGAAACTATGGCAAAACTTAGTCTTATTAGGGAAGAGGACAAAAATGAAATAAATGTGGGGATTGTAGTTACAGAATAGAATGTAAATGTTTTATTATCCCTGACAAGTAGAAATGATGGAACAAAGTTCAGGTAAGAAGTAGGAGAAAAAAATAGAACCTAGTATAAGCACCTTTACAGCTTGTAAATCAAGTAATAGAAGTAGATGTCAAGAACTGTGTCTGAGATTTTACACTGTTTGCAAGCTAAGAAGTTATTCTGCCACAGATTCATCATAGCAAGGAGTCACAGAAAAACTGAGACTCCTTGGTATGATGGTTAATACTGTCAACTTGATTGGATTGAAGGAGGCAAAGTATTATTTCTGGGTGTGTCTGTGAGGGTGTTGCCAAAGGAGATTAACATTTGAGTCAGTGAACTGGGAGACGTTGACCCACCCTAAATCTGGGAGGGCACCATCTAATCAGCTTTCAGGCCGGCTAGGATAAAAGCAGGCAGGGGAACCTGGAAGGACTAGATTGGCTAAGTCTTCTGGCCTCCACTTTTCTCCCATGCTGGATGCTCCCTGCCCTCAAACATAGGACTCCAAGTTCTTCAGCTTTTGGGCTATTGGTCCTACACCAGTGGTTTGCCAGGGGCCCTCGGGCCTTTGGCCACAGATTAAAGGCTACACTGTCAGCCTCCCTACTTTTGTACTTTTGAGGTTTTGGGACTCGGACTGGCCTCCTTGCTCCTTAGCTTGCAGATGGCCTGTTGTGGGACTTCACCTTGTGATCGTGAGTCCTTAATAAACTCCCCTTTATATATACATCTATCCTATCAGCTCTGTCCCTCTAGGGAACCCTAATACACTTGGTCAGATACAAAGTAGCGTGAGCTTCATACTCACAGCCGTCCTTGCCCCCAAGCCCTACAGAGATAGTGCAGTGCAGCCTGGGTTGATGCTATGCATGTAGTGGGTCTGCATCACAGCTGAAGAACCTCGTGTTCAGGAAACCCCAATCTTTTAGAAGGAATCTATTAGCAAACCTGCTCAAACTTTGTCCCAAAGAGAAACATTATCTTTATTATCTTGAGCAGCAAACAAACCTCCCTCTGCCCTAAACGGTGACACTATATATATTTGAAGGCTTTTTATATATAACCATCCTTGAAAAATTATCTCAAACGAAAGCTGATATAAGGCACACAGACACAGAAGAGACCCATAGATAATTATTATCACTCAGTCACATAATAATATTGAAATATTTAAAGGTAAGCACTAAAAAAAATCTTATAATCCACTATAATCAGGAGGTGAAAGGAAAAGAGGCAAGCTGAGAGGAAGTCGTAGTATACTGATTTCACCATTGTTCATAAAAAGGAGTCAATGGCACTAGCTAAAATTTGTAGAAGATAAATTAACAGCACCCAAATATACTTACAACATGAGAAATAAGTCATGCAGCATCATTTGTAAATGGAAAATGCCATTTAACCTTGTTTCAGCTGAAATGTCACTTCCTCCTAGAGGCTTTCCCTGAACACCCAGCTTGGGTTTGCTGTCCTTGATATCATCGCCCATAACTACCAAGATCACTCAACTAGTTAATGGTGTAGCTGGGATTCGGGCCTAAAGATCTGGTGCTGAAGTCTACACTCTGAATAGCTTAGCTCTGCTGGCCACTCACCAATGCATCTAGTTCTATTCCATTCACACTTGATAGTACAGAGTTTGTTTTGTCGTCTGAGTTTTCATAAATACAAATCTTAATTCTCCAGTGCTCTTCTAAGGTACCCTGATACATATCTTACGTTTCCTCGTTTCCTGATTATGGCCCCTAGTACCTCACACAAAACATGTACACATTGCAATCATTCAATGAGTGATCATGAACACAAATGGACATTTAGGGAATCCAAGTAAATGCTGAGCAACTGCAGTCCCATGCAGTACACAGCAACAGAATGAAGGAGAAAAATCAGGACTGACTCTCTGTCCTGGTCCTAACCACTAGATCATTATCTGTCTCTAATGAATTATGTGGGAAATTTCCAAGGTTATAAGGGGAAGCCACACACAGATCTTGAAATAGCTATAAAGGGTGAATAATGCATGCCTTATATTTAATGCATGAGAACGCAAAACACAGAAAATTGCACAAAAGAGGTCAAATGCTTATTCTCTGCAAAAAGGATGCTTTGTCTTCCCACCAATAAATGAATCACTGGTTGTTATATATTTTTAAACAACTGAACAGCACCCCAGGGATACATAAAGCCTAATTTTCCCTGATCTCTTTGTGGCAAGCCATTCCTCTTATTGTGCGCATAATCGCCTGCATAAGCGATGCCATGGATTTTGCACTCTCCTAGAAAGTGGGCACCACAGTTATATTTTCTATAAAACTGGTTGCCATGTTGCAATTAGAGGAAAAATAAATCTCACCATCTTGATGACAGCCTGTACAACTGAAACCAGGGGATATAGATGACTCTGAGAAAATACGATCTTTGACAGCATCATCTTAACACTGCCAAATTATTCAGCTTATTTCTTAAAACTCAATACTTTGCAATACTTTGCAAAGATATTACTTTTGTCATCAAATATCAGTTTGGAAAAAATTTATATTTCAGAAACTTGTATTTTTTTTTTAGTTTATCATAGGTTCAGGGGTACATGTGCAGGTTTCTTATATAGATAAATTTTGTGTCATAGGAGTTTAGTGTATAAATTACTTTGTCACCCAGGTAATAAGCATAGTACTCAATAGCTTTTCAATCCTCTCCTTCCTCTCATCTCTCCCTGCAAGTAGGTCCCAGTGTCTGTTATTTCCTTCTTTGTGTCCATAGATACTCAATGTTTAGCTCCCACTTGTAAGTAAGAACATGTGTATTTGATTTTCTGTTTCTGCATTAGTCTGCTTAGGATAATGGACTCCAGCTCCATCCATGATCCTGAAAACAACATAATCTCATTATTTTTGTGGCTGTATAGTATTCTGTGGTGTATATGTACCACGTTTTCTTTATCCAGTCTACTATTGATGGGCATTTAGGTTGATTCCTTGTCTTTGCTATTGTGAATAGTGCTGCAATGAACATATGTGTACATGTCTTTATGATAGAATGATTTATATTCCTTGGAGTATACACCCAATAATGGGATTGCTGGGTCAAATGGTAATTCTGTTTTAAGTTCTTTGAGAAATTGCCACACTGCTTTCCACAATAGCTGAACTTGAAACTGGACCCCTTCCTGGAACATCACATACTGGGGCCTGTTGTGGGGTGGGGGAAGGGGGGAGGGATAGCATTAGGAGATATACCTAATGTAAATGACGAGTTAATGGGTGCAGCACACCAACATGGCACATGTATACATATGTAACAAACCTGTACGTTGTGCACATGTACCCTAGAACTTAAAGTATTTATATATATATATATATATATATATATATATATATATATGAAAGAAACTGGACCCCTTCCTTACACCATACACAAAAGTAGATTCAAGAAACATTTATGTATTTTTTTAAATGCAACAAATCCATGGGATATTATAACCAGTAAGTTTGGTGTGATTGCTGCAGACTCAGACTAGGGTGTCAGAGAGAAGGAGGTAGCAATAAGGAGGCACTCTCAGTGAGCTGGAGGCCAAGGAGTCAGCAGCAGCATTGGAAATGTTTTAGGAAGATGTTGTGACTTTTATTTGGAGCAGGGACATTTCTTATCCAGTAATAGTCTTTCACTTTAAAGCTTTTTCTAAAACTGAAAAGATCTTGTTATTGAAAAGACTTAAATCTTTGAACTGAAGCACACTGGTAAGGGTAAATGCTTTTTTTGACAATGGTAATGACGAGGATTGAGTTGACTGAGTGCTCACCAGGCAGCAGGCACTGTCCTTGGTGCCTTACACATGTTAGCTAGCTTAATTTCCTAAAGTACCACATACCACAGGTAATATCCTTATCCCTCATTTTACAGATGTGAACGCTGAGGCACAGAGTAACTTGACTAAGGTCATACAGCTAGTATGAGTCATAGCTGCTACAACCACTACATTTTACTGCTTCCTAGCAACATCTACCAATTAGATACCTGCCAATGGGCCCTGTGGCAAGCATTTTCTCATTTGATCCTCACCAAAAACTGAGATAGATCTCTGTATTCTCATTTTGCATATGAGGCAAATGAGGATTATAGACATCAACAACTTGTCCATAAACCACGCTGCTCCCATTACCTGATTTTTTAACTCTCTACTGAAATATGTCTCAGTGCATTAAAGAGTGTTTAATTTTGACTATTTTCTGAAGGTTAAATTTTTCTTGATTCCACCAGGGGTGCATCCTTCTCAATTCATCTCAGCATACACAGAGCCTTTGCAAGTAGAAAGATTCACTGGGCTCTGGTAGAAGCTTTCTCCCTTTAGGACCCCAACCATATAGGACCTGCCGACTGACAGCCATGCTTCTCTGAAGAAGAGACCTATGTGCAATCATGAGAAACACCCCTGGGGATTCCAGAGGATGGGTGAGACTGTGACATCGGGGGTGGTGTCACTGGGCCCCCGGCTTTCGCATGCTGCCTTTAATTGCCCAAATCACAGCTTTCCAGCAGAAAGAGAAAGCACTGAGTGTGCCTGAGCCTCAAAGTGGTGATGCTGCGCTATATCCCATATATCTCTCTCTTCCAGTACAACTCTCACCGTCAGCAATGTCTCCTTGGCAGCTGAGAAATGTGTCCATGAAGATATGTTTCTCTGCCTTTCTACCTGTCTTTAGGTTAAATTCATTGACCCCTTTCTTTGTCAGAACATGATGGTTTCCACCATTTGAACCCACTTAGTGATGCACTATGAAATCCCAGAAATCCATCTGCACTCTTTCAAATCCCTGCTATGCAGCCTGTCAGCTATGTATAAACTTGGGCAAGTTTACCTCAATGAGACCCAGCCTCCTTCCTCACCTGTACAATGAGGGTAGAAATATAAGAATGTTGACAGGATTTGATGGGATAATATATGAAAAGGAAAACTTAGGATAGTAACTGGCCTTTAGAAAAAGCTCAGTAAATAATAGCAAAGACTGGAAACCAACCCAAAGGTCCAACAATGATAGACTGGATTAAGAAAATGTGGCACATATACACCATGGAATACTATGCAGCCATAAAAAATGATGAGTTCATGTCCTTTGTAGGGACATGGATGAAATTGGAAATCATCATTCTCAGTAAACTATCACAAGAACAAAAAACCAAACACCGCATATTCTCACTCATAGGTGGGAATTGAACAATGAGGACGCATGGACACAGGAAGGGGAACATCACACTCTGGGGACTGTTGTGGGGTAGGGGGGTGGGAGGGATAGCATTGGGAGATATACCTAATGCTAGATGACGAGTTAGTGGGTGCAGCACACCAGCATGTCACATGTATACATATGTAACTAACCTGCACATTGTGCACATGTACCCTAAAACTTAAAGTATAATAATAAAAAAAAAGAACAAAAAAAGAAAAAGCTTAGTAAGTGTTAACCTTCACCATTGAAGTGCACCGGGCAACTTTCCATCCTTTTAGCAGTATAAGGCATGAATTAAATGAACATGGCAGATGTGCCCCAGTCTTTTACTCTCAAAGGTTTCCAAACCCTTCCCTTTTAGTGATAGTGATAGCGTCTCCCAATGTGTAAGGCTCCAATCATGTTTTCCAGTTGGCTTTCCAAAGGTTATCTCAGAAGCCCAGCAGGGATAATTAGGGGACATCCAGGTCAGAGAACCTTGCGGAGAAATGCATAGTGTAAAAAACCAGTCAACCCCACACCATGCAAGCCAAGTTCCTTTGGCGACTACAGAGCACTGTCTTTAATCACTAAAGTACCATCTTCTAAATTGCCTCCCTGTTTGAGAAAATGAGCTAGGAGGGATTGAAGAAGACAACTTCTTTCCTATCTTAGGATTTTTAGATATGGAACTAATAAAATCCTTGCCTCTGCACACCACCAGTCAGAGGAAAAGACTACCCAGATTTCTTCTGAGGAATTTGAGATAAGAATCCCAAGTGTTCATTAATTCATCTGTTCATTATGAATGTTCAACTGTTCTATGAAAGGTGCCTCATATGAGGCTCAAAACAGGATGAAATCCAGGCAAACCTCCCTAATGTGCACAAATGGGAGCAAAGCCCTGTCTGTAACAAATGGCAAAGCTCAAGATTTTCATGCTGTTTTTTTAATGGTGCTATATTCCAAGTAACCCCAAAGTGATGCAAAATTAATAATTTCCACATTTCCCCAATGCACACCAACTAGCCTAATCTAACTCGCTAACCTATGTGGCACACACAAGCGATGTTTGTATACAGGTTTTCACACCTGCCCCTGTCAGCCTTGGAATGCTTCTCTTCACCCCTACACCACTATCCATCCTCTAAACCCAGAACATGATCCAGTGTCTATACCTTCCATGAGCTTTTTTCCTCACAGCTTCTGCTCTCACTGATGCCCATCCTCAGAAACTCAAAGGATCTTATCATCTCTACCAAGCAGTATTTCTTACATATGGAATTTTTACTCATTTCCTATAAGTGCTAGAAAAATGCTTTTTTCCTATTAATTATTCAAAGACAAAAACTATGTCATATATTTATTCCTTTTTTACAGTATGATAGGCTCAGTAAATATGTGTTTGTTGGTTCACAATGGCTTCTGTGTGAATCAATTCTACAAAAATTGTAACAGCCGATTGACTTGAAATTCTTCACAATAAAATATTCCCTCCCCATCCCTGATCTTAAGAATACAGCATTTTAAAGCCAGAAGAGGCCTTAGAGATTGCTTATTCAATTTCTTCATTCTTTAGATGAAATGACTGAAGCTAGGGGGTTGAGGCGACTTGATTAAGGTCGCAAGCTAAATAGGAGCCAATCTGGGGCCAAGGGCCCAAATCTGCAGACTTGCAGTAGTGTGCCCTTCCTGATTCACAGCACAATGCCTCCAGATTATGCTGTACTTGTACTATGGCCACAGCAGTTCAGTAGAGGGATGAACAGACTGGGAGTTAGCTGGCATGGGGCCAAGTCCCTGTTCTGTCATTAATTCACTGTGTGGTCTTGGGTAAAGCACTTAACCCTTTGGCTTCAGAGTCCACAGCTCAAAAGGAGGGATGATAAATCATACATAATTTAATTCAGAGTTTGGTAAACTACTACAGCCCAGAAGCCCAATCCAGTGTGCACCTGTTTTTGAAAATAAAGTTTTAAGGGCATACTCATTCGTTTACTTATTGTCTTTGGCTGCTTTTATGCTACAAAAGCAGAGCTGAGTAAATTAACATAAAGATTATATGACTGGCAAGACTGAAATATTTACTATTTGGCCCTTTACAGAAAAAAAATTAACTCCTGATCTAATCTATAGATAGTGTGGTTGTATGAATCTGAAATAGTTAAATACTTTACACATACCCTCTTTTAAACTGGAAAGTGCTATATCCACAATGTAAAAATTGAGAATAATAGCAGCATTAGTAATATTAAATCATGAAAGATCGTTGCAATAAGGACAATTAAAATTTTCTTTGTTTAATAGGTAGCATCTAAATGTTAGCCTTGCTTGGTTTGAGATTGCTTCCCAGTTGGTCATTGTAATATGTTTTTGCAGAACCGAGTGATACCTTTAATAAATTAGGGGAAATACTCCAGAAATAATCTGATTATTTATGTATAAAATGCAAAATGACTGCTTTCAGAAGAATAGCAGGTCATCCCCGGTGGGATTTGCCCTTTCTTTCCTTACTAACCTGACTTACCAAGGGGTCACAATCCTATGTTGTAAGTACCTGTAACCATCATGTGATAGAATAAACATTCATATGGAAATACTGACTGACACAAACCAACCTTTGATGTTGCTCTAAATGTATTAAACTTTTCCGCTGCCATTTGTGAGGGGGAGGTTGGTGGCTCTGAGTGGTTTTGCCCTGGCATGTGCTCTGAGAATGGCCAGTGGCCAAAGAAAACAAACTGTTCTCAGGACACTGAGAAAATTAATTATTGGCCATGACCAATTCACTACCCTTCTCACTCTTGGACCAGAAATTAAAGCCCAGGAGTCAGAAGACAAATTCTGCTCAGCATCCCCAAATGGATGACTGGGGTAAGTTATTTAGCCATCCTGAGCTTCAGTTTCCTCACTGAAAACAGGGAACTAATACGTGCCTTCCCTTCTTCATGAGTATTAAGAGAAGAAAGTGAAAGGTAAAATATTACAAGTGCTAATAAACACAAAGAATTTTAAAAAAAAAATAGCCTGAAGCAGCTGGGCACAGCGGCTCACGCCTGTAATCCCAGCACTTTGGGAGGCCGAGGCGGGTGGATCATGAAGTCAGGAGTTTGAGACCAACCTGGCCAATATGGTGAAACTCCATCTCTACTAAAAATACAAAAATTAGCCAGGCATGGTGGTGCGCGCTTGTAGTCCCAGCTACTCAGGAAGCTGAAGCAGAAGAATCACTTGAACCCGGGAGGCGGAGGTTGCAGTGAGCCGAGATCATGTCACTGCATTCCAGCCTGAGTGACAGAGGGAGACTCTGTCTCACAAAAAAAAAAAAAAGCCTGAGGCTCTATGGAATTATAAAACGTATTATGTATAAAATGAGTTACCAGGTATGTAGTGCTTATTAGATTCCAGATAGCATTCTTAGCACCCACATTAAAAAAAAAAATACAAAACAAGGCACTTTTGTAAGTTCCCTACATGCATTACTCAATGAATCCATCTGACATCCTATGAGACAGGTACTGTTAGCATCATCACTATTTTTCAAATGAGAAAACTGAGACACAGAGAGATTAAATAACTTGCCCAAAGCCACAGTCTAGTGTGTAGAGTTGTTGGGATTTGAACCCTGGCCATCTACTCTAGAGCTCACTCTACTAACCCCTGCACTTTACTACTGCCCCTGTGAGAAAGGGGATATGACAGGTCCAGGCATGATCACGCTCTGTTCAGTGCCACCCAAATAGTTCATAAAACATGCTTCAAAGAAGGGAGATGGTTGATCAAAGAAGTCTTCATTGAGGAGGACGGCTGTAATAGAACCTCTCTTTCCTTATGTTATGTAGCATGCAGGACTTCACAGGCAGGGCTAGGTGGAAGCCACCTGCAGCTCATTGGAATAGCACTTGCAAAGTTATCTTGGTGCAACTAATAATAGTGAAGAGTCGCTTACCATTTCCAGCGTATAGGGCTCACCGGCCTCCCATTCTCTGATCTGATTTGCATGGCC
Source organism: Pan troglodytes (assembly GCF_028858775.2). Lineage (NCBI taxonomy): Eukaryota > Metazoa > Chordata > Mammalia > Primates > Hominidae > Pan > Pan troglodytes. Next base: position 121,851,452 of record NC_072406.2, read on the forward strand.
ACCTTTTCAAGGTAAGTTACACTTATAAGTATTTCACAGTTTATCTCCTAAAATTCATCTCTTAAATTGAAGGGCATTTTTCTATATATCTAAAGCATCATGTTTAAACTTAAGAGAAATTATAATAATTCCCTGATATCACCTGATATTGAGTTAATATTCAAATTTTTGCATTGTCCAGAAAAATCTTCTTATTTGTTTTTTCAAACTAGGATTCAATCAAGGTTCACCCATTGTATTTGGTTTTTATGTTTTTGTTTTGTTTTGTTTTGTTTTTTTGAGACGGAGTCTTTCTCTTCCGCCCTGGCTGGAGTGCAGTGGTGCGATCTCGGCTCACTGCAAGCTCCGCCTCCCGGGTTCACGCTATTCTCCTGCCTCACCTCCCAAGTAGCTGGGACTACAAGCGCCCGCCACCACACCTGGCTAATTTTTTGGTTTTTTTTTTTTTTTAGTAGAGACGGGGTTTCACCGTGTTAGCCAGGATGGTCTTGATCTCCTGACCTCGTGATCCACCTGCCTCGGCCTCCCAAAGTGCTGGGATTACAGGCGTGAGCCACCACACCCGGCCCTGGTTTTTATGTTACCATGATTTTTATTTATCTTTTCCTTTCCCATTTTCTTTTGGATAGGTAGAATTTTTTATTTCCCCCTTTTGTTTCTATCAGTTGCAAAGTTATATCAGGTGTTATATTCTGTTCTTTCAGAGGTTATGAGTTAATATTAACATGCATGCTTGCCTTTGAAAAGTTAAAAGTTAATTACTCACCTCCTAACAAAATAAAGACCTTAAAATGCCTTGACTAAAATTATATCCTGATAGTTTCCATTTTTTAAGTGTCTAGTATTCCAAATTTAGCTTTTTAAAAATCCTCTATAGATGGAAATGGCTGTAGTGAATATTATGGTTATAGTCACTACTTACTTAGATTTATCTATGTAGTTACCATTCACAATAGTTTTCTCCTTTCCATTTTGTGTGTGTGTGTGTGTGTGTGAGACAGAGTCCTTTCCACTCTTTTCTTTTTGTGTTGCTATTTTCATACTGAAGCATACTCTTAATAGTTTTTTCAAGATTAGCTAAAAACAAACAAAAACACCAGCATCAAGGGAATTTTAGAACATTATGCTAAGTGAAATAAGCCAAACACTGAATGTTCTCACTTACATGTGGAATGTAAAACAATTGGACTCATGGAAACATAGCAAAACCCCATCTCTACTAAAAATACAAAAAATTAGCCAGGCATGTTGGCAGGCGCCTGTAATCCCAGCTACTCAGGAGGCTGAGGTGGGAGAACTGTTTGAACCCGGGAGGCAGAGGTTGCAGTGAGCTGAGATGGTGCCATTGCACTCCAGCCTGATGACAGGGCAACACTCTGTCTCCAAAAAAAAAAAAGGTGGTTACCAGGACTGAGGGGTGAGGGGAATGGGAAGATGACAGTTTAAGGGTACAAGGCCCTATCAGTGAGATAGGAAGAATACATTTGATTTCTTTCTCTTTTTATGGGATCAATTACACAGCATGGTAAATATAGCTAATAATTGAGTGCTGTACATTTAAATTTCATTAAAAAGAATAAATTGTAAATGTTCTTATCACAATACTGTTACATATTTCAGGTGATAGATATGTTAATTCACTTGATATAACCATTCCACATTGAATTCAAAAATCATAACACCACTTTGTGCCCCAGATATATACACATCTATGAGCTCTCAATTGTAAAAACAACTCAGAGAGATAAATGTAAAATTACAAGAACTGTATGTTACAAAAGAGAAATGCATGGTACTATGAGGCTGAAAAAAAAGGGAGACACAATCTGGACAGGGTTTCAGAGAAGCCTTCCCTGAAGAATAATGACTAAGCTCAGATCTGCAGGATAAGCAGAAAATAACTACTGCAAGGGGGATGGGAGCAGAGACAAAAAGCATTCAAAGCAGAGGAAAAGCACACACAAATGCCCTGAGTTCCAAACACTAAACGATCAGTGACACTGGAGCCCAGAGGCGCTTGTGTGAGATGAGCAGATAGAGGCAGGCAGGGGTGAGACCATGCAGAATGGGCCACAGTAATGACATGGGATTTTGTTGTTGTTGTTGTTGTTGTTATTTATTTATTTTTTTATTATACTTTAAGTTCTAGGGTACATGTGCACAACGTGCAGGTTTGTTACATATGTATACATGTGCCATGTTGGTTTGCTGCACCCATTAACTCACCATTTACATTAGGTACTTCTCCTAATGCTATCCCTCCCCCATCCCCCCACTGCATGACAGGCCCTGGTGTGTGATGTTCCCCACCCTGTGTCCAACTGTTCACATTGTTCAATTCCCACTTATGAGTGAGAACGTGCGGTGTTTGTTTTTCTATCCTTGCGACAGTTTGCTCAGAATGATGGTTTCCAGCTTCATCCATGTCCCTACAAAGGACATGAACTCATCCTTTTTATGGCTGCATAGTATTCCATGGTGTATATGTGCCACGTTTTCTTAATCCAGTCTATCATTGATGGACATTTGGGTTGGTTCTAAGTCTTTGCTATTGTGAATAGTGCCACAATAAACATACGTGTGCATGTGTCTTTATAGTAGCATGATTTATAATCCTTTGGGTATATACCCAGTAACAGGATCGCTGTATTTCTAGTTCTAGATCCTTGAGGAATCACCACACTATCTTCCACAATGGTTGAACTAGTTTACCGTCCCACCAACAGTGTAAAAGTGTTCCTATTTCTCCACATCCTCTCCAGCACCTGTTGTTTCCTGACTTTTTAATGATCCCCATTCTAACTGGCATGAGATGGTATTGCATTGGATTTTATCCTAAGAAATATAGACAGTCATTGGAGGGCTTTCTTCTGAACCACAGCGTAGAGAATGGGTTTGTGGTGCAAAAGCGGATGAGAGAAGTACTTAGGAGGCTGTAGTACCAATCCAAGCAGGAGCCAAGGGTGACTTTGTCTAGAGAGACGTGGAGCTGGGGATAAGTAAATCCATCAATGACACCTGCAGGTGGGGTGATATGGGAAGAGGGAGGAGGTGGGACAGGCACTGGCTTTGTATTTACCCAAACCTAACTCAATACTGCACAAGAACAGTTAGTGGGGACCAACTGGATTGACCTTTCCCTCAGATTCATTGCCTGTCCCTATTAAAAATGAACTTAGAAGCCCATAAAACCAATTTGAATGAGGGCCCTTTATTCCTCTCCAATAAAACTTAAAACTTCATTAGATCCAGTAAAATTCCTAACAATATCTTCTTAATTCCCTCTTTAAAAAGCCACTTTGCATGGTCTAAATATAATAATTATTTGGTAGTGGCAAATGTATTCCTAAAATAATTATTTTATTACATATTATCAGCTTAAAATGCTTAGAGCCTGAGATCTGTCAGGGAAATAAATTATTTTATTTACCAGAGTTAGGTTGAGAAACCTGATCTTCCCAGCAGAGATAAGTCAGAACCTACTGCTCTGATGTGAGGCAGGATTTATTAGACCCTGTGCCTGGAGTTCCCATTTCCTCTGGTGAATTTCTCCACCTGTACTTGTATGTGCATATTTGTGTGTGTGTGCATATGTGTCTGTATGTGTGAATACATGAAAGAGAAGTGTCTATGAGACAAGAATCCTCTCCTATCCCCATCACTAAAGTATTCCTCTGAAATCTGTATGTCAGAAAAGAATTTGAAACCCCTAACGATTAAAGGCAAACATCCCTCAGAGAGATGAAATAGGAAACTCTGGTAAGCTATAAATGACTCATTGAACCATATGTATCAGATCTTTCAACTTCTCCAACAGCTGAAGGTAAAGCATTGGAGCCATGGGAGCTTTGATGGAGGTCATGGATATCATAAATTGGAGACCTGACACTTCCAGGAACCATGACGTAAATATTTAGAGCACTGGGCACTCACCAGTGCTCAGTTGGTTGAAGGAATGATAACCAAAGGCCAAAATTCCAATCTCACAACTTTGCTGAAGCCAGCCCTGACTCCTAAACAAGTTATTATTAAAGTTGGACTTGGTTTCCATTCATGAGGACGGGCTTCTCCAAGACTTGCCCTGGCCCAGCCCACAGCCCCAGAAGTTGGTTATCTTTATATTATGAAAATGAGTGGGCTCTTATAATGTGGGACATGCACTTGGCCTTGTGAGTTTAATTTCTAACAACAGGAAAGGACTTGTACAGACCCATTCACCTCTTGGGCGTGGGTCACTTGGGTTCTGAAGTCTGTATGAAGAGGCCAGGACAGGAGGTAAAGTGTAGGATGCATTTGGCCATAGAACTCAGAAGTCTGATCTAAATCATGCATTCTTTTTTTTTCCCCCCAAGATGGAGTTTCACTCTGTCGCCTTGGCTGGAGTGCAGTGGCACAATCTCAGCATACCGCAACCTCCATCTCCTGGGTTCAAGCAATTCTCCCACCTCAGCCTCCCAAGTAGCTGGTACTACAGGTGAGCACCACCACGCCTGGCTAATTTTTGTATTTTTTTAGTAGAGATCGGGTTTCACCATGTTGGCCAGGCTGGTCTTGAACTCCTGACCTCAAGCAATCCACCCAACTCAGCTTCCTTCCAAAATGCTGTGATTACAAGTGTGGGCCACCACGCCCAGCCTAAATCATGCGTCCTTTTATTCAACCACTTTTTCGTCGGTTTATTCATTTATTCAACTTTACAACAGCTTTTTCCTGAACACCCACCTGGGCCAGGGCCTCTGCTGGAGACTGGGACATGGGGCAAGCAAGAGATCCCTGGTCCTGCTTTCATGAGAACAATACCTAGTGGTGACCATAATACTTATATTATGAATCTGAAACAAACTCATAGAAGTGGAGAGTGGAATGGTGGTTGCCAAGGGCTGGGAAGATGAGGAAACAAGGAGGCATTAGTCAAAGGATACAAAATGTTGCTTACACGAGATGAGTAAGTCTTAGAGATCTCCTATACTGCATGGTGTCTATAGTTAACAATACCATATTGTGTGTTAAAACTGTGCCAAGAAGGTAGGTCTTATGTTGTGTTTTTATCACAAAAGAATAATAATAATAATAAGCAAAGACAGCAGGAAGGAACTTTGGGAGGTGATGCATAAGTTTACAGCATAAACTGTAGTGATGGTTTCATGAGTGTATACTTATCTCCAAACGTATCAAGTTGTTTTCATTAAATATCTACAGCTTTTGTATGTCAAGCATGCCTCAATAAAGTGGTTTAAGAAAATAAAATAGTAGTGGACTGTGACTGAACTTCACTGGTAACATGTCATCCTAGAAGGCACTGGGGAGAGCCACCTGACCCTGTATCTGCTTCGCTCTGTGACCTCCGGAAGCTCTCTTGTCCTTTAAGCCTCAGATTTCTCATCTGAACTTGAGACCAGACACCCTCCAAGGTCTATAATTCTATTTCTCAGGGACTCCAACCAAATATGACCTAGTGACTGACAGCCATGTTTCTCTGGAACACAGAGTATCTGGATTCTTGAGAAGCGCCCCTGTGGGATGTCAGAGGTGGGCAAGACTGTGTCATTGGGCATGGTTTCACTGGAGACCCTGGCTTTCTTCCATTCTTCCTTCACTTTCTAAATCTCTGCTGTGCACTGGCTAGAGAAAGTAAGGCACCTGCCACTGCCATGCTAAGTGTGTTGGTGTTTTTTTGTTTGTATGTTTGTTTTAGCCTCAAAGTGGTAAGACAGGGGAGGGACTTTGAGACTCCTTATCTAAAATCTTGAGTTTTCAGGGAGTGAATTGAAGTTTTTCAGGCAGTGAAGTGACTTGATTAAGATCTCACAGCATGCTGGGCATGGTGGCTCATGCCTGTATTCCCAGCACTTTGGGAGGCTGAGGTGGGAGCATCGCATGAGCCCAGGAGTTCAAGACCAACCTGGGCAACATAGTGAGACCCCCATCTCTTAATAAATTTTTTTTAATTTATCCAGGCATGGCCATGCATGCCTGTAGTCCCAGCTACCCAGGAGGAAGAGGAGGGAGGATTGCTTGAGCCTAGGAGTTTGGGGCTGTAGAGAGCTATGATGATGCCACTGCACTCCAGCCTGGGCAACAAAGCAAGACCCTACCTCTAAAAAATAAAGAGAGAGGGAAGAAAGAAAAGAAAAAGATCCCACAGCAGGAAGGAGTCAGCCTTGGCCAAGATGTGCATGTCCAGACTTTCAGTGACATGCTCCTCCTGACACCAGCACAGCATCATGTTGTTCCACTGTTCTTTTCATTTAGTCTCCATGGTTCAGTGGAGAAAAGAGTAGTCCTTACTCTTGCACAGACCCACTGTACAGCCAACTTACTTAAACCTACTGGCCTCGATGCCCCACGGCTGCAAGGACAGGGGATATCCAACACATAAAGCTGTTATGCAAACCAAATGCAGGCCACTGGTCAGGCAAAGGTGCTTCTAAACTGGGCAGTGCTACACCCACAAAAACCACTGAGACCGTTATTGGGAATAGTAACAGTAGTAACACCCATAGTCAATGATGAAAAAGAAACTTCACTTCAGCCCATCAGGACTTTTATCTCTTAAGTATGTGACCTTCAAATTGAAAGAGTTCTGAAATGTTCTAGGAATAACTGATACTAAAATCTGTGTACAAAACAAAAATGTGTGTTATCAAGAGATCAGCAGCCCACCCATGGAGGGCACCTGCCACCATCTCCATCACTAATATGACCACACTGTGGGCTCCCTCATGGCTGTAGGTGGAGTGCCTGGATAGAGTAGCACTCACCCAGGACACTGACTCTAGTGCAAACTCACTTTCCACATTTAGATTTGTTGCAAACTGACTTTCCACATTTAGATTTGTTGCTCTAATGCATTGGATTTATTATTTTTATTTTTTTATTAGCATAGGAGTATGCTAATTTTTTTATTAGCATAGGATTTTTATTAGCATAGGATTAATATTACCATTTTGGGGGAGAGGGAGGTTTGTGCCTTTGAGTAGGATTTCTCTGGTATGCTATTGTCCATTTTGTGCTGATATAACAGAATACCACAGACTGAGTAATTTATAACGATCATAAGTGTACTGGATCACGGTTCTGGAGGCTGGGAAGTCCAGTATCAAGGTGTCAGCCTCTGTTGAGGGCCTTCTTGCTATGTCGTGACTTGGCAGAAGACATCACACAGCAAAAGGGCAACAAGAAAGCAAGAGAGAGCCAAAGGGGGTGAACCCACTCCCAAAATAACACTATTAGTCCATTCATGACCTAAACACCTCTGAAAGGTCCCACATCACAATGGCAATTAAATTTCAACATGAATTTTGGAGGGGACAAACATTCAAACCAGAGCAGCTATGGACATGGTTATCAGTTAAAGAAAACAAACCATTCTCAGGAAAATTGTAAAAGTAATCATTGGGCCTACCCAGTCCCCACCCTGCCAGCCTTCAGGAAAAGACTTAGGGTAAAGATTCTAAGAGTTAGAAGAACTTTGCCTTTGCCTCAAAGTTTGAAGACCAGTTTCTGCTTTCTGTTTAGCATCCTCCAAATATCTATCTGGGTTCAGTTTTCCCCTTCTATACATGGAGCCAATACCTTTTTTCCCCTCCTCATAAAGGGTTTTGAGATGAAAATGAAAAGTTAAATAAAAGTTATAATGAACACAGAATGTTTAAAAACAATGAAGTATCACATAATTGTGTAATAAAGAGAAAAACTATCCAGTATTTAAGTTCTTATTTTATGTCAGACACCATTAAGCACTTTGTATAATGTAAACACTATTGACTAGTAGAAACAATAAAGTAAATTTAATAGAACTTTATCCATACGAATATTCACAATTTTCAACCAAAATATCAGCACTTTTTACCTCGTTTCACACACCTGTCTCTCTCAATTCCAAGACAGGATGGAGAAGTGTTGTTGCTGACCCTCTTGTGATCTGTAAGAAAATCAGTGCAAACTGCTTTCCCCTTAAAGGGCCTCAAGAGAATGGCTCTTGATCTTTGTGGTCCTCAGCTCAATGGATGGAAAAATAGTCTTTCCCAGAGAAGAGGGGAGTAAAACTTTACCTTCTCCTTCTGATCTAATACTCTAGGCCAGCATTAAGATATTGACTGCAACTTTAAACCCCGTGGATGCGAAGATAACTTAAAATGCACACTTCATTCCTCTTGTTGGTATTTCAAAGGACTTTGAGGTTGATCACGGGACAGGAAGGCAGTAATATGGTAGTTATTAAAGAACTAGAGGTTTGAATGGGCTTTGTTCAACTGCTGCTAGACTCACGTGTCCACAAAAAAGTTTAAAAATGTGGCTCCCAAGGGCAGGAATTAAATGGACCTTGGCTTTCTTGTTGCTGTTGTCTTTGTCTTCCTTCTACAGAAAGTGATATCTGAAATGTAATAACTGGAAGTTTCTCCAAAACAAACACTTACCAAAAACTCTCAAGGACATGAAACTTGGGTGGGACTTGGAGAATGTACAGTCCTTTTGGTCATTGATGGAAATAAGAAACACAATTTTGTAGCTGATTAGAGCTGACTGGTTGTTGTCACAATCATTCATTTTGTTAACTGAGTACTTTTTGTGTACCTGGTACTATATCGTGTACCTGGTACTGTATCATGTACCCAGTGAGATTTTAAGGGGAATAATATACTTTCTGCTCTTGATAATACCAAGGTGTCACTTCTCGAGTGCTACTGTGTGCTGGGCATTGTTTTTAGTACCCTACATGGAACAGTCAATGAATCCTCATAGCAATCCGAGAAAGAGGTGTTATTATTACCATTACTATTTTACACATGAAGAAACACAGACACAGAGATTAAGCAACTTCCTCAAGGTCACTGGCTAGTGAGTGGAGCTGCTGGGTTTTGAACCTGACAGTCTGTTCCAGATCCCACGCTACATAGTGGTAACCCCTGCACTTTACCACTGCTCCTGTGGGAGAGGGGATATGACAGGTCCAGGCATGATTACACTCTTGGGTCAGTGCTGCCAAAATGGTGCATAAAACATGCTTCAGAGAAGGGAAATGGTTGGCCAAAGAAGACTTCATTGAGGAGGAGGGTTGTATTAGAAACTCTCTTTCCTGGCCAGGCGCGGTGGCTCACGCCTGTAATCCCAGCACTTTGGGAAGCTGAGGCAGGCGGAGGTCAGGAAATCGAAACCATCCTGGCTAACATGGTGAAACCCTGTCTCTACTAAAAATACAAAAAATTAGCTGGGTGTGGTGGTGGGTGCCTGTAGTCCCAGCTACTCAGGAGGCTGAGGCAGGAGAATGGGGTGAACCCGGGAGGCGGAACTTGCAGTGAGCTGAGATCATGCCACTGCACACTGTACTCCAGCCTGGGCGACAGAGCGAGACTCCATCTCAAAAAAAAAAAAGAAACTCTCTTTCCTTATGTTATGCAGCATGCAGGACTTCACAGGCAGGGCTGGGTGGAGGTCACCTGCAGCTCATGGGAATGTCACATGTAAAGCCATCTTGATGCAAAGAATAGTAACAAAACGCCATTTAGCACAGTTCCTCTCAAACTTTGTTATAAATACAAGTCACCAATTTCTTGTTAAAAGGCAGTCCAAGCCCACAGAGGATGTTCTTGAGAATGCAGCCAAATCAGACTGTTCCCCACAAATTCATTATCTGTTCCCATTTCAGGTGGACACGCAGACCCATAAAGCCAGTTTTTATCAGGGTCTTTTTATTCTTCTTCAACAAAACTTAAAATCTTTCATTTGGTTTGACAAAACCTATTTTACATTTTCCAAGTAAAATACTGACTAGTGAGAACATTTCCCTAATTCCACAGTTACTTTCTTAAAATTACCAACTTAAAAATGCCTAAAGTCTCATTTGCCTAGGAAATAAATTTTGTATTTAATGTGTTTTATCATTTTCTCCCAAATAATTATTTAGGAGTTGGAGAGAAAATGAATGGGACTGAAAAGCTCTAGTGTGTAACTTTAGGCCTGATTTCCCTGACAAAAATCAAGGAGAATTTGTCACTGTGAATGAAGCAGATTGATGAATTTCTGTGGCTGAGGCCCTGGTTTCCTATGCAGTGTGTGTGTGTGTGTGTGTGTGTGTGTGTGTGTGTTTGTGTTCACCTATATGCATTATGTCTGTGCACATGCATGTGTGTATACTCATGGATTATCACAAAAGAGGAAGTGTCTTTGAACAACAGGCTCAGAAGTTAAAATAAGTGTCTATGTTGAGAGCACTCTCCCACCTCCACTAAAAGATTCCTCTCTTTATCTCTTGTATAAGCACCTGAAATGCATGTCTGCAAGCTAACTCCCTAGACAGGTTAGGAGAAAGGACTAAAGATAGGATACTTTAGTCAGCTATTAATGACTCTGTGAGAATTTAAGTATCAAATTCTCTGCATTCCCAAATGAGAACGGTTCCCCCGGGTAATGGGAGCTTTGCTGGAGGCCATATTGGAATCATAAATTGGAACCTGGCCTCTCCAAGACACCTGACGAACAAATACAAAGCCCTGAGCATCTTTTGTGTTGTCACAGCATCCTGCTCTCCCTTTATCACAGTTCTTATTTTATATTTTAATTATCTTCTCACTTGAGTCATACAGTTGTTACTGGAGCCATCTTGACCCCTGAGATCAGGAAAAATTAAAGGTATTAATCCCTTGGGCTAAGGAAGTCCAATCCTTCTACAGGACATCTCCTAGTACCTGAAGTGAGAAGAGGGGAGTGTTTTCAGAGGTAGTCAGATATAACTTCCTTCTTATATGAAAGTTCAGCTAAGATGTCTCCTGAATATGAGAAATGCTCCTTGCTATGTAGTTCCAAAGGACTATAATTAGCAATCTAATACCAAATAATATTGTCATAAATGAGATAAATGCTGAATGGAGAAAGCCGACCACTAGCTAAATGTGGAGTAAGAAGTCAGCTACTGCCTGTTAAGAGCTTGTTATATACCAGATGTTGTGTAAATGATTTGTACACATTATCCCAAATGCTAACATGAACTTTATTCTCCTTGTTTTACAAATTAGTAACAAGGCTTAGAGAGCTGAGGTGACTGGGCCAAGGCCACACTGCTCATACACAGGAAAACTGGGAATAAGACTCCGGCTGACCTGACTTCAGGATTTCAAGCTCTTTCTCCTGCACCACAAGACTGCAAAACTTCAATTAATCAGAACATTCAGGGGCTGTGTCATGGAAAGGGTTTCAATATGATGCAGAAATTTGATGTGTGTTGAATGTGACCAGATTCTAGTAGATGCCCAGAGAGGTTTTAAGTCGTGGATTACATACCTGACGTGAACCTGTTATTGTCATTACTTTCTTCCTCAGCAAGAGGGCACAGGTACGTAGCTAATATGCTGCATAATGGGTTCTTTCAGTATTTCTGAGCATCAAAACAGTGCTCAGTGAAAAATAGATCATGCATTGTTTTTCAAATCCTACCTTTTATCCATGGGTCCTGAAACTTATATATGCAACCAAAAATCTGATCTTCATATGTAGAGGACATAAAGTTCTAGGAGTAGAGAGATGCTGGTGGAGGAGAGAACCCAGCATGGGCAGAGGACCTACAATCTCCACGGTGTAGGGAGAAAGTGCATTCTTCAAGGGGCCATTGCATTTCTTGCCACATTTTAGTTAAAGAGAAAATAAGAACAGGCGGAGTACATCATGACAGGGCATCGAGGGGTCAAGGTCCAGCCCTAGTTCTTCACCAACTCTCAAGTGAGCTTGAGTGAGTCATTTTGTATCTCTGGCTCTTACTGAACTATGATGTAAAATGAGGAATTTGTTCTAAAGGATACATTATGTCCATTGGAGAAAAAAATAAACAGATGTGGTTACCTTGGGTGTGGGGAGTGCAGTGTCTGAAAGGGAGCATGGTGGGGATTGAGGTTCTGGTAACATTTCATTTTTTCATGACTGCTAGTACGAGAAAGTGTTTACTTCATAAACATCATCAACCTGTATGCTTATTATTGGTCTGCTTTCCATATGGATTTTTGAGAAGGAAGTTTGCATTAGAAACAAACAAGTCAAAACTAGACCTACCACTTCAAATCCTAAAGGGAAGAAAAGGCCAAGTATAAACATGTAGAAACTTGCTTTTTAAAGTGTGTAAACCTATGAATATTCATCTCATTTGAAGGGAAAAAGTAACTATTAGAAGGGGAAAAAAATCCCTTAGCTCCAAGTCATGATGGGGTACTTTGGGCAGCAATCCTTATCTACATGTTATCTAACACAAGTTTCCCTTTTGAAGTATGGCTTGAATACTACATAGCCCAATTTGTTATAATACCCTCTATTCTGAAGCTTTATGGCATTTAATAACTTGCAATTAGGAGGCATTAAGCCTACTGCTACCAAAATCACAGAATCTTAGCAGTAATATTGTCACTTCATAGTGCTATGATCCCACAACACAACATAATGGAATATTCAGGCTGTCAGGGCATGAGGGGACCAGCAGCAGAGGAAAAGGATCACAATCCATTCTGCACACAAGTCACATTTAGATGAAGATAACTCTTTGCCATTAAAGGCAACCTTTTATTTTGGTGGAACCTATGTCTACAAAGAATGGGCTATAGACAGTTGAGGGTTGGGAGGGAGAAACTCCAAACTTTCAGACACTGATAAAGCCTGGTAGCTTCAGCTCATTAAACAGCAGTGGAGAAATGATCCACTCCAGCCACTGTGGGCCAGAGGCCCAGCTCTTAAACAGACACAAGCAGATCTCAGAGGCCCTTGGCAGCAAACAGTATCCTCTTGCAAAGTCAGCACCTAAAGAGGTAAGCATTAGTGTTGGAAAACTGGAAGTTTTATAAATGCAGATCCATGGGAATGTAAATTGGTACAGCCAGTTTGGATCACTATCCTGAAATCCCAGGAAAGCTGAGAATATGTATCCACTGTGATGCAGAAATTCCGACCCTCAGGAAGTGCCCTGCAGAATCCTGCCAGCAGGTGCTCATGGACATGAGTAAGAATGTTCCTAGCAGCATTGTGTGTAATTCCTTTGACATGAGAATGAACAAATTACGATATATTTATACAATTAAATACCCTTCAGCAGACAGGATGCCAAACAAGAATGATGCATATCAACATAGATTTATCTCACAAGTATGGTTTTGATTATAAAGGCAAGTTTCAGAAGAATACAATGTAATATTTTGCAAATTTCAAAAATAGGCAATGATAATATTGTAGTTTTGTTAGGTATTCATACACATGTCATAAAGTTATAAAGAGTAGCTGGGCACGGTGGCTCACGCCTGTAATCCCAGCACTTTGGGAGGCCAAGGTGGGTGGATCACCTGAGGTCCAGAGTTCAAGACCAGCCTGGCCAACATGGTGAAACACCACCTCTACAACATTACAAAAATTAGCCGGGCATGACGGCAGGCGCCTGTAATTCCAGCTACTCGGTAGGCTGTGGTGGGAGAATTGGTTGCAGTGGGAAGCAGAGGCGGAGGTTGCAATGAGCCGAGATCGCACTATTGCCCTCCAGCCTGAGCAACAGAGCGAGACTCCATCTCAAAAAAAAAAAAAAAAGATATAAAGAGTAAAGACAGAAATGAACAAGTTCTGTATAATGACTTCCCTGAGAAGAAGGAAGGGAGATACAACCACAAAGGGGCATGAAGTATTCATAATGCAAGGCAAGGTGGTGAGTTTACAGTGATTCATCATTTTAGTCTTTTTATCTCTTTGTATATCTAATATTTCATAGAAATTTTTAAAATAAATTAAATCTAAAAAATAAAATTAAAATTCACTCACTCAGCCATTCATCCGTATGTTCATTCATTCAATAAATATTTGTGAGCATCTTTTTTTTATAACTTTAACTTTTATTTTAGATTCAGAGTGTACATATGCAGGTTGGTTACCTGGGTATATTGCACGATGCTGGAGTCTGGGGTACAAATGATCCTGTCACCCAGGCAGTGAGTATAATACCCAACAGTTTTTCAACCCTTTCCCCCCACTCCAGTAGTCCCCATTGTCTACTGTGGCTCTCTTTATGTCCGTGAGTACCCACTGTTTAGCTCCCACTTACAAGTGAGAACAGCGAGCATCTACTTTATGCCAGGTACCCTCCTAGGAGCTAAAGAGGGAAATAAGGGAAATAAAAGGGTAGTCAGTGACCTCAAAGTCTCACAGTCTAGCTGGGATGAAGAGACACACAGAGAGGTTTCAACAATAGTGGGGGCATTTAACAATGAAGAAATTTGTGTCTAAAAGGAAGACACGGCTTGAGTCAAAAGCACTCACAGAACCTGTCTCCCAGGCATGTGGCTAAAGATGAGGAAGATTCTGGGAGTGAAGCAAATCCAACTCCACGGAAGCACAGGACATGAATCTCGCAATAGCTTCCTAGCACTTATTTTCAGCGTGCAGCACAATCCATTAACTTGGCAAGTGCTCCCACTCAGGCCTGGGCTGTTTCACTTTTTACAATGGCTGAAATTCTGCACAAAGGTTGATTTCACACTACGTTATGCTTCTTTTTCAATATAAGTGTCACAACCCTTCTAGTGGAAGTGTAACAATGATGGGGCTATATTCACCAGTCATTCTAATGCCTTTTGTTTGAAGAGCACTTAGCAGCTTTTTTTTTTTCCCCAGCATATTTAATATAAGAACATATTGGTTTCGGCTACAGCCTGTGCTCTCTGTCACAAAAGAATCAACAGATGCATTATAGGAGGGTATAGAAAAAGTTATTCTTCTTGGAAACCGTTTGTGTAGGACTGGGTAGGGCATGTTACAAGTTATTGCATAATACCAGAAATTGGGCAAGGGAGGGGGCAGAGTGGGATCTTTGCATTCTGTTGTGCTCAAAGGAACATAATAACTCACAATGTTTGTATAGCCTATATAACTCTAATGACAGTCATAACCAGTAAACTAAATAGGCAGTGACATACATACATATTATTTGAGTCATAATTCCAAAGATGTTCATCATTAAATGGCATACAGAAAGCCCAAACATAGTTATGCTAGAAATAGTATTATTCCTGCATTAAATACCTATTAGACATCTGGAACAGAAAAATATGTTATGACTTATCCACATCCACGATTCTAAATGCTTTCATAATATGCACATGAGTTAATTTATAGCTTCACAGTTTGTTGCAGGAAGATTCCATCTAACCCTCATGTTGTGCAGATGAGTAAACTGATACCCTGATAGGTTAAACAACAAAGTCTAACCATTTGTGAAAGAGTTGGGACCAGAACTTGGCTCTCCTATTCTACAAGCACAGAGCTTCCAATTTTCCATCCGCATATTGTAACAATGCTGAATCACTGGCAGTAGCTCTCACTTAAACTTCCATTTGGGTTTGAAGTTTAGGGATGATTCTGAAATAACATGATTTTTTGTTCACAGGCAACCAGGGGCCCTGTTCAGGGATTCCTGAAAAAATGAAGACAGTTGCCCTTTGCACAGGATGAGATGTGAGGAGTAGCTGCCTGCTGCATGCAGGATTCATGGCCATAAGTCCCCTTGTTAAGAACTTTTATAGAGATCATGCCTACCTTCTATCAAGGGTAGCATCTGTGCTGCAAATTATCAGAGCAGTGAATGCAAGAAACATGAAATGAATCAAGCTCAGAATAAAATAGCAAAGGTTTCGATTTCCCTTACATATACAATGAAATGAAGAACTAAGGTGCAGTTTGGGGATGTGTTTGTTTTCAACTGTAGGAGAAAGAGAGATATAAGATTTCTCTGCCTCAGGCCTGGACCATGTGTCCATAGACAGACTTGATGTCACTAAGAATGCTCCAGCATCCTGTCACTCACATAGGAAGCAGGAATGTATCCTTTCATTGTTTCCTGTAAGCCTGAGCACTGATGTTAATGTCTGAATTGCTCTGGATCCTAAGAGATGCCCACTCAGTCATAGAAATGACTGTCACCTGCACATTAACCCAAGTTCTTCTCCATGTGAGGGTCCTTAGGGGTCCAGCCCTGTCCCAGTCACGGACTGGGGTCACCTACTTGCCTCCAAATGGCTCTAAGAACAGACGGTTCTACGCAGCAGGCAGCATTCATAGGACTGGCTCAACAGCTTCTCGGAATGGCTCCAGGTTTTGCCTGAATGCCCCTTCTTGACTGGGAAGTGCCAGTTTTCCCAGGGCACTGATCCCCAGACTTTGGGTACTCTTGTTTGGATTGCTAAGAGTGGCATGTGTCATCTTCTTTTGCTTCAGTTCTCTGGACGCAAGTCGCCTTTCCATCTATTATTTATACTCTCTTAGGATTGAATGAAATGTGGTGTTTATCTTGCACTTAATAGTTTTGCCAGGGATTAGCCCCATCACAAGCCATACAGCTTCTAGAAAACTAGCTGGAGATGATAACCATGCCCTGGTCTGACATAACATCAGCATTGCCAGCGTGGCCTCTGAAGTGGTGCCCACAGAGCCACTTGCCATAAAGAACCAGACAGATTAATGTGGAGGTGACCCCGGTTCCATAGAACATAAAGCCACCGGAATAAGAAGGCAGCCAGGTGTAACAGTTCCAGGTGCTAATCCCAAATCTCATGCCTCCATGGCTTTTCCTCTTTCTGTCCCTCGTTACCTGGGTGGCCTTAGGACAGTTACTTAGCTTCTTTGAGCTTTAATTTCATAATTTGTAAAATTGGAATAATAATACCACCCCACTCACGATGATCATACCCAATACATTGCCTGGTGTGCTACATAACAGGCTTTCAATAAATCATGGCTCTTATCATTGTTCTCACAATTAATATAACATGTGAAAGTTCCTGGACTACAATTCTTGCCAAACAAGTGTTTATGGGAGAATGCTAGTTGTTTCAGGGCCTTTTTTTTTTTTATCTTTTTACAAATTTATAGACAGGTAGGTTTTCATAAGTCTTTTCATCTGCTGCTACCTTTACTCTGTTTCTTTCTTTCCTGTATCATGTAATTCTCTCTATAGCTATACTGGGGTCCCAGAGAGCACCACAGCATAATGTCAGTGGTGAAGCATGGGCATTTGTGTGGCACCAAATAGGATTTACTTTATCTCTTACAATAACCAAATGGGCTTCTGGACAGGTGTTATCCCCATTAGTTAGGTGAGGTCACTGAAGATCATATAACTGGCTTTCAGAAAAGGGACCACAGCCCAGACTTTATGATTTTTCACTCTAAGCTCTGGTTCCATATTACAGGATGAGTCTATGACATGCTCCAAATCTCCCCAAAATCTGCAAATCAGATGATCAAAAGCAACTATATTACCCCTCTCTTCTATTGCAAGCCTGTATTGAGCCAAGCCATACTGAAGTGCCTCAAATATCAACTATCAGTGAATTCAACCCTGTGGAGAGGACAATGGTGACCCTGAAGCCCCTTTTCTATCTGTAAGGTGTCTGTGGTCTCATTGGAGGAAAAAGCATAATTGTCATGATGAAAACAAGATGAGGCCAAATATATTTTTGCAGCCATCATATAAAGGAAGGAGCATTAGAAGATGTATCAGAATCCCAGTCCATGGCCATGTGGATTGGGTGCTTGATTTTGTACAATTCATTTGTCTTCCTTGAGTTTCAAGTTACTCATAAAAGAGTTTTTGGTTATTCCTCTCCTAGAAAGGACATATAAACAGGTCAAGCACAAGGAACACTGGGGAAAGCAAAGATAACAGAATTGCCCACTTAAGTCCTACTCCAGATTATGAGAAAAGATTTCCATCACACACACACACCACAAGTACCAGTATGATAGAGCTAGAAGCAAAAAAGCAAAAAGCATTATTTTTAAAATCTCTCTGGACCTGAAATGCATTTCATTTAGTTTTTTAAGGTTCCTTGATTTCCTGATAAAATCGGTACATCTGTGACATCATGTCGATCAGAAAGAAATCAACCTCTGGGAAAATATGGTTAAGACATTGCAGGATGGAGACCCATTAAAGAAAGCCAGCCCACAGAAAAGGGAATAAAACTTGGGAAGGATTATTGAAAGCCACCTATGTCACTGGATATCCTCACAAAGTACTGTATTGTGCCCAAAAGGGAGGTGTTTGTAACACAAGAGCTCCCAGAAAGTGGAAAGGTCTAAATATATTCACAGCTGCCTCCCCTCAGGGTTTAGGTTTTGCTCCAGAGCCACTTTAAGAGTCCCATTTCAATGGAAAGCTTTTACCGAATCCGAAATGCAATGAGATTCCATCTGGTAAAATTCATTGAGGGAAATTGCTTCCTACAATGATACATGATTCATTCATTCACACCTCTGAGCTATTTAAAGGAAATTATCCATGGATTGTATCATTAGTTTAAAGCCACTGCAGTTGTTTTTCTGTCAGTATAATTTTAAGCCATGTAGGATCATTTGTTGGGAAAACATATTTGAGAAAGGTATATAACTAGTTCTCTCACTGGAACAGTATGATTTATGTTGGCAAAACACAGTGTTGGAAATTAAACTCTGAAGTATATGTTATCCTGAGGACTGACATCTGAGCCTCTCCTCTCCCTTGACATACCACACCGCAACCCAGAATGGGAATTCACAGATTGAAAGATGTACAGAAAGCGCAAGGTATTTCTAAGGGTAGAGAACACTGCCATGAAGACATCCTGCAAAATTACAGCTGCAAAATTGATGTGATGATAAAATGTGTCTCTATTGGCTCACACAGGAAAAAAAAAAAAAACAAGAACACATTCTAAAGTGCCTTTATTCTGTTTGCCTTATTCTATTGGATCATAAGCAGCCTTAGCTTTCTTTCTGGGTTTGGTGGCCTCCTTGAGGGTTGTCAGTGCCCAGCTGCCCACAGCTTCCTTGACCATCAATTATGAGGCAGAAATGCTGATTATACCTCTGCCCAAATTGCTGATGCTGCTGTCATATTTTCAGTCCTATCCTTGGCTTTTTGATGACCTCTTCCTCTCTCCTATGAGAATGGAATTCAATGTGATGTTGTGGTTTTACTATCTAGAAACATCAGAACAAAAGTGTGTTCAGGATCTTTTTTATTATTATTATTGCTAAATTCAGTAGTGTTTCCATTGTTGAAATATACCACAGTTTATTTACCCATTAACCCACTGAAGGACATTTGGGTTGTTTTCTGTTATTAGTGGTTATGAATAAAGCTGCTATAAACATTCATGCATAGGTTTTTGTGTGAACACAAGTTTTCAGTTCACTTAGCATTGTTGGGTCATATGAGAAGTGTGTGTTACGCTGTAGAAGAAACTGCCAAGTGGGGCTGGGCACAGTGGCTCACACCTGTAATACCAGCACTTTGGGAGGCTGAAGCAGGAGGACAACTAGAGGTCAGGAGTTCAAGCCCAGCCTGGGCAACAAGGAACCTATCTCTACCAAAAAAAGTTAAAAAATTAGCCAAGCATGGTGGCATGCACCTGTAGTCCTAGCTACTCAGGAGGCTGAGGTGGAAGGATCCTAGAGTGGCTGTGCAATTTTGCTTTCCCATTGGCAATGTATGGGAGTTCCAATCACTTTGTGTTATTGTGAGCACTTAGTAATGTCAGTATTTGTTTTTGTTATTATTACAACAGTTTTTGAATAGTTATCATTATTATTATTTCAAAATATTTTGAAATATTATTAAACAGTTCATGTTTAACTACATGGATGTGTTCTTTAGTGGTGATTTCTGAGATTTTGATGCACCCATCACCTGAGCAGTGCTGACTACACAGCACCCAATGTGTAGTCTTTCATCCCTCACTCCTCTCCTGTACTTCTCCCCAGGTCCCCAGAGTCCATTATATCATTATTATGCCTTTGCATCCTCATAGCTTAGCTGCCACTTACAAGTGAAAACATATGATGTTTGGTTTTCCATTCCTGAGTTAGTTCACTTGCAATAATGGTCTCCAACTCTATTGCCGTGAATGCCATTATTTTGTTCCTTTTTATGGCTGAGTAGTATTCCATGATGTGTGTGTATATATATATATATACACACACACACACATACATATAAATACACACATATATACACACACACATATATACACATATATATGTACATACATACATATACCATATGTATGTACATATATATATATATACCACATTTTCTTTATCCACTCATTGGTTGATGGGTTCTATATTTTGGCAAGTACAAATTGTGCTGCTATAAACATGCTGTGCCTTTTTTTTTTTTTTCAAATAATGACTTCTTTTCCTCTGGGTAGATAACCAGATGTGGGACTGCTGGATCAAATGGTAGTTCTACTTTTAGTTCTTTAAGGAATCTCTGTACCTTTTTCCATAGTGGTTGTACTACTTTACATTCCCACCAGTAGTGTAAAAGTGTTCCCTTTTCACCACATCCATGCCGCATCTATTATTTTTTGATTTTTTAATTATGGCCATTCTTGTAGAAGTAAGGTGATATTGGATTGTGGTTTTGATTTGCATTTCCCTGATAATTAGTGATGTTGAGCATTTTTTTGTATGTCTGTTGGCCATTTGTGTATCTTCTTTTGAGAATTGTCTATTCATGTCCTTAGCCCACCTTTTGATGAGATTATTTGTTTATTATTTGTTTTTTTCCTTCTGATTTGTTTGATTTCTTTGTAGATTCTGGATCTTTCTCGGATGCACAGTTTGCAAATATTTTCTCCCACTGTGTATGTTGCCGGTTTACTCTGCTGATTATTCCTTTTGCTGTGCAGAAGCGTTTTAATTTAATTAAGCCTCATCTATTTATCTTTGTTTTTGTTGCATTTGCTTTTGGGTTCTTGGTCATGAACTCTTTGCCTAAGCCAATGTCTAGAAGAGTTTCTCAGATGTCATCTTCTAGAATTTTTATGGTTTCAGGTCTCAGATTTAAGTCTTTGATCCATCTTGAGTTGATTTCTGTATAAGGTGAAAGATGAGGATCCAGTTTCATTCTTCTACACGTGGCTCACCAATTATTCCAGCAACAGCTGTTGAATAAGATGTCCTTTCCCCACTTTATGTTTTTGTTTGCTTTACCAAAGATCAGTTGGCTATAAGTATTTGGCTTTATTTCTTGGTTCTTTATTCTGTTCCATTGGTCTACATGCCTGTTTTTATACCAGAACTATGCTGTTTTGGTGACTATAGCCTTGTAGTATAGTTTGAAGTTGGGTAATGTGATGCCTCCAGGTTTGTTCTTCTTGCTTAGTCTTGCTTTGGCTATGCGGGCCCTTTTTTTGTTCCATATGAATTTTAGGATTGTTTTTTCTAGTTCTGTGAAGAATGATGATATATTTTGATGGAAATTGCATTGAATTTGTAGAACGCTTTTGGCAGTATAGTCATTTTCACAATATTGATTCTACCCATGCATGAGCATGGGATGTGTTTCCATTTGTTTGTGTCCTCTGTTATTTCTTTCAGTAGTGTTTTGCAGTTTTCCTTGTAGAAGTCTTTCACTTCTTTGATTAGGTATATTTCTAAGTTTTTTTGTTTGTTTGTTTTTGTTTTTTGTTTTTCTGCAGCTGTTGATTTGATTCTCAGTTTGTTTGTTGTTGGTGTATAGCAGTATTGTATTTTGTGGAGAATTTTTGCATCTATGTTCATCAAAGATATTGGTCTCCAGTTTTCTTTTTTTGTGTGATGTTCTTTCCGGGTATGGGTATTAGGGGTGATACTGGTTTCATAGAATGATTTAGGGAGGATTCTCTCTCTATCTTTTGGAATAGTTTCAGTTGGATTGGTACCAAGTCTTCTTTGAATGTCTAATAGAATTCAGTTGTGAATCCATCTGGTCCTGGACTTTTTTGTTGGCAATTTTTTTATTAGTTTCAATCTTGTTACTTGTTATTTGTCTGTTCATAGTTTCTATTCCTTCCTGGTTTAATCTAGGAGGGTTGTATATTTCCAGGAATTTATCCATCTTCTCTACGTTTTCTAGTTTGTGTGCATAAAGGTGTTCATAGTAACCTTGAATGATCTTTTGTATTTCTGTGGTATTTATTGCTTGTAATATGTACCATTTTGTTTCTAATTGAGCTTATTTGGATCTTCTCCTTTTCTTGGTTAATTTCACTAATAGTCTATCGATTTTGTTTATCTTTTCAGAGAACCAGCCTTTTGTTTCATTTATCTTTTGTATTTTTTTCAATTTCATTTAGTTCTGCTCTGACCTTTCTTATTTCTTTTCTTCTGCTGGGTTTGAGTTTGGTTTGTTCTTGTTTCTCCAGTTCTTTGAGGTGTGACCTTAGATTATCTATTTGGGGCCTTTCAGACTTTTTGATGTAGGCATTTAATGCTATGAACTTCCCTCTTAGCACCACTTTGCTGTATCCCAGAGGTTCTGATAGGTTGTGTCACTATTATCATTCAGTTCAAATACTTTTTAAATTTCCATCTTGATTTTATTGTTGACCCAGTGATCATTCAGGATAAGGTTATTTAATTTCCATGTATTTACATGGTTTTGAGGGTTCCTTCTGGAATTCATTTCCAATTTCATTCCACTGTGGTCTAAGAGAGTACTTGATATAATTTTGATTTTCTGAAATTTGTTGAGACTTGTTCTGTGGCCTATCATATGGTCTATCTTGAAGAATGGTCCATGTGATGATGAATAGAATGTATATTCTGCAGTTGTTGAGTAGAATGTCCTGTAAATATCTGTTAAGTTCATTTGTTCTAGGGTATAGTTTAAGTCCATTGTTTCTTTGTTGACTTTTTATTTTGATGACCTGTCTAAGTGCTGTCAGTGGAGTATTGAAGTCCCCCACTATTTTGAGACAGAGTCTCACTCAGTCGCCCAGGCTGGAGTGCAATGACGCAATCTCGGCTCACTAAAACCTCTGGCTCCCGGGTTCAAGTGATTCTCCTGCCTCAGCCTCCCAAGTAGCTGGGATTACAGGCACCCACCATCATGCCCAGCTAATTTTTGTATTTTTATAGAAAAGGGGTTTCACCATGTCGGCCAGGCAGTCCCCTACTATTATTGTTTTGTTGTCTATCTCTAAAGTCTAGCAGTAATTGTTTTATAAATTTGGGACCTTCAGTGTTAGGTGCATATATATTGAGGATTGTGATATTTTCCTGTTGGGCTAATCCTTTTATCATTGTGTAAGGTCCTTCTTTTCTTTTTTGACTGTTGTTACTTTAAAGTCTGTTTTGTCTGATATAAGAATAGCTACTCCTGCTTGCTTTTGGTTTCCATTTGCATGGAATATCTCTTTCCACTCCTTTACCTTAAGTTTATGTGAGTCCTTATGTGTTAGGTGAGTCTCTTGAAAACACCAGATACTTGGCTGGTGGATTTTTTTCCATTCTGACATTGTGTATCTTTTCACTGTAGCATTTATGCCATTTACATTCAACATTAGTACTCACATGTGAGGTACTGTTCTATTCATCCTGCTAGTTGTTGCCTGAATACCTTGTGGGGTTTTTTCATTATGCTATTGTTTTATAGGTCCTGTGAGATTTATGCTTTAAGGAGGTTCTATTTTGGTGTATTTCAATGTTTTGTTTCAAGATCTAGAACTCATTTTAGCATTTCTCGCAGTGCTGGCTTGGTAGTGGTGAATTATCTCAGCATTTGTTTGTCTGAAAAAGACTTTATCTCTTTTTCATTTATGAAGCTTAGTTTCACTAGATACAAAATTTTGGCCTGATAATTATTTTGTTTAAGGAGGCTAAAGATAGGACCCCAATCCCTTCTGGCTTGCAGGGTTTCTGCTGAGAAATCTGCTGTTCATCCAGTAGATTTTCCTTTATAGGTTACCTGATACTTTTGCCTCACAGTTCTTAATATTCTATCCTTCCTCTTGACTTCAGATAACCTTGTGACTATGTGCCTAGGTGATTATCTTTTTACAAAGAATTTCCTGGGTGTCCTTGAGCTTCTTGTATTTCAATGTCTAGACCTCTAGCAAGACCAGAGAAATTTTTCTCAATTATTCCCTCAAGTAAGTTTTCCAAACTTTTAGATTTATCTTCTTCCTCAGGAAACCCTTTTGTCATTTGACATAATCCTAAATTTCTTGGAGGCTTTGTTTATTCTTTTTTCTTTGTCTTTGTCAGATTGGGTTAATTTGAAAGCCTTGTCTTCAAGCTCTGAAATTCTTTCTTCTACTTGCTCAATTCTATTGTTGAAACTTTCCAGTGTATTTTGCATTTCTCTAAGTGTGTCTTTCATTTGCAGAAGTTGTGATTGTCTTTTCTTTATGATATCTATTTCTCTGGAGACTTTTTCATCCATATCCTGTATTTTTTTTAATTTCTTTAAATTGGGTTTCAACTTTCTCTGGTGCTTCCTTGAGTAGCTGAATAATCAACCTTCTGAATTCTTTATCTGGTAATTCAGAGATTTCTTCTTGGCTTGGATCCATTGCTGGAGAGCTAGTGTGATCTTTTGGCGGGGGGTGGGGTGCTATAGAGCCTTGTTTTGTCATATTACCAGAATTACTTTTCTGGTCCCTTCTCATTTGGGTAGACTGTTTCATCGGAAAGATCTGAAACTCAAGAGCTGCTATTCAGATTCTTTTGTCCCATGGGGTAATCCTTTGATGTGGTGCTCTCCCCCTTTCCCTAGAGATGGGGTTTCCTGAAAGCCAGACTGCAGTGATTTTTATTGCCCTTCTGGGTCTAGCCACCTAGTGGGGCTACCAGGCTCCAGGCTGGTGCTGAGGAATGTCTGCAAAGAGCTCTGATGTGATCCATCTTCAGGTATCTCAGTCATGGATATCAATATCTCCCCCAGTGGAGGTGGCAGGGGAGTGGAGTGGACTCTGGGGCAGTTCTTGGTTGTAGCTTTGTTTAGTGCGCTGGTAGTCTTGAATGCTGGTTATGCTAACAGTGAAGTTGTCACATGGACAGAGTCAGGACCTCTGGTTAGCCAGGGTGTTGCAGGTGGTGGAATTACCTATTGTTTTCTCCTTCTTTGGAGCAGGGTTTTTCTGTTATGAGTTGCTGTAATGGCTTGAGTTGGTTGACCTCCAGCCAGGAGGTGGTGCTTTTAAGAGAGCATCAGCTGCAGAAGTAGAAGGGAGATACAGTCTTGCCCTACATTGGCCAGGATGAGTATTCGGGTTTCTCAGGTGATGGGCCGGGCCATAGAGCTCCCAAAAGTTTATGTCGTTTGTCTTTGGAGTTTTTTCATTGTCTCGTGGCATCTGCAGTGGCAAGCTGCTTCTTTCTATGTTCAGAATCTTATATTTTGTTCATATTATATTTCTTACTACCCAGCACCAACTGAGCCATTCAAATCTTTCTTGAGGATAGAATATAGTCTGAAATATCTCCATAAACTACTTAAACAGAGATGGAAAAGTCAAGAGTGAGTGGAGCCAAACAATAGTAATAGAAGGAAAAGATTAGGGTTGGCTTGCCCATTCTTTGGGCTACCATCAGAACTCTGATTTTATGACTTGCACACGTTAGAAGTTACAGGGAGACTCAACTACATATTGATCCTCAGGGAATCATGGTATTTGCTTCACAGTTTTCCCTTGATTTACCTTTGACAAAAAGGGCTGGGAGTCCAGTCTCAGCTCTGTCAACTTAGCAGTTTTACTATTTTGAGTAAATCGTTCAACCACTCTGTGCTTTATAGTCTTCACATGTAAATTTGAGGACATAAAAACTAACTAATAGAATTTTGAGAGCTAAACTCAATAATGTGGGCAAAGCACTTAGACTAGTGCCTAGTTTCTATTAACCAAGTAAAGGGTTGTCATTACATTCATATTATATTTCTTTCTACAGACTTAATAATTCATTCTTAAAGCAATTTCTCTCCCCAATGTACAAATAAAGGGGAAAAAGTATTCTCAAAATTCTAACTTGTATGATTATATAATAATCAAAGCTTTTCCAGGCAGACCACTTTTCCCAAATCATGTTTATAGAGGATAAACCAACGTTACTCAGTATAGCAGTGCTGGGATCTGTTAGGTCTGTCTACAGCATTAGAGTGGGCAAAATTTCAAAATGGAAAGTAGTAGACATTTCTTATATTTTCTCTTTATATCAGAAAGTAACTATCTGGGCCTATTCCAAGATTTATAAGTTACTACTTTAATATCTTTTAGAGGACTGCTATACAAACTAGGATCATGTATTGCATTTAGATCTCATGTCGCTTCAGTCTCTTTCATTGTATTGATAGGTCCTCAGTCTTACCTTGTGTTTCATGACCCTAACACTCTTTTTTCTTTTTTTTTTTCTTTTTGAGGCAGTCTTACTCTGTTGTCCAGGCTGGAGTGCAATGGTGTGATCTCGGCTCACTGCAAGCTCCACCTCCTGGGTTCACGCCATTCTCCTGCCTCAGCTTCCCAAGTAGCTGGGACTACAGGTGCCCACCACCACGCCTGGCTAATTTTTTGTATTTTTAGTAGAGACGGGGTTTCACCGTGTTAGCCAGGATGGTCTCAATCTCCTGACCTTGTGATCCGCCCGCCTCGGCGTCCCAAAGTGCTGGGATTACAGGCGTGAGCCACTGAGCCTGGCCGACCCTAACACTTCTTAAAAGTACAAGCCAGTTACTTTACAGATATTCCTTGTTTTTGGTTTTTAGATTGTTGTGTCATGCTTTTTGCATTTTTTCCAGGAATCTCACTGCAGTGATGTCATGCTTTCTGAGTGCACCACATCAGAAGGCACATGATATCAATGAGCCCCATAATGGGAGATGTTAACCTTATTGTTTAACGTGCTGCCTGCCAGATTTATTTATTGTAGAGTTAATTGATAAATATGTTGTACATATTTGAAGCCATGTCTCAGGAATCTGGGGTTCTGAATCATGAAAAGTCTTCCTGCTCAAGAGAAAAAAAATTCCCTTATTCCCAGAAGATGGCTGTCATAATTTTAAAAAGAGTCAGGATAATTTAAATAATTTAAATAAATTAATAGAAGAATATGACTTGACTCATTCTCTTGTTGCCAAAACCAATTGATAGATCCTTGTCCTCATCGTATTTAACATTCTAGTCACATTTGAGATTTTGACCCTTTCTTATGTGGTCAAAATCCTCTAAAACACTCCTCTGTTTTGTTTTCTGTGGTACTAATCTCTAGTGTTTCTCTTCCTAAATGGCTGACCAGATCTGCTTCTCTGGAATCATAAATACACTTTTAGATAAATGCCTATTTTTAACAAAAAAAGAAGAAGAAGCTTATTCTAGTTATATAATTTCAGGCAAATTTGTTTAGTAAGTGACATATTCAGAAATTTTTCCTGTACCTTTAAATATTCCTATAAATAATTTTAATAGTGGCTTGGTATTCCATGGTAGACATGTGCCATTATTTACCTATGTCCTTTGGGGATATATAGGTTGTTTTCTTTTAAAAGAAATGTAGTGTTGTTATAGCAGGGGATGGGAAATAATACAGAAACAACAGAAAAAAAATAAGTTATTTCCTCTTCTACCAAAATTAGTGCATATGTGGACACAAAAACATACAAAAAAAGTTTGGAAATAACATGCCAGAATAGCTATAATTAATATATCTGTGTGATAGGTTGGGAGTGGATTTTATTTTTAAAGTAAAATAAAAACTACAAAGTACTTTATGTTACAGTCTGCCTTTAAGGAACCAAGGTACCAAATCATACTGACTGGGAGGGACATAATGAATATTGGAAAAGGAGAAACAGAATTTAGCAGAGACCAAGGAGGGAGAAACCTGATAGTGGAGATGCCCTGTTCATCAGTGTTCATGAATGGTGCAGCTAGTCTCTTAAACACCTAGGCATATTGTAGAATATCTATATACATGTTCACACACAAATACATATACAGTCTCCTAAGTAAACCTCAGGCTAGCACTGATTATTGAGGTCTTGAAAAGTGATATAGGCAGAATATGGTTTATTCAGTATCATGGATACTTGAAGGTACAGGAAATAGAGGTGAATAGGATTTAATGATATAATATATATTATAAACATATAATAACAAGGGACCTCATGGTTCTCACTATAAAATAAACTTGGGCCTCCTCATTTTCAAGGGCTCCTACTTGATTACTTTGCAACAACGTTATCTTGCATCATGGGAGGCTTGTGTCCAGCTTGAGAAAAGATTAAGCTCTACTTTACATAAACAGGTTGGAATATCAAGGCCTTGAAAATAAGCAGACCCAAGTTTATTTTATAATGAGAACCATAAGGTCCCAAATTGTGAGGTGACTTGCCCAGGGTCCCTCTTTTTTTTTTTTTAAGACGGAGTCTCGCTCTGTTGCCCAGGCTGGAGTACAGTGGCGTGATCTCGGCTCACTGCAAGCTCCGCTTCCCAAGTTCACCCCATTCTCCCGCCTCAGCCTCCCAAGTAGCTGGGACTACAGGTGCCCACCACCACGCCCTTCTAATTTTGTTTTTTTTTTTTTTTGTATTTTTAGCAGAGTGGGGGTTTCACTGTGTTAGCCAGGAAGGTCTCGATCTCCTGACCCTGTAATCCACCCGCCTCGGCCTCCCAAAGTGCTGGGATTACAGGTGTGAGCCACCGCGCCCGGCCTCCCAGGGTCCCTCTTGAGTCACTGGTAGAATTAGAGGAAGTGAAGGTTTCCAGTGCCCAAGGCAGCAGTGTGTCCTCTGAACCTTAGAAGAGTCACATTTCCCTCTATCGAGAACAGCCATTGTTAGACCAACAGCATCCTCAAAAGCTTTTGCAAATCCCTGTTTATCTCTAACTAAACCCTGACTGTGCCCTTCACTTTGGAAAGACAGAGATTGGGAAATATGGAATAGAAAAAAATGCCCTGGAAGAACTGTGTTTTTATTTCTAATAACACCTGACATTTGATTCTTTGTCTTTGCCATGTGATATGGTTTGGCTATGTCCCCATCCAAATCTCATCTTGAATTGTAGTTCCCATTATCCCCACGTGTCATGGAAGGGACCTGGTGGGAGGTAATTGGATCATGGGGACGGCTTCCCCCATGCTATTCTCGTGATAGTAAGTTCTCACAATATGTGATGGTTTTGTAAGGAGCTTCCCCCTTCACTGGGTTCTCATTCTTCTCTCTCCTGCCACCTAGTGAAGAAGGACGTGTTTGCCTCCCCTTCCACCATGACTGTAAGTTTCCTGAGGCCTCCCCAGCCATGTGGAACTATGAGTCAATTAAACCTCTTTCCTTTATACATTACCCAGTCTCGGGTATGTCCTTATAGCAGCATGAGAACAGACTTATACGCCATGATTCTTAACAAGCAGGCACACCTGTTTCACCAGCTAAGTTTCCTCTGCCCAGCGTTTAAGGAGGCAGATGTTCTTGTGGATAGTGCACTAAATCTACCAGAGAGATGCCCATAAAGTCTCGTTCAGGATATTTAGTGTGAGAGCCTTTGGTGGAAATAGAAAATTCCAACTATATTGTCACTAAGCTGTTTGATAAATAAGCAATCAAGCCTTGATTAATGTGCATTTCCCACATCACTTATGCCTAACCTGTCTGCAGCTTACTTGTGAAAACTCTAATACATGGTCCCAGAGGAAAAACCATTTTCTCTGTTTGTGAGAGCTCATTGCCTCTTATGTCCAATATTGTTTTCTAAGCCACTCACACAGCAGCTGGGTAGGCAAAAAGAGTAAAGAATTATCAGATATAAAAATCAAACAAGACAAAGAAAAAACAAACTACTCTCAAATATGAAAGGTCTACTTTAAATCACAGCCCACAGCTATCTTCAAACCTCTTGAAGATTCTTTTCTTGTACCCAGTACTTACAACTCAAGAGTAGCATTAGTAGGAGTTAGTCAAGCAGAAACGCAAGTAGGAAATTTGCATCTTTACTTTAAGGTTAAAGTCAAACCTGCTCTTTCACAACAGTGTTTTTCAACCTTTTCTACATTATCATCTCTCTTAGGAGCCCTTTTAGACATTTTTCTCTCCTAATTGCTCCCTCCAATAAAACTGTAATACTACAGATATATCATATGTTTGTGTATGTACTGTATGTATAGCTCCATATTGAAAGACTAACATTTTTTTCACCATCCCCCTCCCAAAAGAACCAATTTTTGACCCTTGATGGCAATATTACCCCTGTTTAGAATGAATGATCTACAATGGAGAAAAGGGAACCCTCATACACTGTTGGTGGGAATGTAAATTAGTACAACCACTCCTAGGTATATGCCCAAAGGAAAGGAAATAAGTATATCAGAGATATCTACATTTCCATGTGCATTGTAGCACTATTTACAGTAACCAAGATTTGGAAGCAATCTAAGTGTCCAGCAACAGATGAATGGATACAGACAATGTGGTACCTATACACAATGGAGTACTATTCAGTCATAAAAAAGAATGAGATCCTGCTTTTTTCTGAACAGCCAATATGCACTCCCCTTTAGAATCACAGAATCTCCGAAATATAAGAGAATGTATGGTTCTGCTAATCGAATTGTTTTTACCCACTGGTTTGTAGTAGCCTTATTTGGGAAAAGGCTTTCTTTCAAAATACAAACATGGGGGCTATACCCATGATATATTAATGACACCCTCTGTAGTTGAGGCCTAGGTAATTTTTTTAATGCCAAGTGATTTCAGTGCACACACTGTATTTTGAACCATTCATTAAGTCCAATCTTTATTAATAACTTTTAAAACAGCTTACATCTATTGAATGCTAATGATGTGCCAGGCCCTATCTTAGTTCTTTATCTCATGGATTTCTTACAGTAACTCTGTGAGTTATATACCACTATTATTCCTTTTTTTAACAGAATGGGAAACCTAGGCAGTAAGGAATTAGTCCAGTGATACCCAATGAGTCCCATTAATCTGAATTCAGAGTCTTCATTCTTTTTTTTTTTTTTTTTTTTTGAGACGGAGTTTCGCTCTTGTTGCCCAGACTGGAGTGCAGTGGCACAATCTTGGCTCACTGCAACTTCTGCCTCCCAGGTTCAAGCGATTCTCCTAGAATCTTCATTCTTAATCATTAGTTCACACAACCACTCCGCCACCTTTATGCATAGGCCACCTACTGAGGCATAAATTTCTTGTAAAAGGCATATACATACAACCCTATTCATCTCTTACTTCTGGGCAAAAGCAGGTATTAAGAGAAAAATCGTGAGATTTAGAGTCAGGTAAAAAAGCTGGTTGGAATTTTAAATCCTCCATATTCTTCTTTTGTCCTTTTTTTATTTTATTTTTAATTTTTGTGGGTACATAGTAGGTGTATTTACTAATGGGGTACATGAGATATTTTGATATAGGCATGCAAGGCACAGTAATTACATCAGGGTAAATGGGGTATTCAACCCCTCAAGCATATATCCTTTGTGTTACAAACAATCCAATTTTACTTTTAGTTATTTTTAAATGTGCAATTAAATTATTTTTGACTATAGTCCCCCTGTTGTGTTATCTAATACTAGATCTTATTTATTCTATTTTGTGTACATATTAACCATCCCCACTTCACCCCAACACCTCCACTACCCTTCCCATCCTCTGGTAACCATCCTTCTACTCTGTATCTCCATTAGTTCAATTATTTTAATTTTTAGCTCCCACAAATAAGTGAGAATATATGAAGTTTGTCTTTCTATGTTTGGTTTATTTTATTTAATGTAGAAACCTTCCATTCCATCCATGTAGTTACAAGTGACAGGATCTCATTTTTTTTTATGACTGAATAGTACTCCATTGTGTATAGGTACCACATTGTCTGTATCCATTCATCTGTTGCTGGACACTTAGGTTGCTTCTTGGCTACTGTAAATAGTGCTACAATGCACATCGAAATGCAGGTATCTCTGATATACTTACTTCCTTTCCTTTGGGTATATACCTAGGAGTGAGATTGCTAGATCATATGGTAGCTTTATTATTAGTTTTTTGAGAAAGCTCCAAACTGTTCTCCATAGTGGTTGTACTAATTTACATTCCCACCAACAGTGTATGAGGGTTCCCTTTTCTCCACATTCTTACCAGCATTTGTTATTGACTGACTTTGGATAAGATTGATTCTAACAGGTTGAGATGGTATCTCATTGTAGTTTTGATTTGCATTTCTTTGACGATCAACGATGTTGAGGACTTTTTCACTTGCCTGTTTGCCATTTGTATGTTTTCTTTTGAGAAATGTCTGTTCAGATCTTTTGCCCATTTTTTATTAGATGTTTTCCTGGATGGACTTGATGCTTGTGGATATTCATCTGTGTGTGGGCACTGAAGAGTTAGGTATTTATTGTACTCATTGCAATCTGAGTTTGTTTGTGCCTGTCTTTCCTGGGAAGCCTTTTGAGATATTTGAAATGAGTTGGGTGTTGTTATCTAAGGTATATCTGCTTTAGGGGGTCACCCCAAGCCCAGTAATGCTGTGGGTCTTGCAAACTCCGAGTTACCACCTTGATGGTCTTGGATAAGATACAGGAGAATTTCGCTGGAATGCCAAGCTGAGACTCTTGTTCTCTTCCCTTACTTTCTTCCTAAAAAATGGAGTCTCTCCCTCTGTGATGAGATGCATAGAGATGGGGGTGGAGTGGCATAGCCACCCCTATGGCCACCACCACTATGACTGTGCTGGGTTGGACCTGAAGCCAACACAGTACTGAGTCTCACCCAAGGCCCACTATAACCACTACCTGGCTACAGCCTATGTTCACTCAAGGCCTGGGGCTCCACAATCAGCAGGTGGTGAGTGCAGCCAGGCTTGTGTCCTTCCCTTCAGGGAGGTGAGTTCACCCAGGCCCTAGGTGGGTCAAGAGGGGCCATCTGGGAGCCAGGGACTGGAGTCAAAAACCTTAGAAATTTATCTGGTGTTCTAATGTACTCCAGCTGAGCTGACACTCAAACCGCAAGATGTAGTTATTCTCACTCACTCTTCCCCTTTCCACTGGCAGAGGAGCCTTATCCCATGACCACCACCACAGGCCCACAGTGAGCACTGCCAGGCCACCACCAATGTTCCCTTAAGGCCCAAGGGCTCTTTAGTAAGCTTCTGGTGAATGCTGCCTGGCCTGGGACTCACTCTTCAGGGCAATGAGCTCCCCTCTGGCCTAGGGCAGGTTCAGAAATGCCATCCAAGAGTCAATTCCTGGTATCAGGGATCCCAAAAACCCACTTGATGCTCTACCCCGCATTGTGGCCAACCTGGTAACTGAGATGCAAGACAGAGTCCCCTTTACTTTTTCCTCTACTTTTCTCAAGCAGCAATCTCTCTCCATAGCCACCATAGTAGGGAATGTGCTGAGTCTCACCTGAAGCCAGCAAGTCTCAGAGTCTCACCAAAGGCCCATGGTGTGCTAACTGGCTATTGCTACTAGTTATTCAGGGCCCAAGAGCTCTTTAGTCAGCAAATGCTGGGTCCTGCCAGGCCAGGACTGGGTCCTTTTCAAGGCATCAGGTTCCCTTCTGGCCCATGATGTGTCTAGAAATGTCATCTAGGAACTAGGGCCTAGAATGGGGGTCTTACAACTCTGACTAGTGCCACTCTGACTAGTGCCTATGGTATCTGAGCTGGTATCCAAAATGCAAAACAAAGTCCTCTTTACTCTTTTCTCTCCTCGTCTCAAGAGGAAGGAAGATGTCTCTTTTGGAGCTGCAAGCTGTGCAGCCTGGGGTTGAGGAAGGGGTGGTGCAAGCACTCCCTTAGTAACCCCAGCTGGTGTCTCACTAGGTCACGTGTCCTCCCATTCCACTGGCTCTGAGTGCAGTTCAGCACTAGGAATTGCCTAGGAGTTGCATTCCTTGTGACCTAGACCACCTTTCAAGTTTATTTACTGCCTGAAGGCACTTTAGCCCACAGTGGTGAGGCTTGCCAGAATTCAAGTTCAGACCACTGGGATGGACAATTCCCATCTTGCTAGGGCTAGTTTAATGCATTGGCAGGCATCAGCTGAGTTCAGCCTGGTTTTGCTTCCTGCTGTGACAGAGCACCACTGAGCTCAATGCATTGTCTCACCATTGCTGTAATCTCCCTCTCCCAAGAGCACAGATTATCTTTCTGCACAATATGGCCACTGCCAGGGGATGAGAGAGGGATGGTCAATGATTCAAAACTGTCTTCTATCCTCCTCAGTGCCTCTTTCAGCTATTTGAAGTTAAAATCAGGTACTGTGAGTGCTCACCTGACTTTGGTTCTATGAAGATGATTTTTTGTGTAGACA
Source organism: Pan troglodytes (assembly GCF_028858775.2). Taxonomy (NCBI): domain Eukaryota; kingdom Metazoa; phylum Chordata; class Mammalia; order Primates; family Hominidae; genus Pan; species Pan troglodytes. Next base: position 121,885,526 of record NC_072406.2, read on the forward strand.
CTTGTTAAATTGGCGTCCTTGGAGGCGGGATAATTGGTGGAGCCTTCTATTAGGCCATCTTGCTCTGCCCTTCTCCCCAGTCATCCATTTTCTCAATATTTTACCTAGGAATTTCTTAACTTCCCTGGGCCACTAAATCTTCACTTATAAAATGGGCCTAATAGCTCTTTGCAAATAAGGTCATTTGAGGGATAAAATGAGATAACATACATAAAGTCCTAGCCTAGTGAGCACATAGCGGATGATCAATAAATATTTGTTATTTTCCCTTCCTTCACTTTTTTTCTTTGCTTTAATATGTCCAGTGACAATAAGCTCATTACTTGCATATTGAGCCAATTAGAACAAAGTAACATTCATTTGCACCAATGTATAGTCCACAGTAGTTTCCAGCAAAGGTGCTGAAGCGTATTTCCCAGATGTGCAACCAAAGTAGAATCAATGTGTGTAATTTCTTTTTGCAACAACTGCACACATTATTAGAATGACTGTTAGATGCACTGTGCAATCATGAAAACTTAGCAGTGTACAGCCTGCCATGAGTAGAAAGTAAAACATTATCTCAACCACCACACTGAAGCCAAATAAATTTAAAAATTGGATCTTGGAAAAATGTTTCCCTTTGATAATATACGAGAAGGTTGTCAGAGCAACAAGCAGTTCTCACTGAGAAGTAACAGAGTACATAAAGTTGATCAAGCAATGTTATAAAAATTGTGGGGTTCTTTCACAGATACTATGTGTCACAGGCTGGGTTTTCCCAGGAAATTGACTCTAAGATGGAGATTAGTGTGCAGGAAATTTATTGGAGAATGTTCTCATAACTGGCAACTGTGAGGCAAAAAGAAAATAGAATTGTGAAGTAGGAACTGAACTGTGATGGGGACACCACAGAGTCCTCAGTAGATTCCCACTGTAGGGAGTGTGAGCATGGGTGCGATGGCCCTCCTCAGCTGAGGGCAATCAGCGGCTCAACTGAGAGCCATCCACTGCCAACAATCCCAGCAATTGGGAGAATGAATGCCTTAGTCCTAAAGCGGGGAGGGGCAGGCAGGACACACATCATCCACTATAGTCCACCCCTCTGAGCTAACAGGATTCACTTGCTTTGTATATTAAATTCTGAGAACATCTCCTTCAAGATTCTGGTTGGCCTCTTTTCTTAGTAAAGAGTCATACTCCAATAGAGCCCATGGTTTTGAATTACTTTTTTTATCTCTAGGATAATTTCTTCATCAATATCCTAACTCTAGTTGGAGTGGTATCTGCATATCCCTGTGTAGAAAAATCTCATTTGCCTGTATGACAAAACCAATAAGAAACTAAAGGAGAATGTAGAGAGATGAAAAAAAAAAAAAAACAGAAAAAAATAAGGTCCACAGAGAATGCATCTCTTTTAAGGTGTGTGCAGCTGAATAAAGGAAATGAGAACACAGAGAAAGAAAGAACACAGAGAAGGCCAATAGTAAAAGAAAAGAGAAGGTGGCCTCAGTGAGGATGAGGATTGGAATAGTGAGAGAGGAACTGATGGGCTGCAAGGAACATGCACTGGAAAGGGTTAGAGAAGGTGTGCACAAGTGTAAGGTCTGGTCATCCATTCCTGGGAGAGGTGAAATCAAATTACTAGGTTTGGACAATGTTTGTCTAAAATCTGGACTGTGCTAGAAGGGAGAGGTTGATTTGATGAGGGAAATGAATGGGGTCAGTCCTATGGATCATTGAGGGAAAATAGACAGATTGCTCTAGTCAATGGTATGAGGACCTCCTTGGCCATTTTCTGCCATACTCCATTCTCTTTCCAGACTGAGTCCTAGCCTAGATCTGGCATCATCTTTCCTGTTCTGCAATTTAGATCAACCTATACACTGAGCACTCATTTTATGCTTACTCTGTGCTCAAAATGGGCTGTTTCTGAGAAGCAGAGGAAAAGTTAAGCTATGATCTGTCCTCATGAATCTTATAGTAAATGTTTAAATACTTGAAGCAGTGACAGAATGCAATTCATCTGAAGGGTAGGTATAGAACAGAACTTCTGCTAGACCAGCACTGCTCAGAACAATGAAGAAGGCATAAGTTGGGAGGCAGGCTCTGAAAGAAGGGAAGGATTAGGCCAGATGAAGAGGAGTGGAGAGAAAATTTTCAACATGAGGAAGGAACATGAGTGAAGTGTATAGTCTGTGGAAAGAAGTCAAGCGCACAGACAGCCCAACCTGTCTGGGTCAAAATATTCACACAGGTGCCTGCTCTGATTTTCTGAGCCCTTTAGTCACCTCTCTCTTCCTGCACTCGGACAGCTCTCAAATCCTATTATTTACATATTTCCTGTTTGTGTCCTATTTTACTAACTAGGCTGCAAACTAGGCATGGAGTCATGTTTTGTATCACTAAAGTCTAAACCAATGTCCTTGAAATTATGGACTTCTAGATTTTGGTAGCAGGGGGCTTAAAACCCCTTTTCCAAGCCAGTGATTGTTTTTCTATGTTCCTGATTTAAAAGAAAAATCACTAAGTGCCCTGATGAAAACTGAGTGCATCCAAAATATATTAAATTAGTCTGAAATCAATGTACGTATTACAACTGATTGCCAACAAGTCCCAGCTCCAAGACCCATATAAAACCTCCAAGAAGGCAAGGATGGTATGAACTTTACTTTGATAGTGGAGCCCTCTAAGCAAGTAGATGATGTAGATCAGGCAAAAAGTCTAAGCCATTACTGGGTTCGGGTGGCACTCGGATGGCCCTCCTATTGTGTGTAGAGTAGACAAGAGACTTTCTTCAGAAAAAGGCTCACATGACCCTCTCATTCTGCTTAGAACAAGTATAATTTTGTGAGGGACTCAGAGAGGAGTCTCTGGAGACTTCTCTGCCATCCTTGGGTGGTGACTTCTATGGTTGAGCAGGGAGCAAGTACAGAATAGTCACTTCGAACACACGCTTTTACAACCAATACAATCTAAATATTTCCCACTTTAATACTACTCCCATCTGGTGCACACTTTAAATACAAGTTCAGTATCTTTATCAGTAGAGGTTATCACATTGCCTAACCCAGGGGTCAGCACCTTTGGGGAACATATGGTTTCTGTCACGGCTGTGCAAACATACAACTACTCAACTCTGCTGCTGTAGTGTGAAAGCAGCCATATGCAAAACAAAAAGGAATTATGACTGTGTTCCATTAAACTTTATTTATAAAAACAGGTGGTAGGCTAGATTTGGCTTGAGGACAATGGTTTGCCAATCCCTTCCTTAAACAACTCTAAAATAGAGGTTTTCAACCTGTAGAATGAAAGTGTTGAGACCTCCAAGATCCTTGAAAATCTGACCCTCATTAGAATGGCAATCATTAAAAAGTCAGGAAATAACAGGTGCTGGAGAGGATGTGGAGAAATAGGAACACTTTTACACGGTTGGTGGGACTGTAAACTAGTTCAACCATTGTGGAAGTCAGTGTGGTGATTCCTCAGGGATCTAGAACTAGAAATACCATTTGACCCAGCCATCCCATTACTGGGTATATACCCAATGGACTATAAATCATGTTGCTATAAAGACACATGCACACGTATGTTTATTGCGGCATTATTCACAATAGCAAAGACTTGGAACCAAGCCAAATGTCCAACAATGATAGACTGGATTAAGAAAATGTGGCACATATACACCATGGAATACTATGCAGCCATAAAAAATGATGAGTTCATGTCCTTTGTAGGGACATGGATGAAACTGGAAATCATCATTCTCAGTAAACTATCGCAAGAACAAAAAACCAAACACCGCATATTCTCACTCATAGGTGGGAATTGAACAATGAGAACACATGGACACAGGAAGGGGAACATCACACTCTGGGGACTGTTGTGGGGTGGGGGGAGGGGGGAGGGATAGCATTGGGAGATATACCTAATGCTAGATGACGAGTTAGTGGGTGCAGCGCAGCAGCATGGCACATGTATACATATATAACTAACCTGCACATTGTGCACATGTACCCTAAAACTTAAAGTATAATAATAATTAAAAAAAAGAAAAAAGAAAATCTGACCCTCTATGATGCTAAGTCTCCCAACTTGCTAATGAGGCTATGTCAGAGCACATGAATAAACAAAAGAGGCAAAGCTCACTAATAAACAATTGCTTGAACCCAGGAGTTCAAGACCAGCCTGGATAACATAATGAGACCCTGTTTCTATGAAAAAATTTAAAAATTAGCCAGGTACGGTAGCATACACCCGTAGTCCCAGCTACTCAGGAGGCTGAGGTGGGAGGATCACTTAAGCTCGGGAGGTTGAGGCTACAGTGAGCTATGATTGCATCACTGCACTCCAGCTCAGGTGACAGGATGAGACCCTGTCTCAAAAAGCAAAAGCAAACAAACAAAACCCAAACAAATAATAATAAGCATTGAATTTTGACTACAAAAATAAATGAGCTTCCAGCATCCACATATTGAAAAATCAGAAAATGCCACATACCCCCATCTCTCCCTTCTATGGAATTGGGCCGCTGAAGTATTTATGGCCATTATATGAGATGTCAGCTGTGGGTTAATTGATATGCCCAAAAGGAGCAAGGAAAAATAAATCCAACTACTATTCAGAGTGTGTTAGTTGATAAACACAGAGACACAATTTATTAATTCCTAGGGAGAATGACATTGGTCAGCCCATATATTGTCATGTAAAATTATTATTCCTGCTCAATAATTCAGTAAAGTGGGAATACTAATGTTAGAGAGACACATGTTGTGTTGAAAGAAAGGCACCTGTTTCCCTTACCTGCCTTTATGATTTCAAACTAAGCAATCAATACAAACTTCTCCCACTCAAATCTCTGAACACCCATCTGGTTCTCCAAAAATATTAAATGACTACAGGGTTTGCCACTTGAAACTGAAAAATCTTCCTTCCCCGTAAAGGGAAGCTCAATCCCCATTCAAAAAAGTGAATCAGATTTCCTACCAGCATGACAATTCCCCCTCTCTGGCTTAGTAAAATTTTATAAAATGTACAATATGGACTTTAGCTTATTGTGATTTAAATTCATGCAAGCAAACTTAAAATAATATTTCATCTTAAGCTTTGACTAAGTTGCTACTAATTAACACAAAATGGTACTGGAAATCTAGAGAGCAGCATATCACATCTAGGTATCCTGCCACCAAATGGAGCCAATATATTAACAATATTATGATAAACGGCTTCAAAATTATGAATGGTCTGATTCACCGTTCGTGTCATGCTACGACAGGTGTCTTTAGTTTCCATACACAGTAATAACCAAATGGTGGTTGTTCCTGAGACCAATAAATATGACAGCAGAGGTGTTATTATTCATAAAATCATGTGCTCTTTCCAATGTACTTTTCACCCCATGGTTGAATGACACCAGGACAAAAATGTATAAAAGCAAAAGCTGACTTCAGCTTCCCCCAATTCCACTTTTGGTGCTTTCTATCTCCATGTCATGGCTTATGGAGATCAACTCAAGCCCCTTCAAACTGGGTCTCAGATACCCAAGTCAGATCAATACCCAGGCCTGGCCTCCCCAAGTGGTGGCTATGTATGAAGTCTCCCAATTTCTAGGCTGATAGAACCTTATTCCAATTTTGTGCCCATTCTTGGCTGGAGACTGAATGGCAAAGGTTCCACATGCCTATGCAGCTGACCCCCAGTAAAAACTCTGGACACCAACGCTCGAGTGAGATTTCCTGATTGACAAAACTTTGCACAAGTTGTCACATATCGTTGCTGGGAAAATTAAGGGCTGTCCAGCAACTCCACTGGGAGAGAACAACTCTTCTCTCATGGCCTCAGTCTTATTCACTTTTTGCCTTTGCTGATTTTAAATTGTATGTTTTTGCTGTAATAAACTGCAACATGAGTGTAACAACTTGCCTAGGTTCTTTGAGTCTTCTAGTGAGTCATCAAATCTGAGAGTGACCCTGGGGACAACCAATAAAAAGACAGTGACATAGAGAGAAATTGTCATGAACCTCCAACCATGTATTTCTAATTTTAAACTCCAGTCCTACAATTTTTAGAAGTACAACCATAGAAAAGTGACTGAATGCCATTGAATTCCAGTTTCCTCATGTGCAACCAAGGTGATAATACCTGTATCATAGAGTTGCATGAAGTAAATAAGTTTGCAACTAAAGCACCTAGCACAATGCCTGGTACATCATAGGTACACAATATGTGTTACTTCCTTTCTCCCAATTTTAAACTGAGTATTATGTTGATTCTTATTCAGTTTTAGCAGGAATTGGGATGGGGGAACCTCTTTCCAACCTCGTAACTCAGACTAAGAAAAAGTAAATGTTCCTAAAGCTGATCAAAGTTTAAAAGGCTCCTTTTTAAAGATCTAGTCAAAAACTTTGGACTTAGCTGATTCTACTGCTAGTGAAATGTCTGTGCTGTCCCCATCAATAAAGGTTTGTATACAACTGAGGTAAGCCAGACACTGGGACTATAGTGGTAAGTAAGACAACCAACGGCCCTGCTCTCATAGAGACCAAATAAATAAACATAAAATAAATGAGTTTGCTGCAGATAGTTAGAAAGGTTATGAGGATGATAAAGTAAGGGAATGGGATACAGAATGTCTGGGTGGGGCTGGCATCATCTATGCTGTGGTAAGGGAGGGTCTCTGAGAAGGCAGCATCAAGGCTGAGGCTAGGTGATAAGAATCTATCTGTGTGGAAAGCTTGGGAGGTTCTTTCCAGGCTGAGGGATCAGCATATTCAAAGGCCCTAAGGTGAGAATGAACTTGGCAGATGAAAGGAGCTGGAGCATAAGCACCTCAGGGATGGCTGGCTAGAGGGGAGGTCAGGGGCTGCGCAAGGGCAAGACTCTGAGGATTTGTGGGGCGTGGAGGCATCAGCATTTACCCACGTTCAGTGGGAAGCTGTAGAGAAGTTTTAAGCAAGAACTTGGCCTAATCTGAAATCATTATTTTAACATTTTAAAATAATCCCTGTTGACTAATGGCAATGACATTAAATACCAGATTTGGAAGGAAACTAAAAGATCCCTTATCCCTAAATGCCTCATTTTAAGGATAAGAAATTGGAAACACAGAAAGGAGAAATTGTTCAAAGTTACCCATGAGGTTAAGAGAAGCAGCAGAGCCAAGACTCAGACCTCTGGTCTCTTGGCTTATAGGGTCTCTGCAACTGCCAATCACCACCCAAGTCCTCAGTGCTGTGTTGGCTGCAAAAGAATGAGACTGAACATATCCCGGGCTGTTGACTCACACATCTGTTCTAATATTTCTCATGTCTTATGCTCATGAAAACACCAGTGTCTGTGACTAAGATATCATTCCCAAAGATGCCAGTACTGAAGGTGCCGAAAGGGTTCTGCAAAAATGGAGAAAATGATCTATTTTCAATTCCATGCCACATTTGTTCTCCTAGGTCCCAAAGGGAAATTGCTTGAGCCTGTAGTCTTACAGAGTCCCCATTACAATAACTCCCTTGTGATCTCCCCTAACCCTCTGCTACCCAGTCTCTCTTTCCCATCCCTCCTGCATCAGCCCACAAATAAATACCCTTTTGCCAAAAAATAACAACGAACCAAAAGTCATTCATTTCAAATCATACACTTCGTTCAAATCAAGCCTGCTATGATCCCAGCCAGGCCTCCCTCCTAAATGAGTTGAGGGAAGCAAGGCTGCCCAGACTAAAGTTGCATGTCCCCTCAAAGCCTTCCCTGCAAGGCTTTAACAAGTGAAAACTTGCTTTTTAGGAAAGTATCATTCCTGCAAAGCCTTGTATTTCTGTGTGACTTGAACAGTGTCAGTACTATACTGCCCAAAGAATGGTAGAGAAGGGATTTATTGCTCAAACGGCTTCTTGATAACTCATTGGCCTCAGCAGAGATATCCATAATTTATGGAGGAAGTGATCAATCACTAGAAAATACATCCTGCCCATTAAAGGAAGCTGTCAGCCTCCTGCCAGCCCATCTCACTGGACTGGAGAGTCTGAGCCAAGGGCACTTGGGACAGCCTCTTTCTGGCATTGGTTTTCAGGGAACAGAAAGAAATTTTGTCATTGACTCAAAAGCTCTAAGGCCTAAAAAGGAGCTGAGTTTTGGAAAATAGATTCACATAGGGGAAAATAGGAGGACAAGAGAGGTCTGTCTTAAAGGGAGAAGCTTTCAACTATTCCTGCAGTAGATGGGGGTGCACGCATGAATCCATGAGTCTTCTATCTGTGGCCAGAAATAAGATTTGGAGATTAAAGGCTGGTGGTCAAGCTGGGGTTTTGGAAACATAGAGTGAGCAGCTGCTTAGCTATTCCACTTGCAAAATAAGAGGAAAGGCAGGATCGAGAGTGAAGCAAAAACAGGAGAGCAAGTGAAAGACAGATGCAACCAAAGAAGAAAAAAGAAGGCAAATATTTACTAATCAAAGAAGCAAAGGGAGTGAGAGGAAGTTGCCTAGAATCATAATGTGTCTGTAATTGCTCATCAGATCAGCTAACTTGGCCCAAATCCAATGTCATTCTTATTTTCAAATGCTCATGAGCTCTAAGGGATACCTGTTTCCTCTCTCCTGTGAGTTCTGAAAATAGAAACGCCCAGACATTTCATGTCACACTGGTTTGAGCTCCTGCTAGTTCTTCTTACCACACAGAGGCAGCTCCGAGTCCACTGTTTCCTGACCCACAGGTTCTATCTGTGAGTTCCTTGCCCTCTGGAGCAACTGGAAGACATTTAGTTCTCCTGCTCCCACTGAGGCATTCCTACAAGGGCTTCTGTGGATGAAATTGAGAAGCAGCCCCAAGAATTTTTGTGTCTTTCCCTCAGGGGTCTCAAAAGAGAAAGCATCTTTCCTCCTGCCACCCCACTTTCGATCTACTCACAAAGACATCATTTATACCCAGATATCATTGGAATGTCCTCCTCTCTGTATTTTTACATTTCAGTTAGGATCAAGCCCTAAGTCTAAAGAACGAATTGCTAAGAGTGGAATATTAGTGACAGCCAGTCTTATGAGTAGGCTGGACCCAGTGAAAGCATCCTTGATACGGCCTTTAACACCCTAAAGGATGTGGCCTCTGCCCAGATCTCTGACATATTCTACTACTTGTGACACTCATCTCCCTGCTCAAACATACTACCATCCCATCAGACACAGGGCCTTTGCACACACTCTTCCTTCCATCTGGTACTTTCTTCTGCAGCTCTGCACATAGTCACCAGTCCAGCTTAGTCTTCACATCTCAGCCTCCCTGCCTCCTCAGATGAGGTCAGGCCTCCCTACTAGAGGTTCCCCAGCACCATACGCTACTCCTTCACAGCAAGTATGATTCATTCCTTCTTTGTCCTAAAGGTCGTCATGTCAGAACACATATGACAGTTTCCAGCTGTCCCAAGAGGACCAGTATGACCAGGGTATAATGGGAGGAGGGATAAGTAGGCCAGAGAGGCAAACTGGCCAGATTAGTCAGGTGCATGAAAGCTTCATTCAGGATTTTATTCTGAGCACAATCAGAAAACACAGGAGGATTTTACACAGGGGAGTGACATGATCTATATTGATCTATACTCTAATTGAGTACTCCAGCTACTGTTTGCAAATGGACATAGGTAGAAGGCAACTTTAGAAGATGTTGGAAGGCTACTGTTGTGCCAGGGATGTTTTGTGGAGGTACAGAGGGGTCAATGGATTCAGTGTATATTCCACGCAATACACTGATAGATTAAATGGACTCAGCAAATGACACCACACAATATACTGATAGATTAAATGTGGTTCTTGAGGGACAGAGAAGAACTAGGATTGGGCTTGGCTAATTATTAAATGCAGTGTTGTTTATTGACATGAAAAAGATTGGAAAAAGTAGCCGAGGGGGAGAAGTCAATGTTGTTTTGATAAGTTAGAATTGAGATGTCTTTTAAATATCCAAGTGGAAATGTCAGGAAAGCAGATGGAATTGCTAGGAAACGTTAGGGCTGGAAAAAGATATTGGGCAATGATAGACCTATGGAGAGGTTTGCCAGAGTCAGTGTTGCTCTTTGAGTACAATGGAATGAGGGGCTGACATCCATGAGGTTTGCAAGCGAGTGAACAGAAAGAACCAAGGAACCTACATGGGTGAGAAGAAAAAGAAAGACCTGAGCATAGTGAGAATACAGAAGAGTAATAGGGTAGAGGATTGAAAGTCACAACGAGGCTGTGTAATTTCTAAAGTGGGAGATCTAGAGTGAGTGAGATGGAAGGATATGAGGTGGTGCTCAGAGTAGAGACCTCTGCTATAGACTCACCTCATTAGGCTAGTTTACCCATTCCAAATCCTAAAACTTTGCTATGCTGTCATCCTTGCTCTGCTCCAAAATATCCTCCCTCCTTTTTAGGTATTAATCTATCCATGGATGTTGTCACACACTCTGTAACTTTAAACCAGCTTGATGTGTCTGAGAGCTGCACATAGGTTGACCACTCAATGGAGGTTGAAACGGTTTCAAAGCCATTTGTGGACACCTTCCTGAATCACTTCCTGTTGGCTGTTGCGCTGCTTGGTTTATGACCTGGCTGAACTCTGCTCAGCTCTTATGCTCTTTGCTGTAGTCTAGAGTCTTGGCTCCATCATCCATGCAAGATCATGCTCCCTGCTCTGCATTCTCTTGCATGGTGATGGCTGCCAGTTACTTTCTTGGAACTAAACCTCTGGCCAACATGGGACCCAGCTTGGTCTGCCTGCTTCTCCATGAGGGAAAGGATTAGAAAAGACCCACAGCTTCCTTCGTGATCCCCTTCCCAGAACGCCTTCTCTAGCAGACGCATCTCCATGCTGGCAAGCTCCTCCTCCCCTTTTCTTTCTACACTTGAGAATGTGTTCCCATCAGTTTTGTAAACACGTTTCTTCTGGCACATTTTAATTGTTTGTTGGAATGTTGTTGCACTCCTTATTTCTGTTTTTTAATTTTTGACATGTTTTTATGGAATTTTATATCCTTTTTGTTGCTCATTTTTATATGAAATTTGGTTATTTTCCTTCCTATCTTCATGGCTCTTGAGCTCCCTCTTCTGCTCTTCTTGTGAAGCGTTCATGATATGTTTTCCTTCCTGACAATCTCCTAGCTCTGGACTCCTCCCCTCCTTTCATGTAAACTTTGTTTTTTCTTTATCTCTATTGACCCCGTGCTGCTCACTTTGAATCTTACTCCAAGCAGTTCCTACTCACTGTGGAGCTTTGTCTTAAAAGGGAGTTTTGTCTGGTTAGTTTAAAGCATTCGCAAGGTCCAGACTCTCAGGCCCCTTCAGATCTGACCACTTGCACACACTGCTAGCAGAGTCTGCAAAATTCTGAGTTTGGCAGTTGCTCTCAGGTTGGCCCTCTGAGGTTTCCAGTGAAAACCTGTCTGATTGACTGGGGGACTGTGACATACATTAGATGCCCCATTGTTTTCCTTTGCTTTCACCAGTACAGCTTTGATACCATTCAGGTCTTGAAGGATCAGTGGTTTGTCCCTACCTACTCATATTTAGCGTTCATGGAGATACCTTATCAATTATTGTAAATGTTTATCATAGATTTGGGGGGCTTGGGATTTTTCTATCTAATTGCTCTGTTTAATTTTATGATGGTACTTGGAGAAATTAAATTTCTCAAACATTGTAAGTGGTAGACGTCAGATATAAATCCAGTCATTTTGTCTATGAAGTCCATACTACTAACCACTCTACAAGGCTGCATCTAAGTGTCATTAGCTGTCAGAAGAATAAGTAGAAATTAAACAAATGAAAAATAGAAATAGACCAGTTCTAGGTTAAGAGAAAGGGATAGACAAAGGCCCTGGGGCTTCTGTGCTTTAGAGAAATGGAAAAAAGCCAGCTACAGCTTTGTGAGACATGGGAGCAAATCATGAAACGATGCATGAAAAGGAAGCCAAAGCAGATAATTCAGGACATTGCAAGCCAGGGACAGGATTTAGTATTTTATCTTACGTGCAATGCAAAGCCATCAGAAAAGCTGTAATGTGCATGCAATATTTCAAGAGAGCTCAGAAGAGGGATCACTTTGCTTCACTTAAAGAACTAAATTAGGCCTATAATCCCAGAACTTTGGGAGGCTGAGGCAGGCCTCAAGGTCAGCAGTTTAAGAAGAGCCTGGCGAACATGGCAAAACCTTGTCTCTACTACAAATACAAAAATTAGCTGGGCGTGGTGGTACACGCCTGTAATCTCAGCTACTTGGGAGGCTGAGGCACCAGAATTGCTTGAACCCAGGAGGTGGAGATTGCAGTGAGCCGAGATCACGCCACTGCACTCCAGCCTGGGTGACATAGCAAGACTGTCTCAAAAATAATAATAATTAAATTACATATCTCTGGAACTAAAGAATGATTTGACCACAGACAAGATGGGCAAATGGCATGGTATAGTGCACTCATGGCCCACTAGGAAGTGAACCAAGACAGGAGTGAACATGGTACCCGGGAGAAAGTCATGAGATAGGAGGCTGGAGAACATGGATACTCGGGGCCAGATTAAGAAGGCCCTGGGCAGTCCTTTCTTAAGGCGTTCCTGGGAGCAATGGCCTTCCTCCACATCAGTTGCTACTGGAAGAAATGCAGTGATAGAGCCACGGAGCCTGTGTCATAATCAGAACTAAAAAAAGCTGCTACTTCAGATTGAATAGAGCTGCACATTTTTACAATTTTCACAATTTTTACAATTTTCAGAGCTCTACATCAGAAGGTCAGCCACATTCACCTGTCAAGATATTTTGGGCAGTAATGACTCCCCTTTCTTGCTATTCTTATCAGTTGCCTTTTGTTATAGTCACTGGGGCTTTGTGAGCTGGCTTTCTCATAAGTCTTCTGTATAATGTAGCATTCGGCACTTTTCCTATTCTCATTCAAACTTTAGCAAAAATATCAGGGAAAATGGGGGAAAGGATGATGCCTGCAACTTGAGTATTATTTTTATCTACATCACATGGAGTGAAGTTGCTTAAATGCTGTAGAACTATGACATAGTTCTGGGATTTCATATATTCAATATGTACATAAAGCAGGACCACTTTTCTATACTTTAGTGACCATTTTACTTCTAGTGCTGCTTTAGGCTTCCATTTAAAATTCTGCTTCTTAATCTAAGTTTGAAATCATTGGGAATTATTTGTGGAAAGGCCAGTGGATGGTGAGGCATTAGGCCAAAGGGAGGTCAGGACCCGTTGAGTCTGCTAAGGGCAAGTATGTATGTAAGAGCACAGGTGTGAGCCATTAGCAGCCAGCACCTGCAGCAGCTGAGGCCTAAGTGTATCAGCCTGGTCAAGGGAATCTGGGTGGGGTACGGGAAGCATCTGCTCTGTGGGGCTTGGATGGGACAACATCCCTAATATTTCTCACAACGCCTTTTGTCTACTCAGTAACCCCACGATCTTTTCAGAAGTGTTAACAAAGCCTGTGACTTTTATTTGCTCTGATACTGTTTCTTGATGGCAGTGCTCTGAATGGGGTCTCAGTCCTAAGGCTGTGGTCTAATGGCCATGCCTTTGAGACAGTAGCAGTTTCATTTTCCAACCGTGAAAGTCCAGAATCTCTGGAATCTCTATATTCATCTGAAACTGTTCATAAACCTTCTTTCCTGGAGCTAATCCCTTTCTTGTACTACTTTATCAAATGTACATGTAGCAACTGGCTCATACTTTCAAATTCTGCTTCCAACTGACTAACCTGATGCTCAAGTTCATTTAGAACACTTTCTGTTTTCCAGATTCCACAGGCAATAGTTTTACAAAATGTTTGCCAGCACATGAATTACCATTCTCCCAACATCCTATAACAGTCTCTTCACTGCATCTATCCACCAAGAGGCAATGCAAATACTATGGATATATAATTCTTTGAAAGGGTAGCAAAAATTGGGACCAACGGTAGTAATTACCACAGTCTATTGCCCAAGCTGGACAAATGGGAATTCTTTTGATGGGGGTAGAGATCAGAAGTTACCTCTGTGGATGTGATCTGTATAGCTGTGGCATAGCCCCTTCTACCATGTGACTACCGGCAAAGAGAGCCCATCTGTAGACACAGAGAAATAAAGCAGGTGAACAGAACAAAGCAGACATGTGAGAGGCACAGAGAGGCTTCCCTGGATTCTTGATACCTGACAATTTTCCCTTTTCTGGAAGGGTTCCAGCTCCTTCCATCTCAACTTCAGCAATAATAATGGAAACTTGAAAAGGCTCTCAGAAGACCATCTTCTCCAGGAGCCTCCCATACTCTAAAAAATGAGGCAGCATTTCTCTCCTATTGACTATCAGTCTGAATCCTTTGTAGAATCACTTGCATTAACATCCGCAGTAAATCCAAGTTTGGGGGAGTGCAATTTCTTCTTGATTTTTTGTCATGTTTTAAATACAGCTTTGTTGTTGTTGTTGTTTTTAATAGAGTTCAGGAGTAGAAACTTTGGAATCAGAAAGATTTGAATTTGAATCTGATATAAACAACTTGCTTTTGGTGTATCTTATAATTTTAGGCAACGTACTCAACCTTAGGCTTTTTTTTTTTTTTTTTTTTAGATGGAGTCTTGCTCTTGTCGCTCAGGCTGGAGTGCGATGGCACGATCTCAGCTCACCGCAACCTCCGCCTCCTGAGTTCAGGCGATTCTCCTGCCTCAGCCTCCTCAGTAGCTGGGATTACAGGTGCCCACCACCATGCCTGGCTAATTTTTGTATTTTTAGTAGAAACGGGTTTTGTATTTTTAGTGGAGACGGGGTTGGCCAGGCTGGCCTGGAACTCCTGACCTCATGATACACCCACCTCGGCCTCCCAAAGTGCTGGGATTACAGGCGTGAGCCACCATGCCTGGCCACCTTAGGCAATTTATTTAACCTTCCTAGTCCTCATTTTTCTCATCTGCCAAGTGAAGATTATAATATCTACCTTGGAGTTGTGAAAATTATAAGATAATGTCTACCAAGTGCTTAGCACTACTCTATGCTTACTGTATAGATTAAGTCCTTTTTTTTTTTTTTTTTTTTTTTTGCTTTCCTGCTGTTTTCCCTTCTTCTTGCCTTGTGTAATAGCTTTGCACACAGTAACCCCATGCATGAGACTTCTTTTCATGAAGGGGATCATGTCATAATTATTCCAACTTCTAATGATCTTTACATTAGTCATGTCCAAATTCCCCATTGGACTAGAAAAGTTCCATTCCTCTGTTAGCATTTGAGGTTTGTGTGTTATGTCTCCCTAGAATGTTAGAGCCAATAAGGGCCTTCAAGTTGGTCCATTTATTGTAATCTTTTCATTTTACAGATGAAGAAACAGTGATCACAAAAGTTAAGATGACTGGTTCAAGGTCATTTGGCCAGGTAGTAGCAAAGCACAGATTAACATCTATTTCAGTCCTTCTTCTAATTTGTTATTCTACCTAACAGCTGAAATTGAAGATACCACAATTTCCTCATGGTTGGCTTCCTGCTAAATTTTTAGTTTAAAAATTTTAGTTTGGTTTTAGTTTAATTCCTTCTCCCAATTCATCTTGGCTCTAGACTATGCACTTAAGTTTTTAAATCAGAGGATAATGGAACAGGCATGATTATGGATTATTTCAGGAAGGAGCAAGAACAAAGTAATTCCATGGAAGCCAAAAATCTTTAAAAAGCTTTGCAGAGTTCAGTAAGGAAATACAGGCACTATCTCAGACCACCCATATGGCCCAACATCCAGGAACACCCAGCAGGAGGCCAACAGCATGACCCAGAAAGGAGGCCAATGAAAGTACACAGCAGGAAATGAAGCTGGACCACCTGCATCATCAATAACCAATGTTCACTCAAACAATTGTAGCATTGTTTGAACATTGAGAGAAGAAGAAAAAGTAAGGAAAATTCTACAATTGTAGTTGATTCCAAGAAAAGCACGCTATGGTTTCTGATGTCTGCAACAAGTAGCCAGGTGTGAAAATGCAGAGCTATTCAGTTAGGAGGTTAGCATTAGGACCAGATGATATCAGGAGGGATTGGTAGGGTGGACCTGATGACTTCTACATGTGTGACTTGAATAAAGAGCAAGACTATTTTCAAATGTAAGATTTGTACAGAAACCATATCTGTACCATGCACTGAGGTGGCCAAGACAGTGCCAGAGGATGGACCACAGTCTCCCTAATCTAACTGCAAAGACACACTCATGATACTGACCACCAGAAGCAGCGAAACATCACTGCCAGGTGAGACAGCAACAGCTGCTAGCAAACAGGCAGCAAGAGCAGGAGGAATCCTACTGAGCCCCTGCCCCCGCCGCCACCCCGGGATGGGAGTGAAGGACTTTAAAGGTAATATCCTGGATCTCTCTCCCTCCCTAATCACCTCCTCTTGGGCCCATGTGTCTTAATATTGGTAGTGGTTCAGTTTGGGCCATTACAGTATCAGCTGCTACTGACCTCTTCATTCCTACTCAGGACTTACAGAAAAGTTGGGAATCTGAACTCCTGCATCTGTGCTGCCTTCTTGTGTCCCCAACACCAGCCAAGGCTGTGTGGGAAGCTCCTCACCAACTCAACCTTAACATAACACGATGATGATGGTGTCATGGTCCTGCTTGGACACTTTTCATGCCCCATGTCTTCCTCTCAGGGCCCTTAATACTATTGACTCCCATTTCTCCAAATCTTCATGGCCCCTTTCCCCAACAAGGCCTCTGAAGAGTCTCCTTTCTTCCAAAATTACTAGTGTATTAGTGTGTCTTAGTGACTTTGAAACCACCAGGCTTCCTGTTCACCAGTAAAAGGAACTGGTACCTTTGGATGATACGGTTTCTGGATAATGGCTAATTTGTGCTTATCCATGGAACACCACTGAGTGTCTTCACCCTCCTTATCCACATTTAACTGGACCTAAATATCCCAGTGAGCTATCCACTATATAAGAAAAATTTTAAAAAGATATTCTAAGAGCCTTTTAATTTTCCCAAGACATATGCTACCGTTGTTATCCTTAAGTATTATTGTAAACATTATTTAACAATGCACCAGCTGCTGTGAAGAAACAAAGAGAAACAAAGATGTCTTTACTTCTCAGTGGGTTAACAATTTCAATGAGAAAAAAAAACTTATGTAAATATATGGATATAATCTATGAAGTCAGGGAAAGCACACAAAATACCCAGGAGATTGAGAATTCATTTGTAAAGATGTTTTAACAGCATGAAGGGGTGTATATTTCTAATTATGTGTTTAATAAACCCAGGAATCCACCAGAAGATACCTGTGACACCCTTAGAGTATTGCTTTGATGACTTAAACTGGCAAAGAACTAGTTTCCCATTTGAAAAGGCTTCCTTTAATCCATTTAAACAAGAGATGTTAATTGTTCAAATCACTTTGAACAACTACCACCACACTGCGTCCTGTCATTCCCTGGCTATTCCTGGAGGGGTTGCACCCTGCTATAAACAGACCTTTTTCTGAGCATGTGCAGTAAGCTACACTGCCTTTTTTTCCTACAGAAAGGCATAAGTTTCCAGTATGCACCAAACACTAACAGGCTCTGGGGATACAGACAAGCACAGCAGACCAGGTATCTGTCCTCCCGGAGTTTACAGTCCAGGGAAGTGGATACCCTTACCTGTGTACCATGAGATTATGTGTTTAATTACACCTTCTCTAGAGGCCACGTCCTGTGAGAGCTCGCAACAGTGGCCTGACCTAGTCTGGGAGCAAGGTGGTCAGAGAAGCTTTCCCTGAAGATGGGATAATTAAGATGGTATGAGAGGTAAGTGGGGATTAATCAGGGAAATAGCAGGGGGTGAGAAGCCAGCAGCATACGGGGGGCCCTGAAGCATAAAGAGGCTGACATTTTCAAGGAAATGGATGTTGGTCAGTGTGGCCAGAATGCAAGCAAGACTGGCCAGATGTGGGGCCAGAGAGTACAAGGACCCAGTCAGGCAGAGTCCTATGGCTCACGTGGACGATTGTGAATTTTATTCCAAGAGCAAAGGCAAGTCATTGAAAGCAGTTAAACAGTTGGCTTTGGGGTCCAGTAACAATAGAAAGCAGAGCAGAGCTCAAATGTTTAAAGCATGCTTACCTTTGGCTGATATCAACAATTCTTTGAATATCTCTCCTCTTTGTGGGTATCTTTTTGTAAGGGAACCCTAAGAATGCCATGTGTTACTTCCCTTGTCTTTCCAGCATCCATCTGGAATCTCTACTCTTGACTGCCCTCAGAGGTACAATGGAGATGATGCTGGTTCTGTTTGGGCTCTGGAGCCCTCTTGTATGCTGTGGTTCTGCCCTCTTGTGTTTCCTTCAGAAATCTATTACTTTGTAAGCCAGCATTCAACAGCAGAGCAACACAGGAATGTAAACTAGAGGAGGGGATAGGTTGAGTCCATGGGAAAAGCACTGGCTAAGTCAAAATGAAGCAGAGAGTTAGGCTATGTTCCTCACCCTCACTCCCCAGTCCTCCCATGACTGATGTTAAAAACGGGTTGTGCAGGCTAACATGGATAGCTATGGAATTTTGAAATGGAGTAAATATCAATTTGAAGTTAGCAACTGGAAAATTGATCAAATCCATACAGATTAGTGAAGTAAGCATCCTGAGGCACACTTCAGCTTAGAGGGAGCTCAAAATTAGGAAGGAGATTCGCTGTTAATCCTGGGCTGCTGCTGCCTCTTCAGACCCACTCTGAGAGCCATTTTCCCCCAACTAGCCCTTTGCTATCACAGGTCCTGCCTCCTCTGCCTCCTCCCACCAACCAACAACTGCTCCTACCTGCCCAGTCCATCTCCTAACTACTTTCTTCTCCCTTTTTTTATTCTTACTGATTTATTTATAGATGTGAAATTAAATAGAGGAAAATGTATTAAGAAACTGTATACAATAATATGATCTCAAGAACATCCTAAGAGTCAGCTCCATCGCATGGTAGAATGAATGCCCAAGAGAATTAAGAAGAGGCCAATTACCTAAATTATTTGAGAATCAACTGGACAAAGTCTCCAAGGATGTGCTGGCAAAAAGGCCCTAGTCTCAACTGCATTGGAATGAAGAAAATGATACTAATAGAACTTTTATCTCCTCATCTCACTTTTTCTTTAGGCTGAATTCTTTAACTCATGCTGAAATCAGCTATATCCATCGACAGCAAGACTCACTGCTTTCCTGTGGCCAAATTCATCAGAAACTAGAACAAAAGCAGGGGAGGGGATATTAAAGAATCCTTCCTTCAACTATCAAGAAGCCCTCTGGTCCCATGGGAGAAAAATCAGTGTAGGACTCTCAGCTTTTATCCTAGTCCTCCTTTTATTCTGTGATCAAAGGATAAATTTTCTGGAAACAGGAAAAATTGCCATGTTCTACAAGCTTCCTGCATATAATTTTTGTCCACCAAGTAAAGCTCTTTCCCCTAAACAGCACCTGTTTTCCCATTATGTGTTTATGGCAATTTCTCTGAAGTCCATTGATTTTTTTTTTATAAATCCTTGTAGAACACTGTAGAAATCTTATCAAGTTCAAAATATGTGAAATATAAGCATTATTACACTGAGGCAAATCAATGTCCTTAATACGTAGCACTCTAGAGTCTAAAGAAAAACACTGTGGTTTTCTATACTGACATTGTCAGATAAAAATATCCCTTGACTTTACTCAAAACTTCATTGAAAAAAATCTACCATGGTTTAATAATCCAATGGTACTTCACATATAGAGCACTTCTACTTTATAAGCTCTTTCACAAGTATCCATTCTTTTGATCTTCAATTTCGGTATTATTAAGTTCATTTTACAAATGAAAGATCTAAAGCTCACAAAAGAAGAAATAATTTGCTCAGTGGCACAGAGTTAGCAAGGGGCAGGCTAAAACACAATCTGGGATCTGACTCCAAAACCCTGGATTCTTCCTGTTCTACTAACCCGTACTCCTCAGGGCTTTTGGGAGCCTCTAGAAACATGTAGATGAAGAGTTTTATACGCTGAATACATCCTCTACACATGCCAGGCCAAAAAGCCACACATTCAAATAGAGACAAAGTATTAATAAAAACATTATTTTAGTCAGTGGCCCAGATGAAAAAGTTTCTTGTCTACTTTCAAGCATTTTTCATGCACAGGGAAAAAAATCATGCAAATTAATTTGGACTTTGTCTCCCGGTTGAAGGAATTAAGGCTTCATCTGATTACTCGAAAACTGGGTCCATTCTTCCTGTTCTTTTTACAGAGCCGTCTTCCCCCTAGCTTCCTTACCTCACTAGGCTAGAGTGCTTAAGGGTGTTTCCCTGGGCTTTGCGAAAATAGAGTGTTGGAGTATTAATAACTTACTGTTGATTAGAGAAGATCGAGCACTATAAATCCTCACAATGTCTTGAGCAGGCGCTCTCTGTCTTCTGCAGCTGACTGTTTCTCTTTGCCAATTACAAGAAACCATCAAAACCTGCAAAAAAATTGACCTTAAGGATGACAAAGAGTAAAGGAAATAACCTTGCAAACATAGAATTGATACCCTACAAACGGGGACCTCAGTAAAGAACTTAAAACTCATCACTGCCCCTAGAGGGTAGGCAGGACCTGACACTTGCTTCTAATCAATAGAATATAGCTAAGGTAATGAGACGCCACTCCTATGATTAGGTTGCATCATAGAATACTCGTCTTTCTAGCAGATGCTCCTGGCTGGCTCAAAGAAAGGAACAGCCATGTTGCAAATGTCCATGTGGAAAGAAACTGCAAGTAGCCTGTAGGAACTGTGAGTGGCCTTTAGGCACTGTGGGCAGCCTCCAGCAGCTGACAGCAATCTCCAAATAACAGCCAGAAAGAAACTGGGGCCCTCAGTCCTACAACCCTAAGAAAATGGATTTCATCAACAGAACAATGGAAAACTAATACATCATACAAAGGTACATTCACATAAAGAATTAATAATACCTGAGCGGGTGAATTAGACATCAAATGGATACACAGCTGTGTTTTCAACAATTTTTCTTAAGAGCTAAATGACCCTCGTTAGGTGGATTTTCCTCTCTACATCTTGGTTACTGCATCCCTAAGTGGGGTTAATACTACCTCACAGAGTTGCTGGAGGATTTGGATGACATAGTATGTATAAATCATGTATGTTTTCCCCCACAACCTAGGTTTATTTTCTGTTTTGGGGGGGTTTTCAAAGCAGCTATGCCCCCAAAGGTCCGTAATGATCGTATTTGCAAGTAATATCTTCATTAACTAAGCTTATGCTGAATAGTCCCCGACTCGATTTGTCTTAGACATCAGAGGTATAAAAATCGTGGAAAGCACCAGCACTATTCCCACCCCCACCCAAAATCCAAACTAAAATAACCCACCATTACCCTTCACAAAGTCATTGGGGGAGAGGCAGTATATTAGTTTTCTGTTGCTTTGTAACACACTACACCAATTTAGAGGCTTTAAAACGACACCCATTTACTATCTTAACATTCCTGTGGGGCAGAAATCCAGGCATAGCTTAATTGGGTTCTCTGCTTAGTGACTCACAAGACTGCAATCAAGGTACTGGCCACACTGGGAAAAGAGCTTCCAAGCTCCTTCAGGCTGTTGAAAGAGTTCATTTTCCTGCAGTGTGGAATCGTGGGGACTTGCTTCTTCAAGGCGAGTTGGGGACAGTCTCTGATCTCAGGGAGAGACCCCAGTCCCTCTCTTAAGGGCTTCCACCAGGTTAATTCAGGTCTACTTAGAATAATCTCCTTTTTGATTAACTCAAAATGAACAGATTTCAGGTATTAATTACATTTTCAAAAATCCCTTAATTTTTGCTATGAGAATGCTTTTTCCACAGCCCTTTTTGCCAGAATATCTGTCTTCTCCAGTCCTGAACATAGACACTGATCAGTGCTTACAGGGTCAGGGGATCAAGACTGACGATGGGACTCTAGAGATTCTTTCCTCACTTTCACTTTTATATTGAACCCCTTGGGATTAAATAACTAAGTGTTCTAGACATACCTCCAGTGTTATATAATTCTCAACCTATCTAATACAGAGTCTAATACAACCTGTCCTCTATACAAAACCACTCAATAGTGTACACAGTATTTGATGCTTTTATAATTTGGAAAGGTAATAAAATAAGGGAGATGAACTAAATCAAGTTTGCTGTAATTCACCCTCTAATATGCTTTGATTTCAAAATTCCAAATATTTTTGAGGACCCACCGTAAGTCTTTTTCATGGGTTTTTATAGGAAGTACATGTCCCTGGTTTAAAGATACTCTGGTGAGGTTCTCTTGCCCTGAGGAGGGGCTCTAAGAATGAGGCCCTTGCATAGGCAGTCTGGGAGAAGGGCAAAAGAAGAAGGGATTTTGTGAGCCTGGAAAGTTCCTCAGCACCTTCTTACTCTGAGAATAAGTGCTAGGGTGTACTGGGGCATGCCTGAGCTGCCAGAAGGAATATAGACACATCTACAGTCTTAATTTTGACAAACAAAACTGGTCAGTGAACTGGAAGAGTTAAGTATTAGTTAAGGGGAATCTGAAACTTCCTTCCCAAGTCAAAAATATCTTCACCACCCACCATATCTTTTATGCAACACATATGTCCTGAGTAGGCACTCTGGGCCAGGAGGGATTTCTACAGTGTACTAGACACAGGCATTACTTTCAATGACCCTGGTGATCCTCAGGGCAAAGAAAACTATAATTACCAGAAAGGTTAATATGTTGAACTTTATATATTGGAAAAATATGGCACCAAATCTGAACTCAGTGATTTACCAGCTGTATAACCTCAAGATAACTTGAGGTCAGGAGTTCAAGACCTGCCTGGCCAACATGGTGAAACCCCATCTCTACTAAAAATACAAAAATTAGCCGTGTGTGGTGGTACACACCTGTAATCCCAGCTACTTGGGAGGCTGAGGCAGGAGAATTGCTTGAAACTGGGATGTGGTGGTTGCAGTGAGCCAAGATCGCACCACTGCATTCCAGCCTGGGTATCAGAGTAACCCTGTCTCCAAAAAAATAAATAAAATAAAATGGGCATGTTATGTATAACATACAGGTAATAATTAAGTAGATTTACTAAGTCTCCTTAATTACTAGCTGGGCAATAATAGTACCCACTTTCTTGGAATGTTATGAAGATAAGGTATGTAAAGCATCTGACACAGAGCCTAGCATAGGAAAGTTTATTTTCCCTTCCCAGTCACATGGCTTTTATTTCTGAAGATTCTTGTAGAGAGCAGGCCAATGAGAGGACAGAATCTAGGATGGGTATAATTAGAGATGGTGGGGACCTGCGAGGCCAGACCTAGGTGTGGATCTCGGTATAAGACATGTAGCATTCAGGGCTGTGCAAGAATTTGTTTGGCTGGAACAATGAAAGGAGGACTGAGGACCAACAAATTCAACCTCACCAGATATCACTGCAAGACTCTAGAACTAATGACAACTGGAGACCTTCTGAGACCTTGAGTGAGTTCAGCATGGGCCTTGGCAAGAGTCTCTGTATCCTGAAAGATGCAGTCCTGGCTCTGCGGGAAATTGTAAGACTCATCTTATTTTTCTTGGTGCTTTTCGTCTTTTTCAGAGGCTTTACTGCCTGGGAATAGGGCTGGCTTATGAATCCAGGAGTTAATGTTCTATATTTTCATGAAGCTGGGAATGCATTTTTCTTAGGGAAAACAGGTTGGCTTACCATAAAGGTATTATATTTCAAGGTAAAATGGAAATAGTATGATTCTTGGGATGCAATCCACAGGCAGAAACATCTCTAGGAGAAGGCAAGGTCTCACTGACTTCCTCTCTCTTTGCCTGACTCCCATACCACCCCAGGGAAAAGACCATTCTCCATCCTCTGATGACCTGTCACTTTTCTGGAGAGAGGAACATGTGACTGTCCAATTGAAACCCAGCTGGGTTTGCACTTCTAACTCTCAGGTTATTTGATGCTGAATCATCAGGCCACAGAATCCTATAAGAATCTCAGCTTCTACCTACCTAGGGAAAAACATGGAGACAAACAGGGAAGAAGAGGAGTCAAATTATGTTTATTTCAAAGTAGAGGACATTATTATTTTATACCATCCAGGATCATTTCACCCTTCTTTGGATAAATCATGATCTAAATTTCCTTTGCTAGATTACCCCTCCTATACTCTCAGTCTATGAATTTCATATAGCAGTGGCCATAATCACCCTTCCAGGGTTGGGTACTGAATAGCCTAAATCAATGGTTCTCAAACATGGAAGCACGACAGTCAACTGAGTAGCTTTTAGAAAACGCTAATGCTTGTATCCCATCCCCAGATATTCTGTCATAATTCTGTCACAGTCATTAAATGTTTTTTAACTACTCTAGGTAACTATAATGTGAAGCCAGAATACAGAACCACTGGTTTACCTCCTCAGCGCATCCTATCCTCCTGGCTCTAGTGATTGCTTCAGAAATAGGAATTCAACATTACCTAACAGAGGGAGACCTGGACCCCAAACTTTTGTCTATTTGGAAGAGGAGGAAAGGAAGACAAAGTTCTCTTTTTCTGGCTAGATGT
The DNA here is from genome assembly GCF_028858775.2 of Pan troglodytes. NCBI lineage: Eukaryota > Metazoa > Chordata > Mammalia > Primates > Hominidae > Pan > Pan troglodytes. The sequence continues at coordinate 121,910,027 of NC_072406.2, forward strand.
GAAATTTAAAAGATATAAAGTTTGGAGATTCTGTAACCCCGAGGAGCATGAGAGGTGCACAGCCTGTGCAGAGAGAGGCAAAAAGATGGGTTCTGGTGAAAATGTTTTAAACTATACGTGAAGCCAACATCAATTCTGGACTTCGAAGCTCTCTGAGCCAGTACATTCTTTTTTTGGCTTCAGATGATTGGGATGGGAAGAGGGCTGTCTTTTGTTTTTTGTTACTTGGCAGCAGGAACTGTCCTAACCAAAACACTGCCACTGGCAAATTCATACCAAAAATCTAGTTTCCCAGGCTGGTCTCCACAGAAACATAGATCAGTCAGAGTTATGGATTTTTTTAGGGCTAGAATAGAACTCATCAAGTTTCTAGTATAAAACACTTATTTTACAGATTGGAAGACTTAAAGTCTACAGCGTTTTAGAAAAAGGCCCACTAGTAGGTGACAAGTTATATATCAGGATCCAATTTCTTGACTTGAAGTCAAATGACTTTATTCCACTACTATATACTTCTTTAATAATATATTAAGAATGTATTTGGCAGTCTTTTTTTCATTTTTAATATTTTTAATTGACATACTGTAATTGTACACATTTGTGGGGTATGATTTGATGTTTCAATACATATCTATGTTGTATAATGATCCAATCAGGGTAGTTGGTATATTCATTACCTCATGTATTCATCATTCATTTGTGGTAAGAACATTTAAAACACTCTCTTCTACCTATTTTGTAATAAACAATATTTTACTGTAAATTATAGTCACCCTACTATGCAATAGAACACCAGAATTTATTTCTCCTAATTGTAACTTTGTTCCCATTAAACAACCTCTCCCCTTACTCTTCTCCTCAGTCTCTAGTAAGCACTGTTCTACTCTCTGCTTCTGTGATAGCAACTTTTTTTAGGTTCCATGTATAAGTGAGATATATGGTATTTGTCTTTCTGTGTCTGGCTTATTTCAGGTTCTCCAGGTTCATCCATGATGTCACAAATGATCACATTTTATTCTTTTTTATGGGTGAATGGTATTCCATTATGTATGTATAACACATTTTCTTTATCCATTCATTCATTGTTGGACACTTAGGTTGATTCCATACCTTGGCTATTTTTGAATAGTGCTGCAATAAACATGGGAGGGCTAGTATCGCTTCAACATACTGATTTCATTTCCTTTGGACATATACCCAGTATTGGAATCATATGGTAGATCATATGGTATTTCTATTTTTTATTTTTTGAGGAACCTCCATACTGTTTTCCACAATGGCTGTACCAATTTCTATTCCCACCAACGGTGTGTAAGCAGTTAGCTTTTCTCCATATCCTCACCAACACTTGTTTTCTTTTGTCTTTTTGATAACATCCATTCTAACTGAAGTGAAGTGGTATCTCATTATGGTTTTAATGTGCATTTCCCTGAAGATTAGTTATGTTGAGCATTTTTTCATGTACCTATTGGTCATTTGTACGTCTTTTTCTGAGAGATGCCTATTAAGATCTTTTGTCCATTTTTTAATCAAGTTATTTGGTTTTTTGCTGTTGAGTTTTTAAGTTTCTAATATAGTCTGGATATTAACCTCTTGTCAGATGTGTAGTTTGCAATTATTTTCTCCCATTCCACAGGCTGTCTCTTCACTCTGTTAATAGTTTCCTTTATTGTGGAAAAGCTTTTCAGTTTGACATAATCCCATTTGTTTATTTTTGCTTCTATTATCTATGCTTTAGAGGTCTTATTTTAAAAATCTTTGTCCAGCCTAATTAGTGATTTTTGAGAACCAACTATGTGCTCAGTCCTAGGGGTTCTTTATTGTAAATCAAAGAATGAATGAATGAGTGAATGAATTAATAAATAAATAAGTCAGCTTTCCAATTATTCATTTACCTAACCAATATTTCTAAGAACCTTCTGTGTGGAAGAAACTACATTATAGAAGTAGTAGGCATGATTCTCATTTTCAAAGAGTTTATATTTAATACCATAAATGCAAGAGGTAGCTACTGAATATCTGTTATGCATTCTCCAACCTAGTTGAAGACAGAAGATACGACCATAAGATTTGTGGTAAACCTTACAAACTTGGAGTCAAGCACAACCTCGGATTTAAATCCTGCTTCTTTCACCTATTACCATGTACTAACTTTTAACCTTGAATGATTGACTTAATTTCTTTAATTTCTCCATTTCTTCACCTTAAAATTTAGTTAATATGCGCCTTCACATGGCAAAGATTCAGTTAAATGCCGTACAGTTGAATTCTTAACACTGTGTTTGATTAGTATTAGTCAGTGAATGAACTAATTTGTTATCATTATGCATATGGCAAACTACATAATATAATCCATGGTTTAAATATCATACATAGTACCCTGAACTATATGAGACAACACAAAGCACTCTGTGGTAAGTGATGGATGTACAGCCTTCAGAGTTTGCAAACTGTCAGCTTGTGGGCTGAATCCAGTTGGCAACCATGTTTTGTATGATCCACTCAGGGCTTTTTAAAACATTCAAATTGTTTCTCAACACCTAAAACTCAGGTATTTTATATAAAAATCTAGATTTTTCTTCTCTCCTGACAACTCAGAAGATCTGACAGTCCTGGGGCTAGACTTCAGCATGGCAACAATTAGCTAGAGCTGAGAAGTGTCTGCCTGGTTCAGAAGGACTCACCTTAAACCTGTGTTGCAGACCCTACTTATTTGTATTTTCTGTCCAGCCCTTGTAGGCTTTAGAGTTTTGGAACTCAAATCATCACTTAACAAAGATATTCCTAGAATCCCTACATCCACTCTATGCTAACACATTTTTCACACACGCACACACATGCACACACAGTCTCCTTGGTCACATTTATTGGAAAATACTTCATAATAACTCCTCAGCCACCTGAGGCCTCACAACTCACTTATGGTTCTAGAAACATTTCAAGGAATAAATCTGTCTAATTGTTTTAACCTAATATTTCCCAAATATATTTCACTGTAGAAAATGTTCTCCCAAAGAAGACTTGGTAACCCTATCTGCACCAGTGTTTTTTGGAAGACAGCCAGGAATTATTAGAATAAGTTTTAAAGGGTTCTTTAAAACTTACGTGTGTTCATAAGAAGAGGAGGTTCATGAGATGTGGTGTATATCACAATCTCTGTCCATTGCATAGACCTATTCTCTAAACGAGGTTTTCAGGGTAAAGCTTATAGACAATCTGGGAATGAAGAGAGGTTGGGGAAACTGAATATATGAAAGATAGAAGACAAAGGAATATATTCTGGTCTCTCGTTTTAAAAAGAGGGCTTGGGGAATTAAGCCAAGTAAAATTTTGCAACCATTCCTTGAAGAGAAGCAACTTCAAGAGAATAACACTAGAGAAAGCAAAAATCACTGCCAGCCCTGGCATAGAACCTCAGTGTTGATCTGCTGTTTGGTGTGTCTTTGCTCTTTCTCCATATGCCACATTATGACAAGCGAATAACAGATTTTCCTTTTTGCGATAAACAGACTGGAGAATTTAGGGACTAGTGGTCTACTTTTATTTCACAAACTGAACTCAGATTGATCAGTAAACTTCCAGTTGTGTGGGCCGGCAGACAAATCATTTGGTTACTGGCTTCTGTCACTCAGAGAAGCTCTGCTCTGTGCCATGGGCTTGGCAAATTTTAGTAAGTGCCAATAATTTACGGCTGGGTTAATCTGGCAGGGCGTAAGTCTTTTATGAGCTGATTTTTTATTTTGAGTGCTGAATGAATAGCTATTAATTAGAGAAAATTGAAAAGAACAGGTAGAAGAAAGACAACTGAAAAAATCAATTAGAGGTAGTACTAAGGGCTAATATGTTGATATATTTCTTACAATCTTTTTTCCAAAGAATATGTAGCAGGTATGTATACACACAGTATATATGTATGTATACCTGTATAGATAAATATATACATGTATTTCTGTGTAACATGAATTTTTAACCACAGATGTAAAAAGATTCTATAAAACATATTTTTAATTTATTCAAACTATCCAAATGCCCATCAAAAGCAGAATGGAAAAATTGATTTGTTATGTTCATATAATATAGTATTACTATATATAATATATATTATATTCATATAATATATATTATATAATACATATTATATTTATATAATATGTATTATTATATAATTATATTATATATGTGTATTGTATATGTGTATTATTATACATATATATTATTATACATATATGTATTATTATATATAATATATATTATATTCATATAATGTGTATTATTATATATATTTATATAATATGTATTATTATATATAATATTCATATGTGTATTATATAATATATTACATATAATATATTTATATTCATCTAATATATATTATATTCATATATTATATTATGTATATATTTATATATTGTATGCATATAATTATTTATACTATATATTATATTATGTATTACATTATATTTGAGGTTTGGGAACCTCAAATATAATTTGTACAGTCTCTAGGCTGCACTATACATTATATATTATGTATTATATATGTATATATTATATTCATATATTATATATTATATTATGTATGTATATATGTATATTTCTCAATTATATTTGGCTGTAGAAAATTTTCTCCCAAAGAATACTTGGTAACCCTATCTGCACCAGTGTTTTGGGAAGACAGCAAGGGATTATTGGAATCTATTTTAAAGAACCTGTGTGTTCATAAGAAGAGAAAGTTCATAAGATACGGTGTATATCATGATCATATATTATCATATATAATTAATATACTATATGTATTAGTTCACTTTCATGCTGCTGATAACAACGTACTCGAAAATGAGAAGAAAAAGAGGTTTAATTGGACTTACACTTCCACATGGCTGGGGAGGCCTCAGAATCATGGTAGGAGGCAAAAGCACTTCTCACATGGCGGCAGCAAGACAAAAAGAGAAGGAAGCAAAAGTGGAAACCCCTGATAAACCTGTAAGATCTCTTGAGACGTATTCACTATCACAAGAATAGCACAGGAAAGACTGGCCCCCATGATTCAATTGCCCTCCCCTGGGTTTCTCCCACAACTGATGGGAATTCTGGGAGACACAATTCAAATTGAGATTTGGGTGGGGACAGAGCCAAACCATATAATTCCTCCCCTGGCCCCTCCGAATCTCATGTCCTCACATTTCAAAACCAATCATGCCTTCCCAACAGTCCCCCAAAGTCTTAACCCATTTCAGCATTAACCCAAAAGTCCACAGTCCAAAGTCTCATCTGAGACAAGGCAAGTCCCTTCCACCTAGCAGGCTGTAAAATCAAAAGCAAGCTAGTTACTTCCCAGATACAATGGGAGTATGGGTATTGGGTAAATACACCTGTTCCAAATGGGAGAAATTGGCCAAAACAAACGGCTTACAGGGCCCATGCAAGTCTGAAATCCAGTGGGGCAGTCAAATTTTAAAGCTCCAAAATTATCTCCTTTGACCCCAGGCCTCATATCCAGGTCACACTGATACAAGAGGTGGGTTCCCATGGTGTTGGGCAGCTCTGCCCCTGTGGCTATGCAGGGTACAGCCCCCCTCCTGGCTGTTTCATGGGCTAGCATTGAGTGTCTGCAGCTTTTCCAGGCATACAGTGCAAGCCGTAGGTGGATCTACCATTCTGGGGTCTTGAGGACAGTGGCCCTCTTCTCACAGCTACCCTGGGCAGTGCCCCAGTAGGGACTCTGTGTGGGGGCTCCAACCCCACATTTCCCTTCCACACTGCCCTAGCAGAGGTTCTCCATGAGGGTCCCACGACTGCAGCAAACTTTTCCTGGGCATCCAGGCGTTTCCATACATCTTCTGAAATCTAGGCGGAGGTTCCCAAACCTCAATTCTTGACTTCTGTGTACCCACAGGCTCAACACCAGATGGAAGTTGCCAAGGTTTAGGGCTTCTACCCTCTTAAGCCACAGCCCAAGCTGCATGTTGGCCTCTCTCAGCCATGGCTAGAGCAGCTAGGACACAGGGTACCATGTCTTTAGGCTGGACACAGCATGAGGACCCTGGGCCAAGCCCACGAAACCACTTTTTCCTCCTGGGCCTCCAGGCCTGTGATGGGAGGGGCTGCTGTGAAGACCTCCAACATGTCCTGGAGACATTTTCCCCATGGTCTTGGGGATTAACATTAGACTCCTTGCTACTGATGCAAATTTATGCAGCTGGCTTGAATTTCCCCCCAGAAAACGAGTTTTTCTTTTCTATCACATAGTCAGGCTGCAAATTTTCCAAATTCTTATGCTCTGTTTCCCTTTTAAAACTGAATGCCTTTAGCAGTACCCAAGGCACCTCTTGAATGCTTAAACGCTTAGAAATTTCTTCTGCCAGATACCCTAAATTATCTTTCTCAAGTTCAAAGTTCCACAAATATCTATGGCAAGGGCAAAATGCCACCAGTCTCTTTCCTAAAACATAACAAGAGTCACCTTTGCTTCAGTTCCCAACAAGTTCCTCATCTCCATCTGAGAGCACCTCAGCCTGGACCACACTGTTCATATCACTATCAGCATTTTTGTCAAAGCCATTCAACAAGTTTCTAGGAAGTTTTGAACTTTCCCACATTTCCCTGTCTTCTTCTGAGCCCTCCAAACTGTTCCAGCCTCTGCCTGTAACCCAGTTCCATAGTCACTTCCACATTTTTGGGTATCTTTTCAGCAGTGCCCCACTCTACTGGTACCAATTTACTGTATTAGTTTGCTTTCGTGCTGCTGATAACAACATGCCCAAAAATGGGAAGAAAAAGATGTTTAATGGACTTACAGTTCCACATGGCTGGGGAGGCCTCAGAATCATGGCAGGAGGTGAAAGGCACTCGACACATGGCGGTGGCAAGAGAAAATGAGGAGGAAGCAAAAGCAGAAACCCTTGATGAACCCATCAGATCTCTTGAGACTTATTAACTATCACAAGAATAGCACAGGAAAGACCAGCCCCCATGATTCAGTTACCTCCCCTGGGTTCCTCTTACAACACATAGGAATTCCAGGAGATACACTTCAACTTAGGATTTGGGTGGGGCCACAGCCAAACCATATCACTACAATTATAATATAATATATTCATATTACTATATTATATATCTATAAATATTATATACATATTACATTCATATAATATGGTATTCATATACACAATGAGAATGAAATAATGAACTATGGATAAATTCCACAGAAACATAACGTTAAGAGAGCCAAATGCAAAAGAGTATACACTATATTCTTCTCTTAATATAAAGCACAAAAATAAAATTATGTATGCTGTCAGAAGTCAGGATTGTGGTTTTTCCCTGAGCAGTGATACTCGGAAAGGTGCACAAGAGGATTCCTGGGGTGTGACAATGCTCTTATTTCAATTTCACATGTAATATTCAGCACAACAGACTAGATGCTAAGCCATAAAACAAGTATCAATAAATTTTTTTAAATTGAAGTTGAAGTATGTTCTCTGATCATAATAGAATTAAATTAGAAAATAATTTTTAAAATCTTTAAAATCTCCAAATATTTAAAATGTAAATAACACACTTCTAAATTACCTATGTGTCAAGGAAGAAATCACAAAAGAAATGAGAAAAATGTGGAGTTGTTGTTACATAGAGGTGTCAGTGTATGAAGATTTATTGATCTGACAGTAAGGTGCACATTTTTATATGTATTTATGTAAAAACTTTATAAGTTTAATTTTTAAAAGTTATATAAGCTATTTATATGGGACAGTCACAAGATCTGCCCATAGTCATTTATTTCTGCTCCCCCTTTGAGAGACTGAATTGCTTTTCATGTTCTCTTACTTCTCTTCTTCCTTCCTTTTTCTCAGCCACCATTACCACCTTTGTCATTTAATACAGAATATTTTTTACCTAGTCAATTAACTTTTCACAGATCAAATTTAATTGACAGGATTCTAAAATATAATATATTTCAACAATTACTTTGAGTAAGATTATAAACTATAGATTAAGGTAAGCAACTACCTATCTTGACCATAATTTTCTTTTTTCTTCTTTATTTATTTATTATTATTATACTTTAAGTTTTAGGGTACATGTGCACAATGTGCAGGTTAGTTACATATGTATACACGTGCCACGCTGGTGCGCTGCACCCACTAACTCGTCATCTAGCATTAGATATATCTCCCAATGCTATCCCTCCCCCCCCCACCCCACAACAGTCCCCAGAGTGTGATGTTCCCCTTCCTGTGTCCATGTGTTCTTCTCATTGTTCAATTCCCACCTATGAGTGAGAATATGCGGTGTTTGGTTTTTTGTTCTTGTGATAGTTTACTGAGAATGATGATTTCCAGTTTCATCCATGTCCCCACAAAGGACATGAACTCATCATTTTTTATGGCTGCATAGTATTCCATGGTGTATATGTGCCACATTTTCTTAATCCAGTCTATCATTGTTGGACATTTGGCTTGGTTCCAAGTCTTTGCTATTGTGAATAATGCCGCAATAAACATACGTGTGCATGTGTCTTTACAGCAGCATGATTTATAGTCCTTTGGGTATATACCCAGTAATGGGATGGCTGGGTCAAATGGTATTTCTAGTTCTAGATCCCTGAGGAATCGCCACACTGACTTCCACAATGGTTGAACTAGTTTACAGTCCCACCAACCGTGTAAAAGTGTTCCTATTTCTCCACATCCTCTCCAGCACCTGTTGTTTCCTGACTTTTTAATGATTGCCATTCTAACTGGTGTGAGATGGTATCTCACTGTGGTTTTGATTTGCATTTCTCTGATGGCCAGTGATGGTGAGCATTTTTTCATGTGTTTTTTGGCTGCATAAATGTCTTCTTTTGAGAAGTGTCTGTTCATGTCCTTCACCCACTTTTTGATGGGGTTGTTTGATTTTTTTCTTGTAAATTTGTTTGAGTTGATTGTAGATTCTGGATATTAGCCCTTTGTCAGATGAGTAGGTTGTGAAAATTTTCTCCCATTTTATAGGTTGCCTGTTCACTCTGATGGTAGTTTCTTTTACTGTGCAGAAGCTCTTTAGTTTAATTAGATCCCATTTGTCAATTTTGGCTTTTGTTGCCATTGCTTTTGGCGTTTTAGACATGAAGTCCTTGCCCATGCCTATGTCCTGAATGGCATTGCCTAGGTTTTCTTCTAGGGTTTTTATGGTTTTAGGTCTAACGTTTAAGTCTTTAATCCATCTTGAACTGATTTTTGTATAAGGTGTAAGGAAGGGATCCAGTTTCAGCTTTCTACATATGGCTAGCCAGTTTTCCCAGCACCATTTATTAAATAGGGAATCCTTTCCCCATTGCTTGTTTTTCTCAGATTTGTCAAAGATCTGATAGTTGTAGATATGTGGTGTTATTTCTGAGAGCTCTGTTCTGTTCCATTGATCTATATCTCTGCTTTGGTACCAGTACCATGCTGTTTTGGTTACTGTAGCCTTGTAGTATAGTTTGAAGTCAGGTAGTGTGATGCCTCCAGCTTTCTTCTTTTGGCTTAGGATTGACTTGGTGATGCGGGGTCTTTTTTGGTTCCATATGAACTTTAAAGTAGTTTTTTCCAATTCTGTGAAGAAATTCATTGGTACCTTGATGAGGATGGCATTAGATCTGTAAATTACCTTGGGCAGTATGGCCATTTTCACGATATTGATTCTTCCTACCCATGAGCATGGAATGTTCTTCCATTTGTTTGTATCCTCTTTTATTTCCTGGAGCAGTGGTTTATAGTTCTCCTTGAAGAGGTCCTTCACGTCCCTTGTAAGTTGGATTCCTAGGTATTTTATTCTCTTTGAAGCAATTGTGAATGGGAGTCTACTCATGATTTGGCTCTCTGTTTGTCTATTGTTGGTATATAAGAATGCTTGTGATTTTTGTACATTGATTTTGTATCCTGAGACTTTGCTGAAGTTGCTTATCAGCTTAAGGAAATTTTGGGCTGAGACAATGGGGTTTTCTAGATATACAATCATGTTGTCTGCAAACAGGGACAATTTGACTTCCTCTTTTCCTAATTGAATACCCTTTATTTCCTTCTCCTGCCTCATTGCCCTGGCCAGAACTTCCAACACTATGTTGAATAGGAGTGGTGACAGAGAGCATCCCTGTCTTGTGCCAGTTTTCAAAGGGAATGCTTCCAGTTTTTGCCCATTCAGTATGATATTGGCTGTGGGTTTGTCATAGATAGCTCTTATTATTTTGAAATATATCCCATCAATTCCTAATTTATTGAGAGTTTTTAGCATGAAGCGTTGTTGAATTTTATCAAAGGCCTTTTCTGCATCTATTGAGATAATCATGTGGTATTTGTCTTTGGTTACGTTCATATGCTGGATTACATTTATTGATTTGCACATATTGAACCAGCCTTGCATCCCAGGGATGAAGCCCACTTGATCATGGTGGATAAGCTTTTTGATGTGCTGCTGGATTCCGTTTGCCAGTATTTTATTGAGGATTTTTGCATCAATGTTCGTCAAGGATATTGGTCTAAAATTCTCTTTTTTTGTTGTGTCTCTGCCCGGCTTTGGTATCAGGATGATGCTGGCCTCATAAAATGAGTTAAGGAGGATTCCCTCTTTTTCTATTGATTATAATAGTTTCAGAAGGAATGGTACCAGTTCCTCCTTGTACCTCTGGTAGAATTCGGCTGTGAATCCATCTGGTCCTGGACTCTTTTTGGTTGGTAAGCTATTGATTATTGCCACAGTTTCAGATCCTGTTATTGGTCTATTCAGAGATTCAACTTCTTCCTGGTTTAGTCTTGGGAGAGTGTATGTGTTGAGGAATTTATCCATTTCTTCTAGATTTTCTAGTTTATTTGCGTAGAGGTGTTTGTAGTATTCTCTGATGGTAGTTTGTATTTCTGTGAGATCGGTGGTGATATCCCCTTTATCATTTTTTATTGCGCCTATTTGATTCTTCTCTCTTTTTTTCTTTATTAGTCTTGCTAGCGGTCTATCAATTTTGTTGATCCTTTCAAAAAACCAGCTCCTGGATTCATTAATTTTTTGAAGGGTTTTTTGTGTCTCTATTTCCTTCAGTTCTGCTCTGATTTTAGTTATTTCTTGCCTTCTGCTAGCTTTTGAATGTGTTTGCTCTTGCTTTTCTAGTTCTTTTCATTGTGATGTTAGGGTGTCAATTTTGGATCTTTCCTGCTTTCCTTGTGGGCATTTAGTGCTATAAATTTCCCTCTACACACTGCTTTGAATGCGTCCCAGAGATTCTGGTATGTTGTGTCTTTGTTACCATTGGTTTCAAAGAACATCTTTATTTCTGCCTTCATTTCATTATGTACCCAGTAGTCATTCAGGAGCAGGTTGTTCAGTTTCCATGTAGTTGAGTGGTTTTGAGTGAGATTCTTAATCCTGAGTTCTAGTTTGATTGCACTGTGGTCTGAGAGACAGTTTGTTATAATTTCTGTTCTTTTGCATTTGCTGAGGAGAGCTTTACTTCCAAGTATGTGGTCAATTTCGGAATAGGTGTGCTGTGTTGCTGAAAAAAATGTATGTTCTGTTGATTTGGGGTGGAGAGTACTGCAGATGTCTATTAGGTCTGCTTGGTGCAGAGCTGAGTTCAATTCCTGGGTATCCTTGTTGACTTTCTGTCTCGTTGATCTGTCTAATGTTGACAGTGGGGTGTTAAAGTCTCCCATTATTATTGTGTGGGAGTCTAAGTCTCTTTGTAGGTCACTCAGGACTTGCTTTATGAATCTGGATGCTCCTGTATTGGGTGCATATATATTTAGGATAGTTAGCTCTTCTTGTTGAATTGATCCCTTTACCATTATGTAATGGCCTTCTTTGTCTCTTTTGATCTTTGTTGGTTTAAAGACTGTTTTATCAGAGACTAGGATTGCAACCCCTGCCTTTTTTTGTTTTCCATTTGCTTGGCAGATCTTCCTCCATCCTTTTATTTTGAGCCTATGTGTGTCTCTGCACGTGAGATGGGTTTCCTGAATACAGCACACTGATGGGTCTTGACTCTTTATCCAATTTGCCAGTCTGTGTCTTTTAATTGGAGAATTTAGTCCATTTACATTTAACATTAATATTGTTATGTGTGAATTCGATCCTGTCATTATGATGTTAGCTGGTGATTTTGCTCATTAGTTGATGCAGTTTCTTCCTAGTCTCGATGGTCTTTACATTTTGGCATGATTTTGCAGTGGCTGGTACCAGTTGTTCCTTTCCATGTTTAGCGCTTTCTTCAGGAGCTCTTTTAGGGCAGGCCTGGTGGTGACAAAATCTCTCAGCATTTGCTTGTCTGTAAAGTATTTTATTTCTCCTTCACTTATGAAGCTTAGTTTGGCTGGATATGAAATTCTGGGTTGAAAATTCTTTTCTTTAAGAATGTTGAATATTGGCCCCCATTCTCTTCTGCTTATAGAGTTTCTGCCAAGAGATCCGCTGTTCGTCTGATGGGCTTCCCTTTGAGGGTAACTCGACCTTTCTCTCTGGCTGCCCTTAACATTTTTTCCTTCATTTTGACTTTGGTGAATCTGACAATTATGTGTCTTGGAGTTGCTGTTCTCAAGGAGTATCTTTGTGGTGTTCTCTGTATTTCCTGAATCTGAATGTTGGCCTGCCTTGCTAGATTGGGGAAGTTCTCCTGGATAATATCCTGCGGAGTGTTTTCCAACTTGGTTCCATTCTCCCCGTCGCTTTCAGGTACACCAATCAAACGTTGATTTGGTCTTTCCACGTAGTCCCATATTTCTTGGAGGCTTTGCTCATTTCTTTTTATTCTTTTTTCTCTAAACTTCCCTTCTCACTTCATTTCATTTATTTCATCTTCCATCGCTGATACCCTTTCTTCCAGTTGATTGCATCAGCTCCTGAGGCTTCTGCATTCTTCACGTAGTTCTCGAGCCTTGATTTTCAGCTCCATCAGCTCCTTTAAGCACTTCTCTGTATTGGTTATTCTAGTTATACATTCTTCTAAAATTTTTTTCAAAGTTTTCAACTTGTTTGCCTTTGGTTTGAATGTCCTCCCGTAGCTCAGAGTAATTTGATCGTCTGAAGCCTTCTTCTCTCAGCTCATCAAAGTCATTCTCCATCCAGCTTTGTTCTGTTGCTGGTGAGGAACTGTGTTCCCTTGGAGGAGGAGAGGCACTGTGCTTTTTAGAGTTTCCAGTTTTTCTGTTCTGTTTTTTCCCCATCTTTGTGGTTTTACCTACTTTTGGTCTTTGATGATGGTGATGTACTGATGGGTTTTTGGTGTGGATGTCCTTTCTGTTTGTTAGTTTTCCTTCTAACAGACAGGACCCTCAGCTGCAGGTCTGTTGGAGTACCCTGCCATGTGAGGTGTCAGTCTGCTCCTGCTAGAGGGTGCCTCCCAGTTAGGCTGCTGAGGGGTCAGGGGTCAGGGACCCACTTGAGGAGGCAGTCTGCCTGTTCTCAGATCTCCAGCTGCGTACTGGGAGAACAACTGCTGTCTTCAAAGCTGTCAGACAGGGACATTTAAGTCTGCAGAGGTTACTGCTGTCTTTTTGTTTGTCTGTGCCCTGCCCCCAGAGGCGGAGCCTACAGAGGCAGGCAGGCCTCCTTGAGCTGTGGTGGGCTCCACCCAGTTGGAGCTTCCCAGCTGCTTTGTTTACCTAAGCAAGCCTGGGCAATGGCGGGGGCCCCTTCCCCAGCCTTGCTGCTGCCTTGCAGTTTGATCTCAGACTGCTGTGCTAGCAATCAGCGAGACTCCTTGGGCGTAGGACCCTTCGAGCCGGGTGCGGGATATAATCTCATGGTGCACCATTTTTTAAGCCCGTCAGAAAAGCGCAGTATTCGGGTAGGAGTGACCCGATTTTCCAGGTGCTGTCCGTCACCCCTTTCTTTGACTAGGAAAGGGAACTCCCTGGCCCCTTGCACTTCCCAAGTGAGGCAATGCCTCACCCTGCTTTGGCTCGCACATGGTGCGCGCACCCACTGACCTGCTCCCACTGTCTGGCACTCCCTAGTGAGATGAACCCAGTACCTCAGATGGAAATGCAGAAATCACCAATCTTCTATGTCGCTCACGCTGGAGCTGTAGACCGGAGCTGTTCCTATTCGGCCATCTTCTTGACCATAATTTTCAAATTTCTTTATGACATAATAAATCATTTCTAAATTTTAACCATGGATAAAATTAAATTATCTGTCTACAAAGGTAACATTATCTAGAAGTTGTAGGTTTTTCTCTGGTCATTTTTAAACACACAGTTCTACATAATATTAGAGCCAAAGGCAAGTAATCTGGACCTCTTCTTTTAACTGCTTTCAGTGGACAAATACTTAAAAATGAAAAATGTTGATACCAAGAAGCAATTCTTTTTAGCAAAGAACCAGTTGAAAGCACTGGATTTGCAATGATCTCTAAATATGGGTTAGTGTTAGGTTAGCCTTTAATGAAAATTAAAACAGCATATCAAAATATGTATGATGCATTTGAAGAAGTGTTTATAGAACATATTAGAACCTTAAATGCTTACATTAAAAAAGAATAAAGGTATAAAAATCAATTATCTAAATTTCCATCTAAAGAAAGTAGAAAAAAATAAAGCAAATTAACCCCAAGGTAAAATTAAGAAAAAAAAGGCATATAGATACAATGGAATCGATGTAAAAGAATTTTACATCCAGCCAAACGAAGCTTCATATGCAAAAATAAATAAATAAATAAATAATTTTCAGATAAGCAAACGCTAAAAGAATTTGTTACCATCAGACCTTCCCTACAAGAGATCCTTAAGGGAGTGCTTAACAAGGAAACAAAAGACTGTTACCTGCCATGAAAAAACACACTTAAGTACACAGTTCACTGACACTATAAAGCAACTATACAATCAAGTCTACATAACATCCAGCTAACAATCCAATGACAGAATCAAATCCTCCTATATCAATATTAACCTTGAATGTAAATGGACCAAATGTCTCACTTAAAAGACACAGATTGGCAAGTCAGATAAAGGAGCAAGACCCAACTATATGCTGTCTTCAAGAGACCTATCTGACATACAATGACTCACATAGGCTCAAAGCAAAGGGATAGAGAAAGATCAGTCAAGCAAATGGAAAAAAAAACAGGACTTGCTATTCTTATTTCTGACAAAACAGACTTTAAACCAGCAATAATAAAAAAAGGACAAAGAAGGATATTACATAATGATAAAGGGTTAATTCAATAAGAAGACTTAACTTTCCTAAATATACATGCACCTAACACTGGAGCACCCAGATCCATAAAACAAGTTCTTAGAGACCTTACAAAGAAACTTAGATAACCACACAATGATAGTGGAAGACTTCAACACCCCACCTGACAGTGTTAGAGCATCAAGGCAGAAAACTAATGAAGATATTCAGCAACTCAACTTGACACTTGCCTAAACGGAACTAAAAGACATCTACAGAATACAGCACCCCAAAAAATATACATCCTTCTCATCTGCACACAGCACATACTCTAAAACTGACCACATGCTCAGCCATAAAGCAATTCTAAACAAATTCAAAAAAGCTGAAATCATACCAAACACACTCTTGGACCACAGCACAATAAAAATAGAAATCAATACCAAGATCTCTCAAAATCATAAAATTACATGGAAATTAAACAACCTGCTCCTGAATGACTTTTGGATTAAAAAAAATAAAATTAAGGCAGAAACAAAAAAAATTCTTTGAAGCTAATGAAAACAAAATTAAAACATACCAGAATTTCTGAGATACAGCTAAAGCAGTGTTAAGAGGAAGCTTATAGCACTAAATGTCCACAAGAAGAAGTTAGAAATATCTCAAATTAACAACCTAACATCACACGTAGAGAAACTAGAAAAACAAGACCAAAACAACCCCAAAGCTAGCAGAAGAAAAGTAACCAAAATTAGAAGTGAACTGAACAAAATTGAGACGTGAAAATCCACTAAAAAGAATGATGCAACCAAAAGTTGTTTTTTGAAAGAATAAATAAGGTTGATAGACCACTAGCTAGATTAATAAAGAAAAAAAGAGAGAAGATGTCAATAAACACAATTAGAATGACAAAGGTGACATTACCACTGACCCCATAGAAACACCAAAAAAATCCTCAGAGACTATTATGAACACCTCTATACACACAAACTAGAAAGCCTACAAAAAATTAATACATTCTGGGAAACATACACTCTCCCAAGATTGAACAAGGAAGGAACTGAAATCCTGAACAGAACAAAAATGAGCTCCAAAATTGAATTGGTAACAAAAAACATATGAACTAGAAAAAGCCCTGGACCACATGGATTCACAGCCAAATTCTGTCCATGTATAAAGAGCTGGCACCAATCCTTCTGAAATTATTTCAAAATATGAAGGAGGAGGGACTCCTCTCTAACTCATTCTATGAGGCCGTTATTATTTTGATACCAAAACCTGGCAGATACACATACAAAAAAGAAAATTTCAGTCCAATATCCCTGGTGAACATAGACACAAAAATTGTCAACAAAACACTAGCAAATCAAATCCAGCAGCACATCAAAAAGTTAACTCACCAATACCAAGTAGGTTTTATTCCTGGGTTGCAAAGTTGGTTCAACATATGCAAATCAATCAATGTGATTCATCACATAAAGAGAACTAAAAGCAAAAACCATATTATCATTTCTACAGATGAAGAAAAGCCTTTCAATAAAATTCAACATCCCTTCATGTTAACCATCAACAAACCAGGTACTGAAGGAACATACTTCAAAATAATAAGAGCCACATATGACAAACCCACAGCCAACATCACAATGAATGGGCAAAAGCTGAAAGCATTCCCTGGAGAACCAGAACAAGACAAGGATGCTCACTCTTACCACTCCCTATTCAACATGGTACCAGAAGTCCTAGCTAGAGCAATCAGGCAAGAGAAAGAAATAAAAGGCAACCAAATAGGAAGACAGAAAAACAAACTATCTCTTTTGTAGAAGATATGAATCTATACCTAGAAAACCCCATAGTATCTGCCCACAGGCCCTTAAAACAACTTCAATAAAGTTTCAGGATACAAAATGAATGTACAAAAATCACTAGCATTTCTCTACACCAATAACATCCAAGCTGAGAGCCAAATCAAGAGTGCAATTCTATTCACAATTGCCACAAAAAGAATAAAATACCTAGGAATACAGCTAACCAGGGAGGTGAAAGATCTCTACAACAAGAATTACAAAACACTGCTGAAAGAAACCAAAGACAATACAAACAAATAGAAAAACATTTCATGCTCATGGTTAGGAAGAATCAGTATTGCTAAAATGGCCATATTGCCCTAAGCAATTTACAGATTCAATGCTATTCCTATCAAACTACCAATACAATTTCTCACGGAATTAGAAAAAGCTGTTTTAAAATTTATATGGAACCAAAGAATAGCCCAAATAGCCAAAGCAATCCTAAGCAATAAGTACAAAGCTGGAGGCATCACACTGCCTAACTTCAAGCTATACTTCAAGGCTACAGTAACCAAACCAGCATGACACTGGTACAAATACAGACACACGGGCCAATGGAACAGGTTAGAGAACACAGAAATAAAGCTGTACACCTACAACCATCTGATCTTCAACAAAGTCAACAATAACAAGCAACGCAGAAGATTCAAACTGGACCCCTTCCTTTCACTATATACAAAAATCAACTCAAGATGGATTTAAGACTTATGCGTAAGACCTAAAACCATAAAAAACCCTAGAAGAAAACCTAGGAAATACCATTTTGGACAAAAGCTTGGCAAAAATTTCATGACAAAGTTTCCAAAAGCAATTGCTACAAAAACAAAAATAGATAAGTGACACCTACTAAAGAGCTTCTGTGTAGAAAAAAAAAACACTTTCAACAGAATAAAATACAGCCTACAGAATGGGAGACACTATTTGCAAACTATGCATCCTACAAAAGTTTATCATCCAGAATCTGTAAGGAACTTAAATCGACAAGCAAAATCAATCGACTTCATTAAAAAATGGGCAAAAGATATGAATGGACACTTCTGAAAAGAAGACATACATGCAACCAACAAGCATATGAAAAAATGCTCAACATCACTAATCATCAGAGAAATGGAAATCAAAACCACAATGAGATGCCATCTGACACTACTCAGAATGGCTATTATTAAAACGTTAGAAAATAACAAATGTTTACAAGTTTGCAGAGAAAAGAGAACACTTATACACTGCTGGTGGGAATGTAAATGAGCTCAGCTACTGTACAAAACAGTTTGGAGATTTCTCAAATAACTTAAAATATAATATTTAACCAAGCAATCCCATTACTGGATACGTAACCAAAAGAATATAAATTATTCTACCAAAATAAACATGCACTCATATGTTCATCACAGCATTAGTCACAATAGCAAAGACATGGAATCAACCTAGATGCCCATCAGTGGTTGACTGGATAATGCACATATGACACATATACACCATGGAATATTACTTGGCCATAAAAAGCAAAATCATATCTTTTGCAGGAACGTGGGTGCAGCTGGAGACCATTATCCTAAGCAAATTAGCACAGGAACAGAAAATCAAATACCACATGTTCTCACTTATACATGAAAGCTAAACATTGAGTACACATAGACACAAAGAGGGAAACAATAAACACCAGGGCATACTTGAGAGTGGAGAGTAGGAGGAGGGTGAGGGTTGAAAAACTACCTACCTATCAGGTACTATGCTCACTACCTGGGTGACTAAATCATTTCTACAACTAGTGACATGCGATTTATCCATTTATGTACCTCCACATGTACCTCCAAACCAAAAATAAAAGTGGGAAAAGAAAATTTTAAAAACATTCAAAGATCAATCAATATAATTTATTATTAATAATATATATTTATTTTTACATACTATTGATGTTAGCAGAATAAAATAGAAAATGTATATTATCATTTTCTTAGATGCATAAGAAGTGTTTGACCAAATTCAACACCCATTCATTATAACAATTCTCAACAAACTAGAAATAGAGGAGAATTTCCCCAACCTGATAACAAGGCATCTATGAAAATCCTACTGCTAACATTATACTAAATGATGAAATGCTGAATGCTTCATCCATAAAACTGGGGACAACACAAGGATGTCCACCCTCACCACTGCTAGCCAACATTGTGGTAGAGGTCCTAGCCAATGAAATAAGCCAAGAAAAACAAAGGGCATATAGATAGGAAAATGTGTTTATGCACAAATGACATAATTGTGTATGTAGAAAACCCTAAGGAATCCCCCCAAAAAGCTACTAGAACTGAGCAGTGAGACTAACAAGTTTGTAGAATACAAGGTTGATATACCTACAATTTTATGTCTATACACGAGTAATGAACAAAACAATACTACCTACGATAGCATCAAAAACAATGAAACACTTAGAGATAAATTTATCAAAATGAGTGCAAGACTTGTCAAATGAAAACCATAAAACATTGCTGGAAAAAGTAAAGGAGCCATAAATAAATGGAAGAGACACCTATACTAACCTATAGATTCAATGTAATCTTTAATTCCAGACAGGCTATTTTTGTATTCAGAAAAAAAAGCCAATTTCAAAATTTATATGGAAAGCAAAAGACTGGAAGAGTCTCAACAATTAGGAAAAAGAAATAATAAATACAGACGACCTACTCTACCCAATTTCAATACTTACTCCAAAGTTACAGTAAGTAAAGTGTGTAGTGGCATAAACATAAATATATAAATTAATGGAACAGAACAGAAAGTTCAAAAATAGATCCATACATTTATAGTCAGTTGACTTGGGGTATTTTGCTGAGGTAAAATGGGGAAATGATACTGTTTTCAACATTGTTGCTGGAACAACTAGATATAAATATGAAGGAAAGCATCTTCACTCTTACCTCACACCATATATAAAACATTAACTTGAAATGGATCATAGGGTTCTATGGCAAAGTTAATACTCAAAAACTTCTAGAAAAATAAAACTGAAGAAAAGATCTTTGTAACTTTGGATGGAAAATGATTTTTCAACTAGGATACAAAAAGCATGAATGATTTAAAAAAAGAAAAGAAAAACTGGACCTAATCAAAATTTAAAATTTTTGCTCATTGGAAGACATTATTAAAAATAAAACTGCAGCCTTTCAGCCAGAACTGCCACCTTCCAGTAATTTACCAAAATGACAAACACAATGGGAAACAGGAGAGGCACCCGATAGATGTTCTCTAGGTCTTTTAGAAAACACAGAGTTATTCCTTTAGCCATGTATATGCAAATCTGGAAGAAAGGTAATATTGTAGACATCAAGGGAATGAGCACTGTTCAAAACAAAATGTCCCACAAGTGTTAACATGGCAAAACTGGAAGAGTCTACAATGTGACCCAGCATGCTGTTGGCATGGTTGTAAACAAACAAGTTAAGGGCAAGATTCTTGCCAAGTGAATTAATGTTCATATTGAGCATATTAAGCACTCTAAGAGCCAAGATAGCTTCCTGAAACACATGAAGGAAAATGATCAGAAAAAGAAGGAAGCCAAAGCGAAAGGTACCAGGGTTCAACTGAAATGCCAGCCTGCTCCACCCAGGGAAGCACACTTTGTAAGAACCAATAAGAAGGAGCCTGGGCTGCTGGAAACTCTTCCTTATGATTCATGTATAGTAGGTGTTAAAAAATAAAATAAAAGACCTCTGGACTGTAGAAATGTTTCTCTTCATTGAGTAGAAGTATGGCCCTCTCCCAAAGAAATATTTAAAGCAAATCTTAATTGTGTCCTAATCCATTTGTGTAATGTCTTTACTATTCAAATTTAATGTATTTCTTGCTGAAAGATGTAAGGTAGCTTATTGTGCAACAAATTACTCAATTGGTTGGAAAATGGCCAGATTGTATTTATGAAATATTTGTACTGCTTTGAAGATAGTCCCTCTAAATCATCATGGAAGAAATAAAATAATTTAGAAAAAAATAAATAAAAACCTGCAAGTAACAGACTGGAAGAAAATATGTACACTGCATACATCTGACAAAGAACTTGTATTCAAAATTTTTTTAACTTACAAAACAATACTAAGACAAAAAAAATTAAAAATGGCCAAATATTTAACAGACACTTCATAAAAGAAAATATGCAAATGGCCAATAAGCACATGAAAAGATGCTCAACATTATTAGTTGCTAGGAAAATGCAAATTAAAACTGCAATGAGATACCAGTAAATACACACTACAGTGACCAAAATTAAAAAGACCAAAAATACCATGTGTTGGTGAGGACATGAAGCAACTCTCATGATTGCTAGTAGGAATGTAAAACAGTACCATCATTTTTAAGATCATTTGGCAGTTTGTTGAAAATTTAAATCTATACTTACCATATGATCCAGCAGTTTCACCTTTAGGTATTTGTATTTGTCTATTTGTATGCTGCTGCTAAAGACATACTCGAGACTCGGAAGAAAAAGAAGTTTAATGGACTTACAGTTCCACATGGCTGGGGAGGCCTCACAATCATAGAGGAAGGCAAGGAGGAACAAGTTACATCTTACATGGATGGTGGCAGGCAAAAAGAAAGAACTTATGCATGGGAACTCCTCTTTATAAAACCCTCAGATATTGTGAGACTTAGTCACTATCACTAAAACAGCATGAGAAAGACCTGCCCCCATAACTGAATTACTTCCCACTGAGTTCCTCCCACAACATGGTGGAATTGCGAGAGTTACAATTCAAGATGAGATTTAGGTGGGGAGAGAGCCAAGCCCTGGCCCCTCCCAAATCTCATGTTCTCACATTTTAAAACCAATCATGCCTTCCCAACAGTCCCCCAAAGTCTTAACTCATTTCAGCATGAACTCAAAAGTTCACAGTCCAAAGTCTCATCCAAGACAAGGCAAGTCCCTACTACCTATGAGACTGTAAAATCTAAAGCAAGTCAGTTACTTCCAAGATAAAATGGGGGTACAGACATTGGGTAAACAGAGCCATTCCAAATGGAAGAAATTGGTCAAAACAAAGGGGCTAGAGGCCCCATGCAAGTCCAATATCCAGTGGGGCAGTCAAATTTTAAAGCACCAAAATGATCTCCTTTGACTCCAGGCCTTACCTCCAGGTCATACTGATGCAAGAGGTGGGTTCCCATGGTCTTGGGAAGCTCTGCCCCTGTGGCTTTGCAAGATATAGCCTAGCCTCCTTCCTGGCTGCTTTCATGGGCTAGCACTGAGTGTCTGCCACTTTTCCAGGCACAGTGGAAGCTGTCAGTGGATCTACCATTCTGGGATCTGGAGGACAGGGGACCTCTTCTCACAGCTCCACTAGCCAGCACCCCAGAAGAGAGTCTGTGTGGGGGCTCTGACCCCACATTTCCCTTCTATACTGACCTAGGAGAAGTTCTCCATGAGAGCCCTGCCCCTGCGGCAAACTTCTGCCTGGACATCCAGGCATTTCCATACATCCTCTGAAATCTAGGTGGAGGTTCCCAAACCTCAATTCTTAACCTTTCTGCACCCGCAGGCTCAACACCACATGAAAGCTGCCAGGGCTTGGAGTTTGCCCTCTCTGAAACCATGGCCTGAGCTGTACCTTGGCCCCTTTTAGTCATGGCTGGAGTGGCTGGGACACAGGGTACCACCAAGCCCCTAGACTGCACACAGCACAGGGACCCTGAGCCTGGTTCACGAAACCATTTTTTCCTCCTTGACCTCCAGGCCTGTGATGGGAGGGGTTGCCATAAAGACCTTGAGAGACATTTTCCCCATTGTCTTGGGGATTAACATTCTGCTCCTCATTACATATGCAAATTTCTGCAGCCAGCTTGAATTTCTGCTCAGAAAATGGGATTTTCTTTTCTATCACATTGTCAGGCTGCAAATATTCCACACTTTTACGTTCTGCTTCCCTTATAAAACTCAGCCAGGCACAGTGGCTCACGCCTGTAATTCCAGCATTGGGAGGCTGAGGTGGGTGGATCACCTGAAGTCAGGAGTTTGAGACCAGTCTGACCAACATAGAGAAACCCTATCTCTACCAAAAATACAAAATTAGTCAGGCATGGTGGTGCATGTCTGTAATCCCAGCTACTCGGGAGGCTGAGGCAGGAGGATCACTTGAACCTGGGAGGCAGAGGTTGTGGTGAGCCGAGATCATGTCATTGCACTCCAGCCTGAGCAACAAGAGTGAAATTCCATCTCAGAAAAAAAAACAACTGGATGCCTTTAACAGCACCCAAGTCACCTCTTCAATGCTTTGCTGCTTATAAATTTCTTCTGCCAGATACCCTAAATCTTTCTCTCAAGTTCAAAGTTCTACAAATCTCTAGGGCAGGGGCAAAATGTCACCAGTCTCTTTGCTAACACATAACAAGAGTCATCTTCTCTCGAGTTCCCATCAAGTCCCTCATCTCCATCTGAGACCACCTCAGCCTAGATTTCATTGTCCATATCATTATCAGCATTTTGGTCAAAGCCATTCAAAAAGTCTCTAGGGAATTCCAAACTTTCCCACATTATCCTGACTTCTGAGCCCTCCAAACTGTTCCAATCTCTGCCTGTTACCCAGTTCCAAAGTCACTTCCACATTTTCAGGTATCTTTTCAGCAGCACCCCACTCTTCTGGTACCAATTTACTGTATTAGTTTATTTTCATGCTGCTGGTAAAGACATACTGGAGACTGGGAAGAAAAAGAGGTTTAATAGACTTACAGTTCCACATGGCTGAGGAGGCCTCACAATCATGGTGAAAGGCAAGGAGGAACAAGTCATGTCTTATATGGATGGCCACAGGCAAAAATAGAGAACTTGTGCAGGGAAACTCCTCTTTATAAAACCATCAGATATCGTGAGACTTACTCACTATCACAAGAACAGCACGAGAAAGACCCACCCCCATGATTCAATTACTTCCCACTGGGTTCCTCCACAACATGGGGGAATTGTGGGAGTTACAATTCAGGATGAGATTTGGGTGAGGACACAACCAAACCATGTCAGTATTTATCTAGAAGAAATGAAAACATAGGTCTACAAACTAAGTCTTTTATCACAGAAACATTATTCATAATAGTAGCCAAAACTTGAAAACAATTCAAATGTCCATTAACAAGTAAATGCATAAACAAATTGTGATATGTTTATACAATAGAATACTACTTGGAAACAAAACCAAAAAAACTACTGGTATGTATAGCAACATGAAAGAATCTCAGAAACCATATGTTGAACAAAGGGATCCAGAAACAGAAGAGTATCTGCCATGCTGTTCATTCATTAAAAATTCCTGGATAGGCAAAACTAATCTACAGTTGTGAAAAGCAGTGGTTGCCCGGAGCTGGAGGTTGGAGGATTGAGTGCAAAGGGGCAGGAAAGGGTTTTGGGGGATAAAAATGCTCAATATCTTATTGTGCTGATAGTTACGTGGGTGTCTATATCTGTCAAAACATTAGCACTTTGAGAGGCTGAGGCGGGCAGATCATTTGAGGTCAGGAGTTCAAGACCAGCCTAATCAACATGGTGAAGCCCATCTCTACTAAAAATACAAAAAATTAGCCAGGTGTAGTGGCACACACCTGTAATCTCAGCTACATGGGAGGCTAAAACACGAGAATTGCTTGAACTCAGGAGGTGGAGGTTGCAGTGAGCCCGGATCATACCACTGCACTCCAGCCTGGGCAACAGAGCAGTGAGACTTTGTTTCAAAAAAAAAAAAAAATTAAACTGTACGTTTAAAATGAATCATTTTATTGTATTGTAAATTAAATCTCAGTATGGTGATTTTTTTAACAAAACATAAATGAGAGTCAGCTGCAAGGGCAACAATACTTTTTCCCCTTCAGATTAATTCCCATTTAACATGTGGTATTTGTCCTCCCAGAAGACAAATAAAGCCATGTTCTGAGCTGGCAATTTCCTGTTAGTGACATGCAACTGTCAGAAGCAATGCCTGAGAGATGTCCTTGAGATGTTCCTTCAAATGGGTCATAAGTCCTTGTGGCTATGAAGGTGGGGAGGATGCAGCTCTGGCCTTCTTGTCTCAGAAATGAAGATGACATTATGATTTAAAGGACTAAGTAATTTCCTTGTCAGCAGAACCAGTGTTTTCTGCTAATGGAGGCAACCAGGGAGACTTGCTCTTTGGTCCCTCACAGTGAGGCAGGTCTTCGTTGAGTTTGTTAGGACTGTACAGGGAAAGCTGGCAAATTCCACACAGCAACACCAGCAGTATCATGTATTATTGTTGCCACAGAATCCTGTCATTCATCATCATCTAGAACTCAGGCATGCTTCTAAAATGGCAAACAGTTTTTTACCTGTGCCAACCTAGTCTAGGAATTATAAAATGAATCACGAAGACCAAAAAGAAAAAAATGAATAAGCATTTTCCCTGCAATTTTTTCACCAACTTGTTATCAAAAAGCAAACAGCTTAGCTGGCATTCACCACAAGGGTTATGGCGTGATTTTAGAGAAGAGATATATCTGGAAATGAATTTTTCCTGAATGTTTTACACCTAAATTTATGAGGGATATTGACAAGCAGGGCGATCGGTCAGGAATAAGTGAAACAAAGGATACTTTGCTGAATTCAAGGATTTACTAAATAACTTCACTGAGGCTTGCTGTGCCCTTTCTCATCAAAGAACAACATTCAGATCCAAATATTGTGGAACAAAGAAAGGGAGTGTGGGTTTGTTTGCGGGGAAAGTAAGAGGAGCCATCTGCTTCACCTTTGTTTAAAAATCATGAGGTTTGGGAACTGGAAGGGACCCTGGAGTCATCTAGCTCTGAGCTTCCCAACACTGAAGGAATGAGGTGCTAATGCCAGTGAGGGTAGAAATCAAAGGCAAACGTGGCTCAGCTTCCAGGACAATTCTATCCATATATAGCATTACTATACGTTAAAGCAAACACAGGTATACAATCAAGTAAAATGAAAAATGTGCCTGAACTTGAAAAATGGCACTATAAAAGAACTTTAGTGATTGAGGTAGCTGCTTTCAGCTGTGCTCCAAACCCACAGGCCATCTCTCTCTGCCACCAGGCATACCTCAGTGGAAATGTCAGTGCAGCATAGAGTGAATTGCCTCCTTGCCAGTGCTGTCATGATGAAAGGGGGTCCGGGAAAAAACAAGGTCTTGTCCAGGCCATCCTATGTCTATAGGCAGAGCTGGAACTAGGTTCCACTTTCTCCTCCTTCAGGGCCCTTCCTCTGACCCTCAACACGGCAAGAGGCTGCACCAGGAATTGTTGTATAGAACCTGGAGAGGTGAACCTGCTCGATCTTCCTTGCTCCAGTCAGGCCCTTTGGGGTAGAAACCAAATGGCTGGCTGCTCTTTCTGAGGAGGAATCATCGGCCCCTGGGCTAATGGTGCTGGGTCCTCATCCAGGAGTCAAGCCTTATCTCCTCTCCACCCTCCTGCAGCTTCTCTCCACCCTCCTGCAGCACTCTCCCGCTCTAATAGAGCCAGCTTCCCTTCTCTCTGCAGGGATGGTTTTTTAAGAGAGATCATTCATCAATTCTCTCATTCATTCATCATTCATTCACTTATATTTTGTGCATGTTGATGGAAATACAGAGCTAAGTAAGCCAGCCATCACCTCTTCCCTCAGGACGCTTACAGTCTATTCTAGCAGGAAGACAGCCTTAATTAATATACATTCACCTCACACAGGGAGTACATCCTCCTTCCTCTCTTCACCTTCACCCACCAAGAGGCTTTTGTTTTTTTGTTGAGGTCTCACTATATTGCCAAGACTGGCCTCAAACTCCTTGGCTCTTCCCACCTCAGCCTCCCAAGTAGCTGGGAGTACAGGTGTATGCCACTGCAGCTAGCTCCCAGCAGGAGTCTTCATGACAAAGAAAGCAGTTTGGTTTTCCCACAGCCATCAGCTGGGGTTGCTCTGCCCTGGTTCCCTGGCCAAAGAAAGTAACCACCCCTTCCTGGTCCTGACCTACTCCCATAAAATATATCCACAGCAAATAATGGAACTGAAATTCTAAAACTGAGTTATTTTGGTAAATATTTGCCTGTTGATGGTGAAGCCTCGGGTTAACTTCAGGAGAACAAATCTTGGTGCTAAGACCAAGACTCATGGGCCTTTGTGTGTCCTGAGGACTTTTTCCCCTTGTTTCTTGGTAGTGTCTCCTGTCATTGGCCTCCCACCTGTGTCCATGGGTGTGGGGGGCAGGATGGAGATTAAGGCCATCCACGCCTGAGTGACCATCCTGCCCAGCAGTAACAGAGGTGGCTCAGGGGTGGCATAGCCAAGTGGCTTCCCCTTCTGGCTCCTCCATGAGCCAAACCCCTTTCTCTGGCCTCCCATGCCTCATGTCTCCCTGTACCCTGTGGAAGGGGCAGGCATCACCACACAGCAACCCTGCTCTTCCCCAGCCTTCCTAATAAGGGGGATTTCAGAGGCCGACCTGCTATGTGAAGTATGAGACTATGGCAGAATCATTGTGTATAAATACAATTCATGAGAAGTAGATTTTGTTTCAAAGCATCCCTCTCTCTTGCCATTCATTACACCTCTCCTTACTCTTTTAAAGCATGGCAGCAGCTTCCCCTTTCTGACTCGCAATAAGATGGGATTTTCTTTTCCAGGTCAGCAGCTGACAGGAGCCTTGCATTCTCAGAGACCTGGATCGGCACACACCTGCTGTGTTTCTGAGCGCACCTGCTGTGTGATTTCTCACCCAGATTCTCCTTGTCTGCTTGAGAGATTATGAAAACATGTGGTATGTGTACAGACAGTTCATTACTAGGTACTTTAATACTTACCATTTCACTTAATCTTTGCCACAATTCTGTGAGCATTTTCCTTCTTATACTGGGGAAGAAATTTATTCAACCAACGTAGACTGAATGTTTGCCAAGTGCCATCACCAGGCTGTGGGCAGAAAGATGAGCCAGGCAGACATCCTGTTTTTAAGACACTTACAGTCTGAAAGGGCAGGCGGCAAGTAGACAGACAATTATAATACCATGTGGCAAATGAAGCCCACTACCACCATTCCATCTTATATACATAGTATTAATAAATGTTAATGCTTGTCCTTATTCTTAATGAGGAAATTTTACTGTCTGCCCTCCATGATGAGACCAGGAAAAGATCTAAGGTGACGCTCTAAAAGAAACTGAAGAAAGACAATTTACTAAATGGACCTTAGAGGAACAGGGAAGAGGGCATTCTCGAAAGTGAGAAGATGTTATGCAAAGATCTGGATGATTCATTTGCAGTATAGTGTATTTAGGACTCTTCATAGTAGGGGGCCTGGATGAAGTACTTGTCCAAGGTCCTGCAGCTGTTTAACCGCAAGTCTTGGGGTCAAGGATGGTTTCCAGAGCATCCTTCTCCCCAGCTGTAAGTGGCCAGACCCTCCCTAACACACTGAGCTTCCTGAGTGTAATGCTGCCTGACCATTTGCCCTCCAAATGGGTGCTCACAGCAAATCATCTCTGTGATTCTTGATTTCAAGCTGCATCTCTTTGGACAAGCCATCTCTATACACTAGCAAATTGCAATCGTTATGATCATAGTCATAACATCACAAGAATAATCAAATGCTATTGAAACAAAATGTACCAATTTAGGCTAGGCTTCAGCTACTGTAATGTGCATTTAAATGTGTGCATAGTTATGATTTATTGTAAAGATGATGCCCTTGATGATTCCCCTAGAAGCTGTGATAGACTGCCCTCTATAATCTGGTTTTGTTTGGCAAATTTATCTCCCCTTCATCCATCCTCAATTTTGAAAGAGAGGGAAACCAACCCATCTGCTGTAATCTGAGCCTATGCAAACTAGGCCAGGCTGAAGTCATGATAAACTACTATTTGATAATTCCATTCAGTCTTCTTTTCACTGGCAGGACCAGATCGGGCTTCTGTAAATAAGCTTCCAACAGAAATCAGTTCAGCAACTCAGTCCCTGACACTTTCCTGAGGCTGGCCATGATCTACATTCCCCTGCCCTACGTCAGTTGGTCTCATGCAGGCTGCTCTGGTAACTTTCAGACTCGAAAGAACACAGTGTCTGCCACCAATTTTCTCTACAGAAAGGAGCAATCTGGTTGCAAGTCAGGGCCAGAGACTTTTTTGAAGCTATTATATTTGCATGGCAAGGACATTGGGCTTATTCAATTATGTGTTTATTTGAGATGGCGTGGAGAGAGCTGATGGCACGGTGTAATGAGAACTCTCCCACATGACCCCTCAGTACTAATGTTGACATCTGTTGTGATACCTCGCTTCTTGTCTTCTTAGTTTAAAAGAATTTAAGCAAGAGACACACAGCAAAGGATATATATCTAGAATAGAATAGATTTATTCTATTCTAGAATAATATTCTAGCATTTACTCTATTCTAGAATAATATTCTAGCATTTACTCTATTCTAGAATAATATTCTAGCATTTACTCTAGTCTAGAATAATATTCTAGCATTTACTCTAGTCTAGAATAATATTCTAGCATTTACTCTAGTCTAGAATAATATTCTAGCATTTACTCTATTCTAGAATATTATTCTAGAATTTACTCTATTCTAGAATATTATTCTAGAATTTACTCTATTCTAGAATATTATTCTAGAATTTACTCTATTCTAGAATATTATTCTAGAATTTACTCTATTCTAGAATATTATTCTAGAATTTATTCTGTAGAATAATTTATTGCAAAAGAAAAAGAATATTTTGAAAGTTAGATGCAGAATAGACAGTACACCCTGAGAGACAGAATTCAGAGAGGGTGACTCAGAAGGAACAGACAGCAAAGACTGGCACTAGGGACACTCCCTTTATGGGAGTCTTATCTGATTATTCATAAAGGGATAGGATGAGGTGTTATTAGTAAGCATGTCCTGGGTGGTCCTCTGGGCACACATGCTCAGTAGCTGTCCATGCTTGTTCATACATCGCCTGTCTCATTAGCATCTTAAATCTCCACCCGGGGTGTGATTTTTACTATTATAATGAGTAAGGGGTCAGTTTGAGAACACATAAAATCAAAGTACACATGATATCTACAGGAGAAATTCCCTACTGAAGATATCTTTACTTTAATGAGCTCAATTACAATGCAATGCTGGGCTTAATATGTTGATTATACCATCACCATGGTTGCTGTGTCCTGAAGATATGGTCATTTTCTTGACTACCTATCCTGCCTCACTACTAGTAGGAGACCACTCACTTGAGAAGACTGCTTTGTTGTTCCCTCCCCATTTTAAATCCCATATTCCCAGGTAGAATTCCTCTCTCCATCTCTACAGCTACCTTGGCACTCTTCACCTGTATCTGAGCACTTTTTATAGACAGCCAGGTACTAGGACTGCTTGAGTTTCATGTATTTTCTCCATTACGAGATGAGCTCTTAGAGGACAGAGTGCCATAATTCTCTCTGCTTTCCACATGTATGTTAGAGGTTCAATAAAACCTACGGGAGCTTGTCAAAGACAAAAATCAGATGAGTAAAGAGATTGATTTTATTCAGGTAATTGCAATAAGATGAAAAGATCTGAAGACCAGAATGTCTCGACAAGGTGGCTTTGCCTTAAACTTTTAGGGAAGGGGATGGAGGGTAAATAGCTTACAAAGGAGGTAATTTACAGTTGGAGTTGTTTTGCAAGCAGGACAAGTCTATGTTAGTTATCAGGCCCGGAATATTTTTCTCTATGGTTAACTAATTTCAGGGATACAAGCCATTCCAATCCAGTTAATCAAATATGAGAAAAAAAGAACAGGAGTTGGAGGGGCTGTGTCCAGCCTTGTCAGCAGGTTCAGACCAAAGAGGAAAGGTCTGTGTTTGGCCTTGTCACAGGGTAAACAAGGGAGCCACCCACGAGTCTTATGAGAGTCATGGGAAAGAATGGATTCTGAGTTTTATCCAAATCATATAAGGAAGGGTGTTCTTTACTGGAACACAAAAGGCTGGGGAGATTTCTCAACCATCACTCTTGCTCTCCAGGAGCACAGGGCTCAGGTAAAGTCAAGCTCATCACACTGAATGAAAGCAACTGTGCTGTATTCTTCACCCTCTCTCACTGACCTTCTTTCTATATATATTAATCTATATTGGCCAATAGTCTGCTCAAAGAAAGATTATTAACGCTCTCTCTCTCTCTCTCTCTCTCCCCCATCTCTATTTGTGACCCATTCAAATAGAGAACTAGAAAGAGAAGGCAGAAAGTTCCAAAAGAAAGAATTGCCTTTAAGATTATTGGACTTCAATAACTTTCAGTATAAATATCACACTGGTAATTTTTCCAATAGAATTGAAGATGTGAGAAGCAATGAAAATAGTGTTTCTGTGAGTGTATTGGGTGAAGAGACTGGCCAAAGGGGCTGTTCTCTGAAGAGCTAGAGTCAGGGAAATTATAAAGATTTGGTTCAATCCTGGTTTACTCTGCAGTGACCCCTTATTCACCACATCTAGAGTTTTGTGGAGCTGAATCCCATATCCAGGTTGTTTCGGCAACCATCAACCTATACTATGGTTCACTGAGTCAGGGATAGTTTTGCAAGTCTAGCCTGCTCAAGAGTTGAATTTTCTTTCTCCCTACACATTTCTTTTTCATAACATAGAGTTTTTGTGTATGTTTCTAGACTGGAGGGAAGAAAGGAGAATTAGGAGATTTGGACGAGACTTGTAAGGTGAGGAAGCTCTTTGAAAAACAAGCTTTGGCTGAAAATCTGGGCAGAAATTCTAGTTGGCTCTCCCCTTTTATTTTTAACCGGTTTGTTTATCCCTAACAAACAGTAGATGAGCAGTTCTGGGAATCATTATTAAAAACATTAAAAAAAGATAAGCCTGCATGTAAAGAAATCCTTTGCTGTTGTATTTGATGAGGTGACATGTTTTATTCAAATACCCCATTACCTAGTAGAATCTTTGGCACATAGTAGGTGCTCAATAAACAGTGATTAGTTGACTGACTGAATGTATTAATTGTCTTTTAATGGTATTTATCTTTCTCCTCTCATAAGGGGACACAGCTGTACCTCCCAACATTCTCATGTGGCTTGTCGAAACAAAAACAGACTAGGCTTGAATTGGCCACCCTGATTAATCTGGTCTTGATATTTTTTCAGAAGCCATTTTTGTCATCAGTGTAGCTGGTGAAAGACTTTATCTGCAGGTACGGCGGATACAGGCCAAACTTGCCCAAAGGTAGCAAGGTGGATGCCCAGGCAGTGCCAATTCTTGGTCAAAAGTAAGAAATGTGGCAGAGGAGGAGGAGCCAAGATGGCCGAATAGGAACAGCTCTGGTCTACAGCTCCGAGCGTGAGCGACGCACAAGACAGAAGACAAGTGATTTCTGCATTTCCATGTGAGGTACCGGGTTCATCTCACTAGGGAGTGCCAGACAGTGGGCGCAGGTCAGTGGGTGCGCACACCGTGTGCGAGCCGATGCAGGGTGAGGCATTGCCTCACTCGGGAAGTGCAAGGGGTCAGGGAGTTCCCTTTCCGAGTCAAAGAAAGGGGTGACGGACGGCACCTGGAAAATCGGGTCACTCCTACCCGAATACTGCGCTTTTCTGACGGGCTTAAAAAATGGTGCACCATGAGATTATATCCCGCACCCGGCTCGAAGGGTCCTACGCCCAAGGAGTCTCGCTGATTGCTAGCACAGCAGTCTGAGATCAAACTGCAAGGTGGCAGCGAGGCTGGGGGAGGGGTGCCCGCCATTGCCCAGGCTTGCTTAGGTAAACAAAGCAGCCAGGAAGCTCCAACTGGGTGGAGCCCACCACAGCTCAAAGAGGCCTGCCTGCCTCTGTAGGCTCCACCTCTGGGGGCAGGGCACAGACAAACAAAAAGACAGCAGTAACCTCTGCAGACTTAAATGTCCCTGTCTGACAGCTTTGAAGACAGCAGTTGTTCTCCCAGTACGCAGCTGGAGATCTGAGAACTGGCAGACTGCCTCCTCAAGTGGGTTCCTGACCCCCTGACACCCGAGCAGCATAACTGGGAGGCACCCCCCAGCAGGGGCACACTGACACCTCACACGGCAGGGTACTCCAACAGACCTGCAGCTGAGGGTCCTGTCTGTTAGAAGGAAAACTAACAAACAGAAAGGACATCCACACCGAAAACCCATCAGTACATCACCATCATCAAAGACCAAAAGTAGATAAAACCACAAAGATGGGGAAAAAACAGAAGAGAAAAACTGGAAACTCTAAAACGCAGAGTGCCTCTCCTCCTCCAAAGGAACGCAGTTCCTCACCAGCAATGGAAAAAAGCTGGATGGAGAACGACTTTGACGAGCTGAGAGAAGAAGGCTTCAGACAATCAAATTACTCTGAGCTACGGGAGGACATTCAAACCAAGGCAAAGAAGTTGAAAACTTTGAAAAAAATTTAGAAGAATGTATAACTAGAATAACCAATACAGAGAAGTGCTTAAAGGAGCTGATGGAGCTGAAAACCAAGGCTCGAGAACTACGTGAAGAATGCAGAAGCCTCAGGAGCTGATGCGATCAACTGGAAGAAAGGGTATCAGCAATGGAAGATGAAATGAATGAAATGAAGTGAGAAGGGAAGTTTAGAGAAAAAAGAATAAAAAGAAATGAGCAAAGCCTCCAAGAAATATGGGACTATGTGAAAAGACCAAATCTACATCTGATTGGTGTACCTGAAAGTGACGGGGAGAATGGAACCAAGTTGGAAAACACTCTGCAGGATATTATCCAGGAGAACTTCCCCAATCTAGCCAGGCAGGCCAACGTTCAGATTCAGGAAATACAGAGAACACCACAAAGATACTCCTCAAGAAGAGCAACTCCAAGACACATAATTGTCAGATTCACCAAAGTTGAAATGAAGGAAAAAATGTTAAGGGCAGCCAGAGACAAAGGTCGGGTTACCCTCAAAGGGAAGCCCATCAGACTAACAGCGGATCTCTTGGCAGAAACCCTACAAGCCAGAAGAGAGTGGGGGCCAATATTCAACATTCTTAAAGAAAAGAATTTTCAACCCAGAATTTCATATCCAGCCAAACTAAGCTTCATAAGTGAAGGAGAAATAAAATACTTTACAGACAAGCAAATGCTGAGAGATTTTGTCACCACCAGGGCTGACCTAAAAGAGCTCCTGAAGGAAGCACTAAACATGGAAAGGAACAACCGGTACCAGCCGCTGCAAAATCATGCCAAAACATAAAGACCATCGAGACTAGGAAGAAACTGCATCAATTAACGAGCAAAATCACCAGCTAACATCATCAAGACAGGATCAAATTCACACATAACAATATTAACGTTAAATGTAAATGGACTAAATTCTCCAATTAAAAGACACAGACTGGCAAATTGGATAAAGAGTCAAGACCCATCAGTGTGCTGTATTCAGGAAACCCATCTCACGTGCAGAGACACACATAGGCTCAAAATAAAAGGATGGAGGAAGATCTGCCAAGCAAATGGAAAACAAAAAAAGGCAGGGGTTGCAATCCTAGTCTCTGATAAAACAGACTTTAAACCAACAAAGATCAAAAGAGACAAAGAAGGTCATTACATAATGGTAAAGGGATCAATTCAACAAGAAGAGCTAACTATCCTAAATATATATGCACCCAATACAGGAGCACCCAGATTCATCAAGCAAGTCCTGAGTGACTTACAAAGAGACTTAGACTCCCACACATTAATAATGGGAGACTTTAACACCCCACTGTCAACATTAGACAGATCAACGAGACAGAAAGTCAACAAGGATACCCAGGAATTGAACTCAGCTCTGCACCAAGCAGACCTAATAGACATCTACAGAACTCTCCACCCCAAATCAACAGAATATACATTTTTTTCAGCAACATACCACACCTATTCCAAAATTGACCACATACTTGGAAGTAAAGCTCTCCTCAGCAAATGTAAAAGATCAGAAATTATAACAAACTATCTCTCAGACCACAGTGCAATCAAACTAGAACTCAGGATTAAGAATCTCACTCAAAACCGCTCAACTACATGGAAACTGAACAACCTGCTCCTGAATGACTACTGGGTACATAATGAAATGAAGGCAGAAATAAAGATGTTCTTCGAAACCAACGAGAACAAAGACACAACATACCAGAATCTCTGGGACACATTCAAAGCAGTGTGTAGAGGGAAATTTATAGCACTAAATGCCCACAAGAGAAAGCAGGAAAGATCCAAAATTGACACCCTAACATCACAATTAAAAGAACTAGAAAAGCAAGAGCAAACACATTCAAAAGCTAGCAGAAGGCAAGAAATAACTAAAATCAGAGCAGAACTGAAGGAAATAGAGACACAAAAAACCCTTCAAAAAATTAATGAATCCAGGAGCTGGTTTTTCGAAAGGATCAACAAAATAGTTAGACCGCTAGCAAGACTAATAAAGAAGAAAAGAGAGAAGAATCAAATAGACACAATAAAAAATGATAAAGGGGATATCACCACCGATCTCACAGAAATACAAACTACCATCAGAGAATACTACAAACACCTCTACGCAAATAAACTAGAAAATCTAGAAGAAATGGATAAATTCCTTGACACATACACTCTCCCAAGACTAAACCAGGAAGAAGTTGAATCTCTGAAGAGACCAATAACAGGATCTGAAATTGTGGCAATAATCAATAGCTTACCAACCAAAAAGAGTCCAGGACCAGATGGATTCACAGCCCAATTCTACCAGAGGTACAAGGAGGAACTGGTACCATTCCTTCTGCAACTATTCCAATCAATAGAAAAAGAGGGAATCCTCCCTAACTCATTTTATGAGGCCAGCATCATTCTGATACCAAAGCCTGGCAGAGACGCAACCAAAAAAGAGAATTTTAGACCAATATCCTTCATGAACATTGATGCAAAAATCCTCAATAAAATACTGGCAAAACGAATCCAGCAGCACATCAAAAAGCTTATCCACCATGATCAAGTGGGCTTCATCCCTGGGATGCAAGGCTGGTTCAATATACACAAATCAATATATGTAATCCAGCATATAAACAGAGCCAAAGACAAAAACCACATGATTATCTCAATAGATGCAGCAAAGGCCTTTGACAAAATTCAACAACCCTTCATGCTAAAAACTCTCAATAAATTAGGTATTGATGGGACGTATTTCAAAATAATAAGAGCTATCTATGACAAACCCACAGCCAATATCATACTGAATGGGCAAAAACTGGAAGCATTCCCTTTGAAAACTGGCACAAGACAGGGATGCTCTCTGTCACCACTCCTATTCAACATAGTGTTGGAAGTTCTGGCCAGGGCAATGAGGCAGGAGAAGGAAATAAAGGGTATTCAATTAGGAAGAGAGGAATTCAAATTGTCCCTGTTTGCAGACGACATGATTGTATATCTAGAAAACCCCACTGTCTCAGCCCAAACTCTCCTTAAGCTGATAAGCAACTTCAGCAAAGTCTCAGGATACAAAATCAATGTACAAAAATCACAAGCATTCTTATATACCAACAACAGACAAACAGAGAGCCAAATCATGAGTGAACTCCCATTCACAATTGCTTCAAAGAGAATAAAATATCTAGGAATCCAACTTACAAGGGACGTGAAGGACCTCTTCAAGGAGAACTACAAACCACTCACTGCTCAATGAAATAAAAGAGGGTACAAACAAATGGAAGAACATTCCATGCTCATGGGTAGGAAGAATCAATATCGTGAAAATGGCCATACCGCCCAAGGTAATTTACAGATTCAATGCCATCCCCATCAAGCTACCAATAACTTTCTTCACAGAATTGGAAAAAACTACTTTAAAATTCATATGAAACCAAAAAAGAGCCCGCATCACCAAGTCAATCCTAAGCCAAAAGAAGAAAGCTGGAGGCATCACACTACCTGACTTCAAACTATACTACAAGGCTACAGTAACCAAAACAGCATGGTACTGGTACCAAAACAGAGATATAGATCAATGGAACAGAACAGAGCCCTCAGAAATAATGCCGCATATCTACAACTATCTGATCTTTGACAAACCTGAGAAAAACAAGCAATGGGGAAAGGATTCCCTATTTAATAAATGGTGCTGGGAAAACTGGCTAGCCATATGTAGAAAGCTGAAACTGGATCCCTTCCTTACACCTTATACAAAAATCAATTCAAGATGGATTAAAGACTTAAACGTTAGACCTAAAACCATAAAAACCCTAGAAGAAAACCTAGGCAATACCATTCAGGACATAGGCATGGGCAAGGACTTCATGTCTAAAACACCAAAAGCAATGGCAACAAAAGCCAAAATTGACAAATGGGATCTAATTAAACTAAAGAGCTTCTGTACAGCAAAAGAAACTACCATCAGAGTGAACAGGCAACCTATAAAATGGGAGAAAATTTTTGCAGCCTACTCATCTGACAAAGGGCTAATATCCAGAATCTACAATCAACTCAAACAAATTTACAAGAAAAAAACAAACAACCCCATCAAAAAGTGGGCAAAGGACATGAACAGACACTTCTCAAAAGAAGACATTTATGCAGCCAAAAACACATGAAAAAATGCTCATCATCACTGGCCATCAGAGAAATGCAAATCAAAACCACAGTGAGATACCATCTCACACCAGTTAGAATGGCAATCATTAAAAAGTCAGGAAACAACAGGTGCTGGAGAGGATGTGGAGAAATAGGAACACTTTTACACTGTTGGTGGGACTGTAAACTAGTTCAACCATTGTGGAAGTCAGTGTGGCGATTCCTCAGGGATCTAGAACTAGAAATACCATTTGACCCAGCCATCCCATTACTGGGTATATACCCAAAGGACTATAAATCATGCTGCTATAAAGACACATGCACACGTATGTTTATTGCGGCACTATTCACAACAGCAAAGACTTGGAACCAAGCCAAATGTCCAACAATGATAGATGGATTAAGAAAATGTGGCACATATACACCATGGAATACTATGCAGCCATAAAAAATGATGAGTTCATGTCCTTTGTAGGGACATGGATGAAATTGGAAATCATCATTCTCAGTAAACTATCACAAGAACAAAAAACTAAACACCGCATATTCTCACTCATAGGTGGGTATTGAACAATGAGATCACATGGACACAGGAAGGGGAACATCACACTCTGGGGACTGTTGTGGGGTGGGGAGAGGGGGGAGGGATAGCATTGGGAGATATACCTAATGCTAGATGACGAGTTAGTGGGTGCAGCGCACTAGCGTGGCACATGTATACATATGTAACTAACCTGCACATTGTGCACATGTACCCTAAAACTTAAAGTATAATAATAAAATTTTTTAAAAAAAGATAAAAAAAATAAGGAAGAAATGTTACCTTATGCTTGCCTGATGAAGCTGGACATGTCCTTCATACAGAAGGAAGATTTCACACCATGACTCACTTTGGCCTCTCCAGCCAGGGCCCTCCTCCTCTTGTGTGATCCTAGCCCTTAGTCACAGTTCACTGGAGCTGAACAAAGCAGAGGCATAAGATTCACTTGGAATCAGGGCATGCGAGTAAACATTGGAAGTGGACATACTATGCCGAGGTCTGTGCCAGGAGCCAGGAGGTATGGGAAGCTACCTCCTGGGAAGATGAAACAGAGTTTCCTACTCTAGGAACAAGTTTACATGTGCAAGCACTGCCAGGGGCAGCAGTTTTGTCCTGTGTCATATGAGGAACGTAGATCGGTGGTTCTAAGTCCTGGTTACACACCAGAATCACCTGGGAAGGCACATTTTTTAATAGGATGTCGAAGCCTCAGCCCAACCCAATTAAATCAGAATTTCTAGAGTATGGATCCCAGGTTTATTAGTCTGTTCTCACCCTGCTAACAAAGACATACCCAAGACTGGGTAATTTATAAAGGAAAGGGGTTTAATTGACTCACAGGTCAGCATGGCTAGAGAGGCCTTAAGAAACTTACAATCATGGTGAAAGGGGAAGTAAACATGTCCTTCTTCACATGGTGGCAGCAAGGAGAAGAATGAACAAAAGGGGTAAAGCCCCTTATAAAACCATCAGATCTTGTGAGAACTCACTATCATGAGAACAGCATGAGAGTAACCACCCCCATGATTCAATTGCCTCCCACTAGGTCCTTCCCACAATACATGTGGATTATGGGAACTGCAATTCAAGATGGGATTTGAGTGGGGACACGGCCAAACCATATAACCAGGCATAGATTTTTTTTAAAAGCTCCCCCAGCTAATTTTAATGAGCAGCCAAATTTGAAACCCCATGAACTTGATGATTCTTAAGAGCTGTTCCGGGATTAAGATTCAAAGTACCGCATACTTGTTACAACAAAATCAAGAAAATATAAATACCCCATTGTTTGGGCCAAACAGGGTGTGTGGATGGGGTGTGTTGTAAATAGAAGGTATGGCTGCCTCATGATTTGGGGAAATTTTGAAAGGCTGAGCCCAAGGTGGTGAAAAGATGTATGAGTCTGGAGAAATAAGGCACAATTGGTAATAAACTTAGAGATCACCAACGTGGGAGATTTATTGAATTTATTTATCAATAAATATTTATTGAGCACTGACTGTGGGCCAATACCTCTTGGACTCTGAGGTTGAAACACAGTATATTGGACATGGCCAATTAGATATGAGCATAATAGAAACACCATCAGTATAGGCACTAGGATCACTTCTCTGTGAGCACCAGGATATGCTTCAGGAAGGAGGTGGTGTTTGAATTGAACCTTGAAGACTGCATGGATGCACCTGACCAGGTGAAACTCAGGTCAGGGCAGAAGGCAAAGTCAAGGGAGGAGAAAGTTGGTAAACAAAGCTTTGCACTTCACACTTAACAAAACTGAACTGTGTTGTTCCACACACTCCATGCTCTTCCACATCTCTGTACCTTTAATCAAGACATTCTGCCTGCCTGTGATACCTTCCTTCTTTTCACCTGGACAAGTCCTGTCATT
Organism: Pan troglodytes; assembly: GCF_028858775.2. Taxonomy (NCBI): domain Eukaryota; kingdom Metazoa; phylum Chordata; class Mammalia; order Primates; family Hominidae; genus Pan; species Pan troglodytes. The sequence goes on from NC_072406.2 coordinate 121,949,917, forward strand.
TTTTTTTAAGAGTCAGCTGAGATTAGTCTCCTCTAGGAAACCATCTCTGAGGCCCCTGTCAGTCTCCCAACACTTTCCTATGCTTGTTTCCATCAACACACTTACACACAATAGCCCCAATTATGCTGTGAGCTCTTCAAGGGCAGGAACATCCTCTATATTCATTCATGTGCTTGTCTCCAGTGCCCATCACATGCCCCTTGCTCTAATGGGTCTTCAATAATATTTACTTAACTGAACATTTTAAACATTATTTAAAAGAAAATTTAATAATAATTAAATCATTTTGCTTAATTTATTATATAGAATTATATCTCCAATAATGGCTGTATTAACGTTCTTTCTGATAATTCCATCATTCCTTTTCTGTATCTGTTTCTATTGGCTAATTTCTCTGTTGGTTAAAATATAATATAATTATATTTTAATTTAATTTATTATATTAATTAAAGATAACTTTAAACATTATTTAAAAGAAAATAGTCTTTTTAAAAAGATAAATCAGATTGATATCATTCTTTAGCTGAAACTCATCTCATGGTTTCTTGATTACTTACAATAAAATCTAAAGTCCTCATGGGGATATACAACATTCTAGATGATTTGGCTCCTAAATATTTTTCTAGCCTTGAATCACTTTCCTTTTTCACCATGTACATAAAACTAGTCTTAAAAGAATCAGCCTGATCCACAAGTAAACCCTACCAGAATAAAACACTTTTATTAAGAAAGATAATGAAATCCAGATAGTCAACACTACAGCATCCAACATACAATTAAAATTTACTAGTTATGTAAAAAAGCATGAGAATGTGATTCCTAACCAACAGAGAAATGAGCCAATAGAAACAGATACAGAAAAGAAAAGGAATGATGGAATTAGCAGAAAGAACTTTAATACAGTCATTAGTGGAGATAAAATAGGATGCTAAAAAAAAAAAAAAAAACCCAGTTACTCCTAAAAAATGCAGGAAAGAAGGGGAAAAGGAACAAAGAACATATGACCCAAGTAGAAAAGAAATAGCAAAATGGTAGACTAAATCCTAACTAAATGTAAATGGAATAAACATGCCAATTAAAGTGGGGAGGTCGTCTGGCTAGAAATAAAATTGAAAATAATCACTTGGAAAATAGCAAGTGTCCAGTCTGACCAACTAGTCAGGTTTGGAAAGTTAAGTAATGGGAGATAGGCCAGAAAGTTTGACTGAAGCCAAGCTATGTTGGGTCATGGATGTCAAGTCCTATACTTACTACAGGCACTTGTGCCTTCTGTGTGCAAATTAGTAGTCAAGCCTATGAAATGGCATGAGCCGCTGAAAGAACAGGTATAAAGCTTCCTTTTCGGGATGTTTTATTTCATATGGAAAGCAAACCTTTCTCCCATCTCCTGATTGTTACCTTCTTCATAACAGAGTGGCCATGGCCATACATTTCAGCTGCCCAGGTCCCTAATGCGTAAATAAGCCAGGTGAAAAAACATTAACCTTCAAGCTACATACTACATACTATGAATCTTTCTTTTTAAAGTGAAAATACACTTGGAAACTGAGGGAAGTAGTAAGTATAATCTTCCCTTGTCATTAAATCAATAAAGAAATTACTCAACATTACTGAAAATCTGCAGTTCTTGGAAGGTATCTCCTTGTTTGTTATTATCATTATTGTTGTTATTTCACTTTTCAGTGGCTGCCAAGTCTGAAGGTTCCTGGAGTTAAGAACATAACAAGATAAAGAAAAGATATTGCTTTTGCATGAGTTAATGAAGCTGATATCAATCTTTTATTTCATATACTTCAGGCTGATTATTGCTTTAAATGCAAGCTTTGCTGCATTAAATGTGACACTAACAGGAATACAAATAAGAGAATTCTCAATGATATTAATGAGTGGGGCTGAGGAAAGGCTGGCTTCCCTCCCACGCCTAGAGAACAAAACACAGGAAAGGTCACAAAGCAGCCAGACCTGGAGATAAATCTGAGCTCCACTAACTCAGTGAATGACTCAGAAGTATATTTTTGCTGTTGTTTGTTTCAAACTAGAGGAAGAAAAGACAAAAAATTTGACTGAGCCTCAGGACAAGGGCTGGCCAGGGTGAGGTTGAAAGGGCCCAGACTTCAGAGTCAGAAGACTTGGTGTTTACCCCTAATTCAGCCCGTAACTAGCCAACCCCTCTGGGCATACACTATTCTGTGAAATGACAGCATTTTGCAGCAGTTAATCTGTAAAAGTCCTTTCTGGCTTGAAATTTTAAAGACCAAGTACAAGCCTATTATGAAATAATCAGAAAGATTTGGAAAATGCCTTCCAAAAGACCAATTGCCTTGATGCCTATGACCTGAAGAGGAAAAAAGGGAACAGTTGAGTAAACTGAGTTTTCACTAAGCTGAAGTACATATGATGAGCTAACCAAACAATAGAGCTAGTCCTACTCTATGGGTCTTCTGGCTTCTAATCCTGCTTCTAATATTGAAGCAAAACGGGGAAATGGTGCTTTGGAGTTCCACAGGGAGGATTTGGATCTGGAACCAAACTGTAAAAGCTTCATGGGTTTTTTCCATAAAGTGAAGATTTAGAATGACATTTGCCCACTCCAAAGTATATACCCAAGAGAATTGAAAACAGGTACTCAAACAAACCGTGGTGCATGAATGTCATCAGTGGCAGAGGATAAGAACAGCCTTTATATTGCTTGACATCCAGATCATTTCTCCACGGACTACAGAATAAACAGCAAAATCCCTAACTTCATTTCCAAAGCCCCCAGTAAACTGGCCTTCTTCTCCTCCACTTCCCATGTAATCCTCACCACTCCACTTCAGTCAGAACAAAGAATAGCCCTTTCCTGTGCCTGCCTCACACTTTCCTGCCAACATACTATTTCCTCAGTCCGTGATTGTATTCTCTTGCTTATCTCCACACATCTCCAAAATTCCAAGAAACATTCTGGCTGGAAGTGCTCCTCTCCCTTTCTCTTCTAAACATTTTCTTCTTTCTCCTCTGTGTACTTTACTTCACTCCTATATTATCATCATTGCTGAACTTGCCTTATCTCCCCTCTTAAATGGTACATTCCATTAAGGCTAAAAAATATGGACTTTCACAGGACATGGCTTTAGGGACTTGAACCAATCTTATCTTGATCTCTATGGTGCCAGGAGCCCCTAGTTGGCATCTCAAATTGGATATTAAACAGCTCAGTATAAGTATATAAATATATAGTAATATTTGTTGAATGTTATTTGTTTATTGGTTCATTTCATTTCAAGGCCATTTTATGCTAAAACTCTCACTCTTTATTCACTTTTGGAGTAATATTATCTAACTGCAACACAAATCTGTGGAAAAGCTGAAGACTTCCATGAGCACTTTAAGGGATTTTCTTCTTTAAAAAATGGAGCACTAAAGACCAAGACTTGGGATCCCATTGCTCAATTCTGATATCACCAGAAGAGCTTTAGCCTTGGCAATAGAATTTTCTTTGTGATATATTTTTAAACCTCCCAGAAGGAAACATGCCGAATTGAAAGGAGATAATTTGATTTCATTGATTTAAACCCTTATTCAGTTGATTACTAAAGCACATACCTAATCATGGCACATATTTAAAACCATGAAATATTCACAATGCAATGCATAATAGACATGATGTATCGTATATTTATTCTACAGTTCAGTAAATTCTGGATACAAAGGCTCAAATTGATGCTCTCAAGTTATCGTGTTGGTACAAACACAATTTCTTTCAAAAACAGTTCTTCATCTCCAGAATTTGATTTCCATTCTGAAAGATGCTGTCTGTAGATATGCCTTAGATGACATAAATAAATCTAGGCTATAACTCTTTCATACAGCCATCAAAGTACATTCTGCCTGTGGCTGAATCACTTCTGAACAGGTGAGGCTGTTCCTGCTGCTCCTAACATTTTAGAGTTACCCCATAAAAGGCTACGTCTAAGTACATATTTGCTAAATGAAATAAAAATTCTCAGTTGAATTTCCCAGAGCTCTGAGCGACTCCCCACTGCTGTTTTGATGTCTCATAGGAAGCGCTGGCACATCACTGAGTTTGTAATCCTGGGAAACCACAAGGACTTAGTAGTAGTAGGTGCATGAAAGTGGGACAGGCCAAGAGCCTTTCTTGGTCAAAGACTGGAACTGTTTTACTAACTTCTACATTTTATTCATTTGCCTCTTTAAATCGAGTTACTCTGCAACTTCCTTTTCTACAGTGATTCCACCATTAACCTTTTGTTTTGTTTTCCTTGCTCACTTTGTGCAATAGTCACTAGAGTCAGTTAGCGAATACTTAACAAATATTGGTTGAATGAATACAAAATTATTTATGATACTTGGTTACCACATGCCAAGTATTGTGCTAGGTGCCAGAGATGAAACTGTGAAAAAATAAATATGGCCTCTCACACTACAAAGTTAAAAGTCTAGTGGGGAAGACAGACCACCAGTCAAATCATCACAAAATAAATGCTGACTTATACATGCGTTAAGTGCTAACACAGAGCAGCATGCGTGGCTCTAAGAGGGGTTAGGGTAGGGGGCTCTGAGCTGGTCAGCAAGGTCAGGGAGTGCTTCCCCGAGAAACCGAAGCTTTAACTGAGATCTCAATTGTGAGTGGGAGGTGACAAGTGGAGAGAGAGGAGACGTCCCCGGTAGAGGCAGTGGCAAGTGCAAAGTTCCGTGGAAAGGAATCTGGAAGTTACCAAGGGCTGAAAGAAGCCTGAAGGGCTGAAGCAGAGAGTTAGGAAGTATGGGCCAGGCGCGGTGGCTCACACCTGTAATCCCAGCACTTTGGGAGGCCAAAGTGGGCGGATCACCTGAGGTCAGGAGTTTGAGACCAGCCCGGACAACCTGGTGAAACCCCATCTCTACTAAAAATACAAAAATTAGCCAGGCGTGGTGGCCAGCACCTGTAATCCCAGCTACTCAGGAGGCTGAGGCAGGAGAATCACTTGAACCCAGGAGGCAGAGGTTGCAGTGAGCCGAGGTTGAGCCATTGCACTCCAGCCTGGGCGAAAGAGTGAAACTCCGTCTCAAAAAAAAAGAGAGAGTTAGGGAGTGTGGTGAGAGAAAAATCCAGAGAGAATGGGCAACATCAGGTCACGCAGACTCCTAGGTCCATGTTCCAGGGTCTCTATTCTAAGAGCCACAGAAGTGTTGGAGGATGCTAAGCAGAGGGTGGCAGATCTGGATTTGGATTTCAAAACCAGAGTGAAATCATTAATACAAAAGGAGAAAGCAGAGGTAGAACTGCCTTATGGTAGCAGACAAATATTAACTGCAAGGTTAATAATAACAATACGCTTTCATTATTGAGCTATTATTGTTCCCCACTCCTGTTGCTACATCAACACATGTGTTTCTAGAGGAATCATCTGTTTGAAATCATCTCCAAGTAGATCCTTGGAAACCCAGTCTCCTGTAGTAGTAGCCTTTTGGCCTGCAGAGATACTACCTTTGTGATGAAAACAGTGAGGGAAAGATCATTAGTCTGTGGCCTGACCTTCGGAAGTATGCTGCACCTCCTGGTGGTCATTAGCTCACTCAGCTTCTACTGGACACGAACTCGCAGGCCACCATGGCCACCAGAAAGCACAGACTGCAGACTGCTCTCCTGACCCAGGATGACCATTACGGAATAACAGCCCCTGTCACGTGCCACCTCACTCCTACAAAATATCCTAGCTACGACTTAGGGCCATAGGTTCATCACATCAATTTTGCATATGAATCAATGTCCTATTTACTTTTCCTCTATGGTGTTTAAATGACATCTGATTCCTCACTGTAACCTTGAGCTTCTAGTACATGCTACAGGATAGTTCTATAACTGAGGAAGCTTTTTAAGTGGGAATGTTAGCCACTTGGGCACTTAATCATCTTTTTATGGATTACAGGATGCATTTTAGGATATTGTTTATTTATGAGGGAGTCCTTATAAGCTCCCTAAGTACAAAGACATTCTAACTAAAAATATGAGACTTTATTCTTAATTCTCTCTTCCTAATTAAACTGAATAGTCCGTCTTCCTAATGAGACTGAATAGTCCGCCTCACTGATTTCAAATCTACCATGTTTGTGAATCCAAACACAATTCCAAAGGGCCACCTTTTGCTCTTTCTCAGTTGAAATTACACCACTCTGGCTAGGCGTGGTGGCTCACGCCTATAATCTCAGCACTTTGGGAGGCCGAAACGGGTGGATCACCTGAGGTTGGGAGTTTGAGATCAGCTTGACCAACATGGAGAAACTCCGCCCCTACTAAAAATACAAAATTAGCCAGGTGTGGTGGCACATGCCTGTAATCCCAGCTACTTGGGAGGCTGAGGCAGGAGAATCGCTTGAACCCAGAAGGCAGAGGTTGTGGTGAGCTTAAATCATGCCATTGCACTCCAGCCTGGGCAGCAAGAGTGAAACTCCATCTCAAAAAAAAAGAGGAAGAAGAAGAAGAGGAAGAAGAAGAAGAGAAAGAAAGAGAAAGAAAGAAAGAAAGAAAGAAAGAAAGAAAGAAAGAAAGAAAGAAAGAAAGAAAGATTATACCAATCTTCATGGTCCATATTATGATAATATCTCCCTTGTTGAGTTTTCCTGATTACTATCCCTTAAAAGGCCATGATATCTTTCTTCTCTAAATCTTCCAAAGCTTTTATATCACAATTTTTCCTTTTATGCCAATACCACACACACCTTCCCTAGGCCGTAAGTTGTTTGAAGGCAGGGGCTTTACAATGAGTACCTAGTAGTACGTGCTACAGTCTTCCGGGGATGCTCGACAAGTTGATTGTATCCTCCAGAAGATCCCTGAGAACCCCAACTTAATTATTAGCCCTCCCACGGCTGTCTCAACAATGCAGGAAAATATGCTTCTCATGTTCAAGCTGCTCTTTCCATCTGCTGGGCTGGGCCTTCTTGCTGCCAAGGTAATAATAAACATAATTCCAAACTTACAAATGAGAGAAGCTTTGTAGCTGAAAGAATTGCAATCCTAAGTGTATAAATGGGTGAAAATTGCTAAAGAGAGGAATGAATGCATGTCAGTTACTATGTATACAGGGTTTACAAGTGTATTCATAAATTATTTATATAAGCAGTTGCTTGCTTTCCTTACAGAAACTTATACTGTTAAGGAATTGAGGCTGCTTTTATCTTTATATCCATAGTACTCTGGTTGGTAGTAGAACTATGCCTGGTTGGCAGCAGAAGCCCCATAAATACATGTGGAAACTGATTTCTGGTGTGCCTTGCCATCATGATCAGAGTAAACTATGTTACTAACAATGTGCTACCACTTCCCAGATATCCTTGTTTTTAAAAGGATAACTGCAGATGATAAAGCCTAACCTAGATCTTTGATAAAGTTGACTGCTTGGGCTTCTTCAAACCACAGATATAAGATGGCCCATCCCCCTCTTAGAAGGTATTCTGTACTCCCAGCTCTATTTTGAGCTCTCCAAGGGCAGGGGCTGGGTCTTGCCAGTATTCCTCAGCCACCTGACACAGAAGTGAGCACACAGAGAGAAAAAAAATAAAAGATTTTCTAGGCCAGGCACAGTGGCTCACACCTGTAATACCAGCACTTCGGGAGGCCGAGGTGGGTGAATCACAAGGTCAGGAGTTCAAGACCAGCCTGGCCAACATGGTGAAACCCCATCTTTACTAAAAATACAAAAATTAGCCAGGCATGGTGGTGCACACCTGTAATCCCAGCTACTCAGGAGGTTGAAGCAGGAGAATCACTTGAACCCGTGAGGCAGAGGTTGCAGTAAGCTGAGATCGCATCAATGCACTCCAGCCTGGGCGACATAGTGAGACTCAAAAAAGATTTTGTATATTATTATAGGCACAATCTCAACAGCTGATGGCAGACAGCAGCACTCTGTTACCGCTGCCAAGCCCAGCACCAGAAATGGACTCCATCAAATGCCAGGCTACCCTATGCCAAAATACTCTCACCCAGGCAGAAAGAAGGTCTGTCCAAGTCTTCCAAAAGAGCCAAAACAGGGCAGAAAAAAAGAGGATGAATAAAAATTTAAAAAAAAACATTTAGTTCTGTCATTTGCAAATAACCACATCATCACCAAGATTGTCAAACCAGCGAACCTGAATGCCCTCTTTATCCCCTCAAGGAATTCAAAGTCCATCTTTGCACAGGTCTGGCTATAGAAAGTTCATCCTGTCATTGAGCCTTTGTTCCCTGCAATTTCCTCCTGTTGAGGGGGGAATAAAAGTCAGCACCCTGATCGCAGGGATTTTTGTCCTTTTTTAAATGTTTCACTGCTTGTAACCCCAATGTCTAGAATACAACCTGACACAGAGTAGCATACAATATGTATCAGCTGAATGAATGAATAAATTAGTCTTAGCTCGGCCTCTCAGAGCTACACAGAATAAGTCTGACCTCCTTCCACATACCACCCTTTCACATTCTGATGCATAATCATTACACAATGTATCCGTACATGTTTACCTGAGCTTCCTGCTAAAACTTCTCTCCTAGGACAAGTTTCCAAGCTGCTTCTCCATGCTGGTCTTTCTTCTCTGACTACTAAGTCAAGGTTCTCAACAGGTTGGCTTCAGGTGATTTTATCCCCCCAACCAGGTGACAAGCAATGGTTGTAGCCTATGAGACCAGGGGTCATGGTCATGACCATTTCTATAATCCTCACATTGTCTGGGACTGCACATGGCATCATGGCATGCAGTAAGTGCTTAGTAAGTGTTGATGAATAAAGCCCTTAGCCCCTGTTTAAGCTGCAGCCTGGCTGAGCTAGATTTCCATAGCAAGATCTCTTCTCCTTTGTTTCTTTCTGTTTTGTCTCTTTTCTCCAGAGCATTCACTGTCAGGGAACTCCTTCCTCCTCCAATCTAATTAGAGGAGTTATAATTAATCCAATCTATAAGTAATTAGGCAAAGCAACAACAAAACACACTATAACTACAAAATGGAAAGTATATTCCTAAAACCAAGGTTGTTCACACACACACGCCCCACCTACAAACACGCACACGCACACGCCCGCACACACACATACACACACACTCATATTTTTTCTACCTGTCCAGTAGGAATTAAGAAACATGGGGAGAAATCAGAATGAGCAATAAGACCGAAGTGGAGACTGTGGGGACAGGAGCAGGGGCCACCTCATTCATAATGACTTAAGTGAAATCTTTGACACACACTCATTTTATATGTATGAATGTCATTATTTTAACTTTAAAAAATATATTTTAACACTTTTCAGAAGGATAGAAAGACAATTAATTATAATACATAGAGTGGTATTGAGTGTTTTTAAATAACCCCAGATACATCTTGCTTTGGGATATAACTTGCGATTTCACTGAGTGCTGTGTGTCCGGCCCTTAGAGAGCCTAGCTTACAACAACCCTCGGAGAAGGTTGTTAGTTGTCTCCATCTTAAAGGTGAAGAGCTTGAGACTCTAATCACATCCTAAACTTGTTGAGCTTATGATCTGCCTGGCACTTCAGCTTGCTATGTCACTCTACCTCCTACAGTCTTGTGAGGATGAGAACACTGAAGCTCAGATGACTTTCCCAAAGTCACTCAGTCAGCAATTAGGAGATCCAGGATTTACAACCAAGTCACTCTGATGCCAAAGCCTGTGATGTTAGTCACTAGACCATGCTGAAAGAAGATGAGGAAACAGAGACTTAGAGCGGTCCCATGACTGGGAGAGAAATTGTCCCTCAGGCCAATGAATATGTCAGGAAACAGACATGACTGCCCCCTCCCAGGATTCCCATCTACTGCCAGCCAATCCTTGTGTCTCCTGCCTTCAGGTCACTGTACAGAACTCCCTGTTCCACTGAGCCATGTCCCATTATATGCAAGGTTGAGTCCTCCCTGCTCTGCAGCCTCTTAGCACTTGCCAATTCTCTGGGGCCCTGTCTTTAATCTGCACTCATTTATGAGCTGTGCTGCTCTGAGAATGTTCCTAAGTGCACGCACACACACACACACACACACACACACTTTCCTCAACTCAGCTTTATGCTCCCTCGTCGCAGAGAAAAAGAAGGTTGTCCTATGGCTGTGTGGTTCTTGCACACAGTGGCAAGAAATAGCTCCTGTCCTGGAAATGCCGAGAAAGACTACCATCACTAATAACAGTGGGCAGGAGACAGGCCAACATGAAACCAGTGACAGGTGACCTGTTTGTGAATAAATGATCTTCAGATAAAATGCAGGGTAGAAAGCAGAACAGTCATTGGAAAGGTTCACACAGAGTTCCAGAGAATCTTTCCAATGTGGAGTATATGAAAAATCAGAGCAGGCTCCAAAGAGAAGATGACATTTCCTCTGGGCGCTGAAGGATGGAAGAAGTTGAGTACATGAGAGGGAATGGGCGTTCCAAATAAACAGCAAAGATAAAAGCCCCGAGGCAGGTAATCACAGGAAGAACATGAGGGGCAAAGAACATGTCCATCTAGCTGGATCGCTGGATACAAAAGGGTGCAGCGGGGGAATTAAGTTGGTTATGCAGGTGGGGTCCAGATGCGGGGAGCTTGAGTGGCAGGACCGAGGATTTGATCTCTAGTCTGCGGACAATAAGGAGCCACTTGAGGTTTTAGAGTAGGGGAGTAGCATAATCTAAAATGTGCTTCAGAAAAATATACCTGCTATTAACATGGAAATTGGATTGGAAAGGGAAGAGGTCTGTAGCAAGGATACTTGTGTGAGATTATTTCAGAAGATTACAAAGAAAGAAGATGATCTGAAACAACTAGGGCAGCAGCAGACACAAAGGAAAGGAAAGGGTTCTGAGTGCCCACAGAGACAGAATGGACAAGATTCCACAAAGGGGAAGAGGAAGGGAGAGAATGGACAAGATTCCACCAAGGGAGTGTGGGAGAGGAAGGAGTCAACGCAGGACACCTGGGAAGCTGAGACAGGAACAGCAGATACTGGATGCTTACTGAGTGCCAGGCATTATGTGGAGGACTTGATACAGGTCCCAGCCCATGGAATCCTCAGAAGCACCTATGAAGTAAGCAAACTCATTTAACAAGTGTGATCACTGAGGCATTGAGAGGTTAAATAACTTGCCCAGGTGCTCTCAGCTGGTAAGTGACAGCACTGGGGTTTGAACTAGGGGATCCTGTCTCCACAGCCCATCCTCTTCATTGCAAAGCTAGGCTGAGTTGCAGAAACCAGGAATCCAAGAATTCCAGCAGGTTAGGATGGGCCAAGGCTGAAGAGACAGAAAAGGAGTCTAGAGAGCCAGGAGGAGACTGTGGAAAGTCCTGGAGTCAAGGGAGAAGGGAGCTTCGAGAAGGGAGCAAGGGTGGGAGGGTCCTGCTTCCTGGGCACCCCCTCCAACGGAGCTTGCAAGCACTGCACTTGCTTCCCTCCCAGAACCAGCAGCCACCCTATGAAGCAAGCACTTTCCTTTCATTCCTGTGTTTACAGGTAAAGAAACTGAAGCTCAGAGCTTGTGCACAGATGAGGTGTGGGAAATTAACTCAGGTCTCTGTTTGTCCTAAAGTCTGAGCTTTTAACCAATACTTTGTCAAAACAGACCCAAGAATCAGTACAAATGAAAAAAAGAAAAGGCCACTGTATATGGCTAGTAAGCAGGGGCTGCTGGGGAGGTTACTGTATAGCTTAAAATCCAAACCAGAGCATTTTAGAGAGTGAAATGGATGCTATCAATAATTATGCCAGGAGAAGTGGTGTCAGATGGGACTTTCCCAAGCAACCTAAGATGTGTGTTCATCCTACTAAAAGGGCATTGGCCACTAAAACAAAATAAAATAAAATAAATGCAATGGCAGTGAGCATGGAAGCCAGATAACAGCAAGCGAAGAGAAATAGGACATGAGGAGCTGGAGAAAATGAAGACGAACTTGGCAACCTCAAAAAGTCTGAAAACTTTAAAAATAACTTGTGGAGGGCGGCAGGTAAGACCTGCTCAACCATGAGCAGGAACAGCACCTTGCACAGTGCCCAGTACAAGTACTTCAGAAATGCCTGGTGACTCATTAATTGGGGGCAGGGAAAGAATTCTTTTTTAGGAAAGAAAAATACTGAGTATATTTGTAATCAGAAAGAGATGATCCTTTGGCAGAGGAGTATAAAAAATGCAAATGCAAGAGAAATTAATAAAATAAAGAGAGCCTCAAGGAAGTAAGTGGGAGAATAGTTTGCCTTAAAAAGGAGCAGAGGAGCTTTCTTCTGGAAAATATATAAAAGGCAGGGATCATAAGCAAAGGACGTGCAGGGAGGAAGTAGACAGCTACTCAGGAGACGAAATTGAAGAGCCTTGGGGCGAGGACAGGATATCGGCAGCGTCCACTCCACATTTCACCCAACAAGTATGTACTGAGTGTCTTCCCATGAACAGGTTTCCTGAGGCAGCCAGGACCCTTTTTTTAGAGTAGCCTGCAGCTGCGTGGTGACCCCAGGACTAGGAAGCTGGAAGCAGAGAGTCCAGGGGCCAGGGACCAATTTCTAATTTGGCCACTGATTTGCTTTGTGACCTGGAACAAGGCACTTCCCCTCTCAGGGGATCAGTTTTCTCCACTATCAAATGTGGAGGTTGAACTTTATCATTGGGTCCCAGAGAACTAGAGACCCAGGTTAGACAATGATGAACTGTGTGTTTTTAACAATTCAAATGTAGTAAGGACAGAAAAATGCATGTTTCATACATTTTCAGTTCTCTGCATTTTCACAAACTGAACATGCTATGAAATCAACACTCAGATAAGAAACAGAACATAACTAGTAGCTCAGAAGCCCCATGGTGCTCACTAACCCCTCACTCAGAGTAACTATACCCTTATCACTAACAGCATGGATTAGTTTCACCTGTGTTTGTCCCATCTCCAAGTATACTCCTCGAATACGTGCTATTTTATGTCTAATTTCCTCCACTCAGGATCATTCATGAAGTTTGCTACAATACATTCCTACATATGTGAAAAATAAAGACAATACTGTACATTCTGTTATCAAGCTAAATATGTTTAAGTTAAATGACTGTCCTTTATTCTGAGATAATATTCTTTCATCTACTTTGTATAAACAGTCCTTTTGAAAAATTTCCCCCATAGCATTGGAACTTTGGTTGGTATTTTGTTTTCTTTTGTTGTTGAGATAAATGGTTTTGTTCCCATTTAGAAAATTCAACCTCTAAATTATATTGTCCAGGAATTTGGCTGGGCTAGGCCACCCCCAGATGTGGGCCCTGCTGGTGTAACTGGGCTGTAGGGTTCTGGACACTGTAATTTACTGGGCCAAGCTTTAAGACTCTGAGCTTCCTGGTTAGAGCCCTCTCTGATGGCAGAATGTGAAAGAAGAGATGCCACAGGTTCTCAGCAGTGTCTGCAGAAGCCACAGACATAAGACTCGACTTTTCTGAAGAGAAGAGAGGAGAGGAGAAGAGAGGAGAGGGGAGGGGAGGCTTGAAACCTCCACACACTATCCACACAGTGACATAAACAGCAGTTTTATCTCCCCATTAAAACAGACCAGATGAGGTTTTATCAGGCAGCAAAGAAGTCTGGGCTGGGAGTCGGGGGAGGGAGGAGGTGGGCAGAGGGAAACGTGTAACTCACTTGTGGGACAGGACCAGAGGATGGAGCAAGGCAGCACAAACTCAAATCAGAGTCTCCTCAACTCAGGGTCCCTATGGAATGCTGGGGAGAGGAGGATGGTGTGTGGGCTGTATCCTCAGGAGGCCTCAGAACCAGAAGCAGGACCTTGAGGAGAATGCAGGGCCTCTGTTTTAAAAAGAAGGAAAGAAAAAAGAAAAGAAAAGCTTGCTGCACTGACTTCTCCGGCAGAGGGGCAAAAGGTAAAGAAAGTCTGAGAAAGAAGCAAAAATCACCTGTGCTGTTGCAAACAATACCAGTTGTGATGAGGGTTCGGTCTATCTGCAACAGCATCCATTTAACGTGAGCACCCCACAGGAAACCTTAAAAAAAATGACCCTGGCTTATTCCCTGTTCTCAAGAAGCCATACAGGAGACAGAATAAACATGAAATTTTTAAAAAGGGAACCCTGGCATGCCCAGTTCTTAAGGAATAATTGTCTGGTGTGATTATACAGAGTCTGTGATGGAATCTTCCATCAAAATCTATTCAAGGAGATGTGCCTTCAAGGAAAAAGATCTCTGTTCCTCAGGAGTGCACAATTATATATGCAGCTGGATCTTCTTTGGAGCAATCCATTATAGGACAATTCCACATAAAACAAAATTACTCTCAGGCTATGTTTGCATCATTAGTTTGCAAAAGGATGTACCAAGAGTTTCTTTTAATAGATGGTGTCCTGCTCCATTCAACATAGGATTCCTTGTGAATACAACTTTTTAGAAGGCTTATATATTGCATAAAGCAAGATACATACCAGCATCTCTCCATAGTTGGTTGTTTTGCCATTGTTTCCAAAGGGGGCAGTTCTGGGTTTTGTTTTGCTGTTGTTTTGGGGTTTTTTTGTTTTTTGTGTTTTTTGGCTGTTCAGCATTCAACAACACCCCCCACACCCACCCCACCGCCCATTTCTGCTAGCACCTCCATCTCCTGTTGGGGAAAATTCCCCAGTTTTAAGATCTCGGCAGAAGGTAAGTCCCAGCCCCTGCCACCTTGCACCACCTGCTCTACTAGCGGAAGTCAAGGAGGCCACACTGTTTCTCCACCACACTATGCCAGGCTTGACCAGTCAGATGTTCATTCCTGGGACTTTGAGATTTGGCCAAGTGATGTCAAGTCAGAGGGAATATTCAAAGGGACACATTCACCACGGTGACTGAAGCCTTTTGACACCAACTGTTCCTGATATCCCAAAACCAATCCCACCAATAACTTTTCCTAAATCCCTCCCCCTTCCACCTTTTCTCCCTAAATATGGACAGAGTTGGTTTCTGATTCTTGCAAATGAGAATACATCTGGGAAACTGAAAAACACTGTTTCTAGCCCACATATAAAAGGGCCACAGGCCTTCCCAACAGACTCTACACCTAATACATTGCAGGTCCTTCAATAGTAGAGACCACATTTTCTGTTATCTCTTCCCATTCCACCGATGAAACAGACCAACAAAAGAGCTGAGGGACACTAACCAATATGGACTCCAAAGTCCATATTGAAACTTAGCATGAAGTTAACCGAGAAGAGGCCAAATAGAAGCATCTTAAAGTCTTCTAGAGTAGATTGGGTTGTAAATAATACAACAAGTTCATATACTAAAGTACAAGAATATAAATAACTATACTTCATGTCTGCCTCATGAGCAGACATTATGTCTTAGGTATTTAATTTTAAAGTCACGCTGAACATTATGTTTTAATTAACGAACCTTGCTTCACAAGGCAATGAGGAGCATTTCTGCCAATTAGCGTCAGATCTATCTTTCATACATATGTCCTCTAATCCCTCACTTGCACTCCGGAATGGCCCAGGGGAAATTAATGACCTCTCTTTCACTTTATGTATATGGGTTTTTCCACCCACTGGTGGCTCACTTTTTGTCACCTCCCTGCCAAAGGACATCTGGAATATCTACAGCTGCATCTGTGGATGCCATTCCTTGATGTATAATCATGGCAAATCCAATTTCCCTCATAACAAAACCATCAAGAGTGCCCCCGCAACCCCAGGTCCCCAAGCCTTTCCCCTACAACCAGGTTATGCAAGGATGTGTCCAAGTCTGCAAATGGTAGCTGCCTCCATGAGATCAGCACAGGGCGGGGGGCAACACTGCCTCTCAGATGCCAGCGCAGGCTCCAGCATCAGCCCGCCAGGTGAAATTCCTGGTTTTACTAGCTGTAAATTCCAGCATTTACTAGCTGTGCAACCTTAACAAGTCCTTTCACTCCTCTCAGGTTTAGCTTCTTTACATGGAAAATTGGACTATTAATAGTAGCCACCTTACAGGGGTGTTGGGAGGACTAAATGAAACAGCATGTGTTGCACTTAGAAAATAACCCAGCACTTAGGAAATGCTTAATAAGCGTTTGCTATTGCTCTGCCTTCAACTTTGTGAAGTTCAACTTTGTGCCTTCAACTTTGTACACTTTGTGGAGACCTTTCTGTCCATCTTTACAACAATCCCATAGACCCAAAGGTTCCTAATGTTTGGGGGACTTTTTGGCTTTGCTTTGTTTGGTTTTGTTTTTTTTGCAGGCCACCCACTTGCCTTGCCAAATGCTCCATGAACCAGGTGCCCAGGATGGTAATGGGCTGCTCTAATTCATTCACATTCTCCCTCACCTGGCTGCCACCTAATCCGGTGCTACAGAGATGTAAGCAACATGTCCTATGACTCCCCTGGGAAAAGAAGGGTAGGGAGTAGACAGGCGAGATCAGGGATCTGATCCCTGGGGCAGGCAGCAATACAACACACAGTGACAGGGAAGTGGTGTTAGAGAGGGGGTGAGAGGCAGTGGGTGGTCTAGGCTAGTGGCACCTCCTCTGAGGAGTCCAGCAAAAAGGGGCATGTTCCACCAGATATAAAGGAACATGCGACTCTGTATTCGGGGGGTGAGTACAGCATAGACTTTCAAGAAATATTTGGCATCGATCAAGCTTAAGCTTCCAGGTCCTAGGAATGTAAAGATGGGGGAAGTGGGAGAGTTGGAATTAGCATTAACTGATGTCCATTTTGCTCGGATTCGAAGAAGGCCACAGTATGAGCCACTCCCATCCCTTTTTTGTTGTTGTTGTTTGCTTGTTTTTGAAATGGAGTTTCGCTCTTGTTGCCCAGGCTGAAGTGCAATGGCGCGATCTCGGCTCACTGCAACCTCCGCCTCCTGGGTTCAAGTGATTCTCCTGCCTCAGCCTCCCGAGTGGCTGGGATTACAGGCATGCGCCACCACACCTGGCTAATTTTTTGTATTTTTAAGAAAGGAAGAAAGTGTGTTTCGGAGAAGCCAGGAAACAAAGTCAAGGCACATGGTGGGAAACTGGTAGGTAAGCTCCACCCCACCAAGCTAGTACCTCTGCCCTCTCAGAGTCCAGAAGCCACCAGAGGGCTGAGCAAGAAACCAAAGCTGAATTTCAGGCAAGGAAGGTAATTCAGAAGCCCAGGCCCTTTCTTAGAAGTGGGCACAAGGGGGCTGGGTGCGGTGGCTCAAGCTTGTAATCCCAGCACTTTGGGAGGCCGAAGCAGACGGATCACTTGAGATTGGGCATTTGAGACCAACCAGGCCAATATGGTGAAACCCCGTTTGACTCTTCTAAAAAAACAAAAATTAGTTAGGTATAATGGCACACATCTGTAATCCCAGCTACTCAGGAGGGTGAGACAGGAGAATCACTTGAACCCGGGAGGCAGAGGTTGCGGAGGTTGCGGTGAGCCAAGATCACACCACTGCACTCCAGCATGGGCAACAGAGCAAGACTCTATCTCAAAAAAAAAAAAAAAAATGGGCACAAGGGGGAAACAGGCCTGCAAAAAGAAGACTCTGAATCTGCTCAGCATTCAGCTTCACAGAGACGGCCCTGGTCCTAGAGTCTGGGCAGGGTTGGTTCTGAAGATGGGGATGAAAGGAGATCATTTTGGGGCTGGAGAGATGGGGATGCAGGAAGTAAAGCCAGGACATCATGTCAACAGGGCCAAGGTGAAAGTTATTGGCTGTGATCATGGAACAAATGAAATCTACTAGATCACCTGAGGTCTTGACAAAGATTCTTTGCTTGGCCAAACTTTAGTCCACTTTTGGAAACTTCTCCTAGGCCCAGCTATGTACTCTCTTGTAAAGTCCACTTTTAGCAAAGAATCCTAAGTCAGTTTAGCAAGAACCCCCACTCCCACCCTTGATATCAGACCATCCTCAAAATCTGATCAGGTTTCTCATCCTCCACCATCCCCCAAATGATAACTGATCCCCCTGGCCTTTCTTCAGGAAGATTCCTTTTAGGTCAGTTTAGCCAGAACCTCCTAGCCCCTGATGTTTCTTCTAAGTAATTTTCCATCCACTGACCCCACCCTGCTCCTTGGCTATAAATTGCTGCTCGCCAATGCTATCATGTATTCAAAGTTGAGCCAAATCTCTCTCCCCGGCTGCAAGACACCATTGCAGGGGTCCCTCTAGCTATCACAGTGGTACTGAATAAACTCTGCCTTACAGTGCTTTGACAAGTATCATTGAAAAATTTTTTCTTTAACAGTTTCAGCAAAGGATTTTGATCTTATCGGTGCTGAGCTCCAAACCACTGAACTAACCAGACTACCTGAGGCTACAGACTACAAAGCACAACACATGAAGAGAGAAGAAAGGATTCTGGGGTCAGAGTGAACATAAATGCCTAGTGGTATCACAGCACAAAGCCTTTGTTTAAATAGGAAATGGCACGATAGAAGGCAGCCCTTAGCCCTCCTCTTGCTATTGCAGAGAATAGAATCCTCATTAGGTTTCCTGTTTAGGACAAAGTCAGAGGAAAGTCACAGAGGGATCCATCGGAAGAGTCCCAGAGGGAAAGGGAAAGGGAAAGGAGGTGAGATCGTTGACAATGAAGATAAAAAGGCTGGGGCGACTTGCTGGCACGGTGAGCCGCCTTACACAGAGGCCAGAAGTAGGCTGTTCTGATGAAATGGATTCGCACATAACTGGGGAAGTCTGAGCCAGATACAGGCTGTGCCAATGGGACAGAGTACTGGGACCCAGCCAGGGGACACCCTAGAGAGGTTCTGTAGATGCCTTACACCTGTTCCATTGCATCATAACCATAACCTCCTCTGTACTGTAGTCACATTTGGGCATGTCAAGTCTCCGTCAAAGCACAGGCTCTGTGAGGGGCACCGTAGGATGTATCTTTCTGTTCCCATCACACCCAGCTGAGGGTCCCATCAGAGCTGGCATTCAGCCCATCTTTATTAAATGAGCTCTCCCTACATTCCTGCCTACAGTCATGAGCTGGGTACAATGGCCTCTGAGAGGACACTGAGTGGCAGCCACATGAGCGCCTCCAGGTCAGTAGGAAACCTCGAGAGGATCCTCCCCGTGTCATCCTTCTCTATAATAACCCATCCGCTTCCTCAGCTGGCTGGCCGTCTCCACTCTCTCCACAGATCCACACTGCCATCTGCTGACAGAAGGCACAGGAGCGTCTCAACGCCGCTGTGCCCGCCTTGCAGGGCGTGCAGCAATTCCCAATGCCTGATGCCCAGAGTAATGCCCTCCTAACCCTTGGCATGTGACAGTGTCAGCCGTAGAAACTTCAGGCTCTGTTCCTTGTGACTTCCCAAGCATCTCCCTGTACTCATCCTCCCTTTCTTCACAAATTGTTCTCTAGTTCAGAAACGTGTCTTCCTCCACCATCCCACCTGGGCATACTGCAGACTCCTTTGACCCTGGGTTGGAGAAAAGAGAGCACAGAAGAGAGCCAGACACCTTCCACTTCGCAGCTCAGCCCTTCTCTAAGGCACTTCACTACAGATCATGATGCCTGAGCAGGCTTGGTTAGATTTTCTATAGTGAGATCTGTGATTTGTTTGTTTCACATTTCAACAACTCAGAAATGAGGATGCATCTTAGAGTCATGAGGTCTCGTGTGAAAACTTTGACACCTTCTGGAGAGATCAAGAAGCACCAGCATTAACGTGTCTCACTTTAAATAGGTGAAGTGCATGATGTGTGAATTATATCTCAATAAGGCTACACTTAGTTTTGTTTAAAGCTGTCTCAGGTTGGGTTGGGGAACATGGATGTATACACAAAGCTAACATTCAAGGATACACTCTACAGGAGCTTTCTCATTCCATCCTCATAGCCTAATGTGGAGACATCGCCGCTAACCTCACATTACAGAGCAGGAAATGGGGGCTCAGAGAGGCTGTGCTCTTGCCCAAGGACTCACAGCTGGTACACAGTGCCATCTGCTTTAGAACCCATGTTCTAAACCACTATATACTCTTCTTTCACATGTTACTTCTATAAAGGAAAAACAAAAGAAAAATTTCTGTTGTAAGAAAACAAACTTTCTTTTTTGATTTAAAAAAAAAAAAAGTTATGGTAGGAAGTATCCAAGATGTCCTCCAATAGGTGAATGTATAAACAAACCTTGTGTATCTATAACAAGAACATTATTCCATGATAAAAAGAAATAAGCTAACAAGCCATGAAAGGACATGGATGAACCTGAAATACATATTGCTAAGTGACAGAAGCCAGCATGAAAAATTCTACATGCTGTTTGATTCCTATTATATGGTATCTGGAAAAAGCAAAACTATAGAGACAGTAAAAAAAAAAAAAAATCACTGGTTGCCAGGACCTCACGGGGAAATAGGAGGTTGAAATCAGGGAAGCCCAGGGGATATTTTTTTCAGGTGGTGAAACTATTCTGTACGATTCTGTAATTGTGGATACATGACACTATGCATTTATCAAAACATACTGAACCTTACAGCACAAAGAGTGAACCATAATGTATGCAAATTGAAAAAACAAAAACCATTTAGGAGGTCAAAGGAATCCCAGGATGGAATGCAGTATGTGATAAAATGATCTAACTATATTAAAATGTATGAAACTGTAATACCTTACTGAAAGAAGGGGAGGGGGTGAGAAGGAAGGTGCTGACCTAAGCAACTTTGGAAATAAATGAGTGGAGTCTGTAAAACCGATGCAAAAATAATTGCATATAAACACTATACTCGGCCGGGTGCGGTGGCTCATGCCTGTAATCCCAGCATTTTGGGAGGCCGAGGCAGGCGGATCACGAGGTCAGCAGAACGAGACCATCCTGGCTAACACGGTGAAACCCCATCTCTACTAAAAAATACAAAAAATTAGCCAGGCGTGGTGGCTGGCACCTGTAGTACCAGCTACTCGGGAGGCTGAGGCAGGAGAACGGCGTGAACCCGGGAGGCGGAGCTTGCAGTGAGCGGAGATCGCGCCACTGCACTCCAGCCTGGGCGACAGAGCAAGATTCCGTCTAAAAAAAAAAAAAAAAAACCACCGTACTCAAGTTGTTAAAGCTGTTCCCCACAGTAGTACAGGTTAGCAATCTTAACACTGCTACACATGTACACTAGAATTAAGCAATTAAGTGAAATATAAGTGAAATGGATGGCGGATGGTGGGAGCCAGGTTCTCACTGATGAAGTAGGAAGTCACAGAGAAGCAAGGGGAGATGATCATGAATTAGAGTTGGAGACATCAGTGTGAACTCATGTTTAGTTTAATATAGAAACAGATGGTTACATATAGAAACACTGAAAGATAGTTGTGTGTGTATATGTATATATACATATACATATGCATACCTCTTTGTCCTTGCTCTCAGCTGAGACGGCCTAGCAGCAAGGACAAGCCAGTAAGAGAACCTATCTAGTGCTCAGATCTTGGTTTTATTTATTTATTTATTTATGAGATGGAGTTTCACTCTTGTCATCCAGGCTGAAGTGCAGTGGCATGATCTTGGTTCACTGCAACCTCCACTTCCTGGGTTCAAGTGATTCTCCAGCCTCAGCCTCCCGAGTAGCTGGGATTACAGGTGCCCACCACCAGGCCCAGCTAATTTTGGTATTTTTAGTAGAGACAGGGTGTAATTTTTGTATTTTTAGTACAGACAGGGTTTTGCCATGTTGGCCAGGCTGGTCTCGAACTCCTGACCCCAGGTGATCTGCCCGCCTCGGCCTCCTAAACTGCTGGGATTACAGTTGTGAGCCACCATGCCCAGCCTGGATCTTGGTTTTAAATACCTTTCTCCAGTAAAAGGCACTAGAGCTTCTTGAAGAAATGGTTGATTCTAGAATTGGAGCAGGAAATACACAAGATGAGCCTGGAGCAATTTGTAGTGCCAGAAAGTAAAGAAGTGCTTACAACACACACACACACACACACACACACACACACGATGGGATATATCAAAGGAACACAGGAGACAGCTGAAAGAGCCCTCAGTGGCCAAAGCTGGAACAATTTAAAGAAAGCAGTATTGATTATAATCCAAAGTATAAAATAAATATCTGCAAGCCTATACAAATATGAAAAAATAAAAGAATGTGGAAAAAGAGACAAATCTGTGCAGAAGCATTCTAAATAATTTACATATATTCTGTGCCCTCAAGAAAGTTGAACATAACTTCCACTCCTTAAATATGGGCTACACGTAGTGACTTTCCAAGAATACAGGATAAGCAGGGGGTTGAAAGAGTCACTTTCCTATGGAGAAATATGACAAACACTACCTCAGCCAGATGATCAAGGTTAACCTCATCAGTCAAAAGCCATGTTGATAGTATGTACCCTTGACATGATGTGACAAAAATGGCACTTTACCTCCATCGACTTCCGCCTATAAAACTAAAACCACAGTCTAATCATGAGAAAAATATTTAAAATCCCAATATAAGGATATTCCACAAAATATTTGACCAGTATTCCTCAAAACTGTCCAGGTCATCAAAAATGAAGAAAATCTAAGAAACTGTCACAGCCTAAGAAGACGGGACAACTAAATATAATGAGGGACTCCGGATGGGATTCTGGAAGAGAAAAAGGACATTAGTTAAAAACTAGGGAAATTTGAATAAAGTGCAGCCTTTAGTTACTAATACTGCGATAACATTGGTTCGTTAATTGTGACAGATGTACTATACTAAGATCTGAATAATAGTGAAAACTAGGTGTGGAGCATAAAGAAACTCTCTGTACTTTCTTCGCAGTAAGTCTAAAACTGTTCTAAACAATAAAGTTTGTTTTTAAAAATAATAATATAGGAAATTTGGGAGGTATTTGGGAAGGAAGA
Organism: Pan troglodytes; assembly: GCF_028858775.2. Lineage (NCBI taxonomy): Eukaryota > Metazoa > Chordata > Mammalia > Primates > Hominidae > Pan > Pan troglodytes. The sequence continues at coordinate 121,972,659 of NC_072406.2, forward strand.
AATAAGGGACAATAAACAGAGAATTCAAAACAGAATTGCACATCTCCTTCTTGTTTAAAAATATAGGTGCCCTGTCACGATAAACAACTAACATTTACTGAGAGCTGATTACATGTCTGACAGCATGCTAAGTGATTTGTGCATATTATTTCTTTTAATCCTCACAAATATGCTGTCAGAAAATACCATCACCCTCATTTTGTAAAGGATGAAACTGGAGGTCAGAGAAGATACATAATTTACCCAACCAAGGTCACCAGCTAGGAAGTAATGGGACTGAATTCAATTCTGCTCCCATCATCCATTCTGTTGTAAACTTGTTTGGAATGTCTTCATCAATTCTTAAATGTATCCATCAATAAATATTTATTGAGTAGCTCTTATGTGCCTGGTCCTGAGCAATAGCTGGGGCTGGGCCCCAAGGAACTACAAGTCTAGTTGGAGAGACATGGGAAAGGTTAAATTTCATAAAGAGAATGTCAATTACAGTTTGTGAAGAAAATGAATGCCAGCAAAACTTAGAGCAAGGACTTGTAGCTGGAATAATTGGGAAACACTTCATGAAGAAGCTATGTGGGAATTGCACTAGATTCTAAAGATGGGAAGGAATTCAAAGTTGAAGGACAGGAGGAAGCCCTCCAGGAAGAAAGGCTGGAGCCAATGACTGTACCTATCTGCCTGCAGAATAGGTGTTAAGGAAGTAGCGCAATCCACCTGGTGCAAACAGCCCTGGCCTGAGAGCCAGGAGACCAGAAATTGATGTGAAGTTGGTCTTAGCCTTCAATCTGGACCTCATATGGTTCACTCTTTTTTTGTTATTGTTGTTGTTGTTGTTGTTGTTGTTTTTCGAGATGGAGTCTTGCTCTATCACCCAGGCTGGAGTACAGTGGCGAGATCTGGGCTCACTGCAACCTCCACCTCCCAGGTTCAAGCAATTCTCCTGCCTCAGCCTCCCGAGTAGCTGGGATTACAGGCTTGTGCCACCATGCCCAGCTGATTTTTGTAATTTTTTTTAGTAGAGACTGGGTTTCGCCATGTTGGCCAGTCTAGTTTCAAACTCCTGACCTTGTGATCTGCCTACCTCAGGCTCCCAAAGTGCTGGGATTACAATCATGAGCCACCATACCCAGCCCTTCCAACACTCTTTAAAAAAAAAAAAGAAGAAAAAAAGGATGTTTAGAATCCACCCTAACAATTAGAATACAGAGCATTCTGGACTGAGAAAGAGATAAGAACATTAGCTAGGTGCACACCTGTAATCCCAGCTACTTGGGAGGCTGAAGAGGGAGGATTGCGTGAGCCCAGGAGTTTGAGGTTACAGTGAGCTATGATTGTGCCACTGCACTCCAACCTGGACAACAGAGTGAGACCCTCTCTGTAAATAAGTAAGAAAGAGATCCCCAACCAAATGACCTAGCTTGTCTTTTGCAGCTTCTACTTTCAGAGTGTGCAGCGGGGAACGCTTAAGCCTCAGGTGTCTGTGATGCTGCTCAGCCGCCAACCTTTCCCTGGCCTCCAGGCTGCCAGGAAGGGGATCCTGGCTGGGTACCTGTCCTTACAGAGCTTGCAGTGCAGTAAGAAGCCACAGCTTCTGCCCGAGAACCAATTTTAGATGACACATGTGTTTTGTTAGACCTACATGAGATTTTGTTTTAGTTTGTAAAATGTTACATTGGTTGTAAATGTTTAAAAACTAGGATATGCCCACACACACAGTTTCAGCTCCTCTTTAAAATCCTGTTTCAGGCCAGATGTGATGGCTCACGCCTATAATGCCAGCACTTAGGGAGACAGAGGCGGTAGGATACTACCTTGAGCCCAGGAGTTAGACACCTGCCTGGGCAGCATAGCAAGACCATGTTCTCCACAAAAAGTAAAAAAGACATAAAAATAGTAAAATCACATCTTCACTCTGCCCCTGTGAGCTCTCTTTATCCCAAGGCAGACAGGCTGGAGATGGGACTTCCTGCCACCTTTACATAGAGTACTGCTCTCCCATCCATCATAGGCTAATCCTACCAGCTCTAACTCATTCCCTTGCCCACCTGGCCACTGTTGGCACTGTTTCTTTTTAAATTTTGGGGTTTTTTTATTATTGTACTTTAAGTTCTGGTATGCATGTGCAGAACATGCAGGTTTGTTACATAAGTACACATGTGCCATGGTGGTTTGGTGCACTCATCAACCCATCATCCAGGTCTTAAGCCCCGCATGCATTAGGGATTTGTCCTTATGGTTTCCCTCCCCTTGCCCCCCACCCCCCGACAGGCCCCAGTGTGTGATGTTCCCCTCCCTGTGTCCATGTGTTCTCATTGTTCAACTCCTACTTGTGAGTGAGAACACGAGATGTTTGGTTTTCTGTTCCTGTGTTAGTTTGCTGAGAATGATGGTTTCCAGCTTCATCCATGTCCCTGCAAAGGACATGAACTCATTCTTTTTAATGGCTGCATAGTATTCCATGGTGTATATGTGCCACATTTTCTTTATCCACTCTATCATTGATCGGCATTTGGGTTGGTTCCAAGTCTTTGCTATTGTAAATAGTGCCACAATAAACATACGTGTGCATGTGTCTTTATAGAATGATTTGTAATCCTTTGGGTATATACCCAGTAATGGGATTGCTGGGTTAAACTTTGTTATTAAACTTAACACAGATGCAAAACACCATGTAAAGCAAACATGGGGCTTATTGAATTACATAATGAGCACCCTTGTCACTACAACTAATGTCATTTTATTTTCTTCTGACCTAAACTGTTGCTTTGAAAATTTCTGATGGCAATATAATTTTTTTTTCACCATAAGTTACTTGGTCTTTTGTCTGATTAACCAGGAAATTTTTTTTAGGTACAGTAATTCTACCATAAGTATGCCCTGTTGGCTAGTCTAGGTTTATTTATTGAGTTATAGGGCATGCCTCTTCAAAGTGTAGTTTCGAACTTTTTTTTATCTCAGGAGTGTTTTCTTATAGTTTTTTATATTTGTTCTGTTCCCTTTAGCTTTCTTCTTTGTTGAAACCTATTATGTAAATGTTGAATGTTGTTGCCTATCTTCTACATTTCTTTCACTTAAATAATTTTTATTCATTTTGGTTTCAATTCTCCTTTTAGTCATCTCCTGTTTATCTTAAGACATTATCTGTGGTGTTTATTCATTCCTGTGTTCCTCCTACTTTAGTCTTCATTATTTCAATTGATTTTTTTCTCATTCTTTCCTGAGTTCTCTCACTTAATTCCTCAGCTTCTCTAATTCTCTGTTGTATATTGTTTTTGCATACACTGTTTTTAAACCTGTAAATGTGCTTTGAACATTACAGATTTTCATCTGTTTATGGGCATGTCTCTGTGATGTGTTTCATTGTAGGCACGTCATTCTGCACCTTATTTTCCTAAGTTTGCATAGCATTTTACCTCAACCTTTTTTTCTGTTTCTTATTTTTATGTGAAATTTTTCTGAACTTCTGGGAGACTTTAGAATAGTTTTTTTCTTATTTAGGGCTCTAGAGCTCCCTTTTCTGTTGATTTCCTGAAGTATTCAAAAATATAGCACTTACTTTTGGAGATCTCCTGGCTCTGTTCCCCTCCAAAAGAACCTTCTTTCTCCTTTGCCTCCGCTGTAGCTGTCCTGCTCCTCTTTGGCTCCTATCCCTCAGCGTGGGGCTTGGTCCTGGGAGTTCCTGGGACGCTGACTGCTCCAGCCCCTGCAGGCCTTACCAAAAACCTCTCATCCTCACCCACTGGAGGTGCAAACTGCTCCCAGCATTAGTGGCTGTTCTCAGATTGGCTCCATGAGATTCTGAGCTCCTGATGGCTATTGTGGGGTTCTGTTCTCAGGTCCATCAGATACCCCATCACTTCCTTCAGCTTCCTCCTGCACAGATGCTGATAATACGCTGGTTAGTCTTCACGTGCTCTTATTAAGGGTTTGTGGAGATGCTTGACACCTGTATATTTGGTGCAAAGCTCATCCCTGAATTTTAGTTTTGCTACCCCAGTTTATCCGTGTTTTTATGAAGTTATTTGGAGAGATTCAAACACTATGGCACAACTGCTGCCACCTTGCCAGGATCTGCATCGTTGTTCTTAATCCATGATTCTATGAATTTCTTAACCGCTGCACCAGCTACCTGCAGGAACTAGCAAGCACAGTATCCTTCCTCCCCTCTCACAGCCCTCCCAGTCCCCTATCTTGTCTCTTGCTAGAGGCCAACGGTGCTTGAAAGATGCCCCAAAGCACTCTACGTTGTCTTCATATCATTACTGGTATAAACCCCCAGTTGCTGGGAAACACGAGGGCAACACCTCCCTCATGACTTGTTAGTTCAACCTTGGTTCCTTTCACAATTGCCCACCCCTAACCGGGAATGAGCCTGATGAGAAACAACTGATGGTTACTGTCAGGCAGCCAGATGCCAGGCACAGCCCTCAAGCTAAAGAAGTGGTGAGAGCTGGGGTGGTGGGGGCAGCCCCCTCACTGGCAGGAGGCACAGATGGACTCTTTCCAGAAGGCGAACAAGCGTCCCACAAGTCAGTCCCTGGAGTGTTCACAGCAGGGGCCCCACATCTGTCCCCTTCCTTGAATCCTCCTACCTTATACATAAAACTTCACCAGGGAATACAGTGAGCAAGACAAAGAAACAAGATCAGCTTCCTTCTTTAAATTCAACACAATGCCCATTTTCCTACCCAACATTTATCATTTATTTAAAAGTGAGGAAGAGTGATTTTTTTTTTAATCTACATTTTTATCTCCTCATCTTCCCTCTGAGCTCTGGCACATTAGAGTTTTATTCTGGTCCTCAATCCTTATGGGGCCATCTTGCCTAGTTTATGTCTCTTGGACTTAATGCCAAGACAAAGCAGGTCCAGGCAGGAAGCTCCAAGCACCCAGCACCTGTTACCTTTGCTTCTCGGGCTACAGCCAATTAAATCAAACTTTGCTCTGAGGCTGCCTTGGGGAAGAGCAGGCTTAACAGCCTGATGAACAGACAGTGGAGTTGCCGTCACACTTGAGTTACGGCTATTTCAACTCCAAATCAACTGCGATTCATGCCTCCCATTTCCTCAGCAAGAGAAGACTTTGGGATATCAGAGAAGACAACAGCCTGAGTCCTAAGGGAAATCTTCTAACTTCCAGAGGAATGACAGATGAGAAACATGCTTAATACGTTCTATCATTTGGGGAGAAATTTCTCTCTTAAGTCCAATGTTATGGTACATATTAGAAATATGACCAAGCATGGACAAAAGGCATTCAAGAATTGATCTTTGATGGATCAAAATATGTCCTATTATTGGGAGACACTGCTTCTATGCTTTCCTGACCTCGTTAGAAATATACCGAGAGGCAGCAGTGAATCTTGCTTCCTCCCACATAGCACATTGAAATCAATGATCCTTGAGAGAAAAAAAAAAAAAAAAAAGAGGAGGGTGGGAGACGAAAAGCAAATAAATGCTGGTTCATTTGTTTTTAGGCACTCTATGTAGGACCACCCTGGTTCTGAATGGTAAATAAAGATTGTTTCATTTCATTTTCTGCTCCCCCAGGTGGAGAAAGTAATGGGCACTTACAGCCATGCTTTGGTAAATGGCCAAAGTATGCTTATATTTATTCATTTGTCAAAGCCATTCGAATTAAATATGTGGTTTAGGATTTAAGGAGAGGATTCTGGGAAGATGGTAGGAAGCACTCGCAAAGTGTCTCTCCACCTAGACAACAATTGCACTGGCAGAATCTGCCTGATGTAACTACTTTAGAACTCTGGAGTCTACTGAAGGCTTGCAACTTCCAGAGGTCAACTTGGATGGTAAATGAACGTTAATTTCAATCCATTTCAGCTCTTAGCACAGTAGCAGCTACCAATGTCTACTCCTAACCCCGTGGCAGGAACTTATGCACACGTTCCCAGAGCAACCAGCATACAGCTTGTGGGAGCCAAAATGAACAAAAGGAAACTTGCCCTCCAAATACTGCAGACCTGTGTTCTGGTAACTGCTTCTGAACACAGAGACGCAGACAAAGAGGTGGGCAGCCACTGTTGCTGTACATCCCATCCCCAGACTGTTAGACGGCCCTTCTCCCCTTCTGGCTGAAGTGACTTCCAGAGGATTTAAAGGACCAGTACCCTTTTCCTGCCCTTCATTTTCCTTTTTCCCTCGTTGGGAGCCAGACATTAAGTAATAGAACATTCAAAAACAACTGCACATGTAGGGGAAATTAGAGACTGACTGCACATATCCAGGGAAAGGCTCAAGCTCAGAAAAAAACCTGAGAAGACCTTAAGTTGATACCTCAGGCTGATACTTGGCCCAGAGACTACCTATAACAATAAATAATAATAATAATAACACACATTAACAAAAAAGGGCAAACCCTAGGGAAGGAGGAAAATCTGATTTCCAGAGTTGCCATATTATTAGATTCAAATGTCCAATTTTCAACCAAAACTCACAAGGCATACAAAGAAACAGGAAAGTATGGCCCATTCAGAGGAAAAGAAAAATCCACAGAAAAAAGGAAATATCAATAGAGACAGAAAACATAAAAAGAAACCAAAATGAAATTCTGGAGCTGAAAAGTACAGTCACTGAAATGAAAAATTCACCAGAGGGATTCAAAGCACATATGAGCAGGCAAAAGAGAAAATCAGTGAACTTGAAGATAGGATAACAGAAATTTTGAGTCTGAAAAACAGAAAAAATATTAAAGGGAACAGAGCCTAGAAGACCTGTGGGACACCATCAAGCTGACCAAAATATACATTGTTAGAGTTCCAGGAGAAGACAGAAAGCAGCAGAGAGAATATCTGAAGAAATAATGGCTGTATAATTCCCAAATCTGGTAAAAGACATGAATGTAAACATCCAAGAAACCCAATAAACCACAAGTAAGATTAACTCCAAGAGATACACACAAAAATACATTATAGTCGAGCTTCCAAAAGTCAAAAACAGAGGGAATCTTGAAAGCAGTGAGAGAAACGCTATTTACCACGTAAAAGGGATCTTCAGTGAGATTACCTGCAGATTTCTCATCAGAAATGCTGGAGGCCAGAAGGCAGTGGGCCAATATTCAAAATGTTAAAAGAAAAAAAAAAAAAAAACTGACAACCAAAGAATCCTATATCCAGCAAAACTGCCCTTCAAAAGTGAGGGAGAAATTAAGAGGTTCCCAGGTAAACATAAGCTGAGGGAGTTCAGTACCACTAGACCCACACTGCAAGAAATGCTTATAGGAGTTCTGCAAAGTACAATGAAAGGACGCTAGACAGTAACCCAAAGCAATATGAAGAAATAAAGATCTCAAGAAAAATACATACATTGGGCAATTATAAAAACCAGTATTAGTGTACTGATAGCTTGTGATTCCAGTTTTTGTTTTCTATATGATTTAAGACTAATACATTTTTTAAAAAATTATGTCTAAATGCTAGTATTATTGTTTTTAAAAAGTTAATGAGACTAGTTTTAAAACAATATAACCATACGATGGAATTAAGTCATTAAAAATAATTCAATCTAAAATATTGCCAAGTTAAAAGATAAAATTGTATACGTACAGAATGATTCAGTTTGTAAATGTGATATGTTCATATATGGCATATTCTTTCATACATACACAAATAATCAGTATTTTAGTAAATTTTGAATACAAAAAAAAGGAGTCAGCAAAAATATAAAGCAGAGTGGTTATATCTAAAGAGTATGTCAGGTTGGATTAATAAAAAAGCAGACCCTAAAACAAGGATTTGCATGTAAATGGTTCATTCAGGATGGTACCAGGAAACACTAATGGGACAGGAGGAAAGTAGGACATGGAAGAGAAGAAAGAAAACAAAGGGTTGGTTATTGAGCAAGTTACCATGGTGGGCAAGTGGGGCTCAATCCCACTGGGAAACCCTGAGTGACAATGTAAGACATACCTCTGATATCTTAGCCAAGGGATGAGGAAGTCTATTTGCCCATCCCCAAACGTGATGGTCTGAGATCTCAGGGACATTAACTCTCCAACCCTTGGAGCTTGCCCCACATATACAAGTCAAAAGAAATCCTGCAGAATGGGAGTCGCAGGCACTTGTCACAGAATCCTGCCTACAAGTAACGGAACAATGAGAGCTGTGGCCATGTAGGTAAGACACTTGTGGCATCTGCTATAGGGTGAGTTATGGAAAACTGACTTTTGACATAATTTTTATTGGTTTTTGCATAGGAATGACACATTTTAAAATCAGAAAAAAAAAACTGAGATAAAAACACCATAATATTAGGTTTTCTAGAGAAAAGAAAAAGCTTACAACTAAGCCCCCAAATGTGCGGGGAGGCTAGGGGTCTCTTCTCAAAGGGGCCCTTCCACCTAGGAAATGTCTGCCACAGAGCCAGCAGCCCTGGAGATCAGCTCACCCGACATGCCGGGGGACAGCACCATGAAGAAAGAGACAGCTAAGACAAAGCACAGTTTTGACATTTTTATTCACTGATCATAAATATAGTCTCATGAGCATTAAGGTGATCATGAATGATGTACTAGCACCTGGAACATGACCATCATGGAGCACTCACTGATTCCCCATCACTGGCCAAAGAAGTCAGGGCATCTCCCTTTCACCAAGTGTTCAACTTTGGAGGGACCCTCCTTCTGGTGCAGCAATTTTATTCTTGGCTTGTTCTCAACAATTAAAAAAATCATAAAAGACTGAGTGTTTGCAATAAAATATCAAAGAGGATAAGAAGATTTTCTGTTCTTCTTAAAGTCTAAAGTAAAAAGGGGAGGTAGGGAAGAAGGAAAGGAAAGGGGAAAGATGTCAGGGATCTGCCACGTTTCTTCCTTCCTCCAGAGCATTTTGCAAAAACAAAACCGGGGAGGTATTAATGCTGTTTGGAGATGGGTTGCGTCTCTCTGATGAGCCACTCGAGAGCTTCCTGGCGGCCCTGTTTCTGCAGTTCCTTCCCAATCACATCCCTGCAGGTCAGGTGGTAATTGTTGAGCCAGTCACACTGCAGGGAAGAGAAGGACAGACACAGTATTCACCACCACATCTTTAACAACTGGCTACACAGGTCCACAGCAAAGGCCCCCATGTGCTAAGATCACAAGCTGAGAGAAAAGGTGTGCAACACCCTTTCTCCTTACTCACAGGTAAGTATTTTCCTTGTGTTCTGTTTCCCCGGAAATACATAGGACCAGACTTCATGGCTTCTGGTGAAAAGGCTCCCAGAACAGTTTACTATTATAGACAGCAGTCTCTAAGCCAGTAGCTCCTGCTCCCACCTGTGTGGCTTCATTCCCTTAAACCTGAGCCATCCTGGGAGGTGGTAAGTGGGGGAATAGCCCCTGGACTCTGTGAGAACTCCTGCTGAGAGAGACACTCGAAGCTGTCCTGCCAACACACTGGGCTACATATCCTATATCCACTGAAAAAGCTGAATAAAAAACTAGGATCAGCCAAGCCCATGGGTGTCTTTTGAGTGTAGCTGCCTAGATGAACCCAAAACCTGCGGTGGTTAAAGACTGTGGTGCAGCAGAATGGCGCTGGGAGTAAACTTAGTTTTCAGACTCTCAACTCAACATGCCACAAGAGCAGGAGACAAAAAAGAGAGTGAAAGGAAGGACCTGCTGGCAGGACTTGGTGCCTGGGCAGGGGCTGATCCACTAGACATGATGGCAAAAGCTCTGAGGCAGGAAAAAGGGTGAACTCTCCCCCTTGGTTGTATATAGGAAAAGGTGAAGTCTGGAGTGAAGCAGGTTTTACCAAGAGGACAACAAGCCACTCTCATCACTGTCTATGGGGTAGCTGTCTGGAAGCTGATGAGACTGATAGTGCCATGGCTGTGCTTGTCATAAATGAGTCAAAGGCCATTTTGGAGGGCAGCGATGTTACAGAAGTACTGCTTTCAGGGACTACAATCCAGCCAGGTACCAAAGCCCAGCTGGGGTCAGGATGGGCACACAAGCCCATTAATTACAAGGGACTGAGGGCAGACAGATAGGGTGGTGTTACCAACTGGCTGTGACCCAGCCAGGGTTCCAATCCCTACTGAGAAGAGCCTACTAGCCCCTTCTGGGAGTCAGGGAAGTGATGGGGGCAGGGGAGGATGTCAAAAGCAGGCAAACTGCTATGTGTCCACAGCAAGGCCAGCAGGGCTACAAAGCAGCCTACTGTCCAAAGCAGCTCAACAGTAAGGCAACGGCAGCATCCTGGTGTAAGCCTGGGGCCACAGCCAAACGCCCACGGCCCTTTTGGTTGGAAGTAGGGAGGGAAAAGTGGGAGTGTGGACAGCCTCGGTGGAGCCTGAGGAGCAGCACAAGGCCCTGACACTCTGCAGCGGGCCATATTCATATCTGACCAAGGTCCTTTGCTGCCATCTGGTGATAAGTGATGACGATGCAGACCCAAACCAAAAACTCCCTAAAGTGACTTCAAAATAAAGGCTAAATAGTAAAGGGCAAATGACCAGATATTTTAAAAGCCAGATATTTTAAGAAGACATTATCTGCCCTACAAAGAGTAACTGGCCGAAAGAATAGTTCAATCATGTGGGCATGCAAGGTGCAGCAATGAAACACTGGGTAACACAGATCCCTGGTCTATGTCCAATGTCACGGGAGTAGACTGATTCTCCTTCGAGGAAAAATGGCCTGGCTTAAACTTCCTCATATACTACTTCCCTGGATAAAGGGGAATGTCATATGGGAGAAATGCCCCCTGATGGGTACACTTTATGTGGACAGGAAGGACTGCGTGACCTAGAATTACTTGGCAGGAATCCATAGCCTTGGACTTCCAAGAGTGCGAAATGACTTATTACTGGAAAGCCCCTTGCTAAGTCCCTGGAAGCTGTGCCCAAGGGCCATTACAAGCGACACTGGTTCCTATGGGGCAGAGGGATTCTAAGCAGGGTGGCTCCCATGCCCACCTATGTGTTTTCATTTCCTCTCAGCTAAGGCAACACTTACAGGGGCTGGACAAGAGCCCCTGGACACTGGAAGGACTCTTCCTGCTGAAGAGACACACCAGACATTGTGCTGATAGGCTGAGTTTCCTTTTCCATATCCATCTACAAGCTGCATAACCCACCCGGTATCAGCAAGGCCCATGTGGGTCCTGTGAGTGGGAATGTTTAGCTGAACCAAGGACACGGATGGTTAAGCAGAGGCGCTCAAGCACAGAGGAAAGCTAAGCAGGAAGTGGATGGACTTTCTCATCACCCACCTGTGAACTGGAACAGGCAGAAGAGGCTTCTAGCTGGGAGAATCCCATTCCACAGCTCCTGTGGAAGGGAAGGTCCTTAACCCCCAAAGACCCTTTCCTTTACAGTGTCAAGAACGAGGCCCAAGTGGGCGCCAGTGAGGAAATGTTCCTGCCTTGAGAGGCACTCAAAGGCCATTGGCTGCCTCAGATAACAAAATATTCTTATTCTGAGAGTAACCCACCGTGCTTACCCTGCCTTCGGCTCCCACCAGTCATTTGCTTTTCACTGGAACTTCTGACCCCTGCCTTGCTCTGGAATTTGTGTCCTCCTGGCTTCCAGCTTCCTGGTTTGGGAACTGTTTTGTCTGTCTAGTGCTAACAGTTCCTACCCCATTTCTGACCCTTGTTTCTGCTCTGACCTTGAACATCTGTGTGATTCTTCAGGCCTTTCTCATGTCCCCAGGACTGCCATCTGACCTGGCCTTACCAGTCCAGGGTCTGAAGGAGTTAAGACCCATAACCCTCTGAGCTGGGCAAGCAAGCACTGTTGTGCCCCAGGCTTTGTGAAGGGTTTCACTGCCCCAGAGTGACCACAGTAGTAACCGAGAAGGGCTGGTACTATCTTTCTCCTTGTCTGTGTGAAAACAGGACATACGATAATAGATTTTGCTTTCCATTTCCTTAATGTTTCATGTAACACAAGAAAACAATCTGGTATGTACAGTGGCCAAGAGGCCCCACCATCCATCTGGCTTTTTGTAGGGACACACATAGGCTCATATTTGCTAAACACGCCTCACTGCAGCTATGGAGGAATAGTACAGCCAAACAATGGCATACGAGTTCCACCCACAAACCCTACAGCCCCAGAATGGCTGCGGGAAACAGGACTATCTCCACCTGGAGGCCCAACAAATACAGGAAAAGCTCAGGAGTCCTCAGAAAACCTAGGGCTTTCAGACTCAACTGGCCTAGACCTCTAAATTTAAAAATTACAAAGTGAGACTGGATTAGAGAATTTAGGATTTAGAGGATGGATTAGAACTATTTAACGTAGTCTCCACCTCCCCTAGTAACATACCTGCCCACCAAGACTTCCCCATTACCTCTTTGTCTGTAAGAGAATCCACATCTATCATTTTGGTCTGAATTGGAACCAAAGTTAGAGGTTCAAAGGTCAGGCTTCCCCGGTTATTAAAATTATACTGTGGGGGAAAGAAGAAAACAGATGTTTTTACTCCTCTTTACTATGCTGAAGCACCATGAGGTCATTCCACCAGCATGCCATCCCTCAGAGCCAGGGGTAACTGGGAGCCAAGAAGTGGTGAGCTGGTCACCACTTTTCACAGACACACAAGGAACCTGATGCCATTTTCCAAGAGCTCCTCCACTGGGCAAACAATGGCCTGTGCCATCAGGAAAGGCCAAACAAAGGGTGCTGAGGGGCTCCCAGCAACAGGTCCCAAGGCTAATGTCTACTGTGATAGGAAACAGGGGCAGGATATGGGGGTATCTGGGCTTAGGGGCATCTCTGGTTTTGGTTCTCCAGGATGCAGGGGTGTAAGTCCTCAAAATCATTTTTATAACAGTCAACTGTGTGGTCTGCCTTGACCCAGCCAGGCCCATCAGGCGACAACACATCTATCCACTGGAGCACACAAGAACATGTCGGGTTTCTGTTCATGGCAGCTTTTGGGAATGAGATGGGAGGTCACTTCCAAGAATAGTGACTTCCATGCCAAAGCAGAGAGCAGATCCCCGCAGTTAACCTCCTTGTAGACACAGGAAGCTACTTCCCTCCAATTGTTCAATTCCACCAATGGAGGAGGCACAAACAGGTCTTTTAGGTAAAGCCTAGAGCCTAAAACCCTGCAACCTTGGTAACACTGATGGGGGAAGAGGGTGAAACACCTGTCTTGTATTGCCTTTGAGGCTGACCCATGGATAACTCAGGGTTCCTCAACTTTAACTAATAAAAGTCACCTGGGGAGTGTGACAAAATTACAGCTTCCAGGCCCCCCACCCTGGAAATTCTAGGGTCTGGGAGGGGCCCTGGAAATTAGCGCCTTGAATAGGCACCCCTAGCAGAAGAGACAACAGGCCGCCTATAGTAAACTCAGAGCCCCAAATCATGTGAAGCAAGCATCAGCCTGAGGGTCTGTGAATCCCAGTTCTAGATCCCAGTTCATTAAGGATTTTCTTTCTGGCTTTGCAGGGAAGGAGTGTGGTTTCCAGGAAAGTCCCTGATATCTGGAGAAGAAGGCTCCATGTTGGCCCCAGAATGGCATACTCTTGGCTCCAAAGACATTAAGTCTTCATCTTCCCACACCAAGAAACAGGAAAATTTTTAAGCTTTGTGCAGTGGCAGTATCGTAGCCAATGAGGTCTATCTGTGGCGTGATTATTGCTAATAGAAACAGGAAAATTTTTTAAATAAATCCTCACCTTGGTCTTCACAGGAACCACAAGGACAACATTCTCAATGCGAATTCCAAAAGCCCCATCTTCATAGTACCCGGGCTCTAAAACAAACCAAATTCCAAAAATGAGAAGCAGCCCACAATGAAGATGTCTACAGAGAGAAACTTTCACTCCTTGGATGACTGCCCTACTCCAAAGGAGAAGAAACAGGTGAAGAGCCCACTCTATCCGGTGTAAGAGCCTAGAGATGCCACCTTCTCTCATATGGCCACTTTTTTATAGGCACTTGAGGTGCAGAAAGCTAGACTCTGAAGTCCCTGCACACTGGCTACAGGGTAAGGAGTAAAGTAACAGTGGATCCACTAAATAAATCATGGTTCACATCCATAAGACACAATAATGAAGGCATTAAAATATATTTACAAAGACTTGGCAATGACCTGAGAAAAGGCAATGTATCAAGTAAGAAAGCAGAACATAAGACAAGATGCCCAGTAAGATCTCAATGATTTAAAAAAAAAAATGCTATCTACATACCTGAAAGACCAAAAGCTAATACAGTAAAACACTAAGTCATGTTTCCCCTGAGTGGTTAGATTGCAAATGATTTTCATTTTCTTTTTACACAGTTCCCATCTCATTTTTTCTAAAATGAACATGTATCAGTTCTATAATCAGAAAAGTTTGTTGGAAGGGAAAAGTATTGCCAATTTACTTTAAACTAATTAAAAAACACAAAACAACAAATAGCTTTCAAAAAGGCTCAAGGATCCACGCATGCCCTCTATGTGAGGGACACTTACCATCAGTGACAATCATGCCTGCCTCCAAGGGCTCATCAGAGAATGTTTTGTAACTGATGCCGCAAGGACCCTCATGGACATTCAAAAAAGACCCAACACCATGTCCAGTCCCGTGCAAGTAATCTAGGCCTGAATCCCATAAAGCTGAACGGGCGAAGGAGTCAAGAAGGTGACCTGAAAGACATAAAGAGCCACTTAATTGGATTTGTACAGCGCTTTAGAGATTAAATTTATTATGTGTGGCTCCAGAACATGAAACAGAAACCAATAGGTAAGTTACTGGAGGGTTCAGATTTCAGCACAGCACAAGGAAGAACTTTCTAACAATCAGAGCTCCTGAGAAACCATCAGAGCTCAGTCTGAAGCTAGGCGATCATCCATTCAGGATGCTGGTGAGCGGGGATAGACACCTACAGCACCCAGAGGCCGTATCAGACATGGACGTTCCCTTGCCAGCTCTGCGACCCTAAGGTTTCAGAATTACAAAGATGAGACTCTAACCAGACTGCAAGCAGACAGGCAGGCATGACAGATGAGCAAACTGAGGCCTAGGGAGATGAGTACATGTCTAATCTACCCAGAAGCAAGGCAGCCCAGGTCTTGTCAATGCCCAGTCCAATGCTCCACCCACCAGGCCTCAAGCAAAGTAGTACATAGCTGAAGTCAGGGTCCCAGTAAAATAAATCCTAAGAATCCCGAAAGGAAGCACTGGCCCAGTACTAAAGGGAAGACAGGAGGCTGCACCAACTTCCACTCAGGCCCTGTGACCTTCACATCTGGTTTGTCCTCTCCTGGGAGCCATCCACATGTGTCATCCAATACCATAAGTAGTCAGGAGAATGGTGCACAGGGGGTACTGGGCCCAATCCTAACCCGGCTCCCTGAGGCCTCTGGGCTCAGTCAGTGGGTTATGGAGACTCACCCCATGAGCACCTGGCTGGGCCTGAAGTGGGATGGGGACCTCACAGTGAGGGAACGACACGTTCTTTCACTCAAATATAGACATATTTGATTCTCAAACAAGAAAAAGAGCCTGCCATGTGACAGAATGCACCACCTACCTTTGGTTCCAGTCGGGAAAACGGCTGCACTCACAGCTATGTGGCCCTTGAGGACATATGTGAAGCATTCCTGCAAAGAAAACCCAGGGGCATGTTGCAGAATGGGGACAGATGTCTAATCCTTTTGTTTTCTGGTAGTTCAAAAATCCTGCCTGCTAAAGTTTTTAGCAATATCATAGAGAAAATGTAAGTAAAAAGAAAAAAATCTGGTGGAAAAAAAGCCTGGCCACGGGACCAATTTCCCAGAAAATCTTGAAATTCAATTTAGTAGAAGAGCACTGTCAGAGAGATGACCCCACATGACTTTATAATGAACACTCTGACATACTCCATCATGTGAGCCTTAGAAAGAATGGAAAAGTAATAAAAAGTACTGATGACCCTAGCTAACATTACTGAGCTATCCTCTGTGCCACACACTATTCTAAGCACTGTATGTTTGATCCCACACTTCACGATGGAGGCACTACTGTTATCCTCGCTTCACAGAGAGATTCAGTAGCATGCCCAGATCACACAGTGCCTAAGTGGCAGCATCTGGCCTTGGAGCCAGGCACTCTTGCTTCAACAGCTGTGCTCCCTACCACCATCCTATCTTCAGGGGTTATCCCCACTGTCTGGACAAGAGAAGTGCTACTCAGAAGTGTAGCAGCTTGCCAGTAAGGTGCAGAGTCAGGACTAAAACTCCATGCTCCTCAGCCTGGTTGAGCTCTTTGAAAAGCACAAAAAGAGTCACACCAAAAGAATCCTAGACACAAGGTCCAAATTCTTCTAAGGCACTGGTGAATACAAACGGAAAAGGCAAGGGACCAAGACAATGAAACCTGCCCCACTACATTGCATAAAACCCTTTTCCTTGGATAATCTTCCTGAAGGAGCTCTCTTGGACAAACAGATTCACTTAGGTGCTCAATCAGCATTTGCTGAGCAGTGACTATGATCCAGGAACTTGCTGGGCTCATGGGAATTCACAGCCACCCGGGAAGGTGGGTCCTTTTATCCTCATTTTTATGGATGGTGACTGCTTTGTTCAACGTCACAGAGCTAGTAAATGGCACAGAAGCTCTGAAGCCAGGTCTCCAGACCCCTGGTACACATCTCTCTGCCTCACAGCTCTCTTTCCCCTTTCCATGCCAATCATACCAGAAACTTAATAGAGTCTGTCATTTCAGAAAGTTTCCAGAGAGTTAAGCCTGTAAATAAGAATCTCAAAAAAAGAAGGGGGTGGCCTTCAAAATCAAATCTAGACACTGCTTATAAAGCATGTATTTCACTGTCTCATCCCCAGCCTCAAAGGCATTTCCTGACTCAAGAGAAGGCCAAAGCTATTATATTTAAACTTACACCTGAGCTGCCCTAACCTTAGCAGAATGCTTTAAAAATTTCTCCAAATGTCTTATTCCAATAATTAGTTAAATGAACCTCGTAAAGCAGATAAGCCTGACTCCACAGCAAGGAGCAATTTTACTACCCCACATGTAATTTTTACTTCTTTATACAATCCCTTTTCATAAAAGCAATGCTCTTCTTAAGAAAGCAGAGAGGACCTCTTGAGTTTTTTACCTCCACCTTACCTTCTCGTAGGCTGTAGGGGTCCCAAAATGCATTGTCCGCGTCACATCTGTGGTGCCATCCCTTTCCAAAAAAAGGACAAATTGGTTTCCCGTCAAAATAAGCTTTAAGTCAAATATGACACAGGCAAGCATGTGGACAAGTGAGAAGCCCCATACAATGCTGGTGGGCATGTAAAATAGCACAGCCATCTTTGCAAATAGTTCGCAGTTCCTTAAAAGGTTAAATATAGTCACCATATGACCCAGTAATTCCACTCCTAGTTATATATCCAAGAGAACTGAAAACATACATCCACACAAAAACTTGTACATGAAGGTTCACAGCCACATTATTCATAATAGCCAGAAGATGGAAACAGCTGAAATGTCCATCAACTGAGGAATGGATAAACAAAATGGGGGATTATCCACACAGTGCAATACCATTCAGTAATTAAAAAGAAATGGAATACTGATACATGCTGCAACATGGATGAACCTGGAAGACATTGTGCTAAATGACAGAAGCCAGACACAGAAAGCCATACATAATACAATTCTATTTCTATGAAGGGTCCAGAATAGGCAAATCCATAGACACAGAAAGGAGAGTAGTGGTTCTCCAGGGTAGTGGAAAAGGGGGGAGTGACTGCTATTGGGTATGAGGTTTCTTTTTGGGGTAATGAAAATGTTCTAAAATTGATTGTGCTGATGGCTGCAAAACTCTGTGAATATATAAAAAAATTAATTGTATATTTTAAGTGGGCGAATTACATGGTACATAAATTTTACCCCAATGAAGTTATTTTAAAAAATGAAACAAAGTGTGAATGCAGGGATGGCTAAATAAAGTGGGAGTGACGTCAGCCCCTGACACACACATTCTTGGTCTACAGCATAAGGGCTGTTTCACGAGAGACACTATCACTGGGGTTATGAACAAGACAGAAGAAGGCAAAGAAAACAGGAGCCCATCTCTAGCAAGAGGGCCAAAACCCAACTTCTCCTGTTAGAACAGCAGGGGGTTTCCTGGACAGAGACCCTAAAAATATCCAAGTACATATCTTAACACACACTAGACTATATCCCTGACATAGAAAGGATAACTTCTAGAATCCTGCTAAAAATTTAGAAGTGAAGAAAAGTTTACACCATTATCAAGCAATCCTTAGCTCTAGGCTGATATTATTAACACCCCTGTGTCCCAAGGCCAGGCACGGTTGCCACGTAATTGGCTGAGCTCATTCAATAATTAGGTCCTCCCTTAGCCATAGTCCCAACTTCAGTGGGGAATGGAGCAGCACTAAAAGGTCTTGCTCGGCTGGGCACAGTGGCTCACGCCTGTAATCCCAGCACTTTGGGAGGCCGAGACCGGCGGATCACGAGGTCAGGAGATCGAGACCATCCTGGCTAACATGGTGAAACCCCGTCTCCACTAAAAATACAAAAAAATTAGCCGGGCGTGGTGGCGGGCGCCTGTAGTCCCAGCTACTTGGGAGGCTGAGGCAGGAGAATGGCTGCAACCCAGGAGGCAGAGCTTGCAGTGAGCCGAGATCACGCCACTGCACTCCTGCCTGGGCTACAGAGCGAGACTCTGTCTCAAAAAAAAGGCCTTGCTCGTGCCCTCTTAATGCAGACAGGGTCTATTCTTACTCCTTCTTTTGGGTTCCGTATCCAGACCCAACCAAATCTTGGGTTCTTCTCTGAGAAACTTTGTTCCAGAGATGATAGCCGTGAAAGCAGCAAAACATGGAGAAAGAAATTCAGAAATGTGGGGGCAGCCCTCATTTCTCATTTATTCATTCAAAATTAATCCCTTACTTCATAAGGCCCTGGGGCAGCTGAGAGTACAGGGAACCGGCAGGCGGTTCATGGGCTGGGGTGGAAAACTTTCAACGGTTCCAAAAGCTTGCTTTACTTCACAGTTGTTTACTTATATTTTTAAAACTTCCAGCCAAGGACTGTAACATTTCTATCAAACAGTCTTTTGTGAGAACAGAGTCACAATTGGGCTATTTCAAATAGGGGTGAAAAAAACGACAAGACACAGGAACGATTCCATTAGTGGCCAGCACAGAGGGCGATGACCAGCTGAGTGCTCTCAGCTGGAGCTCAGCTGTCCACCTTCTCCACTGCCTCGAATCCATAGTCAAGTTCCACAGCAGTCCTGGTTTACTTACTTGTATTGAGCACCCGAGTCAATAAGGTACACCTCATCCAGGGACAAGGTCCTATTCGTCTCAGGGACTGGCCTAACAAAGTTAATTAAAAATTAATTATTCCACAAATGTAAACACTTAGTGAATCTGGGAGGAGGACACACAAGAGCTCTTTGTACTATTCTTGCAACTTACATAAGCCTGAAATTATATCAAAATAGAAAGTTACGCAATAATGAATTATTTCAACTAATATTAAACTTCTACTTTTCAAAGATCCAATCAACCTATCTCCCTAGCTGAGATAAAGAGCTCAACAAAGGAAAAGTAACACATTTCTTTATGTCTACCTCTGTTTGTGTCTGAAACAAAACAGGTGTTCAAGAGATAATTCTAAAAGCTAAAAAAGTGAGAATGATTAGATGCAACAGGACCTAGCTAGAGTCCTGGGAACTGGGACAGGAGCAGCCTGGAGTCACTGCAGCCTTGCTTGTCTCTGGGAGCCCCAGGCCCCTGCCTCAGCCTCCAGGCCCCTCCTTCAGCCCTGACCCCAGCAGGTACCTCCCCACTTGCTCCCCAGACTGCTAGACAGGCAGGAGTGGATGTCTCAACTTGGGAGAAAAACTAAAGGAATTTTGCTGGGAAAAGGAATGGATCACGATATTCTTCTGCTTCAAACAAACATGAGGTATTTTCAAAAAGTGATCTCTTTCCCTACACCGTTTTCAAAACAATATCACTGCACTGGGAAACACCCAAAGGGATGAGAGCACTCCAAGTCTCTGCCCTGCAGCTGAAGTGAGGTTGTCCTCCATTTCCAGGTACCACCCCCTCTTCAGCAATAAGGGCACCAGTCCACACACAAGCTGAACAACTAAAAAAGACAACCAGTGCCTCCAGAACCCCGCCTCTAAACAGGCTACCAACCACCCACAATGAAGAAATGCCAACGCAGAGGCAAATTTCTTCCACTGGCATGAAACTGTTTAATGTTTTAATTATACGGAAAATTCTAGGATAGTATCCAGCCAGGAAATTCATCCTGAGTTAAACAAAAACTGAAGTCCCTCTGATATTTTTATGCTGGAACAGAAGCATTAAGTGAGGAAACTGTACTGTCCCATCTGTGACTGTCTCCCACACACAGCTTCAAAATCTGCCCCAAGACTAAAAACTCTAAAAACAATTATTAAAAGGGGGAAAAAAATGTGTGCCCAAGCACAGTGTTCTTTTGTTGGCTGTGCACGTAACAGATGGGGATGCACAGAACTCAAAATACCCAGTGCAAAGCAAAGCGGTTTGAACCAGGCAGAGCTGAGGCTGAAGCCCAATGGCCACACCTAATGACATTTCCCCCCATCTCCACAGGAAGATCTGTCAGTCCTAGACATATCAGTGCCCCTCTGTCTCACAAGGAAGGGAGGCTCGGCCCTGTGGGTCCATGGGTTCTTGTAGACCACGTGGTAAAAATACCACATACTGGGATGCCAGGCTTCAGGCTCAGGGGGACAGGAAGAGAGGGTACTGATTATCTCTCCACCCAAAACAGGTTGCCTCACAACCTACTACTAAGTTTTTTTTTGGTATGGAACTGATGGAGCTCACAAGATGTATGGACTAGTACAAAACAGCTGCTGTTACCAAGAAAGAAAACTACTCAAAAATTCCAGTCATGGGCCAAGCACAGTGGCTCACACCTGTAATTCCAGCACTTTAGGAGGCTGAGGCAGGAGGATTGCTTGAGTCCAGAAATTCGAGACAAGCCTGGGCAACACATCAAGATCCTCATCTCTACAAAAAAATCTAAAAATTAGCCAGGAGTGGTAGCACATGCCTATAGTCCCAGCTACTCAGGAGGCTGAGGCAGGAGGATTGCTTGAGTCTAGGAGTTCAAAGTTGCAGTGAGTTGTGATGGCACCACTGCGCTCCAGCCTGGGCAGCAGAGCAAGACCTTGTCTCCAAAAAAAAAAACTTAGTCATCAAGATGCAAGGGCTATGCATACAGTTCCTGCAGCTTCAAAAAGGAAAGAGGGACACCCATCTGACTACCCTGCAGAGAATGCCAGTGCCATACTGAGCCTAAGAAGAGGCTCCCAAAAGGCAGAGGCTTGGGGATTGGGAGAAAATAAAACCTTAGAAGTCTTATTTCCCTTCATTTTACAGTCTCAACAGACAGATGAAGGTGGGCACAGAGGCCTCTGGTAAAATAATGTCTCTCCCCTGCTCAGGCTCCTGTGCAGAAGCAGCAAGGCCAGGCAGCATGCTCCTCCGCATGCCTTACGCGTAGTGAATGATGGCGCCGTTGGGTCCCGTACTGGAAATTGTTGGGAAGCTCAGGTCCACAAAGTCTGCCTGTTGCCTGTAACAGAAAGACAGAAAGCAGAGTGGCTTAAAGGTTTTTACTGTGCTAAGATTCAGGGCCCTTCCAGCCTCATTCAACTGGCAAGAAAATCAGCACGAGGCTCCTGGGTCCCCCCAAATGGATCCTTACCTGCGAAACTCCTCAGCTTTGTCAGCAGCTGAGATCTCTGTCACACCACCTTTGGGAACCTATGAGAAAATTGCTTATAAATCATCTGGTGAGATAAATTCATGTGTGCCTCTTACAAATTAGAGGAGGTACATTAAAAGCTCACTTTTTCCTCAATTGCTTCATCCCAACTGACCAATCTACAGGACACATCTTTAGCAAGGGAGAACTCCCAAAGGCTCTCACCAAAGCTATCTAAAATCCAATAGTTTCTATTCATTTAATTTTTCACTCAACTATTGTGCTTCAGTATTTTATCCTAAAACCTCCCAAAACAACATATCTAAGTTTAAAAATTCAAAAGCATCCCCTCCTAAGAAATCATCGTAAGACAATCATTCTAGAGAAATAAAAAAGATAAATGCGGAGAGATTATTGCAGGATTACTGATAACAGCAAAAAATTAAAAACAACCCAAACATTTAAAAATAGGAGGACTGGGTTAGTAAATCAGAAGAGCCACTAGATGCAGTTTTCATTTGGATCCTTTTTTAAGGCCTCAATGTACATGGAAAATGTTCACACTATGATTCTAAGAGAATAAAATAAAACACAAAATCATATCTAAGCCAGGTGTGATGGCTCACACCTATAATCCTAGCACTTTGGGAGGCCAAGATAGGTGGATCGCTTGAGCCCAGGAGTTTCAGATCAGCCTGGGCAACATGGCAAAACCTTATCTCTACAAAAAAATCAGAAAAAATCAGCTGGGCTGTAGTCCCAACTAATCGGGAGGCTGAGGTGGGAGGATCACCTGAGCTTGGGGAGGCTGAGGCTGCAGTGAGCTGTGATCACACCACTACTCTCCAGCCTGTGCAACAGATGAGACCCCATCTCAAAATAAGAAAAAAAATTTATCTGCACACTAAGAGACATGTAAAAATAATTTATATTTTTAAAAATAATTTATATTTTTAAAAATAATTTATATTTTTAAAAATAATTTATATTTTTAAAAATAATTTATATTTTTAAAAATAATTTATATTTTTAAAAATAATTTACGGCCAGGCATGGTGGCTCACGCCTGTAATCCCAGCACTTTGGGAGGCTGAGGCGGGCGGATCACAAGGTCAGGAGATCGAGACCATCCTGGCTAACACAGTGAAACCCCGTCTCTACTAAAAATACAAAAAATTAGCCAGGCATGGTGGCGGGCGCCTGTAGTCCCAGCTAGTCGGGAGGCTGAGGCAGGAGAATGGCGTGAACCCAGGAGGCGGAGCTTGCAGTGAGCCGAGATCGCTCCACTGCACTCCAGCCTGGGCGATCGAGCAAGACTCCGTCTCAAAAATAAAAAAAAGTAATAAAAATATAATAATAATAATTTACATAAAGTCCAGGCATGGTGGCTCATGCCTGTAATCCCAGCACTTTGGGAGGCCGAGGTGGGTGGATCACAAGGTCAGGAGTTCAAGACCAGCCTGGCCAAGATGGTGAAACCCCATCTCTACTACAACTACGAAAATTAGCCAGGCGCAGTGGCAGGCGCCTATAATCCCAGCTACTTGGGAGGCTAAGGCAGGAGAATCTCTTGAACCTGGGCAGCAGAGGTTGCAGTGAGCCGAGATCACACCACTGCACTCCAGCCTGGGTGACAGAGTGAGACTCTGTCTCAAAAAATAAAATAAAATAAAATAATAATAATAATTTACATAGATGAACAATCACCAGAAGGAAACATGAAGAAAAAAGTTACACTAGTGGGAATAAAGACAATATTTTCTTTTCCCAATTAAAGAGTTGTTTATACAATACATAAAGGGAACATGATATTGTTTAATAACACCACAGAGAAACCACCCTCTTGTCAACTAGAGCAAGAAATTAATGGCCAAGAGTCAATTTAATATAAAAAGGCTCAAGGCTTAAACTGAAGTTCAAAATGTACACAAAGATCTTTTTCTCCTAATACAATCAGCTTGCCTATAATAATATTATAAGACTCATTTTTCCTTATAATGAAATTCCACTTAGTTATGATTCCCTAACCCAAAAAGCATCCACTCTATTATGGAACTTCTTTCTTCATTCTTGTTACTATTTTCATAATTAAGGAATTTTGAAATCTACACACACCAAATTTCCAGAGAGAATTATTAAAATAGAGCCCAAAAATTTGATGAAGATCTCAGATCTCATGGTCAGCAGAGCATGGGAGATGCTAGAGTTAGAATCACATATAGGTAGGTCTGAATAATGTATATCCACATATTAAACAAAGACTAAGAACCAACCTCTTTCTCCAGCCAGTTAAAGAGTTCACAGAGGGCAACAGCATCTTTAATCTGTGCAAACAATGGAGACATTTTTTAAGTTATCACTGAAAATCACATGACCAGATTCAGAGCCTAGCCCTAATGCAACACTGAGAAGGCTGTACCTGCAGGGCCACACATCATCAGCAACCAGAGCTTTACATGTGGACATTTCTGGGAAGCCGGCGCGTGCAGCAACTCCCATTATCAGGGAAAGGCTCCTCTGCTATTCAGTAGTTCAGGTACAATCAGGAAGGGCCCCACCTCAGAGCACAGGGAGCTCCTCCAAAAGGTTAACTTAAAGGTTAAGAACCCTACAGGGGCCAGGAAAAAATAGGCCACTATCAAAAGCCACCTCTGGGCCCAAAATCTTTCTTCATCAGCATCACGTCATCACCATCATCTACACTGTGAACATCAATATCTCCTTTTGTGTTGTGTATTATACTTTGTAAAGATCTAATCCATCAAGTATTTTATTTCATTCCCTCAATAACTCCTCCTGGAAGGCCAGGAGGCTGAGGCTCAGAGAGATTCTAACCTTGTGCCAGGCTCAATGCCACAGAGGAGGTGAAGGAGCCGGGCCTTCTGACCACCTCACATCCCATCTTCTGCACCAGCTCCTCTACTCACGTGAGCCCGCCTCATGCCTTCTGACTCAGCTGAATTCTTCACAGCTTTGGCGATGCAGATGGGGGTGTAAGGCATACAGCAGCGGTGGTCCTAGAGGCAAAGGGCAGTAGGGTGGGAAATCAAACCGGCTCCACCCACCCAAGACCAAGGCAACAACCTTTTTGCTCAGCAAAACTTACTTTAGACAAATCATTTGAAGAGCTCCCACTGGCGACCCATATAGCTGTCCCCTGGGGCCCCAACGACCTGTCCCTTTTGATTGATGACCCTGAGCTTAAGCTCAACCAAAAAGAGTAAGTACATCAAACAAGGTGTCTCTCTTCCATCCCTCACTCCCTTAGCTCTTTGAGACTGCTGGCTGCCTGCCGTCAGCAAGACATTGCTTTCCAAGCCACTGTGGTTGTGGTTAGAGTTCACTAACACTGAAAGCTTGACCGAAATCACCCTTCTCTTGCTGTACAAAGGGGGCTTTTTCTCCCTGTCTGGCCATGCACATGACCTGATGAGTGAGGTCTCCTGCTCCCTCCCTTTCCGCCCAGTGGTCCTATCTCAGCTACTGATAATAATCTGATCCTGAAGGGCTGGAGAAGACCCTTTCCAATTTGAGAACAAGTTAGAATCCAGCAGAGGGGCCTCAGCACACCTGGCACTCGCACAAAGCTTCTAAAATTGCTTTCGTGATCTTATCTCCTTTTCTCTTTCTCTCCAGAGAGAGAGGAGAGAGAGAGGAGGAGTCACACTGTGTGTGATGATGGCAGGGGTACAATGGCAAGACAGATCTAGAGAGCCAGGCCTGGATTCTTCCCAGGATGCCCCACTGCTCAGTGGAGAAGAAAGGACATCACTGGGCTTGCCAAAGGCCACTTGGCAGCCAGAAGCCCAGGGCAGGACAGTAGAAAAGCCTACCTCTAAAGAGGCCTGGATTCCAGTCCCATCCCAGACCCTAATGAAAATGAGGCAACAAGTGTCAGCTGCTTAGCACTGCCCAGCAAGGGCTCAGTAAAGGGCAAGGCTATCACTATCACTTGAATTTGACAAATCCCCAAATCCCCAACTCCCCAATCCTCTCTGAGCCTCAAGTGTCCTTAGCTATAAAATGTGGTGCGGCAGAAGGAGGGTGTAGAGAAGCATTTCCCAAGCTTCAAGCATTCTTATACCACCTGCACAGCTTTTACCCTAGCTTCTTAACTGCTGTACCCTTATTCACTTAGTACTTTACTTTAGACCATCTTTAAATCAGCTTTATTAAATTCAACTTTATTTTAAATAATTATATCATGAACTCATGCTAGTTATGTTTTTTCTATTATATGCTAAATGCTGTTAAAACAGATATATTTAAGTAAACCTAAATAATAATGTGTACCACCTAAAATAATCTCTCATGCCACACTCTGGAAAACACAAGACTCAACAAGCAATAAGGGCCCTCAGGCTCTTGCTATGGCTCCAGCTCTAAGGCCTCATCCATGGAGACCACAGTTCTGATCCAACAGGCAGCCTCAGAAATCTGCCTGTGCTCCAAAGACAATACCAGAACTGGGAAGGGGGTGGCAGAGTTTAGATGGGCCAAAGTGGGGTCACCAACCTTGGGGATGGTCTCGCTCACAGCATAGCTGGCCTTGTCACTGACCCACACCTTCTCCCTTGGGGAGAGGTCAGCACACAGGGCCTTGAGCTCGCTCAGGATGGACTTGTAGGGATGCACCTGGATCCTGTATTCGGCCTCCAGACCCAAGTCAAGAAGCAGGTGCTCCTTCACACTGGGGGCGTCTATGCGGTCACCATCAATGAAGAGCCTGCAGATGGAGGAGAGGTGGGTGGCAGAAAAAGGAGGGAACATGAGTGAGAGGTGGCAACACAGACACACATACACATCAGGCTCTGTTTCCTGGCAACCAAAACCAAGCCCCTTTTCTCTCCTTCCCACTCCTTTCCCAAATCCTGCCCTCCAAGGTGCATTCCCTGCCCCCATCCACCCAATCTGCCAAGCCAGAAATCTGGGCAGTGTCCTCCTTCACTGATGACCCTCTTCCCGTCCTTCATTAAGACCTTGGGACCCACAGCCTAAATCTCCATCTAATCTGTCCAGCTCATCTACAGCCTCGCCCAGTCACCACTCAGGTTCAGGTCCCACCATCTCTCACTTGGGTTAGTGCCACAGCCTCTAAGTCTTTCCCCATCTACCAATGTTTCAGTCATAATATTCTTTACAACTTGTACATCTAACATGTGGTTCCCTCTGAAAAATTCGTTCAATAGCTTCCCACTATTCTTGTTCAGAAAAAGAACCCAAGCTCCTGAATGTGGCCCACAAGGCCTCTCCTTTCTGTGGCCCCTGCTCACATTCTGGCCTCACTATGTTCTGACCTCACTGAACCACTTCAGGTCCTCCACATGCACTGTGCTCTCTACTGTCCAGAGTCTCTGAAAATGCTGTTCCCTCTGCTTGGATCATGGTTCCCCGCCCCTCCTCACCCTGCCATTCACCTAACTCACCCACATTTATCCTTACTCTCTGCTTCAAAATATTACTTTCCCCAAGAGTCTCCTCTGATCTCCAAGTCTAGGTCAGACCCCTCTCATAACACCTGTATCTGTCCCACAAGCAGACTGGTGCCCACTTATGTGCCCAAATACTTTAGAAAGAGGACATGCTCATCTCCCCAACTCCAGCCAAGGACCCCGTCCTGTTTCAGTCACCCTAGCACCTAACAGAGACCCTTACTTAGCACATCACCAGCACTTAATAAATGTGTTGTCTTAATGCAAAAAGCTATTGAAATAGAACAGTAATGAAAAGAAGGCCACACGAAATGCTTTGAAAAAATAAACTGACAATTCAACAAAGCGTAGTTGGAGGGGTTTTCCCATATTATTTTTGACCTTCAAAATGACTGGGTTTATTTGCATTGTGGACCCAGAATTGTATAATTGAGCATATATACCCCTTAACACTGGCTGCTAGAAAACTTGACATCAAATGGGTGGCCCGAATTATAGACACTTTCATGCGTTTCAAACCATTTTGGGGGCTCAAAGAGAGGCAGGATATAAATAAACACCTACTGCTAAGGAAAACAAGAAGGGAAAATGTTAAAAGGGCAAGAAAAAAGAAGCACATCAGTGAAATATCAGGCAGTGATGGGTGGGCCAGGACCAGAAAGGGCACACTAGGGCTCTGAGGAGCTCTGGAAGGGAGTTCCAGATGCAGGGCAAACACTCACATGATCGTCTCTAGTCCTATGATTGCGTAGGAGAAAAATACTGGATTGTGCTCCACATCTGATCCTCGGAGATTAAATAGCCCTAGAAAAGAAATCAAAATCCCTGTCACCTGTCTGACTTAAGATGTTAAGGGGTCGCTTGTAGCGGGAGGGAAGAGCTTCAGCTTGGAGTCCAGCTGCTGCGCAAGGATTCAGTGGAATCGCACAGAAAGGCTGGAAGCCTGACTCCCGTCTGGTTCCACCTCGGAGCTGCAATTGCTCATGTCCACCACGTGATGGCACCAGAGCTGTTGTTTCTCAGGCTTCCACATCACTGCCCGGAGAAGGGAATAAAAGCTATTAGTTGAAATCCTGAGAACTGCCCCACAAGGAGTTGAAATGATCCACCTAGTGGTGACCTGCCAGGCCTGGCCTTGAAGCCGACAAACCTCTGGCGCTCCCAAATAAAAAGGAAGGAGACAAGCACTCTCTCCCTTCTGAGGCAGATGACCTAGGGTAGAAAAACTGAGACCCTCCCACAAGGGAAGCCAGGCAAGCCTCCTCTGTAAGGGTCAGTGAGCCCCAAGGAGACGGAGCTTCCTGTCAGAGGTGGAAAGAAAAGCAGTGAGTCAGCAAGGCTGCAGCTCACCAATGAAATCAGAGCCTGCAGCCCACCCATGGGTCTGCTCTGGCACCACGACTGGGTGGGGGACCTGCGGACAGCCAGTAACAGTGATGTTGCTGAACGTCTGAGAACTAGACAGACCAGGAGAGAGCACAGTTCTGGTCCCAGGACTTCCAGCTTCCGTCACTTGTTCTCATGAGGATCAGAGCAAAAAAACGCCTGGGCATTAAAAGTATAACCTCTATTTTAAAATAATGGCTTCTCAAAGTGATGAGGCACCATTTTTTACCTATCATACTAGCACTTCTTTAAAAATGACAGTACCTGGTGTTCAGGTGTGGCAAGACAGACAAATTCAAATACAAAGGTGCAAACTTTCTGGCAGACAAAGGGCAAGATGAGTCAAAAGCCCTAAAAGCCAACCAGAAATAGGAAGAAAATTATCAAACACTAAGACATGGATTCATGAACCAAGATTTTGATGGTAGCATCATAATAAATTACAGGATTACTGCAAATAACCCAAAGGTCATCCTTAGGGAAACAGTTAAATAAATTATGGTATAACCACATGATGGAGTATTTAATACTCACTTAAAATTATGCTTGTATATGCTTATAGTGTACTGATACAGTGAAAAAATCAGGCTATAAAATGATATATGCATAGAATATTGACACTGATTATCTCTAAGTAACAGAATTTATACGTGATTTTTTTTCTTCTTTTTACTTCCTCTGCATTTTCCAAGTTTTCTATCATGGGATTGTGTTTTTGTTACAATCAGGGAGAGAGAAAAGTTTTACAGGTGTTTTTCTCTGATGTTGAGATCATTAAGTTAATTAGGGATGTAAGTCACTGACACACTTGACAATGTTTTGGGGATGGAAGATGCAGGGACTGAAGAGAGAGGACACTGCAGTAGGGTCTCATTCTCTAGTGAGAAGGCAAAAAGATAAAGCAGTGCCTCTTCTCAGTTGCCCTGGGTCAAATCCACTCAGAAAGACAGGACAGGAAGGTTCAACCAGATTCCGTCAGGTTTTAGATGAAAGAAGGTGCTGAACAACTGCATGAAGGTGGGTTAAGGTCCAAAGACTGAGAAACTACTATTACATCAAAGGGCTTGGGGAGGAACTTTTAGTTCCTAGTTTTCTGAGGTAGAAATGCTCCCAGAACATTCTCACTATAAAGACCTTAGGAAACCACAGGACAAGTGTAAAGAAAGAAGGCCTCTCCTATGAGCCCACTTCTACACCTACAGAGGCTGACAGACATAAAATATTTGTAGGAAATGCCCTTCCTCAGAGGTGCCATGGTCCTGAGGGACTGGCCAGAGGTGGGCATCACCCAGCTGTAATACTGCTCTGGACAAGCCTCACTCCCCTCCCCAGCTCCCTGTAATTCTTTCTCCTTCATCCTAGTTGGCATCTCCTATACCCATTTGGTGACGTAGTCTTCTTCTTATTCCCTGGCCACTCAGAAAGTTGAATGGCATGAAAACACAGATACCAGAGACCCAAAGGAGAGATCGGGTAACATGCCCAAACAGCGAAACCAGAGCACTCACACGCAATCTCATCCAAGGCAGTGACCACAAACCACATGACGTTCCTCTCAGCCATTTTCAACCGAAGGTCTGCAACCTTGTCCTTCCAGGAGATGCCTGCAAGAAACAAATGTGCTTTAACTCCAGCCCTGGTCCCAGAAAGCAGTAGGAACCCAGTGAAAGAACCTACCCTAAACATCTTTAATCAGCACCATTTCTTACAGGAGCACGCTACTTAAACAGGCAGGAGGCCTGGATTCAAGCCCTATACAAGAGGTGTCCAAGCCACTTGACTGTCGTGAGCCTTGATTGCCTCACCAGTAAAATTCATTCATTTACGCATCCCACAAATGCCTGTGTAACATCTAGATCTGCCAGGCATAGATACGTGCCAGGCACTCTGCTGGTCACTGTGGTTACAGCTCTGAGCCAGACCCAGTCCAAGTCTTCATGGGGCTTACAATATAGAAGGGAAGACAGATAATTAAACCAGCAATTAACACACTACTGTAAATACTGATGCAACAGGGGACACACAGGGACCTATATCAACACACTACCCAGCAGAGGGAACTCACCCAGTCTCAGGGGTCAGGGGAACAGCACCCACCACTTGATGTTCCTGGGGGCTGCAAGACTTGCCTTTCAGTGCTAAGACCTAGGAATTCCCTGTAGTCTGACTCACTGTGATTACCACTTCCAAATCACACTTGCCCTTTCAGACACTGCCAAGGCCTCTCTGTTGCTCTGCAAGATGAAATCGTGGTGCTAGAGGAGCTCACCCCATTGCCACCACAACCACCCTACCAGGGCAGCATTCGTAACTCAGGGAACAGCCACCTGTGAGCAGGGTGGGCATCTGTCTTATTCACTCAGCACCTCGCACAGCATCCTGCAGATAGTAGGCACCCAAATGTGTACTGAACAAAAGCTTTATCAGCAACATTTGCTCTCCCCTCTCCTATAAGCAACAAGTCAGAGCTTCTGCTCTAGTGAAAAAAACTTCAAACCACGCTGATGGAAAATATTTAGCTGACCCTGGGCCACTCACTGGACCCATCCTCCCCATTCCGCAATACCCCTCTGGTGAGGATGTCACACAAGAAAGCAGGCTGGGGCTGCCCCCACACCCAGGGCTGCACTGAAGATCAGTTGGGGAATGCTGTTTAAAACTTGGCCCAGAATCTAGGCTGTCACGCTTTCTTCCCAGGACCCCTCTGGGCAATCTGCCTACATTCCACAGCCATCCCCCATCTACCTCTGTTTCTACAGCAAGACGCCCTCCCCTGCAGCCCCACCTCCAGGCCTCTCTCTCTGCCCCCTCACTGCTTCATAAATCCACACAATGGTTCAGAGAACATGCTGCTTACCCATCACTATCGCACAGGCCAAGGAAACACACCCACACCCCAAAGCCTCTAAAGCAGAAGGTACAAGATGGAGGACAAAGGCCTAGGAAGGTAAATCTACAAATGCTGAAATAAGAAGGGAAATGGAACCTAGAAACCTCTATGCTCTATTTCCAATATCAAATACGTTCGAGTGGCAGTTAGCAGCTGAGTGGATTAAAAAAACTCAGTCTTTTCAGCAGCACCCAAAAAGCCACCCAAACGAGCTTTGCGAAAATAACCAAAGCCAAACTAAGTGGCAAGTAGGTGGCAACAGTGGAAACAAATAAAGCTCCTGCTTCTTCAAATATCCCACTGGGGCAGAGTAGGGCAAAATCCTCCTGTCAGCTCCAACTCGACTTGGATTCGGAGGACGAGGTTGGAGACAATAGCAAGAGGTGGGGGGACAATGGCAGGGGCCCTGCTGGGCGGAACCATTGATTCTGACCTGTGTAATCCAGGCCCAGTGTGAGGAGAGGCTTGCAAGGGCGCTCAGGACGGTCTGTCCAGATTTTGTCAACGAGGTTCTCCTTGACAGGAATGAGGTGGTGGCCGGCACTTCTCAGAACTTTGGCCATTTTCTTCCAATAATCTGAGGAGACACATTGTGGCCCAGCCATGAGCCGAACGCCCATTGCAGCAGGGCAGGGAGCAGGGCCTTGAAAGTCCGGAACCTTCAGAAAGGTGGTCCTGCCATGGCCCAGAGCTGGGTGTGCAGGATGAGGAACTGTAAAAGCACATCTTCACCACCAGTAGAACTCTTCTCTTCACCCTGACCTCTACTATAAAATCAGTCATGCTGAGCCCCACAGTGCTCCACACCCCACAAGCAAATGAGGAGAATGGAGGGGAATCTAGAAGTCACTTCCTTACCCAAGCAGAAAGGGACCAAGCTCACTTACCTGTAGGAATGATCAAGGGGTCCACACCAACCCTGGATCCTTCAGGAAGCACACTCACCAGCCAGTCTTCCTGAGTTGGTGTGTCCTTCAGACCTACAGGGGGAAGAAACGATAAGAAACAATTCCCAGTGGGCCCACGCTCATTATCCCACCAGAAGGATACAATTCTCTAACATCATGATAGCAGGGTCTTTATTAAGCAGCTGCTTTAAAGTGGATTGACAGGACTTAGAAAATCTGAACCTCCCTTAATCCTGGAAGGCTACAGAGAGGGAGAAGTGTAAGTTTTTGTGTATGAAAAACATAAGACAAGGGTGAGACAGAAGGGAAAAAAGTATGATTTTTCACTTGACCCCTTGTAAAAATATCTTGGGGATCATTGCCACGTACACACATGGTGTCACCACAAAGATTGTCTCCTCAGCGTTCAGTCACTTCCCCACTACTGGTCACTTGATGAGAATTTGGGCAGTGATTTGGTGAAGTCTGGGAACTGGGAGACTCCCACATATCACACACCAGGTAAGGTGATAACATGCTCCCAGTGCCCACCCCTCATCTGCAAGGGCAGGGTGGCCAAGAGAAGGCCGCTGCCCCATAACCAGCCTCTGAATAGAGGGCTAAGCACAAGTCTTGGCAGCAAAGAGATCTTTCCAAAGATTTTAAGAGAGGCACACAGGCACCTGTCCTGTTGTCTTTATTTATTTATTTACTTCTGAAGACAGAGTCTCACTCTGTTACGCAGGCTAGAGTGCGGTGGCACCATCTCAGCTCACTGCAACCTCCACCACCTGGATTCAAGCAATTCTCCTGCCTCAGCCTCCCAAGTAGCTGGGATTACAGGCTCAAAATTACCATGCCCAGTTAATTCTGTATTTTTAGTAAAGACGGGGTTTCACCATGTTAGCCAGGTTGGTCTCGAACTCCTGGCCTCAAGTGATCCTCCCACCTCAGCCTCCCAAAGTGCTGGCCATCCTGTTGCCTTTAACATGAGCCTCTGGGTTCCCCAACTCCCAGGATGAGACAGCCCTTTCTGTTTCTAAGATGCTAGTCATAGGACACTATATCAGCCTCCAGAATAGAACTAAAATTACTTCTATAGTCCAGTTTTCCTTTAATCTAAGCCAACACCTTCCATATCTAGCCAGTTATCTTTGAGATGTATACTTTTTTTAACCAATGAGGTTTTGGCCAAACAATTAACATCTTGATAAAATATACATATATTTAGAGTAAAAGTTCACATATTCTAAAACAGTAGAAACTTATCTTTACTATTTTCTCTACTGACTACTGATACAACCACATAACCATAGAAGGGAAGTGCAAAGGTTTATAAAGAAAGAAGCTCATGGATTCCAATTCTAAAAAACTGCCTAGAAGCTGACATTGAGTTTCATTCTGCTATTTGATTCTTTCTTATTTTTTTTCAAACCACTAAACAAGCCACTTATTAATACAGTTTCTCCTAATGCCCTAGTACACTACATAATGTAACTTTCACAGGATGAAGTCATGTCATTTCCTAGCAGACAGATCTTCGGCAAAACCCCAGGGATGAATCACTCACTGGCCAACCAAACCCACCAGAATCTCCCTACACAGAAGACTCGACTGAGGAAACCAGGAAGGAGCCTGGAGGAGAGGAGGACTCACTCCCTCTGCCACCCCCTTGCTGCCACATACCTACATTAAGGAACAGGCAGGCAGTGTTTGCGCCTCTGACCCCCAAAATGCTAACAGACTTTAGAGCTGGAATCCGTGGGCCCCAAAGAGAGATGCCTGCTCCCCAGGGGGACACAATGATCTACTGGGTGCAAGAAGAAAGTAACAGAGCTTCTATTTGTATTTATTTTTTATAAAGAAATTACAAAGTTAGTTTTTGATATTTGGAATATAGAGGAACACTAGCACATATAAATAACAAATAAACAAACATACATACATGTTGCGGGTGCTTGACTCCCATTAACAGAAGCACACAAACAAAAAAATTTAAAGGCCACTAGCTTGTCCATTTATAACAGCCAGCTTCAAATGCCTGCCTTTGTGTGTGTGTGTGTGTGTGTGTGTGTGTGTGTGTGTGTGTGTGTGAGAGAGAGAAAGGGAAAGAGAAATCAACTGCAGCAACAGGCAACAATCTGTAGCTTTGGTGTTTTTATATTTATGAAATGATTTTTGAGAAATAGAAACTTAATCCAATGCCAAGACAAAAATGTTCCTTGTTCATCCCTAAGACAAAGAACACGTGTGTGTGTATGTGGAGGGTGTGTGGCATACACCTGAGTGCACACACCCCTCAGTCAGCTGGCTGCCTGGATCTCAAGGTCATGGTCTAGTCCTCTGTTCCCTGCTGTGAGTCTGAGGACTATTTTCTTTCCTCGTTATTTCCTACAACAAACAAGAAGCATCAGGTATTTTGTTTCATCTTCTCTTTCCCACTTGGCCCTTCCTTATCTTCTGTTCTCCAAGTTCAAAATTCAGGAAGCAAAGACTTTGTACAGTCCCTAAAACCGTGTTTCTAAAGACTATTTTAATGACAGGAAAGTACACACGGCAGAAAATTAAATGAAAACACAGAGTACATACACACATTATTCAATAAACATTGATCTATATGCTTTCCACATAGTAATGCTTTAATTCTCACCACTTTATATGTTACTTACTGTGATTAACCCATTTTACAGATGAGGAAACTAAAGCACTGCAAGTGAAGCGACTAGCCCAAGCAAGTTCCAGACCTGTTCGCTTGTCCTGAATGCTGCTCTTCTCCAGAGCTAAGCTTCCAGAAGCAAATCCAAGATCCTCAGAGAGAGCCTCAGGGGAAAGCTTTCTGGCTTCTGTTGCCAATGACTCCTTGCCTTTATCTCACTCTGAATCATGACGCAGCAAATAGTAGAAGGCCCCCAGTACAGGAGTGAAATGCACAGCAATGTGATCTGCAGCAAATCAACTGTCCTCTCTAGCCCTCAGTTTCCCCTCAGTAAAATAAGTATCCTGAACCAGCGTCCTCCAAAATTGAATGCACATTGGTACGTATGTATAGGCATGCCATTTTTTTTTTCTCAGTTTTCCTTGGATTCTCAAAAGGGTCCATGACTGCATAAAAGGATTAAGATCCAGGAGTCCTAAGGACCTCTAGGATCCCTGCCCAGATCAGGCCAACTAAGTTTGGGCTAGCCATGCCTGTACCCACCCATCTTCATAAGTGTCCAGTTGCTGTCCATTTGCTTGGCAGCCTGGAGAAAGTAGCGCCCGTCAGTCCACATGGCTGCATGCTCTTCTGTGATGATGGCTGTGCCTGAAGCAGGGGAGAAAAAAAAAAGAAGAAGAAAGGTTTCTAACAACTGCTCAGAAGCTGCACAAAATGACAGTAGACAGGCAAGAGCAGTAAGAGGCATCAGCTCCTAGTGGGGCAGATGGGTCCTTGACTCCAAAGAAACCTCTGGGCAAGAGAAGACCACACTACTGAAAACAAGCTGTGTGTCAAGCTGTGAAAGAACAGTCCTGAGACCCAAGCTACCTGGCACTGGTCCCTGCACAAAAAGGACTCCACTTGCACAGTATGAGTCAAGAACAGAGAATGGAGAACTGCAGACCTATGGCCAAAGTGGTCTCGTATAATCAACAAGACACAGGGAGGGATGGTTCCTGCTCAGCAATCACAGCCACTCCTCTGCTCCACCAGACACCCCAGGGGAGCTGTTTCACCTTTCCTGGAGAAAGACCAAGTGGGCCCTATGAGTGTTCCTGCTGTGGTCACTAGCGGGAAGCCTATGCCTCCTACCTTTATCTGCCCTCCGTTCCCACAGGCCTGGCAGAACTTGGGGTTTTGGCAGAGGTGTCAGCCAAAGCCAATCCTAATGTGCCAACCAACACAAGCACTTACGCCAAAGGAAGCAGCATGCTAACCATGAGGGGAGGGGAGCTCCCACCTTGTCCAGCTTGCTTTAGAGAACAAACCTGAAGTGGGGAGTCCACCCTAAAACTCAAAGGCATAATGGTTTTGAGGAACACCAGTGCAGCTTAGAGTTAACCTTTGTTATTTAAACCAAGAGTGAAAACAGAAACCAAAAGCCAAGCACTTGGGAGAATTATCTGGGACCAATAAGCTAAGAGAGGAGGTTCTGAAACTATATTAAAGTCTCATTTCTTATTTGGGGTGCTAGTAACACAGGTATATTCAGTTTAATTGATAGAACTTTTATATGTATGTTATATTCAATAAAAAGTTCAAAAACTTTTTAAAAATAAAAATTGTTAAAACTTTGAAGCAAAGATATAGAGAGGAATAAAAAGGGTTACTGAAAGGTGACCTTGGGGAGCGGGGAAAGACTGGGAACCCACACCTTTCTGCAGAGAGTCAATGTGGAGCATCTGGTTTGCATTTTCTTTTTGCTTCTATATCACAGGCTGAAACTCGGTTCAGTTATTTTTAGGAGGCGAACAAAGGTGCAGCAAGAACAGAGAAAAGGTAGTGACTCACCCGCAGAGCCATCGAATCCAGAGACAAAAGCCCGCCGACAGTCACATGGAGCAATATACTCACTCTGGAAAACAAAGATGACAACAAAGTGGGCCTCGATCAGTCATGAGCAGACTGTTCTGCCTGCTTAGCCTTGTGCTAGGCTCAGCGGGGACTACGAAGACTGGGGAATCCTTGGCCCCCGCCCTCAAGAAGCCAACAGTCTAGCTGAAAACAACAGATTAGCACACACTGCAGAAGATTGAATTAATTAAGGGCAGACAGAGCTGTTCCCTTTAGCCTCTATTTCCTCATTAGGAGAACCAAAGCACATCAGGAGAAACAGATAAAAACTGCTCTTTCTTCACTGAGATCTTACTCAAAAATCAAACCAATAATAGCCTTCTCCCCTCCTTGCCACTGACATTTAGGCATCTGTTATTTTTCTGAAAAGTAAGGCTGAATTTCTGTGTTAAGCACCAATAATTCCCTAACTTAAGTTTCTGTAGATACTGACTTGTTTCCAAACTTCCTGTTTGGGTCCTCCTCTGAGGTAGCATCACCAATCTCTCCCATGCAGACCCTGTCCCTTCCTGTTACAGAGTGAGTGGAAACGCTTCATCCAATCCAGGAGGCTTCAGCAAAATAAAATGTCATGTCCAAAACCAAGGTCTTCTCAGCTGATAATCCCCTTGCCTCTGTATGGAAGGGGTTAGGGAGTGAAGAAAGTAAGAAATTCTTACGTGTGGGCAAAGGGTACAAGTCAAAGTGTGCAACTTCTGGTAATAGCCAGTGAGGCACACAGAGTTTAAGTAACTTGCCCCAAATCACACAGCTAATTAAGTAGCAGAGGCAGGATTTGAACCTAAGCAGTCAACTCCAGAGTCTGGACTCTGAAGCCCTACGCCAGGCTGCCAATGCATGACACTTTATCTCTCGCCCTCATCACTCTCTAGGATGAGACCAATAGCAAATGAGAAAACTGAGGTTCAAAGAGAGAATCTTTAAGTAAGCTGCCCACTTACAAGTTAATAGTAGGTCAGGATCCAAAGCCAGGCCTGCCTGAGTACAGAGCTGCTGCTCCTTCTGCAGTTACCAGGATTCTCCCAAGCCAAAGGACCTGGCAAGGTTAAGAAAGTTTAGGGTGGGGAATGGGGCTGCTGGCCAGACCCAAGGCATTTTTAGGACAGTCAACATGATGTAGGGGGAAAAGGCCCTCATGTTCCTTTCCTGCTATATGGTTAAGAACTACCCCTTTCAGCCAGGCACAGTGGCTCATGCCTGTAATCCTAGCACTTTGGGCGGCTGAGGTGGGAGGACTGCTTGAGCCCAGGAACTCGAGATCAGCCTAGGAGCATGGTGAAACCTCATGTCTACAAAAAATACAATAATTAGCCAGGCATGGTGGCACGTGCCTGTAGTCCCAGCTATTTAGGAGGCTGAGGTGGGAGGATAATCTGAGCCCAGGAGGTTGAGGCTGCACAGTGAGGCGTGATTGCGCCACTGTATTCCAGCCTAGGCAACCGAGTGAGACCTTGTCTCAAAAAATTTAAAAAAAAATTTTTAAAAAAGGACTGCCTCTTTCACCAAGGCACCGGCAATCACAGCCTCAAACCAGCCTCCAGGGAGATACTAGAAGGGCCAGCATAGAGAACCACAATGGCAGGATAAAGCAGCTCTGGGCCACCTGCCCACTAGCCCAGGCCCAGCTGCATAGTCTGCAACAAGTCCTGGCAGCTCTCTCAGCCTCATTTCCTCATCTCTAAGACAGGTCATTTCAGATTGCTAAATGCAACAGCAAACACGTTTTATTCCTAAAGCATAAAGGAACATTTGGTCAACAGCACTAAGGAAATAGAAAGAAATGGCCACCAGCATCGTTTAGGAACTGCAGAATCCTCACTTGTTTATTAACCGAGTAATTACTGTGTGCAAGACTTTTTATTAAAAAGTAACAACGGGGGGAAGGGTGGCCCACACATCTCCTAGGACTCTTGTGAGAAACAGTAAGTTAATGTCTTTCAAAACTCACCAGAAACCTGAAAGTGCTGCACATATGCAATGGAAGAGATATTATTAATCTCTTCTTCCTAAACAGTGAGAAGACATCTAAGGGGCTGGGAAAACTAAGTTAAAAATAACTCTTGTGCTAAAAATCACTGCACACAATGGGGAATACACAGTGAGGGCACTCTCCACCAACATGACTCCACAGGCTTGGGGCTCTTCCACCCGTGACACAGGGTGAAGATACTGGCAAAGACTGGCAGAGAATGCAGTGCAGGTCTGAGCCCGGCTGGACTCTTCCACTCAGGGACATAGTACTCTAGGGATGCCCCACCCCTTTCTGGGCAAGCTTGGGAGAGATGGAAGATCCGCAGGGTTTACCTAGACTTCTCCATCAGCAAAGGCAAGGAAAGAGTTCCTCCAAAGGGAGGTGGAATTAACAGCAAATGGACATGTTTAGTTTGGGATGGAGACAAGGTCTGGGGTAAGAATGTCCAGACATGACCTAAGTGGTCAACATTCCAGAAAGACATTGCTAAGCAAGGCTGGCCACAGCCTCACCTCCACACTGACAGGCTATGCAGAAGCCAGACAAGCACTGCGCCCAGGCCTGTCACTCTCCTTCTCCCAGGCATGAAGCTGGCAACGCCCAGGGGCGGTCTCCTCAGAGCACAGCATAGGGCCTAAAATAAACCAAAGCTGTAGCATGCTAGGAAAAAGGCACAAAGAAGCACAGCTGCTGGCTTTTTCTCAAAACCACCCACTTCTCTCCATTTCTAATAGCAGCACTCAGTCCAAGCCTCCATCATCTCTACCTGGACTACCGCCCCTACAATCCACTCTGCACATACACTCAGAGTGAGCTTTTCCAAATATCTAAGATCATGTTAGCAACCTCCTTAAAACCCTCCAATGGCTTCCTATTATATTTAAGATAAAATCCAAACTCTGGCCCAGTCAAGGTACCAGCTGATCTGACTTTGCCAGTCCTCTTGCAGCTCTGCTCCCATTCACCATGCTCCAGCCATACCCACCTCCTTTCTGCTCTTTGCATATCCTGAGCTCATTCCTGCCTCAAGGCCTTGGCACATGTGCTTCCTTGTGCCTATAAAAGTATTTCTGATCATGGTATGGCTAGGTCCTTCTCATCATTACATTTGAGATCAAATATCACCTCTACAGAGAGGCCTACCTGTACTACCCAGCTATAATAGCCACCCGGCCACTTTTAAGTCTCTGTATAGCACACACATACTCTAGATATTTGTCTTTTTTTTTTTTTTTTTTTTTTGGAGACAGGATGGCCTTCTGTTACCCTAGCTAGAGTGTCGTGACACAATTATGGCTCATTGTATCCTTGACCTGTCAGGTTCAAGCAATCCTCCCACCTCAATCTTCTGAATAGCTGGGACTACAGCAGGCACACACCTTTTTTTTTTTTTTTGTAGAAACGGGGTTTTACCACGTTGCCAGGCTGGTCTTGAACTTCTGGGCTCAAGTGATCAGCCTGCCTCAGCCTCCCAAAGTGCTAGGATTACAGGCAAGAGCCACCATGCTGGGCAATGTTTCTCTTCTTAATGAACTTTTTATATGTTTATTGTCTTGTTCCTCAACCCCCATCTTACCCCCAAGCATATAAGTTCCATGAGATCAGGGTATCTGTCCTGTCCCTGCACTCAGCACAGGTGACTAGATCCTCAACCCACATTTGTATTATAAATGAACAAGCAGAAAGAGACATGAAGCTTTTCCCTACATCCAGTTAAAACCTCAACCATATCTATGAAGATGGACGAAGGGACCATGAGCCAAGGAATGCATGTGGCCTCCAGAAACTGGAAAAGGCAAGGAAATGGACTCTCCCTGCAGCCTGCAGAAGTAACATAGCCCTGCTGACCCATTTTAGACTTCAGACTTCCAGAACCATAAGAGAATAAATTTGTTTTAAGTCACTGTGGTAATTTGTTATAGCCGTGATAGGAAACTAACACATTATCTAATGGGGAAAAGATCATAAGGGATTATAAATGCGGTTTCAAATTCAAATACCTCAGGGTACAGGACAAAGGATATCTTTTCTAAAGACAGCAGCTCCTACTCAGCTCTGATTTCTGAAATGCAGGCCACATGTTGCTAACCTTCAATATTTCAGAAGAAGCTAGAAATATGGGTTCATGAGAAATTACCCAATTTTTAAATGTTGGCATCTAATTCCAACAATATAAACAATACATAGCCAAATAAAGCATCTGTAAACTACCAAAAAAAAAAAAAAAAAAAGCTAGTCATCTCTCAAAAATCTGGTTCATGCGCCCCCTTTTCCATGAAGCTTCCTGACCCACTTCAGCTTTCAGAGGCTCCCACATTTCTGAATTTTACAGGACCATCCATGTTGGCACTTATCCATATCCTACCTTGGATAATGCTGACAAATAATGTTAGCTAAGATTATTTAGTCTGTATTGTTTATTATTGTCTCAACACCTACTAGTCAATAACTGTATTCATTTCCTCTCATTCTAATCCTCACAGCAGCCCTGGAAGCTATCCTCCCTTGCCAATCTACAGATGAAAAAAATGAAGCTTAGAGAAATAACTAACTTCCCCAAGGTAACACCACAGTAAATGGCAGAACCAAGATCTGAACTCAGGTCTGACTTTTTTTTTTTTTAAGATGGGGTCTTGCTTTGTCGCCTGGGCTGGAGTGCAGTGGCGCAATCTAGGCTCACTACAACCTCCACCTCCCAGGTTCACGCGATTCTCATGCCTCAGTCTCCCAAGTAGCTGGGATTACAGGCGCCCGCCACCACACCCAGCTAATTTTGGTATTTTTAGTAGAGACAGGGTTTTGCCATGTTGGTCAGGCTGGTCTCGAACTCCTGACCTCAAGTGATCCGCCCGCCTCGACCTCCCAAAGTGCTGGGATTATGGACATGAGCCACTGCACCCAGCCTCAGGTCTGACTTTCGAAAGCCCATACCCTTGCAAGCTGCCAAGCAACCTCTTCTACTTTTGTACAGAAGTTGTACACATCTAGTCTCACAATTGGATTATAAATTCTGAGGGAACAAGGAATATGAGGTGTATGCTGCACTTACCTCTACTTTCATCAGCCACAGAATAGACATCTCCTACAACCAGCAGTTAGAACTCTGTTCAAGCCTGGTTCCCCACTTACTAGCTGGGTGAACCTGGGGCTCAACTTCCTCATCTGCAAAATGGGGATGAACATAATGCCCACCTTGAAGGGTTGAGGTGTGACATAAAACAATTAGCGCATGCCGAACATCTGATGAACTGCAGCACTTATTGCTATGAACTGCACCGAGCTTGACTCTATAGCAAACATAAGAAACTATCTTCTCAAAGTGGACAATCGGCAATAGTAGACAGATATTCCATGAAATATTAACACTAATAAACAGCCATATAAACGATGCTGAACATGCAGTGTGGTATTTGCTGTGGTTTAAAGGATGCTCAGATGTGCCTTAGATCCATCAGACCAAGCTCAGAGGTTTGACTGGGCCACCAAGGATAGGTGAAGAGAGCAGGAAAACAGTCCAGAGGGAAAGGTGTGACAAGGCCCAGAAGCAAGAGGCAAGAGGCCTGTCATGAGGCGACACCCAATTAGCCTAATGGCAGGGGCAAGAAGTTCAAGGGAGCAGCTGCAGAGATTTCTGTAAAGGCCGTCTGAAGGCAAATAGTCAAAGACTTCAAACATCAGACTAAGAGGCTTGAACTTTATCCTGCAAGTTCTAGAGAGACACTAAAAGTTGAAGAGAGGGTGGTGACATGACCAGAGCTGGGTTTTAAGAAGAGGAATCAACATGGCTGGTCACATGCAGATGGAACTTGCCAAGTAAAGCTGACAGCTGACTGCCAAGATAAGCATGACTAAAGTTACTAGAGTCCACATTAGCGTGACATCTTTCCCCTTCCCTGACCCTCTTCTCCCATCGGCCATGAGCTTGGCACTGTGCCTCAAATATACAAGGTTCTCAAGAAAAATGAAACTGAATGAATAAATGGCCATCGGTCCACAGGAAGTACCAAAAGTTAGACTGTGAATGGAGATGTGGACTCCTTGTTTCCAAATATAAGTTATTGGCATTTTTTTCTCTCCTAAATGAAACCAAGTCAGGGTATGTGGGAAAAACTGACAGCTGTCCAAAGATTTGTGCTCCTTCCTTAGTGTAGAAGAGTCACTGGAAAGTAACTGCCCAGCCAGGCCTTCATTCCCACG
The DNA here is from genome assembly GCF_028858775.2 of Pan troglodytes. Classification (NCBI taxonomy): domain Eukaryota; kingdom Metazoa; phylum Chordata; class Mammalia; order Primates; family Hominidae; genus Pan; species Pan troglodytes. The sequence goes on from NC_072406.2 coordinate 122,015,654, forward strand.
CCTCATTACATTGAGGTGAGGTCACATGACTTATTCTTACCAATGAAATGTGGGTGAGAGGTGATGCCTGGGTCGGGGCTCTAACAAATGAGTGTGCCCTGTCCATACTCTGTCCCCTTCCACCAGCTAAAATGGTGGTACTATGGGATGGAAGAGACTAGATCCCTGAATCACTTTCCCTCAAGGTAGAGGGAAGTCCCCCACCAACCAGGAACACCCACTCTATACTGCTACATGAAATAAGAAATAAGGCTTTACAATACCAGGCCACTGAAACTTCGAGATGTGTTACCACAGCTAGCATTATTCTAACACAACAGATAAAATCACTGTGGGATAAAAATCATTAACCCCACCCCAAGAGAAAGCCTGTTTATGAAATACAAAACAAAACAGGAAGCTGACTCCAGGAGAATGGAGTAGGGTCCAAAGAGTTTAGGAAAATCTGATTCATGTCTTCCAGGAGGAGGAACCACAAACAAAGCCAAAAATTCACATTGGCAGAGTCAGTCCCTGACAAAACATCACCCTTTGACTAAGCCAAGCCCAACAACATAATATGGGGTCAACGGATGAGGAGGATGAGGAATCAAGATTTCTAAAAGGCAGTGCTGGCACAGCTCTGACTCCAACCAAGGATTCTCCTGCTTTGAGGCAAGTGGTGCCCACGAATCCCAATATACGACTAGGATGGTACATGAAAGTATCCAGATTACCAGAGAGAACAGACGATTCCTTGCTATAAAAGTCCCCCAGGGCCCAAGCTCATTAATACAACAACCCTAATACCACAACCCTTGCTCTGAGTTTAAAAAGAAGAAACCCTTAGAGTTGCAGAGGACAGAGAGAAGCAGACCACTGCAGTGCCAAGTCCTTGCGTAATTATGCATTTGAGGTACGTTTTCTCTCTTGCAGGGAACAGTGTGTGGGTGTGTATATTTGTGTTTTGGAAAGTACACAAAGGACAGAATTCAAGATTCCCCTTCACTTCTCCAACACCCTCCCCTCCCCAGCCGTAGGAGAAACTCCATCAACCCAGAATCTACCCTGAAATGAAACAATTAGGAACAAGAGCCGCAGGGAACAGCAGCCTCTCTATTACTGAGGAGGCTACTATGGCAGGTCACACATGAAGCCAGCCCTTCCTTCTTGTTCTCACAATCACAGCAAGGATCCAGAGTCCCACTTAACAGAGTCGCCCCAACTATGTGGCTCTTCTCCACAGGAACCAAAACAAGGAACCCATTTCTTTCTGTTGATGGCACCACAAACACTCCCAGGCTTCAAACCTTCCCAATCCCCTCTACCACCTGCCTGCAAGGTCCACATTTAATCCAGGTTGTACTACTTCTCCAAATCCTACCCCTCCTCTCCGCTCCTAACCCCAGTACCCAAGTCCAGGCCCTCTTTACCCCAACTCTGAGATCCTGCAAGGCCTAACAGGTTTCTCAATTCCCAGAGTCTCCTTTCTCCAACCCATACTAAACACTGCTCCCTCTGATCATGTCACTCTAAAATCCTGATTCTGGTGGTCAAGGACAACCATGACCAGTCAGGGGTAATTCATGGATGGTCTTAACCAGGCCACTGTTCTCCCTTCTTCTTCAAGCTTATTGTCATGCATGTTCTCCTAATTCCATAGATATCCATGGTATTTCTTACCATTTGATCCAGCCATCCTATTACTGGGTATATACCCAAAGGATTATAAATCATGCTGCTATAAAGACACATGCACACATATGTTTATTGCGGCACTATTCACAATAGCAAAGACTTAGAACCAACCCAAATGTCCATCAGTGATAGACTGGATTCAGAAAATGTGGCACATATACACCATGGAATTCTATGCAGCCATAAAAAAGGATGAGTTTATGTCCTTTGTAGGGACATGGATGAAGCTGGAAACCATCATTCTGAGCAAACTATCGCAAGGACAGAAAACCAAACACCACATGTTCTCACTCACAGGTGGCAACTGAACAATGAGAACACTTGGACACAGGGTGGGGAACATCACACACTTGGGCCTGTCATGGGGTGGGGGGAGGGGGGAGGGATAGCATTAGGAGATATACCTAATGTAAATGATGAGTTAATGGGTGCAGCACACCAACATGGCACATGTATACATATGTTAACAAACCTGCACGTTGTGCACATGTACCCTAGAACTTAAAGTATAATTTAAAAAAAGATATCCATGGTATTTCTTGTACTTCTCTCCCTCTTTCCATGCATCCAAATTCTACCTGTTCACGTTCCAATTTAAATCCTACTTTCTCCACGAAGACTTCCCTGATCCTGCCAGCTTAAAATACTCTGTCACCTTTGAATTCAGTTCACACTTTAAGTAAACTTACATTACAGTTGCCACCAGCCACATGTGTCTTAGCACTTGAAATGTGGCTATTGTGAATGAGAAACAGAATACTTAATTTTATTTCACTTTAATAAATTGAAATACAAATTTTAAAACTGATATTCAAGATTCAGTTACTGGAAAACTTCTAAGTATGTTTAGAACAACTTGGGCATGTGAGTCCACCTTTTCAACTGTCTTATGAAATCTAAACACAGATCAAATATTTCCAATGAAAATTTCACATTCAAATTGCGAAGTTTTGTAAATGTAAAGACTTCCCATATTTGAAACCGCAGCATAAAAAGGAATGTAAAGTATCTTCTTAATAATTTTTATAATGATGATGTGCTAAAATAATATTTTGGATATGTTGGATTAATATATTGTTAAAATTAATTTCACTGCTCTTTTACTTTAATGTGTCTATGAGAACATTGAATATTACATGTGTATCTCACAGATTCTACTTAGACAGTGCTAATGAGGTCCTTTCCCATGACATTCACCAGTTTCTTTTTGTGTTCTCATTTATGACTGTGGCTTACCTATTATTTAATCTCTTCAAAGGGAATCTCATTCATCTCTACAACAGTAATAACAACAACAATAGCGGCAGCTAATATGACGAGACTTTTCAAGTGACATCAAGCATTCAAGCAGCAAGCATTCAAGTGCTTCAAGCATTCACATCTACAGTATGAGCCCATTTCATCCTAACAATAGCCCATGCGGTACATACCACACTGTCACAATCTCCTTTTTGCGAATGCAGAAACTGAGACCCAGAAAGTTTAACTGACACTTCAGAATTTCATGTAACTTGCCTGATGTCAAGCAACTAGTAAGTAGCAAATCTGGCATCTGAACCCAGAGAGGCTCTAGAGCTCATATGCTTACCTATATGCTAACTACCTGCCCTCTGCATTTGCCCCAGACCTAGCCCTGAGCAGCAGTCAGAAAACATGCAAACAAACAAAACACAATTTCTCCACGTATGTAAGACAGACAGCTAAGCTACAGCAATAGAAATGACAGTTAAGATTATAAAAGAAAGAGTGGAGAGGGGTGATGAAGATGGAAGGACAGCAAGAGTGCAAAAATGTAAGTCTGTGAAGTCTAAACAGTGACTTCTGCAATAAGAGCAACAGCTAACACCGAGCAAGCTTGATACATTTTGTATTTTCAGGATGTTGCTACAAAACACATCTGTCTGAGATTAGAGCCTCAGTTTCCTCATGGAGGGAAAAGCCATCTAATTCTGATATTGCAGGATCATTAGTAGGAGATAAAGAGCTGAGGGAAAGCCTGGAACATCCCCTGTGGCTTAGATGGCCTCACTGCCACTCCCAGAAGGAATTGCTTCGGGTGTAATAGGCCACACCTACTGTCAAAGATAGAACATTTTTAAGTATCAGTCAGGGTGTCCAAAAATCAGCTTTATGATGACCAAACAAACAAAAAAAGCTGGCAAAAGAACAGCACCCAGGACCAAGAACATCAAGATAAACTTGACTCAGCTATAAGATGTCGGTGTCTCCTACTAGTAAACACACAGATAATATCCTAACTCCAGGCAAAAGAAAACTGAAACTGAAATACAAAGACTACAAAGCTTCCAACACACCCTTAACCAGAAACCTTCAACTCTTAATTCAAGTAACATTAGCAGGTCGAATCTTTCTGTACACTGACGCCTCCCCTGGAGGTAAAGATTCACAAATAGTAGAGCTATTAGGAGTCTTCAGCTGAGGCTCCATGATGACCTGTGAGAACCCTTTCGGAGGAGGGCCCCAATTTCAGACAACTGTGCCAGGGGACCTACAGAACTGCCCAAACCAACTGCTACATAATCATCATGTGCTCCAGTTGCGGGAACCACCATCTGCTCAACACTAACAGGGTGACTGCAATCAAATCAGCCTAGGGCACTGTCCAATACTTGAAGGGCAGAAAATTAAAAATGCCACTGGTGAATCCAGCAGAGAATCCAGGTGACACGAAGCCCACATCCAAAGGCTGAGGCCTAGGACTGACAGGAAACAAGGAAGAGCTCATCAGAGGGGCCCAAAGAAAAGAAAAAACAAAATTCCTTGAAGACAAGGCAATGGTCTGCCCTTCTTAAATGGGGGAGTGCCCAGCTCCTCAGCTACCTACGACTCATACCATAACTCAGGCTCAAATCACAGTGGCCAGCCTACTTCCTCATCCAGTCCTTGGTCAAGATGATACTTTGCTTCATATGAAGTTGGTCAATCTTTTTTTTTTTTTTTTTGAGACAGGGTCTTGCTCTGTTGCCTAGGCTGGAGTGCAGTGGCGCAATCTCAGCTCACTGCAACCTCCACCTCCTGGGTTCAAGCGATTCTCCCACCACAGCCTCCCAAGTACTCAGGACTACAGCCATGAGCCACCACGCCCAGCTAATTTTTGTATTTTTTGGCAGAGAAGGGGTTTCACATGTTGACCAGCCTGGTTTCGAACTCCTGACCTCAGGTGATCCACCTGCCTCAACCTTCCAAAATGCTCAGATTACAGGCGTGAGCCACCACACCCAGCCTGAAGTTGACCAATCTTATTTGTCTATTCTAATGAACACAGACGAACCTCACCAAGTCTATCCTTACCTTCCCACTGCCTACTAGATCTAACAGTTATGCACCCAGCCTCATGGCTTCCTCACATGCCACCACCCCGATTCCAGCTTGATATTCTACTTTTCCTATATTCTGCCAGGCTGAACAGCCAGTGAGCTGGTGCCTGAATACACCTCTCACTCTGACCTCTCCCTTCATCCACCTCTACATGCAAGACCCATCATCGGATGAAAAGTACTATCATAGAACAACATATAAAGGTATTCCATGAAACACTAGATTCTCCCACCCCACCCCTGAAATAACTGGGAAAATTCCATGGACATTTAAGTCTGAAAAATGTTGAATACTTTATCCCCTCCTTAGAGGTACAGAGTGCACATCAGCATATTAAAGGACCTGAGAAGTCCTGCAGCTATGAAACTCATTGGGGCAAAGGACTTGAATAGACATTTTCTCCAAAGAACATATACAAATGGGACCAAAAAGCATATGAAAAGATACTCAACATCACTAACCATCAGGTAATGCAAATCAAATCTACAATGAGCCATCACCTCACAACAAAACAAAAAATAGCAAGTGTTGGTGAGGAAGTGGAAGAACTGGAATGCTGTGTACCATTGGTGGGAATGCAAAATAGTACAGGTGCTGCGGAAAACAGTATGGAAGTTCCCCCAAAAATTAAAAATAGAAGGATCATATGATCTGGCAATCTCACTTGTGGGCATATATCCAAAAGAACGGAAAACAGGATCTCAAAAAGATACTTGCAAACCCATGTTCATTGCAACATTACTCACAATAGCCAAGAGGTGGAAAAAACTGAAATGACCATCCACAGATGAACAGGTTAAAAAAAAAAGTCTCTAAATAAAATGGAATATTATTCAGCCTTATAAAAGAAAGAAATCCTGTCATATGTTACAACATGGATGAACCTTGGACACTATACTAAGTGAAATAAGCCAGTCACAAAAAGACAAATACTGCATGATTCCAATTACATGCGTTATCTAAAGCAGGCAAACTTTTTTTTTTTGAGACGGAATCTCGCTCTGTCACCCAGGCTGGAGTACAGTGCTGCAATCTCGGCCGGCTCACTGTAACCTCCGCCTCTCAGGATCAAGCAAATTCTCCTGCCTCAGCCTCCTGAGCAGAGGGATTACAGGCACGTGCTACCAAGCCTGGCTAATTTTTGTATTTTTAGTAGAGATGGGGTTTCACCATGTTGGTCAGGCTGGTCTCCAACTCCTGACCTCGTGATCCGCCTGCCTCGGCCTCCCAAAGTGCTGGGATTACAGGCGTGAGCCACCGTGACTGGCCCAGCAAAATCTTAGAAAGAGAAAGTAGAATGGTGGTTGCCAGGGATAGGAGGGGAGGAGAGAGACTGGGAGGAGCTGTTTAATGGATATAAAGTTTCAGTTTTGCAAGATGAAAAAGTTCTAGAGATCTGTTGCACAACAATATGTGCATGTACTTAACACTACAGTATTGTACATTTTTAAATGGTTAAAATAAATGTCATATTATACATTTTTCACCACAATAAAAAAAACACTGTTCAGCTCATTTCACTATTTTCTCAACTAACAAATATATTTTTTGTAGAGCATCTTACAAGACACAACAGGAATACTGAAGAACACACACAGTTTGGGGAACACTGTTCTAAACATCAAAGTATCCTAAACTTCATACTGTTGCCTCAAATATCCGATCCCTTTGCTTATTCATTTCAAGCCCTTCATTTGCTCCTAAGGCCAGGAAATCCATGTCTCCAGGCAGAGATCCAGTCTTGAGGTTGAGTTGTTCCCAGGTTAATACAGGCCTGACCTTGTCGCAACCATGTAGACCAGGACCTCTGGGGAGAGGCAGGAAGTCAGCCAGCCAGAATGGACATGTTTTGTGATCTTTGCTCAACTTACAGAAATACCCTTATCTACCACCCCCTCCATCATGGTGGACTGGTGGACCCCCATTACTCATGTCTGACATCACACAGACACACACACAGACACAGACACGCACACGTGCACACACACAGAGTAACCAGGACCATGCAGAACCAAGTTGCTACATATACCAATCAAGTTCTCATCCTGGACTTTGAATTTGGGGGATTAAGGTTCTAGTTCAATCTGGTATCTTGAAGGTAAGAGAGGAAAAGATATAAATGTAGGTGTTGTCAGGTTTATATGACCCAACCAGTTGGCTGAAAAAGAGAAACTGATATGCAGCAAGACCTAAAAACCCTCCCGTCCCAGTTCTTCTTGAGGGCCTGCTACATTCCTGCCCTCATGTTCCCCAAGACACCCTATCTGAGGCCCTGACATGCATAACTCTGAGAGCACCATTCATAATCTGGAGTTGTGCCAATATGGTGGCTCTGCCCTTGAATCCTTATAAAGCATTTTTATTGCTCAAGGTATCTCAAGGCAGTTTCTATTACCTGCAACTGAAGAATCCTGTAACAACAGCTTTATTTCCCACCACTGCTTTTTACTTCCCTGGTCTCTTGCCAGGGAAACCTGTCCCACTGTTTCTGAAGAGCATCCGAAGCTTCCCTGTTTCTTTGCCTTTGCTGCCACTAATACTTTTACCTAGAACCTCTTTCCTCCTCCTCCACCCCATCCCTCTATTTACCCAAACTCCACCCATCCTTCAAGGTCCAATTCAAGTGTCTCCCCTGTGCCATGAAGCTCTTCATCATCTTCCCCTCTCACCCTCAAACTTCCACAGCCTTCTGTCCAGATTTTCTTGATCACACTTACCACATTTTACCTTACAATACAGGTATGTGCATGTACATCTAAACTCCATTATTAAGCTGTATGCTTCTTAAAACCAGGAACAATCCTCATCTCTATATCATGTCTAATACCTGAGATGGGTAGGGCCTTATACATAAGTAAAGGCTGGGAAAAACTGTACTTATAGATGATTCTGTGGAAGAATAGCACTCTTATATTATTTCATCTCTCACTAAACCATAAGCCTAGTGAGAGCAGACATTCAACCTTAAATTCATCTTTGCACCCTACAGCACCATAACCACAGTGTAAGCACTCAAACACTTGCTGACTCAATGACTTCATAGTGGATCCTAGAATCCTTTTACCCTACCGCCCGTCAACCCTATCACATGAGGTCTCTGCCTCTCCAACTCTCCTGGATTGGGCAAAAGAGAGACAGGGCAAACAATTCTGCTAGGAACAGAGTGTGGCAGAGGAGATGTGGAGTATGCCAGCAACAGAAAGTTCCAGAACTTCTGTCCCTTAATTTGCCCACTAACTCTTCATTGAAAGATGGCTAAGTCACTGGAATCAAGGAAGCTAGGGCCAATCCACAAGCATTCAGTGAGACCTATTGGACACAGATCCCCATAGCAAGCCCTGGAAGGGCTTGGTTGTGGCCTTGTTTGTGGGTTGACAATTAGAATCCTACAAACACATTAGGGCTGGGGAAAAAAGACTGAAAAGAAAGGAGAGGCCCATTGCCATGCAGTACCTGATGAGCATCTCCCGATGGGATGATGTAGGCCTGGATCGGTTCCGTCACATACTCAGAGTTCCTCATGGCTTGTCTCAGCTGCCGAAGCAGCTCTGAAGTCACCTTTGGAGGCATTCTGCCGTCTGCAACAACAGGAGAGCTTATTTCAAACCAGCCTGCCCCCAGCAATTCAATGTCCAGTTCGAAGTGGGCCACAGAGAGAAGTGCCGTGCCTTCCACGTTCTGCCCCACTCCCAGTTAGGTCTTCAAATTGACCACCCTACCACCAGACCAAGACCAAAGCTGCCAGAAACACTAATGTTCACAGTTCTTAAATACTACCTCCAAATAGCCATTTGTGGCCAGAAAAGTTCAGCTACTAACCATTTCCAACTTGACTGGTTACCTCTTTCACTCCTAGGATTTTATTCAAGAATAGGAGATAAGTACACAGAAATTTAGGTGTTTATCTTTGTTTATAGTAGAAAAACACAGGAGAAGTGTATGGTCAGTTAAATAAACTATAATATGTACAACAGTATACTGTGTACTCATTAAAAATTACACAGACCTAGAAAAGAATTACATAGACTTATATATTTTATTTGGAAAGATACCTAGACAACACTTGTGGGTGATTAAAAACAGATGACAGGCTGGGCGCAGTGGCTCACGCCTGTAATCCCAGCACTTTGGGAGGCCAAAGCAGGCAGATCACAAGGTCGGGAGATCGAGACCATCCTGGCCAATATGGTGAAACCCCGTCTCTACAAAATATAAAAAATCAGCCAGGCGTGGTGGCACGTGCCTGTAGTCCCAGCTACTCCGGAGGCTGAGGCAGGGGAATAACTTGCACTCGGGAGGTGGAGGTTGCAGTGACCTGAGACCACACCACTGCACTCCAGCCTGGCAAAAGACCAAGACTCCGTCTCAAAAAACAAAATAAAACAAACAGATGACAAAGGAAAAAAATATAGATTGTTCTTATTTATTTAAAACTGTGTATGTATATATGCAAAGAGAAGTTTCTAGAAGGACAGTCACCCAAGTGTTAAGAGTGGTTACCTTTGGGTAAGTAAATTTGGAGTAATTATTGTCTTCTTGTATTTTTCTGCTTTTTAAATTTGACTGCTTTAAAAGAGTATGTTTTATAAACCTTTTGTTAAATATCCAGCTACAGATTTAGAGTAGAAAGTTCCGTCCACTAGGAGTCAAAAGTCTTATCTTCTAGTGAATACCTGCTACCAACCAGCTGTGCAAGGGAGAAGGGGACCAGGGCCTCAGTGCTCTGTGTTCTCCTCTTTAAAGTATGGCGGGAGTGGCCGGGTACGGTGGCTCACACCTGTAATCCCAGCACTTTGGGAGGACAAAGCAGGCGGACCACAAGGTCAGGAGATCGAGACCATCCTGGCTAACATGGTGAAACCCCGTCTCTACTAAAAATACAAAAAAGTTAGCCAGGCGTGGTGGCGGGTGCCTGTAGTCCCAGCTACTCGGGAGGCTGAGGCAGGAGAATGGCGTGAACCCGGGAGGCAGAGCTTGCAGTGAGCCAGGATTGCACCACTACACTCCAGCCTGGGCAACAGAGTGAGACTCTGTCTCAAAAAAATAAATAAATAAGTAAATAAAGTATGGCGGGAGTGGATGAGACCCAAGGTTTTCAAATGAAGTCCCAAGGCTCCAGGGGAGTCTACCATTCAAATAAAACCAGAGCTGGAATCACCAGCTTTAGAAAATACAAAATAGGAATAGAAATATAAAACTAATTAAAATGAAATGTTAAAGATGTTAACTCTGGTCCTACTAGAAATTCTTAAACTTGTTTCATCTATATCTATAGTCAGGAATAGTCTCTTGTACTCACTAAGTGGAAGCACAGATGATACAAGCTGACTTAACCACTTTAGTTGGTTCTTCAAAAAGACCTTTTCTCAACAATCACTGATATTAGTTAATGTTCTGATAAACATCATAGCTGTAGTCCTATGTCTACATAACAAAACAACTTCAGAAGGAGCCAATTACAGAATAGTGATCATGCATATTTCACTATATCCCATATACTGGCACAAAACTATACTATTAGAATTCAAAATAGAATAATGAGTTTTTCCAACTCATTTTTAATAGACTTCATTTTTTACAGCAGTTATAGTTTCACAGCAAAACTGAGCAGAAAATACAGAGTTCCCATGTAGCTCCAGCCCCAACACACACACAGCCCCCTGCCACTATCTGCATCCCCAACCAGAGTAGTACATTTGTTAAAATGGATAAACTTACATTAACACATCATCATCACCCTAGGTCCACAGCTTACTCCTGCATTCATTCGTGGTGTTGTACATTCTATGGGTTTTGAAAAATGTGTAATGGCATGTATCCACCATTATAGTATCACACAGAGTACTTTCACTGCCCTGAAAATTCTATATGCACATGCAGCCTATTCATTCCTCCTTCCTCCTCTCCTCTAACCCCTGACAATAACTGAGCTTTTCTACTGTCTCCATAGTTTTGCCTGTTCTAAAATGTCATACAGTTAGAAACATACAATACATAGCTTTTCCAGATTGATTTCTTTCACTTAAGAATATGCATTTAAGCCAGGCACAGTGGCTCACACCTGTAATCCCAGCACTTCGGGAGGCCAAGGCTAGTGGATCACCTGAGGTTGGGAGCTCAAGACCAGCCTGACCAACATAGAGAAACCCCATCTCTACTAAAAATACAAAATTAGCTGGGCATGGTGGCACATGTCTGTAATCCTAGCTACTCAGGAGGCTGAGGCAGGAGAATTGCTTGAACACAGGAAGCAGAGGTTGTGGTGAGCCGAGATCACACCATTGCACTCCAGCCTGGGCAACAAAAGTGAAACTCTGTCTCAAAAAAAAAAAAAAAGACAATATGCATTTAAGGTTCCTCTATGTCTTTTGATTGCTTGATAGCTCATTTTTTTAGCCCTGAATAATACTCCATTGTCTGGATGTACCACCATTTATCCATTCACCTGCTGAGGGACATATTGGTTGTTTCCAGGTTCTGGTAATCATGAATAAAGCTGCTATAAACATCTGTGCGCAGGTTTTAGGTGGACATAAGATTCCAACTCATTTGGTGTTTTTGGTGTTTTGGAGTTTGCCAACTCATTTTTTAACAAAAATATTTTACTTAATCAAAAACATTGTAACATAACTCTGTAAGTAACACAGAGTTAAATCAGGACAATTACATGAGGTGATCTTCAAGGATTGACATCCTGACTTGCTGTAGCTTAAACCCTGCTGGGCATAGGTCCTTTTTGGATCTTTTTCTTTAACATACTCATTTGCTTCTTCCTTTTCATCATCACCAGCACCTTAGGCTTCTATGCCTCAGTTGTTATGGTGATCTCCAATAGAATCCCCTATGGGGTACCATACTGATCTTGAGCTAGAAAAAGTGCCCCACTTATCATCTGCAGCAAGGGTAACTTCAAAAGCAGGCCTTAGGGCTCACCCTCAGGAGTCTCAGAAGAGAGAAGTACTCAAAGGAAGAGTCAATGGAAACTGTCCTACTCATAACTCAAGCATATCCATGTTCCTTGCATTACACCTGCTTCTGAATATTGTTCAGAGGGGCATTCTTTTTTTTTCTGAGGGGAGACGGGGTCTTACTACATTGTCCAGGCTGGACTCCTGGGTTCAAGTGATCCTCCCGCCTCAGCTTCCCAAGTAAATGGGACTACAGGTACACACCACCACATCCAGCTATCCTTTCATCTAATCTACTGGGCCTATAATTTCTCACCTATCAGAGAAAAAGGGATCGGAAGTATCTGGTCTGATCCAAGTTTATATGTCAACACCTCCATTGGGGGTTCAAAATAAAGCCCATTGTGATCTCCCAAGCTTGCCAGCATCTAAAAATTTTACTCTGATATCTTTCAGGAGCTTCAGAATAGATTTATTGTGTTTTCAAACCATATTTCTGAGCAAGTTATCATTCTTAAAAACAGTCAAGCAAAAATGAAGCTTTCTTTAGGAGCAGGACTTCAACACCGGCTGCACATTAGGACTATCCGGGAAACATCTGACTTAACTGGTCTGGAGTACAGCCTTGGCTTCAGGAGTTTTAAAATGCAAAAATATAAGAGTCTAATATACTTTCTTTCAAGATCATTTATTTCTTTATAGACTCTGCCTTCCATTCAGGTACATTCTGACTTAAGGATTTTGGTGGCACTGACTGGGTGTTTAGTGCTGATTGTAGTATCAATATTATCAGTCACTAACTTCATCAATAACGTTAACACAACCAATCATGAGCACAAAATCTTCAACTGCAAACTAAAAACCAACAAAAACAAACTGGATCTGTTCAAAAACATCCTCTGCTTCCTGGTCATCACAACCTGCCTCCTCATTCCCACATTCTGATCTTCATCACTACCACCATCACATCATCACGTTTCCCCTGGTGACTGGCATATCAGACCCCCACAGAATCATCAGCTTTATCAGTCTCACTGACACTCCCCTCCACAATGCTACCTACCCCCATCAACACTCAACACTTTCCCTCTTCCTACTTCCTCATCCTTCAGGCCCATCACATTCATGTTCTGGGTGAAATGCAGCTACTTCTTTATCATCAATATTAGACATGATGAAAGAAGTCCCAATACCATAACCAATAGTTAGGATGTGGTAAGGGGCAGTGGCAGCAACAGTGAAGGTGAAGAAGATAGCAACAGGCAATGGCTGAGGCAGTGAGGCAGCTACCACTGAAGTGAATACAGTGGGCCCTGGTGGTTGAGGCAGCTGTACCCACGAGGAAAACAGGTGATGGAAAGTGATTGAATGAGTGAGCAGCTGGAGCTAAGGAGAGAACAAAGTTGGTGCAATTATATAAGTCCTAGCCATTGAGGTGGCACTGGTTGAAAAGGCAGCCAAGACGGAGGAAGTGAAAGTTGTAGCTGATGACCCTCATAATTTGTATAAGGAGTAAATGAGTTACTATACATATGGCACTTAGAAACAGTACCTGGCACATAACAAATGTCACGTAAATGTTTAATGTTATTAGAGTTAGACACACAACTAACCATAAATGCAATGTGATAAATTGTGTAAACAGGTGTGTATACCACTTCTCCGGAAGGCAGGGATGATGTCATCTCTGTATCCATGTATCTACAATTAACATATACATATGCTCACTCAAAGATGGCTAAATCAAATTCACAACATTGGATCTATGATCTTTTCAGTCTCAATGAACAGTAATGAATCTTCAGTGACAGGCTCTTGCAAGGTGCTGTATTATGACATCTGCTCATTCCACATCCTATGACTTTTCAGAAATGTTAGAAACAGCCAAGAGCTAAGCAAAGTATGCAGCAAAGTAGGAAGCCAAGAGCAACAGGCCTAGTCCACGATGAAACATTAGCCCATACACTGCCAGGTATTTTCAAACTATGCCTTACAGAGAATGACTCACTTAAAAGTCTTGCACATACAGGTCTGCTTTTAGAAAAAAGTTCCCACACCTTCAGCCTTTATCACAAACAAGATTTTTCACTGATTGTACATGAAAAGCACACCATACTTACCTCACTGGTGGCCAGGCAAATTAAACATGATAACGTGTGTGAAAGCACCATGCACAGCATCTATTACACTGCAGGAGCTCAAGAAATATTTGAATCTGGATCTGAAGCACCAGCTGGAATTCCCAAGTCTCGTTATAAGAATGGAAGGGGCCAGTTTACTTCAATTTCAGCATCTTAACACGGGCACAGATGCTCTTCCAGCATCAATAGCTTTACAGGTAGTGGTTTGTTTCTCTGTTGCACAGCTGAGGGAACGCTAAGGGCTTTACATACATTAGTGGCTAATTCTCACAACAATCCTCCAAGGGAGGTTTCACTATTCTCATTTTACACATAAAGGAACAGGAGTTAAAAGGAGTTAAGTACTTGCCCAAAGTCAGCTGGTTCAACAGGAACCGGGACTCAAGGTCTATGCAATTCCCAAGTCCATGCTCTATTACACCATATTAGCTGGGGGACATAATAGAGCCTTAAAGTGTTCTAAGACCAACAGAAGCAAAACAAGTGAGCTCCAGTTTCCAGCTGGGATCTACAACCTCAGGCAACTGAAGCTACCTAACCTCTATTTCCTCATACATTACAAAAAGAAAAAGAAGTTATCTTCCAACTCTAAGTTTGATGATTCCATCACTTTTTTCCTTTCTTTACTTTCTCTTTTTCCTCCTTCCTCTGCTACCTCCTAATATGGTCCAAAATGTGTTGGATACATCTACATTTTTTAAAGAAAAGGGATCTAAAATTGCATGCAATTATAGCACTGATCTTCCAAACAGAGATTAGACGGGCATGGTTTCTTATGTACTTCAAGAGATCAATTTTTCAGTCAGCTAAAAAAAAAACACACATGGTTCTCCTTAGTAGTCGTTAGAGCAGTACTGGCTTACATGGGATAGAAATACAGTAATACACCACTTTTCAGAATTCAGGTTTCTGGCAACCCATCAGACAATTAACCAGTTCTGGGGAGAAGGGACAGCCAAGAAATATTTCCCAAAAAGACTTTCTTATATGCACACTCAATTTATAAAGGACAATAATATATTACAAGCTTTTCTCATTTTGCAATCTTATGATCAAAATTGAAAGCTAATTTCTAAGATAATGAAGGACTATATTAGAGAAATAGAGAACATTTTCCATAATAACCTATCTCCTTCTCCACCACCACCACTCTGACAAAAATGGAAAACGAAAAAAACAAACAACAAAAAAAAAGTTGTAATTCTCTAACTTACTACCTTAAAAAAAAACGGTAATGGCCGGGCGCAGTGGCTCATGCCTGTAATCCCAGCACTTTGGGAGGCCAAGGCGGGCAGATCACCTGAGGTCGGGAGTTCAAGACCAGCCTGGCCAACATGGAGAAACCCCATCTCTACTAAAAATACAAAATTAGCTGGGCGTGGTGTCGGGCGCCTGTAATCCCAGCTACTCCGGAGGCTGAGGCAGGAGAATCGCTTGAACCCGGGAGACGGAGGTTGCAGTGAGCCGAGATCACGCCATTGCACTCCAGGCTGGGTGACCAAGGGCGAGACTCCGTCTCAAAAAAAAAAAAAAAAAAAAAAAAGGTAAATATATAGAAACAGTAACCAACCACTTAGGAAGCCAAAAAATAAAATGGTTTTTAACTTCCAGATACTAACCCCCAGTCATGATCTGTTACTAATTCCTTACCCTCTTCTTCTCACCCAACCTGGGGTTGGGGTGGAGATCTAAAATCCTTTACAGATGTTCCATCTAATTTCCAGACAAAATTATTACCTGTTTCCACACCTGTGTCTCCTGAGTGTGTCACCTCGTTAGGTTCAATTATTCTTAAATTTCTCAGTTGAAAATCCTGGTGATTCGCCCTTAAGGAGAGAAAGAACAGGAAGTTGCAGACTTTGACCACAATAAACGTGGCAAGGCTCAGTTAGAGGGGGCATCGCTTAACTTAGCAGTTCTCTAACATGAGTCAGAAGAACTCTCACCCCCATTATCAGTGGCAGAATAAATAAAAGTTTGATGTAAAACTTGCAGGTGTAAAACATCTCCATGGCAGGTTAACCTTCTCAGTTGCAGCTTCTAGTTCATAAATTCTCACACCTCCTATTTAACTAGACTAAGAAAACTTATTTTCAATGTTTTTTCCTTACACAAGTTCTATTTGGTTCTTTTTCACATCTGCCCGTTCTTTCTTTATGGTGTCCTATTCTTTCACTCTGGTTTCTATGCCTTCTCTTTGTGCCTTCATTACTGTAGGCCCTTATTTTATAATTTCTCCCATACTTTCAAATAGATCTTGGGAGACTAACCCTCATGTTTGCTAGGTCTGCTGCCTCTCCCTCTTGGTGGTTCATTCCTTCTGCGTTTTGTGATCTTTTATTAAGAGCTTATCTTCAATAGAGGCTATTTATCTATGAGAATGTGATGGGTCCTGGTTTGTACAAGCAGTTCTGTTATTGTTTGCTTCTAAGACTTTCACATTAATTTCTTAGCTAGAAGATTTACACACAAACTTCTTGTTCCCATATGGGGATAGTCTAATGCCCTGGACACCAGGCATGAAGGTCTATATCTGCATCTGGTAACTTTCCCAGGCTCAGGTTACTAGCATACCACTCAGGCGTTAGGTTCCCTCTACATTTTTGGCACTTGAGGATTTATCTTTCTTTCAAGTTCATTCAGTCAACAAATATTTATTGAAAAATCTTCCATAATCCAGGCCCTATTCTGGACACAACAGTGAACAAAACAGACAAGATCTCTGACTTTAACAAATTAACATGGGGCAAGGCAGGGGGATGGGCAGAAGACAGGGAAGAGAAGGCAACAGACACAAAACAAGTACACAATATGTCAAGTAATAAGAACATGTTTTGTGAAAAAAAGTAAAGCAGAGCAAGGGGAAGAAAGCATCAAGGAGGTAAGGGGAAGGATTATTTCATATGGGGTAGCCAGGGACAGCCTCTATTGTAACAGACAACATTTTAACACAGACCTAAAAAGAGTGAGGAAGCAAGCCATGTGAACGGCTAGGGGAACAATGTTCCAGGACAACAGCAAGTGCAAAGGCCATGAGGCAGGAGTATGTCTAGTTTACCTGAGGAAAAGCAAGAAGGTCAGCGCAGTGTGATTGTATCAGGGGATGGGGAGGTAAGTGGTTCAGAGACAACGTCATTGAGGCACCAGGGGGCCTACTGTGGGGCCATAGAAAAGGTTTTGAATTTTACTCAGCTATGAACTCAATTAAGTTATAATTTAACCACATTTTTACATGTTGGTAAAGACAGAGAGGGACATATTAGCTCAGTCTACCACACGGTAAGAACCAGATAACCAGGCAGCTTTACCAATGACTCCAGGCCTGCTTTCATATGGCTGTGACTTTAGTTTTACTGGACAGAATGGGATGTTCTTAACGAGAGTAAACATATTATTCTTTCATAAAAAAGTAAGACACCCCAGTATGTCTTCTAAAATATAAATACAAATATCCTCAACAAAATACCAGCAAACGGAATCTAGAACAATATAAAAAGGATCATCATCGCCAAGTGGGTCTTATCCCAGGAATACAAGGTTGGCTCAATATATGAAAAATCAATTATTATAACAGGCCATATCAATAGAATAAAGAACAAAATCTACATGGTCTTCTCAACAAATGCAGAAAAAGCACGACAAAATCCAATGCCCCTTCAAGTTAAAAGTACTCAGCAAACTAGAAGAAAAATTCCTCAACCTGACAAAAGTTATTACAAAACCTACAGCTAACATCATTCTTAATGCTGAAAGACTGAATGCTTTCCCCTATGATCTAGGGAATGTCTACTCTTGGCAGAGTAGACAGGGATGTCTACTCTTGGCACTTCTATTCAACATTGTACCAGAAGTTCTATCTAAGGTAAGTAGGCAAGAAAATGAAACAAAAGGCATCCAGTTTAGAAAAGAAGAAGTAAAACTATCTCTATTTGCAATTGACATAATCTTGAATACAGAAAATCCTAAAGAATCCACAAACAAAATTAGAACTAATAACTGAGTTCATCAAGAATGCAGGATACAAAAATCAATATTTAAAAAATCAATTTGACTTCTATATCCTTGTAATGAACAATTCAAAAATAAAATTAAGAAAAGTCCATTTACAATATCAAAAACAAAAAAAGTTAGAAATAAATTTAACAAAAGAAGTGCAAAATGTACACCATAAAAACTAAAAAAGACTGCTGAAAGTAACTGAAGAAGACCTAAATAAACAAAAGCTATTCCATGGTCATGGATTGGAAGGTTTACTATTGGTAAGATGGCAGTAATTCCCAAATTGATCTATGGACTCAATGCATTCCCTGCCAAAATTCTAGCTAGCTTGGAGGCTGAAACTGACAAGCAGATTCTAAAATTCATATGGAAATGCAAGGGACCCAGAATAGCCAAAACAATCTTGAAAAAGAACAAAATCTTGAAAAGAACTCTTCCATCCCAATTTCAAACCTAAATACAAGACAGTGTGGTGCTAGCATAAGAATGGACTTACAAATGAGTAAAACAGAACTAACAGTCCAGAAATAAACCCTCACAACTGTCAACTGATTTTTGAGGATGCCAAAACCATTCAATGGGGAAGGAATAGTCTCTTCCACAAATGGTGCTGGGACAAGTGAATATCCACATGCAAAAGAATAAAGTTTCCAACATGGCAAAACTCCGCTTCTACAAAAAATACAAAAATTAGCCGGGCATGGTGGTGTGCACCTGTAGTCTCAGCTACTCTGGAGGCTAAGGTGGGGTGGATCACTTGAGCCCTGGAGGTCAAGGCTGCAGTGAGCCATGATAGCACCACTGCACTCCAGCTTGGGTTACAGAGCAAGACCCTGCCTCAAAAAAAAAAAAAAAAAAAAAAAAAAGCCCAGGCACAATGACTCACATCTGTAATCCCAGCACTTTGGGAGGCCAAGGCAGGCAGACTGCCTGAGTCCAAGGGTTCGAGACTAGCTTGGGCAACACGGCAAAACCCATCTCTACAAAATTTACAAAAATGAGCCAGGTTTGGTGGTGCACACCTGCGGTCCCAGCTACTTAGGAGGCTGAGGCAGAAGGATCGCTTAAGCCAGAGAGGTTGAGGCAGCAGTGAGCTGTGATCGCCCCACTGCAGTCTAGCCTTGGTGACACAGAGAGATCCTGTCTCAAAAAAAGAAAAATGAAGTTTAACCCACCTCATATCATATTCAAAAATTAACACAAATGGGCCGGGCACGGTGGCTCACGCCTGTAATCCCAGCACTTTGGGAGGCCGAGGCGGGCCAATCACGAGGTCAGGAGATCCAGACCATCCTGGCTAACACGGTGAAACCCTGTCTCTACTAAAAATACAAAAAATTAGCCAGGCATGGTGGCGGGCGCATGTAGTCCCAGCTACTCGGAAGGCTGAGGCAGGAGAATGGTGTGAACCCAGGAGGGGGAGCTTGCAGTGAGCTGAGATCGGGCCACTGCACTCCAGCCTGGGCGATAGAGCGAGAGAAAAGGAAAGAAAGAAAGGAAGACAGGGAGGAAGGAGAGGAAGGAAAGGAAAGAGAGGAAAGAAAGGAAAGGAGGAAGGAAGGAAGGAAGGAAGGAAGGAAGGAAGGAAGGAAGGAAGGAAGGAGAGAAAGAAAAGAAAGAAAAGGAAGGAAAGGAAGGAAAGAAAAGAAAGAAAGAAAATTTAAAAAATTAACACAAATGGATCACAGGTATGAACGTAGGCGCTAAACTGTAAAACTCTTATAGCGCAACCATAAGTCTGCCTGACCTTGGATTAGGCAATGACTTCTTAAGACACAAATCAAAAAGCACAGCAACAAAAGAAAAAAGAGATACACTGGACTTCATCAGAATTTAAAATGTTTGTGTTTCAAAGGATACCATCAAGAAAATGGATAACAACCCACAGAATGGGAGAAAACATCTGTAAATCTGTTGAGTCTAGTATCCAGAATATATAAAGAACTATTATAACTCAACAATAAAAAGACATATAACCCAATTTTAAATGGGCTAAGGATCTGAATAGACATTTCTCCAGCAAAAGTACAGAAATGACCAAGAAGTACATGAAAAGATGCTCATCATTAGTCATTAGGGAAACACAAATCGAAACCACAATGTGATACCACTTCACACCCACTAGGAAGGTTATAATAAAAAAGATTGACAGTAACAAGTGCGGGTGAGGGTATAGAAAAAATTAGAACCCTCAAACATTCCTGATGAGAATGTAAAATGGTGTAATGGCTTTGGAAAACCATTCCTAGGTACACAGTCAAGAAAATTGAAAATATATATCCTTATAAAAAGTTGTACACAAATATTCACAGCTGCATTATTTGTAACAGCCAAACTGTAGGAACAACTCAAATGCCCAACTGATAAATGGATAAATAAAAGTGTCTATCCATATAATGGAATGTTCTTTGCCAATAAAGAGAAATCACGCCAGGCGCGGTAGCTCACGCCTGTAATCCCAGCACTTTGGGAGGCTGAGACGGGCAGATCATGAGGTCAAGAGATAGAGACCATCCTGGCCAACATGGTGAAACCCCGTCTCTACTGAAAATACAAAAATTAGCTGGGTGTGGTGGTGCACACCTGTAGTCCCAGCTACTCAGGAGGCTGAGGCAGGAGAATCACTTGAACCCGGGAGGTGGAGGCTGCAGTGAGCCAAGATCGTGCCACTGCACTCCAGCCTGGCAACAGAGCAAGACTCCGTCTCATTTAAAAAAAAAAAAGAAAAGAAAAGAAAGAAATCACACCTATGACATAGGTGAACCTTGAAAACATGCTAAGGGAAAAAGCCTAATACAAAAGACCACATAGTATATGATTCTATTCACATAAAATGTCCAGAATAGGCAAATCTGTAAAGACAGGAAGTAGACATGCAGTGTTAGTGGTTGCCAAGGGCTGAGGTGAGGAGTGACTGATTACAGGTAACAGGATTTCTTTTGGGGATGAAGAAAATGTTCTAAAATGATTGTGATGATAGTTGTACAACTCTGTGACTATACTAATAACTTGAATTGTACATTTTAACAGATAGATGAATTGTATATAAGTGAATTATATCTCAATAAAGCCATTATAAATTTTATAACATCTCTTTCTTGTGGACAGGGATACAAGTCAGATTCTCACCGAATTTCCCATTACTTCATACGTAAGTTTCTAAGATGGTAAGTAACTGATCCCAATGACTGGTTCAGACACATGACTACAGAGGTGGTAGGTTATCATTTTTTTAGAGACAGGGTCTTGCTGTGTCACTCAGGCTGGAGTGCAGTGGCACAATCTTAGCTTATGGCAGCCTCAAACTCCTGAGCTCAAGCAATTCTCCTGCCTCAATCTCCCAAAGACCTAGGACTACAGGTATGTGCCATCACACCAACCTGATTTTTTTTTTTTTAATAATTTTCTGAAGAGACAGGATCTCACCACATTGCCCAGTCTGGTCTCAAACTCCTGGCCTCAAGTGATCCTCCCACCTCAGCCTCCCAAAGTGCTGGGACTATAGGTGTGAGCCACCGTGCCTAGCCAAGGTTATCTTAAGGTAATCCTATTCATTCATTTCACAGAATAAAAAAACAAAGATAACTTACCATAGGCCATATAACTCAGTAGCTGCAAAGCCAAGACCAGAAACTAGGTCTGACAGGTGAGCTCAAACTCTCTGTGTGAGCATCAACACCTCCACCTTTCTGTCAGGATCACAGGAGCTACGAAGCAGCTCAATACTACAGCTGCTCTGCTCTTGTCGTATCTTGGTCTCCCCAGAGTCCAAGATCTATCCACCTTTCACTTGTTTGGACAGATAAAATTCTTAAGTTCTCTGTCAAAGCACAATTATCATTAAATATTAAGAACTAGAAGAATATACCTCAGGGACTATCCAACTAAATTCCCTCCTCTAGACCAGGAAACCAAGAAACAAAGATCAAATGACTGGCTCAAGGCCTCACAGCTAACTGCTGACAGAGCTAGAACCAGCATTCCAGCCTCCCAACATCCAGCTCAGTGCTCCTACCCTTCCCAGAACTTCTTCGACCTACACCTTCTCAACTTCATGATGAGCCACAAAGTGGGTAAGGGGCAAGAAGCATGCAGAGCACTTTCAATCTTTGTATAAGATGGTTATGGTAGCACTAGAAAAGGCCTTCTCCCTCTTTTTCCAAGAAATTCTGGCAGGGTTCTGAATACCTCACCCCCCTGCAACCCCCAGTTCATGGGAATCACACATGTGTAGCGTTCAGCATGGGGCAAAACAAGGAACAAGATGCTCAATCACACCTAGTGGATGAGACAAGGGTAAACTGGAACAAGTTCTAAGGTTGGGAAGTAAGCAATGTTGTCTTTGTCTACCCAGAATCCATCCCTCCTTTTGATGGGAACTTTGGTTTTCCTTTTGAGAATGTACCCTCTCCATTTCAGCCCAAGGGGTTCAAAGCAGTCTTATCCAAACACCTAACAGGCTCTGGGACCCAAAGCAGGTCAATCCCTCCCTCTGGCCATAATGATTGGTTCACAGATGAACATGAGAATTAAGGCAGCCCAGTGAGCATCAGATCAGGGACTTCTGCTCCATTAGGAAGGAGGGCTCAACTTCTCTGCTGGGGCTGTCAGCCTAGAACTGTCATAACCTGCCATAAGGAGAAAGTCTCCCTGAGAATGAAGCGGATACTGAATAAATCAGAGCCAAGAGATGATAAAGAGAAGTCTGAAGCCAATGTTGGTGGTGCTCCCGGATTCAGCCACACTAGAAGCCAGCTCAACCCCATTTTAGGTAAATCAATTTGAGTTCAGTTTCCATTACCGAAACTGAAAGAAGTGCTCACTTTTACAAGGAATGGCACTCAAATTCTACCAGCAGGGGAGGCGCCTGTGGAAAATGGCTTCCCCTCTCTCAGCCTTTCACTGGACTTTCCTTTGAGGTAAAAAAGACTCTACCAGCTGGTGTAGAAAAGACTCTTCTGCTCCTAAAAGGCTGTGAGTCTATAAATCTAGCACAGATCACCTTGGCCCCCTAAAGACCACCTGAGGCCTACAGCCTAACTCATCATTATCCACTTGCCTGACTCCATTTCCAGCACTTCACTTACAGGAAGCTCCTTCCAGATGGAAGTTCTCCACCCCTCCCACATACTTCCACAGGGTGGGTCTGGTTTTCTGCTCACCCTTAACAAGCTGTGGCAACGGCAAATCCAGGTCAAGGTAGGTTTGGGACCCCCCTACTCACAAACACAAGCAGGAGCCATGGTCTGTGTTCAGCAAGAAAGCCTGGCCATGCTGCAAAGTGAGTGCATTCATGTCTCAAGTGGTTAGCAGGTGGGTGACCCCTTGGGGATGGCCAGGGAGTCTGGCCTGTGGCCTCCATGAACTCTGAACACCTCTCTCCGTCTCCCACTTTATCAGAGGCTCTGATAAGTACGTCCTGGTTATGGCAGGGGAATAAACTAAAACATGTTTAACTTGAGGCCGGGAAATTATCTGTCTCATCCTCCTATGCCCAAGGAGAGCCCAGGGCAGGCTACTGGGGGGATTTTCCTGGAGATTATACCAAAATATTCCCTTACACAGCCTCTGAAACCATTTGGGTGGGGAGGGGCCCGCGACCGTCTATCCTTGTGGCGGTGACAGATCAGTAGAGTGAATTGCAGGAGTCAGTATTGTCGAGATTGTAACTTGAGGTTTAGATTCCTGGGTAACAGAAGCGAGGGCAGAGCCTCGCCCACCTCCCCAGACACGAAGAGGGGCCAACTTCCTCCAAGAGCGGGGCCTTCCCGCGGGCCAGGAACTGTGACGGCCGCCGCCCCCTCAGGCCGAGTGCAGCAGTTCCGCGGGCACACGCGTCCAGGAACCAGACTCGGGCCGCCCCGTGCCCACCGACCCTCCGGAAACGAACCGGATCTCGCCCGGCCTCATGGACCCCCTCCCCCGGCTCCTGTTCCGGGGCTCCGGCGAGCGCGGCCCTCGCCAGACTGCGGCAGGCCGGGCTCCTCACCCGCGCGTCCCAGCCCGCCGAGGTGCAACACGCGCGGCCGCGCAGCGAGGGCTGCACGCTGCCCGGACGCCGGCTCCCGGCGGAGTGCCCTCACCTTACTCGCGGTGGCTTTCTGGAGGCTGCCATTCGGCGGTGACGTGCCCCAGCCCACGTCAGGGGAGCGCAGACCAGCTGATCACCCGCGGAAGGGCCGGCGCGAAGAAGGCGCGAGAGCGGGCGGGCGGGCGGGCTAGCGCCGGGTCGGCCACGCCCTCGCCCGTGGCGGGCGCTGGCGCCGCGGCCCCGCCCACACGCAGGCCCCGCCCACACTCCTGGAGCTGGGGTTCGCGGCCGCAGCGCCTGCGGCCCAGAGCGGGGCCTGCTCTTCCACACCAGTCCGCATTGCCTCTCCCTGCAGCGAGCGGGGAAAGGACGCAGTGCTGCTGAGTGTCTTCATTTTTGTTCGTTTTTGTCGTCATTCCTCAAAGAGGAAAAAGGGCTTTGCCGAATAAAGGGGCTACTGTCCCAGGGATTTTCCGGCTTAATTTAGGAGGGCTGAGAAGAGAGGGACGTGGCCGGCTCCGGAAGAACCTCGACCTGGTCTTCGAGGCTTTGGAACAGGGTCTCAAGCTTTAGAAATGTCCCCAAAAGTATGTTCCCAGAGAGCTTCAAAATCCAGCTCTCCGCTCCGCTTGGATAGTAAATAGCCCCTTCAAACTTAACGTCCAAACGGAACTCCTGGAACTCCCAATGCACCGAAGCAAAGCAAAAACGTTCTCCACCAGTCTTCTTTGCCATCTCAATCAATGGCTACTCTATTCTTAAGAGGCAAAAATTTAGGAATCCTCCCTGCCTCTTCTCTTTCACACCCCACATCTAATCTGCCAGCAAAATCTTGTTGGCCCTGCCTCCAAAATAGACCCCTAATCTGGCCGTGTCACACCACCTCCACCTCCTACCCTCTGATGTGCATCAGAGGGTTGTACCACCCCACCCGTGTGGTTACAGCAGCCCCCCAAATATCCCCTCACCATCCCGCACCTGCACAGTCCAGCCTGAACAAAGCCGCCAGACCAGTCCTTTGAAGCGTGACACCAAGTCACTTCTTTGCTCAGCACTTTCCATTAATTCCTCGTTTCACGCAGGATAAAAGCTCCATTTGATCTACCCCCAGCCACATTTCCTCCTGTTCTCACCTTCCTCACTCTTCTTCAGCTGAAATGGCCTCCTGGCTCTCCTTGAAAAAGCAGGGTACACTCATGTCCCAGGGCTTTTGGACTTCCTCATCCCCCAAATATTGAGGTTTCGTTCCTCATTTTCCTTCAAGTCTTTGTTCAAGTATCACCTACCCTGACCATCCTATTTAAATTTGTAAATCATTCCAATATTCCTAATCCGCCTTACCCTACTTCGTTTTTTCCATAGCACTTACCACCTTTTAACAGGATTCTTTTAATGTACTTATGTGTACTGTATTCTTCCCCTTCTCCTGCCACCACCCACGCACACAACATAACCATCAGTGCAGATTGTTTCTGTTTTGTTTAATGATGAACAATACCTAACATGTCATAAGTTCTCGTTATATATTTTCTGCAGAAATGAATGTTTCAGAATGTGCACTCCTCAAAAGCAGGGATGGTGGCTCTCTTGTTCATTGTTATATCCCTGGTGCTTAGAACAACACCTGGCACTAAATGAAAGTGACCACATTTTTTTAAAGGTGATTGGCACCTCCTCCTGCTTTGACCTTGGTGTAAGGCCTAATATACCTGTATCAGCTAGGTTCTGCTACCTGCAAGAACTCAAAGTCGTTATTGAATAAGCATTTAGGCAAGCCGAATTAGACTGTGTAGTTAAAGCATGAAAAAACTAAAGATGTGCTTCCTGGGAAAGCAGCACACATCTGTTGCATTTCCCCAAATTTATGAAGCCAAAAACAGAGAGATTGTAAATAAAATACTGGTTCCAGCCCACATCTGAAAGCTGGTGGGAAAAATCAAGTTATAAGAGAAAACGAGGTAAGAGAGAGAGAGATAAGTGAAACTTAAGGGGGACAGGTATTTAATAATCACATTGCCTAAAAGAAAAGGAGTTGGCTCAGAATTTATGGCATCCAGCTTCAGGGGAGAGAGAGAAATACCTTGCATTCCCTGAGCTGGATTTGAGTTCCTGTTTGCAAGATAAAAAAAGGAACCCTTTCCCCTCTTGAAGTTTTTTTGTTTGTTTGTTTTTTGAGATGGAGTTTTGCTCTTTTTGCCCAGGCTGGAGTACAATGGCACAATCTCAGCTCACTGCAACCTCTGCCTCCCGGCTTCAAGCAATTCTCCTGCCTCAGCCTCCTAAGTAGGTGGGATTACAGGCATGCACCACCACACCCGGCTAATTTTTTGTATTTAGTAGAGACGGAGTTTCACCATGTTGGTCAGGCTGGTCTTGAACTCCTTGGCCTCGACCTTCCAAAGTGCTGGGATTACAGGCATGACCCACTGTGCCCGGCCTCCCTCTTGAAGTTCTAACAAGAGAACCTCCGGAGAAGTTATAGCACTGAATTACCATGAGAGAATGAGAACACTAGGAGTTATATAGGTTCTTCTCCTGGCTCTACAGTCCTTGCATCCTCAAAGAAGTGGAACAGTCACACTGCCTGACATTTATTGAAGGTTATGTGTCTAACCCACAACAAACCAATGGGTGAAGGACTCTTATCCTCATTTTACTGGTTGAGGAGACTGAAATTTGCAGAGGTTAAGCCCCTTGCCCAAAGTCCCTGAGCTAGTAAGTGGTGGTACTGTAACATACATTCAGACAGCAGGATGGATTCTTAGCCTGACACTTAATCGCGAAATTATCTGGAAGGGACCCTAGAGGCGGCCTCATCCAGTCTCCTAGCCCACACAGCAGAAAGAGGGAGACAGCTGGTTTTGGCATTCACACCCAGACCGGGTGGGTCTTAGATGTAGCCAGAAATATTAAATGCGTGGAAATATGTTGGGTTGAATTGTGACCTCAAAAATTCATATGTTGAAGCTCTAACCCCTAGTACTTTCGAATGTGATCTTATTTGGCAATAGGATCAGTGCAGATGTAATTAATTAAAATGCAGTCATATTAGAGTAGGAAGGATCCCTAATCCAATATGACGTGTCTTTATTTAAAACAGAAAAAGAAATCACACTGTGCACACAGGAAGAACACCATGTGAACACGAAAGCAGAGATCAGGACGATACATCTACAAGCCACAAACACCAGGACTGCCGAAAGCTAGGACAGAGCCATGGAACAGATTCTCCCTCACAGCCCTCGGAGTGAACTAACCCTGTGGGTATCTTGATCTTGGACTTCCAGCCCTCCAGAACAATGAGACAACAAATTTGTTTTCAAATCACCCAGTTTGTGTTGCTTTGTTACCAAAGCCCTAGGAAACCAATACAAAACAAGTTCCAAATGTCCGTGTATAGATTGTGGACCTGTGTTTTGGGCCACCCGATATTCATTCATTCTCCTTCTGATAACCATCCTCCCAATTCCCTCTGGGGCCCACCTCTCCCTACTTCCCTGCTTTCCCCATTCTCAATGTATGTTATCCTAGTGCAACACTTGGATTCCAAGAGTGTATCATATAACCCAGGCATAAGCTACAATGATAGGATCAGATATTGCTATGGGAATAGAGTCTTGCTTTCTTCTGCCAGCCAAGATCCTGGATGCATATACTCGAACTGCTGCCTCTATGTGCAACATGTGAATGGCACCAAGGCAGCAGAAGACACAGCAAATAGAAAGGGGAGAAGCAGACCTCAGAACATTATTTGAGTGCTGCATCCCGCGACACCTTAAACCAGATGTCCCACTGGACTTTACTTAAGTAACCATCTGTACAATTGAATTTTATGCATGAGTAGATATCATTTTATTAATGTAGACAATCACGAACTAACAAAGGGAAAAAGTAAATTATAAAACAATATAATATCCCTTTTTTTGTTTTTGTTTTTTTGTTTTTTGAGACAGAGTCTTGCTCTGTCACTCAGGCTGGAGTGCAGTGGCACAGTCTCGGCTCACTGCAAGCTCCGCCTCCTGGGTTCACACCAATCTCCTGCCTCAGCCTCCCGACTAGCTGGGACTACAGGCTCCCGCCACCACACCTGGCTAATTTTTTGTATTTGTAGTAGAGACGGGGTTTCACCGTGTTAGCCAGGATGGTCTCGATCTCCTGACCTTGTGATCTGCCCACCTCGGCCTCCCAAAATGCTGGGATTACAGGCATGAGCCACTGTGCCTGGCCAATATCCCATTTTTATAACATATCCATAACTATGTATACTGATATAGATATATAGATACAGAGTCTTTTGGGAGGGAGAGACAGGGTCTTGTTCTGTCACCCAGGCTGGAGTGCAGTGGTGTGATCACAGCTCACTGCAGCCTCGACCTCCCAGGCTCAAGCAATCCTCCCACCTTAACCTTCTGAATAGCTGGGACCATAGGCACACACCACCACACCCAGCTAATTTTTTTTCCTTTGGTAGAAATAGGGTCTCCCTATGTTGCCCAGCCTTGGTCTCAAACTCCTGGGCTCAAGCAATCCTCCCGCCTCAGCCTCCCAAAGTGTTAGGATTATAGGCACGAGCCATTACACCCAGCGTAAGTACTTTTTTAGAATAAAAGGAAAGTGATCCACAAAATCTTAGTGCATATCTTGAGGTGGCAGAACTTGGGCTGATTTTAATTTTGCCATTTTTTTGAGATTTTTTTTATTAACAAGAAACTCAAAGTACTAATAATTTCTCTGGCCCTTACTCCTTGGAAGGCAGAGCAAAGGAACTCGTTTTGTACTCCAAATCCAAGCACTACAAGTAATAGTAGCCCTCTAGTATTCAATTTGATAATTGGTTGATGACCTGACCACTTATTGAAACAGGAGCAACATCTCTTGATAAACTCCCAGATGAGAGGACTAAAAAAAATAGAAATCCCTGTAGGAGATCAAACAAACTTATAGCTTTAGAGGAAAGTTTTAACCTTTTCAAACATTTCAGTTTGTTCTAATAAAATTGATAGTTACAAGAACAGTGATGAGTGAAGCTCTCATAAATCATTATAACATGGCCTTATTTTTTGTAAAGTTAACTAAAAGATAGGCTTGAGGTTGCACCCTAGAAAGGAATGGGAGAAGACAAGCCAACTTTCAGGATTGTAGAGTCTGCCAAAACAATGTACTGTAAATTAAGGGTGGGAGAATGCATTTGGCTCAGTTCAGAATCTACTCACCCTTTGTATTCAATGAAAACTGAACTCAGACCTTTTGATATCTGAGTTCCATTTACTCTTGGCAAAGTTCAATTCTCTGGCTCAAATTTTTTAAAAAGCCCTTTAAGAGGCCCAGAGGGTTTCTTGAACATCAAATGTTTCTTGCACAAACAACATATTGATGAGCTAAGTGCAAATGAATTAGAAACATACAGAGTAAGTGTTCTTTGAAACACACAGACCCTCCCACCCTATGAGGGAAAAGACTCAAGGAAGCTCTATGGCAGTCTCTTCCTTTAAGGAGTATTCCTTTTTACCATAATTTATCCCCTCCTCAAGAAGCCTTTGGGGGACCTTTGCAAAATATGGGAAAGGGAAGAGAGTATATCCAGCTGTTCATGATGTTGACTTCTCACAATCCCTTCCAAGCTATGTCTTCAAAACTGGGCTTTGGAGAGGGGCAGCACAGCCTAGAGGTCAAGGTCAAGAGACAAATTCTGACTCTGTTTCTGCCGCTAAATAAATGTGTGACTATAGAACTGGCAGAGCACCCTTTCTTCTGGTTTCTTAAGGTGTTGGGCTTGACAAATGCCTTCCAGTCTGACTATGCAGTAATCAAATCCCATATGTTTTCTTTGACCCTGAGTATATATTTTTTCTTTTCTTTTCTTTTTTTTTTTTTTTTTGACAGAGTCAGAGACAGTCTCACTATGTTGTCCAGGCTGGAGTGCAGTGGCATGATCTCAGCTCACCACAACCTCCACCTCCAAGGTTCAAGCGATCCTCCTGCCTCAGCCTCCCGAGTAGTTGGGACTACAGGAGTGTGCCACCACGCCAGGCTAATTTTTGTATTTTTTAGTAGAGACGGGGTTTCGGCATGTTGGCCAGGCTGGTTTTAAACTCCTAATTTCAGGTGATCCACCCACCTCAGCCTTCCAAAGTGCTGGGATTACACTATGCTCAGCACTACATTCTCTTTTTAATAACAGCTTTATTGGAATACAATTCAGTGCTATACACAGAGCCAATTTAAAGTGTGCAATTCAATGGTTTTTACTATATGCATAGAATTGTGCAAGCATCACCACAATTTTAGAACATTTCATCACTCCAAAAAGAAATTCATACCCTAGGGCAGTCACTCCCCATTTCCCCCCGTCCTCTCCACCCTAGGCAACTGCTAATGTACTTTCTGTCTCTATAGATTTGCCTCTCTGGACATTTCATAAAAATGGTATCATTTAATATCTGGTCTTTTGTGACTGACCTCTTTCATTTAGCATAGCATTTTCAAGATGTATCCATGTTGTAGGATGTATCAGTACTTGATTCCTTTTTATTACCAAATATGCCAATTAAAATTCCATCGTACAGAATATTACTTTGTTTATCCATTCATCAGTTGATGGACATTTGGGTTGCTTCCACTTTGGGATATTGTGAAGAATGTTTCTATGACAATTCATGAGCAAGCTTTTGTGTGGACATGTGTTTTCATTTATCTTGAGTATATACCTAGGAGAGAAAATACGGAGTCATATGGTCACTTTTTGTTTAACCCCTTGTGGGAAACTTTTGGACTGTTTTCCAAAGTGGCTACACCATTCCCAGCAGCACTGTTTGGGGGTTCCAACTTCACATCCTCATCCATACTTGTTTTCTTTTTTTCAATTCCAGCCATCCTAGTGGATATGAAGTATTATTTCAAGTAGTATTGTGGTTTCAATTTCCGTTTCCCTGATGCTAACGATGTTGAGCCTCTTTTCATGTGTTTATTCACCATCTATATGTCTTTGTTGGAGAAATGTTTAGTCAGATCCCTTTCCCATTTTAAATTGGGTTATTAGGTTTTTTTGATTATTGAGTTGTAAGCGTTCTTTATATATTCTAGATGCAAGTCCCTTATCAATTATATAATATGCAAATACTTTCTCCCAATCTATGGGCTATTCCATTTCTTTTAAAATTCTAATTAGATGGAAACATTCAAAGAGGAAGATTTCACTATTTAAAAATCCGTGACGGGCGCGGTGGCTCACGCCTGTAATCCCAGCACTTTAGGAGGATGAGGCGGACGGATCATCTGAGGTCAGGAGTTCGAGACCAGCCTGAACAACATGAAGAAACCCCATCTCTACTAAAAATACAAAATTAGCCGGGTGTGGTGGCACCTGCCTGTAATCCCAGCTACTCAGGAAAGCTAAGGCAGGAGAATCGCTTGAACCTGGGAGGCGGAGGTTGCAGTGAGTGCAGATCGCGCCATTGCACTCCAGCCTGGGACACAAGAGTGAAACTCCGTCTCAAAATAAAATAAAATAAAAAATAAAAATAAAAATAAAAATCTGTGTCTTCGGTCTCTTTTGAAAAATCAGAAGGTTGGTTTGGCAATACTGGTCTTTCCTTCTATACAGTAACAAGGAACATGAACAGCGCAGGGACTGGCCCCATGAAATGGGACAGAGAGCCCTCCATTTAACCACTTACACTGTTCTACTTTACCTGCCAGACCACTATTGATGTCCAAATTTGTGACTCCTCCTCCTGGAGAATCTGACAAACATGGCCTGGATTTCAACTTCACTGAAATTGCCCTTGCAATTAAGCTAAGGTAACTACTTCTTGTCAGAATGGTTTCACCTTTCGCACCTAAACATAGAATCCCCCAAACTTAACACCAGCTAGCAAGTCCTCACTCTTCTTGTTTTGCAATTTGGATTTTGCAAGGCATGGGGCAACTCACTGGGGCTTGGCAGAGCCCCCAGAATTCTGGCAGCCCTGTGTGTACTGATGTCATGAGTGTCCCTTGCCATAATGCATCCTCATTACTAACTCAAATCTGCCAAACTCAAACAATTGGAGCTGAAAAACAGAGTAACAGGCTGCCTGAGCTGCAAAACAGTGCATAAAAATACTCAGAAAAACAATTAGTGCCTAGGACCATATCCAAGAATGAAAATCACTATTTATTATTGTTAATCATCCCTTTCCCTGATCACAATTTGCCTGCTAAAAGCAGACCCTTCTCAAAATACAATGAGTAGTTCTAAAAGATATCTTAGTAATATAACCTAGTCATATATATTCTTTTCCTTAGTTTCTCATTAACCTTTGTTTAATGTTTTATTCATCTACTCCTTCAATTTAATAACCTTTTTACCCTTATTTTTTCTTTTTTAAACAGCTTTATTGAGATATTAGTTCTCATTACCATTCAATTTGCCTCTTTAAAGTGTCCAATTCATGTCTTTTATTATATTCAGAGTTTTACAACCATCCCCACAGGCACTTTTAGGGTTTTGTTTTTTTTGTTTGTTTGTTTTGCGACAGAGTCTCACTCTGTTGCCCAGACTGGAGTGCAGTGGTGTGATCTCGGCTCACTGCAACCTCTGCCTCCCGGGTTCAAGCGATTCTCCTGCCTCAGCCTCCCAAGTAGCTGGGATTACAAGCGTCTGCCACCATGCCCGGCTAATTTTTGTATTTTTAGTAGAGACGGGTTTTCACCATGTTGGCCAGGCTGGTCTCAAACTCCTGACCTCAGGTGATCTTCCTGCCTTGGCCTCCCAAAGTGCTGGGATTACAAGCGTCTGCCACCATGCCCAGCTAATTTTTGTATTTTTAGTAGAGACGGGTTTTCACCATGTTGGCCAGGCTGGTCTCAAACTCCTGACCTCAGGTGATCTTCCTGCCTTGGCCTCCCAAAGTGCTGGGATTACAAGCATCTGCCACCATGCCCGGCTAATTTTTGTATTTTTAGTAGAGACGGGTTTTCACCATGTTGGCCAGGCTGGTCTCAAACTCCTGACCTCAGGTGATCTTCCTGCCTTGGCCTCCCAAAGTGCTGGGATTACAGTCATGAGCCAGTGTGCCCAGCCAATTTTAGGACATTTTTATCACCCCAAAAAGAAATCTCATATCCTTTAGCATCACTCTTCTTTCCTCCCATCCTCCCCAGCCACAGGCAACCACTAATGGGCTTTCTATCTCTATAGAGTTGCCTCTTCTAAGCATTTCAGATAAATGAAATCCTACAACATATCATGCTCTGTGACTGGCCTCTTTCACTTATCATAGTGTTCTCAAGATTCATCTGTAATGTAGCATTCATCAATACTTCATTCCTTTTTTGCAGAATAATATTCCACTGTATGAATGTACCACATTTTACTTATCCATTCAAATGGACTTTTAGGTTGTTTCTACTTCTTGGCTGTTATGAATAATGCTGTGAGAACATTTGTGCATAAGTTTTTTTGTAGGTAGATTTCATTTTTCTTGGATAAATACCTAGGATGGAATTTCTGAGTCATAGGGTAACTCTATGCCTAACATTTTGAATAACTGATGAACTGTTTTTTTTAAAGTGGCTGCACCTTTCCCACCAGCAATGCCTATTCTTATTACTCTTTATTAATATATTTGTTTTCTTTTTTCCATCAACTGTCCCCAGATTTCAAATGAAATTCCTAATTGCTTTTGCCATTGGGGAAGTGGAGTGGCATTTAATTTTAGAGTGAACCCTTCTTTAGCCTCTCCTGTTAAGGACTCCGTTGGAAAAATCACACTTCAAGGGTCCCTTCACTCTTGTAAATCAGAATTGTTACCACAGTGCTACTTAAGCTAAAGTCTCTAAGTATCTAGCCTAGGTATTTTAGACACAAACAAAATAAAGTAATTCAATCATTTAAAGGCATAGACGTGGAAATTTGGAACTAGAAGGGGCCCTAAGGATTCCTTCATCAATGCCTTCATTTTATACATAAAGATGCTCTAACCAAACCGAGATTCATGTGAGCAAGGCCACACAGCTGCTTATTAGAGAACAAGACTGAAACCCAGGTCTTCTGATTCCCCTCTATTCCTCTGATCAGTTCACCCTATAGTCTCTCAGCCAGCTGTGCTTAGCAAACACTGGGGCAATTATAATTCCAAGAGCAAGGGCTGCATTCATACATACAACAGAGTGGAGAATTAGGTGATTCCGGGTACCATGGGCTGATTCTAGCCCATAGATGTATTTAGCTTACCCTACAAGGTATTTTAAGATTTTTTAGAAAATAGTTGCCAACTCATAAAAATGAAGAAATTTCGGCCAGGCACGGTGGCTCGAGCTTGTAACCCCAGCACTTTGGGAGGCCGAGGGGGGTGGATCACGAGGTCAGGAGATCGAGACCATCCTGGCTAACATGGTGAAACCCCGTCTCTACTAAAAATACAAAAAATTAACCAGGCGTGGTGGCGGGCGCCTGTAGTCCCAGCTACTCGGGAGGCTGAGGCAGGAGAATGGCGTGAACCCGGGAAGTGGAGATTGCGGTGAGCAGAGATCAAGCCACTGCACTCCAGCCTGGGCGACAGAGCGAGACTCCATTTCAAAAAAAAAAAAAAAAATGAAGAGATTTCACCCCGCCCCCCCAAAAATCTGTTAGCATTGGACCTGTGGTTCCTGCTTAAATTTTGCAAGCAACAGGCTAGAGTTGAACAGTACCTCCCAGTACCCATCCAGTGGACCTCTCTTATCATGTCACCTGCCTAGTTCCTGAAAGTATTTTAATTTGGGACCCTTATTCCAGATAATTGAGACATATATGAGGTGTTTATGCATTTGCTCTCTGTAGAAGTACCCCCACCCCACCTGGTCCCGGTTAAAGAGAGAGGGAGAGAGATAGACACCAGACAGACAGATATTGGTTGGCAACTGAGATCTTTGCAGGCTTGCAGGGCTTGTGAGGGAAGCAGCAGGGTGAGCAGGAGGCTGTGGGGACTCTGTGGGGCCTGCCTTTGGCCTAAGTTCACAAAATAAGCAGCAGATGCAGCAAGGCCTCTGCAGATTTAAAAAAAAAAAAAAAAAAAGCATGTTGCGTCAGAGCACATGTCTCCCCAAAGGGTACGTGTAGGAACAGCATGCAGACTTGTGAACTGAAGCCCTTCACTTTCCCAAGTGTGAAGAGCTGGGCCTTATTTGTTTCCATAAATTGCCGTTTAGTTTAAGCTGCTGTGCAGCACATCATCTCTCCTAGTCAATTGCTAACTGGTAGTGTGCACCATGGTAACCTGCAGGCCAACAGATCCTGTTGGATCCCAGGCCAACAGATCCTGTGGAGCAAAGCACTCTGCATACTGAAGTCCTCTGTCAGCTGGTATGCCTGGACTCATTCATGTGTTGATTGTGAAAAGCATACTGCACATCTTTTGGCTCTTTGCAAGCTCTCAGTTCTTGGAGGTGACCAAAGCTTAATCCGCAATTGGGTCACAGACACTGAAAGGAGTTTCACCTTACCTTAGTATTTAACACCACAAGCCTTGGTGTCAAATAGATCAAGGCTTGAATGCCTGTTCTGCACCTTAGTAGCTGTAAGATCTTGAGCAACTCACTTTTTTCTCTCTAAGCCTCATCTGTAAAGTGGGAAAAAGGATACCTGACTCTGAAGGCTATTC
This sequence comes from Pan troglodytes, assembly GCF_028858775.2. NCBI lineage: Eukaryota > Metazoa > Chordata > Mammalia > Primates > Hominidae > Pan > Pan troglodytes. The sequence continues at coordinate 122,051,373 of NC_072406.2, forward strand.
TGAAGACTAAAAGAAAGAATACAAGAAAAGTACTCCGCACTGTCTGGAGCACAGAAAGAGCACAATAAATGTTGGCTCTATTATTCCTGGAGAGCTCCCACAGTGCATTGTACAAATCTGATATCTATACATCTTCATAAAACCATAGACGGTCAAAACTGGAAGAGTCTTTGGAGACCATCTAGTTCACTAAACTTATGAGGAAAGCAGTTTCCTCCTCCACAAAATGAGGTGGTGGCCCTGGCCAGCATGTGGTCCCATCAGTCTAGGGTTTTGTCAATGCCCTTATTGTGTAAAGCAAGGCGCACCTGCAGACACCAGAGTAGATTTGCCCATGGGGTAGGCCTTACTGTTATGTTAAAGAGTCACCTTTCCTGCAGCCTTGGCTCACTCCTTAATAGGCAGAGCTTAAGGGGCCCCTGGGTGAGGCTCAGAGACAAATGAGCTCAGAACACATGTGGGAGGGCACGACTTACATCCTTTCCCTCTTCACCAGAGTTGCCCAAGTGTGTGAGCAGTGGGATGGACAGCTCTGAGTTGGAGTTCAGCACAGCTGTGAAAACAACCTGTTCCCATGCCTTCCCCCGGCTCTTTGGCACAAAGAGACCTTCCAGCAGCTTCAAACAAAGGAGGAGCTACTCTTAAATGGAAAGAGAGCAAAACAAAAAGCTGCTATTGTATGACCTCGTCACCAACTAGGTCTTCCTTCCTTCCTTCCTTTGAAGTTAGAGGGGATTGGAATCATGTGGGTGTAAAGCAAAGAAGAAAAAAGAAATAGATTAAAAATCTCATGTTATACACCACAATCACCAGTTTCCAGTGCCCTTTAACTGCAAATGGCCTCAAGACATGGAAACAACTCCTGTCTGTTGACAGATAAATGGATAAAGAAATTGCATAAGGGAATATTATTCAGCCTTAAAAAAAAAAGAGAAGGAGGTCCTGCTATTTGTATCAACATGGATGAACCTGCAGGACATTATGCTAAGTAAAATAAGCCAGATACAGAAAGAAAAATACTGCATTATCTCTCATTTTATTTGTGGAACCTGGAAAAAAAGAAAAAGTTAAATACATAGAAACAGCATTAAATGGTGGTTACGGCAGGGGGCAGGAAATGAGGATATTTAGGGCAAAGGGTACACAGTTTCAGATATGTAGGATAAATACATTTAGAGATTAATGTACAACATGAGGAATACAATTATAATATTGTACACTGGAAATTTGCTAAAATAATATATTTTAGGTGCTCTTGCCACACACGCACACAAAAAGGGTAACTATGTAAGATTTTCACTATGTATATCAAAACATCATGTTGTACACCTTAAATAAACAATAAAAGAAAACTGCAAACAGGCTTTCAAAGGCTAAAAACCTTAAGCTGTTGTGCTGGGCAAGGCTCTGCCCAACCCTCCGCTTCATCCGTGCACCTTCTCTGGGCCTCTTTCTCACCTTCCTTTGTGCCTCGGGACTGTTGCACATCCTGTTCCACAGTCTGAGGATATTGCACGTCCTCAAAATGAGCCCCTCTGCACACCACCTCTGCCCCAATACCTCTGCCCCAATAATGCAAAATTTAAGCAGGAACCACAGGTCCAATGCTAACAGATTTGGGGGAGGGGGTGGTGTGAAATCTCTTTATTTTTATGAGTTGGCAACTATTTTCTTTTCTTTTCTTTTTTTTTTTTTTGAGACGGAGTCTCGCTCTGTCACCCAGCCTGGAGTGCAGTGGCACGATGTCGGCTTACTGCAAGCTCCATCTCCCAGGTTCACGCCATTCTCCTGCCTCAGCCTCCCGAGTAGCTGGGACTACAGGCACACGCCACCACGCCCGGTTAATTTTTTGTATTTTTAGTAGAGACGGGGTTTCACCATGTTAGCCAGGATGGTCTCGATCTCCTGACCTCGTGATCCACCCCCCTCGGCCTCCCAAAGTGCTGGGATTACAGGCATGAGCCACCACACCCGGCCAGCAAGTTGGCAACTATTTTCTAAAAAATCTTAATCCTCCTGCCCCCTGCCATAACCACCATTTAATTCTGTTTCTGTGTATTTGACTTTTTCTTTTTTTCTAGGTTCCACAAATAAAATGAGAGATAATGCAGTATTTTTCTATCTGTATCTGGCTTATTTTACTTAGCATAATGTCCTGTAGGTTCATCCATGTTGATACAAATAGCAGGACCTCCTTTTTTTAAAGGCTGAAAAATATTCCTTTATGCAATTTCCCAAAACTCAAATGACTGACAAAAGCAGTGAATGAAGTACATGAGAAAGACTGGATTGGGCAATATTTATTAAGCATGTATTATGTTCCAGGCACTATCCTCAGTGGCACCACAAGGGAGACAAAGATGACTGAGCCTTGCCTCTACCTGGCAGCAAAACACTCCATGGATGTCAAACTTGGGGGCTGTTTTGTTCCAGCTTCAGCCAAAGTTGACCTACTGTTCACCTGTATATCTTCTACTCTTCTTCAGGGATCAGGTGAAATGTCTTCCATAAGGAAGCCCTCCCTGCCCTCCTGACCTTATGAGTGTCATCTGTGCCAGCCTCCCACAACAGCAAGCTCCGTGATGGCAGGGCCTATCCCAGTCCTGTTCCCACACTACATTCTTAGGGCTTAGCACAATTCCCAGCTCATGTGAGATTCTCACTTCCATTTAATACGACAATGAATGTGTAGATAGCACATGCAGCCCACAATACTCGACTTTTTCCTTCTCCAAGGAGCTCAGATTCCTCAAGTCTAGATGTACCGACTTGGAGAAAGAACCATCTCTTTGCAAAACTCAACTGACTGAGAAGAGCAGTGAATGAAGTACATGAGAAAGACTGGATTGGGCAATATTTATTAAGCACCTGTTATGTTCCAGGCACTATGCTCGGTGGCACACAAGGGAGTCAATGATGACTGAGCCCTGCCCCGACCTGGCAGCAGAACACTCAGTGGATGTCAAACTTGGGGGCTGTTTTGTTCCAGCTTAGCCAAAGTTGACCTACCATTCAGCTGAATTGTCCTCTTCCATGCAACTCACATGCCAGACCTTGTGTTGCAGTAAAAAAGGAGAAATTTCCCCCCTCATCAAATAAAAATCACTTGCAAGCAGGTCTTTTATGTGGCAAATATCTAGGTAATGTCATGTAGCCTTAGAAAGAGGGTAAGATCAACGCTTTAGAGTTTGAAGACCTAAAAAGGATGGTGAGCAGGACTGAGACACCAATTCTAGATAACTTCTGAATGTATTCCCATATTTAGCAAAATTTTTTTTAGTCCTCCAATATGCCAGGCACCTGTCTAAGTGGCAGCAATAGAGCAAAAAACAAAATCGACCAAAATCTTGGCCTATGTGGAGCTTACATTCTAGTGGGAAAAGACAAGCAATAAAATAAAAATATAGTATGTAAGGCAGTGATAAGTGTTAAAGAGAAATAAAAAGGAAGGGAAGGGAAATTGGGTTGCTGGAAGTGGAGTGGGGTGTAATCTCTCTAGGAGTGTCAGGAAAGGCCTCTTTGGAAGCCTAACATTTAAAGGACGTAAAGGGGTGGGCCCTCACAGTAATGTCTTGATGGCTCAGCAGCACCAAAGTTGACAAAGTCACTGAACAGAAGAAAGAGCCGCCCTGGGTGGGATGTGCCAGTGCCCCGGAGCAGTGCCTGGCGGAGGGGACCCAGCCCAGCCTAGGCAGGTCACTTCCACAGCTAGGTTTGCAGCATCTCTCCCCTTTCCATGCTGCCTCCCACACCCTAGGATTATAGCAATACAGTTGGACATTATAAATCCAAGGAGGTCCAGGATAGCCAATGGAAGGAGCCATGGTTGGTGGGTCATGCATGCATTATCACCAGCTGCCAAGGAGCCAGGTGAGGGCAGGGGCTTTTATTATAAGTGTAATGGAATTATCAGACAGGTCCATACCACATACCGGACATGCTAGAGAGCCCTAGGGAAGGAAGCTAGGTATGCTGAAAATGAAAAGGAGATGTTGCAGGGCAGTAGGAGGTGTTCAGAGAAGACCATGGAGGACAATAGTCATAGCAGACTTGAAACAAAAAGGCATGGAGATATTCTGGGCTTTTAGGGAACGTTTGACCAAAAAGGAGGGAAAATTGAAGCTGAGTTGAGAAAGCCGTGTTAAGCTGGGTGTGATGGCTCACACCTGTAATCCCAGTGCTTTGGGAAGCCCACATGAAAGAACTGCTTGAGGCCAAGAGTTCAAGACCAGCCTGGGCAACATAGCGAGCCCACATATCTATTTTTTTTTAAATTAGCCAGGCATGGTGGCACATGCCTGTAGTCCGAACTACTCAGGAGGCTGAAGTGGGAGGATCACTTAAGCCCAGGAGTTTGAGGCTGCAGTGAGCTGTGATTGTGCCCTTGCACTCCAGCCTGGGCAGCAGAGTGAGGCCATGTCTCTAAAAAAGGAAAAGAAAAAGGAAAGCAATATTGTAAATATAGCCCTAAGGGGCTACAGTTTTCTTAATTGGAGCTCCTAGGTTGTGGAGTTAGAGGAGGTGAGCAGGGGTGTACCGGTACAGAACTGGAAGAAAAGCAGGACAAATTAGGGTTCTGGCTCTTGGGATACCCAGTTCTGCCACATGTGAGCTGCAGGGCCTCAGCAGATCACTGTCCACACTGGGCCATATTCCCCTTCTCTGAAACAGGGCAGACTGGATGTACCCCAAGCCTTCTTCCTGCTATGACATTTGGAGACTATGGTAACAACTAAGGAATGATCCTCTCCTGGGCCTGCACATCCAACAGAAATATGTACATATGTTCACCAAAAGGCACGTACAATTGCAGCACTGTTCATTGTAGTCAAAAATTGGAAACTACTCAAATATCTAAAAACAGTGAAATGGATAAATAAATTGCGGTCTATCCATACAGTTGAAAAGTGTAAAACTGTAAGAATGAAAAAGCTATGGCCATATGCACAGTGTGACCGAATCACACAAATAGGACTCAGACACCTAAGAGTATATGCTGTGTCTGTAGGCCTTTATAAAGTTCAAAAACAGGAAACACTAAATTGTTACATTAGAAGTCAGATTAATACTTACCCTGGCTAGGGGGCTTGTGACTAAAGGAGGCCTGAGTGACGCTCCCTGGCTTCTGATTATGCTCTTTCTTAATCTGGGTCTGTTTACATAGATGTGTGGACTTTATGAAAATTCCTGGAGCTATACTTTTATCATCTGTGCACCTTGTAAGTATATTATTCTATAATTAAAAATATACTTTAAAACACTTTTAGAAGAAAATATAGGTGACAATCTTTAAGATCTTGAGGTAGGGAAAATTTTTTTATATAAGACAAAAAGAACACAAATCATTAGAGAAAAAAAACCGATGCATTCAATTATATTAAAAAAATTTTTAATTCAGAAGGAAGCAGATACAATAACAGCAGTGCACCTGCAAACAGCCTCAGTGTGATAGGGGAATAACATAATGAATAGATTATTCATTTCATTTTGCTGTGAACTATGCCAAGCCCCTTGCAACTGTTATTCTATTGAACCATCATAACTATTCTCTGAGGCCAGTGCTGTTATCATCCCCATTTTGTAGATGGGTAAACTGAGGTTTGGAGGAGTTAAATTACTTGCCTATGAGCACTCGGTTGGTGAGTAGAAATGCCAGTAATTGAATTCAAGTAGGTCTGACTTCTGAGCTTTTCATCATTTCTCAGTGACAAAGCAGGTTCAAAGGCCAGCTCGAGTGGGGAGGGAGGTCACAGATTGCAGGTTCAGGTCCCCAACACAGTCCAGTCCCAGCAGTGTTTTCAAATAGAGCAGATAATTAGTTATGACTCCAAGCTCCCACCCCCCAAGATCAGAAGCCCAAGGTTGAATCAGAACCCTGTCCTCTTGATGGGGTGGAGTAAATGTGAAAGGTGGGATTATGGGAATCCCATCAATCTCAATTTCAATTGAGAATTGAGAGGAGGAGGTTGGGCTTTTCTGTTGCATTCTCTGTGCCTGTTATAATCAGTGATGATGCCTTTCTCAGTTCCTCAAAAGGAATGTTCTACTCCAGCTAGTCCTCTCCCGCTGAGTGTTGGCCCAGTATGCCAGGTTCATTCCAATCTCTGAACACCGTTTGTCCCACCTGGAAGACCCTTTCCCTTTCCCTCCTCTTCTATCTAATTCTGCTATATTTCCAGGCCCAGGTGGAGCCACACCTGTACTCCGAAGTTGGCCTCTATTACTGCAAGCCAATACTGTCCAATAGGACTTTCTCTAGTGAGAAGGTTAATTTTGCATTTTCCGGTATAGTGGCCACTAGGTACATATGGCTGTTGAGCACCTACTATGCCTAGTATGACTGAGAAACTACATTTTTTATTTCATTTAATTTTCTTTAATTTACATTTAAATAGGTGCTTGTGGCTAGTGGCTACCATATTGAACACACGACTTTACCTTATACCGACTCCCTGTATTGCTTTGATTATATTCCTTCAGGAACTGAATACGAAGTTAATAGATCTTCTGCTTATTTTACTTACATAAGTCTTATCTTTAGAGCTGAACCATTAGCCTAAGAAAAGAGAAATAGGAAAAAATCTACTTGTGTGGCCATACTATTGGCACACAGTGCTGAGCATAGAGGATGTCAGTCTCAATGAATTCCTGCTGAAATCAGTTGCTGGCTCAAAGTAGGCAGAGGTGGAATACAAGGCCTGGAGCACTTGGAGGCCTGAGTGGATGGTGCTCTGCTTTTGGGTGTGGGGTAGAAGGTGGATTCCCAGGAAGAAGTTAACAGCTCCCCTGTTACAGAAGTCAGCACCTAGAGCCTAGATGAAGACAGACTTTTGTCCTGGCCAAGTACATACTTTAACTCCTCTAAGGCCTTGCTGCCATTTCCTGGAATCCTCTTGCACCTCCCAAATGGCTCACAGTTCCAGAGCGCATGTCTGAGGCAGAGTGCAGAGAAATGATTACAAAGCAGCAGTGCAGCCGTAGCAGAAGCGCCTGGGGTGTTAATTAGAGGCATTAACTGTAGCATTCCTGAGAACCCATGAACTCTCTCCTCCCTTTGCCAAGCCGCAGAAACACCCTCTTTGGGATTTTCTCTCTGAAGTAGTAAGGAACAGCAGAGTGGGAAAGAGAAGCAGCTGAGCAGAAAAAACTTTGACATGCCCCAACCCTGCAGCTTGTCCTTAGGCCCTGCCCTCCTGTCTTGGGCATTTCCCATTGGGACAGGCAATGAGGGACAGGGTCATCAGGGACACTCAGGAACAGATTGAAATGAAAGGGGCAGGCCTTTAATTATGCCTGTAATCCCAGCACTTTGGGAGGCTGAGGCAGGCAGATCATCTGAGGTCAGGAGATCAAGACCAGCCTGGCCAACATGGTGAAACCCTGTCTCTACTAAAGATACAAAAATTAGCCAGGAATGGCAACGTGCACCTGTAGTTCCAGCTACTTGGGAGGCTGAGGCAGGAGAATTGCTTGAATCAGGGAGGCGGAGGCTGCAGTGAGCTGGGATCGCACCACTGCACTCCAGCCTGGGCAACAGAGCAAGATTCTGTCGAAAGAAAGAGAGAGAGAGAGAGAGAGAGGAAGAAAGAAAGAAACAGAGAGAGAGAAAGGAAGGAAGGAAGGAAGGAAGGAAGGAAGGAAGGAAGGAAGGAAGGAAGGAAGGAAGGAAGGAAAGGGAAGGAAGGAAGAAAGAAGCAGTGGGGCCCTTGAGACAAGAAGACAAAAGAAGAGATAAAGGGGCTAAAGCCTATTAAAGAATGTTTGTGGCAGGGGTGAGTGAGAAAATAAAAAGAATGTTCATCAGTTCCTCCCAAGGCCCATGCCCACCCAGGTCAATTAGGGATTTCAAAGCAGATGAAGGTCAAGTTGCAAGAGAAAGATAGAAGTGAAGATAGAAGGTCTGGGGAGGCTGGACATTGTACCAGGCAATCTGCACACTGGGCACTCCGTAAGGTCTTTGTATGGCGTTTGAAGGGGCCCTTGTACCTTCCTTCAGGGTGAGGTGGCAAATAGAGTGCAATGGAGATACCTGCTACCACCCAGGATGCCCAAACAGCCACTGGAAGATGTCCTTGGGTTGGCCCAGGATGCCCAAACGGCCACTGGAATGAGAAGAGTGGGAAGGTACCTGGATACCTGATTGCATTACAGATGGGCACCCCAAGGTGACATCGTCCTTATCCAGTCTAGGAGGGGTGTATTAGGCCATTCTTGAATTGCTGTAAAGAAATACTTCAGACTGGGTAAACCTCAGAAAAGAGGTTTAATTGGCTCATGGTTCTGCACGCTGCACAGGAAATAGTGCTGGCATCTGCTCCTGGGGAGGCCTGGGGAAACTTCCAATCATGGAGAAAGGTGAAGCAAGAACAAGCACTTCACATGGCAAAAGCAAAAGAGAGAGAGAGCGCAGGGTGTGGGATGCGGGGATGCCACATGCTTTTAAATGACCAGATCTCATGTGAAGTCAGACCCAGAGCTCACTTATCCCACCAAGGGGATGGCCCAAGCCACTCATGAGGGATCCGTCCCCATGATCCAAACACCTCCCACCAGTCCCCACCTCCAACACTGGGGATTACATTTCAACATAAGATTTGGGAAGGGGAAAATATCCTAACTATAACAGGAACAAAGTATTTGGGGTCTATATACTGTAGTACATCATCTGTAGCAGATCCTAGGCCCCACCTTCTCTGTCCACATCTGCTCCCTTGTCCAGGGAGAGGAGCATCATCAGTTTAGGTGGCCTGGCACAAAAAGTACTTAACATCTTCAAAGCCGTTTTGGGGGGAACAAAAAGTGTCTTCCCTCTTCTCTGAGTTTTGCCCTCTCTTCCTTTCCCCTGGGCCTTCAGAGACAGGCTTTGCTGGGTGAGATCCTCAGCCTCATCACTTCCCACCCTCCCCTCACTGACTCCTCCTCCACCACTCCACATCCCTCCACAGAGACCACCAGGGACCTACCTGTGGCCAAACTGAACAGAAAAAGCTAAGGCCTCATCTTACCTCTGAGACAATGCCTCCCCACTTCATGAACTGCTTTTCTCCGTACACCTTCTTTTTCTTTGTGTGTGTGTGTGTGTGTGTGTGTGTGTGTGTGTGTGTGTGTCTGTGAGACGGAGTCTCGCTCTATCGCCCAGGCTGGAGTGCAGTGGCGCGATCTCGGCTTGCTGCAACCTCCACCTCCCGGGTTCAAGCAATTCTCCTGCCTCAGCCTCCCAAGCAGCTGGGACTACGGGCACATGCCACCACGCCCAGCTAATTTTTTTGTATTTTTAGTAGAGACGGGGTTTCACCGTGTCAGCCAGGGTGGTCTCGATCTCCTGACCTCGTGATCCGCCCGCCTGAGCTTCCCAAAGTGCTGGGATTACAGGCGTGAGCCACTGCACCCGGCCTCTCCCTATGCCTTCTTAATACAGTGTTCTCCTCACTTTTCCAATTCCGTGGGGCCCCCTTCCTTTTCCCTCATAAGCCCAGATCATGCGGTGTCAGAGCTCCACTCACCCTCCCTGCACCACCCAGGGGGGCTTGCCCTGCACCTGCTGGCCTCTCCTGTCGTGGCTTTAACCACCATATCAACAGCACCAGCCCAAAGCTGAGTCCTGGGTCCTTATTTCCAACTTACTCCTCAATAGCATTGTCCACATATTCTGCAGATACTTCAAACTCGACATGCCCAAAATTAAAATTATTCTCTCTTTCTGCCCTTGAAACTTGATTTCCTTTGCTCTATTTACAAATATTCATTACTATTCTACTCTTTGACAAAGATTCAGCTCCTAATGAGGGGCGGTTTTGCATTTATTTCCCTTCCTCCTGTTAACAGTACCTAGGTTTTCATTCAGGCAAGACCCCTCTCCCCACGGCCCATATGCCACTAGAGAAGGTGGTGTCAGGCATGATCCTTGGTTTTCAGCACATCCCCTCCTCCTAGCCACCAAGTTGGGTTTAGGAATAGGCAGTACGTGGCCCAGTTTGAACTAGGGAGATGTGAAGAGATGCTGCCTGGGAAGGAACTGTCTCACACTTACAAACTCCTTGGACAGCTGCTTTCTCATCCCGAGTATAAATAAGGAAGCATGTAATTCTCAGAACATTCTGGCAGCCACCCTGTGATCATCAGGCAGCCAGTCTTAGGATGAGGCAAATACCTGGGAGCCTGAGAAGAAAAGGAGAAAGAACTAGATCTTTGGTATTATGACATTGTTGAACTTCTGGATCAACCCTCACCTGAAGGTCACCTTATCACTGGGGTTGTCAATAAATTCCTTTTATATGTTAAGACTGTTGAAATGGGGTTTGCTATTGCAGGCATACCTCATTTTATTGCACTTTGCAGACACTGAATTTTTCACAAATTGAAGGTTTGTGACAACTCTGCGTCAAGCAGGTCTATCGGCACCATTTTTCCAATAGCATGTAGTCACTTTGTGTCTCTGTGTCAGTATTTTTTAGCAATAAAAGTATTTTTTAATTAAGGCATGTACACTTTTATACATCATACTATTGTGGATTTAATAGACTATAGTATAGTGTAAACATACCTTTATATGCACTGGGAAACCAAAAAATTCATGTGACTAGCTTTATTGCAATATTCACTTTATTGCGGTGATCTGGAGCTGAACCTGCAATATATTCAAGGTATTCCTGTACTTGTAACCAAAACATCCTCAGTGATAGAACTAGCAGTAGATCCTCAATAAGTATTTTTTGAATTGAACCAACTTGTAAAAACGTATTAATTATACATTGTCCTTCAAGTGATCCAATGCCTTGATCCCATTAAACTACACACATCTCATTAAGAAGCACTTCAGTGGCAGAGATTTTTTATTTATTTTAGAGGTTTACAGTAATCATAGGCCTCATGGGGTGCCTCAGATCACACTATGGAGGCAGCTAGACATGCTGCCTGCATGTGAGCCCAATTCTCTCTCCATTTCAATTTCCTTGTCTCTAAATCTAAGTGATAAAACTTGCACTTCCTTCTACCACCCCAGGGTCATGAAAAAGTTAGGAAACCAAACGTATTACATTTTATAAGGTTTGTTTTCCACTGCAAGAAGTGTGGATGCTATCTATATAAAGTGAGACTCCTCACATTTGGAGGGGCAATTTCTCTCTTGGGAAACTTGTGAGAAGAGCTCTTAGGTTGGCTCCTTACACTGATGAAACCTCTAATGAGGTGTCAAAACCACAAACAAAACTATAACACATTATGGCCAAAACAAACTTATTAAATGCTGATAAAATCGTTAAGATGAGTAGGTTGAATTGGATCGAGGTTTTTGACCATATTGTGCTCACACACTGGTGAGTCACAATCCCATGTGCCATATGTGTTATAAGTACTTGCTCACTAATAATTGTCCAAATTTTTTATTTACTATAGGGAACATCTGTTGGTTTTGCCCACTCTGCTTCCATTCTCCCATTTTCTAGTAACGCCCCTCAGTCTTCCTTTGGGGAATACTCCCATAGCCCCTCTTAGTCCATGTGGTTCAAATGAGGCCGATGCCACCTCCATCCCCACTTCCATCCTGGAGAGAAAGAAAGAGAGAGAAGATGTAGTCCTAGGCAGTCAGCATATCCCACTGCCCTGAAAACAGTGGCTGATTCAAGGATAGGGGACAGTGATTCCAAGTCAGTCCAATGAGTCTTAATCCTAGAACTTAACACTGAAACTATTGGGAGAAGAAAGCTCTCTTTTCACAGAGGGTGCTAAGCTTTGGGGATACAAACCGAAGCCTGCCAACAGCCATTTATCACTCATGAAAAGACTCTGTCTGACAGTGTCGATAGAAAGAAAAGTAGAACCTAGAGATGAATAAATAGTCTAAGTTCTGACAAAACCATTTGATCCCCTGGATCTAGCCAGGACTAAAGCCTCTACTGCTGGATATTCTTTAATTTCACAAGTCAATAAATATCAACTCTTGCTTAACTTGGTTTGGGTCAGGGTTTTGTTCCATGTGAGAATGCTGAGTTTGCATTTTTGAAAAATAAATTAGAGTGAAATCAAGGTTACCCTTATAATAACCTCTCTCACTAACATTCTGGTATGCTTTCTTGAGTGAGTGAGAGTGGAGTGGAGAAGGAGCCAATGCCAGCGATGGCATTTTGCTTGCAGTTTAGGTGCCTCTTAAAGTGAGAGACCAAAAATCTGAGCCACCAAAGTAATGTGTCCTGCTCCTGCCCACGATTCATCTGTGCATCTTCACAAGATAAAAGACTGAAACCTCTTTACTATTATTTCTGAAGTTCCTTCCAGCTCTATAGCTTCCAGAGTGTCTAAATGACTTTTATCATCACAGTGCAGTTCTGTCTATGGCTTTTTGTATTTCCTTAAGCATTCCTGCCCAACCCACAGCAACATTTGCACTTAGACAACCCTAAGCAGTCAACAGCCCTTATAATACCACTTCACAGATGAAGAAACTGAACCTGAGAATGGTGAAGTGACTTGCTCAGCCACAGAGCATGGGAAACTCAAGTTTGCTTCCTAACCAGCTCCCTTTCTTCCTCCTGCAAGGGCAAAATGAGACCATAAATAGGAAAGCACTCTGAAAAGAAGGAATCTCTATTGATGCCAGATGTATTATTATAAAGTCAAACCTAAGTATAGGGTGACCTTGTTATCACCCCCAGAGGTGGAGATGCTTACAGATCTGGCCGGTTTAATCTCTGGATACCCTGGGGAGAGTATCTGGGGCTTTCTCCAGTAGGGTTAAGTTTTGCATGTTCCTGACATCACTTTCTCCAGAGGGGACCCATCAGAAAGAAAAGAGTGACATCCCCTCATTCCTTAAAAACATCACCCCCTCAATTTTGCACAACTCAGGCCAACCCAAACGTCAGAGGGTAATAGTGTTGATGTCAGGATTCAAAATTTATGGACAGTGTGGACATATGCGATGGTTTGTTTGGGGAAATGGATTTGTCATGTGCAGGATATATGGCACCAGATAAAACATCCTGACAATATTACACGATTGGGGAGGAGGGGGTGCACAAGGATATTATTTTGAAAATACACTGTTATGACATTTTAAAAATTCCAGAGTGAATGCTGAGAAGATCCAGAGGTTAATGTGATGCTGGAACATGCAGCTGTGCAGGACCATAAAGAGTCATCCATTTTGTATCACAAAGTACATTTTTCATCTTCTTCTCCCTCAAATCATGGAATTGGGGGCAGGGATATTGTAAGCAAATTTGATTTAAGTACATTTAAAGGAGACTAATACAAAAGTAATAATAAAGATTCATCTTTTTGAAATTTTGAAAATAATCCAAGCTGGGCGTGGTGGCTCACGCCTGTAATCCCAGTATTTTGGGAGGCTGAGGCGGGCGGATCACGAGGTCAGGAGATCAAGACCATCCTGGCTAACATGGTGAATCCCCGTCTCTATTAAAAATACAAAAAAAAAAAAAAAAAATTAGCCAGGCATGGTGGTGAGCGCCTGTAGTCCCAGCTACTCAGGAGGCTGAAGCAGGATAATGGCGTGAACCTGGGAGGCAGAGCTTGCAGTGAGCCACGATTGCGCCACTGCACTCCAGCCTGGATGACAGAGCGAGACTCCATCTCAAAAAAAAAAAAAAGAAAAGAAAAGAAAAGAAAAGAATCCAAATAATCTAAAAATAAAAATTTGTCCAAAATTGCAAGATTTTTGACCTGCAATCCCAGCAAACTATAAACTCTGCTTCTTCTCTTGCCAGCTGGCCAACATAAATGGCTGCCATCCTTTGCCAAGAGGACTCTTATATCATGAGATTTGTTTGTTTGTTTGTTTTCTACTCATCTGAGGTCTCATAAAGTGCAACCCTAACAAAATGCAGCTTCCTTATACTTAGATGCAGTAAAGTTTTTCAGAGGGCCTGTTATATATAGGCTTTCACATGTCTGCTATTTTAAACCTCACAATAGCTCTAACAGGTAGATAACGCCATCCTCATTTCACAGAAGAGAAAACGGAGGCTTAAAGGATTTGAGTAGCTTGCCCATGGTTATGTAGTGAGGAAGTTGCAGAGCCAGAACTCACATTCAGGGCTTCTATCTCCTCTCCACCACAACCACTCAAGCCAAAAGAGATGAATTTGACTGCATTTATGCATATAGTCATTGTTCTCCAGGCATGTGTCAGACACTGTGCTAGGCACTAGGTCAGTGAGGACGGGAAGATTCCAGAACCAAGATTTCATACGGGCAGGCAGTGCTATAAGGCCTAGGGTCAGAAGTTCCAGGTCAGTTCCAGCAGGTATCAGTATCTGGAGATATGCATGGCAGTGAGAGATGGACAGGGGTGGGGTGGGTCCCCTTCGCCTGGATGGTGTGTTGAACAGCACAACCAAAGCTAAGAGTGCTTCCCTTCTAGGTTAGGTTAACTTCACACCAGAAATTATGGAGATTCATTGTAATGATAGAAATAGAAATAAGAAAGCTCAGCCAAGTTGGTAGGCCTCTCGTGTGAACCAAGCTAAACCACCAGACTGCACAGAAAGAAAAAAATCCATGGCCCAGCCTAGGGAGTTTGGGAGTCTTAGGGAGTTTTGCTCTTGGTTTGGGATCTGGAAGCTGGTAGTCAAATCAGCAGGTTATCTCATGGACTTTCAGGTCTGGTGCTGACTGGTCCCTGGCATCCTACCATTACCATGCCTCCGCTGTTTCCTTTCTCTCTCCTTCTACTTCAGCGGCTCCTGTTGCAACTGACCAAGTCCTGATTCCATCCTTCTTCCCTCCCCATAGAGCAGCTTGTTCAGGACTTCTACGACTTCATGAATTGTATTTACTGTTTTTTTCTCTCTATGTATCTTTTGGCTTTTTTTCTTCCTACCAACTGATTCTCTCACTCTCTCTTACTGATTATTCTCTTACTCTCTGACTACTGAGGGAGAACCTCTGATTTGGTTCACTTAGACACTATTTCCCTCTAGTGCAAAGGTCTTGCACCAGGCTACTTTTTAGACTGTGGGCCAACCTATGCACTAGCTGACCTTGGGTCAAGTGCTCACTCCTGATCCAATTAGCTATGATGTTGGGGATGGGGTAGGGGTGGGGTCCTATGGGACACAGCATGACCACCTACCTGTGCATAAAGAGCTTAAGGCCATTTCCTCAGCAAGGAACTGTAGGTGTAGGGTTGCCAGATAAAAAACAGGATACACAGTTAAATCTGAATTTCAGATAAACAGTGAATAATTTCCTAATAGAAGTATGTCCCACAGATGGCATGGGACATGCAAATACTATTTATTGCTAAGCTGAAATGTAAATTTGTTGCTAAGCTGAAATGTAAATTTAACAAGGTGTCCTGTATTCTTATTTGCTAAATCCAGCAACCCTATATAAGGGGAATTATTAGAAGAACTTGTAGATATCCCTCGAAGGCTTGGCCAGTTCAAAAAAGAAAGGAGGTAGGAGAACCAAGGCCATGGATGCAGAGAAGGACATCCAAACTCGTCATCAAAATCAAGGGACAGGAAGCAGGTATAGGAAGCCACAGACAATAAACCCATAGATCCAGAGAAGGAATCCATGGGTGGGAGAAGTAGGAGGAGGGTGGTCCCACGTACATGCCTGATGCACAAAACTGTTGTCCCCAGCAAGCTTGTAGGTGATCTCCATGGGCAACATGTGGGAGGGGGTTCTGGAAGACAGGCAGGCAGCAGGATTCTGCTCATGGGTTCATCCAGACAAGGGACATAACCTGTGCCTATCAATGGGAAGAGGGAGATGTTAACGACATTGTCCAATCTCCAGGACAACTTGGCTTACAAAACCATAGCACAGAGAATACAGAGCAGAAAATGTAAGCAAAAGTTCAATTGTTTCAATTAGGCAAAGGTAGCCATAGGCTGTAGTTCAGGAAGCAAGCAAGCCTCTGGGACATAAGCCATGCCATTGGGATACTGGGCTCAGATGAGCACGACTAAATTGAGGTCCTACTTCTGCAGGCTGGAGACTCCAACCAACCATCTGCCAAGATAAGGGTGGGCTCAGGAACCAAGGAAGGGTTCGATTTCCTAGTAAGTGAGGCAAAGGAAGGCTGGGCTTGGCAACTCACAGTGCTATAATTTTTTTAACTTTCACTTCCTGGGACGCTGGGGAGTCAAACCAGGCTGAACTTCCCAGAGTTGGGCCTGGACATGGAGCTGAGAGAAAGAAAGTCTGAGACCTGAATGAATGGGGAGCAGGAATCAAATTCAAAACAAAGATTCAGCAAAGAAAATAAGGCAAGATCACAGGAGTAGTGAGGGAGACAAGGCCTAGAAAGATCCTCTCAGATAAATGTCCCTAGGGCACCTGCATCAAACCTGTGGGCAGGCAGATAGGAGTGAAATGGTTTGGGCTTTGGTTTGGTTTTTGATCACGTTGCACCACAATCCACACTTTATATACTAGTTTACCTTTACTAGGTAGGTTGCATGCTAATATTTCCTAATCTCTAACCTCTTTTATTTCATTTCTATGTTATTTAGAAATATGACTCACTACATTGATTTCATAGCCCATTAATGGGTCATACCTCATAGTTTGAAAAACATCAGCTTAGATTATATTCGATATACCTTTGGACTATTCATTTTTTTAATCACTGGCCCTTGGTAATGCTGTGTTTTGAGATGTCTGCCTTTCTCATACAACCCCTTCTCTGAGAACAGTTTCCCATTTCCCCCAGATGGGCTCTCCAAAGGCATTGAGGCTCTGGACATATGTGCCTACAACATGATATTTCCAATCTGAGCATATCTGATTGGAGAAGAGTGGACAACTGGCCCAAAATGGACCACCAAATGTTTTCTTCCAGAAATTTGGAATTTGGCCATTGAGATTAATAGTTAGTTGGATGGTGGGTGGTCCTTGAGACAGGACTATACAACATATGGTTGTACAGGTTGTGGACTACACAACTATAGAAATTACCAGTGACAGCCAGGCGCAGTGGCTCACACCTGTAATCCCAGCACTTTCGGAGGTCAAGGTGGGTGGATCACAAGGTCAGGAGTTCGAGACCAGCCTGGCCAATATGGTGAAATCCCACCTCTACTAAAAAATAAAAATAAAAAATAAAATTAGCCGGGCGTGGTGGCACATACCTGTAATCCCAGCTACTCGGGAGGCTGAGGCAGGAGAATTGCTTGAACCTGGGAGGCGGAGGTTGCAGTGAGCCGAAATTGCACCACTGCACTCCAGCCTGGGTGACAGAGTGAGACTCCATCTCAAAAAAAGAAAAAAAAGAAATTACCAGTGACATAGACTATAGGTAAAAGGTGCTCCCTAGGATGGCTTAGTGTACAACCTATACAACTGTACATGACAACCCCGCTGGAGTTGAAAGTTAATTTAGTTCCAGGGTTAAAATGACTGCATTCTATCAAGTACATATGAAACAAGGTTAAAAAAAAAAGCTTTTATGATATTACCAGCTAGAACCTAAATTTATTTTAGGGAAAGAATTATCTTTGTATAGGAAAGTACCATGATAAGCTGCTCAGGAAATCCTTCAATAACAAACATAAGTTGATGCCAAGACATCAGAGAAGGACAAAAGACATTCCACTGGAAATAAAGAAGAAATTTTCTCGGTTTTTCTCCTAAAATGTAGAGAAAGAGTTGAGCAATCCTATATTAGGAGGAAGCTGGTAGACCTGCCTGGAATGCCAATCTATAAGCAGTAGTGAAACCTCATTAGGATAATTTAAATGTCACTAAAAATGCAAAGAAAATTGGAAAATTTAGGCTAACAAAACTCAGAAAGAGAAGGGTACATTTTTAATGAACACTTTGATAAGCCATATGGGGTTGGGGTGAGTCCCCAGGGACATGATTGCATAAAGACAGATAGTTGTTTAAAACAAACAAACAAACAAACAAAACTCTAAAAAGGGTGGGTTGAGCAAAATCCATTTATTCTATTTTATTCTATACATTTCTTCTATTTTAGTAAGTTGTGCATATTGGGGCCAGAGCTGAATTGCTCAGGATGACAGAGGCTGAGTGTGGTCCTTCTACTTTGCTTTGTACCCCAGGCAGGATTCTGCCTCTCCTCCAAGTAGCAATTTGAAAAAGCATCCAATTGTTAGATTTCCCAATGTACCAACTTGTTAGTCTTCCCAGAATATCCAAGGGCTTTTGTCTGGCTCTTGGTACAAGTAAAGGGGAAAATGACAAATAGAGGGAGAGAGAAGAATGAAAACTAAGGAGACAAGTTGGGACCAGGTGAAGTGAAGGGCCAGGGATACTCACCAGTGGTAGGTGGCTTCAGGGTGGTGACACCTCTCTTTCATTTGAGGTTTGCACCCCTGTGAGTGTAAGCCCTTCCTCTACTTATTCCTCACCAATTTCTCACTACAATCTCTTACTCTCATAAATAATTTGTGTGAGTGTGAAGTATATATGTATGCATGTGTAACTCAAAGGAAAAAAAAAAAAAGGAAAAAGGGTGGAACAGAACAGAGACCAGCCAGGTACGGTGGCTCACACCTGTAATCCCAGCATTTTCAGAGGCCAAGACAGGAGGATTGCTTGAGCCCAGGAGTTCCAGGCTGCAGTGAGCTGTGATTGTGCCACTGCACTCCAGCCCAGGCAGTAAAGAAAGACTCTATCTCTAAAAAAAGAAGAAGGAAAAAAAAAAAGAGAGAGAGAGAGAGACAGAGAGAGACCATTTGAGCTGAAGACTTCAAAAGGGAAAGGAATCTTTAAAAACAGAAAACAGAAGCTCCATTGGGAATTCAGAAATATCTTGGGAAAGCTTTAGATACCCATATGATAAGGCGATCATTCCAATTTCACCTAGACCTTATGGGAAAGGGAAGCTCCAGCTAACAACTGAGTTACATGCAGAATTGAAACAAAAGCCAGCCTACAGAGAGAGAACATGTTTAGCACACACAGAGAAAAAGAGATCATGTTGCTTCTTATATTAATTAAATAAACTAAGCTGTGGTAACGAGCATACAAAATCTTATAATTGCTCAAAAACAATAGGAGTTTATTTTTCACTCACCCAGTATCCAACTGAAGACAGCTCTCCCAGCTGAAAACAGCTCCCCTCCATGTGATGATTCAGAAACCCAGGCTCCTTCCGACTCCTGGCTGCACTGTTCCTTAGGGTCTTGGGCCTCATGATTATCTGTATTCAACTAGCAGGAAGGGAATGAGAGCCAGGAGAGGACACACTGGCTTCTTGGCCTGGAAACAACCTACATCACTTCCACTCACATTCTGTTGGCTAGAACTCAATCATGTAGCCACACCTAACTGCTTGTACAGCCAGGAACGTGTGGTCTAGCTGTGTTCAGGATGAAAAGGAAATGGATTTTTAGTAAATAGCTATCAGTCTATCACAGTCCACCCTCCTGTATGCCAACTGTCCATTTGCATCCTTCTTCCCTCATGGAGACTACACCCATGCCCTCCTCAAGAAAGAAAACCCAAAGTCCCATTCAGCCACTACATCCACCTCAAAGTCCAGGATGCTTGAGGACACAATGTCTTCTTAATCAGGTCTATATGCGGTTCCTCCTGGTCCAGCAATTGATGAACTCAAAGACCAGTTACCTGTCCCTCTAACACATGTCCACTATATTGTGGTGGACCCAAGACCTGATATCTGCAAAAAGACTCCCATTCAGAAAAAAAAGAAAAATGAGAAGAACACAGTACTTACTTAATAGCATGATGGAATTCTGCTGGGCCAACAGTGTAAAGACCCTCTGCGTGGCAGGGGAGATAAATTCCTTGCCTAGTCCTTAATCTGCTCTCTGGGAAGAATTTTTTGTCTATTTTTGTTTAGGGCCCCTTACTCTACCCTGTTGGGTATCCTTCCATGTCCATTATTTTTTTTAGCCACTTCTGGAGTGTCCTCCTTGAAGACTGTACCCCCTTTATACAGCTGTCAAAATACAGAATTAAAATAAATTTAATGCAAAAGTCTTAATTGGCTTTATTTGCAATTCTAGAATCGGGCAACACTTCATCCCATAAAATAGAGTGAGTGTTCTGATGAGCCAAGCAGAGGAGGCTGGTTTTACAGACAGAAAAGAGCTGAGGAAAGCAGACACAGGAAACAAAATGTGGATTGGTTGTCTCAAAGTTACATTTCTGGTAAAGGGTAAAGATTAAAGCAAAGGGGGCTTTGTTTTTCTTTTTCTTTTCTTTTCTTCTTTTTTTTTTGAGACAGGGTTTTGCTCCATTGCCCAAGCTGGAGTGCTTTGGTGCAATCACAGCTCACTGCAACCTCAAACTCCTGGGCACAAGCGATCCACCCGCCTCAGCCTCCCAAGTAGCTGGGACTACAAATTTACACCACCATGCCTGGCTAATTTTTTATTTTTTGTAGAGACAGGGTCTCACTTTGTTGCCCAGGCTGGTGCAGAGGGGACTTTCTTACGTCTGCTAAAACTGGCCTGCTTGGGGATTTAACTGTTATCCCTTTCTCTCTCCTGGTTTTTTGGAAGGTCACATAAACAACTTAATTTCAGTTTGGTGATGTGGAACTTAAGCATGAGTGACTCCATTTTGATTTAGTCTGTTGGGCCCAGTGCAGGAGCTCAGTTCAAGCCAACAGCCTCCTGTAAATTTTATTTAACACAGCTCACTTTCTGCTCATACAAATTTAGGACGGAAGGGTAAGGCTTAACCAATCAAAGATTATTTCATCCAAGCTTGTGATTTTTTTTTTTGTAATACAATTCCCTCAAAAACAGAAAGTTTCTCGTTTATTTGTTTCCAGTAAATTCCAAGTGCCAATAACCACACCCAGAGTTCTTTCCTAGACCTAGTTCTGAAGGCCAAATTATTTTCTTCCTTGTCTCCAAAGATTTCTCTCAATTTAATGGCAGCCACCTTGAGACCATCTGAACAATAGGTCTGGGTGGAAAGCAGCCCTTTGCTGCAGAGTTGAGTTGCTATATTTAACTGAGATTTCTTAATGGGCTTTTCTCCCTTCAAAGTTTTTTTCTTTTTTTAGAGGCGGGCAATTGGGTTTGTGTTTTTTTGGTTTTGGTTTTTTTTTTTTTGTCTTTGTTTTTTTGTTTTCTCATTCAGTCTATTTCCAGTTGGGTGTCCAGAATCAATAGGTTTTTCCAAATTTGGGGATTGTTTATTCTCTTTTGTTTCTGCTTATAAACTGGCCAATTATTGCCAGGGAATGTATTTTTCTAGTAATAAAGTGCAATAAGCAGCAAATAACTCAACTGTAACACACAACAATGTTCTATCTCTTTATAATGGCTTTCCCTAGAGTTACAGGACAGCAGATATTTGCTTGGCCTTCCAAATAGTTTTAAGAACTATTTTGCCACGGCATAACACAGGTCACCATTTCTTCAGCCTATTCTGTTTTCTTGCTTCCCATGGCACAACTACTGAGTGCTACATATTATGATTATTTCATACATTAGCACTCTTTCTGACACTGACTTCTTTACTACTTAAGGTAAGTAAACTGCTGTTGAAAATAAATCAAAAATGTATAATGACTCAAACACAATAGAAATTTATTTCCTTCCCACGTAACAGTCTGAGGCAGTTGTTCCTGGTCGTTAAGTGGGTCCACTTCACACAGTGATTCAGGAATCAGACTGCCTTACCCTGTGGCTCTGCCACTCCTAAAACTTCTTCATCATCTGCATTCAGCCGCAGAAGGTAAAGAATGTGAAGGGGCATACCTGTTTATTACAAGTTTTGACCTAGAAAGGGTCCACATAACTTCCACCTAGGTTCTTTTAGCAAGAACTCAGTCATATGGCCATATCCAATTACAAGAGAAGCCAGAAGGTACATCCCCCGCTGAGCAGCCATTTTCCAACAACAACTCTATGTAGTTAACAGGGGTAGGCAAGCTATAGCTGGCTGGCTGAATCCAGCCCAGTGTCTGTTTTTGTAAATAAAGTTTTATTGAAACACAGCCATGCTCATTCATTTATGTATTATCTATGGCTGTTTTCACACTATAACAGCAGAGCTGAGTAGCTGCAACAGAAACCACACAGTCCACAAATCCTAAACACTTTTTTCTCTGGCACCTTGATGGAAAAAATGTATTGACCCTTGCTTTATGCTATGGAGGCTGGAACTGTTGTTGCCATCTTGCCACCACAAGGGGGAGTTTGGAACTGCTGGGGCCCACAACATGGAGGCTTAAAATGAAGCCAATCAAACAGAAGGCAGAGCCTAGAGATGGAGAGAGACCAAGCCCTGATGGCCTCATTTGAGCCTTGAAGCCCCACTCCTGAAGCCAGCTAGCCTTGGGCTTTTTCGTTGATTCAATACAGTTCATTCTTCACTTAAACCAATTTGAATTGGGTTTCCTGTCCCAACAGAAAGGGCCCTAATTGATAACCTCTCCTACTCTAGCAATAGCAGGCAACATGAGAGGGAGTGATATTTGTCTTATACTCAAAGCATAGTGATGAAACTTCAGTCTGATTTAGTACACCAATGGGTCGGACACGGACCATGCACAAGTGCTACTGAGGTGTAAAACCAACATGTGACATTTCCCCAGTTTAGCCCTGCAAGCTCTTGAGACACTGCTCACCGAAAGCTTCTTATGAATATTTCATGTTTCTGTCTGAGTCGATCAAATTTCTCAAAGCAGTTGAGGTGAGAGTGAAAGGCAGGGGTTCAATGAGGCAGCTGCTTAATGATTCCCTAAGTCTTGGGAGACCCTGGATAAAATTTGGCCAAGAAATAAAGGCAGAGATTTTTTCAGTCCAGCCTGTCCTGGAAAGGCACTGTGTCATCTCACGCAATGAAACATAATAGCCAGTCTCTCTTCCAGGCCGAGCTCTCGGAGCTCTCTGCAGGTGCACTGGCAGAGCCTGGAAAGCTTGGCAAAGGCCAGGTGGCTTTGTTCCCCTGCTGCCTCCTCTTTAGAAGTTGCTCATTACAGAGCAGGACGGTGGTGTTATATAACACAAGCTCAGCCTGATTCCACTAGAGTACAAGGGAGAGGAAAATGTCTAAATGTCTTAAACACACTACAGACTGAGACCATATATAGGACTCTTTAGACATTGACAGACGGGCAATGCATTGAAGTCATAATACACCCTAGACTTCCTGTACAGTGCCCCTTATAAACGCAAGCACTTGTTATATGATAAGAGTCTTCTAGAGTAGAGCCAACAACAGCAAAGCCTGTATTTCTAATAATTCTTGGGGTTGGCCAAGCAACCTCTTTCCATGGATCTCCAAGAGCTTTGCAAACATTTGCTGTGAAGAAACCTCATACACACACACACACACACACACACACACCCATATTTTTAAAAATCACCCTTGTGAATAAGGGTCATTATACACACTCCCATTTAATTAACAAACATGTCCTCTTGTAACCACATGCCTCCTGTGACATGAATAAGACATTCAACACCCAGGAGGTGGAAATGAGTCCTGCTGTTTTTTAACCCTTTGTAAAAGTATGAGAACACTGTATAAAGGAGGTGGTTTCTGAGCAGAGGTATGTAGGACAAGAATGCTGTAAGCCATGGAAGCACCGAAAGGCAGAAGCCCTGGAGGCTGTGAGCATGTAAACAGTCATGCCTGTACAAAGCTGAGCTCAGTCATACCTGTCCAGGTCCCTCTGGGTCAATCTATGAAGTCTCGGAGTTGGAGGAAGATCAGAGGAACTTTTATTCAGGGAAATAAATGGTAGCCAAGGCCAAAAAGAAAGTTTAAATAATGGTCATCCAGGTGAAAAGCACAAGGTTGAAGCTAGAAATATAGAGCTGAGGGGTGAGGCAAACACAGAAAAATAAGCCAGAACTGAGGTCAGGCAGGGAGGTCAAGGGCAAGGTGAGTCAGGGCAAATGGCTGTAGCTAGAGAAAAAGAGAGATTTATTTTTTTTAAATTGCCTCATGCAATTGTGGAGGCTGGCAAGTCTGAAATCCATAGAGCATGCTAGCAAACTGGAAATTCAAATGAGAATCGTGTTGCAGGCTTCTGCCTAAAATTTTAGAGCAGGCCAACAGAATTTCAACACAGGCAAGATTTCTATGTTGCAGCCTAGAGGCAGAATTTCTTCTTCCCCAGGAACCCTCAGTTGTTACTCTGAAAGCCTTCAACTGGATTGGATGAGGCTCGCCTGCATTACGGAGGGTCATCCACTTTACTTTACTTACAGTCAACTGATTATGAATGTTAACCACATCTACAAAATACCTTCACAGCAACATCTAGACTAGTGTCTGACCAAACAACTGAGACCACAGCCTAGTCAGTTGACACACAAAATTAACCATCGTGGGGTGTTTAAAGATGCCAACAGACCAAAGTGTTAACGAAATTCCTTACTCATAGAGATGTAGGGCTAGGAGATACTCTATAGGTAAGGAATCTAAGAACTGGTCCTTAGATTCCTTATCTATAGAGTATAGATGAAGAGAGTATGGTGGAAAGTGATACCTGGATCACCCAAAAGATGGCAAGGACGTAGGCCTCCTAAACCCCGTCCTGTGCTTTTTCAAACTCTGGATCTAGATATCCTAAGCCCCAGTGTGCCAACTCCCACGCGGTTTCTTTTTTGATCAAACTTGGTTGGGTACAAAAACAGCCATGTGTCTTTAAATTTGTGCCAGCTAGATCACATTCTAGTCATCCAAATATCTATTCCTTCAATAACCTTGGGAGGAAGTTAGGGATAGCAGAAGGCTAAGGACAACAACAAAATGCAAAAGTTTCCAAGAGACTGGAAAACATATGTGGAGTTGGAGCCTTGCCCTTGTGGGTTTTATTTCGGAGCCATCTACATCTAGCCAGCAATTACTTTGGGAATTCTCATTTGCACCTATGTTCTTCTATTTGCAAAACTTGAGTTACATCAAGATGGGCCTGCCTATCAAGAAAGGGCTGTTCACTTTTCCGTTCGTTAGGCCTAAAATGGCGAAATCAGCTTGTTTTTGACTTTTTGTGAATGAAATAACAGTGTTTGCTGTGTGGAACCATCTGGCCCATGCACAGCATGGATTGTTTGCATCAAACCCCGCCTGGCATCCCTCTGAGGTCAGAATCCTCCTATGGCTGGGGTGGCTCCAGGAAGTGCTTAGAGCAACAAAAAACTTGGCAAAAATAATCCACAAGAGCATCATGAATGCAAAAACTCTTCCCATAACAGAACAATCACCAGAGGAGTCAGGCGCTTTTCTGTGGAAACCAGGGTGTACTTGAAAAACTCACCCAGAGACCAAGGCAGAGAGGAACGATCTGTTACCATCCTCCCAATTTGGCCTGCTTTTATTTCTCTAAAATCATGGTTTGCAATATGTGGGTGTTACTGTGCTGTTTTTTTCCCCTAGAATGACAACCAGGAAAACCTCCACACTTCAACTGAGCAAGTATTTGTTGACTTGAGTGGGATATAGTGAATAATAACAATAGCTAATTGAGCACTTATTATATTCCAAGGAATGTTCTGAGCATTTTACATGAACCGACTCTTGAATCCTCACAACAACCCTGAGGTAGGTACATTATTATTCCCTTTTGTTTTTTTTTTTTGTTTTTTTTTTTGAGACCGAGTCTTGCTCTTTCGCCCAGGCTGGAGCGCAGTGGCGCAATCTTGGCTCACTGCAAGCTCCGCCTCCCAGGTTCACACCACTCTCCTGCCTCAGCCTCCCAAGTAGCTGGGACTACAGGCGCCCGCCACCACGCTCGGCTAATTTTTTTGTATTTTTAGTAGAGATGGGATTTCACCATGTTAGCCGGGATGGTCTCGATCTCCTGACCTTGAGATCTGCCTGCCTCAGCCTCCCAAAGTGCTGGAATTACAGGTGTCAGCCACCGAGACCAGCCCTTATTATTCCCATTTTTTAAATGAAAAGATGAAATAGAGAGATGTCAAGTTAGGGAAAGATTAAATTTCCTAAACAAACACCATAGTTCATCAATTCTAAAATAATTTTTGTCACATTTTAACATCACTGAAATTAGAATGTGTCCTACAACTGATGGCACGTTAGCATTGTGTCATAATTTAATTAACCACTTTTTTTCTTTTTTGGTGATGCTTAAAATAATATTTCATCTTACAGCAACAGTATCTTAAATTTGATGAGAAATGGCAGGGAGAGAGAGTCAGGGTAAAACCCGGGCAGTTTGACTGTGGAGTCTGTGTTCTCAGGCCATGCAATGAGAAAT
The DNA here is from genome assembly GCF_028858775.2 of Pan troglodytes. Classification (NCBI taxonomy): domain Eukaryota; kingdom Metazoa; phylum Chordata; class Mammalia; order Primates; family Hominidae; genus Pan; species Pan troglodytes. The sequence goes on from NC_072406.2 coordinate 122,077,522, forward strand.
TCCCAGCTGCCCAGGGAGAAGGGGAGGGGAAAAAAATAGATTTTGATTTCAACTAGGAGTTCAGAAAATGCTGTAAGTAGGATTTCTGAGACCTCACCATTCACCTAGTTCTTAAATTGGTCATCAAAAACAAAACAAAACAAAAACTTTACTTGGTTTTGAAATGGATAAAAAGCTAAGGCAGCCTAAGCAGTTTTCCAGTCTTTTAAAAAAGAAATCTTCAATGCTTTTTGATAAACAAAGACCTCATACTGGTCCCCTCCCTATGACACCCCCAGAAATTCTGATACTATATGCTGACCCTACTATCACCCCACTCTGTGAGAATATTTGGCCTAAAAAATATTCAAAAACTGTCTTGTTCTGTGTACAATTCTGCATGGGATTTGATCCACCTTTCTCTTTTCTTATCTTCTCAAGCATGATAATATTTAGATAGCAATAAACTTAATTTTTTTTTAAAGAGTAAGGGTGAGTGAAAGGGTAAAGAGGGAGTGTGTGTGTGTGTGAGTGTGTGTGTCTGTGTGTGTTTTGGAATTGTTTTGTTTTGTTTTATATTTGGGTTGGTAAGGAAGAAGTCTGTATCTTTTTTTTAAAGGAAATCTGTAATTTTAACCAATTTATTATTCCCAGTTTTTCTAGCAACAACACATTGATTTTGTTGCCCAGGAAACTGGTGGGAGTTTCTGGAGAATTAATTACCTCATTCCAAACCAGGAGGTCACCAACCACGCTCTTTTCAACTCTGTTTTTATATGAAACAAAGGCCATTCCTTGTAGCTCACCTGAGTCTCTCTAGAGTCTGAAACCTGAGTCTCTACTCATTCCTGGGATTTCGCACTTCCTGCTGCAAACCATATGTCAGGTTATGACGGGAAAACCCTATAGTTACATTTGGGGAGGGTGGGGGAGGAAGGATGAGGTCACAAATCCCTGCAGGAGGCAATCACAGCTCCAACTCAAAGCTGCTAGAAAAACATGTTCCAATAAATTAAATAGATTGTTTTCATAGCCCTTTAACAACATTTTGCTTTTTACAGTTTGAAGTGTCTTTCCCTCTGCTCTGTGCCATAAGTGGGCTCCTTTTAGACTTTTGCAAAAGCTAGCGGCTAGCCTGCCCTGAGCAGTAATCTGTCTGGATTTTGTTCCCTGCACCTGGAAAGTTCTTTTAATTGGAAGGGTTTTTTATTCCCTTCCTTTCTTTGGTGGAGACACCAAACACAGAGATCCTGGGGGGAAATGGGGTCTCTCAAGTCACTAAGAGACTGAAGTGTCTTAGGCGGCTTTGGTGGTACTGAGGACTCACCTAGCACTCCAGTAAAAGACGCCTAGGGATTTGGGAGGCATGCCTCAGGGGAGAATTTGCCCTCCTAAGGACAAGAGGATGAAAAAGAAGGCTTGCTGACATGCCCCACTATTGATAGGAAACCCTGAGTACCAGGAGTAATCTGGTTACCCATCTGAACCACAAGAAATCTATCACTGGGGATGAGAACATAGTCCTTGTCCCTTAAGTGGAGGACAAGAAGAATGTTTCTTTAAAGATGACTGGCAGAAAACTGACTCATGTCAGGGTGGTGGAGGAGAGAAGGAACAGGATCTGAAATCTGGCAGACCTAAATTTGAATCATGGCTCTGCCACTTGCTAGCTGCATGACCAGCAGTGAATGAACCGCTCTCTGAGCCTCTGTTTCCACTTGTACAAAATAAGGATAACAATATAAAGTATGAGTACTATGAGGATTAAATTATATCAAGTATTTACACTGCCTAACACATAAAGGCATGGAATGGCTGCTCTATCCATGCAATGCATCGTGCAGATCTCTCTGACTTCACATCTCCACGTGAGAGGATTAGGACAGCACCTTGACAGCAGGTATGCTCCATTTTCTTTTCTCCAACAAAGCTCAGACTTATCCTATTCCTCAGCACACCTCAACTGCTTCTCCCTGGGGCCTGGTGGGCTTCAGAAGTTAAATCTGTGCTTATTCCACTTCTCCTAACAAGAGACCAGGAATGACGAAGGCTCCAGCCTTGTAGCCATTGTGTTTCTTGGGCCAATTTAGGTTAATGTCATGGACAACTCATTATCTTATGCACTTTCTTTTTTTTTGTTTTTTGTTTTTGTTTTTGTTTTTTTTTTTTGAGATGGATTTTCACTCTTGTTGCCCAGGCTGCAGTGCAATGGCACAATCTCAGCTCACTGCAACCTCTGCCTCCCAGGTTCAATCAGTTCTTCTGCCTCAGCCTCCCAAATAGCTGAGATTACAGGCATGCGCCACCATGCCCAGCTAATTTTTTTTTTTTTTTTTTTGTAGAGATGAGGTTTCACCATGTTGGTCAGGCTGCTCTTGAACTTCTGATTTCAGGTGATCCGCCCTCCTTGAATGCCGAAAGTGCTGGGATTACAGGCGTGAGCCACCGCGCCTGGCCTTATGTACTTTCAAAACCAACTTACATCAAACCAAGACCCAGATGTAAAAAAACAGAAACAAACTTATAGGGGTATCATCCCTTTCTTTCAGCTCTGTTTCTGTGAATTTATTTCCATAATAAGCACATTTTAGAAATCACTTAGTCTATTGCTATTTCCACTAACACTTTCTGTAGCCCAGAAACCTTTAAAACCCCCACTCTGCTAGATTGGAAAGTCCCACCTCCTCTATGAAGCCTTCTCTGGTTGCCCAGTTCACATTGTGCCCTCCCTTCTCAGAAATTCTGCAACACTGCTAATCAGCACCATATGGCTTAGCAGGGAACGTTGTTCTTGCTCCATAGTGCTGTGCTCATCTCTCTTGATTGCTATTAAGATTCTCGATGATGGTTGCCAGATAAAATACAGGATGCCCAGTTAACTTTGAATTTCAGATAAACAGCAAAAAACGTATTAGTATAAGTACGTCTCAAGTATTGCATCCCATATTTTTATTTGCCAAATCTGGCAGCAGTAAGGCCACATTCTTATGCTTCTACATCTGCAACAGCATTGCGGAGGTGAGACTGTCCTGGGCCACATCACAAATAATTACTGATATCAACAACAACAACAATAATGGCTAACATTTATCAAGCACCAAGCACTTACTGCCAGACACTAGGCTAGATACCTTATGTCTACCATGTCAAGGAGAGGGTCCAAAAACATGTACATAAATATGTCATTGACAATGCAAGGTCGAATATGTTTTTTTTAAGGCAATGTAGCTTCAAGATTGAGGGGAGACACTCTAAGCCACATAGCCCAGCACTGTCATTTACTGTCCTTACCACCTTGGGTGTTTACCTAATCTCTCCTTATTCTCCTCATTTATAAAATAATGATGCTAGTAGCGCTTTCCTCCCGGAACTGTGGTAAAGATTAAAGTAGGTAATACACAGCTGGGTGCGGTGGTTCATGCCTATAATTCCAGGACTTCGGGAAGCTGAGGCAGGTGGATCCCTTGAGCTCAGGAGTTCGGAACCAGCCTGGGCAACATGGCGAAACCCCATCTCAATGAAAAAAAAAATACAAAAATTAGCCAGGCATGGTGGGATGCACGTGTATTCCCAGCTACTTGGGAGATGGATGTGGGAGGATCGCTTGAGCCCAGGAGTTCGAGGCTGCAGTGAGCCGAAATCACACCACTGCACTCCAGCCTGGGCAACAGAGTGAGACCCTGTCTCCAAAAATTAAAAAAAAATAAAGTAGGTAATACGTTAAGGGAGTGGCAAGGTGCCCAGCACATGGTAAGTACTCAGGAAATGGTAGACATTGTTGTGGTGGTAGTGGAGATGGTATCGTTCTGATGGAACTTAGAGGTGGAGCTCTTTGGCCTGAGTGTTTAGTAGGCCTTCAAGGACTGCTAAGTGTGGCGAGTCAGGGAAGATTCCCAGGACAGCAAGAAAGTGGAAGGCCTTTTTAGGATGTGGTAGGTAGACTTACCTAGCTGCTTCAGTTTGCATGGGATTAATGCAAAACCTTGTTTACAATCAAAATGCTCTGTTAATCTAAATTAACTTATAGTCCTCATAGCTTAAATATTTGCTCTTGTGGCTAGAGCAACTGACAGGTCTTGGGACACAAGTTGAATATTCGGTGACATGATTCTTTTTTTTTTTTTTTTTTTTTTTGAGACGGAGTCTCACTCTGTCGCCAGGCTGGAGTGCAGTGGTGCGATCTCGGCTCACTGCAACCTTCACCTCCCGGGTTCAAGTGATTCTCCTGCCTCAGCCTCCGGAGCAGCTGGGACTACAGGCACCCGCCACCATGCCCGGCTAATTTTTGTATTTTTAGTAGAGACGGGGTTTCACCATGTTGTCCAGAATAGTCTCAATCTCTTGACCTCGTGATCTACCTGCCTCGGCCTCCCAAAGTGCTGGGATTAGAGGCATGAGCCACCGTGCCCTGCCCTACATGATTCTTTTTTAAGGGAAGCAGCAGGGATAGTTCTGACAATTGATATCTGTCATTGCACCTCATTTCTAAGCTTATCACAACAAGATAACATTCACCAAGGCACTAAGATATTTATTGACTATCTATCGATTGGCAATAAAGAGAGTTGTACTCTCTTGGTAATGAACCTTGAGGATCCCCTCCAAAAGTTCCTTTTGCCCCTTCTCTTCTGCAGGAGGACTTGGGCACAGAAGCATAGACCCAGCGCTCGGGACCTTTTGCTGGATCTGTTTCCGCTGAGGCTTCTGCTCGGAGCTGAGGCTGTGGGAATGAAACCAGAGAGGGTGCCAGATGGCAGGGTGTGGGAAGTCTCAGGCTGGAAAGGGATGGCCAAAATAAACAAGCGACTGGAGGTCTGAAAAATGAATGGATAAACATCCAGACCAAAGTCAACAGTGCTGGAGAGTCCAAACCGGTCTCCGCAGCCGGGGAGGTTTCGACACGTGAGTTCGGTCTCAAGTCCTTGAAAGAACTTTTGTGCATCTGATTCTTAAGCATCCCTGCCTTGGAGGGGGTTTTGGGGGAGAGATCACACGGTTCCTGTAGCAATTCAGGAATCGTTAGATTTTCATCAACATGCTTTTCTATAAGGTTTCTGCCTAAAAATCAGTAGATGACTGGACACTTGTTGATATTAAAGAAGTAATGTTAATTTTTTTAGTATAAGAATAGTATTGTGTATATATTTTTTAAATAATTTTTTTTTGAGATGGAGTCTTGCTCTGTTGCCCAGGCTGGAGTGCAGTGGCACGATCTCGGCTCACTGCAACCTCCCCCTCCCAGGTTCAAGAGATTCTCCTGCATCAGCCTCCCAAGTGGTTAGGATTACATGTGTGCACCACCATGCCCAGCTAATTTTTTGTATTTCTAGTAGAGAAGGGGTTTCGCCATGTTAGCCAGGCTGATCTGAAACTCCTGGCCTCAAGTGATCCACCCGCCTCAGCCTCCCAAAGTGCTGGGATTACAGGTTTGAGCCACCACGCCCAACCTTTAAAAGAATCTTTATCTATTGAACGTTTACAGATGAAGTGATGCGATGTTGTGCATTTTCTTAAAAATAATCTGGGAATGGAGGCTGGGGATTGGCCAAAAATAGACAATTTTGAGCTTGGAGAGCATTATACTATTTCCTGTACTTTCATATATGATGCTTAAAATTTTTCATAGTACAAAGGTTTAAATAAAAGTTGTCAAAGGTGCATTTATTTTTATCTCATAGAAAGAACCAAAGTAGGATCTAACAGAATATTTAGGGTTTTTTTTAAAGTATAAAAGATCCCTGTTTTAGGTCTACATAAAACACAGTGAAATGGAAAAGAAGCAGAATTAAGCCATTTGGAGATAAAGCATAAATAAGTGTTTTACACATCTGAATATTTTATGACAGAATATCTGTGCTTTCCTATAAAGTAACAGATAATATGTGTATAGCACATTTGGTATTCTCACTTCTCCAGATAACTGGATTGTGTTCACCTCATTTTGGGAAACAGTAAATTCAGAGAGTAGAGTTTATGATGTACATCTAAGAGATGCTTCAGAGTAGCAGTTATTACTTTGCTGGTTGGGGGCCCATTTGCAGTTCAGTGGGGTCTTGACTTAGACTGGGGCAAAAAGAGGAAACAACTCCGTGAAAGAAAGGAGTCTAGCACACTGACCAAAAAGTCCCTGCTGGAATTCTTCTCTGACTCAATTCATTTCCTCTCAGCCTTCTGGTATGATGGGTTTTTTGTTTATTTGGTTTGTCTTTTCAATCCCTGATAAATTTGAATTACAGTCACTCTATGATGTGTGCTATGGAGAAAAGCAAAAAAGCAAACTGTTTAGAATCCTTGTTTAAACTGGAATCACTGATTCAGCTTTGAAAGTAATACATGATCATTTCCTGGCCAGCAAAAGACCCCAAATCCTGTGTGACCAGTTCGTATTTATGCAACTAAAATGCCTCCAGTTTGTTTGCTGTTGTTGGGGGCTGGGTAGAAATGTGCTGCTGTTTCTCTAAAGCATAGTTGGCACAGGCATTGACTCTATAATCTTACTGCGTTTGCAAATGTTGTTAGGAGACCAGCACATGTCATATCACATTGTTTTTAATGCAGTAAAGAGTCAGATGATACCGCACAGCCTGCTCAGTGCGGGAAGGTGCCTGGCTGCTCTGCTAGCGGAGTCCAAATCAATTATCCTCTAATCAGGACTGTTTCCGGAACTGGTCAGAGTGAGGTTCAGAGTGAAAAGGAAAAATTGCTATTTCTCTCCAGATCCTGTTTGCATCAGCGGACTCCATCTGAGACACATCCTGTTTGACCTCTGGTGTGGCGGGGGAGGGGAAATGGTCTGTTTGACTTTTGACTGTCACTGATCCGAGGGCCTCTTTTTCTCCAGGAAATTCTAGGATTAGTATTAAAACTTAGTCATCATCCTCAGTCTAACAGGATACACAGTCTGAGCTATTCAGGTTTCTCAGACTAGTCTGTGGGACACTTGTTCAAAATGCAGAGTTTGACACAGTCTCTAGGAAGACGCCATTTAAACAAACTACCCAGGTGATTCTGAAGTACAGCCAAACTCAAGAACTTGGATCAGAATGAGAACTGCTCAAATCCAGGCAACTGACTCCAACCAGGCCCAACTCTTCTATTTATACTCTAATACTGAGAAGCTTATTTAGAGTTCTGGGCACCTAGAAGGGACCACAAAAAGAGATGCCTCTGTTTATGGGCACAGGAATGCTTTAGGACACCACCTTCATACATTCCTAGGGGGCAGAAAGTGAGAACCTGGCCTAACCCGGGGTCAGTCTGCAGGCAACAGTCAGACCCTGACCAGCTTCCCACCAAGACATGTCAAACTGGGAAAAACAAGGATAAAGTTAATTCACTCAAATGATTTTGTGATTATTTTAGCCATATCTTTCTTGAGGTCCTAAAATAGCTTTTCTTTTAGAGATTTATTTCCAATTTATGTGTTTATTTTTTGAATGGTTAATACCTGATACCCCTTGCACAAAATTTAGAATGTTCAAAAACCTGCTACCTTGACTATGTGGGAAGCCTCCTGCCCATCCCAAAACAGCTACTGATTTCTTTTTCTTCAAAAAATGCTTATTAAAGGAGATAAATCTGTAGAACTCATTTCTAATTAAGCAGGTAGCATCTTCCTTAACAATATATTGTGGAGATACTTCTATATCAGTACATTTGGGGAATTTTATAAAATTAAATGACGGTGATGATGTATTATAGTTGGGTATTCTTAAAATGTCTTAAAGACTGCACACACACACACACACACAAACACCACACAAAATCACACACATACACGCATATTTGGCGGCCCCATACCAGAGCCCCAAAAATGTTTTTACATTTTTTTTCTAGTCCATGAAATCTGAAAGCTAAAGCCAGGGACATAATACCAATGAAGAATAATAATAATTTTTAAATGATATTATTGTAATATAATATCATATCATATATAATACGTAATATTTATTTAATAATAATAGTAAAAGGGTTTCGGACTCAAATGGGTTTGAGCTTAAGTTCTAGTTCTGTTATTTTCTAGTTCCAAGAATTTAGATAAGTTGCTGGTTTCTCTGAGCCATTTTCCTCATTTAGCAAAACTGAAGGTGGGGTGAGAAATAAAATCTCCTTCCTGAAGTTGTGAGAAGTGAATAAATAATGAATAGAAAGCACCTGGAACCTTGAACTTGAAGGATTATCAGTACGTGGGGCGCGGCTAAGATAGCTGGCAACAGAAAAGAGCTGCAGAGAGGTGACATTAGATAAGGACTGGAAGTGCTCATTGACTTTGGCAGTTGGAAAATCAATGAAGATTCAGCCACAGAGCTCAGGGGAGTGTTATGGGCAGAGATCAGAGCTGGCAGCAGGGGTGGCACAGCGGCTGGCGAGGAGAGGAGGCGGTTGGTGCTGAACACGTGCATCCTTGTTGAAGCTCTGCACTGTGTGCTCCAGTCTCAGAGCAGGCAGGCGTTCTTAGTCAAAGAAATACTGTCTGGCAAGCAAAAAGATCTTTCTGTTCCTTTATCTGCATTTTCTGAACACGGTGAAGGGATTATACTGGCAAGAGGGATATTTCTTTAAGCCCCACTTCTTTCTCAAGGACTCCACTCATATCCTGCGGCTGTTCTTGTGCTTCTCTCACGAAAACAGCCACCCACCAATCTTCTCCAAAGACTCTTTCTCGCTAGTTCGTTCACGTCTTCCTCCTCTCCCCACTTCCTCTCTGATTCTATCCCAAGAAAGCCCAAAGAACCATTGGTCTAGAAGATAGAATCCTCAGAGGGCAGAAACAATTCACAAATACACAATCCTCTTTGGCTGTCAACAGCGGGGTGGAAAGGGTGGGAACCCTGCTGGGTAATAATTTTTGTCCCTTCACAAATGAATGAATGATGGGTTAAACTGAGCCAAACCCCAGCTGGGCTGCAGAGACACATGGAATGTGCCGAGGGTGTATCTGAGCAAAACTTTGAGGAGCTGTGAACAGACTGTGTGCCCGTGACAAACGGTGTACTGCATTTAACACAAATTAGGTGATCACAGTTGCCTTGCTGGACCAGCAGGAGTGATACTTCGGGAGAGAGAGCATTCCAGGACCTCTTCAGTTAAGGGATCCAGTTCTCTTTCTGCATAAAGAACTGGCTGTCTTGACCCTGAACCACGCACTGTGCTGTAGCATGCTACCTTTTTCCATTTCTGAGTAAGCCATCTACGGCCAAAGCCCAACTGGAAAGTTCTGGGAGAATCCTGGGCATCAGGCCCAGCATCCCAACACATGATGGGCAAAATAAGACAGAAGCCAAGGGGAAAGGGCCAGTTGCTTAGCTCTGAGAGCGTTCCAAGTTCCTTGGAAGAGAGGTCTCTCCCTGCCCCCTCCTTCTGGAGAACTGAGGCCCAGTTTAACAAAGCAGACATGTGAGGGATTTGACCTTCTATTAAACTTTGTTATTTCTTTTTTTTTTTTTTTTTTTTCAGGGAAGGAAGATGCCAGATGGCAGTTTTTACATTTATTTAAACAGAAAACGTGCACATGAGCTGCCTACTCATTTTCTTCACTGCGCAGCCTGGCATTGGGGTTGGTGACTCTGATGGCCAGTTGGGCAGCTCTTTCTACGATGGCTTTGCGGTTCTTGGAGGAAACATTGTGAGCGATCTCGGCACAGTAAGATTTGTTGCACATCAGCAGCACTTCCAGCTCCTTGACGTTGTGGACCAGGAACTTCCGGAAGCCACTGGGCAGCATGTGCTTTGTTTTTTTGTTGCTTCCATAACCAATGTTGGGCATCAAGATCTGGCCCTTGAATCTTCTACGAACCCTGTTGTCAATGCCTCTGGGTTTCCGCCAGTTACGCTTAATTTTGACATATCGGTCTGACTGGTGCCGGATGAACTTCTTGGTTCTCTTTTTGACGATCTTGGGCTTCACAAGGGGTCTGAGGGCGGCCATGATGCCTTTTGGGGAAGAAGCAGCCCCAGGTGAGGAAGAATCCTGGAAGGAGGCTTTCCTGCCCAGGGACTGAACACTGTCGCAGAGTGTCTTCCAATCGCCAGCTACGGAGCAAGCTGGGAATGGAATGGGTGCCTCTGCCAGGCTTGCTTTCCCTCCCTAAACTTTGTTATTTCAAAATAATGCTCCGGTTTACTTAAAGGTACAGTGCAAATAATTGGGTTCACGTGTTTCACCAATTCAGATAAAAGATGAGGGCCAATCTGCATAAGTGATGACTCTTTCTCACAGCGAAACTCAAGCTAGGAGAGGCAAGACAGTGTAGCTGTGGAGCTGCTGAGAGCCCAGGCTTTGGGGTTAGACAGACCTTGTCACATCCTAACTCCATTGATGAATTAGTATCTGTGTGTCTTTGGGCACTTTATCACTGTGAGCTATAGCTTCCTTATCTGCAAATTGAAGATAATAACCATACCGGCCGGGCGCAGTGGCTCACGTCTGTAATCTCAGCACTTTGGGAGGCTGAGGCGGGCGAGTCACTTGAGGTCAGGAGTTTGAGACCAGCCTGGCCAACATGGTGAAACCCCATCTCTACTAAAAATACAAAAATTAGCCGGGCGTGGTGGCGCATGCCTGTAATCCCAGCTACTCAGGAGGCTGAGGCAGGAGAATCGCTTGAACCTGGAAGGCGGAGGTTGCACTCCAGCCTGGGCAAAGAGTGAGACACCATCTCAAAAAGAAAACCATACATACCTACTTCATAACGTTGTTGTGAACAAATGTATAAGGCACTTGGCATTGTGCCAAGTAGGGTATCTTTCACTAAATAGTTTCTGTTGTTGTTGGTAGGGGTTCTTGGAGAATCACACTTTATGAATGTGTAAGAACTTTTAATAAACTTTTAAATTTTGGAATAATTTTACAGCTACAGAAAATTTGCATAGCTAGCCCAGAGAGTTAGCATACACCTTTCACCCAGATTTTTTTTTTTAATGTTAGCATCTTAATATTACCATGGTACATTTGCCAAAACTCAGAAGACAACTTTGGTACATTACTACTGACTAAACTCGACATTTTATTTTTATCCATATTTCAGTTTCCTGTTCCAGGATGCAATCTGGAATATCACATTACATTTAGAAGAACGTTTTTTAATTAGCACAACAATCAACATTATTAATCAATCAACTAGTGTCTCTGTTCTCAAAACCTAAATGTGGGGCCAAATACGGTGGCTCATTCCTATAATCCCAGCATGAGTTCTTGCGTTGTTGCCCAGGTTGGTCTTGAACTCCTAGCCTCAAGGAAACCTCCTGCCTCAGCCTCCCAAAGGGCTGGGATTAAAAAACAAAAAAACAAAAAACCCTAAATGTACCTTTCAAGACCACTTGAGAGGTCCTGAAAATCATTTATTCTCTTAAGCAGTTTTTTGCAATTTGTTGATCTATTGATTGGCATGGTAAGTCTTTTTTGCATGGTTAGTGAAATAGTCAAATACAGGTTAGCATCCGCCTGAATTATCACAATATTCAGTATATTTGGATTTGAAATTAATAACATTTTACTTTGTACATAATCATGTCCTACAAAGAGATGTAGTACCTGGCACTTAGTTTGTGTTCAAAAATCGTAGTTGGTCAGCTAAATATAAAAGGGAATTCAGATCTCCCGACAGCTTCATCTGTTTACAAGCACAGCTAGATGTAGTTTGCCATCAGCTGGGTCTTGTTTTGAACGATCCCTTGGAGCTTAACTTTGCCTTTGCACATAGAGCCTGTTTGTACAAGATTATACAGAATCTGAGCAAATAAAACTTACTATTTGGCAAACCATGAATTTCTCTCCCACCTTTCACTCAGCAAGAATTGTCCCTCAGGGGCAATTGATTCCGATGTTGAAAATAATCAGTTTTGCTTTCATCTCTGAAGAAAAAATTACCTGTGTGTGCAAATTCAATTTCTAGGAAGTTAGATGTGGTAGTTGCTGTTTTTAATAAACAGTATTAACTGAAAATGATGAGAATCACCAGGGTGGCTGTGCCAATGAGAAAAACAGAGATACGGGTGTCCAAGCAGCTGTGAACTTTATGGTGTGACCAGGTGGGTCTGGTGCAGCCCTGCTGGGACCTCAGGGGTAAGTTATTACAAGATAGGTGTGGCGTGAAGGTGTAGCTTCCTTCACCAGTATTGAATGCAGCATTGCATCCAAGGCATTCATTTAGCCATTCTTTAATTCAACTTAAAATACCTGTCAAGTGACAACTATAGACCATCTACTAGATCACTGTTACCAAAAGTGTGACCTATGGAGCATCTGTTGACCTGGGAGCTTGTTAGAAATGCAGAATTTCAGATCCCACCCCAGTCCTCTGAATAAGAACCTGGATATTAACAAGATCTGTAAGTGATTCTCATGTCCATTAATATTTGACAAGCACTTGGCCAGATGACAAGTGTTAAGAGCCAGGATCCTGTCAGGAGACAGATGATACATTTATTGAAGAGACTATTAATAAAAGTTAAGTTAGACTTACAGGAGGACACCAATAAGGAATGGTGAAGTGCCCTGGAACTAGTACCAGCAGGAAGTTGTTTCCATACCAGCAAGAGCTGTAGCTGTAGGAGAGGGCTATGCAGTAGAACCAATGGTCTTGGGTAGAAGAAAGCATTACCAAACTGTGCCTTGGCAAAGAGTGAGCTACAGGAGTAAATAGTCCAACCTTTCTCTCATTCTCCAGCCAGTGCCTCCCAATCCAATGCAAAGCTGGAAAGCAAGAAAGTCCAGTTGATGCAGTTGGTAAAGGTCAGGTGCCCAGGGCAGAGGGCACAGTGGGGAAGGGTGGAAAGTGTCTCTGGGTCGGGCCAGGGTAGGGGTGCCAACAGAAAATATCCATCACACCACCAAACATGGCCTTTAACGTCAATGAATTTGTTCTACAGAAGAACTTATATATGTATGGTTTAGAGGTGAAGATAACCCCTTTTGTTCCAACTTATACAAAAACTAGATTTTTCAAAGTGGCCTTGAATTTGGTATTCTAGGATTCTCCCAGATCACTCTTTCACAAGCTGAGCATATTTCTAAGCAAGTATTATGTCAAAGGTACTCAAGTAGGCACTAAGAGAGAGATAGAAGTATTAAAGACGGTCTCTGCCTTCAAGAAATTTGCAATTTTAGGTAATCAGTGCTTCCTGTATAAAACTTTGCAGACAGGCTCACATATCAGCCAGAATCCAGTAAAGCAGTATTCTGAGTTGAGACTCTGGAACTAGGCTGCAGGGTTTGAAACTCAGTCCTTACTTATACTAGCTGTGGATGTGCTGCCTAACTTCTCCGTATCTTTGTTTCCTCCCCCTGTGAAGCTATGATGATAAAAATAATTACCTGCTTCAAAGGGTTGCTATGATGATTGTGAAGATTAAACGAATTAGTACACAAAAAGTATTTTTAGTGGTCATCAGCTAGCACACTGACAACCCTATACGTGTTAATTATTGAAAACTAAGAGAGAACTATGCCCCTAGTGCCAGAGGGTCTAAAAAGCAGAGTATCAGACTAATGATATAGAGTTCCCTCTCTAAATTTATTAAAACATGTCAATTAAAGGAGAAAAACAAGGAGCAAATAATCACAGAGTTGGCACAAGAATAAGGAGGCATTGAAACACATAAGTTTGAGAAGCCCTGACCCCTGGTTACTTCCAGCCCCTAGACTCCATGCAATCCCTGTTTGAATGTCCTTAGAAGATTAAGAGTCTTTCAAAGGGGACAGGTTCTTAAAGAGCTTTCTGGTTCAGAGGAAAATGAAATGTAAATATAAAAATAGGAATGCTTTTAAGAAATGGAAGTTGGGGCCAGGTGCAGTGCTTCACGCCTGTAATCCCAGCACTTTGGGAGGCTGAGGCGGGTGGATCACAAGGTCAGGAGATCGAGACCATCCTGGCTAACACGGTGAAACCCCGTCTCTACTAAAAATGCAAAAAAAAAAAAAATTAGCTGGGCGTGGTGGCAGGCACCTGTAGTCCCAGCTACTTGGGAGGCTGAGGCAGGAGAATGGCGTGAACCCGAGAGGCGGAGCTTGCAGTGAGCCAAGATCGCGCCACTGCACTCCAGCCTGGGTGACCAAGCAAGACTCCGTCTCAAAAAGAAATGGAAGTTGGTTAGCCGGGCTCAGTGGCTCACCCCTGTAATCCCAGCACTCTGGGAGGCTGAGGCGGGCAGATCATGAGGTCAGGAGATCGGGACCATCCTGGCTAACACAGTGAAACCCCGTCTCTACTAAAAAAATACAAAAAATTAGCTGGGCGTAGTGGCGGGCGCCTATAGTACCAGCTACTTGGGATGCTGAGGCAGGACAATGGCGTGAACCCGGGAGGCGGAGCTTGCAGTGAGCCGAGATGGCGCCACTGCGCTCCAGCACTCCAGCCTGAGCGACAGAGCGAGACTCTGTCTCACAAAAAAAAAAAAAAAAAAAAAAAAGAAATGGAAATTGGTTGTGTATTCAAAACTAAAGGAGTTCTAAATATGTATGGGGGAACAGCTACTCTGAGTATCAAATGTGCTATGCACCTGTGCCAATAGAAGTCATGTGCATATATCTGAGGGCAGAAGTCAGCTCTTGAGGCTTCGTTTAGTTACCTCTTTGTCAGGATTTCCAAATTTTCAGGCTTCTTTTGTTAGATCCAGCACTGGTTTTCTTTGCTTTTTGATGAACTTTTGACCTATATTGCATTTCCAACCTCCAGTCTTTTAGTGGAAGGCCATTAGTGACTGGTTAAACACAGTGTACACACACACACACGTGCACGTTCATATATTACATTTCCAGACCAATTGAATTACAGAAGGAACCAATTTGAAAAGTTATTGAATTAAAACCCTAGAAGACAGAGATGGGTTTTATTGTTAGTGGTTGGCATGACAACTTGATATGCTAGAGAGTAGTATGTGCTGAGTTCACATCGTTGGAGACTCTGACAAGTTCAAGGCCAAGGCTTTGCTTCTAAATCTTGTTGCCAAGGTAATGCAGCATAAGGGCAGAGTCCACTGAAATGAATACCTCTGACAGCTCATGCCAGCAGGAGCTATCTGATTAAAAGGGATCTTTTTTTTCTTTTAAAGAAGAAGAAGAAGAAAAGAAAAAGAAAGAAACAGTACTTTAACAAGAGCAGGAGGAGAATGCAAAGGCGGGATATTGAAATATGGGCAACAGAAAGTCTGAAAGGGAAGCAGCCAGTGGATGCCAAGAAGTAACTAAATAATGGGGTCTGTTTTATTAGCAAGAAGTTGGTGATGTGTGAAGGTCTGCAGGCAGGGATTCCAGCCTGCTGGGCCATCTTGCATGCAAAATGATACTGCCCCAATTTGGTTCCCTGGCTCAAGTTCAGCAGAATGATTTCACTTGATTGGTGGCCACCCTCCTCCCAATGACAGACTTTAACAGATTTTCTTCTCTGATAATACATTCAGGAAAATGGTTTCTGAGGGACTTCATAGGTTACAGATATTTCCCAAGATGAGAAGGGAATCCACAAAAATCTCAACACAAGAGTAGAGGCCACCAAAATGCCACTGCCTTCAGCCACTAGAATGGCCTTTTTGATATTCATGTGATTCATGCCCCAGTGATTTATGAGTCAGTAATTTATAAGATAATATTCTTAGATTCGTGATCTTATGAGATCCTCATTTTCCTAGATTTATGTACTAATTTATCTTGGATTTGATCATGATGAAGCTGTGGTCCTTAAGCTCCAAGAATGGGGAAGAACAAGTCTTTAAGCACATGATCTTATTTCCCATAGGGATTTGACCCAAGCACTGCATGAGCCATCTCTCCTTTACACTTCCAGGGATTTAATGGAGATAAGCAGTAAATGGGGATATGTGGCTAAGAAGGTTAGAGGTGGAATCTGAAAGGAATTCAGAATCCCAGGTCAGCAGTTCTAAAGTTCCTACATATTCAGATCAGAGTACTATTTCATAAGCAAATGAGGGAGTAAAAATTTACTTTGCTTATCCTACCCTATACAAATAGCTTATACTGTATAAGCCATAGTGGAAAGTACTAATATAGTAGCCCCTGGAATTACTGACAAAAATCCAACTCCTGCCTCTGCAAATGATTTGCTGAATGACATTGGGGCAAAGTATTTAACATGTTTTGTCTCTGTATCTTACGTTTTAAAACAAGGTAGATTATCCCAGCTTTCACCTGTAATGGTTGTTCTCTACCTGGAATGTACAGCCAAATCATGGAGAGAGCTTTTTAGAAATTCAGATTCCCTAGGCCCCACCCCAATCTCTACTGAGTCAAAATTTGTCCTTTCCAAAAGCTCTACACATGATTCTGATTTGCATCTTTAAGAAGCACCAAATATTATGGATAACTTATAAAGATGAGCAAGCTGATATATGTGAGTTGTCATAAGCTCCTTAATCAAAGAAAAGGGGTACTGCTAAGTTCAGCTTACATATTCATTCAGCTTATATTTTTAATATAAAAAATTTCCTACATTCCAAAGAAATTTGGAATGTAGGAAACTTGGCATACATAAAGTGGCTACATTTCTGTCTACCATTTGAAGTATTTAGAGTTGTCCAAGCTTTAAATGAAAAGCTCTTTGAAGTATCTTTCTTTGTTCATGGTTTGCAATATTCCCTTCAGTCTTTATTGATCTGGACAGAATAATAATGATGTTTATCTAATGCTTACTGGCACTCACTCTGAGTGCTTTTTAAGTGTTAGCTCATTTGATCCTACTTCCTCTTACACACATGCTGTGAAGAGATTAAGTAACCTGTCTAAAACCTCATGGGTAATAAGAGGTGTAGGTGGGCTTTGAACCCAGGAACCCCACTCTACAGCCCCACTGTTAATCACTGTGTTACTCAACGACGTGATGGGTCAGATGTTTCCAATGAATTAATTTTTCAACTATTTCAAGTGAAAACAAAAGCCTAGATGGTATATGAATTTTTCCAGGCCTCAGATCATCATATTTTAAAGTGTGAGCCTTAGACCTCCTGCATCAGAATCACCAGAGGTGCTTTTCTAAGACGCAATTTCCAGGAACTGCTCCCAGGCTTATTACACTAGAATCTCAGAGTGCAAGTGAAGACTGGGAACTGACATTTAGAAAATACACTCCTTAGGTGATTCCTGAACCCAGTGAAGTTTAAGAACCACTGGCCTGTATCAACATTTGTAGGTCACCATCATAGGGAATGAGGGTAGGTAGAACACCTTGGGAGCTGCAGGAACCAAAGTTGTTTTCCAGAATCAGATATTGGGCACTGCCTGGGGCAGAACATTCAGTCAAGTGGCTAATAAATGATCTGTACAAAGCACAGCTTCTGCCCAGGAACCGTGGTTGTTGTCCTTCACTGAGGAGAGCCAGCAAACTGACAGTATGAACTTGCCTTCAGGGCCCAGATCTCATTTCTCCTCAAGGGGCTTGTGCTTGTTGGTGGCAGCTAGCACTGGCCTGGAACTTTGATGTTTTCCTTTTCAGTATCCAAATGCTACAGAGACTGTGTCACTGCATACACCGTCTCTGGTATAATGGCAGAGGCAGGGAGCAGACTGTTTGGAATGCAGTCTGGCCCCATTGGGACTTTGAATTGGGCTGGAACTTGCAGAGTCTAAGAGTTTAATCGTGGCATCTTTTTCAGATAGGCAAAGAAAAGGAAACCAACCCAGAGGGGTTGGTGTTCAGTACTCTGGAAGAAATCCATGATAATTTTTTAAGGAATCGAAAGTTTTTATGAGGCTTACTGAGGCATCATTCATATACAGTTAATTTTACCCTTTTCCAGTGCACAATTCAATGAGTTTTGGAAAGCAGCTATACTCATTGTCATACCACCATTGCCAGTTCGATAAGTTTTGACTAATGTGTGTAGTCAAGTCACCAACATCAAGTAAGATAAAGAACATTTCCATCTCCCCGAAAAGTTCCCTAATACCCATTTGCAACCAATCCCACCATATTTCCCCAGCCCTGTGGCTGCTGCTGATCTGGTATGTGTCTGATTCCAGAATGTCACTTAAGTAGAACCTTATAATTCACAGCCTCTTGTTGCTGCGTGTCAGTAGTTCTTTCCTTTTTATTACTAAGTAGTATTCATTCTATTGTATGGATGTGCCACAATTTGTTTATTGATTCCCCAGCCGGGCATTTGGGTTATTTTCACTTTTTGGCAGGTATTGACATTTAAATGAGCTCAAATTCAGCAAGCATTTATCGAGCATGCACAGAAATAGACTGGAAAATGAGATAGTTTATGTTTACAGTTTCTAATAAAAATTATAATCACACTGGAGATTCAAACTAACACCTAAAGAAGAAAGAAGTCTATTTGTGACCCTAGAAACAAACATGGAGGAAAAGGACTCCATTCAATAGCATTGGTCTAATGATTAGGAGAGAATCTCATGCCCTCAGAAAGCCCTAAAATGACACTACCATGCTGAGACACATGAGGGCGCTGTAACCAACCAGCATTGCCAAACACTTCATTCTTACAAAAGCTGTTTGTTTTTTTAATTTATTGGAATGCTTTGTTGAAAACTCTAGTGAATTCTCACTCCCACCCTTGGTCTCCTTGGCCACTCTTGAATGATAGAAAAAACATAGGCATCGAGTGAATCTGTCTTTGACTAGTCATCGGGGGATTACTGTACCCGACCACAGCTGTACGGTGAGGCTCCCGTCGGCTTTCCTACTTAAACTCACAAGGAAAGGCTCCCAAAGGAACTCTAGATTAGAATACCTCATGATCACAAAGAAAATTGGGATTGTCCCTAAAGTTTCATTTTTATTGTTGTTGTTTTCAGGCCTTCCCTGAACATAACACACAAATATTCAAACATAATTGCTGGACAACATTTTAGAAAGACTTGTAAGGTACTTCTTTCACATCTCAGCAATTTGGCTGGTTGAAAGTTGTTCGTTCTTCAATGAGAACACATGGACACAGGGAGGGGAACAACACACATTGGGGCCTGTAGCGGGAGAGCATCAGGATAAATAGCTAACACATGCGGGGCTTAATGCCTAGGTGATGGGTTGATAGGTGCAGCAAACCACCATGGCACACGTTTACCTATGTAACAAACCTGCACGTACTGCACATGTATCCTGGAACTTAAAATAAAATATAATAAATTTTTTTTAAAAAAAGAAAGTGGTTCGTTCTTGTCAAAGCAACCACTACAATCAGTTCAGAGGAAAGCTATCTTTACAGCAAAGCAGCCAGGAGAACTTAGGGTTACTGGGTTTGGCTTCTGAATGGCTGTTCAAAACAAAAACTGAAAAAAAAAAAAAACCCTCTGGATACATTTAAAATTTTTTGAAAATCAATGACTCATTCATTACAGAGTAGGCAAGTACAAAATAAAAGACACTTCATAAAAATTGCATTAGAATGTTCTGGTGGGATTCTAAATGAATTTAGCTGTGGGATGGTATATGATTTTTGTGCAAGATCCAGTAAGGCTTAGGGATTCCTCTCTTAGAGAAAGGGTTTGATTCCGTTATTTGAAAGGATGTCTCTCCAAGCCCTTTCTATAATTAATAAAATGCTCACTTGAAGAAAGATTTACTCAGTCAAACCTATCCAACCTAAAATATGACTAATTGTTTCAAGCAGAAAATTATCTCTGGCTGTCATATCCAAATTATATAACAACATGGCCTTAAAATTGGGTGGAAAATAGTGAAGAGCTGATTCTGAAGGCAGAGTGTGGCTCTGGTCTGGATTCTTTAAGCAGTTTCACCCCATCTCTCACCCAGAGGGACCAACCTGATGTTTTTTTTCTTCCTATTTGAGTAAAACTCTGAACCACTCGATTAAACCTGGGCCCTTCACACAATCCCACTGTGGCCCTTTCAATTATCCCCTTCAAAAGGCATTTTCCCATTCTCTCCTGATCTTACTCCTTGCGTCCAAAGCTCACTGGCTCTGTGAGTGTGCTGGTAAAAGCATGGACCAATGAGTTGTTGCTGGCTACGTGCTCTTGACCTGGCTATGTTACTTAACCTCTCTAAGCCTCAGTTACCTCCACTGTAAAATAGAGATTATAATAATATCTACTTCAGGTCCCCATAATAGTATCTATCTGAAGTTGTTGAGAAGAATAAATAAGATCATGCATATAAAGTAATATAATCCAGCATCTGACACACAGTAAGCCTTCAGTAGAGATTGACATTATTATCATCATCCACAACATTATTATTATTATTATTAATTTCCAGTATTGTCCCTCTCTCTATGATCTGATCTCCCCATCCTGGTAATCCATCCTCAGAGCTCCCTGGAAAGAACTCTCCTAGTCAAAAATGCCCTTAACCACTCCTATCTTTGCATCTCCCCTGAGGGTTGTCCTCCCCTCCCACCAGGGTTCACAAACAAAATGTAGTCAATGCTAAAAATCTTGTCCCATCACATATTAAGTTGTGCTAAGACTACCAGGAATGGCCATCACTTTAGGTAACCATCAGTTCGTGTGGCTTTACCTTAAAGGTGGCACACCCTTCATCCTATTATAAATCTCTGCACTATTCATGTTTCTCTCCCATAGGGGAGAAACACCACTTCAGTAGCATATTCTGCCCATCAACAATCTTCTTCTTATAAATGAGATTCAGAAAGAGTACGATGTGAGTGGACAGGTGTTCTGTTTAAGGAGGGGAAATGCTATTTTACATCATTTCAATTATGTGCCCAGCAAGCCACAGAGTCAAGGCACAAGTTGACAATTATAGCTCCAAGTTTTGCAAGAGAAATGGAACAGAGGAAAAGGAAATCCAAAGAGACTATCATCCCAGTTTTTCGAAACTGTCTCTGGTGATAATGTCCTGCAAAAGATGAATGAGGAGAAACAAAGTGCCTCAAAGTAGATTTGTTAATATTTCCTTTGAATAATGGGGGAGAGGTGTCCTACAGACAATTCAGAATAACTTAGAGACAAGTTGTATTTTAAATCAGTTTTCTTGATTAGCTTCTGTGGTGTTTAGGAGTGTGGATTCTGGATCTGTCTGGCTAGTTTGATATTCTGCCTCTTCTCTTTAGCCTCCTTAAGCCTCAGTTTCTCCATATGTAAAATGGGGATGACAGCATTCTCTGCATTGTCTACTCCAGTGTTGTCATTAGAATTAAATAAGATAGTCCATTTATACCACAAGCACAGCACCTGGAAAGGGAAAGGGGATGGGAGATGAAGCAGAAGAAAATAATATAGTAAAATTAGGCCAGTTCCGGTGTAAAATTAGGCCAGGTCAGCACTTTGGGAGGCCAAGGTGGGTGGATCACAAGGTCAGGAGTTGGAGACTAGCCTGGCCAACAGGGTGAAACCCCATCTCTACTAAAAATACAAAAATTAGCTGGGCATGGTGGCACACACACGTAATCCCATCTATTCAGGAAGCTGAGGCAGGAGAATTGCTTGAACCCAGGAGGCAGAGGTTGCAGTGAGCTGAGATTGTGCCATTGCACTCCAGCCTGGGCGACATAGTGAAACTCTGTTCCCCCCGCAAAAGAAAAAGAAAAAAAAGAAAATAATATAGTAAAATTAAACAGAGAGAGGCCTTATCCAGACTAATGATGAAAGGGTGCATGAACCCACAAGTATGATTTACTCAACCCCATGCTCCTGAGGTCAAAGAAAAGCAATAAGGAGAAGGAGCTTTAACACATGGACTTTGCCATTGTGTTTGTCCGTTAGCACATCTTGGCTTATTTCCTCCTTCTCCACTATGTCTGATGTGGTGAGTTTGCTCAGTAGCCAAGTTCTAGAGAAAATGAGTAATAAACAAAAAGGAGCCAAAACAATTATATACCCATAGAAGTAAACCCACATACTAATGAGACTTTAGAGGCTCTTCAGATCAATCGTCTGAGACTGCAGAGGTTGAGTGGCCTGTCAAAGTCAGGTGGCTAAGGAGTAGCCAAGTCAGGACCAGGCTCTAAAGGTGTCCTAGGGTCCCCCTCAGTACATCAGGCAGCAGGAGGAATGGAGATAATAATAATAATGTTACCTTATATCATATTTTATGTCCAATGCAACACGAAAGAGAAACTTCTATACAAGTATCTTTTAAAGTCCAACTCACAATAGGCTTTACACTTTAAATGGGTCACTCTTCATCACCATGGTGATTCTTCCAAGTTTTCCTGGAATTATCAGCTGTTTTCTAATAAGGACACTCCCCAGAACTTGCAACTGCACCAAGCAGATAAATATTTCCCAGTAGAAAATACTTAGCTCCTCGCTCAGCTTAGTCAGCAATTGCTTTTTCTTCTCCACTTCCCAGGAAAACAGCCTGAAGCATGCTCCTACATTTGCTTTAGATATCACAGAGTTCTTTAAAAATCTCTTGATTCTACTGAGGACAAGCTTGCTTCCTTGGGTTTTATGTGATTTATATATTGAGAAACAGCCACCTTCTTGCTTTCTATCTTTCTAACTGAGCAATGAGTAGATCACAATTTAAAAACATATGGCAGCTCTTCAAAAAATTAAAAAAGACTTACCATATGATTCAGCAATCCCGTTTTTGGGTATTTATCCAAAAGAATTGAAAGCAGGATCTTGAAGATATATTTGTACAGCCATGTTCGTAGCAGCATTATTCACAACCGCCAAAAGGTAGAAGCAACCCAAATGTCCTTTGACAGTTGAAAGGATAAACAAAATGTGCATATTATTCAGCCTGAAAAAGAAAGGGAATTCTGACACATGTTATAACATGGATGAACCTTGGGACATTAAGCTAAGGAAAATAAGCCATTCACAAAAAGAGAGAATATTGTATTATTACACTTATATGAGATAGCTAGACAAGCCAAATTCATAGAAATAGAAAGTGCAATGGTTGTTGCCAGGGGCTGGAGGGAGAGGGAAATGGCAAGTTGGTGTTTAAGGAGAATAGAATTTTAGGTTTGCAAGATAATAAAGCTCTGGAGATTGGTTGCACAACAATGTGAATATCCTTAGTAATACTGAACTATACACTTAAAAATGGTTAAGATGATCAATTTTATGTTGTCTATTTTATCACAGTTAAACATTTTTAAATTTTTTTTAAATAAGAGGGAGAGAGAAAGAGAGATGGGGAGGCAGGATAGAATGCATCCTGTACAGTTTGTATTAAATAGTCTCATTGTTTTAAACAATTCTGTTCTATTTTATTTTATTTTATTTTATTTTATTTCAATTCAGGGTCTTACTCTGTTACCCAGGCTAGAGTGCGATGGCGCAGTCTCGGCTCACTGCAGCCTCAATCTTTCAGGCTCAGGCAATCCTCCCGCCTTAGCCTGCTGAGTAGCTGGGACTACGGGCGCGTGCCACCACGCCTGGCTAATTTTTGTATTTTTAGTAGAGACGGTTTTGCCACATTGCCCAGGCTAGTCTAGAACTCCTGGGCTCAAGCAATCTGCCTGCCTTGGCCTCCCAAATTGCTGGTTACAGGTGTGAGCCACCACGCCCAGCCTAAATAGTTATTTTAAATAGTCTCATTAGTCTTATCATGCTTCTCAGTCATAGTTGTGAAGGTTCAGCGTTGAAATCTCAGGGTACTAAATCTGCCAAAAGCACCAGCTTAAGGCAGCGTAAATAGACAGTGAACAACCATGACCAATTATTTACCTGAATGTTCCCCCGAATTTGTCAAGTTTCCTCCTGGCTCATATTGATCTCCAGTTGGCTAGAGATATCTACCCTTCCAGTTTTGTCAATATCCCTAGAGTTCCTTTGCATAAGTTATGATTTTGACTAACACTTAGAAACTGTTGATTTCACAGGGAAAAAAATGGTTATCTTTTAAATGGACAAACCAAAATTCTTGAAGTTCAAATCCTTGCTTGTGACATAAGTTCCTCCAAAATTTTTTATACCTACCTTTATGAGTAAAACCGTGTTCCTCTCCTAAAAAAATTTACATATTGAAGCCCTAACCCCCATAACTCAGAATGTGACCTTATTTGAAAACAGGGTAATTGCAGATTTAAGTTAAGATGAAGTCATAGTGGAGTAGGGTGAGCCTCCAATTCAAGATGACTGATGTCCTTACAAAAAGGGGAAATTTGGACACAGTCACATACACAGAGAGAATGCCATGAAGGCAGAGATCTACAAGCCAAGGCATGCCAAAGATGGGCAGCAATCCTGCAGAAGCTAGGGGAGAAGCATAGAGCAGATTCTTCCCCACAGCCCCGAGAAGAAACCAACCCTGCCCACACCTTGATCTCAGATTTCCAGCCTTCAGAACTGTGAGACAATACACTTCTATTGTTTAAGCCAAAAATAAATAAAAATCATTGCCTTGATATGAGCTTCATTAACACCACCATTTCCCTTTCTCGATTCCTTTGCCTCTTAGCGCCTTCTGCTTTTTTTCAACTTAGAAGTAGCCAGCTCTCTTCCCTCCAAAGTTTCCCTGCCCCTCTAGGCTCCCACCCCATGCACCATGGTGGGTTTTTTGTTTGTTTGTTTGTTTGTTTGTTTGAGACAGAATCTCGCTCTGTTGCTCAGGCTGGAGTGCAGTGGTGCCATCTTGGCTCACTGCTACCTCCACCTGATGGGGTCAAGTGATTCTCCTGCTTCAGCCTCCTGAGTAGCTGGGATTACAGGCATGCACCACCATGCCTGGCTAATTTTTGTATTTTTAGCAGAGATGGGGTTTCACCATGTTGGCTAGGCTGGACTCGAACTCCTGATCTCAAGTGATCTGCCTGCCTCAGCCTC
This sequence comes from Pan troglodytes, assembly GCF_028858775.2. Classification (NCBI taxonomy): domain Eukaryota; kingdom Metazoa; phylum Chordata; class Mammalia; order Primates; family Hominidae; genus Pan; species Pan troglodytes. The sequence goes on from NC_072406.2 coordinate 122,102,183, forward strand.
CCAAAATGCAGGAATTACAGGCATGAGCCAATGTGCCTGGCCCCATGGTGTGTTACAATATGTGCAGCTTTATTTTCTTTCTTTCTGTTTTAAATTTTTTTATTTCCATAGGTTTTTGGGAACAGGTGATATTTGGTTACACGAGTAAGTTCTTTAGTGGTGATTTGTGAGATTTTGGTCCGCCCATCACCCAAGCATTATACACCGAACCCGATTCATAGTCTTTTATCCCTCACCCCCTTCCCACCCTTTCCTCCTGAGTCCCCAAAGTCTACTGTGTCATTCTTATGCTTTTGCAGCCTCATAGTTTAGCTTCCACTTATGAGTGAGAACATACGATGTTCGTTTTTTCATTCCTGAGTTACTTCACTTAGAATAATAGTCTCCAATCCCATCCAGGTTGCTTTGAATGCCATTAATTCATTACTTTTTATGGCTGAGTAGTATTCCATCATAAATATATGATATATATATATATATCACAGTTTATATATCTTTGATATATATACCAGAGTTTCTTTATCCACTCATTGATTGATGGGCATTTGAATTGGTTCCATGATTTTGCAGTTGTGAATTGTGCTGCTATAAACATGCATAGGCAAGTATCTTTTTCGTGTAATGACTTCTTTCCTCTGGTTAGATATCTAGTAGTGGGATTGCTGGATCAAATGGTAGTTCTACTTTTAGTTTTTTAAGGAATCTCCACTGTTTTTCATAGCGGTTGTACTAGTTTACATTCCCACCAGCAGTGTAGAAGTGTAGATTCTTTTATTATGGCCATTCTTGCAGGAGTAAGGTAGTATCACATTGTGGTTTCAATTTGCATTTCCCTGATCATGAGTGATGTTGAGCATTTTTTCATATGTTTGTTCAGCCATTTGTATATCTTCTTTTGCGAATTGTCTATTCATGTCCTTAGCCCACATTTTGATAGGATTGGTTTTTTTTTTCTCTTGTTAATTTGTTTGAGTTCATCGTAGATTCCAGATATTAGTTCTTTGTCAGATGTATAGATTGAGAAGATTTTCTCCCACTCTGTGGGTTGTCTGTTTACTTTGCTGACTGTTCCTTTTGCCGTGCAAAGCTCTTTAAATTAAGTCCCAGCTATTTATCTTTGTTTTTATTGCATTTGCTTTTGAGCTCTTGGTCATGAAATCCTTGCCTAAGCCAATATCTAGAAAGTTTTTTCTGATGTTATCTTCTAGAGTTTGTATAGTTTCAGGCAAAAGCAACCAAGCTGAGAAATCAAGATCTCAACTCCTTTTACAATAGCTGCAAAAAAATTAAATACTTAGGAATATACCTAACCAAGGAGGTGAAAGACCTATACAAGGAAAACTACAAAATACTGCTAAAAGAAATCATAGATGACGCAAACAAATGGATCAACATCTCATGCTTATGGATGGGTAAAATCAATATTGTGATAATGACCATACTGCCAAAAGCAATCTACAAATTCAATGCAATTCTCATCAAAATGCCACTATCATTCTTCACAGAACTAGAAAAAAAATCTTAAAATTCATATGGAACCAAAAAAGAGCCTGCATAGCCAAAGCAAGACTAAGGAAAAAGAACAAATCTAGAGGCATCACATTACCTGATTTCAAACTATACGATAAGGCCATAGTCACCAAAACAGCATAGTACTGGTATAAAAATAAGCACATAGACCAATGGAACAGAATAGAGAACCAAGAAATAAAGCCAAATACCTACAGCTAACTGATCTTTGACAAAGCAAACAAAAACATAAAGTGGGGAAAGGACACACTATTCAACAAATGGTGCTTGGATAATTGGCAAGCCACCTGTAGGAGAATGAAACTGGATCCTCATGTCTTACCTTATATAAAAATCAACTCAAGATAGATCAAGGACTTAAATCTAAGTGCAGGCTTTATTTTCATTTAATTTTATTAACTTGTTTGCTTTTTATTATAAAAGTAATATATACTTATGTTTAAGTTTACTTTGGCTCGGAGTGGTGGCTCGCCCCTGTAATCCCAGCACTTTGGGAGGCCAAGTTGGGTGGATCACTTGAGATCAGGCATTTGAGACCAGGCTGGTCGACATGGTGAAACCTCTTCACTACTAAAAATACAAAAATTAGCTGGGTGTGGTGGTACAATTAGCAATTAGCACCAAAATGAGCATCCTTGTGTTTGTATCTTTAAGCACTTATTTGATTGTATTTAGACGATAAATTCCTAGAGTTACTGGGTCAAAAGACACATGCATTTTACATTTTTATAGATATCCTCCATGGACCTTAGTACCAGACAAAGCTGGGATTGAATCTGTACTCTGATACTAGCTGTGTTGTTTCAAACACGTTACTTTATTCTTTCTCAGCCTCAGTTTCCTTGGCTGTAAAATGGATATAGATTATATCTCAGAGTTGTTCAAGGATTAAACAATATGTTTAGTTCAAAATGGTTAGCAGTTCACATATATTCATACCTTTCTCTCCTTTTTATTGTCCCTCTCCTAATTCCTCTCTGAGTTTTTGCAAAGATTTGGCAAATATCCCATTTCATTTTATGTCAACAAATATTTATAAAACATTTAATATGTGCAAGTTTTGACAAACGCTGTAAGGATTCTAAATGTTTTCTTTTAAGGCACAGTCCTTTCTGGAACTTACAGTATTGTACAGGAGAAAACTATCTCCCAGGTCCTACAATAGGGCAGGCCCTTACTTAACATGTTTGGAATGAGTGAGTAAAGAAAGGAAGGAATGTTGCTGAATGAGTAACACCACAGTCTGGAAAAGAGCTCAGTGTAGGTCCTAGCAGCATAGAGTGGAGCATGGAGTCAAAAGTGACGGAGATGAGATTTTGCAAAACTTTTCTTCTGGATTTTACCTAATCGCAAGGGAGGCATTGGGGCTGAAGGCCAAAAAAGCATTTGCTAGAAATATACTTAAAGTCTTATGTTTTAACTTAAAACTTCACATGAAGTTTGCATTCTACTCCATAACACATTGTTTGTTTCCATATAAATGGAATCTTTCTCCTCAGTCCTAGCATAAAATGAACATTCCAAGAAAATGTACTATATTTATTGGGTGGCTCTAGTTCCTCCTGACATGCTTTCAGAGATATATACCCAAGTTTGAGAAGCGTGAGATTAAGATAGATGCAGAATGAGTTCTCACTTCATGCTTCACCAGCCATCTCCCCTCTGTCTGTACTACACACCCACTCACAGCCTCATCCCTCTCAACTTTCTGCTAAAACTCTTCCCTACCCCTGTTTTCTCTTCAATCCTGGTGTTGTTTTCCTTACCTGTCTAAATTTTATGTTGACACTCTGCTACTCAAAATATATGTAAGAAAAAGAAATCAGCTGCAAAACTCTTCCAACATCACTTGAGGTCATTAAAGTCTCAAGGGACCCTGTCATTCATCCACATTGTGTTAGCTTCTTCTGTCTCATCCCGGTCATCTATGACAATAGACTCTCAGAGAGATGTAGCTTGTTTCATTTAAATCTTGAAAAGGACCCAAACTAATGCTGTGGTCAATTAATGTTGCTTGGGTTCTGAGCATTCAGCTGAGTGTTCTCCTCTGTGTTTGAAGGACACTGTAAATGGAACACATGTTTTGAATTGCTTCTCCAGAGCTCTGATCTTTCCACCCCTTCTCTACCCCCACTGCTTGGGCTCTGGGTCAGTCCTCATCATCTCTTGTGTGGATTATTTCCCTAGCTCCTTCCATGGGTCTTCTTGTCTTTCTATTCTACCCTCCTTGAAGCTGCTAAAGTAGCTTTTCTAACCCAGAGGTCAGCCCATACTACTCCCTTGCTTAAAACTTAGGTGGCAACAATCTATAACCATGGGCAAGGACATTCCATTTCACTTATAAACATGAGTGAAAGAAGCCAGACACAAAAAAAGTACACACGTTAAAGCTGTAAAACGGATATAAATTCTATCTCAGAGTTGTTCAAGGATTAAACAATATGTTTAGTTCATAATGGTTAGAAAACCGATCTATGGGGTTAGAAGTCAGGATAGTGATTCCACTTGGCAGGGATGTGGAACAGTAGTGATTGGTAGGGAGCACAAAAGGGGTTTCCGATAGGTTGTTAATGTCCCATTTCATGATCTGAGTACTAGAAAAATAGATAGGTTCAGTTTATGCAAATCCATCCAGCTGTACTCTTATGTTTCGGTCACTATTCTCTATGTCTATTCTGTCAATAAAAAAGTATAAACAAACAAAAAACATTGGCCAATTTCCCTTAGCATAATGCACAGTCATTCTCATATCTCCCACCCATTCCCCCTACCAATTATCCGCCCTATGAACCAGCCACACCAGATCACCTGATGTTCTCCAAACACAGCATGCTTCCCATTTTCTCGTGATGCTGCTCACTTTGCCAGCAAGCTCTTCAACTGAAAGTCGACTTATTCTTTGAGGCTCCTCTCAAATATCACCTCCTCCGTGAGATTTCTTCCTGACTTCCCTTACTTTGTATTTTCTTTCCTATTTTTCCTATATATATAACAAGATGCATGCTCTGAAAAGTATGAGTTATACTTAATGGGACAATAGGATTAGAATACAGGGATCAGGAATGGCCTGGAAAATCCATGCTGTGTATAAAACATTGTATTATAGTAATTTCTTTGGGTTTATCTCTCTATCTGGACCAGAAGTTCTTAATCATTTCTGTGTCATGAACCCCTTTGGCAGACTCGGTAAGTCTACAGATCTCCGTTTTTTTTTGACACGGAGTTCCACTCTTGTTACCCAGGCTGGAGTGCAATGGCCTGGTCTTGGCTCACTGCAACCTCCACCTCCTGGGTTCAAGTGATTCTCCTGTCTCAGCCTCCCAAGTAGCTGGGAGTACAGGCGCCCGCCCCACACCCAGCTAATTTTTGTATTTTTAGTAGAGACAGGGTTTCACTATGTTGGCCAGGCTGGTATCAAGCTCCTGACCTCAGGCAGTCGGCCTGCCTCGGCCTCCCAAAGTGCTGGGATTACAGGTGAGAGCACCTGGCCTGGATCTCCTTTTTAGAAGTAAGTTTTTTGTTTGTTTGTTGTTTTTTGAGACAGAGTCTCACTCTGTCACCCAGCTGCAGTGCAGTGGCACAATCTTGGCTCACTGCAACATCCACCTCCCAGGTTCAAGTGATTCTCTAAAGTAAGTTTTTATAACTATAAGTGCATAAATCATGTACAGCTCAATGAATTTGTACAAACTGAATATATTCATATTACTAGCATTTGGATCAATAATTAGCTAACCCCAAAGCCCCCTTGTCCCAGCCACCACCCCACAAAAAAAGTAAACTATTTTGAAATTAGTCTGTTTTTAAACTTTATGTAAATGGAAAAATATAGTATGTTCTCTTTTGTGTCTGGTTTCTTCTGCTTAACCTTATGTTTGTGAGGTTCATCCATGTTGCTGAATGTAGCAATTGTTTATTCATTCTCATCTCTGGGTGGTATTTCATTACATGATTATACCAATGGTGATTTATTCATTCTTCTATTGATGAACATTTACTTTGTTTTCAGTTTTTTATTTAATGAACAGTGCTATTATAAACATCCTCATGCATGTAATACAGTTCATATATGTATCCATTTCAGAACACTTTTTAAATGAATAAATACATAGGAGCACAAAAGAAATAAATGTACGGCTTTCAAAAGACAAAAAAATTTCAGATATAACTACATATGTGCTTCATTAACACAATTTCTACATCTAGGAGTGAGTCTAATAACTATTGTAATTTCAAAGTTATGATGTGCATAAATGACATTTTAAAATTTCTGCCAAACTACCATATGCTATGAAAATATCTATGATTTCTCCTGGTAACAAAGTCAAACATATTGTGAGTACTTCTGTTCTTTGGTGAATACATTTACAATTGAAGGAAATGTAAAATTTTAGTTAGAGGTTAGTGGAAAATAGACATGTGATTCTTTTTCCCCATCCAAATTCAAGAAGCCTCTGAATTCTATTAGGTTGATAACCTCTCACCTAGACTTAACCCCCTTAAAAGCAAGGATCATATCTTAACCATATTAAAAATTCAGAATTTGGCACAAAACTTGGCACACATTAGGTGTTCAAATATTTTTTGAATGACAAACTCATGAATGACAATAGCTAACTTTTACTGAGCATGTAATATATGCCAGGTTCTATGCTAGGTACTTTAAATGTTCTTAAATCCTCACGACAACTTTTTGATTACTGCCTCCATTTTACTGATGAGAAAACAAAGACTTGGATAGGCTACATAAATTGCCATGATTTTATAGCCAGTAGGTGTCAGGGCAGGAATTTAAACTCAAATGTTTCTGACCCCCCCACCACCCACCTCCCCAAGCCCCCAGCTGACTGCTAACTTCTATGTTTACTGCTGACAATTGGATGAAGAGATAAATGAATAAATGAATGAACAAATGGATAAACTTAACCAACTACACACTCTACTCCACTAATTTTTACAACCAGTGGAACAATTTCAAGAAGCAATTGGCTGGAATTAGTGATGCAGGGTGGTTGTTGAATATTTCTTTGCATGAGGCAATTTGGCTCCTTGAAAAAAATTAAGCTCAAGTGCTCATTAACACTGTTCTTTAATCAAATGAACTGGCATCTGGCAAATGTTAGATGATAGATGTTTGCAGTGCCCAGCTTTAGCAGGCAAGCTCCTGGGCCACAGAGCTTTATTCACTGTAACCAGTACTAAGCTCCAAGTGCACACATCAGGTTTTTTGTGGGAAATTATCTGATGACCAAGTCTCACTTCCTTTCAAGAAAAACACTCATAATGGTCATATGCCAGTTAGGGCATTTTGCCCTATCTGAGATCCAAAGGAAGCTGTGGAGGGATATAAAGGAACCCTAGATGTCAGGGGTTCCAGATTCCTCTCTTGTCTTGAGGGCTTAGATAGGTGAGGGTCTTTCTAGGGTATTAAACCAGATGGTCTTTCAGTTCTGACTTTTATCCAAAGGAAACATATTAACTTATTTATTTCCTTTAAAAAGGTATTCTCCAAGTGAGGACTCCTGAACTTTGTGAAAAGGTAACCAAGTGCTTAAACATATGTTTATGAATTTAGCTATTCTTATTTTACTGTTTTTTGAAATTATACAAATAATACTTGCAATGTAAAAGCACTCAAATATCCAAACATTTAAAGCAAAAAATGAAAATCTCTTTCTCCTAATCCCACCCCTCAGAATTAACTACTGTTAAGTTTTTCGTACAGATTTCCAAACTTTTTTCTAAATACATACACCATATATTTATATCTATATACTCACATAAATATATGCACATGCCCATGCATACATAGATACATATATACAAATATAGCTCATCATATAGTGGTCTAAAACGTACTTTTTTCCTCAACAATATATCATGGACATCATACCAGGTTAACATGATGTTTCATCAAGGCCGTATAGTATTCCATTTTATGGATCCATTATCATTGTTTTTACTATTCTATTGAAAGCTTTAGATTGTTGTTGTCACTGTTGTTTTGTTTGTTTGACATTGGAAACCACCTGGCAGTGAACATCCTTGTAACTATCTTGTTTAAATGTTCACACAAGAATTTCCGCACAGTAACTTCATTACCATGGATTTTTTTTAGTCAAAGAGGCACATGTTTTAATTTTTCATACTTATGGACAAGTTCAAAAAGAGATGTTTTGAAGCTTCTGTTCCTACGGAAACTTTCTGTGAAGTTTCAAATGACTGTGAGGTCCACAGCTCTGGGTTATCTCACTCCTAAACTCATGGAATTCCTTTCACTTTAGTAAAGTTAGCATGTTTCCTGCATTACAACAATCTCTTATCCCAGAGCACATTTGAACTCCTTTCCAAACTATCCTTTATTTCAGAAGCCTCTCATGCTGCAAAGTAAAGATTAAATTCTACCTCCACTATGGATTTTTTCTAACTAGTTAGCATACACTTGCGTACAGCTTCATTAAGTCCCTGTTTAAGCTTCCTTCTTTTCTATTGTACAAGCAAAAGAAGGTGGTTTTATTGAGAAGGAAAATGCAAGGCAATATACAGAAAGTGGTTATTTATTTGAAACAGGAACAAGGGAAAAGTTGAGAACATTTCAGAACAAATCATCATAACAGGAACCTGAAATCATGCCATAAACACCTCAGGCCCCAAGAAATACTGACTTCAATATATTCTAAGAAAAGAATTCTTAATTGTAATTTTACCAAGCACTCTGTATGTGCAGGCATTTTATAGAAAATCTTTTTTTTTTTTTTAGACAGAGTCTCGCTCTGTCGCCCAGGCTGGAGTGCAGGGGTGCAATCTTGGCTCACTGCAAGCTCCGCCTCCCGGGTTCACTCCATTCTCCTGCCTCAGCCTCCTGAGTAGCTGGGACTACAGGCGCCCGCCACCATGCCTGGCTAATGTTTTTGTATTTTTCAGTAGAGAAGGGGTTTCCCCGTGTTAGCCAGGATGGTCTCGATCTCCTGACCTCGTGATCTGCCCGCCTTGGCCTCTCAAAGTGCTGGAATTGCAGGTGTGAGCCACTGCGTCTGGCCTAGAAATTATTTCTAATCCTCCCAATAGACTTGTCAGGTAAGTTGCAATATCTCCGTCAGGTAGATGAGGAAACTGAGCCTTACAGAACTGATGCAATTGCGTCAAGATTTCATATCCAGTAAAGTGCTTAAGATGGGGTTCAAACTCAGATTCATCTGATTTTCTTTCCATTGTACTTTGTTGTTTCTCTTGCCATCCACATTGCCAACTCAGAACTTCAAGGAAAAGAATCAAGACCAATGAATGGAGGTGCCAAGATGCAGAACTTAGCTCAGCATAAGGAACATAAGAAGATGAGTCACTTTTCATGGGAGGTTGGATGATGGGTTATCTGTCAGGAGTAATGTAGATTATATTTCTGCAGTGGGTCAGAGGCTAGATCAGTCCTCTTCCAAGTCTACATATGTATACTTTGACTCCCATATCCATTTTACAGATAGGGAAACAGAAGTTTAGAATCATTAAGTGATTCGTTCAAGTCCACAGCTCATTAGTGCAGACCCCAAGCATAGTGGTGGCTCTTCTACTGACCTTTCCACAAGAAAACACCTACTTCTAAGTTTGTAGACTTTCTTCTATCTTGTCTATATTATCTTGAATCCCTTTAGTCACTTGTTTGTTCTTGTAGGTTCTGCCTTGATATCTTAAATACAGGATTGGGGCAGAGAGTGTCATGCTTTTATTTTCTCCTCCTATCTCTTCCAAGAACAAAGGCACAAGGGGCAGTCTAGCACAGGACCATTTGGCGTCACCCTACATCACCCTACTTTTTTTTTTTTTTTTTTGAGACGGAGTCTTGTTCTGTCGCCCAGGCTGGAGCGCAGTGGCGCAATCTAGGCTCACTGCAAGCTCCGCCTCCCGGATTCACGCCATTCTCCTGCCTCAGTCTCCCAAGTAGCTGGGACGACAGTGTCCGCCACCACGCCTGGCTAATTTTTTTGTATTTTTGAGTAGAGATGGGGATTCACCATGTTAGCCAGGATGGTCTCAATCTCCTGACCTTGTGATCCGCCCGCCTCTGCCTCCCAAAGTGCTGGGATTACAGGTGTGAGCCACTGCACCCGGCCACCCTACATTTTTTAATGCTTTGAATTCCTCATCTAGTAGTAAAAGTACTGATGCTATATATAAAGAAAGCAATAGCATGGAGAAAGAGGACTGAAATATTCCTCAAAAATACAAAAGCCATCCCAACCACAGGTACATCCAGTAAAAACTCTGGCAATCTTTTTAAAAGCAGTCAGGGTTGTATCAATTCTATCATCCCATTTCATGGAAAAGAAAAAAAAATGAAGGGTCTTTCAGAAACCACCACCTTCTGGACTGAAGCATGTTGGGTCATGGCCAGACTTCAGGGAGATTGGCTCAGAAAATTTACGCTGTATTTGAAGAGCCCCTGAATGTTTAAGAGTAGGCTGTTTGATTTATGTGCCACCCACACTCCATACCAGGTTGCAGATACAAGTTCCAGTCTGGTTTCTCAGTTACTTCCCTGGCAGAGAAGTGAAACCACCTATCAGAAAAATAACTCACCTTTCTGAGAGAGAATGCCACTCACCTTCTCATCCCAAACTCACTGTAACAAAGTATAAACTGCATTTGAAAACCAAAGGCCTTGCTCATGCATTTGGAGACTTTGATTAGATCCCTAAATCCTTACTATTTAACTTAATGTAAAGTCTGGGTAAGTAAATTTCTGTAAAGGCTGCTAGAAAGGCTTATCATTGAGTTAACAATTAACATCCAAACAATTTGACTCCTGGAAAGCCTATTTACTTTGATTACCTGGTTCAGGTAGTTTTCAAAATGTAATTCTTAAACATTCAAAGTGAGGGTTAGAAGGGCCTCAAGTACAGGCAAAAGCAAAGACCAGGTGCTCTCTCACTAACTGGCCAAGCAATGTTGGAAGGCGGTAAAGAGAAGGGGCTGATAGCCCAGACTCAAGCCGTTTTGTTGCCTGGTGTTGTGCTGAACTCCTATAGACTACAATGGGGATGGCACCACGTTCAAGAGGCCAAAGAAGAGACTCAGAGACATGGAGTTTTACAGAGGAGAGAGGCCAGTGGCGGTGGGCTGGGTATGACAACCACTTGAAAAAAGCATGCAGTTTATATAGCATTTTCGCTTAACTCCCTGTGCCTAAAACCTCCACCTGGCAACTTTCATTTAACCAAAAACAAAGGACCTCGATCTCCTGTACAGCCCTCATTCCACTGGACAGGATAGGGGCTCAGATGGTCCTTCTAAGATAAGGAACAGATCCCTGATTTGGCCACTCTTGGATTTCTTAGCTCAGAATTCTGAACACACATTCAGGTGCATCTGCCATGTAGGATCATTCTCAGGATATGCACAAGTCAAGTTATCACTGTCAGGTGTGTCTAACATTACCTGGATTCAAAACCCAACCACTGCTATTTACCTGCTCTTTGATCTTGGGCAAATTACTTAACCTCTCAGTGCCTTAGTTCCACTGTTTCTAAACAGGTATATTAGGGCAATACCTCATGGAGGTGTATTAAATGAAACAATCTACATTAAAAAGCACTTAACATAGTACCTGGCACATAGTGAGTGCTCAGCAAATGTTAGTAATACTATTATGTTTTAATAAGAATGGTGATTTTTCTCCACCCCCATTTGAAATGAAAATGATTGGCCATGCAGAATCAATATTGTTTTATATCCAGATTTTGTTATGTTTAATTTTCATAAATACCAACCGCTATTAAAAATAAAAAATATTAACTAGACTGGTTTTTACAACTTGATCTCTATTTATACTGTATATAATCTGCAAGTGATTAGATTTCATTTTTATTACTCTTGTTAAACTACAACATGCTTCGTTATCTCTCCCTAGGTGTGGCTTACACCCAGAACTCCTGCTGGCTTTGTTCAGTATGCTTTCTGTTGTTACTTTAGTTTCAGTAATCATTGTGAATGAGACTGTGAGAAACTTGGCTTGTTCAGAAGATACTGTGCATAAGACATGAGGTAAGTCATTAATTTCTTAGCGTTTTAAAGAGTTATAAGTCTTTTCAAAAATGGGGGAAGGAGGAAGGTCAACAAATGACTAGGATTTAACTCAAATGATTAAAAGGACAGGATGTTCTTCTTTTTCCCCTGGGGCCAGAGAAGGAAATGAGAACTAAATTTAATGTTATGAATTCTCATGTTCATAAATTAATGTCTTAGGTTTATGTGTCCTAGTAATTATGCCCTGCTTTGGAAAGCCTTGCTCTGAAAGTTTAGTCTGAAGGTAGAAACTCAGTATCTGGGAGGGCTTAGTAGAAACTATGAAATAGAAGTGTAGACAGTTTGCAGCAAGGTATTTAAATCATGCGTTAAACTTTCCTTCCTGCCTCAGTGGTGTGACTGATGTCAAGCCATGGAGCTCTTCACTCTCTTCGGCCTCAATGAATTGTGCTGTTCAGGCTCTGCTATCATACATTTACACTTTAGTGAGAATTTAGGTTAATGTGTTACTACTCCCAGGAAGGATTTGTTTTGAAAGCTTTACCTCTAACTATAGATCACAAGGTTTTTATTGCTATGCCATAGATTATATTTCAAGCAACTGAGGTCACTCTAACTTAAGCAAAGCAGGAATTTATTGGAAGAATAAGGCACAGAGCTCACAGAATTGAAGAGAAAGCTGAAGAATAGGGTCTTGTAAAGACAGGAGCTAAGTGGGTTTTATGAGGTCTTCGTAGCAGTATCTAATCTCATTTTCTTCCAGGACCTCCTTTAGGTGGAATTCTAATCTTAAGTCTTTGTGTTACTACCCAAGATTCAAATGCTAGGAAGAGATTATCTGTTTGATTCAGCATGGGGTCAGCCCCTATCTCAGAAGAGGGTGGGGTGCCAAGCTGCAGCAATGAGGTAAAAAAAGGCTCCAAAGGAATATTGGGGCACTCTTACTGGAAAAGGCAAGGAATGCTGTGCAAACAAAAACATACATTTACTATAATCAACAAGTAAAGGAATTTCACAGACCTGTAAATAGGGATACTTTGGAGATATGGTCAGAGAAGGCTGTTGCTGCCCTTGAAATCCCTGCACTTAGGTAGCCATTTTTCTTCACATGATGAATCCTTCTGAAGGACCCCTTCACAATGACAGTCTATAAGTCAAATGAGACAGAAGGGACTCTAGGATTCTTTCGCTGCTTTTCTCTCAAAAGCTTTTAAATCACGCCGTATGATTTGACTATATTTGGGAACGCCATTGAATTCTTAAAGCCATGCTTTGTGGTCTTTTACACAGATGCCACTGAAATGTAGTTTCTAAGGCAAATACTTGAAAGAACACTGATACATCTAAACTTGTAGTCCACTGCACACCTACAGTGCTGGCTAAATATGCAGCTTCCAGAGTGCAACACCAGACCTACTACAGAAGAGTTTTGATGGGGAAGGGTTAAGATGGGGGCTGATGCTAACTTTTAATAACGATCTAAATCCGGGTGGTTTTCATGTACGCTTAAATTTGAGAACTACTGAACCAGTCTCAACAAATCCTAATATTTATTGGGTATATACTCTGTGACAATCAATGTTCTAGACTCTAGACTGTACTAGGGATACAACAATGAACAAGATAAAGTTCTTGCTCTTTTGAAGATTCCTATGGGGAGGAAATTAATGATAAATAAGTACAACAAAATTAATTAACAAAATAATTATAAAGTGGAGTTTGTACTCTGAAGAGAAGAAAGAGGGTAATCTCAAACTTAGCAGAAGGGCTCGCTTTTATCTGTTATACTACTTCTTCTCAAGTCTTCTCTGTCTCAGGTAATGGTACTACCATCCATCAAGACACTAAGGTCAAAGGCTTTGGAGATCACTCTGGATTGAGTCCTCTCTTTCTCTCCTTTTCTGCACTCAATTCATGTACTCCATCAGCAAGTCTCCAAAATATACCCAAGATCTTTCACTTCTCTTCTCCACAGCTACCCCTACAACAAGACCCCATTTCCTCTTGTCAGGATGACTTTAATGGCTTCCTAACTAGCTTCCCAGTCTCTAGTCACATCTCTCTAGTGTTCATCCTGCACATAGCAGCCAGGAAATTCCAAAAATGCAAATGAGACTGTAGCCTTCCTTTGCTTAAAACCTTCTGAAAGGCCGGGCGCGGTGGCTCACGCCTGTAATCCTAGCACTTTGGGAGGCCGAGACGGGCGGATCACGAGGTCAGGAGATCGAGACCATCTTGGCTAACACGGTGAAACCCCGTTTCTACTAAAAATACAAAAAATTAGCCGGGCGTGTTGGCGGGCGCCTGTAGTCCCAGCTACTTGGGAGGCTGAGGCAGGAGAATGGCATGAACCTGGGAGGCGGAGCTTGCCGTGAGCCGAGATCGCGCCACTGCACTCCAACCTGGGAGACACAGCGAGACTCCGTCTCAAAAAAAAAAAAAAACCTTCTGAAAGTCAAACTCCTCACCATGATCTGCCAGACCCACATGATCCGGCCCCCACCTAGCTCTCCTGTCTTGGGCCTCTCTCCTTCAGTCGCAGTGTTCGACCACCATGCCTTTCCCTCAATCTCTCAATCATACCAAACTTGTTCCTGCCTCATGACCTTTGAACTTACTTGTCTCTCCACCTGCCGACTACAGATCATTCAGGTCTCAGCTCAAATGTCACCTCCTCAAAGACACCTTCTTCATCCATCCTAACTAAAGCAGTACCCCTCCCCCACCCTAGTCATTGTCAATGGCCTATTTTACTTTCTTCTTAGCCTTTAGCATCTGAAATTACCTTAATTATTGATTTGTTTACATGTTAACATCTGTTGTTTTCCCAGTACAATAAAAGCTTCATGAGTACAGGGATTTTTGTTCATTTTGTTCACTGCTTTGTCTCTACCACCCAGAACAGTGCCTGGCACATAGCAGGAGTTCAACGAATACTGTTGCCTTAATGAGTGAAAATAACTGAGTGAATTAATGGACAGTGACTGGAAGTGCGGCAACTTAAACAAGCTCTCAGTAAATGAAGGCTGGGTGTTTCAGGGTTTGGGGACTACGTACATTCTAAATTTGCCCTACACAAACTCTCTACTCCAGGCAAACAGATTTGTTTGCTACTCTACCAACACACTTTATATTTTGCTGTCCATGTTCAATGAGGAGACCTAGGTTGTGCATTCATAATGAGCTTGACCCTGAGCAAAGCACTGTGGGACCTGTCTCAGAAAGCTCACATGCATACACTTCCTCCTGCCACCGCCATCACCTAAGGCCATTCTCCTCCTTTTTCCCCCATTAAAGTTCTGCTCTTCCTACTCACAGACATCCTCCCTGTTTTCTCCAGCAGGAATTGACCTCTATCTTCCCTGACTCCTTTTGGACTCTCTTATTCCCTGACTCTGGTATATTATACTTACAAAATATGTGCCTGGGCAAATTATTTAACCTCTCTGAGTCTCAGTTTCCTCATTTGAAAAACAGGATCAATGATACTAATTTAGCAGGACTGATATCATGATTAAATGTAATATAAACTTCAAGCATAGTGCTTGGCACATAATCACTCTTTAAACTGTAGCTATAACAAACATTATTTTCCTCATTATTAATAAAACTATCATTATATCTTAATAATTATTAAAATAAAAATATTGATAAGGCAGTTATTTATTGAACATTCAGCATTTCCTAGGAGCTTTACATTTATTATGTCATATGAAATAATTCTGCAATCTAGTTGTTTCATACATTTGTGTTTCATTTCCCAGCTAGATGTTGAGGCCATAAGCTATGTCTTAAGGTTGTTTTTTTTTTTTTTTTTTTTTGAGACAGAGTCTCACTGTGACACCCAGGCTGGAATACAATGGTGCGATCTCGGCTCACTGCAACCTCTGCCTCCTGGGTTCAAGAGATTTTCCTGCCTCAGCCTCCTGAGTAGCTGGGATTACAGGCATGCACCATCATGCGCAGCTAATTTTTGTATTTTTAGTAGAGACTGGGTTTCATCATGTTGGCCAGGCTGGTCTTGAACTCCTGACCTCAGGTGATCCGCCCACCTTGGCCTCCCAAAGTGTTGGGATTATGGGCGTGAGCCACTGCACCTGGCGTCTTAAGGTTTTTTTAAATAATCCTTCCACTACCAGACTAGTGTGCTGTTAATAACACATGCTCAAGAACTATCTGCTGTAAATAATAAGATGATTTATAGCTCTGAGAGTTAATGATTTGTATTATGTCAGAATATAAGCTGGTCTGAAAAATCAGATCAATTCAGTCTGCAATTTTTGTGTGAAAACTTGGGTTTGGATCTGTCAGCTGCTTAAATAGTGTGCTGATGCAACCTGTCCCTTCCATTCATTCGACGAGTACTTTTGAGCACCTACTATGTGCCATGCTGTGTTATGAGCAACTGGTAAAGACTTCTAAAATAGGGAAATTATTACATTCATTTGTCAATATTTCTGTTATGTTTATAAACTCCACTTTTGCAGTTCCATACTCTTCCCAAGAAACTGGCTCATATTTTAGAATCTAAGCACTTAGAGAATGTACAGAACACACAGCATGATGAACTGTTAGGCTCTGGAGTCAGAAAGCCTGGATTTGATCCCTAGCAGTGTTAATTCTATGCTTTGATATCCTGGGCAAGTTACTTATTCTCTCCAAGGCTCAGTTCCTTAATCTGTACAATGAAGATAATAATACAGTAGTATCTACCTTTAAGGGTTATTGTAGGTATGAGATGAAATAACACATATAAGACATTCAGTACTGGTATGTTTTAAGAGCTCAAAATTTTAGCCACCATTAAATTACTAGTTCACATTACTCTACCAAACATACTAAGAACACTAGACAAGAATAATGCACCTGGAAACTCATTTTTGAGCAAAGAGTGAGAGAATAAACAAATATTTAAATTCCATATGGTGTCAGGCATTAGAAGCTCTCCATATGTTATGTCATTTAATCCTCACAACAATCTCAAACAGGTATTATCTTACAGATTAAGATACTAGGGGCTGGGCATGTTGGCTCACACCTGTAGTCCCAGCACTTTGGGAAGCCGAGGTGGGTGGGTCACTTGAGCCCAGTAGTTCAAGACCAGCCTGGGCAACATGGCAAAACCCCGTCTCTACTAAAAACACAAAAATTAGTCAGGCATAGTGGTGCACACCTGTAGTCCCAGCTACCAGGAAGGCTGAGGTGGGAGGATCACTTGAGCCCGGAAGATTGAAGCTGTGGTGAGCTGAAATCACACCACTGCACTCCAGCCTGAGAGACAGAGTAAGACCCTGTCTCAAAAAAAAAAAAAAAAAAAAAAATACTAGGACTCAGAGAGGTTAAATATTTTGCACACATTTATGCAGCAGAAAAGGTGTAGCCAGTTTTGTCCTTATCTGAATCTCTTTCACATAATGAAACGGGGCCATCCGCATTTCACTCATGTCTGAGATTCTGTGTACACAGTGCATTGTTTCTATAGGATAGCTGTGATCAAACTGGTGATACATGAGAATCACTTGGGGTGCTTAAAAAGTCCTCAATCGTCTTCTTTATTCAGAGATTTTTTTTTTTTTTTAAAGTCTCAATCCAGGGCCCCATCCTAAAAGATTTAATTCAGTAAATTTGGAGTAGAGCCTATGAATTAGTATTTTAGGAAACACTCCAAATGGTTCTGTTGGAGGTAGTTCCTGATTACTTTCTAGAAATACTGTCATAAGAAGTAAAACACCTGGTTTTAAGATCATGTAATATACTAGAGATTCGTAGCTGAAGTGTGAAGGCATATGACTATGTGATGAAAAGATGTATATGCAACTAACGTATTTTAGGTTTCACATAGCAATTGCATTTTTTGCATTCATTTTAAAGTTTTTCTACATAGAAACTAGTGATTCTTGGCTGGGTGTGGTGGCTCACCCCTGTAATCCCAGCACTTTGGGAGGCTGAGGTGGGCAGATCGCTCGAGGCCAGGAGTTCAAGACCACCTGGCCAACATGGTGAAACCTCGTTTCTACTAAAACTACAAAAATTAGCCAGGTGTGGTGGCAGGCACCTGTAATCCCAGCTACTCAGGAGGCTGAGGCAGGAGAAACGCTTGAACCCAGGAGGCGGAGGTCACAGTAAGACTCCGTTTCAAACACAAACAAACAAAAAGAAACTAGTGAGTCTTTTTTTTTTGAGACGGAGTCTCGCTCTGTCACCCAGGCTGGAGTGCAGTGGCACAATCTTGGCTCACTGCAAGCTCTGCCTCCCGGGTTCACGCCATTCTCCTGCCTCAGCCTCCTGAGTAGCTGGGAACACAGGCTCCCGCCCCCCACACCGGGCTAATTTTTTGTATTTTTAGTAGAGACGGGGTTTCATGGTGTTAGCCAGGATGGTCTCGATCTCCTGACCTTGTGATCTGCCTACCTCGGCCTCCCAAAGTGCTGGGATTACAGGCGTGAGCCACCGCGCCTGGCTGGAAACTAGTGACCCTTAAGTTGAGTTTCTATGAGTCTTTATGTTCTACATATGAGTGGGCCTCCCACTAGGAGTTTCTTATTTGTAGCAGTTGTTTGCATATTTATTTAGTCATGATGATTTTAAGTTACCAAATAGAAAATGAATAAATGAGAACAAACACTTAAAAAAAAAAGAGGACCCTAAGGGTGATATTTCATTAAAGTTTCAGAAATATATCAGGCTTGATTACTTAAACAGTTGTATAAAGATCTTTCAGATATTTAGCTGAGGTTAATTCCTTTAAAATAAACCATATAGGTCACATAGTACTAATAAAATATGTTGACGAATCCTTGAGTATTGCCCTGATTATATCTCCTTGGGGAATGGAGAACTCATTAGCATGAATTCCGTGTGAGTCCTCCCTGCCTTGTTCCCCAAGTACTTTCCAGACTGGCTTGGCATAAAAGGGTGATCAAAATGTATGCAGCATGGCCAAGTTTCAAATGAATGGCTCATCTAACTCCACTGATTAAATACATAACATTATGTAGTTTGAAAAGGCTGTTGTGCTTCATTAAGTTTACTTTTCTGTCTGAGAGCTTTAAAAAGGTAAATTTTGGGGGGGTGGGATAGGGAGAGGATTCTATAAATTCTTGGCTCTTCATATTCAAATGGCATATGCATATTTCCCAACCCAAGGGAAAATCCTCAAAGCTGAGAAGTTGTTAAATTGGGAACAGTAAGGGTGTGTGTGTGTGTGTGTGTGTGTGTGTGTGTGTCTGTGCATGGAGAAAGAGGAAGAGAGAAAGATAAACCTGTTTGCTTTCTGAAACAACAAGTAGTAAAACAGGTTGTTTAGGGTAAAGTCCCTTGAACTAGATAATTGATTTTAAATACATTTGCCTATAATAATACCTTATATTTACATAGTGCTTTGAAAAGTTCAAAGCATTTTTACATTTATTATCTTATTTGAACTTCACTACAACCCTATGAAATAGGTACAGCACGTATTATAATCCACCACCACCACCACTTAAAAGACAGCTATACTGAGGCACAAGCATGTCGAGAAACTTGTTTAAGGTCATATAACCAGTTGGTGTTACATCTAGAACTGGAACACCAGAACTCTGAAACTGAAGCCTGTGTTTTCTTGGCAGAAAGTGCCTCTGCTACTGCTTGATCTACCCAGAGTTCCTGTTGAGATTTGTGGCTACAATTTAATTGGAATACAAATCAGGCACGTCTAAAGAGCTCTACAGAAAAGAGATTGTTTCTTTTAGATCATGACTGTGTTAGGAAAGGGAGGTAGAGAATGGAGTCAGTTGTTTTGGACAATGCAAATTAAAAACAAACAAAAACACTTTGTAGTCAGTTTCTGGATATGTTGGGAGCAATTCATTCATTAAATCGTGTATTCATTTTTTAAAGTATCCATTAAGTGCCTTTATATAAGAGACTGTGCTGAGCACTTTGGGAAGAGGTAAAGAAATGCATTCAATTTGCGGGGAGGGGATGTGGGGGAATGCTTTGAATTATACAAATAATCACCATTTTATTCATTGTTCAATACTACCTGGTAGATGAAATAAAAAGCCCTCCTTGCAGAGAAGCAAGGAAAACAAAAACAGATGAAGGAAACTGGGCAACTAATTTCTTTTAATTCTCTCCCTGTAGGAGGCATTAAAAAAAAAAATTGAGGCTGGGTGCGGTGGCTCACGCCTGTAATCCCAGCACTTTGGGAGGCCAAGACAGGCGGATCACAAGGTCAGGAGATCGAGACCATCCTGGCTAACACTGTGAAACCCTGTCTCTACTAAAAATACATAAAATTAGCTGGGTGTGGTGGCATGCGCCTGTAGTCCCAGGCTGAGGCAGGAGAATCGCTTGAACCTGGCAGGCAGAGATTGCAGTGAGTCGACTAATTTTTGTATTTTTAGTAGAGACAGGGTTTCACCATGTTGGCCAGGATGTTCTTGATCTCTTGACCTCATGACCTGCCCACCCCAGCCTCCCAAAGTGCTGGGATTACAGGCGTGAGCCACCATGCCCGGCCAGACCCTGGGAAATTTCAATCCAACTTCCTCACTTTACAAAATAGGGAACTAAGAACCAAATAAGGTTATTTACTTGTTCAAGATCACACAGGTACATCATTAACAAAAGCTGTGCAAAGAAAATTAAAGGCAGAATATTTCCTGTATTTTTTTCTATTCATATTTTGAGATCACACCTCTTCATTTACTTATAGAGAAAAAAACATAACTGGTAAGTGCTTAAATCAAGTAATATAAAGATAAAATGTAAGGTTATAATGCAGATTCTCAGGTGGACACGACACATTTTAATAGTGTAAATAGCAGATTCATATGCACTTAGAGTCAGTCAATCCACTTGTGTTTCTTAATTTTGCTGACCTTTGAATTGCCACTGAAATAGCATAATACTGTGCTATTATCCAAAAATTATTTTAGATATATTTTGTTTTTTCTATATATAATACTGTAATTTTTTTTTTTTTTTTTGAGACAGAGTCTTGCTCTGTCACCCAGGCTGGAGTGCAGTGGCGCGATCTTGGCTCACTGCAAGCTCCGCCTCCCGGGTTCAAGCAATTCTCTGCCTCAGCCTCCTAAGTAGCTGGGATTACAGGCGCCTGCCACCACGCCCGGCTAATTTTTGTATTTTTAGTAGAGACGGGATTTCACCATCTTGGCCAGGCTGGTCTTGAACTCCTGACCTCGTGATCTACCTGCCTCAGCCTCCCAAAGTGCTGGGATTACAGGCGTGAGCCACCACGCCCGGCAATATTGTGATTTTTTATATCACATGAGCACACATTGAAACCTGTCAACAATATATTTTCTAATACTGGTATTCACTGAAGTTCCAAGTATGCTTATAGGTAGGACTTGAATCCATTGCTTCTAGTCACATAAACGAGTTTTAATTCATTTTTCTTTTTATTCTTATATTAAATACTAAATAGCTTTCCTTTATATAGTTATTATTTTAGTACGATGTTAAATATTAGCACAAATATTAAATTAAATTAAATATTAGCACAAATTACTAATCAGTTTCAAGGCATACAACTTTATTTTGCCATTACCCCAATGTTTGAAATTAGCAGGGCTCTTTAAAACTGGTGCTTCTAGCATTTCATTGACTTACACTAAAATCATTGCCTCCATTCCTCAACCACCCAGTTAATTTTAACCTTGACCTCCCACAGCTGTACTCATTTACTCAGTCCACAAAACTCCCTGATTCCACCCTCTCTGCCTCTTATGAAGCAATACTAGAGAGGAAAAACAAAATCCATTCCTTTAAGAAAGATTCCGCCTCCTCTCATAAGCAAGCGCCTAATGGTAATTGTAGAGTTATACTAAGTCAAACACTTACTACTCAGCATTGAGAGAAGCTGCTGCTGCTAATGCTGCTGCTGCTGCTGCCGCCGCCGCTGCTGCTGCTGCTGTTGGTCTGAGGCTGCAGTAGGTTTCTGTGCAGCATTGCAGAATCCACACCTAGAGAACAGAAGACACAGACACGTACGTCTACTACCCTTGTTAGAAGGAAGCTTTGGATCTTCGGTGGGTAAGGAGATCTATCTAGCTATTTTGTCCAGAAACTGTGAGAAAAGGAATGATCATGGAAAAGACTGTTCATCAGACATGCTTACAATGGATTATGTTAATTTGTCTTCCTTTGGTGGTGGTGGGGGTGTCCAGATTTGCGACTAGCAAAATATAGTGAGGACTATATTCTGATAGGTGCCCTTAGGATACTTTTTTTGCTATTCATAAAAAGGCTAACCTTGATGCATGCAAAGCTTTTCATTTTTTTTGCTTTTTAAATGCAAGAAAATATCCAGCCACTCCCAATATCTCTCTCAAATACTGCAGATATTTTTAAATGCCAAATAAAATGTCAGGCTGAACATTTTCTAAACAATTTTCTTCCCCAAACTAGGCAGCCTTCCCCACGATTCGTTAAGAGTATTTAAAAATAATAAGGCATGGTTGGATTTTTTGAGCAAATGGGAGATGGTGGTAGACTAAAATTTCTACAGCCTTAGTCCAGTGGAGAGAGAAAACGATAAATGCATCACAGTTTGTGCCAAGACAAGATTCATTTTCCACACTTCATATGTGGGAAGAGGAAACTACATTTTAATTAGCACATTTTTAGGGAGGAGGGGGGGATGAAGATGAGGCGGATGGCGTGAGGTATTTGAGGGGGACGAGTCTGCAGATGAGGAAAGGAAATGAAGTGGATTGTCGCCAGTGCCTTGGAAACGAAGGGGGATAAGGGTGGGGAACGAAGTTTGTTGTGTGTGTTAGGGTGGGGTTGGCCCAAGGGACCATGAATCATTAGAATGGCGCTCGGAGGGGTGTGCTTGCAAGTGTACTGGTGCAGGAGGGACGTGGAAGTCGTGGGTGGCAGAGAAAAGTGTGCACCGCTGGGAGGTCTATTTCGAGAATAGGTTGGGATGAGAAACATGTCTGGGCGAGGGGGGTGGGAGGCCCGGTGTCACCTGTGGATGGATCCACAGCCCTGCAATTGCGTGTTGCAAAGTTTGCCCGGCCCCGCATTCATTTTGAAGGTTCTTGGCGATGCCTTGACTTTTCGCCTCAAAGAAGTGAGCTCTCATAAGGTTCAGAGGCCGGGAGCCAAAGCGGGAGTGAAGACTCTCGAGGGGTCCAAATGAAGCAGAAGCGAGAGCCCCTGTCCTCCCCCTATGTGGAGGTGAAGCAGGGGTTGTGGGGACTAGGCGCCCGCGAAGGCAGCTGTGCTGAGAGCAAAGTCCAGGCCCCACGGGGGGCGTGCGGAGGTTGAACCTTTGCGGTGGCCTCCTACAGCCCCAGCAGCCAGCGTGGGCGGCCGAGGCTGACTCAAAGCGGCGGCTCAGCCTCGGGAGTAGGAGTAGGGGGCTCGCTCATTTAGGGCGGGAGACATTTCCGAGGCGCCCCTCCTCCCCTTCGCGGTCGGGTTTCTATCGGGGTCGTTTCCCCCTCTGGCCCTCCGGGGACGCCGCGGATTCGAGCTGCACAGTCAGAAGAGGACGTTGAAAAGGCGCCAGGCAGCCGCCCCGAACCAGGCCCTCCCGGCTGCCGGGCCTGCAGGCCCCCACCGCTGCGGCTTCACGGACTTAGCGCTTGAGGGCGCGGAGGGGGCTGCGGGGGCGGGACCAGGACTCCCGAGGGGCGCTCGGGGCGGGGCCAGAGAGAGCTCGGGGCTGCCAGAGGCGAGGTCTTGAGGAGGCGGGGCCGGGAGGCTTCGGAGCCCAGGAGGCGGGGCCAGAGGCGTAGGGGGCTGCGAGGGGCGGACCTTGGGGGCGTGACCGGGGGGGGGCGCTTGGGGACCTAGGGGCGGGGCGTTAGGGGGCGGGACCAAGGGACGCTCGAGGGGCGCTCGGCTAGTCCCGCCAGAGCGCGAGCCGCCAGCCCGTAACGGTCGCCAGTGTGAGGGGCGGGAGGGAAAGAAGAGGGGTTTAAATTAGATTTTTTAAAACACAGAGCAAGCGCCAGAGGCGTCGGCATCCCAGGTGTCGCCGCTTCCTGCTGCACAGGGCTCGGCGTACAGGTCCCTCCCTCCTCAAGCCCCCTCCCCTTCTCCCGCCCTACCCTCTGGGGCTCTGCGGCGCTTAAGAGGCGGCCGCAGCGGCGGATCTGGCGGCTGCTGCAGCCCGGGCGGCTGCGGAGAAGGAGGGAGGGGAGACACAAAGCCGGCTACGCGCTGCGAGGTAATCTTGCGGGGAGAGGACGCGCCGTCGTCCCGCCTCTCCTCCGGGCCGGGACGCGGGCACCCGCGCGGGGGCTGGCACTGGGGACGCTACCGGGGGTCGCGCGGGGGTAGGGAGCGGCGGCTGGCGGGGCCGAGGGGACTTCTCATTGGCTGTCCCTCCGGCCTCAGGTGAACCCTTTTCCGGCGCGGGAGTGGGGACCACGGCCAGGCCAGAGGGGAGCGTACCTGCGGGGGAGGGTCCGGGGGTGGCGGTGCACGGCCTGCGGCGCCGCGGGGTGGGCCCGACGCTTCGCGCGTCTGCTGGTTTTCCCTAGGAAGGCGGGGGTACTAAAATCAGTTACTGGCTGAAGCTTAGGTGACCCCGGGGACCTTAAGTCCTGAAGATGCGCTCCAGGGGAGTGAGAGGTTCCTGCGCTTAGAAAAGGTGGAGGAAAGAGAGCGAATGTTGGTTTTGGTTGTTTTTCTCCTCATTTAAAAAAAATTTTTTTTGTTACAAGTTGAAAGTGTTCAGTCACCTTTCTCCTATAATCCGCTTCCCCACCCCCCAACACAGACACACACAAACACACCGCCCCTACAAACGTATACATGTTAGGTTGAGCTTCCTGCTAGGGGTGACAAGCGAAGTTGGCAGCAGGTCTGGTGTGCTGGTGTTTGGGGCACGTCCAGCCTCTTTGGAGGTATGCTATTAGAGCTTAGGCAAGACCACAGACAGGTAGCATAATCTGGGCCTCTTTTAAAATGGCAAGAACGGCCTCAGGTGAACTTTTTTGTTGCAGAGATTTAATTGCAAGTAGGTGCCCGTTGAAAATGGGAGCGCAAGGAAAACCACTAATTTCCTTGGCACATGTGCTGTTGCAATTAACCTGGTAGAGTGTTAAGGAATTTAACTTAGCCAAGAGGCTTTGAGGGAGGATTATATGCAAGTTTGGGGAAGGAATTGATAAGATTCTGGGGTATGGGACTGGCTACATACACGTGCGTGCAAGTTTACGTTAAATTATGTAGCATTTTAGATTTAGCAGTATTAAATGGTTGCTTTTCTTGGAATGGCTTCTGACTACATAGTGCAGGGTACGTTCCTAATTTTGGCTTTAGAAGACTCCTAGTGAGAGTGTTTTTAAAGATTGAAAAAATAAGAGTACAGTGCAATTTGTCGTTTTCAAGTTAAATACTTGACTGTTAAAAATATTTGTGTAATTAAGTTATGGGACCAACCCATTTATAGGGTTAAGTTACTTAACCCTATAAATAACTGGAACATTATAAATGGAGCATTTGTAGAAAGTTTTTATATCGAAGTCTCCATTATATCGTACTTGCATTATAACTTATTTTCCTTTGCTTAAATGGAGCAGATTAACTTTATGGAAGGAGGACCAGGATAAAATAAAGGCAGCTACATTTAACTCTTCATCTTTCTGAAGAGTTCAGTCTGTGATAACACTTAAGGTGCCCAGAAGTGCTGGCATGTTGGTAATAGTTTTTAAAGAAGAAACGGGTGTATCTATTTTGAATGTTAAACATAATTTGAAGGAGTTCTTGAGATAGTTGGTTATGAGACATTCAATGTATTGCTACATTTTACATATATGATATCAGGAAATGTTTGGTGAACATTTGACATAGTTGATCATATGACACTTGGGAAATATTTTGCATGATAGAAGGATTGTATTTTCGCAATGTAAGTTTCAAGCATTGACTGAAAGGGAGAAAATTACACACTTTGCTGTCTCACCCCTTTCTTCAATATTATGCTGGCATGAATGTGAATTCTGCCCAATTATGTTTAAAGTGTAGATCTGGCCTTTGTAAAACCAGAATGTCTTTTGAGACCAAGAGAACATAACATCAGCAACAGCCCAACTCCTACACACAATCCTAAAACCTAGATACAGGGTGGTGCCCAACTTCTGAGGTTTTGAGGCTTCCTGAAGTAGGCCTATCATGTCTGAGTGCTTTTGTCACATGTAAGCCTACAGGTGGTTAGCTGGTTAATCTCTCCCATTTCAAAGCAGTTGGTTAGCAGTACTGGGTGGCATGTATGCATGTCATCAGAGTATAAGAAGTGTTTGAGGGAAGAAATCACATAAAAGCATAGAAACCTGGCTCTGAACAAACTGTGTAGCGTGTTGGGGAACAGTCACATCAGAACTTCAGCTTAACCGAGTTGTTATATGTAAAGTGCTTAGAATGGGGTTTGTATTCAGTGCTTTTTGTGTTTATCATTATCAGTATGTAAAGTGACATATCTTTTTGAAGGCTGTTAGGTCATGCTACCCAGCATGTGAAGACTCAGCAAATATTTGTAATAGCCAATATTTATTTGCCTAACCTCTGTGCCAGGCACTAAGAGTTTTATATGATTTAATTTACTTAGTCCTTCCAACAACCCAGTGGCTAAACAGAGGCATGGAGAGGTTAAGTATCTTCCCAAGGTGACACAGGTTGGTTCTGAAGCCAGAGTCTGGCCCAAAAGTGAGCCCATGTAACCACTGCCCCTTGTTGCTATTGAGCTCATGGTAATTACTGCAAACCAGTGAGAGGTCTTCATAGTATTCCCATGACTATCAGGTGCACATGTCTTGTTTAACCACATCCTCTGGTATTAATACCACCAAGTTATGCTTAAATCTAAGGAGTGGTGGTTAATCCGCATTAAATACAGTCACCTTTTGACGTTGAAAGAGTATTCTCTTTTGATACACAACATATGTTTAGGGTGCTAGAGTTTGTGCTAGAGTGTGCTATCTTTCTAATTACTAAAGATACTAAAGTCTTTTTTTTTTTTTTTTTTTTTGAAGCTTACCAGATATGTAGGGCCCCAGGTGGCCCAGAGGGCACTAATTGCCATTGGAGATTCCAGTTCTGCAGTAAATCAGTAAACCTTATCACCTTTCTGATTACCAACATCATATCAACCTGAGATAAATTTTAACTTAAGTTTGTTCTAAATACCACCTGAATTGCTTCCTAAAATGAACCCTAAATGCAAAGATGTAACTTGTGGCTTATACTTTGTCATTCACATTCCTCAAGGAACTGTGTGTTGCTGCTTCACCATTGTAGTTGATATGTCAAACAAATTATAAACTAAATTAGGAGTTGTTTTAAGTAATGTTTAGAATTATTGTAGATAGATGAAATGTCCTTTGACAACTTAGTGCAATGTAATGTTAGGAAAAAATGTTTAAAAACAAGCATGCGTTGAATTGAGAAAGTGCAAGCTTTATTGAAGACACAGGTTACTAATCTGTTTCTCACACTAAACACTGTTTTTGTTATAATTAGTGCTTTTCAGATTCCTTTGAAAATATTAAATATGTAGAGTTTGAATTTTTAAAAAAACTTTAAATTTCTAATTGAGTGCTATTCTTCCTTTTAAACATAGACCTATTTGAAGTTATTTAAACCCAATTTAAAATTAATTGGACAGTCCTAGACTGTCATGTCATTGAGATTCAAAATAAGTGCCTTAATACTTTATGTCTTCTTTGTTAATACTCTATGGTTTGAACTCTGGGTCCATGCCAGAGTGTTTATAGGTGAGATTGTTATGAGGTCTTTCAGGTTCTGCCAGAGATTCAATTCTCTTGGCCAAATGCCAAGACAGTCTCAAATTTTTACTGTAATTTTTTTACTGTAATGGGTTGTATATATCAAGAATCCTCTAAAACATACAGGTTAGAAGTCTTTCATTGGCTGTTGCTTGAAAGAAAAAGTCTGTTATCCCTTAGATGAATATAATTATTTTTTATTCTTGCAGTAGCTAATTATGGATGTGTGTGTGTATGTATATGTATGTCAAACCATGCTACTTGAGGGATTCTCTTCCTTTTAGGTAAAGTTAAAAATTATTCACCTGGTGTATTAATGTAATATTTATTGAGTACCAACAGTATGCATAGAGTAATACCTTTATGTGGGAAAAAAGTGTTGGAGAAAAAAGGTTTGTGGATCTTTTATTTATTTCATGTGTATTTTAATGTTGCTGAATATCTGGACCAGTCTCAAAGTTCAAAATTGAATTGCACAGTTGAAAACATGTTAAATGTTAAGAAAGTACTGTTTAACTTAAAGTCTTAGATGGTAGCACAGATAATGAGAATCAGAGCCCCTTGTTTCCTTAAACTGTTTTTGGTTGAGTATGTTTGAAAAGCTGCATTAACAATTCCTTTCAGGCTTCTAGGACATTACTTAACTGCATTGAAGGAATACATTTAGAGTATCCTAGAAACCTTAAAGAATGAATGTGGCTTTCAGAGTTGTCTAGCATAATCCAAATAGTAGTAGCATGATCACCAAAAGGTATAAAATGGATGAAACCTATCTTTGATTTTAAAAGGCTTACTGTTCTTGTAAGTTTGTTTCTTGAAGATAATATTGCTTAGTTTTAACTCCGCTAAAAGCTGAACCGTTATTGTACAAGATGTGTAGGCCTTGGCATATGTTTATATCTTTTTTTTTTTTCTTTTTTTGTATTTTTGAGACAGCTCTCACTATGTTGCCCAGGCTGGTCTCGAACTCCTGGGCTCAAGCCATCCTCCCACCTCAGCCTCCCAGGTAGCTGGGACTACAGGCATGAGCCACAGGCCTGGTTTATATCTTTAAGGTAAGGTTAGATCTAAATTGAGCCTTTACTTGAAGTCAGACTGATCTGCATCAGCACCATATGTTATGTTTACTTTTTTTTTTCTTTCAATGAAAATGGGCCTGAGGAGATTGGTTTGTATGCGGTACATTAACTGGCATTTAAGATGACTACCTCTTCAAACAAGGCTACGGTTTTTTTGGATTTTTAGGTTTTTGTTTTGTTTTGTTTTGAGATGGAGTCTCTCTCTGTCATCCAGGCAGGAGGGCAGTGGTGTGACCTCGGCACACCGCAACCTCTGCCTTCTGGGTTCAAGCGATTCTTCTGCCTCAGCCTCCTGAATAGCTGGGATTACAGGCGCCTGCCACCACTACCGGCTCATTTTTGTATTTTTAGTAGAGATGGGGTTTTGCCATGTTGGCCAGGCTGGTCTTGAACTCCTGACCTCAAGTGTTCCTCCCCGCTCGGCTACCCAAAGTGCTGGGGTTACAGGCGTGAGCCACTGCACTCGGCCAAGGCTAAGGTTTTAATCTAGGGTTATGAAACTCATTTTTTTCTGCAGTGGGCATATGCAATTTCCATAGGATAAACATTTCCCTCAACCAGCTAGGGGGTAAAAACACTTCTGAGAAATTTAAGGACAGTAACATAATGTCTTTAAAACCAGTGTCTCAAGAAGTATACTATATTAGTGAAACAATAAAATAACAGTGATCACAGATACGTTAAGGCAAGCGGTGGATTAAGCAGGATAACCTAACTCCAAGTAATATACACGAAATTATTTTTTTAAGCTTCCATACCTCTTTAAATTTATTCTTGTGATTTCTTACTTTCCCCTCCCTCACCAAAGGAAGTGCTCACCTTTTCAGATGGAATGAAAGAGGAGAGTGCTGATGTGAGTGACTCAGCCTGTTTAACTCTGCCTCTGTGGTGGTTTGTTGGTTACCTACTAGAGGAGGTGGAACTCAAACAATGTAAAAGCAATCAGGTTGGAGAAGTGCTGAGTTTTTAGTGTCATGGGAACTCGGTGTATGTCTTTGTCACCATTAGCAGTGTTTCTGTGCAGTTCTTCCACAATGGCTCAGCTCATCCTGAGCAAGGACAGCATTTCTGTTTTCCTTTTCCATTCAATATTCTCATCCTATCATCTTTTGATTTGCTAGAATGACTAAATGCTGGAGCAGAAAGATGGGTTTACTCATCCTCCTGAAGAAGATAGTTAGGCTTACTTGGTATATCTAAGGAAGTAAATTTGGAAGTCAAGGCCTCCCCAGGGACTTCTAAGAACACTCCACTTTTACGCCCTAGGAAGTTAGAGTGAGCAACTGTTAGCTGCATCGTGACTTCTGTTCTCATTTGTCTTAATACATGACAAAAAAATTCTAGAAGGTCAGCCTTTTAATATCTAAGGAAGTGGTTGGAAAATGGCAATGGTCAGAGCTCAAATGGAGTTGTGATTGGGCATAAGTGCCTTGGATGAGTGGAATGCTTCATTGCCTGAGCTGCACAAATGGGAGGTAGAAAGGGATTTGCAATGAAGTTGATGCATTGTTCGTATTCCTTATTTCCACAGCCAACTTTTTAAAGGTGAAAACAGTGTACCTCTTACCTTGCCTTTCTTTTACAGTTTTTTTATTTTTATTTTTTTTGAGACAGAGTTTTTTACTCTTGTTGCCCAGGCTGGAGTGCAATGGCGCAATTCTCAGCTCACCGCAACATCTACCTCCTGGGCTCAAGCGATTCTCCTACCTCAGCCTTCCTGAGTATCTGGGATTACAGGCATACGCCACCACGCCCGGCTAATTTTGTATTTTTAGTAGAGATGGGGTTTCTCCATGTCGGTCAGGCTGGTCTCGAACTCCCGACCTCAGGTGATCCACCCGCCTCGGCCTCCCAAAGTGCTGGGATTACAGGTGTGAGCCACCGCGTCCAGCCTTCTTTTACAGTTTTTATTGTCAGAGTTGAGTTCACTTTCCTAAGGGAAGGTAGAATTTTTTTTTTGAGACGGAGTCTCGCACTGTTGCCAGGCTGGAGTGTAGTGGCGTGATCTCGGCTCAATGCAACCTCCGACTCCCTGGTTCAAGTGATTCTGCTGCCTCAGCTTCCCGAGTAGCTGAGTTTACAGGCATGGGCCACCACGCCTGGCTAATTTTTTGTATTTTTAGTAGAGATGGGGTTTCACCATGTTGGCCAGGATGGGAAGGTAGAATTTTTAAGGTGAATTCTATCTGATTGCTTAACATTTTAGCTTTAAATTGGAGATTGCACTAAAAGGAATGTTTTTCTTTCTCCACAACTGTCTGCTTGTTAAATTTCGAATAAAG
Organism: Pan troglodytes; assembly: GCF_028858775.2. Lineage (NCBI taxonomy): Eukaryota > Metazoa > Chordata > Mammalia > Primates > Hominidae > Pan > Pan troglodytes. The sequence continues at coordinate 122,132,849 of NC_072406.2, forward strand.
ATTTTCAAAATAGAAGTGTGACAAACCTTACTCAACATTTAATAATTGGGAGCTATTATTTATTAAAGTACACGTTATCAATGAATTAGAAATTCATTGCTTTAAAAATACTTGTTTTTTGAAAAACTAGAGCTGCACTAATTTTCGTATTAGAATGTTTGATTTTTTTTTTTTTTTTTTTTTTTTTTTTTTGAGATGGAGTCTCGCTCTGTCGCCCAGGCTGGAGTGCAGTGGCCTGATCTTGGCTCACTGCAAGCTCCGCCTCCTGGGTTCATGCCATTCTCCTGCCTCAGCCTCTCAAGCAGCTGGAACTACAAGCACCCGCCACCATGCTCGGCTAATTTTTTATATTTTAGTGGAGACAGGGTTTTACCATGTTAGCCAGGATGGTCTCGATCTCCTGACCTCGTGATCTGCCCGCCTCGGCCTCCCAAAGTTCTGGGATTACAGGCGTGAGCCACTGCGCCTGGCAGAATGTTTGATTTTTTTTTTTAAGTGGACATCAAATTTATTTTCAGTTAAAAATGCTGAAAGTAATACATTTTTACTTCATCTGTCATAGTGAATGTTGATAATGATAAAATCGTATTTCTCTAAGCACTTTGCCATAGCTAAATACCTTAGTAAAACATGCGATAGACAAGGGTCCGGTCACTAGCCACAGAAAGGCTGTCACTGTTATAGCAGAATGTAATAGGGAAGGAACATTTTATGCCTGAATAAGAACAGTGTATTTGCTTGAGATAGTAATAACCTCTGAGAAGCTGATTAATTGGTAATCACTTCAGTTAGATGATTTTATATTGTTTGATGTCTTATAATCTAAACGTCCCTGTGCTCTTTTAGAGTGTCTGCCTTGACCAGTCAGCATTTCAGGAGGGATTGTGACTATCAGTTAAGTGCTTTGAAGAGAGAACCCCTGCTTTGTGTCACACCTGAATGTAACAGAACATACTTCTTGGGGCTGTTTAATTTGGGCTCAAAGGGAAGAGTGCCATCTACTGAATGGCCAGCATCAAGTTGAGCAGCTCCTGTTTTCCTTAGAGAACTCAGCCAGTTCCTGGAGAAACCAGGCCCAGCTTCATTTGGAGGATTTGACAGGCTCTTAGTACCAAGTGGAATTGTTGCCTGCTTAATTTTAATTATGCTTCCCAGCAGGAGGCCTAAACACATGATGAAGAACTAATTCAGTACTTGTTGGAATGCATGGGAAAAGAGAAACCTGAAGAAGTTGTTGAGCCTTATGTTAAAAACAGCCGAGTAGTGGTGAAATTAAATTAAGTGGTAAAGAAAATTATTTTAATGTGAGCAGTCTTTCAATAGCAGGTCTGGTTGGTTATTGATGGCTCCTGCAGACAATAATGATGTTAAAATCTGCTTGGGCTTAGAATCAGCAAACAAATCATTTGCCTAACTGGAGGTAAGGGTTTTAAGAATACTTGAATACTTCGATTGTTTTTTTCTCCTGCCCTTTTTGTCTCATTTTGTAAGGCAATGATTCCTACTTGAGTGAATTCACTGTTTCAAAGTAGATTTTGTTGTTGTTTTGGTGTATGGTAGTGGTTTCCTGGTTTTTGTTTGTTTTTTCTTTCCCTATTTTCCAAAAACTTACTGTGGTAGCAGCCATGGGTAGAACTGGAGGTAGTAAAACTAGTTACAGGTCAGTGGAGGTTTAAGGTATCTGGAATAGGCTTGTCAAAGCCAGACAAGAAGGAACTTTGAAAATATGAATTGAAAGGAAGCTTTGAAATTGTTGCTATAAAAATACACTTGATTGTTACATATTTATATATATTATATGTAATTACTTAATTAGTAACCATTTTTGTTAGCCTTTAAAACCTGCCAAGGATCATTTTAAGCACTTCACATAAATTATCCAAAGTTTAGTGAAGTAACTTGCCCAAGATCATACCGTTAACAAAGGGCAGAGCCAAGATTTGAGGTCAGGGCTAATACCCTTAAGCACTATGCTATATACTGCTGATTTATTTATGTTTATTTTTGTTGGTGACTGCACAGAAGAGTTGAACCAAGATTAGAATGATATTTCTGCCTTGGCTGGAAAATACTGATGCTGGGGTTCTTGGTTTCTGTTGTTGTTTTTAAGGAAGTGGTAACATGGGTAAATACGATTGAGAATTCACTAGAATCAGGACGTATACATGAGATGAACTTCCAAATGTTTTCTATTTGATTTTGTCTATGTTAACTTTTGTTCCTTCTGCTATATTTAAAACCACAAGAAAAGTTTATTGAAACATGAAGTGAATTGTTTCACCCTGGGGCATGTGCTTAAAATATACCCTTCATGGGAAGAGTTACTGAAGAGTTTTTGGCTGGGTTTATTTTTTGTAGGGGAGTGGGGATTTGTTTTTTATATATATAATATATATATATATTTAGTTTGCTTCCTTCTAAATATTTTTATGTGGTAGTACTTTTCAATATGGCAATAATAATCCATGTCCACAGTACAATAAAATTAAACCATGTGCCATCCTGAGGTCCTAGGGGAAAGCAACTTTTTGTGCATACCAAGTACGTTCTGTATACTGAGTAAGTACCATACCTTACGTGTATGTACTAAAACTTCATTGAATCCATGTATTTTTTAAATTAAGAGATATTTAATACCTGACTACTATTATGAGTAATGGTCTTGTTTGTTAACACATTTTGAGCATAAAAGGTATCTTGTTTAAAAAGGTTGGGGATCATTGTTTTGGTATAACCAAAAGCTTCTAAAATTGCAGTTAAATGATGGTTTTGCTGTGTATTCTTAACCCAGTCACCCTTAGGGCTTCTGGCCCTTCTCCTTTATCTGTAAGGAATTATACTTTAATATGTGTCTTCCAGAAAATCCCCATAAGCTATGAGATACATCACTCCTTGAGACTCAGACTTTCCCAGTCAAACATAGGAATGGTCAGCAATAACTAAGACAACAATGCAAAATATGTTACTTGCCAGTGTGTGTGATGAATGCCAGATGACAGATACAGAAAACAAATGCCACAGGTCAACTGGTCAAGAAAAGAGATGGAGTGGGCTGGGTGTAGTGGCTCAACGCCTGTAATCCCAGCACTTTGGGAGGCTGAGGTGGGTGGATCGCCAGAGGTCAGGAGTTCGAGACCAGCATGGTCAACATGGTGAAACCCCATCTCTACTAAAAATATAAAAATTAGCCAGGTGTGGTGGCAGGCGCCTGTAATCCCAGCTACTTGGGAGGCTGAGGTAGGGGAATTGCTTGAACCTGGGAGGCGGAGGTTGCAGTGAGCTGAGATCACGCCATTGCACTCTAGCCTGGGTGACAAGTGAGACTTTGTCTCAAAAAAAAAAAAAAAAAAAAAGAGGTGGAGTGGTCAGAAAAGCCCTCATGGGAAAGAAGAACAAGGGTGGACCTTGAAGGAGGAGTTAAGATTTCATTAAGTGGAGAAGATGGAAAGGATTTTGGCCAGAAATTACTGTCCGTGAAAATGATTCTTTTTCTATAGCATGATGGGAGATAGTTTATAATAGTGGTTCACAATATCTTACCACTATAAGGCATTTAACAGCTACAGCAAAGACTTATTTGTAGCAGTGCCAAGGACTGGCCTCCCTAGGAAATACATTAGAATATGGCAGGAGTGAAGGGAGGGGATGGAGTGGCAGTGGTGGTCACGTGTAGACTTTTAACAGTGCTCCCTCTTAACTCCATATGAAAATTACTGCTTTTATAGGAATATCCTTATACATCTGTTTTGAAGGCAGTAATGCTTAGGAAAGTTAGTATTAATAGAAAGACTTTAGGAATCCTCATCATTCCCAGCGCTGGACAAGGAAAGCCTCATTTTGGGGAAGAGATGTACGATTTTAAAAATCTGTATTTGTCCATCATTTACTTTGTTTGCCTAATGCTAGAGCATATTCTGTCAATGTCTGTTATATAACTTTTAAATCTAATATGTGGATGATGGATGGATGGAGTTGATACGAGATATGACCATTTCACTTAAAATTTTTGTAAAATAACATTGTCCGTTTTCAGATTTTAGATTTGTTCCAAAGTGTCTCAGTTCTCTCACTCAGACTTGTCATGTTTATCCCTTACTATTTGAAAAATTCTTACTGTAACTCTATTCAAGACATTTTGAGCAAGTAACTTTCTGTTTGCTTTTTTTTTTTTTTTTTTTTTTTTTTTTTGAGACAGAGTCTTGCTCTGTTGCCCAGGCTGGAGTGCAGTGGCACCATCTCGGCTCACTGCAACCTCCACCTCCTGGGTTCACTCCATTCTCCTGCCTCAGCCTCCCGAGTAGCTGGGACTACAGGCACCCGCCACCACGCCCGGCTAATTTTTTGTATTTTTAGTGGAGACGGGTTTTCACCGTGTTAGCTAGGATGGTCTCCATCTCCTGACCTCGTGATCCGCCCACCTCGGCCTCCCAAAGTGCTGGGATTACAGGCGTGAGCCAGTGTGCCTGGCTAGTTTTCTTTTATATAAAATATGTGAGCCATTGGGATAAAGCATTTTTTTAAGATTCATCTGTGCTTGAAGGTGCTGTGATTATGCTTCTGAAGAAGCTGAATTCACCAGTTTGTAGGTTTACTTGGAGAGTGGCCAAGAAACCTATGATTGTACTGTGTGAAGATTCTGGGAATGGGGCTAATAGAAGATGAAGACCATGAAGGTCCTTGGCTCTATGTATATGTGGCACTTAAGAGAAGGACATCATTACCCCAGGAGCTTGTCAACTCCCAGAGTTTGTTGTCAGCTCTTCGGAAGCTAGAGCCTTTGGCAAAGGACAGATTCTTTCCAAAATACGTGAAATGAGCAAGGATAGCAACTTTTCCTAAAGCAAACTGTAGAAACATTGTGGTATCTTGTCCCATAAATGCTTTCCACTCTCATCTGAACTTTATTAGATGTAGTAATATTAGTTCCTCATACATATTTGTGACCTGTTTAGCCCCTATTTTTTTGAGCAGCTCGGTGCATCCTTTATTCATTTATTCATTCAACAAATATTTATAGAGCAATTATTATGTGTCAGGTTCCATTCTAAGTGCTGGGAATTTGGCAGTAAGCAAAACAGACAAGTCCTCCTGCCCTAATGCAGTTTATATTCTTGGAAGTCAATAGAAATAAAGTATGTGTTACGTTAGTGATAAATGTTATGGAGCAATATACAGCAGGGAAGGGAAACTAAGGGAGTGTTTGGGCGTAATTGCAGACTTAAATAGAGCAGCCAGGAAAAGTCCTCACAGAGAAGGTGACCTTGAAGATGATGAGAGAGCATGCATGTGGATGTCTGCGGGGAAGAACATTGCAGGCAGAGGAAACAAGCCAAAGGCCCCGAGGCCCAAGCATAACTGGCATGGATGAAGCAGAACGTGGTGGGGATAATGGGAAGCCACTGGATAACTTCAAACAGAGGTGTGGCACAGTCTGACAGATGTTTAAAGGGTTTCTTTTGGCTGTGTTTTGAGACTAGACCATAGTGAGCAAGTGTAGATGCAGGGAAACTACTTAGGAGGTCAATGCAATACTCTTGGTGTGAGATGATGTATCTGGTAGAGGTAGTGAAAATTGATTGGATTCTGGATATATTTTAAAGATAGAATCAATAGGATTTTCTTACTGAAATATGGGGGTATATGTTGAGAGAGAGGAGTCAAACTTGACACCAAGGTTTTGGGCCTAGGCAAAAGTCTAAGAAGGAGTAGTTTGGAGAATGGGAGAGAATAAGAGTTCAGTTTGAGACATTCATTTGAAATGTCTATTAGACATCTATTTGCAAGTTGCTATGAGGAGAGATCAGTACATAATTATAGGCCGACTATATAAACTTGTGAGTTGTCATTTTCCTTCTCCATTTTTAAATGGATGCATATTTAATCCCTTTGATGACTAGAATAAGCTTTGCTCTAATATGGGTTTGAAGTATTTCTATACATCTTTATGCTTTGAAGGGATTTAATTTATCTTATAAAACCTTGAATTTATTTTAACTGCTAAGGACACTTGGTCCTGAAGGAAACCATTTTCTCTAGGGATTGAACAATTTTATTTTAATCAAAATGTGAAAATAAAAATAGTGTTGTTACTGCCCTTTAAAAATGGAACAGTCTGGCTGTTCCTCAGAGTTAACGTGGTTAAAAATGGTAACGGTTTACGATCCAGCACTTCTCATAGGTATATACCCAAGAGAATTGAAAATGTGTTCCCACAAAAAAATTGTACACTAGTGACCATAGCAACATTATTCATAATAGCCCAAAAATGGAAACAACCCATATGCCTATCAACTGATAAATGGATAAACAAATGTGGTATCCATGCAGTGGGATATTATGCAGTCATAAAAAGGAATGAATTACTGATGCATTTTATATTATAAATGAACCTTGAAAACATGCTAAGTAAAAAAGCCAGATACACAAGGCCACATATTATATGGTTCCACTTACATGAAATGTCTAGAATAGACGTTTATAGAGACAGAAGGGAGATTAGTTGTTGTCAGGAGCTGCAGGGAGGGGGAAATGGGGAGTGGCAGCTTAATGGGTACTGGGTTTCCTTTTGAAAAGGAAAGATGATGAAAAAGTTCTGGAGCTAGATAGTGGTGATGGTTGTGCAACATTGCGAATATACTGAAAACCAGTGAAATGTACAATTATTAGTAAATTTTATGGTATGTGAATTATGTCTCAAGTTTTTAAAAATACCAGGAAAAAAAATCTGTGCGTGCAAATTCAGATGTATGGAAGAATAACTAAAATAACTTATGTGGACCTTATTTCTAAAACAGAACTGTTTTCCCAGTAGAAAGTTGGATGAAACAAGAATTACCACACTCAACCTGGTTTAGCCTGCTTTGCTTAAAGAGGCTAGGTTAAGATGCTTTTCTTGTCCAGGTAGAAATCAGGAGGTGGTTTGTGATACTTGATAACTCAGGGGTGAGTCTAATTTTTTTTAACACTTGATTTTGTCAGGGATGATCTAGAGAAGCTGAAGAAGCCTCTATGATGATCCTTTCCATGGGTTTCAGAGAGTTGGAACTGTCTTATGAATAAGTTTATTAGGTCTTAAGCAATAAAGATGGTCTACTTTTTTCTCCATATCTATAATTTTAAAATATGGAGTAATCAATTCCCAATAATTTTTTTTAGCCAACCCAAAGTTATATTTACCTTCATAAAAAAAACAACCATCAAAGAGGATGATACTGGGTTGGCTAAAATATTTCTAAATTACCTTTCATATACCACTTATCCTAAAGTTATTTTTTTGAGGTATAATTCACATACCATAAAATTCACCTCCAATTTTATTTAAAATATATATATGTATATTTATGTAATTTTCTTTATTAGAATGAAAACTTCTAGAAAACAATGGTCCATATTATTTGAATGGCTGCATAGTCATAGCTTGATAAGTTTTCAGTATTTTAAAGGAAGCATATGTGAACCAGACAAAAACCTTAGTGGTGAAGATAGACATTTATGTAAGTAACAGACTCCAACACAAACCTGCGAGCTATACTATAGCTGCAATTCAAAGGAAGTACAGGTGGGCACAGAGAAGGGAAATATCTCATTGGGGAGAAACAATTCAGGGAGGAGAGTGGCATTTGACTTGAGCTTTAGAGAATCCAATAGCATTTCAAGCTGTTGGGGAGGAGGGTGAATTATAGGCCATAATACTAGAATATGCAAAGCCACGTAAGTCTGTGGGATGGTTATGATATGGGAGAGGAAGTAGGAATGGTGAGGTTGAGAGGACCAGATCATGCAGACCCTGGGTGCTACTTTAAGAAATTTAGATTTTATTCTGTGGCACCTCTTTCAGTTGATAAGAGGCATAATCAAATGTCTCTGAGATTTGGTGGTGTGAAGAAAGTCACGATGGAGAGAGAGAGTGTTGGCAAAGAGGTTAGGAGGCATTTAGAGATAAGCAAATGAACTAAGACCATGGCTTTGAGATTCGAAAGAGAATGGTATTTGGTGTGTGATGGTATTTGGAGGTGGGCCTTTGGGAAGTGATTATAAGGGATTAGTGCCCTTATAAAAGAGACCTCAGAGAGCTCCTTCACTCCTTCCTCCATGTGATGACAAGCAAGATGACAACTATCTGTGAACAAGGAAGCTGGCCTTTACCAGACACTGAGTCTGCCAGTGTCTTGATCTTAGACTTCCCAGGCTTCAGAACTGAGAGAAATAAATGTTTGTTGCTATATTATAAGCTACCCAGCCTATAGTATTCTATTATAGCAGCCTGAGCAGACTAAGACAGGAAGGAATGGGACATTTTGGAGGCAGAAATCTGTGCAACTTGCTGAACAATGGAGAGGCTGAAGAAATATATAGTCACTGAGGGTCGAAATCTAAATGTGGCATTTGACTCCATTTCCAATACTCTGATTTATGGCAGAGGAAAGAGAACACTTGTACTACTTAGAAATGAAGTAGATTCAGCAAGTCTTGAAGGTATATTTTTCTTCCCAAACATAAACATTTTAGAAACTTGACTAGTTCTTAATCTGCTTTACTGCTCAAGTGTTACCCAATCGTCCAGTCTTTAAATTTGTTTTCATTTATGAATTTGGAAGTGGTTGAATAGTCACCATTTTGGCTAAAGAATAGTCTTTTTGTTTCCAAATGAAGGTGCTTCCCCTATGCTGTGTTTTTGCATTTAATTTTAAACTTTTGTGCATTGCATTATCCCAAGCAAATTAACACAGGAACAGAAAACCAAATACCACATGTTCTCACTTAAAGTGGGAGGTAAACATTGGGTACACGTGGACATAAAGACAGAACAGTTGACACTGGGGACTACTAGAGGCAGAAGAGAGGGAGGGGATAAGGGCTGAAAAACTGTCCAGCACAATGCTTACTTCCTGGGTGATAGGATCAATTGTACCCCAAACCTCAGCATCACACAATATACCCGTGTAATAAACCTGCAGAGGTACACCCTGAATCTAAAATAAAAGTTGAAATTATAAACAGAACTTTTGTGCAATGGAATAACAAAAGAATTGAAGGCATTGGGCTTTGCAATATCAAGTATTGCATGTTGTCATTACAGGAAGTCATTGTGCCATCTTGGTTTCCCCTTAATAACATATGGTGGTTTATCTTGAAACTTCAAAAGTAAACATAGCGTAAGCACCTATAACAAATTATTGCCAAAAAAAATCACATGCAGAATTATTTTTGCTATGTGAATTTAGTGGAGAATCCAATCCAGTAAGACTTTTTGCACATTTGAATGGTGAAACAAGATGATTTGGCTCCTCTAGTAGCTTTGTTACATGCACAGTTGACCATTTTTGTTTGTAGCTCCTTGTAATAAGATATTTAACACAGGGCTTTATATTGGGACATAGTGATTTTATAAATGGGTGGGAGAAAACACTGAATTTGACAGAACTAACTTCTAGATTATTTCAATGTAAAATTTTCATGCTTAAAATTTTTAAGTGTTAGATGTTTAAAATAACTTACTCAAAAGTAATTCTTAGTAAAATGAAAATCAGTGAAAAGCACTCAGTTTTTTAAAAGCAAGAATGATTTTATTGGTTTCAAAGTTAAACTTACTATTTGAATCAAATTTTTATAAAATCCATTTATTTTTTAAATACTTGAAATTTTGAGTAAGAAATATAAGGACATGGAACAAAATAAGGCACAAAAGCGTATACAGTGAAAAGTAAGTTGTCACCCCCAAACCACTCAAGTTTCCTCCTCTTTTCTTTTCTTTTTTTTTTTTTTTTTTGGAGACAGAGTCTCACTCCGTCACCCAGGCAGGAGTGCATTGGGTTCAAGTGGGTTCTTGTGCCTCAGCCTCCTGAATAGCTGGAGTTACAGGCGTGCGCCACCATGCCTGGCTAATTTTTTTGTATTTTTAATAGCGTCGGGGTTTTGCCATGTTGGCCAGGCTGCTCTTAAACTCCTGGCCTCAAGTGATCCACCCACCTCGGCCTCCCAAAGTGCTGGGATTACAGGTGTGAGCCAGCGCACCTGGCTGTCTTTTCATGTACATTAGTTCAGAAATGTTTTTCATTGTTTATTTTAAAATTCCTGAATCAAGACTTGGCCTGCCTACACCTGGCGAATGAATTGCTGCGTAAGAAATAGCTTTAGGCTCAGAAAAACCTGGGGAAAGAACCACCTGAATTCCTCTCCTAGATGCGGTTTCTGGATCCACTGTCTGATTTTATTAAAACGTTTCCTTTCCTAGCGTCTGTTCCACTAAGGCAGAGGTCTAGAAAGTGGGAGGTGGTAGCTATAATAATCTTTCACTCATACTATAGTATAAATAATACTTTTTAAATTTAATAATACTAATTTAATTTAATATTTTTTTAATTTTAGTTCGATATTTGTGGGAGAGATGGGAATCTTCAGAGTGGTGGTAGCCAACTTCTGCCTCCATGGTTCAATTAAAAGCAAGTCCCCTAGTAATAGAAGTAAGGGGTCTCTAGGCTTGCAAGTTTCTTCAGATGCTAAAATTACGCCTTTGTGTAAAATCAGACTTTCTGTTATATGAGTAGACGTAGGAATTCTCTGTATACTTTAAAGGAGAAGCAAATAGAAATAAAGAGAGAGAGGGTGATAAAATCTAGATTCATAGAATTGTGGAAACCTTACCTCATTTTAAGAGTGAAGAGCCCAGTCTGATTAAAGGAAGTTCCGTGTTTAAGGCAACATGTTGCTTGTGGCAGATCTAGACTCAAAACTGAGATTCCTGCCTCTGTCCAGTGCTTTTTTCACTTCATTACATTACGAGCCATCTTAACTCCATTCATGCAATTCTGGGGTAAGGGGTTTTGTCAGAATTCCACCTGACCTTCCCTAGAGCAGGGTTTGGACGGGATGAGAGACCCCAATCTCTCAGATTTGAGGCTTCTTTTCAAGATATCTGTTTTTCCCTTTTCCTTAAAAAAGAAAAAAAAAATTTCATTGAATTTGGGAAAGTTTTGTGAAGTTTTTCCAAAATCTGTAATGTGTCAGGATCTTTCTTGTTTTCTTAGTAGAAGCCACACTGATGTTATGTATATTGTTCCAATTTTAGTGTGCTCACCGCTGAAGCAAGTCATGTACATGGTAAATGTTTCTGACATGTTTAGGAACATTATATAGAAAATTCAGAATGGATGTATTTGGCTGCCTTGACATTCCTTTTTCTTTTGGAAAGGAATGTATTTAAATGAGAAACAGTTCCACCCCTCCAATGAAAAGGAATAGTTTTAGGTCATTTGAGTGAAATAGATTATAGAACTTATGACCCCAGTTTTCTTGTTTTTTTTTTTTGAAACGGAGTTTCACTCTCGTTGCCCAGGCTAGAGTGCAGTGGCGTGATCTTGGCTCACTGCAACCTCAGCCTTCTGGTTCAAGCAATTCTCCTGCCTCAGCCTCCTGAGTAGCTGGGATTACAGGCACGTGCCGCCACGCCTGGCTAATTTTGTATTTTTAGTAGAGATGGGGTGTCTCCATGTTGGTCAGGCTGGTCTTGAACTCCCGACCTCAGGTGATCCGCCCACCTCGGCCTCCCAAAGTGCTGGGATTACAGACGTGAGCCACCACACCCGGCTGATTGTACTTTTAAGTCAATTTTAATAGGACCCAGGTACAAGGTCAAGGTACTTGAGAATTTTTGGATTTAATGTTTTACATTGGTTTAAACTGGTTGGAGTCTGGCTGTGTTTCCTGGTGACAATATTCACATTAAAAATCTTATAGGTCAGTTTTTATAAAAACTATGTAATATTTCTTTTAAGTTAATGATTGATTTTTTTTTTTTTAACTTCTGGTGCCTTTGCCTGAGATTTTGGTTTGTAGAGAATAATATGTCAGTTAAGCAGAAATTTCAGTGACCTGAAAGTTTGGGTTCTTCATTTTAATGAGGGCCAAATGATTAAGAATACCATTGGATTTCAGGTAATGTATTCGAAGTAGTATCTTCTGGCTGGGTCCTAAAATCATCAGATGCTAACTATACATTTTCTAGTCTTCTGTACTTAGAATCAATATTTAGAATGAAGATCCTAATATCTTGCATAATTCTTAAACAGTAAAGATAAATATGTTCATGAAAGTATATGAAACCAAAAATTCGAAAGATGGCTTTTAAGATGGGGGAATGAGGGAGAAGACTACATTAGTTTGGCTTATTACTGTAAGAATTTGTTTGCCATTTCTGATGAGAGTAATAATGTGGGTTCCTCCCAAAATGTTTGTCTTTTAAGAGAAAATCTAGTGAGCTATCAAGAGTTGTAATCATAAGGATTAGGCCATCTGTTCAGTGATGCCTTTTGTACAGGTTGAGTAGCTAGAACTACCTGCATGGTATAATTTGAAGTTTCATAGGAAGGCCCTGAAATAGTACTGTTCTCTCCACCCCAAAATGTGAGCCATATATGTAATTTAAAATGTTGTAGAAGCCACATTAAAAAATTTTTAAAGAAACGGGCGGGAAATTAGTTTCAATATATTTGATTTAACCTAATATATTTAAAATATAATTTCAACATGTAATCAGCATAAAAAATTTTTACTCAGTCCTGTCTATATTTTACACTTAGCACATCTTAATTCAGGCTAGCCACAGTTCAAGTTTTCAGTAGTCACATGTGACTAGTGGCTATCAAATTGGATAGCATATCCCTGGAACATCTTTCTCTTTTATCCCACCTCAGGTGAGAATTCCTCCACTAGCAGTTTTTCTAGGGGGACTAAAGTCTTGCCATTTCTTTGTATGCTCCCTCTATAATTGAAAGGAAAATGAGACACTTCAGAGAGGGAAAAAACACATTAAACCATTCCTGGGGCATGTTTTAACCATTTGTGCTTTATGTGATAACCAAAAGCTAGTACTACTGAAAAAGTGCAACTGTTACTGAATGAAAACTTCAGAGGGCAGCTTCAGTTGGTTATGCTTAAGTGAGAGGAGAGCTTGGGTAGAAAAGGTTGCGGGGGGGAAGAAAAGTTGGGACAGGTTTTGACTTCAGATCTTAGAGTCCTGTTGGCCTTGAACAAGTTAGCTACCTTCTCTGAGCCTTTTTATTTGCTTCTTACATAGAATTGGGGTTAAATACCTCTCAAGTTGCTATGAGGGTTATATGAGATGACATACGTAAAGTGTGTAATATGGATAATATTTGGTACATAGTAGGTGCTCAGTAAATATGTATTGAATAAATGCTTGCTGCTTATTTACATCCCTGACCCCCATCTCCCCTTATGAGACAGGAAAAGAGAGGAGAAAAGCCTAAAATGAACGTAGAAGTATATTAAATAAACAGCCTGGCTGGGCGTGGTGGCTCACGCCTGTAATCCCAGCATTTTGGGAGGCTGAGGTGGGTGGATCACCTGAAGTCAGGAGTTCGAGACCAGCCTGGCCAACATGGAGAAACCTCATCTCTACTAAAAATACAAAATTAGCCGGGCGTGGTGGCACGTGCTTGTAATCCCAGCTACTAGGGAGGCCGAGGCAGGAGAATCGCTTGAACCCGGGAGGCGGAGGTTGCGGTGAGCCAAGATCGCACCATTGCACTCCAGCCTGGGCAATAAGAGCGAAACTCCATCTTAAAAAAAAAAAAAAGAAAGTGGTGATTATTGTGTGATTGGCATTCCTCCACCAATTTCTGAAACCTTCTGACAGCTGTTACTAGTTATATACTTGTGTATATGTTTGACAAACTGACTGTGAGCTTTTGATATACAGGTGTTTTATAGTAATCTAAGCAACTAGATTCTCTTGGTAACCTAGAGATTTGTGAGATGATTTTAGGTGGCATGGATCTAGGCTAACCTGTGAAATGGGTATTAGGGTAGATTCTTTGGAATGGGCCCAGGCTTGGTGCCAGAATTATAGAGTTCCACTGACATTATGGTAACCACTAGCTGTGTGTGGCTGTTTATCGCTTGAAATGTGGCTAGTCCTAATTGAGATGTGCTGCAATTATAAAAATATACAGATTTCAAAGACCTAGTACAAGAAAAAGAACATAAAATAACTTTTTTAAAATATATTGATTACATTGGCTACAGCTATTCCAGCTGACTTGGCCGGTCCAATTTGTATTACAGTGCTGTTTTGAGAGCTATTGGCTACAAGCAACCTCTACTCCTTCTCTAACTCTCCCATTGATGAAGTTTAAAAAACGAAACCAAACCACTTGCTCCACCCACTATCTTTAATGGTTGGTGACTCCTGACCAGCTTCTTGAAAACAGGTGATAAAAATAAATTTGTAAGTCCAGGCACGGTGGCTCACGCCTGTAATCCCAGCACTTTGGGAGACCGAGGCGGGCGGATCACCTGAGGTCGGGAGTTCGAGACCAGCTGACTAACATGAGGAAACACTGTCTCTACTAAAACTACAAAATTAGCTGGGCGTTGTGGCGCATGCCTGTAGTCCTAGCTACTTGGGAGACTGAGGCAGGAGAATCCCTTGAACCCGGAGGGGGAGGTTGCAGTGAGCTGAGATTGTGCCATTGCACTCCAGCCTGGGCAACAAGAGCAAAACTCTGTCCCTCAAAAAATAAAAATAAAAAATAAATTTATGGCTACTATCCATTGGGCACCTGCCATGTGCAAGGTACAGTGCTAGGTACTTTAGGTAAAATGAATCCTCACATCAGTTCCACCGGATTTATATTCTAAATTACGAAGAAACAGATTCAGATACATTGTGACTTTGCTCTGGGTAAGTGGCAACTAGTAGGTGGCAGAATGGAATTCCAACCTAAGCCAGCCTGGTTCTAGAACCAGTGTTCTTTCAGCTGTATTATACTCCCCTATGTTTTCATTTCCATGTGTGTCCTTTAACATGAAGTGGAGTACTGTTTATAAAGGAGTTTCTTGGCAAATGGTGTTGGCTGATCAATACTTAGGATCGTTAAGTTGTTTTCCTTTGTCTTGGTGGATGACTTTAATGCGCCACCCTCCTACCCTATCTGGTACCTAGTGAGTGGCCTAGATGTTAATGAAGAGACATGAGCTATTTTTTTTTTTTAAGTAACTTTTAAAAATTGACAAAAGTTACATGTATGTATTATCTAAAACATGATTTGGAATACGTATACATTTAGAACATAAGGTTTTGGAATATGATTTATGAGAATGCATAAATCAGTCTAATTGACATATGTATTACCTCAATACTTTTTTTTTTTGTGATAACATTTAAAGTTTCCCCTCTTAGCAACTTCAAAGAGATTTAATCTTATTGGCAGCCAGTTGAACAGTATAGATCAAGCCTATGACTTTCTCACCTGGAAAATCAGTCACAAAAAATGTTTCAGATGCCTTCAGGAAGAGATACAAGAAGAGTCTCCTTTGCTAAATGCCAGGAATATCAAATCTTGGACTTCAGAGACTGGCCATATAAGGAAAGGGATTTTTATAGACAAAGAGGGTTGAAGTAAAATAATGGGATAGAATAAGCATATTAAGCTGGATAAGTGTTATGTAATCCTAGGTCATCTCTTAATGGCCATGTCCTTGACATTGTTGCATTAAGAATGAGAGCTCGGAGAAATAGTCCATGTGTTGGCATGCTAGTCTCTAAGTTAGAATAGATGTGATCACAAATCATGAGTGCTCTTAAAGGGTGGATCCTGCATTCACTCATCCACTTCTGCCTTCATTCAGGCTCAAGCAAGTGGTGGTGACTTTGGAAAGATAAGGAGAGAAAAGGAAGGACAAAAAAGGAAAAAGGGAGTAAAACCAGACTGGGGAAGTGGGCAGCAGGGATACTTGGGCAAATTCAGAGTGCATAGTATTTGTACATGTACATGCATATTGTATTTATAATACTAAGAGCTATGTAAACAGTAAAATACTATTTCAGGAAAGAGTATAGTATGCTAGAAAGAGAATTTCTGACTAGGTGGTGTGGATTCAGCTTTCTCAGCTCTACCATTACCCTAAGTGTGTAACCTTATGAAAGTGTTAGAATCTGAAATAATCGCTATTCTATTAATACTTCTCTGGCTTTCCTTCCTGATTAAGATCATGCTAAGTTTGAAAACACTTTGTGCATGCTCATATGCTGTATACATGTTGTTATTGTTTTTATACTGTTAATTATTTCTCTTCATCTAAAGTATTGCCTACCAGAAACTTTATTGAGAGGAAAAAATTTGTACCCAAGAACACACACATTATGATTAAGAGAAGTTAGAGTTAAATTAAATAGCCAATTTAAATAGGGCCAATTTGGCTCTCATCCCTAGGCTTTATAAAAGAGACAGTGGCAGCCTTGTGGGTGAGGGGAATGTGGACCTAATTACTCATTTAATTTAATCATTCATCCCTTTAACTCCTTTAAAACCTGACTTTTATAGGTCGATTATATAATGTGTGTGAGCACAGTGTTTCTCTTTGAATGAAAAACCCTGTTGAATGGCTTTACAAAAAGAAGATTTTGATATATTCATAGTAATAAACTTGGTTTGCATTTCTTTGAGGCTTATGGTCTTCAACTTCTGACCAAGTTAGTGAAGGGTTGCTATAACTACCAGATGGCAGTCTTTTCTGATCCAGTGTTAGATGCCAACAGACTAATAGCAGAATAGATGTAAGCAGAATTCAAGCACAGCATTTGAAGTATTGTTTAAATTGGTCATCTAGCAAATTTAATATAAAGAGGATAAAGAGAATATGTTCATGTCGCCGTACAATTGTTTGGTTCTCAGGGCAGTCCCAGAATGCATCTTTAGTTTGTGTTCCATGTAAAATGCAGGGTACAGGGATATTTTGCCAAGTGCTGGTTTGAAATTTACTTGGGATCCATCCAGCTGGCAGATCAGCTGTGCTAATCAGATGGGCCCGTTTCTGGGGAATGGGATTTCATAGAGGGAGCAGTGTTCTTGAAGTATAGTTACTTAAAAACCAGTTAATTTTTAATTTAAAAATTCTCATAAGTGCTATATTAAAATGTATATAGTGCAAGTATTATGTATATAGTGCAAATACTTTGTGCATTCTTGCAAATAATAAATAGGGACAATAAAGTCATTGTGCTATACTCAGCTGCCTTTAATTTCTATTTTGAATCTCTGGGACCATAATTTGCTAGTTGCCTGCAGTATTTATTAGGATTAACTCATCTGCATTTCCCACTAATGTAGATCATTAGTTCTAAGAGATTTCTCAGAATAAATAGTGCCAAATATGTTTGGGAAACTACTTTCTGTACCATCTCTTAAAGGTTTATATTGTACCTTAGCATAGCAAAGACTGAGAAGTACTGCAATTAAGTACAGGGTTTGCCTTGTTTTGTTAAAACTCAGTGTGTCTCAAGTATGTCACTAGACCACAGAAATCAGTCTCTCTAGTTCCATCCCATGGAGCTCCTGTTTCTTAGAACACTCTTAGGGAAAACACTGCCCTTAAGTTATGAGTTAACAAATCTCTAGAGTTTATTTTTTTGATTACATTTTGGAACTACTACAATTAAAATTTGTAGTTACAAATATCTCAGCCTAGGGGATATAATGCTTTTGTTTTAAAAATCAGTATTCATAAGGTCATTTTACATAGAAATGTTAATTTCTATGGGGTATGTCTTTGAATTGATATTGACATATATCTTGGGACATTTTGGTATTTTGTAAATATAATTTTCCTTTTGTTTCAAAAAATTACATTTTTTGATAAACAAGATAATTTCTTTAGCAAGTATTTTATAATTTAAAATTATATTTTTTCATTAATAAAATAAAATATAATTATTTTAAATTCAACTGTAAGATAAATGTTTTAGTAGCAATTAAACTAGTCTGTAATTCTCATTTGAGCTGAAAGGAAAACCAAAGATTTCAATAATCCAAGATACTGCCATGTAATCAGTTATTAAATGAGGCTTTGAGACTCTCAACCTAGACAATCATACTCTAAAGATAAGCAAATTACTTACGTGTACCAGTCTACTGTTTATATTCTCTAATCTGAATATAAAGGGTTTTAAACATTTCTTTGCTTTCCATGAATTCCTTAAAAATGACATCTGAGAATGTTTTTTAAAAAAATGTTATATCTAAATGTGGATCCTGAATCATCCCCAGGTTGTAAAACAGGAAAGTTGTGTTGTTTTGTGAGTAATAGGAAATACTAAGTATAGACAAGCTTCTAAGTGTAAGCCAATGCATACATTAAGTAAATTAAACCAAAAAAGATTAACCAGCCATGTTTCAGGTTTTGGAACATGTAATGTATAAATGTAACCTACTAGAAAAATAGTTCTTTGCCATTAACCCTCAAACCAAATCATGAGACAATTTTTTCAGTTGCATTTGGAAGACCATGTTTGTTAGCTTTGGCTTACCATTTGCTGAATAAATAAAAATGGCATGTTTAATGCTAAGTAGTATTTATAACCAGACCATCAAACACCAAGTGGAATTCTGAGGGAGGGATTCTTTCATATTGAAATATAAAATAAACTTTTTGTCCTTAGGGTTTCATTAGATGGTACAAGATCTGTAAGGTAATGAGCTCATCCATTTCTCATCATTATGTCAGCGCCCCCTTGCTGCTATACCTTCATTGATATTCCCTTTCCACCCTCTGCTCTATCACCAACCCCACCTATCTGCATCCCATGTTTTAAAGAAATTACAGGTAAAGGGAGTAAACTCACTAGAACAGCCTTTATTCTGAAGAATATTGCTTGGTGAGGAAGCCTAATGATTAGAGTGATAACTGACTCCATCAGGAAGCGAAGCAACTTCCCATCAACAGAAGTGCCATTAAAAGCTCTAAATCCAAGCTAGACTTGCTGACTAAACAGAAATTGCACTTGTGGCGCTTTGTCAGCTGCCTGTAGTTTGACCCTCTCTCTTTTCTACTACCAGTAATAGTATGAATCCTTTTAGACTAGTGGTACTCAGACTTTAGCATGCATTGGAAGCACCTGGAGGGCTTGTTAAACCATAAATTGCTAGGCCACACCCCATACTTTGATTCTTTAAGTCTGAAGTAAGGCCCAGTAATTTGCATTCTCACACGTTACCAGGTGTTACTATTGGTTTGAGACCAAGTTTGAGACTCAGTGTTTTTTTAGACCAAGAATTGTCTTTGAATTTTCTCTTTTCCTGTCTCTTATGCCACCACTGTCCCCATCGAAGCCTATCATCTGCTGGGCGTGGTGGCTCATGCCTGTAATCCCAACACTTTGGGAGGCTGAAGCAGGCAGATCACCTGAGGTCAGGAGTTCGAGACCAGCCTGGTCAACATGATGAAACTCATCTCTACTAAAAATACAAAAAATGAGCCAGGTGTGGTGGCAGATGCCTGTAATCCCAGCTACTCGGGAGGCTGAGGCAGGAGAATCGCTTGAACTCGGGAGGCGGGGGTTACAGTGAGCCAAGGTCATGCCACTGCACTCCAGTGTGGGCAACGGAACGAGACTCCATCTCAAAAAAACAAACAAAAAACCTGTCATCTGTTGTGGACTGTCCTGGAAGCTCTTTTCTTATTAGCTTTTCCTATATTGGTTTCATCTACAGTGAGGCAGCATTTTACCATGGAGTCCAGTTTCATTATTATAACTTAGAATATCTTTACCAGTTTTGGAATTGTTCATACCTTCTCCAAGTTATATTTCTCATGTGATAATCCCCTTACATAGTTTAGAAAGTGTCTTTTTTTTTTTTTTCCTTGAGACTAGTCTTGCTCTGTCGCCTGGGCTGGAGTGCAGTGGCGTGGTCTCAGCTCACTGCAAGCCCCGCTTCCCAGGTTCATGCCATTCTCCCAAGTAGCTGGGACCATAGGCGCCTGCCACCACGCCTGGCTAATTTTTGTATTTTTAGTAGAGACGGGGTTTCACCGTAAGGATGGTCTCTATCTACTGTCCTCATGATCCGCCCGCCTTGGCCTCCCAAAGTGCTGGGATTACAGGCGTGAGCCACCACGCCCAGCCTTCTTTTTTTTTTTGAATGATCACATTTCAATATTTAAGTAGATACTTTCACTCTCTGAGGTATTGTCATATATGTAATCTTCTAAATATATATTGGCTGTTTAAGGTATGGGGATAGCATTTCATAGAGGAGTGTGCAGGTCATTCCCCAGCAGTAGAAAATAGTGTTATGACTAGCCTTCTGGAGTTAGATATTAGGTGAGGAGAAAGATCTTTTGCATATTCCTCTTGAAGCAGCCACTGCTTTAGCCACAAAAAATACAGCCTCTTTTTACCTGGGACACGGTTAACTAGACTAGTGCTTTTTGCTTCCCATAAGTGGTCAGGTTCTAATTTCTGAGGGTAAGAGGTGGGTTTTCTAGGATATGGAGCATTCTGGGAGGACTAGGTATATCATAAGAAAGAAAATACTAGTTGGAAAGAATTGACCATAGACCTCAGAGGTTTTCTAGTTCAGCTTTCTCATTTTATATGATAGGAAATGGAACATTTCCTGGACTTGCCTAAAGTTTTACAGCCAGTTAAACACACATCAGTCGACCTCTGTTTCAGTCTTACCATGGGTTCCTACTGTTCTTTAATACTGGCATGAAATTTTGTGACACGGTCACGTAGTGACTAGCCACACAGTTCAGCTTCTTACGTTGTATAGACCAGGCAGGTGACTCAACGCCTATAATCCCAGCACTTTGGGAGGCCGAGGCAGGCGGATCACTTGAGGTCAGGAATTTGAGACCAGCCTGGCCAACATGGTGAAACCCCGTCTCTACTGAAAATATAAAAACTAGCCAGGCGTGGTGGTGGGCACCTGTAGTCCTAGCTACTTGGAAAGCTGAGGCAGGAGAATCACTTGAATCTAGGAGACGGAGGTTGCAGTGAGCCGAGATCTCGCCACTGCACTCTAGCCTGGGCGACAGGGTGAGACTCAGTCTCAAAAAAAAAAAGTTAACTATATAATATTTATTTCAAAAGTCATGTTTTGGTGATTTTAAATTTAAAGGACACTGCCATATCATAACAGACACTGCATTCAGCACGATTTTTATGTATGTTTGTTTCTGATTGTAAAAACAGCATAAACTCATAAGATATTTGGAAAATACAGGCTGGGCGCTGTGGCTCAAGCCTGTAATCCCAGCACTTTGGGAGGCCGAGGCAGGCGGATCACCTGAGGTTGGGAGTTTGAAACCAGCCAGATCAACATGGAGAAACCCCGTCTCTACTAAAAAATAGAAAATTAGCCGGGTGTGTGGTGGCACATGCCTGTAATCCCAGCTACTTGGGAGGCTGAGGCAGGAGAATCGCTTGAACCTGGGAGGTGGAGGTTGTGGTGAGCCGAGATGGTGCCGTTGCACTCCAGCCTGGGCAACAAGAGTAAAACTCCATCTCAAAAAAAAAAAAAAAAAAAAAAGATATTTGGAAAATACAGCAACAAATTGATAGATAAAAATTAGCAGTAAACCACCACCCAGAGATAGCCTCTTATATTAAGGTAGGTTATCTATGCTTTATTAACATCTCCAGAATTCAGTGACTTATTTTCCACTTACATGTAGTTCAGTGTGGACTAGGTGGGGGTAGAAGAGGGTTTGTGGACCCAGGCTAATTCATCTGGTGGCCCCCATCCCCCAGAGCCTTTGAATTCTGCCCTGCATCTTGGATCTTTTGCAGCCAGCCTGTAAGGAAGGAGAGACCTTGGAAGAATCCACAGTAGGTTTTAAGAACTAGAGCTCAAATCTGGGACAGCAGCGTAAAAACAATTTTGTATGCTGTTTTATTAAAACATATGTTTAACATTTGTCTTTAATCATTAAGTACTATTAGAATATTATGCAGCCCTTACAATCTGTCTTACTATTAACTGTTCTTTTTAAACAGATATAAAAGCCTGTCTACTATAAAAGGACTCTTTTAGCTGCTTTTTAAAAGCACGTTGTCTTGATGCACTGTTTCTTAAGGGTCACACATATACATATATATGTTAAAATGTTTGTATTCATTGACTCGATAATTCTCCAAAGAATTTACCTACAGAGTCCAAATGTGAAAAGTTAAATGCATAAGGATGAAAATTATATTTGTAAACTAGTAAAGACTAGAAAAAACTGGACATGTTTGTAAGAGACTGGTCAAATAAGTGTTAGTAACTACACACATACAACATTAGAATATAACACAGCCATTAACAATGATGTTTATTTGCTTAGAAAGATGTTACAGTAAATTATGGGCTATAATATGTGTAATATGAAAAAATTGATTGAATGAATGTACATGTATATGTGAATAGATACCTTTATGTGTGTTTGGAGGGTATTACCACAGTGTTTCCTAGCGATTATTTCTGTGTTGGCAGATTTGTGGTGATTTTTAACTTTTCAGAAACTCTTCAGAAATGTTTCTGTAGTTTCTAATTGTAACGATTTATATTTAAGCCCACTCTGGCCAGACCCTCTCCCTTACCTTGCACATTGCTTCTGGTATTGAGCCTTCCTAACTCTTCTCCTTCCAGAGTAATCATGTTGTTGCTTGCCCCACTCAGTCAGTCCGCTACCACCTCCTCCCATCCTTCAAGACCTTCTGACTTAAAAGTTCTCCTACCCCAATTTAAGCATTCAGGAACTGATTGGAGAAGAGCTTGAATTGGTGAAGTTAAAAAAAAAAAAAAAAAAAAGTGTTCAGGGCTGTAATTTAGGTGGAGGGACTAATGAGGAAGGAGGAGTGTGGCCCTGACCTTGAGGCATGATGCAGTGGCAGAGTCCCAGCCACCTGGATATAATCTAGGAGGATTGTCTTTTGAAGTTAATGCTAATTATGTATATGAAAGTGAAGCTATTACAAACTGCTGAAGTTATTTCCAGTAGGAAAGCATACAGTGAACACCCTGTTTAAAGAAAAAAGCAAAACCATAAAATACTGTATTAGTTATCTATTGCTACATAACAAATTACCCCCAAACTAAGCAGCTTTAGACAACAAACATTATCTCACAGTTTCTGTGGAGCAGGAATCCAAGAGCAGCTTTGCTGGGTTCTGGCTCAGGATGTTTTATGATGTTGCAGTCAAGCTGCTGGCTTGGGTCTTCAGTCATTTCAAGGCTTGACTGAGGCTAGAGAAGCTGCCTCTAACTTCGCTCTTGGTTGTTGGCAATGCCATAGTTCCTCATGAGCTTATGGTGGAGAGCTTCAGTTCCTTGCTAAGCAAGCCTCATCACAGGGTCATCTGAGTGTTCTTAAGATGTGGCAGCAGGCTTCCCTTGGAACAAGCAGAAGGACGGGGAGGACCCAAGATGGAAGCCAGTTTTAAAAATAATCTCATCTTGTGAACATACCACCACTTCTGCCCCTATTGCTGTTGCTCTCTCAGACCAACTGTGATACAGTGTGAGAAGGGACTACACATGGTTGTGAATACCAGGAGGATGGGATGGTTAGGGACTTCTTAGAGGTTGCCTGCTGCAAATACTCATGCTGTTAGGTAAATCGTTAGGAAAGTTATTATTATTTTTTTTTCAGATTTCCAGTCTTTACCTCATAAAGATATGTTAGACATTGCTAGTTTGAATGAGGTTTGGGTGAGAATATACTTAGTGGAACATGTGATGCAGCTTTCTTATCAACCTAGTGGAGATAGATTATGTAAAACCTTTGCCAAGACTGGAAGGTGATTAATAGGCCAACTTACCTGAAACATGATTGAACAGATTGACACTGGCAGGATCACACAGCACAAATTTAGTTTGGCCAATTAATATATGTACCCAGTAATTTTTGATGATTATCATCCATAATTAGGAGTACTTAATTGCATATTTAAGTACTCATTATTCCATTGCAGTATAAAGCAGATAGTTTTATAGCAAAGATTATGCCGTGGAGACATATACATACCATGTTGTGGAATTTGGGCTTTTTTCTGTGGGAAATAGGGAGCCAAAGAAGGATTTATAAGAAGTGGATTGATGTGGTCAGATTTGTGTTTTAAAAATCTTCCTTTGGCAACAGTATTGAGAGTGGACTGAGAGAAGGTTGAAGGTAAAGAGATTACTAAAGTATTCCAGGAGAGAGAGAGTGCCTGAACTAAATCAGTGGACTCGGATAGAGAGGAAGAGACTTTTCCTGAAAGGAAAAATGGTAAAACAGAAGGAATGATGGAGTTTGAAGGTCAGGTTAAAGAAGTGCCTAGTTTCTGGCATGGAGAAAGAAAACTGGAAAAAAGAACTTGCACGCACGTGCGCGCGCGCTCTCTCTCTCTCTCTCTCTCTCTCTCTCTCTCTCTCTCTCTCTGTGTGTGTCTGTCTCTCTGTCCCTCTCTCTCACTCATGCTGTATCTCTTGCTCATGCTGTGTCTCTCACTGTCTCCCTCGCTGTCTCTCTGTCTTTGGAAGAATATGTGGGTGATAAGAGTTTGATTTTTCAACATTTGAAGATTGAGATACTTGAACAGCAGACCACAGCAGGAGATTTTAAGTAGGCAGTTGAACATAGAGATCTGGAGCACAAGCTAGAAGTTTGACAGGACTGTAAATAACAGATCTGTGAATTAATAACAGGAGAATTGAGAGTTGAAGTTGTGGGAGGCAGATGAGGTTTTCCAAGGTGAATGTGCAGAGTGAGAGAAGTACACCAGGGATGGAACTTTGTTGGATACCAAGGTATAAAATCATCCTTTTTATAGCCACAATCCAGACTAAGAAAATGCCAGTGTAGGGATCCATTTCAATCCCGGCCCTGCTTGAGGTTACATTGAATAAGGTATCAGACCCCTTCGTGACTTCAAATAAATGGTTTAACATCTCTAAGCCTAAGTTTCCTCATCTGTAAAATGAAAGGGTTGGTTCAAATCAGCAGTTCTCAAGCTTTTTTCTTCTAGATTATGTGTGACATAGGATGTTCACACTCACATTTCCACAGACGTGCTTAGAATTATGGGCAATTTCCACTGCTCTGGTTCTCTGTCATACAAGAAATGCAAGATTGTGAGAACTGAGCTATTATAACAGTAACCTTGGGCCTCCTCTGTTATATGTTTAAAAAGCAACTAGTTCAGAAATTTTCGTACTTAATCAACAAGAAGTTACTTGCAATAGATACCTTACAGCTGATAGGCATGTAGCAACAAAATCATTACTTAAAACTCCTAGGCTAGTTATATTACTTTTAAAATTCTTTTGGGATCACAGACCCCCTGTAAGAACTAATGAGGGCCATGGATTCTCCCCCCAAAAAATATGTGGATAATTTTTTTATATTTGAGAGAATTCAAATAAAATATTCTAAAGTTGGTAGCGTCTCTTGGGATCCATGACCCTGTATTAAGAAATCCCTTTTCCAGATAAAAATCCCCTTCTGGAAGATTTTATGACTTTATTTGTTGTAAAAGGAGAAGCATATTTCTTTGGAAATAAACTTTGTGATTAGATCTTTGTAGGTAAGTATTTCTATAGTAGTTTTAATTTTTAAATACTGTTGTTTGAGCTTGCCATAATTAGAAGATAGCCACCTATTCTGTGGATAAACTAGTGCCACTTTAAGAAAAGGTGATTTGGAGCACAATTATATTAGAATAACTACTAGCTATTTTAAATATTCTGTTCTATACTACTTGGGTGAGGGGAGGGTGTCAGCGAAGGCAGTGGTAGTAAGGCAGCCAGGAGGTGACAAAGAGTCCAGGCATTCAGGGGGCTTTCCTGGGGCAAGTAAAGCCTTTCTTGTTCATGTTTGTCAGTCAGTCTTGCTCAAGTGACTTAGAGGTGTCTGGAAGTGTATGTTCAGTGAGCTGAGAAATAATCTTAAATCTTTTTACCAAAAAAACAACACTCATGATTTTTAAAATAAATTTATTTCAATTAAAATAATACTATCTTTAATCAGGAAATAGTCTAATAACATGGAATGTGGATTTTGGTGTTATCTAGAAGAAGAATTAGCACACTAATAAAATATTAATAGTCTTATTATTGATAACTGAGTTTTGTCTGGTGCTGTTTTTTTTTTTTCCATCAGTTTTTTTACTTCTTAGGCTTGGGAACCAAATCGAATTCTCCTGGTAATTACAAATAAGTACTGCTTCAATTTCTATCATCCAGTTATTTCATGAGAAAGTTTACAGTAATGGTAAAGCAGTTTGATTTTGTTCTTTGTCTAAAGTACACCCATACCAAGATAATTTAAATTAATTTTTATTCAAAGTAGTTATTAAAACTTTGAGGGGAAAACATAGAATGCATATTTTTCTACTTCAGAGTTTCGGTGGGTCATATTTAATATTTTTAAATAATGATCATGTATTTCAGCTTTTCAGCAAATGGCATGCACTGGCCTAGTAATGATTAATCTTGGCTCAATGATCAAGAATGTTGACTTTGAAAACTTATTTGCAGGCTGTGGAATAGCCTACAGAGGACATAGTAATTTTGTTTGTGTTTCAATTATGTCCTGAAGATCTTGGTGTGTGTGGTTGTTGGGCCAGCCCAGTTTTCATTTGAATGGCTTGGCCTTTACAGGTGGACTTCTCTTCCAAATGAGTATTTCTTTTAACTTGCATCTGAATTAATGTTCTTTAGAGAAATCTATAACTTAAATAAAGAAATTGACCTCCTCCCAGGTTTCTTTTTTTAAACAAATCCTATTTATTTTTTAAGTATGGCTGATCTTTTTTTGTATGACTTTCTATCTTTACTACGAAAGTTGCATTTGGATGTTTCTAGATATTTCACTCACCTATTTGCTGTTATTCCATTTTTAGGGTTAACTTAGCAGCCTGCTGCTTTATTTTTATTTTTTTAACCAAGGATGAATAGCTTGGTAAGAATGATATAGTAAAATGAACATGTATTTCTTAGGGAGAGGGATCACTATTGGAGCCACATTTTTTCCACTGCATAAGTTCTCCTAAGAGTAGATTGGGAAATTGTAAAAGCTATGTTAGTCTCTTGAAACTAAGATATTATTTTCAAATTATTGCATCAGGGCTCTAAATTCTTCATTCAATAAATATTTTAATTCTTGCTGATAAACACTATGGGGGATACAATGATAAATCAGAAATAGATTCTTTTCTCAAGGAATATCTAGTCAATGGAGAAGATACACTGTGTGCTTAAATAACTACAGTAAAAAGTACAGATTAAGAGCTGTGGTAGCTCAAAGGAAATACTATTTTTGGGTTGAGAGGAGTGAAAATTAGGGGAGATATGAGCCTTATAAAATTTGTTGAACAGGCCGGGTGCGGTGGCTCACGCCTGTAATCCCAGCACTTTGGGAGGCTGAGGTGGGCGGATCACGAGGTCAAGAGTTCAAGACCAGTCTGACCAATATGGTGAAACCCTGTCTCTAAAATACAAAAATTATGCAGGCATGGTGACACACGCCTGTAGTCCCAGCTACTCGGGAGGCTGAGGCATGAGATCGCTTGAACCTGGGAGGCGGAGGTTGCAGTGAGCCAAGATCATGCCCCTGAACTCCGTCCTGGGTGACAGAGCGAGACTCTGTCTCAAAAAACAGAAAACAAAATTTTGTTGAACATCTAGAAAAAGGAAACTTCTGATTCTATAAATGAAACTTTATAGATTGATTATATTCGGACAGCTTATGTGAGAATTTGTCGCTTTATATTATTGTGTCTTCTGGCCTATTAGACCATTGGCTCCTTGACAGTGAGAATCATATATTTTTATCTTTGTGTTTCTAGAACTTCATACTTAATTGATGCTTATCATATGATTTTTGAGAGACGAATCAACTAGGAACCTAGAATTTTCCATACAAAATCAGACAAGCACTTCATGTATTCTTTGTTTAATGTAACATAGGTGCTGCCTTCTGTACATTAGCTTCAAAATGTTAAAAATATTCATAGAACATCCACAGCTGATAAGTAACACCAATGAAATTTTTATTTCAGCTACAGTTAGTGATGTAATGGGGAGGAGAACAAATATATTCCTTCAAAATAAAATTGTAGACTAAAGAAGTAATAGGTGTCAAAAGAGGAGGTAGCAGAGTCTTTAGATTTCTCCCATGAGATTCAATTAATAAGACCCTTTTAATTCAAAATGAAGCTATGTGATTTATACTTTGGGACTAGGTAACTGTATGACCTTATCAAATGCTGTTTCTAAAAGTGCTATACTCATAGTAAAACTATGTGTATAACTATGCATAGTCAGTCCTCAAAATAGATTGCTATGTGCATTTGGCTATGTGCATTTGAATTTTGACTACAGTCTTCCAAGTGGAATCTTACTGTAAAGTAGTTCCAGACCTGAGGAAGAATATCAGTTATTCAAGGTGTTGGGGGACTTGTTGGTTCCTTAGTAGAAAATACTTTTCCCAAACACTGGGTAGTTTGAAGTAAAGTACCTGGCTGGGCGTGATGGCTCATGCCTGTAATCCCAACACTTTGGGAGGCCAAGGTGGGGTGGATCACAAGGTCAGGAGTTCAAGACCAGCCTGGCCAACATAGTGAAACCCCGTCTCTACTAAAAATACAAAAATTAGCTGGGCATGGTGGTGTGCGCCTGTAGTCCCAGCTACTTGGGAGGCTAAGGCAGGAGAATTGCTTGAACCCAGGAGTCGGAGGTTGCAGTGAGCCGAGATTGTGCCACTGCACTCCAGCCTGGGTAACACAGCAAGACTCTGTCTCAAAAAAAAAAAAAAAAAAAAAAAGAGAAAGTACCTATGGTGAAAGAATAGAATGGTTTTGGGTCCTCTGTTGCTATTTAGCACTTTTGAGCTATAATATTAGTTATAGCAAAGATCTGTATAAATTTTATCTCCTTATAGTTGACGCTTGAGCAATGTGGGTTTGAATAGCACAAGTCCACTTACATGCAGATAATTTTCAGTACACCTTTTGGAAAATTATTTGGAGATTTGTGACAATTTGGAAAAATGGATGAACTAGAAATATCAAAATAAGAATAAAGTCATGAATGCAGAAAATATATGTAGATTCTATCTACTTCTATCATTTACCACCATAAAATATACACATATCTATTATAAAAAGTTAAAATTTATCAAAACTTACACACACAAACACAGACCATACATGGCACTGTCACAGTTGAGAGAAATGTAAATAAACATAAAAAGGCAGTATTAAATCATAGCTGCATATAATTAACTCTCGTACATACTGTAGTCCTGTAATCATGTAGCCACCTCTTCTGGCTGTTGCCGTGAGCTCAAGTGTTAGGAGTATTTATTTAAAAAGCTGTGTGATGTTAATCATCTATGTGAACAGTTCATCCTTCCAGTAAATTGTGTATTTCAGTAAAAAGTGACCTCTCAGTATTATTGTGTATCTTTCATTGTGTCTAATGCAGAAGTGTAAACCTTGAATAACACCATGAGACTCATACAAAGTGATACTTTCAAGAAGCAGAGAAAAGTCATGACATTCTAAGAAAAAGTTGAATTGCTTGATGTGTACCATAGATTGAGGTCTGCAGCTGCTGTTGCCACCATTTCAGACAAATGATTCGTCTTGTAAACAGATGACATAAATTTATGGTATCAATAAATACAGTACAGTACTGTAAATGTATTTTCTTAATATTTTCTTAGTATTTTCTATAGCTTGCTTTATTGTAGAGTACAGTAATATGTATATATATAACATACATAATCAACTGTTTATGCTATCAGTAAGGCTTCCAGTCAATAGTAGGCTATTAATAGTTGGGGATAGTCCAAAGTTATACATGGATTTTTTTTTTTTTTTTGACTGCGTCAGAGGCTGGTGCCCCTAACCTCCCATGTTGTTCAAGGGTCATCTATATGTAATTCTGGAGACGGGGAGGATCAAAAGCTTTGAAGGATATAAAATCTCATCTAAAGTGAAATTTTTATAGAATGTACATAAATGTATAGGTTAAATGGAAAGCAATGTTACAAGAGCCAAGGGTATTCAAATTCTACCTACTGTTGTCACTTTGGGGAAGTTGCTGAACTTTTCTAGGTCTTGTTTTCCTCATCTACAAGATGGAGGTAATTGTTGCCTCACTAAGGTAGTGGTGAGTATTAAGTACGATAAATATGTAAATCACTTAGCATGATGCCTTGTACATAATAGTTGCTTTAAAAATAGTAGCTGCTAGTCAAGCACAAAATACTGGTTTGGAAATATTTGGTTTGAAATTGAAAAAGAATAACACTTTAAATAAATACTGTCATAATCCAGGATAATTTTGTCCTTTTTTTTGGTTTTATGACGTTTGTATTGAAGCATTGCTGAAGTTCAGTGATTCTGAAGTGATGTCTACTATAAGCCCAAAGGGTCACAAGTGCTGACTACTGAGACGTAGTAGTTTTCACCCCAGAGACAGCAGAATGGAATTTCCACCAGATCACTGTTTGTGATAGATATTTTAAAAGCCATGCTATTCTAATGTGCCCTGAATAATATAGATAGCTAGTTCACAGTAGCTAAATAAATATTATTCATTATCTTTCCATTTACCTTTAGGGCAGTTGTAAAAGTCATGCTATTAATAGATCATTTATATGTTTAAAACTCAATAATATAGGTAACTCACAATTTACAAAGTAGATTTACCGAATTAACACACTTTTAGCAACAGTCTGAGTAATATTAGGCTTAGACAGTTTTACATAATGTACTTATAGTTGGAGACTTGGCTTCTAGTCTATGACTTTGGGAAAGTCACTTGGCTCTCTCAGCCTCAGATTGCTCATCTGTAAATGCACACTATATTAAGTGGGGAAATCTATTAAAATCAGGTGCTAGCATTCTCCAAATATATATATCGGGTCCCATTCCACGTCTTCTAAATCAGAACCTCTGTAGGTTGAGGCCTAGATAGTTTTTTAATGTATCCCTGAAAACCATTTTATAAATGAAAATTTGTGCAGATACTATCTTTTAATATTCTTCTTTGAATCTTAAGTATTTGGGAACTAATAGAGAAACTTGTCATGCTACTTGTCGTATGACTTAGGAAAATAAGGAAAGACAGTTATAGGAAAAAGTCTCTGTTGCAAAATGAGAAATGAGATAGCTTCACAGAAGCACAAATGAAAGAAATGTAAATTCTAGAGAATTATCTGTGGGAAAAAGAAATTGTTTAATATATATCCTCAGAATATCTTGGGAGTGTCTTCAGCTGGTAAGGTAAAATGAGTATGTTTAAAATCCAACTCAACTAATGAGAACCACTATCCCATTAGAAACATATTATTACTATACTTTAAAAAGATTTAGCTAAGTATAATATAAAATGTATCCTTTCTCAAGTGATATGGTGTGGCTGTGTCCCCACGCAAATCCCATATTGAATTGTGGCTCCCATAATTCCCATGTGTTGTGAGAGGGTCCCAGTGGGAGATAGTTAAATCATGGGGGCAGTTTCCCTCATCCTGTTCTTGTGGTTGTCCTTAAGTCTCACGAGATGTGATGATTTTATAAGGGGTTTCCCCTTTCGCTTGACTCTCATTCTCTCTTGTCTGCCACCATGTAAGACATGCCTTTCCCCTTCCACCATGATTGTGAGGCCTCCCCTCCCCAGCCACGTGGAACTGTGAGTCCATAAATCTCTTTTTCTTTATGAACTATCCAGCCTTGGGTATGTCTTTATCAGCAGCATGAAAATGGACTAATACTGTAAATTGGCACCAGGAGTGGGGTGCTGCTGTAAAGATTCCCAAAAATGTGGAAGCTCCTTTGGAACTGGGTAACAGGCAGAGGTTGGAACCATTTGGAGGGCTCAGAAGAAGACAGGAAAATATAGGAAAGTTTGGAACTTCCTAGAGACTTGTTGAATGGCTTTGACCAAAATGCTGACAATCATATGGACAATGAAATTTAGGCTGAGGTGGTCTTAGATGGAGATTAGGAACTTGGTGGGAACTGGAGTAAAGGTGACTCTTGCTGTGTTTTAGCAAAGAGACTGCCAGCATTTTGCCCCTGCCCCAGAGATCTGTGGAACTTTGAACTTGAGAAAGATAACTTAGGGTATCTGGCAGAAGAAATTTCTAAATAACAAAGCATTCAAGAGGTGACTTGGGTGCTGTTAAAAGCATTCAGTTTTGAAAGGGAAATAGAACATAAAAGTTTGGAAAACTTGCAGCCTGATGATGTGATAGAAAAGGAAAACCCATTTTCTCCAGGAGAAATTCAAGCTGGCTGCAGAAATTTGCATAAATGATGAGGAGCCAAATGTTAATCGCCAAAACAATGGGGAAAATGTTTCCAGGGCATGTCAGAAAACTTTGTGCCAGCCCCTCCCATCACAGGCCTGGAGGCATGGAGGAAAAAATGGTTTCATGGACTGGGCCCAGAGTCCCCCTGCTGTGTGCAACCTAGGGACTTGGTGCCTTGTGTCCCAATCACTCTAGCCATGGCTAAAAGGGGCCAAGTTATAGCTCATGCCGTGGCCTCAGAGGGTGCAAGCCCCAACCTTGGCAGCTTCCACATGGTTTTGAGCCTGTGGGTGCACAGGAGTCAATAATTGAGGTTTGGGAACCTCCACTTAGATTTCCGAGGATGTATGGAAACGCCTGGATTCCAGGCAGAAGTTTGCTGCAGGGCTGGGGCCCTCATGGAGAACCTCTGCTAGAGCAGTGCAGAATGGAAATGTGGGGTTGAAGCTCCCACATACAGTTCCCACTGGGGTGCTGCCTAGTGGAGCTGTGAGAAGAGGGCCACTGTCCTCTAGACCCCAGAATGGTAGATCCACTGACAGCTTGCACCGTGTGCCTGGAAAAGCCACAGACACTCAATGCCTGGGAAAGCAGCCTGAGTGGTGCTGTATTCTGCAAAGCCACAGGGGCGGAGCTGCTCAAGATCATAGGAACCCACCCCTTGCATCAGCGTGACCTGGATGTGAGACATGGAGTCAAAGGAGATCATTTTGGAACTTTAAGATTTGACTGCTCTGGCCAGGCGCGGTGGCTCATGCCTGTAAGCCCAGCACTTTGGGAGGCCAAGGCAGGCAGATCACGAGGTCAGGAGATCGAGACCATCCTGGCTAACACGGTGAAACCCCGTCTCTACTAAAAATACAAAAAATTAGCTGGGCGTTGTGGCAGGCGCCTGTAGTCCCAGCTACTTGGGAGGCTGAGGCAGGAGAATGGCATGAACCCGGGAGGCAGAGCTTGCAGTGAGCCGAGATTGTGCCACTGCACTCCAGCCTGGGCGACAGAGCGAGACTCTGTCTCAAAAAAAAAAAAAAAAAGATTTGACTGCCCTGTTGGATTTTGGGACTTACATGGGGTCTGTAGCCCCTTTGTTTTTGTCAGTTTCTCCCATTTGGAACAGCTGTATTTACCCAGTGCCTGGACCCCACTGTATCTAGGAAGTAACTAACTTGATTTTGATTTTATAGGCTCATAGGCGGAAGGGACCGGTCTTGTCTCAGAAGAGACTTTGGACTGTGGACTTTGAGTTAATGCTGAAATGAGTTAAGACTTGGGGGGACTGTTGGAAAGTCATGATTGGTTTTGAAATATGAGGACATGAGATTTGGAGGGTCCAGGGGTGGAATGATATGGCTTGGCTGTGTCCCCACCCACATCTCATCTTGAATTGTAGCTCCCATAATTCCCATGTGCCGTAGGAGGGACCCAGTGGGAGATATTTGAATCATGGGGGCAGTTTCCTCCATACTATTCTTATGGTAGTGAGTGAGTCTGAGATCTGATGATTTTATAAGGGGTTTCCCCTTTAACTTGGCTCTCATTCTCTCTTGTCTGCCACCATATAAGACATGTCTTTTGCCTTCCACCATGATTGTGAGTCCTCCCCAGCCACGTGGAACTGTGAGTCCATTAAACCTCTTTTTTTTTTTTTTTTTTCCTGAAGCAGAGTCTCGCTCTGTTGCCCAGGCTGGAGTACAGTGGCATTATCTCAGCTCAATGCAACCTCCGCCTCCTGGGTTCAAGCGATTCTCCTGCCTCAGCCTTCCAAGTAGCTGGGATTACAGGTGTGCACCACCACACCAAGCTAATTTTCGTTTTTTAGTGGAGACAGATTTCACCATGTTGGCCAGGCTGGTCTTGAACTCCCGACCTTTCAAGTGATCTGCCCATCTCGGCCTCCCAAAGTGCTGGGATTACGGGCAGGAGCCACTGTGCCTTTCTAAATTACCCAGTGTCAGGTATGTTTTTTTAGCAGCGTGAAAATGGACTAATACATCAAGCCATATTATATTGCTCTCAAATGTGTTTGGATGATGTGGAAAGTGAACCCTCTCATATATCAGTTGGAGTATAAGTTGGTGTTTGGAGGGCAATTTGCCAGTATCAAAATTAATATTGTCCCAGAAAGTAACTCACATATACAGTCAATTGATTTTTTGACAAGGGTGCCAGCACCATTCAAGGGGGAGAAAATGGTCTTTTTCAAGAAATAGTGCTGGGAAACCTGGATGTCCTCATGCAAAAAAATGAAGTAAGACCCTTGTACAACATACAAAAATAAACTCAAAATGGATCAAAAACCTAAATAGCTAAAACCATAAGACTCTTAGAAGAAACCAGAGGGAAATCTTCATGACATCAGATTTGGAAATGATTTCTTGGATGTGACACCAAAAAACAGGCAACAAAAGGAAAAATAGATAATTGAACTTTACCAAAATTTAAAATGTTGATGAGGATCTGGAGAAATTAGAAATTGCTGCTGGTAATGTAAAATGGTGCAACTGCTATGGAAAAACTATACAGTGGTTCCTCCAAAAGTTAAACATAATATAAAATTTATATAAATATTTGCAAATAAGTATATATAAGTGCATCATTATAATAGTGAAATATTAGGGAAAATCTATATGCCTGTTATAGGGAATTTGCTAAATAGTGACATATCCATACAATGGAATACTGTGCAACCATTTAAAAATAAGTTAGATGGCTCTCTAAGTCCTGAAATAGAACATATTCTAGGGTATACCATTAAGTAGAACAAAGCAAGATGTAGAGAAGTGTGCATTCTCCAATTTTTGTAAAAACAGGAAATGCATAGAAAGAATCACAGGGTGGCAAAAGTAGTTCTTTCTAGGAAGGAGTTCAAGGTTGAGAGGAAGACTAACTTAATTGTATAGATTCCTTTTTACGGTTGGCTTTTTATTTACTTATTTTTGAGACAGAGTCTTGCTCTGTTGCCCAGGCTGAAGTGTAGTGGCACGAACATGGCTCACTGCAGCCTCAACCTCCTGGGTTCAAGCGATCCTCCAACCCAGCCTCCCAAGTAGCTGGGACCACAGGCCCACGCCATCATGGCTAAGTTTAAACTTTTTTCTTCTAGAGACAAGGTCTTGCCATGTTGCCCAAGCTGGTCTCAAGCTCCTGGGCTTCCCAAGGTGCTGTCTTAGCTTCCCAAGGTGTTGAGATTACAGGTGTGAGCCTTCATGCCCAGCCCAGTTTGGCTTTTTCTGTACCACTGAATTGTTTACTATGTACAGGTATTATAAGTGAATTGAAAAAATGTACCAATAATGTTCTTTTATAGAGGGATCTTTTCATATCACCTCTGTCTACCTGGAAAGTAAGTAGTAGGTACCCCCTCCGTCTTTAGGAAAACACCAAAGAATCACTGCTCATAAGATATCTGCTTCAGCCTAATGGTCCCTGCCAGGGGTTCCCATTCCCTGGGCCCCTGACCAGTACCTGTTAGGAACCGGGCTGTGCGGCAGGCAAGTGAGCATAACCACCTGAGCTTCACTTCCTATCAGATCAGTGGTAGCATTAGATTCTCATAGGGGCCCGAACCCTGTTGTGAACTGCGCATTCAAGGAATTTAGGTTGCACACTCCTCATGAGAATGTAGTGCCTGATAATCAGAGCCACAGTTTCATTGGGAAACCATCCCCCTTCTTCCCGACCCCCAGTCTGTGGAAAAATTGTCTTCCCTGGTGCCAAAAAAGTTGGGGACCGATGGTCTATGCTAATAAATGTTTAGGGTAAAACAGCTTTCTTAAACTGCAGGCTCCTCCTGTGCATAAAGATACGTGGTTACTTTGACAAATAGCTTATATCAAAAATGTGAATAAGTGAATAGTTTTATTTTTAAGCCTGAAAACCATTTCAGAGGTTATATTTGATAGGAAAGTCAGTGACTCAAATGAAAGGAACTAAGGTCCATTCAAAGACAGGGTTGCAGAAGTTGAAGTAGAAAAGGTGAATTTCCTTAGAGCTTGAAGAAACATTGTTCAAATGGAGTGCAGGAACAACCATAAATATATAGTATGTTCTATGAAGATATAAATAATAATGAGGCCTTGAAGAGTTTGTCCTGAGGTGGGCAAAATACCTGGTTTAGAAAATGGAAACAAACAAACAAACACATGGGAATAACTATGCAAACACAATAGGAAAAATAGAGTTTTACTTTTGTTAGTGAGCAAATACAGCTTCCCAGTAGTACAGTAAATACAAGCCAGATGGCTGAGAGCATAAGATCATAGCAGAATGGGGAAAAATCAACTGAACAATTTACCAGTGATCTGTCTACATTTTCACATTTAGTTCAATAGTAATAAAAAGAATGCTGTTGGATTCACTTTCAAGTAGATGAATTTACATAATGCCAGTTTCTGCTTGGGTATAATGTGGATTTTTTTGTTGTTGTGGCAAATGATAATGGAATATAAAATAGCTTTTTACTTTTCATTGAACATTTCTCAATGTATCTTCTTTTTGGTTGTAACTGTTAGAAACTGTCTATCTGGATTCTATAAAGGTCATCTCTATGTGTTTAAATTTTATGTCTGCATTTCTAGTAATACTCATTAGAAATTAGTACATATGCTGTAATACCCAAGACTATTGTTTTTCTATGAGTAAACTTAAAGTAGTACATTTTCTCTCACAGGGTGTACTTGTGTTATAAATTTGTTTTTATAGCTTGCTTTTGTTCATTTTTTTAACTTTAAAAAAATAGTAATTGGAACCTTTACTAACCATCGGTAGTCTTAATTTTCACTGTGAAGTGAATGACTGATTCATTTTCCTTGAGGATTATTGTTCTCATCAATAGGTAAAATAAGAGTAGGTAAAATTCCCCTAGAACAGAAAACTCCAATTCTCATGTACACACTGGTGTTGAAAGTATTAATAAGTTTAACTTTTATGGAAGGCAATTTGTCAGAGGTTAAATGCAACTACCCCTTGACTTGTCAGTTACGTTTCTAGAAATTTACATTTTAGTTCCAAAAAATGCAAAGTTCTATGTACGAAGATGTTTATCATAACAGAATTGGTAATGACAAGAAAACAAACCGACCTGGAAATGGGAGATGTGTATGCCATAATCATGCACAGCAACCATTGAAGAATGAGGTCATTTGATGTGTACTGACTTAGAATAAAATGTCCACTATAAATGTTTGAAAAGTAAGCTGTAGAACAGAATATGCAATATAATAGATTTTTAAAAGTATGAACAATAAAGTTTCGTTTATATATGCTGAGAATGTGTGAAAGATGTACCTGACTTTGATTAAAATTTATTTTGGGGGAATGGTATGTGAATATTGAGTACGTGTTACTTTTATAGTACATTTTCAGAAATCAAGAATGTAGTATAAAGATTAAGAGCCATAAATCTGAGTCTCAAAATATTTCAGCCCTATCAGATAATGCTGCTATTATTTGTGTGTAATACAGGGAGTCTTGGGTTTAGAATTAGAAGCCCTAGATTGATAATCTGGGACTATCACTCAACTAGCTGCAAGATCTTGGGAGAAAGCCAGTTTTCTCTTTTTTTTTTTTGAGATGGAATCTTGCCATGTTGCCCAGGCTGGAGTGCAATGGCACAATCTCGGCTCACTGCAACCTCCACCTCCCAGGTTCAAGTGATTCTCCTGCCTCAGCCTGCGGAGTAGCTGGGATTACAGGCACGCACCACCATGCCTGGCAAAATTTCTTTTTTTTTTTTAGACGGAGTCTCGCTCTGTCACCCAGGCTGCAATGCAGTGGCACGATCTCCGCTCACTGCAAGCTCTGCACCCCTGGGTTCATGCCATTCTTCCGCCTCAGCCTCCCAAGTAGCTGGGACTACAGGTGCCTGCCGCCATGCCCGGCTAATTTTTTTGTATTTTTAGTAGAGACGGGGTTTCACCGTGTTAGCCAGGATGGTCTCGATCTCCTGACCTCATGATCTGCCTGCCTTGGCCTCCCAACGTGCTGGGCTTACAGGCATGAGCCACCGCGCCTGGCCTCCATGCCTGGCAAACTTTTTGTATCTTTAGTAGAGACAGGGTTTCTCCATGTTGGCCAGGCTGGTTTTGAACTCCTGACCTCGTGATCCACCTTCCTCTGCCTCCCAAAGTGCTGGGATTACAAGCATGAGCCACCACACCCAGCAGTTTTCTCATTCTTAAATGAAATTCATGTAAAGTGTTTACCTCTAGTAAGTGCCCAATAATATTAGCTGTTTTAATGCTACTGAAATCTTTCTTGATTGGCATGTCAATCTGGAAAAAATATCAGACAAGAAACAGGAATAAGTTATGATGATAAAAACATACGGGCAGGTGTAGTCAAAATATTTTATTGAACTGTTGAACTTCTTGCCCGGGTGTTCTGAATTATGGTATTGCATGACCATAGAAAATAGTGGTAAAGCAGTCTGTTTACATAAGCCACTCAGCTGCTTGTCGCTATTACCCTTAAT
The DNA here is from genome assembly GCF_028858775.2 of Pan troglodytes. Lineage (NCBI taxonomy): Eukaryota > Metazoa > Chordata > Mammalia > Primates > Hominidae > Pan > Pan troglodytes. The sequence goes on from NC_072406.2 coordinate 122,171,412, forward strand.
TTCAGAAATATTACACGTGGTACTTCTTGAACGTTAATTTGCTGAGAAATAAGCATGTTTTGGGATAAGTACTGAGTTCAGTGTTCCATATTTGGCAGTTGATAAAAAATATGGGTTGCTGAGTTTCACGGCATAAGTTATTTGGCAATGGTATTATCTCAGATTCAGCTTTTAATGAATATTTACAATATTAATATCTTATTTTTCCTTGATTTTTTTTCTAAGAAAAGCCCAGATTAAAACAAAAATGGATAAAGTATAAGTGAGTAACTATGGCAGCTCAATTGTCTAAGAACAAAGAGGCAGGCATCAGAGACTTTGATTCCTGTCCTAACTCAGCAACTTAGTAACTCTATGTCCTTGAGTAAATCCCTTAACTTGTCTAAGCCACAAGATGAATCTTAGTCTATGTATTGGAGCTATGATTTTTAAAAGTTGTTTTGAGCATAAAATGAAATGAAGGATGTAAAAGTGCATTATAAACTTGAAGACACTATGCTGATAGAGATTACACAGCTCCTTCTAATCAAGACTTTCTTGGCATAGTTTATTAAATGACATAAAGCTCATTATACAAATTTTCTCAATGGAATAAGACAGTAACGGTCAAATGAAACATAAATCCATGCTAACGACTATGAAATCTTTTGGCCTAGCTAAATGTGCAGACTATATAATCCCTTTGGTAGCATATGTATGAGTTTGTGACCTGAAGGCTGTTGTATTGCAAGCAGATTTTTATAAGTCAGCAAAGACATCTGAAATCACATCACAATTCCAGTGTTAATGAGATAACTAGCTGCATCACTGCTGCCCTTCCTTGGCTCTTGGGTTTAGGGAAAGCCTTAATCCTCAAACTAACATAATTCACAATAGGTTCTGATGATGCTCAAATGTATATAATCTTTAGTTCCATGAATAAATTGCATACTAGAGTTACTCACTTTCATTTTGCATTTGCAGACTTTCTGTTCTTACATTGAATGATATGTTTTCTAATCAACTGATTCCTTTAATGATTAATTTTAGGCATAAACATAATATTTACAAAAGCAGGAAAGTGCAATTGAAAACTAGCAAAGACTAAGACAATTAGTAACAACCCCATTTTATATTGGGAATTAAAACTGTTTTGAAGATGACAGCACAGCCGAAGTAAGGGTTTTTTCTCCTTATCACAAACAGTAGTAGGCATTAATTTTTGGAAGTAGAAAATACCTTTCCTTATGCTTGGGAAATAAATGGAATTTTTTACAAAATAATTACAGGACTTGGAGTAGAAAGTGAAAAATTAATTATGTGGTTTAGAGTATTAATTTGCTCTAAGAGTTAATAAAAGGAAATGGGAAATGGACAAATCAGATTTGTCTAGTCAACACTGAATAGATTCCTCAAAGTATTGAATTTGAAACAATTGGCACAAATTTAAATTCTAAGATCTCTATAGCGAGTAAAACTTGAAGTTACTTTTTATCTCACCTTCCTCAAAAGTACCCTTAACCATGCACCTGGAGCAAAGGAAAAACCCTTTCTTTTTATTGGTCTTCTTTAGCTATCACAGGGACTATTTGGGCAGTGGCTATACTAATGGGAAGATGGGATTATAATTAGGTTAGTTTTGGTTCTTTCTAGACCCATGTCTTTATTTGAAAGTTCTTTGGATTCCTGTGGTCAGTGATACAGGGAAACTCTAGGTTCTTAACAGTTTCCAATTATTTTCTCAAGAATTCCTTAGGTTGCAAAATATTTTGATGCCTTTGTGGATAAGAGATGGGCTGGGGTTAGTGACCCAGTGCATTTTTTCATACCCCCAATTCTCCCCATATCAACCCTTTCTCTACCCCACTCTGCACTTCTCTAATTGGGTATTATGTGACAACTAACTCTTCTCTGCATTGAATATATTATATTGTTACTTATCCAAAAATAGTTGCCAGTAATTTTTCCTAGTAGTTCTGGAAAATTCCTCTTCCTTAAAGATGCAGGAAAACGGTTTTACTGACCAAGAGGTGTTTTTTCAAAGACCCAAGTTGAGAACTAATGCTTTCAAACTCATGGCCTCAATCAGTCCTCCTGCCTGGGTTTCCCAAAGTGCTGGGATTATGGGCTAAGCTACCGCTCCTAGCCAGGAACTAATGCTTTAGATCTACTGGTACTCAAACATTATTGTTCTTTGGAGTCACTTGGTGCTTCAATATTATTGATGTCTAGGTCTCACTGCTGAGATTTTGATTTAAATGGTGTCAGTGCAGTCTGGGTACTGGGATTTTTTTAAAGCTCTTCATCTGATTCTAATTTGCAGTAAAGTTTGAAAATCACTGCTCTAGTCAATAAAACAAAATTAGGCAAAACTCCAGGAAGGCAGGAAGCTTGTTCTCCACTGAGACCCCAGCATGTAAAATGGTAAACAGTAGGCACCCAACAAATATTTTTTGTTGCAATGAAAGAATATACTTTTTAAGAATCACTGTAATTTAAAGAATAAACCAAGCACTGATTCTTTGAAATAATCCATAGGAGCTAATGATAAGTTAGTGATGAAGTATGGATTCTTTTGTGTATGTATGTAGAAAAGCTGATGCTAGATAATCATTTTCAAAAATTATAGATAAAAATCTTTGCATGAATATCAAGTGGAAATATGCTATCATTTCCCTTATGCATATTTGTATTTAAAATAACCCACAGGGACAAAATGATTTTCCCACTGAAGCTAACTCTTACCATGAAATATTTCTTTGATATAGTTATTTTCTCCTTTATCTCCTGAAGATTTTTTTTTTTTTTTTGGCTTGCCATATGCATGTTATTTTGCTTTTCCTTTGTACTTTGGGTTTTTGTGGTGTATTTTTTGAGGAGGGAGATTTCTTTTGCAAATAAAGGCAGCACTCTGTCTCTCCTTTTTTCAGGAAACACCTTTTTTTCTGTGTGATGCAGTCAGTTTTTGTCATTTCCACTTTAACGTGAACTAAGAAGTCATCCTTTTCCTGTGAACAGGAAATTTCCCAGCTGTTCATAAATTGTGGAGCCGCCTGTGAAAAAGGGCAAGATCTCAGAATTCCTTCTCTCGATTCTACATGTTCTTTATTGCTTTCTACATATTGCTGATCTTTTCATTTCTAATGTGTACCATCTGATTGACGAGATGGTGACTTCCTGTTTGAGAGTTAGCTCCATTCTTTGTGTATCATACCCACGGTGATAGTACTTTGTGAGGACTGTGGCAACAGTGCTGTGCTCTCCTCTGATGTAAAGGGTAAGCTGGGAAATGAAGACATTGAAAGGAGTATTAATTTGAAAATAATTCTATAGCATTTTCTTGGGGAAAAAATGCTCACCACCTCCTCTCTTTTCTAAACACACCATTTGAGGATATCACTATTTCCTTTGTATTGAGCCTTTTATGTATGTTGAACTATCATTTGGAATATGATCTGCTGATGTACCTGGGCACCTCTAATCAGCATCTAAGTATCTAGCTCATGATTCTTTTCAGTATCACAAATCCATTCTAAAGTGGAACTGTAGGAAGGATCTGTCATATTACTGTTAAATTATCATTGGTTGCAAAAGTTTTCCCAGTGCCTACAACACTGTCTTTCTTCTTTCCTTGACTCTCATCTTTTAAAATTATAGTTTATAAGTGACATTTAATTTATAAATCACTTAAAAATTACATTAGATCCATTGTGAAGTGCTCTCTTTTCACCTCCATTACCTTGGGCCTGGGTTAGGTGCCTTGTCTGTTAGCTGACATAGGATCCTATGAAAGATAAAGGAAATTCTATTTTTTTAAATTATATGTTGGTACCATGGAAACACTTTCAGAAATGGAAAACTAAAGATCACCCATACAGGCCGGGTACAGTGGCTCATGCCTGTAATCCCAGCACTTTAGGAGGCTGAGGCAGTTGAATCACTTGAAGTCAGGAGTTTGAGGCTTGCCTGGCCAAAATGGTGAAGTCCTGTCTAAACTAAAAATACAAAAATTAGCTGGGCGTGGTGGCGCATGCCTGTAATCCCAGCTACTCAGGAGGCTGAGGCAGGAGAATTGCTTGAACCCGGGAGGCAGAGGTTGCAGTGAGCTGAGTGCGCGCCGCTGCACTCCAGCCTGGGTGACAAAGTGAGCAAGACTCTGTCTCATAAATAAATAGGCTGGGTGCGGGTGCCTGTAATCCCAGCACTTGGGGAGGCCAAGGCAAGCAGATCACGAGGTCAGGAGTTCGAGAACAGCCTGGCCACTATCACCATATAGAGACACCCCATCTCTACCAAAAATACAAAAATTAGCCGGGCGTGGTGGCTTGCGCCTGTAGTCCCAGCTACTCGGGAGGCTGAGGCAGAAGGATCGCTTGAACCCAGGAGGCGGAGGTTGCAGTGAGCCAAGATGGTGCCACTGCATTCCAGCCTGGGTGACAGAGCGAGACTCTGTCTCAAAACAAAATAAAAAATAAATAAAGATCATTCATACAAGTATGAATTTCTCAAAGGCCAAAGTTGGTTTTGTCTTTCTTGCTACAACCTGTTTATTCTGAAGAGTACAACCAAACACATTAGTCCCACATGGCTTTTTATTTAGGGACATCATGATGAAAGGTTATTCTGTGGACTCTCAAAGTACTTGTCATCCATAGACTTGCTGACACCTCGTCAAGGCTACTTGAATGGGTGTATTACACAGGCTTGGTCAAAGGGTTAATGCGTGCTAGAAATGTGAAGTGAAGGGAATAGAGTTGAGGCTTGGGAACATTTATGTTTTTTAGACTGCGACTTCCTGTTCAGCTGAGAAGATAGTCCTGTAGCTTTGCTGTTAGCTAAGGAGACAGTCTTGTAAGCTTGACAGATCACAGCTGTATCCTGTACTTTGTGTGAAAATGTATTTGCTTTCCCTCCTGTTCATTTCGTTTTTCTAATTTCCTAATATATTAACGTTTATTCCAGTGTTTGATGGAGTAAGAAGTTGGGTATATGCCCACATGAGAATGTGAATAATAGCTAAGTACTAGGTTGTAGGCAGATAGTGGATTAAATATGGGGTGTGTGTGCTGCAAAAACTAAATGACAAGGAAAACCCCCCCTCTGAATAAATTTTTACAAGAAAGTCCCAAAAGCACTTGGATATTTTAGCCTAGTGCTATAATTGAAGCAGTTGTCTTATTTCTTTGCAAATCAGATAATTTCTTTATAAAGAATCAAATGCTTGCTCTGTGTTCTAACCATTTCACCATTTTATTCTCTCTCAAAGCTTGAGGACAACTTCGGGACATTTCTTTCATCTCACTATCCTAAAAATCTTTCCCAGTGGAACAATATTAAACTACTTCCTTCCTTGGGATTTTGCACTCTCTCTGAGCCTAATATGCTAGTAGATTGTGTCTATCAACACAAATTCATTTTTTGACATTTGGACAGACAGAACTTGAAGTTTTTCAGTATCTCATCTCATTTGAAGTGGATGTTTCATTGTTGCTATAGAGGAATGACAATTACCGTGTTCTATAGGAGGTGGATTCCAATTTAAGCATTCTTTCCTGAGAGGCAACTTTAAATTTTATAGAGTAGAAAGAGTACTAGCCTGAAGTTAGGTTATGCACATTCTGTATGACCTTAGATAGTGACATTGGGCACCTCTGAATTCTCACAAGTGAAAAGAAAGAATTGGACTAGATGACCTTTAAGGTCCTTTTGACCGTATTTGACATTCACTGAGCCTGAGCTTTGTGCTACAACTATGTTGTCCCTCTCATTGTATTAGTGCCTATTACTCTGAAAGACCCACCACTATATAATATGAAAGATGAGAAAGAGGTAAGCCAGCTGAGCTGTTTAATTTAGAAAGATGAAGCCATGGTGTTCCAGATGGTGAGGCTCATCCAGCAGAGCCATAAATGACAGCCAAAGTAGATACAGGTAATGCTGATGGCTTCCTGACAGTGTATGTAGTAGAGAGGGACTTATGGGATTGACTTACTGAATGACAGTTTTATTGGTGTAGTGCAGCCTGGAAAAGGGTTGTCAGTCCTTTTTTTTGGGTGGAGTGGTGGTTTCTGTGTATGTCCTCTTAATGCTAATTGATGTTGAAAGTATAAATGAGACAGGATTGACTGGAGTCAGCTTTCCTTTGGGAAAGCAGAATGATAGCATCTTCAAGAAGTACTTTTGCAAGGTATAAAGCAAATAGGTACTGTACTTCATAGACACTTCTGCAGTGCCCGTAAGTGCTGAAATAGATGAAATTCAGGTGCTTGTAGAGGAAGGAATATCCATTTGCACAGAGACCTAACTTAACAAGTGGACTGGCTAATTAAGGGTTAACTATTTGCTTTTCTTTTGTATTTCTGTATTTTTATCTGGGTACCATAATCATCCTTGTAAATTTCTAGTCTGAGATACATTCTACACTAGACCCATTATAGGATATTAGAATTGTATGAAATCTTCAAGGGCATCTAATTCAGTCCTCTCATTTTCACTTGAGCAAAGTGAGTGCTAGAAAGACTGAGTAACTTAACCAAAATCATTGTGTGAGTTAAAATCAGAGCTAGAACTGGAACTAGAACCTAGTTCTGCTGACTACTAGATTTTTACTGTCAAGAATGCAAATTGGCCAGGCCAGACACGGTGGCTCACACCTATAATCCCAACACTTTGGGGTTCCAGGGCAGGAGGATCACTTGAGCCCAAAAATTCGAGGCTAGCCTGGGCAGCAGGAGGACACCCCATCTCTACAAAAAATAAAAAATCGAGGCCAGGTGTAGTGGCTCACGCCTGTAATCCCAGCACTTTGGGAGGCCGAGGCAGGCGTATCACCTGAGGTCGGGAGTTCAAGACCAGCCTGATGAACATGGAGAAACACTGTCTCTACTAAAAAAAAAAAAAAAAAAAAAAAAAAAAAAAAAAAAACTAAGTTAGCTGGGCATGGTGGCACATGCTTGTAATCCCAGCTACCTGGGAGGCTGAGGCAGGAGAATGGCTTGAACCTGGAAGGCAGAGGTTGCGGTGAGCCAAGATCATGCCATTGCACTGCAGCCTAAGCAGCAAGAGTGAAACTCCATCTCAAAAAAAAAAAAAAAAAAAGATAGCTGGCTCGTGAGGGTGTGTACCTGTGGTCCCAGCTACTTAGGTGGCTGAGGTGGAGGATTGCTTGAGCCCAGGAGGTCAGGGCTGCAGCGAGCTGTGATCTCACCACTGCACTCCTGCCTGGGCAACAGAGCAAGACCCTGTCTCAAAAATTAAATAAAAATAATACAAACCTACCTTTATATATTTGAAAGTGTGAAATGTACCCCCAAAATTTTCAAAATGGTAACCGATTTTAATAAATTAGTGAAGAAGACAAAATTAGTTTTTTCTAGGAATCTTCCTCCCAGCCTTTGCTCTTCAATAACGTATCAGAAAGTAGCATTCTACCAGCAGATATGTTTCCATATCACACTCTACCAGATTCTTAAACTATGAGATAAAACAGTATTAGGCAAAAGTAGCATAATATGGATATAAAATTTCTATTACACTGAGAATTCAGAAAATTCTCTTAGGACAAGATTGGATAGGGCAAGATTGTGTAACCCTGAAATGTGTTAGTCTTGAACAGATATTTCAGGATCTGTTCTGATTATCTCTCCCCAGCAGAAAGATTGTGATTAAGGGAAAAAATAATTCTTAGTTATTTGTTGTGGGTTAGTGGTTACATGCAGGTTTTTGTTTTCATTTTGCATAATTTGGTTTCGAACAATGTCTTCATTTTTTTTTTTAATGACTAGAAGGCCTAATTTAGATTTTAAGTGTTTTGTGAATGTGTTGTTAATGTTTCTTATCACTGAAAAATGGCATCAGGAGCTGAAGATGGGAGAAGCTGTTGAATTCAGACAACAGAATGCATTAATACTGTAACACTGCTGTTGGCCACAGTGATTGAACATTGTGATAATTTATGCTGCACTATGTATTTAAATCCATTATATTGTTGAGGTGGAGAAGCGGAGTTAAGTAGTGTACTGATTTCGGACCTAAATTTTCTTGAATTTCTTTATTATGCCTCCTTGCTAAGTAGTTGATATTACATGGATCACTTACATTTTGTATAGGAGTATATATAGAGCTCATATAGGAGAACTTATATTACTTCTTATAAGAAATTGGATACGAAAATGCTTTGGTTTTGTGAGAAGGAGGATTTAACAGTGTCTCCAGAGAGCTAAGCTAACCAACAGAAAAAATGGCATCAAGTTATAAGTTCTTGCTATAGAAAGAAGGGAGGCTTTTCTTTCTTTTAAATCACTTAATTTTTTCAGATAAACTTTTAAATGCAAGTTTAACATATATATAGAAAAGTACAGAAATCATAACAGTACAGCTTGATGAATATGAATATATATATTCATTATATATATATATAAAGTGAACACCGTGTGTAACCTACCTAAGGCAAGAACTAGAATGCTAGCAACACCCTGCTCTGGGTTCTCAGGCATTTCTCCTCTCTCTGCAAGGTAGCCATAATCCTGACATAATTTAGTTTTGAACATACCATATTCTAAATTCAAAGTTTAGTTTTGAATACCATAGAGTAGTGTTGCCTGTTTCAGGATTTTATATACATGGAATCATTCAATATCTACTCTTTTGTCTCCAGCTTCTTTTGCCCAGCATTTTTTTTCCTGTGGGATTTGTCTATGTTGTTAAATGTAACAGTAATTCATTCTCTTTATTGTATGTACTGTATTCCATTTTATGAACATAAAATAATTCATTTAGATAATGGTCATTCAGATTGTTTCCAGTTTGCATCTATTAAAAATAATTCTGCCATGAACATCCTTGTTGTATGGTTTTTGTTGTTCATATCCATGCAGCTCTTTTGAGTGTATTTCTGGGAGAGGAGTGGCTGGCTTACAGGGCATGTGTGTCTCCAACTTTTGCAGATAAGGCCAGTTTCCCGAAGTATTTGTACTAATTGACATACCAACTCTGAGTTCCAGATGTTCCACATCCTTGCCAGTACTTGATATTAAGTTTTTTGTTTCTGTTTTCATTTTAGCCACACTGGTAGGTAGATAGTGGTATCTCACTGTGGCTTTAATTTTTATTTCCCTTACAACTAATGATGATGAGCACTTCTTAATGTACTTACTGGGTTTTTGGATGTGCTTTTGCAAAGTGCTGTTCACGTCTTTTACTAATAGAAAAATTGGGTTATTTTTCTTTTTATTATTGATATCAGTGGTCTAAAAAGATATATTCTGGATTATCTTTTTTCAGATACCCTTAAAATGTTAACATCCATTCTTAAAATCCAAAGTTAATAGCTGTCTCTTCCCTTTTTCTGAACAATACAAGGATCTTAAAACACTCTTATTTTCTATTCTTATCTTACATGCTATTATTAACCAGGGTATTAGTTCACCTTGTTTTTAACCACCTGCATTTGTTATTGCTATTTTTTTATACAGTATTTTTAAAACTACATGTTTCCCAGCCTGGGCAACATGGCAAAACCTTATCTCTACAAAAAATACAAAAATTAGCCAGGGGTGGTGGCACGCACCTGTAGTCCTAGCTATGCAGGGGGCTGAAGTGGGAGGATCGCTTGAACCTGGGAAGCAGAGGTTGCAGTGAGCTGAGATCTTGTCTAGGCGACAGAGCGAGACCCTGTTTCAGAAAAGAAAAAAAAAATTACAAATTTCTTTACTCACTGTTGTTTCTTCCATCCCAGCCTGCCCTTCCAGTTTTAATTTCTTTCTTCCTAGAATTTGTCCTTTAAAAGTTCCTTTAGTAAGTTCATAAAACTTTTTAGTGAGACAGTGTTTTATTTTACTCTTATTCTCCAAAGATAGTTTTGTTAGGTATACAATTCCTAGACTGACGTCTTCTCACAGCAATTTGAATATATTTCTTTGTCTCATTGCTTTTATTTAGTCTTCTTTTGAAGTCTGTTGCAGGTTTAATTGTCAGTCCTTTGTAGGCAATCTGTCCCTGGACCACTCTGCAAAAAGTCTCTAGCCATGATTTCCTTGAATATCTCCTCTGATCTATTTCCTCTTCAGGAACTTTGGTATGTTGGATTTTACTAAAGTCTCTTAGTGTGTGTCTGTCTCTGTCTCTCTCTCTCTCTCTCTCTCTCATTTTTTCTTAGCCTCTCTCTCTCCCTTTTTTTTTTTTTTTTTTTTTTGAGAAAGAATCTCACTCTGTTGCCCAGGCTGGAGTACAGTGGCTCGATCTTGGCTCACTGCACCCTCCGCCTCCCAGGTTCAAGTGATCCTCCTGCCTCAGCCTCCTGAGTAGCTAGGATTACAGGTGTGTGCCACCATGCCCGGCTAGTTTTTGTATTTTTAGTAGAGACGAGGTTTCACCATTTTGGCCAGGCTGCTCTCGAACTCCTGACCTTAAATGATCCACCTGCCTCAGCCTCCCAAAGTGCTGGGATTACAGGTGTGAGCCACGGCGCCTGACCTCTTTTAGCCTCTCTTCTGTATATTCTGTTTCTTTGTGTCTCTGTGCTTCATTCTCGCTAGTTTTTTCAAGTCTGTATTTTAGTTTACTCTCTTGGGTCTCATGTACTGTTACTCCATTAAGTTTTTTCAATTATTCGATAGTCCTTAAAATCTGCTGGTCTTTATAGCATCTTCCTTTCTCATGCTTCTAATTTTATCTTTAAGGGTTTTGAACACTTAATTTAAGGGTCTTGAAACATGAAGACCACTTCATGTTTCTCTCTTGACTTGGGGTTTTCTGGACCATGCTGGTGTATAAACCCAAATCTCAAATCTTTGTGAGTGTAGGCCTATTGTTACAGATTAGCAAGGGAGACTTTTTCCATTCAGCATTCTGGAAAAGACAGATAAGGCTTTTTGATTTGAGTGTTTGTTTGTTTTTGAGAGTCTCTCTCTGTCGCCCAGGCTGGAGGGCAATGGCACAATCTTGGCTCACTGCAACGTCTGCCTCCGAGGTTCAAGCAGTTCTGCCTCAGCCTCCTGAGTAGCTGGGACTACAGGCGTGTGCCACCATGCCTGGCTAGTTTTTATATTTTTAGTAGAGACAGTTTCACTGTGTTAGCCAGGATGGTCTCGATCTCCTGACCTCGTGATCCACCCTCCTTGGCCTTTCAAAGTGCTGGGATTACAGGTGTGAGCCACCGTGCCTGGCCCTTGATTAGGGTTTTTAATTCTCTCTGTTAAGGGATAGATTTTTTTTTCTTTCTTTTTGGTCAATCTTTTAACTAAGAATGAACCCTTCAACATTCTGGTTTTTTTGTGTGGGGTTCTCTGTAACAACTCCCCATCTTTTAGAAGTCTGTTACAGGCTTCGATAAGCATAGCCCACAATTTGTGACTGGAAGAAAACCTGGTTTCTAGTTGTTGACTATGACTCTGAAATTCTTTTGTAAATTTTAAGCAGCTTATATTTCTTTGAGATATAATTGTCTAGAATTTTTTGGAAATTCTAAAACGAGTATTTCCATGAGCGTTTCTTACTAGTGGTGTGATCTATATAATGACATTATGTTGAGAGAGGTTTGTATATTTAGATCCCTCTTTTGCACTCTAGCTACAAATTTTTGTTTACAAACTGGTAAGCCAAAATATTAAAGCTACACTTGGTTGCTCTGTTCTGACTGTGTTAAGAACACAGGTCTAGGTGCACTGATTGGTTTCTGGTTTAGCAAGCACACCTTGACTTTTGTATTATGGTGAAAGCAAATGCTTGTTAACTGTATAGTGCCTTTTAAAAAAATTCCTGTAGGAAGATATTAATGCTTAGAAAAATCAGTAGATTTGATTAATAAATCATCTATAAAAAACCTGAAATATTTTTCAACTTTCATTTCCTAGAGTGTAGTAAAGGCAGTAACTGTTAAACGTGAAATCAAATAAAGTAATTTGCATCTGGAAGAAAGCCTTTCTAAAATTATTTCTGTAGTTTCTAGCCACATGATTGAAAAATACAATAAATGTATATTATGTTATTACTTCTCATTTGCAGTTTTTATAAACTTTAAAGCAACTTCAGAGGTGCTAACCTGGGCCTTCTTTCTTCCCTCCGCCTCCCCTTTTTATTTAAAGCATCATATCATTTATTATATTGGACCAGCAGGAATGAGTTTAAAGAGGTTGAGAACTGTTTCAGATTAATAACTTGGAAATATCCCACAGGAGTCACAGTATTGCTTATCTTGGATTAAGTTTTAAGAATCCAGTCATTGAGAATTATTTCTATAAGCTGCCAAATTTAAAGTTGGAGTGAGGAAGAACCTTACACTGATCCACATACCCCAAAATTCGTGTCAGTGTACTTTATGGGGATCTTGTAGTTTGAAGGATGGCATGGTCCACAAGATAAAAAGCTTCATCATGACAGTCAATAAGTAATGTTCTGGGTTTACATAGAGTTTATATTTCTTTCCTCAAGGTTCTCAGTTTTTCATTTTCATGTATAAGGTATACATTGCTTTTCTAAAATACCAACAATGCCAGATTATTTTTGCTTTGATTTGCTTTGTTTTTTTCATATTCCTTTGAATGATTTAGTTATTACTTCTCTTTGTTTAATATTTTTTAAAGTGATAACTATTTATCCTAACTTTCTCTATACTGGAAAAACACCCCCTTTCCTTCCCCCATTTACAGGATTGTGCAACCTTTCAGTTAAACAAAACCAAAATTGTTCACTTGCTCAGTGTTCCACCCCCTTGAAATAAGCCACATAGCTCTCTATGGGTGTGGCCCAGCCTCTTTGGCTGCCACAGTTACTTGATCCCCTTATCTCATGTCACCCTTGGCTCCCTATATTGTCTCTTCATCTGCTTTCTTAGCTCCTCCTTTTCCCCCTTCCACCCAGTTTTTGTACTGCTCCTGTCACTTTGCTTCTCAGAGGTTCAGAAGCAATTGTCATGAGCTTTTCCACCTCCCCCCCTCCTTTCTCTGAATCTTCTGAGGAAGTTACAGTTGGCCCTCCACTTCTGAGGGTTTCACATTCTCAGATTCAACCAACCACAGATTGAAAATATTAGAGTAAAAATACAGAATAACTACTTACATAGCATTTACATTGTATTAGGCATCATAAGTAATCTAGAGATGATTCAAAGTATTCAGGAGGAAGTACAAAGTTCTATGCAGATACCACTTCATTTTATATCAGAGACTTGAGCATCCTGGATTTTGGTGGCCGTGGGAGGTCCTGGAACTAATCCCTGATGGATACCTAGGGACAGCTGTACATATACACTGTCCAAAGAATTCATTGAGGATTTCCTACTCCAGGATTAAACTCCTGAAGTGAACGTTTTGAAAGGCAAAAGGATTTTTTCTTTTTTGTCAAAGTTTAGATGTTGTAGGTGTGAATTCATTAGTATAAAGTACTTACAGCCCTTGTTTTATATAAAGTATATGCTCCTAAAAAGTTGGCTAGTGGCTGGTCATGGTGGCTTATTCCTGTAATCCCAGCACTTTGGGAGGCTGAGGGAGCTGGATCTCTTGAGCGCAGGAGTTTGAGATCAGCCTGGGCAACATGGTGAGACCTCGTCTCTGCAAAAAATAGAAAAATTAGCTGGGCGTGGTCATGTGAGCCTGTGGTCCCAGCTACTTAGGAGGCTGAGCTGGGAGGATTATTTGAGCCCGGGGAGGTTGTGGCTGCAGTGAGCCATGATCATGCCGCTGCACCCAGCCTGGGCAACAGAGTGGGACCCTGTCTTAAAAAAAAAAAAATTGCCTTTATCTCAGTATAACATGGTTAAATGCAGGTGCGATTACTATTTAAGACAACCTGGCAAGGAATCTTTAAATAATTTACATAAATAATCCTACCTTAATTTTTCCATTTTAAAGGATTTTTCCTCTCAGGTTGTCATGATTGTATATGCTGTAAATGATCTGCATATTCTTCTTCATAAAAATGGAAGATTTGTTATTTATTTGTACTTCAGTGTGGAAGCATCTTAAACATTAACCCTGTGGCATTTTCTCCTCAATAGTAAGTTGATCAAATGAGTGACCCAGTCTCAGCAATTTAACATATCATCCCTTTCAGCTTTAAATGTATATTTAATCACCTTAGCCCATTTTTCAATCCACAAAAGTAACCTTTCTCATATATCAACAGCTTTCTCGGCCAGTGAACCTTAGAACTTAAGTGCCTTACAAAACATAATGCTTATTAGTTGTGTTTTTTTTTTTCCCCTTCCCACCCTCTCCCATTAAATCTACCTTGCTTATACTTGATACTTTTAAGGATTTGAGCTCATAGGGTGTAGTATAATGTAGTGCCACCTTGACCATGAAATTTGTTTACTGACCTTAGTATTAACCTAGAACATTCTTATGCCTCTTTTCATGGTGATGTGGTGTCAGATTACAATTTGACTGGCTTTCAAGATAATTGGTCTTAATTATTTCTAAGTCATTGGTTAATGCAGTGTAAGAACAAGCATTGTTTAAAAAAGAATATAAATGGCTTTTGAGTTTCTTTTCTTAGCATGCAAGTCAGATTAGAGTGAAAGCAAAAGCACATGACACAAAACTGTGTGGTTCGCTAATAGATTGTAGGCTTCCTGTAGCTTAAATTATACAAACCACAGTAAACTGTTACCCAGTGGCAATTTTGATTTCCCTTTTGTATTAGTTGTAATCTGTGATACTTTTATTTAAAGTAAAGCCATGTATTAAAAGTTTATTAAAACATATATTGTCTTTTTTAAATCTTTTTCCTCTTCACCCTATACATATATACTCATTCCTTTTAGACCAAGCTCCAGGGTAACTTGCCCTGTAACCTTTCAAATAGGCTCCTTTCTCTGAATATATCTGTAGTATATCTATTATAATAACAGAGTGTGCTACAATTGTCTCTCCCTCTCCCCTGCCCCAACCCACTAAATTGCTAGTATTTTAGGGTCAGAGACAATGTCTCGTTCATTTCTTACATTTTCTACCATGATACCTGTTCAATTGTAGCATGTAATAGTAGGGGAATGAATAGTTAGTAGAATAAATGTATTTAAGAAAAAAGTAGAAAAGAAATATATGGTGAATTGATTTACCAACTCAGAATTTAAATATAAATTTAAAAAATCTAAAATCAAAGTAGGTTATGTGATCAGTACAGCTGTAGGTTGCAGAGAATAAATTGATACTCTACACTTTAGTTATGTTTGGGAGCAGTATGTATGATTCTGTAAACTGAAATCCCTCTAATATGTACAGAAGAAATACATTTACAGACCAGTTTTGTTTTTGTTTTCGTTACACCTTCTATCATGCCACTGAGTATATAGCAAATCTATCAACCATTGAGTGGAAAAACACATTAAGATACTTGAAGGCAGGCAGAGTTATGCAGGGGTTGAAGGATAAAGATTGGGGGGTAGGGGTGCAGATAACCAAACTTGTCTCTCACCCTGTCTTGGAAAAAGCTTACTTATCATATCTGAGGACTCTTAAAGCATTAATTTTAGAGGCTGGGATGTGGCTCTTGTCATATACAGGCAGCCCAAGTTCTACAGCTAGATCTCAGAGAAGCTGAGAGTGTTAGTAGGCCTACAAACACATCATGTGGGTTTTTTTTTGTTTGTTTTTAGTTTTTTGTTGTTTTTTGGGGGGGGGGGGAGCCAGCTTTGCCTCCTACCTATCCAACAGCAGTGTTTGAAGCTAAGTGCTTGAATTTGTTTTAGGAGGATAATTTTTAGAAACATTATTGATACTTAAATTTCCCAAGATTAAAAAAAAATTGGGGGAATGGCTTTTACTGGGTAAAGTATTTGAAACGTAAAACATATTTTTCCAAGTAAAGAGATGTCTCATAGTTGGAAAAAGCAATTTAAAAATGCCTACAGAGCCCCATATCCTTAGATGGAACAGCTCAAAGCAAAAGTAACATTTTTAACAAATTGCAGGGGAGAGGGTTTCAGTCCAACAAAATAAAAAGGCTCTTTAGGTTTGCTATAGAACATTGTACCTATAATCAACAGTAATGTATACTTAAATTTAAGAGGATAGATCTCATGTATTCTTGCCACAGTTAAAAATAAAAGTTATACCTCAAAGATTTAGAAAGTAAAAACAAATTGCATGTGTCATGAATATTTCGTATATTGTGGCTATATTTCATTTTGTTTTTACTTGTTTTCTATTCCGTTTTAGAACTTTTCCCAAAACAGAAATTATTCATGATTGCAGATTTTTTAATGGCACAAATAGATTTATTCTTCACTTTTTATTCTGTGCTTTTTTCTTTTTCATGTAGTCTGTGTCTTCACAAGGTGTTAATAAAATGCATAGTTTTCAGAAGTACTATGCCATCAGTAGAGTCAAAGCCATATTATGTCTTTCTACCTCTAGTTTGGCAACCTTGAAGATATAATACAACCTCACTAGTTTGGTTAATTTTTGTTTTAAATGGGGATCATGCCTAATCTTTAGACCTAATGACTTACTGAATTTCAACCTCAGCTTTAATAAGCTGAACTTATCAATCATTGTAGGTTATGTTGTGTACATTTTTTTAATCCAGAAAAAGCCTGTTTTGAACATTAACCATATTTCACTTACCCCAACCTTGCCTTTTCTATAATTCTTCCTTTTTAAATCCTGGATTACCTGTTTTAACAAATAACCATCTATCACATATTAAATAGGCAAGGGACATTATTCATTTACCATGTATAATTTTATTTATTTATTTATTTTTAGACGGAGTCTCTCTCTGTCACCCAGGCTGGAGCGCAGTGGCGCAATCTCGGCTCACTGCAAGCTCCGCCTCCTGGGTTCACGCAATTCTCCTGCCTCAGCCTCCCGAGTATCTAGGACTACAGGTGCCTGCCACCACGCCCAGCTAATTTTTTTGTATTTTTTTTTAGTAGAGATGGGGTTTCACCATGTTAGCCAGGATGGTCTCAATCTCCTGATCTCGTGATCCACCAGCCTCGGCCTCCCAAAGTGCTGGGATTACAGGCGTGAGCCACTGTGCCCGGCCACCATGTATAATATTTTTTAAACTCCTTTTTCAACCCCTGGTCTAGGTCCTGGGGGGCCCTGCCCTCAAGTTGCACACTGTACGTGTGAGAGGTATACCCAGGGAACAGACAGTTAGTGTAAGGAGTGCTATGTTGGAAGTAAGCCAGAGGGTTGTGGGACTTGAGGCTTTACCGGGTGGAGGCCTGTAGGAGGCTTTTCTTTACAAATCCGTCTTTGCAGGAGAGGCTAAACCAGGGCATCCCTCAAATAGGAAATTATAGAATATAGTCAGAAATGCCTGCAGACAACAGTTGGATTTCACCAACTTGGATAGGCTCTCATTATCTTCTGAAGCATGAACACCATGGTCAGCATTTTTATCAAGGAGTTATCTATGTGGTATTATCACTTGTGAGAACAGTTAACTGGGAGAACAAAAGCTCTGAGAGAGTAAGAGCTACTCTTGAGCCCTTCTACAGTTCAAGGGACATCTCTGAATTAAAACTATAGGATGGCAGACTGTTTCATGAAGCTTCCTCCTACATAGAACTCACACAACTCTTACACCTTGGCTTTGGTTTACTTTTTGTCCAGGCCTTTTTTTCTCCCCTTGAGTTTTACTCCCTCAGCTGAATCCCACAACTGAGTTTTCTTCAACCTAGAACCTCCATAGTGTGTGTAAAATTGGCCTATTGTGAAAATCACCAGGGATGAAAAAAATCACTGTTTGACTTATCTCCATTGCCACTAGTTGTATGACCTTATTTGCTTAACCTCTTTGAGTTTTAGTTTTCTTTTTTTTTTTTTTTTTGAGACTGGGTCTAGCTCTGTCACCCAGGCTGGAGTGCAGTGGCATTATGTCGGCTCACTGCAAGCTCCGCCTCCCGGGTTCATGCCATTCTCCTGCCTCAGCCTCCCGAGTAGCTGGGACTACAGGTGCCCACCACCACGCCCAGCTAATTTTTTGTATTTTTAATAGAGACGGGATTTCACCGTGTTAGCCAGGATGGTCTCGATCTCCTGACCTCGTGATCCACCCGCCTCGGCCTCCCAAACTGCTGGGATTACAGGCGTGAGCCACCATGCCCGGCCCTAGTTTTCTTATCTGTAAAGGAGGCATCATGACAGTACTACCGATAGGGTTGCTGTGGAAGTACATGGAATAAGTATGTAAAGTGCACGGCACAGCAGTCTAAATTATTCCAGTGGCACTTTAACTGCTTAGCAGCATTTAGATCTCTGAGGACACACAAGTTTGCACAGTTGGTTTTTAATCTTTTTAGTATTTCATGCATTTTACTCTGATCATCTCCTTGCCCCCTATTTTTCTGTCATTTTGCTTTCCTTTTTGGAGAGTGTTCATCCTTAGTTGTTCTGTTTTTATTATAACTAAATGCCTATTACCATTCAGCACTTAACGGATGGTTTCAGTGGGCTAAGCTCTAAGCTCTGTGCTATCTGTTGGAATACAAAGGTGCTCCCAACTGAGTAGAGGAACCCATGGAAGCAGCCACCTTCCCACCCCGGACTAACATGAATTTAACCTGATTTAAACAGTTTAGACAGACCTTTTTTTTTTCCTTAGCCAGTCTTGTAGTAGATGGAGAGGTTACTTTCCATAGACATTTCAAGCTAGACTGAATGTCCCACAGAGCTGAAGCTTGCCAGGCAAAGCTCATCTCTGTGGCTGTTTTAAGTCACTAATAGTTATACCACATTTCTAGAAGTTGGTGTCACCATCAGCCAAAGATTAAACTTCTCTTCTCTCCTCTCCCAACCCGATATATCCTTGACCAGATGATGTTTGTTCAAAAGGAAAAGCCCTTTTTTTTGGTTTTGTACTTTTAGTCTACCACATGTTTGAGATGCCTAGTAGTTCCTTAACAAATCAAACTTTGTGACTTCAGGATTCATAGCACTTTAGTTGGAGACAGTTTCTCATTGTGCTGGTTTGATTTCTGGCACTTGAAAACATCTCCATTTGGAAGCTTACGGAATGTTTCATTCACTCCCCTATTTGGAGTAGACAGTTTGTCTTCTCTTCATTGATCAAGCCCTAGACCCTAGTGGTGCCCAGAATGAGTGTCCTGTCTATGTTGTATTTGAGAATGTACAGGCACTAGGAGTGCGTGAACTCTTGTGCAGCTGACGTTGATTGGAGGGCAAAAGGGGAAGGGGAAGGCCCTTAGGACAATGAATTCAGTCATGGGGCTACCTCATTTCCTTTTTTTTTTTTTTTTTTTATCTTAAACAAAGCTAAAATATGTTTTCAATTACTTTGTTTTTAAAATGCTATCTTTCTCTTTTTGCTAACTTTCATAACAATAACTAATCGCAAGTCATTTTATGTACTGAAAATACAATATGACAGAATGACATTTTACAAAATTTAAATGAAACAAATATTTGAAATAAAATTGGAGTTGGAGGACAGGAGAGAAGGGGGATAGCATGCTTCATGAGTTGCACACAAGCCCATACTTTAGTTGTTAAGCCTCTGGCACTCAGTAGAGTATTTTTATTTAAAATCTACAAAACTGAGGAGGCGGGAGGGAAGGAGAAATTTCATTTCTTGAAAGTTACCCTAGAAGGTTGGATCTGTAAATTTACGTGAATCCCTGAAACAGGCGTGTATGTGAGTGCCAAATAATATCAAGACTAACCAAGAAAAACTTGCTTTTCTGCATGACTGTGGTGGAAGCGTTGGTTCCCAACAACTTTCACATTTATAAGGATTTTTTAAAGGCACTAACTACACATTGGGCAAGTAGCTGTGTAGTCCAGAGTATTGGCTGGATTTAACATACTGAGGGCATGTGGATTCCTAAGAATGTCACACCTTGTCTGTGCCAGTAAATCAGAGTGTCTATTCTTGATACTAAATCTGATATCATTGGCAGATTTTCTCCTTTATTGGAAGGGTGATATTCAGAAGGGAGAATATTTTTTCATGTATTTTGCTCTCTCTGTGATTGGGGTGTTTTTATGGTTTTTTGTTTTTTTTTTAAAGCTATGAAATAATACTGGCAAGTCCCAAGAAAACTAGATCTGGATTTCATTTTGTCTCTTCAACTCTGTGTGATCTTGTGCACATTCCTGACATGTTACAAACAGCTTGTGTCTCTGAATGTGCAGTATCAATTTTCAGTGGTGAAAGCCCCAAAAGGAAACAGACTGATTCTTCCATGCACAAACAGCTGGGCAGTTGTGGATGGAATTAATTGCTGATATATATTGGCTGTGTTTTTCTTCTCTTGTCATTTCCTTTGCAGCTGTGAAAGTGAAGTTTGGCTTGAAAACACATTCTGCCAGTGCAAATCCAAAAAGTATCAAGACAGGATTCTTCTACTATAATAACCAACTGGTAACTTTGAATTGTTAGTTTGAGGGGGGGGATGAGGAAGAGCCAAGAGATAGCAGCAGGTGATTGATAATTACATAGATGGTTGAAAAAATAAATCATGCTGTTAGACTATGAGAAGAGTATGTTGGAATGGTTAATTTATCATGTGGCAAGAGTGACCTTATAATCCAACAAAGGCAAGATCAATCAACAGCCCCTCACTAGGGTCCTGAGAGAGGATGTTCTAGGCCATCTCTCAAAATATTGAAATGTTCAATACTCCAGACCGAATTATTGTTCCAATGTGAGAGAGTAGCTCTTGGCTAGAGTAACGTGACAACATGCATCATTAAAAATAATATTTTCCTGGTATTCTCTCAAATCCTTTTCCATTGTTCATTTTAAATTCTATGTAAACAATTACATAGTTTTTTATATGCTTATTTTACTCAAACTTTAATTTTATGATTATAGGAATTCAACCAAAAATAACTCTTGGTTGTGTTTCTGAATATGCGTATACAGAAAACAGTATTGGTTAAAATCACTTGAATAATTATCAGATGTTTGTTAATAGTTTCAATAACTGATAAATTATTTTAGATCCTATTAAAGATATTTGTACAGTATTTATACATACTGTGGAAAACTTTTTAAAATAAAACTCCTACAAAATTATTGAAAAAGTGGGTGAGTATAAAATTTTTAAAAGTATGGTATGCATAATAAATAATTTTCTTTTTTACATGTACATTTCAATATTCTACCAGAGCAACTCCATAAATTCAAAATAAATCTTATTTTGAAGGGAACTATTGCTAGTTGATAATAAAACGTTTTTATTGTTTGTGTATTGCTAGGAGAACTAGAGCACTGGTGAGGAGAGAAAGAGGTAATTTGTGTTCATGTTCAGGACCTCTGGAAACAGGCTGAAGTAATGTTTTAGAATGAGCAATACTTCTGACACCTTGAGATATGTAAAAGCTGCTGTTGCTAAACTTAGAAGTTGGCATGGTTGGACTTCCTTTATAGTACTCTACTTCCATCTAACATTCTGTTGGTTGAACTGTGTGATCTGTCTTGCATTTTATCTTTACTTTCTTCACAAACAAGAAATGAGAATACATTTTACTTCAAGGCAGGAAAGCTGATCTACAAACATGAACTCTCCCCCACTTTTTTAGGAGGACTAATGAATTAATTGTGACTCCAAGGCTCTGAAAAATGTGTGGCAATATTAATGTGCAGTTTGCTCTCACTGAAGTCTGCCTGGGTGTGTTGTTTCCCCCAGAGTGAGCTCCACCCTTGCTCTAACCACATTGAGTGTGGATATCTTGCTCTTTAAAACAAAGTTCATTGTTAGGGCAGTATTGCAACAGAATTGCCACACAAAAACCAGCTTAAGAAATGTACAGCACTTCAATTTTTTTGTAAGTAATGGATTGTCTATTGTAATACTGATTGCTCACAGCTTAAGGGGAAACACAGATAAGATAGATGGTTAAGCTTTGTGCCAGCTGCTAGTAACATGCAATATTCTTCTTTGGGAGGAGCCTCTGGCTTTATCACTCCACTAAGTTTTTTTTCTTTTAGTTCACTTGTCTGCTTTTTTTTTCTTTCCCTTTCTTAAACAGTTTACTGAATTGTTATTTTTAACGATTTTGGGGATGACACTGACTGTTCAAATGAAGGCAAATAGTATTCTCCCAAATGTGCTAGTTATTTAACTTGAAAATGCTTGAAGTAGTGTTTTGTACTGAATTTATTGGACCCATTAATAGCATAATCTGGCAATACTGTATTTCGAGACATCGTGACATGAACTTTGTGTGTAAGAGTGGGTTCATTGAATTAAAAAAAAGGCAGCATCTAAAGAGCCTTTTATTTCTGTCATAATGATGCTTTGTCCTGTTGCTGTTGGGTATTTGTCAGAAGAGTTGGGGCAGGCTGCAGCCCAAAGTTCTGTTCCATGCCTCATCAGTTCCGTGCTTCTGTGTTCTTTCTAGAGTTTGTGACGTGAATGGTGAGTTGAACTATAGGAGAATTATTGTTGTTCATTGAGGTCCATGTTCAGCAATTTTTTTTTTTTTTGCAACTGGGGTCTGTCTGATCTTTTTTCCCCCTCACACACTGAGTTTCTCTTTGTACCTGAGTTTTAAATGCCTTTGGAGTGTTTAATTATTCACTGACTGAAGTGGGCATGTGGAGAGAGAGAGGCTGTGCTTTGTGTTATCTATACTCTCTGGTGTGTGGTCATGTGTACACTTTGGGTAGACACTCATTTGGTGCAAGCAAATTGAATAACTGCCTCTGTTGAAATCAAATCTGAATGTTGAAAATGGCTAATTTCTGTAAGGCTTGCAGGGGTGACATTGTGTCATCCTTTTTGAACTAAGACTTCTTAGCATCTCCTTGCTTCAGCTTCCTCCTTTTTACTTGGTAGTAATTGGATTTAGCTGACTTCTAACTTCATAAGGATGTAAGAATAAAGCACAGGTGTGGTATCATAGCAAAAAGCACTAGCCTGGGAATCAAGAGACTGTTTTACCTCTTTGGACATTAGTTTCTTTACCTGTACAGTTAGGAATTTAGGTTAGCCTCTTCTAAGATCTTTTCTAGCTTTGAGTACCCTAATTTTCTTTGTAAAGACACATGACTATCCCAGCAATGCTAAAGGGAATATGCTAGAATTGAGAGAAAAATGTTTGGATGTTAACTCAGTAATTCTTATAAGTGACATGAAAACTAAAGCTTTACTTTAAGAAGTTGTGTCTGTCAGGAATTTTGAAATTTACTTTTTAATATCTGAGTAGTAGAACTAGCTATATAAACCATCTCATCAGCATTTTCAAGTTGAAATTAGGCCAACCTCCTGCCACAAGTGTTTTCGTGGACCTGGCTACTCGTGGACATTGGCTACTCAGTGTACAGCTATTAGTTGTGTAGCCTTGGGTAAAAGTGGCTTTCAAACTTTTTTCAGTATATTTTGCATCATGACCCAATCATGACACACACGAACCACTTTACATCTCTGAAATAAATCTCTCTTACAACACAGAAAACGCTATTTTCTGTTATGTTTCATTTCAAAAAATATTGGTTACAATGTACTGTCCCTTTGAACTCTGGAGGAATACAGTTAAACTTCGACTTTTACAGTTATGCTGGAGCAAAGCTTGCCAACGAATTTGCTGTTAAATATTGAAATTAGAAGATTTTTAAATAGATTTTTATTTGGAACTTTAATAGAAAATCATAGTTAATATCTCCATTAATACTCTTATCTTTTCCTAAATACATA
This sequence comes from Pan troglodytes, assembly GCF_028858775.2. NCBI lineage: Eukaryota > Metazoa > Chordata > Mammalia > Primates > Hominidae > Pan > Pan troglodytes. Next base: position 122,195,005 of record NC_072406.2, read on the forward strand.
ATATAAAGAAAATGGAATATTTTTTACCAAGCCCTGTGAATCTGCCCCTCAATCTCCTCCTTTTTACTCCAGTCTGCTATACAAGCTTTGTCTTATTTATGCATACCCTATTAGTGAGAACTAATACACATACCATGACATGAAAAGCATTGAGAAGGCTTTTCTAGAGAACTAGATATAATATGTCATGTACATTAGATATGGAGTGTCAGATTACCATTGATAAACCCTTTCTTTATCTTCATCACCAGAGTTGTCTCCCAGAGCTCCGTGGAATTTCCTTTCTCTGCTTTAATGTGCTTTTAAAAGGTAATTTTACTAAAAAATGCATATGGTAAAAAGATGAAATAATATAAAAGGGCATGTGACAAAATGTTTTTCCCACCCTAATCCCTCAGCCCCACTCCCCAGAGGGGAATTTATTTTTCAAAAAAATGATGAGAGAGAGAGAGAGAGAGTGTGTGTGTGTGTGTGTGTGTGTGTGTGTGTGTGTGTGTTCTACCTGAACATCTTTTTAATCCATATAAAATTATTCCATTATGTATCTACTCTTTTCCTTTTTTTTTTGAGACAGAGTCTTACTCTGTCGCCTAGGTTGGAGTATAGTGGCGCGATCTTGGCTCACTGCAACCTCTGCCTTCCAGGTTCAAGCGATTCTCCTGTGTTAGCCTCCCGAGTAGCTGGGATAACAGCTCGGCTAATTTTTGTATTTTTAGTAGAGATGGGGTTTCACCATGTTGGCCGGGCTGGTCTCAAACTCCTGACCTCAAGTGATCCACCTGCCTCAGCCTCCCAAAGTGCTGGGATTGCAGGCATGAGCCACTGCACCCAGCCTACTTCATTCTTTTTAATGGCTTTATAGTACTTTATTGTGTGGATGGATGTACTGTAACTCAGTTATTCCTCCTTTGATGGATATTTGGATCATTTCCAAGTTTGTTCCCATCCCCTCTCCATCAGACGTACTTTTGCTATCAGTCTTCTCCTACCTCCGTTTTGGGATAGAACCCAGAACTGGGGTACTATAGGGAAGGTATAATAGTGCTGTGTGGAAATAGAAAATTCCCTTACCAACTTCTATGTATCAGACTAGGGCTCCAAAAGTAGGCCGCACTATCCCAGGCATTCATGGGTCGGGGTGGGTAAGAACTGCCCCAGGAGGAAGTCATTTCTCCTCAGAGCAGTGAAAGAACATTGGGTTCAAAGTCGGGTAACTTGGGTGTGGTATTGGGGTGGGTCACCTGACCTCCTTGAATCCTCAGTTTTACCATCTATAAAATAAGAGATTGAAATAGATGAGTTTTAATGTCCCACCCAACTTCAATATTTATGTAGTATTTTTGTTGGAATATTGATTTAAACTGGATAACCCAAATTATATGAAGTTTCTCATATTTAAATTAAAAACATCTATTGTATATATTGTGTGGTCTGTAATTTATTTGACCTTCCATGTGGCCTAAGCTATTTTAAAGTTTAAGAATGTAAAAAAGGAAAGTTGAATATCATTCTATATTTTACATAAACTATCCTTTTCTCAAAAGTCAATTTCAAAAGTATAAAACCCATTCCAGAATTAAAAGCAAATCCTTTTTATCAAGCTTGAATATTTGAGGAAGAAGATTGTGAGGTTATGTTTGTTTTTAAAATGGATCCTTATAATTTTCAGTGAGTCCGACCATTCAGAAGTAATCCTAGGGCTTTGAAACTTGGCTTCAGGTTTCTTGTTTAAACTGTTTGCACATTCTAGCCCTTTAATCCATCTCCTTGTTTCGTTAAATGCTAAAACTGACATTACTTAACATAATTAAAGTTTTCAGATTTGATGCTGAGGAAGCTGCTTTAGAGGTGAACTATATCCTGCCAGCAAAGTTACAAAGTTACATGGCAAAGTTATAAAGTAACAAAAGCAGTATTTTTGCTGTATCACACATAGGATATTTAGCATTGGGTAGCATTGCCTGTTTCACAGTTTTAGTTTCATAATTCAATCAAATGACAGCTGTTCTAAAGATAAAATGATGTAAGGACTTCAATTGATTTGTGTAATTACAACTGGAAGATAAAAGACATTTTCTTGGCCAATAAGGTAGGAGAGAGAGTTTGTATGTTTGTGTGGTGGTTACCTTAGTTTCTTGGCAGAAGGCGTAATATACCTTGAATATACTTTTCTATAATCTGAGATATTATTATTATTCAAATAATGCTAGATAATTATTAGTGTTCCTTGTTAATTTTCATACACATTTTTTGACATACAATTCCACTTAGCAAAATGTATCGAAGACCTTCTAGCAGCCAAGCACTGAGTTAAATGCTGGGAGTACCTAGGTAACTGAGACAGTCTTGCTTAGAATCCTCTAAAATGACAACTGCTCCTGTTTCTTGCGTCATTGGAGCTTTCTAATATCCACTGGTGATTGGAACTTGGCAAAAAATATATATATATTTAAATTCGAATCTGTGAAAATAGATGAAAAGTATGTTTTCAGTGTTTAAAAAGAAGGTCTTAATGTCTTAGTACAGTGTCAGTTACTTTGGAGGCACACTCTTCTGTATGAGGCTCTGCTGGTGACACCAGTTTCTCACTAATTGAACTCTAAGTAATGCTGTGGTGCTTGGACTAATTAATTGAGGCTAAATTTTTGTCTACTAAAACGTATCTGATGTATGAAAAACTGTTGGAATTATTGTGCTTCACATATTATGATTTTTTAACAATTGCTTATATGAAACCACGCTTGAAAATGGTCACCCACTGTTTGGAAGATACATCCTGATGGCTTCTTTGTCAAATTACCCCATCCATTGTGGCATGTATAACTAAAAGGAAATTCTTCATAGTTAGAAATATACAGGATGCTGCTGTCTACAGGATGTTGAACAAACTTTGTTTAAAGCATTTGAAGCCATTTTAGGAAAACAGTCCTATGGTGGCAAAATCAGTCAAATAGATTGTAGTTTGAGCTGAAACAGACATTTTAAACGAGAGAAGGGGAAGTCTCATTACCCTGGTCTGTTACGCAGTCCCAGAAGGCACTGCTGTTTCTGCTTTGGAGCCCAGCATTTGGCTAGGGTCCTGTGACACACAGTGGGAATTCACTTCCTATCAGGAAATGCTGTTTTTCAATGTATTATCTTGCTGAGACAACCACAGTGAACAATAGGCTATTAACGTTTTAGAACAACAAGTGTCATGACTAAGCCAATATTTGCTTTGTTTTGAGTATCACTCTAAAAAAAAAAAGCTTTGGCTGAACTTCAGAATACATTTGACCATCAGTAACTGTTGGGCATAAAAGTCATGACAGTTAAAAAGATCAGAAAAAAAATGCTTTAATAGTGGTTATGACCTTTTGCAGGCTTAGCTTACTCTATACACTTCCTGTCCTTAGATGAGAATGAATTATTTTAAACATACCTTTTGGGTATGAAAAATGTCCATTTAAAGACCTATTTTGAGTTTTGGAAGCCATGAATTCAAGTTCTGTAAAACATTAAACTGTCTTACGAGATAGCTTATTCGGTTTACTTCTCTCCACAATTATTAATAAACTGGAAAGTCCTTAAGGGCAGGAATCAGAGCTGTGCCTTGAATAGTCTTTATAACCTTTTTCTAACACCTGAATTAGCATTTGCTGATTGATTGGATCAGTAGTTTCTTTGGTGTTTGAAGATAACATTTTTGTATCATTATTTGTACGTGGTCTCAAAACATGGTGGTAAATATAGATTTTTAGAAATTGCTCTTTTTATGTATGTATTTACTTATTTTAAGTATTTCCAGATACCGATAATGCTCTTCTCATATCTTCACACTTTTTTTGTGTAATTACTTTTCAGTCAGCTTAAGACATTTCATATTCAGGTCACAATATTCATTACCTCAACCATCTTGGATACTTGGCCAGTCTTATCAAACCACGAATAGCCCAGTTTTCAGAGTTTGCTCTAGAATCCCTGTCCTGGTTTATTCTAAGACAAGTAGAGAATGGGGGTATTATGAGTCAAGAGCCTTACTCACCTCAGTGAGTTAATAAACCCTTATTGAGTAACTCTAAGTGGACAGTAAAGAAAGGAAAAAATGTTGACCCAGTTACTTGGAGCCAACAGACATACTCAGATAATTAAAAGGCAATACAGACTATGACAAAGTGATTTGAACACTAAGGTTGCGGGGAGAGCTAAGATGGAGGAACTTAGGAAAGTCACCATGGAAGGGGTTGGCTTTTGAATAAGAATTCAAAGTATGGACAAATATTGGATGGATGGATGGAGATGAGAGGGGAAAACAGTCCAAATGTATGAGATATGGTGAGCATCCTGGCTAACACGGTGAAACCCCGTCTCTACTAAAAATACAAAAAATTAGCCGGGCATAGTGGCTGGCGCCTCTAGTCCCGGCTACTCGGGAGGCTGAGGCAGGAGAATGGAGTGAACCTGGGAGGCGGAGCTTGCAGTGAGCCGAGATCGCGCCACTGCACTCCAGCCTGGGCGACAGAGCAAGACTCCGTCTCAAAAAAAAAAAAAGAAAATAGAAGAAGAAGTATGGTGAGCAAAGCAACAATCAGGGGGATGGCTTTTTTTTAGGAAGAGTCATTTCCCTCTAAACCTAATAGGGATAGACTTTGAAGTCTTTCCTATCGTTTTTTCAGGGCCTGAATTTTAGAAGCCCCAGGCTGATAGCTAAGTATTTTTTAAAGATGGGACTTCCTGGATGCTTTTTTATTTCCTTGGGGCAGGGACTGAGGAAATGGTGTTTTTGGAAAACTATAGTAGTTGGCTTTGTGCTTCTTTGTTGCAACCAAGGATCCCAGGGTTGTAGTACTCTTACTACCTTTTAAAGGTTTAAAATAACACTTTCTAGCACTTTACAACTTGACAGAACCTTTCCTAGACAATAGAGATCAAAAGTAGACACAAAATATTTACCAAACTCTGGAGAGCTACTTAAGTTACTAAGCTCCTCATAGATAGCTTTTTATTTGACAATAAAGTACTTGATGTAGGCTTTAAGTCCAGCTAAATAGACACTATAGAACTAAGCTGTGAGTCTAGTCTTTGTGAGCCTCAGAAAAACAAGAGTCCTACTTCAAGCTGGAATTTAAAATATAGCGAGCAATTTCAGTGGACCTTTTAGGCATGTGTGAGTGGGCACAAAAAGCTGAGTCATGAAGTTTACTCTTCCTGGTGAATTACCATGAAAGCTTGAAAGAAAAGCACTCTCATTATTTTAAAATAGTAAAAATTGTTTTAGATTCTTATGGAAATAACACCAACAAAATGTTTTGTATATTAATCATGAGCACATACCTAGAAACCCTTTAAAATCAAGAAATTGTAACATGAGGCATTACCTGGCTTTTTAAAGATAAAAGTTAACAGTTTATTTAATGTACAGTAGCACCTGAAATGTGCTTAAAATTGTGCTTACCAAAATCTTTAGTTAAATAAATTTCTAAGTGCAGTTCATGTTTTAAATTTTTCTTATATGAACAGATCATATGGTCTACAGTCTTATGTATCTCATTCTAATGTAGATAAAGTGAAAAGTATTGGGTAAGATAAATTGAGGGACTTGGGACATGTCACACTCTCTCTCAGGATCTGTTCTACCTTTCTCCATATGAGAAATGAGGTAGAATAAGATTTGATAATATCTTACAGCCTTTTAAGCTCTAACATCTTTAAATTCTAAGGATAGTATTCCTCTTTTGGCTCTCATTAGGTAATATCAGGGAAAACAACTCCTCTTGTTGGAAGAGTTCTTATTTATATTTACAAAGCAATGTTGTTTCTCTACAATCCTAACAAACGTATGAAAGTTATTCTTTGTTGTTTTAAAGTCTGCATTTCTGTTGTTTTTGATAAACTTTCCTCCATAAATTAAATAGTTAATTAGTTTAATGTTTTCTCTTTTTCCTGAATTTGATATTACACTTCTCAGGTCTTTTTCCAGATTTTCTCACTTTTTATTGAGAGTTCAGTTTCCAGCAGTGGACTGGAGACTTGGGTTGTTGTCTCTTTATCTTCTCATTATTTCCAGTTTCTTCATGTTAGAAATAATTTTAATTCCCCCCCTTTTTTTGATATGAATTAGTTTGGTGTCATAAAATATCAATGTATACACACATTTTTAGAATTCTTGTTCATATCAACTAGGCCTACTTTTCAAAGCTGAATCCTGTTTTATCAGGAAAGAGCCTAGACCTCTTTAAATGCACCCACAAGCTTGCATGGCAGTTAATGTCCAACACAGTTCAAAATGAAATAATGGGGCATATATAATCTGGAGACCAGGATCTAGAGAACTTTTTCTAAAGTTCATAATTATAGTTTAGATTACACTTTTGAAGATTTAATTTGGTGAATACCCAGGGGATTTTACTGATTGGAATCCAGGTAAACAGTCAGGAGCAGATTCCCAGAAATGGGCAGTAGGAATGAGTCCAGGTATGTGAACAGTCAATATGAGTGAGATTCAGTAGGTGTCAAACTGTAGCACATAGGCAGAGTTTAGGGACAGGGAATTTTTGGCAAAGGGTGGTAATTGGTAGAAGTCCAGATCCAATCAGTACCAGGGAGATCTGCATGGCATCGGAGATCTACTGCCATATGCAAAGATGTGAGCTATCAGGTGACCTCAGGGAACAGTGGCAAATGATAGAAGGGTCTAAGACTGAGACGTGGGCCCTAGGGTTCAGGCATAGACCTTCAATTGTAAAAGTATTTGAAGTTACCTGATAGAGAAACAAGAAAGTGAATTAGGCTGCTTGAGGGTGAGTGGAGTGGCTCAGAATTTAATGATTAAGAAACAGACTTGGGCCGGGCATGGTGGCTCACGCCTGTAATCCCAGCACTTTGGGAGGCCGAGGCAGGCAGATCACCTGAGGTCGGGAGTTCGAGTCCAGCCTGACCAACATGGAGAAACCCCTTCTCTACTAAAAATACAAAATTAGCTGGGCGTGGTGGTACAAGCCTGTAATCCCAGCTACTTGGACAGCTGAAGCACGAGAATCGCTTGAACCTGGGAGGCGGAGGTTGCAGTAAGCCGAGATCATGCCATCGCACTCCAGCCTGGGTGACAAAGAGCGAAACTCCGTCTCAGAAACAGAAAGAAAAAGAAAAAGGCTGGGCGCAGTATCTCACGCCTGTAATTCTAGCACTTTGGGAGGCCGAGGTGGGCGGATCATGAGGTCAGGAGGTCGAGACCATCCTGGCCAACAGGGTGAAACCTCATCTCTACTAAATATACAAAAATTACCTGGGCATGGTGGCACGTGCCTGTAGTCCCAGCTACTCAGGAGGCTGAGGCAGGAGAATCACTTGAACCCAGAAGGTAGAGGTTGCAGTGAGCCGAGATCATGCCACTGCACTCCAGCCTGGGGACAGAGTGAGACTCCATCCTCAAAACAACAACAACAAAAAACAGGCTTGATATGGTTTGGATTTGTGTCCCCACGCAAATCTCATATTAAATTGTGATTCCAAGTATTGGAGATGGGGTCTGGCAGGAGTTGATTGGATCATGAGGGTGGTTTCTGATGGTTTAGTACCATCCCCCTAGTGCTATCTCATGATAGAGTTCTCACAAGATCTTGTTGGTTAAAAGTGTGTATGTAGCACTTCCTCCTTCGCTCGCTTGCTCTCCTGCCACCATGCAAAGATGTGCTTGCTTCCCCTTCACCTTTCTGCCATGATTGTAGGTTTCCTGAGGCCTCTCCAGCCAAGCTTCCTGTATAGCCTGTGGAACTGTGGTAAATTAAACCTCTTTATAGATTACTTAGTCTCAGGTAGTTCTTTACATCAGTGTCAGAACATCAGAGTGGGAACAACTGCAAGACTGACTTGATGCTGAGAGATACTAAACTAGTTTCTTAGGGTTTCCCATAATCCAAGGGTCCCAGAGCCTGGCATGAACCTGCAAGGTGTGGGTTCAGTGGTCTCCAATGTGAGCAGAATAGCAGAAATGCAGCATGTATGTACACATGGCAAGAAACCCACTCGCTTTAGAAAGTGGCTTTTATTTTATTTTTTATTTTTTTGAGACTGAGTCTGGCTTTGTCACCCAGGCTGGAGTGCAGTGGCACGCCATCTCAGCTTACTGCAACCTCTGCTTCCCAGGTTCCAGCAATTCTCCTGCCTCAGCTTTCCAAGTAGCTGGGATTACAGGCGCCCACCACCACGCCCAGCTAATTTTTGTATTTTTAGTAGGGATGGAGTTTAGTAGAGATGTTGGCCAGGCTGGTCTTGAACTCCTGACCTCAAGTGATCCACCTGCCTTGGCCCCTCAAATTGCTGGGATTACAGGCATGAGCTACCACGCCTGGTCCTGAGCAAGTGACTTTTAAGTCCACCCTTGCTTAAGTGGAAATATATTCCGTAGTATTTTATGATTTAGTAACTGCTTTAACAGTGTTTCCGCTATGATGGAAGCAGTAGAGCCTGCTGCATCTTTAATTTGTGGTTGGCCTTCATTATGAATCTTCAGTTTTACAAAGAAATTTTTGTTCATCTGATGTGACAAGAATGTTCATATTTTTCTTGCTTTAGATTTCCTTGGAAACACTGACTGACAGGGTAGTTGGCAAAGGTCATGCCATTGTGGAAAACCAGAATGTTGCATTGTACTTATGTATATCAGATGTCTTGTTCAGGTTAGTGTTTTGACGATTTGTTATTTCTGAAGAGCTGACATTGATTCTGCAAAGGTGTGCTATCTATTCACACTGTTGATGGTAAAATGCTTTCAAAAATAGATATTAGGATGGAAATTCCTTTGGAACAGTATATGTGTTAGTTTCCTAGAACTGCTATATAACAAAGTACTGCAATCCCGGTGGCTAAAAACAACAGATCTATTCTCTTACAGTTCTGGAGGCCAGAGGTCCAAAATCAAGGTGTTGGCAGGATTGGTTCATTCTGAGGGGTCTGAGGGAAAAATCTATTCCATGCCCCTCCCCGGGCTTCTCATGGTTCCCAGCTTGGTCCCTAGGCTTGTGCTGCATCGGTTCAATCTCTGCCCTGTCATCATAGGGCTTTTTTCTTCCTTTGTGTCTTTTCTGTTACTTGGTGTCCAAATCTCTCTCACTTTCCTCTTATAAAGATACTAGTCGTTGGATTTAGGACTCACCCTAATCCAGTATGATCTCAACTTAATTTGATCTACAAACCCTATTTTCAAATAGGCCACACTGTGAGCTTCTGGGGACATGAATTTTTAGGGAAGACACTATTCAACCACTATAGTACAGTAGTATGGCTGAATGTCAATCTTTAGATCTAAAAGATGATACATTTGAAAAAGCAAGTTTTTGACAAATCCGTTTTGAGAAACAGATTTCTGAAATTGATAAAAATCTCTTTTTGTGAACTTCCACTTAAAACCATTAACCAATTGCTAAAGTGGCAGGTTATAACCAAAAAGTATTTTTGCAAGTAATTTTCAAGTACCATTATCTGTGCTTAATAAGATGCATTTTCATGGCACAATATTAGGCGTTTCATAAACAAAACAGATCAAGTTGTGATGATCTTGAAATGTTCCTTAGCAGCCAAAATCGGAAGGCAGAAACTCCTCCTTCAAATCCGACTGCTTTGCAGTTGCAGTGTGTTGAGTTGCCTACAGTTTTTGGATTGACTTTTGCAGCTGTATTTTTTATAAGTTATGAAAGCCAAAAGTCTTTAGCTTGAATATCTGAAATAGTAGATCAAAATGAACTCTTGGTAATTATACCCTGTGGTTCTTTAATATTTTTTTGTGTATTTTCCTCAAATTTTTAAAATAAGGAACTTTGTCTCATTTTTTTGTGCCTTTCCATCCCTCCCTTTCCCCCACCGTGGCACGTCACAATGACTGTATTAGGAATGGAACACAGAAACATAGTCCATGGTAACAAATCAGTTTCCTAGACTAGCCTTTTCAATGCATATTTATTTTGCAGACTCAGCTCATTTTTAATAATAAGCTTTGTTGGATTATTTGCATTTCTTCAGTTAAAATCTAATTTCAGCTTGTGAAATAGGTAGATGTAAGATTGGAATTTGGGAAAGTTAAATTTCCTATATTATTTGTATTTGAATATTCATTTGAGAAAAGGTCCACTGAGATTTGTAGAGTGGGTATGCAGTAAAGTATGAAGTATGTGAGAGTTGATGTTTCTTTAAAAAATAAAAATAAAAATAAGCTTTTTGCCTAGAAAGACTACCAAATAAGAATCAAAGACTTACGGTATCTCCTGAAATTGAGAGCAATGAATGTTTATTTAAAAATAATAATTTCTAGTGATTCCTCTTTTTAAAACCTCTCATTTATCATGAGCTGTCAAGCTCTGGATAGTTTCCTGGATCTCAATTTTAAAATTTTCTCTAATAGCAGGGAACTCAACAGAAACTAAATGTCTGAGACGCACATCTAAGTAATCAATCCACTAGTCTCTGTCAGCTTTCTCTAAGGAAGGGGTTGGGATGTGGGGTGGGGAACCCTTCTTTTGTTTCTCAACCATTTTCCAAAACTCCACGTTGAAGACAAATGGTGACTAAGGGAATATATATAGAATGTTCATTATATTTTGTAGAAAGGAGAGTAAAGGCGCACCAAGGCTGTGTGTCTTTGGGTTCTGTAAGATACTTGAGGGATTGCCTTTCTGTGGTTGATTGTTTTACTCATTTCATAGGAATATATATATATGTACACACACATATGTATATATGATATATGTTTATAATATATATGATATATGTATAAAATCAGTTTCATATTTACTTTTCCAAATGGTTTATGTTGGGAACAATTCAAGTTAATGTTAGATAATGATTAATGATTGAGTTTGGACTTGAAGAAATACTTTCTCTGAACTTTCTGTACATGTTTTCAACTTTGTAACCCTGCGCCTTGTATGGCCATTGTAATTGGTAAATTTGACCTAATTATAATAAAGATTTTTATTTCAAGTTACCAATGAATGTTATTTTCACCTCTACCAATGTCTAAGCAAGTAACTGCCTCTCTTCCTCTCCCAACCCCCACCATCACCTCAAGTACAGAAATCTGTTTGCCTCACTGTTCCTTGTAACAGGTAACGTAGATCAATAAAATATCCTTCATCGTTAGTGACACAGAGGTTAGACTGATGCTCAGCATTGTCCAACTCTGTCTTTAGTCTTTGAATCACCCTGTTGAATGATTATGTTGATATAACAAGCACCTACTTGACTTTTTTTTTTTTTTTTTTTTTTTTGGCAGACAGAGTCTTGCTCTGTCGCCCAGGCTGGAGTGCAGTGGCGTGATCTCAGCTCACTGCAACCTTCACCTCCCGGGTTCAAGCGATTCTCATGCTTTGGCCTCCCAAGTAGCTAGGACTATAGGCATGTATCACCACGCCCAGCTAATGTTTTGTATTTTTAGTAGAGGTGGGGTTTCACCATGTTGCCAAGGCTTGTCTTGAACTCCTAAGCTCAGGCAGTCCGCCTACCTTGGCCTTCCAAAGTGCTGGGATTACAGGTGTGAGCCACCATGCCCAGCCCCTACTTGACATTTTTTTACTTACTGTTCTGCACCTACATTATGAACAATGTGTGTGTTATGACTACATCTAACTGCTTTGTTCCAATTGTACAATCACAAGGAGACTCATGTTTGCCAAGAGTTTATATTAATTCATATTATATTTTTATTTGTAAAACAAAATTTGAAACTGAAACACCCTCTTAGCTGTGGCCTCCAATTGACACATATTTTATCTTTTTTGAATGACTGCTTCGTCAGACATCAACTTCCATTAAGTACAGAACATTTAGTACCGCAGTGGGTTTGCTGTTACTATTTTATTTTATTTTGTTATTGTTGTGGGGGTTTTTTCCCTTGACTTTAAGTTGGATTTTAAACTAAGGCTCAGTCCTAACTTTTACTAAACAACTATAGATTTATTGTTTCCTGGACTTTATATTGAGGTTTAGAATTTAGTTTTATTTTAAAGATAACAAGTCATTTCAAAAGAACAAAAACGGGGTTCAGGAATTTAAGAATAATACGGATCAATCTGACAATTCCAGCAGTAGGCCAGAGAGGTAGGTAGGTTTCCACATGTGTAGGTTTGATAGCCATGGAAGACTTTGTGCAAATTTTATTGCTACTTTTAGAATATTTACTATTTCCACTTTGGTATTGAGTATTGTGATCATATAATATTTTCATCCCCCCTCCCCCAAATAAAGTCAGTGATCTAATGGCTGGAGATATATCTTTAGGAAATGATAGTCCTTTGAGCCATCTCGTATTTTTTGGCTAACTCCACCATGCCTGTTAAGATCTATAACCATGAGTAATTTCCTTATTTGTGAGAAGAACCTTTGGTAATCTGAGACAAATTTATTAAACCTCAGTTTTTATACTACAAGACTACAGTAACTAAAACAGCCTGGTACTGGTTCAAAAACAGACACATAGACCAATGGAACAGGTTAGAGAACCCAGAAATAAAGCCACACACGTACAACCATCTGATCTTTGACAAAGTCAACAATAACAAGCAATGGGGAAAGGATTCCCTATTCAATAAATGGTGCTGGGATAATTGACTAGCCATCATATGCAGAAGATTGAAACTGGACCTTTTCCTTTCACCATATACAAAATTCAACTCAAGATGGATCAAAGACTTACATGTGAGACCTAAAACTATAAACTCTAGGAGAAAACCTGGATTTCATGATGAAGTCTCCAAAAGCAATTGCAAAAAAACAAAAATAAACTAGTATGACATAATTAAAGAGCCTTCTGCACGGCAAAAGAAACTATCAACGTAGAAAACAGACAACCTGCAGAATGGTAGAAAATATTTACAAACTATGCATCCAACAAAGGTGTAATATCCAGAGTTTATGAGGAACTTAACCCAACAGGTAAACAACCCCGTAAGAAAATAGTCTCAAAGGACATGAACATCCACTTCTCAGAAGACATACACACAAGTCAACATGCATATGGAAAAATGCTCAACATCACTAATCATCAGAGAAGTGCAAATCAAAACCACAGGGAGATACCTTCTCATACCAGTCAGGATGACTGTTATTAAAATGTCAGAAAATAACAGATGTTGGCGAGGTTGTGGAGAAAACGGAACACTTATACACTGCTGTCCAGCCACTGTGGAAAGCAGGAGGTTTCTCACAGAATTTAAAACAGAACTACCATTCAACCCAGCAATCCCATTTACTGGGTGTATACCCAAAGGAATATAAATTATTCTACCAAAAAGACACAAGCACAAATATGTTCATTGCAGCACTATCCACAATAGCAAAGACATGGAATCAATCACCTAGATGTCCATAACAGTGGTCTGAATGAAGAAAATTTGGTACATATATACCTTCGAATACTATGCAGCCATAAAAAAAACATGAAATCATGTCCTTTGCAGCAACATGGATGCAGCTGGAGGCTATTACCCTAAGCAAATTAACACAGGAACAGAAAACCAAATACTGCATGTTCTCACCTATAATGGTAACTAAACATTGAATACACATGGACACAAAGGTGGGAACAGTAGACACCCGGTCTACTTGAATGGGGAAGGTAGCAGGAGGGTGAAGGCGGAAAAACTGCCTATCAGGTCCTCTGCTCACTTACTTGGCTTATGAAATCATTTGTACTCCAAACCCCAATGCCGTACAATTTACCTATGTAACAGACCTGCACATGTACCCCCTGAACCTAACATAAAAGGGGTGGGGAAACATTATGTTGTATACTTTAAATAAATATAATTTATTTTTTAAACTGAAAAAAAAAAAAACCCTCAGTTTTCTTATCTATAAAGTTGGGGATACTGGTCGCCTTTTCATAGAGTTGTGAAGGATTTTTCTTGGAGGCTGGGGAGACAGAGTCTCACTCTGTCACCCATGCTGGAGTGCAGTGGTGCAATCTTGGCTTATTGCAACCTCCACCTCCTGGGTTCAAGCAATTCTCTTGCCCCAGCCTCTGAGTAGCTAGGATTACAGACACATGCCACCATGCCCAGCTAATTTTTGCATTTTTAGTAGAGATGGGGTTTCACCATATTTGCCAGGCTGGTCTCCAACTCCTGACCTCAAGTAATCCGCCCACCTTGGCCTCCCAAAGTGCTGGTATTACCAGCATGAGCCACCACACCTGGCCAGAGTTATAAAGGATATTAAATGAGAAAATCTGTATAGAGCATAGTACCTGGAATTCTGTGATTGCTTTAAAATGTTTCATTAAATTACTGATTTTGTAGTTTAGACATGTTTACGTATACATGCATTTCTATTTAGTATCTATATTAGACCAATTTCTATTACCACTTATTTCAGTTGGTGTATTATACTTGTCTTAACTCTTTAGGTCCCAACAGAATATTTTTCTGAGGTTTGTTTTGTTTCATAATACAGCCCTCAACTCTTTTAATATGATGCTAAATTATATTAAAGTGAAACTTAAATACAATTTATTATTACCCAGAGCACAATCAATGTCATTTTGTTAATAGCTTCTAATTAAGTCGTAGTGGTCATCTGTCAGGTAAAGAGTTAAGACTTCTATATACTGATCAATAGCCAACGTAGTCTCCTTTTCAGATGGACTTGAGCCAATTTAGTGGTCCGTACCTTGCATGTAGTTCCTTTTTGTTTGGAACTCAAAGTTGTGTGGAATGTTCCATGACATTTTATTATACCATTTATCTGCCTGCTCATTGAGCTTCTTGATCTGCCCATCTCCTAATACTCTTTGTCTTTATGCATCTTATTTATATGTTTTGCTAAGTACTGATGGCTAAGATATGAAGTGTCTTTATGGTGTGTGGGTGTGTGGGTGTGTGTGTGTATGTATGAAAAATATAAAGTTATGTGAATGTGGTCTTTCCCTGTATCTCAAAATCTTATTGTACTATATTCGCCTATTTTTGAACAGTGGTTGACCACAGGTAACTGAAACTGCAGTTAAGGAGGGGAACTACTGTATTGATAAAATGTTAGTGAGTACTTTTTAATATTTAATGATGTAGTTACTTAAAACTTGTCCCTTTGGTATTTAGGTCAAATAAACCACCATTATACAACTACCCCACTTGTACATCTATTTTTCTGTGCATGCTAGGCAAACAGACCATTAAGTCTATTACAAGCACTAGAATTTTAGTTCTTCTTAATAGCCTATTCCTCTCAGTGGATGGTATTTATAAAATACATTCATAAACATGGCGTGATGGGTCTGTTTTCTTTCTTATATTTCATTGAAGGAGTAAATTTTGATTATGAGGCAATCTGGATGACATGGTAATGCTAATAAACATCATTATTATGATTTTATAATATGATATTTGAGCAATGTAACTTTAGAAAAGTCACTCAACGCCACTGAGTATAGTTTCCTCTCATCTGTAAAAAGTGATCATTGAATCTAGTCTGAAATATTTCAAGAGAAGCTCATATAAAATCAATAGCCTTTTAGGAATAAGAACCTAGTGCTTTGTGGGATAATTAAATTTTTCTCCATTTGCGCACTTAGTGCCATCTGTATTACTCAGTGCTGCTCAATGCCAGGTTCATTTGGGTTTTTTCTCCCATTTTTCTTCATTTTTATCTATTTCTGCTTCAAGTTTTCAGATCTGTCAATTTCCATGTCAGTTGTATATAAAATTTTGGCTAGCATTTAAAAGCAGCTCATGTCTTTTAGAACTTAAAATGAAGAAAATTTCACTAGTGATCTAAGGATAGTAGCTTGTCATAGTTTGTGTAGGGTCTAAGTTGTTTTCTAGAACTTCAAATAACTTTAAAATTTCATAGTAACTTTCATCAAGAAAAACTGAAATAGCATTTGTTGCTTTGTTTTTTAACCAAATATGCTGCTTTGCGGTCTTGGCATATCTTTGATGATTCTTTGAAGTGTGGAACAATAGGTCTGGTAGTTGAAAGTACAGCCATCTCTTTGCTTATTCTAAAGAAAGCTGTTCAAACTGCCAAGAATTTTAAGTTTGGAAAGATTTTTTTGTAAGTAATAACTTCTTTTCAAAAGATTGTTTTTACTATTCCCAGCCTATAAATAATGCAAACCAGATTTATTTGGAAGGAGTTGTGATATAGTAAAGTAACTTAATTCAGCCCCCATTTATGGAGTTCTCGCCCATTGTGAGGACTACAAGAGAGTCCCCATTCCCAAGTTTGCAAGGTGGTCAGTAGCTTCTCAGGTTGGATTTTTAAAATAACAGTTTTATGGAGATAATTCACATACCATGCCATTTGGCCATATAAAGTATACAATTCAGTGGTTTTTAATATAGTCACAGAGTTGTACAACTATCACCACAATAATTTTAGAACATGTTCATCACTCCAAAAATAAATCTCATTGGCGGCCACTCCTCATTTTCCCATAGTGCCTGGCAGCCATTAATCTGTTTTCTACCTCTATAGATTTGTCTTTTCTAAACATTTCATATAAATGGAGTCATACAATATGTGGTCCTTGGTGACTAGCTTCTTTCACTTACAATGTTTTCAAGGTTCATCCATGTTGAAGCACATATCAGTATTCCATTTCCTTTTATTGCCATGTAATATTCCACTTTCTGGATTACTATATGACAAAATACTATACTTTGTGTTTGTCAGTTGATAGATGTTTGGGTTGTTTCTACTTTTTCCTATTAATGAAAAAATATGCTATAATTGTGTAATAGTCAAAGACGGGAAATAACCAGTTGTCTTTGAGTAGACAAATGATTAAACAAATAATGATACAGCCATACCATAGAATAGCATTCAACAGTAAAAAGAAACAAATTATTGATATGACAGCCTCTACAAATCTTCAGTAAATGATTGAGTGAAAAAAGCCAATCCCCAAAGGTTTTATATGTTGCATATTTTCATTTGTATAATATTCTTTAAATGACAATTATAGCAATAGAGAATGGATTAGTGGTTGCTGCTGATTAAGGAGGGAGTGGAAATGGGCATTGCTATTAAAGGGCAGCATGAGGAGTACTTCTGGTGATGGAAATAATCTCCTTCTTGACTATATTACTGTCAGTGTGCTGGTTGTGATACTGTAATATAGTTTTGCAATGTGTTGCCATTGGGAGAAACTGGGGAAAAGGGCATAAGGGATGTCTGTGTTATTTATTATAGATTATTATATAAAAATATTTTTTTGGAAAAAAACAATACTCAGTTGGCTCTTTCAGCATTCTACCTAGAAATCTTAGCGAGCTCCACATTCGTTAAGCATGTTTTCTAGTTTTCAAGTTAACACATTCTTGTTAGTTTGTGCTCTCATTATGCAACATAACCCTCTCTCCAGTCTCCAGTAGCAGTCTCCTCACTGCCTTGTCAGCCTCCACTAATAGCCTCCCCACTGCCTAGGCCCCAGATGCCACGTTTTCAGTTTTTGTTATTACAGCACCAGTAACACCAGTTTTCACTTTAGTTATCTGTTGCTGTGTGAAAAAAAGAAACAACAACAAAAACAAAGCTTTGTGTGTTTAACAATTTATTATTTCTCATGATTCTGTATGTTGACTGAGTAGCACCTTACTTGCTTTTACCTGGACTCATTCATGTTGCGATAGTTAGCTGGGGGGGGGGGGTCTGCTGGGAACCTGGCTTACTGGGGACAGCTGGGCCTCTTTCTCCTCATTTTTCATTATGGGCTTCTTCATGGTGTGGCAGCTGCACGACCCTCAAAGTGTATAATGTCACTTCAGCCACATTGTTTTAGTCAAAGCAAATCACAAGTCCAAACCAGATTTAAGGGATAGGAAAATAGTCTCTACTTCTTAGTGGAAAAAGTAGATCGCAGGGAAGCATGGAAGAATTCTTGAGGCCGTCTTTGAAAAACGATGTACCACAGAGCCCAAATCAGGAGTCCAGCTCATCTAGAGGCATCTAACAGGTAACTCAGGTGGAAAGGGCTCTGCAAGTGGACCTGAATACAAGCAACCCAGATTGTAAGATAGGCAAGAATGGCACTAGCAGTGCTGGTGAGCTCAGAATTGAACGTAGGGATATTTTTCTCAGTCTGTGAACACTTTGGGTTAATTTGATAATGAACAGCTTTACAAAATACATGGTATGAGCATATGTCAGATACTGTTTAAGTATGTTAACAGTTATACAATGTTACTACCTCTGTTACTTTGAGTTTTGAGGGTTCTTATATTAATCTAAGTGGATTGGGAATATAGCTTTCATATGTATGACTGTTTTTGTTTAATAGCTCAGGTATTGTTTGGGGGTTTTCTTTTCGTAAGTGTGTTTTGTATCCTATCTTACCTGTGAGCAAACTTTTAAAAATTCTTTGGTGGGGAAAGAACATGGTATACTATAAAATTCAGGAGGGCCCTGAAAATTGTGGTATTAATGTTTTCCTTTGACTGTGTTGAGATTGGATTTGTCTTTTATTGGATTAATGTTTATGTATATATTTTGGATTTTTTGTGCTTTGTTTTGAAATTATTTCAGACTTACAAAAGAGTTGGCAAAAATAGTGAAAGAATTCCTGTTTTTCCTTTACCCAGATTCCCTAAATGATAATATCTTCCATAACCATGTTGTAATTATCAGTTTCAGGAAATTAACATTGATGTAAATACTATTATCAAATTTACAGATTCTATTTAAATTTCACCAATTGTCTCACTGATGTCCTTTTCCTGGTCTAGGATCTGATCCAAGATTACATGTAGCATTTAATTGTCACGTCTTAGTCTCCTTTGTCTTCTTTAATCTGGAACAGTTCCTTAGTCTTTGTTTTTTTTTTTGGTTTTTTTTTTTTTGAGATAGAGTCTCGCTCTGTCACCCAGGCTGGAGTGCAGTGGTGTGATCTCGGCTCACTGCAAGCTCCACCTCCCAGGTTCACACCATTCTCCTGCCTCAGCCTCCTGAGTAGCTGGGACTACAGGCGCCTGCCACCACGCCCGGCTAATTTTTTTGTATTTTTAATAGAGACAGAGTTTCACCGTGTTAGCCAGGATGGTCTCGATCTCCTGACCTCATGATCTGGCTGCCTTGGCCTCCCAAAGTGCTGGGATTACAGGCATAAGCTACCACGCCCAGCCTAGTCTTTATTTTTCATGACCTTGACATGATTGAAGAGTACTGGCCAGTTGTTTTGTACAATGATCCTCAATTTAAGGCAGTCAATTGATTTGATTCAGAGGAGCCTGGTCTTCTGTAGTTCTGCTTTGAAATGGTTGAATATACTGAAACATTGCAGAAATATTATTCTTATCTATGAATAATAATCCTAGGAGTTGGATGGCTAAGGGACTGGGTAGAAATGTAATGATTGGGAGTATCTTTAAGTGGCTCTGTGTTTAGAGTATCTGTTTTATAGGTACTTATTTTCAAAAATCCTCCCCCAAAAATGTGCTTTCAGATGTATAATTCATAGAATCATAAACAGCCCTTTGTAATATCCTCAGAGAGCTTGAAAATGTTTTTATCTTTCTGCAGTGCTGACATTGATGTGTTTTAAATGGGTAGACATTGTGCTATTTGCAAAGCCTTCTATCTAAACTAAGCAGATAGTTGTAACATTTTATCTGTGACTGGCTAAAGTTCTTTTAACACCCATATTTCTTAAAGCAAATTGTGAACTATTTTCATGAATACAGAATTTTTTTTTTTTTGAGATGGAGTCTCACTCTGTTGCCCAGGCTGCAGTGCAATGGCGTGATCTCAGCTCACTGCAACCTCCGCCTCCCAGGTTCAAGCAATTTTCCTGCCTCAGCCTCCCGAGTAGCTGCGATTACAGGCACCTACCACCACGCCCAACTAATTTTTTGTATTTTCAGTAAAGGCGGGGTTTCACTATGTTGGCCAGGCTGGTCTCGAACTCCTTACCTCGTGATCTGCCCCCTTGGCCTCCCAAAGTGCTGGGATTATGGGCATGAGCCACTGTGCCGGCCTGAATACAGAAACTTTTTTGCCTCACTCCATCGCCCAGACTGGAATGCAGTGGTGTGATCATGGCTCACTGCAGCCTCAACCTCCTGGGCTCAAGGAATCCTCCCACCTCCACCTCCTGAGTAGCTAGGACTACAGGTGCATGCCAACACGCCTGGCTTTTTTTTTTTTTTTTTTAATTTATTTTGTAGAGACAGGGTTTCACTATGTTGCCCAGGTTGATCTGGAACTCCTGGGCTCAAGTGATCCTCCCACCTCAATCTCCCAACATGCTGGGATTATAAGCATGAGCCACCACGCCCAGCTTAAACTCTATTTAAAAAAAAGAAAAATACAAAAATGTGATTTACTGTAAGAGTACTATTTTTAAAATATTAATATGTAAAGAAATATGTAATAAGCTACAATATTTCTTCAAAAAATCAATCTTACTCTCCTCTCTAGCATATATTCATTCTCAATTAACATTTCCTACCCCTTCTCCCTTCCGTTTCCTTCCTGACCATAACTTAGAGTTTCTAGGGCATTGTTTTTCAAGTTGTGGGTCACAACCCATTAGTGGATCATCAATCAATTTGACTAGCGTGTATTAAAATGAAGTAGATTAAAATAGAAAATATCGGAATATACCACATAATAAGGGAAAGTATGTCATTAATTTATCTCAGTTATGTATCTTATATATTTGTATGTGAATACAATATAAAATGTTTGAAAGCCACCATTCTGGAGTGTTTCATCTATTTGTGTCTTGAACCTAATGTTTTTTAAACATGCATGTTGGATAGTTGTTGCATAAATATTTGCATAAGATTTTTAAAACTAGAATTCTGTGTATACATGATACCTTGTTTCTATTCTGCATGGCCAAAGGCTACATCAGAGGGAAACCCTTAGTGTTCACAAGTTTTATAACTACTTTTTAAAAATTCGTTCTTTGCAGTACTTTAAAAGAATGTTAAGACTATTTCTTCCCTAATGTAATTCATACTGGTTTGTACTAGTTCCTATTACTCTGAAATACTTAGAAAGTATGACTTTGCATATGTGGTATTAAAAGTAGGAGTTGGGGGCCAGGCACAGAGGCTCATGCCTGTAATCTTATCACTTTGGGAGGCCAAGGCAGGAGGATCACTTCAGCCCAGCTGGGCACAGTGGCTCATGCCTATAATCCCAATGCTTTGGGAGGCCGAGGTGGGCAGACCATGAGATCAGTAGTTCCAGACCAGCATGGTCAATATGGTGAAACCCCATCTCTACTTAAAAAAATACAAAAATTAGCTGGGCATGGTGGCACGCGCCTGTAGTCCCAACTACTCGGGAGGCTGAGGCAGGAGAATCTCTTGAACCCAGGAGGTGGAGGTTGCATTGAGCCAAGATCACGTCACTGCACTCCAGCCTGGGTGACACAGTGAGACTCCATCTCAAAAAAAAAAAAAAAAAAAAAAAAGGCAGTTGATGACATTAACATAATTTAATTGAACCATGAGTTTCTGTTAGCTCTGAAAATATCAATTTCAAATCGAGCATTATAATCTAAGATCTTTTTATATGAATAAAAAATTGTTCTAATATTTTTGAGAAGCTACTTTTTAAGGTGCGCCTGTTAACTCTGAGGGCAAAATGTAAAAGTTCTGCTTGACCCATGTAAATTTTGAATTTAATGAATTTATCATGGATGTCCTTCTTTGTGTTTATTAATGCAGATAACAAGAGTAATCCACAGACTTAAAACATGAGCTCAGATGCCAGCCAAGGCGTGATTACCACTCCTCCTCCTCCCAGCATGCCTCACAAAGAGAGATATTTTGACCGCATCAATGAAAATGACCCAGAATACATTAGGGAGAGGAACATGTCTCCTGATCTACGACAAGACTTCAACATGATGGAGCAGAGGAAACGAGTTACTCAGATCCTGCAAAGTCCTGTGAGTTGAATTAGAAGGCTGTAATTTTTCTCCCTCTTTGGAAATGTTAGTATAATAAGGTAGAAGTTTTCTCAAACTACCCTCACGTTAAAAGAGGGGTGGAGGAGGAGTGGTGACCAGTTGCTTCCAGTCTTTCAAAGGAGAAATGGACATCTAATTTGTGTATTTGATTTGCAGAGCCTTAATGACAACCTAGTATTGTGTTTGGTGGTTTAAATTTTGTGTGTTTTCTGGGTATAGCACTTTATTAAAGGAGGATACCCAATTCAGACTGAATATGTAAAGAAAAGAAAGGCATGACTCAAGTCATAGAAACCAATAAATAAGTTAGGTATATCCCATGCACGTATTTTCTTCTTCCTTTGGGTACCTTGACGCTCAGAGTGGCATGAGAAGACTTAAGGTTTTTGAGGAAGTCTGTGATTTGGCAGCCTAGTATTATATATGCCTACTGCAAGCACACGTGCATACACACTAAATTAACTAAATTAAAAGTAGATTATAGGCCAGGCTCAGTGGCTCACAGTGTAATCCCAGCACTTTGGGAAGCCGAGGCAGGAGGCTCACTTGAGCACAGGAGTTTGAAACCAGCCTAGGCAGCATAGTGAATCCTTGTCTCTACAAAAAAATTTAAAAATTAACTGGGTGTGGTGGTGTGCACATGTAGTCCCATCTACTCCTGGGAGGCTGAGGCAGGAGGATCACTTGAGCCCAGAAGGTCAAGACTGCTGTGAGCCGTGATCATGCCACTGCATTCCAGCCTGGGCAACAGAGTGAGACCTTACCTCAAAAAAAAAAAAAAAAAAAAAAAAAAAAAATTCAACTCAAGCGGAAAAATCCTGTCTGCACAGCAATAGTCAGACTTTGTGAATCATATTCAAATGATCTGTTTTCTTACAAAATCTTAGTGGAAATGTATTAATACATGATGGAAAATGAGAGAACAGCTTGATTTAAAATGCAAAATGAATTTGTAACTTTCTGCATGATGAAGATCATGCACCCCTAAGACAGAGTTCAGCACACAGACATATGATGCCCAGGTTAGGGTTATATTAGGTTTCCAACTTGGGTATCAAAATTAGCACCAAGGCATAGAGCTGCCTGAAGTAGCCCTGGTAAATCATTTTTGTTGTGTCCTTGTGAATTTAATCATAGAGGTAAGTCCAAAACCAAAGGGGAATTCCACTCTTAAGTAATTAATTCTCCCATACCAGTGGCCTCGGTGAAAGCATTGAAGTACAAGTTATAAAAGCAATGTAAGCATTGAGTAATTTTATTTTTTTATAGTGCCCACTTTAAAGAAACTCTTTCCAAATGGAAAGATTCATCAGAAAAGTCATGAGAGAGTAAATGTTCAGTGCCTTACTTTATGCAAACTTGAGTGTCTAGGTTTATAAAGACTTGAAGAGCACATTAATTATTTAGATCAAAATAGATATGTTTCCTTCTCCAAAGAAACCCCATTTTTAAGAACCAACTTACTAGACCAGAAATGGTGGCTCACGCCTGTTGTAATCCCGGCACTTTAGGATGCCAAGGCAAGAGGATTGCTTGAGCCTAGGAGTTTGAGACGAGCCTGGGCAACATAGTGAGACCCAGTCTTTGCAAGAAATTAAAAAATTAGTCGAGCGCGGTGGTGTGAGTCTGTAGTCTTATACTTGGGAGGCTGAGTCGAAAGGATTACTTGAGCCCAGTAGATCAAGGCTACAGTGAGCCGTGATCACACCACGGCACTCCAGCCTGGGTGACAGGGCAAGACCCTGTCTCAAACAAAATTTTAAAAGAACTTATCAACCAAATGATTGTAGTAACAGCATATTAGTAACTGAAAGAATGAAGTGAAGTTTCAATTTTGGTTAAGGTTGTTAAATATTGAGATTTCTTTAGGAAGTATCTCAAAGAGGACCATTGAATTCTAACTGTAGAGTCTAAATGAAAAAAATTACTAAACTCCATTTTTATGCCAGGGTTTTTGTCTTATAGTTTGCCCATTAAACTAAAGTTGCATAATGTTAAGTAGATTAATTTTTTTGTACTTAGTATTTCTATTTGTAAATTGGCTTAAAAGTAAAAATTTTACCTATGCCTTGGGGAACTTAGTGAAATAATGTGAAAGGGCAAACGCATAGTGTATCATTTCCCTATTCACTTAACAAGAATGATCACTTTCTGCCCAGAGAGGAACAAAGAAGGCTGAGATTTAAAAGAATTAAAAGTTGATATTTTTTTTCCTAGATCTTGGCTAATGAATTTAAAATATTCTTTGTGAAAGACTTAAGAAAGTGTATACGTTTTGTCTTCCTGCCATATTTTAGGACAGTGGTTTTTAAGTTTCTTTTAATGCAACAGAAACTTCACCAAGGCAAGTGATACTTGGTGGCTTGTATTAGTCATCTACTGCTAAATAACAAATTATTCCAGAACTTAGCAGCTTAAAACAAGCATTCATTATCTCACCATTTCTGTGGGTCAGAAGTTTAGGAGCAGGTTAGCTGAGTTTTTCTGATTCAAGTTCCCTGATGAAGTTGCAGTCAATATGTTAGCCAGGGCTGCTGTCATTTGAACACTTTACTGGGGCTGGAGGATCCACCCTTAAGATGGATCACTCATGTGGCTGTTGGCAAAAGACCACAATTCCTTGCCACATGGACTTTTTCTAAAGCTGCTTGAGTGTTCTTCCCCAGAGCAAGGATCCAAGAGAGAGTAGCCTGAATGCTGCTTTTGAACTAATCTCAGATATCACACACTGTCACTTCTGCCATATTTATTAGTTAGAAGTGAGTCTTTCAATTCTCCCCATGCTCCAGGGGAGAGAAATTAAGCTCCATCTTTTGAGGAGAGAATTGTCCACTCTCTGGTTACTATTTACTTATTTAGAGACAGGGTCTTACTGTGTTGCCCAGGCTAGTGTGCAGTGGCTGTTAACAGGCACAATCATAGCACACAAAATCCTGTGCTCAAGCGATCCTCTTGCCTCAGCCTGTTGAGTACCTGGGACTACAGGTATGTGCCACCATGCCTGGCAGGTCACAATTTATTTTAAAGGAACCGCAGTCTGTCCTTCTGCCACAATTTATTTTTCTTCCTCCCACATGCAAAATACACTCTTCTTCTCCTAGCACCTCCTAAAAAGTCTTATCCCATTCCAACATTAGCTTGAATCCAGAATCTCATCATCTAAATGTAGTCCAGCTGCAGATGATTGTCCTCAGGGTGTAGAACCTTAAGTACAGGTCCTGTCAATCTATTAACTTGTGAAATAAAGATTCATGTTATCTGCTCCCCAGTGGCAGGAGAGGGCATAAGATAACTGCTACAGACATTCCTCTTCAAAAAGGAGAAAATTGAGAAATTCAAAGGAGTCACTGGTCCAAAGCAATTGTGAAATCCATCTGGACAAATGTTTGGAAGTGTTTTGATTAGGACTCAGTCCTACTATTTACCAGGACTGAACCTCCCTGGTGCTTGGCTCTGCCCACTAGGTTCTTGGTTCCACTGTCTAAATCATCCTTCCTTTTTCTTGAAAGGTAGCCTGTGTTTGCCACTTTGTGTTTTTCTTAGTCTGCTTTCTTCTTACAGAAGTTTTAGGGGTGCAAAGGCCCCTTTTCCTTTTGTACTGTCTTTGTTCCTTTCAGCCCAAGTTTAAAGTGTTTCTGCTGATATAATTCTTTAAAAAATTTTGTCAGTCTCCTGTAAATATTGGGATTCACTCTGTTAAACAAAATCCATAACCAATAAAGATTAAAGTCAGATTTTACTAATTCATGTTTGTAAGTGACAAATTTATACACCTTCTATTTAAAATTCTCAGCTAATTTGGGTAGAAGGGAAATCAGGAGAGAAATTAATAAAAGCAAAGTATAATACTTTTTTATTAAGCACTTACTATATGCCAAGCACCTATTACGCATCTTTAATCCTCAAAGCAATTCAGTTAAAGAAGTATTAAGATGCCTAAGTTATAGATGCATAAACTGAAACTTAGAGACATTAAATAACTTGCTGAAGTTTTACAGCTTTGTTAAATGATGTGGTCAGAATTTAAACTGCAAAGCTCACACCTGTAATCACTAGGCTGTACCACTTACAGCATTCAGTGACAATGAAAAAATTCTGCCTATATGTTTTTATATCATCTTATTCATCTTCAAAGCCTGCTGCTTAAGTTAATTCAACGCAACCTGGAAGAGTTTATTATCACAAGACATTTTGGTGTAAATGTAAATTTGGATGACAAAAATCACCCCTTATTGCTTTGAGCTGAGAAAATAACAAATAATTTTTGTTATTCTGGCCCTCAGGTATTACTTATTTCTAGGAATTTCACAGCCTTTTTATATTTAATTTTTTAAAATAAAATATTTATCTTAGAAATCAAATACCACTTGGTAAATTAATTTGGCTTGAGATTTTGTTGCAGTAGAGAAAATCCACGAGTTCTCTTTGTGGAGACCCTAAGTTCTAATTTACCCCCTTTTCTCAAAACGAAGTGTCCAGGACAAACTATTGGAATTAAGTGATTCCTTTTCAAAGTTAAAGAAGCATATAAATTGAAAAACTAAGCAATAGCACATTGAATACAAGAGATGGTTACTAAATTCTGAATGCATGGATGGATAGAGAATAGCTAGGTGGGCTTTGAAACATTAAACATTTGAATATTGTCCAACAGGCTCCTACTGAACTTGACTGCTTAACAAAACAGTTGCTGGGCTTCCTAAGCCTTACCGCCATGGGAAGCAGTTTAGACTGGTTGACACAAATGTGCAGTGTTATTCTGAAAAATAACAGGAGTGTATGTGGTGGTAGCCTGGGCACATGACATACTAACAGTTTTTAATAACAGGGCAATGCATACTGCTGTAAGCTAATTTTGATGCAAGGAGAAACGTCAAAGGCATATACATTTTAGGATATCACTGGAAGTAAGGCCTAAGTGTTAACAGGGTTCCTTAATTCAAATTGGTCAAAATCACCATGATCTGTGGTCAGTTGAGAAGTTTAAGATGCAGGTATTCTTAATTTTATTTACATTTCTGTTGTACACAGCTTCAAGAAAAATATTCTAACCTTTAGCTTCATGTTAATCAAGACTTAGATACAGAAGAAAGACCATCCAGAAGAAAATATGGTTTATTTGTTTTTTCTCCTTTCAACAGGGCCAGTGGTATTCTATTTCCAAATGAGTACATTTCTTAATGGAGAAATTCTAAGTAAGTTTGTTATGCTCCTAATCCTGCTTTAGGAGAGCTCTAATAACATAATTATAGGGTGCCTTGGGAGCAGCAAGTCGGTAATCTTTTTTTTTTTTTTTTTACTTTTTGCCCCAATTTTCCTCTCTAGTAATTTTGAGGTAAAACATCCAGATGTGGATATTTAAAATTCATCTCTGATGTCTCCTATATTTATCAGTGTTACTATCTGAGTGTAAGTTAGACATTACTGATAAATGAGCCAACATGGAGTTTTTTTTTTTTTAAGCATTAATTGAAATAATTTTATCAGGTCAGGTTTTTTAAAAAAATCAAATTGGTTCTCTTTTCTGTGACTTAAGTATTTTATCTCCTGCCACTTTCTCCTGAAAGTTCTGACCTTGGATACAGAGTTTTAAAATGTGATGCCTGAAGTGAATTCTACTTTTGGTTTATAGTATTCCGGAATATGTGAGTACTTAAAGTATATTCTTAGCCTACATGAATCTCAAATCTCTGAATATTTGACATTTTTAGAAGTCCATTTATGTCCATACTTTATGAATTCAAAGTTTATAGCCTCACTCCCTTGACATTGATAGATATATAAAATAAAAGGGTGTGAGATTCAGATAAGGCTTTTAAGGCACCCTGTCTCTAACTTAAACATTTTGCTTTTCACCTAGTGATTTTTTTACCATACTTTTTGGACCTATGTTTGAAGAGCTGTTCAAACTATAATGTTCTGGGGGCAAATTAAGTTTTCAAGTAGGATTTTGTTTGAGTTGAAGAATTAAATGGCTTTTTAAAAGTTTATAACATTCAATGAGGATGAATTTCTTATTTAGAGAAAATAAATCTTACCTAGTAGATTATGGGTAGGCCTAATTAGACAGCAGGGATTTCTCATTCAAGTAATAGACTGATAAGACTGTTTTCTAGCTAATAACCTATGAAATGGATATTTGCTACGTTAACTGGGTCAAGATTGAGATCAGATTCTTCACTTTCTTTATATCTAGGAAAATGAAAAGAAACTCTTAACTTAGTATTAATTGAGCACTGAACTACACACTCAGGGAGAATCTAGAAATGTGAAAGACACAGTTTCAGTCCTCAGATAATATGGTATAGTAGAGTAGGAAAATAGTTAAACAATCACAGTCATACACTAGGTACCCTAAGTATAGTATAGGGAAAGTTCACAGTGAAGTGTAGAAGAGAAGAAATACAGAGATCCCTCCTAACTTGGATGATTAGGTGACTTCAAGGAGAAGGTAGCATTTGTGATGTGTTGAATAAAGGAAAGAATTCATTAGGAAGAAGAACAGTGGAAGTCAGTACTTCCATTGGATGAAGTAGATCGAGCAGGGCTAGAGAAGTGCAAGTTGTGATCAGAGAATGCTGCAAAAACCTCATAGGCTAAAGCATGAGGTAGTAATGGCAGATAAAGCAAAAAAAATTGCATAGCAGCAGACTATGGAAATTTTGCAGTACCAAGCCATTTTGACCTAAGTTAGGAGTCAGTACATTTTCTCATCATTGCCCATTTTGTTTACACAATTTTTTATAAAAGTGTTTGTTTTGGATCTGGGTTCAAATTTTACTTTGCCTACCACTTACTAGCTATGTGACATTACGAAGCTCATTTAACTTGAGCTTCAGTTTCCTTGTTGGTAAAATGGGGAAAATACCTCACACGGTTGTGACAATTAAATAAAATAACATAAGAGCATGCAGTACAGCACGCAGCACGTAGTGGGCAACTGTTTTTTGGAAATTATATATTTATTGCTAATTTGAAGTACATTATGCTTTTGTGGCAACACTTGAAGATTTTAATTCCTTAGACTGTATTTTGGTTTTTGAAGGTCTTGAATCTGTTACCCTGATGGCATTCTGGTTTATTCATCTTCACAAAATTTAACAACTACCACTACCTCCTCTTCTATGCTCTTCTGTATCTGAGAAAGAAGACATAGTTTATGCCATGGTTTTGTGTATATGTTGTTTGATCTTCTAACCAGTTCTTCTCTAGTGGAGACTCCAGGGAACTGTTGGCTAATCTGACTTAAGCCCAGTATGTGGCCACACCACCCTGATTAGAAATTAAGTTTCTCATTATGCTTTGATGAATTCTTAGCTACAAGAGGGCAAGTACTTAGCCTGGTATTCCAGGATCACCATAATCTGCCAGTATATATATATATATTTGCTTTATCTGCCATTGCAGTCTAATGCTCTAATCTAGCCTAAGAGGTTTACTCAACATTTCAGATCACAACATGCCTGCTAGCTTATTAGTTGTATTTGGTTTCAGAGATACAGTCCAAGTCTGAATAAAATTAGGAAAAGAACTTGTGCTCAGTTGAGGGTTCCATATTTGAATCTTTATTCCATTTACTTATTAGCTTTATAACCTCGAGCAAGGCATTGCCTATCTCAGGACTTTGTGGTGAGACTCAAATAAATCAACTATAAAGGATTATTAACATTGAACTTTAGTAAAAATATGATTAACTACCCATCTCAAAGATAAATAAAATTTTTATCTTAATATTTTAATGAAAGCTCAATAAATTTACTGATAAATTTAAAAAATCAGCTGAAATTAGTCATTAGTAATTTTTTATATTAGTCTTATATTAGTAATTTTTACACTTACTGTTTTATGACTTAGGTGATTATCTGAACAATATTTGAGAAACATTTGAAACATGTAAAAATGAGTAATAAATGTTCATGACAAAATATTAAACCTTTTTTGCACTGGAAGAATTCTTACCTGTTGAAGCACTGTGAACTGTAAACAAGGCTGGGGAGATTTCATATACTTTGAAAAAAAATTTTTTTTATACCTATACTGCGTAGAAGCTATTCGTCAGCTTTAAAGGAGACATTCGTATTTTCCCTCTTATTCTTAATTTGATTTCAGAAGAGCTTATACATCGCTCTGTGACACCATAGCTATCCCAAAGGTTTTAGAATGGTACTCACATATTGTGGGATATATGGTAATGAAGAAAGCATTTCACTAATGTAAAAAGAGCACTGGACTTGTGTCCTTGCCTCTGGCATTTACTAGCTGTATGTCCGTGAACAGGTTTTCAACCTTTCTTTAACTTTCTCATCCCACCCAGCAGAAATTTCTCACCAGTTTAATAAATAATTTTGATTCTCTTGAGTACCTGGTTGATTTTTTTTAATCTAAAAACCATTGTAAATCAATACACTGAGAAAGCTGTCTTAATTCATGTTGGCTGCCAGAGTTGAGATAAAATTTGTCCCATCTCTAGCAAATGCATACAATTTTATGGCATTCACTTTGTATCTTAACCTCATTCCTGGCTCTGTCTACCCTCCTTATGCTTATTTTCTCTTCAGCTTTATTTTTCTTACCTATATTTATTTTTGTAGCATTTTAATCTGTGGAAGCTGCCTTAAATTTTTCCTGGAAGAACATGGGTGCAAGACATTTAATAAAATAGATAATGCCTACTTCTCCAAGTTATTGTAATATATGTAATGAGTGATACACATAGTAGGTATCATTAATTTGGGGTTTTTAAAAACTGAATCAGAGAATATCAGTTATAACTACTTTGAACTGAGAAAAGTTTAAATAGTTTGGTTTTGAAGGGAAGATAGAGTTCCAAAAGAGCAGATTGGCCCGTTGCCATGTGTCCAGAAGTTTTCTGTACTTTACATAAAGATAAATGAGGATATCTGGAACATTTTTTTCCTTTCAGCCTTAAGCATGGTAAAATAGTTATGTTACTTGTCTGTATGAAGGTGTCCATCTATCTTGTATACAGCTCTCAGCCATCTTATCTTCACAGGGTCTTGGATGAACAAGAAAACTCCCTGATGGAGTTTTCTGATAAATGAAGTATATCTTTGTAGAGGATATTTTACAAGATAGTTTTTCTGATTTAAATCGTGTATTTAAATGAACTAGATACCGTCAATAGAACCAGATGTTTTTGAACTTTTATTATATTGTGTGAATGATTTATACTTAACAAGCCTTGAATTTGTAAAAAGAAAAGCCACATTTAACTGGTGTAAACTGCTCCATGAACTTAGGATTCAAATGTCACAATTAGTATTTTTAAAAATTAATCACTCAAATATCCACTTGCCTTATTAGCAGAAAGTACACCATCTTTCTCTTGGAATTTCTGCTTTTCTCTGAATTCTTCCAGAACTTTAGTGACTTACACTGACTGGGTTAATTAGTGGCCTCCATATCCAAGATGGGTGTGGGTCGTGTATCCATGCATCTGTATATATGTATGTGAGGGAGACACACTAGAGTCTGTTCAGTCCACCACTGCCACTGTACTTCCCTGCCCCATGGTAGAATGTTGAAACCCAGTCTTAAACTGTTCAACAGGAGCTATAGGTTCACTGTTGACTCAGATGTTTGTGCAGGCCACCACAGTGCATCAGGGAGGGATCTTCCGGTGCTAAGCTCAGTCCTTTATGGTTGAGCACCCAAGATTACAACTATTAGCACCCAGCTCTTAGAGTTCACATCATGGAAACTTCTCAACTATTGTTCTAAGTGCACTGCAAACACTGAGTCAGGACTAGTTCTAGCATCTACCGCCTCATACCCTTAGAACCACATTTCCCCTTACCACCATGAGCTCCTATGCCATTTTTTTTTTTTTTAAGTTCCTGGCTGAGTGTGGTGGCTCACACCTGTAATCCCACCACTTTGGGCCGAGACAGGTGGATCACTTGAGGACAGGAGTTTGAGACCAACCTGACCAACATGGTGAAACCCCATCTCTACTAAAACTACAAAAATTAGCCGGGCATGGTTGTGCACACCTATAATCCCAGCTACTTGGGAGGCTGAGATAAGAGAATCACTTGAACCCAGGAGGTGGAGGTTGCAGTGAGCTGAGATTGTGCCACTGCACTCCAATCTGGGCAACAGAGCGGGAAAAAAAAAAAGTTTCCTAGACATATAGGTTATTT
Source organism: Pan troglodytes (assembly GCF_028858775.2). Classification (NCBI taxonomy): domain Eukaryota; kingdom Metazoa; phylum Chordata; class Mammalia; order Primates; family Hominidae; genus Pan; species Pan troglodytes. Next base: position 122,227,057 of record NC_072406.2, read on the forward strand.
ACCCACCCTCTCAGAAAGGCTCCATCTAAGCGGAGACTCCAGGAGATTTTATTCCTACCGTCATGAGGCAGACCACTGTCAGTGACTCAAAAGAGATTCACCCTTCTAAAGGAAGTTTTCTCCATTATCTCCCAGGTATTCATACCTACCCTTCTTGGAGGGAGTGATTCCAAAATAATTTTCTGCCTTCTCCCTCTTAGGCAGAGTGGGGGAAATGGAACTTAATTTCTGGCAGGGCATCCTGCTACATAAGTAACTAATCTCAAATGGAAGAGCAAGGGTTAAGTGACTTATGTTGCAAGAACCTTCATCTTTAAAACGAAGGAGACATGAGCAAAAGAACAAATGACAAACTTAATAAGTGTTGGTTGGGTGTGATGGAAAGTCAGAACCAACTATTTGTGATATGAAGGATTGGGAGAAGTTTCAGATGTTGAACCATACTAGTAACTCGAGGGTTACTGAAATAGAGGCGTTCTCTTAATGTTCGGGATTTTGATCTCTATAAACACTGTTTCTGCCACTACCTCACCCACCCCACCCCCAAAAAGATACAGAACTCCAGAATAGGAACATATGGAACCCAAAGTTCCATTAAAAAACTGTCATTTAGCCGGGCGCGGTGGCTCACGCCTGTAATCCCAGCACTTTGGAAGGCAGAGGTGGGCGGATCACCTGAGGTCGGCAGTTCAAGACCAGCCTGACCAACATGGAGAAACCCTGTCTCTACTAAAAATACAAAATTAGCTGGGTGGTGGCGCATGCCTGTAATCCCAGCTACTCAGGAGGCTGAGGCAGGAGAATCGCTTCAACCCGGGAGGCGGAGGTTGCGGTGAGTTGAGATCGCGCCATTGCACTCTAGCCTGGGCAACAAGAGCGAAACTCCGTCTCAAAAAAAAAAAAAAAAAAAATTGTAATTTACCACAGTGTTGCAGAGAGTGATTAGAACTCAACTGTTATTTATTTGCTTTCAGAGTTTATGGAGCTAAGGAATTTCCATAGAAATCATAAAATAGAAATTATTTTAGTATGTCTCAGTGAAAACTTTTGCCATTGAGTCACTCTGTATTCAAAGTTGTGCCCCATTCACATGGGAACTCTTTCTTTTTTTTTTTTGAGGTGGAGTTTCGCTCTTGTTGCCCAGGCTGGAGTGCAATGGCATGATCTCGGCTCACCACATCCTCCTCCTCCCGAGTTCAAGCTATTCTCCTGCCTCAGCCTCCTGAGTAGCTGGGATTACAGGCATGCACCACCACGCTGGGCTAATTTTGTATTTTTAGTAAAGACGAGGATTCTCCATGTTGGTCAAGCTGGTCTCCAACTCCCCACCTCAGGTGATCCACCCGCCTTGGCCTCCCAAAGTGCTGAGATTATAGGCGTGAGCCACCACGCCTGGCCAGGGACTCTGTCTTAGCTAAGCAAGGAGTGGGTCACCTTTTTTTTTTTTTTACAATGGTTTCTTGGTGCTTGAGTTGTATATTAATAAGAGGAGTTTTATCTGTGCCTGTCTAGTGTAGATATTATAATATCTCATTTTCTTTGACATGAAGAATGCCTAGTGGTTTTCCCCCCTAAAAGCAAGCATCTTGCTGCTTCTTGCAGTGCTTTGATTTTATTATTTTGTGTTTTATATTTGTTTTTAAATAGTACAGGTAAAAGCTATTCAGAAAAGGGATGGGGGAAAGATTGATTGTATTGGAACAAGTTACTTTTGGGCCATTCAGTCTTGCTTGCTCAGTCTTTATTTTTGTGTATTACAGGCCTTTCGGGAAGACTTGGAATGCCTTATTCAAGAACAGATGAAGAAAGGCCACAACCCAACTGGATTACTAGCATTACAGCAGATTGCAGATTACATCATGGCCAATTCTTTCTCGGGTTTTTCTTCACCTCCTCTCAGTATGTCAGTTTTGGAGAGTTTTAAACATTATAATTTTACTTCCACTTTGGACCACTATACATCTCTAGCAGCATATTCTGCTCAGGTTCAGTCCTTCAGTTTATAACATCTAATACTTAGAGTAACATAGTGTTAGAACCTCCTACCTTTTCATATCAACCAGGCATTTACTACACTTTGTACAGATTATAAGATGATATAAGACATGATTCTGGGCTGGGACTTGTGGCATGTGTCAGTAGTCCCAGCCACATGGGAGGCTGAGGTGGGAGAAATGCTTGAGCCCAGGAGTTCGAGACCAGCCTAGCAACAAAGTGAAAACCTTCTCTCTATTTTTGTTTTTTTGTTGTTGTTTGTTTTTTCTTTTGAGACAGGAGTCTTGCTCTGTCGCCGAGGCTGGAGTACAGTGGCCCGATCTCGGCTCACTGCAACCTCCACCTCGCAGGTTCAAGCGATTCTCCTGCCTCGGCCTCCTGAGTAGCTGGTATTACAGGTGTGCGCCACCACGCCTGGCTAATTTTTTGTATTTTTAGTAGAGACGGGGTTTCACCATGTTGGTCAGGCTGGTCTTGAACTCCTGACCTCACGATCTACCCACCTTGGCCTCCCAAAGTGCTGGGATTACAGGCCTGAGCCACTGCACCAGGCCCACCCTGTCTCTATTTTCTAAAATAATAAATCTGATTTTAATGTGGCTGGATATAAATCATATCACAGTTGCATTTGGAAGTTTGGGTTTTATTCCTAACTTTGATGGGAAGCCATTTTAAGCAGAAAGATGATTTTAAAAGACCACTATATTTTCTGTGTGAAGAATGAACTGGGAGATTTCATAGTATTATTAACAAAATTAGAATAGTTGGGGATCTGGTTTGGCTTGGGAAATGGAGGAAGTTCAACTTTGAGCATGCTCCATTTGCATTGCCAAGACATTGCAGCAATTGGAAGTGCAGTCAGAGAGCTTAGGAGAAACACTTGGCAGATGGACATAGAGAAGTAGTACTCAAAGCTGTGGACATTGATTAAATAATCATACAGGAGTATGGGCTGACAAAAGATTCCAAAGAGAAAACCTCAAAAGCTCAAAGAGGAAGACTAGTCAGGGAAAACAGAAATAGTAAAAGAAGCTGCCCTGGAAGTGTCCTGGATTCCATGGCGGGAACAAGGAGCTACAGGAGACCTGGGCCTGCTGGCTGGAATGTACAAAGGCATGGCAGGAGGAAAGCCATGTGCCACTGTTTGGAGATCAGGAAATAGCAACCAGTTGCCTGAAATACTTAGGCAGTGAAGTGAAAAGCGGAAGTTAAAGTTGGAAGGTTACGGGGAGAATAGAAGACAGGTTAATGGTTGACTCTAAAATTTTGTCAGAAATTATGCTATTTTTTGTGGCTTATGTAGTAAAACTATTCAGATTACTTCAAAACATCTCAAAATTAAAAGGTTTTCCATTGAAATATTCTCTTTAAAAGTTCTTGCTCATATTCTCAGGTAAAAAGCAGTGCTTTAGAAAACTCAATGGCTTTATGCATAATGAATTTACAAAGAAAGGGGCTACAGTCGAGTACAAGAATGAGGCTTATTGCAGGGATCCATGCATGAGTTAAGGGCTGAACTCAAAAGAGTGGACAACGAGGGACCTTATGAAGAAAACAGTCATGAAATGTGGTGACAAATTATATATGGTTACCCAGGAGAGGTTAAGGAGGTAGAGGTTACTGAAACCCAGAGTTTGAGCCTATAGGAATGGTAATATCAATATTAGAAGCAAAGTAAGGAGAAGAGAGAAGGTAAGAAAAACCAGGAGAGAGAAGATAAAATCACCTTTAGACCCTTTTAATTTTCATGTTATTGCATTGTAGGCACTTGGAAATAGCAGGCTAGGCTGGGCACAGTGGCTCATGTCTGTAATCCTAGCACTTTGGGAGGCCAAGGCAGGAGGATCACTGGAGGCCAGGAGTTCAAGACCAGCCTGGGCAACATAGACCCCATCTCCACTAAAAAAATTTAAAAATTAGCCAGGTGTGGCAGCATGCCCTGTAGTCCTAGCTACTCAGGAGGCTGAGGTGGAAGGATTGCCTGAGCCTAGGAGTTCGAGGCTGCAGTGAGCCATGATCACACCACTGCATTGCAGCCTGGGTGACAGAGTGATACCCCTGCCTCTAAAAAAAAAAAAAAAAAGGGTGGGGCCAGTTGCAGTGGCTCAGGCCTATAATCCCAGCACTCTGGGAGGCCAAGGCAGGTGGATCATCTGAGGTCAGGAGTTCAAGACCACCCTGACCAACAAGGAAAAAACCTGTCTCTACTAAAATACAAAATTAGCTGGGCCTGGTGGCACATGCCTGTAATCCCAGCTTCTCAGGAGGCTGAGGCAGGAGAATCGCTTTGAACCTGGGAGGTGGATGTTGCAGTGAGCCGAGATCGTGCCATTGCACTCGACCCTGGGCAACAAGAGTGAAACTCCGTCTCAAAAAAAAACAAAACAAGCAGGCTGGAAAATGGGGAGGAGGACCTGATCAGAACTAAAGACCAGGGAGTGAGTCGTCTACACAAAAATAACAATAGGGAGGCTCAAGAGTCTATAATGTTTTTGTAGGGAAAAGTAAAATGAGAAAGAACGTAGTGGAGGACTGAGCTTTGGGGAAGAGCCAAAGCTGGGCAAAGGGAACAGATGAACTTGTTAAAGGAGAAAAGCATGTAGACAAGGAATAAGAGATCTAGGATAGTATCACATGGGCCTCGAGAAGAGTTCTAGGAATGAGGCAGTGTAAATCGTGTCAAGCTGTAAAGAGGTCAAGGAGAATGAAGACTGAGCAAAAGTTGAACTTGGTAACAGCTGAACTTGGCAATTAGATCATTAGAGACCTTCAAGACCTTCAATAGGGCAGAAATCATACTACTATTTGCATGCATTATTTTCCATCTCAAATGTTTTTTGTGTTTGAATAAAAGTCAAGAGAGATAATAGAAAAGTAGCTTTCTGTTGAGGTCTTTTCATCATAAAACTAGCAGTAACCTCAGTATTTAACACTTTTACCCTCGGAGATATGTGTAACCATTTTTCCCCAGTGGTGTGAGCCTTTGATATAGTCACTCCTTAGCAAGCACTATGTGAAGCAACTTTTACTAAGCAATCAAAGATAGCTGATACTTATTTTTACTCTCAGTGTACCTCTCTGAAGGAGAATAAGCTAATAAAATATTATATGGGCTGATAAATTTCAGATTATTATATACAAGGCTGGGATACACCCAGACGCAGGCTACTTCCTGGCAACTAATTTCCAGGTAAGGGATTGCATGACTCGTATCTCTCTCCACATTTTTTGCTCTTTTAGGTCTTGGCATGGTCACACCTATCAATGACCTTCCTGGTGCAGATACATCCTCATATGTGAAGGGAGAAAAACTTACTCGCTGTAAACTTGCCAGCCTGTACAGACTTGTAGACTTGTTTGGATGGGCACACCTGGCAAATACCTATATCTCAGTGAGTTCTTCAGCTTTCAATTCCTTTTTTAAAAAATTCCAGCTAGAAGGCAACTATACTCTTCTTACCTTTACCTGGAAGTCCAGTTTTCAGACTTATTCTCTAAACCTAGTATGCTAGATCACAACCAAATACTGATTTAAACCTTACACCCAAGGGAGAGGCTCCAATTCCCCCACCTTTCTTCTCCCCTTACTATCTATGTTGTTCCAAGTTCCTTTGGTTCAGACCAACTGTAGAATCTATCCAGGAAGAAATCCTTCTGGCAAAATTGTCCCTCTCCATGATAATTATGTCTGAGCATCAGTGGCTTTAAAAAGCATTTGAGGCAAGGAAGATAGAGGAGGTCAGGGAAGTTTCCTCCCTGGTCTTTATTTTTTAAATATATTCTTTCCATTCACCATCATATTTTTATTTTGCCACACTTGGAAAAAGATGCTATTTGGAAACAAAAGAGGATTAAAATATTGTACAATGGAAATGGTACAGATGCAGTCCATCAAGAATCTTTCTTCCTTTCCACCTTCCATCTTTATTTTAATTCCTTCCTAGGAAGAGATTTTGTTCTCTTTCCTTTGCCCATTTTGCCTTAACTTCCAAGTTATAAATTAAGGTTATAATTATTACCACATTGGCTTGAATAATATTAGCATTTATTTTTCATGAACATGGCTGACCCTAAATAACCTTAGAGCCCCAAAATAACACTTTTAGGTAAGTCCAGTAAATAAGAAACTAAAGTCAGAATTTTTTAGCAAGTACTTGAGGGAAACTTTAGGAAAGTTTCATGTTGTAGACCTTTAATTTTTGCTTTGTTGGTTTTTTTTTTCCTGATCTCTTACAATTATTCATTGTAAATATATTTGTAGTCATGTTTCCACTGCAAAATATGAACCACTTCATAGTAATTCCCTGTTGTTTTTTTTTCCAGGTAAGAATAAGTAAGGAGCAAGACCACATTATAATAATTCCCAGAGGCCTATCTTTTTCTGAAGCTACAGCCTCCAATTTGGTATAATTTTCCATTCCTGTGTTGCTTTTTCTGAGCTTTCTTTGGCTTTTCTGACAGTTTTTAGCTTTTAGCACAGGACAGAATAAGAAGGTATGGATGGAAAAACATTTACTAGTGAACAGTGAAGGGAATTTGAACTATGTTGTTTTAGAGAAAAGCTTTAGAGAATAGCGTAATTGAAGAGACTAATAAATGAGTTGGTCTTATCAGTTAACTTGTCTATGTTTTGAAGGGAATCGTGATTTTTTTTTTTTTTAACCACCCTATACACTCAGAAATTTGTCTTAAAAAAAACACACACGGCCAGGTGCAGTGGCTCACGCCTGTAATCCAAGCACTTTGGGAGGCTGAGGCAAGTGGATCACAAGGTCAGGAGTTCAAGACCAGCCTGACCAACATGGTGAAACCCCATCTCTACTAAAGATAACAAAAAATTAGCTGGGCGTGGTGGCGCACACCTGTAATCCCGGCTACTCGGGAGGCTGAGGCAGGAGAATCGCTTGAACCCATAAGGTAGAGGTTGCAGTGAGCCAAGATCGCACCATTGCACTCCAGCCTGGCCTACAGGGCAAGACTCTGTCTTCAATACACACACACACACACACACACACACACACAATGTTCATAGCTAGATTTAAACAAAGTTCAGCTGGTATGACTATAGGATCTGATCTTAGTATTTTATCTTTTCCATGACTACTCCTAGCCACTGTCATCAGCTTACAGAGTGACAGGAGCTACCTTGGTTCTGGGTGCTTGCTGCAATGTTAGCAAATAGAAGTTTTCTAGCCAATTCTATACATGCCAGACTTGTTCAGACCTCCGATGAAGAGCTTAAGTTTCTCCTTTTCTTGGAAACTGTACTTCTTGCCAAGTACCAAGTTTTGTTGCACCTGTTTTATAAATAAAGTTTTATGGGAACAAAGCTATACCTGTTAACTTACAGATTGTTTATGGCTGCTTTTGTACTGCAGCTGCAGATTTGAGTAATTGCAGCAGAGGCCCACAAAGTCCAAAATATTTGCTATCTGACCTTTTACAAAAAGGTTTGCTATCCCCTGGTTTAGCTTGTGAAACACAAACTTTGATACGTATATACCAGTTAAATATGTCCTTCTGATTTTTTCCAGGTGAAAGTCAATATAATAGGAGAAGTGGTTGACCAGGGAAGTACCAATTTGAAAATTGACCATACAGGATTCAGTCCCCATGCTGCAATCTATTCAACACGTCCTGATGTTAAGTGTGTGATACACATCCATACCCTTGCAACAGCAGCTGTAAGTCAATGAAAGGCCAAAACTGACAGGACGCTGGAAGATGTATTATTTTTGTGGCTTTCTCAACAGGATGCTTTACTATCTGCTTTTCAAAATCATATTTGATACAATAATCTGCATACCCAGAAAGCAAAAGGCGTTTGGGACCAAATGCTACCATTCTAGGAAACAACTGGAGAAATAACATTTGGATTCTAAAACTAACCAGTTTGAAAATTGGGTCATTGAGTTTTTTGGAGCAAAGCTTCTTTCATAATATTTGACACAGCATATAAGTTGAGTTGTATTCCCTAAGTCCTTTTTGTGTGTGTGTGGAAGAAACAAAATGGGAAGTGAATAAAGTGGGAAGTGGGCTGCAATGGTGAAACACAGTGAATAGGCCAGTGTTTTCCTGAGCTGTCCAAACAATCAGGTTCCTATGAAAATGTATTTAGTAACCAAATGTGTTATCTTGGTATGGGCCAAACCAAATAGGTATCCTCCATGAAATGTGGGATCCTTCCAATTTCTCAAGAGTCTCTTCTTCTGGGAGATGTTGCCTATTATGACTACCAAGGGTCACTGGAAGAACAGGAGGAGAGAATTCAACTGCAGAAGGTTCTGGGACCAAGTTGTAAGGTATGTAGTAGAGTTTGTCTAAGGAGCTATTTTTGTTGCTGCTGCTGTTGATGAAAACAGTGTGAGCTATGCCAGTTATTTCAAGTGATTGCTGTGGGCATTCTATTTTAGGTGCTGGTACTCAGGAATCATGGTGTGGTTGCACTTGGAGAAACATTAGAGGAGGCTTTTCATTATATTTTTAATGTGCAACTAGCCTGTGAGATTCAGGTAGGAAACATTATTCCCCTTTTTTAATTGCTTTGTTATTTGCTCGTTTAGTTGGATTTTGTGTACTTATTTGCAAATACATATTAGTTAGTGGCTTTTTGTCTTTTAAGAGAAGTTCTGCTCTACTTATGTAGGCAGGGTTTTCAACTCAGTTATCTCTTGAATTGAAAATAGGAGTAAAGGAAATTAAAATTTTCTCACACACAATCTAAGGGCCTCATAAACATCATTTTCCCTACAATCCTGCTTTTTAAGTTAGTACAATTGCATATTTCTGTTTTCACCCTGTAGTGGTGGTACTAATTAAGAAAGAAAAACAGCTGCAAATCAAGAATCAAATGTGTTGTGGTCACTTTTGTAAAAAGTTTGACTAGGTCCAGAAGTTATATGAAATTGCAGTTTTCAACAATTCCACAGCCTCATTATGATGAGAGGTTGGATATTTATTAATCATTTTTTTCATCAGAGATGTTGAATGTATTTAAAGGCCCTAATTTTCTTTCTTTTTTTTTTTTTTTTAATTATACTTTAAGTTTTAGGGTACATGTGCACATTGTGCAGGTTAGTTACATATGTATACATGTGCCATGCCGGTGCGCTGCACCCACCAACTCGTCATCTAGCATTAGGTATATCTCTCAATGCTATCCCTCCCCCCTCCCCCCACCCCACCACAGTCCCCAGAGTGTGATATTCCCCTTTCTGTGTCCATGTGATCTCATTGTTCAATTCCCACCTATGAGTGAGAATATGCGGTGTTTGGTTTTTTGTTCTTGCGATAGTTTACTGAGAATGATGATTTCCAATTTCATCCATGTCCCTACAAAGGACATGAACTCATCATTTTTTATGGCTGCATAGTATTCTATGGTGTATATGTGCCACATTTTCTTAATCCAGTCTATCATTGTTGGACATTTGGGTTGGTTCCAAGTCTTTGCTATTGTGAATAATGCCGCAATAAACATATGTGTGCATGTGTCTTTATAGCAGCATGATTTATAATCCTTTGGGTATATACCCAGTAATGTGATGGCTGGGTCAAATGATATTTCTAGTTCAAGATCCCTGAGGAATCGCCACACTGACTTCCACAATGGTTGAACTAGAGAGCCCGCATCGCCAAGTCAATCCTAAGCCAAAAGAACAAAGCTGGAGGTATCACACTACCTGACTTCAAACTATACTACAAAGCTGCAGTAACCAAAACAGCATGGTACTGGTACCAAAACAGAGATATAGATGAATGGAACAGAACAGAGCCCTCAGAAATAACGCCACATACCTACAACTATCTGATCTTTGACAAACCTGAGAAAAACAAGCAATGGGGAAAGGATTCCCTATTTAATAAATGGTGCTGGGAAAACTGGCTAGCCATATGTAGAAAGCTGAAACTGGATCCCTTCCTTACACCTTATACAAAAATCAATTCAAGATGGATTAAAGATTTAAACGTTAGACCTAAAACCATAAAAACCTTAGAAGAAAACCTAGGCATTACCATTCAGGACATAGGCATGGGCAAGGACTTCATGTCCAAAACACCAAAAGCAATGGCAACAAAAGACAAAATTGACAAATGGGATCTAATTAAACTAAAGTCCCTAATTTTCTCTTTAAATCAAGCAGATTTGGCCAGGCACGGTAGCTCATGCCTGTAATCCCAGCACTTTGGGAGGCTGAGGTGGGTAGATCACCTGAGGTCAGGAGTTCGAGACCAGCCTGACCAACATGGAGAAACCCCGTGTGTACTAAAAATACAAAATTAACAGGGCGTGGTGTCATGTGCCTGTAATCCCAGCTACTCGGGAGGCTGAGGCGGGAGAATCGCTTGAACCCGGGAGGCGAAGGTTGCAGTGAGCCGAGATCCTGCCATTGCACTCCAGCCTGGGCAACAAGAGAGAAACTCAGTCTCAATAAATAAATAAATAAATAAATAAATAAATAAAGCGGATTCTCATGAAGCAAATGGTAATAATCTTAATTTATTGGAAGGGCCACAAGAAAGGGGGAAAAGAACAACTAAAAAAAAACTTTTTCTACCAACATTAACTTGTCCTAACAATCAACTTATTTTTGCTTTAATGGTTCCTCCTCTTCTCAAATGGGGCTATGAAAAACTTAATTAAATTAAGATAATGAGCTGATGGCTTCTGCCTAAATATCTTTAAATTCAGAGTACAGTGTTTTTGTATTTCCTTAAAATTATAGCTTTTAGCAAAAGTGTTAACTGGATAACCCTGGGAAAACTTCAAGAAAAGAAATTTAAAATTTGGCAGCAGAATTCCGTGGCTTAAAATATGTTAAGAGGTATGGCTCTAATGTGTTTTCCATCAGGGAGGATCAGAGTCTTGGAAGGTTTCTTTTTCAGATAGGTGGAAAAGATACTTCAGCTGTCTGCTGGCACAAGAGTGTCATCTTGTCTTTGTTGTTAGTAGCCTGAGCAAGTATTATAGATATTTGCCAAATTGAAATTGTGCCTTTTTGAAAGTAAAATACTTATTACAGTCTTTATAGTTTTGTATCTCTGTATATTTTACCATTGATTACAGGTGCAGGCCCTAGCAGGTGCAGGTGGAGTAGACAATCTCCATGTACTGGACTTTCAGAAGTATAAAGCTTTCACTTACACTGTAGCAGCATCTGGTGGAGGAGGTGTGAATATGGGTTCCCATCAAAAATGGAAGGTTGGCGAAATTGAGTTTGAAGGGCTTATGAGGACTCTGGACAACTTGGTAGGTTGCAAAATTGAAGTAAAACTTGGATTTAATGTCTTCAGATTCAAGAGCAGATGCTTCCATTTTTGTAGAACATGCTCCATACTCTTCCAGAAGCTGAGTTTGGCCCTAGGAAAGCATTTCAGTGTGATTTAACCACACCTTTGAGAATTAAACGGAACTTACAAATGTCGTTTTTTTTTTTTTTAAGATTACAATATATTGTTATTAACTGTAGTCACCATAGTACAATATATCTCTTGAACTTCTTCCTCCTAACTGAAATTTTGTATCCTTTGATCAACATCTCCCCACCCCCACCTCCTTGTAACCACTATTCTACTCTACTTTTATGAGTTCAACTTTTTTTTTTTTCTTGGAGGCAGGATCTTGCTTGGAGTGCCGTGACACAATCAGGGCTCACTTGCAGTCTCAACCTGCTGGGCTCAAACCATTCTTCCACCTCAGCCTCCTGTGTATCTGGGACATAGGTGTGTGCCACCATGCCTGGCTAATTTTTTTTTTTTTTTTACTTTTTGTAGAGATAGGGTTTCTCCATGTTGCCCAGGCTGGTCTTGAATTCCTGGGCTCAAGCAGTCCTCCCACCTCAGCCTCCCAAAGTGCTGGGATTACTGGCGTGAGCTGCCATGCCCAACAAGTTCAACTTTTTAAGACTGTATATAAGTGAGATCATGGGGTATTTGTCTTTCTGTGCCTGGTTTATTTTATTTAATACAATGTCCTCTAGGTTCATCCATGTTGTCACATTTGACAGAATTTCTTTTTTAAAGCTGAATAGTGTTCCATTATGTTGTATATACCACATTTATATCCCATCCATCAATGGACACTTAGGATGATTCCATATCTTGGCTATTGTGAATAATGGTGTACCTAACATGAGAGTACAGATAACCTCTTTGACATACTGAGTACATTCCCTTTGGATATATATCCGGTAGTGAGACTGCTGGGTGATATGGTAGTTTTATTTTTAATTGTATGAGGAACCTCCATACTGTTTTCCACAATGGCTATACTAATTTACATTGCTACCAACAGTGTGCAAAGGGTCCCTTTCTCCCTACATTCTAACACTTGTTGTCTTTCATCTTTTTTATAATAGCGATTCTAACAGATAGGACATGACATCTCGTGCTTTAATTTGCATTTTCTTGATTAGTGATGTTTTAATACACTTGTTGACCATTTGTATGTCTTCTTTTGAGAAATGTTTATTCAGATCCTTTGCCTATTTTTTAATTGGGTTCTTCTCTTGTTGTTTTTTGAGTCCCCTATATATTTTGGATAGTAACCCCTTAAAAGATGTATGGTTTGGCAAATGTTATTTTAGATTTTACCCTCTTCTGTGAAGGCTCAGAAGGCTGACTGCCTTCAGACCCAGGAACAGAGACTTAAATGAGCACTGAGATTTGCTTCCCCAAAACAGTTTTATAGATAGAAAAGCACTTCTGGTCAGCAACTTAGAACTGTTCCTTTGTCGGGAACAGTTGTGTGAGTGGAAATTGCAATATCAGCTGTTATCAGCTCTAACTAGGTCTTGAAATTTGCATAATTTCAACTCCAGTGTTACATGAAAGTTATGTGGTGTTTGGAAGGATGCCTTTTTCTTTGTTTTTTAGCAAAGGAGTCTTTTAAATCATTTGTATACAAAAGGAATTAGGATCCAAATGCTGTTACTGATACAGGTTTGATGCTTCAAATGTGGCTTTTCCCTCCCTTAGGGGTATAGAACAGGCTATGCTTACAGGCATCCTCTCATTCGAGAGAAGCCTAGGCACAAGAGTGATGTGGAAATCCCAGCAACTGTGACTGCTTTTTCCTTTGAAGACGATACAGTGCCACTCTCTCCTCTCAAATACATGGCACAGAGGCAACAGCGTGAAAAAACAAGATGGCTGAACTCACCAAATACTTACATGAAAGTGAATGTGCCTGAGGAGTCTCGGAACGGAGAAACCAGTCCCCGAACCAAAATCACGGTATGCCAGTATTTTACGTAGTTTGCCTTTACTAAATATTTTGCCTAGTTACTCAAGAATTGAATGTTCTATATTGAAAATATTTGGAAAGTAAAATAATATTAAAAATATTACTGTCACTTATCTGGCTTTAACTTTGTGCAAGACACTCTTCTAAGTGCCATACACGAATTTTCTCATTTAACTCTCCTAATATGAATGATGCTGTTTTTCTGTTTTATAGATGAGAAAACCAAGGCAAGAAGGGTTAATTAATCATGTTTTAATGGTAAACTCGGGATTTGCATGAAGACAGTCTGACTCTTGAGCCCAGTTCTTGTCCACTACATGATACTGCTTTGTAGTTTCTATTAAACTACACCAGTAGTTTAATTCACCAGTAAATTAAAACTGTAAAAGTTATCAACTCCTAATTGTACCAAAGCTGCATGAATCACTGCACATAGCTACCCTTAGGCAAGATCTTGTAGGTAGAGAAATGGGTTATTTTATCTTTTTCAGAATTTTGCATTAGATTTGGTTTGGTTTGGTTTTGGAGTGCATACCACCAAACATTCTCTAGGTCAGTCTTGTCCAGTCCATGGCCCAGGATGGCTTTGGATGCAGCTCAACACAAATTTGTAAACTTTATTAAAACATTATGAGAATTTTTTGTGATTTTTTAAAGCTAATCAGCTATCGTTAGTGTTGGTGTATTTTATATGTGGCCCAAGACAGTTCTTCCAATGTGGCCCAGGGAAGTCAAAAGATTGGACACCACAGCTCTAGATATTCAGAATTAGTTCATCTTATATAAACTAATGGCATTCAATATGAAAATACCTAGGCATCAAAATGTCTTTTCTGTAGTCTATAAGATTTCTTGCCTCCCAGTAAAAGAACATAATTAAACTCATTGGTTTCTCAGAATTCATTTTGTTTACAGAGATTGATGGTCAGCCATCATTAATCTTGATCGAGATTCGCTTTCTTTAAGGATTATAATATGGGGTAAATGAGAATAATTATGTAAGCTCCTTCCAACCCCGTGGTTCTATTTTGCTATTATATACCAGATTATCCCCATTATAAAATGCTGATTAGGGCTTGGCCTTTTCTGTCAGCCAAAAATAAAAAGTGAAGTCTGATAAACTAAAATCTTAAGATATTTCTTAAGTTTTTTTTTTTTTTGATTACTCCTTTGCCATCTTCATCTGACTGCTGTCTTCAGTGCAGAAGACAAAACACTGAATGTGAGTGAATGTGAGATCATGCTCTCTGTGCTTGAAGTAGTTTCAGCATCATATTTTCACTTGACACAAGGAGAAAGTTTAATTAGCAGTATAATTGAATATTTGTGTGAATCGTAATGGCATTTATTTTTTAAGTAAATGTTGATTTTGAGCCTTTTCTAACTAGTATGAGTTGAAACTAATTCACCACTAAGGTACTGCTTAGTGAAATTATTTAAACATTGGCAATGCCCCTCTTGAGACTATAAGCAGTTATCTAACAATCTACTAATATTTTCTTAACACAAAGCTTCATTTTAGAAAATTTTTGATTCTTTAGTGGATGAAAGCAGAAGACTCATCTAAAGTTAGTGGTGGAACACCTATCAAAATTGAAGATCCAAATCAGTTTGTTCCTTTAAACACAAACCCGAATGAGGTACTAGAAAAGAGAAATAAGGTAAGACATGGTCTTCTATAGCCAGGGGAGACATTTTAATTGCTTTATGTTTAAATCACCAGTGGTTGAATCTGGTTAATGCCAAACTTAGAAGTTTGAATACAGAAGAATTTGGAATTTAATTCAGTATAATTTTAGCTTATATTGAATGCCTCCAGCTCTGTGCTAGTAATTGGGGAACAGGCTACATGGGGAAGATGTATTGAACATTTTTCTGCGTTAGAGAACCCTGCTATTAGGGGAAAATGCAGTTCTCTAACAACCTAAGACGAAAGGAAATAACTTGCCAGGAAGAGCAGAGGAGACTAATATGAGTTGTTAGGATGGTAAAAGAGGTCTTTATGGAGGTGGGAATTGAAGAGACTCTCACTCTGGAAATGTCAAATAGTAAGCTTTTATGAAAAGATAAAGCAAAGGTCATCTGCATAGTTGCCCTCAAGAACTTTGTATTGAATTGTTTTTCAATTCAGATTCGGGAACAAAATCGATATGACTTGAAAACAGCAGGACCACAATCTCAGTTGCTTGCTGGAATTGTTGTGGATAAGCCACCTTCTGTAAGTTTATGAAGTAGTATGATCTTTGTTTTTTATTTACCACATTAATTTCATTGATTTTTAAATATGAATATTTATTTTTACTAAGGTTAATATAAGCACAAGTTAAAAAGTCAACTCACAAGATTTAAAATGTCACCCACAATTCCCAGTTTCCAGGTGCAGCAACTTTCTGTTCTTTTCATTGCTTCTAATGTTTACTTTGATGTTTCTGGTTAGTTAGTTGAGATGAGGTCTCACTCTGTTGCCCAGGATAGTCGTGAACACCTGACCTCAGGTGATCCTCCAGCCTGGACCTCCTGAAGTATTGGGATTACAGGTATAAACCACTGCTCCTCGTCCTCCTTTGATGTTTCTAAAGAGCATCTTCTGCTTTTTCTTGGTCTATCAGTTTTAGACCTTGACTATTTTTCATCAAATCTGTGTTATCCGTTATAAGAAGTACCATTGTTTTATATGTCACTAAAAGAGAAAAAACACTGCCAATTATAATTGTTCCCAATTTCAGAGATGGAAAAAGTTCATCTTAGAATTAATGAAATATTTTTGAAAGATGGGGATTTAGCCTGTTTATACAATGCTTCCCTTTTTCCCTCTCCCCATTCTCCCAGTAAGGATACATCACAGTTTTTGTTTTTTGTTTTTTTCTGTTAGATCAGCTTTCGTTATTTATATTACTACATGTTTGCTGCTAAGCCAGGTAGTATTTCCTTTCTTACATAAGTTACCCCTCCCTACTCTCACCTTGCCTTTTTTTTCATTGGCTTATTATTTGGGGTACATTGGCTTAGTTCTTCCCGAACTTTTTAAAAGAATTATAAAGTCCCGGCTGGGTGCAGTGGCTCACGCCTGTAATCCCAGCACTTTGGGAGGCCGAGGCGGGCAGATCACGAGGTCAAGAGATCAAGACCATCCTGGCCAACATGGTGAAACCCCATCTCTACTGAAAATACAAAAATTAGCTGTGCGTGGTGGCATGCACCTGTAGTCCCAGCTACTCAGGAGGCTGAGGCAGGAGAATCACTCGAACCCGGGAGGCGGAGCTTGCAGTGAGCCAAGATCATGCCACTGTACTCCAGCCTGGTGACAGAGCGAGACTCTGTCTCAAAAAATAAGAATAACGTAAAATCTGTCCTAATATTATTTTCCATAGGGTGAAAGGCAACAGGTAATCTCTCTGTTCCAGCCCCCCTTCATTCTGATCCAAATCTAAATTGGTTGCTCTCAGGCCAGCTGCACAGGTTCATCTGGAGGATTCCTGTGCTGCTGATCTATATTGTATTCCATTTCCTGTATCTTGTGTCTTCTGCTTTCTTGATTTCCTCCTTTACTGTAGAACGCACCCTCTAATAGCTTTCCGAGAAAAGGATACATAGGTGGTAACAGTCTGAAATTCCTTTATTCTATCTTCAAATGTGCATATAATGGATATAGAATAGTTTAGAAATAATTTTCTCCTGAAATAAGAAAAGCATCATTCTGTTCCCTATTTTATTGTTGAAGTAGGAAGGCATTGGAATTCCTGAACCTTTGTTTAGGATTTTTTTTTTTTTTTTTTGCTTTTAGACCCTTTCTGCATCCCTGCTGTTCTGAGATTTTATGATTGTGTGCTGATCTCTTTTTAGTCTTTTTTCTAAGTAATTAGTAACCCTTTTCAATCTCCAGAGTCATATCCTTCAGTTCTGGGAGTTTTTTAAAAGTGTTTCTTCAAGAGTGTTTTCTTCCCATTTCTTTTTCTGTCAGTATATTATGTTAGTTTGGATGTTGGGCCTCTTTGAGCCTCTGATTTTTTTCTTTTCTCTCCTACTTGCCATCTCTTTATCTTTGTATCCTACTTTCTGGGAGAATGTTTTCTAACCCTTTTAATTTTTTATTTTGATGTTAACTTTTTTTATTTATTTTATTTTATTTATTTTTTTTGAGATGGAGTCTCGCACTGTTGCCCAGGCTAGAGTGCAGTGGCGCGATCTTGGCTCACTGCAAGCTCCGCCTTCCTGGGTGCACGCCATTCTCTGCCTCAGCCTCCCAAGTAGCTGGGACTACAGGCGCCTGTCACCGTGCCCAACTAATTTTTTTTGTATTTTTAGTAGAGACAGGGTTTCACCGTGTTAGCCAGGATGGTTTCAATCTCCTGACCTCGTGATCTGCCCGCCTCGGCCTCCCAAAGTGCTGGGATTACAGGTGTGAGCCACCACGCCCAGCCAACTTTTTTATTTTTAATAAGAGTTCTTATTCCCTGAATGTTCCTTTTTAATAACATCCTGATCTTTACACTTTCTCTTATTGCTCTAAGGGTATCAATTTTAAATTTTCTTCATTTGCCTTTGTTGTCTTTGTCTATTCTGAGTTGTTCCGTATGTCTGTTTATATGGAAGAATGAGACATTAAAGCATATCAGAAGCTCTGGGTATACACAGAGCTCGGGGATTGGTGGGCTTCACTGTAGGGTGATTGGATGTGGACCAGGTTGTTTCTCTGGGGAATCCCCAAACATTATTCTCTGTAATTCTTTTATCTGGGACTATTTAGTTTATCTGGAAAAGAACTCCAGTCTCCTGCCACTTTCCAACCATCATTCTAGGAGCCTGCAACTGTATTTTGTGTCCCCTAGTTAGTTTTTCTTTCTTTCTTTCTTTCTTTTTTTTTTTTTGAGACGGAGTTTCGTTCTTGTTGCCCAGGCTGGAGCGCAATGGCGTGACCTCAGCTCACGGCAACCTCTGCCTCCCGGGTTCAAGCCATTCTCCTGCCTCAGCCTCCTGAGTAGCTGGGATTACAGGCATGCACCACCACGCTGGGCTAATTTTCTATTTTTGGTAAAGACGAGGATTCTCCATGTTGGTCAAGCTGGTCTCGAACTCTGGACCTCAGGTGATCTGCCCGCCTTGGCCTTCCAAAGTGCTGGGATTACAGGTGTGAGCCACCGCGCCCAGCCTAGTTTTTCTTTCTCAAGCCTCTGATCTTCTGCAGAGATGAGAGAGAGGGAAATGCTTGGCTCTGTGGAATAGGGAAGGGAACCTGGGAATCTGTTTCCTGTTCAGACTTTTAACATGTTCCTCTATTTTCACCTTTTCCTTACTACCACCTTCTATGGTACCTATTGCCTCTAGTTTCTGGGCCCTACCAGACCTCTTCAGGGCAAATAAGCATGCTTCTCATTTGCATCCTTTTTTTCAGGACTGAGGCTTCAACTTTCTCAGCTCTGCTACCTGCTGTTCCACTTGCATTCCATCTTCCAAAAATATGTTAACATTTCTCATCCTTTGTTGTTTCATCTCACATTCTTTTGTCCTTAAGGGTGTTTTGTTTTGTTTTTTTCTATTCCTTTACTATCATTTTAGTGGGGTTTTGGGAGGGATGAAAAATAAATACATGGGTTCCATATGCCAAGTGCAACTGAAATTCTCATTATTTCCTTTCCTGGAGAAAACAGCTACAAGCTTATTTTCATAACAGATTTAAAGAACTACTTTTGGTACAGTTTCATTTCTGTAAGCCTTTTTTACAATGGTCTTTAAAATGGAGCAATTCTTGTTTTTTTCAAGTTTTTTTTATGTGAAACTTATTAGAACTTGGCATAATGGTTTTTAAAAATTATTAAAATTTACTTATACAGGCTTATTGAGGAAATATCACTGGCAATTTTAGTCCATTGGATTAGTAGTTTAAGGGCATCAATCTTACAAGAGCATTTTAAACAAAGCATGTTACCTTGCATTTCTTAGGATTGTTGTGAAATAAGGCTTCACAAACATCATATGTGCATTTATGTGTATATAGATGGATGGATGGATAGATATATAAGTAAAACTCTTGGTAATGAATCGATTTTTATTTTTTCTTTGTAAGACTATGCAATTTGAAGATGATGATCATGGCCCACCAGCCCCTCCTAACCCATTTAGTCATCTCACAGAAGGAGAACTTGAAGAGTATAAGAGGACAATCGAACGTAAACAACAAGGCCTAGAAGGTTAGTTAATCTTTACATTCAACCTAGGATAAGCCACACTGATAACAATAAAGTACCTCACGTTGGATGATAGAAAGCAGTCAGTGTGGACGGGCACAATGGCTCACACCTGTAATCCCAGCACTTTGGGAGACCAAGGCAGGTGGATTGCTTGAGATCAGGAGTTTGAGACCAGCCTGGCCAACATGGTGAAACCCCGTCTCTATTAAAAATAAAAAAATTAGCCGGGCATGGTGGTACACGCCTGTAGTCCTAGCTACTCAGGAGGCTGAGGCAGGAGAATCGCTTGAACCTGGGAGGCAGAGGTTGCAGTGAGCTGAGATCGCACCACTGCACTGCAGCCTGGGCGACAGAGAGAGACTCCGTCTCAAAAAAAAAAAAACAGAAAAAGAAAAAAACCAATCTGAATGCTACTATTTTATAATAAAATCTTCTAGAAAGTGAGATTCCCAGATGAGTAAAGAATTACTAGCCAAAGTAGATGTAGATAAATTAATGGATTTAAACATTTCATAATTATGTGGCTTTTTAACTCTCTTAATTTTAAATAATTATAGGATTCATAAGTATGTAGTTTTGATGCTTTGTAAAATCTCTATTTCTGGTTATCTCAAGGTGCCAACATTGTCACTTCAAAATTTAAAACTAACTGCTAAAATTTTGATGTGACTTTCCTTAAGCACACGGACACTCTAGTAGGTTGAGTTTTCTGGCTTTGGAACCCTTAGTAAGTAGATTGTTAGGATTATATTTAAGACTTGTTAATGAAAACATCTTAAACAATTGACTACTAGCTCCCTTTTTCTCTGGAATAAGAGATTCTTCCTAGCAGGAGTTCTCTATCTTGAGTCTTTGAATAAGCTTCAGGCAGTCCATGAGCCACCTGAAAAATACATGCTTTATTGTTTAAGGTACACATTTAGGGAGGGAAGGGTTCAGGGTCAGGAACAAGCCTGTCACCCAAAAAGAGGGTAAGGAGCCTCTGCTTTAGAGCATCCACAACATACAGTTGAAATTTTCATGCAAAGCAAAATAAGCCAATAGTTAATGAATTTTTGTCCATGTTAGATATCATTTAGGAAGAACTAATGACATCTTGATCATCCAAGGAACAGTTTTTTGTGCCTTTGTCACAAAAGGGAGTTGTCCTGATTCATTAATGTAATTATACTAAATTTTCTAAATGGTGTTATTGAATTTGTTTATTCTAACATGAAGTTGGGAGCTTTCTCTGTTTTTCATATTTTGTAAAATATCCCTCTTTAATCTCTTGTTTTTTGAAAGCCTGAAGATGCCAGGTAACAAATGTTGCACTCTAGAACCGTCACCTTTTTTATATAACTTTATAGTAGTTTCTTCCACATTTATTATGACCTTATGAATTAGCTCAGTAACATTGCTCTGACAGGTATCACTAATTAAATATTGTTCAAAAATTCTGTGAGGCATTCTGCCTCATTAATGTAGCATCATTGGTGAGGCTTTATAATTTTTTTCATCTGGCTGCACAGTATGTTTTGGTTTTCTAATGCTAGCAAGAGCTACATGCAACATATCATTTGCCTGGGCTGCCAGCAGCTGTGCATCTTTTGTAACCTGTACGTAAAATAACCATTAGCAGCCAGAAATGTTAACACATTAACCTCCTCTTAATGTATAATTATGGATATATGGGATAACTGTTAGCATGCTCAGCTCACTGCTGAAGAATTTATCATCTCTTTGTATACAGGCATTTGATGTATGCACTAACCTCCCTAAAATCATATGCTGCCTTGTTTTGTTTTGCATGGCTTTTAACTAAACTCTTATCCAACAGATGCTGAGCAGGAATTACTCTCAGATGACGCTTCATCTGTTTCACAAATTCAGTCTCAAACTCAGTCACCGCAAAATGTCCCTGAAAAATTAGAAGGTACTCAATGTAATTTCCCACATAAGCATTCACTGAGTTAGTCTTGAGTCTGTCCCTCTGTGTTTTGTTTTCACGTGAGGAAGTTGAATACCTCATCACAGTAAGTTTTCCATATTTTACTTATATCTCCCAATAATTACATATTTTATATCATTAAAAATGGGGCGCTACTTTTGTTCAGCATTTATATTGATTTACCTTAATCTGAATTTTGGCAACCCGCAGTTCTTAAGAATTTGTGGAATTGGCTGGGCGCGGTGGCTCACACCTGTAATCCCAGCACTTTGGGAGGCTGAGGCAGGTGGATCACGAGGTCAGGAGATCAAGACCATCCTGGCTAACATGGTGAAACCCTGTCTCTACTAAAAATACAAAAAATTAGCTGGGTGTGGTGGTGGGCGCCTGTAGTCCCAGCTACTCGGGAGGCTGAGGCAGGAGAATGGCATGAACCCGGGAGGTGGAGCTTGCAGTGAGCCAAGACTGTGCCACTGCACTCCGGCCTGGGCAACAGAGCGAGACTCCGCCTCAAAAAAAAAAAAAAAAAAAAAAGAATTTGTGGAATTAAACATCTCCCAATCAGCAGCATGAAATCTTTTTCAGTATTGATTGCCAAATGATCCCAAAACTAGAGAAAAATATGTTGTCTTCCTCATTTATACTTAACTTGATTTACAATGAAACTGTTATTTCATCAAACTGGGATTATCTAGCTTTTGCTCTTTGGTTTAACAACTTTGTTCCTTTCCCCTTTATATCATTAAAGAAAATTAGCTTCGTGCTAATAGATCACAGTTTATTAAAATAATGATCTGTCTTCATTGGAATCAAAGTAATGCCTTATTACATTGCTAAAACATTTCAGTTTTGTAAAGTAGAGCAAAAATGTTAAGTATGTAAAATAACCCCCAAAAAACCCTCCCCTTTCGTAGAAAACCATGAGCTGTTTTCCAAGAGCTTCATCTCCATGGAAGTGCCTGTCATGGTAGTAAATGGCAAGGATGATATGCATGATGTTGAAGATGAGCTTGCTAAGCGAGTGAGTAGGTTAACCACAAGTACAACCGTAGAAAACATCGAGATTACTATTAAGTCTCCAGAGAAAATCGAAGAAGTCCTGTCACCTGAAGGCTCCCCTTCAAAATCGCCATCCAAGAAAAAGAAGAAATTCCGCACTCCTTCTTTTCTGAAAAAGAACAAAAAAAAGGAGAAAGTTGAGGCCTAAATAAAGTCTTTTTATAATTATTATTATAACAATGTGACATTGCACATCTAAATACCACATTTAAGTTGATCATTAATATGCAATGGTAGATCAGATTGGGGGATGTAGCAAACTGGACTTTAAGAACTGGAAAGAGGTTTTACAAAATAAAAACTTTCAGATTCATCTCTTGTTTTATATGTCCAAAAATGGCTTTGAATTTTAAGCAATTACTAGTTTTAATTAGCTCTGCCCTCATGAAGTATTATTATAATTCACCATAAACAGCTATCTGTCTGAATTACTTCAGGCCTTCTCCATAATATCTGTTAGAAAGAAATTGCCAGTGAGCAAGTGAGAATTTTTATTTCTCAATACCTGCTTCACTTGGTAATCATATTATAATTTTTTATCATGATTATTGACTATATTTTTGGAGTCCCATTGTTTCAATGGGCATTAACAGAATGCTTTAAAAACTTCTAAGACAAGAATCTATAGCATTAGTATACACTGGCACATAATTTTTTAAAAAGTTTTAAGAAAAGATTCATTTGGAATTTTATTCACAGTATAAAATTTCCTCACCTGAAGTAACTTTGTTTGCCAAAAAAGTTGTTTTAATAAACTATAATTTTTGAAAACTTCCTTTTTTATTAGTTTAGAAAGCCCCTTATTTTTCAACAAAGGGGATTTTGTACACATAACATGGGTTATTTAGTTTAACTCTGGCAAAAAAAAAAAAAAAAAATTTGTATGTTGATGTTTGTATACCGTTCAGTATAAAAGTGTCCTAAGCATATTAGCCAATCTTTTCACAGTAGAGCATACTTAAGGCTGCTTGGTACTGAGTATACTTAAATATAACTCCAGAATCCAGGGACTTGGTGTCAAAACGGGATTAGAGCATGTAAAGGTACATCTAGATTCATATTTGAATCTTATACTGTATTTTACTCTTAGTATTGCTAATGAGTAAAGAAAAGTCTCATAAGGTAGCCAAATGAAAAAGAATGAAAGGGAAAGTGAAAAATTAAGGGGACAAAAGATGGGATGTGAAAAGAAGAATTCTAGTTTGATGGTGACTCATATTCACGATAGGATACAAAGTGTGATTTGTTGGAAACATGTCCCAAATTTCTAAAATTCTGCTTCTCTGCCAAAAGCAATGTCTGTCTTGGTTGATATTTGAGTTTTAAAAGGGTCAAATCTTTCTAATCTTTTGTATCTTTAGAGGGCAGCACTAGAAGAAATCAGCAGGTCTAATCCCACCAGTAAGAAAACTACCACTTCTTGATTTTTACAGATTTAAAAAATTCTTTTCAGTGACCTTTCTTTTTAATGTAAATACAAATTTAAACCTAGGCTTAATATAGGCATTTCCCCTTTCACCCAAGTGATGTCACAGTTCGATGCAAAATCAATGATCCAGAATGATCGTGGGTAAAAATAACTCAAAGTGTTTCTTAAGGGTGAGTTGGCATGCAAAAAATTACATTGATTACAGTGTGTTTTGGAGCTGGCTCTGTTTGTGTGCATATGATAATGCAGAGTTGAGCCAGAGCCTGGAAATGTCTTTCTAGATCTCACTAACTACTGGAATCAGTGTTTTAATCTCTTGGTGGAAACTTTCAGTTGCTTAACTCTCTATTGGAAGATTTTTTTAATGTTCTACATCATTTATGTTGTATTACAATGTATGTAGAAACAGTAACCTGTGAACTATGCTTTTCCATAACTTTTTAAAAATATATATATCTAAATGAATGCAATGTGCATAAATATTTTTTAAACATAACAGTGAACTATTGCACCTTTTGCTAATGCCTCTATTTACTTGCTTTGGCATAAAGAATGAGCCAATGAACCTCTGTGTCCTGTGGAAAAATGTATAAATGTTATCTGATATTGCTCTTAGATGTAATGCTAATTAATGTTAAATCACAAATAAACAGTATTTTAAGTATACGGACTTGTATCATGAGGTTTCCATTCACAGGTGGTTACTTAGCCTATTCATGGTCTGTTGAGTTTTATACTTCAGTGAAACTTGGTAAGTTATTGATGCTTCAGAATAAAGAATATCCTGATAAATATATTTTCAAATTAGTTGAAAATTATATATATATACAAAACCTGTCTTTTTTCAGCTTATGTTAGAGGAGATATTCCCTGAGAAACCTGTTTTGTCTCTTGATAATGGGTATGGCAGCCTCTATCAATGTAGAATAGATGTTGCAGGATATGTACGTCTCTGATTTTTAATGTATTTGTTGTACAAATAACAATGTAATAGAAAAACAGCAGAAAGAGTAGAAAGTAGTTCACAATTTTATCACATTCACTTTTTTTTTTTTTTTTTTGAAACGGAGTCTCACTCTTGCCCAGTCTGGAGTGCAGTGGCACAAACTTGGTTCACTGCAACCTCCGCCTCCCACGTTCAAGTGATTCTCATGCGTCAGCCTGTTGAGTAACTGGGATTACAGGCATGCGCCACCATGCCCAACTAATTTTTGTATTTTTAGTAGAGACAGAGTTTTGCCATGTTGGTCAGGCTGGTCCTGAACTCCTGACTTCAAACAATCCACCCACCTCGGCCTCCCAAAGTGCTGGGATTACAGGTGTAAGCCACTGTGCCCAGCCTTTTTTCCTTTTTGACATGGTCGCCCAGGCTGGAGTGCAGTGGTGTGATCATAGCTCAATGCAGCCTGAAACTCCTGGGCTCAAGTGATCTTCCTTCCTTAGCCTCCCAAGTAGCTTGGACTACAGGCATGCACCACCACACCCAGCTATTTTGTTTCTTTGTTTTTTGTTGAGACAGGATCTCACCGTGTTATCCTGGATTCAAGTGATGCTCTTGCCTCAGCCTTTCAAATCATTAGGATTATAGACGTGAGCTACCATGTCTGGTCCATATTCACATTTAAAAAAATTATATTCCCTTCCAGCTGTTATCTAGTTATATATATTTATATATATATCATTTATATGTAGGTGTTTTTTATATATTATGGTGTGAATGTAATTTTTCAGGGTTTTTTTTCCTACTTAGATAACACATCTAGATTTTCAAACTAAATCTGTCATATGAATAACTTCTTGTGATTATTTTTCTACTTTGCCCTAAAAATACAGTACAAGAGGAGGATAACATGTTGAGGGCTCTGGTTAATTGAAGTTTTTACTATAATTACCCATTATAAAAATGAAGGGTTTGGTCAGAGAAAAATAGTCATAGTCTTGGGCATATTTAATTATTACCTTGGCTTGTAAATCACCCTGTGGTAAAAAATTGCTATTTTAGAAAGATGCTTATTTCAAAATTCCCTTTCATAAAGCAACAAAGGCGATTATCTTCAGTTCTCACTTGAGAGTCAATATAGTAGAAAAGTTAGCATGTGCCTTTTCTTCATTGATTAGTATTTTCATTCAGGGAATAAAAACCAAACTGATAAAATTTGTGACAGCATTGGCTTCTCTTAACATCAGGCCCCTTTTTTCCCCCACATAGGCAGAAAATACAAACTGGTTATTTCTTTTCAAACTCAAGGTTGATACATACACATATCCAAGTTGCAATCTTGGCCAAACGGATTTTGATAAAAACAGTCTTGTTTGTGGCCACTAGAGGGAGTAATAGATCTAACAATCCAATGTTTCCATTCCTTGCACTGAACTTCCCTATTTAGTCTGTAGGCACCATGTTTGTTGTGAAATACCCAGAACTTGAAAGAGAAGGCATTTCCTTTGTTGTTTATTCTCCTCAGTAGATCGTTCTCGACTTTGTTTCCTTAGCAGGTCTCATTACAGATATCACCCACAGTGGAGAACACATAGAAAGTTGTGGTGTGCTCTCAGAGGCTGTGATAGGATATGACACCTCAGAGTTTTCATACCTGTGAGTGACAAGACAATGCCTTCTTCAATAATTGACTTTTTTTTTTCTTTTTTACTAAGGAGCTAACCGATAATATTTTTTGTTGATGCCTTCTGTGTACCAAACGTTAGGCTAAATGCTTTTCATGTATGACTTCATTTGGCCTTCCCAGCATCCCAACAAAGTAGATGATATTATTCCCATTTTGTAGATAATGAAACTAAGGCTTGTAGAAGATGAAAAGTAGGTGGTAGGATTCCACCCATAGAGATTCAGACTTCTATAATTACTCATGCCATCTGTGTGCCAGACCCTGTGTGGCTGCAGTACATTTCCATGGTTTTTAGGAAGAGGCAGTTATCTTAGTTTGGACTGTAAGTCAAGCCACGGTGAACTTGTATTTTGATATAAGTAGATTTGGGATCAAACATTGACTTTTGATTTGGAAGACTTTTTTTCCCTAACAAATCACCTCAAGAATGAAGAAATTGGTGGATACCTGAGAAGCAGGAATGACCTGTGGTGATAGCAACCTTTAGGATAAAGAACCAGCTCCTAAATCTTACACCATGACACCTGGAAGACAAGTTATCATACTTTTGCTTAAGGTGCAGCAGAGACTTGAGAAGAAGCCCGTTTTCTTTTTCTTTTCTTCTTGATTTCCATTATTGGAAACAGAAGAGACATTCTAAGGAAAATGTTTTTAAAACCAGAAAAGGTAGCTTAATCTAGTTACAGAAGTCATTTTAAAGATCAGAAATACACTGTATCTACAATTTTATTTAAATGAGTGTAATTGAAGATGGTCTGTCTTGGAGAAAAACAATGTAGAAGCCTTTTGGGGAAACTTGATAGAAAAAAACCCTGAATTTGCATACTCTTACTTTCAAAGGGGTTTCATTTCTAAGAGCTGACCATTAGGGGGCAATAGTGGATCTAAATTTAGTTTTAGTTCATTGAGGGAACTCCTTCGAAGTATTTTTGGGCTTGATTTAGAACTCTATTTTGATTATGCATTGCTAGGTGCAGTCTAAGGTTGAGGAAAGTTTATAGATACCAGATTATTTTATTTGTTCCTTATAGCCTGGTTATCTTGTTCTGACTTTGTAAGAATTATCCTTCTGAGAGCTGGTGCTTACCTAATGTCATACACTTCATGGGGGCGCTAAGCCCGGATTCAAGAAAAGGTCTTCAAGTCTGCATTTCATGCTTGTCATACCACAGTTTTCCTTGGAAACCCATCAGGGCATAACCTACGAATGGATAAAATAGATAATAGATACATTTTCTAAAGTTTACTGCAAATTGTGATGTTTAGAACTTTATTACGGGAACAGTTTAGAGAAACACATTGCAAGACCAAGCCTAATTATTATTTATCCATAATTGTTTCCTAAAGTTTCAAGTTTTTAGATGCTCCATGAGTCTTTACAGTATTGTCTCAAGTTGCTGATTTCTTTACTGTTGGAACCTCTAATATTTTAAATGCCATTTACACTTCAAGTGACAAACGGGCACATTTTGATATTTCTTCTGTACCCCAAAAAAAAAAAAAAAAAAAAAAACCTTTTTTTATCTAGCAGAAAAATAGATGGATATATATCCAGTCCACAATTCCTTTTTATTTAACAAAAAGTTTAGTATGAAAATATACATGATCCAATTTTTACATCATAGTAAAATAGGCCCTTCAGAGAGAGGTCATGGATTTCTCTGCAAAACAGCCTTGATTTATACTCATCCCAAGGCTTCTAACATGATACAATTTCCTCATATCACCATGAGGAATATTCTGTTACCCACTAGTTGCAATCTCCACACATCCATCAATCAAAAGATTCATAAAGGGATCAAATCCCTGCAATATTCCTTGGACATGTCTGTCACCAGTTAAATCCAGCAATAATTCTTGTCTATTCATTTTTCCAACTCAGGAAAGAGATCCTTGCTCATGGTGTTGACTCTATGGACTCAGAGCTGCCATGACACAATTTTCACCCTCCTTCACGCTCCCGAAGTAGGCCTGGCCCACAATTATTTTTAAGGCCTATATAATTTCTGGTTGGGTAAGTCTTTATACTGAAGCTGTGGTGAAGGGGGTTTTTGTTGTTGTTCTTGTTTTGAGATGGAGTCTCACTCTGTGCCCAAGCTGGAATGCAGTGGTGCGATCTTGGCTCACTACAACCTCCGCCTCCTGGGTTCAAACGATTCTCCTGCCTCAGCCTCCCAAGTAGCTGGGATTACAGGTGCCCACCACCACACCTGGCTAATTTTTGTATTTTTAGTAGAAATAGAGTTTCACCGTGTTGTCCAGGCTGGTCTTGAACTCCTGACCTCAGGTGATCCACCCGCCTCAGTCTCCCAAAGTGCTGGGATTACAGGCGTGAGCCACCATGCCCGTCCCGTGAAAGTTACTAAGTTGCCTTTTTGTTTCTAGATTTTATTTTTACACAAACGGTTTTGTCATTCTCCAGAGTCGGTCCTGACCTTGCTTCTGATGGTAAGAAAACCTCTCCAGTGCTATATGACTGCTGTCACGAGGCAAAATACTCGTTCCTTGCTGAACAACATGCTTTAATAGCATTGGTTTTATTCATCTAATTTGAACGTGTATTGAAGAATATTAGATTTCTAAGAAACTCTAGGATTTTTAAAGTGTTTATGAAATGGCAGAATCATATGTAGTACAAACTTGCAGCACCAGATGAAAGGACTTATAGGCAAGATTTTCCTCATTGTCTATTTATATTAGACTCGCACTCAAAAAGCTGGTAAATATGTCAGCCCTATAGAAAGACCATTGCAGAGTGTTAATTGGACTTCTTAGACCAAACAGTGTCCCTTCAGATTGATATTTAGACTTGAAATTTTTGAGAAAAACTTGGATTTCCCAAAGCAATATAACATATCCTAGCAGATAGGGATGGAAATTAGGAAGTAGTACAGTTATAAAATGCAGGCTTTATTATTATTTTTTTCTTTGAGACAGAGTCTCACTCTGTCGCGCCCAGGCTGGAGTGCAGTGGCATGATCTCGGCTCACTGCAACCTCCGCTTCCCAGGTTCAAGCAATTCTCCCGCCTCAGTCTCCCAAGTAGCTGGGATTACAGTTGCCCACCACCACGCCCAGTTAATTTTTTGTATTTTTAGTAGAGACAAGTTTTCACCGTATTGGCCAGGCTGGTCTGGAACACCTGGCAGTTGATCCACCTGCTTTGGCCTCCCAAAGTGCTGGAATTACAGGCATGAGCCACTGCACCCAGCAAAATGCAGGCCTTAAGAGGCAGACTCAGCCGGGCCCAAGTAATCCCAGCACATTGGGAGGCCGAGGCGGGCGGATCACGAAGTCAGGGAATTGAGACCATCCTGGCCAACATGGTGAAACCCCCTCTCTACTAAAGATACAAAAATTAGCTGGGCATAGTGGTGCACGCCTGTAGTCCCAGCTACTCGGGAGGCTGAGGCAGGAGAATCACTTGAACCTGGGAGGCAGAGGTTGCAGTGAGCCGAGACTGTGCCACTGCACTCCAGCCTGGCAACAGAGCGAGACTCCATCTCAAAAAAAAAAAAAAGGCAGGCTCTTTTGGATTTCCCTCTGGTACTCCTGACTTATCTTTTCTGGGTTTATAAAACAAATATAGTGACAGTCCCCAGCCTGGACCTGGAGCTACAGTGCTGCTAGACTCTTCTCAATGGTTTTCTGGCTGTGTTCTGTCCTTCCTTGAAGACCATTTTCTTTCATAGACAGTCAAGATCTAAACTAATTGTTTTTTTTTTTTCCAAAAGCAATAGCTTCTGAAGATTTTCACTAAGCAGGAGCTAGGGAGGAAGTAGTTGTTGCGTGCTATAACTCACCCCTTTCCTGTTGAGTAATGCTGTAGAGGTTGGATTCAGTGGCAACTGGCTTGCTAGACTTTGACTTCAGAGTAGATGAGCTCCTAGTTTTATGAGAGAACATGTAGATACAGCCAGCTTGTTGGCATGCACAGGCAGTCTCTTCCAAAGGTGTTTGCTGGACTAAGGAGTTAAAGTTCAACATTTCTTCCTACCTGATTTCTGTTTTGGAAATATTGGCTTCAATTGTTTCAACTGAAATAAAGGTCATTTGAGGCTATTAGGACAACCAAGACTGTATCCCAAATATTATCTACTGGTCCACATCGCGGGGAGGGGTAAGACTCACTGCACCCGGATGTTTGGGTATCTTAAGCCTTTTAAATTATTTAATTTAAAATATCCTGTGTGGTAATTGAGATGTTTTGTTTTTAAATTATTTTTAAAATAGTGTTTTACTTTAGAACGTATCTTCAAAATATGAAATTTTTTGATACGTAGGTATGGTCATGTGTCTCCATTTTGACCTTTAAGTTAATATTGAGCAAGGGTATATGCACATGTACTTGCCAAAGCCAAGCTGAGCATGGGTCAATTAACTGCAGAGGAACAGGGCAGGCTGGGTGGGGCAAGCCCAGGAATTCTACCCACTCACTGAGCAAAGTCAGGCACTGGGGGAACAGCTTGAGCTGGAGAGCTAGTAGGAAGCCCAGCCCAGCCAGTGAAACATGGAGCCTCGAGAACATAGCCATCAGCCAAAAGCGTAGTCTGGTAAATGGTCTGCATCAGGGAAGTGGGAGTCCCAGTCAGGATTCTGGAGTAAGAAAGCAGGATGGCAGAAGCCCAGTAGCATGTGTAGGAGTGCCAGCCACAGGCTAAGCTCTAAGAGCAGCGCTTCCTCTACTTCCTGTGGGGTAATGGCAAGATCATGGCAGGACCTCAGGCTTAAGGGGCCTGGGTATAGTTAGCAGTTCCTCAAGACAGGAACTCGGATAGAAGGAAAATGACAGATGGGAATCCTGTTATCAGAACTGAGGTACACAATACTGCTCAGAATTCCAGAAGCCAGGCAGTGCTCAGAGCCAAGACAAGGTCAGGACTGGCCTGGGGACAGGCTTGGCTTGGTGCCCAGTGAGTCCCAGAGCCAGGAGCTAGAGCTACCTCAGTTCCGCTGGCCTCATTAGGACTAGTCCTGGACACCACAGCCAGGTAAGTCGGTCAAGTGGCCCTAGTCGTTGTGGAGAGGCACACTGCAGAGACAGGGAAGGGCCCTGACATGGCTTTCACAATGGAAGCAACCCTGTGTGATAACAAGACAGCCACGTAAGAGTGGCTGCAGGAATGAGTTAATATTTCACACCAGAACCTACCTGAGGACTAGCAAAGATGAATAAGCGAAGGCCAAGTGCTACTGAAACACTTGCTGTGAAGATGGCCCCATGTTTCCTGTGAACTAATTTTCCGATCTGGAGGCAGTTTCACTATAGAAAAATTTAGCTCCAGTGATGTCTCTGCCCTTCCCCGCCCCCGACCCCGCCGCCCTCTTACCAGGAGTCACTATAAGATGCACCTCAAGAACACTAATTGAATAGAAGAGAATCGAAGACAGTGGTCTGTGTTTCCTCCTCCTATAAAAAATGAGGCTATGACTTTATGCTGGCAAAACACCTTCGATTCCACATGGCGTCCTCCATAACCCTCTGGTTGTGGCAATAGCCGTTTGCCACTGAGTCAGAGGCCTCTCTGATTTGTCTTGCCACATCCACCCAAATAATGACCTCTCAGTTCACTCCTCCAACCTGCTTCTGGAGAGAATGGCTTCCTTAGGACCGTACCTGTAGCACTCCAATCTGTCATCATCCGGGGGACTCAGGAGCCAGCTGCATGAGTCATCCAGTCCTCTACTCCCACAGTTGTCCATAGAACACCTAGCCCTGTCACCTGGCAAGCCAGCCTTCTTTCCCACCCCATCTTCCCCAACCTGGGTACCCGGCAGAAGACATATACCCTCCCAGTGACCGCCTTAGCTCTCCAGGCACCCTTCTCCACCTGGGCACACTGATAGAGGATGTTTCCTTTCATCAAAATGACTTCTTCCTTTACCAAACTCCAGTAGCACTTCAGGATCATACTTAGCCTGTCTTGTAAGCATTATTGATTATGCATCTGTCTCCCCTACAAGATCATAAGCTCTGGGAAAGCAGGGACTGTATATACCTTGTTCATCCTTTTGTCCTTCACCATGCTTGGCCAAAAATAGATTCTTCCTTTCTGTTGCTCACAAGGGACAACACTGTTCATGTTGGTGACATGTTAATAACATGTACATAGCAGAAAGATGTTCTCATATATCTTAAATAGTGAAAGTCAGGAAGTGGCTTAGGGTGAAAATCCTCCTTGGAGCCATTAGTCTGATCTATAAAGCTAATAATAATAATAGCTAGTTTATCAAGTGCCTACCATGTAGGCTTTGTACTACATGTTTTAATTACATTATCTCATTTAATCCTCAATCCTGCACTTTATGGTTATCTCCACCAAAGGGGGAAACAGGTTTAGAGAGAGGCTAAGGAATTTTTCTCATTTCACCACTTAGTAAGTGGATTCAGACTCTTAAGTCTGTTTCTAACTGTTATGCCAGGTTATTCACTGAGTGCAGGCTTCTTGCCAGCTGGTAGGAAAATCAGGTATTAGAGCTTGCAGCAACATCACAGAAGCCTTCCCCAACTTGTCTCTCTCATGGCTAAAGTGGCTTCTAGGTGAGAAAGAGTTCACATCCCCACTGGCATTTGCTAATCTAGGGTGCAGAGGGCCTTCCAGAGCACCACAGTGTCGCTTCAGTTAGGTAGCCAAGGATAACTTTGGGAATGTGAAAAGGATAAAAGACTGGGTGCTGGTCTTAGCAAACCCTACTACAAGCATGCTGATAAAATGAATAGTGATAGCACACTTTCACTATTCTGATCAGCAGTGTGGTGTTCTAATTCATGTATTGTCCATTGGATCTTCACTAATTGTTTATTTTACTGAGGGCTGCTGCCATCGATAGAGGTTGTTGGCACATTTTAACCCTGAGTAAAATGTAATAGCTAGAATTTACTGAGCACCAGGTACTTTAAGTTGATGCATTAATTTAATACAACAAACCTCTGAGGTAGATTGTTATCATCTCCATTTTACAGAGAAGAAAACTAAAGCTTAGAGAAGTTGCCCAAGATCACACTGTTAGTGTCAAAGCTGGGGTTCAAACCTAAGCAATCAAACTTGAGAGTTTATACTTCCACTTCCCTGATTCCCAAAAATACTTGCTGTCTTATTCATCATCTTAGTTTACTGTGGATCTCTGGGGACAGCTGGCGTCAGTTAAATAAAACATTACATTATACTGGGCTTGTGTTTTCTTTCCCACTCAATTTGATGATAGAATAGCTATGACACATGATATGCTGCATGTTATCTCATTAAGCAATTACACCAATAATACCCTGAAATTTCCACATTTGAAATTGTTGTAGCACTTTTTTTCTTTGTCCAATAGTAAGGCATTATTGCTCTAGAGTCGTAGAGACCTGAGTTTGATTCCTACCTCTTCACTTTTCTATTAAATGGGTATAATAATTATGCTAAACTCTTAGGGTTGTAATAAGAATTAAGCAAGATTATAATATACCAAAAAAACTTAGCACGGACTCTGGTATCAGGAAGCCCTCAACTGATGTTGGTATTGTTTGTATTATCACTTTTCTCTATCTCAATCTGCTAGAAGAGAATGCATATTAGGAGACAGATTAAACAATGGCTGGCTTATGTCTCACAGTTATCCACTTGAAATTTGTCATTCCTATTCTTTACGGAATTCTTTGCTGAATTGTGACCAGTTTTCTACTCTTTGAAAAAGGACAGAAGATGAGTAATGGACAGATAAGTTATGTAATTTACTCTTTTCCAGTAAGAAACCCCATTGTTGGGAAGTATGATTTGTGCCTTGAGAAGGTGATGGATTAAAAGATGATGATGACTCCCCCCAGGCAAAGATGGTCCAGAGCAGCAGCTTCAAGATCAATGGGAATACCTAGACTGCAAGCAGCTTCCTGGAGAATTCTAGAGGAATATGACAGACAAGTCACTGTGGTTCTAAGATGTGTTCAGTGGAAGCAGCCGCCTTTCAGGCTGTTGTTGAAAGGACATTTTTTAGCTCTCTTTGCCCCTTGAAAGCTGAGGAGGCACAGGGGGCTGGTCATCTGCAGGCTGTGTGGCCCTGGCTATTTCATCTTGGAAATCTAGGAAAGCCTGTATGAACAAGCTTAATGCTTCACAATTTCGGTTTTCTTGGTGTCTTGCAGATACCAAGTTTTCTATCTTGGGGATGCTCTGGTAACAGAGGTTAGACCAAGCTGTTCTCAGCAATCTGTAGCAGACACAGAAAAGGCAGGTTCATGTTGGTCCTGTGCTGGCAGAACATTAAGAAGAATAACTGTGCTTCTTAAGAAAACCCTGCATATGGCCGGGCACGGTAGCTCACACCTGTAATCCCAGCACTTTGGGAGGTTGAGGCGGGCAGATCACCTGAGGTCGGGAGTTCAAGACCAGCTTGACCAACATGGAGAAACCCCATCTCTACTAAAAATACAAAATTAGCCGGGCATGGTGGCACATGCCTGTAATCCCAGCTACTCGGGAGGCTGAGGCAGGAGAATCGCTTGAACCCAGGGGGCGGAAGTTGTGGTGAGCTGAGATCGCACCATTGCACTCCAGCCTGGGCAACAAGAGGGAAACTCCGTCTCAAAAAGAAAAGAAAAGAAAAGAAAACCCTGCTTATACTCACAATATAATGGTTGGGGAGGGGGAAAGTATGTATAGTAAATGGGGAAAAAAGCCAGATTGTAAAATTATTTCTACACTTTGGTGCCAATTTTACTTTGAAAATTAAACGCAGTAAACATTCATATTTATAAGGGGAAGACAGGAAAGAACACACTCGAACAGCATGGATTTAACAGTGATTTCCTGGAGGAATTACAAGTGCCTTTTATTGTCTTAACTCTTATATGTGTGTGTATATGTATATATTAACTCATGTATGTATATGAGTGTGTGTGTATATATTTTATATATATATATATATATATATATAATTTTTTAAGAGACAGGAACTCCCTGTCACCCAGGCTAGGGTGCAGTGGCACAATCATAGCTCACTGCAGCTTCGAACTCCTGGGCTCAAGCAGTCCTCCCACCTCAGCCTGCTGAGTAGCTAGGACTACAGACAAATGCCACCTTGCCCGGCTAATTTTTTAGTGTTTTTGGTAGAGACAGGATCTGGCTATGTTTCCCAGGCTTGTCTCAAACTCCTTGCCTCAAGTGATCCTCCTGCCTCAGCCTCACAAAGTGCCGGGATTATAGGCATGAGCCACAACACCAACTTTTTTATATATCTCAGTGTTGAACAATGAAACAGTAGAAACTCAGAAAATCAAAAATTATGATAATTAGGGGAAGATATTACTTGGAGTCAAGTCAATATGGAGTAATAAAAAGCTCGCAGTGCAGAACAATGCCTATGGTATGCTGCCATTAGTATAATGAAGGGGAAAACAATTTATATGACTTGCTTGTATGTGTATAAAATATCCCTGGAAGTCTAAGCCAGAAATCACACAGGGTTGGTCACGGGAAAGGAAACTGGCCTGTGGGGGATGGGTGGAATGGAGGCTTTCTTTCCACTATCAACCCTTTTATGCCTTTTAAAAAATCTAGTACCTATGAGCTGGGAGTGGTGGCTCACGCCTGTAATCCCAGCACTTTGGGAGGCTGAGGCGGGCGGATCACCTGAGCTCAGGAGTTCGAGACCAGCCTGGCTGTCATGGTAAAACCCCATCTCTATTAAAAATACAAAAATTAGTTGGGCGTGGTAGTGGGCACCTGTAATCCCAGCTATTCGGGCAGCTGAGGCAGGAGAATCGCTTGAACCGGGGAGGAGGAGGTTGCAGTGAGCTGAGATCGCACCACTGCACTCCAGCCTGGGCAGCAGAGTGAGAGTCTGTCTCAAAAGAAACAACAAACAAACAAAAACTAGTACCTATGTTAAAAGTTATATCTTTTGAATATGTATGTATGTATTAATATATTTTTTCTATTTTTATGATGCCAGGAGTTCCTGAAAACTGTCAGAAGGTGCACGGTTATACGTGAACTGTGCACTACTGTATTTACCATTTCAAACACGCAGAGTCTGATCTACAGTAGGTGGAGTGTCTGCTCGGCACCACCCACCAGACGGTGTGATGCTGTGTACCTAAAGGTCCACATGTTAAATGCACATCCTCATTCAGAGTCACCACCACCGCCACAAAAAGTTTTAATGTGAGCCATCAAGTTTCCATTTTTGCCCTGGCTTGCAAGGAGCCTAGAGCTATGTTTTGTCTTTAGCCAGGTTTTCTAATACAGCCAGACTCCTCCCTATACCTACCACATTTATTATTTCTCTGTCTTCTTTTAAATCCTGTTCTAATAGCTTTTCATTTAGTTAGAGCTATGACTTTACCTATATGCAGTTTCAAAACCGTTTTGGAAGGCAACAGGATACATGCTAGTTATCTATTGCTATGTAACAAATCAAAATGTAGAAATTTAAAGTAACAATACATATTTAATATATCTCACAGTCTCGGGGGGTCAGAAATTCAGGAACGTTCTGGCTTGGAGTCTTTCAAGAGGTTGCAGTCGAGACATCAGCCAGAGCCACAGCCATTTGCAAGCTTGACTGGGGCTGGAGGGTCTTCTTCCCGGATGGTTGGCAAGTTGGTGCCAGCTGTTGGTGGGACCTTAGATGCTCCCCGTATGGGCCTCTCTGCAGGCAGCTTGAGTGCCCTCGTGACAGGCAGCCCCTGCGGCAGACAATCCAAAGGAGAACAAAGCAGAAACCACAGTGACACACACTTGCACTTCAGCCACTTTCTAATCATTAGAAGCGAGTCACTAAGTTCAGCCAAATCGAAGGGGAGGGACACTAGTTTCCACCTTTTGAAGAAAAGAGTGTCAAAAAATCGGTGAACATGTTTTAAACCCACCATGGGTTATAATAATCAATTATTCAATATCAGATTAGTCAAGTGGGAAAATGATGGAAAGGTGCTTTCAGAAGGAGGGAACAATGACTGAGTACCTTGTGTGTCCTAGGCTCTGTACTTCACATACATTATTGTGTTTAATTTTTTTTTTTTTTTTGACAGGGTCTCACTCTGTCTTCCAGGCTGGAGTGCAGCGGTGCAATCTCGACTCACTGCAACTTCTGCCTCCCGGGTTCAAGCAATTCTCATGTCTCAGCCTCCTGAGTAACTGGGACTACAGGCATGTGCCACCACTCCCGGCTGATTTTTGTATTTTTAGTAGAGTCAGGGTTTCACCATGTTGGCCAGGCTGGTCTCGAACTCCTGACCTCAAGTGATCTGCCCACCTTGGCTTCCCACAGTGCTGGAATTAAACGGTGAGCCACCATGCCTGGCCTGGGTTTAATTTCATGAAAACTTTTTCTCAGTTTTACAGATGAGGAAAGTGAGACTAAGTGGAGATACGGCTTGTCCAAGGTCACATCACTAGTGTCAGAGTATGTCAAGTACGTAGCCTGAAGCCACAGCTGTGCCATCACCTACCTCAGTGGAAAATGGAAAGCATTCCCAAGTATGTGCTACCTTGACTTATCTAAGCCATGTCCATTTTGCCACCAGGGAGAATTGTGATCAATAACCCCAGCTGAGTGAATTCTAAAAGAGCTGTTTAATTTGCCTCTAAATGCTCTGGATCTTAACTCCCCTTCAAAGCACCTCTCCTGCTTTCTGCCATTGCCAGTATTTGCCCAGTCCAGGCAGCGCCATGCCTGTCCTCACCCCTGACTTTGAGAGTCAGCCCACTCCTCTTCCCACTACAGCTGGCTGCGGCCTGGAGGCCAATGGGGTCAATGAAGCAGGGTGGCACGGAGTGCAGGGGTGAGAGGGCAAAGCCCTCTGTCTAATGCGGACTGATCCAAGCCCAGCAGGGCGGAGATAGGATGGCCCATCTCTGCCAGTTCCATGCTGGACTGCAGAGGCCTGATAAGGCCAGGGAACCACCCACCCAACTATGTCTCCTCTTCCAAATAGAGGAGACTCCCCACACTGCTCTCCCCGCCATCGGTGGCTACATGGATGCTTTCCTCCGAGGGTGGCTGGCTGCCTTTCCCCACTGGGAGATGGAACGTGATCCGGGGCATGACCAGCTCTTTGGGGTGACAGGTCAAGTGGCTGAGGTCTGTGCTGGGAGTTCCCGACTCTCCTACTCCCCTCCCTTCTCAGCATCGGCCAGTCCTGTCCTTCCAAAAAACAAACTTTCTGATGGATTCTCTAGTCAACACTGTCCCTTCTCCTGGGAGCTCATACCTGGAGAACTGCCGGAATTCTGCTCCACTGGTAGTCTCAGCTCCTAAGGTACATTTTCTTGGCAGAAACCGTTCCTTGGGTTGGAAGTCTGAGGAGCCAGTGTTATTGTTGGAACCAGAGCTGGAGTAAGAAGCAGGTCAACAGCTGTTAGCCAGTGCTCCAGTCTGTAAGGGACTTAAAA
Organism: Pan troglodytes; assembly: GCF_028858775.2. Taxonomy (NCBI): domain Eukaryota; kingdom Metazoa; phylum Chordata; class Mammalia; order Primates; family Hominidae; genus Pan; species Pan troglodytes. Next base: position 122,265,906 of record NC_072406.2, read on the forward strand.
TCCATTCTGATAAAGGTGGAAGGGATGAAAAACATCAGCTTCCTGGAATTCCTCGTAGGAACTCTACTGTCTGTGGTTGAAAGAATACTATAGCTGGGCGCAGTGGCTCATGCCTATTATCCCAGCACTTTGGAAGGCCAAAGGGGGTGGATCACTTGAGGCCAGGATTTCCACCAGCCTGCTCAACATAGCGAGACCTCGTCTCTATTTAAAAAAATTTTTTTTCTAAAAAAGAAGACTCTGATCAAACACTCTGAGGTGGAGGAAGGCATTGAGACCTCTAGCATCCATTGGTTGCCAAAGATGACAATCTGGTTAACAGCAGGGCCTTTCTCTCTGGGTGTGGTTGTGTGTTAGAAGCCCATTGCCACTCCCACCCCACCCTACTTGGCCCTCCACCCCTCTCTCTGTGCTCAACCCCTCTCTAGAAAAAGAAGTAAGAGATATTGAGAGGGTATCAGCAGGCCAGGACACCAAGTTGTTACCTCAAATAGAAGGACCAGGTCTCAGCCCACCCTGACTGGAGCAGCGCACGTGTGGGGCAGGCCGCCCTCCAAGTAGGGGCTTTATGGGATGGATCAGAGCCACCACTGACTGGGATAAAGGGAGACTCTAGGGGGACCAAGTCTATAAACTAGCTGCCCTGCCAGCTGTCCGCCTTCCCCTCAGACCTGCATGCTGGCTTTAGGGCCAGTAATTCGACCGGAATTTTTCCTGTCCTCTTAGATGGGGTTTATCCCTCACTTGAAAGAACCCGGGACATTTGACATTGATGAACAAAGCAGGGGAGTCCACCTCCTGCCTGGAGGGCAGCTGGGAGTCAGAGCCAGTCCGTGTTGTGTGCAGATGAAAAAACTCCTGCCTGGTGTGATGCATGGGCCTTGGGAGAGGTCAGCCTAGGGGGAGAAAGTACAAAAGTGATCAATTCCACCAGCACGTGTGGGGACCCTCAAGTCTAAGGCAGGGCTCTGGAGGCTTTACCTGGACTATCACCCTCCCAGGACACCCCCACGGGGTAGGCACCATTACCACCTACCCTGCCTTAGGAGGGAGGAACTGCAGGCACGGGGAGGCTAAACATCTTGCTCAAACTGGTGGCTAGTAAGTGGGGTTCAGGACTCAAAGGCTGGTGTCTCTGACTGCTGAGCCCTTTGAGCCACTGTGTCTCTCCTGAGAAAAGTTGCCTTTCAGAGCTTGCGACCCCCAATCTGTGGCTCTTCTGTGCCTCTGCTGTGCTCCATCCCCTCCCTGGGGATGGACAGAGCCTGGGCCCTCTCCCCCGGGAAGCTGTTAGGGCAGCTCCTGTGATCCCTGCAGCAAGACTATTTGTTTTCCAGAACAAATAGGAGCCTGAAGTCAGAGTGCCTGTGTCCCTCAAGAAGGCGGATTCCCCACCTGGTGGGGAGGCGCTGGGCTGTGATGGAGGCTGAGGGGGAAGAAGAACCATGGAGCCAGAAGTTTTGCCAAGGACCAGCCGAGTGTTCTCCCTGAGCTCAGTGTTCTCAGCTGTAGCGTAGGGATGAGCCCCTCCTCTTCCTGGAGCTGAGGCTGGGATGAAGGGAGTGTGGGTCGGTGCCTGGTGCTGGAGGGGTCCACGGCAGGCATCCAGATGCTGTCACTGGAGGGCACGAGAGGCCCCTCCTGGGACACACCCTCTGTCCCCAGTCCCCCTGCACCACCTCTCACCCTGTATCCTTCCTCTTCCACTTTCATTCTTTCTTTCCCTCTTCCTTCTACATGGATGGAGGCCTCAGAGTGGCCAGAGGGATGTGCTGAGCCTGGCCCTCCCATGGGGAGGAGCCAGTAGACACACCTGCCCGTGGCCTGGAACACTTCCAGCTGGAAAGGCGAACCGAGCCAGGCCCTGAGTCAGTCAGGCAGCCTCACCCCACGCCTCTGGCCCCTGCCCACCCCTCACTCACAGGCACCTGCTTGCTGCTGTCCCTCCTCACCCCGACCTCTGCCCACTCCAGCTGTGGCCTGGGAAGGGGTCTGCAGTGAGGGAGAAAATGTTGACCACAGAGATCATGCCACGGCCACTTTTCACTGGAGGGGAAACTGCAGACTGCCTTCCTCCTCCTGCCCTCTCCCCTAACCCAGAGGGAAAGAGGCGTGGGGAGGGGGCTGAGGGATTACCATGCTTGGCTGGCTGGCTTTCCATGTGCGGAGTATTGAGGCCGCCTAATTGACAGATAGTAAACACGGATAAAGACTTTGGGAGAGAGAAGCAGGGGGTCGTCGGGACAAGGCAGGCTGAGGCATCGGGAGGGAGGGGCGCTGAGAGTCTTGGGAGAAGACCAGATGGCTCCCTGCCATGTCCCCATCTGGGCCTCTGCTAACTTTAAGCCAAGTGAGCAGGGCCTGGTGGACAAAGGCCAACGTGCACATGAAGGGGGCCATTAGAGGTGTGGCCTGGGGGAGAGGAGAACCCAGGGGTTCCCCCTTCTGTGTGAGGCCTGGCAGCTTGAGAGTCTGGGCCTGGTGTCCCCTCCCCAAGGCACCAGGGGAGGAATCCAAGCTCCCAACTTGTTCAGAGGGATCTCGCACCATCTCCACACCACCTCTCAGCTCGCCTGTGAGGGCGGCCCTGGGACAGCTCCACGCAGTGTGAATGTTAAGTTTTCCTGCAAGGAGCTGGGGTCTGTAACAGCCCTACTGGTGGCAGAGCTCAGGGAGAGGCTCAAGGCTGCTTGGGAGAGCCTGGTTGTGGCCACCAGCCCTGGGAGCACCCTCCACTCCCTTCCAGCGTGGCCCCAAACCCAGAGGATCCAGGCTTCCAGCATGGGATGGGGTTCTGAATGGGGAAGGAGGAAGGAAGCTGCCTGCTCTCTGCCTGGGCCCCTGTACTACCCTCACCCCAGCATGGTCACTCCATTCAACCTACTTCTGTTTCCAAGGCATCTTACTGTGCCCAGCACCCTGAGGAAGAGAGAGGATCAGAGACATCCCAACCTCCTGTTGGACAAATTCTCTTACTTCCACATTTCTGCCTTGGCTCCTTAGAGAACTCTTCCAGGCCTCAGCTGGATCCCCTGAGCTCTGACCTGCCAATCACACCAAGGCTGCTCACCACGAAAAAGAACTGACTTTGCCTCCTCTCCCTCCCTGTCCAAATCCATCCCAGGCTTTCCTGTGCAGCTAAGTCCTTCCCAGAGAGACATCAAGATGAAAGAAAGCAGACAGACCTGGATTCAAACTTCATCTCTACTCTTTATGACTTTGGGCAAGTTGCTTACTTTCTTTGAGTCTCGGTTTCTTGATCTGTAACTGGGAAAGCGGGTGCATCCTTGCCGAGGTGTTGTGAGGATTTAATAAGGTGCGACTTGGAGAGCACCCTGCCCTCCCTCCCTGGCAGGTGTACAGAGAGCTTGTCAGACCATAACTCAAAGGCCACGTGGCCACCGTTGCCCATTGACACTACCTCCGAAACCTCTCTCCCGTTCAGCTCCTCTTTCTATCCCCATTGTCACAGCCCTAGTCTAAGCCCCTGGTTTCCCACCTGAATTCATTTAAACAATGAATTCATTGACCCTCTTACTGGTCTTCCCAGTACCCCCTGTCTCAACCCTCAGTCCAGCCTCCCGCTGCTGGAGAACGAGCTCTTTAAAATGCAAATCATGGTCTGTCACTCACCGCCTAGTTGCCTATGACTTGTGAGAGATGAGATCCAACTTCCTTTGCAGGGACAGAGTTCATTGGTGCCCTGGCCTTATCTGCCTCCTGGCTTGGTTGCTACCCTCCCACCAGTCGCCTCATCTGCCACTTGCATTCACAATACTAGGCCATTGCACATGTTCTTTTCTCCGCTTGACAGGTCCTTACCCTGCTCAACTGAGAGCCAACTTCTCATCCTCCAGGGAGGAAGGAGACATGCTATGTGGCAGGCACTGTGCTAAGCATTTTATTTGCATTATTTCATGAGACAGATACTATTATCCCCACTTAGTGGGTGATAAAACCAAGTCTCAAGTGGTTAAACAGAATTCAATCCTAGATCAATTATGACCCTAAATCCATGTTTTCCTGTTACATCTATTTCCCAGCTCAAATGCCTCCTCCTTCATGAAACCTTCCCCCACTACGAGTGTGGAGGCCGGATCTGGCTTGGTGTTTTAGGGGACAGAGTACATAAATGAATTTCAGAGATGCAAAAAGTTTCTGTTTAGGGGAAGTGCGTGATCAGTCTAACAAAGAGATTCAGCATTTCCTGTACTCAAGGAACATGTCTGGGTGCTGCACAGAATGAAACATTAATTGGTGGGCAATAACGTGTTGGCAAAGATATGGAGAAATCAGAGTCTTCATACATTGCTAATGGGAATGTAAAAAGGTACAACCATATTTGAAAAACAGTTTGGCAGTTCCTCAAAAAGTTAAACATAGAGTTACCAATTCTACTACTCAGTATATACCCAAGAGAAATGAAAACATATGTCCACGTAAACATTTTCACACAAATGTTCATAGCAGCATTATTCATAATAGCCCAAATCTGGAAACAACTCAAATGTCCATCAACTGATGAATGAATAAACAAAACATGGCATATACATTCAAGGAATATTATTTAGCCATGTAAAGGGATGAAGTACTGATACATGCTACAACATGGTGAACCGTGAAAACACTGTGCTAAATGAAAGAAGACACCTATTGTAACATTTCATTTGTATGTGAATGTCTTGAGATGTCAAGAATAGTAAAAATCAGCCAGGTGCCATGGCTCATGCCTGTTATCCCAGCAGTTTGGGAGGCTGAGGCAGGTGGATCACTTGAGGTCAGGAGTTCGAGATGAGACAAGTCTGGCCAACAGGGTGAAACCCTGTCTCTACTAAATATACAAAAAATTAGTTGGATGTGGTGGCAGGTGCCCGTAATCCCAGCTACTTGGGAGGCTGAGGCAGAATTGCTGGAACCCAGGAGGCAGAGGTTGCAGTGAGCTGAGATCGCACCACTACACCTCCAGCCTGGGAGACAGAGCAAGACTCCGTCTCAAAAGAAAAAAAAATAGTAAAAATCCATAAACACATAAAGAAGATTAACGGTTCCCCTGGTGTCAGGGTGTGGGGTAAATGCAGTGACAGAAATGGCTGTGGGGTTTCTTTTGGGTGTGATGAAAATGTTCTAAAATCAGATAATGGTAATGGTTTCAGAACTCTGTAAATACAGTAAAAACCACTGAATTGTACACCCTAAAATGGTGAATTTTATGGTATGCGAATTATATCCCGACAAAGCTGTTTTTAAAAAATTGGGCCAGGAATTCAAGACCAGCCTGGGCAACATAGTGAGACTTCCTTTCTACAAAATTAAAAAAAAAAATTAGCCAGGCATGGTGGTATATGGCTGTAGCCCCAGTTACTTGGGAGGCTGAGGTGGGAGAATCGCTTGAGCCCAAGGGGTCAAGGCTGTAGTGAGCCATGTTTGCACCACTGCACTCCAGCCTCGGTGACAGAGTGAGATCCTGTCTCAAAAAAATGACTGTAACCTAAATGTCCAACAATAGGGGCTTATTGAGAAAACTGTGATACAACTGGTAGACAACTCTGCAGTGATTTTCAATGATGCAAAATGTTGGTATGAAAATGTTTTAAGGTTATCGAGTAGTTAAAAAAGGAGTAATAGAACAATGAGAACACATGGACACAGGAAGGGGAACATCACACTCTGGGGACTGTTGTGGGGTGGGGGGAGGGGAGAGGGATAGCATTAGGAGATATACCTAATGCTAAAGGACGAGTTAATGGGTGCAGCACACCAGCATGGCACATGTATACATATGTAACTAACCTGCACATTGTGCACATGTACCCTAAAACTTAAAGTATAATAATAATAAAAAAAGACAAAAATAAATAAATGAAAAAATTATAGCAAATCTTTACTTTTTAAAAAAAAAAAAAGGAGTAATAGACTCAAAATAGAGTATTGGATTCCATTCTGTTAGGTGTGTGCGTGCGTGTGTGTGTGTGTGTGTGTCTGCATAAGAAAATGGAAAGATCACCAAAATGTTACAGGTCACAGCTGGGCATCAGGGATACATTTAATCCTCTCTGCAGGGGAGGTGGTGGGGAAGCCATCTGAATTTTCTAATATTTCCACATAGTAAACATCTATTAGTTGTGAAATTTCTAAAAAGAGTGATTAAGAGATCATCCTTGCCCCTCCAAGGGTTCACAATCTAGCAAGGAAGACGAATACAAAAATTGCAGAGGGAGGCCAAGAGACCGGGAGAGGGTGGAGTTCAGTTTTACTGAAGGGCACCAGGGAGCTCTCCTGGGAGGGATGGAGTCTGAAATTATGGCTGAGGCTGGCCGTGGTGCCTCACACCTGTAATCCCAGGACTTTGGGAGGTCGAGGCAGGCAGATCACCCGAGCCCAGGAGTTCAAGACCAGCCTGGGCAATATGGCGAAACCCCGTCTCTACCAAAGAAATACAAAAATTAGCCAGGTGTGGTGGCACATGCCTGTAGTCCCAGCTGCTAGGGAGGCTGAGGTAGGAGGATCACTTGAACCTGGGAGGTCAAGGCTGCATCAAGCTATGATCACACCACTGCACTTTAGCCTGGGTGACAGAGAGAGACTCTGTCTCAAAAAAAAAAAAAAAAAAAAGTATGGCTGGAAGAAGCATTTGGGGGCACCACCAGAAAACTGAGCCTACAACCCTCAATTTCCAGGAGACAAATGGGAAGGGGCAAATGGCATTTCTCATCAACTGCTTCCAGAGATTTTGTGTCCTGTGTGGCCCAGTCCTCACCTCATGTGATTGAATAATTCTGGATAGAGATTGTGCCTTCCGTACCCCTACAACCATTGGTGGGAGATCGAGTACATTTATCAAAAACCTATGACCAGGCAGTCATCAAACTCGCCCGGCAGCATTTGAATGGGGTCTGGACCAGAGTCCCCTGGGGCAGCCACTGGGTGGAGGGTGCAAGTGTGGATGCAGAGAGGCAGGACACGGACCCTCAGTCCCCTGCGTCTTCCCACGTCCACCCCTTTTTCTTTCTGGTTAAATGCTGTTTCCGCTCAAACTGGGGAGATGCCTAGTGGGGTGTGAGCAGAAGTCAGAGACTGTGAAATAAAACAAGAAAGATCAACAGGAAGCAGGGAGCTAAATCATGAGGAGAACAACGTCGAGAGGGCGTGGGCTGGGTTTGGTCTTATTTTTAGTGGTCATGGTGGTGACAGCGGTGGGGAATTGAGGCCAGAAGCAGGAAGCTGGGTTTCCCAGCCTCAGCTTTTGATGGTTTCCGGGTCCCCGTGGGCCAGTGAAGAAGCAGCCCACCCCTGTGATAAACCAGTATGTTAAGCTGCCTTTGTCTTTGAGAGATTTTTATACATTTTTTGTGAAACCGCTGCTGCTGCGAGGGGCCCCTCAAATCACGAATAAAGCAGAGCCTATTAACCAGGGTGTGAACACTGCCCTGCGCATGCTCTGTGAGTGAGCCCCACACACGCACAGGGTGGGCACTCACAACACGGGGAAGGGAGCTTTTGACAGGATCCAAAGGGCCCCACAATTTATCCCAAATTAAGAATCACTAATAAGGCCGGGTGCGGTGGCTCACGCCTGTAATCCCAGCACTTTGGGAGGCTGAGGTGGAGAATCACTTGAGCCAGGAGTTTGAGACCAGCCTGGGCAACATAGCAAGAACCCCATCTCTATAAAAAACACAAAAAATTAGCTAGTCATGTTGGTGCATGCCTGTAGTCCCAGCTACTTGGGAGGCTGAGGTGGGAGAATCGTCTGTGCCTCAGAGGTCAAGGCTGTAGTGAGCCAAGATCGTGCCACTGCACTCCAGCCTGGGTGCTTCCTGGTTAATAGATTCCGTGTCTGGTAGTGATCCATTTCCTGGCTAATAGATGGCCATCTTTTCGCTCTGTCCTCACATGGTGGAAGGGGCAAGGACTCTCTCTCTGGCCTCTTTTATAAGGGTCGTAATCCCACCATAAGGCTTATGCCCTAATGACCCACATCACCTCCCAAAGGCCTCACCTCCTAATACTATCACATTGGGGATTAGGCTTCAACACAAAAATTGGGGGCAGGAGCACACACATTTAAACCACATCAGGTTGTCAAAAATAAAGTTTGAATCTCAGCACTGCGGCTGATTTGCTGTGGGATTTTAGGCAAGTGACTTAATGTCTCTGAGCCTTAGTTTCCTCATCTGAAAGTGCATCTAAATGAGATATGGCACCTGAAAGCATCTAAGGGATATTTGCTGTATCTGAGTCTCTCTGGAGAGGGTGGGTGGAAAGGCATTCTGGAGCAAGCAAGGCCAGCGTGCAAATTAGCACCCTGACTGGCAGAAGGCATAGGGGACAGAAGAAGCTCGTGATGCAGCAGGAGTTGGGTCAGCTGGGGGCTTGCCAATTGTCCAAAGGCCCTGCCACAAAGAACCACTTCTTTTTCCTCTGTTTGAGCCCCCTCCCCTCCTCCTCCCTAATACTTCAGCCGTAACCTGTCTGCACACCCCACCAGGCATCTTGTTTTTACCTGGTTGGCCTTTCCAGCTACTGCGTATTTCATTTTGTGTCCTGACTCCTCCAGAATCCTGGGAGTGCCTCAAGGCTAGTGAAATGGCCAGGAAGGAAAAACAGCAGAGAGGAGTCAAACACACCATGCTGCAAGCCTAACGCGACTGAGTCGTGAGACCTTGGGCAGCTTAATTCCTCTGAGTTTTTTCATCTGCAAAGAAGGAATCATTAACAGTACCTTTCTCATAGGGTGGTGTTTTAAAGATTAAAGGAGGTATTGCATGTAGAGACATAGATGGAAGGAAGCAAGCTCTCAACAAGTCTTACTTGTTAGTTTTCTTCTTACCCCCACCATGTGGAATGCAGCACTGAGCAGGGCCTCAGCTTCCCAAACTCAGCCAGGTGTCATTGCAGTCCTTCCCACAGACTTGTTTTTCTGGCAGACACTTACATGACTGGCTTATTGCAAATACATGCACTATACTCCAAAATGCCCTTTTAGATGACTGATCCCAAACCTGGTGGCATGTCAGAATCATCTGGGTAAGCTTTCTTAAAAAAAAAAATACGGATTCCCAGATACCACCTTACCTACCAAATCAATCTCTGGGAATGGGGCCTGGGAATCTGTACTTTTAAAATGCCCCTCAGGTGGCTCGGATCCAGCCAGCAGATCACCATTTTAAAGGAAAACAGCCTTCTTTTCTTTTAAAGCTTCTTGTTGGCAAGTTTTGAGCCACCTTGTTCCATTATTCAGAACACCCCACAACGGACAATGACAAGATGTGTTTATTTTTTCATTCATTGAACACATGTTCATTAAGTGCCTCCGGTCTAGAATAACAGCTAAAAGTTTAAGCTCTGGGTCGGTTCATACCCACTGGGATGGCTATAAACAAAAAGACAATAACAAGTGTTGACAAGGGTGTGGAGAAACTGGAGCCCCCATACACTGCTGGTGGGAAGGTAACACGGTGCAGCCACTTTGGAAAACAGTCTAGCAGTTCCTTTAAAAAACATACGTTCTAGGTTCCTCTATCATCCAGCAGTTCCACTCCCAGGTGTATACCCAAGAGAGACGAAAACGTATGTCCATCCAAAAACTTGCTCATGCTTGGTCATAGCAGCATTATTCATAATACTGAAAACGTGAAAACAACCCAGTTCATCAGTTGACAAAGAGATAAAGTTGATCTGTCCATACAATGGACTATTTTTTTGGAAATGGAAGTGCTGATAAATGCTACAACAGGGAGGAACCTTGCAATCATTATGCTAAATGAAACAAGCCAGCCACAAAGGACCACATATCATATAATCCTATTTATATGAAATGCCCAGAATAGGTGAATCTATACAGACGGAAGTAGATAGGACTGAGAAGTTGGGGGAAATGGGGAGTAACTGCTAACGGGTATGGGCTCTCTTTCTGGGATGATGAAATGTTCTAAGATTGTTTGTGGTGATGGTTGCAGGACTCTGTTAATGCACTAAAAACTGTCTGATTGTATACTTTAAATGGGTGAATTGTATGGTATGTGAATTAGATCTCCATAAATTTATTAAAAGTAGAAAGTTCAGGCTCTGAAGTCTGACTTCCCAGGTTGGAATCCTAGCCCTGCTATTTCACTAGTTGGGCAATTTTATGCAAGTAATATAACCTCTCCATGCCTTAGCTTCCTCATTGTAAGATTAATTTAGTTAATACGTGAAAAAGTTTAGAAGAGTCCCTAGCCCATGGGAAGTGTTCAGTAAACATTAGCTCTTCTTGTTTTGAGCCAGCCATGTTCTAGATCTGTGCTGTCCAATACAGTAGAGAATAGCACTTAAAATGTAGCTACTCCCCACCGCCACCCCCCTCCAAAAATGTAGCTACTCTGAATTAAGATATGCTAAAAGGACCAGGCACAGTGGCTCACGCCTATAATCCCAGCACTTTGAGAGGCTGAGGCGGGTGGATCATTTGAGGTCAGCAGTTTGAGATATGCTGAAAGTATAAAACACACATCAGATTTCAAAGGCTTAGTATGCAAAGTAAAAATCTTGTTAATATTTTATAATAATTACATGCTGAAATATTTTTGATATATTGGGTTAAATAAAATTTATTTGTAAAATTAATTTTACCATTTACTCTTATGTTTTAAAATTGTGGCTACTAGAAAACTTAAAATTGCATAGTTAACAACTAACATCATAATTAACGGTAAAAGACTGAAAGCTTTCCCCTAAGATCATGAACAAGACAAGGGTGTCTGCTCTTGTCAGTTCTATTCAACATTGTGCTGGAGGGGCTAGCCAGGGAAATTAGGCAAGAAAGTGAAATAAAAGGCCAGTTTGGAAAAGAAGAAGTAAAACTATCTCTGTTGACAAATAATCTTTTATATAGAAAATACCAAGATATCTACCCCCAAGCACCAGGCTATTAGAGCTAATAAACAAGTTCAGTAATATTTCAAAATATAAGATCTGCATATAAAAATTAATTCTATATCCATACGCTAGCAATTAAAGGTTCAAAAATAGAATTTAGAAAACTATTTCACATCTAGTAGTATCAAAAGGAATAAAGTACATAAGCATAAATTTAACAGAAGTACAAGATGTGTACATTCAAAACTGTAAAATATTGTTGAAGGAAATTGAAGAAGACCTAAATAAATGGAACAACAACACATAGTTGTGAATTGGAAGGCTTAATATTGCTAAGATGGCAATATTCCCAAAATTGATATAACAGATTCAATGCAATCCTATCAAAATTCCAACTGACTTCTTTGTAGAAGTTGATAAGCTGATCAAATGAATGTGGAATGCTTGTAAAATGCATGTGGAAGTGCAAGGAACCCAGAATAGCCAAAACAATTTTGAATAGAAAAATAGAAGATTCATACTTCTCAATTTTAAAACGTACTACAAAGCTACAGTAATTAAGACAGTGTGGTACTTGTCTAAAGATATAGACATAGAGATCAATGGAATAGAAATGAGGGACCAGAAATAACTCTCACAGTTGTGGTCAATTGATTTTCTTTTTTTTTTTCCTTAAAAATAATGTCTCACTATGTTGTCCAGGCTGGTCTCAATCTCCTGGGCTCAAGCAATCCTCCCACCTCGGCCTCCCAAAGTGCTGGGATTTATAGGCGTGAGCCACCATGCCCAGCTGTCAATCAGTTATCAACCAGGATGCCAGGACCATTCAATGGTGAAAATAAGAGTCTTTTCAACAAATGGTGCTGGCGCAAATGGAGATTGACATGCAAAGACAGGTCAGGACTACACTTTGTGTTTCCTGTGTCCGGTGTCAATGTGTGAAGCTGCCTTGGATTAAACATCCAACGAGAAAGGAAAAACCCTCGTCTCTTCCTGGGATCCCAGCCGCCAGAGCAGGGGCACCAGGCAGTACTCAGCACCACCTAAAGAAGTGCCTGTGCTTTGACCCGGCAATTCCACTTCTAGAACTTTACCCTACATACACACGCACACATGTGCACCACGACTTAAGTACGTGGTTATCTGCCGCAGCACTGTTCATAACAAAAAACTCTGGAGGTAATCTGTGTTCATCAGTGGGGGCCTAGTTATGCTGCATCCATAAAGGACCATAATTTATATAGCAGTAAAAAAGAATGAGAAAGCTCTGTGTGTACTAATAAGGAATGATCTCTAAGATCCATCATTAAGTTAAAAAATAAAGTGCAGAGGCCAGGCTCAGTGGCTCACACCTGTCATCCCAGCATTTTGGGAGGCCGAGATGGGTGGATCATGAGGTCAGGAGTTCAAGACCTGCCTGGCCAATATGGTGAAACCCCGTCTCTACTAAAAAATACAAAAATTAGCTGGGTGTGGTGGTGCGCGCCTGTAGTCCAGCTGCTCAGGAGGCTGAGGCAGGAAAATCTCCAGAACCCGGGAGGCGGAGGTTGCATTGAGCGGAGATTGCACCACTGCACTCCAGCCTGGGCGACAGAACGAGACTCTGTCTCAAAAAAAAAAATAAATAAATAAAAATAAGGTGCAGACAGTGTTCAAAGTATGTTAATTTGTTTATCGTGTGCGCTCGTGTATGTGTGTGTGTGTGTGTGTGTGTGTGTGTGTAGGGAAAAGGAGTGTTTGCATAGATACTAGATACTAGTACATTTGGTTGACTCCAGGGAGAAACTGGGTGATTTGGCAAGGGATAGGAGAGAAATGTTTATCGTACATCCCCATGTCTCTTTTGTATCCAGAGAAATAAATGCATATTCAAAAATAATTAATAAAAGAAACCAGCAGAGTTGTTTCACAAACTTGAATACATGTTCTTCAGCCAAGTTTGACCTGAACTACAACAGGAACTGGAAGTCACGGGTGGCTATTTTTCCTGCAGAATTACTGTGTGAGTTACTTTACCTCTGTTCAGAAGCGGAAGTGTGGGGATGATCAGTTCCCATTCCTTTCTTGCCTCCAGGGAGGTTGAGGAACTAAAGATTCTTCAGGCTGAGCTTTGAACTCCTGGGATACTCGGCACCCTGGAGGTGATGCAGAGGGCAGCTGTTGGTGCCCACACCCTTCTGCTGTTCTTGCATGCAGCTCAGTGGGGAGGCGTTTCCTCGTGCCATCAGGAAAGTGGCCCCTTAGGATCAATGGCACTGCCCAAGGGCTCCCCCATGTGATGGTGAGGGAGGAAGCCTGGCTCTGGCCCGGCTCTGGCCAACTCTGGCCCCAAGTTGATGTGGGAGATCAGACAGGTAAGTGAACTGTCTGTTCCAACAGTCCTCCCACGGAGCATCCCTCTTCCTAACCTCACAGGGACACCGGTGGGTGAGGATTCGCAAAGGAGAATGTGAAGCAATCAGACTCTGACTGGTTTCTGGGGAACACCAAACTTCCCATGAGGAACTAAGTGGCTTACTCCCCAAACTGACTCTCTGGTCAAAAAAAAAAAAAAAAAAAAAAAAAAAAAAAAAAAAAAAGAAAAGTCTGGGAAAGGCAGGATTAACAGAGTTAACCAGGTACCTTCACTGCAGACTTTCTCGGAGCCTTAAATATGCTAAAAGCACTGGGACATGTCAGATGTGGCTATCCCGTGTATCCTTTCCCAAACTTGTTTGACCGCAGAAGCACTTTGGAGCAAAACACCTATTAAACTCTCCTGGAATAAAGGCAACCCATGGAGCACAGTTTGAGAAGTGCTTATTAGGTGAAAGTAGGGTAAACACAAAACACCATTCAAACGCACAATGGTAGAGATAATGACTGCAATATAAATTCCTGTCATTCTAACCTCCTATTCAGTTTCCCTGGCTCACAGTGCTAGGTGTTTTTAAAACTACAGACTATAAACCATTTGTGGGTAATGAAATCAATGTAGTAGGTTACAACTAGCTTTAAAACAAATGAATTGGGATGGAACAGAAAATAACAGAGGGTATTGCATTTAACGTGGGTAAGCTTTGCTTTGTGAAGCACACATGCACACATGTATGCACTGGTTTGTGATAAAAAATGTATTTCTTACTGTGGATTATAGTCAAAACATTCAAAAAGACATTGCTCTAGAGCTCCTCTTTCAGTATTAGGGTAATTACCACATGAGGGCTTCCCTACTTTCCCAACTGAACCTGTCTGACTGTCTGCTGAGGGCTCTGGGACGGGGGCCCCTCCCTGGCTGCGTGATTGCAGGACAGATTTTAGGATTAGCAGTGTCACCTCACTGGACCCAGAGAATGACAGAGGCCCCCTTTGTTATCCAATGTGCCCCAGAAATGCACATTCTTTCATTCTTTTTTCAAATGCTGCTCAGCCTTCCCGACCAGAAGCACCTTTCCACCTGGGAAAAACAGGATTGTTTTTGGGGCTCAAGCTTCTAGGTTCGACTTAGACATCCAGAATGCAACTCCCATGCCTTCCATTCTGAAAACTCATTTTGACTTTGACTCTTGGACATTTCTCTTTAGCTGCTGTGTTTTTCTTTCTTAAAACATTGTGCCTGGGTATAAGTCATTTCCTTGCCCTGATTCTCATTCTCTGTGATGGGTGAGTATTGTTTAAAACTTCAGGGAGTGGCTGAGCACGTGGCTCACTTCTGTAATCCCAGCACTTTAGGAGGCAGAGGTGGGAGGATCACTTGAGCCCAGGAGTTTGAGACCAGCCTGGGCAACAGGATGAGACCCATCTCTACAAAAAAATTTAAAAATTAGGCCGGGCGCGGTGGCTCACGCCTGTAATCCCAGCACTTTGGGAGGCCAAGGTGGGTAGGTCACGAGGTCAGGAGATCAAGACCCTTCCTGGCTAACACAGTGAAACTCCGTCTCTACTAAAAAATACAAAAATTAGCCGGGCGTGGTGGCGGGTGCCTGTAGTCCCAGCTACTCAGGAGGCTGAGGCAGAAGAATGGTGTGAACCCAGGAGGCGGAGCTTGCAGTGAGCCGAGATCGCGCCACTGCACTCCAGACTGGGCAACAGAGCGAGACTCCATCTCAAAAAAAAAAAGAAATTAAAAATTAATAGGTGTAATAACATGCACCCGTGGTCCCAGCTACCTGGGAGGCCAAGGTGGGAAGATCATTTGAGCCCGGGTGTTCAAGGTTGCAGTGAGCTCTGACCACACCACTGCACTCCAGGCTAGGCAATACAGCAAGACCCTGTCTCTAAATAAATAAATAAATAAATAAATAACTTTGGGGGGTTTCACGTTGACCAATTGGAGCAAATATCCTGGGAAGCTTTATTTATTTATTCTGTATTAGTGATTGATTGATTCTCTGTTAAGGAGTGCTTTGTCAAAGTTTCAGCACAGCCACTGCCAGCTGTGTGACTCTGGGTAAGTGGGCTCCTCCCTCTGTGCCTCTGTTTTCTTATCTGTTCAGTGGGAGTAATAAAATCTGCCTCCCAGGAAAGTTATGACGATTAAATGACACAGTTTCTCCAAGACATTTATCACAGTCCTGGCACATAGTAAGAGCTCAATTAAGAACTTTTTTTTTCAAGACAGGGTTTTGCTCTGTCACGCAGGCTGGAGTGCAGTGGCACACAATCACGGCTCACTGCAGCCTCGACCTTCTGGGCTCAAGCAATCCTCCCACCTCAGCCTCCTGAGTAATTGGGACTCCAGGTGCATGCCACCACGCCCAGCTAATGAGAACTAATTTAGTCACTGTTCCTCCCACTACTTCTTTGTAGTATAACTCATCTGTTTCCTTGAAACTTGAAGTGATCTGATCCAACCTTCTGTGTCTTTCAAAGGACCCGTCAAGGTTTGTAAAATAGCTTTGAGTGTTTGGAAGTAGTCCCCAAACCTGCAGAGGTCTCTGCCCAGACTCCCAAGCTTCCTGCCACCTCCTCCTTGGGTAGAAAGAGAGAGTCTAGTGTCATGAAGAGTTCAGGGAGGCTCTTCTGTGCCTTGGGAGAGCACACAGGGCCCTCTGAAGAGACCGTGACTTGCCTTCCCTATAGGTTTTGCTCAAGACTTTCTCCTGATTTTTGCACTGAATGGCCCCGATTCCAGGAAACCCCTCCATCCCGGGCAAATCAGGTCGGTTAGTTACCCTGCTTCCCAGGCCTCCATCTGGTGGCCTTTATCCCCCACCCAGGACTCCCTGCAGCCGCTCACTTGGAATCCCCCACCCTCGCGCACATGCACGCTCTCTGCTTTCCCGCTCCCTGAGCTCTGCTCCCTCATTTGCTGGCTTCAAAAGCCCCAGCTTCACTGGCATTTCTCAGTTGACTCATCCATCTTCTCAGCTAATCTCTGTGTCCCTTGAGGCCAGGGACTCTATCTTGTCATAAATTCAGCCTTGCACCCCTCAGCAGCTCCCACTGCTTGAAGGGGCGACTGGTGCCTGACTGAGTGCTGGGCAGTTGGCTCAAAATCAGGAGGGAACAGCTCCAGGGACCACCTCCTCCTCTCCTCCCTGCTCATTGCACAAACCCAGGATGCCCCCTGCCCCTCTGGAATTCTACGTGGATGCTGTGGGCCCAGACATGAGTAGAATTAACTGAGAGTCCTCCTTTTGACTAGAACCATCAGCAGAGATGACAATGTGGACTCTGAGCCAGTCTTTCTCAATGGGCCATGTTATCAGGAACGATAATGACCTTTACTGAAAACACTAATTCTGGCTGGGCGTGGTGGCTCAGGCCTGTAATCCCAGCACTTTGGGAGGTTGGGGCAGGTGGATCACCTGAGGTCAGGAGTCCTAGACTAGCCTGGCCAATATGGCGAAACCCCATCTCTATTAAAAGTACAAAAATTAGCTGGGCGTGGTGGCACATGCCTGTAATCCCAGCTACTTGGGAGGCTGAGGCACAAGAATCCGTTGAACCTGGGAGGCAGAGGTTGCAGTGAGCTGAGATTGCACCACTGCACTCCAGCCTGGGAGGCAGAGTGAGACTCCATCTCAAGAAAATAAAATAAAATAAAATAAAATAAATAAAACACAAATTCCTGGGCTCCACCTCAGATCTACTCAATCGGAATCCTTCAGGATGGGGCCCAGGAATCTGCTTTTGAACAGGTAATTCTGATGTCAACTAAAATCTAGAAACAATGATCTAGTTGTAGAACTTCCTTCACCTGCTCCACTCCCAGGTACCTTTCCTGGACTCAATCCCTGGCTCACACTCTACTGGAGGAGCAAATGTCGGCCCACCCAGTAATTTCAGGGCTGGGGGTCAGGTGGGTGGCGGAGAGGCCCAACAGCATGGTCATTCAGAAAGGATGATGTGGACAGGCCAGCCCCCTTCTCCAGCCTGAGACAGACCCTAGAATCTGGAATTGGTGAAGGGGAAAAGATGGCCCCAAAGCAGCCTGGCCAAAGACCCCCGGCCTGGGTCTTCCCTCCTCTAGCACGTGGTCTTTGCAGAAGTCTAAACCCCAATATTAGTCTTGAGTTTTTATTTTATTTTTTCATTTTTATTGTGAGACAGGTCCTTGCTCTGTTGCCCAGGCTGGAGTGCAATGGCACAATCTCGGCTTACTGTAGCTTTGATCTCCCAGGCTCAAGTGATGCTCCCATCTCAGCCGCCTGAGTAGCTGGGACTACAGGTGCATGCCACCACGTGAAGTTAATTTTTAAATTTTTGGTAGAGATGGGGTCTTGCTGTGTTGCCCAGGCTGTTCTTGAACTCCTGGGCTCAAGCAATACTCCCACATCAACCTCCCAAAGTCCTGGGACTACAGGTGTGAGCTACTATATGTGGCCTGTTTTGAGTTTTTTTTTTTTAATTAATTCTGAAGTGTTGCTCACCTGGAACTGGTCCCCAAAAGAGGACTTTCAGAGCCACAAATCCCTTGAAATTAACTACACAATTGTGCATGTGTGTGTGTGAATGCACACGCTCGCTCATGTGCCTAATTGTTAATGGTGTGGACTGTGGAGTCACACTCACCACGTTTGAAACCTGGCTATACCAGTTTACAACCAGTGACACAAGTTACTCAACTTCTCTGAAGCTTTGCTCTCTCAGCTGTAAAATGGGGATAATGAGAATACTTACCATATGGGTTGTTGATAGGATTAAATGAGTTAGTACATGTAAAGCACCTAGAACAGCACTTGGCCTGTGGTAGATATTACTGATCATTAGCTGACAAAATAATAGCTTTTGGCACAGATTCAAAAGTCAATGTTCCAAAAGAAGGTTAAGAAACACTGACGTTCTCTTGGCGCCCGAGAGGCAGTATCGTGGGGTGGTTAAGAGTGTAGTAGTCCCATCCATGAACTCCGAAAGCTCTGTCAGTTTAAGCGGGGCTGGGGACAAGTAACTGTACCTCTCTAAGCCTATTAATACATCCTTAAACAGAGAGCAACCGTGGCACTCATTTCAAGAGACTTCCGTGAGGGTTAACTAGGGGGCTGGATTTAGGGTGCTCAGCACAGCGTCCGGCAAGCATCAGTAAAGGCTCAGCAGCCATCACCATCATTTTGCTGCTGCAGGGGTTCCCAAGAGACAAGACTTCTCTATAATATCTCCTTTGCCAGCTTCCCAAAAAAAACCATCCACGAAAGCAGTCGGGAGAATGGTCCACGAAAAACTCCCTCCATCCATCCATACTGTCTCGGAAGGGATAACTTCTTCTCTGCAAGAGAGAGTTTTAACAAGGACCGGCTCCCTACTGTCAGCCTCAGGGCGGAGAGAATCATTGAATCCCCTCCGAGCTAGAAATGAAAAGTCTCCCCCTTCACCTCCTCCCCTTCATCTGGCAAATGTGGCTTTCCTCTGCTTTTTCCTCGCTCCCAGAGCTCCTCCCAGCCCTGCCCTAGGTATCTCTGGGGCATCAGGGCGGCTCTGAAGACAGCTCAGGTGCCCTGGAGCCGTCAGAAGGTGCCAGAAAGTCTGACACAGTGGCTCAGGAAGGACCTGCCTAAAAATAGAATCTCCAAATCTCAGGCCACACAGGAGTCGGAAGCCCTGATAGAGTATCGGGTGCAGCTTCCTCTCAGTGGGGGCTCCCTAAGGCCATGCCTCCCACACCTACTTAGTGCTTGCTAAAAGCAGACTCTGGGGACCAACCCCTGCCCCACCCCCCCTCCCCCAGAGATTCAGCTATGGTTCTGGAGGGGGAGGCCTGAGAATCTGGAGGTGGAGGAGCATCTAGGCAATTCATGTATCAAATAAGTTACAGCATCTCTTGAATACCTCTGGGAATGTGGAACTCACCATTGACTGTCAAAGGTTGTGGGGAGGATGGAGTTAATGGTTAAGAGCGTGGACTTTAGAACCAGCAGCGGGTAGGGACCTCCGCTCTCCCAGGTGCTAGCTCAGCCACATTCAACCAGTTACTTAACTTCACTGAACTTAATTTCTCATCTGTGATCTGGGGGCAGTAATTAATTGCAGGCATCTACTTCCCAGGTGGTCAGGAGGTTTACTTAAGCCAGTGTAGATGAAAGTGCTTAGCATACGACTTGACATTGTCCTTCATAAATGGCTGTTGCTAGAATAACAATAACAACAACAACAGCAAGAAAGTAGTCTGATGTTCTTTCTTATGTTAAAAGAACATCTCCCTTTCTAAGATGTATATCCAAGGGGATTCTCTGCCCTCTGAAGCCCCACTTCCTAATCTCTTTTTTGTGACAGCCCTGCAGTTATCTGAAGGCAGGTACCACATCCCCCTTACTCTCCTCTCCCCAGTATTTTTTTCTTCCCTTTGAATATGAGGATTCTTAAGGCTGGGTGGCAACCTCCCAGGTACAATTTGAGGAAGAGGTAGAACCCTCTCCCTCAGACCCCCCAGGCACCACAAATCACCCAAAGTGTCACATCTTTATTTCTAGAAAGCCCCCGGTAAAAGTGTTTGTGATGGTGACTTAATGGCAGTCAACAGTCACTAGCACAAAACAGCTTTTGGAATGTGTTAGAAGAGGGGAGCAAGATACTCAGGAAGAGGGTCCCAGGGCAGCCAAGGTGGCTGGATCCCAAGCATCCTCCTTGCACTGAACATGTGCCTCTCTCCCCTACCCCCTCCTCATCTCCTTTCTCCCTCCTGGTGTTGAACCTGTGCCCCAAGACCTCTGAAATAACTGCCCCCACCCCACATTTTTCAGAAGGAAGGGAGAGAGAAAGGGCTGAAAACTTCCCATTGAATGGCCTTTAGGGGATGGAGTACATTGTGCATGTTTTGCAACTCTGAGAGGAGCCCAGTATCTTCCCATGATGTAGAGGTTAAGTGCTCAGGCTTTGCAGAGACTGTCTTGGCACTGATCTCGCGTCTACCACTTAACCTCTCTAAGTCTCCGTTTATTCATCTGTTAAAAAAAGAAAGAAAGAAAAAAAGAAATAATAACGAATATCCACTTCACATGGTTACATTGAGAAATAAATAAGATAATCCACATGAAAGTATCCTGCAAGACTTTGCTACTGTGATGTCCTGTGCTGCAAATGGGAGGGTTTCACCAGCCCCAGCGGGTCTCCACAGCCGTGACAGATTTGGTTTAACGTCCTGGGCGACAGAGCTTCACACGATGTCCCCTAGAGCCTAAAGGCTGGTGGGGGGACTGGAGCAGCTGTTTGTCAGTGGGGAGAGGTCAATGCTTCTGGACCAGAGGCTGGGCTCTGCCACATCCCCAACACGGAGCAGCTGCTCACATTGTACAGTTGAAGTGATGACCCCGGAGCTGCCCTTGAGCCCTTTATCACCCTGGACTTGGCCATGGCGGCTGCCCCTCCTCCCCCACCGGAAGGAGATTGTCAGTTTCCTTGTCCTTTTCTCTCAACTTGTAGTAGGAGGACACCCTGGAGGCAGGAATGGGTGTGGCTTTGCAGAAGAAGTTTTCTGGCAGCCTGGGGGGTTGCAGGAGGGGATCCTTCCTCTCCCTAACAGCCTTGAGCCAGGGACTTTAAACAACCCAGGGTGGATTTTCTTTCTGTTTGCATTTGGGCTCCGGGAAATTAAGCCTGATGTGTGGTCCTCCCAGGCCTTCCTGGAGAGGATCCCCGCCTTTCTCCCTTCCTCCCCAGCCCATTTATTGTGTAGCCCTTGTGGGCTGCTGGGTCCATCGGTGGCCAAAAACATGTTTTTAAATCTGCTAACAAAGAATACTTCCTCTATCTCACACTACACTGAGGAACTATAAACTTTCTAACAGAAATGGGAGATCAGGAGTCAAAATATGGAACTAGAAAAAAAATAAAAATAAAAAACCCAGACTGTTTTCCTGGAGGGTTTGCTGTAATTTGCACAAAGGGCTGAGATCTGTCTCGCAGTGCCTCCTTGTTGGAAGGCAGCTGCCCCTCGTGGGGGGCAGACCATCCTTTTCTTTCAGGTCCAGCGACTCCCTGAGGCTCTGAGCTGAGGAGAATCCCAATCATCCACTGGGAGCCTAACCCTGCCTTTATAGATGCAGTATCTGAAGGGAAATGACTCACCTAAGATCATGGCTGAGTGAACCTTACCTTTCCTCTCCCAGGAGGAGGATGTCACACCTCACGTTTCAAAGTTAGAACTGTGCGCAAATCACCACTATGTGATGTTGGATGCAACGGATGCAACTATATATATATAAATATATATTAGACACTACAAAATAATAGGAAAGAACAAAGATGAGTGTGCATCAAATTTGCTTCATAGAAGCCACGTTTTATTATCAGAAAGTTCAATGTAGGATGTTTTGGGGATCAAAGGGAAGCCAGCACATCCATCCTCTCAACAAACCATCTTTACCCTAAACCCCACAGCCTGAAATTCAACCCACCTAATAAACCCACTTTTAGTCTGAGGGTACACACACACACACACACACACACACACACATGCATATCTATCTATCTATCTATCTATCTATCTATCATCTATCCATCTATCTATCTATCTATCTATTTTTTTGAGATGGAGTCTTGCTCTGTCGCCCAAGCTGGAACTCAGTGGCACAATCTCAGCTCACTGCAACCTCTTCCTCCTGGGTTCAAGCAATTCTCCCTCCTCAGCCTCCCAAGTAGCTGAGATTACAGACACCCATCATCATGCCTGGCTAATTTTTGTATTTTTGTAGAGACGGGGTTTCACCATGTTGGCCAGGCTGATCTTGAACTCCTGACCTCAAGCGATCCGCCCCCCTCGGCCTCCCAAAGTGCTGGGATTACAGGTGTGAGCCACCACACCCAGCCTTATTTATATTTTTTAAACATCACAGAAAGACTTGACCACAGTTTAAGGACCTGTCTTTCATGTGACTAATGGGCATCCAAGTCACTGATGTGATTTGAAGGACGTGGAAGAGGCCGCCCTGCACCCTAAAACTATCCCCCAGCGTGCTGGCTCTGTGTCTGAAGTTCTATCATAGGTCCTGCTGCACATTCTTTGGTTTGGCTTTGTGTTTCTGGGGTCCCCAGAAATGGTTCCAGCGTGCCAGCTGAGCATTTGTCTACCATTAAGCCACTCAAATTCCAACTCGAATAACCACAACTTTTCCTGATTTTCCCCATTACTGTGCACTTGTTTTCTTCTAATCTGCATGGTTGGTGTTTTGCAGTGCTCTGACAGCCAGATGTCACGTGTCTCTCTCTTGCTACCTTCAAGATGTCTCATGCGTATTAAGCAAACATGACTAAGAATGACAGTAATGCCCATTTACTTTAAAACAACTGTTATTTTTATGTTATGATGTCCCCCTACTGTCATTATCACTATGCTTATACGATTTTACACAGGTGTAATCAAGGCTTGGAAACTGTTTTGTATTCTTTATTTACCTGAAATTGTTTCATATGTACTTTTCCACAGATCTACTTAAACTTCCGTATTATCTTTCCTTTTTAGTTAATATTATTTTACCTCTTTTATTTTTCTTTGAAGAAGGCATCATAGCTCAAAAATTTCCTTATTATCTTTCTTTCTTTCTTTTTTTCTTTTTTTTTTTTTTGAGATGGAGTCTCGCTCTGTCGTCCAGGCTGGAGTGCAGTGGCACAATCTCGGCTCACTCCTGGGCAGTGGCACAATCTCGGCTCACTCGGCTCACTCCTGGGTTCAAATGATTCTCCTGCCTCAGCCTCCCAAGTAGCTGGGATTACAGTTGCCCGCCACCACTCCCAGCTATTTTTTGTATTTTTAGTAGAGACGGGGTTTCACTGTGTTGGCTAGGCTGGTCTCAAATTCCCAACCTCGTGATCCACCCGCCCCTGCCTCCCAAAGTGCTGGGATTACAAGCGTGAGCCACCTCGCCCAGCCCCTTATTATCTTTCATAACAGCAATGTGCTATTCCATCAATTTAATAAAACAAGTGTACTTAACTGTTTTCTTTTGTTGGGCATTTGGGCAATTTCCAGGTTTTCATCACTGTGGATCATGCTGCTATATTTTTATATAAACAACTTTTTTAACTTTTGACCAACATCCTGGGGATGGCTTCCCCAAAATCCCTTTGGATTTTGAGTTCATGGGAGAAAGGGACTACACTTGCTGTTTCTTTGACATTGCATACTTTTTTTTCTTTTTTCTTTCTTTCTTTTTTTTTTTTTTTTTAATTACAGACAGGGTCTCCTCCCTATGTTGCCCAGGCTGGTCTCAAACTCCTGAACTCAAGTGATCCTCCTGCCTCAGCCTCCCAAAGTACTGGGATTACAAGTGTGAGCCACTGTGCCCGGCCATGACATATAATACTTCTTCTTTTTTTTTTTTTTTTTTTTTTTGATGGAGTCTCGCTCTGTTGCCAGGCTGGAGTGCAGTGGCATGATCTCGGCTCACTGCAACCTCCGACTCCAGGGTTCAAGCAATTCTCCTGCCTCAGCCTCCTGAGTAGCTGGGACTAGAGGCGTGCACCACCATGCCTGGCTAATTTTTGTATTTTTAGTAGAGATGGGGTTTCACCGTGTTGCCCAGGCCGGTCTCGAACTCCTGAGCTCAGGCAATCCACCCGCCTCGGCCTCTCAAAGTGCTGGGATTACAGGTGTGAGCCACTGCACCCAGCCGACATGTCATACTTCTTATGTCCACCTCTCAACCCCTGATCTCACCTAGGAAAGAAATCTGCTCATCCTGAGGGCTCTATGCTTGTGCTGACTGATATTGCAGAGGGATAGCCCTGTCTTTCTTACTGTCTTTAAAGAAAGAGATTGGTGATCTTTCTTTAAGAAATACCCTAATCCTTAACAAATTTGGCTGCCAGGACACATTGTCCAATGGTGGTTGGAGAAAGACCCTCCCAGGAATTACAGAAAGAAGGACTCCCCAGTACACTAGGCTGGCTGCCCACACATCAGCTGCAGAGTTTGACGTGAATAGTGCTCCTTGAGAACTGTGCTGGGTCCTTTTATTTCCGAGCAGTGAGTGATGAAGACAAGGAGTGGTTCTTCACCACAGCAAAAAGGGTCCTGGACTGAAAAAGTCAATGGCTTCAGTGCTGAGCCAAGGTCAAGTCTGATTGTGTTTCCAGGAGATCAAGAACATTTCATTTTAAGCTATATATATTCAATAAACAGAAAAAGAGGGATTATGTCCTATTAGTGGGACTCCTCACAGGCCCTCAACACTGTAACAACTGGTCTGTGGGGGCAGGATGGGCTCTTAGAGTCTCTGCCCTGCCACTTACCAGCTGTGCCTCAATGGGCAAACCACTTGACCTCAATGATTTCCTTGGAGGCTACACAATGGGGACAATGCTGATGCTAAGGGACTCCACAGAGTTATTGTGAAATTATACAATGTAATATATGCAAAAGTGCTTTGTAAATACTAAGCAAATGCCAAGGATTTCTGTTACTGGTATTTGGATGATCATCACTGGCTAATTGGAGAACACTTCCTTTGTGCTTCTGAATGGAGGCTGTGACCTATGGCTTCTCTTTTGAATATCAGGTAACTGAGCTTAACAGCTCAACCTAGTCATAAAACAATATGATTTCAATCACCATGATTGAATTTTTTTTTTTTCTTTTTGAAACGGAGTCTTGCTCTGTCACGCAGGCTGGAATGCGGTGGCATGATCTCCGCTCACTGCAACCTCTGCCTCCCAGGTTCAAGCAATTCTCTTCCCTCAGTCTCCTGAGTAGCTGGGACTACAGGTGCATGCCACCAGGCCTGGCTAATTTTTATATTTTTAGTAAAGACAGGGTTTCACCATGTCGACCAGGCTGGTCTCAAACTCCTGACCTCAAGTGATCCGCCCACCTCGGCCTCCCAACAGGCGTGAGCCACTGTCCCTGGCCAATTGAATGTTATTTTATGTGTAAGACATTGAGCTTCTGTGGAAAGAGAAGAGAGAGTTACTCACTGTGTGGGAGACTCTTCCTCATCCATTATGTTATTCAATCCTTACCACAACTTTGCATGATAGATATTATTATTCCCCTATAACGGAACAGAAATTACTTGGGAAAAGTCACTCTCTGTACATGCCACAGCCTGGGAACTGAACTCTGTCTGACTCCAGGGCCTATGTTCTCACCTTGATATTTTGTTACGTCTTTGTCCCTAGGACTTCAATGTAGATGGGCAATAGGTCAAGAGACATAGACAGGAGGTACCAGAGGAGGGAGAAAGGGCAATAATAGCTTACTATATGCATCAGTTAGCTATTGTGCATAACAAACCACCCCAAAATGTAGTGGCTTAAAATAATATGCTTGTCTTTAGCTCTTGAGTCTGTGGGTTGATGTAGTGGTTCTTCTGGTCTAGAACAGCTTCACGTGTGCACCTGTGTTCAGCTATTGGTCATCTGTAGGTTGGCTGTGCTTTCTCACATATCTAGGGCCTCAGCTGGGACAATGAGGCTGATTCAGCTCTGCCTCACTTAGTCTCTTATCATCCAGCAGGCTAGCCTGGGCATATTCCCAAGGCAGAGACAGAATTCCAAGAGAGAGCAGAGTGGGTAAAACCTCTTGGGGCCTAGGCTCAGAACTGGCCCACCTGTCACTGCTGGCCAAAGGAGGGGGGCAAGGGTCAGGGGAGCAGGGGAGGCAATATTTCCTGCTGCCCAAAGGGGAAAAAAACTAATATTTCTGTTTAACATGCTTTGCCTAATTAAAACATTTAATCCTAATAATACCTCCTTGAGATGGAAACTGCTAGTAGTCCCACTTTACAGATGGGGATATTGAGTTACAAAGGGACAAGGCAAATTTTCCCTAAGAAGCACTCTCTGTTAAGTGGCAGAAAGTTGAGATTACAACCCAGAAGTCACTCTCTTAGCCACTTGTGCATACAGTATTTGCAGCATGATGCTCCCCTGGGGAGGGGCAGAAACCAAGGCTGCTGAGGGAGATGGGGTAGGTTACACAGCACAGAATGCCTGCCTGTGCCACCCTGATAGGTGTCCAAATTGCCCAGCTTCTGTGACCTCCTTCTCCTGAGAAGGTGCCGAGGGAAGAAAGGGAAGGGGCCCTGGAGGATGGCATAGCCCAGCCCAGGCCACTGGCCCTTATATCACTGGAAATGCTTGTTTTGGTGCATTTAATTTTTTAAAAACGTCCCCTGGCTGGGACTTTCCATGTCTGGCTCAGTCAGAGAGCTGTTTGCCTGGGACGAGCTGGGAAGCCTTTGGACCTCGGAGGCCCCGATTGCCGCGTCAGCTCAGCATTGTCACAAAAATAGCCCTTCTTGGGGAAGGCAGGTACTTCCTCTGGCTGCGTTTCCCCTCTCAGCCCTCAGAAGAAAAGAGACACAGAAGCCACTGCACACAGGACTGGGACGTGGCTGGGGAGAGGGCTTTATGGGGACTCAACAGTAACAAAGGGAGGAAATGAATATGCAGTATTAGTAATTATACTGTACGCGTCCCAATTTGTATTTCAATATGTCATTTCCATAATAAAACTGCTGAAGCGAGTAACTAATGACACGGACTCATGTCAGGGAGTTAGGAGAGGAAAGGGGTGACAGGGGCTTTTTTTTCCCCTAATAACAAAATTGCCTTCAGTGAGAAACTCTTTCATGGCAGACTGGCTGTTCACAAGGCAGATGTATTTCAGGAGATGAAGCTGCAGCCCAAACCCTTTATGGAAAAGGAGTCAAGGTTGACCGGCCAACTAACTGTTGGCGCTCCCTGGCTTCCACAACTGTGTGGAGTTATGCTCCGGGGCAGGGACACAGCCTACAGGACCTCGAGGCTGGATAAGAACAAACTGAGATGTAATTTGAGCTTTGGAAAGCCCAAAAGCTAAAAGTATGAGCTGGCCAGTCTTATGAATTTGGCTGTCCCATTTAAGGTCCCGAACCTATTATATTTCTTTTTTTTTTTTTTTTTTTTGTGAGACAGAGTTTTGCTCTTGTTGCCCAGGCTAGAGTGCAATGGCGCGATCTCGGCTCACTGCAAACTCCACCTCCCAGGTTCAAGGGATTCTCCTGCCTCAGCCTCCTGCGTAGCTGGGATTACAGGCATGCGCTACCATGCCTGGCTAATTTTGTATTTTTAGTAGAGACAGGCTTTCTCCACGTTGGTCAGGCTGTTCTCGAACTCTCGACCTCATGTGATCCGCCCGCCTCGGCCTCCCAAAATGCTGGGATTACAGGCGTGAGCCACCGCGCCCAGCCCCGAACCTATTCTATTTCTTCTTTTTTTTTTTTTTAGACGGAGTCTCGCTCTGTCGCCCAGGCTGGACTGCAGTGGCGCCATCTCGGCTCACTGCAAGCTCCGCCTCACAGGTTCTTGCCATTCTCCTGCCTCAGCCTCCTGAGTAGCTGGGACTACAGGCGCCAGCCACCACGCCCGGCTAGTTTTTTGTATTATTTAGTAGAGACAGGTTCTCACTGTGTTAGCCAGGATGGTCTGGATCTCCTGACCTCGTGATCCGCCCGCCTCGGCCTCCCAAAGTGCTGGGGATTACAGGAGTGAGCCACCGCGCCCGGCCTGAACCTATTTTATATTTCTAAGAACCTCCATGCGTTTGCATTTGCTGTTTCTTCCGCTTGGAGTGCCCTTTCTTCTTTCTTTGCCTTTCTACTTGTTCATTTGTTTGAACTCAGCATTATGGTCACCTTCCTAGAAGCCAGCCCTGGCCACCGGTCCCCAGATTCGGATTCCCTATGTTGGAGAAATGTGCTCTGTGCAGGCCCTGGGCTGACGTCTGCAACACTAGCCGCATCACATGGTAATTGTCATTTCACTTCTCCCCTCCCACACTGGGGCAGAGAGCCCCGCACAGTAGGTCAGAAACTCCAGGCCGGGGTCCTTCTGAGGAAGGGGAGGAGGAGCAACCGCCACAACCTTCTCCATCTCCCGATGATCAAGTCAGATTTATCTGGCTTTGCCCAAAGCGCCTTTCTCCACTTATAGATGAAAGAGAGTACAGGAAAAAAAATCACAGAGTAAGTGTCTGGTTATGAAAAAAAATAATAATCCCCCCATAACCGTATGGTGCTCTACCAATTACACAGCCCTTTGGGAACCCTATTCCAATGGATTCTCTCTTAACAACACTGTGAGGTAAGCAAGCAGGAATTATAGTTCTTTTCATGTCACAGAGAAGAAAGCCAAGACTCCAAGAATAAGTGACCTGTTCAAGGTCACATGGTGCAGATGTGTGTTTGGAGCTGAGACCTGAACTCTGGTCTCCAATTCCAACTCCAGAGCTTTTCCTACTGACTTGGAAGGTGTTGCGATGGTTTCATAAAGCATACCAGTCATCAGGCTGAGATGTTATTTTTTTTTAAATTATTTTGATTTTTATTTTGATACAAAGTCTCACTTTGTCGCCCAGGCTGGAGTGCAGTGGTATGATCTCGGCTCACTGCAACCTCCGCCTCCTGGGTTCAAGTGATTCTTGTGCCTCAGCCTCCTGAGTAGCTGGGACTACAGGCGTGCACTACCACACCTGGCTAATTTTTGTATTTTTAGTAGAGACGGGGTTTCACCATGTTGGCCAGGCTGGTCTCGAACTCCTGACCTTGTGGTCTGCCCAACTTGGCCTCCCAAAGTGCTGGGATTACAGGCATGAGCCACCATGCCTGGCCAGGCTGAGATGTTATTATGGCTCTGCAACTAGAGGGCTTGGGTTACCTTTAGCTGAGATTTTTGTCTTTTCTTGTTTTTTGGGTTTTTTTTTTTTTTTTTTTTGAGATGGTGTCTTGCTCTGTCACCCAGGCTGGAGTGCAGTGGCCTGATTTCGGCTCATAGCATCCCCTGCCTCCTGGGTTTGAGCAATTCTCCTGCCTCAGCCTCCTAAGTAGCTGGGATTACAAGCGCTGCCACCATGCCTGGCTAATTTTTTTATTTTTAGTAGAGATGGGGTTTCACCATGTTGGTCAGGTTATTATTTATTTTTTGTAAAGAGAATGCACACATGGGAAGATATGAGCCGTGCAAAGGGGCATAGACTGTGTCTGTCTTGTCCACTGATGTATCCCCAGTGCCTAAAACAGTACCTGACAAATTGTGACTCAGTAACAATGAGACACCTTTTGTTTATTGATTCATGTCAATAATTGTGACTCAATGAACAAAGGTGTCTCTCTCTCTCACTCCTGGACTCCCACCACCCTGCCACCTGGTTTCCTGGGTATCCTTCCGGAGATATTCTCCACATGCACAAGCATATCTGCCAGTACAGTCTGTGATTTAGATACAGCCCTTTACCACCTCCCTCCCTCCTGCTATCCCCATGAGGACCGACCACGCTTTGAGGGTGGGAGATAACAGCCCACTCATGAACTCCTCTGCTGGTCATCCCACAAGCAGTAGAATCAAGTGCGAAGAATCCTGGCTGAGTCAGGAATGGGGACCTGGGGGCTTTGGAGAGCTCCTCCTGGTGAGCTGCAACGAGGATGGACCCAGACAGAAGATAGACGGGAAACCCTTCAGAAGGTGGATGCAACCGTTAAGAGGCAAGAAAAGGAGGGTCCCAATAAAGCTGGTGGGTTTGGAGATGGAGCAGACAAGTTGTTTTAGAAGACGATGTGGAGACCTTGAGAATGCTCTTTCTAAAAATCTAATGCAGAACAGAAGAAAAGATGGAGCTGAGGGAAGAGTTTGTTGTTGTTTGTTTGTTTATTTGTTTGTTTTGAGCTGGGGTCGCATCCTGTTACCCAGGCTGGAGTGGAGTAGGGCAATCATAGCTCACTGCAGCCTTGAACTCCTGGGCTCAAGTGATCCTCCCACCTCAGCCTCCCATGTAGCTGGGACTCCAGGTGCACATCACACCTGGCTAATTTTTTTTTTTTTTTAATAGGGAAGAGGTCTTGCTATGTTGCCCAGCCTAGTCTCAAACTCCTGAACTCAAGCAATCCTCCCACTTCGGCCTCCCAAAGTGTTGGGATTACAGACATGAACCACCACACCCAGCCAAGAGTTTTGTTATTTGCTTGTTGGTTGATCTTGAACCCAGGAGGCGGAGGTTGCAGTGAGCCAAGATCACACCACTGCACTCCAGCCGGGGTGACAGAGCGAGACTCCGTCTCAAAAAATAAATAAATAAAATAATGATTTTAGGCTGAGCACGGTGGCTCAGCCTGTAATCCCAGCACTTTGGGAGGCCGAGGTGGGTGGATCACTTGAGATCAGGAGTTAGAGGCCAGCCTGGCCAACATGGCGAAACCCCGTCTCTACTAAAAATACAAAAATCAGCCGGGCGTGGCAGTGCACGCCTACAATCCCAGCTACCAGGGAGGCTGAGGCAGGAGAATTCCTTGAACCTGGGGGGTGGAGGTTGCAGTGAGCTAAGATCATGCCACTGCACTCCAGCCTGGGCAACAGAGCAAGACTCCATCTCAAAAAAAAAAAAAAAGAAACTATTTTAATAAACAAAATAGAGAGGGGAAAAGTCACATCCATACTATTGAGCACTATTGCCTATTCAAAAGAATGGGAAGAACACAAAGATACATACATATATAAATATATTTAAAAATGTATTTTTATGTAGGGAAACAAATCATAATGTATACTGTATTATTTTCTGTGTCTAAAAAAGTGTACATCTATAAAATCCCATATGTCTATGTTTGCATAGATGGAAACATTAATTAATTAATTAAAGTTAAAATTATTAAAATCCCAGAGATTGTGGTGAGTGCCTGTAATCCCAGCTACCCAAAAGGCTGAGGTGGGAAGATTGTTTTAGCCCAGGAGTTTGAGGCTCACCTGGGCAACATAGTGAGACCTTATCTCTATAAAAAATTTTTTTTTAAATGTTTGCATAGCTAAATGCAAACATAGAAGGAAAAATCCAGAAGGATTGTAGTGCGTGTATGGGGGTATAACAGAATGAATGTGAATTATACTTTTTACACTATCTTATATACTTCTGTGTTATTTCAAATGTTTTTATACGTAAAAATAAACTTTTTAGTTTTGAAAAAGAAGCCAGAGACCATGGCTGGTCTCAGAGCCCCTCTCCCAGAAGGATGAAGTTCCAAGGCCTTTGAAGGCCACTTCTGGTCCTGGTTAGGACAGACATTCCAAATCTAGTCAGGGCCTAAAAGCTTCTCTTCTGTGGAAATAAAGCAAGCCTGCTGGCTTTGAAAACTGATAACACTGTACCTGAAGATAAGCCCAAAGCCCCCAGGAAGGCTGGAGTGGGTGGGAGGGCTGGGGGCGCTGCAAGAAACCACATTGTTGATAGTGTCACCCAGGTCCTGGCTCCAGGAAGCAACAATGAAAAGATATTGGCAACTTTGACATGGGGGAAATTGCTTTCTTCTGTAGGAAAGAAGAGTTCTGTTTTGCGGACAAAAAGCCACTTGCCCTGACAAAATGCTTAATTAGGAGATAAGCCAGGGAGCAGTAGGAGAGGTGTCGTTTTCCAGGGGTCCTGGGGAGCGTGTGTGTACACAGATGCTGTTCTCCGCGTCCTGTGGTCAGGGCTGATCAGGGCTTCGCGGGCCACTGAAGAAGCAGTGTGTGGGCTATTACGGTCAGGGCTCTCCTGGCCCCTGGACAAGTCATCGAATCTGTCAGGACCTTAGTTTACTCATCTGTAAACTGGAGACCGTAATCTTCACCTCACCAGGGGTGGAGAGGATTAAGCGAGACTGCATTTCAAGTTCTCAGCACAGTGCCAGGCACCTAGTCCCTGCTCAGTAACTAGTGGCAGATATCACTGTGATTATTACAAAGGCAATTCCACACATTGGTAAGGACTGGGCTCTAGGGTCAGACCACCCTGGTAAGATTCTCAGCTCCCTCACTGACTAGCTATGGAATTCGGGCAATCACTTGACCTCTACATGCCTTAGTTTACTTATCAGTAAAATAGGGATAATGCTAGTACTTACCTGGTAGAGTTGTTGCTAAGATTAAATGAGCTAATGTTTGTTAAGTGATATGTGTCTGGCCCAAAGCGGTCAGGGCTTGGCACATGTTAGCTGATACTATTGATAACAATGGTGGTAGCCACAAGGCAAGTATGTCCTGAGGGCTTGAAGTCTTCTTTCCCATCACGCATTCTTTCACTGTCCAATCCTGTTGGGTTGAAAGCGATATGGAACAGGATTCCCTTCTTCCTCCTGCCCAGACAGATAAAATAAAGAAGGAAGAGGTTTCATTCCATGTCCCAGATGCCCCTGCTGGAAAGTTGAGGCCCAAGATTCTCATCTCCCTTGTTTCAAGACCCATGCTGTTTTCTCTCAATGTGGCTCCAAGGCACTGGCCTGATAGTCAGTGATGTGGACTGAGTGCCACTTGCCTGTAGCTTTGGATAAGCTCCACAAGAGAGAAGGCGGCAAGTGCAGGGATTCCTAATTGGAATTTGAAACCTGAGATGGTCTAGTGGGCACCGCCACCACTGAGGGTGGTGAACCTGGAAGTCTGAGAAGAGATGACCTGGGTCTGTCCCTAGGGGTTGGCACTGCTTAGATTTGGGCTCAGCAGTTTTTAGTGGAATCATTTCTTCCCAAAAGGGGCAGGGAGTAAAGTACTCCCTGCAAATCATCTTCTACTGAGGCAGTGGTAGTTGAGGGACACCCAATCTCTTAGTGCCAGATGCAGATGTTACAGAGGGATGATCCACTAAAGGGGCTACACGACCCTTCTCAGACACCCACGTTTAAAGTGCCAATTGCTGGCCAGGCATGGTGGCTCACGCTTGTAATCACAACATTTTGAGAGGCCAAGGCGGGTGGATCATTTGAGGTCAGGAGTTTGAGACCAGCCTGGCCAACATGGTGAAACTCCATCTCTACTAAAAATACAAAAATTAGGTAGTTATTGTGGTGGGCGCCTGTAATCCCAGCTCCTCGGAAGGCTGAGGCATGAGAATTGCTTGAACCTAGGAGGCGGAGATTGCAGTGAGCCAAGATCATGCCACTGTGCTCCAGACTGGACAATAGAGCAAGACTCAGTCTCAAAAAATAAAAAATAAAAAATAAAAATAAAGTGCCAATTGCCATGGGAGAATCATCAGCATAAACCTTTATGCATATGTTAAGAGCAAATCACAAATTAATTGGCAGCTTCTTGAAAATTGGAATGACACTCCAGTGATGAAGACAGTGTGTGTGTTGGGGAGAAGGGATAAGAAGTGGACATCTTCATACATAGCTGATGGGAGCAAATAAACTCCAGGACAATTGGATAAAACCTTTCTCTAACCTCAACAATGTACAAATGTCTATCCAGCTATTCCCTTCCAGGGAGGTTTCCTAAGGAAATAATTAAGGACGAGGGCAAAGATTTTGCTATAGAATATTTATTGGAACATTGTTTACAGCAGCAAAAAATATTTGGAAACAATTTAATTGTCCACCATTGGGAGACTAGTTAAATTAATTATGGTGCAGCCATACAATGGAATATTGTGCAGCCATTAAGATATCATAAAAGCATACTTATTGACCTGGAAAGATGTTCAAGATTCATTATTGAGTGGGAAAAAAAAGAGGTTACAAAACTGTTTGTATGGTATATAATTTGCAAGAAAAAAATATACATACATGCACACTTTGTAGGTAGGGAGAGCATTTTTTTACAGAGGACTTTGCTAGGGGAACATGTAATACGGGGCCTTATGCAGAATGTTTCTGTATTATGGCAATATAGCTTTTTCACATAACATGTTTCTACTTTACCCGGAAGGCTGGGGGAGGTACAAACCAAGGAGTCTAAGTGGGAAAATAGGTGTTTGTGTGTATATATCCACCAAAAATGTTATCACTAGCAACTGGGATTTTGATAATTTTTATCATCTTCTTTTTTCTTTCTTTTCTTTTTTTTTTTTTGAGATGGAGTCTTTCCTTCTTGCCCAGGCTGGAGTGCAGTGGCACCATCTCGGCTCACTGCAATCTCTGCCTCCCAGGTTCAAGTGATTCTCCTGTCTCAGCCTCCCGAGTAGCTGGGATTACAGGCGTCTGCCACCACGCCTGGCTAATTTTTTGTATTTTTAGTAGAGACGGGGTTTTGCCATGTTGGCTGGGCTGGTCTTGAACTCCTGACCCCAGGTGATCCACCCACCTCAGCCTCCCAAAGTGCCGAGATTACAAGTGTGAGCCACTGCGCCCGGCCTATTATCTAATTTTTTCATCTTTGTCTTTCTGTAATGATTATTTACTTATTTTGAAATTTTTTAAGTCTTTTTTTTTTTTGAAGACTAATGGAAATCTAGATGGCCAGAGTTCTATGAGACTTGAAAGAGAGGAGAAGGGAGTGGAGAGAGCACTAAACTCCAGTTGCCTCAGAATCTCATCTGCAGCCCCTCAAAGACCGATGTCCCTCACATTTCCAGACTCTCTTAGACACATGCCACCAATTGCCAGGCCTTCTTTTCCGTGGTCACATCTCCTTGGGGTGATGATGCAGACAAGTACCATGTGCTAGATTCTGTTTCTGGGCAGACACTGGGTCTCTGCCACGTGGCCACCTCATTTTTGGTTAGGCCTGGAAAAGAGAAAAAAAACAAGGGAAACCAAAACCACTGCTGCACCAGAAAAATGTGAATGGGAACCAGGGGGGATAGCTCCAGGCCCCAGTACACAAGAAAGAGAGAACTTCAACCGAAGACAACAGTGTGCAGAAAAGAGAGTTCCTGCCTCGTGTGTGTGTGTGTGTGTGTGTGTGTGTGTTTTAGCTGCAGCCAATATTTTATGAAAATGCCATTAAGGTGAATATAAGCAAATATAAAAATAAGTAAATAAAAAGTAAATTAAACATACAGTGATAACTATTAGAATATAAGAAAGTTATACTGAATAAGTATATTATACCAAACATTTGTGTTAGAGGAACTCTATACAATGCTAATGCATTTTTTTTCTTTTAAAAATTTATATCACAGTAAGATAACTGTAGCTTGTTTTTGGGCAAGAGGCTACCCATGTTGAAGTGGAATAAGGTATATTTTGACACATACATATATATATTCAGCACCTATGAATGGAGGACATAGTTATATCTTCCAAGGGTAATTCTGATTCCTTCTTTCTTTTTATTCCTTGCCCTATTTTTAAGTAATCTTTTTATTTTTATATAATTGTGGATCTTGTCTACCCTTTACCCAGTTCTCTAATCCTGCAAAGCTATCATACAATACCACAACCAGGATATTGACACTTCGTACAGTTAAGATACAGAATATTTCCATCACAAGGATTCCTCATGTTGACCTTTTATAGCCACACCTACTTCTTCTCTTCTGCATCCATCCCCTCTTTAATGCCTGACAGCCACTAATCTGGTCTTAATCTCTATAATTTTGTCATTTCTTTTCTTTTTTTTTTTTTTTACTTTAAGTTCTGAGATACACGTGCAGAACGTGCAGGTTTGTTACATAGGTATACATGTGCCATGGTGGTTTGCTGCACCTATCAACTCATCATCTAGGTTTTAAACCCAGCATACATTAGGTATTTGTCCTAATGCTCTCCCTCCCCTTGCCCCCCACCGCTGACAGGCCCCAATATGCGTTGTTCCCCTCCCTGTGTCCATGTGTTCTCGTTGTTCAACTCCCACTTTTGCGTGAGAACATGCAGTGTTTGGTTTTCTGTTCCTGTGTTAGTTTGCTGAGAATGCTGGCTTCCAGCTTCATCCATGTCCCTGCAAAGGACATGAACTCATTCTGTTTTATGGCTGCATAGTATTTCAGGGTGTGTATGTGCCACATTTTATTGAGCCAGTCTATCATTGATGGGCATTTGGGTTGGTTCCAAGTCTTTGCTATTGTAAATAGTGCTGCAATAAACATACGTGTGCATGTGTCTTTACAGTAGAATGATTTATAATCCTTTGGGTATATACCCTGTAATGGGATTGCTGAGTCAGATGGTATTTCTGATTATATAGAAATGGAATCATGTAGTGTGTAACCTTTTGGGATTAGCTTTTTCTTTTCAGTGCAATTCCTTTGAGATTCATCCAAAAGTTTGTTTGTTTCAGTATTTCATTCCTTTTTAGTGCTGACTAGTATCTCATGGTATGGATGTACCAGTTCGTTTAGCCATTCACCTGTTGAAGGACATCTGGGTTGTTTCCAGTTTTTGGCGATTACAGATAAAGCCACTGTAAACGTTCATTTACAGATTTTTGTATGAACACAAATTTTTCTTCCTCTTGGTTAAATGGCCTAAACTACAATTGCCAGGTCATGTAATTGTTGGATATTTAGTTTTTAAAGAAACTGCTGGCTGGGCGTGGTGGCTCATGCCTGTATCCCAGCACTTTGGGAGACCGAGGCGGGTGGATCACGAGGTCAGGAGATCGAGACCATCCTGGCTAACACGGAGAAGCCCCGTCTCTACTAAAAATACAAAAAAAAAATAGCCGGGTGTGGTGGCGGGAGCCTTTAGTCCCAGCTACTTGGGAGGCTGAGGCAGGAGAATGGCGTGAACCCGGGAGGTGGAGCTTGCCGTGAGCCAACCGCGCCACTGCACTCCGGCCTGGGTGACAGAGCGAGATTCCGTCTCAGAAAAAAAAAAGAAACTGCCAAACTGTTTTACCAAGTGACTGTACCGTTTTACATTCCTACCAGCAGTGTATGAAGGATTCCATTTCCCCACATCCTTATCAGCGTTTGATGTCACTTTGCTTTAGTTTAGCTATTTTGATAGGCTTATGATGGCTATCTCACTGTGGTTTTAATTTGTGTTGAACATCTTTTCATGTGTTTATTTGCCATCTGTATACCTTCTTTTGTGAAATGTTTCTTGACATCTTTTGCCTGTATGCTAGTGGGATTGTTTGCTTTTTTTCAACTGTTGAGGTTAGAGAGATTTTTATACATTCCAGATACTAGTCCTTTGTCAGATATGTGGTTTGCAAATACTTTCTCCCAGTCTGTAGCTGGTCTTTTCATCCTCTTAACAGGATCTTTCATACAGGAAATACTTTTAATTTTGATGGAACTCAATTTATCAGTTTTTCCTTTCAGGAATCATGCTTTTTATGTTGTCTATGAACTCTTTGCCTAGCCCTAGATCCTAAAAGTTTTCTCCTATATTTGTTTCTAGAAGTTTTATATTTTATGTTTTACCTATAAGTCAGTGATCCATTTGAGTTAATTTTTATAAAATGTATGAGACTTAAGTTGAGTTTCTCTCTCTCTCTCTTTTTTTTTTCCTATGATGCCCAATTGCTCCAGCACCATTTATTGAAAAAGCTATCCTGGGAGGGCCAGTTGCATTTTAAAAAGTATTTTTATACTTTTAGAGAACCCCTAGAATTTCTGTATATATACCGAAGTTTTAAAGAAAAGTCTATCTTTCCTCCATTGAATTGCATTTGCACCTTTGTCAAAAATCAGTTGAGCATATTTGTTGGTCTATTTCTAGATTCTTTACTGTCTTATTAATCTACATGTCTATTCATATGCCAATACCACACAGTTTTGATTACTCTGTGTGGGTGCATAAATCTACTTGATTTTCTTTCTTTTTATTTTATTTTATTTTATTTTTTTGGAGACAGAGTCTCACTCTGTTGCCCAGGCTGGAGTGAAGTGGCGCAATCTCGGCTCACTGCAACCTCTGCCTTCCGGTTCAAGCGATTCTCCTGCTTCAGCCGCCTAAGAAGCTGGGACTACAGACACCACCTTCGGCTAATTTTTGTGTTTTTAGTGGAGACAAGATTTCACCCTGTTGGCGAGGCTGCTCTGCAACTCCTGAGGTCAAGTGATCTGCCTGGCTCAGCCTCCCAAAGTGCTGGGATTATAGGCATGAGCTGCCGCGCCCAGCCAATTTTCAAGATTTTCTTTTCTTTTTCTTTTTCTTTTTCTTTTTTTTTTTTTGAGACAGAGTCTCGCTCTGTCGCCCAGGCTGGAGTGCAGTGGCGCGATCTTGGCTCACTGCAAGCTCCGCCTCTTGGGTTTACGCCATTCTCCTGCCTCAGCCTCCCGAGTAGCTGGGACCACAGGCGCCCGCCACCACGCCTGGCTAATTTTTTGTATTTTTAGTAGAGACAGGGTTTCACCGTGTTAGCCAGGATGGTCTGGATCTCCTGACCTTGTGATCTGCCCGCCTCGGCCTCCCAAAGTGCTGGGATTACAGGCATGAGCCACTGCGCCCGGTCAAGATTTTCAAGATTTACTGTATATAACAAAGGAAACCAAAACTGTTGCTGTGCAGGACAGCTGTGAATGTGAACATAGGTGGTGGCTACTGGTTCCAGTATGCATGTGTATATGTGTGTCTATATACATACATATATATATGTGCATAGTCATGTACCATATAACATTTTGGTCAACCATGGACTGCATATATGATGGTGGTGCCATAAAATTATAATACTGTGTTTTTACAGTAACTTTTCTATGTTTAGATACACAAATATTTACTATTATGTTACAATTACCTACAATATTCAGTACAGTAACACTCTGTACAGGTTTATAGCCTAGGAGCAATAGGCTGTACCATATAGCCTAGGTGTGTAGCAGGCTATAATATCTAGGATTGTGTACGTGCACTCTATGATGTTCACACTATTATGAAATTGCCTTATGACTCATTTCTCAGAAAGTATTTCTGTTGTTAAGTGACAAATGACTATATATATATACACACAAAGTCTTAAAATCTGGTTTGAAATCAAGTAGATTGATATCTACCACTTTATACTTTTTAATTCAAAATTGTTTTAGCTATTCTAATTCATTTACCTTTCCATATAAATTTTAGAATAATTTTGTTTATATCTACAAAAAATCTCTCCAGGATTTTGATAGGAAATGCATCAAATATGTGTCTCCTTTTAGGAAGAATTGACATTTTTACTATATTGAGTCTTCCAATCCATTAACATGGTATGTTTCTCATTTATTTAGATTACCTTTGATATCTTTCATCAACATTGTGTCATATTCACCATACTAGTCCAGAACTGTTTATTGTTTTGTACCTAAGCATTTCTCTAAAGAAAAAATTTGTCAATTTTATTGATTTTTTTCAAAGAAACAACTCTTTATTTTGTAGATTTTCTCTATATTTTGTATTCTAACTTTTGTTTATTTCTACCCTTTATTATTTCTTTCCTACTGCTTGCTTTGGGTTATTTTGTTCTTCTTTTTCTAGATTTGTGAGGTGAGAGCTTGTTGATTTCATACTTTCCTCTTTCCTCATGTTTTCATTTAGAGCTATAAACTTCCTTCAGTACTGTTTTAGCTTCTCCTCACAAATTTTGATATATTGCATTTGAATTTTCATTCAGTTCAATGTATTTTTAAATTTCCCTTGTGTCTTCCTTTGATCCACAGATTATATGGAAGTGCATTGTTTAGTTTGCAAATGTTTGAGGATTTTCCTGTTATCTTTCTATTATTAATTTCTAGTTTTATTCTATGATAGTTGAAGAACACACTTTGTAGGATTTTATTATTTTGCATTTGTTGAACTTTTTTGCAGCCCAGAATATGATCTACCTTGGTATCTCTCATGGCCACTTGAAAAGAATGTGTATCCTGCTAGAGTTGGGTAGAGTGTTGAATAAATGTTAATTAGATCATCTTTGTTGAAGATGCTACTGAATTCTTCTATATATCCTTACTGATTTTCTGTCTAGCTCTTCCATCAATTATTGAGATAAGATTACTGTGATCTACAAGTATAATATTGAATTTATCTATGTTTCTTTTCAGTTTTAGCTTTATGTATTTTGCAGCTCTGTTTTTTGGTGCATGTACATTTAGGACTGATATGTCTTCCTTGTGTATTGATTCCTTTATTATTATATTCTGCTCTGTCTCTTGTGTTTTTTATCCTCTGAAGTATACCTTATCTGATACTCAAATAGCCATATCTGCTTTTCATTGATTAATACTTGCATGATATATCTGTTTTCATCTTTTTACTGTCAATCTGCTTATAGTGTTACATTTGAAGTGAGGTGGTTTGTTTTTTGTTTTTTTCACTCTGTCACTGATGCTGGAGTGCAGTGGCATGAGCTCAGCTCACTGCAGCCTCCACCTTCCAGGTTCAAGCAATTCTTCCACCTCAGCCTCCTGAGTAGCTGGGACTACAGGCGTGTGCCACCATACCTGTCTAATTTTTGTATTTTTTGTAGAGACTGGGTTTCACCATGTTGCCCAGGCTGATCTCAAACTCCTGAGCTCAAGCAATTGGCCTGCTTAGGCCTCTTAAAGTGCTGGGATTATAGGCATGAGCCGCCACGCCCAGCCTGAAGTGTTTCTTGTAGACAGCAAGTTTGGTCATGTTTTTAAATCCATTCTGTCAATCTCTATCTTTTAATTAGTGTGTTATACAATTTATATCTAATGTAATTCATGATGTGTTAGACTTAATTCTGCCATTTTATTTTTTGTTTTTTGTTTGTTCTGTTTTCTGTTTTTCATTTTTTAGAATTTTATTTTGATTTCTCTATAGTATTTTTGAGAATATCTCTTTGTGTAGCTTTTTATGGAGTCTTATTACGGTCTACTAATATCATCACTTTACCAGTTCATATGAAGCATTGTACCCTTACCTCTCTTTACTTATGTTTATCCTCCTCCATTCTTTGCCATCTTCCATATATACCATATAGTTAAGAGAATTACATATCCTGTGATATAATTATCTTAACTATTTCCTCTACATACATTTAGAGCAATGTCAGACAGTTTTATTTTCTTTCACCATCAAAATATAATTTTAAAAATTCAAGAGGAGAAGGAAAGCCTAGTATATCTACATATATTTTCACTTACCATGTTCTTTCTTCCTGATGTTTCAAAGTTCCTTTTTTTAAAAAAAATTATTTACTTTCTTGTTTAGAGAACTTTTTAAGCCATTCGTTTAGAGTATGTCTCCTGGCGACAAATTCTCTTAGCTTTCCTCATCTGAGATATCTTGATACTCCCTTCATCCCTGAAGAATATTTTTAGTAGGCATAGGATTCTCAAGTGACAGCTCTTTCAGCACTTGAAAAAGATTGTGCCACTTCCTTCTGGCCTATATGGTTTTGATGAGAAATGTACTCTCATTTGAATTGTTTTTCCCTACAGATAAAGTATAATTTTTCTCTAGTTACTTTCAAGAGTTTGTCATTAGTTTTCAGAAGCTTAGTTTATGGATATCTCAGAATCAGAAGCTTAGTTTAATTATGGTGGAATGAATCTTTTTGGATTAACCCTGTTTGGGGTTCACTAAGCTACTTGAATCTGTAGGTTTATGTCTCTTGACAAATTTGGGAAGTTCTCAATCATTATTTCTTCAAATACTTTTCCAGCCTTGCTGTCTTTCTCCTCTCATTCTGGAACTCCAGTGATAGGAATGTTAAATCATTTGTTATAGTTCCATAAGGCTCTGCTCATTTTTTTCAGTGTGTTTTTCTCTCAATTATTCAGTTGAATAATTTCATTGTTCTGTTTTCCAGCTCCATTTTTCCTTCTTCTGTCTCCTCCATTCTGCTGTTAAACCTATCTACTGAACTTTTTACTTTTGTTATTGTACTTTTTAGTTCTACAATTTCCATTTGGTTCTTCTTTATATCTTCTTTTTTTTTTGCTGAGACTTTCTGTTTATTCATATATTTCAAGTATGTTTGTAATTATTCATTGAAGCATTTTATCGTAGCTATTTCTCTTTCATCTAAGCATTGTCATCTATTTTTAAAATTATTTTTTAAATTGACAAACACAAGTTGTATACATTTATAATGTGCAACATGTTGTTCTGTTTATATGTGTATATACACAATATGTATACATTGTGGAATGACTAAATCAAGTGAACTAACATATTCATTACCTCATATATTTATCATCTTTTGTGGTGAGAACACATGAAATCTACTCTCTTAGCAATTTTCAAGTATACAGCACATTGCTAGTAACAATAAGCACCATGTTGTAAATCGATTTATTGAATTTCTTCTTCCTGTCTAATTGAAAATTTTTTTTTTTTGAGGCAGAGTCTTGCTCTGTTGCCCAGGCTGGAATGCAGTGGCATGATTTTGGCTCATTGCAACCTCCGCCTCCCTGGTTCAAGCGATTCTTGTGCCCCAGCCTCCCGAGTAGTTGGGATTACAGGTGTGCACCACCATGCCCTGCTAATTCTTGCATTTTTGGTAGAGACAGGGTTTCACCATGTTGTCCAGGCTAGTCTCGAACTCCTGACCTAAGGTGATCTGCCCCCTCTTGGCCTCCCAAAATGCTGGGATTACAGAGGTGAGCCACTATGCCCAGACCTAACAGAAATTTTATCCTTTAGCCAACATCTCCTCAATTCTCCCTCCTGCTCCCATCATCTTTCAATTGTCTTTTTTATTTGGTTCGAGATCTTGCTGGTTCATAGAATGATGAATGATTTTTTTATGGAAACCTGGAAACTTTCCTGTTATGTTATAAGGCTCTGCATTTTATTTAGACCTTCTGTTTCATGTGGCTTTCTCTAACACCACCATGGCGGGGGAAGAAAAGGTACTGCCTCGTTACTGCTAGGTGGAGATAGAAGTCCAAGTTCCCTTGTTGGTCTCCATGGACACTTGAGGGGGCGCTGTGTTAAATTGTGCAGGAATGGGAGCGCCTCTGTGGTCACCACTAACCACAGTGGGGAGGGCCCTTATGACCAGCTGGTAAGATTGAAGGTCATGGCCCCTATTCTGCTTTCTCTGACATCATTCTTGTGGAGGAGTTTGGAAGGCATGCTACAGCCTGGCTAGGGTGAAAGTTGAGGCTCCCCACTTGGCCTTTTCTGGTGAGAGTGTGGGTGGGGTCACAGTTTCTCTGTGGTACTTGGCTGCAGTAGAGTGCTTATTATCTAAAAGTTTTTGTCGTGTTAGGCTGTCCCCTTCCTGGTCCTTTGGCTAGAGAGAATAGGCTTTTGTTGAGACTGTTTTTGCCTCTGCACTTTTTGGTGTGTCCAGGTTACTGGCTTCTTCAGCTCCAAGCCTGGAACATATGAGGCAAAAATAAAATCCAGAGAATTAATCACTGTGCTGTTCCTAGGCTTCTGAGATCTCTGGGCAGTCTTCCTTTCTCTCTCCATCTTTTAGAGTTGTCTTATGCTTGTTTTATATATAATGTCTAAGGTTTGGGGTTGTGCTTACGGGGAATAGAGAAAAGTATGTCTACCCCTTCTTTTTGAAAGTAGAAATTCTTTCTGCCCCGTTTTTACTTACACCTTTTAACCAAAGCAAAAACCCACTAAAATTTCAGTATCTTTCCAACTTTCAGCATAACTCATCAACATTTTTAAGCGATCAAAATCCTTTGCTAATAGAATGTCTCCATGAGATATTTTGGGCCCATCTTTCCAGAGAGCTAATCAAGCCTGAGTTATTCAAGTATCCTTTCTGGGTAAATCTGTTATCACAGTAAAATTAACCCCATCAAAGGATGTTAAATCTCCATAGTTCAAAGAGGGAAGATAGTTTTACACTCCGAATGGCTGTCCTAAAAACACCAAAATGCCCAGCTGTTGGGTCTTGCTTTACCACGTCAAAACTCCGACTGGTGGCTGCTGATGTCCCCAAATTAAGTATCTGCAGCCCACATCCCACTTTTTAGATTTGATCTCCTGGAGATGTGGCCTAAATTCCTATTATGTTTCTTTCAGCAAGGCAAGTGACCAAAATCAAATCAGAAACAATCTCTGAATATTATTAATAAAGAAGTTTCCTTTGAACTAGAGTCTTTTTAACTGTGTTTCCCAGAGATTTCCTCTGCAGCTTCAAAAGGAGTTCATGCCCAGTTTGATTAAGACTTTATCTCAAATCCTAATGGAGACAGGCGTTTTCTCAGAATACCCATAAGCATGAATGTTAGCCAGTTATATAGCCTTGTAAAAAAAAGCAACATAACCTCTCCTTGGGATCCACACTAATAAAATGATTTTCTTCATTAGAAGTGAGAGGCAGCTATTTATCCAGCTCTGAACCCTGTGGCAGGAAAACTTCTGGAAACCCAGATAACTTTTCTGTTGGTACCATGTTTGCTGTTAGGTTCCTCCTGATATTGAACAAACATGGACAAAATGCTGTGTGTTGCAACCAGATAATATATTTTCTTTTATTTCACTATTATTTTAGTTATTTGGGGATTTGGAGAAAGAGGATGGGGTAGGGGATGGTTAATGCAGACAGATGGCCAATGCAATTATCACTTGAAAAACAGGTTTGTCCTTCAAAAATGACAACACTGGACTCTCAATGGCAGGTGAAATTTGAAAAAGGATTAGGAA
The DNA here is from genome assembly GCF_028858775.2 of Pan troglodytes. Lineage (NCBI taxonomy): Eukaryota > Metazoa > Chordata > Mammalia > Primates > Hominidae > Pan > Pan troglodytes. The sequence goes on from NC_072406.2 coordinate 122,310,350, forward strand.
AGGATTACCTAAGAGAAAAAGAACAGGTGCATCCAGGGTGCTCCAGTGAGTGGGGAGGGTGAATGACACCCTCAAAATAGTCCTTTTGCATTTCAGTTCTATTTGTACTCTGGACTTTGACAATGGTCAGTGCTGGGTGAGTTTGGGCTCATCTTAAAGATGGGCAAAAGATAGAATGAGCAAAGAAGTTTCCTTCCATTCTTTGAAGGGAAAACAGAACTTAAAGATCATATGTTGTACTTTTGGCCAGGCGCGGTGGCTCACACCTGTAATCCCAGCACTTTGGGAGGCCAAGATAGGCGGATCACGAGGTCAGGAGATCGAGACCATCCTGGCTAAAACGGTGAAACCCCGTCTCTACTAAAAAATACAAAAAAATTAGCCGGGCATGGTGGCGGGTGCCTGTAATCCCAGCTACCGAGGAGGCTGAGGCAGGAGAATGGCATGAACCCGGGAGGTGGAGCTTGCAGTGAGCCGAGATTGTGCCACTGCACTCCAGCCTGGGTGACAGAGCAAGACTCCGTCTCAAAAAAAAAAAAAAAAAAAAGATCATATGTTGTACTTTTTAGTGAAAAGATGTACAGATGTACCTGAAGAAAAGGCAGGAAACCCACAACTTTCAAAGCTCTCCACTCTGCGTGAGCCCCAGTTCTCCTCTTCGCGACCCTGGGAATAGGTAGGGAAAGAATATTAACTATCTGGGGAAGGTGGCTGTAAAGTCAAGGCAAGAATTTCTATAAGGGAACTTATCAAGGAGTATTATGGATGGAAGTGATCATCTGGCCCATACTCATTAAACAGATGAAGAGACTGAACCGTAAGTGATGCAATGACCTGCCTAAGGTCATGACAAGTTATTGGCAAAGTCACAGCTGGAAATCAGGGAGTCAGGTCCCTTTTATCCACCCCAGCCCTTTTCTTTATGCTATGAGTAATGCTATTTTGGCTAGGCACGGTGGCTCAAGCTTATAATCCCACCACTTTAGGAGGATGAGGAAGGATTGCTTGAGCCCAGGAATTTGAGACCAGCCTGGGCAACAATGTAGTGAGACCCTGTCTCTACAATAAATAAATAAATAAATACGTGTGTGTGTGTGTGTGTGTGTGTGTGTGTGTGTGTGTATCCAGGAAGAGTGGTGGCTTGCATCTGTAGTTCCAGCTACTTAGGAGGCTGAGGCAGGAGGATTACTTGAGCCCAGGAGTTTGAGGCTGCAGTGAACTATAATTGTGCCATTGCATTCCAGCTTGGGCAACAGAGTAAAACCCTGTCTCAAATTTTTTTTTTAAAAAGAGTAATACTATCTTAACAGGCTTGGCCTATGTCTTTCCCTTAAAAGCTGAAAGATGGGAACAGAGGGTTCTGAGCCTACATTCTGTTCAGCAGAGGGACTCCTTGAGGAGCTCCAGGTTTTATAGTACTGCACTCCCACCTGCAGTACCAATGGCCCCTGCTCTCCTGCTATTGCCAGATGTTGGGAGAGGGGGATCTGTAGGGGACCTCTGGGAAAGATAACAGCAATAAAATAATAACAACTACTTATTGAGTGCTTTGTCCATGCCAGACACTGGGCGAAGTGGGCATTTTACAGGCGTTATCTCATTTGAGTCTCATGATAATCTTGTGAGGCAAGTATAATTATCGTTCCCATTTTGCAGATGAAAAACTGAGGTTCAAAGGGGTTATGTAACTTGCCCAAGCTTATATACCCCCAAAGTAATTGACAGAAATAGAATTTGCACCTATCTCTGTCTGGCTCCAAACTTCAAGCTTTAGACCCTGTGTTGTGTGACTTCTCAAGGCGGACTTCACTCTGAGCTCCCCAAGTCACAGGAGAAATTTGGGTGGCTGCTTAACTCACATACACAAAGGAAATGAAATTTGACATATACTGGCTTTGCTGTTTCTGGATGGAGGTGGTTAGTGGGAAGGTTGATGTCTCTGGAGGGCACTGAGCTCCCAAGAGATGGTACTGGGCACTCTGGTGTGACCTTGAAAACATGATGGCTGCACAGTCCAGCTCCACTCTGACTGTGGCTGACTTGGTCTCTGGGATGTGGCCCAGCAGAGCTCCCTGAAGGCAGAACTTTGGGTAGGTGACATTTGTCATGTCTCCATTCCTTTCCTACGTAGGGGTTGCCCACTCTGGGCCAAACCCCATTTTCCTTCCTATGATCTCCAAGATTTTAGCTCCCTTCTATCAGTGATTCCCAAGCACAGCTGCCCACTAGAATAACCTAGGAAGCCTTTTAAAATTATTAGTGTCTGGACCACATTTCAAGAGATTCTGATTTAATTATTCTCAGTTGTTTCCCAATTAAGGTTGCCAGATAATATATAGGATGCTCAGTTAAATTTTAATTTCAAATGACAATGAGTAATTTTTAGCATAAATATGTCACAAATATTACATGGGCCATATTTATACTAAAACATGATTTGTTGTTTATCACAGATTTAAATTAACTGGGCATCCTGTATTTTCACTAGAAAAATTTGGCAATCCTATCCCCAAGTGATTCTGATGTACAGGCACAGGCTGAGAATCTGCCATATGCGATCCACAGTCCTTGCAAATGCACTTATGCATTACTCTCTGCTTCACAACCTCTGGCCAGGGCAGCAAATGCATGCATTTTCTTAGGGTCTTCTGTGGATAATGGCCTAGGGTCTGCCCTCTAACTCAGCAGTGGGGCTGATCATGTGAAGGGGAAGACAGACACCGTGAGAAGTCACCGTGGGTGCGCATAGGAGGTTGGTAATGTCTGATAAATAACTAGAGGTTCTGCCTACTCCCTGGGCTGGTCCTGTGTGGAGTTCTCAGTAATTGAACAATGCTTATTGGGTAGCTACTCTATGCATGATGCTTGCTAGGCCATGCAGGGGATGCTGTGGATGCTCTAGAAGAACTCAACCTGGGAAGGGAGAATCCGAGTTTCCTTTACTAGAAATTTTAATCTACAATCTAACAGGGATTAGATTAGAACAAGTACCCTTTTATGCACATAAACCCAATTAGTAAGATTGCCTACACTTATACCCAACCAACAGGTGATTGGACAGAACTGAATGAAGATACGTGCATTGTAAACAGGAAGAAGGAATGTCTTGCCATTTCAGGATGGAGACCAAGAAGAGCTCCAGCTCTACCACTTACTAGCTATGCCATCTGGGTCATAGTATTTATTTTTCTTCAGTCTCCATGTCTTCATCTGTAAAATGAGAATGATAATAATAGGTCATGGAGAGATTATGAGGGTGAAATGAAACTGCATGGAGTATGGGTGCTGGAATACCAGCACACCTTAGAGATGCTGTAGTTTTGGGGTTTTGATTCCAGACCACCTTCATAAAACAAATATCACAATAAAGCCGCTTACAGGAATTTTTTGGTTTCCCAGTGTACATAGAAGTTATGTTTACATTATACTGTATTTTATTAAGTGTACAATAGCATTATGTCTAAAAAATAAATGCACAAACCTTAATTAAAAATACTTCATTGTGGCCAGGCACAGTGGCTCACGCCTGTAATCCCAGCACTTTAGGAGGTCGAGGTGGGCGGATCACTTGAGGTCAGGAGTTAAAGACCACCTGGCCAACATGGCAAAGCCTTGTCTTTACTAAAAATACAAAAATTAGCCAGGCTTGGTGGTGTGCATCTGTAGTCCCAGCTACTGGTGAAGCCGAGGCAGGAGAATCACTTAAACCCAGGAGGAGGAGGTTGTAGTGAGATCATGACCCTGCACTCCAGCCTGGGCAATAGAATGAGATTCTGCCTCAAAAAAATAAATAAATAAATAAATAAATAAATAAAAATAAATAAAATAAAACAAAAAAGAAAGAAACTTTATTGCTAAAAAATTCTAACAATCATCTAAGCCTTCAGGGAGTCATAATCATTTTGCTGGTGGAGGGTCTTGCCTCAGTGTTGATGGTTGCTGACTGATCAGGGTGGAGTGGCTGTGGTAATTCCTTAAAATAAGACAACAACAAAGTTTGTTGCATTGATTGACTCTTCCTTTCACAAAATATTTTTCTGTCGTATGTGATGCTGTTTGATTGTACTTTACCCACAGTAGAACTTCTTTCAAAATTGGAGTCAATCCTCTTAAACCCTGCCATGGCTTTTTCAACTAAGTTTATGTAATATTCTAAATTCTTTGTTGTCATTTCATTATTGTTCACAGCATCTTCACCAGCAGTAGGTTCACTCTCAAGAAACCACTTTCTTTGCTCATCCAGAAGAAGCAACTCCTCGTCTGTTCAAGTTTGATCATGAGATTGCAGCAATTCAGTCACATCTTCAGGCTCCACTTCTAATTAGAATTAGAAGAATTAGAAGAATTCCTTCGCTATTTCCACCACTACAGTTACTTCCTTCACTGAAGTCTTGAACCCCTCAAAGTCATTCATGAGGATTAGAATCAACTTCTTCCAAACTCCTGTTCATGTTGATATTTTGACCTCTTTTTATGAATCACAAATACTCTTAATGGAGTCTAGAATGGTGAATCCTTTACAGCAGGTTTTCAATTTACTTTGCCCAGATCCATCAGAAGAATCATGATCAGTGGCAGATACAGGTTTATGAACTAATTTCTGAAATAATGATTTGAAAGTTGAAATTACTCCTTGATCCATGAGCTGAAGAGTAGATGTTGTATTAGCAGGCATGAAAATAAGAGTAATCTCCTTGTACATCTCCATCAGAGCTCTTGGATAACCAGGTGTATTGTCAATGAGCAGCAATATTTTGAAAGGAATCTTTTGTTTTTTTCTGAGCAATAGGTCTCAACAGTGGGCTTAAAAATATTCAGTAAACAGATGTGCTGTTATCCAGGCTTTATTGTTTCATTTATAGAGCACAGGCATAGAGATCTAGCATAATTCTTAAGGTCCCTAGAATTTTCAGAATAGTAAATGAGCACTGGATTCAACTTAAAGTCACCAGCTGCACTAGCTCATCAGCCTCTATCTAGACAGTCAGCCCGGCTTTTGAAGCTTTGAAGCCATGTATTGACTTGTTCTCTCTATGACTTATTTAACTATGAGAGTCCTAGATAGCATCGTCTTCCAATAGATGGCTGTTTCATCCACATTGAAAATCTGTTGTTTCACGTAGCCACTTTTATCCATTATTTTAACTGGATGTTCTCAATAACTTGCTGCAGCTTCTACGTGTTATGGAGATGGCTATGTTATTATGAAGATGGCTTCTTTCCTTAAATTCATGAACCAGTCTCTGCTAGCTTCCAACTTTTCTTCTGCAGTTTCGTCACTCCTGTTAGCCTTTATAGACTCGAATAGAGTTAGGGCTGCTTTGCTCTGGATTAGGCTTTGGCTTAAGGAAATGTTCTGACTGGCTTGATCTTCTATCCAGACCACTAAAAACTTTCTCCATAGCACCCATAAAGCTGTTTCACTTTCTTATTATTCACATGTTCACTGGAGTAGCACCTTTAATTTCCTTCAACAACTTTTCCTTTGCATTTACAACTTGGCTAACTGGTGCAAGAGGCCTAGCTTTCAACCTATGTAGGCTTTGTCACTAAGGTTAATCATTTCTAGCTTTTAATTTAAAGCGAGATACATGTGACTCTTCCTTTCACTTGAACACTTACTTGCCATTGTAGGGTTATTAATTGGTTTAATTTTAATATTGTTGTGTCTCAGGTGATAGGGAGGCCCCAGACGAAGGAAAGAAATGGGAGAATAGCTGGTCCATGGAGCAGTCAGAACACACACAACATTTATTGATTAAGTTTGTCATCTTTTGTGGGTGTGGTTCTTGGTGCCCCAAAAATTACAATAGTAAAATCAAAGATCACTGACCACAGATCACCATAACAGATATAATAATTATTTGAAAGTTTGAAATATTTTGAGAATTACCAAAATGTGACACAGAAACACAAAGCGAGCACATGCTGTTGGAAAAATGGCGCCAATAGACTTGCTCAATGCAGGACTGGCACACATTTTCAATTTGTGAAAAATGCAGCGTCTTGGGAATGCAATAAAGCAAAGCACAATAAAATGAGATGTGCCTGTACTAAGCATGCTGTAAATACTAGCTCTTACAATGACAGCATCTCTAAGACAATATGGGACCATATTACCCATGTTTATAATGCACTCAAAAGTGTCCATGTCCAAAGAATTTAAGAATAAAGCTACCAAGAGAAGACCTTTTTTTAACACCAGTTTAGTCTAGGATTTGATAGAGCCTAAATCTTTGAAGACTGTGAAACGTGACACAGGAAATGGAGAAGAATTTCCCAATTCTAGTCTCCCTGTTTGGTATTTTCTACTAAATTTTACTTTCACAATGATGCAATAACTATCGAAAGTCTAGAGCAGTTTCCTGCAACTGTATGCCAACATGTTATTCTCATGTGCCTGCCTGTCTGGGATGGGTGTTTTTAGGGTGTAGTTATATGGAAATAGCCTCTGATTATGTTTCTGACTTTTCCAGGTAGGTTATAATTTCATACAGTTGTTTTGACGTGACTCTTTGGCAAGGCACACATATCTGTGAGATCTTCAGAACACTGAATTAGAATGACATGAAAAATTTTTAATTATTCTAATACATGATGTAGTGTGTCTTGATACTGTTTGTTTTGTTTTGTTTGAGATAGAGTTTCACTATTGTCACCCATGCTGGGGTGCAATGGCATGATCTTGGCTCACTGCAACCTCCGCCTCAGCCTCCCGAGTAGCTGGGATTACAGGCATGCACCACCATGACTGGCTGACTTTGTATTTTTAGTAGAAATGGGGGTTTCACCATATTGGCCAGGCTGGTCTCAAACTCCCGACCTCAGGTAATCCTCCCGCCTCAGCCTCCGAAAGTGCTGGGATTATAGGCTTGAGCCACCGTGCCTGGCCTTGGTACTGTTGTAACATGCAAAGGGTCAGCTGTATGCAAACGAAAGTTAATTTCCAGTATAAGCAAGGAGAAAGAAAAGGAAAACATGAAAGCAAACCATTCCTCACTTTTATGACTATTTCTGCAGTGTGTGGAGAGGATATAGTCGTCTTTCTGTATAAATCCTGCTACTCAGGCCCTAATTTGAGTTTACATTTCATTGTCTGAAAGACACAGCAGTTAAGGGGCCTGTTTTTGTATATACATCTGCATGTGTATGCCTGGGTATGAAATAAGTCCTGTGAGGGTGGAAGGTTTTGGCTGTTTGCTCACTGCTGTGTCCCTGCACCTAGAACAAGCCTGGCACACAGGAGACTCTCAACATCCTCTGATGGAATGAATTAACGTGTATGTAGAGTATGTGCTCCTGGATCTGTTATCCCAGATAAACATACTCACTTCAGTGCTCATCAACTTTTTCACCCATGAGAACTGTGCTTTGGATAAGGAAAGGGAGAAGGACAACTTATAGGCTACAGGTAGGAGAGACAGAAAAAAGAGAAAGAGAAAATAGACTCCAGAGGTGAGGACAGGGTGGGTGGTAGGCAGGTGTCCAGGCAGAAGGTCAGGAACTAGAAGCAGCAGATTTTGTATATCCCCCAATGTTGGGTGGGAGGCTGTCTTCCAGATTATTCAGTCCAGGAGTCCTAGGCCCCTAGACTAGGAATGAGGCTTCTTCAACTTTTCTTTCTTTCTTTTTTTTTTTCTTTCCAAAAAAGAACCAATGGGAAGCAGTCTTTTCCAGAGATGAGGCTGATTGGGTGACCTAAAATGCCAATCTTTTTGCCCTGGGCTAGAATTTTACCAGCTCGATGTGGTCACAATAGTTCTCCCATGCTGTTCCAAATACTTCTGGGCAGTGACATCCCAGTCTGCCATTCATGAACATAAGAGAGATGAATTAATGAAGCTTTCTGGAATGGTGGAGAGAGGTAGACTCTGTGGCAATGGAATACTCCCTTCATCAGCGAGGACACCGAGGCACCAGATGACTAGATTGTTTATTCAAAATTACACAGTAGTTCAGTAGAAGAGTTGGCCCAAAGCCCTGGTCTTCTAATTTCTTCTCCCATCTTCTTGTCATTTTTGTTTTTGTTTTCCCTAAAAATCTTCCAGGACTCTTGTAGCCTGATTCTATCCTGACATGCACACCATTGTTTTTTGTTTTTTGAGATGGAGTCTCACTCTGTCACCCAGGCTGGAGTGCAGTGACGTGATCTCGGCTCACTGCAAGCTCTGCCTCCCGGGTTCAAGCAATTCTCCTGCCTCAGCCTCCAGAGTAGCTGGGATTATAGGCGTGCGCCACTATGCCTGGCTAATTATTTTGTATTTTTAGTAGAGATGGGGTTTCACCATCTTGGCCAGGCTGGTCTCAAACCCCTGACCTTGTGATCTGCCCGCCTCAACCTCCCAAAGTGCTGGGATTACAGGCATGAGCCATCGCGCCCAGCCACGCACACTACTCTTCACGGTTTCAAAAGTTTCTTCATATATACCCCTTCAGCAAGGCAAGCATTGTTCTTCCCACTTCGTCGATGATAACACGGATTATCTGAGAGGTTAAGTGACTTATACAAGTTCAGCTAGCTGATAATCAGGAGGAAAACCCTTTGCCACTTGCAAACTACCTTGCCCCTTCATCTCTTGATGCCTAATATTTTACCATTAGAATTTTATTCCTTAAAGCTTAAGGCACTGGTCATCTTTAATTCCAAACGCCTCCAGGGAAAGTCATATTTAAGCTAGTCAGTCACTGATACCTGCCACTTTAATGTACATAAATTTAGAAACTTTTGCTGAATTAATTAAAAAATATGGAGATGTTAAAGAACTGGGGCCTGAAAGACTGAGAAGACACTCTAGAATGGGGGAGATGTGAGAAAAGCTCCATCTGACTTCTAATTTAGTCTCAGGCCACTGCCTTCGCTGCCTGGTGATTTCTGAAAATTCTTCATTAGAGGCATCTTATAACACAGGAGACCCATCTTGTCACCAGATCTGTCACCAGCAGTAAGGACAGGGGACAGGGCAGCTGAGTCTCTGCACTTTTTTGTAATGGAACCTCAACCATCTGGCTCAATGGGTTTCTGGCTTCTCCACGGAGACAGCATTTAGATATTTAAACTTTAATGTGAGTGACTCAGGAATAGTTTTGCAGACAGCATCAAATGCCTCTTCTCACCACTGGAACGAGAAGCCATGAACGGCCAGCACCGAGGCTCTGACCAGGCAGGGAAGGGCATTCATGCCTTTGACTCGTGACCTAAGCCCCAGTATTATGCCATGCATGTGCTAGGTGCCAGGGCCTGGGGATGCTAGGAGGAGCAAGGCGTGCTTCCTGCCCTTGATGAGCTCATAGTCTAATAAGCCCTCTAAGTACTGGGTGTTGGACAGGAGAAGACCAGGAGTCTGCTGAACCAGGAAGAGGCTGCCAGACTCACAGTTCTGGGAGAAAGGAGGGCAGAGTCCAGGAGAGCTGAGATAATGCCTCCAGGAGCAGGTGACACCCAGTGAACTCCACTGTAGGGCGGAGGCTACTTATCCCCTGCCCATGTCTATACCCACTGGTGAGTATGTGGGTGGTGGTGGGGGGTATGGGCAGTGGTTAGAGGAGGCCTGGTCAGCACTTTTAGGCCATGGGAGAGGCAGAGTCTCACAGTTCTCCTTGTTCCTACCATTCTGCTTGTGTCTTACAGTTCCTAACCCTCTATTCTTGGGCTTTCTACAGGGCCACTCCTTTCTAACAAATGAAAGCAAGAGTCAGGCCCCCAAGGAGAAGGAGCTGTGAGCCAGTTCCTCATCTCACTGCCAGATGATTCCTTTCCAAAAGGGAAAGGTACCCAGGAAAACTGTGGCTGGGAAAGCTCTGAGAATTAGGACTCAAGTGACAAGGGAGGGGACAGAAGAGCTCTTCATGGTGTTTGCCAAGTCTGAGAACAAAGACCACAGGGCAAAGAGTAAGAAAGAATCTGACTAGGACATTTTGGCAAGGTCCAAGGAGAAACTAGAGGGTGGAGGAGTGACGGATTTAGGCAGAAAAGGCTGGTGAGCGGGGAATAGATGAGGCAGGAAGAGCAAGGCTAAGGAACCCAAGAGAGCCAAAATGGTCCATGACAGAGGGAAGAGCATCCCATCCCAATGCAAGGTGGGGAGGTTTCGATGGCAACGCATCCATCGCCTTCTCAGTAATTAACCAGGCTCTGTGTACATAAAGACATAATTATAGGCCAAACAACTCCTTTGATGTAAGAGTATAGAACGTCTGGGGGGAAAGGGGCAAATAAAAGAAAGAACAATCTTGCTTTAATATACAAACAAGGTCCATGGAAAGGTATTGCCAAACAAGCAAATAAGCCAAACAAACAAATGAACAGAATGTTGGGAAAGCAGGACCCAGGCCGACTGGGCACCCAAGATATCCCGGGCCCTCTGAGAGCATTCTAGCTGACTTCATTGGGCATTTCTGCTTTTCTTTCAAAGAGTTCACATGTGTTCTCATCAGAATGCCTGTATTCACATCCCCTACCTGTTCTATGCAGAAATTCTTAGCATTTCCAAAGGGGCCTGTTTACTTCTGGAATCAAAACCCCAAAGAAAGGGGGGTTGCAAAGGGTTTGAATGGCTCCTCCTGGGAAGCAAATCTAATCGGGAATGGAGCTGAGCTTGTAACCCAGCATCCTGGATGCCTGTCCTGTGATATAACCCCTGAAACACCACTCTTTCTGTTGGGGCCAACTTTATTAGAGAAATCTGTTAATTGGGGAACGGAGCGGGAGAAGGGAGAGCGCAATGGGATGTTAATATGATTTAACACTTGATGGGCTCTGAAAACAAATAAGGAGGGGGCTTGGGGCTTTAGCTTGGCACATTCGTCGTTCCACATACGTGTTACCAAAATGAATATATGCAACTAAACTATATGCGAGACTCTGGGGGCACAGTAACACAGACTTTGTGAAACAAAAAGGATTTCTCCTGCTTCCACTGTGTCTCTTGTGGTGCCATTGTCTGATGCTAAGAACTCACATAATAACAAAAAACAATGCCCCTATGATGGGGGGAAAACTTGATTTGGCACCAGCCGTGGTGTTTTCCATGGGAATGATGGTGGGGGCTGTGGCCGACTGTGGGAATAGTGCAAATCAGCACTTTTTTGTAGATTTTCTTCAAGCCATTGTTTATTTTGGCTTTGGTCAGATCCGTGGCCCAGCTTGAAGATTCCCACTGGGCTTTCTGAAACTCGCAGACCTATGAGAGATGGAACAGGGATAAATAAATAATTACAAAACACCCTTCCCCCACCATGGCACTCATGCATGCGTGTGCCTGTCTTGGTGGCGCATGTATGTTGCAGTACTATACATCTGACCCGTGCCACCACTGGGCAATTAAAGAGAAAGCAAGGTTTTCTCTGGGCTTAGCTGGTTCATTGTCTCAGTACCATCTTTCATTTGGGGCAAGAGAGATCAGAGCTGTTTCACACAAGGGCCAGTTTTTGCAAAATGGCATTGGAGAAAGCTTGTTTGAAACTGTGCATACATGAGGTCTTCCTAACATTTTTAGATGTTTACAGGCATTTCAACACGAATAACTCAGGTTGTGGTTCTCACAGAAGCAAAAAATCAGTAATTGTTCTAATAATGGAAGATAAACTTTTTTTTTTTTTTTTTTTTTTTTTTTTTTTGAGACGGAGTCTGGCTCTGTCGCCCAGGCTGGAGTGCAGTAGCGCTATCTCGGCTCACTACAAGCTCCGCCTCCCGGGTTCACGCCATTCTCCTGCCTCAGCCTCTGGAGTAGCTGGGATTACAGGCATGCGCCACCACGCCCGGCTAATTTTGTATTTTTGGTAGAGACAGGGTTTCTCTACGTTGGTCAGGCTGGTCGCGAACTCCCAACCTCAGGTGATCTGCCTGCTTTGGCCTCCCAAAGTGCTGGGATTACAGGCGTGAGCCACTGCGCCCGGCCATCAAGAGTTTTTATGACAATGTGTATGAAGCTGCCTTTGAGTAGTGTGGCTGCATCGCACACCTCCAGGGGGCAGCATTGTCTTTGTCCTCTATATAAATTGTTCCCCTGGAGGAAAACTCCAGGTGACTTTGCAAAGTAACCATATTTAGATGGGCTTGTCATAGAGATATTTTCCAAGGAAGTGCAGAAGAGTCTTGTTCACTACATCTTGTTCCTTTCTTAGATACAAGTTACATCAGAATAGGGGACTCAGGCTCTTGCCTGGGTCTGGATTGGAAGAAAAAGAGCTTACCATGGGCCAGAGTGTGCTAAGTCAGATACAATACACAAGCATCTTATCACACATTTCAATGATGTGGAAACTTAGGCCAAGAGAGGTTAAGGGACGTGTCCAAGTTCACACAGTCTGTATGCAGCAGAGCTGGGATTTGAACCCTTTCCTATGGCACTCTAGAGCAGCCTTCAATCATCCCCTGACGCCTCCAGTACTTCCCAGGGCTGGAAAGCATCAATGATTGCGGACAGCAGTGGCAGTGAAACAATGTCAGCTGGGGTAGGGGTTTTCAGAGGCAAAAGGTGGAATTCAGCTGGGGAGGGGGGTGGTTCCTGAGCTGCCACTTCTGCCTCTCAAATTAAAGGGAGCCAGGTGTGGAGGCATCCTGGTGTGAGCTTTGCACAGCTGAACCAAGGCTGGGCAGAGGAGTGTGGAGAGGGATGCTGACATCTCCTCCCACTTCTGGAAAATAACTTTGCATTTGAAGGGAGAAAGGCATGAGTAAATCTGTAACTCGGATTTGGACGGCCTGGGATTTCATTTGGCTGTGTGAAGGCACACACAGGTGCCTCGCAAGTGTGTGCGTGATTACGTATGTATGTGTGTCTGTGAGTAGGAGTGTTTGTGTTGGGGGTGGGGGGATCTTCTGGTTACACACTGGTTCCCTTCTTCCCATTTGGATTGGGGAGCTTTTATTTATTTATTTTTAAGTCATAGCAGCCACCATGAATGGGGACCTAACTATGTGCCAGGCATTGTGCTGGACACTTTTTGAGGCATTATTTTTCTGTGAAAAAAGTAGTTTGTTTTTATGCAGGTGCACCCAGAGACATCAGGTATTTTTTTCCATTCCGGTTAAAAGACAGTGTTCTACTCTGTGGTAAGCCCTGGGGAGAGGCAGGGAAGGCTGCGGGTACGGGCAGGGGCGGTCCCTGCCTCGCTCGCTAGTCTCCACCTTTTATTTTGACCGGTCCGATGGCGACAGGCTCGCACTAGGACCCAGGCGCCAGAGTGCCTCCGTCTGTCCTGTAGGTTCATTCAATCTCCCATACACACAGACCCACAGCGAGACCGACACACACTCCCATACACTCACACACACAACTGCAGGCAGCGAGGCTCGGGAAGTCAGGCCGGCTCTTCGCCCCGGCGCCTTCTCTGCTCCAGCCGGCCGGGTCTCCCTGGGGGCCCGGAGCTCGGCCGGGCCGCGCAGCCCCGTTAGAGGACGAGCTCGGCGGACCCCCGCTCCTCCATGGGCAAACGCGGGCGGCCGCGCAAGGAGGCGCGCTGCGAGGGCGCGGGGCTGGCCCCCACCGCGCCCCCGGCTGTGCCCCCCGCCGCGGCCGCGCCCCAGCCCCCGGCCCTGCCCGAGGACCCCGCTGGGGCCAAGCCCAGGTGCCCCTTCTCAGACATTTTCAACACCAGCGAGAACTCGATGGAGAAGCACATCAACACTTTTCTGCAGAACGTGCAGATTCTGCTCGAGGCCGCCAGCTACCTGGAGCAGATCGAGAAAGAAAACAAAAGTAAGTTTGGGGGCCCCTGCTCTTCCTCGGCGCCCGGTTCTTTCTTTCTCGCCCACTTGGGCGACCCCTGTTGCGAGCTCGGCCCGTCCCCCCCCCGCCCAACATACACATCCAGCCCTTGGCAGTAAAGCCGATGACACCGGAGAAAGGACACGCACGCACAAAGCTGCTAAAGATGTAACAAAGACGGGCGAGGGGGAGAGGGGCCTGTCGGTGCGTCGGTCTGTCCTCTCCGGCGGGCTGGGGCTGGGAGGATGGCCCAGCGGAGGAGCGGGGGAGTGTTGTTGTTTGCTGACAACTGAGCCGAGAGCTCATCTCTTTGAGGTCGCTTTTCTTCCTTTTTTTTTTTTTTTTTTTTTTCCGGAGCCTTCTCAGGCAGACAAGTGTTGTTTTTCTGTTGCTCGTTCCTGGGTGGGGTGGGGATTAGAAGCCGAAAGTTGGAAACCATAGGCAGAGCTCAGAGGTTCCAGAAAGAAAACACACAGACACACACTACAACAATAACAACCAAACAGCTCTCCACGGCGTGGGCTCGGCTCTGTCTCTCTCTGTCCCTCCTACTTCGCCTTTTTCCTTCCCTCTCGCAGCAGGACTGGGCTCAGGCCATCACGTCTACGGACACAGTCCCCCTGCACGTCCGTTGCCCTGGGGTGCCACCGCCGCCCCCCCCCCCCCCCCCCAAAGAAGGAGGCCGGCGGGGCCAAGCAACGCCAGCAGCTCGCCCCGGACACGCCGTCCCGAGCCCGGGAAACTTGGCCGTGGGGACGCGGCTAGAAGGAAACTTTGGGATCTTTGAGAAACAATAGTTGGGGAAGAAGGTGTGGGCTGTTCTGTGCTTTTTCTTTATTTTCCGGGAGACGGCTCCTGAGTGAGCGCACAGGGCAAGCAAGGCAAACGCCTTCCTGGTCGATTTCTACCCCCCCCACCCGCCCACCCCCAGATTCACGTGGATAGTAGTGCGTGGGTGGGGGTGTGCTGGGAACCCCACCCTGGCCTGGCCTCTTTTTTGTATTCATTTGTTTCATTTTTGCCCCTACCAGCCAGGTCCCCCAGCTTTCCCCAGGCAGTCGACTCAGCGCCCTAACGGGGGCACGCGTGTGCAGCGTATCCAGCACGGTCCTCAGAATAATAGCTGTGAAAAGGAGGAAGGGAACTAGGCAGACAGACCGACAGATAGGGGGAAACCGGGATGTTTAATGTGTCCGAACAAGTAGGAAGATCAATGAGGCGCGAGTGTGTGTGTGTACGTGTGCGCGTGTGTGTGAGAGAGAGAGAAAGAAAGAAAAAAGGTCCCGATTGCAACGTGTCAGATCTTGCAACCTTCCCCCCACCCAACACAACAACCCTCAGACACAAAAACACCATTGCTGACTGATACCCCAGGTCTTCAGGGTTAAAGGAACCGTGTGTTGGCAGCGCAATTGTGCAGACGCTGTAAGGCCAAAACGAGGATTTGTGTTGTGAGGTCGGTGGTGCGTTCTTTTCTTTCTCTTCTCGCCTGTTTTCCCGGAGTGCCTGGGTTGCGAGAAAGGCGCATCGCAGGCTATGCAGCCGAATCGCTTCGCAATTATTCATGCTGGTCGGAGGGGGATGGGGCGCGGGAAGCTACGTGTGCATTTGTCTGGAGGGTAGTTTCTGAAAAGCCAGAGCTGGTGGGGAGCTGGGTGAAGACGTGGTTTTGTTTGGTGTGTTTGCTTTTGTTGCAGGGGGGAGGGGCGCGATTTCTTCAGCTACCCCCATCCCCGGCTACCAGTTCTCTGGAGTCTGTCCCGTGGCGTTGGCTCTGACTAGGGGTACACCCCATGAGGGCACGTTGGCAGTGTGTGGCAAACCTGGCTTGCCCCCCTACCCCAGCCACCCCCCCTCACCAGCGAGGTGTATGGAAGAGGCGGTCGGAGATTCCTCAGCGTCCCGCCCCCCACTTCGCACCCGCAGACAATCGGAGACCTCCCCCCGCCCCACCCCCCACCCCGCCGCCCTGGCCGCCGCCACCTCGTTGTTTACCCCGTGCCGGGGCTCCGGCGTGGCCACCAGTCACGTAAGCAGAGAGCCGGGCGCGCCGGGCTTGGGCTGCCCCGCGCGGGGCGGGCCCGTGGCGGCGTAACCGGGCTCCAGAAGCTGGTGAAGCCGAGGGGCTTCCTCCCAGCCCATCGCCCGAGGCGTCCGCCCTGCAAATCTGCCAGCCCCCGAGAGGGGTTTGGAACCTTAGCACCTAAGTCTAAGTCAACTTCATGTGCGTAATAGGTCCCTCGGCCCCGCAGCCCCCCTCCTCCGGCCGGCTCCCAGCGGGAGTATTTTTAGCTCTCTTGCTTCTTTTCGCCGCTGCTGTTTGGCTCTAAATGACGTGATGCCAACGGCCCCCAGATTTCCCCGAGAGCTTGGGGCGCCGCGCTGTGCCCAGTTTGGCTGCAGAGACCCCGCTCCAGGCCCTCGCCCCGTCCCCAACAGCTAGAACAGGCTGGGGTGACCTCCGGCAAACTCCGTGCGACCATCCGCCAGGCCCTCTGTTATCCCCCTTGCAAAGAGAAGCGGTCCACGGGGGCCACTTTATCCCACCCCCTCTCCTCCCCTCCTCCTGCCCGGTCTAGGTCTCTGGGTACGGAAAACGGCGGGCCCTACATCTGCCTCGTTTTATGGGGGGCGCTTCTTCGCGCTGGCGGCGCTCGTCGTTGTTTTCTGCTCGCTGCACACAATGCCCGCGCGTCACGGCAATCCGCGTGTGCACAGCAATAACGCGAGTCGGGGGGCGGGTCGTGCGTGCGCCCGGCTCGGGCACTGCGGGTCGCTCGGCGCGCGCGGGGCTTGTTTTGCTCCCGAGCTCTGCTTTCCGAAACGCTTACATCATTCAGTCGTTGGGGGAGGGAGAGGGATCTGGGCGTTCCGATAGGATTCCAGCATCTACCGGGTCCCTGGTTTCTGGAAGGAAGCAGGGACCGTAGCTTTTTAGTAGTTATTATTGGGGGTGGGGTTGGGTAGTTTGTTGTGTACGTCTTTTTTTTTTTTTTTTTTTTTTAGGTCACTACTGCAAAAGGGCATCGGTGGCCGACTCAGGTGCACAACCTCCCCGCCTTCATTTCAGCGAGTTCCCCTATAATCACTTGATCTCGGTTTCTCCGCCTTCTCCTCCTCCCCCTCCCAGCTAGAGACACATGGTTTCCACATGGAGACAAACTTCTTTCCTCCGACTGGACTTGACCTAGCTGCGTCGTTCAGCCAATCGGCAGCTCCAGCCTCTTCTGACGTCACGCGTTGCTGGGGCCGGAGGCTGGGGGTGGGGTGGAGCCAGGCTGCAAGCCAGGAAATCTCTGGGAGCTGTAGTGCGGCCAGCTGGTCCAGTCTCTTCTTAAAGGGACGCTCTTCTGTCCGGAGATGAGTGTCGGGCCCCGATTCTCCATTTCGGGTTCGGTGAGACCTTTCTGAGATGCATGGTGGACCCTGGTCACGAGTTAACACGTTCCGTTTTTACTGCTGTTTGCGAAGTACTTACTTGGCGGGAGCTTGCCTTATTTTCCATCGTAGCCAGAACTGCTTTTCGTTCCCTTGTTGAGGTTTCCGTACTGGTAGTGTTCACCAAGTTGTGGCCACATTGCTGAATTATTTCCAGTGGAGAGGTTGAGTTTTCTTGGAGGAGGGGTTCAAATTAAGTCACCTATTGTTGACTGTCTGCTGTGTGCAAGGCAGGGGGGATTCCCTAGGAAAGGCAGGTACATTCTCCCAAAACTCCAACTGATGTGAATCTCCACGGATCACAAATTGAAGGCCTCCAGAAATATTAATCATGAAGGCTGTGATCCTATTACCACAAATTCAGAAATTATATGTAAATAATCTCTGACATCATCACCTATATGCATTTTGAGTCCAGTGGAAGGGTGGGAATTAAGGACTGACTAATAAGTAGAAAAAGATCTTGGAAAAGGTTAAAACTAAAAGAGAAGAAGAGATCCATAAAGGGATGTTATGTGCATAAGAGCCGACTGGCAGGTAAGTGAAAGAAGCTGTGAGAGCAGGTAAGGTCTGGAGGAGAGAAATGGGCTTCCTAGTGTCTGGAGGAGGTTGCTTTGGAGGCAACACTTCAGATAGGGAAGGACGATCAGATGAGAGTAGAAAGCCATAAGGCTCCTTGGAGTGAATCACCTGGGTTTGAGGGTGGGGTGCTTTCCTAGGGGCACGGACAGCCCAAGAAACAGCCTGTTCCTCCTGGTAGAGGAAGCTGCTGTTGTGTGGTGTCATTTGGCCCCACCCTGCCTTCTGACTTAATCTCCTCTTCCTTGCCCTGAAACTTCTGTGTCTGTGCAGCAGATCCACCAGCAAGCAGGCTTCACAGTCGAACCTCTGTGCTCGACTTAGACTCTTCCACTGTCTAGAATGCTTTCATTCTCTTACTCCCCTAGGGATATCTGTATCCTACCTTCTCTTCAAGACTTAGATCAGTTCCCACCTCCTCCAGGAAGCTTCCCCTAGCTATTTCAGCCCATTTGGCTCTATTTGTTAAGTCATTGTACTTGAGAGAATGAAACCTTTGCAGTCACATGGAGCAGGGCCCAGCTTGCTACTCTACTGCTTACTGGCTTTGTGACTTTGGACACAACTTACTTAGCCTGAGGTTCCATTTCCTTTTTGCAAAATGGGGATAACAATAGTATGACCCTCATATCATTGTCAAACAACTCAATGAGGCACTGCACTTAAATATTTAACGTACCTGAAATATAATAGGTGCTCAATAAATAGCAACTTCTCTGAGCTTTGATAATCAGTACCATGCACTTCTCTACTTGCTTCCTGTGTGTTAGCTTTACCTTTACAAGGAGTTTATTAGTAACTTAAGAGAAAAGATCACTTACAGTATTCAATGCATGTTACCCATTGCATATAGCACACCACTGGGCATACAGTAGTAGATCCTTAATATAAATGTTTTGATTGGTTAGATTTGTCATTTACTGCTAGCTATGGCACGAGGATCAGGTTTGGAGGCCAGGGGACACATGACAGCCTTTCCGAAGATTTGGAGACGAGTCAGAAATACTGATCTCCAACTCCCTTGGGTGGTGAGACCAATCCCTGCAAGAAGATGATAGTTCAGACCTGAAGAGCTGAGACTGCATCCTGTGAACAGCTGTGACCCTGAGAAACAAATAAGAAAGAAGGAGACTAGAGTGACTTCTGCTGAAATCGAGGGCTTTGATGGCAACTAATGTTCAAGCTGGTCACGTTTTTGCATGGCAACAATCTTATGAATTCATACATTCTTCAAATGTACATTGAATGTCTACTATGTGCAGATGCTTCTTTCTGAAAACTCTGTAGGTTGAAGTATGGTGGGGGTGGAGTAGGGTATTTGTCTTTAGTGGAGTTATGTGAAGAGCATTCTTAAATCAGGCCCTATTTCCTCTGCATCCCAAATTATGTTCCCCAGATTCAACTTATTTTTTCCAGTTTTAAATATGATCTCTGCTGACTGGTAAATACCAGAAGAAGGCTTTTTTGAGGATATTGTTACGGCTTTCAGAATCACGGAGCTCCCAAGGACTGTGTGTCGTGGAAAGGAGATCCAGGGAAAGGGGACAGGGCCTTGGAAGTTAGAGAAGTTGAATTGAGCCATTCCTGGTTTGGGAGCAAAAAGGAGGCTCCATTAGCTACCAAGGCAAAACAGTAGCTGCTCATCCATCTCTCATCTCTGATCGAAACAGTCTCCCACTGACACATCCAGAAATGGGGATTCATCTGGAGATGCCTGGGCAAAAGTCTAGAGGTGAAACTGAGGAAAATGAAGAGGGTGCCGGCGTGCAGCAGCAGCAACTAATTGTATGGCATAATATCAATAATGGCTACAATTTATTGAACACTGACTGTATTCCAAGTATGGGGCTGTGCATTCATTATCTCCCCTGATCTTCACAACAACCTTCTGATGGATGCAATTTTATTACCCCCTTTTATGGAGGAGGGAACTGAGGAGCAGGGATGCCAGGTAATTTGCCCAAAGGATATATAGCTAGTAAGTGGCGGAGCTGAGTTTTGAACTTAGGCCTCTGATTCCAGAGCCTGTGCTCTTAACCATATACACATGTACTCATTTTACAGCCAAGGAATGAAGTCCAGAGAGGTGAAATGACTTACTCAAGGTCACCCAGGAACCTGAAGCAGAGCTGGCATTTGAAACACCTTGTTTATTGTCCAAGGTCTTCCTGCACACACCTTGCTTAGAAAAGGTTTCAAAGTGAGGCTGGAGTCAGAAGAGCCAACCAGAGAGGCTTTTTTTTTTTTTTTTTTTTTTTTGTCTTTCAGAGTTGTTCAACTCTCCTGGCCTTAACTCAAGTTTAGGGCTCCTAGGAAACACCACCCCCCTCCTGCTGCCTTTCCCAAGTCTGTCCTCTGGGCATATTAGAGGACTTGGGGCTGTTGCTATGGTACTGGGGCCAACAGCAGGTTCATCAAAAGCCGGGTCTTTTGCCTTTTGAAAAAAAAACCCAGCCCTGCAAAAGCGAATTGGCCACAAAGATTTGCATCAGTCATTGTGGCTTGTTCTGTTTTAGATCCCCCTGCCTCCCTACCCCACCCCCTCCTCCCTACCACCACCACTTTCTATAAATACAGTTGGATAAATATTGATTTAAACTGGGTTTCTGGAGGAGAAGCACATGCTTGCCCTGGCTTGGTCTTCACTTAGATACCACCAGTATGTCAGGCCTGACACACCTAACCCCTGACAGCTCTGGCTTCCAAATGTCCTGTTTTGGGGAGATGAATTGTGGTTTTGTGGCTTTTGAGTTTTTTTTTTTTTTTTTAAAGGAGAGAAAGAAAAAGAAATAAAAATGTAACAACCCAGCAAGAAATGGGAGTCTTCCTGCAGAATGAGGAAAGCAATTTTCAGCAGGCAGAAATGGGGGAGCTTTATAGTAATATGACCTCCTGAACCATTCTTCTCCTTTCCCATTTTTCTTTCCGCTCCACTTCAGTTTTTTTTTTTTTTTTTTGAGATGGAGTCTCACTCTGTTGCCCAGGCTGGAGTGCATTGGCACAATCTTGGCTCACTGCAACCTCCACCTCCTGGGTTCAAGTGATTCTCCTGCCTCAGCCTCCCAAGTAGCTGGGACTACAGGTGGTTGCCACCACGCCTGGCTAATTTTTGTATTTTTAGTAGAGACAGGTTTTCACCATGCTGGCTAGGCTGGTCTTGAACTCCTGACCTTGTGATCCGCCCACCTTGACCTCCCAAAGTGCTAGGATTACAGGCGTGAGCCACCACACTGGGTCCAGGTTTTGTTTTTAAAGGAGGCAGGTATTAGCACAGAGCATCAGGGCCAGAAGGAGCCCCAGAGGTCACAGAGCATCCATCATCTGTACAGTCATGGAGTCTGAGACCCAGAGAGGGACACTGGCTTGCCCAAGATGACACAGCAGAGGCAGAACCAGGTCCTTCTGGGCTGTGTTCCCTCCTACCTGATACGAGAATGGGTTCCAGGTAGAGTCCCAACCTGGGCATTTGTTTCACAGGTCCAGTGCTCATAAAGTCAGCAATTTTCAAACCTGGTTTACTGATCCCAGGGTGTGTCCGGTTATTGCAAAGGTCGTTGCAACATTCTCAATAGTCTTTCAAAATGAAGCTAATTTCAATTTGCCATACTTAGAAAAATACTATCTTTTACATTTGGGGGCTGGGAGGAGGGAGGAGCTAGAAGGTGGTGGCAGTGATGAGGTGGCTATCCCAAGCCTTGACTGAGGAGGAGGAATTCAAGTCTTGGGGGATCCTTCTGGAGGTGGAGCTCTAGGCTCACAGTGGGGAGAGAGAAAAAAAAGAGAGGGAGGGAGGATGGAAGGGAATGGGAGAGGCTTCAATTCCCTGTCCCAGGGACAGACACCTGCTCTCTGGCTCTTCTAACTTAAAGGAAGCAATTGTCTCTGATGTCATTGTACCCGAGTGGCCTGGCTAGAGGTGTTAAAGCTGTCAACAGCTGACTTGATCTTTGTGGTCAAAAATAATGGGCATTTGCCATCATCATGCTGAGCAGGAGGCTCCTTCTTTGCTTCCTCATCTTGGCAGAAGTGTGCTGGGCCCCTTGCTTATGAAATGTTTTGAAAGTTCAGGTGACCCTTGGTTTGAGCAGTACGCTCCAGGGAATATATGTAAACAGAATCCTTTTTCAAAAAAATTTAGAGAAACTCTCTTGAAAAGCCCTTGTGGCAACTATTTTGGTAAGATGTGGAATTATGTTGTGAGCCATTCTCCCTAAATTTGTGTTTATTCATTCATTAATTAAACCAGTACATAAGGAGTACATACTTGCTTAATGGGAGGCACTGTGCTAGGTCTTGGAGGTAGAGTCCCTGCCCTCATGGAGTGTATTATTCCAGTGCCAGGTTTTAGAGGTAGAGTTCCTGTCTTCATGGAGTGTACTGTTCCACTGCCAGGTTTTAGAATTTCACTTGTCTTAAAGTGAACCCCAACAATGCAGGATGGCATTTGACTTGAGTATTTTTGTCTTTGGTTCTAGCTATCATTATAGACAGAATAAAAATTTAGCCTGGGCTTCCAAAAGGAGTAGTTCTTTCCCTCCCTGTCTCCCCTATCTGTGTTTAATGTTTTTTTTTTTTTTTTTTTTTTTTTTTTTTTTTTTTTTTGGAGACAGGGTCTTGCTCTGTTACCCAAGCTGGAGTACAGTGGCACAATCTCAGCTCACTGCAACCTCTACCTCCTGGGCTCAAGTGATCCTCCTGCCTCAGCCTCCCGAGTAGCTGGGACTATAGGTGTGTGCCACCTTGCCCCACTGATTTTTTGTATTTTCTGTAGATACAAGGTTTTGCTATATTGTCGAGGCTGATCTCGAACTCCTGGGCTCAAGCCATCGACCCACCTCGGCCTCCAAAAGTGCTGGGATTACAGGCATGAGCCACCGTGCCCGGCCTACAATCCTTTGTGTTTTTGTGTTTGTCCTTGTAATTTCTACAGATGTTTTTTTTTTCTTTCACTGCCTGAGCTTAGGAAACTGTGTAAGCAACCTTGTAAGTAAATACATTCCACTCTCAGTTCTTTACAGATAGGGGCCTTCTGCACTTGGAGGATTGTCCACACCAGCATTCCTCCCAAGTCCACTCTCCTGTACAACATGCTCTTGGCCACAGACCTCTAATATCCAACTCCAGTGTCTGTAAGGAAATTTAGACACAGCAAAATTAGAAAGATAAACACACTGTCCTGAGGAGGGAGATTGAGAAATTCAAACTGAAGCCAATTAAAGGGGATCTGGATTACCTACTATTTGAAATTTCTTTTTCTGTGTCTTTATTGCCATTAGCAAGGATACTTGAATAAAGGTGATTTGGGAGTAGGAAGGCTATTGTATTAAAGTGGAGGACATGCCCAGGGCTGCTCTGGGCAAGTGAGAGCTGGTGTGGACTTTGTTTTTATTTCTACAGGGGCCCAGAACTACCTTATGGTGCCCCTGTGTTATCTTCCTCTTACCTCCACCACAGCCTGACCGTCCTGCCATATTTCTTGGCTCCCAAGACTGTGTGTGCCTTGCATACAACTTACTTTCATTTTTTTCTGCCAGTGGTACTGAGCTAAGTTTTTGTTGAACTGAGCTAAGTTCAACAAATAATTTCTAAAACCTGCCAGGGAGCCAAGCTCTGTGCTTGGTGATTCCAAAGTGAAGCATGTATGATCTCCAGTTCCAGGTCTATCTTCTAGTTCAAATGATAGACGAATAGAAATCAGTCAACAATTCTTGTCTGTCTTCTGGGAGAGTGTGATAACCTGTCCCCAAGAGAGCTGCTGACAAGTGCAATGTCTTCTCTGTTTTCCAAAGGAGTGGTGATAATGCCCTCCTAGTATTGAGCATTTACTATGGGCCAGCACAATGCTACGTGCTTTATATTAAATTCTCACAAACATCCAATATGCAGGTGCTATAATAACCCTCATGTTGTAGATGAGGAAAGCCTTAGCTTTAGCAAGACTAACTTTCCTAAGGCCACAGTCTAATAAATAGTGGAGTAGAGACGAAAACCCCAGATTTTTCTTTCTTCCTAGAGAGACCTTAGGGCTCTGGGAAAAGCCCCAGGGAGTAAGAAATGTGCAAGAGTCAAGAATTGGAATCTGGAGGCTGGGCACGGTGGCTCACGTCTGTAATCCCAGCACTTTGGGAGGCCGAGGTGGGCGGATCACGAGGTCAGGAGATGGAGACCATTCTGGCTAACACGCTGAAATCCCGTCTCTACTAAAAATACAAAAAATTAGCTGGGCGTGGTGGCGGGCGCCTGTAGTCCCAGCTACTCGGGAGGCTGAAGCAGGAGAATGGCGTGAACCCGGGAGGCGGTGCTTGCAGTGAGCCGAGATCGCACCACTGCACTCCAGCCTGGGTGACAGAGTGAGACTCCATCTCAAAAAAAAAAAAAAAAAAAAAAAGATTTGGAATCTGGAATGTTTTAAGTTAGGCTGAGGGTGCCCTTGAGGATGCCTCCCTGGAGCAACTTCCTTTTCTCCCCACTCTTGCTAGGGTAGAGAGTGGGCTGTCAGAACCTCCAGGGCCCTTTGGGTGTTGACAGTGGAGCCAAATGGCTCCTTTCTCTAGACGGAGATGGTCTAGGGTGTCACTGCTTGCACCTGCAGTAGTACCTTGCCCAGCACCCCCTGGGGAACTCACCCAACCAGTAGATCTCCTGTGGTTCTGCATACTAGGGTGTCAGGGTGTGAATCCACACCCTGTCAGACTTATTAGGCTTCCTGGAGGCGCCCGAGCTTGTAGGGCAACTGGGCTGGCCCATACATGGAGCCAAGGGCTTCTGCCAGGGAAGCCAGAGGAGAGAGGCAAGTGTGAGCTGCAGAGATGAGCATTAGGTCCTCGCTGCCACCGTGACAGTGTGGGCCAGCTGGTTCCAGTCAGACGATGACATAGGCCAACCACTTCCTCTCGCTGATCCAGAGCTAGGAAACAAGGGATCTTAAATATAACTGGATTTGTCTGGGCGAGGTGGCTCATGCCTGTAATCCCAGCACTTTGGGAGGCCGAAGTGGGTGGATCAACTGAGGTCAGGAGTTCGAGACCAGCCTGGCCAATATGGTGAAACCCTGTCTCTACTAAAAGTACAAAAATTAGCTGGGCATGGTGGTGGGTGCCTGTAATCCCAGCTACTTGGGAGGCTGAGGCAGGAGAATTGCTTGAACCCGAGAGGCGGAGCTTGCAGTGAGCCAAGGTCGTGCCACTGCACTCCAGCCTGGGAGACAGAGTGAGACTCCGTGTCAAAAAACAAAAACAAAAACAAAAAACCCAAAATATAACTGGGTTCCTATTACTCACTTTTCAAAAGCCCTTCAATAGCTTCTTTCCTGCCTCACTTAAAATAAAATCCAAACTCCTTGTCATGGCCTTCATCATTGCCGTTCAGAGTGAGTGTGATTGGAGGATGGAGAGCCTTGGTACCCCCTGGGAGCTTGTCAGAAATGAGACTCCAGGTCTGCTGCAGCAGAATCTGCATTTGCCACAATACCCAGGTGATTTGTGTGCTCCTTAAAGTTTGAGAAGATGTCTTAAACAGTCTTTGTGATCATCCCAGAACTCCTCACCCAGCCACCTAACCCTATCCCATTTTTATCATTTATCCCATATCCTGCTCATCACAATTTACACTTACTCTACTTGCTTATCATCAGTCTGGAGGGCTAGAATATAAGCACATAGAGGACAGGGACCATAAGTAGTTTTGTTCATTATTTTATCTTTGGCATCTAGCTTAGTGCCTGGCACATAACAGATGCTTAAGGAATATTTATTGAATAAATGATTAGTTTTCTGTCTTTATCTTTCTGACCTAGTGTTTCTCAACACAGGAGCTGTTGGTGTGACAGTTCTTGTACAGATTAGTTTGGAATATGGCAGGATTTAACATCCTTGGTTCCCACTCACTAAACGCCACTGGAACCCCCCCAGTCATTGTGACAATAAAAAAGACACTCCTACAATGTTTCTACCGCCTCCTAGTGTGATGGGATTGCCTTTGGTTGAGACCATTGCTTTAACCAATTTCATTTGACCTGACGCGATTGAACATAACATGATGTATGCTGTAGGGTCCAAGGGTCAGAAAATTCAAGTTCCAATCTGTTCATAGCCTGTGTGACCTTGGGCAAATCACCTAACCTTTCTGGGCCTTATTTGTAAAATAGGAATCTCAGAGGTGTGCTGAGGATTAAATGGACTGGAGGAGCAGCACCGTGCATGTTGGCCCTAGTTATGTGGCAGCTAGTAGGCAAATGGATGTGTATTGTTCTAGGATCTAGGGACAATCCCAGCTTCCTCAAATCAAAACACTATTGCTGGAAGAGCTGGTGAGATCAGCTATACCTTGGACAGGCAAGAGAATGGTATTTTTATTATAAGTGCTGCATCTGAGGCTGAGAGAACGCAGATACAAGGCGGCAGGAGCTGGTTGTGTGGTTTAGTGTTCAGGGCCTGGCTAGACCTAAGTGTGACCTCCACAAGTTTCTGCTGCCTGGAAAAGGGTGGTGATGCCAAGGGGTGGGGGCAGGGCAACTCGAGGCCAGCTCCTGGCAGGGGAGGGAGGGTTACCCAGGGCTTTGGCAAGAATGTGGGGCATCCTCTTAGCAGCAGGAGAAGGCCTTAAAAACAAGTTACATCTAACTTTGAAAGAACAGACTATTGCAATGCCAACATCTAGGAAACACAACAAAAAATACAGTTTACTTTTGCTTTCAAATATGGATGCAGAAATCCTAAACAAAAATATCAACTCTTGGAACTGAACAGTGCTTCAAAACAATAACACACCGTGGCTGACCAGGTTATTTGCTAGATATTGCTGAAAGTCACAAAATCTACCAGCATAGATGATTACAGGCACAAATTAAAGAATAAAATGTGTTTACACTAACAAATGTTGAAAAGTATTTGGGAGGCATTTCTAATGAAGAAAACTACTTTGGCACAACAAAGATGGTTTCCTGTGGTGGTCTTTTAATTATAGTGGAAGGGTGAGGTTGGGCCCAAGGTTTGCGGTCATCACC
Source organism: Pan troglodytes (assembly GCF_028858775.2). NCBI lineage: Eukaryota > Metazoa > Chordata > Mammalia > Primates > Hominidae > Pan > Pan troglodytes. Next base: position 122,337,080 of record NC_072406.2, read on the forward strand.
AGGAGTGAAGGAGTTGACTCTGATGGCAACCTTTCCTTGGGGAAGAATGAACCATGAACAGAAAAAAACAGCATTTGGATCCTTTGGGAATGCAACTTCGTCTTGATATTTAAAGGAATGGGCCCCACGGGTTTAAAAAAGCCTGAGTTCTAACCCTTATTCCATCAGTTTGATAGACAGCTGTTGGCCTTGGGCAAGTTACCATACCTCTCTGAGCCTCAGCTTTCTCAAGTGAAAAATGGGGACTGTATTGAGAAACAAGCTTAATGACACAAACTTCTATGACATAAACCTTGAAATGTTATTTGGGGAAATATTCACTTGGCATGGCCCTAGCAAAATCCTCCCAAATACCTTATCAGTAGCACCCTGGTGTCACCCCAAGTGGGGTGCTCCAAAGTAAGCAAGCCGCTTAGATGTGCATGTTAATTGAGTCCTGCAATGCAGATGTCTTCTTGGATCCAAGTTCATGCAAAAAAGAAGGAAAAGGACATTTGAGAGATTAACACATCCATTATAATCACTGAAATAGGCTGCTGTAATAAGGGCCATTTAATAAAATGTAAGAAGCCCTTTTCTAAGAGGGAAGAGATGGGTCAGGATGGAAGTCAAGTGCAGCTGTTTGAGCCTTTGCCAGTGGTCTGATCTCACCAGTAAAACTGGAGTTAAAAAGCAACAAACTTCCAGATTCAGCCGTCTCAGATAAACACTGCCTCCCCCTGGCGTTCCCCCCACCCCATGTCCTTTCCCTTTCTCCCCAGCTCGGGCAGCACCTGAGTCGCTTGGTGCGTTTCCGTGTGGTTGGGATGTCAGCCGGCAGCCCTGGCGACAGGAGCCCTGGGAGGCGGCAGCTACCTCTCGGGTTTAGCATTACGTCATCCCTTCTAGACCCAAATTTATCTCGGCTGCACACAGACCCGCAGCTCTGAGCTGCCGCTGACTTGAGGAGAGCTTACGCATGAACTTAGGCAAGGCTGACTCACTGGGCGAGGGAAATGTTTTCTGCTGTTCTTCACGTTTCTGGGCTCTGGGGGAAGAGGAGGGGAGGAGGCTGCAGTAGTCATTTTGGGATGGGGGATGGAAAAATGTATAACTGTTAACGGTTCTCATTTAAGAGCTTGGAGTTCACCTCCCGTGTCCCCAGTGTTGATTATTTGAAAACGCCCATCCTTAAAGATAATTGCAGAAAACAGTGCCCTACTCAGTAAACACTTTGCAGTTTCAGGGAAGTTCTCCTAAGTGCAAGGTGTCATCAACACAGTAACTTTGGACTTGTAACTTAACCTCATGGCCCCTTCCTCTCTCCCCATCTCGCCTCCCTGAAGAAAAGATACAACACATCAGCCTCCATTGTTTATGAATCTGCAATAAATCACTTGGAAATTGTCACTAAGTAAACTGTGCTGAGAAAGGACCCTTAAGAATTGAGGGCTTTGCCTGCTTCCTTCAGAAGGCAGATTGTCCCCATCCGTGGCTGTGATCGTTATAGGCCTGGGGTATTCTGGGGGACTTTCTCCATTTTCAAATGACTCCCTTGAGAGAGATATATACTTTAGGGAGAGGACAGAACAGAGACTATGGGTAGGATTCCAGGTTCTTATGTCAGTAGACTTTGGAAGCCTTGCTTTTCCTGTTTCCCCATCTGCATTTGTAGTGCAAACTAGTTCATCGGAACAAAAGAAAGGCTATGGCTGCCTCTGGGTTCCTCCGGGCTGAGACTGTTGCTGAGGGATGGTTTGTGGGTAGCATTACTTTCCTGTGGATAGAGCCCTAAGCTTTGTGCTGGAGAGGCCCTTATAGCTGATGTCCAAGGAAGGACTCCAGGAGGCAGCCAGCGCAGGGAGAAGGAAGTGGCACCTCAATTGCTTTTAGAAAAGGCTGGAGATTTCTGTACATGAACCAGCCGTTAATACTGCCCACCATGATCATCATCTCTCCCCTTCTTCAATGCAGGTGGGCTTTTGGTGAGTCTCGCTCTACTTTCCATGTCCTCATCTCCCTCTTGGCCATGGCTCTAGAAGAAGGGCTCTAGGTTAGTTCACCTGGAGGTCAACTGTGGAAGGCCATGCATAGGCCCCAGGCCTCTTGCATGTAGCCATCTCTTCCTAACCAGCTATGGTTCTGTGACCTCTGGAATTAAAGCCATCTTGAATTCATGTATATTTTCAGTTTGTACTACTTTTCTTGATTGCTCGTCACACAAGTTTACCTCCTATTGGGAAAAGTAGAGTTGTATTTGTCCTGGCCAGGGACACTTTGGGAGGCTGAGGTGGGCGAGTCACGAGGTCAGGAGTTTGAGACCAGTGTGGCCAACATGGTGAAACCCTGTCTCTACGAAAATACAAAAAATTAGCTGGGCGTGGTGGCAGGCGCCTGTAACCCCAGCTACTTGGGAGGCTGTGTCAGGAGAACCCGGGAGGTGGAGGTTGCAATGAGCCGAGATCGCGCCACTGCACTCCAGCTGGGGTGACAGAGTAAGACTCCGTCTCAAAAAATAAATAAATAAATAAATAAAAAATAAATAAATTCTACCCTCAACTAACAGATGTTCTAAATGAATGGTATTTTCTTTAAAATAATCCAGTCCCACCCCTACCCAACATGGCCCTTGTTGAGGGTGAAGGGAGGTTGTTACCAACACCCAGTGGGAAAGTCCAGATCCAAAACGACCTGGGAAAGTCCAGATCCAAAACGACCTAGTCAAGAGCTAAAAGAACAGTCCCTTTTTGAAAGCCTTTACAAAAAAAAAAAAAAAAAAAAAAGTTCTTCTGTGGCTTGCGAACACCTCTCATTTTGGGTCTGCTTGCAGACCCAAATAGATGGAACGTCTATTTGGTCTTAAATGTGGTGCCAAGTGTAATATTTAAAAGGACTGGCAGAATTTTGCATCTTGTGACCTCACTGGAGATTTTGTTCACTTTACCAAAAAAAAAAGAAAAGAAAAAAGAAAACAAAAGGTATGAGGGAAAGGTAAGAAAACAAAAGGTATGAGGGAAAGGTATATTAAAATGCAGCATGAAGCCGATAACATTTTTAAGAGGGTAAGATTTCCATCTCAAGATGGTATTTTCTGCAGGAGCCAATGGAATGACCACGGGAGGGGGAAACTCCCCCCTCACCAGGAGCTTCCTGTTATTTTGGATGTGATGTCAAGCAGCAGGTTAATATAATTGGGGTGGAAAAAAGTTATGGGTATGTTTGCACGGTTCCCAGCTTGTTCCTAGAGCATTCAAGTACGATTCTCTTGTTCTTCCTCTCCCTAGATCCCTTGTTCCCAACTGGGGGACAAGGGAGGGATTTTGTGCCCCAGGAGATATTTGGCAATGTCTAGAGGCATTTTTGGTTGTCACACCTGAGGGGTGGTGGTGTGCTACTGGCATCTAGTGGGTAGAGGCCAGGGATGCTCCTAAACATCCTGCAAAGCACGGAACAGAGCTCCTGCTCCAAGGAGGAATTACCCAGATCAAAATGTCAGTGATGCTAAAGTTGAGAAACCCTGGTCTAGACTTTGAGGATTTTTTAGATGGAGGACTTAGAAAGAGAGTGGCCATGAGAGCAGTCAGTGGCTTTTTTTTTTTTTTTTTTTTTTTTGAGACTGAGTCTTGCTCTGTTGCCCAGGCTGGAGGCTGGAGTGCAGTGGCGTGATCTCGGCTCACTGCAACCTCCGCCTCCCGGGTTCAAGCGATTCTCGTGCCTCAGCCTCCCGAGTAGCTTGGATTACAGGCACTGGCCACCATGCCCGGCTAATTTTTGTATTTTTAGTAGAGACAGGGTTTCACCATGTTGGCAAAGCTGGTCTCGAACTCCTGACCTCAGGTGATCCGCCCACCTCAGCCTCCCAAAGTGCTGGGATTACAGGCGTGAGCCACCGTGCCCGGCCAGTGGTAGTCTTTTAATGTGGTCTCCGCTCTCTAACTTCCTTTTTAGCTACAGAGGAGAGCATAAGAGAAAACATAATCATTGCTTCTATTTACTGAGTGCCTAGTATATACTAAGTGCTGGAATTATTATATTTAATCTTTGCAAAAAGCACTACTGAATACACAAACCTCGAGAGCAGGTCTGCGTCTGTTTCTCTCTTACTATGCAAACTAAGTCTAGTACAGTGCCTGGCACATGGCACGCCCTCAAGGCCGTGGATATGATCATATCCATTTTATACATAAGGAAAATGAGGCTGGAAGAGTTCACACAGGTCTCAGTGTAAGTAGCAGAGTCAGGATTTGAACCAAACTCTGTTCCGCACCAGGGAGAATTTTCTGGCGTCTAAAAGCACTAGTGAGGGACTGAGGGAGGAGAAAGTTTTAAAAAGTAAGATTAAAGAAAAAAGTAACTACTTGTCTGTGTGGAAGCTGAGGTGGAAGAAGGGCTTCATGGAAACCCTCTCTGATGAAATCATCCCTCGTTTTTGAACAGCAATTTTGGCTTTTCCAGTTTCTGTGTGCGCTGTTGGTGCAGGTGTGTTACTCTTCTTATTTTGCAGATGAGCAAACTGAGGCACATAAGTTACATGAGAAAGTAGGAGATAGAGGACTGGAACATGATACTTCGAATAAAGAATGTCTCAGCCCCTGGGCAACCGCAGGGAGTCGCTGAGAAACAAGTTTCCCCGGGAGTAGACTCCCAGCTCGCTCAAATCCCTCCCATTCCACATCGTGTCTGGAGGGAGGAAAAAAAAATTCTTCCCTCCCAAAAGCAAAGTCCCGCAACTTCTTAGTCTTCCCTAGAGACAGGAAAGGAAACCCAGCAGGACTACACCTTCCGACGACCTTTGCGAATCTTGCGGAACGCAGGCGCCCTGAAACGGCGTGCGCACTACGATTCCCGGCAGCCGCGGGCGGGTGCGGGACTACATTTCCCAGGGGGCAAAGGCAGGGGCGGGAGGGGGCGGGCCCCGGCGCTGCTCCCGCCCCTCCCCCGTGCTCGCGGGGAGAGGTAAACAAACCACGCGCGGGCTGCCCGCGGCACGGCGGGCGCGGCTGGCGCGGCTGGGGCGGCAGGGGCGGCGGAGAGCGCGCCGAGCCGCGGCCGGGCTGGCCCGCCAGCCCGTCGCACATGTTCCGGAACGGCGCCCGGCCGTAGCCGCCTGCGGCGCCTCCTGTCGGCCCGAGAAGGGAGTGCGGAGAGGCGCCGGTCGCCACCCGCGGTGCCCATGGAGCGGGTGAGGATGATCAACGTGCAGCGTCTGCTGGAGGCTGCCGAGTTTTTGGAGCGCCGGGAGCGAGGTAATGGCTGGGCGCCGCTGCGTGAGCCCGAGCGCTACTAATCTTTTTCGGGAGTGCGGTGCGGCCGGTAAGGGAGGGCACGCGTGTGAGGTGCGCGCATGAGGTGAGGGGTGCGCGCATGTGAGGGGAGGGGTGTGCGCGCGTGAGGGTAGAGGAGCGCGCGTGTGTGGGGAGGGGCGTGTGTGGGAGGGGCGTGTGAGGGAGGGGTGCGCACGTGTGAGGGGAGCGCGCGTGTGAGGGGAGGGGCGTGTGAGGGAGGGGTGCGCGCGTGTGAGGGGAGGGGCGTGTGAGGGAGGGGACGCGCGTGTGAGGGGCGTGTGGGTAGGGGAGCGCGCGTGTAAGGGGGGCGTGTGAGAGGAGCGCGCGCGTGAGGGGAGGGGCGTGTGAAGGAGGGGAGCGCGCTTGTGATTGGAGGGGCATGTGGGGAAGGGAGCGCGCGTGAGGGGAGGGGCGTATGAGGGAAGGGGAGCGCGCGTGAGGGGAGGGGCGTGCACATGTGAGGGGAGGAGTGTGTGAGGGGAGGGGAGGGGCATGTGAGGGGAGGGGAGCTCGCGTGTGAGGGAGGGGTGCGCGCGTGTGAGGGAGGGGCGCGCGCGTGTGAGGGGAGGGGCGTGTGAGGGGAGGGGAGCGCGCGCGTGAGGTGAGGGGCGCGCGCGTGTGTGAGGGGAGGGGTGAGTGCATGTGAGGGGAGGGTTGCGAGCATGTGAGGGGAGGGGCGTACGCGTGTGGGGAGGGGCGTGTGAGGGGAGGGCCATGCGTGTGTGTGAGGGTAGGGGTGCGCACGTTAGGGGAGGGGCGTGTGAGGAGAGGGGCACGCGCGTGTGCGGGGAGGGTCGCGCGTGTGTGAGGGGTGCGCGCGTGGGAGGGATGGTGCGCGGGGGGGAGGGGCGTGTGCGGGAAGGGCGTGCGCGTGTGGGAGGGGCGTGCGCGTGTGGGAGGGGCGTGTGCGGGGAGGGGCGCGCGTGCTTGGGGAGGTGTGTGTGCTGAGATCGTGAGTGGAGGCGTGTGTGAGAGGTCGCGCAGGTGCTGGGGGAGGTGCGAGGGTGCGCACGGAGGGTGGGGTGCGGCGAGCGGGAAGGAGACGGGTGGAGGGAAGTTGGAGAGAGGGCGGTCTGGGGCTGGAGAGAGGGTGACCGTGGAGAAGCCGGGAGGGCCCCGGAGCGGGAGAGGGTGCTGGGAGATAAGAGGAAGGAGGAACAAGGATGCTGGGGGCGGTCAGGGGAAGGGACGAGGCCGGGAGAACACTGAGCGGGGGAAAACCGGTGGAGAGGGGCCTTTGAATACCTGCGGGGTGATGAGATGGGGTCCCTTTAGCGGTGGCAGCCCAAGGGGCTGTAGAGATGGCGCAGAAAGAGCAGGAACTCGGAGACTGTGGTGTCGAGAGAGAAAATGTCTTTCTAAGACTTGTTCGAAGTACACAAAAATATTGGGCTTAAAGAGACTCTTTAGAACGGAGAGAGTTGAAAGTAAAGGGGAATTTTTGAGGCAAGCGAAGTCAATGAGGTGAATGGTAACTGGTCACAAAATTTTTGTTCTAAAGCATCTGAAATCTCAAAAAAGTTCTTGGGAGAGAAGGATTTTGGAAAGGGGGGATAAACTCTTTGGTTTAGAGGAGGTATCCAAACACCTTCCAGCTGGTGGGGTGTCACAGGATTGATGTCCAGGCGAGGGACATTAATTTTCTAACCAAAAAGAGTGGAAACATTTTACCTCTTTTCCTGCTTTCAAAAACCTGTTACTGCAAAGACCTCGGATTTGTGGGTCAATGGATTTGGGTACTATATTCTTCTTACCGTATCTTTTTTTCTTGCTTTCTTCAGAGTGTGAACATGGCTACGCCTCTTCATTCCCGTCCATGCCGAGCCCCCGACTGCAGCATTCAAAGCCCCCACGGAGGTTGAGCCGGGCACAGAAACACAGCAGCGGGAGCAGCAACACCAGCACTGCCAACAGGTAGCAAGCTGGGAACGCTTAGAAGAGGGAACTGGAGGGAAGGAGCACATTTCTCCTGTAATCCCAAGTCTGAAGGAGCAGCACTTGATGGGTTCCTTTACCACTACCCTGGGGATTTGGCCCTTTTAAAATAATGAAGTCTAGAAATCATAACCTGGTTTTGCATGGAAGGAAAGGAATATAATCTGGAAAGACAACCAAAGAAGTTCTTGCTGGGATTATTAAGATGGCTATGCCAAGTTGAGAGACTTGGCAGCATGTGTCCATGCATGCAGCCACCTGCTAAAAGTAATTGTGGGCTGGCTTTCAATATTCTGGCCAAGTTTTGGACAGTCCAAGAAGATTAAAAAAAAATCAGAAATAGGTCTGGCAGGGTATAAAGCAGAATCAAGGGTTTGTTAAAGGAATAAAAATATTTAGGTAGAATTGGTAGTGAGCGGATGTGGTTATTTGTTGAGGAGAAAAGGGAAGACCATGCTGTGAAAGTTTTGCCTCTTTAAATGATGAGATCGGATTGGTTGGTGGGCTCTTAAAGCAAAAAGGAAAAAAAAATCTGTTTATCTTTCAAGCAGAATAGATCTTTAAAAATATACTTGTCTAGATGTACTTGGAAAGGCTGGGCCTAGTGGCTCACGCCTGTAATTCCAGCACTTTGGGAGGCTGAGGTGGGAGGATTGCTTGAGCTTAGGAGTTCAAGACCAACCTGGATGACATAGTGAAACTTTGTGTCAAAAAGAGAAAAAAATAGATGTACTAAGATGTAGCTGACTTCCATTTTTGAAAACTTTTGAGTAGTATGTGGCTATCTCTTCGGTGTTTTTATTCTAGGGAGCCAGTGAATTCCTAGGATTCATCTCATAGGAAGTTTTCAAAAGGCCTTTCTTAACAGAAGATTAACAGATGGCTGCCTTTTCCATTGATAAGGGGAATTAAATGAGACCTTTATTTCTGTTTCCCAGAGCTTTGTCTAGAGAATATAATAAACATTCATTTTGAGGAGGACAGAGCAATCCCTGGGTAACCAAATTTCCCTGAAGGCTTTGGGGAGCTTCAGTCAGGTGGTTGGTTAGTCATTTGGGACAGCAGATTGGGTCAGAATGGGGCTCTTGATTCAGAAAGCCTGAGGCTTCTACAGATAATAATTGGAACTCATGAGGTTGGATCATCCCACTCTGTATTTCAGACATCACCGAGGAAAAACTAGGATTCACTTTTCTCCTTTGACTTCTCTGTAGAGCTGCACGTTTCCTTTTTTAGCTTCTTTTCATTAAGACTACTATATAGTTTTTAAACTTAATTTCTTAAGTTATAAAAATAATTAACCATAAGCTTGATGTACTATCTGTGTTGTGTGTGGGTCTAGAGATTTTGTTGTAGTATGGTGTATTTGAGATGAAAATATGTAGTATGATATACAGCATTTTAGAAAATGTACATTTGCTTGCCCTTACGGTTTCAATGTTTAAGCTATCAAGAATTAAGACCTATTCAGGAATTTATGTGTCTTTCAATCCACATAGATTAAAAAACTTTTTTTTTTCAACTTGGAGACATAGGAAGAGTACACATAGGAAACCAGACCTGGGTTCTGTCATGCTGCAAGTATTTAAGCCTTTCCTATTTTCTAGAAATTAGGTATATAATTTCAGTACATTTCCCATCCCTTACTGTATTCATCTGTAAAATAAGATGCATTAGAGTCTCACCAAGGTCCCTCGTTCTCCTGAACTTCTGTGACTCTGATTTATTGACAGTTTTAGAGATTGGTTACTATATTAGTAATTTAGTATGTCTCCCATCATTGCAGATGTGACATTTTTAGGAACTCAAGGATTATAGAGGCATAAATAAGATGCACATTCCTAAGTTTTATCAATTATGTTACCAGTCATTAATAAGAAACTCTTAGTCATCTGTTGACTTACGCTTTGCTCAGCTTGGGGTTTGGGCTAAGTGATGTTTCTCTTTCATGCTAGTGTCTCTGTTAGGATTCTAATATTATGTGTGGGACCACAGTGCTAATTAGTGTGTTTTAGCATAGCATGTCGGAAAATTTGTAAAACTGCAAGCATGCCATATTGTTCTGATAGTGCCCAAAGGAGAATATGTGTACATTAGACCACCTAAAACAGGAGAAGATACTTTTTTTATGGGAATATAAGTAGCAAGAAAGAGAGAGAGAGAGAAAAATATATTTTAGAATATATGATCTCAAGATCCACCAATGTGTGGGTTTTGGGCTGGGGCTTATGAGAGAGAACTAGTATGTTAAAATGAAACACTAGAAATTATTTCTCCTTTGCCACTTATTTAAAATGCCTGCTTCATGGAAGTAAGAGCTGAGGTAGAAATTCCAATACTGGGGTATTTGGACAATAGTGTTGGTCCATTTGAAAGAGGACACTGTAGGCTTCTTCTTAATTTTAAGTTTACTATTGGATTTTAATGAGATTTTATTATGTTGGTTACATAAAGCAGAAAGTTAGAAGACTTACAGAAATTTCCATGTGTTTATCATCTGAAACAAGGAAAGGAATGGACTTCATAAGTATATATGTCTTATTTTTTGCTGATCAAAAAGCTACTAGTGTGGAAGTAGCTGTTATTTTATTACTATACATCTTGAACACTGATGTATGTTATAAAATGACATTTGTTTCTCTGACATCGTAGCATCTTTAAGATATAATGGTGATTGACTATTTTACCCCTGATATTCTCAGGTATTATATGATATGCCTGATAAAATGTTACTTTAGGCAGGGTGCAGTGGCTCACGCCTGTAATTCCAGCACTTTGGGAGGCTGAGGTAGGTGGATTGCCTGAGGTCAGGAGTTCGAGACCAGCCTGGCCAACATGATGAAACCCTGTCTCTACTAAAAATACAGAAATTAGCCAGGTGTGGTAGTGTGTGCCTGTAATCTCTGCTACTTGGGAGGCTGAGACAGGATAATTGCTGGAACTTGGGAGGCGGAGGTTGCAGTGAGCTGAGATTGCATCACTGCATTCCAGCCTGGGCAACAGAGCGATAATCCATCCCCCCCCTCAAAAAAGTAACTTTATAAATTTATGCTGAAAGTTAACTCCTAATATTATAAATTCCTATTCCCCTTTCCCCCATTCCTTAAAATCTTATTTTCAAAGAAGTAAAAAGGAGAGAAAATAAATGATATAATGTGATATTACAAATATGTTCCTTGCAAATACCAGTAATTTTATCATTTGGGATCCTTCTGATAGTTGGAAGTGGCACCTATAATATATAATTATTTTTAAAATAAATGCTTGATTTTACTGTGGTCTTGGTCACAGCCTTCTGGCACACTTCCAAAAATCAACATTGCTAAGATGTTACTGCTGTTAGAGAATGTGGCTGCAATAGCTATCTGGCTTTTTGGGGAGCATCAGATAAGTTCAAATTCCAGCTTCTTTACTATTTGGTACCACAGGTGAAAAATCTCAAGGTCTGTCATCCTTAAAACTCTACTAAATAAGCCATGACTGCAGTGTAACACTGATTTCTTCCTAAATATCTCTTCAGTCGGCCTTCTTTCCTGTTACCCTCATTACTATCCTCCTAATCTCGGCTACCATCATCTCTTACTTGGACGACTGCGGTAACTTCCTACCTGGTGTCCCTGCAACTACAGTTTTTTTTTTTTTTTGTCTGGTTCTGTTGCCCAGGCTGGAGTGCAGTGGCGCGATCTCAGCTCGCTGCAAGCTCTGCCTTCTGGGTTCACGCCATTCTCCTGCCTCAGCCTCCCGAGTAGCTAGGACTACAGGTGCCTGCCACCATGCCCGGCTAATTTTTTGTATTTTTAGTAGAGACAGGGTTTCACTGTGTTAGCCAGGATGGTCTCAATCTCCTGACCTCATGAACCGCCCGGCTCGGCCTCCCAAAGTGCTGGGATTACAGGTGTGACCCACCGCACCTGGCCAGTTCTTATGAATTACATTGGCCAGCCTTCTTTTGATTCCTTCAGTACGCGTTTTCTTCTACCTCAAGATCTTTGCATACTTTCTGTTCCCTGCGGGGAATCATTTTCCCTCCCCCTTTGTTATCTCTGTTGAATAACACTCTTCCTTCAGCTCAATCATAAGTTCCTCAGGAATGTTTCCTCATCTGCCGTAGTAGATCAGGTCTTCACATACTTCATGGCACCCCTATTTTTCCTTCATAGTGTTCATCACATTTGTAGAAATACAGTTATCCAGTTGTTTCTTAAATTCATGTCCTATTCACTGGATTAAAAACCCTGCGAGGCGGGCAGGGATTGAGTCTCTTCTGCTTAAACATTTATCCCTAGTACTTATCACAGTGCCCCGTAAATAGTATGTGTTTCTTAAAGAATGGAAGGTTTTCAAACTCCAAGCAGACTGTCTTAAATTGAGTTTCTTTTTTGTGCTGAGTACCATATTAGACTGGAAGGAAAAGTGATAAAACCCCTGCTTTGGCAAACTCTGATTACTTTGTGTTCCAAGGGATGTTAATGATACATTTGGAAAAACAGCATGTAGTATTTAAAGAATAAAAATCTCTAACCTGTCAATTCTTTTAAACAAGCAGGCTACAGAATGCTACACTTAATTTTGAAGAACATTCAGTGTCATCCTGTGTCATGAAAATAAAATAATACCGAACTTGCATATTGAAAGAACCAGAAGTCTTTCAGATATTGGCAATAAATATTCATATGAGCCTGTGACACACACATAGTAATTGCATTGTTTTAAGGTAATCTGGGAAGTAGTAAATAGCCAATTTATGCTTTAATTTCAAGCTGATATATTTCTTCTCTTTAGTGTCCTATGGATACTAAAGAATCTCATAAAAGCAGTATCTCAGTTCCACTTTCTAAGATTGAGGACACTAAAAAACAACTTTTCTGTTGTTTATAAGGCTTTAGTTTAATTTTTCTTAAACTGTAGAATAAAGAAATGCTTTAGTCTTATTTTAGATAGAATTATTGTATTGTTATTTTTTAGCTTTGCATCCTTTTCGGCTATCTTCATGGATTTTTAGTTTTTCTGGGGAGAGGGATGGTGGTGAATTATTTTCCTAGGATAGTTTCAAAGGATTTTTTCCAGTAGTAATTTGAGATGCTTTATCTTCTCTTTATTCTACGTGAACCTATTTGTTCACAGAAGAATTGAATGAACCCTTATTTTTATTTTTGTGTAATTTTTTTCTACTATTCTGTGTTTTTCAAATTTTTTTATATTAAAAAATAGTTTCTGGGTCTTTGTTCCGTAGAAAACTCCCAAAGTTTCAGGACAAAAATGTAGATTAGTAGCAGTTAAACTCTTAATGATGTTGTTATTATTCTTAAGTATTTTCTGCATTTTGAGTGATTAACACATCCAGTGAAATGTGTTTTGTGATAGTCTATCTTCTACCAAAATTGACTTAAATGAAAAATTCCCAAGAATTACTTATATGCCTTTACTAAAAAAACTCAGGCTTTCCTTTAAATGCTTCTTTGAAGTGTAAGTTTGCTATTGCTGGGTTTCTTAAGGTTATATTCCTCTATGGAAGTATTGAAGGAGACTTGTATGATCATGCCTTGTAAGTCAGTAGGACAGCTGTTTCTGTTCCTAGTCGATGAAAGGCATTTTTGTCAAAATACTGAATATATGATGTAGAAGATCACAAAATGTAGAAAGGGAATTCTTTAGTACAATTCTCTGATTTATGAAGACAAAATATTATCACTCATTTTATGATTAAAGCACATGTGGCTTAGAGATGGTGATTGCTTAAGCCTTACAGCTGTAGATGATGGTTGACTTTATTGTCAAGCTGGATTTTAAGCAATATATGCATCATTGTTATAATCAGGCAGTACTGTTGACTGGAAGAAAGCTTTCTCTTCTAGATTTCTCCTTGCAAATGAAAGAACATTGCCTGCTTTTGAATATAGCATGATTCTTTGTCATTTCTTCAGTAAGGACAGTTTTCTAGATACTAATCTAATCAAAGAGGCTTGATGGTATGCTTTGACAGAGTGTATTTCCAGGTCCCATTTTTAGTGTGATTTTATAGTGCTGATGAAATATAAACATGCATTTTTTGTTAGATTGTTTTTTTGTTTTGGTTTCCTACATTTTAAAACACAGTTAGTGGTACCATAATTAACAGCATTACCCATAATATCAAACCTATTTTTTTGAAGTTGCTCCTAACTTTTATATTATTATTAATATACTCAGCTCCTCCCCATAGATGCAGGTGTTATACATCTATGGTACCACTCATTTTCCCCCCAACAGTTATTTACTGAATGTTTATTTCATGCCTGACTCTTAAAATGATTACCTTTGGAAGTCAGATGAGTTAGGAAATTGCTGATATTTTCTGTACTTTTAAAGGTTTTTTAGAATATTGCTCTGTAATAGAATTTGTTAACAAATGAAGTAGTCTAGATAATTAGTTGTTTACCTTAATGTGTTTTTTAACTTCGAGAATATGTTTAAGAGCAATTATTTTAACCTTCAAAATTCTCTGTAGTTTCTAGTGTTGCTGCCTTACCTAAGAAATATTATTTTACAAACAATATTTAACTTTAGAATGTATAAGATGCTTCTTAATTTCTGCTGCTACCAGGTGAACTAGTTATTTTAAATTCTTAACATTTTATAAAAGTAATATATGTATATAGTTTAAAAAGTCAATTAATACTAAATAGCTTATAAAGGAAAATAACATCCCCATGCCCCACCTCTCTCCATCCAATTTCTGCTTCTTAGAGACTACCACTTCCGATAATTTCACAGCTTCTTCTGTTGTTTGCTTTCATATTTCTAAATGAGAAGCTTTTCTTGCTATAGAAGATGAGAATTTGACTGTCATACTCTTTGACTAACAGCAGATTAATATGCCAGAAATGAAGATTTTTAAAAAGTACATGAGAGCAAATATTCTCCAAAGGAATGATGTTTCCAAATGAGATACTTTGTAGTACTGTTTATTATTAATCACCTACAGAAAAACATTGATATTTTACTCTCATCTCTGAGTACTTTATGGTAAATTATTGCCTCAGTTTCATGATGAGGTTTATTAGTTAAAAAAAAATAAGCTTGGCCGGGCACGGTGGCTTACACCTGTAATCTCAGCACTTTGGGAGGCTGAGGCCAGCAGATCATGAGGTCAGGAGATCGAGACCATCCTGGCTAACATGGGGAAACCCTGTCTCTACTAAAAATACAAAAAAATTAGCCAGGCATGGTGGCGGGTGCCTGTAGTCCCAGCTACTCGGGAGGCTGAGGCAGGAGAATGGTGTGAACCCAAGAGGCAGAGCTTGCAGTGAGCCGAGATTGCACCACTGCACTCCAGCCTGGGTGATAGAGCAAGACTCTGTCTCAAAAAAATAAATAAATAAATAAGCTCTATTGGTCGGGTGTGGTGGCTTATGCCTGTGTTCCCAACACTTTGGGAGGACGAGGCAGGCGGATCATGAGGTCAGGAGTTCGAGACCAGCCTGACCAAAATGGTGAAGCCCGTCTCTACTAAAACACAAAAATTAGCCAGGCATGGTGGCACGCGCCAGTAATCCCAGCTACTTGGGAGGCTGAAGCAGGAGAATCACTTGAACACGGATAGTGGAGTCTACAGTGAGTTGAGATCATGCTACTGCACTCCAGCGTGGGCAACAGAGTGAGACTCCATCTCAAAAAAATTTTTTTTCTCTATTTTCTTCTAGCAGTTTATAATATTAGGGTTTACATTTAGATTTAAAATTCATTTAGAGTTAATTTTTGTAGAGGGTGTGAAGTAAAGGTTGAAGTTCTTTTTTTTTTTTTTTTTTTTTTTTTTTGCAAATGGACATCCAGTTGTTCCAGTATCATTTGTTGAAAAGACTATACTTTATTCATTAAATGGCCTTGGCACCTTTGTGAAAATCAGTTGACCACAGACTTGTGAGCCTTATTTCTGGATTTTCTGTTCTGATCCTTTGATCTAAATATTCATCCTTATTCTAATGCCACACTGTCTTAATTATTATAGTTTTTCAAAAAGTTACGAAATCAGGTAATGAATGTATTCTGACTTGGTTCTTCTTTTTCAAAAGTTCCTTTGGCTATTCTAGGTCTTTTGCATTTTTATTTTAATTTATTTTTTTGAGACAGGGTTTCACTCTTTCACCCAGGCTGGAGTGCAGTGGCATGATCATGGCCCACTGCAGCCTTAACCTTCTCGGGCTCAGGTGATTCTCCCATCGCAGCCTCCTGAGTGAGGAGCTGGGACTACAGGTGTGCACTCCCACACTCCGCTAATTTTTATATTTTTTGTAGAGATAGGCTTTCACCATGTTGCCCAGGCTGGTCTTGAACTCCTGGGCTCATGCAGTCCTCCCACCTCTACCTTCCAAAGTGTTGGGATTGCAGGCGTGAGCCACTGTGCGTGGCCTGCATTTTTACATAAATTTTAGAATCAGTTTGTCAGTTTCTACAACAGAGCCTGCTGGAATTTTTATTGGGATTGCACTGGATCTATAAATTAATTTGGGGAAACCCAACATGTCTTAACTATTGAATCTTCTAATTCATTAACATGAATTAACAGACATGGTATGTCTGTTACTTAGATATTTTCAAATTTCAGCAGTATTTTTTAGGTTTTCAGAGTATGGGTCATACACATACTTTATTAAATTTTTCCTTAAGTATTCTTTGATGCTATTTTAAATAGCAATTAAATTTGGCATTTTGGTTTTGTGAACTGACTTCGCTAAACTTAATTGTTCTAATAGTCTGTATATTCCTTAGGATTTTCTAAATAGACAGTAATGTTGTTTGCAAGTAAAGACATTTTTATTTCTTCCATTTCCTTCTGTGTATTTCCTTTTCTTGTTTTATTTCACTGGCTAGAACCTCTAGTACAGTGCTGGATAGAAGTGATGAGAGTGGACATTCTTGCCCTGTTCCTGATCTTATGAAAAAATGCATTCTTTGACCATTGAGTGTGACTATAGTTTTTCTTAGATGCCTTTTAGGTTGAGTAAATTCCTTTCTTCCCTTATTTGCTAAGAGTTTTTATCATGAATGGATGGTAAATTTTATTTAAATGCTTTTTCTACATCTATTTAGGTGATACTGTCATTTTCTTTTTTATTCTGTTAATATGGAGGATTACATTGATGGATTTTTGAGTCTTAAACCTGCATTCCTGAAATAAATCCTACTTATTCATGTTGTATTTTGTACTGTTGCAGTACTGATACTAACAACACAGAGCTAAAACAAACTTCACAGGTTTAAGGATTTAGTCCCCAACATGTCTGCCCTCGCTACAGATGCCAGCCATAAGTTCAGGAGTCCTCAGGCCACTCTCACATCTGACCAACTGGCTGCAAATTCAGAGGTTCCTACAGCCCCTTCAGGTTTGATAATTTGCTGGAACTACTTATAACTCAGGAAAGTGCTACACTTTGTCTGTGTTTAGAGACAGAGTCTCAACTGTCACCCGGAGTAGAGTGCAGTGGTGAGATCAAAGCCCACTGCAACCTCAAACTCCTGGGCTCAAGGCAGTCCTTCTGCCTCAGCCTTTCAAGTAGCTAGGAGTACAGGCATGCGCTACAATGTCCAGCTGCTATGCTTATAATTGCAAGTTTTATTATAAATGATACAGATCAGGACCAGCCAAATGCCCAGACACAGAGAGAGAGGTCTGGGAGGAACCTGGACACAGAGCCTCCGTGCTTTTTCCATGGAATCAGGATGCATTACTCTCCTGGCACATTTATGTGTTTACCAACCATGAAACTCACCCAAGTTTCAGGTTCCAGAGTTTTTATTGGGATATTATTACATAAGCATGATTGATTGAATCATTGGTTATATGGTTGTGAATTCCCAGTACTTCTCTCCCCTGTGTTGGGCCAGAATCAGTGACTCAAAGCCCCAACCCTCTAATCACATGGTTGGTCTTTCTGATGTGACCATCCCCTATCCTGAGTTATCTCTCCTTGGCATAAACTCAGGTGTAGTCCGAAGACCCACCATGAATAATGAAGACACTCCTAATTACTCAGAAAATTTCAAGGTTTTAGAAGCTCTGTCCCAGGAACTAGGGTACTTTCTGTATATTATTGGGTTCAATTTGGCAAAATTTTGTTAGAATTTTTGTGTCTGTGTTCATGAGAGATGTTAGTCTTTGTTTTGTTTGTTTTCTATGTAATTTGTCAGGTTTTGGTATCAGGCTAATACTGGTCTCATAAAATGATTTGGAAAATGTTCCCTCTCTCTTTATTTTTTCAAAGATTTTATGTAGGATTGGTTTTATTTATTCCTTAAATGCCTGGTAAAATTTGCCAATGAAGAACTTTCAGGCCTGGAGTTTTCTTTGTGGGAAGGTTTTTTTTAAAATTATTATTTTAATCTCTTTAATAGATGAAAGGCAATTCAGAGTTTCTGTTTCTTCTTGAGTCAGTTTTGATCATTTGTATCTTTCAAGAAATTTGTTCATATCATCTAAGTTATCAAATTTAGATGATGTGGACAATTATTGGCATAAAGTTGTTAATAATATTCTCTTATCCTTTTAATGTATGATGTATGTAGAATCTGTAATGATGTACACTCAATACTGTTTTTGTATTGTAATTTTTGTATTTTATTCTTCATCAGCCATAGAGGTAGTTTATCAATGTGTTGATTTTTTAAAGTCAGCTTTCAATTTTACTGATATTCACATTTCTCATTTTCTATGTCTTTCATTCCTGTCCTTGGTTTTTATTATATTTCTCTACTTCAGTTTCTCAACGTTAGCAGTCTTGACATTTGGGGTCAGATAATTCTGTTTTGTGCATCATAGGATGTTTAGCAGCATTCCTAGCATCTCCTCACAAAATGCCAGTAGCCTCCTCCTGGTTGTGATAACCAGAAGATCTCCAGACATTGTCAGATGTGTTGGTGGGCAAAATTGCTTACAGTTGAGAACCGTTGCTCAACTTCTTTCAGTTTAGTTTGTTCCTTTTTCTACTTTCTTAAGGTGGAATCTTGGATCATTGATTTTGGACACTACCCTCCCAACAGAAGGATTTAAAGCTAAACAGTTGTGTTTAAGCACTGCTTTAGCTACATTCAACAACTTTTGATATGTTGTGTCATTAAGTTCAGAATATTTTCTAATTTCTCTGCAATTTGTTCTTTGAGCTGTGATTTACGTTCCAAATATTGGGATTTTTCTAATTAGCTTACTGTTGCTGATTTCTAATTAAATTTCATTGTGATTGGAGAACTTACTCTGTATGATTTCAGTAGTTTTAGATTTGTTAAAAATCATCCTTTACAAAGCACATTTGTTTGAGATGTAGTATGCCAAAAGATTTGTCAAGGACTTACATTAGGGTGTTTGCTATATTTGAAGTAAGAATTGATTTTTAAAGAATTCAGTTTGTATACTATTAAAAAATTTTTTCCTGTTTACCAAAGTAAAATGCACATACGAAAAAGCATACAAATCCTGTGTACAGCTCAATGAATTTTTACAAAAGCAAAGAAATATTACAAATCTTAGAAGCCCCCTCCTGACTTTTCCAGTCACTGTCACCCCTTCTCCAAGGTAACTGCAATTCCAACTTTTTTTTTTAATTCCAACTTTTTATGCCATAATTTAGTTTTGCCAGTTTTGAACTTTATGTGAATGGAGTTATGTAGTGTGTACTTTTTGTGTGTGTTTGGCTTTTTTCATTCAACATTATGTTGAAATTGTGTAGATTAATCCATGTTATTGCACAATAGTTGTAGTTAGTTTATTCTCATTGCTGTGTAATATTACATTGTATGAATATTTCACAATTTATCCATTCTACTATTGATGAATGCTTCCAGTTTGGGGCCAGTATGAATAGTTCTATACAAGCATTCTTTTGTATGTCCTTTGGTGAACATGTAAACATATATTGGCTTGGTATATGCCTGTAAGTGGAAATACTTAGTCATAAAGTATACATATATCCAGCTTTGATATGTAAGTTTTAAGGAAAAAGGTTATTGATTATAGTTATTGTTGTGCATCCTGTTTAGATACTTGATGTTCGTGGGCTTAGTTATTGTGGTGGTAATTGTTTTGTCATTGTTAAGAAAGAAGCAATACATTTCTTATGAGGCATTTTTTCTAAAAGTTTATAGTATTCAAATTTTACTGTTTTTAATGGTTTTTAAAAATGAGATGTACTTTTCGATGGAAACAAATGCACAAAACTACCGTCTTAAAAGAAGAATAATAATAAATAGAAGTTTTACTGTTCCACTAATCCCAGTATATTTTCAATCTCAACCCCTTTGGTATATCCTTGAAAGATACCTGCTCTACTATAGCTAAAATTTTCTGTTTTTTTTGCCCTCTACATATATGTGTAAGAATTGTAAGCTTTAGGATACCAGTTAGTTAGAATTTAGCTTTGTAGAATATGCTCTTTTCATTGTGTGGAGGGCAACATCTGTGAGGCACTTTAGGATTAGAAAGTAAGTTAAATGATGAAAATGTTAACAAAGTAGGGATTGGCTCATTATTTCTGCAAAATTAGAGGTCTTTTCTTTTGCTAGAAGAGAGTATTGAAATTCTGGAGTGGGGATTTTTATTTTCTTTCCACAGTGGTACTACTCTTGAGCCAAACTGTACCATTTCGTGTAGTTTCATTTCTATGGTTCATTTCTTTGACTACCACCAAACTACACCCTAAATAATCACAAGTTTATGTATTGGAGCTATGTTGTAGTCAATGAAAAGTCACATATCTGGTTAAGGTAGTCACATTTCATAGATAATGACTCCCATTCAAATAGGGAATACATTAGGATGCCTCTCTTAAAGGGATGCTGTTTGCGAAAAAGATTACCTGTGATTCAATGATAAAATGATAGAAATGTCTTTTTCTCTGTCATTGGAAGTTGTTAAGCATTCAGGGTAAGGGTGTTTGAAAGGAAGACACAATTCATTAGTGTTTGCTCTCAGAGGTGCATTTTATTGGGAGAAGAAAAGTGGGCTAACTAGATGGGTTATTCAGAACATCTCAGCCTTACACAGGGAATTTATCATAATTGAATATTTCAATGGAACATTATTGGAAGGGCTTGGTTGGACACATAGCTCAGAGAAGCAAAGGGGTTGTTACTGAATGTGCTAGTGTGTGATACATTTAATTACTTGTTTATCGCCTGTACTGTTTGGATTACTTTCTCTGTGTGCGTATAATTAGGCATCTCTCTCTGTAATATACTCCTAAACCTTGTACTGTCCTCACAGCTGACTAAATGATAAAGTAGCTTCAGTCACCTATCTTTTCTTTCAGTTTCTCTTTCCATCATTATGGTTGTTGTTTGCTTATTTCCAGGCTAATTCAAAGTAGTATTGAGAACCTATCAATTTGTTGACCCATGTAGTATAGTTAATAACGTTTTGGGTAACATAATTTTAGTCTTTTAAAAAAGTAATAAAAATACTAACAGTAGCTAGCATCTATTAACTACTTATTAGGAGCTAGATGTTTTTACATCTGTTTCTCTAATTCTCACAGTAACCTGGCCAAGGCATGTGTAATACTCCAGTTTTACAGATGAGGAAACTGTAAACCAGCGAGGTTAAATAATTTGTCCCAAAGTTACACAGCCTGTGTGAGTGACAGAGTTAATATTTAGATTCAGGACTTTCTTTCTCTAACACCATGGGTCTTTATGATCTTTTTGTGTTGTTTGCTGGTTTTGCTTTGGACTTCACAACTCGACTTGTTTGCTTATCTTATCCCTTCCACTTGGAATGGCATCTCCTTAACAGTTTCAGACTCTACTAGTAGCAAATGTACCTATCATTTAAGCCTTAGACCAAATGCCACCCTTCTAAAGCTTTTCTTACAGTGCCATTTGGAAGTAAACTGTCTCTTTTGAGCTCCCACAATACTTTGTACCTTTCTTTGTATATTTATTTTGCCTTCAGTTATAATTATTGCTAAACATATCTTAATTTACCCAATGGAGACTGTCTTTGATTTCCTGTAGTGTAAGACAGCCTTGAACACTGAAAGTACTCAGTATTTGTTGACTTGACATTACAGGTAAAAACCCATCAAAATAGGAGTAAACACTATTGATGCTTTTGTAAAAAAAATTGGAAGAACATGGCAACATGGTAATGATTTGTATATTTATGATCATTTTTGCTTCTCGTTATTTGAAAATCTTGCTAAATTTTGCTGGTGGTATAATTAAATGTGGCATGCATTTCCTGGTTTGGTGAAAAGGTTCATAATCTTAGCTATCATTTTCTTTAAAAAAAGATAATAAAGAAATGTCTGTTTGGCAGGCAGGAAGAACCTGCTGTTTTAATTTTGTTCACAGCAGTGGGTCAGATTATGATCTTTTGGAGCTAGCTTTGATAATAGACTCAATATAATATTGGAATTCAACAATTGGTTATTGTTGAGTATATTATCTCTTGCACTGATGGCTGTCAGTGGGATTGCCAGACTGTTTAGAATAAGTTTATGGCTGTTTAGAATAAGTTTATGGCAAATAGTCTACGCTTCTCTAAATACAATGTTTCCATTTATTACTTACTGTAGTATTTTATATGTGCATTGTCTTTTTGTTTTGTTTTTAGTTTTCTTCTCAGAGAGAGGCAATTAAACCAAAACTTGCTCACCAGTGGGGGTGGGGAATCTTACTATTGATTATTTATTCAAATTTTGAATTATATTTTTTCTTCTAAACGTCTTTAAATAGGCCTTTTCCCTCTTCTAACTTGACTGATTAACATTTAATTCAAACAAAGATTAACAAAATTTTAAATAAACACTTTTATGGTGATAAAGGCACACTGTGGTTATAATTTATTGAATTTTGAGCTCCGAGTCTCTGTTAAACTAGGATTTCTGACTGTGCTTTTA
The DNA here is from genome assembly GCF_028858775.2 of Pan troglodytes. NCBI lineage: Eukaryota > Metazoa > Chordata > Mammalia > Primates > Hominidae > Pan > Pan troglodytes. The sequence goes on from NC_072406.2 coordinate 122,359,146, forward strand.
TAGTTTCTTCTATCTGAATTCTTGAAACATCATAAGACTCTATTTACTTCCCTCAAAGGAGAAGTCCTTTTGTTAAGATAATATTTTTAAATGAATATCAGTCTTTTTCATTTCATGTCTCTTGGACTTGATGAAATTACTCATGAAGCAAAAGGTGGATAGGAGACAGTAACTCAAAGAAGTCTTTTGGCCCTTAAGCTAAGACAGTGGGTAAAATTTACACAAATTATGAGACCAGCAAAAGCACTCTTAATTTTAAGGTTTGAGAATCTGATTATTAAATATCCATTGAAATAATCAGATTAAAGCCATAAATATTCTTTACGCATTTGACATTAACCAGAATCTACAAAATGATTAAAGTTTTAGTTCTAGTGACAGGAATTTAAATTCTCCTTCATAAAATTCCTGTTGTTGTTAATGTTAAGTTATTGCAAAAGTAACACATGTTAATTCTAGGGAACTAGTATAACAATTCTAATAGTAGCTAACTTTAGAGTTCATTATATTTTGCTATTTAGCATAAACCTGTTAGTCCTTATAACAATCATATGAGGCAAATACTGTTATTTTTCCTATTTCATAGATGAGGAAACCGAGCACAGAGAAATGAAGGGACTTTACTGAGGCCATACAGTATTTGGACTCAGGCAGTTTGGCCTTAGAGTCTGTGCCCTTAACCTCTGTTCAGTATTGCTTCTCACTGAGTGGTTAAGATTTGGGGATTGTTAAGATAGACCTGGATTGAAATCATGGCTGCCACTTTATACTCTTGGGAGAGGAGTATATTTCTTGACTTCTCTGAGCTTCAGTATTCTTGTTTATAAAATAAAGGTTGTTTTAGGGATAAAATAAGATATATTAACTGCTTATCCCACTGTTCCCCAGATGCTGTGCTTGTTCAATAGAAGGTATCATTTAAAACAAATAATGAGAAACAAAATGAAAAAAGTCACCAAAACTAAACAATAACCATTGCTAACATTTCGAATTATCCAGTCTTGTAAAACACGTTTCTTGATTTTATTAGTATATTTTTTCTTTATATTAATTTTCTTTCATGTATAACTTTTTCTTGTTTTTGTTTCACAAAATAAGGTGGGAAGACTTGGATTTGCCTGTATCACTAAGCAGTAACGCAAGCCTTTTTCAGCTTCTGTGCTAGCCAAAACTTTTTTTTCTCTGTTTAGAAGTGGGTAGATGGAGATAGAGGAGGACATGGAAGTACACCCACTTTTTTTTTCCTTTTTAAATAAAAACAGGATTATGTTTAAAATTTCTTATATAACATCTGCAGATCAACAAAATCTAGGATGCTAGAAGTAGGGAGAACATGTGCTAGTATTACTTTTATTAAAATAACAATGAAACTCCAGTTTCAGACTGTTTAGAGTTGTTAACTGAAAATACTATATTTGAATAAACAATCCTAATGAATGTAGACTATTTCCTCTCGATGAGTGAGCTTGTAGAAGTCTGACCATGTGTTGCATTGTTAAATAAATTCACTAGGTGTAGCATAGCAGTAACTAATCTGTCTTTCTATAGCTTTAGCAACAAAGCATGGCTAATGCTTTTTTTTTTTTTTTTTTTCTTTTAGATCTACACACAATGAGCTGGAAAAGAATCGGTGAGTCAGTGATGAGGTACAGCTTTCACTTATGTTTAAAAGCAAACTCACCATTTTACCTGTGAAAATAATGTAATAGTGCATATGTAGTTGTAATTTTATTTTTCAGATGTATAGCCTATTGTGAACCTGATATATATGTATTTTCTCCAAAAAATGATTTAATAGTAAGCTTATAGCAGCTAGAAGACGTAAATACATTTTTAAAGCTTACTCGAATTTGAGTTTTAGGTATAGCCTTTATTTCTGTCTCTGAAAATGAGTTAATTGTTACAAGCTCATGGTTTAAATGTAGTTTTGCTAAAGGTAGGATTTCTAAAGAGTAGGTAATAAGCATTACAAATTGGAGGGCATTGAATTTTTCTTCCTTTGTAATTTGTTCATTCATTCATTCATTTATTCATGCATTCAACAACTATTTATCAAACATGAGCTGTATGTCAGTGCCAGGCAGGCAGAATGCTTTATATAGGAAATACAAGAATATATATGATAGTTTTTGTCCTTAAGGAATTCAGAACTTTGTAAGGGAAAGACAGGTAATTAAAGTACTATATAATGTGGTAAGTATGGTAATGGAGAAGCAGAAGGTACTAGAGGGTACTGAAAGATATTTTGGAAGGTCACCTGATGCCTTTTTGAAGGGAGTCTTGGAAAGTTCTGCAGAGGATGGTGAGTGAGCAGTGTATACTGAGGAAACTGCAAAAGGTTCAGTGTGACTATAAAAGATTGTAACATGAGTAAAGCATGCCAGGTGTTGAAGAGTCTTGTCTACCATGCCCAAGAGTTTAGACTTCCTGAGACCCATAGGGAGCAGTTAAATAATTTTAAAGTGGATTATCATATGATCAGCCTGTGTCTTGGAAATATCATTTTGGCTACAGCTTGAAGAATTGGTTGGTTGGGAGAAGGGATACCAGAGGCATAAAGATGCTTTTGAAGGCTATTGCAGTAATCTAGGTAAGAGATGATGGTGGCCACTGAGATAGAAGTAGACAAAGTAAAGAGTATGGAATGGAGTCAATAGAAATTGGTGATTAGTTAGCTATGGATAGTTGAGTCTTAGATGATATTACTGTTAATCAAGAAAAGAAATAGAAGAAGAGGACAAATTTGGAAGAGAACATAAGAATTGTAAGAGTAAAATACTTTCTTTTTGGTGTAGAGATTAGATTAATAGCAGCCAGGCATGGTGGCTCATGCTTGTAATCCCAAAACTTTGGAAAGCCCAGGTGGGAGGAGCGCTTGAAGCAAAGAGTTCGAGACCAGCCTGGGCAGCAAAGTGAGATGCCCTCCATCTCTACCAAAAAAATAAAAATAAATTAGCTGGTGTGGTGGCATGCAGTCCCAGCTACTCAGGAGGCTAAGGCAAGAGGATCACTTGAGCCCAGGAGTTGAAGGTTTCAGTGAGCCATGATCATGCCACTGCACTCCAACCTGTGTGACAGAGAGTGAGACCCTGTCTTAAAAAAAAAATGAGAGAGATTAGATTAATAACAAACTGAAATCATATGTACCAGCTGTTTTTGACAAATAAGATCTCATGACCTTCAACTTTTTGTCCTCCCTTTAACAAAAAATAGATTGGCTAGCCCAACTGCCTCATTGCAAGTAAGTTTAAATGTCAAATCCCCTTGAAAAGGCTTAGCATAGTTTTTCAGGCAGACTCAGTGGCTTTTACTACTTTGCACGGTGCTGTGTTCTTGTCTCTTATTGTAAGGCTGAATAGGTAGCATTGTAATTATTTCTGCCAAATGACTATGCCCCAAATGCAAAGATACTGTTTTTGTTCAATTTTGTATCCTCAGTGCCTAGCATTTGAGGCATGTATAGGAGACAATGGCTCTAGTATTGAGTGAAGGATAAAACTGGAACTCAAAGTTGAGTGGTCTAGTCAAAGACATTTTGGTAGTTAGTGGTAGAAACTCCTTCGTTTTAAAGAATCTCTTTTCTGCCTTTTATTTCTGATTTATTAAAGATCTGGATGGATAAAGGAAGGACATATCTGGCTATTTTAAACATAACAAAAAAGACTAAGAAATGAAACTTCTGAGGATCCTAAAAATAAAACCTTAAATTGAAGTTTACTCTAAATTAGATCATAGAGTATGTTTTGGGCCCATGGATTAAATATTGATAAACATGTGGCTTTTATAGTTATTTCATTTGAATGTGGTCCTTGGGAGACCTTCATTGGAAACCTGGCGAAAACCATTAACACTGGACTAGGGACTCTTTTTAGTAACTATTTGGAATGGAGCTTTAAAAATCTTTGATTCAGTGATGATGAGCATTTTTTCATGTGTCTTTGGCTGCATAAACGTCTTCTTTCGAGAAGTGTCTGTCCATATCCTTTGCCCACTTTTTGATGGGGTTGTTTGTTTTTTTCTTGTAAATTTGTTTGAGTTCATTGTAGATTCTGGATATTAGCCCTTTGTCAGATGAGTAGATTGCAAAAATTTTCTTCCATTCTGTAGGTTGCCTGTTCACTCTGATGGTAGTTTCTTTTGCTCTGCAGAAGCCCTTTAGTTTAATTAGATCCCATTTGTCAATTTTGGCTTTTGTTGCCATTGCTTTTGGTGTTTTAGACATGAAGTCCTTGCCCATGCCTATGTCCTGAATGGTATTACCGAGGTTTTCTTCTAGGGTTTTTATGGTTTTAGGTCTAACATTTAAGTCTTTAATCCATCTTGAATTAATTTTTGTATAAGGTGTAAGGAAGGGATCCAGTTTCAGCTTTCTACATATGGCTAGCCATCAGAGAAATGCAAATCAAAACCACAATGAGATGCCATCTCACACCAGTTAGAATGGCGATCATTACAAAGTCAGGAAACAACAGATGCTGGAGAGGATGTGGAGAAATAGGAACACTTTTACACTGTTGGTGGGACTGTAAATTAGTTCATCCATTGTGGAAGTCAGTGTGGTGATTCCTCAGGGATCTAGAACTAGAAATACCATTTGACCCAGCAATCCCATTACTGGGTATATACCAAAAGGATTATAAATCATGCTGCTATAAAGACACATGCACACGTATGTTTATTGTGGCACTATTCACAATAGCAAAGACTTGGAACCAAGCCAAATGTCCAACAGTGATAGACTGGATTAAGAAAATGTGGCACATATACACCATGGAATACTATGCAGCCATAAAAAATGATGAGTTCATGTCCTTTGTAGGGACATGGATGAAGCTGGAAACCATCATTCTCAGCAAACTATCGCAAGGACAAAAAAACAAACACCGTGTGTTCTCACTCATAGGTGGGAATTGAACAATGACAACACATGGACACAGGAAGGGGAACATCACACACCGGGGCCTGTTGTGGGGTGGTGGAAGTGGGGAGGGATAGCATTAGGAGATATACCTAATGCTAAATGATGAGTTAATGGGTGCAGCACACCAACATGGCACATGTATACATATGTAACTAATCTGCACGTTGTGCACATGTACCCTAAAACTTAAAAGTATAAAAAAAAAAATCTTTGATTCAGTTTTGTTTAATGCATTTTGCAGATTATTTCTGACTCATTGATAACCTTTTTTAAAACCCTCACAGAAGATGTGTGCATCACTCATAGTATTACTTTGGTATGCCATTATAAGTTGTTTAATCTAGCATCTAGCTGTGGCATAGGTATAACACATGTGGTTTTATTACCTGGGCTGTGTGTAATCTCCAATAAAAGTCATTTGTTCCTATTTTATTTACTTAGATATAAGACTTTCAGACTGGTTTCTTACCCTACCTTACTTCACTTAAGGCATGATTTCCTCATCATCTTCTAATAGCTTTGGAAGTGCTAATAGATATTCTTTATTAGCCCAAAGGACTAATAAACATTGTTTATTTCTCAAATTATTTCTTCCACTCTCTCTTTACTCTTTTTCCTCCTTTACTCTGTCTATTCCCTGAGGCTTCATTGAAAGATGATATAGAATTAACTTTTCCAAGATATATTTGTTTTTAAAAGGGATTTTTATCAACAAAAATAAAACTCGAATTTAGAATAATAATCTGTACCCTACTTCTGGGAAGTTACCAGTGGTGGTCTGGCAAAAAAACAAAAATACTGGTAGACTTGGGATAGGGGAGGTGGTTTAGCAAGAAGGTGGCACAGGAATATTTTTAAAATTTAACCCTATATTATTTTTACATTTTAAGGCCCCCATCCAGTTCTGTTTAACAGTCCTTTTTACCAAGGCATCATTTTTATTTGACGTGTTAAACAAAGAAAAGTTATTCTAGCTTTGGCATCCTTTAAAATAAATAGAATTTTGGCTTTACCTTTGATCTGCCTTTGAGTGTGATGTTATATGAAGATAGTAACTCACTATGAAAAGATTAGTTTTGTCTTTGTTCTGAAAAGACATTCCTGAAGTAATTCATATTCCTTAAAATTTGCCACTTTGTATAACATATTCATGTCAGAAATTGCTTTTTTCCTTTTTAGCGTGGTTCTGAAATCTTGGATATAAGCTTCTCTGAGTTAGATAAGCTGGAACAACTGATACCTCAGTATCAGTTGTTACTGATTACAGTACGTTAAATACAAAAATTAGCCAGGCATGGTGGTGCATCCTTGTAATCCCAACTTCTTGGGAGGCTGAGGCACAAGAATTGCTTGAACCTGGGAGGTAGAGGTTGCAATGAGCCAAGATCACACCACTGCATTCCAGCCTCGGTGACAGAGCAAGACTTTGTCAAAAAAAAAAAAAAAAGAAGGTACACTAATAGTGTTTTTCATACTGAAAAATGAAACTCACTAGTGGTCTATGTGATCATTTAGTGAATCATTTTGAAAAAGAAATGGAAGAAAATACCAAAGTACACTGCATGAAGTAAAGTTAAATATGGAATTGTGAAACCTGTGTATACTGGATTATGATATAAAATACTGTGGGTCATAGTCAAAACCTACTACTCTGGATATAAGCTTGTCTGAGTTATGATAAAAAAAAAACATAGATTATTTTTATTGGAGCAAATGCAGTGAGATTTGGAGTAGGTGATTTTAAATTGCTGGTGAATGGCTAAGTAACTCCAGATAGCTATCTCAAACAAAGCCATGAGATTGTTGAAGCCCTGGGGTCTGGCCTTAATTAAGGAGATAATAGCCACCAAATGTTGAGGTTCATACTACCAGATCTCCGAGGGAAGCGTAATGGTGGAGATTTGGGTTTCGGCAGGCCCAGAGTAGTTGGTTGTGATCCACAATTACCCCAGGATTCTCATAGCCCATTAGGGAGCTCTAGGTAGTTTCAGGACTGATAGAGAAATTCAGATTTTTTTCTTGGATGGGTCTTGGGAGCTGATTTCTGCCCAAATCCTTGTTGGTTATACTGAGTATGCTCTAGATGGTTCAGAGCATTTGTTACCTATGTACCAACCCTGTCCCCCTAGGCCCACAACAGGTCATAATAGGCCTAGGAGATGGAGGGGAAGCAAAATACTTCAGTTGTTCTGCATTCCTCAGGAACCTATGTGAATCATCTCATGGTAAACTTAATGAGACTTTGAGATTGAAGAATTAAGATATTACTTTGCCCATTGGCTTATCTTACAGGTTGGGTCCTTTGCCAGATAAGACACAATTCAGTATCAGTACAGATTTTAGATTGCCTCACTGTTTTTTCATTTTCTTAATTCAAATTGCTGATGATGTTTTAGAAAGAATCAACAACTTTGGCCAGGCATGGTGGCTCATGCCTGTAATCCCAGCACTTTTGGGAGGCCGAGGCAGGTGGATTGCTTGAGGCCAGGAGTTTGAGACTAGCAGGGCCAACATGGTGAAACCCCATCTCTACTAAAAATACAAAAATTAGCCAGGCATGGTGGTGCATCCTTGTAATCCCAACTTCTTGGGAGGCTGAGGCACAAGAATTGCTTGAACCTGGGAGGTAGAGGTTGCAATGAGCCAAGATCACACCACTGCATTCCAGCCTCGGTGACAGAGCAAGACTTTGTCAAAAAAAAAAAAAAATAATAACAACTTTAACAGGACTCTGATGGTCAAGAACCTTAGTGCTGACTGCAGGAGAGGCCATTTAACTTTAAATAGCTGTTATTCCATCAAAACAAAAGGCTTACCCTTATTATAACTTTGGCAAAGCTAGAAGGGCCAAGGAGAAGTGACTAAGTATTTGTTAAAAAAAAAAAAAAAAAAAAAGAGAAGGATGTCTAGTGAGTAGTAATAGGTATTCTCCATATAAGGACTTTCACCTACCTCTGAGGGAAAATTGGAAATTAGCATTTATAGAGTTCTTACTGTGTTCCTCCACTGTGCAAGGCTATTACATAATTCTGTAAGGTAGAAAGGCAGACAGTTTGAGTCAAAGTGTCAAAAACTGGCCATTTTATCATCATAGCTACAATTTGAAACAAGATGGATACAAACACAAAACAGTTCTAATCATGATCCTTTTTGATCATGAATATGAGAGATACGGTTAATATCAATCTTTCAGCAACAATTAATAAATACCATGTGTGGCATCATGATAGATCAAATGAAGTATAAGATACCCTATTCTATTCTAGTTAAGGTTAAGGTCATTATAGTTTGGTATTTATAGTTCACCTTTCAGTACCATGATCTAGTTAAGTTACCAGTAAATGTCTAGAAAGGTACACTAATAGTGTTTTTCATACTGAAAAATGAAACTCACTAGTGGTCTATGTGATCATTTAGTGAATCATTTTGAAAAAGAAATTGAAGAAAATACCAAAGTACACTGCATGAAGTAAAGTTAAATATGGAATTGTGAAACCTGTGTATACTGGATTATGATATAAAATACTGTGGGTCATAGTCAAAACCTACTACTCCGGGTAGTTAAGGAGAATGTATACTGAGCCGTGAAGAAGAGAGATAATTTGAATATAAGAAAAGAATAAGGAAAGGAGTCAGTGTGAGTAGAGCCATGGAAGCAGGAATGTAGCATCATAAGCTGTGTTCAGGAAGGAGTGGATAGACCGTATTGAGTTAAATAGCAGAGTCTTATCAGATTAGTAGTGGAAGATGAGGCTGAAAAGGTGGTTTGGAATTAGACTGTGGAATGTTACTGAATGCCAAGTAATTTGGATTTTATTTTATTGGCAGTGGTGAATTTTTGAGGCTTTTGAAGCAAAGAGATAGGCATGTACAAAGCATTTAAAAAAGTACAATCTAGTAGCTGTAGAAGCAGGGAGACCAGTTTGGATGCTTTCTGAAGTAGTCCATATAATAAAAAGATATGAGTCAGCACTCAGGTGATAGAATTGGGAACAGAAAGGGAAACAAAGGTCTAAGAAACACTATAAATAAAAAGTATTTTCTGTTAATTGGTACTACTTATTTCTTCACATAGCTGCAAAAGTTATCTTCTCTTAGTGCCTACTGCAGCAAGGAAAAAAAAAGTGATCTTCTCAAAGAACATATCAAATTGAGTCATTTCTCTGTTGACAGTCTTCCATTGGCTTCTCACTACAATTAGATAAAATCTGTGGCCTACAAAGTGCACCACTCTATCCCTTCTGTAGCTCTTCTGACATTGCTTCCTTTCTTTTCTTTAAACACAGCGTGATCATTTCCATCTTAGGGCTTTTGCACTTGCTGTTCCTTCTGCTTGGAAAGCCCTGCTCTAGTTCTTCATCATTATTTAGTTCTCAACTCTCAGGTCATCTGCTTAGAGAATAATAATCACCTCCTGGTCACACTCTATCACATTACTTTTTATGTCGCCTTAACATTTATATCTGTCTGAGTTATTTATTCATTTATGCTGTCTGACTTCTTTCACTAAAATATAAGTTTCAGGAAGGCAGGACTTTGCCTTATTTACCCTAGCACATAGCAGTCATTAAGTAAAAATTCATTGAATGAAAAAATGATATGTGATAGTAGATTTATAATCAACATGTTTTCACATTATAATGACTTCAGTGAAAAGTGATGAAGATATATACTCTTGAGAGTTCAGTTGACATAATAAAAGAATTTTATAATAGGCAAATAGAAAATTTAATGAATTCTTAAAATGTAAATAAATTATATGAGAAAACTTGATAAGTAAGAACAGCTTAAAGGATTTTTACCATGCCGGAGTTTATCGTACTTTTTTAGAAGCATATGGACTCATTTAGTCCTTTAGGATACCATACAGTGCACTAAGATAAGGATAGGTAATTTTATAAAGGAGAACACTTTATCTGATGAAGTTTATGCTATACTTGTGGGATCTTTATTCCTTTCTCATCCCATGACTTGAAAATGGTAAGCATTTTTACAAGGAAAAGATCTGTTTATACTTGTAGGCAAGAATCCTGTAAAAAATTTCAAATTTTTCATGTTAGAATTTTTGATGGATTAGTACTGTTTATTCCAATTGTTTGGACACGATAATGAATGCATTTTTTTTTCTATACTGTCTATCATGTCCCCATTTTACATGGATGTTTTGAGAGAGTGATGGTTTTGGTCTGCCTTATCTTAGAACAAAACGTAAGAGTAAATCTTTATGACTGAGGGTTAGGCAGTGTTTTCTCTTGGTACATCATCAGACTAATTCAGGATTCCTTGGCAGGAAGAGCATATCTGAAATGGTTTTCACTGCCTATTTTGTATGCTTTTAAGATATTTGTTTAAAAAGGGCATACTTTTTTTTACACGGTGTACACATTCTACAAAAAAATGTACACTTGTTAGTAGGAAAGAAACAACATTGGTTTGACAGAACTTTCTTTAAAACTCTTACCTCAACTAATAGTACTTAAAGGGTATTTGCTTGCATTAAAGTCAGGTTGCAGGGTTAGGGAAGTCAAACTTTTATTTTAGGTTTGAAATTAACCTATAACTTCAGCTGGATTAAAAGTCTACAGTTTTAGATTGGGTCCTGTAATTTTGGAAAGTTTAGTCAAAATCCCATTTTAGCCTTGGTTTTTACTAAGATGCAAAGGGTATTAGTATGTCTCAATATGAAAATACCTTAGAGTAACTTTCTCAACCTGATAAACAGCATTAATGACAAACCCACAGCTTATGGCACTTGTAACGGTGAAAAACTGAATCCTTTCTCCCTAAGATCAGAAATAAGGTTGTCAACTTTCATGACTTATACTCAACATTGTACTGGAGCTTCTACCCAGGGCAGTTAGATAAGAAAAAAAAAATAAAAGGCATCCAGATTGGAAAGAAAGAAGTAAAACCATTTCTGCTTGCAGATATCATGATCTTATGTACAGGTATACTTCATTTATTGCACTTTGCAGATGCTGCATTTTTTAGCAATTGAAGGTTTGTGTCAAGCAGGTCAATTTCTAATCGCATATGTTCACTTCATGTTTCTGTGTTGTATTTTGGTGATTCTTGCAATATTTTAAACTTTATTATAATTTTATACGTTACGATGATCTGTGGATCTGTAATCTTTGATGTTATTATTGTAATTGTTTTAGGGTGTCACAAACCATGCCCATATAAGATGCAGACTTAATAAATGTTGTGTGTGTTCTGATGGCTTCACTGACCGGCTGTTGCCCCATCTCTCTCCCTCTTACTGTCCCTGAGACACAGCTATATTGAAATTAGGCCAATTAATAACCCTACAATGGCCACTAAGTGTTCAAGTGAAACAAAGAGTCACATGTATTTCACTTTAAATTTAAAGCTAGAAATGGTTAAGCTTAGTGAGGAAGGCATGTCAAAAACCAGGATAGACTGAAAGCTAGATCTCTTGTGCCAAATAGCCAAATTGTGAATGCAAAGGGAAAGTTCTTAAAGGGAATTAAAAGCGCTACTCTGGTGAACATCCAAATATGAAAGTGAAACAGCCTTATGGGTGATATGGAGAAACTTTTAGTAGTCTGGATAGAAACCAGCCAGAACATTCTCTTAAGCCAAAGCCTAATCCAGAGCAAGGCCCTAACTCTATTTAATTCTGTGAAGGCTAAGAGGGGAGGAAGCTGCAGAAGAAAAGTTGGAAGCTAGCAGAGTTTGGTTCATGAGGTTTAAGAAAAGAAGTCATCTCCATACAAAAGTACAAAGTGAAGCAGCAGGTGCTAAGGTGGAAGCTGTAGCAAATTATTGAGAAAATCTAGCTAAAATAATCAACGAAGGTGGCAACAGATTTTCAAAGTAGACGAAACCATCATCTATTGGAAGAAGATGCCATCCAGGACTTTCATAGCTAGAGCAGAAGTCATAGAGAAGAGAAGTCGATGCTTGGCTTCAAAGCTTCAAAGGCTGGGCTGTCTTAATAGGGGCTGATGGGCTGATGCAGCTGGTGACTTGAAGTTGAAGACAGTGCTCATTTACCATTCTGAAAATTCTAGGCCCTTAAGAATGAGGCTAAATCTCCTCTGCCTGTGCTCTGTAAATGGAACAATAAAGCCCAAATGACAGCACATTGTTTATAGCATAGTTTACTATTTGACGCCTACTGTTGAGACATACTACTCAGAAAATTTTTTAAAAAAATTATTGCTCATTGACAATACACCTGGTTACCCAAGAGCTCTGATGGAGATGTACAAGGATATTAATGTTATTTTCATGTATGCTAACACAACATCCATTCTGCAGCCCATTGGACCAAGGTGTGATTTCAACTTTCAAGTCTTATTATTTCAGAAATACATTTCATAAGGCTGTATCTGCCATAGATAGTGAATCTTCTGATGGATTGGGCAAAGTAAGATGAAAATAATTACATGTACAATAGCATCTAAAAGAATAAAATACCAAGGAATAAATGTAACCAAGAAGATGAAAGCTTTGTACACTGAAAACTATTAATACAAAATACTTTTGAAATAAATTAAGGAAGACCTAAATAGATGAAAAGATATCCTGTGCTCATGGATTGGAAGACTTAATATTGTTAAGATGGCCGTACTTTCCAAATTGATCTATAGATTCAGTGCAAGCCCTATGAAAGTTCCAGCTTCCTTTTTTTTGCAGAAATTGACAGCTGATAATATAATTCATATGAAAATGCAAGGTACCCAGAATAACCAAAACAATCTTGAAAAGAATAAAGTTGGAGAGCTTGCATTTCCTGATTTCAAATCTCACTATAAAACTATAGTAATCAAGGCAGTATGGAACTGACCAAAGAACAGACTTACTGATTAGTGGAATAGAGTTGAGCGTGTAGAAATAATTTCTCACATTTATGGTCAACTAATTTTTAGCAAGGATCACAAGACAATGTAATGTATTTTCAACAAATAGAGCAGACACAATTGGATACCTACATACAAAATAATGAGGTTGGATCCCTACCTCACACCATACACAAAACTCAAAATGGATCATAGACCTGAATTTTTTAAGAGCTAAAACAATAAAATTCTTAGAATAAAACATAAGTGTAAATCTTTATGATGTTGCATTAGGCATTGGTTTTTTACATATGACACCAAAAACACAACCAACAAAAGAAAAAAATAGACACATTAGAATTTATCAAAGTGAGCTGGGCATGGTGGCTCACGCCTGTAATCCCAGCACTTTGGGAGGCTGAGGTGGGCGGATCACCTGAGGTCGGGAGTTCAAGACCAGCCTGACTAACATGGAGAAACCCCATCGCTACTAAAAATACAAAATTAGCCGGGCATGGTGGCGCATGCCTGTAATCCCAGCTACTCGGGAGGCTGAGGCAGGAGAATCGCTTGAACCAGGGCAGCAGAGGTTGCAGTGAGCTGACATTGTGCCACTGCACTCCAACCTAGGCAATAGAGTGAGACTCTGTCTCAAAAAAAAAAAAAAAAAAAAAAAAGAAATGGCCAATATACATGTGAAATGCTTAATATCAGTAGTCATTAGGGAAATGTGAATCAAAACTATAAGATACCACTTCACAGTTACTAAGATGACCATCTAGGGTTGCTCACCAACTTTGTAGTCATCCATTCATCATACCAGTTACCACTGATCAGAGAAAGGTCTTGAAAAGTCCACTGAGTTTGCAGTTTGGCACTGAAAAACTGATAATGTCATCATCAGCTGATGGCACTGCACAGATGGCTCAACACTTTGCAATTACTTAAGACATGTAATTAACCACAGGTAAGTTTTCAATATATTATGTGGTGCCAGTATGTAATGTGGTATGAGTATTTAATAATGGAGAAAGATTAGTCTCTATTTAGCATATGAAAAGAATATACCTTTCTTTCAGCTGGAACTACCATCTTCCAGTAATTTACCAAAATAACAAACATAAAGGGAAAGAGGAAAGACTCCTGATATACGTTCTCTGGGTTTCTTAGAAAACATGGAATTGTTCCTTTGGCCACAGACATGCGATTCTACAAGAAAGATGATATTGTAGATATCAAAGGAATGGGTACTGTTCAAAAAGAAATGTCCACAAATGTTACCATGGCAAAATTGGAAGACTGCGAGCGTGCTATTAGCATTGTTGTACACAAACAAGTTAAGGGCAAGTTTTTGTTTTTTTTTTGAGACGGAGTCTCCCTTTGTTGCCCTGGCTGGAGTGCAATGGCGCGATCTTGGCTCACTGCAACCTTCGTCTCCCGGGTTCAAGTGATTCTCCTACTTCAACCTCCCAAGTAGCTGGGATTACAGGCACCCACCACCACACCTGGCAGTTTTTTTCTATTTTTAGTAGAGATGGGGTTTTGCCATATAGGCCAAACTGGTCTCAAACTCCTGACCTGAAGTGATCCACCCGCTTTGGCCTCCCAGAGTGCTGGGATTACAGGCATGAGCCACTGCGAAGGGCAAGATTCTTGCCAAGAGAATTAACATGTGTATTGAGCATATTTTTTAAGCACTCTAAGAACTGAGGTAGCTTCATGAAATGCATGAAGGAAAATGATCAGAAAAATAAGCCAAAGAGAAAGGTTTCTGGGTTCAGCTGAAGCACCAGCCTGCTCTATCCAGAGACGTGTACTTTATAAGAACCAGTGGAAAGATGCCTGAGCTGCTGGAACCTATTCCCTGTGAATTCATGGCATAATAGGTGTTTAAAAAACAAACAAACAAACAAAAAACAAAAACCCTCTGGAAAAAAAAATAAGGGGGGAGGTATAGGTTTTAAGGATTTCTGATTAACAATGAAATCTAACAAAATTAAGACTAGATATTGAAAGAATTTACTAGTTTTATAAATTTCATTTAAGATGTAACAGAATATAACTTGATTATATTTGTTATGCCTTGAACAACAAAATTAAGAAGTATAGTTGTGGAGGAAAGGAAAAACAACATTGTCCAGTGATCAGGAAGTAGCTACTGATCCAGTTTTCTGGATTTTATTTCTGGCAAATAAAAATGGTGGTTACTTCCCATTTTTAGCCTAAAGGTAGAAAATTGATACCCATACTTTTAATTATTGCAAAAGTCCTGAAGAAGATAATTATATTCTTTGTACTTTTTTAGACAGTAGGAGTCCAGTTGCAGGGCTGAATTATAGAGGGTTACTGTAGAACACTTATGTCTTGGAAAGTAGGGGCCACTCATTTAATTGAATTTTCTTATGAAACTCTTAGAAAGTAGGTGACACTCATTTACTTGAATTTTCTTAGGAACCGGATAAATATGTAAATTAACATTATCAAACAGTATGAAGAACAGTATCATTTATCAGAGAGCTATATAATTCATGTATTTCTTTTTGTATGCAAGTAAATGAATATTTTAACTGTAATTTCTATAGGGATAGGAATACTGAAAACTGTAGACCAACTAAAAATAGTTGTCAGAGGGCAGAGATAGGCACCTGTTAGAGTTAGAATTGAATGCTATATGAGATAAAGATGAAGTAATGTGCAGGTTTTAGAGATAAAATAGAGGAAATGTAGCCAGGATAAAATTACACATCTAAAATGCAGTCTGTACAATGAAGTCATTGCAGTTGTGTCTAGATAGATTCACAGTTTCTATACTGACCTTTGTTAGAAATAGTTCATTAAGACTAAGCTTTCTTCTCCCTGACTTAGGTTACATATACAGCAAGGTGACAGAGGCTCATTCGGAGACAAAGACTGAATTGTAGGAACCAAGTGTTTTTAGTACTTCAGCTAGCCAGTTATTAAAGTTTAAAGCAATTCTACAACTGATGTGTGGGAAGAAATGAGATCATGAGATCTTAAAAAATAATCAGAATTACTGTAACTTGAAATTCAGCTTCTAAAATTTTGTATAGAAATAAACAAGTCAGACCTTGAATAATTGACATGGTATATTATAGCAAAGTTGTGGTAGCTTTTTATGCAAGTGATTGCAGAGTGCCTAACTTAAGCTGTAACTTGTTTAAGAAAACAATTCTTCTCAAACTATGAATTTGTAATTTAAAAAAACAACAGGAAGAGTTTAATTAATAGATTTTCTTGAGATATTTTAGATGATGCAATGTAAACAAATTTATTTTATATGCAGCTTTGAGGAATGTGTTTGATTCATAAACTGACTATACCTTTAGTACTGATGCTTGTAATAATTACACAGGAGAATCCTACTAGACTTTAAGGCAATATGTTATTTTGCTAAATTCTTTTGCTGCATATTGTAAAGGAATTTGTCCATTGTAAATGCTGTGATAAATATTGAAAATTGAATAGTAAGCACAATTCAAATACTTTTTCTTAAACTAGAATCTTCTTCATTTAAAGATAATTTCTATTCTGGTACAAATTTTGGCAATTAAAGCATGCCAAGAGGAAAATCAGTAAAAAATCTCTTTTTATTAGATGAGAGACTTTGTTAGTATCTTGCATTTATATTCTAAAAATGAAGAGATTCAGATATTTTGATATATTTTAGCTGTTTTGAGGAAGAGGATAATTCTTTACTGCTTGCTTATCTTTTTCTACTTATTCTAGTAAATAATGTCAATCCCATGACAGTGAAAGTCCCGTAAGTGTTACTAGTGAAAAACTTTAGGTCTAAACTAGGATTCAGTAATGACAACAGAATTTCCTAATCTGATTACTAGCTAACCAGTTCTTTAAGACGAATTTGTTTGGAAAATAATTAATCAGCACTATGACAAACACATGACATAGTGCTTATACTCACATCTTCTAAATCAAGAAAAGTTGGAACTTAACTCATAAGTAAATGACTTCCTTGTTTTGTTGTTATTTTGGGAAAAGCCAATGGAGAAAGATAGGTTTTAATACTAAACATGATTTTGGAGCCAAATTGTCAAAAATGATACCCAGAATCCAACACAGATGGCCCTTGGGAGATATGTAATGCATTGACATGAGTATCGTACCAGAAGTCAGAAGACATAATTTTTCCTTTCATCTCTACTACTGATAGGTTGTGAATGTTGTATAAGTTAAACCACTTCTTGGAGTCTTGCTTTTCTTGGCTATTAAAGGAGGAGCTCTAGAGATGATCTTTGAAATCCCTGCCTACATGTAAAGTTTTGTACAGTTTTGTGAATTTTTGAGTTAAGTAATTATTGGCATATTAGAAACTTAGTTGTTACTCTGCTGTTTCTGAAGCATTTTCCTTGATACAGATGTGTGTGTGTGTGTGTATACGCCCACAGATATATACATATATATAACACTTGAGACACACACACACACACACACGAAATGAAAGACCAGCAGGAAAAATCAGCTTAGAATCTCACTTCATTTAAAATTTGGTACTTTGTAAATATCTAAAGATTATTATAATACATGGTACTGGAGCTATAATAAGGTTTTAATTTATAATGAAGAACTTTGATAAGTAGTAAATATTTATATAAGACTAGAATTTGCCCTAAGAAACATATATTTGTGTGTATACTACAAACACATTCCTCAAAGCTGTGTGTACACATACACACACTCATATGGATAGATATAGATACAAATTCTGAAATTTAAATGCTCAGGAACATTCAGGACCCTGTCCCTTTTGGAAAACTACTTACCACTGACTTCTAAGGAGATGTAGTTAATCTGGTAAGCATTATTGTGTTATAACTTCTGGCCACTTTTTTGTATTCTCTGACAAGTTTATATTTGCTCAGGCTCCAGAAATCTGGTTTTGTGGTTGTAACTGTATTATATTGTTGTATCTCATCAGTCACTTTAATAGGCTCCAGTGATCACTGGATGGAGTGAGCCATATACCAGGAGGAAAGAGCACACTGCTCTTACACAAAACAAGGAGCACAGCTTAGCTCATCTAAAATATTTGTCTATAAACAATCTGAAGAGAAAGTAGCTACAGGTCAGTATGTTGGAATCTTTCTTCCTAACCATTTAGACAATAAAAGTAGCTTTTAAATAATGTCCTCACTGCTTTGATAATCTGCCAAGCCCCATTCCTAATTCTAGGACATGTCTACTGTTTATTTTTTTTGCTTGCAGAGTTGCTAAGCGTTGGAAATGAGAGCTGTGCTGACTGGGTCCACTAGATAGTTATGCTGTGTTTTAATTGCAGCCTTCTATGGATCGGCCATTTTCACTTCTCATTGTCCCCCTGTAGCATTTATCATAATGACTATTCAAACCATTTTTTTTTTTTTTTTTTTTTTTACCCTTCCAAGAGAGTGTGAGGCAAAAGCCAAAGCTCTAGAGGTCATCAAATCATATTGTGGTTTACAGACAGGACCTTAGTTCCTCTAAAATTACGTGATAGAGATGAATGATCTTTAAGATTTCTTCTAGACTAAAAATTTCTGCTATTTGAAGTACCCAATCCCACTTTTTACTCTTAGATCTAGTTTTTGAATCAATGGCTAGGACCCATATCTCCCATCTCCTAGTCTAAAGATATTTCCAGTATACCATTGTGACTCTTCATTTCTCCCTTTGCTGAAAATATGGATGCCTGGTCTGAGCTTTTTCATCTTCTCCTATATTTTCTACCTTTATAACTTCAGCTCAGATTGACTATATACTCCCCCTGCCTTGTGAACTTCTACTCATGTACAGATAGGCATGAACAAGAATAACAAAAGTGTTTATAATAAAAATTAGAAGTAACATGAATTTCTGTTAACAGGGGAATGACTAAATAAATGATGATACATCCATACTATGTAGCAAGTAAAAAGAATGATGTAGATGTGTATATGTGTATGTGGAGAGATTTCCAAGACATATTAAATGAAAATAAGCAAATTGCAAAATGGCATTTCAATATGATCTCATTTATGTTAAAAAATAACAAAGCAAAATCACATACAGTTGGCTCTTGTATCTGTGAACTCCACATCCATGGATTCAAACGACTATGGATTGAAACTATTTGGGGGGAAAATTGCATCTATGCTAAACATATACAGACTTTTTCCCTGTGTCCTTATTCCCTAAACAATACAATATAACAACTATTTACATGGTATTCACATTGTAGTGAGTATTATAAGTAATCTAGAGATGATTTAAGGTATAGAGGAGGATGTACATAGGTTATATGCAAATATTACACCATTTTATATCAGGGACTTCAGCATTTGGGGATTTTGGTATCCCCCATTGATACTGAGGGATGATTGTATTTCTATATGTACATGTATGTGTATGTAAATGCATGGAAAAGGCACACCTCAAAAGAGATGTCAAATGGATACACTTTTGTTACTTCTGGGGAAAGGAGTGAGATTCAAGGGGAAATGATCATGTTGATTTTATTGTCATGGTTTCTGTAGTAAGAGTGCATTAATTTGTGAACTTAAAAAAAGATTTTTTTTGAGCCACTTAGTTTACAGTACTTTAAAGTAAGATTTTTAAAAAGGCAATAGGTGTATTCTATTCATACATTTCCACAGATAATAAAGGTGGGAGAGACCTTAGAAGATCATCTAGTAGAGTACTGAAAATCTAAGTCCCTCTAAGTAATATGCTCTACCAGTCTGGTTAATGACAAAGTCAGGATGAGAAACTAGCTTTTCTGATTCGCAGACCAGAGTTTTTTACACTACCTTCAAGATGCACAGCTAAGATACATAATTTTTCACAAAGTGTTTCCTGATTATCCAAACTGATCTCTCTAAATTCCTATCTCAGATTCACTGTTTGTGTCACTTGTATGAATTTTAACCCATACTACTTTATACTGTTATTTCCTCCCTTTCTAGATCATTTATATTCTTGCTAGAGCATATATATTCCATGAGGGCAGAAACTGTAACTTGCTTGTCTTTGTATCTGACACGGTGCCTTGCACTTAGTACTTAAGGTGAATTAGTAAGGAACATTTCTGTAGCAGGCTCTGCACCTTTCGTTAGATTCAGAGAAAAAAGTTGACTTTGGCCAAGTCAAATAAATAGCTGAGTTTTTTTTGTTTTTGTCTTTGCTGGTAAAACCTGCCATGTCGAGATAGAAAATATTTTAGGAAGGCACATAGTGAGATATTTGCTACCCTGCAAATATATTCCCTTTCCAAGGAAAATAGTTTTGTTCTCCACTCCTGCTTCAAAGAGAACAGTTTGTCCCCATAGAATATTCTAGGTAATATGACCCACTTAGGAAATATGTGGTGATTGTGCTTCATAATGGGACCTCTTTGCTAAAGTTGTACCATGAGAAAATGCTTCTTGAGTGCAATGGTTTTACAGATGAAAGTACATTTTTTTTCTGTATTTGAATTGGTACAGCAGACCAAGAAACTCCATTGTGACTTCAAGTTTACTATAATTAGCATAGAAGCTGTGACAGATCTTTTCTGTTATGAAAACCTTTCCTTAGAATTTTTGGAATTTATACAAGTATCTGGCCCTTGAGGTGTTGTTACCCTGTTCTGTCTAAATAGCTCTATAATTTGATATAGCATCTTTGTAGATTTCAGCTTGCTTTACGAGATATACTCTTTTCTATGATTTTCATCTGCAGTTGTGTTAATCCTATTTTCCTTCTGATTTTTTTGTTTCTTCTCACAGCTATTTAATTTGACATCATTTAAGGCCTGTAGAATTATTTACAGAAATAGAATCTTTCATGGAAGTTTCCATGATCTGCTGGAACAGTGATCTTGGACAGAGCCTTAGGAAGACCCATTCCTTTTTGGAAAGCTAATTGTCTCTCTTAGTTTAGAATTAATAGCTTTAGGAAAATATCTCAGGATGTTCTAAATTTCCATACATGCTGCTAGCTACAGAGATGGTTATTGAAGTGGCCAATGGGTTCATCTGGAGCCATTTTTCTGTTACCATAATTTAAAAGTGTGTGTGTGTGTGTGTGTGTGTATGAGAGAGATACATATACACATCTTTTTTTCCACAAAGGTATATGAGTTACATATATGTGAGTTCTGAGTTTGATTCATTTGAAGGCTGTGAAGCAATTAGAGATAAGAGGTTATTAAAAAGAAAGTAATTTATAACTATTTTAGTGAGTTTCAAATATGGTATACCAAAACTTGTTCCTGCTGTATTGGGCATTGTATTAGAAATTTTGAAAGTAGTTTTGTTTAGCACATTCTGATTTGCTGTGCTTAGAAGGAAATATATTAGTAATTGATTTTTTTTTTTTTTGAGATGGAGTCTCGCTCTGTCACCAGGCTGGAGTACAATGGTGTGATCTTGGCTCACTGCAACTTCCGCCTCCCGGGTTTAAACGATTCTCTTGCCTCAGCCTCCCGAGTTGCTGGAATTACAGGCACCCGCCACCACGCCCAGCTAATGTTTATATTTTTCATAGAGATGGGGTTTCACCATGTTGGCCAGGCTGGTCTCAAACTCCTGACCTCGTGATCCGCCTGCCTCAGCCTCCCAAAGTGCTGGGATGAGCCACCACGCCCGTCCTAGTAATTGATTTTTAAATATTCTTGAGATCATAACATTTTAAACTTCATCCAGATGAAGATTTCTTATGTAGATTAATTTACTCAGGCAAATTCCTGTTAACTTTATCATATTATTTTTCTAGATTTTAACTGGCTTTATAATTTGCCATAATAAAATTCCATTCATTTAAAATTGTAGTCAACAATGTTTTAGTTTAGTATTAGTTGAATGGAATAGAAAAAAATTGATTTTTAAACATTAGCTTGAGGCTAGTGCTGGTTAGTGCTTTATGTTAAAAAAATTTTTTTTTTCAAATGGTGGTCCTCGATGGAGAAATGTTTTCTAGAAATGGTATACAGAACTGTATTCTACTTCTATTTAGGATTTTTTAGTTCGGATATGAAAAAGCTGGAGCTCAAATATATGTTTGAGTTTGGCACCTTCAATTTGCAAAATGGACACATCTTTCTTGACAGGTGAAGGTTTTGATAGAGCTCTGAGTACGGAGGAGTTAGATGCTAGTACAGGCCCAACATTGGTTAGGAATAAATAATAGTTAAGAATTGTTTATCTTTTAGCAACAGTTTTACTATATTCAATAAAGTACAATTTGGCTCCTCTCTCTGACTCTTCTTCCTCACCCTTTGCACTTTAGATGACATAACAAGGAAATACGTTAAAACTTTAGATTTAGGGTTTGTTTCAAACTTCCTTGATTACTTGATCTTGAAAATTTAGGATTTGTTTTGAACTTCCTTTGATTATCAATCTAGGGTGACTTGCAAGTAATGGGTAATTATGCTAATGTCTCTTAACAGTCTTATATACCCCAAGATGATGTTTTCTGATTTGAAATTTTTGGTGGAAATGGGAGTTCATTTGAAGTGGTATAGTTCCTGACACTGACAGAGGACTTATAAAGATAATTACAAATCAACTGACAAGCACTTATTAGACATTGACTGTGTGCTAGGTAATGGGAATAGGATAAAAGAAGTAGAAGTCCTGAGCCCTGCTCTGGAGGATTATAGTCTAGGTAGAAGACAAAAGATATTATAAGCTCCTATAAGCAGCATATAATTAAGTGCTAAGTTGTATGTGTTTGAGATGGGAGTTGAGGTAAACTCATAGCAGGGGGTTATCACGGGCTGAGGCTAATATGAACTGCTTAGACATGAGTGGTTATTCCTCTGCATGGTTCTCTCTTGGAGTTTGCCGTAATTGGTTTTTATCATGTTTTCAGTATGTTTAAAAGGGCTTTCAGGAGAAATACTACATCTGAGTCTCTTTTGCTCTTTTAATCATTATAGTTGTCACTTACTCTGGGGTGAAAGTGAACTTGCAGCTTTTCAGCATGGATAAGATAGATATAGGCCTGAGAGTACATTTGGAGAATGTGATACAACCTTCTTATTAATTTATGGTCGCTTTTCTGGTATGTCTCTGATGACAGCTAAAATACAGAGTCTTTTTCTTTTCTTTCTTTTTTTTTTTTGAGACAGAGTCTCACTCAGTTGCCCAGGCTGGAATGCAGTGGCATGATCTTGGCTCACTGCAACCTCTGCCTCCCAGGTTCAAGCAGTTCTCCTGCTTCAGCCTCCTGAGTAGCTGGGATTAAGGGCATGTGCCACCATGCCCAGCTAATTTTTTTGTATTTTTAGTAGAGACGGGGTTTCACCATGCTGGCCAGGCTGGTCTCGAACTCCTGACCTCGTGATCCGCCCACCTCGGCCTCCCAAAGTGCTGGGATTACAGGTGTGAGCCACCGTGCCCGGCCTAATACAGTGTCATTTTTAATGGCTGTGTTTTCTATGAAGGAGTGTCTACAGTGGTTCTCCCTCTTTTTGTGGTGGCAAAGTTGGTGACTGCCCAAATGTCTTGTGAAAACAACCAAAAGCCTCAACTGGGACAGATCAATCTATCATTACCTCTGAGTAAATGAGGATACCTGAACATCCAGTTCCTTAGCCCTCCATAATTTCTTAGAGGTCATTCTGTTTTGGAGTACTATTGAAGATGTCAACTTTATTCTAGCAGGCCCTATATGATGAAGAGCCTACTAACTTTTGAGATCATGTATTTCACGTTGTACATTATATTTTATCTGAGTGCTTCTCATCCTTTAATAGAGAACCCCAAGCAAGATGTTTGCATGGGAAATCTTGTGCCTTTTAAAACTTTCTGCCTGCTTTAGTGCATCAACCTGTGATTATTGATTTTTAAAAATTTTAACCCATAACCTATCTCTTATAAGCTTCCCTAAAAACTAAGATTGATAGGGGATTTTATGCCATTACAGAAAAATATATGTTTAATAGAATCCTTTATTTTCTGATACTTTTATCCTGAAGTAACTAGAGTAAAGCTGACCCTTTAAAATCTAAAATCAAATGAGAAAGATACAGGCTTTCTAATGTTGAAGTGTAATGGCTAAATTAAGATAAGGGAGAAACTTGGAAATTAGGAAAAGGTACACTTAGATTTCTTCATCAGAAATCATAATGACTAAAATGAGGGTGTCTATTCCCTTTGAATCCTAAAAGAGGAATTCTCAAATTAAAAAAGGCAGTCTTAATACAATATGTGGTAACTATATGGGGACTTATTACCCCAATAAAAAATAGAAATAAAATCAAACCAAGTTTAGATCAGTTCTTTGATAAAATATTGCTATTGGGCTTTAGTAAGGAGATGTTAGGGGTATGTTTCTGTAATATATTGGTTACTGTCTTGGAGGACAGCCATCATAGTTTTTTCTGAGCCATCTGTTGGTGTCATTGTCAAAAGTGAACTCTTTGGCATTTGGACCATTGATGCAACCAAATATGTCATTTTTCTTTAGAATTGTAATGTTTGTAGGCTTTTTCCATCTTGATTCACTTTATTCCAGCCTGACTCACAATTATTCCTTTACAGAACAGCTTGTATTCGACAAAGCTGTGAAAAAAATCACTCTTCTCTAAATCAGGTTCTTTTTTTGATTAGAAATCCCATCTTTGCAGTTAAAACATTTGTAAACATAACACAATTTAGATAGAGCTGATTGACTTTTCAAGACTGCTATTTTTATAATGGAAAAGAATTTTTCTTAAAGAAGCAATTTGGTGATGGGGCCCTTAGAATGTCCTTGAAAACAGTTGGAATTTACTGCTAGCATATATTGGGTCAGATGAATGAGGGAGCATGGGTTTGGCTGATTTGCAATGTTCAAGAAATATTGATATTCTTAGAAGACAACACAGAATATATGTTGGGTCTTATTTTCCAAAATGTCAAAGTATCCTTCATATGCCTTTTGTTCTGTGAGATAACAGTTGTTGGTGATCCTGAAAGATGTTTTAGAACTTTCATCCTGCAGTATCTGAAAGGAAATGTAGCCAAGATTGGAAAATTTAACCTCCATACTCTACTGGCTTCTTTAGTTGGAGTAGTGGTCAATATGTTCTTGCTGTTGGAATATACTTAGGCGAGAGAGCCACACAACCTGCCTGATGAACAACTAAAATATTGACTGGCAATGGTAACAAAATAAAACATGTTCCCCTCCGCCTGTCTCTTCCTTCTTTTCTCAAATCCCTGGAACTGTATAGATTTTTCAGGGCTGTTCTCCTGAGCTATTGATGAAATGAAAATAATAGCACTTGTGTAGCAGTCCTTAGAAAACTGTAATGGTATTGAGCTGAGGCTGGAATCATATAAAATAAATACTAGAGCTTTGATTCCTCTCTCATTTAATCTTTTCCTGGGCTTTTCTAGAGGAGAGTCAAACTAAGATTTAGACAAATATAAATAGAAGCAAGTCACACAGTGTAATGTTGCAACCCAGATATAACTTGAACCCAGTCTTTTACTTGATAAAGAGGAGATAATTGTAATTGTTGTTAATCTATCAAACACCTTTCCCTTTTCAGAAGGGTTTTAAAAAATAAAGTAGTTCTTAAGGCATGTTCACTTTCTATCTACCTAAAAGTGCTAATCTGTAAGTGCCCTACTATATATAACACTGAGAAAATTTCTGCCTTATCAGAGGAGGGCATGCCCAGGATTGGTGCCAGGTGTTGTGTTATGCTAGGCTGCCTCCAAAAGTTACTCTCAAAAACTACTCTTCAGTTGGGCCCTTTGTGGTCAGGAAAAAAAAAAAGTGATACAGTATAATGAAAGAGAGGTCAAAACAGTTAAGTAATTTAGAAATGAAAAGACATACCAAAACATTGATTCTCTATTATTATCAGGGACTATGGCATATTTTAAATTCTGTAAATTTTATTTTTCCAGAGGTTGCAAATGGCCTGTAAATGCTTCAGTTATTAACAACAACAACAACACATACACACATACACACTGGCCAACAATTCCTCTTTGTTACCCTTTTTCTACCGCAAATTTTATCTCCTCCTCACCAAAAAACAAACTGCATTTTGATTTTGGGAAAATTGTTCTAAAATGGGACTTTAAAAATAATTCCTGGCTGGCTTGACTGGATTGGCAGATGTCCAGCAATGCCAAACCATTTGCCATCTGCCAGTAGTAAGCATGGTTACCACTTTTAATCGTTTAGCTCTCTATTTCAGGTTGCTCATATTCAGTACAAATTATGAATATTCGCCTTCCAGGGATGAATTAATTCTTGGGCCAGATTGTTCCTGTTCCATTTAATAAAAAGTCTTGACGTCCTATATGAATACTCCCCTTAAAATGAGCTATTATACAACTCACGTCTTATTAGTAGGGCCACTTTTAAAGGTGCTTTGCTATTTTCATTTTCTGCTTCTAGATGAACAGCTATATTACAAAGCATTCTTTAAATGTGCTATTTTGTGCTATGTAAGATCACCATTTTAATTAGAGATCAGTAACAGTATTTCGTCATTTCCCTCTTCCATCCTGGACAATAATTTGATATAATAAAGCAATTACACTGGGCTCTGGGTGGGAATAGAGCTGTGAGAGTTAGACTTAAACTTTTGTAGAAGAGAAGACTTAATTCTTGCATTTTGTATATAAAATTAGGTCAGTGTCTTGTAGAACATTATCACTGCGTCTCAGATCTCACTTGCCAGCACGTAGGAAGTTTGTTTTGGTTTCAAAATGTACTTTACCCCATGGTGGCTGGCAGGGTACAATACTATTGACATCACTGTGTTTCAAATAGAAAGTTAACAAGTAGCTACTGTTGTGATTGCAGATTGCCTTCCCAGTCCCTGTGAGAGAATGCTTTTTCTTTTGGACAGCAACACTTCTCAGCCCCTTGGTACCATTAAATCAGCCAATGGGGGCTGCCAGAATAGAGATGAACACCAACAAAAGGCCAAAGAGTAGAAAAACTGTTAATAAGGCAAAAATCTTTAATCAGTTTCCAAATTGATGTGAAAGATAATTAAAAAATATTCTCTCCCATCGATGGCTAAGTTTTGACAGTAGTCCAGGTTCAGAGCCTGATCTCTCTAGAGAGGAGTATCCCTTCCCTCTACCCAGACCCCTGGAAAGTTGCCAAAGGAAAATAAGCTATTTTGTATTTAGAACAAATTGCCACTGTTTTCTCCAGTGATGTAGCCCTATTTCCCAGACTTTGAAACTTGGAATACAGAAAGTTCTTGTGTGACCAAAGAAGAAATATGGTGAATGAATGATCAAGTTTTTCTTTTTAACTAAATCCTTATAAACAGATAAGAGAGGGGAAGTATGCATAGAAACTAAATTTAGCACAGAATGGATGTCAAGTGAGCAATTTCTGTTAAATCACTTTGGAGATTGGGTTCCTTGTGGGAGTTCCAGTGAAGAACAAATGCCTCTGGAACAAGATTTAATTATTATTTTTTTTCAAATGAGGCTGTCAAAAATGAAGTCTTCCTTAGACATGAATGCAGGATAATTAAAAAAATAGTTGTTTATATGTTCTGCACTATAGTCTTCAACTTAGCAAGCAGTCCATGGATCTGGTAAGCATACACTAGTTTCTGATTTATTACATGGGATTAAGAACTGTTGATTTAATTTTTTTCTTCTTTGCATTGTGGAATATTGCTTTTTAGACTTTCCCTTCTCATACCTTGGTTTTCTTAGCTGTTTCTTTTGTTTTCCTAGTCTAGGCCCCTTTCACTGTAAATACTTTGATAAAGTCATTCTGTTGTAAAAGCTGCAGTTCTTAAACCCTTTGCTTCACTATTAAAAAAGGTGTTGGCCGGTTGCGGTGGCTCATGCCTATAATCCTAGCACTTTGGGAGGCCGAGGCAGGCAGATTGCCTGAGCTCAGGAGTCCGAAACCACCCTGGGCAATATGGTGAAACCCCGTCTCTAGTAAAATAAAATAAAAAAAAATTAGCTAGGCTTGGTGGCACATGCCTGTAATTCCAGCTACTCAGGAGGCTGAGGCAGGAGAATTGCTTGAGCCTGGGAGGCGGAGGTTGCAGTGAGCCGAGATCGCGCCACTGCACTCCAGCTTGGGCAACAGAGTGAAACTACGTCTCAAAAAAAAAAAAAAAAGTGTTGACTCTCATCAAGAGTTAGGTTGGAGACTGTTGGTTACTCTACATGTAGACATCTTTGGTGGTATGCACCTTATTAACATTTGCTGGTGACTTCAGCTGCACCAGAAAAAAAAAAGGTTAAGAGTTCTGGCATTCATAAATAGATCTCTCACAAATGCTGGCCTGGCATCTGATTATACTGTTTGGAGGTCCTAGTATTGATTGTTACCTCAACTTTGGTGAGTTAGAGAGTCCCAGAAACATCCACTAGAAGTATTACATCTCTCCTCCCCACTGTGTGCCAGTCATTCTGTTTATTTGAAAAACAGAAATGACTAAAAGTATGGATTCACTCTCAATTGAAATACAGTGTGATTAGTATGAAATCAAGTATCATCTGAGGAAGGAGTATGGCAAGGATGATCTTGTGGAAGAAATTGTTTGGCCATGGCCTGAAAATGAGTTAGATGCCCACCAGGTGGACATTTGGAGAGAATGCATTCCAGGTAGAGATATTGGCAAGTATAAAAGCACATTTGGTTATGGAAGAGGTTTGCAAGGGTATGAGTTATGGGAAATGAGGCTGGAAAGGTGGTAGGCAGAGGACTAAATTATAGTCTTCAAACAGGTAAAGATTATACTACTGACAACTTGAAAAATCGTTATAGCATTTAGCTCAGTGGTATAATAAGGCACTATTGTTTACTGATGATAATTGTTATTGACTGAGTGGCACTTCATGTTCTTCATATTTCTGAGTTGTAAAGACTAAATGACATTTCAGCCTATGTGGTATCTGTGTAGTTTGAGAAAGAATATGTGACTATTTTGTCATCGTTAATTTACATCTCCCTTTCCTCTCTCTTCCATATCTTCTCTCCCTTCTCCCCTGTCCCTTCTTTTTTCCTCCCCAAACCTTTGAGAGACATAATCCCAGCCATGAGTCAAAAATGATGTTCCAAAGTCCATAGTGATGTGTTGTGATTTGCTGTAGCAGTTTGAACATAGATTCCTGGAGGCCCTGGGATGTAGTACAGGTTGAGCATCCCAAGTCCACAAATCTGAAATGCTCCAAAATCTGAAACATTTTGAGTGTCAACATGACTCTCAACAGAAATGCTCACTGGAGCATATCAGATTTAGGATTTTTGGATTTGGGATGCTCAGCTGAGTATAATGCAAATATTCCAAAATCTGAAAAAATGAGAAATCCAAAACATTTCTGGTCCTAAGCATTTCACATAAGGAATACTCAACCTGTCTGAAATAGTATGAAATTTGAAGTCTTCTTTTAAAAACACATTTTGCATTATCTGTGTTTGTTTTTATATAGAATATTTTTCTTCCAAATTTTTGAAAAAATTATGACTTCTGGAAAGGATAGTATAACCCTGTGGCTTCAAATATCCTCTGGCTCAGTGTTGAATACCTCTAGAGGTATATATAGCCTATGCTAAGAACTATTTATATTTTATTGAAAGAAAGTGGTTTTAAAAAGTCTCCCAAGAATAAGTAACATGCATCTCAACCATTTTAATTCTTATTTGTATACAGATAAGCCCTTTCATGCTGAGGCTGACAATGTGACAGAATAATTTATATTATTATATATTATATGTAATTTGTAGAATTTGCAGCTTTATTATACCACTTGTTAATATTTCTATTTGATTATTTTATAAGATACCAATTAAGAAGGCTATTTAAGTGAAAGCTGTTTCTTTTTGAAAAGTGAGAAGAGAGTCCCAGCTATTTTCCTAAGTTTTTATTTCTGTCATCATTGAGTCCCATGACAACCACAATCAGATCTGACACTAGGGACCTGCCACTTGCCACGTTACTACCTGGGAGTTAACAGTCTATTTTCTGTGAAGTAGATAATATATGAGTTGTAGGTGAAACATACGATTATCAAATGCCATTTTGTAGAAATAGCTTGTTTAGCTTTTTTTTTTTTTTTTTTTTGTGAGATGGAGTCTCGCTCTGTCACCCTGGCTCGAGTGCAGTGATGCGATCTCGGCTCACTGCAACCTCCGCCTCCCAGGTTCAAGTGACTCTCCTGCTTCAGCCTCCCAAGTAGCTGGGACTACAGGCATGTGCCACCACGCCTGGCTAATTTTTTGTGTTTTTAGTAGAGATGGGGTTTCACCGTGTTAGCCACAATGGTCTCGATCTCCTGACCTCATGATCCGCCCGCCTCGGCCTCCCAAAGTGCTGAGATTACAGGCATGAGCCACCGTGCCTGGCCTTTGTTTAGCTTTCTTATTTCATGAACCGAATAAGCTGAACAGCAGAATATGATCATACATGTTTTAGTAAATAAAACTCATGAACCACAATATGCTTTTGATATATCAGGATCCATTTTTAATGTCATTTTTCATTAGGAAAACAGGCAGGCAGGGTTTTTTGGGGGGATAAATTTGGGTTTTCAGAAGATTCTCAACACATTAAGTTTTAGAGACACTTTGGTATATATGTGTAGGAAAAGTAGCTAGCTGCTGTCACGTGCAGGAGTGTGTGTTGGGAGTTGAGAAACCTGGCCACAAGCCACTGCAGCTTTGAAGAATGTGGCTCATGAGAGGACTCATAGTTCATTACGTAACATTCAGCAGAGAGGAAAATATAAGCACTGTCTCCATCACTTGACTTGCTTTCCATTTTGATTTAGTTATCTGGTAAAGTCTAGGTATCCTATAGTGGAAGAATGAAAGACAAGCAGGTTCCAATGAAGGACCATGCCTCCAAAGGCATCAGCCAGTGGATCGTTTGTGGGGCCAGGCGGGGGTTAGATCTATTATTGTTGGACAGGGGTATTAGAGTTTTGAAAGACTACTTGAAAAACATAATCAAATGATACTTGGAGTTTGCTTCCGAAAGGGTATTCTTTCCTCTCTCTTCCCACAACAGTGTGCGCTTCCTATTATAGTTGATATACCTGTGCTTTAAAATAGCACAGCTACTCAGTAGAGGCCATTTTATACCAAAATCATTTCCCTTCATGTTCTGTGGTGCATCAGTTTGGCAGTAGAGGTTACAGACTTTGAAATCAAAAGGAGCATTGGTTCCTTCAGGGAAAAATGATACCAATCTACCAAAATAAAAGCCAAACAGACTCTCATTGTTCTTTATCCCACAAGGGGCTTGCCCTTTTTGAAGGTGTGGTTAATTTTGATAGGACTCTTCTCTCTAACAGGGTTAGTGGCTGGGAATTACCTTTTCCCCTGGGCAAAACCCACTTTAAAATCTCATTTTAAAACAGAACTCAAAGTGTCTTTGAAAATAAAAGTACTTTGGGAACTCTTCATTGTGTAACCCCATCCCTCTCAGCAAGGGGACTCCAGTTTTCTCACAGGGCACTTCCTGCTGCAGTACCTAATTCTAACTTTGTTTTACTATAACTCATGCTAAAATAGGAAAGGTTTCAGCTTTACAGTTTTTATTAGCTGTTCATGTGTTTTTAAAAAGTATGTGTTAAATAAAAATAAAGTAAACGTCCACCAAGGAGCTAAATTTTTAAAAATCAGTTTCCATTAAGTCTAGTTCTATAAATGTTTCAGTACCAGGTTTTTTCTACTTGCTGTTTGTCTAGTGTTCATCATAATATTCAGAAGAGCAGCCTTAACTTTCCCCAACCTTCTTTCCCTTCTTTTACTAGAGGTGCAGGACCATGCCTTTCATGAATCGTTATTTTCTATGTCAGCTCTTCTCTTCCTTGGAGACTTGAAAAACATCATCATATGATACTTGCAGTTTTTTTCCTCAGTGAATAAGGATTTTTTTTTTTTTTTTTTTGGTGGAGTCTCGCACTGTCACCCAGGCTGGAGTGCACTGGCACAATCTCAGCTCACTTGCAACCTCTGCCTCCCGGGTTCAAGCGATTCTCCTGCCTCAGCCGCCAGAGTAGCTGGGATTACAGGCACGGACCACCATGCTTGGCTAATTTTTGTGTTTTTAGTAGACACAGGGTTTCACCATGTTGGCCAGACTGGTCTCGAACTCCTGACCTCAGAAGATCCACCCACCTCGGCCCCCCAAAGTGCTGGGATTACAGGCATGAGCTACCGCACCCAGCCTGTGAATAAGGATTTTCAAATCAAACCAAGCTTTTTTCTTCTATTGCTTGTCCTTTTTCCTTCCCCCAAAGTCTTACAGCACCCATGATTTGGCAGCCTCATACAGGAGGCTCTTGAGCTACCAGTCACATGAGAATGAAGGCAAGAAAAGAAGGGACCAGATGGCATCAAAAGATATGCCTTTCTAGGTCACTGGTGGTTAAGCTTGCAATCTGGTTACCAACAGGGAGACTTATGGGGGAAAGGGTGGAGAGCAGCATCATTGAAAAGGAAGAATAATTTTGCCATACAATTGCTGTTCTAAGAATTTGCAGGAGAGAAAAAAAACTTAGACATTGAGGAGAATGGATTTTTCTGATTTAACTCTTCCCAGTTTACAGTTACAGGGCATCCATTGCTCTTGGAAGGGTACATTTACCTAAGTGGCAGCTAAGGACATGTGGTAACTGTGTGCATTATTTGGATGGGACTCTCCCTCTTGGTCAGCTGCTGTTCTTCAACTGCCATTAACCATTTGTTATTCTACTCTCCAAATGCCTGTTTCATTTAAATACAAAAACCTAAGGAAATGACATTTATCTTCCACAGGTACACCTCTGTCCACAAGAGCAGAGGAAATAATTCACTGTTCATCTTTCATATTAATATCGATTTTGGAGGACTGTATTTACAAAATATGAAGAATGACATCACTGGCCTTTGTGAGATATCTCAGGGTATATTTTCTTGGTGTAAGCTGTATCTCAGAGCAGATGAATAATTATTTGACAATAAAATGTTCAGTAGTGGCTAAAAAAAATATCTTTTAGAGCATTCTGCCTTCCCTGTTCATTTGGGCATTTTTCAGACTTTGGTCTGGGTACCTCCTGATTTGTCAGTGCATTGCAGATCCTCAGACAGCTGAAACTAGCTGATTATTTCCATATAGAATTCCAGCTCAGTTGTTTTCCCTTGAAGGAGAGAAAATAAGGCATTTAAAATTTTATGTTTAAACTTGGTCCCGGTCTATAAATTTAGGTCCTTTACTTTTTAAATTACCTAGAAAATCCTCGCTTTTTCGTACGCAAATTCTATATTATTCAAGTCCAAAGTCAAATTTGAACCTCTTTTACAGGTCTACCTCCTCCAATTACAATCTCTCCATTTATTCAGATTTTTTCAATTTTATGTTTAAACTTGGTCCCAATCCATAAATTTAGGTCCTTTACTTTTAAAATTACCTAGCAAATCCTCACTTTTTCATAGACAAATTCAATATTCTTTAAGTCCAAAGTCAGATTTCAACCTCTTTTACAAGTCTCCCTCCTCTGATTACAATCTCTCCATTTATTCAGATTCTGTTGTCCTTGATATCTGTATGACTCATTCAGTATGGACCAAATGAAACAAAGCAATATGTTTCTTTCTGTAGTCTTGAGTGTAAACTCTTAAAGTTAACATTTTTTTTTTTACTTTTCCTTCTCAAGCAAGTGTCTGGAACAGTGCTGAGTATGTAAAATCCATGTAATAAATACGTGGAATGATTAAAGAGAGAAAAAAATTTAATATGTTAGTTATTTTCATTCTAGGTTTTAGCAAGTATCACAAAACGGAAAATAGACTCACCTTTCTTTTCCTTGATGTGAAAGTTTACGGAATCATTTTGATTTTCCTTTCTTTCTTTTCTTTTCTTTTTTTTTTTTTTTCTTCCTGAGGCAGAGTTTCACTCTGTGGCGCAGGTAGAATGCAGTGGCACCATCTTGGCTCACTGCAACCTCCACCTGCTGGGTTCAAGCGATTGTTGTGCCGCAGCCTCCCGAGTAGCTGGGATTACAGGCGTGCACCACCATGGGCAGCTAACTTTTATATTTTTAGTACAGATGAGGTTTTACTGTGTTGGCCAGGCTGGTCTCGAACTCTTGGCCTCAGTCTGCCCACCTTGGCCTCCCAAAGTGCTGGGATTATAGGCGTGAGCCACCATGCCCAGCCCATTTTAAGTTTCTTAAAAACTAAAAAATAAAAGATAATTCTTACATATACTGAAGTTTTGGAGTTAATTTGAACAAAATTGACAAGGTATTCTTGCGGCAATGTGCTTGTTAACTTTACTAGTTGCTTTGTTGAGTTTTTTAGAAGACTGAATTTAAAGCAGGAATGTCTATTAGTGTAGCTGCCAGTCTTTGTTTCCACGCTCCAGTCATATTATATGAGTGCAGTTGTTATCATATGCCATAATAATCTTAATGAAGAGTTTAAAGGCACTTTTTACTCTGGTGTTTTGTTGTTGTTGCTGTTTGTTTGCTTTTTTTGGTCTGCTGAGCAAGAGCACTGTGGTCACATGAGAATCCTCACCTAAGACATTTTCCAGTTAAAAATGAAAATTTTGTTAAAGGTTCTATGCATTTGGGTAGTACAGCAGGGGAGGAAAGTGACTTTGAAGTTGTTAAATATCATTAAGGAGAATCCATTGATATACCTTTGATTTAGGGATTCCTTTATCCACACCAGTTACGTCAGGTTTCAGCCTGGACCCAATTATTAGACCTGAGGTACTGAACTCAATAAAGAAATTTGAAATGGAAATACTGTCAGACCTTGAACTATAGTTAGGTTAGTAGGTGCTAGAAGAATCTTAATTCATTAGCCAAACCTCTGACCTCACTACCCTTAATCATCCTTGCTTGTCATGACATAATTGGCTGCTTATTGCCTTCTCCTACCTCTCTTTTCAAATTGCTAGCCTTTGAGAATTTCACTTGACATTATTTCTTGTCTATTAAGACAGAGAAAGCGCATAGTTTGGTGTGTGAATTAGCAAAACCATTTTAGTCCTCTTTCAGAAGAGAATGGAGGGTGTGTGTTTTGTTCTTGATGCAGTTAAGACAGTTACCAAAAGTTCAATTATAGGTCTTTAAGGACTAGGGGTAAACTGTGAACGTATTTGTGGATTTTCTTTTCAGATATGCTGTTAACTGCTGAATTACCTTACCCCTTATGAAACACAGGACCAAAGATGTGGACTAGTATTGTTTTAGGATGAAGTTAAATACTCAGAACTCTCTCATCACCATGATCATAGTTCTTTTAGGGCACAGGGAAGGTAAATCCATGAGGTTCTCTGCTAGCATTTCTAGGAGAAATTTCCCTCAACTTTCCCACAGGAAGGATAGATTAGAGAATGCAGTGACTTTCAGTAAGTAATTTTTGTCACCTGTTGTCCTTGTGGATTGGAGGCAGGTAGTGAGAGAGACGAGAGAGGAAGAGAAAAAAGAAATAAAAATTAAGCTAACAAGCTGGCACACTTAGATAGGAAGCAGGGGATTATTTTATGGGTTATTTCTGTGGCTAGAATTGACCACAGGGCATATATTTTGTCTAACCCTACCCTAGCTGGTCACAGAATTTTGCTGTTTCTGTTGTATTGGAGTATAAGAAATCAACATTTTTATAAGTGAAAAGTGGTTGAATATCAGAAATTTCATATGGTTCAAACTAATATATAACAACATGTAACACACTGTAGGATGGCTACAGTTGTAGAGAGGTAGGGTGTGTGTGTGTGTGTGTGTGTGCATGCCCACACACACACGTGCAAGCAAGTAAAAGGTGGGAGGGGGGGAAATAGAAACTTGTGAGCATATTATATTCCCTTGGGGTACCATAGCTGAAAACCTCTCCTCTCGCCTGTGGTTTTAGTTATTCAAGATCAAATACAATTGTCCTGGTATGTTTTCACACTTCCATATTAATACAGTTGAGACAGTTTATGGGGTGAGTTAAAAAATAAACCATCTTGACAGAGATTACCATTGGGGATAATAATCTAAAGTGAGTGTTGTCTAAAGAGTACAACAGAAATAGCAGAGACTGAAATGCGGCCACCCCTACATTCTTTGACAGTGGTGAATTAGGGGTGTAACATCTATCCTATAGGCTGAATAAATGCAAATTATTGTTTATCTTAAAATAGGTTTTATGATATTTCTAGTGAAATAACCAGACTGTGCTGAATTGACTTCTTGTCTTTCTTAGACGAGCTCATCTGCGCCTTTGTTTAGAACGCTTAAAAGTTCTGATTCCACTAGGACCAGACTGCACCCGGCACACAACACTTGGTTTGCTCAACAAAGCCAAAGCACACATCAAGGTGAGAATTTTTACTTTCAGATTTGCACAATTCCCTCAGTTCTGGTTTAATTATTGGCACTGATTCCTATTCATATACATCAGCTAGTTCACCATGCCCTCCTTAATAACTGACCTCAAGAGAAGTCTTTCTAAAAACTTACCAGCTAATCTGATGGGAACAACATAACCTGATTAAACTAAATTGTTTTGACAGCGTGGCCATTTGAAGAACTGAGAACACTAGGAAAATAACAATTACCCTCTTCATACTCAGAAGGCAGGCAGTTGTGCCCTCTGGTGGAGATGACTTCATTTGGCTGTGTCCTTCAGTATTTTTCCATCAAATACCATACTAGAGGAAGTTTCTCCGTGGAGATTACTTTACAGACTTTTAGAAGTCCATCTTGTTCAAGTAACATAGCATTCATTACATACACACAAAAGTAAAGACAAAACTATTTTTTATTTTTAAAAATATGTATTTATATGCATTCTCATTTTGGAGGCTTTAAAATGTATTTATATATTTTTATACACACTCACACATGTATATTCATTCATGTTTTCTCTGCTAAAGGAGGAATCAGTTTTATTGTTTGTACTGGACTATACACGAATGTAAAAATCATTTCATCATTTCAGAAACTTGAAGAAGCTGAAAGAAAAAGCCAGCACCAGCTCGAGAATTTGGAACGAGAACAGAGATTTTTAAAGTGGCGACTGGAACAGCTGCAGGGTCCTCAGGAGATGGAACGAATACGAATGGACAGCATTGGATCAACTATTTCTTCAGATCGTTCTGATTCAGAGCGAGGTAGGCAGCTTGCCTCTTCTCTAATGAAATACTAAACATCTCTGTATCTGGATTTAGGGAAGGTATGTTGGGAGGCACTGTATTTGCTTTCTTTCTAGCCAACAGAGTAACATTGTAGGTTTTATGCAATCATAATATTGTCTAGCAGTGCCAGTGTGGACTATAAAACTTTTTGTTTTTTCCTTGAAAAAAAATATATTTATATATTTATATTATAAATTATATAATGTCCCTCAATTTAGGTTTGTCTGATGTTTTCAAATGATTAGATTGAGGGTATACAGTTGGGGTAAGGAATATCACAGAAATGATGTTGTGCCTGGTGGCTCATGCCTGTAATCCCAGCACTCTGGGAGGCCAAGGCGGGCAGATCACAAGGTCAGGAGATCGAGGCCATCCTGGCTAACATGGTAAAATCCTGTCTCTACTAAAAATACAAAAAATTAGACGGGCGTGGTGGCAGGCGCCTGTAGTCCTAGCTACTCGGGAGGCTGAGGCAGGAGAATGGCGTGAACCCGGGAGGCGGAGCTTGCAGTGAGCCGAGATCATGCCACTGCACTCCAGCCTGGGCAACAGAGTGAGGTTCCGTCTCAAAAAAAAAAAAAAGAAAAGAAAAGAAATGATGTTTGTGCCTTTCTCAATCCATTGTGTCAGGAAGATACATGATGTCGAAGTTTTTACTACTGGTGATGTGAATTTTTATATGTAGATTTTAAAGTACAACACCCTTTATTTCTCTTTCCATCTATCCTAGAATATTTATCTTTGACAGAGTTAAAGAACAGAAGTCAACCAAAAAAGAATGGTTTGACTTTTACTGATTGTTCTTCCCAAAGCTTCCACCACATCAGGCTTCATATCACATTAAAAGATCCCAGAGGTGAACACTGGTGATTTGAAGTCTTATATTTGGAGAAAAGAGCTCATGAGCTCTTTAGGATTCTAAAACATGAGACAAGTGACAGAGTTTTTTTGTTTGTTTGTTTTTAGGACTCTGATTTTTTTTGTTTTTGACTTTTTTAAGTGGAAAATTTCAAACATACTTAGAATAGAATAATGAACTCCTGTATACCCACCATTCAGTTTGAATAGCTGTCAACTTGTTTCATCTGTTCTTCACTACGCTCACCCTCAATATTTTTTCTGGAATGCTTTAACTCTGAATCCCAGATAACATCATTTTGCCCCTAAATACTTTAGTATGTATCTTGAATAAATAAGATTTTTAAAAATGTAATTATAATGCTATTATAATACCCCACAAAATTAATTAAATCAGATAATCTTTTTTAATATCATCTAATACCCAGTCTGTGATACATTTTCTCCAGTTGCCTCAAAAATGGCATTTTACCATTGGTATGTTTAAATCAGGATCCAAAGGCCACATTGCATTTGTTTGATGTGCCTTTTAAGATATTAATCTATAATAATTTTTTCTCTTCCCCCTACACCGTTTTGGTAGAAACAAAAACTGATTTCTACATAACATCTCAAAAAGACTTCTTTGGCAGAGAAAACATGAAGGAATATATAGGTATAGATCTGTGTGTGTATATATGTACATATTTTTTTAAACATCAAGAGACTGAGTCATTTTTCTTATAGAATTTCCCACATCCTAGATTTGGCTGGTTGAATCCTCATGGTGTCATTTAACATGTTATGTCCTTTATATTGACTGTAAACTGGTTGGTAGATGCAGAATACTTCATAGGTGGTGCTTTGTACTTCCTGTTACGTCAGTATTGTGTGTAGTTGTTGTTGCACTTTTAATATTAATCAATAGGTTCAGGTAAGGTCATTTTAATACATTTATATAAATGTATAGCCTTTAACTTAACAGTTTTAGCAATTATTGCCCTTATTTCACTGGGTGTCATAAAATAGTGATTTTCTAATTGTGTCATTCCTCTTGTATTTATTAACTGTTTTTCTCCTATAAACATTTTCTCATCAACTTTTCGGTTATCCTGAAATAAAGTTCATACAGGGAAGGTGGGATAAATGCTTGGTCTTGTTTTTTGCTTTATCAGTTTCCCAAACAGAGTTGGTACCCTAGCAGCTTCCAGAAGTAACAAGTTTTGGTTTTACTATTTTTTGATTATATCATGAACTCATGTTTTGCTGTACTGAATGTGTTCCAATCCATTGCAGTCATCCTTTTAAATTCTTTTGAATGCTCAAACTGTCCCAGATTTGCTGAGTAGGAGCCTTTCAAATAGTTTTTTCATCCTTTTTAACGCAACCTTTTTAACACAACCCTAGGAGTTCTTGTTTTTCTGTTTTGTTATTTTTCTATGTAAAAGTTTATTTTTGTGTGGCACTCAGTTTTCAAGAAAAGTCTACCAGAGGCAGTAGCAAGAACCTGAAGGACATGCTACATTTATCAGTAACAGTGAAATATAGCAGAAATAACCCTGACCTTGGTGTCCCAGTCTTTCCTCTATTGCTAACTAGCGGAAACCTCTTCTTAGGTCTTTAGGTTTTAGCTGTCCTTCCTGTTACCTCCTCCTTGTACCCACCCCAACTACCTCCAAATTTCAGAGAGGAGGGTGTATTTTCATCACTATAGCTCTCATTTTTTTTTAGTGTTCCCAGTGTACCTTACTTTAGTGGTACCTTACCAAGTACCATCCTTATCCTGAGCTGGCAACCTCCTTTTTGTAGTGTTATGGGGGCTTTTAGTTAACATCTGTGGTACACTTGGCTAAAGCAGTTTCTCATTTTACTTTGTTTTTTTGGGTTTTTAAAAAAATTCTTTAAACATATTTTTAAATTTTATTAAAATAGAGATGGGCCTTGTTGCCCAAGTGGTCTCAAACTCCTGGGCTCAAGCAATCCTCCTGCCTTGGCTTCCCAAAGTGCTGGGATTATAGGTGTGAGCCACTGTGTTGGCCATCATTTTACTTTGTTTTGACTGAGTTCAGCATGCTCTTTTGGATAGTGTGCCTTGTTATTATCTTCTAGTTGTAGGTTGGATGAGTGTTCAGTGGTGCTGGGAAACAATGGCTTCTGAAGCAATTCGGATATAGAGCCAATATATGAATTCATAGATTATTTGGACAGCTGCCTACATTTTAAAAACATCTCTAGAATCTCTAAAACTTTTGAAGCAACAAGCCCTTTTGAAAAGTATATTCCTGGAAATAGCTTCACCCTGTCCTTTTGGCCTCACAAGAATCCACTTTTTTTTTTTTTTTTGAGAGTGTCTCGCTCTGTCGCCTAGGCTGGAGTGCAGTGGCGTGATCTTGGCTCACTGCAACCTCTGCCTCCTGAGTTCAAGTGTTTCTGCTGCGTCAGCCTCCCAAGTAGCTGGGACTATAGGCGCGTGCCACCATGCCCAGCTAATTTTTGTATTTTCAGCCTAGACACGGGGTTTCACCATATTGGTCAGGCTGGTCTTGAACTCCTGACCTCGTGATCCACCTGCCTCAGCCTCCCAAAGTGCTTGGCCGCACCCGGCTGAATCCACTTTTTTTTTTTTTAAAGCAGTTGTGATTAGTGTGAACCCTTAAAAAGTCAGTGCCAAATGTGAAACATCAGGCTTTGAATTTGTTTTAAGTAAGGTAACTGAAAAATCCTGGGTTTCACTCTAGCTCTGATGGGAGAAAACAACTTTTTAACTCCTTTTTGTTTTTAACATGTGTATTGATTTATGTATATTATTGATGATTGAATATCTAGTATTTAACAATTAAGATTTTTTTTTTTATTTTTAAGAGACAGGGTCTCACTCTGTCACACAGGCTGAAGTGCAGTGGTGAGACCTTGGCACACTGCAGCCTCAACCTCCTGGGCTCAAGAGTGATCCTCCCACCTTGGCCTCCCGAGTAGTTGGGACTACTGGATCACCCACTATACCCAGCTAATTTTTGTGAGGTTTTTTTTTTTTTTTTTTTTTTGGTAGAAATGAGGTCTCACTTTGTTACCCAGGCTTGTCTCAAACTCCTGCGCTCAAGTGATCTTCCTGCCTTAGCCTCCCAAAGTGCTGGGATTACGGACGTGAGCCACTGCGTCCAGCAACATTATCTATTGATAGCTGAGTCAAATATGTATTTGTGTGTGTTTTTTTTTTTAATGTTTGGCTTTTAAGTCTGTATACTACCACCAAAATGGATCTCACTATAATCTGAAGACTTTTAAGTCTCAGGCCCTTATTTCAAGCTATATTTGATGCAAGAAAATTAAATCTAAGACATATACCTCAAACTCTACTTTATAATGACTTGTTTGACTGACTAGTTGAAGATCTTTATGATGAATCCTAGAAGTCTGTTGAACTATCTGTAGAATGGCACCACCAAAGGCTTGGATGGGTAAATTTTCTAGTTTGCCTATATTAAGTTTATGCTCCTGCCCACCTTTAAGGCAACCCTGATTAATAAACAGAACTGAGAATTAGTTTGTGGTTTAATGCAGAACAGATGTTTTTAAACCACTTGGGGGTTGGGACCTTTTAATATTAAGCACTAATTCCCAAATACGCCAAGTGCTTTAGGGAGGTCCAGACGGACTGGCGTCAAAGGATTTAGGAAATTTGCTGCCTAAATTAAGACCACCACTGTATATCAGACATTCCCCTTGGCAAAAAATATTCCTGTCTCTTCACCTTGTTCCTCTGTTCTCCAGACATCACTGATAATAAGCTTGTTGTGTAACATTTCTTATACCTCTTTTCCTCATGCTGTTAGTTTTTGAAGGTGCGCTATACTCGATAATTAATGTT
The DNA here is from genome assembly GCF_028858775.2 of Pan troglodytes. Taxonomy (NCBI): domain Eukaryota; kingdom Metazoa; phylum Chordata; class Mammalia; order Primates; family Hominidae; genus Pan; species Pan troglodytes. The sequence continues at coordinate 122,400,674 of NC_072406.2, forward strand.
CTTCTTCTTTTTTTTTTTTCCTTTGGCAGAGGAGATTGAAGTGGATGTTGAAAGCACAGAGTTCTCCCATGGAGAAGTGGACAATATAAGTACCACCAGCATCAGTGACATTGATGACCACAGCAGCCTGCCGAGTATTGGGAGTGACGAGGGTTACTCCAGTGCCAGTGTCAAACTTTCATTCACTTCATAGAACCCAGCATGACATAACAGTGCAGGGCAAAATATTCACTGGGCCAATTCAATACAAACAATCTCTTAAATTGGGTTCATGATGCAGTCTCCTCTTTAAAACAAAACAAAACAAAACTATACTTGAACAAAAGGGTCAGAGGACCTGTATTTAAGCAAATACTTAGCAAAAAGTGGGGCAGAGCCTCCCAAGGAGAACAAATATTCAGAATATTCATATTGGAAAAATCACAATTTTTAATGGCAGCAGAAAACTTGTGTGAAATTTTCTTGATTTGAGTTGATTGAGAAGAGGACACTGGAGATGCCATCCTCTTTCTCTTTTCTAGTTTGCTCATACTACATTGAGTAGACACATTTAAGGATGGGGTTATGAACCCTTCCTGAGCTTTATGGTCCTAAAAGCAAAATAAAAACTATTCGAATGAAAAGACAAGAAAATCAGGTATTAATCTTGGATAGCTAATAATGAGCTATTAAAACTCAGCCTGGGACAGTTTATCATGAAGCCTGTGGATGATCAATCCTTTATTATTATTTTTTTTTTTTGAAAAAAGCTCATTTCACGCTCTGCAAAAGGAGAGACTCCCATGAAGCCTTTTGAAAGGGATCATCATGCAGCTCAACTTTCTGTTGGATTCCATGCTAAGCAAGCTAACCTTATCCTGCATTGTTAGCACTAGGCACCCAGCTGCCACCTCTCCATCCTGCGGCCCTTAGGCCACATGGGAGCAGTCCATGCATGACAGCCTCTATCCTACAAGGCCTATGAGTATGGATTGGGGGGCCAAAAGGAAAAAGCTCCACGTGCCTCTTTGTCTGCGTGGGTCAGAAGAGTTGTGCACGCAGATTAGCAGGCCAAGGTCTGAGCCACAGCAGCATTTTTATTTCAGATTTTGATAACTGTTTATATGTGTTGAAAACCAAAATGACATCTTTTTAAAGCTTATCCATAAAAAAAATAGATGTCTTTTATAGTGGAAAAACACATGGGGAAAAAAATCATCTATTTTGATGCAGCATTTGATAATGATAAAACACCTCACACCTCACTCTTTATAGTGCACAAAATGAATGAGGTCTGGGCTAGGTAGAAAAAGGGTCAATGCTATTTTTGTTTTTAGAATCATTACCTTTTACCAGCTTTTAACCATCTGATATCTATAGTAGACACACTATCATAGTTAACATAGTTAAGTTCAGCACTTGTCTCATTTTAATGTAAAGATTTGCTTCCATTTTCCTACAGGCAGTCTCTCTCTTCCTCACAGTCCCACTGTGCAGGTGCTATTGTTACTCTTACGAATATTTTCAGTAATGTTATTTTCTTCTAAGTGAAATTTCTAGCCTGCACTTTGATGTCATGTGTTCCCTTTGTCTTTCAAACTCCAAGGTTCCCCTGTGGCCCTCTCCCTTACCCTGGGAAGGCCTCTTGGAGACCTTACCCCTGGCTGTTTGGACTTTGTATACTTTAAATAATTTAACTACCCTTAATTACTTAAAAAAAAAAAAAAAAGCTTTATGATTTTCATAACTTATTGCTGATTTTAATGGATTGTTAATTTCAGTCCTGTAGTTTTATTTTATGTTTAGATAGGGCTGGGCAAGGAAAAAGAAAATAAAGACAACCATATTTAGCAGTGCAGTTGAGTTGTGTGTTAATGTTAGACTATCCCTTTGTGAGTGACACTTTAACAGCATTCACTGCTTCTATATATAGTGTACCATCTTGGTCATACATTACGCCTCAACATATACTTGTGCTCTTCCTTTGCCTCCAGAAGAAGTTTTTCCTTGATTGTGCTATGTTTCAGTGGAAGAAATTCTTTGAAGTAGATGTGAGTGAAAAACTGCATGCCTTTAGAAGCCCAGTATCAGAACTTGCTACGTTTCAGGTGCTAGGGACTTAATGAAAAACAGGACAAAACAATTCCTTTTTGTGGCCCAGGTAAATTATTTCTGGTTTCACTTATAATTACTAATGGCTGAGTCAAGATGTTGTCTCTGTGTTTGCTTACTCTTGATCAAGTGTGAGACAGTTTGAAGACTGTGCTACCATGCAAAGTGAATGAAGCCAGTGACTAAGCTTGTGTTTGTTTTGTTATTCTCATGGCCTTCGCTTGCATTATTTGGGCCTTCATTCAGATGAACTTGAGGTGCCATTTTGTTGCATATGTACAGGATTATGGGCTGGAAAGCATTTGTTATAAACCTATAGTGCACATTTTAACTGCCCCCTAAATTACCCTTCCCTGGGTTTGTTTTCCTTGGGGTGGTGTAGATTGTATGAGTAAGAAGTATTAATTTAATTTTTTAAAAGACAAATCAACTTTGAAGACACAAAAGTTAATTGGAAGAAATAAAAACTGTGAACGAAGAATACTTTTCTTTTTGTACCATCCTTCTTTATGAAGGCAAAAACATGAATGGGTATCCACACCTTAAGAGGTAACTATCTCCTAAATGTCTGTTGATACCAAATCAGTATCAATGCCAAATCAAATGGCAGTTTGAATTATAATTGCCATTCCTGTTCTGCAATTTAAACAGGAGCCTGACTGGTAACTCCATATAACCTAACTGCATGTGGTTTAATGTGCCACATTAATAATAATATTAACTGCCTCAGGTAGGACACAAAGCCATTCTCATGATCTGTTCTCTAACTTTTGGGAGCATCCCTTTAGCTACACTATTATTCAAATTGCAAACAAGTCTGGAAGTTCCACTAATCTTATTTAGGGTACCCTATTTATAGAACACCTGAGTGACATTTATATTAAAAGGTACAGGTAGGCCAGGTGCAATGGCTCACACCTGTAATCCCAGCACTTTGGAAGGCAGAGGTGGGCAGATCACTTGAGGTCAGGAGTTTGAAACCACCCTGGCCAACATGATGAAATTCCGTTATCCACTAAAAAAAAAAAAAAACAAAACGAAAAATTAGCTGGGCGTGGTGGCATGCACCTGTAGTCCCAGCTACTCAGGAGGCTGAGGCAGGAGAATCTTGAACCTGGGAGGCGGAGGCTGCAGTGAGCTGAGATCGAGCCACTGCACTCCAGCCTGGGCAACAGAGCGAGACTCCGTCTCAAAAAGGTACAGGTAAAACCTACTGTAGCGCGTTATGACTAGAGGATTCTGAAGTCACTGCAACTCAAGTTTCTGGTTAGAATAGGTATGAGAACTCCTACAGAAATGCCTTTCTAATCTCCCTGACAATGACTGCTTTTAGCATTATGAAGGAATTTTAAGAGGCAGTGAGGATTATTGAGGCAAAGTTGCTGACCAAAATCAGGTTCCCAACAGTTAACCCAGAACAGTAAAATGTGGGAAAAGCAAGTGTTTTAATTACACTTTAATCCCAGTTCCAACACTGCTGACCCTAGTTAAGTTGCTTGATTTCTTCATGGAGCCCTTTTCTTCCTGAAAAGCTATTGTAAGTACTACCTCTATCTTGGGTTGTAAGGATTTAAGCTGATATATATAAACTACCACCCCACTCCCTGACTGCCATCTAGGAAGATGTAGCACTAAGGAAATTAAAAGGGGTGTATTTCTCTAGTTTCTCTGATGAATGCAACCTTTTAATGCATCCTTAATCCTGAATTTTAGTTACTTTGACTCCAGATCTTACAGAAAAAGACTGTTCCTAAATATTGGTTCACTTAAACAAAATTCCATGGTAGGTAATACTTTAATATAAAGTAGTTATTTTTTATTTCCTATAGAATTTCTGTCACCCAGGCTGTAGTGCAGTGGTGTGACCTCGGCTCACTGCAACCTCCACCTTTTGGGTTCAAGCAATTCTCCTGCCTCAGCCTCCTGAGTAGCTGGGACTATGGCATGTGCCACCACACCCGGCTAATTTTTGTATTTGTTAGTAGAGAGGGCATTTCACCATGTTGGCCAGGCTGGTCTCGAACTCCTGGCCTTATGTGATCCGCCCACCTTGGCCTCCCAAAGTGCTGAGATTACAGGTGTGAGCCACTGCACCCAGCCTCCTATAGAATTTCTTAAATGAAGGCTTTATAAGATTAATGCAGCATCAGTTTTAGTGATTAGTTGGTCTTTCTAGAAAAAAGAAAAAGGACTAATCTCAAGTTGAACATATTATACACTGATAATAATGTGCCCTAGGTCAGTATTTAGTGCTGACTTTGCCAAGAAAAGACAATCAGCAGCTATCTCCTTTCCTATGTATCAGAACTAATAGGAAACTGGTTTTCTTGTGGAATATGTCAGATTGTTTTAAATAGGCAGCGTAGTTCAAAATAAATGTACTGGCTGAAAACTTCACTTCCTGTTGTTTTACCTTTCTATACAGTCATAAATTAGAGAAAATGGCTTTAAATGAAGTTTTAAGATACTGCCAACTAACTTACTGTAGTTTTGGAATTTTTTCCATATCCTCAAGCTCATAACTCTTTGCCATGGGGAATGCTTTAAAAATCTTTATTGGTAGGGTAATAATTGAGATATTTATTTCAGATGCTCACACCAGGGCACAGAATAGCACTGTAAAAATATAACAAAACCTATAAAAGTACCTCTAAAATTATAAGAAGAATATACATTTAAGATCAGTCGTTTCTAAATTAGTAGCTTCATCACACTTAGAAAGCTAGGTCAACTAAACCTGAGGGGCGATTTTGGAGGGAAAAACTCCAGGCAAAAGAATTAAAGGGATACTTACTCCTTCCTGCTACTTCTGAACAATGAACATTTGGACGGTTACCATCTATTAAAGTGATTACTAGCCTAGCTTCAGATCTCAGGCTTCAACTCTAGTTTCCCAGGATATGGAGTCAAGTGTTTCCTCCAAGCCTGAATTATTTTGTTTCTCTGGTCAGAAATTCACTGCATCTTGCTAAAGTAAGTTCAGGGCTTGAAAGGGGAAAAAACAAAAGCACATCAGTTTTACCAAGAAAGGGAAATCCTGAGCCAGCAAACAACAACCATAACTTTCAGCCCCAAGTTGAGAAAGTAGCTCTTCAAACAAAATACCAACCTTCTCTCCTAATGATTATCACCATGGCTCTTTCAGCCGTATTCTTAAAAAAGACTAAGTGGAGAAACAAATTATAGTTTAAATAATTCCAGTGACTATACTGGTTTTGTTTTAAATGAACTGGTAAGGTGTGTGGTGGAACTAAGTTTCCAGTTTTTGTTGCCTGGGAACTGAAAGATTAATTAAATATCCAAAACTTCGTATTTTTAGCTAGTTCAGCTGTCAACTACCACAAACCCCTATTATTCTCAGTTCTGCTTTACCCCAATCAAGGCCACAAAAGAACCACCTTTATATACATAAGTTAAAAGGCAGAAAAGGCAATTAAAACACCTCACAGAAATCTAACACTATTTTGTTTTATTTTACTCTTTTGGCTAGGCCAAAACGAATTATTAAAATGTTCCATCTATAAAATTGATTTCTGAACCTCTTAAGATGTTTAAGAACATAACTATACACATACATAGGCCTTTTAAAAGATGATTGGATAAAGGGCGCCAATTACTTGGGTTTTTCTGTTTGTTTAAAATACAGTATTACCTGTTATTTTGCCTGCTATGCTCCTCCTCTCTACTGCAGTAAAAATTCAGTTTAACTTGCAACTCAAAAATCCTAGATACAAAGAATGTTTACATTTACTGTTGAACTTGTAAATTGCCATTTATACTAATTGATTGCTTCGTAGTACCATACAGATACTTAATTCAGCTGATATTTATTGAATCAAGATTTAAAAAAAATATAAAACCTCATTGGTTTTAATAGATTTTCTTCCTTTATATTTCAATTACTACCCAAGTTAAAGCAAAAAGCTAAATCAAAGCTTTAAATTTTTTTTGGTTGAATTTACAACTGGTAGTTTTTTATCTTATAAAAATTGTAATTATAAAATTACAATCTACAGACACATGAGTCACAAAACTACAGTTTTCCTTTATGTTAACCTGATGGTCTCCTTTGCTATTTTTAAGGCAGACATTTGGCATTAGAATTGCATACTGGAAACAGATACACACCCTTCATTGTGACAACAAGCAATTTTTTTAAAAAAATGTGTTGCTACAGTAACTGATGCATCTTGTTTTGGTTTGACGCCTAGTCTTCATGATTAGGCTAAAAGGTAATTTTTCTTCATTTCACAAATTCCTCTTTAATTTTAAACAAGCATTAGGGGTGACTTTTATTATAACCTTCACCCCCTTCCCATTAAGAAACATGCCCTAGTATACAAATTAGTTCAAACCTTTAACTAGGAATACTAAATATACCCTACAGCCTTGGTAATTTGATAACACTTCAATAATACAGTTATAATCGGATGCCTCAAATCATAAACAATGGGTATTGTTATCCATTGTAATGTGGATTGCTATTCAAGTTAAGGAAAAAATATCAGATAATTCACCACTGCCACTCTGCAGAGTAATAGCAGACGCTTCTATAGTGCTTATGCCGGATACTCTTAAGCTATTTACACATTTGAATTCAATCCTTAAAACTGAAACCGATTTTTCCATTCTACAGCTGAGAAAAATGAATCAGAGGAATACACAGGTAATAAATGGGAATACACAGGTAATAAATGGTAATAAACAAACACTAGTCTGGCTCTACAGTCCTTGCTGTTTTCCAGTATGCTCTGTGGCCTCCCTACATGTTAATTAAAATAGCACTTGTTACCTGTGATTACTACTAAAACTCAACATTTTATTTTCGGGAGGTTAGGACTGTTCTTTCCTTGAAATGGTAACAACAGTCAAACGTCAAGCTTTGGTAAGTTACATGCAACCATTTCTACTTAGGGGCCCATAACTCAATATTTAACATTTCAGTCTGTCACAGTTTCAAAGCTTCAAGTCTCCTTTCTTAATGGGGAAAACTCTACATTAAATTTTCTAACAAAGCTTTTTAAGGTCAAGGTTTATATTTTGTTTCAGAATATAGAGAGCTTAACCACCTTCAACTGTAAAATACTGTGGGTGTCATGCTTCTCATTGAGCATCTTCTCAAATTCAGTATCACACTGTGACAGGTAGTCTCCCCAGGAGTCCTGCCTCTTAGTTCAGAGACACAAACATCATCCTGACACTAGGATTTTCCAAAGGGCCACATCTAGATCTTTGACACAAAGGTTGCTGATTTCATTCTAAAGGTCTATTTTCAAAACATTTTTTTTAAGGTCACTTTTATTCTTTTTCTCTCTCCTACTGCAAAGTCCTCTGGGAAAACTAAGGCCCCCAGGGTCAAAAGAGGGACAAGACTGTTAACAGTCCTGCCTACACAAACATCAAGTGAATTACTATTCTAATACCACCAAGGTAATCTCAACAACCATTTTCTGGGGTCACACAATGACACCAAATTTCTTCCCAGTGCTTTTTAATTCAAAGGATTCTCTTGCAATCCATCAAGGCTACTCTTGATTATTGATAAGCTCTTAAGATGTTACAATAACAAAGTATATTTTATTTAGAAGTTTACAGGCTTCAACAAACCCTTTTTCTACTGCAGTTTGTGCCTTTCTGTCCTTTGTGTCCTACCCTGTGGCCACGAATTATATGAAGAAAAAGTGACCCTCCTGGGTTGAGAGGGGTGGGTGTGGAAGGGAGAGATGAAGAATTCTACCTAACACTGTCCTAAGTTTCAATTTATAAAAAAAATTAAAATTCATGAAATAAAAACTTATTTCCCCTTCCACCAAAAATCTACAAACACCCATTAAAATGAGGACATCCTATAAACACAGGCCTGGTTTGCCCTTTAAGATCCAATTTCTTCTAATGGAAGGAATACTTAAGCATTTACTGAAACCTCTCACACACTCAGTATTCTCTTCCATGAATGCTGTGTGCAAGTACTTGGAGGTTTAATTGCTTTAAGTGCTGACAGCTAAAGACTTTACCCTTTTGTTAACATACCCTGGAGATTTTAAAAACACTTTATTTAATAAAAGTTAAACATACAAAACTGAAATAATACACATCCTAAAAATTACCTTCTTCCATTAATAGGAAGACCCTTTTCTATGCATGTATTTGGCTTAAACTCAACTCAGGATAACTGTGATGATGTTCACTTACACCAACAAATGCAGACAACCTGATCTAATTAACAAAAATTACAAACAGCTAAATGAACATAATATACAGGGAAATTATCGTCAGATTAATGCACAAGAAATACAAGAAATTTTTAATGATGAAATATTCAGTATTCTTGTTCATTAATTTAGCCTTGTGTTTTTACAAAAATAGTATCTACACTGTATACAGGGCTATACATCAGCTTTTTGTTCTCCCATATAAACATCACACATCCAAAACATGGTACCACTGCCATAAATGGAAAAAACAAAAAACAGGAAAAAAGCAAACATACAAAAAACAAAAACACCTTAGAAAAGGGAGCTCATTCTAAGGTTTCTTACATAAAACTAAGAGTACATAAAAATAAAACAGCTAGATCAATTTTAGAGATGGCCTAATAGGGCTGGGAAACAAGTTATTGAGGAAAAACCTCAAAACAAACTTTGTCATTTACAAATTAACCTATCTTTAAGCTTAACTGAACGACAGCTAAGTTTTAAAGCTGAAAATAAGAAAAATGAAAAGATCTCTTTTAGCAGGTTGGTGTTTTTGCCTTGGTGTTCCAATGAATTGCTAGAGTATGTGTCAAGTTCAAAGCATCTGAAAATTTCAAGTTACAACTTACAAAAAGTACATACCATAGGTTAAGTAGGCGCCTGATATTAGGAAGATCAATAATTCATCTAAGTGCTGTATGAAACAGCATCTACAAAAGTTGCTTTATTCAACAAACTTTGAGGGAACCGTGGTACTGATAATGAGAAAAGTTAAATGAATAGCAGTTATCAAATGCAATTTCTTCACGTTTCATTCTACTGAACCCAACCAATGACGACAATGGTATCTTGCTTACTCATCTAACAAATAATTTACCTTTAGAAAAATATAAGGATAAAAAGGTAAATGTAAAGCCCTGCAGAGATGAAATCCAACAGTTTTTCTGATTATTGAGGCATCAAATGCCTGACATTGTATTTAGAGGTATCTTGATATTGTGTCATAGGTTTATCAGCAATTCCACAGGTTCCTACTCCAACTTTACCAGTCACACTCTCAGGTGAAGCAAAAATACTCCTCTTTACCTAAGGGAAAGAAAACAGAAATCATTCCTGATTAGTGTTGGAAAAAATAAAAAATTTCAAATTTTAAGTAATGTTAAAATATATTCTGGTTTCAATGTTTAAAAGAAGAAAAACATATTGCCTTTGTTTAGTGTTAAAAAATGGGTACAGTAGTGGTCCCATGCTGGAAGCCATTTACTCTAACTTCTAAGTTGTGGAAAATATCATTACATTTACTAATACTCATAACACTTGCCTTCTGATACGTCAAAATTTTAGTTTTGTAAACGCAAATCCTAACTTCAGCTGTGAGCTAGCCATTCTAGCATGATTAAAGCTCTGGCTGTATTGTGGTTTACTGTGGGGCCTGTTATGATAGCTAAATTGTGAAGTCCCTTGGCCTTTGTCACAAAATAAACATCTTTATGAAAAGGAAGCGCTTCTTTCCAGAAGCCATGTCCATCAATGGAAGGGCTACCTTGATGGCAGTGAAGAGTAACACATGGGTGAAAGTCAGGTTATCCTTATTCTCAACTTCCTATATGAATGCTACAGTTATTTTCTACCCAACACACACAAGGTAAGTGTATCAAGGGAAACTGAATGCACTTTTAAATAACATCTACCAGTGATGCCCAGCATGAAGGCATGTTAACAAAGCAGACAGAGTTAAGCACACTGCCTCTAAGTAGCAACTATTTTTTCAAATATTAGTTTATAGAAGGAAAAGAACATAGACCTTTTGTAATTCCTGATATAAATTCTCTCATTTGTAATATTTTTATTGCAGAGACAATGGCTAACATTTTTCAATAAGTTAAATTGAGCATCAACAAGGATTCGGAATACAAAATCTGAGTTAATCATACTTTACAAAAAATCTACATCTCTTTTCATTTTAAAGTTATTTTAATGACAGTTGCATTTCTCAAATTTACAAAGTGTCATAAAAAGATTTACCAACCTGGCCTTTTTTGTTTTTAGAATAGGCTCTGTTGTTGAATTGTTGCCATTTCACTTTCTGGTCCTCTCTTTCCTGCTCAAGTTCTTTTATTCTCTGAGCTTTTTTCAAAGCTTTCTTCTTTTTATATTCACGCTGCTGGGCAATCATTTCTTTTCTGCATGAAAAAAAGTTAAATGTCAACTGTTAAGACTTATCATACAAGAATGACTTCCTTGAAGACACCGGCAGTGCAAAAAAAAAATCTAATAAACATATACAATGGTCTATGAATAAAAAGTACTAAATCATTAAAATCAGTACCAATCACCCAGAATTACTAAGAAATGTTTTTTTAAAAAATAGCATCCTTGGAAGCTTTCAAACATAACTGTAATCTATTTACCCATTTAAGGTAAATATTTCAACTATGCCTTTTTTTTTTTTTTGCGACAAAGTCTCGTTCTGTCGCCCAGACTGGAGTTGGAGTACAGTGGCACAATCTTGGCTCACAGCAACCTCCACCTCCTGGGTTCAAGAGATTCTTGTGCCTCACCCTCCCGAGTAGCTGGGACTACAGGCACATGCCACCATGCCCAGCTAACTTTTATATTTTTAGTAGAGATAGGGTTTCACCATGTTGGCCAGAATGGTCTTGAACTCCTGGCCTCAAGTGATCTGCCTGCCTTGGCCTCCCAAAGTGTTGGGATTACAGGCTTGAGCCACTGTGCCCAGCCTTAATTATGACTTTCTATTTTACTTTTGTATAGCTGTTGCCAGTTGTTTTAGGAATAAGTTGAGTTTCAGTATTAATGGGTATCTAAGCCTTCAACTACTTCCAAATAGACATAGTTAAGTGCAGCATTTAGAAAAAATGTATGAAGAGATTCGATGCAGATAAAATATTTTACCTACATTGGAAGAATGCAGCAGCACAAATGGAAATCATAGCTAATAATTCTCACCAAAACAAAACACCTGGGGGTTTCAAAAACATTCTAAATAAGATTCTAAATAGGATCAGAGCCTAAAACCCCCAATAATTTCTGCTCAGTTAACACTGACTTCTCACCAAAAGGATGAAAAAAAAGATCTTTAACAGGGGCAATATCTGGACTCCCCGGTACCATATTACCACCATGAAGCTATGGCTTTTTACACAGATGACAAAGACATTAAAATATATATATATACATTGTTCTAGAATTTTATTTTATTGGAATGCTTACATTAATATATAATTTTTGCATACTCAAATATAAATATGTAGCAACTTAAGTTTCAAAAACTCTTGACAAATCAAAAGACTAAGTTGTGGCAAATATGCAGAAGTTCACCAAAATATTGTTAATTCTGCCTCTTACTTTTCAAAACTGCATAGTTCCCCATTCCCATTGCAACTCCCTGGGTTCAGGCCATCATCTTATACCTGGATCACAGCAGTAGTTGCCTCTCCCTACTGACAGTGATCATTCTAAAGCTCAAAAGTGATCACATCATATCCCCTCTACTTAAAATGTTATCGGTGGCTTACAAGCTCTTTATGTTCTGGACTTTACCTCTCTAATCTCTTCTTAGACCACCCACCTTCCAGGCCCCAAGTTTTTACCACAGGGATTTGTTACTTGTACGTGCTCACCTCCCCCCTTTAAAAAAAATTTACTAAGCTCTTACTACATGTAAAGAACTGTTACAAGCTTTACTAACATTTATCGTTTGAATCCTCACAACCCAATAATGTACTGCCCCTATCTTACAGATGAGGAAACAGAGTTAAACAGCTTCTCCAAGGTCATAATGCTCATTAATAACAAAGAATTCAAGCCCAGATCAACATCATACCGCCTTGTAGCTTTGTACTTTGGCTATCTCTTATTCTTTTCAAATCTCAGTTTAGATGTCATTTTCTCAAAGAAATCTGCCCTAATAATAAAAGTGGAGGCTGAGTACCTCTTGTTCCCTTACAGTACCTGTTATAGCTCCTTTGTAATGTTTACACTGTACTATTAAAGCACTTCATTAATGATGAGTTTTCTTCTCTAAATATGAACTCAGTTGGGACAAGGCCTGAGGTGGTCTCCTGTGGTATAGCCCCAGTACCTGGCTTATAAAATATGCTGGGAAGATGTTCATTGTACATACTTATCTTCTTAATATTTACTGAATGCCTAAATGGGAATCAAAATTATCTTCATTTTACTTAGGCACACTTACACAGACAATGTTGACCCTTTGTTGCTAATCTTCAAAACAACGGTAAAACAGTATTACAACTTTCTTATGCATAGATTCTCTCTGCAGACTACTTCAAGTATGCAAATGGGGAAGATTGCACCTAAAATGGAAAAGTCAAAGTCACTTACTTTGACATGGGTTTGTTGCCACTGTCCTCCTTTGCCTTCCTTCCTTCTTCTACAGGCTTGAGGTTCAACAGCGGAGTCACTTCAGCATTGCCATAACCAGCAAAGGTGATTGCAGCGGTGCCATTTTCTTCATCTATCTCCTCAATCTCCGCTTCATAACACCTGTAAAGATATCATGGCTGTAAGCAGGTGAGTAAAGGTTTAGTACTCAGCCTACAAGACTTATACTGTAGTGATAAAATTATTACATGTGTCTATAATGAAACTTCTATAATCACATGGTTGTTTCAGCAAAGAGAATACAAAAGAGTGGTTGAAGTTAGTTATCTGCTATCAAAAAAGGACATCCTAATCATAATATTGCTGGGCAAGTCTCTTACATGTACCTACTCAACGTGATTTAATGTCTTTGAGAATAGAGGTTTCTTTTCTTCTCTTTTTTGCGAGAGAGTCTCACTGTCGCCCAGGCTGGAGTGCAGTAGTGCAATCTCAGCTCACTTCAACCTCCGCCTCCCAGGTTCAAACAATTCTCATGCCTCAGTCTCCCAAGTAGCTGGGATTACAGGCACACGCCACCACACCTAACTGATTTTTGTATTTTTAGTAGAGATGGGGTTTCACCATGTTGGTCAGGCTGCTCTCCAACTCCTGACCTCAAGCGATCTGCCTGCCTCAGCCTCCCAAAGTGCTGAGATTACAGGCATGAGCCACCACACCCAGCGAAAAGATATTTCTTATAGGAATGATGTCAGTGTATGCTCTTCACAGAATTCTCAGAAAAACCAACCATTCACTCAATTTTCAATTTGAGAAAATAATTTAGATTATTTTAGAAAACACCCATTCATTGTCCTGTTTTTCTTTCCTCCAGAATCCCAGCCATTCTTCTCCCCAAAACTTAATCTAAAGCTAAAACTAAACTGTATTAATGGCAACCACCCAAGAATCAAATTGGCTCTATAAATCATACTGCCTAATAGAAGTCAAGATTAAAATAGGGTAGTTAAAACTGAATAAAAACTTCTTACCATTGTATTTTATTATTTCATGTTATAGTTAGAGTTTTTTTTTCTACACTTACTGTCCATCTTCACTCCAGATTGCCATACACTTGTCTCCTACTTTCCATGAATGAGTAGGTTGAGTAGAAGCAAAACTGTCTGAACTTGCAAGCGTCTCAGAAGGTTGAGTTGACAGAAGGTCTTTGGTTAGTTCTATAACTTCCTAAAAAAGAAAAACAAAAACTACAACATTATTTTTATAATTCTCATTGTCAACTTAGTTTCTGATGACAGCTTTCATACTGTACGTTAAGTACTCTACATATATTTCATTTGCAGCTCATAACACTATTAAGCAAGTACTGTGATTATCCCCATGTAGAAACTGATACAGTATTGTCTACCAGTTAAGTGGCAGAGCTGTGACTTAAGCCCATATAGTTGCCTTTCAACTTAACCACAAATACTAATGAAAATATAAGACTTGAGCTTATACCATGCATTATTTCTAAGTGCCTATTTTAGCTGAATAGATCTCTCTAAAGATGAGAAAGTCAAGTATGAGGCACTGAATTAGATACTCTTATTGTAACATATATTTTATGCAACTGTACTGTTTTATAGGGCATTACTCAGCAGTATTAACTGCCAAGCAATCCCAAAACACTTTAAGCAGCTTTATTAGTAACAAAAATGTTCCTACTTATACATATCTCGACTAAAATACTACAGGCAATGTAAAAGAAACCAGTGGTCTTCCTATTCAATTATTGTAAAACTCACCCCATCTGGGTAAGCAAATTACCAGGTTAGATTTTAAATGTTCCATACCTTAATGTTAAGCACATTAGCACAGCTTCATTTAAAAGGGGGAAAAAAAGGTAACACACAAAGGCAATGCCTTTCTGTGTGGCAAATATTTTTTTCTAATTCAGGCTTACATTTATTGGCTTCATTCAAAGATGTTTGGTGTAGGGATGGCTAAAAAATTGAGAATAGTACAAGCTGACAGATTCTGCTACCTGTCTACTATATTGTTACTCTAATGAAGATCCACACTATGCATCTTATCTGATCTAAGAACTTGCATAGCTGTTCACCCATCGTTGCATTTAAAACATCATACTGTGTGTTTGGGGAGAAAAATTAACAAAGTTAAACTATGTACTGAGTTTCTTCTAGTTCCCACTGAGGTTTCATAATAGTAATTTTGATTCCAGTAGCCAAGAAAGTTAAATATTACCTCTCTCCTAAAGATTCTAAATCTTCCTGGCTATTTCTGAAAAAACTAATATTTGAGTCTTAAATCTCTTGAAGAAAGGTTAGTTTTATAAATAAATAAATAGAACACTTAGGTTTGAATTAAAAATTTAGTAGGAATAATATCTCTAAGTTTTATTAGTTGCCAACTAGCCATTAATTAGATCTTTTTAATTAGATAGTCCTTTGCAAATAAAGCAAAGAACCTTCCAAATAACTAGATCAAGTAGTACACAACAGAAGAGTAAATTATCTGGTCTTATTTTTAACCACTTTTAGGGGTAGGAATGTAATCCAGTAAGCCTGACTCAAGAGCCCACACAAATCTCTATCATTAAATACTTCCAGATCCACCTAGGGATCATTTAACTTAAGCACAGACATGAATTCTGCACTTGTAGGTTTCAGATTTAGAACTCTATTTCTTTTAGGACAGAACTATTTTCCAAATATATTTTGTTAAAGAAATATATTTCATCAAAGAAAAGGGTCCTGAAAAGCTGTGCATATTAGTGAATTCAGAGGCCTGTGCTGAAATGACCCTTTTTTAGAAAAAATCCAGAGCATTTACTCCTAATGTCCTTTAACTTTGCCATGGTTTTACATAACCCTCCCAACAAACTATGAAGAACCTTCTAAATTTCTATTCTTCACATGTGCGTATGGACCAAAGTATTAGAAAAACTATTTTATGTGTGAGGGGGTTCTTGAAGGTACATACCATTAATTACTTTTCCTCCCTCAAGTCTGAGTTCTGAAACTGCTCCTTCATCGACAGATGGGCAGCAGTTACAGTAATCGGCAATTCCAGGAAGCATCAGGTGTTGTGATCTACATATCAGCAGGTCAAATGGGGTGCACTCAAGCACTCTGCTTACTGAAGGAAGGCGTTTCGGGGATGCAGAGAGCCACTGTAATATATGAGACAAGTGACTTGACCCCTGCCTCCTTTAGAACCAGCTTATTCAGCAAAACAGCCTAATAAATTGACTATCTCTGATTATCATAGACTGCCCGGGGAGCTAGTCAGTTAGCTAGCCTGGATTTTATCACACCCACTTTTTTAAGTGAAAAAAGAAAGGCAGGACTTTAGTAGATTATTTTGCTGCCTGCTGAATAACTTTAGTCTCTATGAAAGACAGTACATGAAAGAGATAAACATGGAAACCTTACTGGCAAAATGAAGTCATTGAAAAGATGCAAAAAAAGCATTTTGTCATAAAACAAAGGGCAAACAAATTAATAACTGGGATAAGGATCTAATTCTATAGAGGAACACAAGAAATTAGAAACCATATGATGGTCAAAAAATATTAATATGAGGAAGCCACAAAATCAGTCTGAACAGACTTTTCACCAAATATAACAAGCTGAATTAAATACCCATAGAATGAGATACATCCCAGAAGGCAGAGAAGGAAAAAAGAGGGGAACGAGGGGGGAAACCCCACAGCAAAATAGAAGCTGTTAAGTGTAGTCTCAATGGAGACAACAATTACTGGGTGGAAGCATATAGCCAAATACTTTTCAGAGTATTACCTCATCTTAAAACATGGTTTCCGTTTTTGAGTAGTTTTCAATTCAAAACAGACCTTATCTAGGGACCAAAATGAAATTTCTAATGATAGAATAAAATGGGAAGAAACTCTGATCAAGACTGGTCGGGAAAAACATTCTGTTATTACTATTATTCTGTTATTACTATTATTCTAAGTGTATTAGAACTTGCACTTCTAAATCCTTGCCATCCAGTATGGTAGTCACGTGCGGCTAATTAAGTTATACTAAAAACTCAGCTCCTAAGTAAACCTAGCTGTATTTCAAATATCCAACCAAATGTGGCTAGTGGCTATGGTACTGAATAGCAGATATAGAACATTTCCATCATCACAGAAAGTTCTACTGGACAGTGCTGTTTTAAATGGTTATAGAAAAGAGGATACTTTACAGAAAAATGATTTCCAGGTCATTATTAACTGAACCCCTGCAAGCAAGCCTTTTAGGGGCTTACTACAGTGTTTATCACAATGGTTTCCCCCTACAGTACTTTCCACTACGATGATCGACATGGTAAGGCAGTTCTGCTCAGACTCTAATGAGGAATTATTCTAGAAATATTAAAAAGACCTGATGATAATGCTATTTCTAACTCCACTCCCAACTTCCCCAACCCAACCAGTTCAACAAATACCCCTCCTCCCACTGCCCAAGAAGCAATATACAAAACATTGGCACCCAATGTTTTCTTTTCCTAAAAAAAGACTGCTTAAGTTGGTAAAGGTAGTCAAGGCATCTCTCTTTGGGGCAAACAGAAAGCACTTTACAGAGTGTAAGAAAATAAGAGGTCGGTGTGCCTCTGTTGCCTCATCTTCAATGTATACTCACAACATATGAGCAAATCAAATGGACAGGTGGCAAACCACTGGGTTATTTCTCACTTAAGGGCCTGGGAGTGGGAGAAACTGCTCCCAAAACATCTTTTTCGTATTGACTGGCACCCTGAAGCCCACAGGCCTGGCTTCTACGTATCGAAGAGGGGTCTTGTTCATATTGAAATTAACCCAGATAGTTTGTGTGTGTTTAAAAATAACATACTACTGCAATTTTATTCTAAATCTAGAACTTGAAAGTATTCAACTCATCTTAATTACGCCCAGATAAGCAGTTCCAGAATCCCAAATCCGGACCCTATTTCAGTTAAGTTTGTTTGCAGTTCTGATATTCCTAAAATAGTAATAGTTTTAACGGGCAGTGGGATAATAAAGGGAGGGAATGAATTTTTAGACAGGATACAGATTTGAGTTTAGTACTCAGTCGGTAAAGCAATCTCTAATCAAAACACCCTTGAAACTTTTTAAAAATCAGGTTCAGAATTTAAAGGAAGCTCTTAAAAGTCATATATATTTGCAAATTATATATGGCATTTTTCTGAATCAGTCTGGTGTCCTGAAACACAAAAGGTATTTACTATGATGGCTCTATGTTTGTCTTGAAATCCCAGTGCAGGTTTTTAAAAAAAGGTTTCATTATCTACTAAACTCTACCATGACAAAGATCTCCTTTTCACCACATAGTTCAATTTCCACAAGTGTCAACAACTTTACTGTAAAACCTAGCCTTAAGTCTGAACATCTATGTAACAATTATACAAAGCACTTGTCTCTCTTTAGGCATTTTTGTGGTGTGTTTTCAATACAAAATGTAATCCACTAGCTTTGGGGAAAAAAAAAAGGCACGCATTTTCAAAGAATCTTGTATTAAAAAGAATCTTAAGGTTCTACTTTTCTCCTTCAATCTTTGTTACTTTTTGAACTAAATTTCATTTGCCAGGTCTTAAAAACTAAAAGCGTTTTTCATTGTGAAGTTACATGTACCTCTCGTCTTGAAAATCTGACAGACTTGGAAATTTCTATCAACTTTAGTTTTTAAAAATTATGTAAGCACACAAGATTTATATAACAAAGAACAATATTTCACTCTGATGTACAGAAACCTGAGAACTGGGGAAGCAACCCTACTTCTACAAGCAATAGTACCTACAGAATTTACATATATACATAGGGTGGGGTGTAACCCCTCAAAAGGCGCTTTGGGTACTTAGGGATTCAAGCAATAATTTGAAAAACAGAGAAAAACTACAATTGTCTACCCATACTTACTTGTAAATCTTTCTTCAATTTTAGCAAATCTTCATTTTCTCCATTTCCAGATAATGCAGCTTCAACTTGCTGGAGCTGAGCTTTGTAGCTTGCCAGCTGCTTTGCTAAATCCTCTGACATCTGGGGAAAATAAAAAGGGTTAGACCATGAAAACTAAACCAAAAATCAAGGCATAAAAAACTAACTTCCCTGTCTGCCTGAATTACCAGTTTTTGCCTCTAACTCCTTCTAACACTGCAGCTTAATTTACCATTACCTTTACTCTCAGTTTAGACTTCAGCTAAACCACAAACTTCAAGGCAACAGATTCTGAGGATTATAAACTTGAGATACATTCCATACTTTAAAAAAGCATACAGATACAAAGAAATTTCTAATTTTCTTTTAACTCCTATCCACAGGGTAGGTGCTGAATTAGGCTCAATAATCAGTGTTATCTTTTTAAAAAGCACTACTCTGTTGGAAAAGTCGAAACTTCCAAAAACAATCCAAATACTTATTTTTAAGCACTACAGTACGCTTCCAAAGCCAAACAAGTGCGTTTTTAAATTAACTACACAAACTACGATCTTTACTTGAACTATTCAATTAAGAGTGTATTTAAAAGTGCCTCTCCAAAACAAAAATCTTTCGCCCAGTCGCTTAAATATTTATCGGTGCGTTATCTTCAGCAAAAAGAACAGCACAGGTACTCTCCCATTTAGGCATTCTAAGGAATGTGCCTTTCGCCAAATCCAGCTCAGTCATTTTCCTGAAAATAAGATACCAATTAACCTTTTTTGATGGTTTATAAGCAAATGTACGACGTTTCCGAGGACCCTTCTCCTTCGTAAAATTCCCGTCCAACCAAAGGCTGGGAGCCTGGAAAGGCCCCCTAAGAGTTACAGCGACCCAGGCTGCTCTCCTCCCCGCCACGCAGCACCTCAAAGCCCGCCACAACTCGATCACTCGGACGTGGAAATCCACACGCCAGCTCCAAGACCACTGCCGGAGCCCCGCCGCGCTCCAACAGGCAGGCTCCACAGGGAGCCGCGCGGCGCCCAGCCCCACCCGACCCGGTCCCCTGCGGGCCGTGTTTGCCGCCGCCGCACGGAGGCCAGCGCCGGCCGGGCCGCCGAGGCTCAGCTCTGGCTGAGAGACGGCCGTGGCTCCGGGATCCAGGGCCAGCGCCTGGGCGTCTCCGGCGAGGCGGGCTCCTCAGCCTTGGGCCTCCACTTCACCTCGGGAGGGACCCGGGCCCGGCCAGGCCTTACTCTCTCCCTCAGGGGGGTTGTTACCTTGTGTGGGGCTGGGGGCGGGGCGGCGGGAAGGGGTCGGGGCAAATGAGCCCAGTGGTAGTGGCGGCGGCAGCAGCAGCAGTAGCAGTAGCAGGAAAATCACCGCGACGACAGCAAGGCGACCCGGTCTGAAAAGGAAGAACTCGGTCGGCGGCGAGGGGGAGGTGAGGAACGCCGGGCACTGGAAGGAGGAAAAGACAGAGACGGTGAAGTCTCGCGAGAAATACAAACTCTCGCGCGAGGTCGCTCGACTCACGTGACTCCGCGCGCCCTCTAGCCAGTCCCTGGCTGTCAGGGACACGAAGTAGGCGGGGCCTAGGAAGGAAATGGCGTAGCTGGGCTTCGCCTGGCGCGGAATGTAGGTTACCTTCCTGGAGTTCCGGCTTGGAATTTATTGGAAATGCAAATTCTCAAGCCCCACCCCAGACCTCCTGAATCCAGAGACTCTTGTTTTAATAAGCCCACCAGATGATACCAATGTCCGCTGACGTTTGAGAACCACTGCTTTTCCGGGGCGGCGGTGGTGGTGGGTGGGTGGGGGTGGGTGTTGGTGGGGGCTCTCTTTACGTTGCCCTGGCTGGTCTCCAGCTCCTGGGCTCAAGCTATCCTCCTGCATCGGCATCCCAAAATGCTAGGATTACAGGCGTGAGCCACCGCGCCCAGCCTGAGAACCACTACTTTATATGATACAAGCCTTAGTAGTAACAGAAAGCTAATTAAATCGTGACAGAAATAACCTATTGGAGAGAAGATTGATTTCTTTAAAATCTGTTTTGTTAAAACCTACTTGGTTTTAATTAAGTTAGTTGGGTTAATCTCGCCTGATAGGGAACAACGTCCAAGTTAGTCTAGAATGGTAAAGAGTGGTAGGAATACTGACGTTTGTGTTCAAAAAGAAATGCCCCTTGTGTATGTTTGTAATAATATATACGCTTTCTGGACGGATACACAAACCTGATCAGAGGTTTGGAGTGGAAGCCAGATGTTTTATTGATTACCCTCTTTGCTGTTTACCCTTTTTCCTTTTCTTTTTTTTTTTAAACCATATATATATAATTTTATTTCAATTAAAAAAGCAATAAAGGCCTGAGACACAAAGTTTTATATAGATGCCAGGAAGCAACCTTTCCTGGGAGGTTGGGAGTTTGTTGCTGGATCCATAAAAAGGCCCACTTCTCGCGGATCACCTGAGGTCAGGAGTTCGAGACCAGCCCGACCACATGGAGAAACCCCGTCTCTACTAAAAATACAAAAAAAACACCAACACCACCACCAACAACAAAAAGCCGAGCATGTTGGTGCATGCCTGTAATCCCAGCTGCTCGGGTGGCTGAGGCAGGAGAATCGCTTGAACCTGGAGGCGGAGGTTGCAGTGAGCCGAGATCGTGCCATTGCACTCCAGCCTGGGCAGCAAGAGTGAAACTCCGTCTCAAAAAAAAAAAAAAAAGGCCCACTTCTCAGATGGGCTCTTTTGAACTGTGCCAACATCTTTAGTTCCTAGTTTTCTTTTCAAGGAGCCTTCCCTTTTGTTCTCTACATACACACACATAACCCTTGCAGTGAGTCAGATAACCTGTATAGATGGAAACTAGGTCGGGTTTGCGAGTGTGAAAGATTGAAATTGCAGCAGAGGGCAGCAGTGTGTAGCTAGAATTAAGAAGGCAGACAAAACAGAAAGCATGTGCTTTTAAATAAATATTCGTTTAAAATAAAATGTAGTTTTAGAGAACTTCTGTTATTGTAATTGTGTGTTTTAAGAACCGATGCGAGGAGGAACTTCCTTGAATATAAAGTCAACCTTATTGTGTAAAAATCTCTTAAATGAGAACTTTTCCTGAACCCCATAGATCAGAAAATAGGCAAATATTCATTATAAGTTCCATCATAGATTTCTATACCATCTTAATAATTTTTTCAGGATTGTTTTTAGGATTGTTTTTATCTATGCAACATTCATTTATAAAGAAAAGCTATATTGAATTTTAATTTTCACAAAGAAATAACAGTTTGTATGTGCCAGATACCATTCTAAGCACTTTACACAGGTTCATTTAATTTTCACAATTGCATGCGGTGTTGCTCCAGACAAAACTGGAGCAGACAAAACTAAGAACAATACTTCAAATAGGCTTTCTGAATTACTATTTCCTTTGAAGTGTCAATATTTACTTTCAGTGTCTGATTTTTCTTAAAACATTTGCGTTCAAACTTAATCATGTTTATTAAAAAAAAAGCAGTATCTTAAACCTTTAGTTTTGAAACGTGATATTTATTTTATTGAAAGACAGTAAATAAATAAAATGTAAAGGCTCCAAATTGTCATCAGAATATACAGCTATTTCCTTTCTACTAAAGAAAATTAAAGTATGGCATGATGGCACCCAGCTACTTGGAAGGCTGAGAAGGGCGTCCAGAAGTTTGAGGCTGCAGCACACACTGACTGTGCCTGTGAATAGCCGCTGCATTCCAGCTCGGGCAACATAGTGAAATCTTGTCACAAATTTTAAAAAATTAATTTTTTTTTAGATGGATTCTCCCTCTGTTACCCAGGTTGGAGTGTAGTGGTGCAGTCTCAGCTCACTGCAACCTCCACCTCCCTGGTTCAAGCAATTCCCTTGCCTCAGCCTCCCAAGTAGCTGGGATTACAGATGTGCACCACCACGCCTGGCTAATTTTGTTGTATTTTTAGTAGAAATGGGGTTTCACCATGTTCACCAGACTGGTCTCGAACTCCTGACCTCAGGCAGTCCGCCTGCCTCAGCCTCCCAAAGTGCTGAGATTACAGGCTTGAGCCACAGCGCCTGGCCTAAATTAAAAAAAAAAATTTAAGTATAGCTCTTTGGAAATGTGCCAGCCCACTGTAAAGCAGAAGAATATGCAATAAAGTAATACATGTTGGTCAAATAGGTTTTGGTTTTTTTTGTTTTTTTGTTTTTTTTTGAGACTGGGTCTTACTCTGTTGCCCAGACTGGAGTGTAGTGGTTTAATCTCAGCTCGCTGAAACCTCTGCCTCCCAGACTCAAGCAAACCTCCTGCCTCAGCCTCCCTAGTAGCTGGGACTACAGGCATACACCACCATGCCCGGCTAATTTTTGTATTATTTGTTTTTTGCTAGAGACAGAGTTTCGCTATGTTGCCCAGGTTGGTCTCAAACTCCTGGGCTCAAGTGATCTGCCCACCTTGTCTTCCCAAAGTGCTGGAATTACAGGGTGAGCCACCTCCCTGGGGCAGAGACTGCATTCTTTATCTCAGCTTTTATTGTATCATTTCCTGACTAAAAGTAGCCCCAGATTTGGCCGCGTTTTTTCTATCTTGACAAAATGCCAAAGGTGATGAATTAGAGTTGTGTACGTAATCATAGTAATTGTTTTATGCTCCTTTCTTTAGTCCTAATAAGTGATTTGAATCTTTGCATAATTTGCTGCAGGACAAGCTACTTGCCTTTTTGTGCTTATTGAGTGTTTTTGGATACAGTACATGGAACACATATATCCTGGGATGAAGCTTAGGTGGCATCATCCATTTAAAGTTGATGGAAAACAACCTGAAAATGGTGTTGGTCAGCGCAGGTCTTCAGATGTTCATCAGTCATAGCAATCCTGAATTGTTTGCTTAAATTTGTATTGCACTGCTAGCCTTAGGATGTGCATTTCAATTATTCTGTATTTTACACGTACCATTGAGGAACAGAAGACTGTACCACTAAAAAACAAAAATATGCCACTAAAAACGGAAAACGAGAATTTCTTCAGGTTGAAAAAGATTATAGTCTAAGGCTTTACAGGATAAGAAATGTCAGGCTTTGTTTGTTTGTTTGTTTGTTTGTTTTTTGAGATGGAGTCTCTCTCTGTCGCCCAGGCTGGAGTGCAGTGGCACAATCTCGGCTCACTACAACCTCCACCTCCTGGGTTCAAGCCATTCTCCTGTCTCAGCCTCCTGAGTAGCTCGGATTACAGGCATTTGCCACCACGCCTGGCTAATTTTTATACTTTTAGTAGAGACGGAGTTTCACCATGTTGGCCAGGTTGGTCTTGAACTCCTGACCTCAGGTAATCCACCCCCCCTCAGCCTCCCAAAGTGCTAGGATTACAGGCATGAGCCACCGGGCCTGGCCAGAAATGGCAGTTCTTTTTTTTTTTTTGAGACGAGTCTCGCTCTGTCGCCTAGGCTGGAGTGCAGTGGCACAATCTTGGCTCACTGCAACCTCTGCCTGCCAGGTTCAAACAATTCTCCTGCTTCAGCCTCCCAAGTAGCTGGGACTATAGGCGTATGCCACCATGCCCGGCTAATTTTGTTTTGTATTTTTAGTAGAGACAGGGTTTCACCTTGCTGGCCAGGCTGGTCTCAAACTCTTGACCTCTGATCCACCGGTCTCGGCCTCCCAAAGTGCTGGAATTACAGGTGTGAGCCACCGCGCCTGGCCTTGAAATGGCAGTTCTTTACTACTTATTTAGAAGTGGTGCTTAATAGTACTCCAACCATACATTCTTAGTGGTTTATATTCTGAGAGCAAAAAGAACAAAAACAAGCAAAAGCCCTCAAACACCACATATTTATTGCCAGTAGTGGTATTGGTAATGTAATTTTGAAACTCAGGCCTACTATAAAACAAACCAGAAATTTATTAGTAGAAACTCTAAGAGGAAAGAAATACAAATATCCTTTTTGTATTTTTAAAAGAAGATCCACCTTCTTTTATATTTGTACTTCTTTCCTCTTATAGTGGGAAAAACTGATGTTAAAACCTCTGATGTTAAATTGAATTAGAATTTTTCATATGTATATTTCTTAGAAGCAATGTCACCCCCCTAGAGAATGCCCACAGCTTGATATCTAAATACCAATCCCCACTAAGAGGAAACAATGTTTCTTAGAGAAATGGCTAATTTCCGGTTTCAGGCGCATAAAGTACAAAAAAAGAAAGTTAAGCCTGAAATACCTTACCAGAAATCAGGGAAGTGCCCCAAAATGAATAAGGTCAACTTAAAAGCCCACAGAGCCCAGCTCAAGTGGGCTCCACTAGCCAAATATGAGTCAATTTGGCCACTAAAAATAATAATAATTCATAGATCATCAAAGCCTTCAATAGATTTTAAAAATCTATTAAGTCCAGAGTGATACTCAAAGAGTTTGGGAAGGGAGTTTCTCTTTAAAGAAGAATGCCAGCCAATTCATATAAATAAAATGACGGAATCAGAAAAATCACCATTTGCAATTCCCAATAATTCAGGCAAGTATCAAGAGAAGCTAAAAACCATCTGGTGAAAGGAGGTAGGGAAAAGGAGGATGTTGGCATAATGTCAAAGTATCACACCTACATACAAAGTATCCCCACAGACTATCCAATAATTTCAAAGGGGAAATATACCTTACTATGATGAAATTCAGCTGTCACCAACTTAACCCAGAGACCAAGTTTAGCACCGCTAATTGTGGAACAACCTGATTTCATATGCCTGTTGTTTTGATGCAACATGAAGCACTAATAGCATTACCTGTGAAGGAAGGTTGCCAAAAATGCTTAACCTGAATACAATCAAGTTTATTGACCCAACTTCCAGTATACAAGAAATAGGGGCATAAAGGAACAAGTAAATTGAGCATGAGGGAAGAATTACATCCAGAATATGGGACATTGTATAAGAAAACACCTAAATTCTTCCAAAGGTCAGTGACATTGAAAAGCGTGGGAACTGTTCTAGATTAAGAGGTAAACAGATGTAACAAGTGCAATGGATAAATCTTGATTGATCTTGGTTTTGAAAAACAAAGCTGTAAAAAAAAAATTAGGGATCACTGGAAAATTTAAATATGGACTCAATATTAGATTATATTAAATTATTGCTAATTTTATTAGATGTAAAAACTATTTTATGGCTTCTTAGGAGAATGTCCTATACTGACTATAGAAGTGTCCTATAGAAGTGATTGTTTCAAATTTTTCAAAATGAAAAGTATAGATAGACTGGCTAAAACGCCTTTTAGAATAGTTTTGGGAGGTGTGTACGTGTGTGTTTGGGGATGATGGGGAAGAGCAGAAGATAGTTGCAGGGAACTCTGGGCATTAGCAATAGCTTAACAAGCTCAGAAGTAATACAGGAGATTACAAAAGCATTGTCAGAAACAAAAGACAATAGAAAGCCAGATGGGTCAATGTTTAGCAGGAAAGATGTGGGCAGGAGGCTGTAGCAGTCACCAGGAGCTCTTTGAAGGGCAGGAAGGAAAGCATGATTAATGTGAAAGAATTACTTTGACTTCCCCACATGCAAGAGAGTCAAGTGGGTCTTGCCTTCTGATGTTGTGATAGGAATTTTTTTTTCATTTTTTGGCCCTGTTTAACTTTCTCGTATAGCAGCTCCAGCAGCAGTCTTAAGACAGTCTTTTAAACTCGGAATTCATTGGATTCGTTTGCATCACAGCCCCTGAAAGTACCTTTCTTATCTGGATATTCCCCACCCCATATTCATGTCACTTACAGATCATTTATCTTAGAAAAAAGAGGAATGGTGTGAAATAGTCCACATTATTTGTATCGCACAGTGGATAATAGAGCAATCTTTTAATGAAGGTTGCTTAAACTGAACAACCATGAGTGGCAGGGGATGTACATTCCCAAATGTAGACAGGAAAAAATAAGGCAGTTAACTTGACTTTTTCCAAAAACCAAAATGAATCCCAGAGTTTTGCCCCATGAAGACTAGTGGGCATAATTTGACATGGTCGCATTTGCCATTTGGTTGATATGTCAGCAGTTGAAAAACCCCAAAAAACTACACAATGGAGACCTTAATGCTCAAAGATTCCATTAGGTGGCAGTCAGGATACAGGAATCTTTCAATGTCTGATTTCTCCGCCCCCTCCCCCGCCTCCTCCAGCCTTAGTGAAGGAATATTGCCAGGTAGCGTGGTGGGGAGAGAGGAGTTAGGGAAAAACTAACACCCCCAAAAAACTATGGCTCGCAGTATCCAAATGATGAAGAACAGCAAGTTTTCTGTGCTCAACTTCCATTTTGGTTCTAATATATATGTTTTTCTTTGGCCTTCCTGTGATTCCTTCCTTTATAAATTCTTCTATATCTAAAGCCCTTTATAGACCACTTGTAATGCTGTTTACATCTCTGTGTTATTAGTCTTAGAGCATAAGTAGGAAGTGTGGCTCATTTTGTTAAAGACCTGTAAGAATTCAAGGGACTTTTGTAGTGACACTCTCATCCTCTGTAATTATTGCTCATGAAAGGCTCCTGGTGGTCCTGGTTGGCTTTGTACATTGGGTTTCATGGGGAAAGGACTCTAAGATTTCTGTGCGAAAGGTAAAGTTTTGGAGAGTGCCCTTGGGAACATCACCTGTGACGGCTGATGGGCAGGACTGGACAGAGGAAGAAGGTGAACTGTTAGGCGCTTGCAATAGGGACCTTAATCAGTCCCATAGAAGCTCTGGAACTGGGATGGCCCTTCTGTAACTGAGATGCCCCTGTCCCTTAAGTCAAGGGGCTAGGGCTTTATGTTCACCCATCATCAATTGACCAGCCAATAGATGGGGGCTATCCCTGTGAAAGGGGCTAAGAGCAATTCAGCTAAGAGCTGTCAGCTACTAGCACTCCCAACTTCTAGGAAGATGAGTACCTCAGTCCTAAAGAGGGAATCTGGGAAGCATACCATAACATCTGCTACACAGAGGAAAACGGCATACTTTCTGAGTATCACCCCTATTTTTGGTATCTCTGACATTGTCTCTCTTGCAAAAGCTACCCATATTAGAGATCATGAAACATCACCTTCTCATCTTGTTTTCCTTGGATTAAAACTAATGGAGAAATGCCTCAGCACTTCCTGCAGATGATATGTTTGTTTCAAATTGATTTCTGATATATATATATTTTATGCTGTAGGAGAGTTTGCTTATGCAGAAGCATCTCAGGTACAAAGATTAAGCATTTCCTCTGTTGCAGAATACTCCAAAATATTTTGGCACAATTGGTGATGATTTACTCCATTTCATCAAAAAGCCATTAGAGTGAGTTTTATAAAAAGAGAAAGAAAACGGAGAATAAATGATATTTTCTGAAAATAGCCTATTTGCAGGTAGTAAATGTATGATTGGCTAGAAAGAAGATTTTAAATTGATATTTTTGCCTGACCTTGGCTTTTATTGTATTTCGTGACACTGATGCTCTTCCTAATTTTTTTTTCTAGTTTTAGCTGAAGAAATCACTTTCCTCCCTTATGGTCATTTAACTAGTTTTAAAGACCCTCTGAAAGTCTTTTGGATGTATTCTCTTTCCTCTATCCCCTGTGTTGCAAACCAGGCTGCCATCATTTCTCACTTCGTCTAATGCAATAGCCTAAGAATGAATTCCTTCCTGAGACGCATCCTCCACTCTTGGTTGTCAGATTGATCTTCTGGAAACACCAATCTTAGCAAGCCCACACCTACTCATTGAAATCCTTTGTTAGCCCACCATATAAGGCCACTGGGGATGCTGTCACAGCCTTAGCACTGGCACACACTCCATATGTAAACCTGCCCTGTCTTTTCATGCATTATTGCCTTTGCTCCAAGTGTCTGCTTTACCTCACATGCCTTTCCCCACTTCCCTGCCTGGAAGAATGCCTTTAAAGACCCAGTTTTTTGTTTGTTTTTGTTTTTGTTTTGTTTTGTTTGTTTTTGGTACAGAGTCTCACTCTGTCACCCAGGCTGGAGTGCAGTGGCCCGATCTCAACTCACTACAATCTCCAAACCTCCACCTCCTGGGTTCAAGTGATTCTCCTGCCTCAGCTTCCCGAGTAGCTGGGACTACAGGCACCCGCCACCACGCCGGGCTAATATTTTTTTGTGTGTTTTTAGTAGAGATGGGGTTTCGCCATGTTGGCCAAGCTGGTCTCAAACTCCTGACCTCAGCCTCCCAAAGTGCTGGGATTACGGGCGTGAGCCACCACGCCCCACCAAAAGACCCAATTCTAATGGGCATTGGTGACAACTTACCAGCTTTCAGGAGTAGAGCTCCTTGCTTCTCTTTTCTGCTCCCTTAGTCTTTTTATATTTGTTAAGAGAACCCTGAACTACTGGGTTTAGAACTGGGAGCCTTGAGACATTATATCCAAGGGGTAGGGGGTAGTCACATCCTGTTCTTTGCATCTTCAACACCTGGCGAGATGAGCCTCCTTGATAACGTGACTGTTTAGTTGGACTACATTTGATCTGCTTGAGAACACAGAGAAAGTATATTTTTGGTATCAGTGAACACTATATTTGACTTTGGCAAATATTCTAAAGATTTCTTGTAATTGGTGTTATAATACTTCTCTGACACTTGGACACATGATATCAATTTCTTCATAAGTTTATTACTATAGTAAAAAGTAAGGAGTGAATGTTTTAGGCATTTTCATTATGGAAAGAACTTCTGATTAATCCTAGTGATAGCATGTTTTTTTACAGCCAATTGAAAGTGATTTTTACATTCATTTGTGCTGGTAAGTATATAGATATGAAAAATGAGAGCTGTAATAGCAGCTTGGTTATGAGCAATTTAATCAACATAGCTCTGGTCTATATTTTCAGCGCTACTGGCTGCCCAAGTCTGATGCTGTCTCTACAGGCAACATTAAGTAGAACCAATTAACCTGGCTTTCAGTAGAAGAACAATGTTCATGTAACTGAGACAAGAAAGTAGCTATGATGTATAGATACATGTGGCCATTGATCCTGTGGCTTATGAAAGTATTGAACATGTTCTTTGTGTCTTATCTGGAAAAAAAATGAAGATAACATATTTCCCTATATCCTCATAAAACAAACAAATGGATGTGAATATAATAGCTGTTTCTAACAGTTTCTGTGCCACATTTAATGGTCATGGGCTTTTTTGGGGTGTTGATGTTCTGTTTTGACTAATTAGTTTTTTCTTCACATCACTCTCAAAACTATTTTACCATCAAAGGAAGATATGTCAACATTCTTTTTTTTTTGAGACAGAGTTTCGCTCTTGTTGCCCAGGCTAGAGTGCAATGGCGTAATCTCAGTTTACCACAACCTCTGCCTCCTGGGTTCAAGCAATTCTCTTGCCTCAGCCTCCCGAGTAGCTGGGATTACAGGCATGCACCACCATGCCTGGCTAAATTTGTATTTTTAGTAGAGACGGGGTTTCTCCATGTTGGTCAGGCTGGTCTCGAACCCCTGACAGCAGGTGATTCGCCCACCTCGGCCCCCCAGAGTGCTGGGATTACAGGCATCAACCACCGTGCCCAGCCCTCTTTTTTTTTTTTTTTTTTTTTTTTTTTGAGATGAGGTCTCACTCTATTGCCCACGCTGGAATGCATTGGCACAATCATGGCTCAGTGCGACCTCCATCTCCAGGGCTCAAGCAATCCGCCCACCTCAGCCTCCCGAGTAGCTGGGACCACAGGTATGTGCCATCATGCCTGGCTAATTTTTTGTATTTTTGGTGGAGATGGGGTTTTGCCATGTTGCCCAGGCTGGACTTGGACTCCTGAGCTCAAACAATTCACCCAATTCAGCCTCCCGAAGTGCTGAGATTACAGCCACCACGCCCGGCCCCATGTCAGCATTCTTAATGAGCAGGTGAGACAGCACCCTGGATGGGAATCTGTAGTTCTAGTATGGATTCTGCCTCTCACTAGCTGTGAGACCTTCTGCAGAGAGACCTTAATTTCAGTGGGCCTGCATTTCCTTCCTTATGTTTATTTTTCCCCCCACATTTAAAATTTGTTTTTATTTTACCTAAAATTACCAGAATAGTTATTCCCAACCTACTTTACCTCATTGCCTTATGTAGGATATCACCTCATGAACATTTTTAATTGGTGTAACACTTAAATGTAATACAGATAAAGAGATAGATGTTTTAACTGTATACATTTATTTATTATCTTTAAAAAATAATTTCAGAATTTATTAAATGTAGTTTTAAACACTTTTAAAAATGAAGACATTTAACCAACAGTAGGAATTAAAAAAAGTTGTTAGCAAGTTTTTTCTGGACATATGTCATATTCTTTTACATAATAAGGTCATTTAGACAAATTAGTTTGTGTGCACATCACATTCATAAAGTGAAATACCTAGTTTTATGGAATTAGTCACTTCTGATACTGTTAATATTTAATGAATTCAACCTAAGACATATTTAATCAAAATACAAAATTGTTACGTCTTTTATAACTACTATATCTAAATCTCCTTATAAAATATTTATATGAAATCTATAGATGAAGATTTTCCTTCCATGGTCAATTGACCACCAGTTATCTATTAATTTTCTTTAATGAAACTTCCCACAATTTAAAAAATTTTAATGGTTTTAAATATAAAATATAAATATATAATTATAAATATAATATATACTATATATAATACCACGGTTTAAAATATAAATGTAAAGATAACTTTTGTAGGCATAATTTCAATATAATTTTATATATTATACTTTAATATACTTTTTCTCCTTTCATTAACTAAGATATTATCCATGAATACTCTTACTTATATTTCATTGCAGCCTAAGACTCTGTGATTCCTGAGTGTACAGGAAGTCATAAAATTTGACATACAGTCTGTCTGCCCTGATGAATCCAGTCCATAGACAATTACTCAATCCTATCCCAATCTCTCCTTCCTCAAGTTTCTACTGCAGTATTTCAGAGCTACACAGTCTAATGCTTATTAGTCCTCTGATGGTAAGTTCTAGTAAGGCAGGGTTCCATGTATGAAATCCTACCTCGTCCCCCTCCCCTCAACCCCAGCCAACTCCCAGGTCTAGGCATTTGGTGTGGACTCAGTTAATACAAGGTGATGGAAGGTGGAATCTCAGGAACTCTACAGCTATATCTAAGAGTTGTCCTCCCCTTTCATTTTACAGAGAAAAGAAAGATCATTTGGCAAGAATTTCCTAAGATACCCTCCCCACCCAGCACATACACCTTCAGGTTTTATTCATCCTTGAAAATATTGAAAAAATATGACTAGATTAAAATGTAATCATGTATACAAAGACATTCTTAAAAAGTTAAAGACAAGCCGCAGACCATGAGAAGTTACTTGTGATAAAGAATTAGTAGCCATAATAATAATAATTTAAAAAATCCTATGTATCATTTAGAAAATAAATAACCCAATGGAAAAATGAAAAGTAGAAGAAAGAAGGAAAGTAGGAGGTTATCTAAACAAACAACTTACAAAAGAAAGAACCCCAAATGGCTGATAACATATGAAAAATACTCAAACTTATGAATAATCAGGGATATATCCACAAAAACTATAGCCCCTCAGGTAGGAGAAAATGTTAAAGTCTGAAAAGAAAACAGTCAGCAAATGGTAACACTCATACACAACTAGTGGAACTACATATGGTCATACCCACCGTGGAGGCCAGTTTGGCGTTATCTAGTAAGGGTAAGGTGGGTGCTCCTGTAGCCAGCAATTCTATTCTTAGGGAAGCTCTTGGATATGTAATAAGGAGACACATAAAACTGATTACAGCTTTAATTTTAAAAAGGGAAACTTTAAAACAAAACCTGAATCCCCATCAACAGGAAACTGCTGGGAAAAGTGTGGTATATTTATTCAATGGAGTATTGAATAAACATTTTATGAAATGAAAAGAAGACAAATGAACTAGAGGTACAAATATCAACATGGATAAATCTCAAAAAAATGTTAAGCAACAACAAAAAAAGAAAATTTCAGTATAATATATATAGTTGGAGACCATTTATACAAATTTTAAAGTCATGGAAAAATATTTCATATTGTTTATGGGAACACATTGGTAGCAGAGTGTAAGACCATGCATGAAAATGAAAAATACCAACTTCAGGATAGTGGTTGTCTCCAGGGAAGAAGGAGGGGCATTGGGGTACTACAGAAAGCTTTTCACTATGTCTGTAATATTTTATTTCTTCGATATATGATGTGTCATATGTCTAAAAAGCAGAGAAATCAAGATCTCATAAGAGTCCTCATGGCATATTTCTTTAAAAATATGTAAGTTCAATACAAGGACACTTTTGTAAATTTTAGAAAAAGGCGATATGAGAGGGGGGCAGGGAAGTGCTGGGTAGAGAAGGGTGAGGTCCCTGGTGAGGGCTCCACCTTCGGGCCTGTGCCCAAGGACCTAAGGGAGGACAAGCATTCCTGGTTTCCTGCCCAAATGTTGCATTTTCCAAGACCACCCTGGCCTGCCACACCCCGCATCGTGTGCCCACAAAAACCTGAAGATCCTAGCGGGCCTACACACAAGCGGCTGGATGCCAAGAGGATCAGAGGAGAAGAGGAGCACACTGACAGACACCAGCAGACGCTGGCAGGCCATTGATGACAGGACATTTTGGAATTCGGTGGGTGGGGGGGGGGGCGGTTGGAAGAGTCCAGCCAACTGGAAGGCAGGGGACAGGGGAAGACAGCCTTCCCACACCATCTCCCTCCTGGCCTCCTCATCCATCTCACTGAGGGCTACTTCTACCACTTAATAAAAAACTTTGCACCCATCCTCCAAGCCCACGTGTGACCCAATTTTTCCGATACACTAAGGCAAGAACCTGGGATACAGAAATCCTCTGTCCTTGCAATAAGGGAGAGGGTCTAATTGAGCAGATTAACACAAGCCACCTGCAGATAGCAAAACTGAAAGAGCGCACTGTAACACGCCCACTGGGGCTTTGGGAGCTGTACACACTTAACCTTAGATGCTGCCATGGGGTCAAAGCCCAAAAGCACTCCCCATGACCTGCCTGTTTGCATGTTTCTGCTAGGAGTTTGAGCAGCAGGATACCAAAAAAACAAGCCACAGCCCTGTCACATGCTTTGCAAAGGGGATAAGGGAAAACTCCTCTCATTTCAAAAGTACCCTCTCCCTTCAACAAATGTGATGCCACAGAGACATGTTTAGATAGTACGTGACTAAGGATGCCTCTTCCTCTAGGTAGACACAGCCCCACATCAGGGCTTATAGCTTGGAGAGCAGAATGCTCCTCTCAGCCAGGGATCCACATACAGGACATGACCAATATAACCATATGTAGCAGCCCTGACTCTATATCAAAGAAACCCTTCTTCCCCTCCTTTCTTGCATCTCAGAGTCAAAGGGAGAAGTCTCCTTGCTCTTGTCCAAGGCAAACAGCTCCAGCTGGGCTAAGCTTATCTCTCCCCCAACTTTCCTCTCTCATTATTCCCTCATTCCTGCAGCTTCAGCCTTGCTTCCCTTCTAGCCCCTTTTCCTAGCCTTTGACCTTATGTTTCTATTTGCTGCCACTTCTCAGCCCATTGTAGTCTTCTACTGTATCACTGAAATGACTGTCATACACAAAGTCATCAAAGCCCTCCTAACTCTCAGAGAGCCACTCTGCCATTCACTTGATCTTTGCAATATTTGACACCTTCCTTATGAAAACTCCTCTTGTGAGGCCAGGCACGGTGGCTCCCGCCTGTAATCAATCCCAGTACTTTGGGAAGCTGAGGCGGGCGGATCGCGAGGTCAGGAGATCGAGACCATCCTGGCTAACACGGTAAGACCCTGTCTCTACTAAAAAAAAAATACAAAAAATTAGCTGGGTGTGGTGGCCAGCGCCTGTAGTCCTAGCTACTCCCGAGGCTGAGGCAAGAGAATGGCGTGAACCTGGGAGGCGGAGCTTGCAGTGAGCCGAGATCATGCCACTGCACTTCAGCCTGGGAGACAGAGCGAGACTCTGTCTCAACAAAAAAAAAAAAAAAAAAAAAAAAAGGGGGGGTGTCAGAAAGAAAACTCCTCTTGTGGCTTCTGTGACATTATTCTCTCCTGGATTTTCTCCCTTTGGCTGATGGAACTCTTTGTTTTTATAGGCTCTTGTTCTACCACATGGCTTGTAAATATTAGTGTTCCTTCTTTACGCAAGTTTTCATCTCACTTTGATTCAAGTAGTTTCAACCTTCATTTAACAACTATTTATTGAACGCCTACTCTATACCATGCTCTTTGCTCAGTGTTTGGGAGAAAGCAGTGAAAAGGCCCTGCTCTTGCGGACCTTATATGGTAGTGAGGGGAGACAGACAGCAACAATTTAAAAAGCAGATACTAGTTACGTGAAGATAAGTGCTATGGAGAAAAGCAGAGCAAGGAGATAGGTAGTGCAAAGGAGGGAAGGAGTTGTATTTGTTTTATAGCAAACGGTCAGGAAAGCCTCATTGAAAAGTTGACTTTGGGGCTGAGACCTGAAGGGAGTGAGAATTGTGAACCATGTGGCTACCTGGTGGAAGATCATTCCATGCAGGGGGAACAGCAAGTGGAAAGACCCTGAGGTGGGCATATTCCCGTTTTGAATATGTTGAATTTGAAAGGCCTATTATTTATTCAAGTGGAAATGTCAAGGCAGTTGGAAATATATTCAGACTTGGGGAGGAGCAGGTTGGCGGGAGGTAGGAATGAGAGAGAGAACCAGGAGTTTAGTTAATTTGTGCTAGATGAAGCATATGTTGTCTATCAGTGATCAACACGTAGCTATAAAGTGGGTACTTGAATCTATTCAATAAATATTTATTAAACACCTGGAATTCCATCTCTGTTAATAGCAGGTAGTTCATATTGGATCAGCCCTTCTGCAAATAACAATTATAAACTCTGGAGGAAAAAAATTGACCTAAAGGCATTACAGAGTGACCAAACTAGAAACCAGAGGATAATTTACAATTGGAAGAAGGAAATGGTGCTGGATGAGTTTGCTTTTTTTTTTTTTCCCCTAATGAATTTTTGCCTGAGGAAAGGCCTCAGTCAGCTCTGTGATGGGATAGTTAGAATTTGGATAGAAATATACAATTTTGAGGAATTGGAAGTCAGACCTTGAGGTTATCACAGCTGTTGCAACAACTGGGAAATTGTTGTGGTGGTGGGTATCCTAAAAAGGAGAGAGCCACAGAAGAGAAGCCAAAAATTCTGTGTATAAACTTTCCCCAAATCTCTGACTGTCCTCCAGATTATACACATAAAGGGCAGACCTCAAATAGCCTAGCTAATGACAAAAGAACTGAACGGACATTTTAACTCTTGCACATTATACAAGAGAAAGAGTTTGAAGTTTTAGTATAGCCAAGTTAACTGTTTTGTAAAACAAAAAATTAAAAGCTTTCCAGAGGAACATAACAGAAACCATGGTCTCTATAATGTATAATTTACCATGTGCAGGTCACAATCCAAAATTACTGGACAATCAAAGAAAACAGAAAAACATTGCCTATATTCAAAAGAAAAGGCAATCAATAGAGATTGAATCTAAGATGATGTAAAAGTTTGAATGAGGATACAATTATTTTAACTATTGTAAACTATTTTAACTCTGCTCAAGGACATAGACAAATATATGCTCATAATGAATGAACAGAGAGGAAACCTCAGCAGAGGGACAGAAACTACAAAAATGAACTAATAGAAGATTCTAGAAGTAAAAAATAACAACATCTAAAATTAAAAATTCACTCAATGCACTTGACCGAAGATTAGAAATGGCAGATCAAAATCAGTGAGCTTGAAGATAGACCAACAGACATTATCAGAACAGAAGATAAAAGAGAAAAAAAAGATTGAAGAAAAATTAAGAGCTTCAGTGACCTCTGGGTCAACACAGAAAATTCTAACATAAGCACACTTGTAATCCCTAATGAAGAGAAAATAATACAGAAAATGTATTAGAAAATAGTGGCTGAGATTGGGTGCAGTGGTTCATGCCTGTAATCCCAACACTTTGGGAGGCTAAGGAAGGAGGATTGCTTGAACCCAGGAGTTCAAGACCAGCCTGGTAAACATAGAGAGACCCCAGCTCTATTGAAAACAAATTTAAAAATTAGCCAAGTGTGGTGGTGCACGCCCATAGTCTAAGCTACTCAGGAGGCTGAGACAAGAGGATTGCTTGAGCAGGAAGTTGAGGCTACAGTGAGTTATGATCACACCACTGCACTCCAGCCTGGGCAACAGAGTAAGACCGTTTCTCAAAAAACAGACAAACAAGCAAAAAAAGAAATTAGGCCAGGCACGGTGGCTAATGCCTGTAATCCCAGCACTTTGGAAGGCTGAGATGTGTGGATCACTTGGGGCCAGGAGTTTGGGACCAGTCTGGCCAACATGGTGAAACTCCATCTCTATTAAAAACTCAACATTTAGCTGGGTGTGATGGCATGCACAGGTAGTCCCAGCTATTTAGGAGGCTGAGGCAAGAAAGTCGCTTGAACCTGGGAGGCAGAAGTTGCAGTGAGCTGAGATTGCACCATTGCACTCCAGCCTGAATGACAGAGCAAGACTCTGTATCAAAAAAGAAAAAATAAGAAAATAGCAGCTGAAGTTTTTCCAAATTTGGTGAAAGACATAAAGTTACATATCCAAGAATCTTAGTAAATCCCAAGCAGGATAAATACAAAGAAAAGCATACTTTGGAACACTTTACTCAAACTGCTAAAAGTGAAAGAAGCCACAGACATTTTGCACACATGTCCAAAATGGAATTTATCCTCTTCCCTCTGAATTTGCTCCTCTTCTTATATTTACTTTTTCAGGAAATGATGCCACCTTCTGCATTCTGCAAGAGAGAACCCTGGAGTCCCTCTGAACTCATTCTTCTCCTTTCTTTTCTACTTCAGTAGGACACCAACTCCATCTACTATGTCATTACATAGCTCAAGCCTCTTTCCTTTCTCACAGCTGCTGTCTTAGTACAATTCCATATTTATAGCCTGGGAGTCTCCTAAATTGTCATCCTGATCTCTTCCCTTTCTGCTGCCAGAATGGTTATTTTAAGCCCTAATTCTGACCTTGTCACTTTCCAGTTTAAAATCTTCCAGTGATTTTCCATCCCTTTGGAAACAGAATTTCTATACCGTAGCATACTGCTTCAAGATCTGGGTCCTGATGTCATCTCTAGCCTTAGTTATGCCACTTAGAGGTCTCCAAATGAGCCACAGTGTCACACCTCTGTGGTTTGCCAATGTTGATCTTTTTTAGTGGAAGTTTATTCTCTTGTTTCTCAGGCTAATCTGTACTCATCCTTCAGTCATCAACTCAAGGGTCATCTTCTCTTGGAAAACGTCCCTGACCCCTTTCCCTAGGTGGAACTGGATGCCCCCTGCTCATCCTGCGTAGTGCTGTGGTATCTGCGCTCCTTTACCTCTATTATATCTGGTGTTCCATTGTACTCTTGCCATTGATTTTCCTTTAGCATCAGGTCTTATTCATCTGTAGATCTCCAGAACATGGCAAATAGCTGGGGCTGAATGTTTGTTGAATGAGCAAATGGCTGAGTGAAACAGAGTTTGAATTGATTCCCTATGTGGAGCCTATCTGTTTCTCAGGCAGTAAGTTCTTCTTTTGCCATGATAAACCTCCCTAAATAATATTATCCAGGTGAGAAAACCAGCAAAGAACCTGAGGCAAAGGCCCAAGGAGGGGAACTTTGTACACAAGCTTACGTAATGGACAGTGAGGCAACTGAGCTTATTTTTCCACCAAGGAGATGCGTCAGGCTAAGCAATTCACGTGTAACTTTGGTCACTAGCACATGAGTAGACCAACAATAAGCTTAAACTAGGAGAGTGATCTCTTTCAATGAAACCGTTTTGGACTCTTTTCTGCTGTAGGTGAGAAACTACCCTTCTTTGTTTTTATACCACTTTTTGGGGACTAGTACTCATGTCCATCACTCATATCCCTAGGATTCTTCCTTCTAACTCTTAAGCCACTCATTTGCCAAAACAAAGCCCAAATTTCTCCAAAATATTGTCTTTTGTTTGCAGTCATTTTCAGCTCATCAGCATTATTGATTTTATGTCCACTCTGAAGGGAAGGCCACAGAGTTGACACCCAGGAAAATGATTCTCACTCAACTTACAGACCAGCTTAAACCAGGAAAAATGGGACCTGCAGAAAGATCTGGCTGCCCCAGACAAATGGGCATGAGTCAGGTTTAGCTCTGTCAGGAGGCCTCTCTGCTGCTGCATCACTGCCACATCAGCTGCCCTCCCGCACATTCCTGCTCTTGCTCCTTGTCTTCTGGAGCTGGTTGAGCATAGGCCCAGGGACCTAGTGAGTCAGCTCACTATGCCAGTTCCCTCCTCTGTGACCTGGTGCTTTTCTTTCCATCCTTTCTTTCCTTTCTATCATCCTCCCAGATGATAACATTTCTCTTATAAAGATTATATTATGACCATACTTGAAAGATTTGTACATATTTTGTTTATTTTCATTGCCGGAGCTAATTCCCACACTAGTGCTTTCTGTAGATATCTCTTGTCTATCCCAGAATTCTTATCCTGAGTCCACTTAATAGATAACATAGGTGGGAGTCCTGAGACCTGGGAGAGGCAATATTCCTCCAATGTCCAGCCCAAGCCATATACTGAACATCTGTTGCCAACTCTATTTGTACCCCCAAGAAACTCCTTTCACATGAGGGAGACCCCTTCACGGTTTACTAAAAAGCAATTTAGAAGTAGCAGAAGTAGCATCAACAAAGGTAAGTCAAAGAAGGAAAATAAGTTGTCAAGAACAGTGAGCAATGATAGAGCTCAAAAAAATCAGACCACATATTTCTTTTTTTTTTTTTTTGAGATGGAGTTTCACTCTGGTTGCCCAGGCTGGAGTGCAATGGCGTGATCTCGGCTCACTGCAACTTTCGCCTCCTGGGTTAAGGTGATTCTCCTGCCTCAAACTTCCGGTAGCTGGGATTACAGGCATGCGCCACCATGCCCAGCTAATTTTGTATTTTTAGTAGAGACAGGGTTTCTCCATGTTGGTCAGGCTGGTCTCGAACTCCCATTGACCACATATTTCTATGCTTGGGATGTATCCATCAAAGTGAGTGGGTGACATTTGTCCCAGCCCAACACTGAATGACTCACTTTCTGTGCTATCAGCAAACAACCAAGGCTCTGCCCGGTAGTTAACAAACTCACCGAAGGAAACGCTATTCTGAATCTGTCACTAATTGAATTTTTAAACGTAATCCAATTGCCAGCCAATTTACAAATTTCCTCTGTATTCTCCAGGTTGTTTCCAGCCTTCCTCCTAATCACTTTTGCAGCCTGGCTGGATTTGATCAGGTTTATCTTTGTTTGGTTTGAGAAGGAATTGAAATGCCTCCTTCTCTTAAGAAGATGATTGTATATCCCTTGCAGTTTGCTTAGGGCACAGAGGTGATCTCATAGGGTTTTTCCACTCGGTGTATTTGATTTTAAAAACATAAATATGTGAAAGCCCCAATGTTGCCTCTTAAAATCCCCTTTGTGCTCAAAGAGGAAGTTTGGTGAACAGTTTCAGCAAAGTATCAGGAATATCAGATTGCATTGATTCACCGAGTTCTGGAAACAAACCTCAGCTTCTCCAGTCATTGGCTCATGATAAGAAAACTTCCCTTCCCACAAACTAATATGACAAAAAAGAGAGATCAGCCTGTCCTCTGATAAAGATGACACATGAATTTGACGAGTGTTCCATCTTTTTTTTACCCCAGCTCATGCTGTGCCCTTCTGGCTACATCATTGCCCTTGCTTCTCTACACAAAAGCCTTCTTCATTCTCACTCTTGCCCAGTAACCTTCACCAACATTCTGTCCTGTGGGGAGCTCTTCCTCCCCTGAACAACTCTGGCTTGTATGTAAAAATCTCCTAACATACACACACAGTATAGACTTTCCAAGGCAGGGACTCTGCTGAATTCTTATTTGCACACCTGTGGGATAAGCTGCTTAGCTCACAGCCTTGGTGTGCAATGCAGGCTGGGCATCAGAACTACCCATATAGCTTTTAAGAACTACAAATGTCTAGGTTGGGTGCAGTGGCTCACTCTGTAATCCCAGTGGAGGCCGAGGTGGGAGGATTGCTTGAGCCCAGGAATTCAAAACCAGCCTAGACAACATAGTGAGACCCCATCTCTACGAAATAAAAAATTTAAAAAAATTAGCCAGGCATGGTGGCATGCACCTGTGGTCCCAGCTACTCGGGAGGCTGAGGTGGGAGGATTGCTTGAGCCCAGGAGTTTGAGGCTACAGTGAGCCATGTTCACATCACTGCACTCCAGCCTGGGTGACAGAGTAAGACCCCAACTCAAACAGCAACAACAACAACAACAACAACAACAAATAAACTACAAATGTCCAGACCCCACTCCGGGCCTTCTGAATCAAGATCACTCCATAGGTGACTCTGACTTGCGGCTGAAATGAGAACCACTAGCTTACCATCATTGGAAGGATTAAACGAGTTAACATACAGACAGATATTTTTTAAACTATAGACTTTCATGACAAATGCTAGTTATGATTCGTAGTGAATGCTACAGTTGCCCTCCACCCCATCCAACCCCTCTAACTCCTCCTCCCTTTCTCAAAGGTTCTGTTCAGAGGGTTACTCCTCCTCCACGCAGCCCCGTGGCTTCCGGGAAGCTGACCCCGCCTTCAGTGTCAGGTGAGGGGCTGATTTGTCTGAGCCTAAATCCATGATTCAGGAATGGGATGTGATGGCCATTGCGACCCAGAAGGACTGCTGGAGGCATCTGGGAAGAGTTTCCCTCACTTTGGGAAGCTTTGCTCTCCTGTCATGATTCTAGTTGTTACTGACAGCCATTCTGCGACCTTTCTCTCTCTCTTTCCTCTCTCCTTTCCCCAGAGGTAACAGGGCTTAGGATAATGCTGTGAAAACACCTTGGTCTTTGACGGTGGATGGAGCAACCCTGAGCTGATCTCGATTTGGATTTCCATTTCTGTGCACCAGGAAATGCCTCATGGTTTAAGGCAGCTCTGTTACTTGTGTCTGAAATATCCTCCTGGCTACATTTGCTTTTAATTCCTTCTCAAGTATCATCTGACACAATGCCCTCTTTAGTAAATGCTTCAATAAGCATTTGTTGAATGAATGAATGACTTCATCGTCATTGAGTGCCTAGACTTGCTGGGTACTGTATCTCCAGTAGCAACTAAAAGAAGTCCCTTTCCTTATGGATTTTATATTCTGGTGGGAATAAAACTGCACTTGTGGGTCAGGTTAGCAGCTTCTCTAGAGAAATAAACTTTATGTTTCTAGTTGTACAAATAGATGGTTCAACCCACATTAGGGGTTAGAATGGTAACACTTGTGCTAAAGAATCACTGCTTAGGAATTCACCTGACCACCAGAGTGACTTTCTGCAGCTAAAGAAAAAGGAAATGACAAGAAGAATCATGAAGAATACTTTGTCCCTAAGTTTATGACTCAGAGGAAAAACTACAGGGCTCTTGTTCTCAGATCTCAACACCAGAGCATGAGACAGGTCCTCGATTGCAGAAGACAAAGTGAGGAGTAACAATCTGAAAGATTCAGGATAACTCGATTTTAACAAATGAATGAAACTGGAAGAAGGGGAAACTGACGACCTGCTGAATGTTAATATTTGAGTCAGTGCAAGGTATCACGAGAGGTAGGGATCAGCTCATCTCTAGGTCTTCTGTCTGCAAGAAAGCAGGCAAAGGGAGGATGCTTCCAACTTACAGATTGTCTAGTGCAGCTTAAACTGAGGAACAGCCTTTCTTCCTTATTTTTGTATAGGATAGCCTCTTTTTCAAGATTGCCTTAGATGTATTCTTTGCACAAATGTTGGGATGATCCCATAACTTCTCCGGGGAAGTCAACGCTAGCTAGGGTGGCTACATTCACCACTCAGATTAAGGAAAGAGTCACCTGGCAAGTAAAATGACTGAAATGAAGAAATGTTTGGGGCAGCAACAGGCCTGGTGATTCAGCTGGGCTGGCCAGAGAGCAAATTCCAAGGGGTAGGATAGGAGGGGAAGCAGTCCAGCAACCTGAGGTAAGGGCCAAATTCAGGAAGATTAGTGATAACGCAAGGCAAAGGTAAACACGCTAGACCTGGAAGATGAGGGCTTCATAGAGCAGGGCTCAGGAACTTTAAGCCTGGACACTTGGGGAGCAAGAGGTAAGGACTTTGACCCTAAGATCCTGAGGTTAGGTCCCAGTAATAAAACTCAGCACCAGCTGACAGAAAGGACAATGACAAAGGGTGTGCCCTTCAAGGGTAGGAGGAGTCCTACAGGCTTTGTGAGATATGGCACATAGTCAGTGCTGTGTAAATGTTAAAAGGGTGAATGAAGTCACTAGGCTGGGCTGTACGATGGCAGCAATCAGACTCTTTTTCATCCTTAAGCTCTAAAACTACTGGTTCTTCTGGAACTGGCAAAATTTTCAGTAAGATGCTTTAGTTCCCCAAAACAGATAATTGAGATAGTTTTTGTTTTGTTTTTGCCCAACCTGCTTCTATTCCCCTGGAGATAGCATTGCAGTTTTCTTTGGGGGACTGTGCCTCCTCTGCCT
Organism: Pan troglodytes; assembly: GCF_028858775.2. Classification (NCBI taxonomy): domain Eukaryota; kingdom Metazoa; phylum Chordata; class Mammalia; order Primates; family Hominidae; genus Pan; species Pan troglodytes. Next base: position 122,443,852 of record NC_072406.2, read on the forward strand.
TCAAACCATGCAGCTCAGGTAATGCCCTGTTTACTAAATGCTTCAGTAAGCATTTATTGAATGAATGAAAAAATTCGGCCAGGTGTGGTGGCTCACGCCTGTAATCCCAGCACTTTGGGAGGCCGAGGTGGGCAGATCACGAGGTCAGGAGATGGAGACCATCCTGGCTAACACGGTGAAATCCCGTCTCTACTAAAAATACAAAAAATTAGTCGGGCGTGGTGGCGGGCGCCTGTAGTTCCAGCTACTTGGGAGGCTGAGGCAGAATGGCATGAACCCAGGAGGTGGAGCTTGCAGTGAGCCGAGATCGCGCCACTGCACTCCAGCCTGGGCTACAGAGCGAGACTCAATCCCCCCCTCAAAAAAAAAATTCATTGTCATTGAATGCCTAGACTTACCAAGTACTGGAGATAAAGTAGTAACTAAACCAAGTCCTTGTCCTTATGGATTTTATATTCTGGTGGGAATAAAACTGCACTTGTGGGTCAGGTTAGCAGCTTCTCTAGAGAAATAAGCTTTATGTTTCTAGTTGTACAAATAGATCGGTTCAACCAACAAAAGTGGTTCAAATGGGAACCCTTGTGCCAAAGGATCACTGCCAACCATGCTCTCCTATCTAGGAGTGGGCAAGTGGCTTGGCTAATTAGCATATTCCATTCCTCTATACACTGTGATTAGTTCGGGGATGGGCACATGATCTACGTTGTTCCAATGGAAGTTAATTCTGAGACTTTTGCTAGAACTACTGAGAAGGGGCCAGTTTTTCTCTGCTGAGGTTGCCAAGCTATACAATGTAGAATGTAAACCCAGGGTTGGCAGGAGTCACTGCATGGAGCTGGCCTGGCAGCAAATGGAACCAACTCAGAGAAAAGCATAGCTCGGGAAGTAGGGGATAGATTGAAAGACAATAATTCTGGTGACATAATTTGAGTTTCTGGTACCAGTGCCTGAAGAGAGGCCTACTACTGGTCTTCTCTATGACTATTGCTTAAGCCAGCCTGAATTGGGTTTCCATTACTAACAACTTGGTGTCCTGAAATGATAAACAATGGAGACTGTATGATAAGTAACTGCTTTCCCATCTTGTCAGAGCTGATGAACTCCAGGCCAGGCACAGTGGCTCACACCTGTAATCCCAGCACTTTGGGAGGCCAAGGTGGGTGGATTACTTGAGACCAGGAGGAGTTTGAGACCAGCCTGGCCAACATGGTGAATCCCCGTCTCTACTAGAAATACAAAAATTAGCCAGGTGTGGTGGTGCGTGCCTGTAATCCCAGCTACTTGGGAGGCTGAGGCACGAAAATTGCTTGAACCCAGGAGGCGGAGGTTGCAGTGAGCTGAGATTGCGCCACTGCACTCCAGCCTGGGTGACAGAGAGAGACTCCATCTTAAAAAAAAAAAAAAAAGAGTTGAGGAAATCCAGCCAATCAACTAATACTTATGTAGTGATTTCTATTGCCAGATATTGTTCTAAGTACTGGGGATACAGCTATAAACAGAAATTCTTGCCCTCAAAGAGCTTATATTCCAGCAGGAGGAGACAATTGTTAAAGTAGTCAACAATAAATACATACGAAAAGTTTAGGTATAAATAAGAGCTACTAAGAAGATTAAATAGGAGCAAGCCACCTGCTCTCAGACAGGGCCCATCTCTCAGAGGGGGCAACATTTGAATTGCAGTCATAATGACAAGATACAAAGAAGCGGCCATTCAAAGATTGGGGCAAGAATGCCCTGAGGAGAATGAATAGCCGGTGACAAGGCTCTAAGACAGGAACAAGACTGGCCTGTTCAAGAGACTAAAAAAAGGCACGTGTGGCTGGAATGTCTCGAGTAAGGAGACCAGTAGAGAGAGGAAGATGGGGCAGAGAGGTAAGCTGAGGCAGTCCCCTCAATTTTGTGAGAATTTGAATTTTATTCTGAATGCAACAGACCTTCACTGGAGTTACTGAGACCTGATTTACCTTTTAAAAACATTATTCTAGGCCGGGCGCGGTGGCTCATGCCTGTAATCCCAGCACTTTGGGAGGCCAAGGTGGGCGGATCACTTGAGGTCAGGAGTTCAAGACCAGCCTGCCCAATATGGTGAAACCCTCTCTCTACTAAAAATACAAAAAAAGTAGCCAGGCATGGTGGCAGGCGTCTGTAATCCCAGCTACTCGGGAGGCTGAGGCAGGAGAATTGCTTGAACCTGGGAGGCAGAGGTTGCAGTGAGCCGAGATTGCGCCATTGCACTCCAGCCTGGGTGACAAGAGTGAAATTCCGTCTCAAAAAAAAAAAAAAATTATTCTAGATGTGGGTTGAAGGTTGGACTTAAGGAAGGCAAGAGGGATGTAAGGAGGACCTATTAGGAGATAATGCAGTAGTCCAGGAAAGAGATGATGGAGGGGCCCCAGGCCAGGGTTGGAGCAGTGGAGATGGAAATAGAGAAAGGGGGTTGCATTCAGGATACATTTTGGAGGCTTAGTCAATAGAATGTACTGTGGGTTAAAGGGAGGTGTGAGGAAAAGATGATTTAAGCCTGATGACTAAGTTTTAGCCTGAGCAGCCAGGTGAATGATGGCGCCATTTACAAAAATGAGAAAGTCAAGGCGGGGTGTGATGGAATCCATATTGTTGGGAGAAAAGCTGAGTCGTTGGAAGAGAAGCTGAGGTGGAGCTTACATGTCTGCTAGACTTGCTGGATCCTTGCTTCTAGCACTCCCATTATCTCAAGTAGCCATATGTTTCTCATTCACTTGATACACCATTTCGTTTCAACCCCCACATCCTCACCACCTGTTTCTTTGATCACCAACAAATAGTGGGGGCTCCCATAGCTCAGGGCCTTCCCAGCCTCCACACTCGCGATGGCCCCCTGGTCCCACTTTCTCTCTCAAACTGTCTTTTTCTCATTCCTTTGACTCTGCTGGATTTCGTCGCCCCCATGACCTGGTGTTGAGTCTGATCACCCCAACACATATTGCTGCCTCAGCTATGCAAGACATTCAAGTGTAGATGTCAAATGGGCAAAGGGATAGAACATTCCTGGAGTTCCTTTTTTCTTTTTCTTGCTTAAACAACAAATTTATTTTCTCACAGTTCTGGAGACTAGAAACCTAAGTCCGAGATCACAGTGTCAGCAGGGCTGCTTTCTTCTGAGGGCTCTCTCCTGGGCTTAGAGATGCCCATCTTCTCTCTGTGTATTTGCATGGTCTTCTGTCTGTTTGTGTCTGCATCCTAATCTCTTCTTTGTATAAGCAAGAGGTGACAGCGTGCTGGTAGCCCTTGCAGCCCTCGCTCGCTCTTGGCACCTCCTCGGCCTCGGCGCCCACTCTGTCTACACTTGAGGAGTCCTTCAGCCCTCTGCTGCACTGTGGGAGCCCCTTTCTGGGCTGGCCGAGGCCGGAGCTGGCTCCCTCAGCTTGCGGGGAGGTGTGGAGGGAGAGGCGTGGGCGGAACCGTGGAACCGGGGCTGCTCATGGCGCTTGTGGGCCAGCACGAGTTCCGGGTGGGCGTGGGCTCAGCGGCCCCGCACCCGGAGTGGCCAGCTGGCCCCACCGGCCCCAGGCAGTGAGGGGCTTAGCACCCGGACGAGCAGCTGTGGAGGGTGCGCTGGGTCCCCCAGCAGTGCCAGCCCACCAGCACTACACTGGCTTTCTCGCTGGGCCTTAGCTGCCTCCCCACGGGGCAGGGCTCAGGACCTGCAGCCCGCCATGCCTGAGCCTCCCCTGCCCTGCCCCCTGCTGTGGGTTCCTGTGCTGCCTGAGCCTCCCCGACGAGCGCCGCCCCCTGCTCCACGGCGCCCGGTCCCATCGACTGCCCAAGGGCTGAGGAGTGTGGGTGCAAGGCGTGGGACTGGCAGGCAGCTCCACCTGCGGCCCCAGTGCGGGATCCACTGGGTGAAGCCAGCTGGGCTCCTGAGTCTTGTGGGGACTTGGAGAACTTTTAAGTCTAGCTGGGGGATTGTATATGCATCAATCAGCACCCTGTGTCTAGTCGGGGTTTGTAAATGCACCAATCAGCACTCTGTGTCTAGCTCAAGGTTTGTAAACACACCAATCAGCACCCTGTGTCTAGCTCAAGGTTTGTAAATGCACCAATCAGTGCTTTGTGTCTAGCTGATCTGGTGGGGACTTCGAGAACCTTTATGTCTAGCTAACGGATTGTGAATGCACCAATCAGCACTCTGTGTCTAGCTCAGGGTTTGTAAATGCACCAATCAGCACCCTGTGTCTAGCTCAGGGTTTGTGAATGCACCAATCAGTGCTCTGTGTCTAGCTAATCTAGTGGGGACTTGGAGAACTTTTGGGTCTAGTTCAGGGACTGTAAATGCACCAATCAGTACCCTGTCAAAACGGACCAATCAGCTCTCTGTAAAACAGACCAATCAGCTCTCTGTAAAATGGACCAATCAGCAGAATGTGGGTGGGGCCAGATAAGGGAATAAAAGCAGGCTGCTGGAGCTAGCAGTGGCAACCCGTTCAGGTCTGTTTCCACGCTGTGGAAGCTTTGTTCTTTTGCTCTTTGCAATAACTCTTCCTGTTGCTCACTCTTTGGATCCACACTGCCTTTATGAGCTGTAACACTCACGATGAAGGTCTGCAGCTTCACTCCTGAAGCCAGCGAGACCACGAACCCACCAGAAGGGAAAAACTCCGAACACATCCGAACATCAGAAGGAACAAACTCCGGACATGCCGCCTTTAAGAACCGTAACACTCACCGCGAGGGTCCACAGCTTCATTCTTGAAGTCAGTGAGACCAAGAACCCGCCAATTCTGGACACATAAGGAAGTCAATCCTATTTGATTAGGGCCCACCCGTATGATTTCATTTAATCCTAATTACTTGTTTCTAAGAAATCAATCAATTTATTTTTTTTGAGACAGGATCTCACTCTATCATCCATGCTGGAGTGCAGTGGTGCGATCAGAGCTCACTGTAACTTTGACCTCCTGCGTTCACTCAGTCCTCCCACCCCAGCCTCCCAAGTAGCTAGGGCTAAAGGCAAGTGCCCTACCACACTCACCTATTTTTACAATTTTTTTGTAGAGATAGGGTTGCACTATGTTGCCCAGGCTAGTCTGGAACTCCCGGCCTCAAGCAATCCTCCTGCCTCAGCCTCCCAAAGTGCTGGGATTACAGGCATGTGCCACTGTACCGGGCCTAATTTACCCTTTTTTTTGAGATGGGGTCTCACTCAGTCTCCCAGGCTGGAGTGCAGTGCAACCTCTGCTTCCTGGGTTCCAGCAATTCTCCTGCCTCAGCCTCCCAAGTAGCTGGGATTACAGGTGTGTGCCACCACACCTGGCTAATTTTTTGTATTTTTAGTAGAGACGGGGTTTCACCATGTTAGCCAGGCTGGTCTCAAACTCCTGACCTCAAGTGATCTGCCTGCCTTGCCCTCCCAAAGTGCTGGGATTGCAGGCATGAGCCACCGAGCCCGGCCCAAATTTACTTTTTAAATTAACATGTAATTATACATATTTATGGAGTACATAGTGATGTTTTGATACATATGATGTATAGTGCTCAGCTCAGGATAATTAGCGTATTCATCATATCAAACATGTATCATTTCTCCATGTTAGGAACATTCAATATCCTCGTAGCTATTTGAAACTATGTATTATTAGCTTTAGTCATACTCCAGTAGTATGGACCACTAGAACTAATTCCTCTTGTTTAGCTGTAATTTTGTATCCCTTAACAAATGGGACATGTTTTCTTAATATACCATTTAACACACTCTATGAAAGAACAAGTTTCATTTTTCAGCTTTAAATACATGAGCTTTACATAAAATAGCTCTTTATTCAAAAAACATTGGCCAAACCAATCTACTGCGTTAGAAGTCAGGATCAGGAGGAGGAGAGAGTGTGTAGTGATGGGAAAGGAAATATCAGGAGCTTCTGGGGTGCTAGAGATGTTCTGTTCCTTTCACCTGGGTAGTGGTTACATGGCCCACTTAAAGATAATTAAGCTGTACACTCACGATATGTATACTTTTCTGTATGTATGCCTCAATTAAAATTTTTTTTTAAAAAAACAAAGGAATCAGGAGGCCTGTGCTTCAGTTCCAGTACTAAAGGTAACTAGCTGTGCGATCACAGGCAAGTTACTTACCCTCTCTGGACCTCAAGTTTTCTCACCTGTCAGTGGAGAGGATTGAACCAGATGCTCACCAAGATCCCGTCCACCCAACATGGTTCCACAGGCAGCTTCCTCCATTTGAGATCGGGCACTTGTGCTGCTGGAGTCAGCCTGAAGCCCTCTCTGACCTTCGCCAAGGAGGAGCTGGTCCTTTTGCATGTTCTTCCTTTCAGAAACTAACAGTTGTGGCTGATGTCTCTGTGGTACCACTTGTTACTAACAAGGCAGCTGTGAAGTTAATGATAGTGCAAATAAAAAGCTGCTGGTAATTAGGTGGCTGGATGTTCAGGCATTATTGTTATTTTTTAAAAAATCGGCTGGGCACAGTGGCTCACTCCTGTAATCCCAGCACTTTGGGAGGCTGAGGTGGGTGGATCACCTGAGGTCAGGAGTTTGAGACCAGCCTGAACAACATGGTGAAACACCGTCTCTACTAAATATATATTTTAAAAAATTAGCTGGGCATGGTGGCACATGCCTGTAATCCCAGCTCCTTGGGAGGCTGAGGCAGGAGAATCGCTAGAACCCCGGAGGCGGAGGTTGCAGTGAGCTAAGATTGCACCATTGCACCCCAGCCTGGGCAACAAGAGTGAAACTCCATCTGAAAAAAAAAAAAAAAAGAAAGAAAAAATCAATTAGCTGAATAAGAAAATGCCATTGAGATGAACATTTATTTTTCTCCTTAGCATGATTCCGGTTGGATAGGAGGTTAATGTGGTCAATTCCAGAAGGGAAAAATATGTTTCTTATATATTAGAACTTAACATATACTTTTAAAACTGCATAGGGGGCCGGGCGTGGTGGCTCATGCCTGTAATTCCAGCATTTTGGAAGGCCGAGGCGGGTGGATCACAAGGTTAGGAGTTCGAGACCAGCCTGACCAACATGGTGAAACCCCTTCTCTACTAAAAATACAAAAATTAGCTGGGCATGGTGGCATGCGCCTGTAATCTCAGCTACTCGGGAGGCTGAGGCACGAGAATCGCTGGAACCCGGGAGGCAGAAGCTGCAGTGAGCCGAGATCTTGCCATTGCACTCCAGCCTGGGCAACGGACTGAGACTCCGTCTCAAAAAACAAACAAACAAACAAAAACTTCATAGGGGAAGATGGAGGCTTTTAATTTTTTACAAAAGGTTTCTGTAAGTGAGGGAGAAGCTTCATAATAATGACCTGTGATTTGTACCTACTGCTGACTTACTAACTAACTTCTGACTCTGGCAATGACCACATCCTCATTTCCTCCTTTTAGAAGGTAACCAAAAACACTTCTAGGAAGTCTGGGGTTATTGAGCCGTAGTCCTATCTCTAAGACCTAGATAGTCTATAAAGCAAAATAAATGAAGCAACAAAATTTTTTCCTTGTACTTCTGTTGTTCACTGTTCAAATAACTACATTTAACCAAGCAGATATTCTAATATGGCTGTGTTTATTTACGACTGTCTTCTGAAGACTGCCTGGATCTGTTTTAACCCGGTAACCCTCGGCAAGTTACTTACCCTTCCTGAGCCTTATTTCTTCATCTGTAAAAGGAGATAGTGACAGTACCCACCTCAACGTTTGTGTGTGTGCACGCATGTGTGTGTGCACAGACATGCATGTGAATTAGGTGACATAGCCCATAAAAATGCTTTGCACAATGCCTGGCATGTAACAGGCTCTCAAAAAATATGAACTATTTTTACCCTTGGGTAGAAGTGGTTCTTACACCTGTGGGAAGGGGCTGGGCAACGTTAGGCAGCAGAAAGTAGGTCTGGCTGTTTTCCTTTTGTGTGGCCTTGAGAACTCCTGCATATAAGGGCTCTTGTCCATCCTGGCTCTCACAGGACCCCCAGCAGGGCTTTTAGACTTCTCTGGGTTTATCAGTTTTCAGTCCCTGCTTGTCGCGCTTTTGGAACTACAAATAGCCTCGGAGAGAGGGCGTCAGATGTTTTGAATCTCCCCCTGCTAATGGATGGGACCACACCCCCTGCCGCCACAGCTGGTAACACAGGCCTTTAGGATAATGGAAGGCATTTGGGGATCTATTTTTCTCTCACTGTGCAGAGCATTACTCACCTCACTCCTCTGTGTTACAAGGAAGGCGAAGGAGAAAAGCACAATAAGCTGCCAAGGATGAGTCAAATTTCAATAGAGCGTCTTTGCTCAGAGGCAGCGATTGCCAACTGCCATTTCTTATGCATTCCTGAGATTCACATTGCAAAATAAATCCTGAACTCCTGCCCCTTCTTCTTTTTTTCCCCAGGGAAGGGCAACAAATGGAGCTGCATTTTGACTGCACTCTTTGTAGGTTGGAGAAGCAGGGAAAGTGATACTCCGGGAGCTGGTGTGTCTAAGGCCTCTGTGAGTCTGCATGGTCAACACAGCTGGCTCTGCCTTTGCGCTCAGCTTCTCCTGAGGCATCAACCTGCATCTAAGCTCTTCTGCCTCCTTTCCGGGAATGGCCTGGTCTATGGTTTCTCAGTTGACTCTAGATTCAGGAGAGTATGGAGAACTTCTCTTTCCCTGACCAGTGGTATACTGCTGTGGCCCTTGTAGCAGGGGAACAGCCTAACTGCTACAACATTCATTTCAGCCAAGAGATCAGTCCACTCCCACGTGGGAGCAGGTGTCTTCGCCCATGACCCTGACCTTCTTATAAAGCTTTCATTTCAGGATGGCATGAGGTCTTTCCTCAGAAGGTGTCAAGAGAGAGAAATGCTAAAGGAAGAGATGCAATCAGTTTTATGATCATTAAGTGTTTAAGCTAAAGGGCTTTTCTTATAACACCTTGTATCTGTGGTACAAAGCAATGGATGTATCAGAAGGGAAAGGATGAGGTTACGTTGAGAGTGTAGGGCAGGAAAAGAGAACACACAACATTACTGAATTAACTAGACTCTGTCTTGCATGAGGCATATTTTGAGCATCTCCATAGGCCATAGGAAACAACATTGCAGAAAACATTAATTTTAACTGAATGGGCGTACTTGAGGCTGGTGGTTCCCAAACTTGGCTGAGCCTGAGAGTCACAGGGAGCCTTCTGATGATACAAGTTCTCGGTTCTGTGTAAGGGAATTCTGATTCCCTGGGTCTTGGGCAGAAATATTCATTTTAGAAGTTCCCCAGGTGGTTCAGATGACCAGTCAGTTTTGGGAACTACTAAGGTGGGCCACATTTTGAAAGGACATGGTCCCATATCATCTACCATCAACAAGTCAGCTTTTAAACTTTTTATTGTGAAATAATGCACAGATACAGAAAAGCTTATAAAACAGAAATGTGGCTCAGCTCAGTGATTTAGCTCAAAGAAAATGCCCAACTGTCCACCTCCCCCTTGAGAAGTAGAACACTGCCAACAGATATATTTCCTGGCAACTAAATGAAATCTTGAAATTGTCCCCATTTATAAACCGTCGGAGCTATTTGACTTCTCTAGTACCTGGATTTCAAGCCTTGAGTTTTTTGTGTATCTCTGATACTCTCAGACTTTGCTTTGACTTAAGGAGCTGAGTTTTTCATCCTTTATAATCTTGCACTTGGAACTCATAATTAATCAGGAGTCAGAAAATCTCTCTTCAAATCTTAACTCCTCCACTTGCATGCAGTGTGATTGTGGGCAAGTTACTTAACATTTCTGGTTCTTAGGTTCCTTGTCTATTAAATAATGAGAATAACAATATGCACCCGATAGGAGTTTGTGACCATTAAATTTTTTGAACAAAATAATGCCTTACAACCGTAGAACACTTTTCTATCAGATCCCATTTTCATTTTGCTATTCTCAAAAATGACTGTTCCCAGCAATTATTCCCTCTCTCCCTTGCATCTGGGCCCTGTGCCAGAACCTGTGTCATTTCTGTACTGCTATGGTTTGAATGTGTTCCCAAAGTTCATGTTTTGGAAACTTAATCCTCAATGCCACAGTGTTGAGAAGTGGAGCCTAATAAGAGGCGATTGAATTAATGTCATCATTATAGGCTTGTTATAAAAGCAAGTTTGGCCCCTTCTTGCTCTACTACTTTTCCACCTTCTGCATGAGATGATATAGCAACAAGGACCTCACCAGATACCAGCCCCTTGACCTTGGACTTCCCAGCCTCCAGAACTAGAAGAAATAAATCTCTGTTCTTTATAAATTATCCAGTCTCAGGAATTCTGTTACAGGAGACAATTCATTGCTGCCTTACCTCTGAATGGGATTACAGGTGTGAGCCACCGTGCCCAGCCAGGCAGGTGTGTTTTAATCCTCCTGCTGTCTTTGCCACACATCCCTACTACAGGCACATTTGCAGGCACACACTCAGCAGACCCACACACTCAATGCACACATTCAATACATATGCACACTTAATACACACTCAATAATATAAACACTCAACAGCCGAACAATTAATACACACAGACACACACACTCAGCACACATGCTAAACATACACACACCCAACAGAAACACAACTCAGTACACATGTACACACACACTCAACCCACAAGGTCAGCACCCACACATTCAGCACTCACAGACATTCATGCACAGTCTGAGCATTCATGATACTGATGGACCGTGAGTTATTTTCCATTTCTTTGCCTGTATTGCCCAGCAAGCTGAAAGTTGAACAACATGGAACACTGAAGTGAGTCGGGAAAGATTCACCATCTTCAATTATAAGTTCCTGCCACTTATCTGCCAGATCAGAGTCTGGTGAGATCAAGAAAAACGAGCAGGTAATTTTTACAAAGAAAGACACTACTGGCATAGCATGCTCACTTTTTCTATACATGTGTCTCTCTGACACTATCTCTCTATCTGTGTCTCTATCTTTGATTATGGAAAAGCTGGCCCAGAAGAGCGTCCCATTTAGAAATGAGCTAGACAAAAAGTTAACAAGTACTGTGACTTTTAAAGGAGACCTATTTGAAATAGGCCATCCTAAGTTAACTCCCAAAGCTTGAAAGGTTAGAGAATAATACTCCAGATACCATCTGGGCAAATTAACAATGCTGGATGATGCGAAACCAAAACTTTAATGAAGAATTCCATGAATAAGTAGAATAGATGATCTCGCCCTATCTAAAATTAATTTGCTTTCATTTCCAAACTCTGACGCTAGCAGAGTTCTTCCTCAAAATGACGAACCTGTAGAGCATTCTGGGCAATGGCATGCAAATGAGTAAGATCGCTGTGTTCCCTGCTTGGATTCTGGCAGACCACTTCATATGGCAAGAAATATGCTAGGGTAGAGCTTATTCCAATCTTATTCTGGTTGTTTTCAGATTTTCTGTTTGAGGACATTTTGTCATTATCCTAGTTTTCTAGTGTTCCTCTTTTTAATGTCTGGTAGCTCAATTGTCTTTTCTTTCATGCCTCTTTTCCAGCATTTCAGGCCAGTTTGATACCTTTATTCTCTCCATTTTAGATTCTAAAGCATCCATTGAGTGTCTAAATGTATCTGGCTTTATACAGGTGCTTTGTGTAAAGAAAACCTAGTAGAGTATTAAAAGCCAAAGTCGCAGAAAAGGATGCAGCAAATTTTCCTTGACAATTGTCTTAGCACTTAAAAAAATTTTCAATGTATTTTATAATCTTATTTTATCTTAGAACATATTGGTCTGCCACTAATGGAAATAAAACAAAAAACTGGTCCATCACCCATAGGTGAAATAGATAACATTAAAATTAAGAAATGCTAGCAATGAAAAGACATACAAGGATGAAAAAGCAAGTCATAAAATGGGAGAAAATTTTTCAACACATTCATTGTCAAAGGAGTTATAAGAATTAATTCAAACAAAAATGGGCCAGAAAAAAAAAAACAAAAACCCGTGGAGAGACACTTTACATGAGGAAATCCCAAGGCTCAAGGAACAGGTGAGTAGTGTCCTACCTGACTTTCACCAGTTAAATGAATATTAAAACCACAACGAAAGCCACAGAGCAACCAGAGCAACAAAAACTAAAACATCTCACAATCCCAGGTGTCAGTGAGGATGCTGAGCAGCAGGAACACCCAAACACTCTGTTGGGAAGTAAACCCATCAAAGCCCTTCAGGGCACTCTTCGGTAGTATCCACCAAAGCTGAACATGAGAAGCCGAACTTGTGAGCAGCAGTTCCACTGCTAATCCTCATCCTAGGAACCAACAGCAGTGTGTGCACAAACCCCGTAGTGGGGATGGGCGCATTCATGCTTGGGCACCAAGCAGGGTTTGTGATGGCTGCAAAATGGAAACAGGCCAAATGTCCACCCAAGCTCACTGGATAAATGAAAGCTGTTGTATTCACACTTTGGAATAGTAAACAGCAGTAAAGATCATCAAGCCACAGCTTCAGATACCGTTGGTCTTGTCTGACTTCCCCACTGGATCTGCAGGGCATCCCAGGGACAGATTCTCCATGAATGCAGTCACGTCTTAGTGCTGGGGTTATTCCTGTCTGCAGAGCTTGCCCCTGCTTGGTGCCCAGACATCATAAGGGGTAAGAAAGGACCCCTGAAGAGGTTTTGGGTGGGAAGATCCCCCAGGCTCCCTACCACAAGCTTTGGCCCCTGGTAATTGCTGGGATGCTGTCCAGAGTATTTGGCCTGTTGGTTCATGAACCACAGGTGCTTGTTCAGGTTGAGTCCTGCAGCCCTTCTGCTCCTTGTAGGCTGGGTACCCACTTTTCTCCAAGTATTTCTCTATCTCCTGCTGTGATTCCCTGCTAGGACTCTGTGTTCCTGGTGCCACCTCCTCAAGGACTAAGGATGGTGTGAGGCCCTTGAGATTCTTAAGTTTTTGCCTCCTTCATTCCTTTGTTCCCTCCCCAAGAGCTTAATACATTTTTTGGTGTGTGTCATCTAAAATTTTCAAGCCATATACTTGTCCAAAAATAAGGCCTCCCAGAAGCATTAGACCATGAGGCAGTCATGGCCTTGGCCCCTGTGAAGATAGCCTGGATTGATGACTGAATAGAAGACACTTGATGAAAATGTTAAGACATTGAATAAATGCACACACAAAATACCAAGGGCCTCCCCTCTCCTCCTGAAAATAACCGGCCGCCTCTTTTCCTTCCCATTTGCACGTCCCTGCAGCCCCACTGCTTAACCACATCTTTCAGCGTTCCCCGACCCTCCCCAAATAGATTTCATTTACATTTTGCCTAATTGCTCCAATACCTTTGTGGCTTTTTCCTTCTAGGAGCACTCAAAATGGACTCCCAGTCGGCAACCCTGCCCCCTAAAAATCAGCATCCAGGTAGAACAAGCCCCAGCCCCAGCTTCTGGAAGGAGTGAAGTCACAGGGTTAAAAGCCCAGACACTCCTTAAAAGCTTTGTGATGTCTTCACACTAAAAATGTGTATTTTTTAAGTGGTTAGTTGTATTTCTTTTTGAAAAAAATTAGTTCATCTAATTATAAAATAGGTAAAACATGTACATTTACAAAATTGAAAAGGTAGAAAGAGGTACATGGTGAAAAATGAAGTCTCTTTGCTTTCACCCCTGTCTGCAGACTCCCAAGCACCCTCTCCAGAGGTACCACTGTCACCAGTTTGTGCCAGAGACAGTCGATGTGTGTGTAAGATTATATGTACATAGACTTTCTCTTTCCCAAAATTACAAGCAATAGCATACCACACAGTGTTTGCTTTTTCACTTAGAACTATTTCTTGGCAATTGTATCATACAAGGACATTTTGCTCTGCCTCATTAAAGGCTTCATACTACTCTACTCCATAGAGGTGCCTATGGATGGACATTTAAGATTTTTAAATAATGTTTGGCTATTATAAATAAGACTGCAGTGAGTAAGAACCTCTCTGTTTCAATCGTTCTTCTCCAGACTCAGTCTCCTAGGGGTAATCTTTTAAATGTTTAAGAGAATGTAGACAAGGGAATGGTCTTCTTTGGTGCCTGCTGGGAAATTAGGACTCCTTTGTCTAGTACTGCGTCACCTTGGGAGAGTTGCTTATCGCATGGAGGTAAAGTGGGTAAACTCTCCTAAGAGGGGTCTGGATGAAAAGCAATAACACATTGGTTAAAATGCTTTAAGAAGTTGAATGCATTTTACAGATATAATAAGGTATGACTATAGACTAATGGGACAGATTTTACCAGAATCATATACTAGAACCAGCCACGTTGCTTTACATTGGATAGGTGATACTCAGAAGACAGTTCAGACTGACTTAGGAAAAAACCGGAAATTTATTCTCTTGTGTAGCATAGAAGCCCATGGAGTAGGGCTGTCTTTAGGTATGGCTGGATTCCAATGCTCAGATGACGTCACTAGGATTCAATTTCTCTGTCTTTGGCTCTGCCTTTACATGTATTGACTCCATTTTCATACGTACCCCCTTGTGTGGAGAGGATGGTCATAGCAGCCCGTGTCATGTCCTCCCTGGTGTTACTGGCTGCAGTTGAGTCTCCTCGACTCTTATTGACCAGAATTAGGACAAGTGGCTGTCCCTCAATCAATCAGAGAATGTGGTCATCTGGTTGTGCCAGCCTCGGTATAATGCCTTTTCTAAGACTCAGCGCAGAGTCAACTCCACTGGAATCCAATGAACTAAGGGGGAAAGAGTGGTATCTGAACAAACACCCAGTGCTCTCGGGCTTTACAGGGATGGATGCTGGGCTCTTTTCTTTATCTGTTTGTGTTGCTATAAAGGAATACCTGAAGCTGGGTAATTTATAAAGAAAAGAGGTTTAATTGGATCATGGTTGTGCAGGCTGCAAGGAGCATGGCATTGATATCTGCTTCTGGGGAGCTTCAGGAAGCTTCCACTCACGGCAGAAGGTGAAAGAGAACAGGCATCACATGGTGAGAGAGAAGGAAAGAGAGAGGAGAGGTGTGCCAGCTCTTGAGTGAACTAACAGAATGAGAACCCAATTACCACAGGGAAGGCATCAAGCCTTTCATGAGAGATCCTCCCCCATGACCCAAACACCTGCCACCAGCCCTACTGCCAACTTCGAGGATCAAATTTCAACATGAGATTTGAGGGGAGAAATATTCAAACTATATCAGCCATCAGGAAGCCACAAATATTCACTACCTTTTGGGGATTTGCTGTTCACAAGCCTGTCATTTCAAAATTCTGGCTCAGACAGCTGAGTTCCTTTCAAGGAATAGCTCTGCATTAGGTTTTAGGAGGTAGTGGAAATAAGCAATTAAAGGCATGCATGTGGCAAAAGAAGTGTTTACATGTTGAAATAGCCTTTACAAATATTTCTTCCTTTATAAGATAGAAGAAGACTTCCTCCTGTCAAGTAAAGACGTTTGCCCTACAAAGGTCTGGCAAAGCAAATTTAGTTCTTCATCTGCATTGCAGGAAAAACAAAACCATGAAGGCTGGCATGTTCCTTCTGCACAACTGGGAAGACATTAGGTGCTGGAAACCCCCAACACATGTAAGGACATTTAAATCTACAAAGAGGGAAGAAAATAATTGTTTTGGCCAAATACACGATTGTTATTAAGATAAGCTCAGCCATGTTTTTTTTCAGTTACACAGGGAAGGTGGAGGAGGTCCCTAAAAATCTCCCTACCTCAAGCTTTGAAAGAGACAATAATGGCATGCAAATGACCCGAAATTACGCTAGGAAATTCATGTTGAAATAACCTATGAGGGTGTCAGCCCTCTAATCTTATTTTCTTGGTTTAGGTATCTGCTTCCATTCCTTTCTGCATCTTCCTTCTGTTTATTTCCCCAACTCCATCCTACCCTCAAGTCTCACGTCATGGGAGCTTGCCAGTCTCACTGAGCACAGGGAACCAGCAGTGCTTGTAGCCGGCAGACAGGCCTTCCTGAGTGGGGAGTGGCTGTGGGGGGCCCTGTTTCCATTTCACCATTCATGTTAATCAGCAGTTACTATCTTGTCCTCAACTCTGCTTTTGGGGAGAGTGGAGTGACTCCTGGGGACAGGTGAATTACAGGAGGCAAGCTGGAGGAACCACAAGGAACATGGGTAGAGAGCTGTCCATCTGACAGCCAAAGGGGCCTGCTCTCTCTCGCATTCTCTCTCTTTCACTCTCTCACTCTCTCTATTGCAGGAGGGGAAAGGGAGAGCTTTATTCTCTATGAAAAACAGTCTGCAGACTGGGGAGACAAAGCCTTTAGTATAAGTGAAATTGTGCTCTCCACAGACGGGCTCTTTTGACTCTTTTTCTGGCTGTGTGGCCAAGGAGCTCCCAGCTCTCCCCGTTCCCCCAAAACTCTTTGTTTCCAGGCAACTTGTTCCCCTGCAGTCAGGGACCCAAAACTGTTGGCTGGCAGACTTTGCTTTATTTGGCCAGCAACAGGTTTGAACATATTTTAAATTTAAATGCCTTTGGGCATAGTG
The DNA here is from genome assembly GCF_028858775.2 of Pan troglodytes. Classification (NCBI taxonomy): domain Eukaryota; kingdom Metazoa; phylum Chordata; class Mammalia; order Primates; family Hominidae; genus Pan; species Pan troglodytes. The sequence goes on from NC_072406.2 coordinate 122,460,289, forward strand.
TGTGTGTGTGTGTGTGTGTGTGTGTGTGTGTGTGTGTGTGTGTGTATGTATGTGTATCCTTCAGTTTTCCACAGTCTCCACCACTCCCTATTGCCTTTTACAGGCCTGCTCCACTCTGTCTTATCTGCCCAGCCCATGAGTTTGTGACTCTGACCTGCAGCTGATAGATGACATATTCATTCTTTCATTTTCATAATTTTAATTCTCTCCCCTCCATTCTTTCTGAAGCAAACAACCTCAAATGATGACTCCCAAACTTGACTGTATGCCCTCTTCCATGCCTCCACCACCTCACTGGGCCACACTCTTCATGTCTGCTTTTCCTGTCCTCAAACAGCCCTCCTGCTCAGGGTCCAGACACATTCTGGCCCCCTTTTCTGCTGTGCCTTTCAACCTCCCATTAATTAATTTAGACTCAGCCTCCAGAGCCCCTCCCAAATGTTACTTTCACAAGGAATCCCTTCCCTGACTGCTCTAGACAAGGGTAGATCCCGTCAAATGCTCAGAACACCTGCGCTTTTCCTTCACAGCCTTACCTAGATTGTCTTGTAATAATTAGTTATGAAATTAACTATTAACTGTTTGATATCTGCCTTCCCTCTTCCTCTGCTCCCCACCTCCATCACCTCCCAAACATGAGCTTGAAGAGGATAGTTGCCCTGATCACCTTATTCAGCTGCGTCTCCAGCTTCTGGTACAATTTGAGCACTCATTACATTTTGATGAATAAGGGAATGAATGAAGGAGTAAATGAAAGGATGGGTAGGCCAGGCATGATGGCGGAAGCTTGTAATCCCAGCACTTTAGGAGGCTGAGGTGGGAGGATCACTTGAACCCAGGAGTTCGAGACCAGCCTGGGTAACATGGTGAGACCCCATCTCTAATTAAAAAAAAAAGAAGAAGAAAGCATGGGTATGATGTCATCAGACTGAGATGGCAGGGAGGAGCGTTTCAGGAGAAAGACTGAGAACAAAGTCTCTGTTCAATTAAGTTTAGCCTAAAGCTGCCTCTTTACATATATTAAGTTAGGCCTAAAGGTTTCTCTGTACATAGTGAACTGTAACCTAACTGGATGTGTAAATGCACTGTAACCTACTCTTGTACCAATCACCAAGTTTCAGCTTATCAAAGGTGGCCAGCTGTCCAAACCATCTTCAAATTAGGCAGGTGCCAAACTGTAACCAATCCAGCTATTTCTATACCTCACTTCTAGTTTCTGTATGTCAGTTTCCTTTTTCTATCCATAAATCTTCTACAACCATGAGGCAGTGCCAATTCCTCCCAAACCTACTCTGGTTCAGGGGGCTTCCCAATCTATGAATCGTTCTTTTTTCAATCGTGTTAAATTTAATTTGCCTAAAATCAACAGGTCCAAGATGGTGAAGCATGGAGCATATGTAGGGACCATGTAGAACCACGTTCATTCATAAATCCAACCTCCCTGAATGAGCCGGACTTCCTGAAGGTGCCTGGGTGAACTGGAGGCTCTCATCCCATCATCCTTTCCCTCTTCACTCTGTCCCAAGTGCCCACCACACACGGGCAGAAGAGGGTTTCCCAGCTTCCATGGCTCCTTTTACTTTCCCCTTTTGCCCTCCCTCTAGGATGCTTCCCTCCTCTTCCCCACTCACGTTTAAACTCTTTACTCCATTCCTTCTCAAACTAAAGGCCATTTAGTGATAACTTCCTCAGTTTTTCTTTCTTTTCATCTCAATGCTGGCCCTCAGCAACACTTATGTAGGTAGAGCAGTCTTCTCAGGGCAAGTATTTTTTTTTAACTTCTGTGGTTTCATCTGAATTGTTTTTGTTTGAGGGTTAAATGGATCCATTGATTTTTCTGACCTATTCAGGAACTTTGCTATTTTTAAATAAAAGAGAGATGTGCCAAGGAATAGCAAGCCAAAACCACTTCCATTGGTGAAAATCACCTTCAAGAAGGACAGACTGACTTTCAGAGGCCCGGCAAAGTGGTGGAGTGGGGGCTCCAGTCTGAGTGCAGGAGGTCTGGGGGCTCGGCTGTTTGGAGCCCAGCCCCTGATGGGTGACCCTGCACATCATTGCCCTTCTCTGTACCATGAGGGGGTTGGTCAGGGGATTTCAAGCCAATTTCTAACTTTGACAACTCACCTGGGTCTCCTGAGCTTAGGGTCATTGGATGTCACCCTATCCCTGCAAGAGCAAAGCCCAGGGAAGCCCCAGAGCATGAGTCACATGGGGTGGCCTCAGTGGGCCTGCCTGTGTCCCTACACAAGACAATCATCCTGCCTGTCTGGGTAGGGCATGCATTGTGAGGTCCAATTTACAGGAATGGGAGGAAATTAGAGAAGTGGCTCTTCCTCAGTTTTGTAAAGACTCTAAATGAGCCAACCTCTCACTTCCACCTACCAGACCTGTGACTCAGGAGTGGCCTCATGGTTGGGTTGGAAGAAGGGTTCACTGCATACACAGGGTCTCCTCATAGCCCCTTCAGGGTCCCCTACATTTTCTTCCCTCTGCCACCTCTGGTCACCACTGACTGGAATATGCTTGGGTGGTCAGGTGGAAATGGAGAGAAGACTTCCTCCTTCTCTGTGCCCCATCCCTACTAGAATAGTATATTAATCACCAAAGGGGACTGTGTTAGTCCACTCTCGTTTTGCTGTAAAGAAATACCTGACACTGGGTAATTTATAAAGAAAAGAGGTTTAATTGGCTCACGGTTCTGCAGGCTACACAAGTATGGTGCCCGCATCTGCTCAGCTTCTTGGTAGGTCTCAGATAGCTTTTACTTATGGAGGAAGGCAAAGGGGGAGTCGGCACATCACATGGCAAAAGCAGGAGCAAAAGAGAGAAGGGCAGGGAGGTGCCACATACTTTTAAACAATTGGATCCCACTAGAACTTACTTACTATCATGAAGACAACACTAAGCCATGAGGGATGTACCCCCAGGACCTAAATACCTCCCACCAGGCCCCAACTTCAACACTGGGGGTTAAATTTCATCATGTGATTTTGAGGACAGATATCCAAACTAGATCAGGAACACAGAACTGGTCAATCATTAGATATTCACCATCCCCTGAGGACCACATCGCAGTGGAAAAGAAGAAACTCCTGGAAGAGTCAATGGCTCGGGTACACTTACAGCCTGGACAGTTAATAACAAAATATCAGGTTAATGTATCCCAAGACTGGAACATCTAAGATCCATTCACCCCCAGGGTTCCAGGAAGCAATGGCAGACACTCAAAGAAGCTTGGAGCTTGCTGAGGGCTCAGTGTTGGGCACTCGTGTTAGTCCATTCTCACACTGCTATAAAGACACTACCCGACACCGGTTAATTTATAAAGGAAAGAGGCTTAATTGACTCACAGTTCTGCATGGCTGGGAGGCATCAGGAAACTTACAATCAGGGTGGAAGGTGAAGGGGAAGCAAGGACCTTCTTCACATGGCTGCAGGAGAGAGAAAAACGTGTGAAGGAGGAACTGTCAAACATTTATAAAACCTTCAGATCTCATGAGAACTCACTCACTGTCATGAGAACAGCATGGAGGAACTGCCCCCATGATCCAATCATCTCCCACCAGGTACCTCCCTCAATACAGGGGATTATGGAGATTACAATTCAAGATGAGATTTGGGTGGGGACACAGACAAACCATATCAGCACTGGAAAGAAATTCTGGGTGGAGGAAGATATGGGATGGGGCTCAGGACTTCATGTGCCAAGTAGTGTAAGCCCTATCACCAAGTCATACTACCAACCCCTGCTTGTGAAGTGGGAGGAGGTTTGCAGCTTCAAGTACTGCAGAGTCCAAGCCTGGCTGACATTCTGACGCCAGGCTTGACTCATCCAGACCCTTCGATTCTTTCCAAATGCCTTTCGTGGGCCTTTCCCTGCTCAGAAAATTTTATGAGTCTCTAATTTTTGAAAGCAAAACAAATGCGACCTCCCCAGCTAGGCCAATGCTGAAAGCTGTCCTGGCTTTCCAGTATGGAGCCTCCCCAGCCCTTTTCCCACTCCTGCCCTCGGTAAGCCATCTGGGACAGTGAGTCACAAGCCTCCAAACCCCCAACTCATTTTCCTCTAGTCCTTGCTCCTTCTTCAAGTCCATGTCTGGGTCTTCTTCCTTCTTGAAGCCTCACCATCCACCTGGTCTCTGTGAGTCTTTACTTTCCCTGAGCTCTTTTGTAGGAAGGAAGTGTTGCAGCCTAGTTTTGACCCATGGATTAAAAGGGCATGAAGGCCAGGACCATTTTTGTTTTGTTCACCAATGTATAATATCCATCATCTAGGATAGTAGCTGGCACATAGGAGGTGCTCAATAAACATTTGCTGAGTTAACGAATCCCATTTTTTTTTTGTTTGTCTTGTTTCATGTATGCAATTTAGTTGCTCAATTAGACTACAAGCTTTTCAAAGCCTGACCCTGTTTCTATAACTTGTGAAGTTCTTGTCCATGGATTAAGGTCATCATCATAGCCCATGATAGTAGTCATTATGTAGGATTAGGTAATATTGAGCATCTCTGCTAATGCTTTTCTGGAAAGCAATTTGACAGTATAAACCAAGAGCCTTAAAATTGTCCACACCCCTTGATCTGGGAACAGCACTTATATGAATCCATCCTAAAGAAATGAACTGAGATGTCATCAATATTAATAAAACAAGAGTGGCTGCAATTTACTAAGCTCTTACTTGTGCCAAACATTCTGCCGCTGGCCACTTTACATATCTTCTTTCACCTGATCCTCCAAGTTACCTCACCAGGCAAGCATTATAATCTCCATTCTACAAATGAGAAAACTGAGGCTCAGAAAAGAAACTTGACTAAGGTCACATTCTTGGTAAATGACAGAGTCAGAATTTGATCTGGGAATATAAGACTTCAAAGCCCATGCAATGCATTCATCTTATAATGGTGAAAACTATGAACAACCTAACTGCCAAACAAGAGGAAAATGAATTAATTATAATATATCCACAACATGGAATGTTACTGGCCATGAAAATAGTGGTTTTGGTTGGATGTGGAGCCTCATGCCTGTAATCCCAGTATTTTGGGAGGCTGAGTCAGGAGGATCACTTGAGCCCAGGAGTTCAAGACCAGCCTGGGCAACATAGCAAGACCCTGTCTTTACAAATAATTTTAAAAATTAGCTGGAGGTGGTGGCATGTATCTATTGTCTCAGATACTCAGGAGTTTGAGGCAGGAGGATCACCTGAGCCCAGGAGGTTGAGGCTGCAGTGAGCGGTGATCATGTTACCACACTCCAGCCTCGGTGACAGAGTGAGACCCTGTCTCAAAATAATAATAATAATAATAATGTTTTTGGAAGACTGCTCAATGACATAGGAAATATTTAAGTAAAAAGTTAGGTAGAAGTAATAAGATACTGTGGTAGGTTTAATAGTGGCACCTAAAAGATCTGTCGACAAATCCTGGAAACCTGTGAATGTGACCTTATTTGGAAAAAAGGTCTTTGCAGATGTATGTAATTAAGTCAAAGATCTTGAGATAAGACATTCTAGATTACACAGGCAGGTCCTAAAACAAAAACAAATGTCCCTCTAAGAGACCGAAAGAGGGAAAGACAGAAGTGTAGAAGGCGACGTGGAGACGGAACAAAGATTGGAGCGATGTGGCTATAAGTCAAGGAATGCTAACAACCACAAGAAGCCAGAAGAGGCAAGAAATAGATTCTCCCCTAGATCCTTTGGAGGGAGCATGTCCATGCCAACACCTTGCTTTCAGACTTCTCGTCTCCGGAACTCTGAGAGAATAAATTTCTATTGCTTTAAGTTACCCAGTTTGTGGTTATCTGTCACATAGTCTCAGTTAACAAGCCCAGATTTGTAGACGCCTTAGTCTTGTCATTGCAGTCCAGACCCATTGCAATATGACTCTGACCTACAGCAAGTAGATAAGCATTCTGGGGAACCTGCCTCAGAAATGCTGTCCTTTCTCCTCAGGCCTGTGTCCCTCGAGTTCTCCATCCAGCCAAGGAGATACATAGGCACTTACCTATTTGTCTGATACAAAAACCTGTACTTAATACCACCATTGGGATTTGGTTCAGTCAACACTGACCTCGTACCAAGCCCTGGGCTGGGCACTGGGGACACCGTGCAGATGTACTTCCACTGGGTAGTGCTTTCAAGTTTGCAAGTCACATCCGTATGCATTTCTCTATTGGACGTTCAAACTGCCTTATTAGGTAAGACAGACAAAAAAATCTTAAATCTATTTTGCAGACGGGTAAACTGAGGCTCCAGAGATCATAAGTGCTTTGTTCAAAGTCATGCAGCAGGGCCAGAGCTTAATCCACATTTCTTGCATATTCTTTCCATGGTATTAAGCTCCTTCTAAGCCCAGTGCTTTTCAAGTCCAGGGAGAGGAAAGTACAAGTAGGTAGACTCTTAGAAGAGGTAGGAATTGAGCAGTGTTTTGTAAAATGAGTTGCAATAGGTCAGAAATTAACAAAGTGGATTAAATCTGACCCACCTCCTGCTTTTGTATAAAAAAAGGTTTCTTAGAACATAGCCTTGCTCACTCATTTACATGTTGTCACACTATGACTGCAGAGTTGAGTGGCTGGGATAGAAACTGTGATCTGCAAAGTCTAAAATATTTATTATTTGACCCTTTACAGTAAAACCTGCAAATCCCTGCAGTAGATGGTGTCATGTGTGGGGCAGGAGCTTGTGGGGGTGGGAGGGGTGAATGCCTACCAGATAAGGAAGTTCACAGCTCCTGGTTAAAAGTAACATTCAATTCCTTGGAGTGACTATTTTTGTAGTCTTCACAATAGCAAACACTTAACACGGTGCTCATTGTGTGCCAGGAAGTATTTTAAGTGCTTTACACACAACAATGCTTACTTATTAATTATTATTATCATCCCCATTTTAGAGGTGAGGAAGTAGGCACACAGAGAGATCAAGAAGTATGCTGGAGCTCACACAGCTAGCAAGGGGCAGAGCCAAGGTTTGATGCTGGGCAATCCACGCCAGAGAATGTGTGCAGAGTCCCCCCAGTTTAGCAGCTCACATCCTTAGGAACCCTGGGTATTCATCAATTCATTCAACAAGAATGTATGGAGTTCTGCTGCAATAAACACCCAGTGCTAGATTCTGTAAAAAGTGCCAGCTGTTTCTTTCCACGTGCATATTTCCTTACCATTTTCCTGACAGCCCCAGACACCCTGATGTGTGATGCCTGCCGCTCACCTGGGAGCAGAAACGTTATTCTCAGGATGGTGACTGTTTTGATGCACTGGCCTTGGGAGGTCAGGGAAGCTATGACAGAGCAAAGGCTTTTCCGGAACATAGACAAAGTGCTGAAGCCACGATGCAGTGATCTAAGGCATAGTCAGCGTTGAGTAAGGCAGGGAGGGAGGCTGCTGGGCACTGTCATGACGCTGAGAGACTCGTCACTTAGCCGTGAGGACGTCTCGCTTCTACTGAGGCTGTGGCTCTGCTGAAAGCCACATCGTGATTAACTAGAGAGGATGAGAATGCTGGGTGTACCCTCCCCCTCCCCCAACCTCACCCCCAAGAGCACCAGTCAGTTGTATTCAGCTGTGTAATTATCCTATCATAGTTTATTTCCTATCTTCCTGCAGAGGTGATTGGTGCAAGAAAATTAAGTATGTGGCATCTTGTCAGGAGACAGAAAATTTCATACTGATTATTTCATCTAAGGTTGGGAGAGGGAAGGAGGCTGCTCTGCTGGAGTGTGTTTCAGAGGAAGCAAGGGGCAGGCTGGAGCAGGCACCCACCTGCTGGGATGAACTCACCTGGCCCTGGCCCCCCCGCCCATCCCTGGGTATCTGTGGTCAGATCTCGCTCCTAGTTGCTGGGGGGGAGATGAGACAAGGGCGGGGTGAGAAACTGTTAAGGTGAATTTGGCTACAGTTGGTAACAGTGCTCTCCTTCTACAGCCCCTGCTCCCCGGGCAGCAAGCCTGGGAGGAGAGAAACTGAGGTACAATTGAGGTTGTACCTCAGGCTTCTTTATCACATAAATCCTTCCCCTCCCCACCCCAGCAACCCAACACTGAGAAGAAACAGAGGAAGAAGAAAGAATACTTGATCAGGGCTCCCTGGCCCTTAGTAGGGAGGTAGTCACACACACATGACAGATGGCGATCTGTCACGGAGTCATGGGTGTCAAGTTGAAAAAAAGAAAAAGAATACACTCTACCCTAAACTAAATGGAATGAAAGGGAAAATACGGAGTATGAACGGCAGGCTGTTCCCTCAAGACAGCTCCATTATCTGGAGGCGAGTCCAGTGGACAGGAGAGGGCGCTGTTTTAGAGCTTCTTCCTCATTACTGGTGTGTGCAGCCCTCAGAGGATGCCCATCTCAGCCATCTACTCACGACCTTGGCTGACAGCCCCTGGCATGACCGCTGGTGAGCCAGCCAACTGGGAATTTGAGGGAGCCTCACAACTCAGAGACAGGCTCTTGAGAAAAGGAGGGAGCATCCAGAACCCACTTTAAAGATACACCGAGGAGCCCTGGAGGTCTGCACCTGCTTGGCTGGTGGCTCTGCTCTGAGGATCTGGGCCCATTCACTGCACTGACCACCTGCTCATCTACTGTTTGTGCCTACAGGCTAAAGGCTTAAGCAAGCTCCCAGTTGCACTCAGGCCTGGACAGGATTTCAGGAATGAGTGGCCCAGCGGGCATTTATTCCTATGCCCTGATCCAAACCTCCAGATGCCACCATTTGTTTAAATCAGCAAGGGATGGGAGACGGCCTCCACATGCCAGGCCAAAGGCACCAAGGACCTAGGCCCTGCTCACACGGAGCTTAAGGTCTCACAGAAGCACATGGACCTGAAACAAATAAATACAAAACTGTAAGTGATTCTATATGCCATGAAAAAGAAGAGCCAGGTGCCAAGGGGGGAGGTGGTACCAGGAAATCTAAGTTTGTTGGAGCTCAGAGGAAGCATCCAGGCAGCTGTGCAGCTTTGGGGTCGCGGGGCAGGGGGGATGCTGAGGCTGGGGGAGGGAGAAGCTGTGCAGGAAGAAGCAGTCACACCTGCAAAGCACACAGCTTGGGGCACCAAGCGGACCCCAAACCAAGGTGGGTAGGAAGGGAGAGAGCGAAGCGAGAGGACAGGGCCTCCGCTAAGGCCCAATCAGATTTGACTTTTTCTGGGATTTCCCCAGGCCCCAGGTCTCCAGCTACCAAACAGAGCAGCCCAAGTTCTTTCTCAGGAGCTTTGCATATTATTTGCTTACAACTTCTCTTGCTTTCTCTCTCTCTCCTTTATATTTCTTATTGCATTTATACTCATATGCTGTGGGAGTCTTTTTTTCCTGTCTGTGTTTGTACTTCAAAGCCATCATCCTGCCCTCCCTGAGCTGCACTAGGCAAAAATATGTGTCTGGGATAGACAAAAAGACATAAGAAAGACCCTCTGAGGGGCCCTAACTTGGGGTCTCCTTCCCCTGAAGACCCCACTCTCTGTCCAGTGCTGAAGGCATAACTGTTACAATAGAGAAAGGGAGGCAGTCAAGAGCTGGATCCGAGTCCAGTTGGGTGACCTTGCACAAGTTGCTCACCCCTTTGGGATTTGTTGCCTCATCTGTGAAATGAGTGGACCGCACTAGGTAACCGGTTCCCTATCTGAGATCTGCAGATAGGCTTTAGGGAATCTAAGAATCCCTAAAACTGTAGGTAAAATTTGGTAGACTTGAGTAGGCATTGTTCTGGGGGAGGTTCCATAACTCTCATTCAATTCTCAAAGGCAACCAAGACCCCAAAAATGTTAGGAACACCTGCCCTGGGTGATGTCCACCAGCCCACAGCTTTCAGAAGCCTCATCCGAGGTGCTCTTACCATAAAGATGAAGAGACACAAGCTTCCGTTGCCCAAGAGAGCAGGGAGACGCTGGGAGTGTTCTAGGCAGGGAAAGGAAGGCAGGTGACAAACAGGAAGCATTGCTGTGTGCGCATTTCTGGTAAACTGCCTACATAGATTGCTGAAGGAAGGGGCCAATCTGTAGGGTGTCAGCAATTTGCTGTGATTCCCCACCCCCTCCTCCTAGGTAAATACCCACTTTTGTACTTAATTTTGTTTTCATACTTTTGAATTCTTTTTATTAAGGAGTGTCCCAAATTGTAAGTCTTTGGGCCCCACACAACATAGATGCGCTCCTGGGTCCTGAATATAACCAAGGCTGAGATGGCCTGATAGGCACAAGCACTGTCCGGACCTGCGGCCGTCAGGTGCCCGGCACACCCCACATAGGTGCACAGGTGCTGCTCCAACTGGGTGGCTCTCCTTGTCGCCATCCTGGTTTCTGCTTCCTTTCCTTTCCTTTTCCCCTTCCCTTCCCTTTTCTTTTTTCCTTTAATGTGGATTTCAGAAGTGGGGTGAAAATGACCTCAGTGAATAGCCCAGCTCCCTGGGACAGTGGCCTAGTATTTTTTACGTGGGAGTGGCGTCTGCTCTGACTCAACCTGGACCGGCCCAGGGACAACACCTCCTTCGGAGTAGCCGCTTTGTTTCGTTTCGAGCAGCCCAGCTGCGTTCTGCATGACCGAATTGGACACCTCTCACTTCCTCTGAGAACGGAACTTGGTGTTTAGATGACGTGCAAGCCAAGTCAGTTGTGTAAAATAGCACAACTCCACCTTTGGTCTCCCACCCCAACCCCCAAGGCCTAAAAAAAGAAAAGAAACAGAAAAAAGCAACACCTGAGAGGAACTGGGCTTCAAACAAGTAAAGACTTTTATAAGCGCAGCAAGTGCCTCCCTCTGGACTGGAGAGGGGCCGAGGGGGGCTCCCGAGACCTGTAGGAATGTCGGATCATTGCCGTCCTAGCTGTGTGACCTGGGCCAGTTTAACATCTCTGAGACCCTGGTTTTTCATCCTCACAGGGACAATGACGTTCGTGTTTCTGTGAGACATAAGCGGTGTAGCACCTGGCAGGCACTGATGAATTGTTCTCCTCCTCCCAGGAGCCCTGCTATAGGGTCGAGCTACTGAGGCACCTTCCCAGTGCTGGAAATGCTTCCTGTGGACACCTTCCCCCACCCCAAAGGAAGGATTGGGCCAATGGTCTAAGCTCCAGCCCATGCGGGGGTGGTCAAGCCTTCAAAGTGGAGGGAAACCCAGGCTCCAGGTGAGCCCCAGGAGTCTCAGCTCCGGAATCTGGCAAGAAATACAGGGGACAGATGTTTTGGTCTCTGAGCCCATTTCCTTCCTGCTCATAGGCTCTCCTGTGACACGTCGATGAACAAATCCTCCAGGAATGATGCTCCTTTGAAGTTCTTGGCTGAGTAAAAGTAAGCAAAAATGAAAATATCTGTAAGTCACGTGAGGCGATGTCGGTTTGTGTCGTCTGACTCAACAGCAGTGTTTCTGCTGGGGCACACTCACACGGGCGAAGGCGTGGGGCTGTCCTCCCACAGGCTGGTTTGCCTGAAGACAGCTGAAGATAAACAGGCAGCCTGAAGAACTAGAAGTCAGAGAGCCGGAGCCCACGCTTCCAGGCTGTGTGAATTTCAGCAAGTCACGGACGCCCTCTGGGCCTCAGTTTCCTGTTTGGGGAGGACTTTTATTCTCACCTTGGAGAGATGGCTTGAGGGTTAAGTGAACACCATCCGTCCTAGCACCTAGCACATCACAGGTGCTCACTGCATGTCCATTGCCTCCCCTTTTTCTTTTTTCTCAGCCCCTTCTCTCTGAGAACAAAGTAGCCCATCCCCTGGGTCCCACCAGCCAGACTGAGCCCCGTCCTGAGGCCTCCCTCTGCCTCATTGCCACACTTGGCGCCACAGAGGCCTGAGCCTCCTATTGCCCGAGTGCCTTGCTGCCCAGGTCTACCCTCACCATCGCTCATCCTGAGCCTCCTATTGCCCGAGTGCCTTGCTGCCCAGGTCAACCCTCACCATCGCTCATCCTGAGCCTTCTAATGCCCGAGTGCCTTGCTGCCCAGGTCAACCCTCACCATCGCTCATCTCTGCTCTGGACTCACAGCCACCTCCTGTCTAAATTGGTTCTCCTGCCTCCACTCTTGCCCTCTCCCAGCCACGCTCCCCGGGCCACTGCCACCTTTCTAAGCACGTGCTGGCCTTCATGGACCTCTGGGATCAGCCCCTGTGCCCCTCTCCAGCCCCCTCTCTCCCAACCTCACTCTTGGGCTCTGGTGAATCCAAACCATGTCCTGTTGCCCTCATGGGACAGCCTCTGTCCCTCTGTTCCCCCACTCACTGTCAACAACTCAGATTTCAAGGCTTGTTTTAAGCACCACTTCCTTTTGGAGTCTTTTTTTTTTTACCACCATAGTGACCCCTCAGCCCTGCCACTCCTAGTTTCAGTCCCTCCTGGTCACCTGACTCTGTGTCTGTGGCACCTGGAGCACTTGGTGCTGAGAGCTAACACAGAGACAGAACAGGCTGCAGACCAGCCCTGTTCCAAATGGCTCTTCTCATGTTAACTCATTTAATCCTCACAAAATTGCCCTATGAGGTGGGTGCAGTTATCCAAATTTTTACAGGAAGCTGAGGCACAGAGAGGTTAAGTGACTTGCCAGTGACCACAGAGCTACTAGGTGGCAAGACCCTTAGACCTTAGGGTGGTTTTGTGCTCCTAGGCATGATGCTATTCCACCGATTCATGGACTTTGTCTGCTTTGTCTATATGCCTGCCCCTCTCCCTTACACCATGAGCTCGCCTAGGGCCCTTCCCATTTGGGTACCTGCAGACCAAGAGTGAGGTCAGGTCCACAACAGGGGCCACTAAAAGTCCCCCAACTGAAGGATCCAGCCTCTACCTGGCTGCCCATCATAACAGGGAGGCTCCAGGAGTCTGCATTCTACCAGGAGAGACACCAGGCAGAAAGGTCAACTGAATCCCCACCCCCACCCCAGGTGACTTCCTCAAAAGGCAGAGAAGGAGCAGGAGGAGGGGAGCAGCTTTGCATATGGAAGAGGGGAAGCCTGTCCCTAGGTCGTTCTCATGAAAGAACCAGAGTTCTGTCTTCAAGGGCTTCGTGCAAGGCCTGAGTGGATGAGGGTTCCCATCAGCCTCCATGCTCTACTGCCCTCTCCAGCGCTCCATCTGCCAAAGATGGGCAGGAGTGCAGTTGATGCTTCTTATTACACTCTATGTTACCATCAGGTTAAGTCTGTCTTGCAAGCCTGAGGTCTGAAAGCCTGGAATGCCTTACCAGCCTGCCTGAGTAATGTCTCCCTCTAGTTTTGAAGTTTCTGCCAAGGAGGAATGTCACTGGAATGCAGCCTCTACTAACACCTGGGCAGCTGTCCCTCAGTCATGAGGCTGGCCCGGCTGGCTCATCTGGTGAATGACGTGGCTGCCAGGCGTGGGGCTGAGGGCCCCTGGTGAATTGGCCACACTCTCCCAATGGGCATGTCTCCAAGACAGGCGGCCCAGGTTAAGAACACCATCTGCAGCTAGGAACAATGATAACAACAATAGCAAGAATGAACAGCAGGTTTGCCTTGATGAAGCACATCCTATAAGTCAGGCTCTGAGCAAAGCACAACCTATGCAGGATCTAATTCAATCATCCAGGCAACCTAATAAGATATTAACATCCCCACTTTACAGATGAGAAACCGGGGGCTCGAAGATTGAGGGACTTGACCAAGGCTACACAGAGGTGGAACCTGTTCTTCTAACCACTGGGTTCCACTGCCTCATGGAAATGGAGTGAAGCTGATCCTAAGCCCACACAGTGATTTAGAGCAGCAGGTTTAATCTGTACAAATGACTGATTGTATTTGAGTGTGGTTGCCTGTAACCAGCAGAAGGATTCTCCTCCACCCGGGTTCCAGGTAGAAAACCAAATGGGGGCCGGGCGCGGTGGTTCACGCCTGTAATCCCAGCACTTTGGGAGGCCGAGGCGGGTGGATCACGAGGTCAGGAGATCGAGACCGTCCTCGCTAACACGGTGAAACCCCGTCTCTACTAAAAATACAAAAAATTAGCCGGGCGTGGTGGCAGGCTCCTGCAGTCCCAGCTACTCGGGAGGCTGAGGCAGGAGAATGGAGTGAACACGGGAAGCAGAGCTTGCAGTGAGCCAAGCCACTGCACTCCAGCCTGGGCGACAAAGCGAGACTCCATCTCAAAAAAAAAAAAAGAAAAGAAAAGAAAAGAAAACCTTATGGGAAGGAATGGGCCACTCCTTGCCTGCCCCTCCCAGCCTCTCCATTCCAACCCACTTTCCTCTCCCACATTTTCTTTCTTTCTTTCTTTCTTTCTTTCTTTCTTTCTTTCTTTCTTTCTTTCTTTCCTTTTCTTTTCTTTTTTTTTTTTTTTTGAGACAGTCTCGCTTTGCTGCCCAGGCTGGAGTTGAGTGGTGCGAACTTGACTCATTGTAACCTCCACCTCCCAGGTTCAAGCGATTCTCCTGCCTCAGCCTCCCAAGTAGCTGGGACTACAGGTGTGCACCACAATGCCTGGCTAATTTTGTATTTTTAGTGGAGATGGAGTTTCACCATGTTGGCCAGGCTGTTCTCCAACTCCTGACCTCAGGTGATCTGCCCACCTCGGCCTCCCAAAGTGTTGGCATCACAGGCATGAGCAACCTCGCCCAGCCCCCTCTCCCACATTTTCAAACCACCTTCCCACCATCCTCTGATGTCTACAAGAAAAAAGGAGAGAGATTTTTTAGCATGATGTCAGTTTCTATCCATCATTCACTGAATTCTCATTCCAGCCCTTGGAGGTTGGGTGTCATTTTTACCATTTTACAGATGGAGAAGCTGAGGCTCTGAGAAGGCAAGCAACTTGTTCAAGATCACCTCATTGGCAGAACTGGGCTTGATACAAAGCTAAACCTGAAGCAGAGCCTGTACTTGGTCTGCCACACTGCAAAAAAATGGGAGAAACCCTCCTCAGTATTGGAAACGACTTCAGAACCTTGGAGAGCAAGGCTGAGCTTGACTGGGAAAGAAGGGATAGTTTGGAAGAAGAGATGTGTCCTCTTCTGTCAGAGCTCAGCCCCAACCTGCCCTGGTAAGGTCATGCCCCTGCCATGGTCAGCCCCCTGCTAAGGAGAAATAGGATGCTGGCCCTCCAGTAGACAAGTGTCTGTGGGGTGAGTCACCCATTATCCCCCTCCCGTGTGCCACACTTAGTACAAGGCATTGGGAAGTACCAGACCAAGAGAATAGACTTCAAGATGCCACGTGCCCACAGGCCTGGGAATGCTTGGCTTCCTGTGACCTTGGATTGCACACGCATTCAAGAGGCTCCCAAGAAGCTTACCCAGCCAGAGGTTCCCACGCCAAGGAGTTCGGCTGGACTCTGTGACCTCTCTTTGCCTTGCCTGGGGCCACCCAGATCATTAGACCATAGGCACTAATGCACCTGCCTGCTGCCTCTTACTGTAGAAAAAGAGATGAGTAGAGGCAAGTGGATTCCTTGGCGCTTGGGAAGCTTCAAGGTGGTGCACATAGTCTTGGAGTCAGGTAACCCTGGGTTAAATCCCAGTGCCTCCTCTAATTAGTCAGACAACCCTGCACAAGTTAGGTTACCTTGCTAAGCCTCAGTGTTCACATTTGTAAAAAAAGTGCCAATCATGCTTTTCCACAGTTTGGATTGAATCAGAAAACTTAAATAACCATCTATCCCCAAAACAGCTGACACATAATAAGGGATATTTAAGTTAAAACTTTTCATTTTTATTATAATATTAAACATCTTCAAAATTCACATAGAAAGAAGAGCACTAGAATAATTGCAAATGATGGAGCAACCAAAGCCACCAATGATTGAAATGTTCTCTGTGACTAAAGGATGGTTATTTATTCTGAAAGTAAGAGTACGATGATATCAGGAGAGGAAAGGGGATGGAGCTCATCTTAAGTGCTGTGCTTGCACTGTAGTGTGTGTGTGAGAGAGAGAGTGCATGTGTATGTGTGTTTGTGTGTATGTGTATGTGAGTAAGAGAGAGAGAGAGAAGGGTGGGGGGACACACTTTCAACAGACTAAAATCTAATCCCTACCCTAGGAATTTACACATAACTGGAATATTTTTAAAAGTGTCAAAATTGACATCTGTGAGCTACAAAGTGCTACAGGAATATAAAGGCAGGAGAGTTCGCTTCCAGCGCAGCTGGGGTTCTGAGTGGTATGTGACACTTCCTGGAGGAATGCTATTTGAGGTAACTGAAGCGAGGGTGAGATTTCAACAGGTACTAATGGGGATAGGGTGGAAAAGAGAATTGTTGAGAAAAGCCACGAAACAGAGAAAGCAGGGTGTGCCCTGTGAATCTGAGGTAATATGAAAAAAATACCAAATACCAAAATATTCTTACCCTTGGATGGTGGGATGATACCTGATTGATTTTAGTGTGTGTGTCTTTCTGAATTTTCTATTCTTTAAAATGAGTTTGGGCCTGTAATCCCAGCACTTTGGGAGGCCGTGGTGGGCGGATCACGAGGTCAGGAGATTAAGACCATCCTCGCTAACACGGTGAAACCCCGTCCCTATGAAAAACGCAAAAAAATTAGCCAGCCGTGGCGGCGGGCGCCTGTAGTCGCAGCTACTCGGGAGGCTGAGGCAGAAGAATGGCGTGAACCCGGGAGGCAGAGCTTGCAGTGAGCAGATATCGCGCCACTGCACTCCAGCCTGGGCGACAGAGCGAGACTCCATCTCAAAAAAAAAAAAAAAAAAAAAAAAAAAAAAATGAGTTGGGTAATTTGTATACTCAAGAAAAAAAATCATATTTTTAAAACCAACATCAGTAACAAAATCAGCAAAAAAAAAAAAATAGTGCTTTTGTGACTGAAGGTAAGAAAGCAAGAATGTTTAAAATTCTAGAGAATACTGGCAGTAGAGAAGGGGGCTTGTGTCTAACTGGGCTCTCTACCTCAGCACTGTTGAGATTTTGGACTGGATCATTCTCTGTTGTGGGAGCTGCCCTGTGTATTGTAGTATTCTAGTCTCTGCTAGATGCCAGTGGAATTTTTCCCCTTCTCTCCTCGGCCACCCCAACTGTGACAACCAAATATGTCCCCTAAGGGATGAAATTGCCCTGGGGTGGATAGAACTACTATTCTAAACCCTGGAATATTTGATGTGAAGGAAAAGTCACCCCTACATACTTCTCTGCATGCACAGAGAGTGTAATCCCGTCACTGTGCCTTGGCTCTCTTAAAAAGTTTCCCTGTTTCATCCAATCCCACCCAAATCCAGGAGGTAGAAGGTCTGAATGCTGGGTCCCAAGTCTTAACACTAGTTAGCTACATGATCTTGGGTTAGTTGAATGGCCACTCTGGGCCTGCTTACTTATCTATAAAAATGACAGGTAGATGAGAAGTGCTCAAAGATTCTGTGAATCTGTGTGTCAATGCCAACCCCTTATTTTGTACAGGAAGAAAATAACATTTGGAAATGTGTAGTTTTGCCCAAGGTTACACACCTCACCACTGGCAGCACCACGACTAAAACCCAGCACCAAGACTAAATGCCATGACTTTTGATTTCTACTTGTGCCCCTCCACCCCACACTCTTTGTCACCTGTCTCCTTAGAAGCATGGCTTCCTTGTGTCAAAAAGGAAGAAAACAAGAGTGACTGGGCCAGGCCACTTACATGCGCTATTTGGTGAGCAAGACAATAGAGAAACCTCCTCTATGTAAATAATAACAGCGACACCGACATGACTTTCCGAATGAGCCAAAGCAGCTCGAAGAAACAAAGGGCTAACTGGCTCTTTCAAGACAGTGGAGAATCTGAGGGTGATGAGTTTTGTGGTATTCAACGGCAGGCTGCTGTGACAGAGGGCTGCAAATGCCACTCCGGGGACACGTTAATGAAGGCTCTGCATGCACAACACGAGAGGCAATTATTCTGTTCTCCCTGGCACTGGGTCCTCCTGGCAGTAGAGCTGCCGCCGACGCGGCTGGAAAGAGTTCAGTGCAAAGTTCACAGAGACAGCCAGATGGAGAATGAACAAGACTTGCCGTGTGGCTCAGCCAATGCCAAACAGACCAAGCGCTCATCTGCAGGCCTTCCCCTGATCCTCGGGAACATATGCAGGAAGGGCATGGTGGGCGGAAGAGGAGGAGACTTCCGCTGGCAGATGCGAGAGGCATCTGGGGTGCTTCCGGCCTGCATGTAGGCCGCCATCTCTGAAGCTCCCCGGGCTTAGGGCTGCCTTCCCTTCTGGCCAGGTGTTGTCAACATAGGATGCGAGGAGTCATCCCAAGACAAAACATGGCCAGACAGGTGAGCCAGAAAAAAGAGGCAGTGAATGCACATCAGTTTGTGGATGATTTTCCTGGCGCCCATTTCGTAGGCCGACCCGGCCTCTTTCTCTCAGGTTCACGCAGGGGAAAGGCTCTTCGAGGTGCTGGAAAGAAGACTTTGTCTCCTTCCTTTTCGGCTTGGACCAGCCCTATTAGTGGAGTTTTCTAGGCAAATCTGGTCCCCACCCCACCCCCCACAAATCAGGTGAAGTCAGGTTAAAAATAATATTGAAGGCTGCCGTGAGTGCCAGTTGAGTCACAGCACTGAGGGTGTGTGGGTTGCAAGTAAGTGGGTCCCACACGTTTCCCAGGGAGATGACGGGGCAGAAACAGGTTGTGGAGTCTGCAGAGGGGTAAAATGAACCCCAGATCTTAGCAGCAGCCTGCCCCCACCCCCACCTGCTGGCATTTCCAGGCCAGAAGGGACTGTTCTGTCTCACTGTTTCTCAAAGGCCACCTGCTGCTGCCTCAGTGAGTCAGAAGGGCCTGTCTGGCTTGTCGTGGATCACTTGGAACCTGGCCACATGCCTCCCTTTTCTATTTCTGTGCCTCAGAAGATGGCAGTACCACCCAACACCCCACCCAGCAAATCGCTGCCACTAGCTCTAGTGAAGCCTCATCTCAGGGCTAGTTACCTAGTAAGAAGAGCAGTGCTGAGAATTCCGGCAGGTAGAGATGAGGTCTGCAGCAAGGGGAAAGAAAGGAGCCTTCTGAGGGCAGCTGCTCAATGGAGGAATTAGGGAGGGTTGGAAGCAGAGTTAACCTCAGGATGAGTTAGCGACAGTCCTGGCAATAGGAACATTGTCCCTGTGAGGACTCTTGTGTGGGCCTGGACAGCTCAGGCCTGGGGCTGGGTAGCTGACTGGTTAGGCCTCAGCTAATGCAGGCAGAGTGTGAGGACAGCCACCAGGCACTGGGGCAGCTTTCCAAGGGATGCTCTTTTAACGGAAGTAATTCCAAATCCTTAGTGCATCATGCAGTACCGTATGCTGTTTGGGGGCTTCTCACCTGATGCTCCCTCCCCGCCTACCCCCCACGCAATGTCCCCTTCTCCCCACTTAGTGGACAGTACAGCACAGTGTGAGGGATTTCAAACATTCCGTGCATCAGAACCATCTGGAAAGATTGCCAATGGCAGCCTCCTGGCCCCATTCCCTGATGTTCTGATTCCGTAAGCCCAGCCAGGATGCTGCGTTTTTATCAAGCATTATGGGGAGATCCTCAGCATGTGGTTCCTGGACTCTGCTATGAGAATGCTGGTTTCATGGCTAAGAGCTTAGACTCTGAAGTCAGACCAGAATTCAGATCCCAATTCTGCTGCTTACCAGCTATAGAACCTCTAAGCTTCGGTTTCCTCATCTGTAAAATGGGAATGGTGAATTACTTTCCTCATGCTATGAGGATTAAATGAGATGATTTATGTAAAGACCCAACAGACTGCCTGAGAGGCAATGAGCACTTAATAATGTTATTATTGCTAGTGGAATTCCTGCTGTTGCGTGCTCCCGACACACACATAGATGTTCAATGTGTGATGACATGTTTGTGGCTGACTCAAAACTGTCCTGTTCTTTATGGGAAATGATGCAGGGGCTTTAGAGGTGAGCTGCTTTCTGTTTGGAGAGCTGGGCCTCTTAGCCACCCCAAGGGAGGATCCTCTTTTTTCACCCCAAGGATGAATTAGAATCCTCTGTTTGGCATTTCATCATGCAGTAAGACATGAAAGACCCTCTTCTTGCACCCTTCACCCAGCAGGAACTGGGTGTTGAAAAAGTCTTTTTGACAGCTTGGTATCTTTTTTAACTTTCACAAGAAAACAGAAGTCTGCTTGTGAATAGTATCACCGTTGAACTCAGAGCCTGAAGGAATAGGAGTGGGCTGGGCAGAGCCTGGACTAAAGCCAGGAACCTTCCGTGAAGAAGATGAAGCTCTTGGCATGGGGCTGTTGGCATCCAAGGCCTCCCCAAGCCCTGGCATCTTAGGCCTGGGCTGCCCTGAGACAAAGGGAACCACTAGGGCCTAGCCTGGGTCTAGCCTGGCTAGACTTTTTTCTTGCTGTTCTCACACCTCCCAGCTTCCCAGGACCCGGCTGGGAGGTGGAGCGTGGCAGATGACCCAGGGCTGCCAAGGCTGGTGGCTCTAGAAGGGACTATTCATCCAAGGATTAGGGCATCAGGAAAGGCCACAGGACAGGGCAGAAGCTAAAGCAACCCAGGAAGGTGGGTTACCTTACAGAGGCCACTAATAATTACTATTTGACAGCCAGACCCTGCCAAGTTTTCTCAAAAGCCTCCTTCACATTTCTCCTGAGGGTCTATCCAGTAGAGTCTAAGCTATAAGACCTGGATATAGTTACAGAAGATGATGACCCCATGGCTTAAAAGCACCTGCCCCATCTGACGCCTGGAATTCTACCATTGGAGCACTTTGGCCCTCACAGACTTTGAACCCCATTTAACTCCACACATCATTGGACGAGGTAACATTAAACTCTTAACGCAGTGCATGTTGACACCATGCCAGCAAATGAGAAGCACTTAATATTTTGTAGCTTATAACAGAAGC
Source organism: Pan troglodytes (assembly GCF_028858775.2). Classification (NCBI taxonomy): domain Eukaryota; kingdom Metazoa; phylum Chordata; class Mammalia; order Primates; family Hominidae; genus Pan; species Pan troglodytes. Next base: position 122,481,081 of record NC_072406.2, read on the forward strand.
AGTAAGTAATTAGTAGTTATCATAATCATCGTAAACACTTTAGAATTACTGAACTTCCAGTTTTTTGCAAATAAATTTTTTTGAAAAAAGGCAAAAGAAGAGAGCATTGAGTTTCTGCAGGAGAGAAGGAAGGAACTCACTAAAACCAGCTGCAGAGCCCTATAAATTATGTAGCCTTGGGCAAGTCAGCCAAACCATCTGTACCTCAGCATCCCTTTTGGTACAGTGGTGACGGTGGTTCTTTAGCTCTTAAGACTTTAAGATAAAATGAGGTAATAACTTTCTGTGGGTTTTGGAATCATATTTGCCCTGTACATAACTGCAAAGGAGTGTGACTTACAACAACTTCTGTTAGTATCAACACACCAATTCTGCCATTGGTGCCATAGCTATGAACACAGAGGATATGCTGTCTGTGAAGACCAACTGACCAGCAGCTACACATGGCAGTGGGCAAGGAGGCCCTGTCCAGATTCTGCACCCTGATTACAACTCCTCACCAATGGCTGAGGTCACACTTCACCTGCCAAGTTGCAAGAGAAACCACCAACAGAAGCCTGGACAGTTTGGTTGGTGGTTCAGAGCACAGGCTCTGGGGGCAAAAAGTTTTGGGGGTCAGGTCTCACCTCCACTACTTACTAGTGGTGTGGCTTTTAGCAAGTTCTTTTTATCTCTAGCGTCAGTTTCTTCTTCTGTAGAATAGGCTAAGCGGGCTGTTCTGTGATGGGAATCAACTGAGAGTCTGCATGGAATGTACTTAGCTCAGAGCTGACTTAGTGAGGAGGAAAAATTATAATCCTCATTGCTGCCTGATTTGCCTCCCTTCTCTTGGTCTCCAGTTCAACATTCATTCAGCATATTTTAAATTATACTTCTCTATGGGGAGAAAGAGGAGACCACTCTTGAAAGACATTCAAGAAAAGCAACTGGGTTTTTCTGCATTTCGTGGAGCATACTGATAAGCCCCCGAGGGAGGAAACAGCTCAGGGATGCTCCTTGGGCTGACAGTTGTCATGGAGGAAGCGATGAAGGTGTTTCTCCTTGAAGAAAAGTTGCAGTTGGTGTTTTTCTTTCTTGTTCCCTCTGTATCTCAGGGAAATGGTGTGAAGCAGTTCCCTGGCAGAATCCAGGGGCTGTGTTATTGCTATCAGTCCACAGGGCTGAGCGTTCTTCCCGACCCTGGGCTGACTCACGTCCACAGGGCAGGCGCTGTCCCCTGGAGATAGCTGCCCTTTCAGAAAAAAGCCCCTGCTGGTGTGGGGAGAAGCATAAGTGGTGTGAAGGGGAAATAGAAACTCACTTGACTTTTACCTAGAAACTCCCTGTTTAGTGTGTGATTCATTATTAAATCCCTCTTTCCTCTCTAGGCTGCAAGCTCTTCAAGGGTCATCTGGTTCACTTCTGTACCTTTAGTGCCTAGGACAGTTGGTGCTCACATAAATATATCCAGAAAACAAAAATGGATGGATCAATAGACAGGTGGCTGGATGAAGGATTATGATGGCACCCTTGCCCTTGACTGGCCCTCAGGCCAGTTGAAAGGTCAAGATACACCCAACATAGTTTGCAAGTGCAGAAAACAATCTTTATTTAGGCATCAAATTGAAGGTGTAATCTGTGGAGTCCAAATCATTTGGGAAGCCAGTGAGAATAAGCCTCACAGGCCTTCAGCTATAGGAAGTGTAATTAACTATGGGCCTCACCTGCTGTGTTCTGAAATCCATCAATGCTGAGGCCACATTTCCCATAGGCTGCTCCCAGCCAGTGACCGAGCATAGCAGGGTTACTAGGGCAGGCCCCTTCCTGGGAGACAACCAACTCCTCTGACAGCTGGCCTTGCCTGAGGACTCCTCAACAGCTTTGCCAAAGCTTCTTTAAGCTGCATGACGGTCTAGGATGCTTTCACCCAACCTTTTCTTCCTCTGTTCCTCACTTGGAGTCAGACTTTTGTGGAGGCCTGATGGCTCCCATTCTTTTTGGTTCCCTCTCCGTTTTTTTTTTTTTCCCCTCACATAGACATTTCCCCTAGTAAAATCCTTGCATATTTATTCCTGTCTTTGTGACTGCTTCTCGGAGGACTTGGACTATCACACCTTCAGAAGTTTAAAATGACCACTGTGGCCTAGGGGAGTCAGAGCAGGTTTAATAAAGGAGAAGGCACTCCATGGACTTTCCTAGTAGGGTGCAGATTCCTAGTTAGGGTAGTGGAGGCACAGGTTAGACTGTGGATTCTATGAAATAAGAGACTGTCTGCATTGTTCATTGTAAATCTTTTGCACCAAACACAGTACCAAGCACATAATGGTCTCTCACGGCATACTTGTTGAATAAATGAATAAACAAAGACTCCTTTTCCCACCTCTATAGCATCAGAATGCTTTCACCTTGCCTGTGTTCCATAAGCCATCACACTTGGCTGTTACTGAAAGAATTACTCATTTATCTCTGCCCCTAGGCTGTTTGCCTCTTTTTTTTTTTTTTTTTTTTTTTTTTTTGGAGACGGAGTCTTGCTCAGTCACCCAGGCTGGAGTGCAGTGGCGCCATCTCGGCTCACTGCAAGCTCCGCCTCCCGGGTTCACGCCATTCTCCTGCTTCAGCCTCCCGAATGGCTGGGACTACAGGTGTCCGCCACCACACCTGGGTAATTTTTTTTGTATTTTTTTTAGTAGAGATGGGGTTTCACCATGTTGGCCAGGATGGTCTCGATCTCCTGACCTCATGATCCACCTGTCTTGGCCTCCCAGAGTGCTGGGATTACAGGTGCGAGCCACCGTGCCCAGCCGGCTGTTTGCCTCTCAAAGGCAAAGAGATCACATTCTGAAGACTCAAAGGCCTGGCTTATATGTAGTGTCCAAAGAAGAAACTAATAGACGGAACAACGATGGCCGAGGGAGAAGGTGGTCATGAGGATTGGTTATGACATCTGAGAAGTGGCTCATAGTTAGGGGTGAGGGTGGTATTCCTGGTTGCTGGTCGGGGCACCTCACTTTGCCTCTGTGTAAAGTGCTGCGTTCTTCCAGCTGCATCCTGGCACCACAGCCAGCTCCTTTCTTTCCAGCTAACATTCTGTGGTCTCATGAGGACCTTCTATCTGAGGGGATCTTATTTTTTTCAAAATCCCACCATATACATGATTTTGTAGGAACTGCACAGCTCACAGCATGGAGAGGTTAGCTATTCCCAGTTTCACAGATGCAGTAACAACTGTGGTTTTAGACTGCCCTCAGCCACCAGCACAGCACTTCTGCTGGTAATGACACCGCAGTTTTGCTTTAAGGAACACCCTGCCTCCATTGGATTATCTTGTAGGACTGTCCAGCAAGCGGTCCAACACTTTCCTGGACAAAGGTGGTCCTGTGACTTCAGTAAGACCCATTAGACACTTGTCCTAGAATTTGAATCTTGCGCAGACAGTAATTTAAAAGCTAGAGCCTTTGAGAATAAAATAATGGATTTGAACAACAATAACAAAAACCCACTTCGGCTGGGTATGATAGCTCATGCCTGTAATCCCAGCACTTTGGGAGGCCGAGGCAGGTGGATCATAAGGTCAGGAGATCAAGACTGTCCTGGCCAACATGGTGAAACCCCGTCTATACTAAAAATACAAAAATTAGCTTGTGTGGTGGTGCTTGCCTGTAATCCCAGCTACTCGGGAAGCTGAGGCACCAGAATCGCTCAAACCCAGGAGGTGGAGGTTGCAATGAGCCGAGATCACGCCTCTGTACTCCAGCCTGGTGACAGAGCAAGACTCTGTCTCAAAAAACAAACAAACAAACCCACATCTAGGAATATAGGCAAAAGAATTGAAAGCAGGGACACCAACAGACATTTGCATACCCGTGTTCACAGTGGCATTATTCACAGTAACTAAATGGTGGAAACAACCCAAATGTTTATGTGGATAGAATGTATGTGCTATATACATACAGTGGAGTATTATTCCGCCTTAAAAAGGAATGAAATTAGGATGCTACAACATGAGTGAACCCTAAAAATCTACTTACTGAAATAAGCCAGACACAGAAGGACAAATATATTATTATAATGTAATATTGTAATATTATATTATAAATACATAGCTTCTGCAGCCATAAAAAAGGATGAGTTAATGTCCTTTGCAGGGACATGGATGAAGCTGGTAGCCATTATTCTCAGCAAACTAACAAAGGAACAGAAAACCAAACACCGCATGTTTTCTCTCATAAGTGGGAGTTGAAAAATGAGAACACATGGACACAGGGAGGGGAACATCACACACTGGGGCCTGTCAGGAGGTGGGGGGCAAGGGGAGGGAGAGCATTAGGAGAAATACCTAATGTAAATGACGGGTTGATGGGTGCAGCAAACCAACATGGCACATGTATACCTATGTAACAAACCTGGATGTCCTGCACATGTATCCCAGGACTTAAAGTATAATAAAAAAATTTTTTAATTCAATACATACATACATACATACATACATACATAGATTCCATCTATATGAGGTACCTAGAATCATCAAATTCATAGAGACAGAAAGTAGAAGAGTGGTCACCAGGGTAGGTGGGGAGGAGGGAAGAGGGCGTTATTATCTAAAGGGTATAGAGTTTCTGTTTGGGATAATGAAAAAATTCTGGAAATGGATATTGGTGATGGTTGGACAACATTGTGAATGTACTTAATGCCACTGAATTGTACACACATCAATTGTGTATTGATGGTTAAAATGACATTTTTACCACAAGTTAAAAAATACAAAAAAGTAAAAGTTTCAAAAACATCCGCTAGGGCTTGTCCCTCACGTCCGTGTGAAGAGGCCACCAACAGGCTTTGAGTGAGCAACAAGGCTGTTTATTTCACCTGGGTGCAGGCAGGCTGAGTCCGAAAAAGGAGTCAGCAAAGGGTGGTGGGATTATCATTAGTTCTTACAGGTTTGGGATAGGCATAAAAAGTACATTCTCAAGGGCGGGGGAGAATATATTGTATCTCTTAGGGTGGGGCAGGAACAAATCACAATGGTGGAATGTCATCGGTTAAAGCTATTTTCACTTTTTTTGTGGATCTTCAGTTGCTTCAGGCCATCTGGATGTATACGTGCAAGTCACAGGGGATGTGATGGCTTAGCTTGGGCTCAAAGGCCTGACAGGGCTGATTCATTTACAATGCTCATACCCTGAAGAATCTTTTCATTAGTTTCTGCTACCTGGACACCCAGTCTTCTTATATTCCTGTTCTGGGTTTGAATCTTGGCTCCACCACATTCCAGACATGTGACCTTGGGTGAGTTACTGTGCTTCTTTGAGCCTCTATTTTCTCATATGTAAGTGAGGATAATACCCAACGCATAGAGTGGTTGGGTTCCGTAAAAGAAGGCACACCTTGTTCTTAGCATAGAGCTCTGCACACGGTATATGCTCAGTGAAAGGTAGGTGCATTATCCTCATGAGAATAGCTTTAATTCCTAAACACAGAGTTTAGGAACTAAACCCACATTCACATAACCAGTCAGCAACAGAGTTGTGACTAGGACCAGACTTCCAGACCCCTAGGTCTCCAGCTTGAAGGAGGAGAAAATGACCTGAGAGGTCTTTGGTAATTGCAATGGACAGGAGAGTTTTTCATCAGCTCATAGGACATCTGCTCTTCGAGTCCTTAGTTGAGAAAGCCATTTGCTCCCCAACTATCATTGTTTAGCCATGAAGACACTTTAAGGAAGGGAGAGTTTTGTCTCAGTAGGAAATTGGGGGAGGGAAGGAAACCCTACACACAAAGGCACCTTAGAATTGACTTACTTTGAGCTTTTCTTGGGTTACAACCTCCCATCCCAACAGAGTTTTGTGAGGATTTAATGAGGTATTACCTATAGGCCCTAGCTTGATTACTGGCACACAGTAAAGACTCAATAAATTCTAGCTGTCATTGTTATGATGACTAATAGGCACTATGGTGATGTGAGTTCAAAGGATTTGCGAATGGCTCATCAACCCCCACTCCACCTTGAAATGCTACCCCCATCAGTTCCCAGGGTCTGAAATTCCTTTAAGGAGAGACTGATTCTTTTTCTTCCATAGTCAGAGATATGGTTGACCATATAAAGTAAAGGAGGAAGGGAAGGAGATGTGAGCAGTATGCATCTTGTGCTGGAGCAGAAATGCTGGCTGGGGACCCTGGAGTCTGTGCTCATGATTTCTGAGCTGAGCACACTCTCCCCACAGTCTCAGTCCACCTGCTCTTGTGTCTGATCCCTGGAGAGTCTCTCATCCCTTCACGCAATACAACCTAGATTCTGAAGACTAAGGTGAGAAGGAGCTGTGGGTCAGAGGGGTGAGTAATAAGGAGGAAATCCCCTAAGCCCAACTGGAGAGAAATCCAGGAATCTATAGCGTTCTCGGCTGGAAACCCCAAACATTGCTGGTTCACTGTTCCCTGGTTTCCTGGTCATTCAGCATTTTCCCAGCACTTGCCAGGAACACGAAGACAAGTAGAACTGTGGCTCCCACCTTCCAGGGATTCTGTAGGGATGCTTGTGGTGCCCGACTCACAGCCCCTGGATCCACTGCTCTCAGCCACAGCTGCTGGGACAGTGGCAGGTGAGCCTGACAGCACCCCATCTTGCCTGCCTAGTTCATGCCCCAGGCCTGTCTCCAGAAAGTATAGGCCAGAATACTTATGGAATACAGAATACAGAATATGCCTACCAGAAAGTATAGGCCAGAAATTCATTCCCCCAGGACAACTGGCCAACCAGCAGAGCCCAAGAGCCTTCCTCCAGGCAGATGACTCTGGCCACATTCTGATTTCTCAAGGGTGTCCAGGAGACCTCAACCCCTGTTTCCCACAATACCCACCTTGATAACACACTCCTCCTGGGCTTTTCCTCATTTCTTTCCTCACTTTCCCCATTGCCTGCTCCCAGGATCACCTTCCACATAGACTGCCTGCACGTGAAGCCTTATGCAGGCTTGGTTTTGGGGGAATCTGATCCCAGATAGGTTTCTCATCTATTATCAGAGTGATGAGTTCTGAAATCAAGATAGGAATAGGGTGCACAGAGGAGGAAGCACAAGCCACATGGGGACAGAAAAAGCCCCCAGAGGTGATGACATTTGGTCTGAGTCTTGAGAGATGAGAAGTCAGTCAGTAGACCAGAGACAGGAGGCATTCATTCCAGGCAGAGGGGCTAGCCCACGCAGAGACCCAGAGGTGAGTGAGAACATGTGGAAACTTCCAATAGTTCAGTCCACTGGAGTCTGGGATGCCAGTGAGGGCAGGGCCAGGGGAGCTGGGCAAACAGGTGGGCCTGGGCCAGGAAGTGTCCACCCATGGAGAGGTGGTGAGGGTCCAAGGTAGTAACAAACAAGAAACCCCCGTGTGAGCCCCTGAAACCAGGTCTGTTCAGTCCATCTGGGCTCCCAGAGCTGGCAGGAGAAGGTGTTCTGTTGACATGGGTAAAAGAAGGGGAGGAGGAGGAGAAGCCAGTGAACTGAACTGGCCAACCATGCTGTTGGCCACACACAGGTCCTGCAGCAAAGACACAGGACGGCCTTGCCCACTCACCTGACAGTGATGAAGGGGGTAGGGAAGGGCATGACTTGAATCCCAGGGTAACTTCATTCTGCAAAGTCCTCCTGGGAAATCACCCCCCAGGGTCCCTTCCCCAGGAAGCCCCTCTTCCTCCACTCTCACCTCCCTCCCACCACCTGCCAACTCACCATCGCCACCATGAAAGCTCCTTGAAAGTGCCCCTTCCCTTGAAAGACACAGTTTCCAGGGCTCTTTTCCCTCGTAGGACACCGGACCAGATGCTTAGCCCCATTCATGATGTTTGTGTTTTTTAAGACAGCAAAGAGGCCAGATAGGGTTTTAAGTTGCTTTTTTTTTTTTTTGAGACGGAGTTTTGCTCATTGCCCCGGCTGGAGTGCAATGGCGTGATCTTGGCTCACCGCAACTTCCGCCTCCCAGGTTCAAGTAATTCTCCTGCCTCGGCCTCCCGAGTAGCTGGGATTACAGGCATGCGCCACCATGCCTGGCTAATTTTGTATTTTTAGTAGAGGCAGGGTTTCTCCATGTTGGTCAGGCTGGCCTGCCTTTTTGTGTTCTTATAATGCTACAGCTTTACGGTGGTAAGATGTGTCCCCAGGGAGCTTGTCCCCTGGCAAGAGTGACCCATTTGTGGAGGATATAAGGGATCTGCCAAGGAGGAGATGAAGGATTGAAGGGGCAGACCTGGATGAGGAAGGGCGACTGCAGGTCTCATCTTCCCTCCCTTGCCAACCCAGAGCACTGCAGCTATGCCTCCATGCTCAGTGAGAGCTGTTGGCCCCCTCCAGTCTACATCCCACAGGGGAAAGCCTCCCACTTCCCTAGCTCTGATAGATTGGCAGACAGGGCAACCTCACCTTGGAGCAAAAGCATGAATTATCCACCCGCCCAGTCTTGCAGTAGCAATCTTCATTTAGTACTTACTCTGTGCTAAGCACTTTACATGACTTAACTCATTTCATCCTCATAATTGATTTAGATACTATTATTATCTTCAGTTGCAAATGAGGAAAACAAGACTCAGAGAGGCGATGTAGGTAGCCCAAGATCACACAGCAGGTGGTGGAAACGGGCCCTTAGGCCCCACAAGCTCAGGATGGTACGTTGGATGTTCCCGTAATCGGTGACTCTGTGGGCCTGTGTGTAGGGAGGGAAAAGACACACATGTGAGCGGAGTGTGTGTGAAATAAGAAGAAAGCCCAGTTGTAATAACAGTAATTCTGATCATAACAGCAGTGGCGCTGACTGGGCACTCAGTGTGTTCTGGGCCTCGTGCTCTACCTGTGGTTTCATTCTCACCCACACCGCGATGAGGTGGGTACTGCTGGTGCCATCATTGGAAGAGAATGCTCTTTCATCCACTTGTTTCCTCCTTGCACCCCTTCACTCATCACTCCTTGAGCTCACGCTGGGGGTTGTCTCCAAAAAGTGGTCCAGATGCCCAGTGAGAGCTGCCTGACCCTGGCCTGAGGCCTCCCCCAGCCATGCTCTGGGTCTGTGGCTTCATTTACCCACATGCTGAGCACCTCCCTCCTCCATCCATGCCCTCGCGGGACCAGCTGCCCTCCCAGCCCTGCAGGCCTTGAACCTGTACATTGCTCAGCAAGCACAGCTGCTGGCGCCTACCCATCCTGCCCGGCCAGCTCACCGTGGGGCGGGCAGACACCACAGCCTTCACCCAGCCAGGGCTTCCACATCCCTCTGCTTCCCCATCCAGCACGCGCTCCTGACACCATGCTCTGTTCGGGCTTTGTCAGAGGTCCTGGCCCACGGCCTGGAGAGACCCCATGGCCCCAGCAACACCACAGCCTCCACCCCTGCCCTCCTCCCCAGGGCTCGGCGTCCCAGTGTCCATCCAGGAAGTTTGTCCTTCCTCCCCAGGCGACTTGGCCTTGGCCGGGGAGCATCCTCAAGTGCAATTTCCGTCCAACTTTGTCCCATGACCGCTGTGCCATGGAAACGCCACCCTCCACTCCCCTCCTGCCTCCGGCGCCACCTCAAGGCCACTTCCTGTGTGACCTTCCTGCTCCTGGGATCAGTCATTCCCACACTGGCTGGTGCTGGGGCCAGCCCCTTCTCTCCCTTCCTCCCTCTCTCCTCTGTTCCTCCCACTCTCCGGAAGGGAAGAAGGTCTGTCGCCAGGCCCACAATTGATTAATAGCCCAGCTTTCACTGATAATTCCACCTCTGGGGGCTGCAGCCCAAAGGTTTGAGTAAACATAGTGATTTTCTTTAAATAAACATCCTCCCCACAAAGTAAAGTTTGTGACCCACCAAGGCCAGCTGACCCAGCAACTGTTTTCACCTCAGTGTCCTGGTTCTCTCCTCCGCCACCCCCCATGGCAAGGGTGTGGGAACAGCTTGGGATTCAGAATCCCCGTGGGGCCCAGGGCCCTCACCCTACTTTGGTGAAGCCTTTCTAGCCCGTCTTCAGCCTGAGGAAGTTCCTCTCTGCTCCTCCCCTGCTGCCTCCTGGACCGTCCTTCAGGCTCAGAGCTCCTGGTCCCTGCCACTGCTGACCCCTTCAGTGGTGCCTGCCACCCACTCCAACGAGGAGCAGAGTAACCAGGCCAGCCTGTTGCTCTTCCATTTTAACCTGCCATTCCTGGCTGTCCCTCTTGGACTTGGGAGGTCAAACATTCCTGTTTCTGAGCTCCCGCCTCTTTCCCCAGCTTATCTCCATAATGTGTTTGGACCCCCTCTCCTGCCTCTACTTTCATGGCCTCAGTTTTGACCTCCTCTGCCCAGTTCCATGCCCTACTTCAGTTGCAGGGGCAGGGGATTAGAGGCGCTGGGGACTGCACACGCTGCAGGATTGAATGCCTCAGGGGCAGGAACTTGCAGAGGACGGAGTCCACTGCACGACCTAGTAAAAAAATCCATCACTGAGGGTCACAAAACTGAAGGTCTTGATTCCGAGCTCTTCAGAGGGACCCTTGAGTGGGGCTCTGGTCCTGTGGCCTTTGATCTCATACTTAGTCCATTGCAGCAGATGCTGTGGTCACGTATAACGCTGGATCTTTTTGAAATATTAACTTTTTCTTTTTTTCCTCTACATGTTAGCTCTTTTTTTTCTCTCATTCAAGCAGGAGGCATTTGAAAGTTATGCTGGGTCTTCGTTTGCCCACAGATCAAGAACAATTTAGCGAGTTTGCAGAGCAGATGAACAGAGATTTATGGAATGAGCAAAATGCCCTGTGGGAGCAATGGGGAGTGAGTTCTCTGGCATCTCCTGCTCTGAGACCAGAAAGCGATTCCTCTGAGGAGATGGGGAGGCCACCCAGCAGCTGGATCCCAGCCCTGCTCCTTTGCAGGGTGTGTGGAGACAGCAAGACCCCGGGGAGGAGTGGCTCCCCGAGTGCTGCACGCATTTGGAATCATTAGCACTGGGTTTCTGGTCTTGGCAAAGTCTCTGGCACAGAGGCAGAGGAGAGTCAAAGTCAGGCACAACAGCATGTCCATACCAGGCCATGGAGACTGGTCACTGATTCCATGCTTCGGTGCAGGGAATTACAATCCTAGAATACCAGGAATGATGGGGTGACATTTTCCGTAGCTTGGAGGAATAGACCTCAGAGTCAGAAATGAATTTTACTTACAAAAGATGACTTCTGTGTTTGTGCACTAAGATTTATAGCCTAAATAACCAGAGGACTTGTGGTTATCAGAGCACACCACGCTATTTCCCGTCTTCTGCAGCAGCCTTTGCATGTGCTGTTCCCTTTGACTAGAAAGTCCTTCCTCCCCACAGTCTGTTTGCTGACTCCTGCTGGCCCTTTAAAACCAGGCTCAGGTGGTGCTTTCTCTCTAGGAAACCTCCCCAGAGAGGCAAAATTCTCCACACCTGCTTCCCTCTCTGTGCGCTACTTGCCTCTATACTGTTTTATATATATATATATCCATTTTATATGTATATAATATGTACATATATATAAATATATATTCAACTATATATTATATGTAATATATTATATGTTTTAATATATTTTTATATATGCTTCCCTCTCTGTGTGCTACTTAACTCCATACTGTTTTTTTATATATTTTTTTTCTTTTTATTGAGATATAATTGACGTACCATAATGTTTATCCTTGTGAAGTATTACAGTTCAGTGTTTTCAGCATATTCACAAAATTGTGCAACCATCATGATATGGTTAGACTTTGTATCCCCACCCAAATCTTATCTGGAATTGTAATCCCCATAATCCCCACGTATTGAGGGAGGGACCTGGTGGGAGGTGATTGGGTCATGGAGGCAGTTTCCCCCAGGCTGTTCGTTCTCATGATAGTGAGTGACTTCTCACGAGATCTGATGGTTTTATAAGGGGCTCTTCCCTCTTCGCTCATCCCTTCTCTTTCTTGCCACCATGTGAGAAAGGTCCTTGCTTCCCCTTTGCCTTCCACCATGATTGTAAGTTTCCTGAGGCCTCCCCAGCCATGTGGAACTGTAAGTCAATTACACCTCTTTCCTTTATAAATTACCCAGTCTCGGGTATGTCTTTAGAGCCGTGTGAAAATGGACTAATACACATCACCACTCTAATTCCAGAACATTTTTATCATTCTCAAAATAAACCCATACCCATTAGCAGATACTCCCCTTTCTCCTCTGCCCCTAGCCCTTGACAACCACTAATTTACTTTCCCTCTCTATGGATTTGCCTATTTTGGACATTTCACATAAATGGAATAATACAATAGGTGGCCATTTTTGTCTGGCTTCTTTCACTTGGCATAATGTTTTCAAAGTTCATTCATGTTGTAATATGTACCAATACTTCATCCTATTTTTACATTTTAGATAACAATATATTTTATTGCTTGACCAAGCTATTTCTAAAAGTAAGCTAGTTATTACACCACAGAAAAATAATGTCTTATTCAAAAAGAATTACTCTAGATTTATTTGGTAGGTCTTATTTTTGTTAAATATTAATTTTAATGAATTTCACCCTTTTTTTTTTGAAACAGGGTTTCACTCTGTCACCCAGGCTGGAGTGCAGTGGCTGGATCACGGCTCATTGCAGCCTTGACCTCATGGGCTCAAGCAATCCTCCTGCCTCAACCTCCTGAGTAGCTGGGACTACAAGCTACCTCGCCCAGCTGATTTTTGTATTTTTTGTAGCGATGGGGGATCTCACCATGTTGCGTAGGCTGGTCTCGAACTCCTGGTCTCAAGTGATCTGCCTGACTTGGCCTCCCAAAGTACTGGGATTACAGGTGTGAACCACCGTACCTGGCCCATTTTACACTTTTAAATCCTTTTCTACTAAGGTGATCATTCAATCAGTTTCCATATAGTTTTTCCTCTGTACATAAAGATTGGTAACATTGTAAATAAGTATTACAATCTGAATTCACAGAAAATATTTATAATCTCAAGAGAACAGAATCTATTTTGAACAGAGCTCTTGTTTTTGTAATATTAGTTCACCACCACATTTTTCCATATGTTTCTGTATCCACGTTTTCTTGGAACTTATGGGCAGGAAATGATAGAAGAAGGCAGGAAAAGGAAACGTCAAAGTTTTTTTGGAGGGACTGCATTTTCTGGAACTGATAAGATGGATGACTTCCACTGTAACTCTGGTTATCAAAGGAATAGGAGAAATAACAAATTCTCAGTATAGTTGTCAATCTCACTTAATACCATCAGAATGAAGGATTTAAATGAAAAGTTCAAGTTAAAAGGCATCGTTATAGATAATCCTCTGATATTCCTAGTGCTGTCACTTATTTACCTGTGTGGGTGTTTTTTAAAAACTGGAAGTATCCAATTTTTAGATTTAAAGAATCCAGAATCCATATGAAAAGTAGATATTTGTGTTAACATAGAAATTGAATAAATTGGTATTTCAAATATCAATCCCTGTATTTTTTCCATCATGAAAAAGAAATACATTTTTAATGTAAAGTTTTGGGTTTTGTTTCTTTTTAGAACTTTCACTTATTTGTAACTTTCATTTCTTATTTTTTGTAACTTTCATTTTTAAAAAATTAACTGCTTTGCATTTCCCCTTGTGGAAAAAAAGAAAAACTACTCAAAATAGCTTTCCCTTTATGAAGTGAATGTACTCCATTTATTTTTATGGCTGAAAAACATTCTATTGCATGAATATATTATGTTTTATTATTCCATTCGTCAATTAATGGACATTTGATTGTTTCCATTTTGGGGCTATTCTGAATACTGCTGCTACGAACATTTGTGTACAGATTTTTGTGTGGACACATGCTTTAATGCTTTTGGGCCTATATGTAGGAGTGGTATTGCTGGGTTACATGAAAACTCTGTGTTTAACCTTTTGAGGAACTGTTGAAAGTGGCTGTACCACTCTACATGCCCCCCAGCAGTGTATGAAGATTCCAATTTCCCTACACCCTTTCCGTCACTTGTTATTGTCTGTCTTTTTGATTAGAGTCATCTTAGTGGTTTGAAGCAATATCTCATTGTGGCTGGATTTGCATTTCTGTAATGACAAATAATGTTGATCATTTTTTAATGTGCTTATTGGCCACTTGTATATCTTCTTTGGAGGAATTTCTATTCAAATCCTTTGTCCATTTTAAATTTTTTTAATTGTTGAGTTGCGTGTGTACATATTTCCACTAGTGCATTTCCCACACTGTTCTGTCGCCTATGCTTTATGTGTCTGAGTTTCCTATTAGACTGTGGCCAGATGTGGGCAGGGTCTGGGTCAGACTTGAACCCAGGCCCTTCTCATGGGCACAGTGCAGAGCATGCAGTAGGCACCTGGTAAATGCATCAAGACTGGAGACCCAAACTCTCTGGGGAGCCCCTGTGCTCTCCTCCAAGCTTCTTTCTTCTCAAAGTCCCCGCATTTCTAGATTCCTTATATATGGAAGCCCATGGTGGGTCTGGATCCTCTCTGGGGAAGTAGGGGTTGAGCTGAGAGGTCTCAATTCTGGAACATACTGCCTCACTGCCTAGGTAAGGGCCCCGCTCCACACTCAGCCTTGCCTCTGTGCCTATTCTCTTTTCTTGTTTCTCTTTTTGTGTTGGTGGAGGTGAAGGGGGAGAAGAAATGATTGCTTTTGAGCCAAGGTTGATGCAGCCCTGGTTGAATTTTTAAATAAAAGAGGAAAATCTCCATCTCATAGTTTGTGCCACATGAATCCCAAGATGCATTTGTCTTGTAGCCACATTTAGTGAATCTGCTAACTCTACCTTGGCTAGGGTTCTGGGGACCTTCTGTTTGCTGCCACCCACTCCATCCACTCTCTCCCCTCCTCTGTGCCCAGAAGCTGACATCGGTGTGTTATATCAGTGGGTTCCTTTGGGCTCTGGCTTCCAGCTGGATTTGACCAGTGGGACACTGGCTGGAAACTGGACAGACAGGGAGGTGAGCAGTTAGGGGTGTTTATTCCCTTCTTGCTGAGCTGTGTCTATGTCTGTCCACTGAAGGCCACAGCTCCTGCTGGGGAGCCTCTCCACGTAGCCCCTGTCTCAGGTTCGGGCCCAAGAGTGCTGTCCACACAGCTGGCATGAGCTGAGGGTACACTGCTCTCCACTTGGGCTTGCCCAGACCCTGCTAATACTTCTGTGCAGTGTCCCTTTATTCACTTTCCTGAGAATACCCAATTTGAGTGTGCTTCATTTCCTACAGGACCCTGGCTGATATAGCTGGGGACTGTCAAATGTGATGGCGGAGAGCCAGGTATTGGTCTCGGACTGCCACACATTAGCTGCATTAACTTGGGCAAGTCACGTAAGCTATCAAGCCTCAACTTTCTCATCTGCAACGTGGACATAATACCAGTTCTTCCTTCACAGAGCTGATGTGAGAAGGAAGTGAGGCTGTGAGTGTCAGTGCAGCAACTGGCACATACTAAGGCCCCCTTCAATAGTGGATGCTATCGTTAGAAGGACTAGAGCTTTGGCTGTTAGAGGAGAGTGATTTACTCTTTTTCCTTGCCTACTTGCTCCCATTTCACTTGAGATGAACAGCTGAAGAGCGCTTGCAGGAACTCAAGGTTGAAACAGGAGTAAAATAGCACCTGATCCACACTGGGAAGATTGTGGAAGGACACAGGAATCTAAGAGAAGATCTTCTCACCTTTAGGGAATTGGCCGCACATTGGAGAAGTCAAGACAGACCCACAGGGGAACTGGGCATGAGAGGGTCTACTGAGCCTGGATAACTAGAGTCGTGGCCACTCAGATGCTTGAGCCTTCTGCCGTGTGGCAGGGGTTTGGATGTATTCTCCATAGTTCAGGGGACAGAGCTGGCATCAGGAAATGAATGTTCCTCCCAACTCTAGATCCTGTGAAACTCCCATTTGATAACAAGTGAGCCTCCTTCTGGTTTATCTCGGAGGCTTTCTGGGCTATAACAGGAAGAGTGTCGGCCTTGGGGGCTGCAGAGACCTGAGTGTGACCTTGTGTTGCTCGCTGGCTGGGGACCAGGGTGAGACACATGACCTCTTTGGGCCTCCATGTCCTCATCTGTGTTGAGCACACAGAGAAGCTTTATCAAAGGGGATAGTGGCCATTCAGACTTTTAAAAAGAAAATAAGCTAAGTATATAAGGCAAGGAGGAAAAGAGCTCTGGGTGGTCCCATGAGGGATCAGAGCCAGGGAGTTGTGAGCTGGGCTGAGCGTTGAAGGCCAGTGGATCTAATCAAATGTCTGGAGATGGGGAATGTGTCAGGCTAAGGGTCTCAGGGAACCCGGGTGAGAGGCCACCCTCAGTGGGTAGAGTACAGGTCATAGAGAACGACATTAGAGAGACTGGTTGTATCTGACACCCCTCACCCTGGCTTTCCTCCTGGGGCTTAGGGCTGGGGCAAGGGGCAGGCATAGGTGAGCAGACAGTGGGGTAAGTAAATGCTGGGGCCAAATGCCAATAACCGGGGGGAGGGTTCCACACACCCGGGCCTGCCTTCATTTGCTCAACAACATTCAAGGAGCATTTGTTATTGCCCGTGACATTCCAGACCTGTGTCAGATGTGGGGACATGGCAGGAAAGTGATCCAAGTGCTGGTCTCAAGGAGGTCACAGTCTTAGATGCCTTACTTAGTTACGCCAGGTCCATCTGAAGGCCCACAGCTCTCTCATGAGCTCTGTGATCTGGGGCAAATGAGTTGTGTTTTTTGGACCTTTCCCTCATCTGAGCGGATAGGGACACCAGTTCCATGCAGGGTTGATTGGAGGAATAACAACATGTGAGATTATGACACAAAAAATTTAGCATTCCCCAGCCAGGCGCTGTGGCTCACGCCTGTAATCCCAGCACTTTGGGATGCCGAGGTGGGCAGATCATGACGTCAGGAGATCGAGTCCATCCTGGCTAACAAGGTGAAACCCCGTCTCTACTAAAAATACAAAAAATTAGCTGGGTGTGGTGGCAGCCGCCTGTAGTCCCAGCTACTTGGGAAGCTGAGGCATGAGAATGGTGTGAACCCAGGAGGCAGAGCTTGTAGTGATCAGAGATTGTGCCACTGCACTCCAGCCAGGGTGACAGAGTGAGACTCTGTCTCAAAAAAAAAAAAAAAAAAAAAAAATTTAGCATTCCCCAAGTGCCAGTACATGGCAGCTGTTTGATTGACATGCATTCAGGTACACTTGTAACCTTAATAAGTAAATAAAAGTTTTCCTAGAGAACCACTTCTACATGTGTGCAAAGAGGCATTTATGCTGAATGGTCTGTAACAGGCAAATACTGAAAATAGTGTCGAGTGTCTGTCTTAGTTCATTCAGGCTGCTATAACAAAATAGGTTAGATGGGGTAATTTTTTTTTTTTTTTTTTTTTTTTTTTTGAGATGGAGTCTGGCTGTGTCACCAGGCTGGAGTGCAGTGGCATGATCTTGGCTCACCGCAACCTCTGCCTCCCAGGTTCAAGCGATTCTCCTGCTTCAGCCACCCAAGTAGCTGGAACTACAGGCATGCGCCACTGTGCTTAGGTAATTTTTGCATTCTTAGTAGAGACGGGGTTTCACCATGTTGGCCAGGATGGTCTTGATCTCTTGACTTTGTGATCTGCCTGCCTCGGCCTCCCAGAGTGCTGGGATTATGGGCGTGAGCCACCATGCCTGGCCAGGCTGGGTAATTTATAAACAACAGAACTGTATTGCTCACAGTTCTGGAGGTTGGGAAGTCCAAGATCAAGGTGCTCACAGACTTGGTGTCTGGCGAGAACTCACTATGCTTCATAAACGGCACATCGGGACACAAGGATGAACAAGCTCTTTTGAGTTGCTTTTGTAAGGGAACTAATCCCATTCACAAGGGTGGATCCCTCATGACTTAATCACCTCTTAAAGGCCCCAACTCCTAATACTACCACACTGGGGACTAGGTTTCAACATGTGAATCTGGGGAGACACAAACATTCAGACAATAGCAGTGCCTGTCAGAAGGGGAATGCTTAGCTATGGTACGTTAGTACTATGAAATACTGTGTAGTAGCTTAAATGAATGTGGTAGCTTATATGTACTGACACGGAAAGATCTCTGAGAAATAGCATTGAGTATGAAGGGAAAGTTGCAAAATGGGTGCAGAATGGTTCCATTTCTGTAAACCTACAGAAGAGATCTAGATGGATTCACACAAAAGTGATGTAACCTTCGGTTACCCACTGGAGAGGGGCGGGAATTAATGAGGGAGGGTATTTTATCTGTTCAGATGCTGCTCAACTTGTGACAGGGCTCACATCCCAATAAACCCATCATTAGTTTAAAACATTGTAAGTCAGACCATCATAAGTTGGCGACCGTGTGTACTGTTTAAAGTTTAGAATACCTGTTATATCTCAGGTATCAAAAATGAAGTTAAGGGACTGGGTGCGGTGGCTCATGCCTGTAGTCCTAGCAGTTTGGGAGGCCGAGGTTGGTGGATCATCTGAGGTCAGGAGTTCGAGACCAGCCTGGCCAATATGGTGAAACCTTGTCTCTACTAAAAATGCAAAAATTAGCCAGGCATGGTGGTGTGTGCCTGTAATCCCAGCTACTCGGGAGGCTGCAGCAGAAGAATCGCTTGAACCCGGGAGATGGAGGTTGCAGTAAGCAAAGATCGCGCCACTGCACTCCAGCCTGGGTGACAGAGTGAGACATCATCTCAAAAAACCAAAAAAAAAAAAAAACAAAACAAAACAAAAAAAAGACGACTTTAAGAAATGACTTTTTTTCTACCTCTCTGAGACTGTTTCTTTCTTTGCAGAATGAGGGGTTTTCATTAAAAGATATTTAATAGTCTTTCCATTCTTTTTTATTGTAGTAAAATGTATATGATATTTATCATTTTAACCTTTTTTTTTTTTGGGACGGAGTCTCACTCTGTCACCAGACTGGAGTGCAGTGGCACAATCTAGGCTCACTGCAACCTCTACCTCCCGGGTTCAAGTGATTCTCCTGCCTCAGCCTCCCAAGTAGCTGGGACTACAGGCACATGCCACCATGCCCGGCTAATTTTTATATTTTTAGTAGAGATGAGGTTTCACCATGCTGGTCAGGATGGTGTTGAACTCCTGACCTCAGGTGATCCACCCACCTCTGCCTCACAAAGTGCTGGGATTACAGGCGTGAGCCACTGTGCGGCCCATTTTAACCATTTTTAAATGTACACTTCAGTGACATTAAGAACATTCACATTGTTGTAAAATCATCACCACCACTATCCATCTCCAGAATGTTTTCATCATCCCAAATTGAAACTCCATACTCATTAAACAATAACTCCCTATTCCCTCCTCCCCACAGCCCCTGGTTTCCACTATTCTTTCTATCTCTATGAATTTTACTATTCTAGATACATCATGTAAATGGAATCACACAATATTTGTCCCTTTGTGTCTGGCTTATTTCACTTAGCATGTTTTCAAGGTCCATCCGTGTTGTAGCATGTATCAGAATTCTTTTGAAAGACAATAACATCCCAGTTTATTGTATCACATTTTGTTTATCTATTCGTCAGTGAACATTTAGGTTGTTTCCACCTTTACTATTGTGAATAATACTGTTATGAACATGAGTATACAAATATCTGTTCGAGCCTGGGTGCGGTGGCTCACACCTGTAATCCCAGCACTTTGGGAGGTCGAGGTGGGCTGGGCAGATCACTTGAGGCCAAGAGTTCGAGACCAGCCTGGCCAACATGGTGAAACCCTGTCTCTATCAAAAATACAAAAATTAGCTGGGCATAGTGGTAGTGTGCCTGTAGTCCCAGCTATTCCAGAGGCTGAGGCAGGAGAATCGCTTGAACCTGGTAGGTGGAGGTTGTAGTGAGCCAAGATCGCACCACTGCACTCTAGCCTGTGCAACAGAGTGAGACTCTGTCTCCAAAAAAAGAAAGAAAGAAAGAAAGAAAAGCAAGAAAAGGGAAAAAAAATCTGTTTGAGTCCCTGTTTTAATTCTTTTGTGTTTATACTTGGAAGTGGAATTGCTGGACCCTATGGTTATTCTGTTTAATTTTTTGAGAAACTGCCTACCGTTTTCCACTGAGGTTGCCTCATTTTACATTCCCGCCGGCAATGCACAAGGGCACCAATTTCTCCACATCCATACCAATAATTGTTACTTGTTTTTTGATAATAGCTACCCTAATGAGTACGAAGTGGTATCTCATTGTGGTTTTGATTTGTATTTCTCTAGTGATCAGTGATGTGAACATATTTTAATGTGTATATCTTTTTGTATATCATTTGTATATCATTTTGTATATCATGTGTATATCATTTGTATATCTTTTTTGGAAAAATGTCTATTCAAGTCCTTTTCTCATTTCTTAAATTGGGTTCTTTGGGTTTTTGTTGTTACTGAGTTTTAGAGTTCTTTAGATATCCTGGATTAATCCCCAATTGGATATATGATTTGCAAATACTGTATCTCATTCTTGGATGGTCTTTTCACTCTGTTGATAGTGTCTTTTAATGTGCAAAGTTCTAACTTTTTATGAAGTTCAATTTATGTAAAGGAATTACTCTAAAAGTATTTAAAATAAAAAAGGAGAAAAGTGCTGGGTGCATTTGCTCACATCTGTAGTCCCAGCAACTCAGGAGGTTGAGGCAGGAGGATTGCTTGAGCCCAGGAGTTCAAGGTTACAGTGAGCCATGGTTGTGCTACTTCACTGCAGCCTGGGCAACAGAGGGACATCCTTTCTCTAAGAAAAAGAAAGAAAGAGAGAAAGAGAGAAAGAAAGAAAGAGAGGAAGGAAGGGAGGGAGGAAGGAAGGAAGGAAGAAAGGGAGAGAGAGGGAAAGAAAGAAAGAGAAAGAAAGAAAGAAAAAGGAAGGAAGGAAGGAAGGAAGAAAAGGAAGGGAAGGGGAGTGGGGGAGGCAAGGGAAAGGAAAGGAAGGGAGAGAGAAAGAAAAGAAAAAAAAAGGAACAAGGTGGAAAAAGAAAAAGGAAGATGGGGCAGAGACATGTGGAACCAAAAGCAGGTTCTGTGGTCCTTGGCTCTTGTTCCTGGCTCGACATCACCTAGCTCGGGCTGCCCCAGCTCAGGGGCACAGCATTGAGAACAGATGGTAGAAGGTGGGAGAGAGGCTGGCTGGGTTCCGGTTAGCCCCAACCCAGGCTTACAGGCCGCCTGACTGGGAGTGGGTGTGTGTGTGGAGGGGGTGGGAGCCCTGGGGTTTCCCTGAGATCTGTAACCTGGGGACTAGTAGGTGGGCTCAAAGGCAGGAAGTTCTCAGTTAGGAAACCTGTGGGTGCACCCACCTGCCTCTCTCAGCCTCCTTAACTGCAGATTAAATTCCGGGGCCCAGAGCCACGGTTTCTAAAGAGCATCTGTCTCTCTCTCTCTCTCTCTTTCTGTCTCTCTCTCTCTGCCCTTTGCTCCCTGTAAATCACTCATCACATTTCTTTTGTTTCATGAGTGTTTTTTTTTTCTGATTCTAAAAATAATATGCTTATAGAAAACTGACCAAAGAATAGAGGGAAAAAACAAACCACAAGCCCACCATCCTGTGTAATAACAGTGACCATTCATTGGGTGTGAACCTTGTGGCAGGAACTGGGCTTCATACTTCCCTGACACCCGCCTCCAGACTTCCCCCAGCCCCTCACAATCATACAGGCCCCACCAAGGAAACTGAACCACTTGGTGAAGGGCTAGTTCGAACACAGCTGGGCTAGAAGAAATGATCCTGGCATGTCTTGGGGAAAGTAATCTGGTGTTAGGGTGACATGCATGACAAAACCATGTGCACAGCGGCCAGCAAGGAGGAGTGTGTGAGTGACTGTCCCTGTATCCAGCTGCTCTGGACAGTGGGGTAGAAGGGAAAGTTGGGGACTCATGGCTCCAAAGACCTCTTTTATCTCCCTTCCAACAACAACGTGAAGCACAGAGCTTAATCCTATCACCCGTGATAAACCTCACAGTTAATGATCCAGCTGCCGCCAGGGGGACAGACTCACTGTCGCGCTGTCCAGAGAGATGTCTAGAGGGATAAGGGAGGGGATTTAGGAGGTCCGTACATTATGCCTCTGGGTGACCTGTAGCAGGGAAAGGGGGTGTTGGGGGAGGTCTTCCCTTTCTTGTCTCCAGGCCAGAAAGTGAATGATCCCTTGGGATTGGTCACCAAAAGACACATTTTCAAAAAACCGCTGCCTTTGCTGTTAGTTGTCATGAGGTTGTCATGGTTGTCATGAGGAGTGTGAGGGGGCTCTTCAGGTCCCAGAGGCTTGACTGGCCGGGGTAGAGAAGCCCCCAAATGCCAGGTTTTGGGGGTCATTCCACTTAATCTTTCCCCAGGTCTGGCTGCTCCCTGTGTCCCTCCTGAAGAACCGCAGCCTCACATGCCTGCATTTCCATGGCACACGGGGGTGGCTGGCTCCTCGGCGTGAGGAGCCTGCAGCCTCGGAACCTCCCTTGTGCTTTGCTTCAGGCTTGTCTGCACCAGGCACTGAGACGACATGATGAGCAACACCCATGAGGCTCTGCCTTCACAGGGGAAGACAGACCAGAAACATAGCAGCAAATCAGGAAGCAGATGATTCCAGCTGGTGACAGTGGTGACGAACCTCAACTGGGATGAACCGGGTGAGGCTGACTTTAGCCAGAGCTCCAGGTGACTGCTCTGAGGAGACAACATTCAGGCTGCAACCAGAATGATGAGAAGGGGTCTGCGTGTGAAGATCTAGAGGAAAAGACATCTGGGCAGAGGGAAGAGCAAATGCAAAGGGCCTGAGTGGGGAAGGAGCATGCCTGATTTGAGGGAAAGAAAGGCACATTTTAAAGCAGCAAGGCTCAGTGACCTTGCCCAATGCTGCCATATTGTGGATGAAGAGGCAAAGGCCCAGGAGAGAACCTGATTGGTCCATTGTCAATAGCCAGACCTTCCCTCTCATCCTGGACAGTACTGTTTTCACTCTGCAAGTCTGCAGATGCCCCTCCGGCTTCAACTCATCCACCTGGTAAGGGCAGCATTGCAGCATAGGGCACAGTCCCAAGAGCAACCCCACCCTCCTCTCCCTCATGATGGAAAGTTGTGGTGGCTGGGCATGGTGGCTCATGCCTGTAATCCCAGCTCTTAGGGAGGCAGAGGCGGGAGGATAGCTTGAGCCCAGGAGTTCGAGACCTGCTTGGGCAATATAGTGAGAGCTTGTTCTCCACAAAAAGGAAAAAAAAAAAAAAAAGAAAGAAAGAGTGTGATGTCATTGGTGCAGAGACTGTGAAGGGACTGTGTGGTAGATAGAGCTCCCTCTCCCCTCTCCCCTCTCCCCTCTCCCCTCCCCCCTCTCCCCTCCCCCCTCCCCCCTCCCCCCTCTCCCCTCTCCCCTCTTTCCACGGTCTCCCTCTGGTGCCGAGCCGAGGCTGGACGGTACTGCTGCCATCTCAGCTCACTGCAACCTCCCTGCCCGATTCTCCTGCCTCAGCCTGCCGAGTGCCTGCGATTGCGGGCGTGCGCCGCCACGCCTGACTGGTTTTCGTATTTTTTTGGTGGAGACGGGGTTTCGATGTGTCGGCTGGGCTGGTCTCCAGCTCCTAACCGCGAGTGATCCGCCAGCCTCGGCCTCCCGAGGTGCCGGGATTGCAGACGGAGTCTCGTTAACTCAGTGCTCAATGGCGCCCAGGCTGGAGTGCAGTGGCGTGATCTCGGCTCGCTACAGCCACCTCCCAGCCGCCTGCCTTGGCCTCCCTAAGTGCCGAGATTGCAGCCTCTGCCTGGCAGCCACCCCGTCTGGGAAGTGAGGAGCGTCTCCGCCTGACTGCCCATCGTCTGGGATGTGAGGAGCCCCTCTGCCTGGCTGCCCAGTCTGGAAAGTGAGGAGCGTCTCTGCCCGGCCGCCATCCCATCTAGGAAGTGAGGAGCGCCTCTTCCCGGCCGCCATCACATCTGGGAAGTGAGGAGCGTCTCTGCCCGGCCGCCCATCGTCTGAGATGTGGGGAGCACCTCTGCCCTGCTGCCCCGTCCGGGATGTGAGGAGTGTCTCTGCCCGGCCGCCCTGTCTGAGAAGTGAGGAGACCCTCTGCCTGGCAACCGCCCCGTCTGAGAAGTGAGGAGCCCCTCCGCCCGGCAGCCACCCCGTCTGAGAAGTGAGGAGCGTCCTCCCTCCTCATCTGGGAGGGAGGCGGGGGGGTCAGCCCCCCGCCCGGCCAGCCGCCCCGTCCGGGAGGTGAGGGGCGCTTCTGCCCGGCCGCCCCTACTGGGAAGTGAGGAGCTCCTCTGCCCGGCCACCACCCCATCTGGGAGGTGTACTCAACAGCTCATTGAGAACGGGCCATGAAGACAATGGCGGTTTTGTGGAATAGAAAGGGGGGAAAGGTGGGGAAAAGATTGAGAAATTGGATGGTTGCTGTGTCTGTGTAGAAAGAGGTAGACATGGGAGACTTTTCATTTTGTTCTGTACTAAGAAAAATTCTTCTGCCTTGGGATCCTGTTGATCTGTGACCTTACCCCCAACCCTGTGCTCTCTGAAACATGTGCTGTATCCACTCAGGGTTGAATGGATTAAGGGCGGTGCAAGATGTGCTTTGTTAAACAGATGCTTGAAGGCAACATGTTCGTTAAGAGTCATCACCACTCCTTAATCTCAAGTACCCAGGGACACAAACACTGCGGAAGGCCGCAGGGTCCTCTGCCTAGGAAAACCAGAGAACTTTGTTCACTTGTTTATCTGCTGACCTTCCCTCCACTATTGTCCTGTGACCCTGCCAAATCCCCCTCTGCGAGAAACACCCAAGAATGATCAATAAAAAAGAAAAAAAAAAAAAAAACTTTATTGGTAAAGCAGGTAAAAAAAAAAAAAAAAAAAAAAAAGAGTGTGATGTGAATGGGTGAGGGCAGCCCTCCTGCTGCTGGGGGACCTGGAAGCCAGCCTCCTTATCCATCAATATGGCACCTTGACAATCAGCAGCGGAAAGAGTAATGTGGCTTAAAACTCACCTCATGGTGGGTCACTCACACATGAGCGCTGAGACCTGCTGAGTGGTGCAGGCCTGACTCCGAAGGTCTCGCTAGTCCAGCCTTCTCCTCCTAAGATGGGGAAACCCAAGGATGAGCTGGAAGAACAGGTGAGAGGACCTCAGTTCAAATTGTCCAGTTCGTGTCTCAGTTTCTTCATTAAGAAACAGGCTAACTTGGCCAGATGCCATGGCTCACGCCTGTAATCCCAGCACTTTGAGAGGCCAAGGTAGGAGGATTGCTTGAGCCCAGAAGTTTGAGACCAGCCTGGGCAATATAGGGAGGCCCCCATCTACAAAATTTGTTTTAAAAATTAGCCAAGCATGGCGGTGTGCACCTGTGGTCCTCAGAAGGTGGAGATGGAAGGATTGCTTGAGCCCAGGAGTTTGAGACTGGAGTGGACCAGGTTCGTGCCACTGCACTACAGCCTGGGCGACAGAGCAAGACCTTGTCTCAAAACAAAACAAACAAAGCTAATTCAAGTCTTGTCTTACTTTAGGCAAGTTTTGTCCTTAGGAAAACAATTCTCATTTAAATAGTTTACAGGGGCTATGACAATGCTGACAACTCTCACCCAGTAGTTAGAGAGTTTAAATAAGAAGTTTTGGTGGGTGCAACATGGCTCCCACCTGTAATCCCAGTGCTTTGGAGGGCCGAGGCGGGAGGATCCCTTGAGCCCAGGAGTTCAACGCTACAGTGAGCTGTGATGGCACCACTGCACTCCAGTCTGGTCAACAGAGTAGGGCTCCCATCTCTAAAAAGAAAGAAAAATAAAATAAATACTAGAGTTCCTTGAAGGGACAGATGGAAACCCCACACAAAATACCACTGGCTCTTAAACGTAGAAAGGTGCTCATCCACCTCCTAATAACAGCAATGAGAATTCAAGCTACGCTGAGACTCTGTATTTCATCTGTCTGTTTGCGAAAGACCAAAATGTTTGCTGATGCTGTTGGCGAGTAGGGGAGGAGAAGCTGGCCCAACATTCTGTGGAGGGCTTGGTGGCAACATTCAGTGAAAGGATAAAGGCCTGCACTCTTCTAGTTGGTACTGCTATTTCTAGGAACCCGTCCTACAGCTTGACAGGAAACAACCTAAATGTCCACTAAGATGGGTCTGGCTAAATAAATTATGGGATGTCCACACACCAGAATACTATGCAGCTATGGAAAAGCGTAAGAAGGGCCTCTGTGTACTAATATGGCAGAATCTCAGGATAACCTTAAGTAAAAACATGGTGCTGGGAATTTTTTTTTTTTTTTTTTTTTTCCAGTCATCACCCAAGGGCTTTCTAGCTCTTCCTCCAAAGACCTGTCTGGGCGATGATAGCTTTTTGGTCCCCAGCCCTGGAGCCCTCTCCAGACCGGTGCAGGCTCTGCAACTTGTTGGAACACCAGGTTTGCCTACAGAGCGAGGGACCTTTGGGGCACCAGTGACAGGCCGCAGTGAGGTCCACCTGGGTTAGCTCTGTGGACAGCTGCTTCTCCGGAGGCACTGACTGGCCAGTCGAGCCAGGCCCAAGCCCTCATCCCCCGGGGTTTTGGTCCTTCCTTAGTCTACTATCCTGCAGATATAACTCTACAGGCCAAGCTCTCTCCCTCCAGGACTATCCCCACTGCACTTGACTTTTCCAAAATCCTGGCTGTGCTGTCTCAGGGAGCCCACTCTGGGTCTCAAGTCTTCCAAGAATGCCTGCCCTGTGGCTCAGCTTCCTGGGGACTCTCCTTTGCCCCCCTCCCACCAGTATCAAAAACCACTATTTCTCAAGAGGCAGGGTCACCTGTGCCAGGGGTCTGGTGGTAAACTGCTTGGGTTCCAATCTTGGCCCTGGGGTTTCCCAGTATATGTTAGCTGGCAGAGTTACTTGCCCTCTCTCTTCTAAGAAGTGGAGATGCTAATAGCCTTTCTCTTTAAGGTCTACTTAATAGCACTTGGCACAAAAGCAAGAACCCAATAAATGTTGCTATTATTTTATGGACCACTGGGAAGCTAGCCTGAGTCAATACATGGCATACTGAGAGGAAATTTATTTCCTCCGAGTTTCCCCCAACGGACTTTAGGGGGAGAAAGTCATTTGGCAACGCTTTGCCCAATAGCGTGGCAATTGTGTTGGGGGAGTGGCCCTGTCCACCACGGTGGGCTTTGTGTTTTAAGAGGTGTGGTCCAGTAAGCACTGTCTGCCCCCAGTGTTAGCCAACCACCTCGGGTTGGCAGGAAGCGTGAGACCCTTTCTCTGCTGAGGTCCATCTCTGGCTGGGATGAGGGATTCAGGAGTGAGTAGGGCTGGTGCCTGGTAGAGTCCAAAGCAGCTTAAGTCACTCACTTAAGTCAGTGAGGCTTTTACTTCTAACCTGACAACTCCCACACAGGTGAGAAGATCTGGGAGTCACAAAAGGGGCATGGGTGAGAGAGACCCCTCCCCTGTCCTCTCCTGATGGTAGCTTCCTGGCAGAGCTAATGGACCCCTCCTCCCCTGTGGGCTTCTGCCTGTCCCCCTCCTTCCTCAGGCTCACAGCACATCCCCAACAAGTCCTAGTCCCAGACCCTTGCTAGAGGCTCAGCACTCAGCCATGTCACTCTGTTGCCAGACAGGATGCCCCCTCTGCCTGCCTCCTCCATTCTCCTGCCTTTCCTTCCCTCCCTGCCCTCTCCTCCTCCTATCTCCTCCCTGCCTTGCTTCCTCTCAGCCTCTCACAAAGGCTCAGGGAGTTCCCCCCACCCCCGCCCTTTCGCAATAGGGCCACATGGCTCTATCATTCGAATATTCCCCAGATTTATGGCAATGCCGAGGAACAGTCGGGTGCTCCCAGGCGCCCGCCTTGGTATGAAGACACATCTGTGCGGAAAGCCGCTCTCTCTGGAAGCGGAGGATGGAAGTGTTGCCAGCAATTTTCCTTCTAAAAAAAAGTGGCAAATGTGGCCCAGGGGCTCTGTGCTGCCAAGCAGTTTGCTGCTTCCTTAACTCTGAGAAGGTCTAGTGGGGAAGAAGCCCGAAGGGGCACATTAAACTCCCCCAGGCGGGGATATTAACCAGGATTAACTGGAATTAACTGAGGACAATGTGAGCCCTGGGACGGGAACTCCTGCTGCTCTCAGGGCAGACAATCAGGGAGACAACGCCGGGCCTGACTCTGGAGGGACAGCTTTGCCCGTCCACTCAGTGGGCTCACACTTGACACCGTATTTTCACATCACTGTGGGCACTCGCTGCCCAGCCCACAGGCCCTCGACCCACATGTGGATTCCACAGGCAGCAGGTTCCTCCCCTGCCCACACACCCAGTGCTCATCCATATGCCCCAAACAGACTCACAAAGACAGCAATATTCCCCATCACAACCCCCACAGCTGACACAGACACACAGAATGACCACACAGAACCAGCTTCCGTAGGCAGCAGGTAAGTCTCCACGCACACCTCCCACCGTTTCCACTCCCACCTGCAAGGCACACGCGTGGCGGATTCATAGATGCAAAGGCGACTCCCAGCCTTCCCTCCCCTTACACACGGACACCTGCCCCTCAGGGACTCAGCCCTGGCCCATGGAGTCTTCAGGCGATTCTCACAGCTCTCATGTTTCATACCCAGCAGCTTCACATTGGGCACTGCCTCTCATTTGGCCACTCATACTACCACTTGCACATAGGCGTGAGCACACACACACACGAGACCTCTACACACACAGACACAGGCATGCATACTCATGCCTAGATTCTTCCATCCCTGCTTCTCAGCACTCCCCCTCCAAGCCCTGCAGGGGCGAGGGTACTCTGGCTTCTGGGAAAGCAGCCCTGGGAGCAGACCCCACGCTTCCCGGAGGCAGGAGGATTCCCCTCCCGACCTGGCATCCCAGGACTCCCACCCTACCACTCCTGCCTGTCCCAATGCACGCTCCGGAAACCTCTGGGAATAGGCAATCAAACTCATCCTGGTTGGCCAATGTCCTGAAACCCCTTCAGTCTTTATCAAACTGGGAAGGTTGGTCAATGTCTTGGGGAACGCAGTTTGGGCCTGGCCGCGTAGACGTAGCCCCTGGCTATCAACGTGTGCATCGAGGCAGCTCGTTTCCTCTGAGTTTACCCCTCTGTCTACAGGTCTATACAATGGAGCTGTGGCTTTTCCTTAAACAGCTTTGGGCCCTGGCTGTTGTCCTCAGCCCCGGGCCACAGCCTCCTCTCTCCTGGGGCCTCCATCCTGGAAGCAGAGAGATGCCCAGGCAATGCGATGCCAGAGCTGGCCCGAGCTTATGAGTCCAGAGCTCCTAGCAAAAGCCTGGGGACGGGGGTGGGGGCAAGTCAGGCTGGGCAGGTCAGGCCTGGCTCCAGGAATGGGACACACTGCACCACAGATGTGCTTGGAAGGGGGCATTCAAGTAGGACCGCCTGCCTGAAATGTCTTTCACTGCCAGTTATTTTACCATTAACACTCTCATCCCTTGTCATCTGCCTGCTCAGATATCCTCCTACCTGCCTCCTGCAGGAGTCATCACATCCTACGAGACCTGTTCTTTGGGTCTTATATGATTGGCTTATATACACTGAAAAGCCAAGAATTCGATCTGAATTTGGACAAAGATGGAAGCTCAGTAGATGTGATCTGGAATCCTCCTCTCTCTCTTAAACATACACACACACACACACACACTCACACACACCCTCTTCTGCTCCTTTTTTCGAGGATTCCACTCTTAGATTCTCATAATCGTGACCAAAATGGCGGAGCCCACCTCCAGACTCCATCCTACAGCGGAACAACAGCCATGTAAAGAGAGGTCCTTGTGCCCAGCCACAGTCCCAGCATTGATTTGGATTGGCCAGGACTCACTTTCGTGTGCCCTCAGGGTTCTGGAGAGTGGGTTAGCCCTACTGAAGCACATATGGCCAGAGTTGGGGCCCATGGTTCTCCCCCCAAAAAATACGATCAATTTTACCAGAAGAAGGGGGAATGGGCCCAAGACAGGCAAAATAATGTCCACCGAAGTGGGGCTTTTCAAACTTTAATGAGCACACTCATCTCTTGGGGATCTTGTTTAAAAACACAGATTCTGGTTCAGCAGGTTGGGGTAGGGCCTTAGAGTCTGCATTTTTGACAAACTCCCAGGGGATGCTGATGCAGCTCCGCTGGGAACCCCATCCTGGACAGTGAGGGACCCAAAGCACCTAAGACCTGGCCCCGAACACACTTCATGTATGTGCAATGTGGGAGGGGGACTGAGGTGCAGGTGGGCTTGGTGACCACCTCAGTCCTCCTTGAACCCCAGGGCCCAGATCCCCTCTTAGATGGCTTCTCACTGGCACCTGTCAGGACAGGCAAGGCAAACCTTCTTTCTTATTCCTATTTGTCAGATAAGAAAACCGAGGCTGAAATAAACTCCATAGCTCTCCTAAGTCACGCTAGGACAGGGGTTGAACTGGGTCCCAGTGACCCGGCTGCTCTGAAGGACAGTGCAGTCCTCCTAAGCCAACTCCCTCCTCTTAAGGGACAAAGAGCGGTAAGTCAGAGCCCTCACTAGAACCCCTCCCACTCTTAGGAAGGTGTTGAAGGGCTGCCAGGGAAAAAAGAAAGAAAAACAACTGCCTGACCTCTGTGTATCGGTCACACCACAGGACTGGAAATTCCCAGGCCACTGAGTAGAAAGCTGCGTCAGCCATGAGGTTTTACAGCCAGCATAGACCCAGGTGATCTCCTGGTTGTGATGCTTGTAAATCAAAGTTGCAAAGGGCAAAGGTCATGTGGGCAGCTCATGGGTTATTTTTAACCTTCTCTCCCTTATCAGTTTTCTCCTTCCTGCTCTCCAGGTGGTTATCGTTAACAGATATGTCTCACCCAGGGTGGGGCCCATCATACCTGGGCTCCAAGGAAAGAAATGAGGGTGTCCCTGGTCCCTGGCACCACCTGACAGAGTGGGGCTGGGCATTTGCAAGAGATTTTAAGGAGGCTCCTTTGTGGATCTCTGGGCTGGCACAAGAGGAAGATCATTCAGGGTGATCCAAATATGGAATGGGCTCCTGGAGAGGGAGGGAGTCCCCATCTGTTATGGGTTGCATTGTGTGACCCTCAAATTCATATGTTGGAGCCCCAACCCCTAGTACTTCAGAATATGACCTTATTTGGAAATAGGGTCTTTGTAGATGTCATTAGTTGAGTAGGTTGGGTCCCTAATCCAACATGATGGGTGTTGCTCTTTTAGAGGAGAAATGTGGACCCTGGGAGAACAGCATGTGAGGACAAAGGCAGGGATAGAACCAGGGTGATGGAAAGCATAGAATTCATAACGCTTTTCAGCTATAGAAGCCACAGATCCCAAAAGATGGCCAGCAAACCTTCAGAAGCTAGAGGAGAGGCAGAGCCTTAGAAGGAACCAACACTTTGATTTTGGACTTCCAGTCAGAGACAATAAATTTCCAGAACTGTGAGACAATAAATTTCTATTGTTAAAGCCACCCAATCTGTGGGGTTCTCTGTTGCAGCAGCTCTAATGATCTAATACACCATCTCTAGAGGTGTCTGCTGAGGCTGCGCTGCTACTTGGCAGGGATATTGTCCAGTAGAGACATTATGCTACCCACGTATGTAATTCAAAATTTTCTAGCCGGGCATGGTGGCGTGCACCTGTAGTCCCAGCTACATAGGAGGCTGAGGTGGGAGGATAACTTGAGCCCAGGGGTTCAAGACCAGCTTGGGAAACATAGGGTGACCTTGTCTCTAAAAAAGAAAAACAAATAATAAGTAAAATAAAAATGTCTAGTAGCTACATTTAAAAAGCAAAAAGAAACAGATGAAATTACAGTTGGCCCTTGAACAATGAGGGGATTAGGGGTGCCAACCCCTATGAGGTCAAAAATCCAAGTATAACTTTGATTCCCCCAAAACTTGACTATAACTATCCTGCTATTGACCAGAAGCCTTGCCATTAAAAAAGAAAATGTTATTAAGAAAATTATAAGGAAGAGAAAATATATTTACTCTTCATTAAATGAAAGTGGTTCATCATAAAGGTCTTCATCCCTGGTGACTTCACATTGAATAGGCTGAGGAGGAGGAGGAAGAGGAGGGGTTGGTCTTGTCTCAGGGACAGCAGAGGTGGAAGAAAATCTGTGTATAAGTGGACCCTCTCAATTCAAACCGTGTTGTTCAAAG
This sequence comes from Pan troglodytes, assembly GCF_028858775.2. Lineage (NCBI taxonomy): Eukaryota > Metazoa > Chordata > Mammalia > Primates > Hominidae > Pan > Pan troglodytes. The sequence continues at coordinate 122,513,119 of NC_072406.2, forward strand.
GTTAACCGTAATTTTAATGATAGATTTTATTTCATCCAATATATCCAAAATATTATTTCAACATGTAATAAGTACTAAAAAGAGCTATAAATTAGATGTTTTATATATTTTTTGTTTGTTTCTTAGTAGGTCTGAAATCTGGTGTGTTGTTTACACATACGGTACAGCTCAGTTGGGACTGGCTACATTTCAAGCACTCACACGGCTAGCTACATTTCAGATACATGGCTAGTGGCCCACATGTTGAAGAGCGCAAGTCGAGTTTTTCTTCCCCTTTGTATCCATGTGGCTTCAGGTAATTTACTGAGCCTGTTAGAGCTTCAGTTTCCTCACCCATAAGACGGGACAGTTTCTTCACCCATAAAATCAGGCAATAACGGACATATCTGTCTTCAGTGATTTCCTGGCATGGGGTCAACCTCCACAACCAAGCCTTGTAACTGTGGTACAGGCCTGTGGGCATCAGGCAGGATATTTAAAAACCTTCCCACTCCAAAGGATCACACAATTGCCTCATTCCTCGCTATGTTCATCTTGAACCCCCTTCACACTCAGACCTACCTCCAGCCTCCCCACTCAACCAACTTGAGTCCACCTCCTCCAGGAAGCCTTCCTAAGGTCCCAGCCCCCATTTAAAATTCCTAGAACACCTAGGGAGAGTCTCGCAATTTAACACTTAATTGTTCTGTGAATTGTGTTATTACTGTGAGTGAGGTTTTGAATTCCTTGAAGGCTGGGATGTGCCTCCCCTGTTTTCTCATCTGGCCTGGAGTTATGAGCCCGGTTCAGTTACTCAGTCAGGCAACACACCTTTATTGAGCACCTATCCCAAGTCAGCCACTGGGCCCTGCTGGACTTAGAGTAGGTGCCAATTAATGGTGTGCAGTTTGATTAAGCTTTTTCTTTTCTTTTTCAGCCCAGCTTTTCTAAACTCCATAGGTTGACTTATCTGTGCATACCTCTCAGAAGCCCTGGGAGAGATATTCTCCAGGCACCAGGACTCACTGCCCAAGCTCGAGTCGCTGTACCTCTGGGCCAGGGCAATGGAGGTCCTGGAACCTTCCAGGAAAAAGAGTTCAAAAGGTTTTGGCAGTGACCTTTTCCAATGTGCTTCTCCCAGGCAAAGAAAGGTTTTCCACTGTGGCCTGGTGATGGGCCTCAGGTAGGCACTTTACAAAGCCCAGGATGCCCAGGCTCAGGATGAGACACCATCCTCCCCTCCCCATTTCCCTCTTGCCTGGATGGCATCTTGTGACTTGTTTACTACAAGTCACATCCTGATAGAGGCCCCACTCGCTGGAAGGGGCAATGAATCACCAGCGTCTCCATGGGAATCACAACCCAGCTAGCCCAGCCCCACCCCTCCTAATCCACTGCCCTTACCCCACCCCCCAACACACACAAACAGTCATGTCCACTGGGTGAGCATGCTAGGGCTGAGCCTGGCACGGGACAACGAAAGGCTTGCCCAAACAAGAGGTCCCCGCCCACTTCTGCCTCCCTGAGCAGCAGCTCTCTCTTCTCCTGTCAGCTCTCGGACTGGACCACCCTCCATACAGATTACAGAGGGAGCATTTGTCCCCCAAAAGCCATCCCACACAAGACTTCCCTGCCACCTCCTCTCTTATTGGAGGTAAAAAACAAAACAAAACAAAAAACAAAACAAAAACTTGGGTTTATACCTGACTCTGATACCTCTGACTGTGTGGCTTTGATCAAGTTACTTAACCTCTCTGAACCTTAAATTCCTCAACCATAAAATGAGGATAGCAGTATTACCCAGACCACTGGGTTGGTTGTGAAGTTTAAATGAGAACATTCACATAGCATGCTTGGAATAGTGAGTGGCACACAGCAAGTGTGCCTGATAACTGATCCTTCATGATGGTGGTGATGAATATCATGGGCTTGTGTAGCACAGCAGGAGGCTCATTTGGCCACCAGAATGCACATTGCATTCTATTGCAAAGCTAGGAAACGTGATGTCAATCGTACCTGCATTTCCGGGATTTTGTAGCCTATGACTTTTGTTGAGGAATTTGTACCGATGCAGGGCAACTCATGCATTCTACAAATATGTACTGAGACCTCATTCATTCTACAAATATGTACTGTTAAGGAAGTGACGTGTTCTTGGCAGTCCCAAGAGCAGAACTGGGGGATGTGGATGAGAGGCTGTTCCTGGCAGCTTCCCAGACCCGTATCATTTGATTTGCAAAGGTTGCACATCAAATCATGAAAGTTCCTTTCATGATTTGCTGAGACGACGGCAGGTTCTTTGCCTATATATTGGGTCTAGTATGGACTGGAGGTGATGTCCAGGGAGGTGAGGCAGGAGGGGCTTGTGCCCAGGGTCTTGAAGCAGTGTTGGTTTGGGCCCTAGCTTCACCTCTTCCAAGTCTTGTAACCTTGGGAAAGTCAATTAGCTTTACAGAACCTCGGTTTCCTTCTCTGTTAAATGGGCATAGTAACACCTAGCCTGTGACCTCACAGGGTTGCCGTCAGCTCACATGTGTGAAAGATAGCCTCTTAATAGCTGTATTTTCCATTCATTCATTCATTCATTCAGCCCTTATCTATCCACCCAACCATCCAAGATTATTTTGATTATCTACTATCTTTCAGTTACAATAGGAGGAGCTGGGTACAAAGGGAAACCCAGAAGATGTGGGGAAAATGCTGGCCACCAGGATTCCATAGCAGAGACAGTCCATCTTCCAGCCCTCCAGATGTCAATGTTGGGGCCAGCAGACAGGAGTCATCGAATAAGTTCTTGGGAGGGGACAACTCTTCTTCAATCCACTCCAGGTGACAAGTGGTTCCTTTGGTCTAGGTGAGAAGCAGCCCATCCTCTGGACAGGTGCCCAGGGTGGACCGTTCCCCTCTCTTGGACCCCAGCCAGCCTACCCAGCCCTCCAGACTGAACTCTTGACCCTCTGTTTTTCCATATTTTGGCAGGAGATGGGCTCTGAAAGAAGATACCTGGCTGGGCTCCAGATAGTATACCCACACTTCAGGCAGGAGGTAGGAAGGATGGGGCCCAGCCATGCTGTCTCCTTCTTTCAGAAAAGTAATGCTTTTATGCAGGTCTCCCCCAGAGACCTCTGCTTAGTTTTCTTTGGACAGAACTGGAACATGTGCCTACTCCTCATTGCAAGGAAGCCTGGGAAAAAAGGAGCAGGATTATCGTGATTGCTTAGACCAAAGGTTGCAAACTTTTTCTGGAAAGGTGTAGACAGGAAACATTTTAGGTTTTGTGGGTCATACAGTCTCTGTTACAACTACTCAACTCTGCCTTTGTCATGCAAAAACAGTCATAGATAATATATAAACAAACGTATGTGGTTGTATTTAAATAAAACCTTATTTACGAACACTTAAACTTGAATTTCAGCTGGGTGCAGTGGCTCGCACCTGTAATCCCAGCACTTTGGGAGGCTGAGGCAGGAGGATCACTTGAGGCCAGGAGTTTGAGACTAACCTAGGCAACATGGCAATATCCTGTCTCTATAAAAAAATAAAAATTATACATTGAAATTTTAAAAATCTTCAATATCATATAATTTTCATGTGTCACAAAATATTATTTTTATGTTTTCAACCATTTGAAACAACTGTTAAAAACCATTTTAGCTCATGTGCCATGTAAGAACAGGGGGCATTCAGATTTGGCACTCAGGCCGTAGTTTGCTGACCCTTGGCTTAGACCAGTCATAGTCCATTGCCTGGAGCTGGGTTCCCTGTCACTGTAAGGAAGGGTGTGTATGTGGCAGAAGGTGTAGCATAAGGGGGGCTGTGGGAGATGTATGACACAGGCAACTAACAGTATTCGTCAACAGCAGAGTTTGAATCCAAAGCATCCACTCAACCAGTCATGGGGGTGCACGCTTGTATCCCAGCTACTCAGGCGTCTGAGGCAGGAGGATCGCTCGAGACCAGGAGTTCAACACCAGCCTGGGCAACAAAGCAAGACCCCCATCTCAAAACAAAACTGAAACCAAAAAAAAAAAGAAAAAAAGAAAAGACCCATTCACTCTTAGCCTCTGTGTTCATGTTCTCTTCTCAGCAACCTCCCTGTGCTGGGAAGGTGAGAGGGAGAAGGCATGCAATTAGGCATCGGGATTGTGGTGTCAGCTTTGCTATCAAGATGGCTCTGGCTGGGACACATGCCATGTCTCCTGAGGCATTCCAACAGCCTCTTCTCTCCAAGGCCCCAGATGGGAGATCATAGGAGGGGGATGCAGGGAGGGGTCCCCAGGTGGCAAAGGCTTCTCAGGAAGCTGAGAGGGGCTGGAGGTCCTGCCTCCCTCCCTCCCCATGGTGCACACCCCTGAGGTGTGGAGCACGGGGTGGGGGTTTACCTCTGGCCCTGGATGGAGCAGGATTTACCTTTCCCCTTGACATTGATAGGCCTGAAACTGAGTCTTGGTCTTAAAACTGGAGAAGCAGGAACTGCCGTCAGCCTCTGACTCCCTCCTTCCTGTGTTCTTCGCTTCCTGCCCACCCCAGCATGAGGGAGATCTGGGAAAGAATCAGATAGTGAGGGAGCACGCCAGCATGAGGGATAGGAAAACTCAGAGATGTCATTCTTTTAGCCATTTAAAAAAATCTTGGTTTTAAGCTCTTACCATATGATTTATTTTTAAAAAATTAATTCAGTTTCCACCAAGCACGAGGCGGGTACTCCTCTAGGAATTTTACATTCTCTGACTCATGTGATCCTCCAATAATCCTGTGAGGTAGGGGTCTTAGACCCATTTCTCAAGGGTGGAAACTGAGGCCAAGAGTTTACACCATCAATGAGAGATCCAGGATTTCATCCAAGGCCGACTGACTCTAGATAGAGTCCCTTCTCCAGGACCAGTTGAAATGCTTAGGCACAAAACGTAAGGAGGTACTGATTCTCAGGCTGGCGCAAGTGCCCTAGGTACCTCGCCTGCCTCACCCTGCCTGGCCCAGGCACACCCCGGTGTCACTCCCTCCTGTTAAGATTCTCAAGGCCCCGAGCTACCATGAGCTGCTGTGCATTTGTTCACATGGGTCCCATGCCTGAAGTATCCTCTCCACCACCTTCGCTGCGCACCCAACTTCTCCTTTTCCTTTAAGATTCAGCTCAAACACCACCTCCTCTAACAAGCCTTCCCTGAACCCTCCTGGTCAGGATTGTTCCTCAGCTCACCACACCTGCCATCTCATATTCTCTACCTCAGGACTCCATCTTGTGAGAGCAGGAACCAAGGCTGAATTTGTCTTTGTTGCTGTAGCACAGAAATAAGATAATCAACGTGAAGTACTTAGCACAGTGTCTGGTTCCCAGTGAAGATGCCCTTGGTTGCTACAGCTTTGTGGAAACTTTACCCTAAATAGCTGCAAACACACAGAATGTGTTGTGCTTTTTTGTTTTGTGTTTTTTGATACAGAGCCTTGCTCTGTTGCCCAGGCTGGAGTGCAGTGGCACGATCTCAGCTCACTGCAGCCTCGACCTCCCAGGCTCAAGTGATACTTTCCACCTCAACCTCCCAAGTAGCTAGGACCACAGGTATGTGCCACCACGCCTGGCTAATTTTTAAGATTAAAAAAAAAAAAAAAAAACTGTATAGATGGGTCTCACTATGTTTCCCAGGCTGGTCTCAAACTCCTGAGGCTCAAACAGTTCTCCCACCTTGGCCTCTCAAAGTGCTGGGATTATGAGCCACCGCACCCAGCCAGAATGTATTATCTCACCTAAGAAAAGGGCTTCAGGCAGGGTGCTCCAGGGTTGGATAATTCATAGCTCAACAGCTTCCAGGTTCTTCCTACTCTGCCATCTTCAGAATGCAAGCTGCATTCTCAGGTGGATCCCATCATGGTGAAAGAATGGCTGCCACAGACCCAGGCCACAAGCCCTCACACCAAGACACGACAACTTCTGGTAGAAAAAGGAGATATCTCTTGTGTGCCTCATTTTGAGAACCTTTCCCAGAATGCTACCCCCAACTCAGCTGACTCTTTCTTTCTTTCTTTCTTTTTTTTTTTTTTTGAGACAGAGTCTCGCTCTGTCGCCCAGCCTGGAGTTCAGTGGTGTGATCTCGGCTCACTGCAAGCTCCGCCTCCCAGGTTCATGCCATTCTCCTGCCTCAGCCTCCCGAGCACCTGGGACTACAGGCACCCACCACCACGCCCGGCTAATTTTTTGTATTTTTACTACAGATGGGGTTTCACCGTGTTAACCAGGATGGTCTCTATCTCCTGACCCCAGGTGATCCGCCCGCCTCAGCCTCCCAAAGCGCTGGGATTTCAGGCATGAGCCACTGCACCCGGCCTCTCAGCTGACTATTTCTAAGAACACTTTGGCCAGGATGGCGTCCCATGCCCACACCTATGCCAGTCTCTGGCAAAGGAAATGGGATGTGCCAAATTGACCAGGTAGTCAGGCTCCTGGCCCTATGGCAGAGGGAAGATTACCCAAGCCCAGTCAGGAAGGTGGAAAGGCTGTGAGGGTGACTGTATCTACACCTGGCTATCACATAAAAAACATGCAATAAAGAGTAGCTATTAGCTTTAAATGTAGACAGACGTGGTGGTGTAGTGAAAAAAAAAAGCACTGGTTTAAGTGAATTGCTGACCAGGCTTCATGCCACCACTTAGGACTTGAAGACAGAGGGTCTTGTATTATTCCCTACTCCTGTTTTTCGTGCCTGGTGAGGTTCTCTCCATCTCAAGCTTGGGCTTCTCCAGGGGCCACATTTTCTACCCTCCTGCCCCGACCCTGTCTACTGCAGAGCTAGGCACATAGTGGGCTCTCACATATGCAGACGCTGCGGCTGGAGAGCACAGACATGCCCCTTAACCGCCCAACTTCCTGGAAATAAATTGTTCTGCATTCCCAAGAAGCACCCCAAAAAGTTACCTTCTAAATCCTGTTCTGCTTGTCACTTTCAATCTGGTTAATTAAACTCAATACCTCCAGGATGATTAAAAGTTAATTTGGCATTCAACAGGCCCGGAAATGAAATTCCATGGGAAACACTCTTGGTGAGCCTGGCTAGATGTAATTAGAACATAGTCCTGCTGGGGGAAGAAGAGTAAGTATGGCACTGGTGCAGCCACAGAGGTGACAGTAGGGAGGCGGGTGCCGAGGTTATGTGGCAGCAAGCGTCTTCCCAGGCCTCTAATTACTTACTCAGCTGTTGCTGACAATTGCATCACAAGAGCAGTTGGTTTACACTAAGAGTTTTTACTTCTAAATTGGTAAGGATCCGTAGGCACTGCTTCAGCCCAAACCTGCTTGAGTCTCCACTCTGCTGTTTGTACAGTTCCTGCTTTCCCCTCACCCTGCTGCTGAGAGCCAAGGCCTTCTCTTCCCTCCCCGTCTGTCTTCCCATCTGCACCAGGCCCCATCCTGGCCCCTTCCACCCCCAGTACCTCCGGCTCTTCTGCCCCTGATGCCCCATTCCACTCCTCCCTTTGCTTCTGCTGCTGTCCTCCAAGGGTGGTCCCTGCTGCAGGCTGGCCGCCCGCTGGGAGGTCTTTAGTGCTCCTTGTCTCCCAGGCAACAGTGCCATTGCTTTAGATGCCAGCCTGGAGCCTGGTATTCCAGGATGCCGCAGAAGGGCATTTCCTTTTTCCATCTCGGAAGCCACCAGGAGGCCTTCACACCTCCCAACCCATCCAACTTCCCCATCTGGTACCTTTGAACACTGTGGGAGGCAGGAAATATCTAGTTAACCCTCAAGGGCTAGAACGTCTCTTATTGAGGAGCTCAGGAGCCTGTGGGGAGACCGTGTTTCACTCAAGATGAGCCCTAGCCCTTACTGTGAACTGTTTCGAATGAGAAGATACTGCAACAAGGTCGGAGGGCAAGTTTTGGGTTTTTCTTTGGCCTTCCGGAAGGACTAGGTCAATGCTATTCAATATGGTTGCCACTAGCTATATGTGGCTATTAAATTTAAATTAATTAAAGTTGAAGAAAATTTCAAATTCCATTCCTTAGTTCACTTGTGTCTGGTGGTGGCCATACTGAACAGTGCAGATAGAACGTTTCTGTTATCACTGAAAGTTCTGCGCTACAACATGAGCTGTAAGCATGGGCTTGGAGGTCGGAGCCGCTCTCTGCTGTTGACTCCGTGGCCCTTGGCAACTTGCTCAACTTCCTGATGCTTCCCTCATTTCTCCTCATTTCTATAATAGTAGCTGTCTTAGAGTGTCCTGGGGGCCAAAGGAGATAATCCAGGTACATGCTCAGCACAGCATCTGATAACAGAAAGGGCTGATAAGTAGAAGCTCCTGGCTCCTGGAGAGAGGCTGCCACTTGGTAAAGTAGAAATACTTAGGATGAAGGGGACTGAACGCTAGCCTCCCTGTAAGTCCCATGTGAAGGCTGTGAGCTACATCACCCAAATTAAAAAGAGTAAATCAGAATTAATCACAATAAAATGGAAAACTCCAGCACAGATTTTTCTCTGGAGCCTGGGACCTAACATTCAATAGTCTGCTGAGCCGCCCAGTTAGATTCCTTCCAGGATCCATCGAGTCAAGAAACCCAAATGGAATGGACCCTCTTCCACACAAACCCCACCCATTCCTCCTGCATTTCCTAGCCCAGGAGTAGCATCTGGTCTCCAGAAAGCTAGAAACATAATTTATAACCCTATGATGTAATTGGAGTTATTATCACCATTTTACAGACAAGGAAATTGAATCCCAGAGATATTACCCACCTTGCAAGTTAGTGGTAGAGTCAGGCTCTTAACCCACAGACTCTGCTGCCTCGATCCACCCTCAAAGCCACTTGACTTTACCTCCTCAATCTGTGCACTTCTCTCCAACCCCATGGCCAACACATGACACTGGCTCCCCACCACAGTCCCCTTACCAGCCCTCTTGGTGGCCCAGTTCTGCAGTGTGCCTAAGGCAGTCACTTCTGAAAGCTCAACCTCGAGTCTGTTTCTTCAGCTTTCCCAGTGATTCTGCAAGCCATTCAACACCCTGTCACAAGCCCTCTCCTGTTTAGAATAGCAAGAGTGTTTCTCTTCTCAGTTGAATCTTAACTGATACCACTAGCTCAGAGCTAGGTGCATTGAGTTCTGAATAAATACTTAGGTCCATTGAAAAGCACATGTTTGGTGCCCATTTTCCAGGTGCTCTATTAAGGGCTCAGGGTCATGTACAGGGTCTTTGCCCTCAGAGTTTGCTGTCTAGCAGAGATGCCTACCAGGAATTCAGAAAAAGGAAAAAATTTCAACAGGGGCTTGTGGACATCTTGCTTTGTGGTCAGCTTCCATTCATCTACGTCTAGTAAGCATACCTCAATTGGTAAAGCCAGCTCCACCAGCAGCTCCAGAGAGGTGAAGGAGATTTAGGTCTAAGTTAATCCACTAACTCCATCCCCTGGACACATTGATTGGTTTGGGAATGGGAATCTGACCCAAGTTAGACCAGAGAATGACAATACATCTCAATTCCAAGACAAAGTTTGAGGAGCTCTGGAGAAATAAGACTCACTCCTTCCGCTATCCCAAAAACTTGTAAGGACGTGAGTGCCAGAACTGCTGTGCCTTTTGCTACTCTGTAGAGCCTGAAACCTCGGCCTTCATAAAAAAGAGTAGACGAAGATTTGGAGAGAAAGAAAATACTGATGACGTTGTTTGAGCTCTGAATCCAACTGTAACTAAATAAGATCACCTGGGTTTTTGGTTTCCTTGAGCCCCAAACTCCCATTTTTTTCTTAAGCCTCTTTGGGAGGGAGGTTTCTGTCACTTGCAATCAAAAGTGTCCTCACTGATTCAGAAGGTGTCCTGGAGGAGATGGAAGGAATGAGACTCTGAATGACTGACGATAACTAGGGGGAGAGATGGGAGGACATTCCAGGCAGAGAAACAGTCCATGGAAACCTGTGGAGCTGGGCTCCTGCTGGAATTTGAAGCCCAGGCATCGAATGCTGACTCTATACCCTGGTAGCCTCCTAACTCTTACCCTTCCTCTGAGCCACAGGATACTCTTGAAATGGGCTTTATGCTTTAAGCCTCACAGGGATGTGGGATGAAGATAACACATGCCAGTGTGTGATGGTGCCTGACTCTCAACACATGACTGCTGAGCAAACAAACCAGTCATTTCATAGGAGAAGAGAATGGAATAGGAAAGTAACGTGTGGTAAGGTGTGGAAAGCTGGGGAGGTTCATCTACCAAGCCCTGCCACGGGCTTTGTCCCTCTCATCCCTGCCCTCATAGCAACCTGTAGGGTATTGTCATTGCTGCCTAGCAGAGATGCCTACCAGGAGAGCAGTGATGCAGGAATTCAGAAAAGGGAAAAAATATCCAGATAAGAGAATTGAGGCTTAGAGAAGTGAAGTAACTTATCTAAAGTCACATAGCTAAGAAGCACAGAAACTAACGATTCAAACTCATTTTTTCTCCACCGTAACAACTGTTCCCTGTGGGCTGGAGCTGAGATCTCTGCTGGCCTCCAGTGCAGGCTGAGCAGAATGGCCCCTCTCCTGTAAGTCCAGGCAAGCTGCCTGGCCTGGGGCAAATACGGAAAGGAATGTTTCTAGTCACTACCAGCTGATGAATATGTGGACCTGAAAGGCCAAGCATCATACAGAGAAGACATTTCCACCAGCCAGCTCTCCAGGACACTGACTTGGGTAGCGGGGGTGAGAGTACAGACACCTCCCTGGGAAGGAAGCAGAGGAAACCCAAATTTGGGGAGTAGAGAGTCTAAGCTACCCAGAGGGGCTGGAGGAGGCCTGGGTCCCTGCAACCAAGACCATTCTGGAAAACACGCAATCCCTGCCCAAGGGCCCTGCTATGTGGGCGGTAGGGAGAGGCTAGGGGAGGAAGTGTGGATGAGGCCTGGGGAGCTCTTCCCTAGTGCGGAGGTGATGACTTCACTTTCCCAGGCCTTGATTTGCATCTGTGCCCTGGGCCTCTAGGAGGGGGTTGTTTGTGGAGAGGGTGGGTGTGTCTGTTGTTTGTGTGTTTTTCCTTCTGCCTTTAGCCCTCCCCCTTCCCCTCCTCAGTAACTAGTAGAACCTGCAAGGCTCATGCCCAGCCTGGGTCCCTTCCTCTGACTCAGTGGAAGGGCAGGAGAGTGCCCCGGGGAGCTGCCCACATCCCTGGCTGAGTGCCTCGCCCCCAGGGCCTCCACTAGGAGCAGCTTCCACAGGGTGCCTGTGGGGCTCGTTCCTCTGGATGCTTTTCCCTTTGCTGTGAATGCCTCTGGGGCACGAATATATGGCCCTTGGGTCTAGGCCTTAGGGCTTCCGGTGACCAGGTTAGGAAGTGTTGCAGGCCCTGCCCCGAGGGCGGAGCATTAGCTTTTCCCCCACTGCTTTCATCTACCCATCTCACCAGATTCCCCCATCAACCAGAGGTGGGTGTATCACCCCCATTTCACAGAGGAATAAAGTGAGGCCAGAAAAGGGAGAATGACTTGCCCAAAGTCATATAGCTAACAAGTGGCCTGGCAACTGGAATCTGCCTTTTTGGTCCCCATTCTGAAGCTCTTTCCATCACAGGCTGCTAATGTTCCCACACAGGGTGCAGGGATGCTGCTTTCCTCTCTGATATGGGACCTCACTGGACTCGATCCCCAGAGTCTGCCCAAGTCATCTCTGGAAGTCCCTCGGGTGTCTTGTAAGTGCCCGCAGCCAGCCTGCTAATGTGTCTTCCACTTGACCTCTTTGTTGCTGTCTGCTGTGCACTGGGCAACTGCGGCAGGACTTTGCCTTACTCCCTGCCTGGGGTGCTCCATGAGGCCCCTGTTTCTCTATTAAAGGTGTGACCCCTGGTGCTGGCCAGTATGGCAGTCCTCAGTCCCTACCGAGGCAAAACGGTTTTGTGCTCTGAATTGAAAGAGGCAGAAAGCTCCTCTCCCTACTGTGTGTCCCAATTTGTAAGCTGGGCTCCAAAGAAGCCTTTTCAGCTTTTCCCTGCAGCCTCCTCTCTAAAGGGAGTAAGGGGCCAGTGTTTCCTGCTAGCCTGTCCCCATTCACTCACTTGCAATAAAAGCCTCAGCTCAGTTTATATGATTCCAGTGAAACTGCCCCCATCACCACCATGACCAGTCTCCCTATACACATCCCCTTCCCAGACACTCAGATCTGGGAGTGGAGATGATCCTGCAATCAGTACCCTCTACCCCCCGCCACAGTTATTGGTTAAGGGATGGGTACATGACCGAAGGCAGGCAAATCAGAGCCAATGAAACTCAGTTCCAGAACTTTTGAACTAGTTCTTTGCCCTGGTGAGAGGGTGTGAGGCCTGGAGCTTCTGCAGTCATCTTGCCCCCATGGGGTGGAACCAGCCAGTGATCGAGCTGTTACCTGGAAAAGAGCTGAGCCGAAAGATAACAGAGAACATGAAGTTTTGGTGACATTGTTTAGAGCCCCTGATAAAGTCTTGTCTGAAACCAGCCACACCCCTTGGACTTCCATTCTAAAGTCAATAAATTCCGTTTTTGCATTAAGCAAAAAAAAAAAGAAAAGAAAAGAAAGAAAAAAAAAATTTTTTTTTTCAGTCACATCCACCATTCCAGCAATACAGAGAATGAGACTCAGGCCCCTTGCTCCTTTGTACCCCACCCTTAACCTCTCACCAAACCTTCCTCCTTAGAGGCCTATCTACCCTCATGCAAATTAACTCATACAAACAGATACCCACGAGGCCCACTACTAACCCGTAAGTGCCTTTGCCTTTGTGCTATTTGGAACTCTTTGATCTATACAGAAAAATTTGTCCCAGATACAGTCCATACTTGGCTTGGTGAGGTAGGGGTGGGTGACAGGAAAGAAAGGTGGGGAGAGAGAACAAGGCACAGAGGCCAACACTGGCTCTGCCCAAGCAGATGCTGAACCCCAAGTTCATCCTGTCACTCTGAAGGGATGGTGTCCACACCAGAATTGGCCTAGGGCTTGATGTGCAGTAGAACTCAAGAAAGGCTGCCTGCCTTGGTCTTTGGAATTCCTCCTACTGCTCCCCGTTAGAAGGATGAGTTAGAAGAAAGAAGAGACCGTCAATCAAGTTGCTGGGTTTCGTAAACTGGCCCCACTTCCCAGGAGGATTTATCCGTGAGCCAGAGGCACCTCATTTCTCACTGCACCCTTTGGCCTGGCTCCAGCCACACCCCCACCCGCAAATAAGTCCTTTTCCTTCCTAGAGCAGGAGCCTGAGAATGAGTCAGTACCTCATTCTCTTCATTCTTTCATCACTGGTCAGTCCTCACCCTTCCCTCGGCCATCCCCTCCTCTGGGCAACCATCTGGATCATGTGTGGGCAAGGCTGTTCCCACACAGCCAGCTTGGAGGGTCCTCTGTGTGAGACAGGAGTGGGCAGGGCTGACCTCTCAGCTCCTGGGGACTGGAGAGAGAGCTGGGGCCTCCAGGGATGGGCCGCAACTACTGGAGTCTCTCCTAGCCCCTAAAGAAGGGTATTTCCTGGGGCCCTGTCTTCCTCCTCGGGCATCAAGTTTATTTCTGTGTCTGTCCTAACAAAGAGGAATGAAAACTCCTTTAGGGAGTCCCCGCCATGCCCCAGACCCCACCACGAACTCTGAGTTCTCGTGGCAATCCTCTATGTGGCGACCATCAGCCACACTGGAATGGAGGGACAAGGCTGTCGGGAGGAGGCATTTCTCACGCCTGTGCCGTGAACATGCTACCTCTGCATGCTCAAGCCCATGCTGCGCCACTCACAAGGGGCTGTAGCATTCTGGGCCAGCGCCCTTCTCTCTCTGCCTCCTCGCCTACAGCAAGCTTTCTTCAGGCCTGCGGCTGGTAGGCCCCAAGCCAAGAGTGGATTCTTTCATACTCTCTGGTCTAAATCAAGCTGCATCAGGTGGCACTCCCGGTGACCCTCCTGCCTTATTTGGAAGAAGAGGAGGAAGCCAGATAAGAAACCATCCAGGCACCATGGGCCCTTCTTATGGGTCACCCCACAGATGGCATCATTCTCCAGAGAGTGGGGAATATGAGCTCCGAGAGGCCCTGAGCAAGGTGTCAAAGGAAGAGAATAAAATGAAGGAGCTGCCTTATAGGGCCCTAGAGGAGGACAAATATTTGCAAGTGGTAGTCATTTTCTCCTTGCAATTAAAGGAATTCTCCACTTTAAAACAAATGAAAATTAAAGGGAATGTGGGAGCCAGAGGGAGCCCCTGGGAATGTTATGGGGGGAGGGTAGTCTGTGAGGAGGGGTCTACTGGGCCTGTTCAGTCAGAGCCCCGTCTGGAGCAAAGGTTGACCTCAGGCTCTGTTCTGGGTCTCCACAGTATTAAATCACCAAAGGGAGAGCTTCAGAAGCCCCAGATAGCCCTGGTGTCTCCAAAGAACTAGAGAAAAGTAGCAGCCTTGGACCTTGGAGAATCTTCCAACATCACTTCCCAGCCCTGGTGTCTCCAAAGAACTAGAGAAAAGCAGCAGCCTTGGACCTTGGAGAATCTTCCAACATCACTTCCCAGCCCTGGCCACACATTAGAATCTCCCGAAGAGCTTTTAAAAATATTCACTCCAAGGCCGGATGCGGTGGCTCACACCTGTAATCCCAGCACTTTCGGAGGCCAAGGTGGGAGGATCTCCTGAGGTCAGGAGTTCGAGACCAGCCTGGCCAACATGGCGAAACCCTGTCTCTACTGAGCTGAGATCACACCACTGCACTCCAGCCTGGGTGACAGAGTGAGACTCTGTCTCAAAAAAAAAAAAAAAAAAAAATACCCCAGACCAAATGGATCATAATCTCTCTCAGAATGGGGGCTGGGCAGCTATTTTGTTTAATCTATTCACACGATACTACTGAGCTGTACTTCTCAAATTTCCCTTATGAGAAAAATCAGCTGGGGGGGCATGTTTAAAAACGAAAAAGAAGGCCGGGTGCAGTGGCTCAAGCCTGTAATCCCAGCACTTTAGGAGGCCGAGGCAGGCGGATCACAAGGTCAGGAGTTGGAGACCAGCCAGCCTGGCCAACATGGTGAAACCTTGTCTCTACCAAAAATACAAAAATTAGCTGGGTGTGGTGGCACATGCCTGTAATACCTAGCTACTGGGGAGGCTGAGGCAGGAGAATCGCTTGAACCCGGGAGGCAGAAGTTGCAGTGAGCCGAGATTGCACAACTACACTCCAGCCTAGGTGACTGAGCAAGACTCCATCTCAAAAAGAAAGAAATAAAGAGTGAGAGAGAGAGAAAAAGAGAGAGAGGAAAGAAAGAAAGAAAGAAAGAAAGAAAGAAAGAAAGAAAGAAAGAAAGAAAGAAAGAAAGAAAGAAAAACAAAAACAAAAAGAATTATCAGGCTCCCAATCAAGCAAAGCCAGCAAATCAGAATATCTGGAGGTGACTGGTGAAAATCAGAACCTCTGGGGAATTAGGCCCAGGTCTTTTTTGCATTTCTACCAGGCTTCCCAGGGGACATCTATGCTGACAGAAATTGCAAAATCACATTCTAATCCTCTGGTCTTTGCCCCAGCTCGCTCAGCTGGTTGCCCCTTTGACCCTCCGGCCTCCCTAGAGGCCTTCTCTGTGAACACACCGTAGCATCTGTCTTCTTCCTAGCACTCATCAATATTTGTGATTGTATATTTATTTCTGTGTTTCTTTAATGCCAGTCTCCCACCTAGATGATAAACTCTGTAAGGGCAAGAACCAGGTCTGTTTGGTTCCATGTAAGGTGGTGGTGAATTACCAGTGTAGGCTCTGAAGCTTGGACTGCCTGGCCTCATATCCCAGCTCCCCTACCCAGCTGTTCTTTGATCTTCAGCAAGTTGCTTCTCCTTTCTGTGCCTCAGTGTTCTCATCTGTAAAATGGATATTTGAATAGTAGTACCTGCCTCACATGGTTGATGGGAGGAATAAATGAAATTATATATGTAAAACATTTAGCATTGTCAATGGCACATTGGAAATTGTCAATAAACATTAATTATATCAATAACAAGCCACCACCACAACTTAATAGCTGAAAACTGCAACCATGTAATTGCTCACAATTCTGTGGGTTGACAGTTTGGTCAAGGCTCAGCAGGGTGGCTTGTTTCTGCTCCAGATGGTTTTGGCTGGGCTCACTCTTACATTTTTGGTCAAGTGGCTTGTTGACTGGGACTGCATAGTCTAACTTGATGGGCTGTTGGTGGAGGCTGTCAGTGAGGGAGGCTCAGTTCTCCTCCATGTGGCCTCTCCAGCAGACTAGCTGGGGCTTCCTCATGTGGTAGCTGGGTTCCAAGAGGGCGAGAGCAAAAGTCAAGAGTCACTTTCGCAGCATTAGTCAAAGCAAGTTACAAGGTCATCCTAGAGTCAAAGGACAGAGAAGTAGTGCTAGTTTTTGTTAGGAGGAGGTGCAAAGACTTCCTGGACATTTTTCATCCTCCATAGTTGCTTGTTCCTGAATCTAGCATGGTATACTCAGGTGCATGGCCCAGTATGCATTTAATAGGTATTTGTTGAAGAAATAACAAATGGATGTGCAGAGGAGAAAGAAACTAGAGGCTCAAGAGGAAAACTGATTTGCTCAAGGTCACAAAGCAAATGAGCGGCAGCACCAGGACGAGAAACTAGGTCCTGGCGCTCAGTCTTGCCTCTTCCCATTGCATCAATCTGCTCAGACAGCTGCCTGAAGTGGGGTTGAATTCTTCAAATAATTGCCTCACTCCTCAGCTTCTGTTGAGCCTCTGGAGACATATCTAGAAGGTCAGGACTGTGCTTGCTTCCTGAAAAGTCTGGGGACGGAAAGAAGGGAGCACTTTTCATTTCCCAGGGCATAACGCATTGCAGAAAATGATCAGAGAGCATCAGCAGTCCTCCTTGGGTTCCACTGTATGTGGCCAGCGGCCAGGTTGGGAGGTCAGAGACAAAGGCAGACTCCAGTATAGACGCTCTGTGGCCTGCTTCTCATGTACCTGCTCTCACACACGTGTGCACACACACATACATGCATGCACCTTCTCTCGCCTCTCTCTTTAAGGTCTGGAAGAAAGCTAACATAAGTTTGAGCAGTTGGCCACATGGCTCTCATTTGGGCTCTCAATTGGACTAGCAATTTCAGGAGTTTGAACAGCAATTTTTGAACAGGGAGTTTGGGGAACGGCAGCAGGGGAAAGTTGGGAGGCGCAGAAGGGGTTGTGAAATGCATGCTACAATTCCGTCATCAGCCCCTTCCTGTTGTTCTGGTACCTGGGGGAAACCAGGGCTAGCAGGACTGCGCTTCCTCCATCTAGAAGCTTTCCTCAGGCCTGCTGAGTCACCCACCTGCTGCGGGGAATGCACCTATTTTTAGCCTGAGGTAAATGAGCCCTGTAGTCACCCAGACCACATTCTCTTGTGTGTCTTTGTCACAGCTGGTGTGGCCGGATGGGGACCACATTGAAGAGACCCCACCCCCACCCCTAACAAGGTCCCTTCCTCTCCTTCCTCTGAGAAGCCTCACTGCACAGCAGTGACTCACATAACCCCAGGAGAGAATGCGGCAGAGGGTGGCAGTGGGTGGCATACCAAGCTAGTGGGGGTGTGGCGGGGACAGAAGTAGTTTATCACTGACATTGATTAGAATTGCTGGTGCATCACTGTTAGTCAGTTTATTATTGTTTGTAATTTTTCTGTAGATGATATGACCTCTTATTGTACCCATGTGCACCATTCCTATGGCCCCGTCCTTGGGGACACCACTGCTTGGGAGTTAAGATGGTGGAGATCTGGACCCCAGCAGCCTGACTAAAGGAGACTTTACTACTTACTAACTGTTTGACTCAAGCAAGACCCTTTACCACTCTGAGACCCGACCTTGGAGCTCCTGGTCTGGTACTCAGGTCACAGAGGCTGGTAATGGATTCACAGGATTGAGAGCAGGAAGGGCACCAAGATGTCATCCCTTGCTCTATTGAGGTGAAAATGGAAGCAAAGAAAGGGGCAGACGCTTGCCTGTATCAGATGTCCAGAGACCCCTCTAAGACCTTGTTCACGCAGAGCCACCTGTTAGGTAAAAGGTCGGTAAAAAGCAGGTGCTGATGACAAGGCCACTGTTGGTCAGAACTATTTCTACTTCAGTCTGTATCCAGCCCCTGCACCCAGTATAATGTAGTAGAGTATTTCTCGGAGAAGGGTGTGTGGACCACCTGCATCAGAATTACCTGAATCCCCTGGGGTGCTCATTAAAAGTGTGAGTTTCTGATCCCCATCCCAGACTTGGGGGTTTGCTCCCAGCACTGTCACTCACTAGCTAGGGAATTTGGGGGGTGTCAAACTATCTGTGTACCACTTTCCTCACCTGTAAAATGAGGCTAAACCTCCTTATGTACATGTGAGGGACAAATGTATTTGCATGGGTGAGAGGTGCAGCCCGTCGCCTGGCACATTGGAGCTAGGCAACTTGTGATTTGAGTTCTTAGTATTTGTTTCTTATCCCCAGGCAGCTCCTGAAAGGCTTCACTCTTCTGCCCTGGTGCAGAAACGGGCCCTACCTCTTTCAGATTGGCCTGGAGCTGTCAGCTACCAGTGACTTCCAGAACCAACTTGCAAATGTCTGCCAATCAGTGGCACTGCTCAGACCAGAGCTCAGATAAGATGTTCTGCAGTCTGCTGAGAAAATCTTCCAACACAGTTGTGGGACACAGAAGTCACTCACCAGAAACACTGGTCATATCACTTCTCCTTATCTCTCTTCCTGGTGACGAAGCCCAATGCCTGTGAGATCTTTTTAAACAGAACCCTTTTTCCAAATAAGATTTGACCCGACACAGGGCCCCAGTGTATGTGAACAATAAAAGCTTCACTCCACTAGTTTAAATATATTTTCTAAGAAGTTCAAGTTTCCAACATGTTACTGTGTTACTTATGAAATCAGTGTGAACACAACTGAGGTGAGCTCCAGTGTGTGAAAATCACGTATCGCTTCTAAATGTGCATGGTGCTGCTTATTACAAATATTCAAGTAGTTTAAAACACATTTTGGGCCAGGCACAGTGACTCACACCTGTAATCCCAGCACTTTGGGAGGCCGAAGAGGGAGGATGGCTTGAGCCCAGGACCAGCCTGGGCAACATAGGGAGACCCCATCTCTACAAAAAAATTAAAAATTAGCTGGGTGTGGTGGCATACACTTATTGTCTCACCTACTCAGAAGGCTGAGGTGGGAGGATCACTTGAGCCTAGGAGCTTGAGGCTGTAGTGAACCATGATCCATGCCACTGCACTCCAGCCTAGGCAATAGAGTGAGACCCTGTCTTAAAATAAATAAGTAAAAATAAATAAAATACATTTTGGGAATTATATTTGAATTGAGTATTCACAAAAGCCATGAAGCTCCCTTGGAAAAGGCCAAGATTTTGTTTAGCATGGTTTGCAATCCCTGGAGGATTCCAAACACCTTTTACTGGGTAAGGAAATAGAGGCCTGGGTGGGAGAAGGGCTACATCAATCCAATAAGTGGCCAGCTTTGAGAATCAAGGCCTACTGGATCTCAAGCCAGGGTTCCTCCCATCTGCCCACATTCCTAGCCTGGCCCACCAAGTGGGACACTTACAGGGGTGGGGAGCCCCCTTAGGTGCTCTGGCCATTGGCTGAATTGGTCTTGAGTGACAAAGACTGGCTCTCAGTGTCTGTGGCTGAGCAGGGGCATGGCAGGGACAAAGCCAGGCCCCCAGGCCTGGGTAAGTAAGGTAGCGAGTGTGTGAGCCCCATTTGCGAGCAAGAGGGCTTCAGCTGGTCTTGACTTTGGCTGCAGAGCTCTTGGTCCAGGCAAATTCTCACTCCACAAACAATATCTGAGCTTTTCAGTGCTTTGAGATCTGCAGATAAGAGGCTATAAAGAAGTATAAATTATTATTATGCTGAGGACAATTTCCTCCCTGGCTGGCAGCCTGCAAGGCTATGCCCAGTCCAATCTCTGCCCCCTAAGGGAGGACCTGAATGCAGGGGGAGATAAATGATGCCCAGAGCCCTCTGGCCAAGGCCAAGCCCACAGTATCCCCACCGGTGGAGAAGCTAGGCCAGGCCAGGCTGTCTTTCCCACCACATCCCACCCATCATGCCCGGCACGTGCCAGCAAGGCTTTTTCCTCTGGAGGAGGAGCTGCTAAGGTGCTGAGTCACCACCTTGATGTCAGCTGGTGCTCTCCACCCTGAGAAGAGTGCCCAGCAAGGGCGCAGCACATCAGCCTGTGCCAACAAACCTGCGGTGACCAGCCTGCTTTGGGGAGGAGTTATTTCCCCTAGGAGAGGGCACATGGTGAGCTGGGGGAATCTGTCCCTAACTCAGCCTGGGGTTCCTGCTGGGGACCATCTCACGGGGCCTCAGTGCACAAGGGTCCTTGTTGGAATAGGGCCCAGACTCCAGCTGCAGGGATGGATTGGGGGGATTTTGTTTGGTATCCCCCTGCCCCGGGAAGGAACCATTAGAAGGGAAGTGGGAGAGAGGAGGCCTCAGAAGTGGTACAAAGTGCCTGGGGGTCCTCCCACTTCATGGCTGTGGGCTTCTGGGTAGGTTATGCACCTACCAATTGTAAGTTGCTTTTTGTTGTTTTTCTTTTTTTGTATTTTTTTGTTTGTTTGTTTTTTGGAGACAAGATCGTGCTCCGTCACTCAGGCTGGAGTGCAATGGCATGATCACAGCTCACTGCAGTCTTGACCTCCCAGGTTCAAGCGATCCATTCACCTTAGCCCCCTGAGTAGCTGAGTCTACAGTCACCTGCCACCACACCCAGCTAATTTTTTTTTTTTTTTTGAGATGGCATTTCCCTCTTGTCATCCAGGCTGGGGTGCGATGGTGTGATCTTGGCTCACTGCAACCTCTGCCTCCCGAGTTCAAGCGATTCTCCTGCCTCGAACTCCTGAGCAGCACACCCAGCTAATATTTAAAAATTTGTAGAGATAAGGGTCTCAGCTTGTTGCCCAGGATGGTCTTGAACTCCTAGGCTCAAGCCATCCTCCTGCCTCAGCCTCCTAAAGTGCTGGGACACAGGCATGAGTCACCACGCCCAGCCCCTTTGGTTGTATTCTTCTTTTAAAGGTAAATGCAAACAGTTTTTTAAACTGAACAGAAACAATGCTCATACCTCCTCTGATGTTTTTTATCCAGTTCCCCTGTCCCCCATCCCTTTCCCAAAGCAATTGCTCTTACCAGTTTGAGGATATCCTTCCAAAAACATCTTCTAGGTATCTATACATACATATATGTGTGTGTATGTGGCTATCCTTTTATTTTTTAAATAAATAGGAACATTCTATGTACATTTTACTGGATTTTTTTTTTAATTTAATACCATCTTTTGGAAGTTGGTTCATATTGGCAGCTGGGATCTATGACTTTCTTTTTTTTCAACTTTTATTTTAAGTTCAGGGGTACATGTGCAGGATGTGTAGGTTTTCTTTTCTTTTCTTTTTTTTTTTTTTGAGATGGAATTTCGCTCTTTCGCCCAGGCTGGAGTGCAGTGGCGCGATCTCGGCTCACTGCAACCTCTGCCTCCCGGGTTCAAGCGATTCTCCTGCCTCAGCTTCCTGAGTAGCTGGGATTACAGGCGCCCACCACCACGCCCGGCTAATTTTTGTATTTTTAGTAGAGATGGGGTTTCACCATATTGGCCAGGCTGGTCTCAAACTTCTGACCTTGTGATCCATCCGCGCTGGCCTCTCAAAGTGCTAGGATTACAGGCGTGAGCCACTGCGCCCAGCTGGGCAGGTTTATTACATAGGTAAATGTGTGCCATGGTGGTTTACTACACACTATGTCTTTCTTTCTAAGGGGTATAGGCAAGCCCCCAGACCTCCCATGTGCTATTTAACAAGGCCTCTCTGGATAGACATTTAAAGGGTCTCCAGTCTCTTACTTCTTTGATGAATATTCTTTTGAATATGTCCATTTTAACTACTTCTCCTGCATTTGTAGGGTGCCCCGGTACACCCAGGGCACTGGAGGAGGCTGCAGGGACCAAGCGGATCATCGTGTGCGAACAAATGCCCAGCTCTCAAGTAGCCAAGGCAGCCCCAGTGGGACCTGAAGGAGGTGTCACATGAACCAGGCTACAGACGGGGTTCAAAGAGGAAGTGGGCAGGGCAGATGAATAAGATTAATTTCTGAAATTATCTTAACAAGTTCTTTTCTGATTATAAAGTAAAACATCCTCATTATAGGAAATTTGGAAAATACTGAACAGATGTGAAAATAAGTCACCTGGATCCCCCTCATCTGGAGGTAACCACTGTTGATGTTTAAAACATTTCCTATCCACCTATTTTCTAGATACGAAGGATTTCTAGTGGTCAAAGGGACATGAAGGAAGGGAATCCAGGGAGGGTCCTCTCTCAGCAGAGATGGAACTGCAGGGAGCACCAGACTGTTTCAGAACACACAGAGAGGAGGTCAGACGCAAGAGGAGACAGGAGGAGATCATGGCAGACTGGGCAAGGGGCAGGGATAGGGGCTGACATTGCAGGTGAGCCTGAGGGTGGCAGGGAAGGATTTGCCCCTAGATCAAGAGAGCAAAAGACCTGAGGAGTCTGGCTTGGAGATTTTAAAGGGATATCTAAGAACAAATTTCACCAGGACTTTGGAAGAGCAAACCTGGCATTCCAAAGGGAGGTTCCCTTTAAAAATACTAACTTGAGAGTTGTAAAAAGAGATGCGAGGCCTGAGTGTGGCTGAGACGGCTAAGAAAAAGTTGTGGCTTCACAGCCAAGAGTACAGGCTTGAAAACAGCAAGATTTTATTCGAGTCCCAAAGATGCCACTTACCAACTGTGTAGGATTGAGTGATTGACTTATCTTCACTGCTTCTCAGCTTCTCTACTTGTAAAGCATGGGTGACACTAATACACCTGTGTCAGAGGGTCAGCATGAGGATTACACAAGGTAATACAGCCAACAGCCTGGAATGGCACCAGGCACCCAGAGGCACTCAGTAATGTTGAGAGAATACAGAATGAGAGCAAAGAAGGGGCTGAGGCCAGAGCTGTGGTGGAAGGTGCTAGAAGGAAGAGGTGCCGTTAAAGGTCCCAGAAGAGAGCAGCCTTCTGGACAGGAAGAGTGGCCCCTGTGCAGAGCAGTGCCGCTGGGGTTCAGAGAACATGTGGCGACAGTGCCAAACACTACCTGGGCCAAGGAAGGGCTCCAGGCCTAGAAGGTCTCTGGTGAGTGGCAACTTCAGAGCTGTTGCCGTGGTGATGTGGACAGAAGCCAGAAGCTAGAGGTCCAGGGGTAATGGGAGATGAGGAAGTCCAGTGGGTGAATTTTGTAAAATCTTCAAGAACTTTGGCAGTGAAAGGAAAGGGGGAAGTCCTAGCTCAAGGGAAAGGTTGTAGGGAAGAGAGAAAGAGGTGTTTTGTTTTGTTTTGTTTAGAGTGAAGGATATTTCAACATGTTTATAGACTGAAAAGAAAAAAATCAATATAAGTTCTCAAAGAGAGGAAGTGACTAAGGATGTACTCCACCTCTCTTACACTTCAGTTTCTCATTTGAAAAATCAGAGTGAGAATAAAGGATCTCTGAGGCCCTGCTAGCTTTTTTAGCTCTTTCATCCATCCATCCATCCATCCATCCATCCATCCATCCATCCATCTATCCATCCATCCACCCACCCATCCATCCATCCATCTATCCATCCATCCATCCATCCATCCATCCATCCATCCATCCATCCATCTATCCATCCATCCATCCATCCATCCATCCATCCATCCATCCACCCATCCATCCATCCATCCACCTGTCCATCCATCCATCCATCCATCCACCCATCCATCCATCCACCCATCCATCCATCCACCCATCCATCCATCCACCCATCCATCCATCCACCCATCCATCCATCCACCCATCCATCCATCCATCCATCTATCCATCCATCCATCCATCCATCCACCCATCCATCCATCCATCCATCTATCCATCCATCCATCCATCCATCCATCCATCCATCCATCCATCCACCCATCCATCCATCCACCCATCCATCCATCCATCCATCCACCCATCTATCCATCCATCCATCCATCCATCCATCCATCCATCCATCTGTCCATCCACCCATCCATCCATCCAGTATTTTAATACACACATTCTGTAGACCTCTGGCCTGGCCTAAGTGCTAAGAGGGAGGCCATGGGCTGCAGGGAAGTAGGGAAGAAAAGTAGAAGCAAAGACTCCCTTCTCCAGGGGCCTGTGTTTAACAGGAACAGTAGAGAAGACAATCAGGCAATGACTTAAGAACATCACAAAAGGACCTTGAAAGCCATGCCCTTGTAACCATTTGACATCACATTCTAGCACTTACCCAAACCCCTGCCTGCCTCATCCCTGGCTTGCTAACCCCCAGCCTTTGAGAACCTGTCCTTGTTGTGTTAATCCCCTGAGTTCCCCCATGCCCAGCATTGTGCTGGCCCATGTAAGCAATCAGATAATTAGTACTTACTATGTCCATACATCCAAGTATTTATTGAGCATCCACAATGTACCAGGCACTGGGAGAGGATACTGAGCAAAACAGAGCTCTGTCCCCTTAAATTGTTTAGTCTTGAACTGGATGGTTTTGGGAAGCAAGACACAACAGTCAGATGTGAATTTAAAATTGCAGCTGTGACAAGAGGAAGCAAGGCTTTCCACAAGCAGGGGGATCTGAGAAGGCCTCTCAGAGGAAGTCATTTGGGATCTGAAAGGGGAGCAGAAGGTCACCAGGTGAACAGCACTCCAGGTGGGACAGGGGCTCCACCTGTGCAAAAGCAAAAGGGAAAAGAGAGGAAGAAAGAGAAGAAAAGAGGTGGAGAAAGAGGGAGGACAGGAGCCTGAAAGCAGGCAGTGTGGCTGGGAGGGGAGGCTCTAGACTGAAGCAGAGGCCGGCAGGGCCGGATAGCCAAGATCAGGAGTGTACTTTATCCGAGAGTGGTAGGAAGCCGTGGGAGTAATTTAAACATGGAAGGGACATGATCAGTTTTTGTGTCAAAGAAATCTCCTTGAAGAAATGAGGTGCAGATCAGTCTGTGTAGTTTGAGCTTATCATACAATACGGTATGTCTGGGACTGGGATGGGGGCTGGTTTTCTTCCTCTACTTTAGATTTAGACATTTCTGCAATCTTTTCTTTTCTTTTCTTTTAAGAAGTGAGTGCCAGGTGCGGTTGCTCACACCTGTAATCCCAACACTTTGGGAGGCTGAGGCAGGTGGATCCCTTGAGCCCAGTAGTTCTGACCAGTCTGGGTAACATAGCAAAACCCCATCTCTACTAAAATTTTAAAAAACTAGCTTGGTGTGGTGGCACCTACCTATAGTCCCAGCTACTTGGGAGACTGAGGTGGGAGGATCACTTGAGCTGGAAGGCAGAGGTTGCAGTGAGCCAAGATTGCCTCACTGAACTCCAGCCTGGGCGACAGAGTGACGCCTTGTTTCGAAAAGAAAAAAATAATAATAATAGGGTCTCTCACTATGTTGCCAAGGCTGGGTTCTAACTCCTGGGCTCAAACAATCCCCCCACCTCAGCCTCCCAAGTAGCTGGGACTATAGTAGTGAACCACTGAGCCCAGCTTGTAATATTTTTTTTAACAGTAAACCTGTGTTGCTTTTATTAGAAAAAAACAATACTAAGAATTGGAAAATGACAGAACAGCTTGGGGAAGGGCAGGAGAGGAGACTAGAGAGCTCTGGCTAGCCCAGGGTGGTGCAAAACACCAAAACAGGCAGAGTGGGTGGAGCTGGGCATTGGAGCTTGAGGGTAAGCTGGGTTTGTCTGAGGGGCTCTGTCTTCCAGGAGCTCACCTTTTCAAAAGGTGTGAGGGAAGGAAGGAGGCTATAGGCCCAAGAAGCAGTTGGCATTTCCTGACAATTGTTTCAAACACAAAGCCAGCAGGAGCTGCTCCCAGCGAGCCCCGCTTCTCCCCATAATCTAGCCTTGGGTAACAGGCTTCTCCCGGGAGATCACTGTTCTCAGTCCCTGGCAAGAGCTGGCCCCATGGGGAGTGCTTTGTTGATAGTGCCCAGTGCCCAGCAACCAGGCTGGGTTTGGGAAGGAGGCTGGAGTCTTCAGGAGGAAGGTCCTGCCCAAGATGGTGCAGAGGGTGAGTGAATGGGGGAGCCCAGGTGGGCCTTCCTTTAGCCCCAGCCCTTTAGGCTGCTCCAGAGGAGCCTTCGCCCCTTTCCCCAGAGCACAGGCTGATCTGTCAGCCAAGGAGTGGAAAGGAGAACATGGAGGTTCTTCCTGCCACTTGGATCCTACTCTGCTATGTGATCTTTGAGAAGTCACCAGGGTTGCCCACCCAAGGGTGCAGAGGCCAGAGATCCACGTGCTCCAACCCTGTTGGAGGTGGGAGTCTGTCAGGCTTTCTGCAAGTCTCACAGCTGTGTGTGGAGGGGAGACAAAGCATCCAGCAGCCTGGCTGGGGTTCTTCAGGTTTGGGCCCTCCTGGAAGAGGAGCCGGCCTCCTCATGGGAATTGCGCTCCTGGGGAGGGAGGAGGGCAGGAACACCTGGAAGGGCTGTTGGTTACCTCAGACCCCCAAACCTGGGAGCTGCATCCCAGATCTCATATTTTGGAAATCAGGGGAAGATGGATGGGGAGTTTTAGAAGTCTGACAGTTCTAGTTTCACACCCAGATCTGCCTCAGTTTCCTCTTCTGGAAAATGGACATGATGCCGCCTCCATCTCCTAGCATGGCTATTGGGATTGAATGGGAAATCCTGGCAGAGAGCCAGGTGCATAGCTCTGCTCCCTCACCTCTGTAACCTATTTCCACCTCCCCACTCCCGCCCCCACTGCCCATGTCCAGAAACCCAAATTCTGACCCAGCGGCCAGGGGCAGGCCCTGGGTGGGCCACTTCCCTCTCTGGGTTTCAGTTTCCTCTTTGTATGAAACTGGGAGCTCTGTGGAAAGGCCAAAGGCAGGAATAGTAATCATTTCTGATCTGCAAGCAGTTTTACCCTCACACGAGGTAAAGGCACAGCACAGGCTCGGTCATGGGCTGAAATGAAGATGTGCACCATAAAATCCCGGTGGCTGAATTAGTTGTGTCTTCCATGAGAGCCAGTAGCAAAGGAAGGTTTCGGGCTTTCAGCCACACATGAAACGTCCTGGTTGCCTCGGCCTAGCCGAGATTAGACATTTCCTGGGAGGAGTGGTGGGTTAGTGGAGGGAGGTGGGGGTAGTTAGGGGAGGTGGGGGTAGTTAGGGAAGCTGGAGAGGGTCATCTGGGAGGAGGGGGCTAGGCCCCAGAGAGATGGCTGAGGAGTAACCCCTGAGCTGTTTTGCTCATCTTCACTTTCAACAGAATATTAGCACAAATGCAAAAGGATATATGCAAGAGCAAGACTAGCACAGGATTGCCTGTCTTGGTAAAATGGAAGGCAACCCACAAAAACATACACAGCACACTGCCAAAGATATCTAGAGCAAACTGGAATGTGGCCCATGGTACATTATCGTATGAAAAAGCAAGTCACAGAATGGAAAGTACAGTGTGATCTTATTTTATTACTATATATGCATTATATTCATATACTGTAACTGAATGTAATACTTGAACTAATTCTACACACACACACACACACACACACTTATTTTATTTTTATTTTTTTGAGACAGAGTCTCACTCTGTCTCCCAGGCTGGAGTGCAGTGGCGCGATCTCGGCTCACTGCAACCTCCACCTCCCAGGCTCAAGCCATCCTCCCACCTCAGCCTTCTGAGAAGCTGGGACTACAGGTGTGTGCCACCATGCCCAGTTGATTTTTATAGGTTTAGTAGAGACAAGGTTTCACCATGTTTCCCAAGCTGGTCTAGAACTCTTGGGCTCAAGTGATCCACCTGCCTCAGCCTCCCAAAGTGCTGTGATGACAGGCGTGAGCCATGGCGCACGGTCCCCCATGCACATTTAAAGCATGGAAAATAAAATCCTGGAAGGACGCATGGCAAACTGTTAACAGCATTTACCTCTAAGGTAGAAAAAAGATCTTAAATTTTTTCTTTTATACTTCTGCACTGTTTGAATCTCTTAAAATTAGCACATACTATATATGATGAACACCCCCTCCCAAATAAATATGAAAGGGGCTGGAAGGGGTCAGGTGGTCAACTCTCTCCAAGGTGCAACCAGAGGTAGCTGAGACTAACATGACATAGGTCCCTGTTGGAGGACGATGCCCCCAGTAAACCCAAATTAGTTGAGTGACACCATAAAAAAACAGAATAGGGAGGAGTGGGGAAGACCAGTCCCTTTCCTTGTGTCCAGGGATCCCAGCCATCTACACCTCCATCCTCCAGTGCCTGGCTAAGGCCCTCCTTAGTGCCTGGGCACAGACTGTGCTCTTCGGAGATGGCTCAAGTGGGCTGTGTGCTTAGGGAGATGGGGCACATGACTGTTAACTACTTTAAAGGTCCTCAATGGGTTTTTTGTTGTTTTTGTTTTTGAGATGGAGTTTTGCTCTTGTTGCCCGGGCTGGAGTGCAATGGTGTGACCTCAGCAACCTGCAACGTCCGCCTCCCAGATTCAAGGGATTCTGCTGCCTCAGCCTCCCAAGTAGCTGGGATTACAGGTGTCTGCCACCACAGCCAGCTAATTTTTTGTATTTTTAGTAGAGATGGGGTTTCACCATGTTGGTCAGGCTGGTCTCGAACTTCTGACCTCAGGTGATCCACCCTCCTCGGCCTCCCAAAGTGTTGAAATTACAGGCGTGAGCCACCGTGCCCGACCCTGAATGTTTCTGAAGCATGCTGTTTCTTCATTCTGGCATATTCACTAAAAGAGCCCCTACGAATAATTAACCCAGTAGTAATAATAATGCCCACCATTTGTCATTCTTTCTATGTGCTCTGTACATTACACGTGCATCTCAGTTTATCCCAATCAGTAGGCGGTTCCATCCTTCAATTTCATTTTACAAATAAAGAAACCAAAGCTCACAGGGGACATGTAACTTGCCGAAGTTCACATAGCCACAGAGGGCAGAGGCTGAATTCAAACCACTCACTCTGACTCAGCATCCACCTCAGAGCAGCCATTCAGTGGCCTCTTGTGACACATAAAGCAAGAAGATACCAGTGAGTTTCTGGACCATGTTTTCTTGGTAAAGTTACCATTAGTCTGACCACAGATGTTTCTCAAGAAGCAGTGAAGGGGTTGGTTTGGTGATGTCAGTGGCCGGGGTCAGATGAACCAAACCATTGCTAGGCTGTGATGTCTGAGGCTGCCCACGAACTGGTTATTGCCCAGATTTAAAAGAAAGGTGGAAAAAATTATCCTAGTCTACCATATGGCTCAGCCAGCCATAGTGTTTACATAGTCAGAAAAGGTCAACACAGAATAGCGATATAATCAAAATTACCCTCTACGGTGTGGCTGTATTGGGAAGAGAGAGGCGGGGGTGGGTGTGAGGCAACAGGAGCTAAAAGAACTCCTCGTCTCCCAGGGCAGGAAATCAAGAAAAAACTCCTAAAACTACACAGATCAAGAAGAAACTATGTGAGATGTTATTTAGAGACATGAAAGTGAACATTCCAAAGAATCCGTTTCAAGAGTCGAAAGTGGCCACCCTGGAGATGGGTCAGGGCTGCAGTTGTTCATGACTAACTTTGTACATTTCTGAGAAATCTATGCTTATGTGTAACTTCTCTTAAAATAAAAAATTTAATAAAATCCAAAGCAAAAACAAACAGAGCAATTCTGGCCCCATTTGGGGAGGGAGTGGGCTGTGATTACGAGAATGAGGGCCCAGTGGGTGGGGATTCCTCTGTCAGGCATGCAACGGGAAGCTGGTGGGGTCTTGGCAAGGCTTTGGTGGAGAGACGTCATTGGAATGGTGACCTCACTTGGAACCGGTGAGGGCAGGAGAAGGTAGAAGGGCTAAAAAAGAAGAAGAACCACCGAAGGAGAAGAAAAGGAAGCCTGGTCATTCCACAGCCAAGGTCATACTCCCAGGAGACCTACAGACTTTTGTCGGGGTTACACAAATGTAAAACAAAGGTGTGGTCTCTCCACTAAATGGGGAAGTTTCCACCAGGAGGCCAGTGTGTCACTGAGTAATGTGAATAGTGGAACCTATCCCCGGCTAGTCAGGCCCACACATTCCATACCAGGACCCACGGGCCTTGGGGGTAGAGGCAGGAAGGTAGCATTTGTCTATTGTGAGAACAAGCGGCTTATGTAGACATCAAAGGTCTCAGGATAGGGTATATTCTTCCAGATCTGTGAGGCCCAAACACACACACATGGAGGAGGATCCCAGGGTCTCAGCCCCTCCCCAGATTCTCAAGACTCAGGCCTTGTCCCCTCTCCCATCGGGGTCCTATTGAAAGGAATCCAGAGACCCTGGGAGAATCTGAGTAGGAAGAGGGAACTGGACTTACTGCCATAGGCCCAGGCCTGGGTCAGGACTGTGTCTCTCTGGAAAAGCCACTCCCTTGGGAACTGAGAAAGCCCAGAGCTTCGGCCCAGAGCAGCCCAGGCCTTGACTGGCCTGCCTGTTCCCTCTTCCTGTCTTCTCCAGGAAGCATTTTCTCTTTTCTTTCTTTCCTTCCTTCCTTCCTTCCTTCCTTCCTTCCTTTCTTTCTTTCTTTCTTTCTTTTTCTTTCTCTCTCTCTTTCTTTCTCTCTCTTTCTTTTTCTTTTTTCTCTTTTCTTTTTTTTTTTTGAGACAGAGTTTCGCTCTGTCACCCAGGCTAGAGTTCAGTGGTGCAATCTTGGCTCACTGCAACCTCTGCCTCCTGGGTTCAAGTGGTTCTCCTGCCTCAGCCTCCCGAGGAGCTAGTATTACAGGCATGTGCCACTGCGCTTGGCAAATTTTTGTATTTTTTAGTAGAGACAGAGTTTCAGCATGTTGGCCAGGCTGGTCTTGAACTCCTGACTTGAGGTGATCTGTCCACCTCAGCCTCCCAAAGTGCTGGGATTACAGGTGTGAGCCACTGCACCCAGCCCAGGAAGCATTTTCTCGATGAGCTCACCAACTCACACCCTGCCTTTACATAACTAGCGTCTCAGTGTTCTGACCTCCAGATATTTGGTCTATAAAGGACACCTCAGCCTGTCTGAGGAAAGACTGATTTGGTGGGGACAGGCCCAGCCCTTAGTGTTATAGGCCTGAGTTTGAACCCCAGTTTTTCACCTGCTAGTTGTGTGGATGCTTTGTTTTTGTTTTTGTTTCAT
Organism: Pan troglodytes; assembly: GCF_028858775.2. NCBI lineage: Eukaryota > Metazoa > Chordata > Mammalia > Primates > Hominidae > Pan > Pan troglodytes. The sequence goes on from NC_072406.2 coordinate 122,544,189, forward strand.
TTTGTTTTGTTTTTGAGACAGGGTCTTGTTCTGTCACCCAGGCTGGAGTGTACTGGCAGGATCATGGCTCACTGCAGCCTCAGCCTCCTGGGCTCAAGCAATCCTCCCACCTCAGCCTCCCAGGTAGCTGGGATGACAGGTGCATGCCACCACGTTTGCCTAATTGTTGTATTTTTTTGTAGAGACAGGGTGTCACCATGTTGCCCAGGCTGGTCTTGAACTCCTGGGCTCAAGCATTCCTCCTGCCTTGGCCTCCCAAAGTGTTAGGATTATAGGCATGAGCCACGGTGCCTCATCTGTGTGGACTCTTTGAGGCCCAATTTCCTCATCTGAGAACGTTAGGATGAAAACTCATTCCCAAGAGTTGCGAGGCTCAAAAGTGCTACCCTGGGTTAAGCACTGGCCCAAAGTGGAACTGGATTGGAAGAATGGTTAAGACTCAGGCTAGGATGGGGTTGGAGGGAGGCAGGGCCTTGGCAGCCCTCTCCCTTGCAGCAGTGATTTTTATTAAGGCAGGAACTGGACTGGACACACTCAGACAATCACCTTCATGCTGGAGATGTGGCTGGTGCTGGCAAAACCTCTGTGAGATGCTGACTCAGGACAGGTGCCGCTGAGGCCCTTTAGGAAACGGAATTCCACCCATTAGAACCCCTTCAAGTGGGGAAGCAGCTAAGTTTGTAGTCCCGCTTCAGGTAGGTTTGGAGAGGTTTCTCATTCTCTCTCAATTTGAGTTCAGATGCAGATGCCTCCTGGGAACTGAAACCCCTCCTATGCTTGGCCTGTATCTTGTTTGGATGCTGCTGTGTCTTGTAGCCGTGCCACTGGGGTCACCAGCCAGGGCACATCATTGTCACACAGCCTCCAGCTTCCCAGTTCTGACCCTTACCTGCAAAGCCCTCCCTCTGTCCCCTGGGGCTCACCAACACTGTTTCCCATCTCCCTTTTTCTTTCGTCTTCACCACAGCCTGGGACAGATGTCAGGGAGGGACAATTATCTACATTTTAGAGAGGAACAAACTGATCCAGAGAAGTAGAGTGACTCACTGTTCTTGCCTGGCTGGGTCTAGTCATCTCCTAACCCAGCTACCATCTCTCTAATCCACCCAGCCCTGTCACCTGTCACCAGGGTTACCTTCTTAAAGTCAATGCCCCATTCAGACTTCTGGCTATTTTCCAGTGAGCACCCAGTAAAGAGTCCCCAGCTGCCCTCTCCTGCGTCATCACTCCCGTGTCCCTTTCTACACCCCATGCTGTGACCACATCAGCCCACTCACTGTTCCTACTATATGTTCTCCCCATCTCAGTGGCTCCCCTCATGCTGCATTCTCTGCCTGGTATTCTCTCCCTTCCCTCCCTTCCTTCTCTGAATGTCAAAGTTGAATTCCTCCACCAGGGTCCAGCTCAAATGTTACTGCCTGCTTTGGAGCCTCCCCCGCCAGTCCCCAGTAAGCATGAATCTCTTCTTTCTCTGCACTCGCTGAGTGCTTGGCTTTTACCTGCCCTGGTGCATCGATTTCATTCCACCTGGAGCTAGCAGTGTTTTGCACCATTTGCCTCCCCCAGGGTCTGTAAGCAACTTCAGACCCAGAACCCCGACTTAGTCATTGTGTTCTACGACCTTGGCAAGTAACTTGACCTTTTCTGGGCTATAAAATGGGGATGACAGCAGCTTTACCAGGGTAGGATGAGGATTGAGCAAATCACCAAGGTCAGTGCTTGGTGAATGATGGGGGACAATGATTGTGAAGCCAGTCAGAGCCAGCTGTGGCTGAGTCTTCTGAGCCCAGAAACTTGTTTCTCTTCACTTACTTCCTTCCCCAAAAAGGCATTAAACCCACCTGAGGAAATTAGACTGCTGTGATTTTGTTTGTTTATTTGTTTTTGAGACAGAGTCTTGCTTTCTCACCCAGGCTGGAGTGCGGTGGCGTAATCTTGGCTCACTGCAACCTCTGCCTTCTGGGTTGAAGCAGTTCTCCTTCTTCAGCCTCCTGAGTAGCTGGGATTACAGGTGCCTATCACTACACTCAGCTAATTTTTATTTTTTTAGTAGAGACAGGGTTTTACCATAGTGCCCAGGCTGCTTTTGAACTTCTGACTTCAAGTGATCCACCCACTTCGGCTTCCCAAAGTACTAGGATTACAGGCGTAAACCACCACGCCCAGCCTAGACTGTTGTGATTCTTAAAGGCAGCTACACACTAGAGTCATCGGCGAGCTGTTGCATCAGAATCCCTTGAGGAACTGGCTGAAAACTTAGATTACTGGGCCTTACCCTGGACCTTCTAAATCAGATTTCCAGTGTGGAGCCCAGGAACCCGCATTTTTAACAAGCTTCCTAGGGGATTCTGCTGCAACAGTTCTGGCCACACTGGACCATAGGAAAGACAGAGGGTAGCTGAGGTGGTCCGTGATGATCACACCTTCCCCTTTGCTTAGGTGATCGTGGAAGTGGCTTTGGGGGATAACAGTGCCCACAGCCAGCCACCAGTACTCTTCACCTAGCTCCTCTTTGAGCCCTAGTCCAAGGCTGGGTAACAGGGCTGGTCAGTAGCCAGACTTAGTTACCAGATTCGCAACTGGCAAAGCACCTGACCCAGTCTGGGTGCTCGGCAAATATTTGTGGAACCAACTGAATTCCCCTGGGGCTGGCTCTGGCAGGAGACCTGTGACCCAGCCTGCTGGGCTAGACCCCAGCCCCTGCTCCTCCTTCTGGGCCTGGCTGCCTCCCCAAGGAGCCAGCAGGGAGAGGTTTGACTGGTTCCATGGGGAGGAAACCACTGGGGCTCAGCCCAGGGAGCCGCACCCTGAGGAAGGAGAGCTGGGGCAGGAGTAAACATCTGGAGACCCCGTCCTCCCACCAGCAGTAGAGGAGGACCTCCGTCAGCAAGGATCTACTGAGCTGAGACCCGGTGAGCTGAGTCTTAGGGCTCACTCAGGGCCTCTCAATCCCAGCTGCACATAGAATATTGGAAAATATTCAAAAAGTACCACTCTTGGGCCCACCTCCAACCAATGGAATCAGAATCTCTGGGATGATGCCTGAGAATTGATACATCTGGAAAGCAGCACGAGCGATTCTGTTGTATGGCTAGAACTGAAAAACTGCCCGGCCAGCTGGCCTTTCTTTTACTCTCCTTTTGCCCCCCAATGCTTTGTAGTCTGATGTTGCTCAGAAATTTAACAGTAAAAAATCACAGCTCATAACTGGTGAGCCCTTCTGTGTGCCAGGGCCACACTGGTTACTGCAGATAGAGCAGTGAATGTGCCCCTGCCTTCACAGAAGCCACTAGCAGAGAAGACTAGCAGAGAAGGCAGGCTAGCAAACAAAGCATCAGAATAGAGTGTTCTGGGGGTGTCCAAGAGGAGCCCCCCCCTCAGAGCCTGAGGGGTGGTAGGGATGAGGGGAGGCTTTCTGGAGGAAGTGGAGCCTAGGTGGAGGTCTGAGGACAGGTAGAACGGGTAGAGGTAAGCCTGGGGAAGGTGAGGTGGGAGGAGTGAGGCAGGCAGACGGAACAGCCTGTGCTAGCAAGAAGAGCCCCAAGCAAGAAGGAGCTCGATTCACATTCAGATCTCAGATTGGCTGCAGTGTGGATGGAGGGATTCCCACAGGAGGGATTAGACCTGGGAAAGGGGACAGGGCTAGATCACACAGAGGTCTGTAAGCCAGTAAGGCAATTTTGATCCTAAAAATAAGAAGCCAGTGATGGATTTAGAAGATGGGAGAGTAGAGATTGACAAGAGTGGAGCTGTGTTTCCTCTGCGGCTAGGTGCAAAATGGATTGGAGAAGGGAAAGTGGAGGCAGGAGACCAGCCAGGAGGAGAGCCGTCTGGCCTGGGAGATGAGGGCCACCTGGCTCAGGTGGCAATGAAAGGGTGCAGACAAACTGAGGAGCTACAGAGGAAGTGGCTTTAACAGGGCTTAGTGACTCACAGGAGAAGGGACAGGCAGGAGTGCCCAGTATTATGGGCTGAACTGTACACCCCTAGAATTCACTTTTTGAAGCCCTAACCCCCAGTGCCCCGAATGTGATGGTATTTGGATATATTAGTTTGGTGCAAAAGTAATTGCGGATCTTGCCATTACTTTCAATTACTTTTGCACCATAATAGAAGCTTTGAAGAGGTGATTTAATTAAAACAAGGCTGTTACAGTGGACCTTAATCCAATCTGACTAGTGTCTTTATAAGAAGAGGAATTTTTTTTTTTTTTTGAGATGTAGTTTCCCTCGTGTTGCCCAGGCTGGAGTGCAGTGGTACAATCTCAGCTCACTGCAACCTCTGCCTCCTAGTCCAAGTGAGTTTCCTGCCTCAGCTAGGATTACAGCCGCCCACCACCATACTTGGCTAATTTTTGTATTTTTAGTAGAGACGGGGTTTCACCATCTCAACTGGTTGGAGACCAGTTGGAGCTGGTCTCCAACTCCTGACCTCAGGTGATCCACCTGCCTTGGCCTCCCAAAGTGTGGAATTACAGGTGTGAGCCACCATGCCCAGCTGAAGAGGAAATTTGGACACACAGAGAGACACCAGGGGTGCACATGCACAGAGGAAAGGCCATGTGAGGATGTGAGGACACAGCCAGACATTTGCAAGCCAAGAAGAGAGGCCTCAGGAGAAAGCAACCCTACCAACACATTGATCTTGGACTTCCAGCCTCCAGAACAGTGAGAAATACATTTCTGTTGTTTAGACCACCAGTCTGTGGTGTTTGTTACAGCAGCCCTAGCTGACTGATACACCCAGGATGAAGCTGAGGTTTCTAGTTTGCACAGCCAGGTGTGTGGGTACCATGTATTGAAGGGGGAGTGATATAGTTTGGATCTGTGTCCCTGCCCAAATCTCATGTTGAATTGTAATACCCAGTATTGGAGGGAGTGATGGGATCATGGGGGTGAATTTCTCATGAATGGTTTAGCACCATCCCCTTGGTGCTGCCTTCATGGTAGTGAGTGTGTTCTCAGGAGATCTGGTCCCTTAAAATTGTGTAGCACCTCCCCGCCCCCTGACTCCTACTTGTGCCACATGATGTGCAAGCTCCTGCTTTGCCTTCCACCATGATTGGAAGCTTCCTGAGGCCTCCCCAGAAGCAGATGCCAGCACCATGCTTCCTGTACAGCCTATAGAACCATGAGCCAATTAAACCTCTTTTCTTTGTAAATTATCCAGTCTCAGGTATTTCTTTATAGCAATGCGAGAATGGCCTAACACAGGGCAGATGAGAGGTTGAGTTTGAAACCTGTTGTGTTAGAGGGGCTCAGTCACCAGTTGCACTGGCCACAGCTGCTCCTCTCCTGATGGCACAGAAAGGCAGCCACGTAGGTAGGGGATGGGAATGGGAGGTCTGGAGACCACGCTCTAGGTTTACCTGCACACTGTGTGGCATCGGAAAAGCCCTGCACCTGCTCGGGGCCCCTCCTGTAGCAGGACGGATTGGTCTTCCAGGTCCCAACAGGCCGGGCCTCCGAGGCCTATTCCCAGCAAGGTGCTCCTGGAACGACTTCAGCACCTCTCCAGGGAAGGTGCTGTTGTTCTTGGTTCTCCCATCCAGGATGTTAACCAGGAAGGGGGCCAGTGCCCCAGGAGGCCATGAAGTGCAAACAACTCTGAGTTGGCAGCAGTGCCCTGTTCCGCCCACAGAGCCTCCCTGCAGGAAGTTGGCTCCAATAGGGCCCCAGACACCCTCACCTCAGACCCAGGAGGCCCAGAGAGGAGCTCCCGGTGCCAGGGCTCAGAGAGAGCTGGCCCTACCAAGGCCTGTGCCTGCTCCTTCAAACACTTGGGCTTTCCCTCCTCGTCTCACACTCCAACATGCCCGAGAGATAGGACTGATAGATTCAGGGGGAAAAAACAAACAAACAAACAAACAAACAAACAGGATGCCCAGTTAAATTTGAATTTCAGATAAACACCAAATAGTTTTTAATATAAGTATTTTCCTTGTAATATTTGGGACATGCTTATTCTAAAAAAGTATTTGGTGTTTATCTGAAATTCAAATTTAACAAGGGTGTCCTATATTTTATCTGGCATTCCTACCCAGAGAAGACCCCAGGAGTCATCCAGTGATCCCCAGAGAGGAATGGGATGGTTCCTCTGCCCCCCAACTCAACCCACTTGCTTCAGCCAGAGGCTGATAACAACGTGTCATTTCCCAAATCCTTGTCAAGCTGCTCACCAGATGTTAGGGCTGGCTTTGGTGCCAAGGTATCTTTGGAAAGGTGTTGTGCCTAATTAACCTAATAAGTAGGTTGTAAGCTCTGACCGGAAGTGGTGGAGGATTCACCCTGACAGATGGGGAGGAGTGGGTCATGCCTGTTGCAGGCACCTGCCCACAAGCTGCCGGCTGTGGCCTGCGGAAGGGCTAATGGGAGGCTTCAGCTTCACATGAGACACAGGGCAAGCAGAAGTTACACAACATCATATTACCAGTGACAATAGCTGCCATTTATAGAGCCCTTACTATGCCAAGCATGGATCAAGCATTATCTCATTTAATCCTTACAACAATTCTAGCAGGCAGAAGCTGTTATTATCCCCATTTAATAGATGATCAAACTGAGGCCAAGAGGCTGAGTAACTTGCCCAAGTTCACATAGCTAGAAAGGGATAGAGACAGGAATTAAAACCCAGTACTTCAGACTCTGGACTCTGTGCTTCTAGCCACTGTCCCCTCCGTCCTTTCCCCCAACCCCAAATCGTTTTCAAGACATTTGGTGAATGACATATACAGTACACGGAGAGATACAAGGAAATACCATTTATGATTCCATCAATGTTGATCAAGCATTTTCTGTATGTGAGACATTCTCCCTTTCCTCTGACCTCACGGACATCATAGTCTGGTAGGAGACACAGATATCAATAAATTATTGTATGAGAAACAGAACAAAAACAGTTCAATGAAATATAATTGCTATTAAGGAAATATAATTGCTATTAAGGATACTGCTGTTAGGGAAGGCAATAGACTTGGTGATCAAGAGCCTGGGCCCTAGGGCCAGGCTGCTTGGACACAGTCTCCCTTTACTAGGTATGTGACTTTGGCTGGATTTCTTAGTTTATCTCTGCCTCAGTCTGCAAAATGGGTGCAATATTACTCACCTCAAGATGTTGTAACAATTAATTAAACCGATCCTTGAAAGGCACTTAGATAGTGTCTAACAGTAATTACTTTAGTCAACAAATACTTACTGAGAACCTGCAATATGCCAAGCACTGCTCTAGGTTATTGGGATCCATTGGCAAACAAAATGGAAAAAATACCTACCCTTGTAGGGTTTATATTGTTGCTTACATTCTAGTGATAGCCATTATTGTTATTATTATTATTATTATTATTATTATTATACATTTTCACTGCTCCTTGTGGAGCAGGGCTACCCTATAAGCAGTGAGCCCAGAGTAACCAAGCCATTATTTTAAAATGAATTCTTATTATGTAAATAATGTTAGTTCATATTTTAAAATTATTATTAATTTATTTATTTATTCATTTTTTTTAGAAACAGGGTCTCACTCTGTTACCCAGGCTGTAGTGCAGTGGCGCAGTCATAGCTCACTGCAACCTTGAACTTCTGGGCTCACATGATCCTCCTGCCTCAACCTCCCAAGTAGCTGGAACTACAGGCATGTGACACCATGCCTAGCTAGTTTATTTTATTTATTTATTTTTTTGTAGAGATGGGATCTTGCCATGTTGCCCAGGCTGGGAAAATTGTTATTTTTAAGTGATTTGTTATTATTTAATAATTTTTTCTTGGCCTTAAGAGGGCACAAAGCAGGAAGATATTTCACCCTCTGGGTTGACACAAGAATATTTCCTATGGTTTTAAATTCCCACTGGGTTTGGGGATGGGAGTTGATACTACTGATAGCTGACCAGCTTTGAGGCAGAATGGGTTAAAAACTTGGGAGTGGGCCGGGCACAGTGGCTCACGCCTATAATCCCAGCACTTTGGGAGGCCGAGGTGGGTGGATTACCTGAGGTCAGGAGTTCGAGACCAGCCTGGCCAACATGGGGAAACCCTATCTCTACTAAAAACACAAAAATTAGCCGGGTGTGATGGCATGCACCTGTAGTCCCAGCTACTTGGGAGGGAGGCTGAGGAAAGAGAGTTGCTTGAACTCGGGAGGTGGAGGTTGCAGTGAGCTGAGAATGTGCCATGGCATTCCAGGTTGGGCAACAGAGTGAGACTCCGTCCCCCCACAAAAAAAATTGGGAGTGGACCGAGGAACCATAGGAAGGAGTGTAGGGTGTTTGCCAGGCTGGGGCTGAGAGGATGGTGCCTGTCTTTTTCTGAGAATCCTTTGTGAAAGTCTGATTCCAAGAGAAAGCCTGGCCCTGGGCAGGTGGCTAAAGTTCACAAAGGCTAACAGGGAGAGTGAACCTGGCACTGGGGCAGGGAGGGAGGTGGTCAGCGGCGGCTTCTGACAGCCCTGACTAACTGCCAAAAACAGGGTTTCAGCTGCGAACCAATGACACCCCAGAGCCCCAAAGACTTCTAGGAACTTTACCCTCCCCACTCCCAGCTTGCCCCAGCCCTGGTCCACACCCGTTCATTAGAAAATGACTTTTGGCCGGGCGCGGTGGCTCACGCCTGTAATCCCAGCACTTTGGGAGGCCGAGGCGGGCGGATCACGAGGTCAGGAGATCGAGACCATCCTGGCTAACACGGTGAAACCCCGTCTCTACTAAAAATACAAAAAATTAGCCGGGCGTGGTAGCGGGCGCCTGTAGTCCCAGCTACTCGGGAGGCTGAGGCAGGAGAATGGCGTGAACCCGGGAGGCGGAGCTTGCAGTGAGCCGAGATCGCGCCACTGCACTCCAGCCTGGGCGACAGAGCGAGACTCCGTCTCAAAAAAAAAAAAAAAAAAAAAAAGAAAATGACTTTTAAAAAATTTACTTATTTACTTTATAGAGATGGGGTCTCACTATATTGCCCAGGCTGGTCAGAAACTCCTGGGCTCAAGTGATCCTCCCACCCCGGCCTCCCAAAGTTCTGGGATTGCAGTTGTGAGTCACTGTACCCAGCTGAGAAAATGACTTTTTATTTTCTTTATAAGAGATGGGGTCTTGATATGTTGCCCAGGCTGCTTTTGAATTCCTGGGTTCAAGCAATCCTCCCACCTCGGCCTCTCAAAGTGCTAGGATGACAGGTGTGAGCCACCATGCCTGGCCGAGAAAGTGAGTTTTCATTTGTCACTTGTTATGCTGCCTGCCTGCCTGCCTCAGAGGGTGGGAGGGACGGGGGGCCCATGGGAAAACTGAAGCTCTTGTGAAGATTACAGAGGAGGCCTGATTGGGGAAAGGAAGGTGCCTTCCCAGGAATGCCTGGGAGACCCCGAGAGTAGGTGCTGTGTTCTCACGTTCTCATTGTCCTGAGAGACCAAGCCTCTGGCTGAATGCAGAGGAAGGTGATGCATCCAGGTGGATGCCCCCTCCCCCAGCCCCCATGCAAGGTGTGGGGGCTCACGGTACTTCAGGGTGTTCAGTTTGTAGTCAACAACGGATAGGGGGACCTGAGGGTTGATTTTGTTCAGCAAGATACACAGTTTAAACTTTCAGCTAACGGAAGGTATTTTTGGTTTAGGGGAACAGGGATGAATTCTGGGCCCACCTGCACATGTGTAAGTACAGCCATGAGCCTGCACCCATGAGGGCACGTCTGCTGTGCATGTCTGGATGCCTGTGTGTCTGCTCTCCATCTCTGGGTAGATTCACATATGAATACATATGTGAATACGGTTTGTGTGTCTGTTTGGATTGGCAGGAAAGAACTTAATCAAATGAGTCAGGAAATGAGGATTCCCTGGGGTCTGCTCCCAGCTGGGCCTCTCATGCAGTGGGGCCTTTGATCTGTCCCTTCTGCTCTCCGGGCCTCCCCTGCCACACAGCCTGTTGGCCAAGCTATACTGGCTGATGCTAGTGCCCCTGAACGGGCTGGGTTCTTGGTGCCTCAGCCTGGCATGGGGAGAAGATCTGGGACTCAGGGAGCCTCTGAGGGTTGGCAGCAAGGTCCTGGGATGCACCCCATGACTGGCTAATTGGTCCCTTAGCACCGAGCTCAGGTACCGTCGCCCTGGTGCTGCTGCGCCTGCTCCCTGCCATGCCCTTCCAACTGGGCTGCTCCGGGGACAGGAGGAGGAGCACCCAACAACCCTTCGGCCCACCCCTGCACAACCAGGCCCAGCGATAAATTAGCATGTAGTGCCCAGCCTGGCCCCAAGCTACTCTGGCCACTTCCTGTTGGAGGTGGCCCCAGGCTCCCTGACCTCAAGGTGAGAAAATGCTGTTTCCAGTGAACCTGCCCAGGATGACTGTTAACAGGGAGGAGGTCAAGGGCGGTGGCCATCCCTGAATCCAGTCAGCCCAACAGGGTCTACAAAAACAAACAAAACGTCCATGCCACCCACCCATCTGGGCTCAGGCTTCCTCTGCCCCCATCTCTCCCTCCCATTTCTGTCGCCAGCTGTCCTATTGGAAAAACACTAGGGCAATGTTGACCAATGGAACTTTCTGCAATGATGGAAATATTCTCTATTTGTGCTGTCCAATATGGTGGACACCAGCCACATGTGGCTATTGAGTACTTGAAATGTGGCTCATGAGAATGAAGACTTATGTTTTTTGGTTTTTGTTTGGTTGGTTTTTGTTTTTTGTTTTTTTGTTTTGTTTTGTTTGTTGTTGTTGTTGTTTTTGAGATGGAGTCTTGCTCTGTCACCCAGGCTGGAGTGCAGTGACGTGATCTCGCCTCACTGCAACCTCTGCCTCCCAGGTTCAACTGATTCTCCTACCTCAGCTTCCCGAATACAGGCATGTACCTGGGACTACAGGCATACACCATCATGCCCGGCTAATTTTTGTATGTTTAGGGAGACAGGGTTTCACCATGTTGGCCAGGCTGGTCTTGAACTCCTGACCTCAGGTGATCCTTGGCCTCTCAAAGTTCTGGGATTATAGGCATGAGCCACCGCACCCAGCCTAGACTTGTGTTTTAATTTTAATTTTATTTTGGACAGCATAGCTCTAGTGAACCAATTCCTACTGAGAGGACCAAAAATGGTGTCATCATTGAGATGATCACACTTGATCCTATACCAGTGGCAAAGTTCTTTCATGTCTGTGGGTACTCACTGGAGCCTCCCAGTAACTCTCTAGGCCAAGGCAGGAACCACTGCACACGGGACAAGCTACTTGCCCAAGGTCTTCCAGCCAGCAGGCGCAAGGGCTAAGACTAGAGCCCAGATCTTCTGATTCTAGAAGTGAGGCTTGTGCTGAGCATGGTGGCTCATGCCTGTAATCCCAGAACTTTGGGAGGCTGGGACGGGAGGATCCCTTGATCCCAGGAATTTAAGACAAGCCTGGGTAACATGGTGAGACCCCATCTCTACAAAAAGAGTAAAGTAAAAAAATTAGCCAGGTGTGGTGGTACATGTCTGTAGTCCCAGCTACTCGGGAGGATCCCTTGATCCCAGGAATTTAAGACAAGCCTGGGTAACATGGTGAGACCCCATCTCTACAAAAAGAGTAAAGTAAAAAAATTAGCCAGGTGTGGTGGTACATGTCTGTAGTCCCAGCTACTCTGGAGGCTGAGATGGGAGGATTGCTTGAACCCAGGAAGTCAAGGCTACAGTGATCCCTGATCATGCCACGGCACTCCAGCCTGGGAGACAGAGAGAGATCCTGTCTCCAAAAAAAAAAAAAAAAAAGAAGTGCAGCTTACTACATCACCAGCCTCGCTCCAGCAGACCTGCTGTTGGGTGGAAGCATAACCAAAAACAATGACTGATGCCAGAATTTCAGGCTCAGGCTTGACCTGTGGAGAAAAGGTTTTTGAGGTGGACTATGGAGGGGGACATTGGAACCTAAAGTTGCTCACTCGATTTGTAGATAGAAGGGGTGAATGTGGCTATGTATGGGGACACATATGCCAGGCACTGTTAGGCTCTTTACAGATGTGATTTCATTTACCTTCACAAGGTGGGGCATTGTTCTCCCCACTTTATGGATAAGGAGATAGAGGCTCAGAGAGGTGACTTGAGTTGTCCAAGGTCATACAGCAAACAAGTGGCAGAGCTGGGCTTTGGACCAGGCACTTTGGCTCCAAAGGGTTTGCCTCCACTACCACCTCACTTGGGATGAAGGCCTGAACTAGAAGCTGATTTGTGTGCATCAGACAGCACTCTGAACTGGGCCTCCGCTACCTGCAGAACTCTCACTGAAGCTCTGCAAAGCAAAAGAACATGGCTCTCTAGGCCCCTTTCCTGGTGAACCTGCGGCCAGGGCTTGGGAAACAGACACTTGTTAGTAATTAACGGTGGCTGAACAGGCTGGGCGCGGTGGCTCACGCCTGTAATCCCAGCACTTTGGGAGACTGAGATGGGCGGATCACGAGGTCAGGAGATCGAGACCATCCTGGCTAACACGGTGAAACCCTGTCTCTACTAAAAATACAAAAAATTAGCCGGGCGTGTTGGCGGGCGCCTGTAGTCCCAGCTACTCGGGAGACTGAGGCAGGAGAATGGTGTGAACCGGAAGGTGGAGCTTGCAGTGAGCTGAGATCGCGCCACTGCACTCCAGCCTGGATGACACAGTGAGACTTTGTCTCGAAAAGAAAAAAAAAAAAGAACATGACTCTCTAGGCCCCTTCTCCCGGTGAACCTGCTGCCAGGGCTTGGGAAACAGACACATGTGAGTAATTAATGGTGGCTGAACAAAGAAAAGTGGCCAAAGTGGCCTGGGTGAGCCAGGCTGGGCCCGATCCACCTAGAAAAGCTTCCCTGAGGAGGAAAAAAAGCATCTCAGTCAGTAGTTCACCAGGGTTTTATGTTTTCATTCATTCAGGATCTCCAAGGTCAGTTTCCTTCCCAATTCCTGGTTCAAATATCTATTGCTGGCCAAGCATGGCAGCTCACACCTGTAATCCCAACACTTTCGGAGTCCGAGACAGGAGGATCACTTGAGGCCAGGAGTTTGAATCCAGCCTGGGCAACATAGGGAGACCACTGTCTCTACTAAAAGTAAAAAAATAAAAGTAAAAACAGTTAGCTGGGTGTGACAGCACATGCCTGTACTCAGGAGGCTGGGATGGGAGGATTGCTTGAGCCCAGGAGTTCAAGGCTGCAGTGAGCTATGATTATGCATTACACTCCAGCCTAGGCAACAGAGGGAGACCTTATCTCTAAAAATATGAAAATAAAAATAAATCTATTGCTGAGTTAAAACAAAAACCCAAAACTTAGTGGCTTAAAATAATTATTTGTTCATGACTCTGCAGTGTGGACTCAGCTTGGAGGGGTCAGCTCTTCTCCGCTTATGTGGCAGTTTTTTTGCTTGCCTTGCTGGGGGTCACTCGTATGGCTGCACTCAGCAGGCTAGTGGCTGGCAGAGGCCTGGGCTCAGCTGGAAGACAGGGATCGCTAGGCTTCTCTTCCTAGCCATCAGGGCCACCCTCTCTCCACGTGGCCTCTCCAGCAAAGGAACTGGACTTTTTACCTGGAAGTTCAGGGCTCCTAAGATACTCCAAGGCCTTAAGGAGCTCCTGAAAGAAAGAATACCAGTCCTTGGCTGGGCATGGTGGCTCATGCCTGTAATCCCAGCACTTTGGGAGGCTGAGGTGGGCAGATCACTAGGTGAGGATATCGAGTCCAGCCTGGCTAACATGGTGAAACCCCTTCTCTGCTAAAAATACAAAAGATTAGCCAGGCTTGGTGGCGGATGCCTGTAGTCCTGTAGTCCCAGCTACTCGGGAGGCTGAGGCAGGAGAATGGCGTGAACCTGGGAGGCGGAGCTTGCAGTGAGCGGAGATCGTGCCACTGCACTCCAGCCTGGGCAACAGAGGGAGACTCTGTCTAAAAAAAAAAAGAAAGAAAGAAAGAAAGAAAGAATACCAGTCCTCGTCTCGCAGGACATTCAGAGGGTGCAGCGACAGAATGGAGGTGGAGCACTTCTCCCAGGGCCTGGCCACCACTGTGACACTCAGCTAGCTGTCACACCGCTGTGTTTAAAACACTAGTCTCAGCCTCCACCACCCAGACAAGTGATAAAGCCCTAATTCTCTATGCATGACACTTCCGGTTTTATCTTTCAAAACTCCTCCCCTTTACACATCACTCTCTAGCCTAAGTGAAGGGAGCACCACGAAACGCACCACGCCACTGGGCCTTCACACACTCTGCTCTTGTCCCCCAGTGTCCATCTGGCCAACATCATCTTCACCGGGGCTCCTCCTCCCCCAGCCCTCCTGACCCTCCCCCAGAGCTGGCTTTCTCAGCTTTGTCCTTGAGCTCTTCACAGATGACCTTGGCTCACCTGGATGGTGGAGACAGGCAGGACTTTTCTAAGAGGCCATACAAAGCAGCCCTGTGGGAAACGCGGCTGTGAGAATAACGGTGGATCCCAGTAGTCAAATACAAGGGCTCTGGAGCCAGGCTCCACAGTTCAGAGCCCACTTTTTGGTACCTCCATTTTCTCATCTGTAAAATGAGATGAGAAAAATGCTGATTATAGTACTTACTTCCTAAGTGTGTTGTGAGGGTTAAATGAGACTATTACACGGAATGCACCTGTGTCTGATGCATGATGAATGCTCCCTAATTATTGCTCTTAACTGTTATCAAATATGTGCTCCTCCTGGGCCAGGCTTCTATTTTTCCTTTTTTTTTTCTTTTTTTCTTTTCTTTCTTTTTTTTTTTTTTTGAGATGGAGTCTCGCTCTGTCGCCCAGGCTGGAGTGCAGTGGCATGATCTCAGATCACTGCAACCTCCACCTGCTGGGTTCAAGAGATTTTCCTGCCTCAGTCTCCCGAGCAGTTGGGACTATAGGCGCCCACCACCATGCCCAGCTAATTTTTGTATTTTTAGTAGTGACGGGGTTTCACCATGTTGGCAGGCTGGTCTCGACCTCCTGACCTCAAATGATCCACCTACCTTGGCCTCCCAAAATGCTGGGATTACAGGCGTGAGCCACTGTGCCCGGCCAGGCCAAGCTTCTTTATGGACATGTGACTCTCTCCAGGAGCTGGGACTCTACCTCCACACTGGGGAACAAAGGCAGACCTGCTGTGACCTTTGTTGCACTCCTCCCTTCCTCTCTCAGCCCTGAGCCCTGGGCGGTCCTCCAACAGCCTTCAGGCTTTAGTGCCTTCCCAGCCCCACTGTGTGTTACCGGGAAGAAAGCACAGCAGATGGGGGGACAAAGTCAGTCCCTAAGGTCAGCCGGCAAGAAGAGACCAGCCTGGGTCTGGCACCCCACTTTTAGCTGGGCGCTGCTCTTCCATCCCTCCTAGGAGGTCTGGCAAGAAGCTACTGAATAGAGTTGGGTCAGCGATTCTTTCCAAAGTCTGCCCAGGAGCTTGGTACCAAGCTCGTACCCCTTGTCACAGAGCCCTGAGAACACATCAAGTTAGGGAGGGTCCACCTGAGAGTATGGGGTGGGCCAGTCTAATTAGACCAGCAGGCATTTTTGTTGTCCATTCCCTTCTTCGTTCCACAAAGACTTCCTGAGCACCTACTATGCGCCAGGCACTGTCCTAGACTCTGAGAATACAGACACAGCAGGACTGGCAGAAGTGGACCCCGGGAGAAGTGTGTCTGTGCCTGTGAGTGGGCAGCCACTTTGTGGCCCAGACCCTAGGTGTCCTGTCTGGTGCCCTCCCTCACGTCTACCTGTGGCCAACGTAGTAAAACATAAGCGCTGGACTACGCAGGTGATGCCAGTCCTGATTCTGCCATTGCTTCCCCGAAAGGCAAGGTGGCTTGCCTCTCTGAGTCTCAGAGTCCTCATCTACAAAGTGGGAGTGCAGCTGGGAGGCCCCAGCAAGTAACACCTGCCAAGGACCCAGCACTGTGGCCAGTGCTTCCCAGCATACAACAAATGGTCTTCGTCCACCTTCTGCCTCATCTGCCATCACCACAGCCCCCACCTCCTCGGACTGGAGTCCTGCCCTTCTTTCTGGCTTCCTGGGGCTGGTCACAGCTTGACAATAGCCAAGCCGCCCCTGGTCCCAGATGATACTGGAGACCTTTCCTGTAAGCCATTTTCCCTCTGAAGCTGGAGTCACACAGGTCTTAAAGCCTCAGCTCAGAGAAAGAAGAGGGGGAGGTGACAGGGGCTGTATATCAGAGGCCTGTCTCAGCTGTTGGCAGAGATTCCTTCCCAACCAGGGACAGATGACATCAGTCTCCTGGGGTCTGGATTGCCTGAGCTCCTGGGGTGGGCACCAACACCAAGGGTGAGGAATTTGTGTGACCCTGTCACCTCCAGTCAGGGGACTCCCACACTCTTCTTCTTATAGCTGGGAACAAAGTGACAGGTCACTCTGAGGGGCAACTGATGACAGGCCCTTCTGTAACATTTATTTAGAACTGGCAGCCCCTCCTCCTTCCAAAAGGGCCTAAGGGAAAGCACTGACCATTTATGGAAGGCCTATTGTGTGCCCAGGCCTTTCTGCATTGACACTGCCATTGAGTCCCCACAAGAATGAGGAAACTGAGGCTCAGCAAGGTAAAGTAACTTCCTGACATCTGTCCACTAGTCCAAGGCAGAGGAGCGTTAGAAAATGAGTTCCTTGACCAGGCATGGTGGTTCACGCCTGTATTCCCAGCACTTTAGGAGGCCAAGGCGGGTGGATCACTTGAGTACAGGAGTTTGAGATCAGCCTGGGCAACACAGTGAGACCGTCTCTACAAAAAATTTTTTTAAAGTAACTAGGCATGGTGGTGCATGCCTGTGGTCCCAGCTACTCTGGAGGCTGAGATGGGAGGATTGCTTGTGCCTGGGAGGTTGAGGCTGCAGTGAGCTATGACTGCACTGCTTCACTTCAGCGTGCCTGGGTGACAGAGTGAGACCTCATCTCTCAAAAAAGAAAAAAAAGGAAAATAAAGGAAGAAGGAAGGAAGGAAAGAAAAAAAGAAAGAAAGAAAGAGGAAGGACTTTCCTCTGTTATTTTTTAAAACGCAGATCAACAGGGCAAAAAGCATAAAAACAGACAATCATGCCTAGAGAGAGCAATAGTTCTTAACCTCCGGGAGAAGCTTTTAAGAATAGGATGTACATAATGCATTTATAATGCTGATAAGTGCACTAAGCATTTTCTAGAGGGATATATAAGAAACCATTAGTAGCACAAAGCTTTAGGAAGAGAAACGGAAGTGGGGAGGGAGCAGTGAGAGAATTTTGCTGCTTATTTTGTGTCTTTCTAGAACATGAATTATTTTCCATATGCATTTAAAAAGTGAAAACAAGAGGTTATCTGGACAGTAGGATTATGGGCCATTTTAATTTTCTTCTTGATTCTTTTCTGAACTAAATAAGAAAAATATGATTTAAAAAAAACCTTACGAAGCTAATGAAAGCTATGGACCTAATCCCAATAAAATTTTACAGATATATTAATTCATATAATTAACAACCCTTTATAGGAAAGATTGGAGGGAATGATTATACTTAAAAGCCAGGCTAAAACAAGATTTTCATGACTAGAAGGATACAGTTCTCTGATATCTATATTGAAGCTACTGTCATTAATAATTAAAAATGGAAAACAAAAACCTAGGCTAATGCGGTTTCTGGAACCAAGCATTTAATTTTACTTTGAGCCCCGTGCCTTATACAGAGCTTGAACAGAGGAGATGCTCAAAAAATCCATTGGTTAGTGGACATTTTGTGCTCATTGGATCCCGAAGCAGGTACCCAGTCAACACTTGTTAACAGAAACCAGTAGTCAAATACTATTGGTCCCAACCACTGTCCCTGGACCCCAGCTGGGACCCTTATCCAGGTGAGAGTCGGAGGAGTGTGGTCAGCCTTGGGCTGAGTTGTGAGATCCTCTCCCCTGCAATGGGGTGAGGGTAAGGAGAGCACTGACCACTGTCACTACCGAGTGTCTGGGAGTGGTGGACACAAGCAGGGTCTTCCTTTCCTGACTGCCCTTTTAATACAGTATGCAGAGGATGTGTGGACTCAGCCTCATTAAATATTTACTGCCTGTCCCCAGCCTACCCACCCTCCTCCAAACACGTGCAGGTGTACAGGTGAGCAGAGGCCAGGGCTGAAACTCTCGTTCTCACATCTCTCTAGGAGCCAGAATCCAACCCCCTAGGATTCCTTTCCTCAGACCCAGGATATGAAATCACACCCAGAACACTGTGGTCACACCATGGCCTCAAAGGCAACACACGTCCATGTGTTGGCACCATCTTCCTCCAAACCAGATGACTTTTCCTGCTTCCCTCTCTGACATAGCCCCACATTCGCCCCATCACTCAAGCTCAAGGCCTCCATTTCCTCCATCTGTACCCGACTAGCCCCAGTCCCGTCTCCAGACACCAGATGTTAGGAGCACTTCCTTCAGCAGCAACCTCCAGCCTTCCAACCCCTCTATTCTCCCCAGCAGCCCCGCTACCAGCCAATCAGTGTTCATGTCTGGGCTATTGCAGTAGACTCCTAACTTGTTTTCCTGATCCCAGGCCGTCCACCTCCAATCCAGCCTGCACCAGATGAATTAGAGCAGAGCACTCTTTTCCTCCATGCATGGCACAGCCCAGAAACATCTGAGAGCTTCCCATTGGCTTCAGAATGAGAGTCTCACTTGCTCACCAGCATTCATTTAATTTAGCCAACACTTACATCATTCTGGGCCAGGTACTATTTATTCTAAGCGCTTTGCAACTATTCACTCATTTAAACTTTATAAAATGAATTTGGTACTGTTATGATCGCTGTTTTACAGATGGAGAAACTGAGTCACAGAAGGGTTAAGTAACTTGTCAAGGTCCCAGCATTAGTAAGCAACAGAATTCAAATTTGAACCCAAGTAGTGTAGCTCCAGAGTCCTCATTCCTGTCTTTGGGCATATGTGTCCAGAATGCTCCATGCCACTTCACTGACTTTCCCAAGGCTGAGTGTCTCCTTCGCCTTTTCCAAGCTTCTCTTCCATTTCTAGTGGCTCAGCCCAAGGGCGAGACAAACTGATCTGAGTATGATTGTCCTCTGGTCCTTTCCTTCCCATGAGGACTCCTTTGCTCTACCTTCCTCCTATGTGGACTGCCATCCACACCCCATCTCCAGCTCGTTCTTACCCTCTGTCCAGGCTGAGCTCTTCTCACTTCCCTGACACCTCTGCCCTACATTCTCAGTGGTCATGCACACCTCCCAAAACTTCCCCTCAGCCCTCACCTGGTGCTCTTGCCTAGTCTGTAGTATCAGTCGTCTTGTGGGGTCCATAGAGATTCTATCTTCCTAGTTCCTTGAGGGTAAGGAGAGAGCATGTTGCAATTCTCACTTATCTCCCCCAGTAGTCTGTTGCCAGAGGAAGCCGGAAGTAGCCAGAGGGAGCCAGAGGGACTAGTGAGACAGTGAGACTGGACCAGTGAGGCAACCACAGGAAGGGACACAGAGTCAGCTAGGGGTAGGCTCTGCCTTCCTGGAAAAGGCCCTACACAGACTTGTTGGGCCATGCAAGGTGAGAAAGGATGGTCCCAAGATTCAGCTTCTGCCTGCCTCTTCCACAAAGCTCCTGGCACCCTGGCCTCCTCGTTCCCATCCCAGGGCATCTGTGCCAAGAATGCTGTGTTCCCATGTTGCTGCAGAGCCAGATTCCTGTCTCACAGCAGATGCCGCCTGAGTCACTTCCTCTTTGAGGCCTTCCCTGACCACTCCATCCAATTTGTTGCCATTTCTCTTCCCCTATCTCTAGAGCCTCTCTCTTGGCATTGCCTTGTTTTATTTTTCTTTTTAATACTTACCAGTTTCCAAAGATATGACTTGATTCCTCAACCATTGTCACCCACCACACCAATTAAAATATAAGTTTCATGAGACATATCTCCCTTGTTCACCTCTGAACTGTAGGTCCTCACACATGCCTGGCACAGAGTAAGCCACTGATAAATATTTATTGAATGAAAGAAAGTATGGCCAGGGTTAGTAGCTCACGCCTGTAATCCCAGCACTTTGAAAGACTGAGGCAGGAGGATTACTTGAGCCCAGGAGTTGGAGACCAGCCTGGGGAACATAGTGAGATCCCTGTCTTATTTTAAAAAAGAAAAAAAAAAAAGAAAAAGAATGCATGAAGGACCAAATGAATGAATCTTGTTTGTTGCAGACCAATGCAGCCACACATGGGCCTGCGCTTCTCCTGTCTTTCTTTGGCTGGAAAAGACCATCTGTGTCCACAGGCAACTGCAACAAAGAACCTCATCCCAATGAGTGCTTTTGTCAAGATGCCAAAGAGGCCGTGTGGGCAGATCTGGAAAGGTCAGGAAACAGGGACTAGGGATGAGAGTGGTCTTGGTCCCCAGAAATTCCCGCTTAAGTGGAGATGAGCTGCAGAAACCTTTTTTGGTTTTAATCTTAATGCAAATCTTTAAAATGTGTACATCATTTTTACCATTGTGGTAGGCAAAATAGCTTAATGTAGGCATAACTGCCTTAACCAACCATTTTCTTACTGAACTCTCACATGAACCCTAAAAGGTAACTAGAAATCTGTTTTTAATGGAAGACATAGTTGAGGTTCAAAGATATTAAACTACTTGCCAAAAATTACTCAGTTCTAAATTTTGTCCTAGACCAGAACATTACCGAATGATGTTTGACCTCCTCACTCATGTTGCAATGAGATCCTTTGTACAGAAGAGACCCTAAGTAGGGGTGGGAGAATATTGATAATATTTAACCCGTATTGAGCTATTTCTATGTGTCAGGCACTTTTCTGAGACACTTAAATATAGAAACTAATTTAATCCTGACAATGTCCTTTTAAGAAATGAACTCTTGTATGGGGTGGGACTGTGCAAGGTGGAGCAGCAACAGAGGTGAGGGCTCAGCAGGCAGTCGCAGGATAGGGCTGTGGGAGCCAGGCCACTGAGGTTGGGGCTGACTGAACTCACGGACCTGATACTTTTCTCGAGAAACAAACCAGCTCAAAAGAAAAATGGCATTTGTTGCAACACAAGGAGCCGTGGTGGTTGACCAAACCACTCTGATGAAAAAGTACCTTCAGTTTGTGGTAGCTCTCACAGATGTAAATATAACTGATGAAACAAAGTTAAAAATCATGCAAGAAAGTATTTGCAAGCCTCATGGTGACCTCAAACCAAGAAACATACAATGGATACACAAAAAATAAAAAGTAAGAAACTAAATCATATCACCAGAGAAAATCATCTTCGGTAGAAGACAGGAAGGAAAGAAAGAAGAGAAAACCAGAAAACAACCAGAAAGCAAATAATAAAATGGCAGGAGTAAGTCCCTACTTTCAATAATAACACTGAATGTAAATGAACTAAACTCTCCAATCAAAAGACATAGATTGCCGGAATGGATGTAAAAACAAGACCCATTGATCTACTGCCTGCAAGAAACGCACTTCACCTATAAAGACACAGACAGACTTAAAATAAAGGGATGGAAAAAGATATTCCATGCCAATGGAAACCAAAAAGAGCAGGAGTCACTATACTTATATCAGACAAAAACTATAAAAGACAAAGAAGACCACTATATAATGATAAAGGGGTCAATTTAGCAAGAGGATACAACAATTTAAAATGTATATGCACCCAACACTGGAGCACCTAAACATACAAAGGAAATATTATTAGAGCTAAAAACAGAGATAGACCCCAATACAATAATAGCTGGAGACTTCAACACCACTTTCAGCATTGGACAGATCTTCCAGACAGAAAATCAACAAAGAAAAATCAGACTTAATCTGCACTATAGACCAAATGGATCTAAGAGATATTTACAGAACATTTTATGCAAGAGCTGCAGAATATACATTCTTTTCCTCAGCACACAGATCATTCTCAAGGATAGACCATATGTTAGGTCACAAAATAAGTCTTAAAGCATTCAAAAAAGTTAAAATAATATCAAGCATCTACTCTGACCACAATGGAATAAAACTAGAAATTAATAACAAAAGGAATTTTGGAAACTATACAATATATGGAAATTAAACAATCCGCTGCTGAATGACCAGTGGGTCAATGAAGAAATTAAGAAGGAAATTGGGCCGGGTGTAGTGGCTCACACCTGTAATTCTAGCACTCTGGGAGGCCTACGTGGGCCAATCCCTTGAGCTCAGGAGTTGAAGACCAGCCTGGGCAACATGACAAAACCCTGTCACTACAAAAACTACAAAACTTAGCTGGGTGTGATGGCACGTGCCTGTATTTCCTCCTGTATTCCCAGGGGGCTGAGGTGGGATGTTAAGGTTGCAGTGAGTCGAGATCACACCACCACACTCCAGCCTGGGTGGCAGAGCCAGACCCTATCTCAAAAAAAAAAAGAAAAGAAAAGAAAAGAAAAGAAAAAAAGAAAGAAAGGAAAGAAAGAGAGAAAGAAAAAGAAAAAAGGAAATGAAAAAACTTCTTGAAACAAATAATAATGGAAAAACAACATAACAAAACCTATGGGATACAGCAAAAGCAATACTAAGAGGGAAGTTTATAGCTAAAAGTGCCTACATTGAAAAAGAGGAAAAGCTTCAAATGAACAATCTAACAATGCAGCTTCAAAGACTATAAAAGCAAGAGCAAACCAAACCCAAAATTAGCAGAAGAAAAGAAATAATAAAGATCAGAACACAAATAAATAAAATTGAAATAAAAAAATACAAAAGATCAATGAAACAAAAAGTTGGTTTTTCAAAAAGTTAAACAAAATTGAGACTAGTGAACAATACATTCAGGATGGCTAAAGATGACCCCACAAAACCAAAGAGCAAGATGTCTGCTTCTGCCTTTTTGTGTAGACGTGCAGAGAAGAACATAAAAAGAAAAACCCAGAAGTTCCTGTCAATTTTGCAGAATTTTCCAAGAAGTGCTCTGAGGGGTGGAAGACAATGTATCGAAAGAGAAGTCTAAATTTGATGAAATGGCAAAGGTGGATAAAGTGCACTATGATCAGGAAAAGAAGGATTATGGACCAGCTAAGGGAGGCAGGAAGAAGAAGGATCCTAATGCCCCCAAAATGCCACCGTCTGGATTCTTCCTGTTCTATTCAGAATTCCGCTCCAAGATCAAATCCACAAAACCTAGCATCTCTATTGGAGATGCGGCAAAAAAAAAAAAAAAGCTGAGTGAGATGTAGAGTAACTTAAATGACAGTGAAAAGCAGCCTTACATCACCCAGGCGGCAAAGCTGAAGGAGAAGTATGATAAGGATGTTGCCGACTCTAAGTCGAAAGGAAAGTTTGATGGTGCAAAGTGTCCTGCTGAAGTTGCCCGGAAAAAGGTGGAAGAGGAAGGTGAAGAAGACAACAAGGGAGAAAAGGAGGAGAAGGAGGAGGATGAATTAAAAAAAAAAAAAAAAAACCTGTTTATCTGTCTCCTTGTGAATACCTTAGAGTAGGGGAGGGCCGTAATTGACACATTTCTTATTTGAGAAGTGTCTGTTGCCCTCATTAGGTTTAATTACAAAATTTGATCACGATCATATTGTAGTCTCTCAAAATGCTCTAGAAATTGTCGGTGGTTTACATGAAGTGGCCATGGGTGTCCAGAGCACCCTGAAACTGTATCAAAGTTGTACATATTTCCAAACATTTTTAAAATGAAAAGGCACTCTCATGTTCTCACTCTGCACACTTTGCGGTTGGTGTGACAAGGCATTTAAAGATGTTTCTGGCATTTTTTTTTTTTTTAATTTGTAAGTTGGTCTTAACTATATGGTAATTGGCTGGAAACCTAAGTTATCAACTGTATATATCTATAGTTTGTAAAAAGAACAAAACAACCAGGACAAACTCTTGAAGCTCTTTGCTTGGGGTTGAGGCTGTGGGGAAGATGCCTTTTGGAAGGGCCATAGCTCAGGGCATGCACTGTGAGACTGGACCTGTTGCCTCTGCAGTGGGCATCCATTTAGCTTCAGGTTGTCTTGTTTCTGTATATTGTGACACAGCATTCAGTGGCGCGATCTCAGCTCACTGCAACCTCCACCTCCCAGGTTCAAGTGATTCTCCTGCCTCAGCTTCCGGAGTAGCTGGGACTACTTTTTAAACAAACTGTAGAACTCTTCATTATTAGCAAAGTGAAGAGCCACTGCATCAATGAAAGTTCAAGAACTTTCTGTACTTAAACACGGTTTGAAATGTTGAGGTTTTTTTTTTTTTTTATATGTTTGGAATGCTAAAATGTTTTTGAAGTAAAGTCTTACATTTAAAAAAAAAGTTAAACAAAATTGACAAATCTTTAACCAGACTAAGAAACAAAGAGAGAAGATACAAATAAATAAAATCAGAAATGAAAAAGGAGACGTTACAACTGATACTTCAGAAATTTAAAGGATCATTAGTGGCTACTATGAGCAAGTATATGCCAATAAATTGGAAAATCTAGAATAAATGGACAAATTCCTAGATACATGCAATCTACCAAGATTAAATTGGGAAGAAATCCAAAACCTGAACAGACCAATAACAAGTAACGAGTTTGAAGCCATAATAAAAAGTCTCCTGTTAACCCATTTGTGCCAGAGGTTGCAAATTTTTTGTGTATGAAAAATCAGACCTTGACAATGACCTTGAGCAGTAGGGTATAAATAACTCCTACAAACATAGCATTCCAATAATGGAACTCTAGGCATAAATTGGTTGTTGAAGAAAAGCCGGGGACTTGATGTCTTCACTACTCAATTCCACCAAATGCTTAAAGAACTAATACTAATCCTATTCAAAGTATTCATAAAAATAGAGGAGGAGGGAATACTTCCAAACTCATTCTACAAGGCCAGTATTACCCTGATACCAAAACCAGACACAGACACATTAAAAAAAGAAAAGTACAAGCCAATATTTCTGATGAATATTGACGCAAAACCCTCAGCAAAATACTAGTAAACCTAATTCTACAATACATTAGAAAAAAAATCATTCCTCATATCCAAGTGGGATTTATCCCTGGGATGCAATGATGGTTCAACATATGCAAATCAATCAATGTGATACCTCATATCAACAAAATGAAGGATAAAAACCATACGATCATCTCAATTGATGCTGAAAAAGCATTTGATAAAATTCAGCATCTCTTCATGATAAAAGCCCTCAGAAAACTGGGGATAGAAGGAACATAGCTCAACATAATAACAGCCATATATGACAGACCCACAGCTAGTCTCATACTGAATGGGGATAAACTGAAAGTCTTTCCTCTAAGATCTGGAACATGGATAAAGAAAATGTGGCACATATACATAATGGAGTACTATTCAGCTATTAAATAAGAATGAGATCCAGTCATTTGCAACAACATGAATGGAACTGGAGATCGTTATGTTAAGTGAAATAAGCTAGGCACAGAAAGACAGACATCACATCTTCTCAGTTATTTGTGGGATCTAAAAATCAAAACGTGATGGCATTAGGTGGGGCAAGAAAAAAATTTTTTTTTAATTAAAAAAATTAAAATCAAAATGGTAGAACTCATGGACACAGAGAGTAGAAAGATGGTTACTGGAGGTTGGGAAGGATAGTGGGGGGCTGAGGGAAGTTGGAGGTGGTTAATGCTACAAAAAAAATAGAAAAAATGAATAAGACCTACAACTTGATAGCACAAGAGGGTGACAATAGTCAATAACTTAATTGTACATTTTAAAATAAAGAATGTAGCTGGACTGTTTGTAACTCAAAGGATAAATGTTTGAAGGGATAGACACCTCCATGCCCCATGGCGTGCTTATTTCACATTACATACCTGTATCAAAACATCTCATGTACTCCATAAATGTATACAGCTATTGTGTACCCACAATAAAATTTTAAATTTTTATAAAAAGAAAAATTTTTTAAAAGAACTATTGTAATCCTCAGTTAACAGATGGGGGTCAGGTGTGGTGGCTCATCCCGTAATCCCAGCACTTTGGGAGGCTGAGGTGGGTGGATCACCTGAAGTCACGAGTTCAAGACCAGCCTGGCCAACATGGTCAAACCCCGTCTCTACTAAAAATGCAAAAATTAGCCGGGTGTGGTGGCAGACGCCTGTAATCCCGGCTACTCGGGAGGCTGAGGAAGGAGAATCGCTTGAACCCAGGAGGTGGAGGTTGCAGTGGGCCGAGATTGCACCACTGCACTCTAGCCCAGGAAACAAAAGCAAAACTTCATCTCAAAAAAACAAAAAACAAACAAACAAACAAACAAAACAAAAACAAAAAAAACGGGCCGGGGGGAACTGAGGCCAGGCAAAGTGGTTCATGCCTGTAATCCCAGCACTTTGGGAAGCCAAGGCAGGAGGATCACTTGAAGCCAGGAATTCGAGACCAGCCTGGGCAACACAGTGAGATAGCCCTTCAAAAAACAAAAAAATTAACAAGGCCAGTAGTCCTAGCTACTCAAAAGGCTAAGGCAAGAGGATCACTTGAACCCAGGAGGTTGAGGCTGCAGTAAGCTATGATCATGCCAGTGCACTCCAGCCCGGATGACAGAGCAAGACTCTGTCCATAAAAACAAACAAACAAAAACAGACAGGGAAATGAAGACACAGAGAGGTTAAGTACCTTGCCACAGACACACAACTAGTGAGTAAGTGTGGCAGCAGTGGTAATTTTCTTTGACTATCCCATATGCTTTCCTTTATACCTACCCTCTTCCTGGGAGGCTGGGCTATGACTAGTTCTAGCCAAAGAAATATGAACGGAAGTAATGTCTGTCACTTCCAAACTGAGGCAGTGAAAAGTCTCCAGGCACAATTCTCCAGTCTCTTCTTTCCCCTGGCATGGAGGAGATATGCAGGCAGTGCAGCTGCAAGATAATGGTGCCTCCAACCACCTAGATTCCCTAAGTGACCATGTGGAGCAGAGCCCCCACTGTCCTGCATGGGGCATGTGGCATGTGGAAGAAACAAATGGTTACTGTGTTCATCACAATTTTTAGGGTTGTCTATCACCATGAGTCTACTAGCCCATCCTGACTAACACATTAGTGGAATTAAGGCTCAAACCCCGCTCTGTCTTAACTGTGGATTCTAAGGTTCAACCTTTAGAGCTTCTGGTTATGTATCTCACCTAGTAATGGTCACAAATATCAGGACAAATTGGGCCTCTTCTCTCCTTCCCCAGCACCCTCAAGCATGGAAGGGACATATCTCATAGAGCCTTTGGGTATCTTTAAGCCTTTATTAGTGTTCCTACTCTCCATCCATTTGGTTCTGGTGAAGCCCATGACCCAGCCTGGCCAATCAGAGAACTGAATCCTTCTAACCTCAGCAACTAGTCCCAAGACTCTAGTTGGTGCAGACAGGGCAAATCCCGGGACTTGTGTAGGATTTACCAGGAAAAGGAGGGCAGTCTCTTCTGCTTATCCTTAATGGGGTATGAACTGATAGCCATTCTGCCACCCTGTGGGAACTAAATGTGAAACCAATATAAGGTGAGCTAAAAGACCAAGAGTAGGTAGAACCATTTGAACCACCGGATTTAGCTGTGTCTGAGCCTAGCTCTACTCAAAACTATCTGTTATTGATCAAGGCAGTCTGAATAGAACTTTTCTGTCACTTGGAACCAAAAGAATTCAGAGTGGTCTCCCCTTGTACCTTCTGTCTGCTGTGTGTTCCAGATTGGGGCAGAAGAGAGACGCCTTGGCACCTGGGTAACCAGGAGCAGGGGGCACCATGCATAGTCACAGAGAAGTATGGAAGAGATGGTGGGCTTGGACACAGCAGGGTTGAGGTGCTGGCAGGGTGCCCACGTGGAGCTGCTCAGCAGGCTGGCAGGAAGTGTGTGTGCAGGTCTGGAGGGTGCAGAAGCCTCTGACCCAGACACAGGAGGCGGAAGCTGAGTGTGTGGGAGGACATGAGGTCATGGAGGGGTGACAAGAAAGAGGACAGAGAATGGAGACCAGAACCTTGGTAAGCAGGAATCTTGCCACAGTGGTAGAGTTAGGAGTGAAGGGCATTCGAGGGGCAGAAGATGTGTGTGGCCTGGGGAAAGCTCCTGAGCCACTCTCCCTCAGTTTCTTTCTCTGTGAAATGGGTTCACAGTGTATACCTGTGCTGTGTTGTAGTGAGGATGGAGAACACATATTGAGCTCTTATCTGAGTGCCCAGAGCTCCACAAACATAAACTGGTATCAGCTAATGGGAGAAGAGAGACAGAATGCCCAGGGTGAATGTGGAAGAGAGTTCTCAGAGTTGCTTCCTTCCTAAAATTCTCCAGCCACTGAACTCACGGTCTGCTGTGCTGAAACTGCCAGTTGCCACCTTGCTCTCTCCACACCCTGGAAGCTCCTTGAATAGGAGCTGGGACTCATTCCCTTTGTATCCAAGAGCTGGCACAGTGCCTGGCACAGAGCATGTACTGCACGAGTGCTTGTCAATCATTAGAGGAAGGAAAGGACTCACCCCAGTGCAGACATCTGCAGAGATGGAGGAAGAGAGAGGCCTGAGAAGGGGTTATTGGATTTGTTCATCAGAAGTCCCTAGTGACTGTTGGCAGTTGGGCATTGAGGGGTTAACAGGGATCCAGAGCTGCTCCAGGTGTCCCTGTCCCCTCCACAAGTCACTCCCCACCACCACCTGCCCCCCAGCAGGTGAAAGAAATTGGGGGAAGGGGAGGATCGGGCTGATTCCTCAATGAGTTTTCTAATGGACAGGCTCCCTCTCTTTCTCTCTCTCAGGCCCAGACTCGCCAACTCTGCCACCCCCTCAATTTGGTAGGGGCTCTTATCTCAGAAGCTGCTGGAAGAATTTGGCATTTTGACCCTATTTCATCACTCCTAGGGCAGTCTGGCAGACAAAGATGATCCACACAGCAGCTGAGCTCATTCACAGAAGCACCGCACACACACAAGGCCCCTCCAAAGTGAGTCCCCCTCCCCCAGTGACCTGCATCTTTATGACACCTGCGCAGGCCTAAGGCACAATGCTGCAGGGTGGATCTGACATGAGTTGGGGGTGGAGGTCCGGACTAGAACTCTGCCTCTTCTGGATCCTGGCCTTGCACAACTTCACTTGCCCTGAGGCCTGACATTGCATCCTTGGGGTTTAAGTCACCTGGGCTGGGAGTGCTCAGTTAAGATGAAAATGCCCCCAGGGTGAAACACAGTCACTGCAGGGAAAAAAGATAAGTCCCACAGCTGAGTCCCTTTGAACCCACATAACTGGGATTTGCTGGAGGGCGAGATGCAGAAAGGGAAGGGAGTGGAAAAGTACTGCAGAAACCTTTCCTTCCTTCACACTTTGGAGTTCCACCTTTCTTTCCTTCAGTAAACATTTACTGGGTGCCAATTCCACACCAGTTGCTTAGCCAGGTGCCAGGGGCACCTAGTCTGTTCAATCCAGTCCCTTGAAGTGAGAGTGAGATGAGATTGTGTATTAATGCCTGAGAACTACAGAGGTTGGAAAGGAGTCATGGGGAAGCCGAGGGACTGGAGGGTCCTTCCCCTGCCTTCCCAACCTCCAGCCACAGCCTTGCTAGCCCACAGTGAGCTGTGATCATACCACTGCACTCCAGCCTGGGCAACAGAGTTAGACCCAGTCTCTAAGAAAAAAAAAAAAATGGTGAGAGGTGAGGAGAGGCTGAGGGGGCACAGAGGAGAGGCTGAGGGGGCACAGAAGGGTCAGAGCTCAGAGTCCCAGGCAGGCCAACAACTGGTGAGAGGGACTTGAAAGGACCTGCTCACGCCTCTCAACCCTCCAGTCCCTGAGGAGTGGGAGGTGACTGGGGGGCCTCCCGGGTAACTTCTCATTGAGGCAATCACAGTCTTCCAGTGCAAAGCATCTCATCAGCCTCACTCCTAAGAGAAGGATTTTCCCTCTTCCCTGTCCCCAGGTGGTTCCCATGGATGCTCCTCTCCTCGCCTCCACACAGGAGAGGAATGAACCTTGTTCCCAGCTGGAACCCCTCTCTGGATTCCAGGTGAACCTCGGAAGGCACAGTTAATGCCCTTCACCTAGATCATTGGTTCTCAAAGTGAGGTGGGAGGATCCATCATATCAGATACCTGGACGCTTATTAGAAAAGTAAATCTTAGAAAAGTAAAGGGGTGGTCCAACACGCCATTTCAACCAGCCCCCAAGTGATTCTGATGCCATCCGCCTGGGAACCATTGGTCGGGAGAACAATTCAGCTAGAATTTTCTGGGTGCCTGGGTGTGGAGTGGGGAGAGGGGAAAAGGAGCATCCCCGTGGCCTGGCTGGTGGCAGCAGGTGGGCTTCTCTGGAAGAAGGAGCTGGTCTGCTTCAGTGCCAGGGGTCTGCCCCTCCCTCGGGCTAGGGATGCTCGTGGTGAGCAGGTGCAGTGGGGAGAGACAGACCGTGGTTTTCAGGAACTTCCTGAAGGGATCTGAAACTCCCAGAACATCAAGAGCCTTTCTTTGAAAAGATTTTAATTTAACACACAATTATCATTTGAATCCACTTTCATTGGAAACATTCAAGCCACACCAAAACAGAGGTAGCAACAAGGAAAAGTCCTTCCTTGATGCCCTCAATGCTAGATCCTGTCCAGAAGCAGCCACTGGTACCTGCTTGATGTTTACCCTTCAGGACCTTTGGGGACATTTATATGTACACACAGAAGGACAGTCTGGGTGCTTTTACATAAAGAGGCTAATGGGAGGAGGTTATGCTGGGCAACTCCCTACTCCCTCCCTTTAATAACACATCTGAGAACCTCTGCTTTAAATGCCCGGAGATCCAGCATCAGGCTCTGGGCCTCTTTTCAACAATATCTGGAGGGCGGTGGTTACAGGGGCAAGAAAAAAACATTTTAACACCACGGCAGAGCACCCCACCCTTTTCCTGAATACCTCCACCACCCGCTTTCCATTGCCTACCCTATGACTGCACACACACACACTGACGCTGGTCTGATTTAAGGAAACCCTTCCCAGTCCTCGCCCAGCATGGCAACCCCTGACCTCACAGGCAGCACAGTGCTGAGGCACTGGGGCCTCCTTTTGCTCCAGACAGAAATTCCTTGGCCCGGAGAAGGCCCTCTCTGGAGTCCCAGGACAAATGGGCATTGGAAGGGCTGTGTCACCACTGAGAGCTGTGCGTGTTTGCATGTACATTTACCTTGGGCAGGAGTTCAGAGCTTTCCTTTCTATTCCCAAAGGCCTCTGATACTCTATACAGGATAAAAACCAAGTTGTACATTGATTGCCTCTTAATGGGTTTTCTAATTTACAGTCGAATGCTTGGGAGTCAGCCAGCTGTTGGGAAAATGGTGGCCTCACCCTCCCCGAAAGCTCAGGCCTGGGTACAGGGTGTCCTCTCTCTAAATGGCAGAGCAAGAGGGAGGAAAAGCTGAAGATGAGAGAAAGAATGAGGCAGATGGGCAACCCAAGTGTCCTGGGTGGAACAGTATCCCCCCAACATTCATGTCCTTCCCCAGAATGTGACCTTATGTGGAAATAGAGCATTGCAGATGTGATTAATTTGAGGTTATACTGAGTGGGGTGGGCCCTTAATCCAGTATGACTGGAGTCCTTATAAGAAGAGAGGAGAGGCCGGGTGCGATGGCTCACACCTGTAATCCCAGCACTTTGGGAGGCCAAGGTGGGTGCATCACGAGGTCAGGAGATCGAGACCATCCTGGCTAACACAGTGAAACCTCGTCTCTACTAAAAATACAAAAAATTAGCCAGGCATGGTGGCGGGCGCCTGTAGTCCCAGCTACTTGGGAGGCCGAGACAGAATCATTTGAACCCGGGAGGCGGAGGTTGCAGTGAGCCGAGATCATGCCACTGCACTTCAGCCTGGGCGATAGAGCGAGACTCCATCTAAAAAAAAAAAAGAGAGAAAGAGGAGAACGGATGCAGAAGACACCGAGGGGAGAACGCCATGTGAAGATGGAGGCAGAGACAGGAGTGATACCTCTACAAGCAGGGAACGCACAGGGTTGCCGGCAACCACCGGAAGCCAGGAGCGTGGCCTGGAACAGCCCCTCCGTCAGGACTTCCGGCAGGAGACTTGCTGACACCTTGAGTTCAATGCTGGCCCCAGAACTGTGAGAGAAGACATCTCTGTTTTAAGCCACTCACTTGGTTAGTGGTACTTTGTCACAGGAACCCCAGGAAATGCATATACCAAGGTAGGGGTGGCAAAAAGCAGAGCTCAGCCATGGCTTCTGGGGAGATCCTGAAGCCCCCACAGAGTCCCCAGCACTCAGCGCCTGAAAGGGCGAGGTCCCTTTGGGTCAAAGAGTCTGCCCTGTGCTCACTCAGCTGTGCAGGCAGCTCCCAGCTCAGAGAGAGAGTTCCCTAATAAACAGGCAAACCAAACCCATGTTCCCTCCAGGCCCTCGAGTCACCTGCCACTTGGCAATGAGAGGACGTCAGCCCAGTTCCTGGCTGGTGGCTCTGACAGGCGCCCATCTGCTCCGGAAGTGTCCGGCCTGGATAAACAGAGCCAGGCTCTGCCTCCCACGGCTGACCCAGCCAGGTCAAGCGGAAGCCCAGGGCCTCAGGCCTCAGGTCTCCCAGGGCTCACTTTCCACACTGACCTGGTCACAGCTGGCTACCCCAGCAGGAATGGGCATCCCTGGAAAATGGCAGTGAAGACAGGGGGAAGGAAGAGTTGGGGACCTACCTCCCAGGCCACTTCCCTGGATCCCTGCTGGGCCCAGGGTCACTGCCCCTCCCATCTGCCCCCCTCCTCACTCACGCCCACATGAAGCCATCTGCCACCCTCGCCCCCTGGCAGGCACCACAGCCTCATGACTCAGCGCCCAGCCCAGAGCTGCTCTGTGGGTGGCCACTCCGGAACCTTGCAGAGAGGGAGGTGCTGGGAAGGGGGTTTGAGCGGGGGTGGGTGGAGGCAGAAGACACGTGCAGACCCCAGGTGGCTGTTCACAGAGCACCAAGCCCTGACAGCACTGCCTTCATCCGGTTTTGCAGGCAACAACCTCTCCAGCAGAGGTGTTGCCTAAAATACCATGGCCCAGTTGAAATGCACCTGATCAGTTCCATTTTTCCCTCCAGGTTTCCCCACCCGTTCTCGAGGTCCTGATCCCAGGCCATGCTGGGATCCTTTCTCCAGTTCCATCTTTGCTTCTTCCTGTGCCTTCCCCACCTTTTTGCAGCCCCTGGAACACATCCCTGGAACAGCTTATTCACCCCCACACAACCTTGACTAGATAAAGGCCCACAAAGGTATTAGAGACTTCATGTCATCCTTTGAGCAAGGGGCTTGACCCCAAGTGCCCACCCCAAAACGCCTGTGGTAATGGTGACACCGTAGGTGCCATTCTGGGGAAGGGAGAGAGTGAGGGTGGAGGATGTCACCCCCACAGTGGCAGGGCAAGAGACAGGTCCCCGCCCCAGGCATCTTGGGCAGGTGGCTCCAGGTTCCGTTCTGAGTCAGGCGTTCTTTACACCTGTTGCTTTCGCTCAAGGTGGCTCGGCACCTAGAAGATCAGGATTTGAGGCCAGGCTCCAACCCTGAGGGTGAGGATAGGGCCCGAGTGGGAGCTGTGTTTCCTCTGCTGTTGCTGAGACCCATCCAGAAGTTCACTGCCCCTCTAGAGCCTCTCAGGCCAGAAGGGAGATGTAGCCACTTGGCCTCATAGGTGAAGAGAGGTCCTCAGGATTTGGCCCTGGTTCTGTCCCTTCCCAGGTAGCCCCCTGTGGGGTCAGATTCTCCTGGAGAGCCAGGCAAGGGTGCCCCTACTTCTTCCCAGCCCTGTTCCTTCCTAACCAAGTCTGTGGTCTCCTTTCATTTCTTAATGGTTATTTTAACTGCTGGGAACCTCAAGGAAACAGGCACTGCCTAACAAAAATAAAGAATCCTGGGAAATTTCAAGACACTTCAAAATTGTAGCAGGAAGAGTCCAACCACATTTGAATCCCAGTTCTGCAGTTATGTGTGAACCTGAGCAAGACACCCTCTCCGTGGCTGGGTTTCCTCAATTCTATGACAACAAGGGTACCTGCCCCAAAGGACTGTTTTGATGCTGAAATGAGGCAGAGAATTGTGAAAAGGCACAACTTGAGATAGTCTGTTTCCTTTATAGAAATGGACACAGTTCAGTAACAGCAATAATTAATCATAATCACTGCGACCGTTCCTTTACATGTGCTGTGTTGACATGAGCGTCAAGCATTGTGTGGAGGGTTTCAGCTGCACTAACCTCCCTAAAGTCTGTGTACTTTGATCCAGTCTTTCTTTCCACACTCTATTTCAGGAGACAGTTCAACTCTCCCAGAGGCACCCCTTTCCCGCATTTACACCCTCCCTTTCCCGCTAGGCATTGGGCTATTTTCCAGGCCACCCCCTTCCCCCGACTCCAGGGAGCATCTCCCAGGAACTTGCCCTGCTTCCCAGAGCAGGAAGGTGGGCAGAAAACAGCCCCAGCTGGAAAATCAGAGTACATGTTTCCGTACAACGTCTTCAGAATGATAGACTTCTAGAACAAACAAAAAGCTCCATTCAGGAGCCGCTCTCTATTTTGCCCTGGTACTCCCAGCCTGCCCCACTGCACAGCTGCAGAAAATGTGATTTTCCTGAGGCCACACAGAGAGTAAGCAGCAAAGATTCCAGCAACATGTGGCACTTGCAATGCATGTACTGCATCCATTCACTTAGTAAACACCCACGGTGCTGACGTTATGCTCCACAGATGATCGATACCAAAAAGGCCCATGTGCTCAGGGCATTGACATTCAATGGAGAGGGCTCAGAGCCCAAACAAATCAACAAGGCAATCGCCAAGGCTGAGAAATGCCATGAAGAAAATGCATCCTGGTGGTGTGGGACGGAGGGATAGGTGGATTCAGGGGAGGGAGGCTTCTCTTTACCTAGAGTAGTCAGAGAGGCCTCTCTGAAAGGTGACACTGAGCTGAGAACTGAACGATGAGACACAGCTCAGGGAGGTCTTGGGGAACGGGCGTCATGCTAGGGGAACAGCGAATGCAAAGGTCCTGGTGCAGGAATGTGTTTGTTCTCTTTGAGGAACAGGGCAATCAGTATAGTTGGAGCAGAGCAGGTGAGGAGAGGTGGGAGAGGCAAGGAAGACAGCCTCATAGCCACAGTAATGGGCTTGGATTGGATCCTAACAGCGACGGGCTAGGAGGGTTTCAGGTAGGGCAATGACCATTATGCCTTATGGCCTAGAAAGATCACTCTGGCGGCTGGGAATGGCTCAAAGGGGGCAAGCAGTTCCAAGGAAGCTGTGGTGGCCTGGACCACTGCGCCAGCTGTGAGGTGCAGGGAGGTGAGAGGCAAAGACCTTCAACCTAATGCACCTGAAGCACTTAGCACTGAGCCTGACACCCACTGAATTATGAGTGATGGCCCCTCCAGAGATGGGGGCCTGAGGAGGAGGTGCTGGGGGCTAGATGCGGCCACAGGTAGCAGTGACAGGCGCTGGGGAGACTGCCTTTCCTGGGCTTAAGACTACAGGCAGCCTCCAGAGGTAGCAAGTGGCGGCCGACTCTGTGGAGCCCACATCCTACTTTGGTTCTCTGAAGCCTGTGTCATCTTCCCATTTTTCAAAGGTCATTCTCAGAGCCACTCTCTGTGACATAGAAGCATTCTAGAAATAAAAACCTGCCAGTAATTAGAATGGAAGTAGCTTACATACTTTTTATATTCCAAAATTATGTTTAAATTATACAAACGCATAAAAATTTCAAGTGCAAGAGCACACAGTGAAAAATAATTCTCCCTCCACCTCTGTCCTCCCTCCCTGGAAAAAATTCTGTTTTCTACACATTCTTTTTCCAGAAATATTCTCAGCACACACACACACACACACACACACACAAAATTACATCCTATTTTTAAACATAAAGATAAGATCACATATATACTGTCTTGTACCCTTTTTCACACACACAAAAATATTTCTTGAAGATCATTTCATACCAGTCCATGGATCACAATCTCATTCTTTTTAGTGGGTACATAGTATACCATAGAATAGCTGTGTTAGAGAGGAAAGTGGGCATTTAGATGGCTTCCGGGATTAACCACTGTAAGGAATGTCACAGAAAACCTCCCCATATGTAGTCTTTGGTATTTTCATTGCACAAATTCCTGGAAGTGGAATTAATGGTTCAAAAGATAAATTACAGTTTTTGTTTTCACAAATACTGACAAATTGCTCTTGGGAACAGTTGGATTAATTCACCCTGACCCCCACCGCCAGCTGACTCTGAGGGCATGCCCTTCACAATGTCAGCATAGGCATGGTCCAAATGTTTCATCGTTGCCAGTCTCATGACACCTTACAATATTTTTTTTTTGAGGCAGAGTCTTGCTCTGTCACCCAGGCTGAAGTACAGTGGCTTGATCTTAGCTCACTGCAACCTCCCACTCCTAGGTTCAAGTGATCCTCCTACCTTAGCCTCCCGAGTAGCTGGAACTACAGGCACACGTCTCCACGCCTGGTAATTTTTATTTTTGTATTTTTGGTAGAGACGGGATTCCTCCATGTTGCCCAGGTTGGTCTCAAACTCCTGAGCTCAAGCAATCCTCCCACCTTGGCCTCCCAAGGGATTGCAGGCATTAACCACTACACCTGGCCTGTAACCGTACTTTTTAAGTGTAAGCACACCTGTATAGGTGTTGTGGGAGTTATCACCCCCATTTTGTAGACCAGGAAGCACATGACGCCCACCCCAGGGCACAAAGCCAGTGGGGTGGAAAGCAGGGACCAGGTGAGGGAGTGGCTGCCTCCACAGATGCTAGGACTCTGGCAGTCAAGACAGGGTACACAGGTCGGAAGCCAAGAGACAGGGCAATGGTCAGGTCCGTAAACCCACTCCACCAGGACTAGGGACACAGAACTGTCTATTTTGTACCCCTGCCTGTGCCAGCCTGAGGCCTGGATGTGGGTGTCGATTAGCCATACTAGGGCAATGGGAAGTAGGCCACTTGCTGGAGGAGTAGAGAGCTTAGGAGTAGAGATAAGAAGTTTCCTTTCTTCCCACCATGAACAGGTTGGCGGTTGCAAAACAGGAAAATGCAGGCTCCATTAAAAGGAGAGACAGAAAAAGAGAGGCCCCTGTCAATAAACCACAGTAGCCAAATGAACCTAAGTTTAGCATCACTCTCTAAGCCTGTATGGGAGCCTCTTGACTGCTGATTCTTCTAATGGGCTCCACTTCCGTGAACTCAAAGGTAATGGAATGAGTTTCAGCAAAAACTATGTTCTAAATAAAGCAATACAATCAGAGCTGCTGACCTTCGACAGAAAACTCTTCTTATAGGCCTTGGACTTGAAGTAAAGAATGTGCTCTTTGTGAGGGTGCATTTGTGTGTGTGTGTGTGTGTGTGTGTGTGAGAAGACTGAATTTCAGGCATGGCTGAAAACAGTAAAAAAAAAAGTTCTATCATGTTACTAGGACTTGCTTGTTTGAAAAAAAGAAAAAAAAAACCTTAAAGGAAAATGTTAGTGTAAAGAGGGCAGGGAAACATGGCTGTTTTGAAACCAATATCAGGGCCCATATGGGTGTAGGATTTATTATTCATAGATAGGATTTCCGTGGGTTTTCAAGGCTGGCCTCCAAGGCTCATGCAACCTCCCCCTCCTGGGTTTAAGTGACCCTCCTACCTCAGACTCCCGAGTAGCTGGAACTACAGGCATGAGTCCCCACGCCTGGTTATCATTATTATTATTATTATTATTATTATTATTTTGTATTTTTGGTAGAGATGGGGTTTCACAATATTGCCCATGCTGGTCTCAAAATCCTGATTTCCTGATTTTTAGCAATCAGGAAAGTCTCCTACAGAGTGCTCCAGCAGAGCCAGGCATGAGGCCCCTAAAACAGGCATACTAGAAGATTGTGTCCAGGCAGAGAGGACTTGCTGAGCACTGCGGGTCACAATCAAGGGGGCATGAAGGCCCCCAGGGGTCCCAGATGATTGGATCAAAGAAGCCCAGAGCCTATGGCCATCACTTGCCAGTCTCATTCCACTGTCTCAGGCAGTCAATAAATAAATTATTTTTTAGCCCACTACAAATCAGAGACTGTGCTGGGGCACTAGTGGTGGTGAGAGGTTGGTGATGGGGGCTTTTACAGGGGTGGTGGGGAGTATAAGTGGCTTTGGAAAACAACTGGGCATTATCTTTTAACACTGAAGTTGCACACACCAATGACCCAGCAATTACTTCCACTCCTAAGATTATGCCCTGAAAACTCTTGCATATGTATGAAAAACCTTCACAAGGATCTTCAAAGAAGCATTGTTCATAATCGTAAAATTATGAAAATCCCAGATATCCTTTGACTTGAGAAGGAATGAATTGAGATCTCTTCCCACAATGTAATATTATGCAGCAGTGAGAAATGAATGTACTAGAGTTACATGCAATCAGATGGATGACAGCCGGGCGTGGTGGCTCACGCCTGTAATCCCAACACTTTGGGAGGCTGAGGCAGGTAGATCACTTGAGCCCAGGAATTTGAGACCAGCCTGGCCAACATGGTGAAACCCTGTCTCTACAAAAACTATGAAAATTAGGCCAGGCACAGTGGCTCATGCCTGTAATCCCAGCACTTTGGGAGGCCAAGGCGGGCAGATCACCTGAGGTTAGGAATTCGAGACCAGCCTGACCAACATGGTGAAACCTCGTCTCTATTAAAAATACAAAAATTAGCCGAGCGTGGTGGCGGGCACTTATAATCC
The DNA here is from genome assembly GCF_028858775.2 of Pan troglodytes. Lineage (NCBI taxonomy): Eukaryota > Metazoa > Chordata > Mammalia > Primates > Hominidae > Pan > Pan troglodytes. The sequence goes on from NC_072406.2 coordinate 122,582,775, forward strand.
TAGTTACTCAGGAGGCTGAGGCAGGAGAATCGCTTGAATCCAGGAGGTGGAGGTTGCAGTGAGCCGAGATCGTGCCACTGCACTCCAGCCTGGGTGACAGGGCAAGACTGTCTCAAAAAAGCAAACAAACAAACAACAACAGCAACAACAGCAACAACAACAACAAACAAACAAAACAAAAAAACCCCAGAAACTTAGAAATGCTGGTTCCTAGGGTTTTTTTATAATTAAAAAATTTTTTTTCAAGATGAATGAATCTTGAAACAAATGATGCATGAAAAAAACGAATTTCAGAAGACAACAATACACTATGCCATTTTTTCTAAAGCTTAAAAATAAGCAAAGATAAACCTTTTCTAAAGAAATCATATAAACGTCTTAAAACGTTTTTAGAGCAAGCGATTTTGAGCATCAAGTTTAGGACACTTGTTACCCCAGAGGGGCAAACAGAATATGGGATGGGGAGGTGCCAGAATATGGGATGGGGAGGTGCCCACAGGTAGGGTCAATGGTTTCAGTCACATTCTAGTTGTTGGGCCACATAGTAGGTTACAAGCCTTTGTTTCATTATGTTTTATTAATTACAAGTATTCTTTTATACAAAAAAAAAACTTCTTTTTTTTTTTGAGACAGAGTCTCGCTCTTTCACCCAGGCTGGAGTGCAGTGGCGTGATCTCGGCTCACTGATAGCTTTGCCTCCCGGGTTCACGCCATTCTCCTGCCTCAGCCTCCCGAGTAGCTGGGATACAGGCGCCTGCCACCATGCCTGACTAATTTTTTGTATTTTTAGTAGAGACGGGGTTTCACCGTGTTAGCCAGGATGATCTCGATCTCCTGACCTCGTGATCCGCCCGCCTCGACCTCCCAAAGTGCCGGGATTACAGGCGTGAGCCACCGCACCCGGCCAAAAAACAACATTTTAAAATAAAGAAATACTGCATTACTCCTGCTGTGAAGGAGAATGCTATCTATTTGAGAAGCCAGATGCACAAACCAACAAAAAAGGCATTTTGTATGTCAAAATACAAGACTAGATCTCTATGAATGTCAATACATGTTTGGACTCTGTTTTTTTTAGACATTTGCAACATTTAATGTGAAATTGTAATTGTTTCATATTGTTTCCTGAAGATATTGATACAGTATAGGTCAAATGAAACACCAAAAGTAGAATAGAAGAGGCAGTATATGTACATCCTTTAGTATAGCGTATACCTTTAGAAGTTTTTTTTTTTTTTTAGATGGAGTCTCGCTCTGTCGCCCAGGCTGGAGTGTGATGGTGTGATCTCGGCTCACCGCAAGCTCCGCCTCCCGGGTTCACGCCATTCTCCTGCCTCAGCCTCCGGAGTAGCTGGGACTACAGGCGCCCACCAACACGCCCGGCTAATTTTTTGTATTTTTAGTGGAGACAGGGTTTCACCGTGTTAGCTAGGATGGTCTCGATCTCCTGACCTCGTGATCCGCCTGCCTCGGCCTCCCAAAGTGCTGGGATTACAGGCGTGAACCACCGCACCCAGCCTCTCTTTTTTTTTTTTTAAATATATATACATACTTTAAGTTCTAGGGTACATGTGCACAGCATGTAGGTTTGATACATAGGTATACATGTGCCATGTTGGTTTGCTGCACCCATCAACTCGTCATTTACATTAGGTATTTTTCCTAATGCTATCCCTCCTCCAGCCTCCCACCCACTGACAGGCCCCAGTGTGTGATGTTGCCCACCCTGTGTCCAAGTGATCTCATCATTCAATTCCCACCTAAGAGTGAGAACATGCGGTGTTTGGTTTTCTGTCCTTGTGATAGTTTGCTCAGAATGATGGTTTCCAGCTTCACCCATGTCCCTACAAAGGACATGAACTCATCCTTTTTTATGGCTGCATAGTATTCCACGGTGTATATGTGCCATATTTTCTTAATTTGTGTGTCATTGATGGACATTTGGGTTGGTTCCAAGTCTTTGCTATTGTGAATAGTGCCGCAATAAACATAAGTGTGCATGTGTCTTTATAGTAGCATGATTTATAATCCTTTGGGTATATACCCAGTAATGGTATTGCTGGGTCAAATGGTAATTCTAGTTCTAGATCCTTGAGGAATCGCCACACTGTCTTCCACAATGGTTGAACTAATTTACATTACCACCAACAGTGGAAAAGCATTCCTATTTCTCCACATCCTCTCCAGCATCTGTTGTTTCCTGACTTTTTAATGATTGCCATTCTAACTGGTGTGAGATGGTATCTCATTGTGGTTTTGATTTGCATTTCTCTAATGACCAGTGATGATGAGCATTTTTTCATGTGTCTGTTGGCTGCATAGATGTCTTCTTTTGAGAAGTGTCTGTTCATATCCTTTGCCCACTTTTTGATGGGGTCGTTTGTTTTTTTCTTGTAAAGTTGTTTGAGTTCTTTGTAGATTCTGGATATTAGCCCCTTGTCAGATGGGTAGATTGCAAAAATTTTCTCCCATTCTGTAGGTTGCCTGTTCACTCTGATGGTAGTTTCTTTTGCTGTGCAGAAGCTCTTTAGTTTAATTAGATCCCATTTGTCTATTTTGGCTTTTGTTGCCATTGCTTTTGGTGTTTTAGTCATGAAGTCCTTGCCCATGCCTATGGCCTGAATGGTATTGCCTAGGTTTTCTTTTAGGATTTTTATGGTTTTAGATCTAACATTTATTTATTTATTTTTAGTTTAGTTTAGTTTTTTGAGACCGAGTCTCACCCTGTCACCCAGTCTGGAGTGCAGTGGTGCAGTGGCGTGATCTCAGCTCACCGCAACCTCTGCCTCCCAGGTTCAAGTGATTCCCCTGCCTCAGCCTCCCGAGTAGCTGGGATTACAGGCACCTGCCACCATGCCCAGCTAATTTTTTGGGTATTTTTAGTAGAGACAGGGTTTCACCATATTAGCCAGGATGGTCTCATTTCATGACCTCATGATCCGCCCACCTCGGCCTCCCAAAGTGCTGGGATTATAGGCGTGAGCCACCACGCCCAGCCATGTCTAACATTTAAGTCTTTAATCCATCTTGAATTAATTTTTGTATAAGGTGCAAGGAAGTGACCCAGTTTCAGCTTTCTAGATATGGCTAGCCAGTTTTCCCAGCACCATTTGTTAAAAAGGAATCCTTTCCCCATTTCTTGTTTTTGTTAGGTTTGTCAAAGATCAGATGGTTGTAGATGTGTGGTGTTATTTCTGAGGCCTCTGTTCTGTTCCATTGGTCTATATCTCTGTTTTGGTATGAGGACCATGCTGTTTTGGTTACTGTAGCCTTGTAGTATAGTTTGAAGTCAGGTAACGTGATGCCTCCAGCTTTGTTCTTTTTGCTTAGGATAGTCTTAGCAATGCGGGCTCTTTTTTGGTTCCATATGAACTTTAAAGTAGTTTTTTCCAATTCTGTGAAGAAAGTCATTGGTAGCTTGACGGGGATGGCACTGAATCTATAAATTACTTTGGGCAGTATGGCCATTTTCATGATATTGATTCTTCCTATCCATGAGCATGGAATATTCTTCCATTTGTTTGTGTCCTCTTCTATTTTGTTGAGCAGTGGTTTGTAGTTCTCCTTGAAGAGTTGCTTCACATCCCTTGTAATTTGGATTCCTAGGTATTTTATTCTCTTTGTAGCAATTGAGAATGGGAGTTCACTCATGATTTGGCTCTCTGTTTGTGTGTTAATGATGTATAGGAATACTTGTGATTTTTGCACATTGATTTTGTATCCTGAGACTTTGCTGAAGTTGCTCATCAGCTTAAGGAGATTTTGGGCTGAGACGATGGGGTTTTCTAAATATACAATCATATCATCTGCAAACAGGGACAATTTGACTTCCTCATTTCCTAATTGAATGCTCTTTATTTCTTTCTCTTGCCTGATTGCCCTGGCCAGAACTTCCAACACTATATTGAATAGGAGTGGTGAGAGAGGGCATCCCTGTCTTGTACCGGTTTTCAAAGGGAATGCTTCCAGTTTTTGCCCATCCAGTATGGTATTGGCTGTGGGTATGTCATAAATAGCTCTTATTATTTTGAGATACATTCCATCAATACCTAGTTTATTGAGAGTTTTTAGTGTGAAGGGCTGTTGAATTTTGTCAAAAGGGTTTTCTGCATCTATTGAGATAATCGTGGTTTTTGTCATTGGTTCTGTTTATGTGATGGATTACATTTATTGATTTGTGTATGTTGAACCAGCCTTGCATCCCAGGGATGAAGCCGACTTGATCGTGGTGGATAAGCGTTTTGATGTGCTGCTGGATTCGGTTTACCAGTATTTTATTGAGGATTTTTGCATCAATGTTCATCAGGGATATTGGTCTACAATTCTCTTTTTTTGTTGTGTCTCTGCCAGGCTTTGGTATCAGGATGATGTTGGCCTCATAAAATGAGTTAGCGAGGATTCCCTCTTCTTCTATTGATTGGAGTCGCTTCAGAAGGAATGGTGCCAGCTACTCTTTGTACCTCTGGTAGAATTCGGCTGTGAATCCATCTGGTCCTGGACTTTTTTTGGTTGGTAAGCTATTAATTATTGCCTCAATTTCAGAGCCTGTTATTGGTCTATTCAGAGATTCAGCTTCTTCCTGGTTTAGTCTTGGGAGGGTGTATGTGTCCAGGAATTTATCCATTTCTTCTGTATTTTCTAGTTTATTTGCATAGAGGTATTTATAATATTCTCTGATGGTAGTTTGTATTTCTGTGGGATTGGTGGTGATATCCCCTTTACCATTTTTTTTATTGTGTCTATTTGATTCTTCTCTCTTTTCTTCTTTATTAGTCTTGCTAGCAGTCTATATATTTTGTTGATCTTTCGAGAAACCAGCTCCTGGATTCACTGATTTTTTTTGAAGGGTTTTTGTGTCTCTCTTTCAGTTCTGCTCTGATCTTAGTTATTTCTTGCCTTCTGCTAGCTTTTGAATGTGTTTGCTCTTGCTTCTCTAGTTCTTTTAATTGTGATGTTAGGATGTCAATTTTAGATCTTTCCTGCTTTCTCTTGTGGGCATTTAGTGCTATAAATTTCCCTCTACACACTGCTTTGAATGTGTCTCAGAGATTCTGGTACATTGTGTCTTTGTTCTCATTGGTTTCAAAAACATCTTTATTTCTGCCTTCATTTCGTTATTTACCCAGTAGTCATTCAGGAGCAAGTTGTTCAGTTTCCATGTAGTTGTGTGGTTTTGAGTGAGTTTCTTAATCCTGAGTTCTAATTTGATTGCACTGTGGTCTGAGAGACAGTTTGTTGTGATTTCTGTTCTTTTACATTTGCTGAGGAGTGTTTTACTTCCAATTATGTGGTCAATTTTAGAATAAGTGCGATGTGGTGCTGAGAAGAATGTATATTCTTTTGACTTGAGGTGGAGAGTTCTGTAGATGTCTATTAGGTCTGCTTGTTGCAGAGCTGAGTTCAGATCCTGGATATTCTTATTAACCTTCTGTCTCGTTGATCTGTCTAATATTCATAGTGGGGTGTTAAAGTCTCCCATTATTATTATGTGGGAGTCTAAGTCTCTTTGTAGGTCTCTGTGGACTTGCTTTATGAATCTGGGTGCTCCTGTATTGGGTGAGTATATATTTAGGATAGTTAGCTCTTCTTGTTGAGTTGATCCCTTTATCATTATGTAATGGCCTTCTTTGTCTCTTTTGATCTTTGTTGGTTTAAAGTCTGTTTTATCAGAGACTAGGATTGCAACCCCTGCTTTTTTTTTGCTTTCCATTTGCTTAGTAGATCTTCCTCCATCCCTTTATTTTGAGCCTATGTGCGTCTCTGCATGTAAGATGGGTCTCCTGAATACAGCACACGGATAGGTCTTGACTCTATCCAATTTGCCAGTCTGTGTCTTTTAATCGGGGCATTTAGCCCACTTACATTTAAGGTTAATGTTGTTATGTGTGAATTTGATCCTGTCATTATGATGTTTGCTGGTTATTTTGCCCATTAATTGATGCAGTTTCTTCTTAGCATCAATGGTCTTTACCATTTGGCATGTTTTTGCGGTGGCTGGTACCGGTTTTTTCTTTCCATGTTTAGTGCTTCCTTCAGGAGCTCTTGTAAGGCAGGCCTGGTGGTGACAAAATATCTCAGCATTTGCTTGTCTGTAAAGGATTTTATTTCTCCTTCACTTATGAAGCATAGTTTAGCTGGCTATGAAATTCTGGGTTTAATACTATTTTCTTTAAGAATGTTGAATATTGGCCCCCACTCTCTTCTGGCTTGTAGAGTTTCTGCCGAGAGATCAGCTGTTAGTCTGATGGGCTTCCCTCTGTGGGTAACTTGACCTTTCTCTCTGGCTGCACTTAACACTTTTTGCTTCATTTCAACCTTGGTGAATCTGATAATTACGTGTCTTTGGGTTGCTCTTCTCAAGGAGTATCTTTGTGGTGTTCTCTGTATTTCCTGAATTTGAATGTTGGCCTGCCTTGCTAGGTTGGGGAAGTTCTCCTGGATAATATCCTGAAGAGTGTTTTCCAACTTGGTTCCATTCTCCCCATCACTTTCAGGTACACCAATCAAATGTAGATTTGGTCTTTTCACATAGTCCCATATTTCTTGGAGACTTTGTTCGTTTCTTTTTATTCTTTTTTCTCTAACCTTGTCTTCTTGCTTTATTTCATTAATTTGATCTTCAATCACTGATACCCTTTCTTCCACTTGATCATATTGGCTATTGAAGCTTGTGTATGCATCACGAAGTTCTCGTGCCATGGTTTTCAGCCCCACCAGGTCATTTAAGGTCTTCTCTACACTGTTTATTCTAGTTAGCCATTGGTCTAATCTTTTTTCAAGGTTTTTAGCTTCCTTGCAATGGGTTCGAACATCCTCCTTTAGCTCAGGGAAGTTTGTTATTACCAACCTTCTGAAGCCTACTTCTGTCAACTCGTCAAAGTCATTCTCCATCCAGCTTTGTTCCGTTGCTGGCAAGGAGCTGCGATCCTTTGGAGGAGAAGAGGCACTCTGAATTTTAGAATTTTCAGCTTTTCTCGTCTAGTTTCTCCCCATCTTTGTGGTTTTATCTACCTCTGGTCTTTGATGTTAGTGACCTGCAGATGGGGTTTTGGTGTAGATGACCTTTTTGTTGACGCTATTCCTTTCTGTTTGTTAGTTTTCCTTCTAACAGTCAGGTCCCTCAGTGGCAGGTCTGTTGGAGTTTGCTGGAGTTCCACTCCAGACCCTGGATCACCAGCAGAGGCTGCAGAACAGCAAATATTGCAGAATAGCAAATATTGCTGCCTGATTCTTCCTCTGGAAGCTTTGTCCCAGAGGGGCAGCTGCATATATGAGGTGTCTGTCAGCACCTACTGGGAGATGTCTCCCAGTTAGGCTACACGGGGGTCAGGGACCCACTTGAGGAAGCAGTCTGTCCGTTCTCAGAGCACATATGCCATGCTGGGAGAACCACTGCTCTCTTCAGAGCTGTCAGACAGGGACATTTAAGTCTGCAGAAGTTGTCTGCTGCCTTTTGTTCGGCTATACCCTGCCCACAGAGGTGGAGTCTAGAGGCAGTAGGCCTTGTTGAGCTGCAGTGGGCTCTGCCCAGTTCGAGCTTCCTGGCCGCTTTATTTACCTACTCAAGCCTCAGCAATGGTGGACGCCCCTCCCACAGCCAGGCTTCCGCCTCGCAGATTGATCTCAGACTGCTACGCTAGCAGTGAGCAAGGCTCCATGGGCATGGGACCTGCCAAGCCAGGCACAGGAGAGAATCACCTTGTCTGCTGGTTGCTAAGACCTTGGGAAAAGTGCAGTATTTGGGCAGGAGTGCCCCGGTTTTCCAGGTACGGTCTGTCATGGCTTCCCTTGGCTAGGAAAGGGAAATCCCCCGACCCCTTGTGCTTCCCGGGTGAGGTGATGCCCTACCCTGGTTCAGCTCGCCCTCCGTGGGCTGCACCCACTGTCCAACCAGTCCCAATGAGATTAACCAGGTACCTCAGTTGGAAATGCAGAAATCACCTGTCTTCTGCGTCAATCATGCTGGGAACTGCAGACTGGAGCTGTTCCTATTCGGCCATCTTGGAATGCCTCACTTTTTTTTTTTTAAGAGACAGAGTCTCACTCTGTCGCCCAGGCTGGAGTGCAGTGGCACAATCTCAGCTCACTGCAACCTCCACCTCCCAGGTTCAAGCAATTCTCCTGCCTGTGTCTCCCAAGTAGCTGGGATTACAGTGCACCACCACACCTAATTTTTGTATTTTTAGTAGATATGGGGTTTCATTATGTTGGTCAGGCTGGTCTTGAACTCCTGGCCCTAAGTAATCCACCTGCCTCAGCCACCCAAAATGCTGGGATTACAGGCGTGAGCCACTGCGCCCAGCCTAGAAACATTTTTTAAAATATTAACTGTAATTTAAAAACTAAAGTTTGCAGTTTGCTCCAATGTATCTCAAAGTCAAACTGGCAGGAACAGACTTATACAAACCTAATACACATACCTAACTTGGAAGGCTTATATTCTTATGCCATATTTTATCATCTGACTACTTAAAAAAGGGACTGAATTACAAGAATCCATCTCAGCATGCTTCTCCAATACATCAGTAGTAACACAATGCTAACATCAGGGGCCGCCCCCACACAGGCCTGGGGCTGACTCAAGCAGACATCTGGGGTCATGGAACAGGCAGACTGGAGGCAGGTTGGGAACAGAACACAGCTCTGGACCAGGAACTCTTCCTTTTGGAAGGGGTTGCCTAGAAGGGTGGTTTCCATGCGTGATCTGTGCTGATCTGGCTCACCACCCCCAGACTGAAGCTCTCAGCAATCCCATGCTCAGAGGATGTGCCAGAGGGGCGCCCTCAGCATGGGACCAGTGCCCAGCAGGCACTTTTTTACAGTCTAAGGGGAGGCTGTGACCTCCAGATCCAAGAGTTCCTGCATTAGAGAAAAGTAGGATGTGGGATAGCGGGTACCAAACCCCATTAGATCAACAATGCCATGTGTCATTTAAGAGTCCCGCACTCTAGAGTTCGCCCTGGATTAGAATCCCTGTTCTGCCGCCTAACAAATAAGTGACCTGAGCAACTTGCCTCAACTCTCTAAGTCTCAGCATCCCAATTGGTAAAATGCCCCTAATACAGCAGGAGCACCTACCTGAGAAGTAATTGTGCAGCTCAGGTGAAACGAGGTTATGATTGGCATGACATTCTCCATTGAGGTTTGCCATAGTTATAGCCATGATTTCATCATTTAAAGAGTCTCTGAGGTCACAGTCATGAGCCCTCAGACAGTGCAGACGGCCACCCAGGGGCTAGATGATCTCTTGTTAAGAACGCTGTAGAGCAAGCTTGTCCAACCTGCAGGATCTCTTGTTAAGAACACTGTAGAGCAGGGGTGTCCAATCTTTTGGCTTCCCTGGGCCACACTGGAAGAAGAATTGCCTTGGGCCACACATAAAATACACTAACACTAATGATAGCTGATGAGCTTAAAAAAAAAACACATAAAACTCATAATTTTTTTTTTTTTTTTTTTTGAGATGGAGTTTCGCTCTAGTTGCCCAGGCTGGCGTGCAATGGCATGATCTCGGCTCACTGCAAACTCTGCCTCCCAGGTTCAAGTGATTCTCCTGCCTCAGCTTTCCTAGTAGCTGGAATTACAGGCATGTACCACCATGCCCGTTAATTTTGTATTTTTAGTAGAGATGGGATTTCACCATGCTGGTCAGGCTGGTCTTGAACTCCTGACCTCAGGTGATCCACCTGCCTCAGCCTCCTAAAGTGCTGGGATTACAGGCGTAAGCCACTGTGCCTGGCAAAAATCTCATAATTTTTAAGAAAGTTTATGAATTTGTGTTGGGCCATGTTCAAAGCTGTCCTGGGCTTCATGCAGCCCATGGGCCGTGGGTTGGATAAGTAGCTAGGACTGTAAACATGAGCCACCATGACCAGTTCCATTACCCTTTTTTGGTCTTCCTCTATCTCTCTCTTTTTTTTTTTCTCGAGATAGGGTCTCACTCTGTCACCCAAGCTGGAATGCAGGGATGTGATCATGGCTCACTGTAGCCTTGACCTCCCGGGCTCAATCAGTCCTCTCACCTCAGCCTCCTGAGTAGCTGGGACTAAAGGAGTGTGCCACCATGCTGGCTAATTTTATGTGTGTGTGAGATAGGGTTTCACCATATTGCCCAGGCTGGTCTCAAACCCCTGGACTCAGCGATCTACCTGCTTCAGCCTCCCAAAGTGTTGGGATTACAGCCATGAGCCATAGCTGCTCCTGGACTACGGTCTTCCTCTCATTACCTTCTGATATTAATTAATGTATATTACCTTATTGTCTGATCCCTCTCTGGAGTATAAGCTCACTGGGTACAGAGACCTGTCTCACCATGGTCTCCCTAGCGCAGCCTGGCACATGACAGAGGCTGAAATATTTACGGAATGAACAAACGAAGAATGATCTGTAACACTCAGGCCTTGCATTTCATCTGAGGCTCAAAGAGATGGAGTTTGTCCAGAGATTGCAGGCTCTGAGCCCTCACATCTCCCATGGCCTTATTTCCATCTGGCTTCTCTGGGGTCCTGGGTGTGAGGTCCTAGCTCAAGTCAAGACATGGAGACATCAGAGCTGGGTACCACCTCTTGCACCCTCATTGCACCCTAGCCCTCTCTGGGGTTCCTGCAGTCCTCCCAGAACCTCTGCATGGGACTGAGGCTAGCCAGCTGGTGCTTGGCTAGAAAAGCTATCAGTTGATCAATGAATATTTGCAGAGAGCCTCCTGCAGGTTCACCCTAGGCCTAAAGTGAAGGCAGAATGCCTTGAAATCTGCTGCTGGGGAGTGTCCCAGGATGACCTGGTAGAGACCAGGCCTGTTGAATTCCCCAGCTGTCCTGAAGCCTCCTCCATGACACTTACTGGGTAGTATAAAGTCTAACCCTGAATGACAGTTTGTGATTTCACACTGAAAAATGTCAATGACACACAGTGTGACATTCCAGTTTGCTGGTTAGCATGACCCTTCCTCCCTGAAGGCCACAGCTTTTCAAGGCATGGTCTGTAGACCCTCTGCAATAAACCATAACATGTTTGTGGAACAATGAAGCAGATTCCTAGCCAGCCCAGACTTGCTGGTTTGGAATCTCTGCAGTGAGTCTTGGAATATGCGTTTATCTCAACAGTATATCACTGGTACGACATCACACAACTAGTAATTGGTAGAGAAAGATTCAACCCAGACAGCTGGGCTCCAGAGCCTGTCCTCTTAACTTTTACTCAGTGGTGGCTCTCAGTTCATCACAGGCTCACAGCCACCTGTCCCACTGGGAATGTCTGGAACAATCACCTCTCTAGTTTCCATTTGCACCCTTCCAACAAGCAGGTCCAGTCCCCCTTCTGGTGGCCACCTTTTTACTTTGGTTACATGTGATGAAATCTCTTGTGAATATGCAGGTATGTATGTCTCCCCCATAAGCTCAGAGGGCAGGAAGTTATTCGATTCACTTCTGCATCCCTGGAAGCCAGGGCAGGGCCTGGCCCAGACCAATATCAGTTTCTGTGGGTTGCAAGAAGTATATATTCATCCAAACAATACTTCTTGTGCCTACGACCTGCCAGGCCCTTTCTAGGCACTTGGAATTCAGCATTATAAAACCAAGCAAAAATCTCTTCCCTTAAGGAGCTTATATTCTATGGTGGAAACGTATCATATGAAATAATGGTTTCTGCAAAGTCTGCTAGGAAGTAAATGAAACAGATTGTAAGTGTATAGAGAAAGGTAAGAGCGCCGTGGACTGAAGCAGTCAGGGAGGGATTCCTGCAAGATGCTTCACTGGCATTGTCTTCTTTGTTGAAATCGACTACAAAGCCTCTTAAATGATTTTCTCCCTCACTCCCATGGCCAATGCCGAGGCCCTAGTGTATCAGGCACTATTTGTATGTTCACAGCTCCTTGACTAGGGTCAGCAGGGAAGGTGTGGGAGTAGAGAAACGAGCCAGGAGGTGCAGAGAGACAATTAGTAGTGATGTTATTCCAAGCAAAATCCTTGTTCTGGAATTCCGTCCTGATCTGCTTTTCTCATGTTGCATTATCTTAAGCAAATTAATTAATCCTTTGAGCCACAGCATCTGCATCTGTAAAATGAAAACAAAAACAAAAACAAAAACCTAACAATGAGGTTGGTGTGAAGATTAAATGCATAACTCAGGGAAAGGGGTACAGGTCAATGAATGGAAGGCATTGTTGCTATTTTGGTAAAAAACACTCTCAAATAGTCCTCAGCCAAGAAGAGGGGCATGGCAGAAAGAGCAGCACCCTGGGGACATCTAAAGCTCATTCAAACTTGGTGGATTCCTGGATCTTCAGTTCCCTGCTGGCGTTATTTTTATTTTTTATTTTTTGTTTTTTATTTGAGACAAGGTCTGGCTCTATTGCCCAGGCTCTAGTGCAGTGGTGTAGTCTCAGCTCACTGCAACCTCCAGCTCCCGGGCTCAAGCCATCCTCCCACCTCAGCCTCTCAAGTAGCTGGAACTACAAGCTCACACCACCATGCCCAGCAATTTTTGTATTTTTTGTAAAGACGGGGTTTTGCCATGTTAGCCAGGCTGGTCTTGAACTCGTGAGCTCAGGCAATCTGCCTGCCTTGGCCTCCCAAAGTGCTGGGATTAGAGGCATGAGCCACTGTGCTGGCCGTCCTGCTGGTGTTATCTTAAAGAAGTAATCTGATCCCTCTGAGCCTCAGTTTACCTATTCACAAATGGGGCTTACAGCTCCCTGCCAGGGTTATTGTAAGGTTTAAAACCACAGATAAAAAGTCTCTAATTTGGTGCTTGGGACTTAGTAGGAGCTAAATAAACATAATAAACATTTCCGTCCCTCTCCCATTTTCCTCCCCACCTAGCCTGGAGGCATCTGAGACAGCCTGATGGTAGTGTCTCAGGGTCTTTGGACTTTCACTCAGGGCAGGCCCATCCAGCTCAGGCCCCACCCAAGACCCTTAGGCCAAGCTAAAGATTCTCTACTTAGGAGAGAAAAGCCAGCTGCCAAAGTTTGCCTGTATCAGGCAGAGAAGACAGGAATTAATCATGGGCCCTGCAGCTCACTCTGGGCCCTGAGGTGATTCGAAGCCTCTCAGATTTAAGTTCCAACTGTAGGCTGAATGCTTTCAGGATTCCAGTGCCAGCCTCTACCCTGGGCTCTGGCCAGTACAGCCTGCCTGCTGCCCACCTGTCTTTCCACCTGGACGTCCGTAAGGCCAATGTGTCCATTTCCTATTGCTTCCGTAACAAATGACCACAAACTTAGTGGCTTAAAACCAACCACACAAATGCATGATTTCACAGTTCTGGAGGTAAGAAGTCCTAATTGGGTTTTCTCTGGGCTAAAAGCAAGGTGTCAGCAAGATTGTGTCCCTTCTAGAGTCTTGATGGGAGAAACCATTTCCTTACCTTTCCCAGTTCCTAGAGGATGTCTTAATTCCTCACCTCGGGGTTCCCTTCCTTCACCTTCAAAGCCAGTTCAAAGCAATGGCGGGTTGATTCCTTCTCACATCGAAGCGCGCTGACTCTCCTGCCTCCCTTTTTCATTTATAAGGCCCCTTGTGTTTACATTGGGTCCTCCAGGATAATCTCCCATCTCAAAATTCTTGACTTAATCAGATTTGCCATGTGAGGTCATATATTCACACGTGCCATCTTTCGAGGACATTATTTGGCCCAGGAGCACACCAGAATGCTTGATTTCACCACCCAAACCTGTTCTTCCTCTACCTTCCCCATCTCAGACAATGACACCCCCATCTACCTAATCCAAACCAGGGCATCCTTCGTGATTCCTCTTTCCCTCATGCCCCACCCCTGCCACATCCACTACATCTGAAGGTCTTGTCTGTCTACATCTCTCAGCTTCCTCTTCTATTATCTTTGTCCAAGACCCCATCACCTGTCACCACGACCATGGCAGTAATTTCCTAACTGGTCTCTGCCTCCACTCTGTCCTCCCTACAGTCCATTCTCCAAGCAGCTGGGGATCTTTCATCATCACCCTGCATAAAACCCTCCACTGATTTCCCATCTCGGTTAGAACCAACTCTAATCTCTTCACCATGGTCTGTGAGGAAGGCCCTGCATAATCTGGCCTTGCCAACATCTCCCAGCTCATCTCTGACCTCTCTCTCTTGTCCACTAAGTTCCAGCCATAGCTGCATCTGTGAATCCTCAGACAGGCCACAGTGGTCCTGTCTCAGGACTGGAATGCCTTTTCCCTGATTCAGACACAGCTGGCTCATTTTGATTAGTCCGTTGTCAGTTCAGATGACACCTTCTCAGAGAGGCCCCTCTGGCCTCCAGTTCTATTTGTTCTCCATCTTCCCCAGCCACCACAGTCAAGCTGGCTTTGCTAAGAGTTTGTATGTTACCTGTCTTCCCCACTAGAAGGAAGCCCTAGAGAGCAGGGAACTCATTTACCTTGTTTACCACAGAATTCCTAGTACCTGAGCCAGTGCCTGGCACACATTAGATGCTCAATAAATTAAATACCAATGAATGCAATTTAGAGAAAAAAAATTATGGTCCTTGATTTATATTCACAGAAGTCTGAGATCTGAATGCATATAAATCAGCCCTCCTTGAATTTATTGAGCCTACTATGTGCTGCTTTAGGGAAGACAGATGGTAAGAAGCCAGCCTTACTACTTCCAGGACCTCACGGCACAGGAAGAAAGAATATGCCAAAAAGAAGGTAAAGTTGAGAACTCAAATACAAGGCCTTTCTGGTAAGCTCCACAGGGCAGGGGGCTTAGAACCCTGGGTGCTAGCAGGGTGCAGTGGTTCATGCCTGTAATCTCAGCACTTTGCAAGGCTAAGATGGGAGGATTGCTTGAGGCCAGGAGTTCAAGACCAGACTGGGTAATGTCTGGTCCATAGTGAGACCCTGTCTCTAAAAAAATAAAAATAAAAATAACTTAGCTGGGCATGGTGGTCACACCTGTGGTCCCAGTTACTTGGAGGGATGGCCTGAGTCTTGGAATTTGAGGCTGTGGTGAGCTATGATCACACCACTGCACTTCAGCCTGGGTGAATGCAAGAGCCCATCTCTTTAAAGAAAGTCCTTGATTGCCTAGTGGGTTAGGAAATAAATAAATAAATAAAAGAATAATACCAGGCACAGTGGCTCACACCTGTAACCCCAGCACTTTGGGTGGATTACTTGAGCCCAGGAGTTTGAGACCAGCCTGGGCAGCATGGTGAAATACCATCTCTACTGAAAAAAAAAGAAAAAAGAAAATTAGCTGGGCATGGTGGCAGGCACCTCTAATCCCAGCTACTCAGGAGGCCAAGGCATGAGAATTGCTTGAACCTGGGAGGCGGAGGTTGCAATGAGCCGAGGTCGCGCCACTGCACTCCAGCCTGGGTGACAGAGACTCTGTCTTGAAAAAAAAAAAAAAAAATTAAAAAAAGAACCCTGGGAGCTCACTGAGCTCCCCTCTGGAAGAGAAAGATACTGTTTAAGGGGATTGGGAATCCACAGACCAGGGAGAAGGGTCCAGAAAGAGCTCTCATGACTCTTTTTGAGAAGCAACCCCAGTTGTTTCAAGAAAATTCTGTCTGAGGAACACAAGCAGCCTAAGATCCAACTTTTGCCCCAAGTAGTTTGCAATCTAGCTTTGGGGACTAGCAGCAGAAAGCACAGGAGGGCGACTGAAGGGAGGCGGTGCAGGAAACTGCTGAAGAGCTTGAGTTTGGGGTCAGGCAAGCCTAGGTCTGTGTCTTAGCTCTACCACTGACTGCTGTGTCTCAGTTTCCTTATAAAAATCTTCCTCCTTGGCCGGGCGCGGTGGCTCATGCCTGTAATCCCAGCACTTTGGGAGGCTGAGGTGGGCGGATCACGAGGTCAGAAGTTCGAGATCCTCCTGGCCAACATGGTGAAACCCCGTCTCTACTAAAAATACAAAAATTAGCTGGGTGTGGTGGCACGTGCCTGTAATCCCAGCTACTTGGGAGGCTCAGGCAGGAGAATTGCTTGAACCAGGGAGCCAGAGGTTGCAGCAAGCCGAGATCATGCCACAGCCCTCCACCCTGGCAACAGAGAGAGACCCCATCTCAAACAAACAAACAAACACAAAACTTCCTCCTTTGCCAGCTTGTTGTGAGACTTTTTCTTTTGTTTTTGTTGTTCTTTTTTGTAGAGACAGGGGTCTTGCTTTGCCGCCCAGGATTGTCTCAAACTCCTGGCTTCAAGTGATCATCCCGTCTCAGCCTCCCAAAGTGTTGGGATTACAGGCATGAGCTACTACACCCAGCCTGTTGTGAGACTTAAAGGAAGATTATGAATGTAAAGTGTTCAGCACAGGGTTTTGCACTCAGTAAATGCTCAATAAACGGCAGCTATTGTGATTAAAATAAATAGATGGGACAGTGTATGGGGCTTTTAGTGTTTTTGAGATTCTAGGGACTGGAGGGGAGCTGTGTGGCCAAAATGTGTCTCAGTTATAGATAGGCCACAGGGCCAGTGAGTCCCCCGGTGGGGTCCCAAACAGATCATCCCAGGAGACTGAGGCAGAGTCCATGGTGTGACCCAGATATATGTTTAACAAGCTTCCCCAGTGATAGGTCACTCAAGGTTGAGAACAACTGACTTCATGTGGCCATGCTTGGCAGGCCAGCCACCCCTGGTTTTTGCCTTTCAAAGCAGCAGCATTTGGACACCTTTCTCTTGGAAGCACCACACTGGGCTGGATGCCTGAACCCTGCCTTCCGTTTCCTGGAGCAGAGCTTTGCAAGGTGCAGAGAAACACCTGGTTTGCAGGTCCCAGGAGCTGTGTAAAATGCAGATTCTTGGACAGGATCCAGGCCTTCTGAATGAGAATCTGCAAGAATGTAAGGCTGGGTGCAGTGGATCATATTGGTAATCCCAGCACTTTGGGAGGCTGAGGCCAGTGGATTGCTTGAGCCCAGGAGTTCAAGATAAGCCTGGTCAACATGGTGAAACCCCATCTCTACCAAAAAAATACAAAAATTAGCTAGGCATGGTGGTGCGTGCCTGTAGTCCCAGCTACCTGGGAGGCTGAGGTGGGAAGATCACTTGAGCCCAGGAGGTGCAGTGAGCCAAGTTAGTGCTATTACATTCTAGCCTAGGCGACAGAGCCAGACTATATATATACATACACACACATACATATATAGTGTATATAAAGTATATACCTATATAAAGAATATATGTATATATATAAAGAAAACATATACATACATAAATATACGTGTGTGTGTGTGTGTGTGTGTGTGTGTATATATATATATGTAAAACAATCCAGAAGGATGTGGTCCAGAAATCTACAGAGGTGAGCTCCTGAGAACACTGGCTCTCTGCCCTTTGCTTGGACACCTTTCCCTCATAATTTCACCACCTGCACTCTTTTGTCCTCCAAGGCCTAAACGCCACCTCTTCTGTGCCACTGGCTGCCATGGCTGAGCCAGTCCTTTTGCCCAGTGGCCCCCTCTGTAACTGCACTTATGTCACCACATGGTGGGATGTGTGCGTATGCCATTTCCTCCCAGAACATCCTCCCCTCCCTACCTGCTTGCATTCATTCCCCCTCTAATCTCAGCAGGTGCTCCGTGAATGTTGGCGGTATCAATCTGGGGGTTAATCTTTCTCTCTTCTTCTATCCTTCATTACATTAAAAATTCTTAGAAGGCAACTCTCACCTGTAATCCCAGCACTTTGAGAGGCTGAGGCAGGTAGATGACTTGAGGTCAGGAGTTTGAGATCAGCCTGGCTAACATGAAGAAACCCCCATCTCTACTTAAAATATAAAAATTAGCTGGGCATGGTGGCGACCGCCTGTAGTTGCATCTACCTGGGAAGCTGAGACAGGAGAATCGCTTGAACCCAGGAGGCGGAGGTTACAATGAGCCGAGATTGTGCCATTGCACTCCAGCCTGGGTGACACAGTGAGACTCCGTCTAAAAAAATAATTCCTAGAAGGCAAGGTTTACATCCAAACACTAACCTTGCACTTCAACCAGCCTTCAGGAAACATTTGGTGAAATGAAACGTTGACTCCTCTGTTGTGATCAAGTCCAGACTATGTATGGTTCCTAGTAATTAAGGGAGGCTGGGTTGGTTATTCTCACAGAATCAAGATTAATGATCTCCCAGCAAAGCAGTGATTTTACCTGCTGATAGAGTCCTGCTTAATGACTAAAAATCACCTATCTTATACTTTCCAGCCCCTGAAGTGTGGCCCCTCCCAGAGGAAGCCAGAGGGAGTCAGCGCCTGGGACCAAGATCAAGGACCACCTGGTATTCCTCTCCCTATGACTTGGAAATTCCACCAGCTAAACACTGCCAACAACCAGTGGCTTCTCATCTGGCCTACAGTAAAAACCTAAGATCCTTAGGATGCCTACAGGGCTCTTGGTGATCTCCTTCTCCACACCCCCTCCTCCATCCCCCACCCCACTTCTTGTTATCTCTTTGACATCATCTCCTACAACTCTTCCTAAGTCTAGATTTGAGCTTCTCAAACTTGGCACTCTGGACGTTTTGGGAAGGATCATTCTTTGGAGAATGTGGAGACCGTCCCGTGCATTGTAGGATGTTGAACAGCATCCTTGACTCTCATAGTGCACACTCCCATCCCAGCTGTGACAACCCAAAATGTTTCCAGACATGGCCAGATGTCCCCTGCGGGGAGAGGAGCAAAATGGCCCTGTGAGGACCACTGGTTTAGACCACTCCCGCCAGCCCTGCTGCCCTCCTTGCTGTTCACACTACTACTTCCGGGTCCTTGCACTTGCTCTTCCCTCTACAGGGGTCTCTCCTGCACTTCTTTCTGGTCTTTACTCAAATGTCACCTGCTCAGTGAGATCTTACCCAACCATCCTATTTAAAATTGCAACCCATCCTAATCATCCCTAAAACATTTCCCTCCTTAATTTTTCTCCATAGCATTTATCACTGTTAGGCATTCCACAAGTCTTACTCATTTTTAGTGTCTATTTACTTCCATCCAGTAGGATGTAGCTCTCTGAGGGTGAGATTTTGTTTGTTTGATGTTTTGTTTTGGTCTTCTCTGTCCACTGCTGTATCTCTGGACTTAGAACAATGACTGGCACACAAAAGGCACTCAATAAATATTCAATGGATGGGTGGATGGCTGGGACAGCTCAAATTCCTTTCTACCTCAGAAGCTGGTGGGTCAAGAGAGAAGATAAGCCTGTGTCACTTCTCCAGTGAATCCATGGTGTCATGGATTCGCTGAAGCCATGTGTGGGGGTGGACTCTATACTGGGCCTTTAAGCACTTTACCTCCTCCCACACCAGAGTTTTTTTTTCTCTCTCTTTGCTTTTTCCTGTCTTTGTTTCTTTTCTTTTTCTTCTCTCCTCTCCTCTTCTCTTTTTCCTTTTCCTTCTCATAGTCTTGCTCTGTCACCCAGGCTGGAATACAGTGGCATAATCATGGCTCACTAAAACCTCAAACTCCTGGGCTCAAATGATCCTCCAGCCTCAGTCTCCCAAGTAGCTGGCACTACAGGTGTACACCACCACGTTCAGCTAATTTTTTTCCCCATCTTTTTAGAGACAGGGTCTCCTATGTTGCCCAGGCCGGTCTTGAACTCCTGGCCTCAAGTGGTCATCCCACCTCAGCCTCTCAAGTAGCTGGAATTACAGGTGAGAGCCACTGTACCTGGCAAGAGTTTTATTTAATTGCCCTTCTTGAGAGAATAGTGGAAAATTATGTGGGACAGGGGCTTTCAGAGCTGGCTATGAAAAGCAGTCATTTCTTCTTTTCTTTCTTTCCCCTCTCACATTCTTTTTATAGCTGTATGTATCATGCATGTGCAACCTCATGTTACCCCTGCCCTTTGGTAAGAAGCCTATGTTTACATATATATATATTTTACTTATATAATAATAATCGTTTATCTTTTCTGAGTGCTTCCTGAATGCCAAGTATTGTGCTAAGTATAGGGACCCCTTCATTTAACCCTCCAAACAACCCTCTAAGTCTAGTTTTATTGTTATTGTCAACTGCTTCTGCAGATAAACTGCCATAGCTTCAGTATCTGATGCAGAAACACATAGACACATATCTGAATTTGAAGCCAAACAAGGCTGAGCATGGTGGCTCATGCCTGTAATCCCAACACTTTAGGAGGCCGAGGCAGGAGGATTGCTTGAGCTCAGGAGTTTGAGACCAGCCTGGCCATGCAGTGAAATCTTCTCTCTGCGTTTTTTTTTTTTTTTTTTTTTTTTGAGATGGAGTTTCGATCTTGTTTCCCAGGCTGGAGTGCAATGGTGTGATCTCAGCTCACTGCAACCTCCACCTCCTGGGTTCAAGCGATTCTCCTGCCTCAGCCTCCCGAGTAGCTGGGATTACAGGTATCCACCACGCCCAGCTAATTTTGTATTTTTAGTAGAGACGGGGTTTCTCCATGTTGGTCAGGCTGGTCTTGAACTCCTGACCTCGTGATCCACCTGCCTCGGCCTCCCAAAGTGCTGGGATTACAGGTGTGAGCCACCATGCCCAGCTCATCTCTGCTTTAAAAACAAAACAAAACGAAACAAAAAAAAATTAGCCAGCTGTGGTGGTATGTGCCTGTGGTCCCAGCTGCTCTGAAGGATGAGGTGGAAAGATGGCTCGAGCCTGGGAGATAGGGACTACAGTGAGCTATGATCACACCACTGCACTCCAGCCTGGGTGACACAGCAAGACCTTATCTGAAACAAACAAACAAACAAACAATAAAAAAGAACAAAATGGTTTGACTCTGGTATTCCTCTCATTCTTAACCACTACAATAACTGCCTCTCTTGAAAGATAAGCTCATATCAGACAGTCAGACACTAAAGAAGGTAAACAGGTAGAGCTCACCGAACTCCCCCAAAGGAAAAGCTGTTAGCTGATAACACTTATACCAGCAGAATTTTTATACCAGTAAAATGTATAGAAGCATATAAAAAGATATGAACACATATACCCATGTAGTTAAGTGGGTTTTTTAAATTTTAATATTTATTTATTTTAGAGACAAGTTCTCATTCTGTTGCTTAGGCTGGAGTGCAGTAGAGCAATCACAGCTTACTGCAGCCTTGAATTCCTGGGCTCAAGCAATCCTCCCAACTCAGCCTCCCGAGTAGCCAGGAATATGCCTAGCTAATTATTTTTATTTTTATTTTTGTTGAGACGGGGTCTCACTGTGTTGACCAGGTTGGTCTCAAAATCCTGGCCTCAAGCAATCCTCTTGCCTTGGCCTCCCAAAATGTTGGCATTACAGGAAGTGAGCCACAGCACCCAACTTAAGTGAGTTTTTTCTTTTTCCTACAATAGTAGTGTCAGACATTTTGTCTCCCTTAGTTTTTTCACTCTCCAATAATACATTTTGAACCAGATCTTTAAACTCCATTAAGTTGTTGCCTCTCTTCTTTTTTTTTTTTTTTTTTTTTGGTGAGACAGAGATTTACTCTTGTTGCCCAGGCTGGGGTGCAATGGCGCGATCTCGGCTCACCGCATCCTCCGCCTCCCAGGTTCAAGCGATTCTCCTGCCTCAGTCTCCCGAGTAGCTGGGATTACAGGCATGTGCCACCACGCCCGGCTAATTTTGTGTTTTTAGTAGAGACCTGGTTTCACCGTGTTGCCCAGGCTGATCTCGAACTCCTGACCTCAGGTGATCCGCCCACCTCAGCCTCCCAAAGTGCTGGGATTACAGGCGTGAGCCACTGCACCTGGCATTGCCTCCCTTGTTAAAAGGCTTATGTGGATGTTCTGGCTGCTGGAGCTAAGGATGAAGGTAAACCTTGGGATGAAATGCCATTTTGCATAATGTGCTGGCTACAACAGCGGCTGGACGGGTTTAGACTCTCATTTGTTCAGGCGCTACCTTCAGTTGGGGTGTTTGTTTATTGTTTTTGTTTTTTAGCTTAGGTAGCTTCAAGGTACCAACCCACCGGCTGAGAAATGAATAGGTTCATCTCTCTAATAGATCAGAGGTCTTCAAAGAAAAGCTTTCCTGGCAGCCCCAGGTAATCCTGGAGATGGGGCTGAAGGAGCCCAGGGGCTCCTTAGGTGCCTTAAGGATTGGACCCAGGATGCATCGCTCATTTTCCAGGTATGGACACTGTCCTAGGGGCCAAACTCCTGGTAGCAGTTCATTTAATCTATACAACTGTACCAGGTAGGTCTCACTGCCTGGTCTTACAGATGAGAAACTGATACTCAGAGATGTTAATAACTCACCCTGAATCTCACAGCTCATAAGGTGTAGAGCTGTATCTTTCTTACTTAGATCTCATGGAATCACAGCAGAAGGTTGGAGTTGTTTGAAGTCTTCTAACTCCAGCCCCTGATTCCATATAAATGAAGCACAGCAGCCTAGGGCTCTCACAAAGTTGGCTGCAGGCCACGCAGCAGGTGTGAAGAATTGGCTGAGGTTCCCCAGTTTTTCAAACTATATTTCCTATAAAAGACCTCCAGGAAAGGGGTAGAATTGAATGGAGTAGATTCTGCATCCTGAAGCCCCACAGGCATTAGAATAACTGTCTTCCTGAAGAGGATTTGCCCACAGCTCAACCGAATTAAGCTGTATGTCAATATGAATCAAGGGTGGGAACCATAATCTATAACTTCTCCCAAAGAGACAAGCCCTAGCCTGCTGATAGAGCTGGCCCTGGCAGGAAGTGGCAGGAATGAGGGATACTGTTAGAGAACTGAGACTTCAAACACTCCCACTCACACCAGCCCTCCGTTTTTTACCAACAGGGACTTCTTTGATTCTAGAGCCTCTTAATTAAATCCCTCCATCCGCAATCTCCCAAAGCCAAAAATATAGTCACCCGTAAGTACACTTTTTCCCTAGTCCAGTCGTTTCGGTTAAAAACAAACATCAAGGCCTAGCATGGTGGCTCATGCCTGTAATCCCATCACTTTGGGAGACCGAGGTGGGCAGATCACAAGGTCAGGAGTTCAAGACCAGCCTGGCCCACATGGTGAAACTCCGTCTCTACTAAAAATACAAAAATTAGCTGGGCATGGTGGTGGGTGCCTGTAATCCCAGCTACTCGGGAAGCTGAGGCAGGAGAATTGCTTGAACCCAGGAGATGGAGGTTGCAGTGAGCCGAGATTACGCCATTGCACTCCAGCCTGGGCAACAAAAGCGAAACTCCGTCTCAAAAAAAAAAAAAAAAAAACCCATCAAAAGCCTCTGCCCAAACGGGTGTAACAGGGATGCTCCTTGCAGGATTGACTGTATTCGTGAAGAGTTAGAAACTTGCTAAATGTCCTTCAAGGGGAGATCCGAGTAAATAAATTGTGCCAAATCTGAAATATGGTGTAGTCTGAGCACCCCCCACCCCTAGAAAAGAATAAATTGCATCCAAAGATAACAAGGTCACCAAGACCTACTAGTAACTGCATCAAACCAAGTTGCAGAATAAGCACAATAAATAACTAAAAATTAGGAAAGAATACAGAAAGGGTATCACAACTTCATAAGGAAAAATTTGAAAAACACAGAAAAATTGGAAGTAGAATCACTCCTCCCTCCACCACCCATTTCTGAAAAGGAATCACTGTTAATATTTAATGTATTTCTCTCAGTTTCCTTGCTGGATGTGGTCCTGTCATAGAAAGTGGTGGTCAGAACACACTGGAGTGCGACCAGGACTGAATCGCATGCAGCTTTTTCACCCCCTACCTAGGTGAGCTTCAGTCTCCAAATCTGTTACATGGAAGTGATTCCACGCTCCAGGGTTGTTGTATGGATTAAATGAAACCAAGTATGGAAAGCACCCAGCCTGGTCCCTAGGAAATAAGATTAATATATGACAGCTATTGTTCCATTTCCCTTAACGTTTTTACATAATTGATTCTGAATGTTCTTCAGAGTCTTTAAAAACATCACATCGAATGGCTAGTTTTGAATGGCTAGATTCTAGTGTCTTTGCCATTCTCTTAGGAGAAATGTTTGGGCTGCTTCCATTTTTACTTTCTTATAAATAGCTCTGTGATGAACACTGTTGTGAATATAGCTTTACCTCCCCCGCATTTTGAAGATTTTCCTTAAGATCATTTCCCAGAAGTGGAATTACTAGGCCAAAGGGTAATAAACATTTTTAGACTTCATATGCATAATGCTTGATTGCACAAAGCAGGTGTTACTTTCCATACTTACCTCCGCCCTGCCCCCACCTTTTTACCATTCCCAAAACCCCCCTGCCCCCTCATCCTCCCTGGAAATGACACCTGGCTGCTTCCTACCTCCCACTTCCTGTGCTTCCGCCTCCCCTGTCTCCTTCAGCTACAGAACCCTTCCCCCTCCCTCTGCCAGAGTAAATCCTCCCTGGTTTTCAACCCTCATACACTTTTCCCCAGCCCTTCCTGAGGTCAGGAATGAAATCTTGGGTTCTCTCCCTTCCCTACTCCACCTAGGAATTTCACGTATTCACTGGGCAAAACATCCTACTAGGGACAGGCTAGGGAATGTGGCTGTGGGGCTTTAGGAGCTGACTCTTTGGTCAGGGGGAGAGAGGGAAACATAAATAATCAAATGTAAACACGAAAGACAGGGGCATTGATAAGTTCATAACAGAGAAGAGAGAAGGGAGGGTCAGCTCAGCCTCATGAGTGATACTTGTTGGTGCTGTGTGACTCTGAGCATGTCACTTAGCCTCTATGAACCTGGGTGCCCCATCTGTACTCATCTCTTCACTGGGAAGCAGAGGTTAAGTAAGTTATTCAGGTGAACTTGCTTAGCCAGAAGTATGCAGCAGGTGCTCAATAAATGTGTGTTCATGGTGAGGACTTAGTATAGACTTGTGGGTTAATACACAGGCTGGGGCTGGACTGGGAGGGTGCTTGTGGCCAAGAGGCTCACTTATCTCAGGGGCCTGTTCTTCCCGTTTGGGGACTAGGCTGCTGCATGCTCATTTCTTCCACCAAGAGGCAGGTTTCCTGCAGGGTCTGGTTGCTTGGGTCTCAAGTCCCTAGAGTCCAGAGAGACATGCCAAAGGGATGGAATTGGGGGTGAGGGGGAGATGACATGTGCTTACAAGGAAGTGAGTTTACTCATGAATCATCTTTGCCTCTGTGTGTTGAAGTGGTGGGATAGAATGTGCACAATGCCTCCTTTTAACACCATTTTTCTGGACATGCCGCAGACTTGCTTCTGTTCAGGCTGCAAATCACTCTGCCTTAACAAGGAGAACTTTGCATGAGGCCCAGAGAACAGAGGCTTCTGGGACTGATGTCACCCGAGGTTCAAGGAATGCCAAGGGCACCAGGCTGGGCCGTTCAGTTATTCATCCTCCCCATGGTCAAGGCAGGCTCAGAGCAGCCCCATCCCTGCCACAGATGAAGTTCAAGGCTATGGCCAAAGTCAGGCTTGCTAAGTGTCTTTTGGTGGTGGGGATGGAGCAGGGACTATAACCCTCAAATTTCAGCAATTTAAAGCTGAGAGAACCTTTAGTCACCATCCAATTCAAACTTCTCCCCTCTTTTTGTAGAGGGGAAACTGAGGCTCAGAAAGTTAGAGAGACTTACCTAAGCTTACACAGCTCATGGCACAAATTATAAAGCTAGGTCTTGAACCTTGGTCTCCTGATTCCTAGCACATTGCTCTTTTCAAACCCCACAGGTACGATCCATCTAGGGTTACCTCTCAACCCACCCCACATCCTATAAACCCATAAATCACTGTAATATTGACAATGAGCTACTATCTACGATAAGTACCTGACATAAGCACCAGGCTAAATGCTTAGGATGTATTGTCTAATTCAAGCCTTTCAACACCTCCAGGAAGTTAAGCACTAGAACCCCCTGCTACGCAATGTGTGGTCTACGGACCAGTAGAATCAGCATGACCAGGGAGCTAGTTGGAAATACAGTCTCAGCCCCAGAATAGGAACCTGCATTTCAAAGGCTCCTTGGGATTTTATGCACAATAAGGTTTGAGAAGTGCTGCCATACCAATTCCACTTTAGAAGACAGGAAACTGATGCATAGAGAGGGGAAATAACTCCCACCGCAGATCAAGTGGTAAAACTCCGGTGGGACCTTGGGCAAAGCCCTTGCTCTGAACTCTTGAGATTTCGGAAATTTCCCCCCACTAGTTCTAGGCCAGGAAGGATAGGATTTCAGACCCCCAGGAGCAAGGAAGTTACTGGGAAAAGACTATCATGAGCATTTTACAAGGTATTTTCCCGTCTATTATTTTGTTTCTACTTTACAACTTAATAATTATCCTAACTTAAGAAGAAACTGTAATTCGGAAGCATTTAAGCCCTGTCTCCAACGCTGGCTGCACTGCTGTTCATTTCTAGAGCCTTCCCCTTTACTCCAGAACCCACTTACTGTTTCCCCAGGCAGTCTTGGAGGCAGAAAAGGCAACTGTAGGTGATGCATAGATAAAAGTCTCCCATTTGAATTGTCATATATTTTACTTTCCACTACCAAACAAACAAACAAATAATAACAAAAACAAAAAAACTGAACTAGATTAATAAACCACAGATATTAGTGCCTAAGAATAAGAGGTTTGGGGCTTTCTTTTTTTTTTTTTGAGATAGAGTTTTGCTGTTGTTGCCCAGGCTGGAGTGCAATAGTGCGATCTCTGGTCACTGCAACCTCTGCCTCCCGGGTTCAAGTGATTCTCTTGTCTCAGCCTCCCCAGTAGCTGGGATTACAGGCGTGCACCACCACGCCCAGCTAATTTTGTATTGTTTAGTAGAGATGGGGTTTCTCTGTTTTGGTCAGGCTGGTCACGAACTCCGGACCTCAGGTGATTCGCCCGCCTTGGTCTCCCAAAGTGCTGGGATTACAAGCGTGAGCCACTGCTCCCGGCGGATGATTTTTTTTTTTTCTTTCAATGAGTCTCTATAAAGTCGATTTTGGGAATGATAAAGGAGGTGATAATACAATAGCAAAATCCATGAGGGTGGTAAGAAACCGGAGTCTGGGAAATGCCTCCAGACACCAAAGTAGAGAAAAGGAGAGAAAGGAAAGGAAACCAGCCAGGGGCTCTCTACCCAGAGGCTACTTACATTTAATGTGTAGTTCTCTCCCAGTGGCCCACCCAGGCTCTTACTATGGAGAAAATACAATGCTCACTTGATGGCACAGACTTCCCATTTAACAAATAAAGACCTTAAAAAAAAAGAAAAAGAAAAAAGAGGCCAGCACAGTGGCTCACGCCTGTAATCCCAGCATTTCCAGAGGCCAAGACAGGAGGACTGCTTGAGGTCAGGAGTTTGAGACCAGCCCGGGCAACACAGGGAGACTTCATGTCTACCAAAAAAACTTAAAAATTAGTGGAGCTGTGGTCCCAGCTACTCAGGAGGCTGAGGTGAGAGGAATGCTTGAGTCTGGGAGGCTGCGGTGAGCCGCGATCACGCCACTGCACTCCAGCCTGGGCAACAGAACAAGACCCTGTCTCAAAAGAAGAAAAGAAAAGGACCAAGTTGTACTAGCCATTTGTCTTCCTGGCCAGAATCTCTAGGGCAAAACAGGAGAGAAGACAAATATTCCCCTAAACTCCTCCCACCCCAGCCTACTTCCCGCCTGAGCACCATCCAAATTGGAGTCAAAGCACAGAAAGGAAGTGCTGCCTGGGGAGGCTGAAGCTGGGGGATAAAAATCCTACTCCTATGCTCCAGGGATAGCCGGTGGCTACTCAAGGGAGAGGGAAGACCCGCATCTCTTTCCTTTCAGGTGTTTGCACTCTTCCATCTCTTGCTTTCTCTAATGCTGTCCAGGACACTTAGTGGCACCACTTTTTATTTTTTATATATTTTTAAAATTTATTTTATTTTATTTTAAGATGTGGTCTTGCTTTGTCATCCAGGCTGGAGAGCAGTGGCGTGATCATGGCTCGCTGCAGCCTCAAACTCCTGAGCTCAAGCAATCCTCTTGCCTCAGCCTCCCAGGTAGCTGAGGCTACAGGCACACACCATCATGCCAGGCTAGCAACTATTTTTTGTAGGACCTTTGAACTTTGAGGAAATGGACATTCTCTGCTATACCCCCGGTGTCATTCAGGGATCACAAGTAAAGAGTTATGGAAAATAAGCAAAAAGTCTCCTAAGAATCTGGAAAACAGACATTGTAAGGAACAAGGACTGTTATTTTAGAAAACAGAAAGTGAGGAAGGGATAAGATTACCATCTTCAATATTTCAAAGAGGGTCTAGATTTACATTGCATTTTTCCAGACCTGAAAGCAAAAGTTAGAAGACACACAGAAGTCCGTTTCAGCTATGTGACCTTGGCCAACTGTAAAATAGGGACAACAGATAGTACTTACATCATAGGGTAGTCATAAGGATTAAGTGCTAAGGACATACCTAGCATCTCGTAAAATCCCAGGATACACTTGTTTCCTTTTTTGGCCTCATTCAAAAATGTCTCATGAGGCAGTCAGCTCCCCTTCTGGCAAATTTCAAGGTAGAATCATAATTCCTTACTGCCAAAATTCTGAGCTTTGGTGCTGCCCATGACTTTTCATAAAAAAAAAAAAAAAAAATAGTGGTTCACATGGAGCCCTTGCCATGCTCCAGGCACGCAGAGAAGGGCTTTATGTAGGTACTTTTTAATCTTCTCATCAGCCCTATGAGGTAGGGAGGTAGGTATTATTATCAAACTTGTTAGTTTTTTTGTTTTGTTTTGTTTTGTTTTCCAGATGAGAGAATCATTGCTCACAGAGGTGAACTAACTTTTCCAAGGTCACACAATCAGTAAGTGGCAGGCAAGGACTGAAATCCAAGTTGTTACCCTCCAAAGTCCCTGCTCTGAGAACTGGAGGAATTCTTTATCAAATCTAAAATCCTCTTTTAGGCCTGTGTGCTTTAATATTCCGGTCTTTATTGATCCTTCTCTTCTCTAAAACTTCAGCTGTCAGTATAAAAATCAAGGAATTTAGCACTTGTTACTGTGTGAACAGCTTCTTGTCTCTCCTGTACTGTAAGTGGGTCTAGGGATTTTTATTCTTTAAATATCCCCCCGTACTCAGCAGATCTTTGGGAGAACAAGCTCATAGGCTTCTAATAATTCTTTCTTTGACTGCCAGCTGAATTAGACAGAAGGTAAGTCCTGCTGCCGTGTCATGCCTAACCCCATCTTTATTTCCTGTGCTGTTAGAGAACAGTCTTTTCTTGGCTGGAACAAATACTACAGCCTGCTCAACTAGCTAATATGTATTGAGTTCTTAATATGTTCCAAGGACTGCTCTAAGTATTTTATATATATTAACTCACTGAATCTTAAATACCCTATGAGCTAAGTCCTATTTTTATCCCCATTTTACAAAAGAGGAAACTGAATGTACCAGTGCATCAGTATTTGACTGAGTAAATGAATGACTGCTTTGCTGATGGATAGTATTATTAGCAACAACCCTACAAATATGATGTTATGTTTGCATCATGCAATACAGCTTTATGTACCTTATGTCATTGTCACTCATGATTAGCAAATAGGCACGAACATCCCTATTTTATAGAAGAGGAAACCATGGCTCTAAGAGGGTGAGTGATTCTCAACAGTCACATGCCATCTGTACCCTTCAGTAAACAAGGTATTTGGTCCATTCCAGGATCGGGGGCAAGAGAGATGGGAGGGCCTCGGTGAGAAACACTCATATTCACAAAAGGTACTAGATAGATAGACAGATAAATAAATAGAGATAAAAGCTAGTAATAGCAGAGATTTGATGGGAATCCAGATCTTTGATTCCTAGTCCAGTGCTCTTTCTTTTATGTAAGGTGATGGGAAGCAAGTCTTAGGTCCAGATCTGGCAGCTGCTTTGATTTAGGATCTTAAGCCAGAAGCAGCAGCGCCCTAAACAAAAAGCATCATTTTAACTTCTCTGCATTTCCCACATTTTCAACAATGACCATGCCCTACTTTCATAATTAAAAACAAACAAATAAACAGAGGGGGCAAAATGCATCCTTCTGAGTGGGCTGGGGCTTGTAGAGGGATTCTTGGGTTTGCTCTGGGATGTCTTTGGGCCCCTGCACTTGTGGGCACTCTGATTTATCCCCACAGGCCACCTGGCCCACCTTATGGGCTGAGGAGGGCTTGATGTGTGGAGGGAAGCAGAGCTGAGGAGCTGGGGAGGAGCTGGAAAGGACTGCTAGAAGGTTCCACTGAAGCTACAATGAGAAGAACCAGACATGAGAGTTTCCAGGATTCTGTAGACCTGTGAACTCCCTGAATTGTAAGCTGCATGGTGTGTGTGCAGTTTCCAAGGAGAGGGCCCATAACTTTTGCAAAAGGGCACCCCATGACCTTCCAAAAGGTAACCCCAGATTATAACAACAATGACCCAAGACATGAGGCTTAGGACGACTGGTCAAACAAAGGCCAAGAACCCTGAAACACTTCTTGCCCCTCTGAAAATAACTGGTGAGGGGCACGATTAATGAATAGGACAAGGTCCTGCCTCATGGACTCACAATATTAATTTAGATTTTGCTTTTTTCCCTGAGCCAATTCTCACCCTCATTCCAAAGTATTTGGGACACAGGCAAGAGATTAGTTGCTCCATTAAGCCCTTCCAGTCTCAGACACTCTCCTCTTCCTCCTAGACCTGTGGCCGATGGACTCCAGGTCCTGAATCTATGGACTGTGCACCCCCAGTTTTCTGTTTCACCTTTTACCCAGTGTCTAGGGCCCTGATTTGTGCTGTTACCAACTTTCTCCCCAGGTGCCTCCTAAAAAGCTGGCCACTGTCATGTCTCAGCAAGCACTGAATTCCATTCCACCAACACTGATTCAGCCCTCACCATGTGAGGGTGTTGTGAAGGAGACACAGATGGTCGGATAAGCCCCCTAAGTCTAGCCTGGGAGACTGCAGGTTAATGGCAGGACAGATAACACTCACGGACCAGGCTAGGGGGGAAGGGAAGTGAGAACCCCTAGGAGGGTGACAGCTAACAGGCTGGGGGATTAAGGGGTGGCATCCTGAATGTGCGACAGTAGCTCCAGAGCTGTATGAAGGTGGAGAAGGATTGCTTTATAAAGAATGGGGGCGGTGTGGGGAGGGGTGATGAGAAGGAAGGTGAGAAACATTAGAGGTGGGTTGTGGCCAATTGGCCAGACCGAGGACCTTAGTGTTCACTAAGGAATTTGGATTTTATCAAGACAGTGCGTAGGTGGCATTGAAAATTTTTGAGCAGAGGAGGTGGGCTCTGTGCTTAGACGTAAGCTTAAGACCACACTGCAGAGGATGAGAGAGCAAGGAGGGGGCTTTGAGACTGGGATACAGGATGCTAACGTAGGGTCCAGTGGGGATGGGGGATAATGGGGCCCTTTAACTACAGCGATAGGCAGGACCACCTACAGAGTTTGTGGGGCCCAGTGCGAAAGGAAAATGCAGGGTCTCTTGCACAAAATTATTAACAATTTAGTAACAACAGAACATTAAAACAAGTGGGGGTCCCTTCTAAGTACAGGGCCCCGTTTGGCTGCACAGGTCACATACCTGCAAAGCTGGCCTTGGCCATGGGACAAGACAGGATGAGTCAGATGAGAGCTCTGGGAAGCAGGGTCCCAGGACTTAGTAATCTGTTGGATATGGGATGTGAGGAAGCAATCCAGCTGACAGATGACCCTCCTACACCGGGTGCCAGGCCACCCTTCTGCTTTCTGGGCACCTTCTTTGGTGTGACCAACTCTAGCTTATTAATATGAATAAATTTCACCCACTCCTCCTTTTCCTGCTACCCTCACCCCAGACCTGCTCCTGTAGAGTCCCTATCTAAAGGTTAAAAACTATGGTGTTGGCCGGGCTTGGTGGCTCATGGGTCATACCTGTAATCCCAGCACTTTGGGAGGCCAAGGTGGGTGGAGCACAAGGTCAGGAGTTCGAGACCAGCCTGATCAACACGGTGAAACCCCGTCTCTACTAAAAATACAAAAATTAGCTGGGCGTGGTGGTGCGTGCCTGCAATCCCAGCTACTCAGGAGGTTGAGGCAGAAGAATTGCTTGAACCTGGGAGCCGAGATCACGCCACTGCACTCCCGCCTGGGCGACAGAGCAAGACTCTGTCCTAAAAAAAGAAAAAGAAAAGAAAAATGCTAACCGGGTGTGGTGGCTCATGTCTGTAATCCCAGCACTTTAGGAGGCTGAGGTGGGAGGATTACTTGAGGCCAGGAGTTTGAGACCACCCTGGCCGACATAGTGAGAACCTATCTTTTTTTTTTTTTTTTTTTTTGAGACCGAGTTTCGCTTTTGTTGCCCAGGCTGGAGTGCAATGGCGCGATCTCGGCTCACTGCAACCTCCGCCTCCCAGGTTCAAGCGATTCTCCTGCCTCAGCCTCCCGAGTAGCTGAGATTACAGGCATGTGCCACCATGCTCGGTTAGTTTTTTTGTATTGTTAGTAGAGACGGGGTTTCTCCATGTTGGTCAGGCTGGTCTCGAACTCCCGACCTCAGGTGATCCGCCTGCCTCCGCCTCCCAAAGTGCTAGGATTACAGGCGTGAGCCACCGCGCCCGGCCTGAGAACCTATCTAAAAAAAAAAAAAATCCGGAAACAAAAAAATCTTTGGTGTCAGTCTCCAATTCTCTCTCCCCATCTCACCCCTCCCAGCATCTCACTTCCTCAATGTGCTCCCATTCCTATGGCCTCCCCATAGCTGCTGTCACTGCCAAGTCCTGGCAAGTCCATATCAGCTCATGTCTAGATTACCCATGAAATCCTCCCATCCATCCCCCAGACTCCGGACCCCACCCCCACTCTCAAATAAAGCACCGATCCCGCACAGAGCCGCCTCAGCGATGTTCCCAAATGCTATCCGGATCTTGTCACTGAGTAAGATCCCTTGTTGGGGACTGCCCGGCCAAAGACTAAGACCCAAATGACTCAAAACAGCACAAGGCCCTCTGTTGCCTGACCCTGCTTAATCTGCTAATAAATACCAGAAGGGCCTTAGTCTCCCACATACCTCCAGTACGCACCATGCTGGGTTTTGCGTTTTTTGTTTTCTTTACCCCAAGCAGTTTCCTCTGCCTGGAATCTCCCCTCCTGCTTCGCAGCCTGGCTTACAATTCATTCCTCGGAATTGGCCTCAGCTCTCGTCTCCTCGGGAGGCCTTCTCCAGCCCACGCCCCACCCTGCCACACCCCTGCTGGGCGCTCTTCCCCACGGACTACAGGCCTTCCCCTTCCCTCTGGGCTGGGGGCAGCTGGGGCTGAGTATAAGTCTTACTCACGTTGGTGCCGCCAGCCCCAAAACAAAGCCTGGCCCACGTGGGTGCTCCGCGTACGTGTGTGGCTCTAGGCGGAGATGCCGGGGGTGGAAAGAGCCGGTAACAGAAACAGAACGTGCTGGAGGAAGAGCAGCCTGCAGGGAAGGCTGGCACAGATAACCACAAAAAGAAAGAAGGTCCCCGCATCACGTCTTCACCAAGACCCCACTGGCAAGGCGAGGACAGCGCCTGTGGGTGAATGCATCTGTGACCCAGAGGCAATGCCGGCTGTCCTGGTGTCTGATTTGACGGCATCTGATTTCAGAATTTGATCTCTGCTTCCTTCTGAAAACCTCATTCCCTTATGTCAGTTGTCAACAAGCCCTTGTCTAGTGCGGGCAGACTGTTTTCCATCAAGCAGTCCCAGCCAGGCTAACAATAAAATGGTTGGCAGTGAGCTTGGGGGCAGAAACCTGTTTCCATCCATGTGTCCCCACAGCTAGCAAAGCCCTGGCACACGGCTGACCCTCAATAAATGCTTGCTGAATGGGTGAATTGTGTCTGCTTCCCCAGGAATAGGGGTGGGAGGCCTGAAGCCCCTGGGGACCGGTGGGGGCAGACAGCCTGAGATTAAACTTGATCCATAGATAATCCCCCAAATCCAGAAGCCACCTGGACAACAGTTGGCTGAACTGAGCTCCATCGTGGGATACATGCTGATGGTACTGCTGAGTTCACCAAGGGTCTCCCCGGAACCAGAAAACAGCTCCTCAAAATACAACTTATTATTCTAATCATTATTGGAGAGTGACAGAGAAAAGAGTGTCAATCCTTTGAGGGCAGAATCCATTTAGGGAGATTAAATGGCTTTTCTCACCGCCGACCCCCAACCCCCGTTTTTACTTTTACAAACTTTATTATGAAAAATATCAAACATACAGAAAAGTGGAGAAAACAGTATAACGAATCCGGCCACCCATCACCCAGCCTCAGCGATGACCAACCCGCGCCCGACCTCTCCAGTCATCTATACCCCACCCCTCGAGGCAAATCTCCGACGTCCTCTCCTTACACGCGCAGACCTCGGTAGCGACGGGAATCCGTTCCGGACTCCTCTGGGGCCCTGGCCGGCTCCCTCGGCCCTGCTAAGCGCGGCGCGGGCGGGTTCTCAGCCCACGTCCGCGAAGCTGAAGGCCGGATCGTGCGGCGCCGCCCCGCCCCCCACGGCGCTTCCTCCTCGGTCCGCACTGCGCGGGTCACCGCGGCCCCGGAGCGCCTCGGACACTCGGCCGGCAGCCGCGGGTGATGCGCGAGTGAGTCCCTCAGCGAAGCGCGGAGGAGAGAACGAGGAGGCGCCTTCCACTTCCTCTCGCTCTAACGCCGGCACCCGCCCCGCGCGTCCCTCGCCCCCGCTGCCCCGCCCCCGGCAGGGCGTGGCCACGGCCCGAGGGGCGGGGAAACACCCATATTTGGCCTTATATGGGCAGCCGCGTCACGGACGGCACTCATTCACATAAAACGCTGCGCGGCCCGCGGAATCCCCGGCTTCTAGGGCGGCGAGCGGCCGGGCTGGGTATCGAGCGAGCGGGGCGGGAACGCGGAGTTGCGCCGCCGCTTGGGCGCCAGGCTCCGTCGCGGCCGCAGCCCCGCGGGTCGCCCTCCCGTGCCTCGCCCGCGGACACCCTGGCCGTGGACACCCTGGCCGTGGGCACCCGCGGGGCGCGCGGCGCGGGGCCGCTGGCCGGCGGCGGCGGCGGCATGAAGGTCACGTCGCTCGACGGGCGCCAGCTGCGCAAGATGCTCCGCAAGGAGGCGGCGGCGCGCTGCGTGGTGCTCGACTGCCGGCCCTATCTGGCCTTCGCTGCCTCGAACGTGCGCGGCTCGCTCAACGTCAACCTCAACTCGGTGGTGCTGCGGAGGGCCCGGGGCGGCGCGGTGTCGGCGCGCTACGTGCTGCCCGACGAGGCGGCGCGCGCGCGGCTCCTGCAGGAGGGCGGCGGCGGCGTCGCGGCCGTGGTGGTGCTGGACCAGGGCAGCCGCCACTGGCAGAAGCTGCGAGAGGAGAGCGCCGCGCGTGTTGTGCTCACCTCGCTGCTCGCTTGTCTGCCCGCCGGCCCGCGGGTCTACTTCCTCAAAGGTGAGCGCTCGGGGTCCCTGCCACGCTCGCCCCTCCGGCGCCCCCGGATCCCCTCCCTGCGCCGGGCCGCCCTCCTACACCCTGGGACCGGGAGAGTCACCACCTGCCGGAGTCTGCACCCTGGGGCTTGTTGTGCGCTTGGGAGGGCACTGCAAATGTCAGCACTCAGAGCTCCCCCTCTTCCCCACCCGCGTTCCTCGAAAGCGCCCGGCAGCGGGTCTGCCCGCTGGGCTGGGTGGAGTTGGTTATGCTGCGGAGGATGCTGCTGCTTAGCAGTTTGGGGGCCGTCGGCTCGTGCTGGGCACGAGCCCCCTTTCCAGACGCGAGCTTCGCCGCTGTCGCTGGGGTCAGGGCTCGGGGCCTTCCTGATAGACTGATCTGGCGGGAGCAGCAGGTCGCGATCCTCTCCCCCCTGGTGTGGCGCCGTGGTGCCCCCCTTCCTCCCGCCTAGCCAGCTGTGTCTTCACCGACCCCTCTTGCCTTTTTGACCTGGCGAGTCCCTTCCCTTTCCATTTCATTTTATTGCTTTTTATTGTTTCCCTCCGGCCTCTTCTCCCCTCCTAGGTCTTTTCTCTAGCTCAGTTTGGAGCTCACATCCTTTCCACCCTTTTCACCTCCTCCCTCCTCCGCCCCAGGATTATCCCTGGGACCCATCCTGAGCTGAGCCTACAGCCAGCCAGCCACGAAATAGAGGTGCGCGGGGGCAGGGTGGTGTGGAGATTCTGCGGCCTTTGATTTGACACCTCCCGTAGCTACCGCCACAGGCCTGCCCATTTCACCTGCCGGGAAGATAACTTTGGCTTCTGGTGGTGGGTGGGTGATTGACTCTCAAAATCCAAAGCATTGGTTTTTTTCTGGGTTACTTCCTATGACTGCTCCTGCTTTGTGTTTGAGTCCTTTGTAACCTCAAATGACACCCGGGGAGACCTGACCCACATGTAGAGATGAGGGCTTAGCCCCAGCAGGGCCCCAAGGCCGTGCCAGCCCTGGCGCGGACACCTTGGGATGTAACAGTGATGGGGATCAGAGCTCGGTGCAGAGAGCCGGCGCCGAGTTAGGAGCCTGTTTTAAAGCCATGCAACTTGAGTTTCACACAGTCCGGGCCAGGAAGATTCTGGAGACAGTTCCCCTCTCTGCTAGCACCTCCTGCTGACTGGTCCCCTGTTGATTTCCTGTTGGAGAGATAACAGAGGTAGATGGTAATCGTCCTTCTTCTAACAGCCTAGCCCCCAGGGGATAGAGGGTTGGCCTTCTGGCTCTGCAGAGGTTTCAGCGTGCCTCCTGATTTCTTTCTCTTCCTAATATGGTTTTTATCTCCTGTGGTTTGGAGAAGTTTCTGCCTCAGTAGTACGAAAGAGGTTCCAGGAGACCCTCCCTGGTCCCCCCTCTCCTCCCCATGCTTCTCTAAGCTGGCCCTGCTGACAGTTTAGAAGTTGTCGCCACAAAGTAGGCAGCTCTATAGACTCACATCTCAGGAAAACTGTGTTAAAATGTTTTTTTAAAAGAAGGTAACATATACACAGGTACAAATTTGAACAGCATGAAGGCCCTGTGATGAGAAGAGGGTCTTCTGCATATCTTAGAACCCAGTTCCACTCCCCAGAGACAGTCGTCAACTATTTCTTGTTTACCTTTAGATAATTTTTCATAAGTATCTTAGAAATAGATTGATTTTGTATAGTCCCTGTCCTGCCTCTTGTATCTATCTAGATCTTGGAGACTTGTCCATATCTGATCATACATGTCTGTTTCACATTGAACCGGTCTCCTGTAATGACCATTAGGTTGCGTCCCGCCTCACTGCTCCAAGCAATGCTGTAGATGTCCTCCATGTGCTCTTGCGTGTGCAGTGCCTTTCAGTAAATCATGAGAATTGCCAGGTCAAGAATTACATGCATTTTAAGTTTCAGTAGAAATTGCTTCATGCCTACCCTTATAACACTACTAAACTTTAAATTGTTGCCAGAGAAAATTTTTATTTCTTTACGTAATTCATGTGCAGATAGGCGTTCAGGTTTTAATCTGGTGGCATCTCAGATCTTGGCGGGGGCAATGCCTTTTGACACTTTCCATAGTCCCCTGTCTCCCAAACAACCACTAAAATGAAATGGTGATGACTGAATTGCGTGGTCAGTGCTTGTTTATATATAGTATCTGTGCTGTCTCTGTTCCCTGGTAATGTGGTGGTGATTGAAAGCAGACTCACTCCAAGAGAAGTAGCTCTAAGAATTGCCATGGCTTTTGCCACTCGAGTGAGGCACCAGCGAGGAATGTTCTGTCTCTCCACACCTCTGATGGGAGTGGGTGAAAGACTGAGACCATTTAATCTGGAGGATTCCTCTGAATCCCAGCTTGAAGAGGCAGGACCCTGTTTATCTGTCCCTCAACTAAATTTTGTCAACAGCATGCAGGATCCAGCCCACACCCGAACCTCTTATCTGTCCTCCTGATAGCCAACTCTGAAGTAATATATTTAAAGCCAAAAGATGGGGTAGCCTGAAGATTCCTATTTCCCCAACCTTCGTCCTGAAGTTTGGGAGGGCCCAGGTCATTCTGAACTCCAAATTCCCATCCAAATCCTTGTTTGTCTCCTGGAACCCATAATGTCGAGGTCCAGGCACGGGAAGTGATCAGGTGGTTTACTGACTAGGGATGCCTCTTCCAAGGAAGCTGTGGGTCATTGTGAGCCTGCGTCATTCTCTCTTGACTGCTGGAAGGGAAGGGGCCCAGGGGCTGTGGCAGAGCATGGGAAGCTAAGCTGCCTATAGCACCATCTTGCACCTCTGCCGTGGCCTCCCGTTGTGGTGGGGAGCATGGTCATTGAGGAGGACCAGGAGCTCCTGGGCAGGCGCAATGGGCTGCTCGTGAGGTGACCACAGGGGAGATCTGGGTGTACTAAGTGGGGGCGGGGCAGTTCCAGCGAGCTGAGAGGAAGCAGTAATGGCAAGATGACTCATTCTAGGATTGGCTGCAGCTTCTGGGAGGGAGTTGGAGACTGCCTTGTAATCCATTAACCATTTGTCTACTGCAGGGCTTTAAAAAAACCAGCATCACAACACCCAAAGTCAGAAAAGAAAAAGGGGGTTCTTTGGAAAATTCATGGTCTCAGAATGCATGTTTAATGGATTTGACTCCAAGTGAATTCTCTAGGCCAGAAAAAGACAAGTGGGCTTTCTGGAGGCCCTAGGAAATGTCTCAGGTTGCTCTCTGGGTTACCAGCAAAGGAGTTTCCCAAGCAAGGCTGGCCTGTTGCACCTGGCAGCCCTCGGCATTCTGAGGGTTCCAAGGCCACCTTTTCATTTGGTTCTTCCCCACTGAAATGGGCCCAAGAAGGCTTACTTATATTTGCAAGTTTCTGTGACTTGCTCAGAGGGTCGTTTTTACCTTATATCCATTTGGAGAGGTGTAAATGTAATATTAAGGATTCTGAGAGTCACACATGCCGTAAGTTGACTTATTGATTGGGAGGGGGGATACAGTAGGAGAGAAGTAAGAAAAGTGGGGATAAGAAGATAGGGTGGTCATGAAGGGGACAGAGACAGTTTTTGCTCGTGAGGGCTGAGAATTAAATTCAGAAGTCTTTATTCTTTCAGTTGATTTAGAAGGTAATTAGGCCGGGCGCGGTGGCTCACGCCTGTAATCCCAGCACTTTGGGAGGCCGAGGTGGGCGGATCACGAGGTCAGGAGATCGAGACCATCCTAGCTAACACGGTGAAACCCCGTCTCTACTAAAAATAGAAAAAATTAGCCGGGCGTGGTGGCGGGCGCCTGTAGTCCCAGCTACTCGGGAGGCTGAGGCAGGAGAATGGCGTGAACCCAGGAGGCGGAGCTTGCAGTGAGCTGAGATCGGGCCACTGCACTCCAGCCTGGGCGAAAGAGCAAGACTCCGTCTCAAAAAAAAAAAAAAAAAAAAAAAAAAAAGAAGGTAATTAACTGGATTGATGACTCCAAATTGGACCTAGAAAGGATTGTCAGCAGTGTTCTTAGCACCTTGGGAGTGAGAAGCAGTGAGGCTGTTTTACTGCCCTGAGTTGAAGTGAAACCTCGTATGAGCCCCCATTTCCTTATAAATGGAGGAGGTTCCAGCTAGAATCCTGCTTAGAGCAGATGGGCTGGGGAAGAAGCCACTTCAGGAGCCTATCTTCTCGCCAATTAATGAAATTTTGGGTAATCACACCTTCCTTTTAGATAAACAAGAGAGAAAATAGCCTTTGTTTTCTGGAGGGATTTGGTTAATATTTGCCAGATGCTAGACACTTTCTTTCACAGTTTAATCTGCTTCTGATAGACACAAAAAGTTAATCATTGCCTCTGAAAGAGTTCTTTTTAGAGGTTTGTATGTGTGTACAGCCCCTTTCTATTCTAAATCTGTTTGCTGGTTTTGCTCAATTTTTAATGACCAGAATCTGTACTGGCTTGTTTTTTTTCTTAACTGTGTAACACTCAGAGTATTGATTAACTATGGGTATTTTCTCACAGCGTGAGAAATTGATGCTTACCATCTGTCTCACCTTTTTGTTTTTGTAGGGGGATATGAGACTTTCTACTCGGAATATCCCGAGTGTTGCGTGGATGTAAAACCCATTTCACAAGAGAAGATTGAGAGTGAGAGAGCCCTCATCAGCCAGTGTGGAAAACCAGTGGTAAATGTCAGCTACAGGCCAGCTTATGACCAGGTACGTGATGTGATGGGGAAGAGGTATCCTGAGTGGTATTCTGGGCTCCTGTCTCCCTTCCTTCCTCAGCACCTGACTGTTCTCTCCCCACTCAGCAGTGATGGTTAGTTCTTTTGTGGATCAGGGTGTTGGCAAAATCCCCTGGCTTTAGGGAGCTTCTGTTGCTTGCCAGCTTGAGCTTCCATCCAAGAGTAAATGGGCTTCCTTCCAGCAAACAAGCTGACAAGAGCAAACCAGCCACAGGATGCTTGGCAGCTTCTGGGGAAAAGGGGAAGTGAAAGATACATTATTGTCATCTGGCTTCAGAGGTTCAGAGAAGCTTTGAAATACTGGTCTAGGTTTCCCTGAAGACATTTCAGAGTTGACTTTCAGGCTTCCTGTGTTGCTTTTCTTTGTAATTGTCCATGCTCTGCAGTTTCTGCAAACCATCCCGGTACCTGTCAAGGTGTGTCTTGTTGGTATGTTTAACTGAAACTGGTGTTGGTGGGGGTGCTACAGAGAAAGTCCTGTTTGGGTGGCTAAGTAGGCTCCTCTAAGGGGTTCTTATGCTTACAATTCCACAGATAACTGAAACCAGAGGAAATCAAAAGATACTAGAGGGCTTCATGTTTCTGTAAACTAGTGAGTTTTTGTTTTTCTTCTAAAAATGAGTGCTTTGTGATAACTCATTAAAGGGAAAAATAAAGTGGAAGGGGGTTACGTAGCACCATCCAGGAAGATGAAAAAGCAGGTGAGAATCCAAATCTGGCAGAAACCAGAGATCAAAACCTAACCATCTTACGGAAGGGAAAAGAAGTGTTCTGTGGCAAGTGAGATGATTGATTTTGCAGAGTCCTGCAGCTGGTTCAAGGCAGCATCAGGCTCAGAACCCCTTTCTCTCAGCTCCCTGTTCTGATTATTTCAGGACCTTGTTCTGTTTTCCACATGGCCTCTAATCTAGACACCTGACCTGGTGGGAGTAACCTTTCAAACTTTTCACATAAACCAAGAACATACGCAAATCATAAGAAGAAAGATTGCTAGATGCTAAAATGCCAGCTCCCTGCCATGAACAAAACCCTGTCCCTGGGGATAAACTTCGAAGTAAAGCCAGATGACCTTTTCTTGAACGGGCTCCTTGGTCAGGAATCCTATTAGCTTGTCCAGATGCCAGGGTTAGGATTTTGTTTGTTTTCCTTTAATAAACATCCTTACAGTATATGACGAGCCCGTGGCTTTCAAGCTGTGGACATCTGGCCTAGCTAGATTTCTACTTTTGTTTGTTTGTTTGGGTTGTGTTTTCCCCCCATTTCTCAGAAAGTGAAAGAGAAATAAGAATTGGCAGAATGTTGCGAAAGCACGGCACATCTTTGGCCAAGTGAGGGGTGAGAAAGCCCTGATGTGTCTTCAAGATTCATCTGGGGAACCCCCTAATGCTACTTCTTAGAAATGCTTCTGCATTTAGAGCAGCCAGATGAGGTTGTGTTAACTTTTGGGGTTTCTGAAGGCCTTTGGCTTCTTCCTCTTGGTCTAAACAGAAGTTCAAAAAGGGAAAGAAATGTAGTTTCAGGGGTGTGTTGGGCTGAGCTCCAAAAGAAACTGGATAGGATCCCAGGTCTGGTGTATCAGCAATTTCCAGGCACTCAGGAGAGGAAGAGATCTTGAGTCAACCATCCAGCCTGCTCCTTAAAAGGGCGAGCCTGTTAGTGTCCATTGGTGGGGACCCGTAAGTCATCAGTGGCCACGTGAATCTGGACTTGGAACTCTGACTCCTTTCCAAAGAACTTTGTACCACCTCTGCTGTTCTCCTGGTTTCTAGCTGGTGGGGATGCTGTGCCCAGGGAGTGGGTCCAACTCAGGTCAGGACTAGACCTGCTTGGATTGCCTAAAAACCTGTGTCTTCCCCATGGAGAGAAGCCATGTTCTGTTCATTCTTCAATCTCTATGACAGTGGCAGCTATGTAACGTGCCAGGTTTTAATGCATTCATTATCCCATTTACACCTTACCAATTATCCAGAGAGGATAGGTATTATCCCCAGTTTAGAGACAAAGGGTCATAGGTTAAAGAAGCTATCCAAGATCACATCAGGTAGTAAGCATGGAGCTCTGGAACTTAACCAAGAGCTCCACTCTCTGATGCCCAAGCCCAGGTTGTTAACCACTGCACTACTTTGCCACCAGGAAGGCTGCTCTGTACGCATGGAAGTTTGGGAGGTTTCGAGGAGGTGATGCAGATGGACATTTTATCTCTAGAGGAAGAGAGGAAAGAGGGAATTTTTTCCTTCCTGTCTTTACCTGAAATACTTACTTTCTCATATTGATCACTATTGAAATGCAGTCAGACAAGGCCTTGCATCTCATGCTACGCAATCAGTTTTGGGTTTCAGCCCAGCTCTACCACTGACTAGCTCTGACTTGGACAAGTTATTAAATGCATCTGAGCCTCAAGTTGCCCATCCGTAAAATGGGAATAATGTTACCTACCTCACAGATTTTGTGAAATTGGTATGATGTAGGCACATCTAAAGGGTTAAGCCCCCAGAGGCCAGCCATAGTTGATGCTGATAAAAATACCAGTTGTTATTACCGTATGTAAAATCTTGTGTAATTTTCTTTCAAGTGACTGAACTGGCCTTTGCTTAAACACTTGACTTCTCAGGAAACAAAAAGCTAACGCCGGGTGTGGGGTAAATTGAGAATTGCCTGTGGCTGGCCCCTGTCCCACGCACCCTTCCCTGTTAGGGATCTGGCTGAGAGTTTCCATTCCGTTCTTATTCCAGGGCAGGAAATGGAAACACAGGAAGCAGATGGTTGGCATGGGAAAGGCTCCCAAAGACACAGCCACTGTCACCCAGCCCCTTGTTTCCCTCTCAGTCTCTAAGGGCTCCCATTTTTCCAACCATCACTAGCTTTTCTGCCACCTTTAGAGCCCTGTAAATGCTGTGACTGCCAGAGTCTAACCAGCGGTTCATTTTAGTTTTGCCTCAAGGTGGATGGTCTCTGGTTCCCCCTTGACTAGAAATCTGGGGTGTGGGTAGCCTCCCAAAAGGATGGCTCTGTAAGCAGGTCTCACCAGCACTTTCAACAAACCCCCGTGTGAAGAAGGTCAGAGGCGGGGAAGCCCCTCTGCTTGTGGCCTGACAACATTTTTTATCTAAAGATTCTGAGTAGGTAGTGGTTATTTTCATTTCTAAAAAGCATACTCTTTTGTGGAGGTGGAGGTGCATTTTAACATCTCTAAAACCTGGGTGCATCTTAGGATCAACAGTGTCTTTGGTTTGATGAAATACACCATATAGGCTAGGCTTGGTAGCTCATGCCCATAATCCCAGCACTTCAGGAGGCTGAGGTAGGAAGATTGCTTGAGGCCAGGAGTTGAAGACCATTCTGGGCAACATAGCAAGAACTCATCTCTACCAAAAAAATTATAAAATTAGCCAGGCATGGTGGT
This sequence comes from Pan troglodytes, assembly GCF_028858775.2. Classification (NCBI taxonomy): domain Eukaryota; kingdom Metazoa; phylum Chordata; class Mammalia; order Primates; family Hominidae; genus Pan; species Pan troglodytes. Next base: position 122,626,127 of record NC_072406.2, read on the forward strand.
ACATGCCTGTAGGCCCAGCTACTCGGGAGACTGAGACGGTACGATCTCTTCAGTGTAGGAATTCAAGATTACAGTAAGGTATGATTGTGCCGCTGCACTGCAGCCTGGGTGACGGAGCAAGACTCTTGTCTTTCCAAAAAGGAAAAAAAAAATACACTATGTAAAATGTCAAGGCTGTAAAGGAGGACACACACCATGTTGAGTCCTGGTCCATTTTATCTGTAAAGAAAGCAAGACTTTCCCAAGGCATAGGAGATTGCCCTGGTACTCTCAGGGCAGCTGTAACTTCAACACAGGCCCGTCAATTTTTCCCATGTTACCACATGGCTTCTCATCCTTGTCAGCGCAGGAAGGCTGTCGGCATATCCTACCTCCTGGATATGTGCAAAAAAGTGAACTCTTTGCTGTCATTGAGTCACAAGGCAGTCACATAAGGTAGAGAGTTGGCCAGGATGGAGATACAACCACACTTGGTTGAACTGCCCTGGCTCTGAACTCCACTTGGAAACCAGAAAGGGAACCACCCATCTGAAGAAACAAATAGGTCGGAGTTGTTTTTTCCTCTCTCAAATGAACAAGCTAATCCAATATTTCCTGATTGTCCTTTGTCCCTGCTTCCAGGGCGGCCCAGTTGAAATCCTTCCCTTCCTCTACCTTGGAAGTGCCTACCATGCATCCAAGTGCGAGTTCCTCGCCAACCTGCACATCACAGCCCTGCTGAATGTCTCCCGACGGACCTCCGAGGCCTGCACGACCCACCTACACTACAAATGGATCCCTGTGGAAGACAGCCACACGGCTGACATTAGCTCCCACTTTCAAGAAGCAATAGACTTCATTGGTAGGTTTAGCCATTCCTCTTCAGTTATTTTGGGAGCCCCTTTGGGGCATGTGTTCTTGACTTTTGATGTCCTGATGGAAGCTACCTTCACTGAAAGAAAAGTGTCTTGTATATGCCGCTGCTAAGAGTTGGAGCCAACATGGGATGCAGCTACCAAAAAGGTGGAAGGGAGGATTTAAGTTGCTATGAATAGGAGCTTTAATTTGCAAGATAAATGAATTAATATAATTTTATGGCAGTACTCACTGTCGATCTTGTTATTGTTTCTAGCTGGGCAGGAGCTGAGTGCATCCCTGCGTAATGCTCCACACAAGGAAAGCAGGGGGAAGAACCTCCCTAACTGTGCTTCTACGTAGGTTGGGTTTATTTTTAAAAGCAAACAGAAGGATTCAGAGAGCACTACTTACGCACTGAGCCCCAAGGGCCCCCAGCAGCTTTCCATACTCTTGGTGAACGGCTTGGGGCAATTTGTTTTGCATTTTCAGCTAATTTTGGATTAAAGATAGCACTTGACTCAAGCTCCATGCTGTATGCACAGAAAAGTTGGCATCTTTTGCCTGCTTTCTGCATTCTTTTTTTTTTTCTTTCTCTCTTTTTTTTTTTCTTTTTTTTTTTTTATTATACTTTAAGTTTTAGGGTACATGTGCACATTGTGCAGGTTAGTTACATATGTATACATGTGCCATGCTGGTGCGCTGCACCCACTAACTCGTCATCTAGCCTTAGGTATATCTCCCAATGCTATCCCTCCCCGCTCCCCCCACCCCACCACAGTCCCCAGAGTGTGATATTCCCCTTCATGTGTCCATGTGTTCTCATTGTTCAATTCCCACCTATGAGTGAGAATATGCGGTGTTTGGTTTTTTGTTCTTGCGATAGTTTACTGAGAATGATGATTTCCAGTTTCATCCATGTCCCTACAAAGGACATGAACTCATCATTTTTTATGGCTGCATAGTATTCCATGGTGTATATGTGCCACATTTTCTTAATCCAGTCTATCATTGTTGGACATTTGGGTTGGTTCCAAGTCTTTGCTATTGTGAATAATGCCGCAGTAAACATACGTGTGCATGTGTCTTTATAGCAGCATGATTTATAGTCATTTGGGTATATACCCAGTAATGGGATGGCTGGGTCAAATGGTATTTCCAGTTCTAGATCCCTGAGGAATCGCCACACTGACTTCCACAATGGTTGAACTAGTTTACAGTCCCACCAACAGTGTAAAAGTGTTCCTATTTCTCCACATCCTCTCCAGCACCTGTTGTTTCCTGACTTTTTAATGATTGCCATTCTAACTGGTGTGAGATGATATCTCATAGTGGTTTTGATTTGCATTTCTCTGATGGCCAGTGGTGATGAGCATTTTTCATGTGTTTTTTGGCTGCATAAATGTCTTCTTTTGAGAAGTGTCTGTTCATGTCCTTCGCCCACTTTTTTGCTCTGGTTTCTCTTCAAATCGTATAAATCTTTCGCCTTTTACTGCTTTCTGCATTCTTGTTAGGCAGTTATTTATTCCATTGCATAGACCTGAAAACCGAGGCCTTGGCCTCTGGTCCCTCTGCCAGGAAAGGGCTGTGGCCTTAGGGTTTCCAGGTCCTCTGTGTTGCCTGGATTGTTCTCCCATTTGGCATCTTCTCCTCCCCCATCCGTCTTCCTAGGAGGCTGGCCTGACTTTTTTCTGTTTCAGATTTGCAAGTACCAGTCTCTAACCTTGTGATCATGCCCCGCTTTCCAGCTCCCATCTTCCTCTTTAACATACGTAGTTGTTGAAACTGACGCATGATTTTCCTGTCTCTCGTTCCAAGGGATGTTGGAGGAGGAAAGGCAGGTGTTAGCACAGCAATAATTACTTAGTGCAGGTAGCAATTAAAGGTCCCCCTTGAGCCACATAGTGGCCCTCCGTTCACCACACAATTTCTGCTCCCCAGGAAACCCTGACGAGAAATCATCAGAGGCAAAAGGCTGAGCCTGTCCTGCTTGTCCCCTGAGCCTCTGGGCTGAGATGATTCCTTTGGAGCTTGAAAGGCAGCCAAATGATGGGTTCAGGGTGGGAAACCCTTGACTTGTTCTCCCTGTCCCTGGGAATGCCTTGCCCTTCTCAGCCTGTTATTTAATTACCTGGGTAGCTACTTCATGAGGTCATGAAACACGCCCCCGTCCAGTTCTCAGAACCCTCCCTCCCCATCCTGTGTGTGTATTGTGTCTGTGTACGCACAATCCACAAACCCACAGCAGTTTGAAAGCACAGGATGCTTTTTCTCCGATTGCTTGCCCTGCTAATGGAAGGAGAGACTGGGTCTCCCCAGTGAGCCATGTGCTGAATATACGCTGACCCCTTCCAAGGGAAGAGGACCATGTGGAAGGCAGGCTCCGAGGTGTCGAGTGGGCTCCAGAGGCAATACACTCTGGACCCTTTGCATTCTTGGATGTGGCACTAGGCCAGTTAAAAGCTAAACTTTGAAGGAGGCCAACAGAGGAGCGAAGGGAAATAGGAACCCGACGCTGTAATTCTAGGGACTTGGGGGTCTCCCCTTTGAACTAATTTAAAGAGACTGTTTTGTTGTTTCTTTTGAGTCAGACTGAATTGGAGGACACCCCTATTGAACTGCTTTGGGGTATGCTGTGGGGTTTTTGTTCAGATGGGGAAACTCTAGGATTCCTCCCTGATGCCTCAGAAATTTTATCTTTTAGATCTTGCAGATTGATTTGCATACTTTGACCTTGGGGCAGGGAAGTGGAGGGTGGTAAGGGGAATGACTTTTTCTTTTGGCCCTTCAGAATCGTAAATGTTTTTGCGTATTGTAGCCTGCGTAGTGCCAGCTACATCTAACTTCCTGTGATGTAATTGTTTCCTCACTAGCAAGAGAGGGAATTGGAAAGACTGTATTTTTTGTGGATTTGATGTGTACGTATCTTTAACCTTTCACCCCTTCCCATTTTTAATAGTTGTAGCTGGTTTTCTGGGGGCAGGGGCTGGGAGGTAGAGCAGGAAGGGAGGCATCCTCCCCTTTTTGTCATATTGAGCTAAAGAATGCTAACTGATGGTGGTAGCTTTATAGCAGCGACTCCCATTGTTGAGCAAGATGGAATTTGTGAAAGCCATTTATATCCTCCGTCTAGTAGGCGTCACTTAGCCAGGGCTATAATTAGTGGCCATGCGCTATTTATTGTGTGTTTGGTGGTGAGAACCCTGGGAGCTGAGCCAAGCATCCTGCCCTGGCACAGCTGGACAGGGTGCCCGGAGAGACCGGAAGGCCTCTACCAGGATCGGGGTTAGGTTGTTACCCTTAGAATCAGACCTGGAGAGACAAGAGTTGCTTCTCCAAGTCAGTCTTTGAGCCTGGGATGCTCTCCTTAGAAAAATGTATGTGCCCAATAAAAATGTGCACAATTTCAAGGATTTTCCAATGCCCTCTTGGAACCATCAGTGGAACCTAGGTTAAGATGGCATCCCCAGGAAGGGACTGCTCCAGGTCCGTCGCCTCCAGAGGCAGAATCTGCAAGTATCCTGGGAACTGTAAAGCTGCTGTAAGGAATATAAAGGTCCTACTTGGGGATAGTCTTTGCTGGGACCCCAAAAGCTCTATCCTCACCAGTGGGGATTAAAGACTGGCAGAAGTGTAGTGTAGGGCCGTGGCTCTTAGGCAGGCACAACAGTTTCATATCTAGGTTATTCCAGTGTTTGATTCTTGTGTTTTGCCATTGCCCTTAGATTCTAATCCCAACTCACTCCCACCATGTTTTCTTCCTTCCAGACTGTGTCAGGGAAAAGGGAGGCAAGGTCCTGGTCCACTGTGAGGCTGGGATCTCCCGTTCACCCACCATCTGCATGGCTTACCTTATGAAGACCAAGCAGTTCCGCCTGAAGGAGGCCTTCGATTACATCAAGCAGAGGAGGAGCATGGTCTCGCCCAACTTTGGCTTCATGGGCCAGCTCCTGCAGTACGAATCTGAGATCCTGCCCTCCACGCCCAACCCCCAGCCTCCCTCCTGCCAAGGGGAGGCAGCAGGCTCTTCACTGATAGGCCATTTGCAGACACTGAGCCCTGACATGCAGGGTGCCTACTGCACATTCCCTGCCTCGGTGCTGGCACCGGTGCCTACTCACTCAACAGTCTCAGAGCTCAGCAGAAGCCCTGTGGCAACGGCCACATCCTGCTAAAACTGGGATGGAGGAATCAGCCCAGCCCCAAGAGCAACTGTGATTTTTGGTTTTAAGACTCATGGACATTTCATACCTGTGCAATACTGAAGACCTCATTCTGTCATGCTGCCCCAGTGAGATAGTGAGTGGTCACCAGGCTTGCAAATGAACTTCAGACGGACCTCAGGGTAGGTTCTCGGGACTGAAGGAAGGCCAAGCCATTAAGGGAGCACAGCATGTGCTGACTACTGTACTTCCAGACCCCTGCCCTCTTGGGACTGCCCAGTCCTTGCACCTCAGAGTTCGCCTTTTCATTTCAAGCATAAGGCAATAAATACCTGCAGCAACGTGGGAGAAAGAAGTTGCTGGACCAGGAGAAAAGGCAGTTATGAAGCCAATTCATTTTGAAGGAAGCACAATTTCCACCTTATTTTTTGAACTTTGGCAGTTTCAATGTCTGTCTCTGTTGCTTCAGGGCATAAGCTGATCACCGTCTAGTTGGGAAAGTAACCCTACAGGGTTTGTAGGGACATGATCAGCATCCTGATTTGAACCCTGAAATGTTGTGTAGATACCCTCTTGGGTCCAATGAAGCAGTTGGTTGAAGTAGCAAGTTGTTGACTTTCAGGATTTTTTTTTGCCATGGGTTCTTCACTGACCTTGGACTTTGGCATGATTCTTAGTCATACTTGAACTTGTCTCATTCCACCTCTTGTCAGAGCAACTCTTCCTTTGTGAAAAGAGTTCTTCAGATCATAGACCAAAAAAGTCATACCTTCGAGGTGGTAGCAGTAGATTACAGGAGGAAAAGGGTACTTGCTAGGTATCCTGGGTCAGTGGTGTTGAAAACTGGTTTCCTCAGCTTCCCGTCCTTCTGTGTGCTTATGTCTCTTGTGACAGTTGTTTTCCTCCCTGCCCCTGGAGGTTGTCTTCAAGCTGTGGACTTCTGGGATTTGCAGATTTTGCAATGTGGTACTACTTTTTTTTTCTTTTTGTCTGTTAGTTATTTCTCCAGGGGAAAAGGCAATAATTTTCTAAGACCCGTGTGAATGTGAAGAAAAGCAGTATGTTACTGGTGGTTGTTGTTGTTCTTGTTTTTTATAGTGTAAAATAAAAATAGTAAAAGGAGAAAAGCACTTCTTCATGTTGTTGGTGAATTGGGATAAGGTAGGAATACCCTTGGGTGGGGACCCAGCCTGCTTCATTGGGATTTATTTGTAAATGAACAACAGGGTGATGGTGGTGGAGGTGCAGCTATAGGCATGACGATACAGAATGTTGCTTTCCAACTGAGGGGTTTCCCTAAGCTAACCGGCAAGAGAATTCCTTAGTGCAGGCCTCATAGGGAGGTGGTGAGAGTATCTGCCCACTCAGGGCCCTTCACTGCCATCGCACTAGGCAAAGAGCTCTACTTGAACCTCAGATTCCTCACCTGTGAAGAGTGAGCTGAGTTAGATGATCCCAAGAGTCCCTTAAAGCATAAGGCCCTTGGTTCCAGTAAGCCTGAGTGCCAAGCTTGTGGCCAGCTTCCTCCCTCTAGTGCCTGGCATATGGCAGACTCAGAAAAGGCTGGGTAAGTGGCCAAGGGATGGAGAAGTGAATGAGGTGAAAGTTTGCCCTGCCAGCCTGCCTGACCCCGTCTTTCCACTCTTGCAACTAATTCTAGATAATTCCCCAGGAGTTCCAAGGTAAATCCCTCAATGAGTAGGTTTAAATCCAAGGCTGAATCGACTTGCTTTGTGAGTAACTTCCTCTGCGTAGGTGGAGGAAGGAAGGGGCAGTTGTCAGCTTCTCCCCATGATTGGCTCTGCCTGGGCTCCAGCCTAACTCCTGGGGCCTGTTCCTAATCTGAGGGAACAGGGAGCTGGTTGGGGTTTATGCCATCCCAGTCAGCTGATAAATAACGGATCCAGCCATACTTCTCAATGCTGGAGGGTCCAAAGGGTGTCCAGTTCTCCCGACATGCATTGTGTCAACAAATAGCAAGATGGTGGCGGAGCACAGGCAGCCCAGCTCTCTAAATTCCTCACCTCAAAGGCTTTGGTGAGGTCTTTCTCTCCACCTGTCTTTCCTTTCCCCAACTCTGTTCAGAGGTTCCTTGGAAAGTCCACAGATGAGAAGGTCACCCAGGGTTAGGATGCTGAATTTCTTTCAGCCCACTCCCCTCATCTGTGTAACCAAACAGCTTCCACAATGAAGAGCACTAGACCAGATGGTGAGAAGTTGTGGGTTCTAGCCCTTGCCCTTCCCCCAGCTCTCCAGTGGTTTGGAGCTAATCTCCAACCTCTGTGGACTAGATTTCTCCAGGGCTCTATCTAGCTGGTGCCTAATCCCTCGTGGTGTCCCATCTCTGAGCCTCTGACCAGCCTTGGAGTGTGTCCCTGAAGCCTGCCCATTGTGTGGGCCTATGCAGGTGCTGAGTGGCTAAAGGAACCTTGGGTAGGGAGAGCCGGGGAGTGGGAAGCTGGATGCAGGCTGGGGTGATGTGCTAAGCTCAGCCCACTTGCTGACATTTGCTTTATTGCATTAAAGTCTTTCTCTGAAGGGTGAGTAAGTCCTCTAAATCAGGCATATGAGGATTGCTCATCGACGGGTGAGTCACTGGAGGGTAAGCCAAGTGAAGCCCCACAGCTGGGGATGGCTCTAGAACCCTCACTCCACTTAATAGTCTCTTCATTAATTACATCTCCATTCTTGCCAAGACCAACTCTACACTGGCTTCCAGTGCCAGATGGGGAATTCAAGCTGATGGCGTTTAGATCCTTCATCCCCAGGTTTTGAGAAACACCTCTGTCGGTCTCCAAGCATCATCGCACATAGAGATGTGTTCAGGAGAAGAAAGATGTTAGTTCTCTCTTTCCCAGCTGTACCTGTAGGAAGCCCCCTCAGATCCACCCTAGCTAATGAGCTAGGCCTGATGGGGCAGGAGTTGTGTGAGCAGTCTCTAACCAGGATCCAGTGTGCTGGCAGGAGTCCTGGGTACTGTGGATCTTCACTGTGTGAGGCCCTCAGGAAAGTGCCTCACCAATTTCAATACTCTGAACAGCTCTATCTCTTTGAGTTACTGGTAGTTCTTCTGAACACCATAAAGCTCATGACTGCTCCTGTTTCCCTTCCTTGCTAAGGCCACCAGGCAGCTCAGAACTAAACTCTTAGCCCACTTCTGGCAGTTTTGTAGGAACTTAACATGAATTTTGGGTGTTGATTCCACCGTTTCCTTTAAAATTTCCCGTCTTTATTTTTCTTTTACTTCCATTTCCTCATCATTCTTAAAAAGAACAGCAAAACGTTTACACCCTCTTTAAATAGACTCCAATGCATTTATGGAATGAAATAGGGTATAAATATATAGAGAGTAGCCTGTGCATCCTCAGTGTTACTATTGTTCAACTCACTCTGAAGGGTTCATCCATAAGACTGGGTTCCTTTACCTTTTCAGTGAGTCTGCCAAGTCCTGTATTACTTCTGAAATAGATTCTGTACAGAGCCCAAACCTCATAGCTGGGGCCCTGGATCCTTGCCTCAGAATCACTAGCACTGCCCTATACTTTCAGCCTTGTATTCTGCTGCCAGTACCATTCTATGGAGAGTGTTGGCACTGATGGACGGATGCTCAAAGCTACAGCGCAGGCCCTCCTGACCCCTAACCACTGGATGGGATGGAGGGGACTCCCATGCTTAGATAACCATCACCTTTCCATCCACTTGACAACCCCTGCTAGAACCTGGAATTCAGGGGAAAACAGCCAAACAGCCATATGGCCCCACCCTCATGGGTCCATGAGTACTGATGACTGTTCACTGGCTTTCTGTCCCTGCCTGGAGCTGACCTCCTTAGTTGGACCAATGTCGTTAGCCCCACACAATCCCCTTCTCCAGCTCCCCTCTTCTAGGCTCTAGCTTCATCTTCTATCTGTGGTTCAGCACAACCTCGTACCCAAGCTCCTCAGATTTGCCAGCCTGTGGTTATGGCTGTGTTACTGTGCCAGCAATCCACACCCTACTCAGCCCACCCCTTAGTCTCTCTTGCATTGTTCATTAACTTTTTTTTTTTAGAGGGAGTCTTGCCCTGTCGCCCAGGCTGGAGCGCAGTGGCCCCATCTCAGCTCACTGCAACCTCCACCTCCTGGGTTCAAGCAATTCTCCTGCCTCAGCCTCCCAAGTAGCTGGGATTACAGGCATGTGCCACCATGCCTGGCTGATTTTTGTATTTTTAGTAGAGACAGGGTTTTTCCATGTTGGCCAGGCTGGTTTTAAACTCCTGACCTCAGGTGATACGGCCCGCCTTGGCCTTCCAAAGTGCTGGAATTACAGGTGTGAGCCACCACGCCCGGCCGTTCATTAACTTTTTTATGAATACCCCACCTCCACCTCCCACCTCAGAGTTCAAAAAGAAATGAGCTCTTATTGAGCCCTAGCCTTTTCTGGGCTATTTGGTTAGCATCAGAAATGTTTATAAAGCACCTACTGTGTGCCACAGACCAACCTAGGCACACAGGCATCATGTCTGATTCTCATCACAGCCTTGTATAATTTTTTTTTCGTCTCGCTCTGTCACACAGGCTGAAGTGCAGTGGCACGATCTCGGCTCACTGCAGCTTCTGCCTCCTGGGTTCAAGCAATTATCTGCCTCAGCCTCCCGAGTAGCTGGGATTACAGGCGCCCACCACCACGCCCAGCTAATTTTTGTATTTTTAGTAGAGACAAGGTTTTACCATGTTGGCCAGGCTGGTCTTGAACTCCTGACCTTGTGATCCACCCGCCTCAGCCTCCCAAAGTGCTGGGATTACAGGCGTGAGCCACCGCGCCTGCCTGTAAATGTTTTTATATCTCATTTTTACAGATGCACAAACTGAACCTCAGAAATATTAAGTAACTTGCCCAAAGTCACACAGTTAGCAAAAGGTAGAGCTCGAATGAAGCTATTTCATTGATCTTGTACCCCTCTGAACACCTGGGGTATACAATAGGTACTTCTGTCCATTGGGCTTTTGTTTGCAAGGAAGTCTCCTCAGTCTACATTAAGGAAAAGTGTTTGTGGATAAATGCAAATAGCACTGAATCCCCAGTTACACTCCATTCCAGCCACATTGGCTTTCTGACAATCCCATAAACATGCCAACCTCCCTCCTACCTCAGGACCTTTGCACATGCTGGTCCCTCTGACTGGAATCTTTCTCCTATAAATTCCCCCTCCAACCGATTAACTCATACTGGTTTTTCGCCTCTCAGTTCAAAATTCACCTTCCCAGGAAAGCCCTCCCAGACTAGGTCAGATGTCCCTATTGGCTCTCTCATAGTCTTCTATATCGTTTCTTCGTATTTCATCAAAGTTTAAAAATTTTTCATTTCTCTGTGATTATTTTATTAACGTCATCTCCTTCAGACTAGAAGCACCGGGAGAACAGAGATTACATTGCATTTCAAGAGTAACCAAGCACAGGGTCTGACTTATCCTAGGTATTCAATGAGTACTGGTTGAGTGAAGGAGTGAAGAAGTGACAAACAGAATGAAACGCTGGTCAGAAGCAGAAGCTGTTCTCTCCGTTTCTCTCAGAGCCCCTATGACCCTCCAAACGTGAGTTCCTTTATCCTGGGCCTATTTGCCAGTTCCTCCCCAATCCTGGAGGAAGCAGATTCCCAGCCTTAGCTAATTACTGCTACCTTATTGGTCAGAGGCCATGGTACCCCCTCACCTCGTTGGTCACTGGTCAGCCTATGGCTGGGCTGCCCTTGGGTCAGATGCCCACCCTGGGATCAATCGGTTTCCTCTAGGTTCAGAGACCTGCCTCGCTCAGACTCTGAGACTTGAGCGTTCCATAAGAAGTCCCCAGAAAACTGCCATAAAGAAAAACCCTACCGATCACTTGAGCCCAGGAGGTTGAGGCTGCAGTGAACCATGATCACACCACTGCACTCTAACCTGGGCGATAGAGCGAGGCCTTGTCTCAAAATAAATAATAAAACAACCCTTCCCTGCTTGCCCCAAAGTGATCAATTGTGGTAACTAAATTTTATTTTGTTTTCTTTTTTTATTTTTTATGTATTTATTTTTGAGATGGAGTCCTGCTCTGTCATCCAGGCTGGAGTGCAGTGACACAATCTTGGCTGACTGCAGCCTCCGCCTCCCGGGTTCAGGTGATTCTCATGCCTCAGCCTCCCGAGCAGCTGGGATTACAGGCGTGTAGCACCATGCCTGGCCTTTTTTTTTTTTTTTTTTCGGTATTTTTAGTAGAGACGAGGTTTCACCATGTTAGCCAGTCTGGTCTCGAACTCCTGACCTCAAGTGATCCACCTGCCTTGGCCTCCCAAAGTGCTGGGATTACAGGTGTGAGCCACTGTGCCCGGCCATGGTAACTGAAATTTAAATCCTGGTTCATTTGTACTAGTAGGTCCGATCCCTTCCCACTATTCCATCACCCATCCCCAGTACACACCCGTTCACTTACGAAGTTTACAGAAACCAAGAAGCCACCAAACAGGGGCTTAAAGCAGGCCCTTGAAGTATCTGTGCATTTTTCATTCTGGGCTTCTTCCAGAGGGAGGAGAAAATGTATTGCTTAAAAGGAACTAACCTCCCAAATGGTGAAGCCTCATATATGTCACCATGGTAGAAAGATGAAAAACTGTATCCCCACAAGGAAACAACAGTGGACTTAGAACCAGGAAGCATGGCTTCTGGTGCCAGACACGAGGGAACCCTACTGTCTGGGACCCACAAGGGAAGCTGCTCCCAAAGGCAACCTGTATGTACGTGAGTGTAAGTGTGAAGGTTGTGGAAGGAGGAGGGGGAGCCAGGAGCAGGTCCTGTAATGCCCTAGAGTTGCCAGACTGCAAGTAATTTCAAAAGTTCACATAGTTCTATCTCCTGCTTCAGAAGGACCATCCCCAAACTAGGCCAGAATGACCTGTTTTCTATAGAAAAGCAGGGGAGAGAGATAACGTATTGAGCATTTACTATGGTCCAGCTGTGTGCTGGGTGCTTTGCATATGTTCTCTCACTTAAGATCTGCAAGAACCCTGCAAGATGGATATTGTTAGCCCTGTTTTACAGATGACCTATCCTGCCCAAGGCTACATAGCTAGAGTCTGTGAATTTTAGAGCCAGGATACCCAACTTGCAATGGACTTCCAGGGCTATACTCTTTCCCATAGACCAGGGCTGCAGACTGGATACCAGTCAGAGGCCTGTTAGGAACTGGGCCGCACAGCAGTAGGTGAGCGGTGGGCAAGTGAGAATTACCACCTGAGCCCCGCCTCCCGTCAGATCAGGGGCGGCATTAGATTCTCATAGGAGTTCAAACGCTATTGTGAATTGTACATTCGAGGGATCTAGGTTGTGCGCTCCTTATGAGATCTTATGCCTGATCTGAGGTGGAACGGTTTCATCCCGAAACCATTCACCAGCCCCGAACCCCGTCTGTGGGAAAATTGTCTTCCACAAAACTGGTCCCTGGTGCCAAAAAGGTTGGAGACCGCTAATCTAGACTACAGTATGTTCCAGAAAAGGAAATTTAACAGCTTCTCAGTATGTGTCTCCATGTCTATACCCCTTAAATGTGGTTATGAAATCTGTTAGGCCAGGTGTGGTGGCGCATCCCTGTAGCACTTTGGGAGGCCAAGGCAGGGGGATTACTTGACACCAAGAGTTTGAGACCAGCCTGGGCAACATAGTGAGACCTCATCTCTATAAAGAATTAAATTTTAATTCTACAAAGAATTTTTAAAAATTAGGCATAGTAGCACACACCTGTAATCTTGGCTACTTGGGAGGCTAAGGTGGGAGAATGGCTTGATCACGCCACTGCACTCCAGCCTAGGCAACAGAGCAAGACTCTATAACACTGAGCATTGAGGATTGGACAAGCAGAAGTGGGATTTCTATGGGAAAGGCTATTGTGGGAAGGATTCAAGCCTCGGAGACTTTGCACAACTCCCTCCCTCTGTCTCATCGCTTCCCCTCATCACCCTGCTCATTTATAGCTGTCCTTTGGTCTCACTCTTTATTCCCCTCCTCAGCCTTCTCGGATTTCAGGATTCCATATTACGTGTCTTTCTGGTACCTATACCTTTCTTTCACAGTACTGTCATGTGGGAATTAAATAATGATGCCTGTAATTTTTAAAAATCTGCTTTATTGAGATATAATTTTCCTACAATAAACATTTACTCATTTTACCTTACAGTATAAAGTAAATTAAGTAAACAATATTAACTCTTCTGATCTATGAGTGTGGATGTCTTTCCATTTATTCAAGTCTTCTTTAGTTTCTCAACAATATTTTGTAGTTTTCAGTGTACAAGTCTTTCACTTCCATTGTCAAATTATTCCTAAATATTTTTGGATGTTACTGTACATGGATTAATTCATTTACATGTAATTTCATACATAAATTGATTTTTGAGTGTTGATCAAACCCTGCATTTCTGGGATAAATCCCACTTTACCCTGACTTTTTTCGTTTGTTTGTTTGTTTGTTTTTTGAGACAGGGTCTCGCTCTGTCACCCAGGCTGGAGTGCAGTGGTGAGATCAGGGCTCCCTGCAGCCTCCACTTCCCGGGTTCAAGAGATTCTCCTGCCTCAGCCTCCCTAGCTGGGACTACAGGCGTACGGCCACCACGCCCGGCTATTTTTTTTGTATTTTTAGTAGAGACGGGGTTTCGCCACGTTGGCCAGGCTGGTCTCAAACTCCAAGCATCAGGTGATTCACCCACCTCGGCTTCCCAAAGTGCTGGGGTTACAGGCGTGAGCCACCATGCCCAGCCTATCCTTTTTACTTATTTCTGGGTTTGATATGCTGATATTTTGTTAAAGATTTTTGTACTTATGGTTATGAGGAATATTTGTCTTTGGTCTTTTTTTGTGATGTATTTGTCTGGTTTTGGTATCAGGATAATGCTGCCCCCATGAAACGATTAAGAGTTCTTTCCTCTTCCAAGTTTTTGTAAGAGATTGTATAGAATTGGTAGCATTTCTTCCTTAAATATTTGAGAACTTACCAAGAAGTCATTTGGGACCGAGCTTTTCTTTTTGTGAAGCTTTTTAGCTATAAATTTGATTTTTTATAGATGGATAGAGATAGAGAGCTATTCCAGTTACTTAGTGTTTCCTTGAGTGAGCTTTTTTCTTTTCTTTCTTTCTTTTTGAGATGGAGTCTTGCTCTGTCACCCAGGTTGGAGTGCAGTGGCACGATCTCGGCTCACTGAAACCTCTGCCTGCTGGGTTCAAGCAATTCTCCTGCCTCAGGCTTCCAAGTAGCTGGGATTACAGGCATGCGTCATGATGCCTGGCTATTTTTTGTATTTTTTTTTTTAGTAGAGATGGGGTTTCACCATGTTGGCCAGGCTGATCTCCAACTCCCGACCACAAGTTATCCGCCCACCTTGGCCTCCCAAAGTGCTGGGATTATAGGTATGTGCCACTGCACCCAGCCTCCTTGAGTAAGCTTTGGTAATTTGTGTCTTTCAAATAATTTGTTCATTTCACTGAAGTTGCTGAATTTGTTTAACATAAAGTTTTTAATATTTCCTTGTTATCCTTGGAGGTCTTAGGATCTATATTGATGTCCTCTGTCTCATTCCTGATAATGGTAATTCTTGTCTTTTCTGTTTTTTTCTCCTGATAAGTCTGGATAGAAATTTGCCAATTAACTAGCACTTGGTTTCATTGATTATTCTGTATTGTCTATTTTCTACTTACTAATTTTCACTCTTTATTTTTTCCTTCTTCCTGTTTACTTTGGGTTTAATTTGCTCTTCTTTTTAATAGTTTCTTATTTATTTATTTATTTATTTTTGAGACGGAGTCTCGCTCTGTTGCCCAGGCTGGAGTGCAGTGGCATGATCTCGGCTCACTGCAAGCTCTGCCTCCCGGGTTCACACCATTCTCCTGCCTCAGCCTAGCTGGGATTACAAGCGCCCGCCACCACACCCGGCTAATATTTTTTGTATTTTTAGTAGAGACGGGGTTTCACCGTTTTAGGCAGGATGGTCTCGAACTCCTGACCTTGTGATCCGCCTGCCTCGGCCTCCCGAAGTGCTGAGATTACAGGCATGAGCCACCGAGCCTGGCCCCTTTTAATAGTTTCTTAAGGTGGAAACTTATCATTGATTTTCTACTTTCTTCTTTTATAATATAAGCACTCAAAGGTAAAACTTTTCCTCTAAGCCCCCATCAATTTTGATATGTATATTTTCATTTTTATTCAGTTCAAACTATGTTCTAATTTCCCATATAATCTCTTTTTTGATCTACCTGACTAATTGCAAAAATTGAGGCATTTTCCAGATATCATTCTGTTGCTGATGTCTAATTTAATTCCGTGGTGATTAGGGAATGTACTTTGTGTGATTTCAGTACCTTCAAATTTACTGAGACTAATTTGATGGCTCAAAACATAGTCTATCTTGGTGAGTATTTCATGTGCCTATGGAAAACAATGTGTAATATTCTGGTTTAGGGTAGAATGTTATGAAATGTCAATGAGGCCAAGCTGATTGATGATGTGGTTCAAGTCTTCTATATACTTACTGATTTTCTGTCTACTTTTCCATCGATTACCAAGAAAGGAGTATCTTCAACCAAAATTGGGATTTGCCTATCTCTCCTTGCAGTTATATCAGTTTTTGTTTCGTGTATTCTGAAGTTGTTAGGTGCAGCAATGTTTAGGGTTTGTGTGTCCTCCTGATAAATTGACCCCTTTATGATTATGAAATACCCTTCTCTTATTTAAAATTTTTTTTTAAACTTTTTTTTAGTTTTTTGGAATGGGATCTCACTATGTTGCCTGGGCTGGTCTTGAAGTCCTAGGCTCACGTGATCCCCTGCCTCGGCCTCCCAAAGTGCTGGGATTACAAGTGTGAGCCATTGTGCCTGGCCTGAAATGTCCTTCTTTGTCCCTGATAATATTCCTTGTTCTGTTGTCTATATTGCCGGATATTAATATTGCTACTCTTTTTTTCATTTTATTTTATTATTTTATTTTATGAGACAGAGTCTTGCTCTGTTGTCCAGGCTACAGTGCAGTGGTGAGATCACAGCTCATTGCAGCCTCTGCCTCCTGGGCTCAAGCCGTCCTCCCTTCGCATCCCAAGTACCTGGGATTACAGGCACACATCACAGTGCCAGGCTAATTTAAAAAAATTTTTATAGTGATGAGGTCTCACTATATTGCCCAGGCTGATCTTGAACTCCTGGGCTCAAGCAATCCTCCTACCTTGGCCTGATTACAGGCACGAGCCAACCATGCCTAGCCCTTATATTAATAAATTGAGGTCGGGCACGGTGGCTCACGCCCGTAATCCCAGCACTTTGGGAGCCTGAGGCGGGTGGATTGCCTGAGGACAGGAGTTCGAGACCAGCCTGGCCAACATGGTGAAACCCCGTCTCTACTAAAAATGCAAAAAAATTAGCCGGGCGTGGTGGCATGTGCCTGTAATCCCAGCTACTCAGAAGGCTGAGGCAGGGGAATTGCTTGAAGCAGGGAGGTGGAGGTTGCAGTGAGCCGAGATCGGGCCACTGCACTCCAGCCTGGGTGACAGAGCGAGACTCCATCTCAAAAGAAAAAAAAAAATTGATTGGAAAATGAAGAAAAATGTTTCTTCACCCTTGATTTGTATAATAAGTGGCTGGCCCAAGGAATATGAGAATGGCCTCACTGTGGCGTCTTGGGGGTGACTTCCAGTGAGAGTACTGAACAGTCCCTGAGTCTCCGGCTGCTTACAGCTCCATCCTGGGCCACATGTCCTCCTTTGGATGATGATGATGTCTCTTAGTTACTGTACTTTGTTGGGCTTCCTTCTGAGTCCCCTTTCCCTATAGATGTCTGCAGCCAAGGACAGCTATCATATGACCTTAAACTCCTTTTAAAGTTTACAAGGACATTGGCCTTTATGCCGGAGCATTAATAATCATGATGGCTCACATTTATTGAGCCCTTTCTATATGCCAAGCACCTTGCTAAGCCCTTTGTGTGCATTTTCTCTTAATTCTCACTGCAACCTGATGAGGTAGATACCACTCTTATCTCCTTTTTACAGATAAGAACATGGAGGCTAAAAGTTTATGTAAATTGCCCAAAGGTACAGCAAGATCAACAAGCGAACATCGGGGCCAACCACTCCTCACTACTGAACTCTGCTGTCTTGTCAGTGGCCTGCCCAGGGACACTTTGCTGCTCTCTTAACACACACCCCTTCACCATTGTTATACACCCAGAGAACCACTGGATCTAGGGCCGCATCACTCCCTGTTCCGTTCTGCACATCAGTTCATGTAGCTGAAGTGCACATACATTGTTGATCAGTGTGGTTTGGTGGTAAGAGCACTGGACTGGGAGTCAGGGGACTTGGCTGTCATCCTGGCTCTGTGGTTTACCAGTCATAGCACTTTAGGCATGTTATTCAATGTCTCTAGGTGTGTAGTTTCTCAATGCTGAAGGTAAGGGGATTGAATCAGATAACCTCAAAGGCACCTTCAAGAACCAACATCCTATGAGTCTATGAATTAGTGGCCTTGCTGATAGGGAGCTAATCATTACCTAACCTGGCAGGGCATTTAAGATTTATTTACTTTAACAGTATTTATCAAAACCACAGAGCTTAGCTGCTCATTTTATGTTCATATATCTTCTCTGGCTTCCTGTTTATCCCAAAGGTTGTCTTTTCAAACTGCCCTTTGGGCTTATAAAAACTCCTTTGTGTTCATAACATGTTATTAAGTGAACAAAAGCAGGTTACAAAACTGTATGTATCTCATTTTATTAACAACAGATTGTGTGTATGCTAGTGTATATATATTATATATATACACACACACAAGTATATATACGTAAGTATATACATGATACGTATATTGTAATATATATACTATAATATATAAAATATAAGTGCCTCTACTTATTTTACATTTATGATTACTTACATAGTCTGAAAAGATATACATCAAAATATTAGAATGACATTTTCTGGATGGTGCAATAACTGGTGATTTTAATTTTATTTTTTATACTTTTTTTGTCCTTTATAATTTTTGCCCAGGGGAATTGCTTATATTTTTAATACTTATTGCTTATAAGTAATAAACTCACAAACTGATAGAAAATATCTCCTTTGGATTCAGAACTTCCCTGCCCCTTTAACTTTGTCTCTGGCATCTTCTCCTGGGTTGGCTACCTGACTTTCTGTCTTATATTAGAAGACAGTGGGACACAGAGTAATCTAATCCCTGCGGGGTTGTCCTCTCCAGGCCCAGCTTTTAGTTACCCCCTCTTCCTCCACTTCCATTCACTTGTTTTCCTGTTCTTTTCTGTCCTTTTGTGTCAACATGGTCTTCCCTTTTTCAGTTTTTCCTCTACAATCACTCTTGAGTACTCTTTCATTCATTCATCATAAATTATGGACAAATCAGAACAACAGTGGAATGAGAATAACAACAGTAAGTTGTTTAGAGTTGAAGACTGAGGTTCAAGTCCTGAATCTGCCCTAGGTAGAGCAAGATGATGTGAAAAATTCTTGGAAAATTATAAAGGCTGGATCAGTGAGAATTGTCATTGCCAAGACCCTGTGCTGAGCCCCATGGGGGAAATGTCGGTGAGGAGCCTCTGTTCCCAAGGAGCTTAGAGAGTAGAAGTGGAAACGCAAAGGGGGAGGGCAGGGAGGGATGCAGAGATAATCTCCATAGACATGGAAATTACTAGATTCTGCAGAGGAGGAAGAAGGATGAGTCAAGTATCACCATGGTGTTGGGGACCAGGTAACTGAGAAAAGTGGTGTCATGAATCCATTTATCAATCCATCTATCCATTCATTCCACAAATACACACTGAGCATCTGCCATCAGCCTGGTACTATCAGAGGTGCTAGAGATGTAACAGTGAAGAAAACAGGCAACAACCCCCGACCTACCCCATTTTGTTTACATTCTATGAGATGACAGAGAAAAAGGAAGCAAACAAGTACATAAACAAAATCATTTCCGAAGGTGACAAGTGCTATGAGAAAAATAAAATTGGATAGTGTGTCAGAGAGCACCAGGGGAGGTGACATTGGTGCTGATGTGTCATTAGCTGAAATAGAAGTCAGGGGCTGGTCTGAGGAGGAAGATGATGATTCCCTGTTAGAGCTGCTGACTCAGAGATGCTAAGATTTACCTTCTGGTGAGATATTTTAACCTCCTCTCAAACTCTACATCCTATCAATCTCTGGCTGGGAAACTTCCAGTGGGTTTTCACTGCCCTCTGGACAAAAATCCCAGTTATTTAACTTGGCGTTCAAGGGCCTCCACAATCTTGCCCAGTCTGCTTTCCTGCCCCCGTCCCCAGGTGAACCTTCAATTCTGGTTGTGATGGGCTCCTCACAGTCTCCACCTAGGCTACATCCCTTTGTGCCTCCTTACCTGGGTCCTAGGAGAGTCTCCTGAACTCTCCAGTCCACAGCCATCCTGCTCTTCTCAGGACCCATGCCTCTTTTTCTGCCTGCTTGCCCTCTTAGATTGTTTAAGTGTCTTATAAGCAAGGGCCCAACTCTCCAATAAGAATGCAGTCTCTTCGAGTGATAGGCTGGCCCCTTCAGGATCCTCTCTTCATTGGATTTGCTCCATACACTTGCCCAGAATTGCACTGAGGGGCTTTACAGATAAGTATCTTCTTGTATGAAATGAAGAAGGAGAGACAAAATGGAAAGAACCCAGAAGACAAAAGAGCTTCCCACCCAAATTCAGGAGTCAGATGACAGAATTCAGCTGTGGTCAAAAGCGTTTGGAAGCTGGCCAGGTGTGGTGGCTCAAGTCTGTAATCCCAGCACTTTGGGAGGCCAAGGGGCAAAGATCACTTGAGGCCAGCAGTTCGAGACCAGCCTGAACAACACAGTGAGACTCCCATATCGACATTAGTTAAAAAATAATTTTTAAAACATAAAAAATTACAAAAATGTGTTCTGAAGCAATTAGCAAAGAATTGATTCATTTTGCTGGGGGAATCAGCAATTGGAATGAATTCTATTTGCCTTGAGCATATGGGGATAAACCTGCCTAACACTGGTGAGCAGAGCAATGGCCTGAGACCAGAAGTCCTAGAATTCCTCCCAGCCCTCTATCCAAAAGAAAGACAGAGTCCTGGGCTCCAAGATGATGGCACAATCAGGAACTGGCCCAGAGTAATCCATTACCCTTCTCTCCAAGGCTTCCTTCCTCCGCTTCCTAGGCTTTGTCACAATTTCCTCCATTTAACCTGTGGGGGGATGGAACACCTGTTTACCCATCTGAAATGCAGGATGATAGGAGATCACCTGCCCTCTGCTCTTCCCTCCTTCCCTGTCAGGACTGAGTCAATACCGATGTTCAACTTCTGGTGCTTAGAAGTCAGGATGTTCAGGTGGTGGGAGGTTAGGTGAGGGACACGTGATTGTCATGACGGGCATTTGGGATGAAAGTCAGAACCATAAACACATATTCATTATGACTCTCCTTCTGCCGGGTCTTTCATCTGGGGAATCTCAAAGCCCTGGACAAATGGTAATTAATTTTCACAACAGCTTCCACAGGAGGATGCAGTGGTGTCTGCCAAAGGCCAGGGGGTATTTTCCCAGTATTCTTCCCTCAACCTTTTCTGCTCACTCCCAGCCCCTGCCAGCCCCAAGGTGACGATGCAGGGTGGGTAGGATGCCTGGGCTAAAGACTCCTTCCTGGGACCTCTCTGTCCAGAAGGCTACAGGGGCAGATGGAGACTCCTCCCAACTAGCCTCCTGCCCCTACACCCTACCCTACTCTCCCAGAGCGTGACTAAGAGTGAACCAGGCAGGAGTGGGAGCATTTCCTGCCTCCACTGGCAGGCTGGGACCAGACAACAAGTTAGTTGACTCAGGAGGAACCACATGGCTCCAAAAATACATCTGCCTCTGCCCGGTTCCATCTCATGCTCCCTTCGCCCTTTAGATACAGTCACTTGCTCCTTCCCCCAATCCCACCCCTGGGGAGCCACTTGAAGTCATTTTTGCCCTTAATTCTGATTATAAAAGAACTATAAGTGCATCATAGGAAACCTAGAGAATGTAGAAAAATACAAACAAGCATTTGAATAATCCTATAATTCCACTACTCCCAAAATAACCACTGCTGAAGTCTTGTTATATTTCCTTTCTATTTTTCTGTCCTCTGAGTTTCATTTATTTATTTATTTATTTATTTATTTTTGAGTCGGAGTCTTGCTTTGTCGCCCAGGCTGGAGTGCAGTGGCGTGATCTTGGCTCACTGCAAACCCCGCCTCCCGGGTTCACGCCATTCTCTCACCTCAGCCTCTGGAGTAGCTGGGACTACAGGCGCCCGCCACCACACCTGGCTAATTTTTTGTATTTTTAATAGAGATGGGGTTTCACCGTGTTAGACAAGATGGTCTCTATCTCCTGACCTCGTGATCCACTCGCCTTGGCCTCCCAAAGTGCTGGGATTAGAGGCGTGAGCCACCGTGCCCGGCCCTTTGAGTTTCATTTAAATAATAATATATACTCACAGCAAAACCACAATTATACATACATATATGTATGTATATATGTGTGTGTATATATATATTTTATATATGCATATATATATATATATATATATATATATGCTCAAATAGAACACAAAGTTATAAAGTGAAAAGTCAAAGTCCACCTCCAACTTTCTACTCCCATGCAGGGGGAAACCATGGTTAAGAGTTTCTTGTGTATCTTCCAGAAATTGTCTAGTACATGTTCAAGCATGCAAATGTTATTCATTTTACATGGCTGAGGTCATACTGTATGAACAATTTGGTCTTTTCTTCACTTTACATGAATATATGAGCACTTTCTATGCCATTAAAAATTATTGGTTGAACTATTTTTATAGGCCAAATAACATTTTATCTTATTGATATGCCATAGTTTATTTAACCTTTTCCCTCTTGCTGGACATTTACTCAGGAGAGGAGCAGGAAGAAGGAATTGAGTCAAGATGAAGTGTTGGAGGAGGAAGGGGGCTAGCCTGTACTGAGGGCCTACTGTGTGCCAACCACTTTTCACATCTTCCCAATTGCTTGGTTTTAGAGTTAGGCACTGTCCCCATTCTTCAGATGAGAAAGCTGAGGTTCAGAGAGGTTAAGGAGGAATTTGCTCATATGTGAGAGAGCCAGGGTTTGAAGCAAGATTTATCAACTCCAAAGCCCATGGCTGTTCTATTTTGCCAAGATGCTTCGGAAAAGTCCCAGGGTTCATGGTTGCACACTGCTTGGCATGGGGATGGGGAGAGCCCTTCTGGCATTCCTTCTCTCATTCACTCTAATAACATTTATATGCCTGGCATCAAGAATTTGGGTGAAAAAGCTGCAGTCCTTGTCCTCTAGAAGTTCACAGTCACATGGGGGTGGACATGGAAACAAGCTCTCACCACCTAGAGGAACATGCAAGGTACAAGGGGGTCCAACCAGAGTTTCCACTCCCAGACTCCAAAGGTCGAGAGGCTTCCTGGGGGAGGAGACCCTAGGCTGAGTCAGTCCTCTGGCACTGGTCAGGAAGTGCCAGGGAGGCCTGAAACGCCTCTGCGTCCTCTCCTCCCCAGATCCAGTCTATGCTCCAGTCACTGGAGCCTGGGTTGGTTCCTCCCTGACCCAGGTTTCGCCTCAGCTTCCTGCCTTTCACAAGATGGTTTTCCAGGCTCCCACGACAGTAGGGTGGGCAGTGGGCTGCCAATTTCTGAGAAAATCTTCAAGAACATGTTTCTGGTTTGTTTTCCAGAAGTTCAGGAAATGTTTATCATACTTTTGGGGAAGAGTGGGCAGCACGGGAGGTTTGGGTCAATGCTTCGGGCTCTAGATGGACAGATCGGGATTGGGGTCCTGCTCCTGCCATTTTCTCTGGGACTGCTGGAAAGTCACCGAGAGTTGTCAGGACCCTGGGTAACAAGCCATAGAAAATGGACCCTGACTATCTTAAACACAGAAGGGAATCCACTGCAATAGAATTGGCAGAGGTTCAGGAGGGAACAGTCTTGAGAAAGGGGCAGAAACTTAAGCAGCTCTCCAGGCCTGGAGCAGCAGGAGGCAGAAAACCATCATTTGAGCTGGAAGAGTCTAGTCATGACGCTGCTGCCACTGCAGCCAGATATCACAGCAAATGGAGTGCTAACCCCCCAGCACGCAGTGGGTCCAGGAGCCAGGCCTCAGGCAGGTGCATCTGATGGACTGAGCCTTGGTCATTCACTCATACCCATTGCCAGGAAACAGGACGGGGAGGATTTGCCTTTGGGCTTCAGTGGTATGAGGCAGGTGCTCCTCCCTCCAAGTCAATACCCAAGGGGAGTTCTGCCCCCTGGATGAGGGGCTTTAGAACCTGTACAGCCAAAAACTCAATGCCTACGACATGGCCTAATCTCTCAGAGCCTTTATAAAACACAGACAACAATCATATCTATTTCACAGGATTACTACGAGGGTTTTTTTAAAAAGCAAATAAAGTGCTTAGCATGGTGTCAAACACCCCATAAATTCTCAGTAAATGTTAATTTACTACTACTACTATTAATATTGTTATTACTAGTGTTATTCACTTTCTCTCTTTTCAAATAAAATCCAGATAGTTTTCACTGTAAAAGTAATAGATGTCATACATAGAAAAGTTGAAAAATGCAGAAAAGTTGAAAGAAGAAAAGAAATCACCTAACACCCACAGAAAACCACTGTCAGCATTTTGGTATTTCCTGCCAATCTATTTTCTATGTACTGGTGTTGGTTGTTTTGTTCTTTCTTCCTTTTTTCCTTTCAAACAGCTGTGATCATTCTGTATGTGTACAGTTGTGTACCCTACCTTGTAGTATGTGCATTTCTTTTTTGGGGGAGAGGGGGAATTTCCCTCTGTCACCTAGGCTGGAGTATAGTGATGCAATCTTGACTCACTGCAACCTCTGCCTCCCAGGCTCAAGCGATCCTCCCACCTCAGCCTCTTGAGTAGCTGGGACTACAGATGCACACCACCATGTCCGGCTAACTTTTTGTAGAGATGGGGTTTCACCATGTTGGCCAGGCTGGTCTTGAACTCCTGAGCTCAAGAGATCCGCCTGCCTCGGCTTCCCAAAGTGCTGGAATTACAAGCGTGAGCCTGTAATTATTCTTAACGGCTGCGAAATATCCTGTGGAATGGATAGTGTTGTTTCCACTGTTTGGCGGGTGTGTGTTGGGCGGCGGGGTTCATATGCATTTATAAATTATGAGCGTTTTTTTCAAAAACGTTTTCTGATTCTGGAATGCTTCTTTGAATACTGATGAATGCTTAACTGACATCAGTTACGCACTTTGTTCCGAAGGGCCCTTAGGAAGCCATTAGCCATTTCCTAAAATTCTCACAATTCTGATGCAGGTGGGGGGTGGGGCATGGCCCACATGGATGCCTATCACCTCATTGTGTTTTGAGGGGGGCATTCTCACTGCTGCTGTGAACGTGAGAGTCCCATAGTCCCGTGACGCCTTGACACCACTCGTCTGCCCACAGCTTTCTCACGTTCCCGATTTGCTCAACCACTGATTAGGCTGGGGTGGTTTATCCTGCCTGTGAAATTACCTGCCATTAGTGTAGTGGAAAGTGCCCCAGCTCTGCCTCTTGCCAGCTTAGGACTTGAGGCAATTTTCTTACATTTCTCAACCTCTTCTGTAAAGTGAAGAGTCATGTCTATCTTCCAGGATTAAAGAGAGAGGGATACATGCGCCTAGATAGTAAGCTTTTCTTCTTTCTTCCTCGACGGTTCTATAGTCTCGTCCTCTCCCTTACTCCCACCCCCCAGCCCCGCCCCACCCCCGACCAGCCTCCCTGCCTCTTCAGGTCCCAGGCTGGGTTCCAGGAAGTGGCTCGCGCCTGACGCTGGCTCCCAGCGGCTGGGGTATCAGGTGACCCGCCTCCCCACCGAGGTGACTAAAATCCCAGTGATGCTGATTATTTGGATTTCCTGGGTAGGGCCGGGCACCCGCCGCTGGTGGGGCTTTGGATGCAACAATAATTAGTATTTTGACGAGGCGATTCCGATCGCCCCACCAAGTAGGAGGTCCCACCCTGAGTAGGGAGCCCCGTGGGAACTGACCCGGCCACATTCCCAACTGCAGCGATTGTGAAATGGGCCCGGGCCCAGCCAGGGCGGGCTCCGATGGAGGAGCGGGGTGGGGCGCGCAGAGGATGCTCCAGGAGGGCGGAGCGCTCACCCTTGCTCCGGGATCTCCTGGCTCGGGACAACCAACGTGGTCCTGAATCCACCATGGACCTGCTCAGGATCTCAGGCTGGGCGGCCTGGCTCTCCTCTGGCCACGGATACGGGAGTGAAGTGACCAGGGCAGAAAGGACATCTGAGGGGGCACAGGGAAATGAAATCGTCCTTTCCCCTTCCACTCGCCCCTCCCGGCCCTTCCAAAGCACCATTAGAAATTGAAAGGTGCAAGGCCAGGAAAGACGCAGGGGCCAGTGCAGAGTCTCCTTTCATGGAGGTCCAAGGAGAAGTGAATTGCTCTACCCCAAGTTTCTATAAGAAATAACCAGGCTGGGCAAGGTGGCTCACACCTGTAATCTCAGCACTTTGGCAGGACCAGGCAGGAGGATTGATTGATCCCAGGAGTTCGAGACCAGCCTGAGCAACATACGAGACCCTGTCTCTATTAAAACAAACAAACAAACAAAAAAGAAACAAACTTTAAAAATTAGCCGGGTGTGGCAGTGCAAGCCTGTAGTCCCTGCTACTGGAGAGGCTGGGTTGGGAGGATTGCTTGAGCCTTAGGAGGTCAAGGCTGCAGTGAGCCGTGATTGCACTACTGCAATCCAGCCTGGGCGACAGAACAAGACCCTGTCTCAATTTTAAAAAAAGAAAAAGAAGGAAAGAAATAGCCAAACAAAGAGAACAGCTGGAGCTTTAGAAAGCACTGTCCCTAACACTGTGTGATTTCAATGACTCCAAAAGACTCTCTGACCCCCAGATTCTCCTGTGACTCACCTGAAATTCCTCCACAGGCTGGACGCGGTGGCTCAAGCCTGTAATCCCAGCACTTTGGGGGGCCGAGGCAGGCGGATCACGAGGTCAGGAGATCGAGACCATCCTGGCTAACATGGTGAAACCCCGTCTCTACTAAAAATACAAAAAATTAGCCGGGCATGGTGGCGGGCGCCTGTAGTCCCAGCTACTCAGGAGGCTGAGGCAGGAGAATGGCATGAACCCGGGAGGCGGAGCTTGCAGTGAGCTGAGATCGCGCCACTGCACTCCAGCCTGGGCGACAGAGCGAGACTCTGTTTCAAAAAAAAAAAAAAAAAGAAATTCCTCCACACATCCTTTACTTTAAGGTTTTGATGCCAAGTAAAAACTTGCCTCAGCTTCCACAGGCAAGGATCAATCCTGTGGCGGAAAGAGGGGAAGAGAGCATATAAAACCTCAAGGTGGCAGGAGCCCTCCTATGGCCTCCCAAGTACAGCTGTATTCTGTTTTTAAGGCACTTGTATGCAATCTCCAGTGGCCTTTGAAACAATGCTGTGAGCTGGGGGTACTGTTAGCTGTCATTCCCATTCAACAGAGCAGGAAATGAAGGCTCAGAGAGGTTAAGTAACTTGCCCAAGGACACACAGTAAGTGCCCACGTGCAGTTGAAATCATGGCACTCAGCTGCTTCCCACAGCCCAGCATTAACAGTGTGGTGTTCGTATTTTGGTCAACTAGTTTTTTTAAAGTATGAAACAAGTATTTGGCTAAAGTTCTTATTTTTTCTTTCTTTTAGAAAATATTTTGTAGAGACAGGGTCTCACTATGTTGCCCAGGCTGATCTCGAACTCATGTTCTCAAGCAATCCTCCCAGTTCAGCCTCCCAAAATGCTGGGATTAACAGGCATGAGCAACCATGCCTGGCCCTTTGGCTCAGGTTTTGAGAAGACTTTTAGTAATACAAGGCAGAACACTTACTGTCTCTCATAAGCTTCACAACAGCCCTAAGCAAATAGCATCCTGTTTTACAGGGGTAAAAACCCAAGGCTCAGAGATTTATTACATCCACTCAGTTGTGAGTACCTCCAGGGTAAGGAATGAAGTCGTGTCCATCTTTCTATGTATGATCCATAACTTTATCTATGAATGTTGGTTGAGTATTTGCAGAGAGAGCCCTGCCAGATCATCTAATAAGGCCTGTGTGTTTTACAGATGAAAAAACTGAGGCCTGCAACAGGTAAGGGATATGACTGGATCACATAATTATGGCAGAACCTGGACCTCAGATCTCCCAATTCTGTCTGCTGTCCTTTCCGTACAGTCACTCATTTATCCAACTACAGGAACTGAGCTGACATACCTCCATATGCTGGGCTCTAAGAACAAAAACAGTAGGGAGAGGATAGGGACACACTTGCTTTGAGGGAGGGTTCCAAAAACCTCAGTATTCAAAACACATGATATTTTATTTTACTTTATTTTTGAGACATGGTCTCACTTTGTCACCCAGGCTGGAGTGCAGTGTCGCAATCACAACTCGTTGCAGCCTTGACCTTCTGGGCCCAAGTGATCCTCCCGCCTCTATCTCCCAGGTAGCTGGTACTATAGGCACATGCCACCATGCCCAGCTAATTTTTGTATTTTCTGTAGAGATGGAGTTTTGCCATGTTGCCCAGGCTGTTTTCAAACTCCTGAGCTCAAGCAATTCACCCACCTTAGCCTCCCAAAGTGCTGGGATTACAGGTGTGAACCACTGCGCCTGGCCCAAAATAACATAATATTGTAATGCAATATTTTAAAAAATCAAATTAGGAAATGATATCCCATAGGCCTGCAGCCTAGTTTTTTTTTTTAATTTTAAATTTAAATTTTACTTTAACATCTGCATGCACAAGGCAAGTTGCAGCCTGTTTTTATAAATAAAGTTTTATTAAGAGTAAATCTCAGTCCTTGTTTTGAGGAGCCACAGTTTACTCTGGGGAGACAGACTTGAATAGGGTATATGTAATCCTCTGTGATTATCCTCAGGCAGCAAGCAGGGGCTGAGGGGAAGCCTTTGAAGCAGGGAGGGAAATGTGCAGAGTCCCAGCTGTGTGGGCTCATTGCAGCAAAACTCGTTGGTGTAGGAAAAACAGGGGCAGGAGCCAAGGGAGGAAGTGGTGAGTGACCAGGTCTCAGAGATTAGCGGGAGGACGTGGGGACGGTGGAGAGATCACCAGGCTGAGAATGTCCCATAAAGGTTTTGGACTTGACACCATAGACATGGCTAACTCCGGCTGACACTGAAACTGGGGAAATCAAACACAAACCGAGGGGTATTTAAAATATATTTAGAAATATATTTCTATATATTATAAAATATATTCAGAAATACATTTAAAACCACAATAGTAGAAAGTAATAAAAGAAGCTGAGCATGGTGGCTCACGCTTGTAATCCCAGCACTTTGGGAGGGCAAGGTAGGTGGATCACATGAGGTCAGGAGTTCAAGACCAGCCTGGCCAGCATGGTGAAACACCGTCTCTGCTAAAAATACAAAAAGTAGCCGGGCATGGTGGCGCGCTTCTGTAGTCCCAGCTACTCTGGAAGCTGAGGCATGATAGTCGCTTGAACCTGGGAGGCGGAGGTTATAGTGAGCTGAGATCGTGCCACTGCACTCCAGCCTGGAGGACACAGCAAGACTCTGTCTCAAGAAAAAAAAAAAAAAAAAAGAAAGAAAGAAAGAAAGAAAAAGAAATCAAGTCATAAAAGACTACTGAACCTTAAAAAATGATAATAATAATAATAGGAAAGAAAAAAAACTCACAATGAATGTGTTTGGCTGGTTGGTCCCTCCATGTACTGGGGACATTTGCCCACCTGTAGTCCTTTGCCCCCAGCCTTGTGCTCTGGAGGTCTTACCCGTGACTGGACCCTTCCTAAAGGTAAAAGCTGCCCCAAGCTGCTACTGCCTTGGTTGAACTGCTGGAAGCCAGGGAAACCCTCGGCAGGACATAAGCTGCCAAGGAATTCTCTTCATTTCTTGAGAATATTATAGGATGCATATTTAAAGATATCCCATGTAAATCACTTAGAAGAGAGGCTGGCAGAAAATAAATACTCAGAAAACTTTCTGTTATTATGTTCTGTTTATTATTAAAGTACTTTTTATAATTTTCTGGAAAGAGTTATGGTTTGAAAGACCCTTCCTTATGTTTAAAGGACACTGTCCCCTTCTCCATATGTCTGTGGCAATTGTTGATGGTTGTAGAAGTATCTGCTAGATCAGGATGTGGGCTGACAGCTGAGAGGGTGTGATGTTTGGGAGAGATTAAAGTCTTGGGGGGAGGTTTAATCCAGGAGGCCTTCCTGGAGGTGGAGGAGAGTTGAGGGCAGAGTTTTAAAAGGATACTGTTGACAAGATGAATGGAAGCATTATGAATGGCATGACACCTGGAAAATGGAGCAATTTTGCCTACCTGGTGTGAGAATTAACTGATATATCACAAACGTAAAATGATTGGCACATAACAAGGACCCAGTGAAGGTCGATGATGAAGAAGGAGGAGGAGGGGAGGGGGCAGAGAAAAAGAGAAGGGGGCTGAGCAGGAGACCCTTGTTCTAGGTACGGCTGTGCCTCTGGTTAGCTATGTGAGACCTTGGGGACATCATGCCCCTCTTGACACCTCAGATTTCTTTTCTTTTCTTTCTTCCTTTTTTTTGAGATGGAGTTTCGCTCTTGTTGCCCCGGCTGGAGTGCAATGGCATGATCTTGGCTCACTGCAACCTCCGGCTCCTAGGTTCAATCAATTCTCCTGCCTCAGCCTCCTGAGTAGCTGAGATTACAGGCGCCTGCCACCATGCCTGGCTAATCTTTGTATTTTTAGTGGAGACGGGGTTTCACCATTTTGGCCAGACTGGTCTCGAACTCCTGACCTCAGGTGATCTACCCACCTCTGACTCCCAAAGTGCTGGGATCACAGGCATGAGCCACTGTGCCCAGCTTCTTTTCTTTAAAATGGATGACTTATGCCTAAGGTTTCCACCTCTGAGAGTCTCTGATTATAAATATAAAATAATGACAGTCTCTGGGCGCAGTAGATCATGCCTGTAATCCCAGCACTTTGGGAGGCAGGTGGATCACCTGAGATCAGGAGTTCGCGACCAACCTGCCCAACATGGTGAAACCCCGTCTCTACTAAAAATACAAAAAATTAGCCGGGCATGGTGGCGGGCGCCTTTAATCCCAGCCACTCCGGAGGCTGAGGCAGGAGAATCACTTGAACCTGGGTGGCAAAGGTTGCAGTGAGCTGAGATCATGCCATTGCACCCCAGCCTAGGCAAAAAGAGTGAAACTCTATCTCAAAGAATATATATAAATAAATAAATAAACATAAGATAAAATGACAGTCATTGTTTATTGCCACTTACTTTATACCCGTCCCTCTTATAAGCCATGTACATGTAACATCTCACTTGATTTTCGCAGTGACCCCATTCATGGATTCCACTAGTATTCTAATTATATTGTTAAGAAAACAGAGGCTCAGAGAAGTAAGGTAACCTGTCCAAATGGTTGATCGAGTAAGCAAGGTTCCCGACTGCAGGAAGGCAGAGAGATGCTGCCTCCTGGGGGCTGTCCCTTTCTACAGAGAAGCATTTTCTTCATGACTGAGATCGGGGGTGGCCCCAGTTCCCTGGAGACACCAGTGTTGCAGGAGGCTACTCTTCTTCCTGATTTCACTGCCCAGTTCTGTGGCAGCTCCAACCCATAACTTGAATGTCCCCCCACCCACACACACACCCCCACCTCAGCACAGTGACTTTCCCCCAAGGCTGTGTCACGCTTAACAGATGACACTCAGGGAAAGGCTCTGTGGTTGAATCACAGTGACCACTTCCTGTTCCATTCAGGGTCCCTTGTTCTCCAGAGCCCTCACTCTGCCATGCCCTATTTAGTAAATGCCACAAAGTTTATGACTCCTGGACTGCTAGGGGGGCTTAGTCACCCCTTCCTATACCCTGATTCTACTAGACTTAGAAGCATCAACTCTCAGTTTCTGCACCATTTCACTACCTTGCAACAGGAGCCTGGTGGGACACCCCGTTTGTCCCGGGGCTGCACAAGTAGGCAAAAGGACGATCTCCATTCCTCTAGACTGGTGATGTAAGGCTGACCGGACAGGTGGGCAGACGTCCAAACCTCAGCCGTGAAGTAAGGGAGGTAGTCACTGACCCGGTGGGCTCCTCAGAGGCACCTACTCACTGGATGTTGTTGTCTCCAAGCACATGGGTCAGAACACCAAGTGGAAAGAAATGCCAAGGGGGTTATATGTCTTTGAGGGAAACCCCAATTCTCTTTCATTTGCTCAGAAATGCCTTCCTGGAGGCTGACAGCTGTAGCTAATGTTGAGTCTGAGAGCCGAGGGAGTCATTAGATCCTAGGGGGCCATCCGGAAGAGGAGACTTCCTCTGGGTAAATGCACAGAGCAAAATCTAGGACCCTCACGGCTGGATTAAGATCTTTAGCAGTACTCAACCTCTAAAGATTATGCTACAAGTATTTCTTGCCCCACACAAACCCTCATAGATAACATAAAATAAAACAATCTAAATCCTAAAAATAAGTATGTCCTTATCAAAATATCAATGATGTTACTTATGAAAATGGAAAAAAAATCTAAAATTCATATGGAACCCAGGAGACTCCAAATAGCCAAAGCAATTTTGAACAAAAAGAACAAAGCTGAAGGCATCACACTACCTGACTTCAAAATTTACTACAAAGCTATAGTATGGTACTGGCATAAAAAGAGACACATAGATCACTGGAACAGAATAGAGAACTCAGATATAAATCGACACATTTGTAGCCAACTCATTTCGACAAAGGTGCCAGGAGCAAACACTAAGGATCATCCCTTTAATAAATGGTGCTGGGAAAACTGTATGCAGAAAAATGAAACCAGACCCCTATCTCTCCCCATACACAAAAATCAAATCAAAGTGGATTAAATACTTAAATCTAAGACATGAAACTATGAAACTATTAGAAGAAAACGTTGGGGAAGTGTTCCAAGACATTGGTCTGGGCAAAGATTTTCCGTGTAATCTTTTCATGTAACCTCAAAAGCAACAGGAAACCAAAGCAAAAGTAGACAAATGGGATTACATTAAGCGAAAAATCTTTTGTTCAGCAAAGGAAATTATCGACAAAGTGAAGAGACAACCTACAGAATGGGAGAAAATACCTGCAACTATCCACCTGACAGAACATATAAAAAGCTCAAACAACTCAATAGGAAAAAAACAAATAATCCCATTTAAAAATGGGCAAAATAGGCCAGGCGCGGTGGGTCACGCCTGTAATCTCAGCACTTTGGGAGGCCGAGGTGGGTGGATCACGAGGTCAGGAGATCGAGACCATCCTGGCTAACACAGTGAAACCCTGTCTCTACTAAAAATACAAAAAATTAGCCGGGCATGGTGGCGGGCACCTGCAGTCCCAGCTACTCTGGAGGCTGAGGCAGGAGAATGGCGTGAACCCGGGAGGCAGAGCTTGCAGTGAGCCGAGATGGCGCCACTGCACTCCAGCCCGGGTGAGAGAGCGAGACTCCGTCTTAAAAAAAAAAAAAAAAAAAAGGGCAAAATATCTGAGTAGACATTTCTCAAAAGAAGGCATACAAATGGCCAACAGGTATGTGCTCAACATCATTAATTATGAGAGAAATGCAAATCAAAACAATGAAATATCATCTCACTCCAGTTAAAATGGCTTTTATTTATTTAAAAAAAAAAAGCAATAACAGATGCTAGCAAGGATATGGAGAAAGGCAAATCCTCATACACTGCTAGTGGGAATGTACATGAGAACAGCCACTATGGAAAATAGTATTGAGGTTCCTCAAAAAACTAAAAATAGAATTACCATATGATCCAGGAATTCCACTGCTAGGTGTGCATCCAAAAGGAAGGAAATCAATATATGGAAGAGATATCTGCACTCCCATGCTTCCTGCAGCACTATTCACCATAGCCAACATATGGCATCAACCTAAGTGCCCATCAACAGATGAATGGATGAAGAAAATATGGTACATACACCCAATGGAATATTATTCAGCCATAAAAAGAATGAAATCCTGTCATTTGCAGCAACATAGATGGAACTGGAGGACATTATGTTAAGCGAAATAAGCCAGGCACAGAAAAACAAATACTGCATGATCTCACTCAAATGTCGGAGCTACAAAAGTGGATCTCATAAAGAGAGAGTAGATTGGTGGTTACTAGAGGCTGGGAAGGCAAAGGGAACTGGGGATGAAGAGAAATTGATTAATGGGTACAAATATACCATTTGATAGAATACGTAAGACCTAGTGTTTGATACGTAAGGAGGGCAACTATAATTTATTATCATCTGTTGTACGTTTCAAAATAGCTGGAAGAGAATCATTCGAATGCTTCCAGCGTAAGGAAAAGATAAACATTTAAGGTGATGGACATCACAAGTACACTGATTTATCTTTATAAATTACATGAATGTATGAAATTATCACGTCCCAAAACTATTTACATGTTATATATTAATACGTAAATATCATACATTAATACACAATAAAAAGTTTAAAAAAGAAAAAATAAATAAAAACAAGCATAAGGAAGTCCAGTAATGTTCTGATTATTTCCATAATGACCACTTCAGTCCTTTTTTATCAGTGTCTTTTTTTCTCACTTTCTGTTGCCTCCACTTTGCTGGTGCCATTGCCCCGTATGGTCTACCCGTTGGATAATCCTGCAGTGAATAGAAGTCACTGGACCACATGTGATGGCTAATATAGGGAAGATCTTTCTAACGATTTATGTTGTGTGACCACTAAGTGGGCTTCCCAGGGAGGAAGTGCCCAGTCACTGTTGTGTTCCCACAGAGGCCAGAAGTCCCTATGATGGGGACAAGATGTGTGAGAATCTGGAAAGAAAGTGGCTTACCCTATAAAGTCTTTTCTGGTCTGATGATGCTAGGGTGGGCATTCCAAGTACTTTGGAAGGAACTGCAAAGGCCTGCTCCAGGCTGGGGGGAGTCACAGGCTGTGGGATGGGCCTCTGGGGTCTTTTTGGGGACTTTGAGGAGAAGAGTTACCCTTTTCTCCAGGAAGGCAAGCTTACCCCTGCCTTGGAGGTCTTGGACCAGCCCTGCAGCTACATCTGGAAAACCAGCCACACTGTCACAAGATAGCACCAGGGATGACTGGATTAGGACCAACTGGGGGGCACCAAGGGGATTTTAGCCACCAATCAGAGCACTCTGTGTTCAGTGCCATTTACACGTATGTTCCCCTGTGTTCAACTATGAGCTCCTTGAAAGGCACGACTGCCTTATTGGTTCTTGTATCCCTGGTGCTGGCCCTTGGTTGAATTAATTGAATGAATAAAGTCAGGAAGAATGAAATGGCGTATTTCTTTAAGGCAGTATATAAATGCACATTCTATAAACAATAAATAAAATGCCTTCCAGTTGTTTAGTGACTTTGCACAAGGATACTCAGGATACTGGTTATATGTTCACTTCTGGAGAGGCGGGCCAGAGGACGAGGGTCTTGGGTGAGAGGGACACTATTCATCACTTAATGCCATTTTTATCATGTATATGTATTAGTTATAGAAACTAAAATAAAAACACTGGGGTTAAAAAGTTCCCAAAGTGCTTCCAGCAACACAGTAGGTGATTTAAGTGGCGTAACAGAGTACTGGATGTTGCAAGTGTGTGATGCTTCTTAGAAGAGGCTCTTGACCTTTCTCTCAGATTTATAGACTTTCAGTTTACAAACCCTTTGCATGACACTGAAATGTTTACTTTCCAGTGTAGAGCTCAGGAAACTCATCAATTAAAATGAAACTTAGGCTGGTGATAAGGGCAGGCAAATAACACTATCCCCCAAGAGAGGAGTCAGAGAAACAACTCTGTTTCATTTTGGGTGCAACAATTGACAGCCACAAAAGAAACCAAGAGCTATTGGCAAAAGATTATATTGTATTCACCTTTTTTTTTTATTTTCTTTCTTTCTTTTTTTTTTTTTTTTTTTTTTTAAGAAAGTGAGACAAATACTGCTTAGTTAAAATCAGTTCTTCCAGGCTGGGCAATGTGCCTCATGCCTGTAACCCCAGCACTTTGGGAGGCCAAGGCAGAAGTTCAAGACCAGCCTGGGTGACACAGAGATCCCATCCCTACAGATAATTTAAAAATTAGCCAGGTGTTGTGGTGTACACCTGTGGTCTCAGCTACTTGGCACAGTGGCAGAGACCACAGTAGCCGAGGTGGAGGTCCAGGCTGCAGTGAGCCATGATCGCACCACTGCACTCCAGCCCGAGCGACAGAACAAGACCCTGTCTCAAAAATAAAATAAAATAAAAAAATCAGCTACTCCAGATAAGCCATATACCTTGAGATAGGGCAGTTAAGTGAAGAGAGTTAACTGTTGGGCCCAGCTAAGTTCTAAATTCCCGGAAGCCTTTCTTAAATTCTACAAAGTAGACTTCACCATGCCAAGAAGTTTGCAATCCATAGGGAAGAGAGGAGTTCCACTTCAAGGACCAGTGAGGGGCCACAGAGTTTTCCTGAGGTCCTCTCACAGACTCCACGGCTAAACCCATATTCCCTTTGGCCATCTGTGTTAACACAGGACAGGTTGACTTTGGGGCATCAAAGTCATCAAACTGTCTGGACCTTGATTTCCTCAAAGTCAATTGGAAATTAAAATTCCCACACTTTGTTCTGTATCCTGATTGAGATGCTGTTTACAGGAATCTATACATATGTTAAAATGCATAGAACCATACATCAGAAGAAAAAAAGTCAAACGTTCCTATATGATCTTTTAAAAACTTTAAAAAAATCGTATGCTTAAGGATCATGTGAGAATTAAGTAAGAAGCTTCTTACACAGCATCCTTGTTTACCTGTTTATTTATCTCTGTCACCCAATACAAAGCCTAGCCTACAGTAGACATTCACCAAGTAATGTATTTGTTGGATGAATGAATGAATGAATGAATGAATGAATATGGAAAAGAGCAGAGTGCTGACCCCAAACAGGCACTCAATAGTTGTCCATTTCTGTCCCCTTCCCTTTAGTCATTTCGGGTAACAGGACATAGTGCAGATGTTCAGAAAATACTAACAGCTTGCTCATGTCTCTGATCACCCGGGCAACTTTTGACTTAAGGGGAAAGAAAAGGCAACTTCTGGCAGCCTGCTTTGATTAATAATAAATAGGAGCTATATCATGCTTTAATATGATCCTTACAACAACACAGAAAGTTAGGCCGTGGTACCTCTTCCTGCTTTATAGATTAGGAAAATGAGGCCTGAGGAGTTTAAGCCACCTCCTTAAATCTCTCAATGTTAAGTGCTGGAGCCAGGAATCCAACCCAAAGTACAGTGGAGATATAGATAGATATAGTTCGATTTATCTATCTATCTATATATGTAGATAGATGTATCTATATTGATCTATAGATAGATACAGTATTAGTTCATTCTTGCACTGCTATAAAGAAATCCCTGGGCCGGGTGTGGTGGCTCTTGCCTGTAATCCCAGCACTTTGGGAGGCTGAGGCAGGTGGATCACCTGAGGTCAGGAGTTCAAGACCAGCCTGGCCAAAATGGTGAAACCCTGTCTCTACTAAAAATACAAAAATATTAGCCAGGCGTGATGGTGGGCACCTGTATTCCCAGCTACTTGGGAGGCTGACGCAGGAGAATCGCTTGAACTCGAGAGGTGGAGGTTGCAGTGAGCCGAGATTGTACCATTGCACTCTAGCCTGGGCAACAAGAGAGAAACTCCATCTCACACACACACACACACACACACACACACAAACACACACACAAAAAAGAAATCCCTGAGACTCGGTAATTTATAAAGAAAAGAGGTTTAATTGGCTCACAGTTCCACAGGCTATACAGGAAACATGGCTGCATCTGCTTCTGGGGAGGCCTCGGGGAGCTTTTATTTATGCCAGAAGGCAAAGTGGGAGCAGGCATCTTACATGGCAGGAGCAGGACCGAGAGAGAGGGGGAGGTTGCTGTACACTTTTAAACAACCAGATCTCACGAGAACTCCTATCGCGACAACAGCTCCGGGGTGTTAAACCATGAGAAAACACCCCCACGATGCAATCCTCCCACGAGGCCTCACCTCCAACGTTGGGGATTACATTTCAACATGAGATTTTGATGGGGACACAGATCCAAACTATATCATATATATTTATATATCCATACAAATACATATAATATATAAAAATACACATGTATTATGTATGTATATAATACATATTATGAATATGACATATATACACATGTAATACACATGTATATTACACATGTACATATACGTATATACATACATAATAAATACAAGAATATATATTTTATATAAATACACATGTATTATGTATGTGTATATAATACATTGTTTATACATGCACACACAACACACACATATATATTCTGCCAAATTTGCACGAGGAAACAAAGGGTACCTGTGGGCTCAACAGAAGCAATTTCTTCTAGGTTTCCCCACAGGCAGGGGCAGGGAGAGTTACCTGGCTGATTTCCCATGACCACAGATTAATTCAGCCCACATTGACGGAATATCTTCTCCATGCCAAGCACCGTGCTAAGTGGTGTGGGTACCAAGTCCCGTCAGACACGTACCTTTCCTTGGTCAACTTGAGCATTGGAAACTGAACATTCCTCCCAATGCCCTGGGTTAACATATGCTGGGGCATCATCCAGCTGCTGGTATGTACCAAAGATAGATCTTCTTTCAAATGACCCACTCCCTTCACTGGAGGCCAGAGTGAAGGAGGCTGAGCAGGAAACCAGCCAGGCTAGCCAGAGCCCACAAGCATGGCCTCGGGTCTGGCTGTATGTTAATCCACCAGTTCCTACAGCCCTAATCAGATCCTGGGAGACCAATTTATTCTAAGTAATCAACAAGAATGGGAATAATGAAACAGGAAATGAATGTGTTAGTTTATAAGCCAATTCCTTGAGTCCAGCAGCAACAAGATTACTGCTGCTGCACTACTGTTCTCTCCTGATGGATGAGGCAAGTTGAGACCACTGTATAAGCAAAAGGTTGCTCAGAACGTAGCAAGACCACAAAGGGATGTGGGAATTATTTAGAGGGAGGCTAGTGGTATAGTAAAAAGAGGGTGGTCAGATGAAATTGGCTGGAAATCATGGCTCCAGTACTTACTAACTATGTGACTTTGGGCAAGTTACCTAAAAGTCTGTGTCAGTTTCTCCACAAATAAAATGGGCACCATAACACCTAACTCACACAGCTGTTTTAAAGAGTAAATGAGATAACGTATGGAAAAGTCCAGGCACAAACTAGATATCACCAAATGCTCACTTCCTTTTAATTATTTTTATAGATAATTTTCAACTGCAATGTGATACATCATGTTAATTACTGAATATGGAAAATGTTTGATAAGCCAAAAGGAAAAAACTAAAATCTCCCACAATTCCATCAGCCAGAGATAACTGTTAGTAGCATTTTCGTATTTGTCCCTCCAGGCCTTTTTATGTGTTATTATTTTTAAAAACAAAAACAGGATCCTACTCCCATGGTGTCTTAAAACCCACTCTTTTAACTTATGACCATATATTAACATCATCTCATATCTTCACATCCTCTACGGCATAATTAAAAAGAAAAAGTTGGACACAGTGACCCACAATATGGCCATATAATTTTTTTTTTTTTTTTTTTGACAGAGTCTCGCTCTGTCACCCAGGCTAGAATGCAGTGCTGCAATCTTGGCTCACTGCAGCCTCTGACTCCCAGGTTCAAGCGATTCTCCTGACTCGGCCTCCTGAGTAGCTAGGATTACAGGCATGTGCCACCACACCCGGCTAACTTTTGTATTTTTAGTAGAGACGGGGTTTCACCAAATTGGCCAGACTGGTCTTGAACTCCTGACCTCAACCGATTTGCCTTCCTCACTCTCCCAAAGTGCTGGGATTTACAGGCATGAGGCACCATGCCCAGCCTTATCATTTATTTTTTCAGACAGGGGCTCACTCTGTCACTCAGGCTGGAGTGCAGTGGCATGATCACACCTCACTGCAGCCTCAATCTCCAGGGCTCAGGTGATGCTCCCATCTCAGCCTCCCAGGTAGCTGGGACTACAGGCATCATCACACTCAGTTAATTTTTTAATTTTTTTTTTTTTTTTTGTGGAGGCAGGCTCTCTCCATGTTGCCCAGGTTGGTCTTGAACTCCTGGGCTCAAAGGAATCCACCTGCCTCGGCCTCCTGAAGTGCTGGGATTACAGGCATGAGGTACTGAGCCTGGTCGTCATATTTTATTTAACCAACCTCATATTGTTGAGCAGTGTCTCCATTATAAACAATGCAAAAATGAACATCTGAGCAGCTGAGCAACTTTCCTTCTTCCTTCCTTCCTTCTTTTTTTTAGACAGAGTCTTGCTCTGAAGCCCAGGCTGGAGTGCAATGGCATGATCTCAGCTCACTGCAAACTCCACCTCCAGGGTTCAAGTGATTCTCCTGCCTCAGCCTCCGAGTAGCTGGGACTACAGGAGAGCGCCATCACGCCCAGCCAATTTTTGTGTTTTTAGTAGAGAGGGGGTTTTACCACGTTGGCCAGCACTCCTGACCTCAGGTGATCCACCCACCTGGGCCTCCCAAAGTGCTGGGATTACAGGCGTGAGCCACGGCACCCCGCCCTGAGCTGAGCAACTTTCATTACTCCCCAGTGATTAATTTCCTGAAGGAGACCGGGCGCGGTGGCTCACGCCTGTAATCCCAGCACTCTGGGAGGCCGAGGCGGGCGGATCACGAGGTCAGGAGATCGAGACCATCCTGGCTAACACGGTGAAACCCTGTCTCTACTAAAAATACAAAAAATTAGCCGGGCGTGGTGGCGGGCACCTGTAGTCCCAGCTACTCGGGAGGCTGAGGCAGGAGAATGGCGTGAACCCGGGAGGCAGAGCTTGCAGTGAGCCGAAATCACGCCACTGCACTCCAGCCTGGGCGACAGAGCGAGACTCTGTCTCAAACAACAACAACAACAACAACAAATTTCCTGAAGGAGAATCATTGGTCCATACTGACAATCAGCCTTTCAAAAGTTCCAGCCATTTTCTGTTCCCACCTACCCAGTTCGTTATCTTGATTGCAGGCCAACCCTGGGTTTTGTTTTTGTTTTCTATTAGCAGCCAGCACCCTAGCAATCACTTTTTCTTCTAGAGATATTTCTGTCCAAATACATAGATTTGGTCTCTGAGCCTCACAAGGCCTCTTCTGCCCAGTATAAATCTGGAGACATGAGCTCTGGAGAAACTGGTCTCCTGCTAATTTCCCAGCCAGTCACCAAGTCTCGTCTCACGGAAGATCCATGACCAGTAATTCGATTACTGCTTATCTACTATTGCCTACGTTTCTCAAATGTCATTAGCCACATTTACAAATCTTGTTGAAGGTGAGTTGTTTCTGCAGATAGTGAATATCACTCATTTTCTATCTACACTGCATTTCTGAGGGTGAGGGTCTCCGACATTGTTTTCAAAGGTGGACTGGGGAGAAGAGCATTTTATCAAAGCTGAAAGTAGGAAATTTGGTCCTTGGGACAAATAGCAGGAAATGAGAGCTCAGATCAAAGGAAGGGCACCCCGGAGGAAGGAGATGTGGTACAAGCAAAGGCATTGGTCACTCATGTGCCTTGGCTCACTGGCCTGTGTCACTCCAACCTCTGCTTCTGTCATCACCTCTATTTTCCCAACTCCCCTGTCTTCTTCTTTCCCTTATCAGGACCTTTGTGATTACGCTGGGCCACTCCAGATGATCCAGGATAATCTCCCCATCTCAAAATCCTGAACTTATTCAGTTTTGTCATGTAAGCTTTCATATTCATAGGTTCTAGGAATTAGGGTGTGGACATTTGGGGGATTATTATTCTGCCCACCTCACCTGGGCAAGCCACTTTCTCTGGCCTGAGTTTCCTTATCTGCAGACCATGAGTCTCTGACACAAAACTCTTCACGATCCCTTCCAGGTTTGGCTGGTGGAAATATTTTGAGTGAAATCCAGGGGGACTGAGGTATAGAAACTGTACTCAATTTCTTATGGGTTTCCTTACTTCCTCCTCTAGAACTATACTCTCTCCTCTGAATGCTACCAATGTCATTTGTATGTAAGCTTTTATTTTATTTATTTATTTATTGAGATGGAGTCTCGCTCTGTCACCCAGGCTGGAGTGCAGTGGTGTGATCTTGGCTCACTGCAAGCTCTGCCTGCCGGGTTCACGCCATTCTTCTGCCTCAGCCTCCAGAGTAACTGGGACTACAGGTGCCCGTCACCACGCCTGGCTAATTTTTCTGTATTTTTAGTAGAGATGGGGTTTCACCGTGTTAGCCAGGGTGGTCTCGATCTCCTGACCTAGTGATCCGCCCACCTCGGCCTCCCAAAG
This sequence comes from Pan troglodytes, assembly GCF_028858775.2. NCBI lineage: Eukaryota > Metazoa > Chordata > Mammalia > Primates > Hominidae > Pan > Pan troglodytes. Next base: position 122,667,554 of record NC_072406.2, read on the forward strand.
TGCTGGGATTACAGGCATGAGCCACCGAATCCGGCCTGTATGTAAGCTTTTATTCATTGAAGGAGCCTGCATAGAGTGCTTACTGTGTGCCAGGCCCTGTTCTAAGCAGATATGAAACCACTGAACTTTCCCTAATAGCCCTATGAATCAAGTGCTATTGCTATCCTTATTTTATAGAGGCACAGAGAGGTTAAGTATATCTTGCACAAGATCACAGAGTGGCAGGACTGAGGTCAAACTTCAGCTGTCTGGCTCCAGAATCTGTATTCTTAACTACTGGCCACCCAGCATCTCATCAAAGCCCTTGACCACAGTCATGAGGCCATTGCTTAAGTCTCTTCTCCTAGACTGTGGGCAGCTCAAGAGCAGGAGTCCTGTCTAACTCTGTGAATCCCAGCTCTGATAACAGCCTAGCACACAAATAAACCAAAATATAAGCATACTACTTATCTACTTGAGAGCCTCTTGGTTAGGGCCATGATTGCAGGACATAATAATAAACATTTATGGGACACTTCAAAAGAAAACATAATCCTCATGCCAGCACTGGGAAGCAGGTACTATTATGATCTTCATTTTACAGACTAGGAAACTGCAGCAGAAAGAAAAAAGCTAAGTAATGTGCCCAAGGTCAGGAACTGGATTTGAGTTGAGAGCTGCTTGACTTCCAAGCTTGCATTGTGAAGGTGAGCATGAACTCCTTGAGGGCTGCAATTTTAAAGTTAGAACCAAGTTTGACTCTGGACAACCACAGAGAGGAACAAAAAAGTGAACATTTTACTGGACACCGCAATATGCCAGGTTCTGGTGCCAGGTGCTTAACATAACTCAGGTAGTCCTCAGAACAACCTGGTTGTTCCATTTCACAGATGAGAAAACGGAGGTTTAGAGAGACTAAGTGAGTTTCCCAAAGTCTACTGGGAGAGCCAAAACTGGGTATAATTCCACAATTCATCAACTTTCCACTATTACTAAGCTGCTGGGCCTCAGTTCTCTCATTTGAAAAGATGGAGTCCAGCTCAGCTTTTTTTTTTTTTGAACAACATTAAGTGTGTGCTTATTGTGTGCCAGGCACTGTGCTAAGAACTTCACATTTATTATGTAATTTCATCCTCATAACATTCCCTGAGGTGCTATATACTATTAGTATTATTTCTACTTTACAAATAGAGAAACTGAGGCTCAGAAAGACATATGTTGTTACACAGCGACTCTGAGGCCCAGCCCGAGTTTAACTGAAGCTTGTTAGAATCATAAGCCAGACTCTTGCCTATTTTCCTGTGCGGCCTCCAGCAGTCTCTGGCAGCCTTTGGAGTGAGGACATCCTGTGTTCCTCCAGAATCAGAACAAGGCTGGGATGGACGTGGGATGAGTTCCTCAGTGCGTGGGCCTCTCTTCCTCTGGAGTTCAAAGACTCACTTCAGTGAAGTCCTGTCAAAGTCAAAAGGTGACATTGAATGGACAGTCGGCCCAGGCTCAGAGTCCAGTCCTGGCACCTCAAGGGCTTGGCTATTTCCTCTGATCCTGTTGTCAAGGCAACCTTGGATCCCTTTGTGGTTCTGTGGTTATTCTCCCTCTTGTGTCCTTGTCTTCCTACGGTTTCAAGAGAATACTTTAGAGACAGCGGCTCCAAATGGCCTACTTGTCACTGATTGAAGGAGATGCTGACTTGAGATAAAAACAGTTCCTAGGACCCTTCAAGGCCTCAACTAGAAAAGGCAATGCTCTGTAAACACGTTGAGGGCATAGGTTGTCTGTCTTATCATAGCTGTACCCCAGCACCTCACAGGATGCCTGGAACAGAGTAGGTGCTCAGTTAACGTTAAGCAAATACATGAATGAATGAATGAATGAATGAACTGATTATGCAAACGAGCTCCCTAAGCTTTTCAGGGGTTGAAAAACTGGGGCAGAGTGATGGGCTAAGATATGTGGCAGAACTAAGAATAAAAGTGCATGTGTGTGTGTGAGTGTGGGTCCCACGGCAAAGGCTCCACAACCCCTGTGATGCATTGGCCTGTGTACCTCCACCTCTCCTCTCCACGTCTTGTGAGCTAGAGCTGTTGGTTGGGTATAGACAGTTCCTGCCCACGCCAGGCTAAAGAAGCAATCTCTCTCTCTTTCTCTTCCTCCCACCCCCGTAAATTGTGGCAAAATACACATAACACAAAATTTACCATCTTAAGCATTTTTAAACGTATGTTGATGTTATTATGCAACTAATCTCCAGGACTCTTCATCATGCAAAGCTATCTCTTTAATCTTGTGTCCATCCCAATTTTACCTACTATTTTGAATTTTAGCTACGAATAGACCCTGGGTTTTGACCTCTGTATTGAGTCTTAGTGTGTTACAGGACAGTATTGGCGACCAACAAATGTTCACTGGGTAATTGATCTTACTCTGTGTTTTATTTTTTTCCTGCGTGCTTCAATTTCTCGGTTTACAAGCAATTTTGGCTTTGTGATGCATCCAATTACAAGAACTTCTTCACCGCCCTCTAGTGGTAAAGATGAAGATGTAACACTCAGAATAACCATTCGCCTTTCCTGCTGATGTTGAACATGGCCCCTTTTTTTCTGATAACTCACTGCACTTTATATAATCCAAAATTGTGATTGCTCCAAAGTTGGCAGTTCATCCTCACTTTACAGATAAAGTTGACGTGTAGAACAGTGCTTCTCAAATTGGCTGGCGAAGAACCAGTTTTTAAAAGAATTTTAATCTGCAAACCAATCCATTGTACAATAAAAATGAATTATTAATACTGGACACATTACATTAAAAAACAAAGATATACAAAATTGAACCAAATTTTATTATCATATTCAACAGACAAAATTGCATTTCAATAAATATAATCAGAATAAACATAACGGGAAAAATAATTGCAAAATCTGTACATGTTTATTGAATGTGTGTATTATATGATTAATATATAAATTGCTATTGCATTTATAATTTTTGTTGTTCTGCAATTATAACTAAATGAAAAATTTTGAGTAAAATAGTGTTTCTCTACTTTGAATGAACACCATGCATATCAATATTAAGCATTCTTAATGGACAAATACACAAGTTATTGCTTGCCAACCTATCTAACCCAGCCAGAATGGACTATAATGCTACTTGCGAAGTAGAATGTGTGATGAGATTGCTTCTATTTTTGTTGTTGTTGTTGTTGTAATTTAATAAAGAATAATTATTTTATTTATTTATTTACTTATTTATTTATTTTAGAAATGGGATCTCACTGCGTCACTGAGGCTGGAGTGCAGTGGCAAGATCATAGCTCACTGAAGCCTCCTGGGCTCAAGCGATCCTCCCACCTCAGGACTGCCCCCCTCCGCCACCCCCCATCCCCCGCCAGTAGCTAGGAAGGACTGCAGGCACGTACCACAACACCTGGCTTCTATGTTTTGTTTTAATAAGAGGTTAGTGGAGAACCAGTCTCACAGAGCTTTGTTAACGGGAAAGGAAAAAGAGATTTTAAGACAATTTTAGGAAGCTCAGGATTTCCATCTTTCACTTTTATTCAAAATGAAGCAAATGATTCTGTATTTTCAAAATTCGTCAATTATTCAATTGCCAGTTCCAACAGTTTATCCTGTAGAGTTAAATTGTCTTTCAATGAAAGCAACAGATTATGGATCTCTGAATTTCCCATGCACGAATCTTCTTTTGATGGAAATAAAATGTAAATGTCCCATAACTTGTTTGACCATAACATTTTACAGATATGCAATATCAAGATTATCACTAACATCACTGATAATTGTTGCTAAACTATGGGGCATGTTGTAACAGTCTCTGGATATTCTGTTTTCCAAGCTTCTGTTATTTTTGCCCTTCAATCTTCTTTGCCATTGAAAATCACACTGCATTTTTCCCCCCTGCTTAGAAGTAGTAAAAGCATTTAAAATGCCAAAAATATCACACAAAGAAGCATGCCTATTGTCCCAAACCACATTGGGACCTTATAAAGATGTTTGTTTCACTTTCTAGGAACACTAAGAGTTTGTTTCACAGTCAAACATTCCTAATAGTACTTTTCTCTTCAGTAAGCATCGTATCTCACCTACAACAGTTGTTTATGATCAGCTTCCATATGAACACATATTATAATAAAGAGAATAATCTCGAATTTCATGCATTATCCTTTGCATAACTATTTTTTTGCTATGTAACTACACAACTAGACACTGTTTAATTCAGCTAACTTTTTTTTCATTGTAAAACTTTCCTGATTAAAAAAAGCAGTGCATTGATTTACATTCTTCAAACTTAGTATGCTTTTCTGTCAATGAAGCTGCACATTAAAGCGTCTTCCTACAGCAGTCTTAAACCACATTCCTTGACAGTGTAATCCTTTATAGTTTTATACATTTAGGACTAGTTGTGCTTGTCATCAATGAAACTGAAAAAAATTCTTCCACTATGTTTGAATTGCATATATACTACATTAATTGTCATTTTAGCAGTATGTGGGCATTCAATAACTTGCAATGAAAACGACTTTGCTAGCCGTGTTTATCTGTGAGTTAATCTGCCATGTCATTAGCTAGTTACTGAATTCGTCTAGTTATGAAAAACGACATTTGAGTTACTTTATTTGCCACATAGTCACCCATAATTTCAAAGATCTTTGATACAGTCTTGTGCTAAAGTCTTCTTTTTTAAATTTTCGCATCCCCAAATGCTACTTTATAAGATGCTCATACATTACTAATGTTTATATGTGAAATATTGAACATCTGTTCTTATGAGGTTTTTAAATTCAACATTCTTTCAAGGTATTCTTTAGGTTTTGAATTTACTTCTTTTGTTTTCTATGTAAATGCTACATAAGGTTGATGGTCTTATGAGCTTTATTAGCTAGCATATCTCTACAAATAACATACTATAGTTTTAGAATATTAGTGTCAATTATGGCTACAAAACTGAACTCAATATGTGAGGAATTATACTTCTGAGTAAAACTAGTACAAACTCTTTTCGTAGTAGTTTAATTTCTTTGGAATCACTTCCATAGTCATCATCTGTTTTACTATTGGTGCTGCTGTGCATTAGCAAAGGTGTGTCTTTTCTTGATGAAAACGAGTCTAGTGAAGTTTGTTTTGTCACCTCTAAATTACAGTTAAAAATTATTATGAAAGTCTGCTTCCTAATTTAGCTAATATTTTTGTTATTTTTTCAATTTGAAAGCAATCACTGTTTATTAACTGATCAGATTACAGAAATAATTGTGGCAGACACCATAGTTCATCCTTCTAAGGAGCTTTTTGATCTGGTTGTCCCTGTTGCCAGCATCTCCACCTTCTACAAAATAGGTGGTCTTTTCCTTCATTCCTCCTCATGGAGAGGATAATTTGAAAGGCCTGAGGAAGTTATTTGCTTCTTTGAAGCATTTTCCAACAGCACAGACCTCATGAATCAGATCCTCTGCACAGATGATTCCATATTTACCAAGAGATCAAGCCATCAAAGTGTTATCTGTCAAGACAATTCGCTTCATATTGATTTTGCTGTAACCACACTTGGAGACTAGTTCATTTACTGAATTCAGGTTCGGAGACTCTCATGCAATATATGGTTCTACAATCCTCAGCATGTAAATTGAAGCATTGTTGAACTTAACAAAGGTTCTGATGAAGATCTGACAAGGCAAAGAAGCTGCCACACCTTTCGGACCCTTGGGCTGCCACCACTGAGACCTCTGATCCTAATGATCAATGCCAATTTGGGTTCTGCAGGTACACAGAAGTTGCCAGCTTTTCTTGCCATTCTAGCCATTCATATCTCAGTTCTATACATCTGTCTATATTCCTAGTGATAGTGTTTAGCTTCTTCATAGATAAGCTTCCTTCCTTCCTTTCGAAGCATCCTTTGGGCAAACTTTTTTCTCTGGCACTTGATCTTCAGCTCTGCAAAATGCCTTCACTTTTACTTAAAGGTTTCTGGCACAGCAGGAGCCTTCTTTTTCTTCTCTTCAACACTCTCCCTGGTTCCACCCAGAAAACTGAAGATTTTAAAATTATAAACTAAAAAAAATTAGTTTTTACAAAAACATTGTATGTAATAAGTAAAAACAACAAAATATCAAAAGAAATAAATGCTTTTGTTTTCTCAGATTTTTACATGCCTTTGGCTTTCAGTTGACCGACTAACCTTAAAGTACCACACACTGTAGCATGGTCCTGCTGCCACGCAGCTCATGGCCAGCACCTGAACTGGTCTATCCCTTGTTCAGTGAGACAGGTTCCCTAATGCACTTGAATGTAAAACTGCTATAAAAGTTTCTAAACGCCTGCTTTCAATTAGGTACTGCTCTCCTCATGAACTGATAACAGTTTGTGGACTACAGGGTTCTATGGAGCACAATTTGAATAGTGCTGACAAGAAGACCTAAGTGGTGAGTAAGTGCTGGATCACCTTTCTCTTAGTCTAATGCCCTCTTCATTTCCTATTTTAATTCAGTTTTTTCATCTATCAAATGGGTTTTTGTAAAGATTAAATGAGATTACTCATGTGAAGTGTTTAGCATAGAGCCTCGTACAGAGTAGATGCTATGACTATTATCACTAACTCACTGGTGTAAGGTAGGCTGATGTCTTCCCAGACGCGGATTCCCAGCCTTCACTATCTTCCTCAGGACCAAGCCTGGGGGAGAGGGACCAGTTCATCATCAGCATTCAATGAGCATAGACACCCCCCAGTGCTCTCCTTTCTCAATCCTTTCCCATTTGAGGAGCTTCCATCTGAGATCCTTATCTATGGGTCCGCATATCACACCACTCTGGGAATTGTGCACCCAGGAGCTATGCAGTGCAGTCTACACAGTCATACACAGCAGCACTGTCTTGATTAGCCAGAGTCAAGCCTTGGCACTGAAACACAGTCTTTCCTTCCAAATAGTAGAACCACCAGCTTTCTTCCCAGGGAAGTTATTATGGTGACCGCAAAACCAGCTTAGATGATATAATCGGGACCCTCACTGACTATCCTTTATCCCCTTAACAAAGCAGTTCAGAAGGAACTGTAACCTTGGACATTATCTGCAGATAGCAGAGATTTTATTTCATGACTTCCAACTCTTTAGCTCAATGCATTTCTATAGCTAATGTTCACCTGGATATCTGGCCCAGGGCTGATAAGTTCTGTGTGGCTTCCTTTTCTGGGATGTACAAATGCAGGAATGAAGGCAAATTCAGTGCCCTGGGCAACAAAAGGCAAGGTCAGGTAGGTATAAATTTCAAAGCACTTAAACATGTCTTTCTTCCTTTTCTGCAGAACCATAATTACCACGTTGTCAAAAATGAAAAATAACCAACAAATGTATAAGTCACTATGTAATTCCAAGGGACTGTATGATATACCTTAGACTAGCCAACAGTCTAACCTTTAAGGTGTGTGAAATCCAGGTGAGGAGACAAGACCAAAGTATGAGGAAGCATTCAAAAGCACTGGTAGTCTAAAGAACAGCAAAGGAAGGGCTACACACAAGCCCTCAGCACAACAGGCTGTGGATACTTTCATGCATGTTAACAGACTCCCTGCCCAAGTGCTATGCCAGCTACCTGATTTTCTGCCTCCATTCCTTCTCTGAGGCCAAGGAAATCGGCACAGCCAAGCAGAGGTGCAATGACCTCTGAGGGCAACCTCCAGTCAGTGGGAGATGAGAATTGGTGGACGAGAGCCTCTGTGTCCCTGTGCTTTGGTGGGACAATTCTGAGGTATTTATATGGTTTGGCTGTGTCCCCACCCAAATCTCATCTTGAATTGTAGCTCCCATAATTCCCATGTGTTATGGGAGGGACCTGGTGGGAGATAATTGAATCATGGGGGGTGGTTTCCCCCATACTGTTCTCATGGTAGTGAGTAAGTCTCACGAGATCTGATGATTTTACAAGGGGCTTCCCCTTTTGCTTGGCTGTCATTCTCTCTTGTCTGCCGCCATGTAAGACATGCCTTTTGCCTTCCACCATGATTGTAAGGACTCCCCAACCATGTGGAACTGTGAGTCCATTAAACCTCTTTTTCTTTATAAATTACCCAGTCTTGGGTATATCTTTGTCAGCAGCGTGAAAATGGATGAATACAGGTATGCTATTGACATTTCCTCAGAAGTTTCCCAGTGGGCTTGATTCTCAGTGTTCATACTTGTAACTGGTTCAACAGAGCATAAGTTATTGGCTTTTCTCTCTTCGCTGTCTTACTCTTCCTACTCCATCACTTCTGTTCCCTGGGATCTCCTCCCATTTAAACCACCGGCACCCAAATCCTGACGTCAGGCTTCATTTGTGGAGGAAACTAAAATAAAGTCCATGGGCAGATGCCGAGTAACCTGCACATTTCAGATCCCTTTCAATTATTATTATTATTATTATTATTATTATTATTATTATTGAGACGGAGATTCACTCTTGCTGCTCAGGCTGAGGTGCAATGGTGTGATCTCAGCTCACTGCAACCTCTGCCTCCCGGGTCCAGTGATTCTCCTGCCTCAGCCTTCTGAATAGCTGGGATTACAGGTGCCCACGACCACACCTGGCTAATTTTTTGTATTTTTGGTAGAGACAGGGGTTTCACCATGTCGACCAGGCTGGTCTCGAACTCCTGACCTCAGGTGATATGCCCGCCTCGGCCTCCCAAAGTGCTGGGATTACAGGTGTGAGCCACTGCGCCCGGCCGATCCCCTTCAATTATGAAGACTCCTTTTAAACATCAAGAACTTTTATGGAGCCTGTCTTCAGCAACTAGCTGTTGTGCTTTTGGTATTCATGCTTCATTTGTTCAAGAGGCACTTTTTAAAACTCTGATAAAGTACAGAAGGACCAAACGCTACTGTGACATCTATTACTCTTGTGAAAGGGTGTATATATATTTCTTATGATAGCATCTATTGAAAACAATGGTGTTTCTAGAGACAGAAATAAAAATGATTTTCAAATGTATGAAAAGGTGCTAAACCTCGCTCACAGGAATAACAATGCAAATTAAAAGACATTAAAATGCCATTTTCCACGTTTCAGATTGGCAAAGACCAAAAAGTTTGATAACATTGTGTTGGTTAGGATGTGGGGAATCATTAATTTAATAAATGATTATTGATCACCTATCACAAGTCTGTGCTGGGCACTGAGTAACCAGCAGTTAACAAAGTAAACCAAAATTCCTTCTCTCCAGGAGCACACATTCCAGTTGGGGGCTGGTAATGCAATCAGTGAAAATGGCTCCCTGTGTCACACAGTGAGTGCTCTGAAGAAAGACAAAGCAATATAAAATCTGCCGAGTGACCAAGGGGTGGTGTTACTTTAGATAGGGTGGTCAGAGGCGACCTTCCTTATATGGTGACAATTGAGCAAAGGCCTGAATGAAGTCTTGGGAGTATTTCTCGTAGAAGTATTTTCCAGGCAGTGTGAAGTAGTCAGATGAAGCCTTTCACAGATACCAGTAATAAAAATTGGACCAAATATTAAGCAATGGCTTCTCAGATAGGAAAACCACAAGCAACCAAAGAAAAAAAACCAGATAAGTCAGACTATATTAAAATTAAAAATGTATGTGCTTCAAATGACATTATTAACAAAGTAAAAATATAATTCACAGAAATGGGAGAACATATTTGCAAATCATGTACCTGATAAGGGTCTAGGATCAGAACATATAAAGAATTCTTACAACTCAACGATAAAAGGAAATAACCTAAATAAAAAACAGGCGAAGGCTGGGCATGGTGGCTCACATGTGTAATCCCAGCACTTGGGAGGCTGAGGCAGCTGGATTGCTTGAGCTCAGGAGTTCGAAATCAGGCTGGGCAATGTGGTGAGATCCTGTCCCCACAAAAAACACAAAAATTATCTGGGCATGGTGGCATGCACTTGTAATCCCCGCTACTCAGGAGCTGAAGTGGAAGAATTGCTTGAGCCCAGGAGGTTGAGGCTGCAGTGAGCTGTGACAGCACCACTGCACTCCAGCCTGGGTAACAGAGCAAGACCTCATCAAAAGAAAAAGAAAAAAAGAAAAAGAAAAAGAGAGGAGGGGAGAGGTAACTGATACATGCTACAACATGTATGAGTCCTGGAAACAGTATGCTACGTGAAAGAAGTCAGACACAAAAGGCCACATATTTTTTTATTGCATTTACATGGAAAATGAAGGCTGTGAGGATTTGGTACAAGTATAAGAGCAATATATGGAGGATTACCAAGGTTTATTCAGGCAATTATTTTTCCAGTGATCAGCTTTTCATAATAGTTGCAATTTTCCTACTGTGATTAGCTCAGTGGAGACAGAATTATTGTAACCCTTTCCAAGGGTATAAGGGTTTGGTCTTTAGTTTTTAGGGAATGTTTAAGGTTACCAAGAAAGTTTCTCTCTAACTTTTCTTTTATTCTCAAGGTCCTTATTCAGAAAAGTAACGCAAAACCTGAAACTACAACAACAACAACAAAAATTTGCATGGCCTTTCAATATAATTAATGACTCAGTATTCACGATTGCTTAAGGCCCAGATGGTTTACAATGCTGTAGAAAATGGAAGAAAACTGATACGGTATGATGAATTTCTTTTGACCCTTAGAAAAAGATAACCTTAAAGGTTATAGTTTATCACGCTGTAGAATATTTACTAGTTTTGTGTGTTTTCAGCACTCTTTTTTTCCAATGCCTAAATTTGAGTTTCTTACATTCTCTTTTAAACCAGCTTTGTCATTTTAGTGATTCCCTCATTAATAAGTTAAATCAAACTATGACACATGCTCATATGAGAATTGAGTTTTTTAAAATAAAAATTTGAAGATTATGGTGGCACAAAGTTAATTTTAAGTGGAGAAGCAAAATGAAGGTTATTGAGAGTTTCTTGGGCACTTCTTTTTAAAATTACTGGGTTTTTCCAATAATGACAATTTTCCTGGCATCACTCAGTGGAGGGCTGAGGACCTGTATTTCCTGTGAGGTATGAGTCTGGTCTTTAGTTTTGGGGGCTTGTTACAAGCATCTGAAAAGGCTCCTTTGTAAGGTTTTTCTCTAAAGTCCCAAAAGAGGTCTTGCAATGTCGCCTAGGTATCTCTCTTCTGTGAGAGAAGCAATGAAAGAATTTGTCTCTTTTTTCTAAATCTCATCTTCTCACAAATGTTCTTCTTCCATCTTCCAGGATGGGAGTGTCCTAGGTTTTCTCTTGGATGATTTGACAGTCCCAGGCATCACCAAGACAGAACTATAATTTGGGAACATCTCTGGGGTGCCAGTTCTATCTCTTGGGTACCATGAGAATTGAATAGGAATTGGGCAATAGTGAGGTATCTCTTTCTTATTCATGAGACTGGGAAGTATCCATAGAAAGTCTGTCCAGCATAAGAGTGAAAACGGATAGGGCACACATAAGAAAAAAAAAAAGAGAGGAAGAGAGCGAAAAATATTTTTAAGAGGTGGGGAGGAATAACAGAGAAATTAAACAAAGAGATAAAATCAGACCATGATCCCTTCCTGAGATGATAAGAGAAACTGAACTGAAACTAACTTCGAGATGGAACTTTCCCATGGAATCTCATAGCAGTAGAGGGGAGATAAGGAGGGCAATGAGAAACTATGACATCAAGGTGCATCATGTGTGCACTTTACCCTTGCCCTGTACCTCACCTTTGCTGTCTTTGGAGTCTTTATTGCACCAGGTACTTTATTGCACCAACTACATTGTTGTTGTGTGAAAGAGTCTACAGCCTCAGAATTTTTTTGAAATATGGCCAGAAGTCTGGGCACAGGTAACAGCTCTCTGCCCAGGTGGCATCAGACTGAAATCAAGGTGTTAGCCAGGCTGCAGTTTCATCCAAGCCTCAGAACCTCTTCCAACCTCCCTGGATTTGGCAGAACCCATTACTTGCAGTTGTAGAACTGTAGAACTTTTGGGATGCTAAAGTCCCAAAAGAGGTCTTGCAATATCTCCTAGGTATCTGTGAGAGAAGCGATGAAAGAGTTTGTCTCTCTTTTCTAAATCTTTCCTTAAAGCCACCTGTCATTCCCTGCCACATGGCCTTCTCCACAACATGGCAGGAGGCCAGCAGGAGAGCATCTCTGGTTTTGAATCTCTCTAACTTGACTTCCTTTCTGATACCTTCTTGTAAAGGGATCACTTGATTAGGTCAGGCCCACTGAAGATAATCTCCCTCTTCATTAACTCAAAGTCACTTGATTAGGGATCTGAATGACATCTGCAAAGTCTGTTCTCCTTTGCCACATATGAATAACATAACCTAATCACAAGAGTGGTCCCCCATCATACAGTCACAGGTCCCAGCCACATTCAAAATGAGAAACGTATACAGGATGTGCACCGCAAGGGGGCAGACGTCTTAGAGCCATCTTAGAATTTGGCTTGCCGCAGAAGATTCGGCAGAATGTTAAATAGATCTAACAGAGAAGAGACTTGCAGGCTCAGGAGGGGCAAATGCAAAATCCCTGCAGTAGGAGACACCTGGTGCACTTCAATGTGGCTCGAACTGAAAGGAGAGATAGCAAGAGACGAGATCAGAGAGGTAAAAATGAGCCAGATTGTTTAGGGTCTTACAGAACTTTTATCTCTAAACATGTTATAAAAATGTTCAAACTACCAAAAAGTTTAATTTTTTTTTTTTTTTTTTTGAGACTGAGTCTCACTTTATTGCCCAGTCTGGAGTGCAGTGGCACAATCCTGGCTCACTGCAATCTCCACCTCCCGGGTTCAAGCGATTCTCCTGCCTCAGCCTCCCCAGTAGCTGGGATTACAGGGGCCTGCCACCACATGTGGCTACTTTTTGTATTTTTAGTAGAGACAGGGTTTCACCATATTGGCCAGGCTGGTCTTGAACTCCTGACTTCAAATGATCCACCTGCCTCGGCCTCCCAAAGTGCTGGGATTATAGGCATGAACCACCACACCCCACCTTTTTTTTTTTTTTTTTTTTGAGACAGAGTCTTGAGCCCAGGTTGGAGTGTAGTTGCACGATCTCAGCTTACTGTAACCTCTGCCTTCTCGGTTCAAGTGATTCTCGTGCCTCAGCCTACTGAGTAGCTAGGATTACAGATGAGCACCACCACACCCAGCTAATTTTTGTATTTTTAGTAGAGATGAGTTTTGCCATGTTGGCCAGGCTGGTATTGAACTCCTGACCTCAAGCAATTTGCCCACAGTGGCCCCCCAGAGTGCTGGGATTACAGGCCTGAGCCACTGCACCTGGCCAAAATTATTTTTTTCACTTTAAAAAAGTATTTTATCACTATTTTTAGACACAAGGTCTTGCTCTGTGCCCAGGCTAGAGTGTATGGTGCGATCTCAGCTCACTGAAGCTGTGATCACTCCTGGGCCCAAGTGATCCTCCCACTTCAACCTCCCAAGTAGCTGGAACCACAGATGAGAGTCACAGTGCCTGGCTTCCTTTTCTTTCTTAAGCAACAACCCATATTGCTAGTTGCTTCAAACTTTTCAGTTTCCAAACTTCTCCGCATCACCACCATATTTTCTCACTCAGACTGGGCTCTGCACTAGTAACATCTTAAACTCGTATAACCATGTAGTTTAGGGAGTTTTCCTACTTTTTAACTCGCTGGTAAATGAATTAAAGAAATAAAGGGATATGATTTCCACATGGCCAACAGGGAAACTGAAGCACAGACAGAGCCATTATGCCCATGGTTCTGCAGCACAGGTGACAGATCTGGGACCAGTTGCTGATTTCCAGGCTGGGGCTCTCTCACTAGGTGAGTGGCTTATCTGGTTTGCTTTTCCTGCCATTCCTCCCTCACCAGAAAGCAAGACTCCTGCTTTCATCTCCAAGGGAAGAAAAAAGAAGGAAGGGAGAATTCTGCAGCTAATCACTCTGCACTCTTGTTTCCACCAGCAATTCCCCTGAATTAGCTGTCACGGATGTCCTTAGATAGGATTTTTTTTTTTTTTTGTAGATGGAGTGTCTGTCACTGAGGCTGGAGTGCAGTGGTGTGATCTTAGCTCACTGCAACCTCTGCCTCCCTGGTTCAAGTGATTTTCCTGATTCAGCCTCCTGAGTAGCTGGGATTACAGGTGCACCCCACCACGCCTGCCTAATTTTTGTATTTTTAGTAGAGACAGGATTTCTACTTGAACTCCTGACCTCCTGATCCGCCTGCCTCGGCCTCCCAAAGTGCTGGGATTACAGGCGTGAGCCACAGCACCTGGCCTTAGATAGGATTTTTAACACACACCACAGGCTCCTACTCACTTCAGTGCCTTCAGGTGAGTGGTTCTCCTCTGCTGAAATACCTTCATCCTTCCTCTTCGTGAACCCAAATCCACCTCAGTCTGCAGACACCTTCCAAGTCACTTTCCTGCCTGACCCCACTTCACCCCACCAGGACTGTGACTCAACCACGCTGACCAAGAGTCTACGATGGGGCTGGTCATTGTTTCTAGGGTCTTCTACCTTCCTCATCTCATTTCAACCCACAGAAAACATGTGAGGCAGATTTTTTTTCCCTCATTTTAGAGCTGATATAAACCAGGCTCAGGAAAGTTGAGAACTCCAGCTTCTTGACTCTCCAGGTTTTGTGCTCTTTTCTTTCCCCCATAACTCAAGGTGTTTTTTCCCTCATCAATGTCTTTTCCTTTATAAACATTCTAGTATTTCTGTGTACCATTCAGAAGAACTGCAAGAATTTTAGATCCAGGGTTAGGTGAGTCTCATGTAACAGTCTGTGGGAGGTTGGAAATGGAATAATTTCTACTTCAGTTATGCTGGATATTAAAATAAAGGTTGCCAAAAACATATTTCATTGCAAGCATCCAAGTTACTGGATGTCCAGAAATGAGAGGTATAGGGGCCAAGGCCCTGGCCCCCCTGGAGGTTGGAAAATCACTGACATGAGGCAGATTAATAAGAGAAAAGGCATACAAATTCATTTAACATGCACATGCTCAGGGAGAATCACAGAGTAACTGCCCATCCCCTAAAAGGTTTCAGAAGCTCCTCCAAAATTCTTAACTGAGTTTTGAGAAATGCATAAATCGTGGAATCCAAATCTCCATAAAGATACAGAACATTATCATCATCTCTCAGAAAATTCCCTATGTTCCTTCCTGGTTCTCTCCAACTCTCCCTGAAGCTATCACTTTTCTGATTTTTTTAAATCTATATGCCCTCATTATCAGACAGAGTTGATTTTTTTCCACCATAGATGCTTTTCACCTGTTCAAGAACTTCATATACATAGAATTACACAGTGTGTATTCATCAGGGGAAAGCTGTTTTCACTCAGTAGAATACATATATTTTTTCCTTTTTGTGGAGAATGGGGTCTTGCAATGTTGCCCAGGCTGGTGTCAAACTTCTGGGCTCAAGCGTTCCTTCCGCCTCTGCATCCCTAAGTGTTCGGATTACAGGCATGAGTTACCACCCCTGGCCACACTCAATATAATATTTTGGAGATTCAGCCACGTCACGGCATGTGTCTGTAGTTCACGTCTCTTTTTTTTTTTTTTTTTTTTGAGATGGAGTCTCGCTCTTGTTGCCTAGGCTGGAGTGCAGTGGCACGATCTCGGCTCACTGCAACCTCTGCCTCCCGGGCTCAAGCGATTCTCCTGCCTCAGCCTCCTGAGTAGCTGGGACTACAGGTGTGCGCCAGCATGCCCAGCTAATTTTTATATTTTTAGTAGAGATGGGTATTCACCATGTTGGCCAGGATGGTCTCGATCTCTTGACCTCGTGATCCACCCACCTTGGCCTCCCAAAGTGCTGGGATTACAGGCATGAGCCACTATGCCTGGCCAAACCTCCCTTTTCCTAGTAACTTGTTTTTTGCATTTCATTGCTTTCTCCCAAAAATACTTATACTAGATTTAGGGATTTTGTATTAAATACCTTTTAAATTATAAAAGATAATTTAAACCAGAAAATGTATCAGCTTACGTTACTGTTAAATAATGTAGTTTTGTGTTTAACTTTCTAGTGATACAGTTACTACTGAGTGAAAAATTGGGAATCTGGAACCTGGCATATTTGAATCTATGCCAGAATTTGGATTTCTGCATTAATCTAAATAGCTCAAGCTTTGTGTAAAGACGATCTAAACCTGAGATTTCAATAGCACATTTCAAATTATGATGTATTTCAATTATATACAGCACTGTTATATTTTATGAAATGGTTCAAGAATGACTTAGATAATCTACACATTATCATCTGTACATGGTCTAAGTATTGGTATGGTTCAAAGATTCACTGTTGAAATATTTTCCTAGGTTTTTCCAGCTTTATTAAGATATATTTCACATACAATAAAATTTACCCATTTAAAATATGGAGTTGAGTTATTTTCACTATATTCAAGAAGTCATGCAACCATTGTTACAATATAATTTTAGGATATTTTCAACACTCCCTTTCCTCCCCTAAAAAACAAACCTGTACTCCATTTTCAAACCTTCCCTTCCAATCCCCAGCCCCAGGCAGCCACTGAACTGTTTTCTGTCTCTGTGGATTTTCCTATTTTGGAAAGTGCCTAAATGTTTTCCAAAGTGGCTGCATCATCTTACAATCCCACCAGCAACATACGAGGCTTTCAATTTCTCCATATCCCAGCCAACACATGTTATTGTCTGCCTTTTTATTTTAGCCATCCTAGTGGGTATGAAGTGGTATCTGACTGTGGTTTTGATTGACATTCCTCTGATGACTAATGATGTGGAGCATCTTTTCACACGTTTATTGGCCATTTGTTTATCTTCTTTGGAGAAATGTGTATTCAAATCTTTTGCCCATTTTTAAAGTGGGTTGTTTGTCTTTTATTGTTGAGTTGTGAGAGTTCTTTATATATTTTATATATATATATATATATATATACACACACACACACACACACACACATATGTAAATTGTCAGGTATATAATTTGCAAATATTTTCTCCCAGTCTATAGCTTTTCACTTCTCTTAGTGAACAACAGTTTTGAGGAAGTACAATTAATCTTTGTGTGTGTTACTTTGCTTTGGCGATGCATTACAGAAACCACTGCCAACACAAGGTCACAACGATTTACTCCTATGTTTCCATCTGGGGGTTTTGTAGTTTTAGCTCCTAGGTTTGCTAAATAAAATTTATAGAAAGTCATTGGTTTTCATGGAGCTCCTGCACTAGACCCAACAGACCAAACCAAAATGGATTTACTCATATTGAAGTTCCACAACACCATGCCAAAACTAAGTTGTTTATCTGACCTTTCAAGAAATCAAGAGAGAGAGAAAATAGCCAAATTCCTAAATAGGCCTGTTTTAGCCAGCATGATGAGGAAGCTTCCTCTGCTTTAACCTTTACAAGGAGAGCAACTTTGAAACAGCTGTGTTTTGTTTTCTGTCTGCTTTCCTCAGCCCTTTTCTATCTAGAAAGCCATGATCTTCTGCTCAACTCACCAGAATGTGCATTCTTTTTCATAGAATGGGGTGTTGCTTGATTCTAGAATCACAAGTAAAGCCAATTAAGATCTTTAAACTAAATTCATTATAATTTTGTCTTAGGACCTGTTTAAGTCTATAACGCATAGGGGTTTGTGGCTATGGTTCATAGACCATGTTGTTCTAGGAGTAAGATAAGTTGGCAGCCAGTGACAGTGTGTACAGCTTCACTTACATACCAAATTAGATTAGGCTTGAGCGAGCACAAGCTGATGTCAGTCCCTGCAATGGAAAGTCTCAACCCCTCATCCAGTTTATGTACGGGAGGCAGATCTCACACCACAGCCCATCAACTGAGGGGGAAGCTGAGTCCCAAGGAAGGTGTATTTTCTCCTTGGGTATATTCAGTATCATTTCTTTCAATCTGACCCTAAAACTTAACAGAGTAACTGAACTCTAGGAAAAGGGGAACACCCAGATCTTTTGAGTGCTGTTGGACATAGGATCTGAGCTGACACTGAGCTCAAACATGTTTATGGCTCCCCTGATCCAGTGGAGGTGTACAAAGGCCAGGTGATACATGAAGTCCTGGCTCAAGTCTGTTTCACATTCGTTGCACTAGGTCCATAAACCCATCCTGCGGCAATTTCCCTGACCAATGAGCACACAGTCAAAATGGATTTTTTTCTCTTTTTTGAGATGGAGTCTCACTCTGTCACCCAGGCTGAAGTGCAGTGGTGTGATCTTAACTCACTGCAACCTCCACCTCCTAGATTCAAGCAATTCTTCTGCCCCAGCCTCCCTAGTAGCTGGGATTACAGTTGCAGGCCACCATGCCTGGGTAATTTTTGTATTTTTAGCAGAGATGGGGTTTTGCCATGTTGGCTAGGCTGGTCTCAAACTCCATTTGGGGTATATAAGCCCCAAATTGTAACTGCCCTTTTGAGTCACATTTCTTTGTGAACTCCCACATGTACGTATGTGATTAAAATCTGCTTTTTCTTTTGCTAGTGTGTCATGCAGGCTGGAGTGCAGTGGCACAGTCATGATTCACTGCAGCCTTGAACGCCTAGGTTCAAGCCGTCCTCCCACCTCAGTCTCCGGAGTAGCTGGGACTACAGGCGATCGCCGCCAAGCCTTAAGCTCCTGTCCTCTTATGTTCATGGATTCCCCCCACTCCACACCTCACCCATAAACATAAAAGGGCAGAGGAAAAGTTTCTTTCTCCTCAACGCTATTAGGACACATTCATGCTAGAGGTAATCAGTAAATATCTGTTCAATGAATGAATGAATGAATGAATGAATGAATAATGGGGGGTGAGGTGGTCCCAGAGTCTTTGGTCAGTTTTCTCCTGGCATTTTGATTTTTCAGTTTAGCTCTTTGCTGTCTTTTCCCAGGGATTTGCTGACTACAAGTTTGGCTATGAACTAATAACAAAAATAGCTAACACTATGTCTTGTGCCAGTTATTTTAAATAAATCAGCCTAATTTACCTGCAAGGAAATTTCCATAGATATCATTAAAATCTTTACTTATAGATGAGGAAACAGGCTTCAGGAGGTTAATCTTCCCCAGGTCATACATCAGCAAGTGATAGAGCCGGGATGTGACCCGGCTCTCCCAAAGTCTGACCACTGACTGTTGGGGCAAATGTCTATCTGCATCTTTGCTGCCTGGAAAGGCAGAGAATATTCCCATTTTATCTACAGAAAGTCACATGGTAAAATGACATGTCCCAACTCATGGAATTTGTCAAATGGAGTCAGCATAAGACCCTTGGGTTTCCAACCCAATGCAAAATAAGTACCCTTGCTCCTCACAGCATCAGTGAGAAAAATCTAAGACAGACCATACACATGATAGCACTTTGAAGCTGGGTGAGGAGCTACACAAATATACGGGATTATGATTGCTGTGTGTCTGTGCTTTGAGCATTAGAGACTCCCTTCTTAAAGAGACTTATGATTAATGTCTCTTTTTCCCCTCCTCCCACTCCAGTGTGTCTAAGTGATCATGCTGAATCAATCTGAGGTGGGGTTGGGGGAGAGAAATAAAAACACTGAGGAGGTGATGCCATGTGTTGTTAATGGGATGTTTAGATGTAAAATGATGTTACCAAGCAAAAAGGGCTCAGTGCTTGATGTGCTAGAAGCCAATACTATGATACCGGGTTTTTGAGAAAAGAAAAGCTTTTTATTGCAAGTTGACTAAAAAGACAGGAATCCAGCTCGAATCTGTCTCTCTGTGCTAGGTTTAAAGCAGTAATTTTATTAGAAAAAAATTCATGGGTGGATTCTGGGATTAGTAGGTGATTGGCGGAAGGAAAGCGGAGGTCTAGAAAGTGCTGAGGCATGCACAGTTACCTCTTCATGCCACCACATGGATCATATGTCAAACTCAGGGGGAGTTTGTATGAACCATGCACTGGAAATTCAGGCTGTGATGTTAGCAAACCATTCTGCACAAACTCCAGTTGGTCATGTTGGTTGCAAGCAATTTCAGTCAGTTTTTTAATATTACAAGTGGAGGGAGTTTCAGCAAGTTGTTTCTTTTCTCATCTGCTATCCTGCAAACTCAAGAATTTGTTAGTCACAGGCTTCTTTAACTCTTTGGGGCACTGTTTCAAGGCTGCAGTTCTCCGTTGTTTAGCTATGAGCTAGTAGGCACTGTGCGGCTGGCATTCTGCTTTATGGTGGCAATTTCTTTCAGGAATGTCCCTTTGCTTCCAGATAGTTCATAGGTTTGAATAACTATTTATCCTGGCTAAAGGAGATCAATATGTTCGACTCCTACGTACTTACCAGAAGAGAATGATGCTCCTAAGGGGGATGAAAGGTGGGTGGAATGGGGACATAGGGAGCTTTTAAACACCAGTAGCTGGCATATGTAAGCCCTGCACGGTGGTAAGTACTTTGCTTCTGTGCATTTTTCACTCATAAATATATACTGAGTACTTTCTGTGAATTAGTTACTAAGTAACAGCAGGAACAAAATGAAGTCCCTTCTCTCTTGGATTTATATTCGTGCAGAGATAGACAATAAATACATAAATATAAATAAAAGCATTACATTCTCAAAATCACCTTTTGATTATTTTAGGTTTTTCGCTGATCTTTTTTTCTGCCTATATAAATTATATAAGCTAATTGTATAAGCTTCATTTAATATGGAAAAGCCTAAGGAAGAAAGTAAAACTCCCATCACTGTGAAAGCCATTCAAATGTTTTAGTCACCATCTTTTCATATTCTGCCTACATATGTATAAACAATTTTAGGTAGATAGGATTATCTTATACATCCTGTTTGTAATTCTAAATATGATGGAGTTTTATCGTCTTCATTTTATAGACTAGGAAGTGGAGGCTTAGAATTTTTTTTTTTGAGACAGAGTCTTGCTCCATCACCCAGGCTGGAGTGCAGTGTCACA
This sequence comes from Pan troglodytes, assembly GCF_028858775.2. Lineage (NCBI taxonomy): Eukaryota > Metazoa > Chordata > Mammalia > Primates > Hominidae > Pan > Pan troglodytes. The sequence continues at coordinate 122,688,378 of NC_072406.2, forward strand.
GTCTCGGCTCACTGCAACCTCTGCCTCCTGGGTTCAAGTGATTCTCCTGCTTCAGCTTCCTGAGTAGCTGAGATTACAGGCGTCTGCCACCACGCCCAGCTAATTTTTGTATTTTTAGTAGAGACGGAGTTTTGCCATGCTAAGCCTCCACTTCCTAGTCTATAAAATGAAGATGATAAAACTCCATCATATTTAGAATTACAAACAGGATGTATAAGATAATCCTATCTGCCACGTTGGCCAGACTGTTCTGAAACTCCTGACCTCAAGTGATCCACCCACCTGGGCCTCCCAAAGTGCTGGGATTACAGGCGTGAACCACCATACCTGTCCTAAGCTTTAAATAATACAACTAAAATCTAGAAGTAAAATGTTTAGATTGAGTGCAGTGGCTCATTCCTGTAATCCCAGCATTTAGGGAGGCAGAGGTGGGAGGATCGCTTGAGGCCAGAAGTTAGAGACCAGCCTGGGCAACATAAGGAGACCCCGTCTCTACAAAAACAAAAAAAAGCTGGGCTTAGTGGCCACAGCCTGTAGGCTGAGGTGGGAGGATGGCTTGAACCCAGGAGTTCGAGGCTGCAGTGAACCATGACCGAGCCACTGTGCTCCAGCTCCACCCTGGGTGACAGAGCAAGATCCTGTCAAAAAAAAAAAAAAAAAAAAAGTTAGAAATAAAAGAAAATGCTTAAATATTTATTTATTTTGAGACAGTCTTGCTCTGTTGCCCAGGCTGGAGTGCAGTGGCGCGATCTTGGCTCACTGCAACCTCTGCCTCCTGGATTCAAGCAATTCTCCTGCCCCAGCCTCCCGAGTAACTGGGATTACAGGCACCCGCCACGACGCCCAGCTAATTTTTGTATTTCGAGTAGAGACGGGGGTTTCGCCATGCTGGCCAGGCTGGTCTTGAACTCGTGACCTCAGGTGATCCTCCCCCCTCAGCCTCCCAAAGTGCTGGGATTACACGCTTGAGCCACTCGACCAGGCCTATTTATTTTTTTAAACCAAGGGCTGGATAGGATTTGATCCGGGCTCCAGATAAAGGACTCATAGGGAGACAACCTGGTTAGCAGAGGCAGTTAGGAGGCTACTAAAAATAGTTCAATCTAGAAATAATTAGGGCCAGAATTGTCTCCAGCAGCGGGCGGGGGGGGGGGGGGGGCTGGGGATGATTTGGGTAGTTATTTTGTTCTCTTCCCAGCAAGTAATTTCAGAGCAGCCCAGAGATTCATTTTCTAAACAAATGATGTTTTTCTCCCAAGACTGACAAGGATCAGACAGACCTAGGGTTGCCACTAGCACCTAGTATCTTTCAGGCTGTTTTCTTTTGTTTTTAAAGTGGATTAAAAGCTTTCAGCCTTACCTAAATCTTTGTTGCTATTGTACAGATCTGCCTAGATTTATAGCAGATGGTTGAGCAGAAACAGTTCCCGAGAGAATTAATCATCACATTATTAAAACAAATTTTCGAGCATTGACAAATCCCTTCGGGGTTGTCCTCCGAGTGGGCAATTCGGAACCAGCTTGGGGCGTGCTAAGATTGTAAACGTTCCTATGGAGAGCGATAACAAAGGGGCGGCATTGACTCCGCACACAGAATTCCAAGAATCACCAGCATTCCATGTGTTCCAAGGCTAGCACAGTGCGCGCGAGGTCCGCTTTTTTAAACAGCGCGGAATCACGTGGCCGACGGCCCGCGGCGCTACTGGCCCTCGGAGTCTCCCTCTTGGCTTTGGCGCGGAACCTTTCCCCCTTTGTGGACGCGACCATTGGCCCCGCGCTCGGAGGTGGTACGGACCAACCCTACGGTCATAGATTTTCCGAGTGAAGCTTTTGACTAAGTCTCAGGAAAGCGTTAGCTACAGAATTCTAGATTCAAAAGAAATCCACCAAAAAACGCTGTGGAGGACTGGTTTTGCCTAAAAGAAAGAGCAGACCTGAACTTGACTCCTCCTACGCCCTGTGAAGGCTGCAAGGTGGTTCCGTCCAAGGCGCGGACTCCGCCCCCACGAGCGCCGCCATTTTGTTTGGCTGAGGGGAGCGAGCGGCGCTTTGGGGGAGGGGTCGCGTAGGCGCCTCACCTGACCCTGCAGCCGTGCGGTTGCTGCTCCGGGGCAGGTCTCCTTCCAGGCCAGGGGCCCGGAATCATGTACATAAAGCAGGTAAGGCCTTCACGTCCCTCCACCCCGTCATGGGCCAGTAAGGACCGCTCCTTGAGGCGGGACTGTTGCGGCGCCACCCGCAGCCTCTCCCCTGTCTCCACAGGCTGGACCAGGGCTGGGCGGGGACTGTGGGGGAGGAGGGAGACCCGGGCCCCGCTAGTGCCCCGGCTGCGGGGTCGCGGAGAATTGGGGCCCTCCTTTGCAGCCCGGGCCTCCCCGCTGGCGCTTGTCTGGGAGAGGCAGGATCTCCGAGAGGTGTGGAAGGGCCGGCGGGCGGGCCGCTGGGAGGGACCGGGCCTTCCTGGGTGGCCCCAGAGCTGGCGGGGGCACCCCGCCGGGGCGGCCGCGGGCGGGAAGGGCTGTGTGGTCCTGCAGGGGTGGCCTCACACGGCCCATGTGCCTGGGATGTGTGGAAAGGTGGCCTCCCCGGCCCGGGGGCGGCCCTGGGGGCATTGGCTGGGGTGTCGTCACCTGTCACTGCGGGGGGCCGTGCCTCTCCCCGATTAACCCGCGAAGTGAGCGGGACCCTCCTGCTTGCAGGATACGGAGCGCCGCCTCCCTCGGTTGTTTACTTCTGTCAAAATGGTCTTCCCGCGCGGGCCTCCACCACAAAGATGAGCACACGGCCTTGGAGACGGTTTTCTATTGGGTCCGTCGGGCTCTGAGCACTCCTTCTTTGGAACGTGGGCTCTTTCAGGCTGGCCGGCGTGAGTGACTGAAAGCAGCACTCGGTGGTCTTGGAGTCAGGAGAGCTGGGGCCCGTCGGCCTGCTTTATAGACTTGCTGTTGTACTGCAGCGTTTAGTGTTCAGTTAAGCTCACACGGTGTTTTTGATGTTGAAAGGTCCTTAACAGGTTGACAGCATAACTCCTAAAAAAAAATAAAACCCAGCAGCATTGCCTTCGCAAAGATTACCGATAAAAGGAGTTTTTTTTTTTAGCAGATTTTTAATCACCACTTTCCAAAACGAATTTTTCTTATATGAAATTTCGAGTTTTCTATATTGCATTAAATGAAAAACGAGAAAGAAATGCAAGAGAAAAATGTTAATTTTTTTGGGGGGGGGTGGGTTCTCAAAAATGTTTTTTATTTACTAGGTGATTATCCAGGGTTTTCGAAGTTACAGAGATCAAACAATTGTAGATCCCTTCAGTTCAAAACATAATGTGATTGGTAAGTGTTCTTGGTTTACTCGGTCATATTTATAGTCTATACAGATAATGTAAATTCTGTCCATTTGTATATTGGCTTAAGGAGACAGGAATTGTCTTTGAATATTAAGTTATATTTTTCTGCGTGAAATAACTTTTCTGTCTTATTGCACTGATGAATTGCTTATTTTTATAAACTTAAAATGTTTGGATAAGACACTCATAAGTTATACATTTTTTATCTGGGTAGCCTTGTATGTGTGTGTAAGAGTGTTTTAAAGCATTTCCGCTCTTCTGTTCTTGTTATATATCCTAGTGAAAATGCTGACTGTTGCCTTATTTCAGAGACAGACAATTTTTATTCACAAAGTAGATGCCAGGATTCCCCCTCACCCCTGGCAGTCAGTGTCTCTAAGGACAGACCATGTAGCTAGACTGGAAGAGCATAAACTTTGGAGCATAACAGAATGGGGTTCACATCCCAGTTGTAGGGGGGTGGGGGCCTGGGGGAGGGATAGCATTAGGAGAAATACCTAATGTAAATGTCGAGTTGATGGGTGCAGCAAACCAACATGGCACATGTATACCTATGTAACAAACCTGCATGTTGTGCACATGTATCCTAGTATAACAACAACGAAAAAAAGAATCCCAGTTGTGGCACACGTTCTTTTTCACTTTCTGAGAAGCTTCAGTTTTCTCATTTGTAAAGTGGAGATGATACCTGTCTCATAGGGCTGTTGAGAAGATTAAATGAGAAACCTTATGTAAGTGTGAAGATAAAGAGCTAATGGTGATTGCCATTAACAATATGTAGTCATTATAGATTGCTCAGATTGTAGTGTGCATTTTGCTGATACAGCTAACAAAAATGTTTTCTGACACTCTGCTGAGTATTTTACAGGATAGATGAAAGGAGTGCTTCTGGACACCAGAAACACAGACTGCTGTTGACATAGTTTTGCTGTACAGAGTCCAAACTAAGTGGTATATTAGTTTGCTAAGGCAGCCATAACAAAATACCATAGACTGGTGGCTTAAACAAGATATTTTTTTTCTCATAGTCTGGAGGTCAGACATCCATGATCAGGATACCTGCATGGTTAGGTTCTGGTGAGGCTCTCTTCCTGGCTTATGGACAGCTGCTGTCTTGCTGTGTGCTCACATGGCCCCATCCTCATGTCCTCATTTAACCATAATCATCTTCCAGGGGTCCCCATGTCCAAATACTATCACATTCGGGATTAAGGTGTCAGTTGTTTCAGGGGGACACAATTCAGTCTGTGGCGCGTGGGTGAGATTCACATTACTGATGTTTCCAGAAGACCTTTAGAGAATCATACTTCATTTTGTATAAAATGATAAAATTGAAGGCAGGTTTTTTTGCCCTCGATTTATCAATAGCAGCCTTGTAGTTGGGAATAAAGAAGGCATACTTTTTTTTCCCCGCTTGTGCTCTGTCTACTGAAGTCATTTAATTGAATTGACATGCCATAGGGTGGCTTAATTGTACTGGGGTTTTGCTCACATATAAGTACTTTCTGATTTTTTTCATCAATCAGAAAATCTTTAGAAATGTAGAAAAATAAGAATTATTCGATTTCTGTTTTCTTTAACTTGCACCTTAAAATAAGTATCTTAATATTTCATTTGTGTGATTTTATAAATGATCTGTAACTTACTAGCTAGAATGATTACATTTTGTCTATAAGGTCCGTCAAATACCATTGTTTTAGCTGTTATCAGTTAGCTGTTGTACTTTGTGATTGCAGCATTAGATTTGTTAATAGTCACTGTTACAAAGGAAAATGGTTTTGTTTAACTAAAACAAATGAACCCAAGATAACAGTACTGATTAAACATGTTTTAAAACCAGACAGGTTGTAAGACATAATGTAAGAAAGACCAAAAGTAGTTAGGTACTGAGATTTGCCTTAAAAATATCTGGTGAAAGCATACCACTTTGATTGATGAATGATGTTGACTATTAAAAAATATCTCTTGTACTGATGTTGGGTATATGCATCAAACATATACCTTTTTAGGGACTTTTTCCCCCTAACCTTTAACAAAAGAAATACATGTTATAGAACATTATGGAAAAGCTAAAAGGAAGAAAATTAAGATAAACTATAATCCTTTTACCCAGAGATAACCATTCTTTGTTTTTTACTGCACACCATGATTCTTCAGAGATAACCATTCTAAATAATAACAGTCTATACTTGTGATTAGTCCTGGTTTCCTAGAAAACAGCACAGACAGGATTAGCTGCTAAGGCTTTAATGGGAGGTGCAGTTTGAGGGCAAGAATGAAGAGAAAAGCTGGTCATAGATTTCTAAAGAAGACACAGGTGGTTTGCAGTCATGTTGAATAACTCACAGACTTTGTGGACCCACCATGCCTTAGAAAGGTCAGATGATAGAGGAATGGATTTGGATTCTGACAAGGATTTGTTTGCTGGCACCTGTCTTTCATTGGTCAAAGTTTTCTACATCCGGCATTGATGCCTCCAAGCTTTTGGATTGTGGTGCTCTGGGAACTAACACCCGGAAGTAGTCAGGGAGTTATAGCCTCCTTTCCATGTTCACAATTCAGGAGTACCTGAATGTACTCCCAAGGTAGCTTGAATCTACCAGAGGTATTAGGAGACTGAGCTTTTCCATTGATTGGCAGCCAAGGCCTGGGTTGAGAAAGGTGAATCTGGGGCCACATATAAACTGTGTTTACCTCAGTACGTTTTTAGTCTTTGTATATATCTTCTTAATATATATTTAAATAAAAATGGGTTCATTTTTAAATAAAAATGGGTTCATTTTTAAATAAAAATGGGTTCATTTTTAAATAAAAATGGGTTCATTTTTAAATAAAAATGGGTTCATTTTTAAATAAAAATGGGTTCATTTTTAAATAAAAATGGGTTCATTTTTAAATAAAAATGGGTTCATTTTTAAATAAAAATGGGTTCATTTTTAAATAAAAATGGGTTCATCATATAACTTACTGGTAATCTGTTATTCTCCTTCAGGATAAATCTTGAAATATCTTTATTAAATATTCAGCATCCTTTAAAATTGCTATATAGTGTTCCACTCTAGGATTAATTCTTAAAAGGAAATTCTTAAAATTTCAGTTATTTATAGATGGATTGTGGTTTGAAATATTTATTCATTTAATGATAAATTGTCATCTTAAACTTTTATTTAGAAATAGTTTCAAATTTACAGAAAAATTGCCCCAATAAGAACTGTTCAGAGACTACTCATAAACCCTTTACCTAGATTCACCTGTTGTTAACATTTTCCCCACTTGCTGTATCATTTCCACTTTTTACACACTTTTTTCCTTAAAGTTATTTACACCATGGTCCTTTACCTCTGACTTTAATGTGTACTTTCTAAGAGGAGGGATATTCTCTTTCATAATCACAGTACAATTTACAACTTAAGTAAATTTAATACATAGTAATCTGTCCATTTTCCAGTTATGTTGACTGACCCAGAAGTGTTCTTGATAGCATTTTTCCCCCTCCAGTACAGGATCTAATTTAGGAGCAGGTATTTCATAGTTGTCATGCTTCTTTAGTCTCCTTTAATCTGGATCATTTCCACAGCCTTCCTTTGTCTTTTATAACATTGTTATTTTTGAGAATTAAGACATAAGTGATGTTGTGTCCCTCTCAGGATATCACATCTGGAGGCACATGAGGTCTGTCTGACTCTTATTGATGATATTACTTTTGATCACCCAGTCAAGGTCTAATGTTTCCACTGTGTAGATATTATTTTTTCCCTTGCAGCTAATAAGTAATATAGGCAGATGCTTTTGGACCATGTAAATCTTGTGCTCCTTTTCAAACTTTGTGCCTGCATTTACCATCTGTTGATGACCCTTGCCTTTATTCTGACGGTCACAAAATGATTTTTCATTTCCAGCACTCCTTTCACATTTACAACTTGGCATTTGGTAATTCTCCTTCCTTACCTACTTATTTATGTTTTTATTATTGATATGGATGCATGGATTATTCCCCCCACCAATAATTTATAATTTATTTGGCCATTTTGATGCTCAGATTACCCCTAGTTTTAGCTACTTCAAGCTGGCTCCTGTGTCTGTCATATGCGTTTTTTTAAAAAGTACATCCTTTCTGGCGTGACATGAATGATCTTTTTGAGATTTACTTTGCATTAAAGGTGGTAACTTTGTGGTTAATTTGCTCAGGATATTTCTGGCTCAAGATTGAGAAGACTGACATAGTTATTTATGAGTCTTAACACTGAAAATTTCACTAAACAAATACACTTAAAATCAAAAGGATTTGATACCCTTTTACATATTGAATTGCTTATATTTGAGTTTTGTTAGTCAAAAAGTACCTTAAAATTATTTATACTTTTGTGGTTCTGTGAGACTACACATGATAATATAGGGTTGATTTTAAACATGAGAACACTTTAAGGATTTAAAATGATTGTTTTAGAACATTAGTAATATATGAATCTTTAAATTGTTAAACATATAGTTAAAATAGAATTATATATCCATTGTAATATGATATTATAAGAGCCAGGTAGTATATTTAGCTATTCCTATTCATTTTAAACTGTTGGGTAAGAGCAAACGGATCAACTGTGAAATATCTTTAAAGAAAAAACTATTAGAAATCTGTACAAAAATTGAATTTATTTGGTGATTATAGTTGTTTTATTGGTTTCTTTTGTTCACTGTTGTTTAATTTCAGATGTTAAGATGTATTAGAAAATTGGATTTTAAAAATATTGAGTATTTTTTAAAAGGTAAACAGTTTTATTGGTTTTTATGTAAAATAACTTGTACTTTTTGAAATTTTCCAGTGGGCAGAAATGGATCTGGAAAAAGTAACTTTTTTTATGGTAGGTGTTGCTTTTTGAATTGTAAATATATTAAGACCTGGGTATCTTAGGGTAGATTAGTAAAATCATTAATTTTCTGAGGTTATGTATGCATGAAACCCAAGAAATACTTTATATGGGGTTGCAGCTTAAGTGTAGAGGGTTTAGAGTATACAGATCTGAATTCTGCTTTATACCCAGTGGCTGATTAGCTATGTGAGAGTGGGCAAAACATGTAGCCTCTCAAATTTTTCTTTTCACTTTAAAAATGGAGATATTTGGATGTTTGCCCTGTCTACCTTAGATGGTTTGTAAGAATGGAATGCAATAGTATGTATCAAAATGCTTTTTAAACTTGAATGTAATATATAAATGTTATAAATGCATATTTTAAATGTGTGTAAATGCAGTAGAATAGTTGATAGTATTGCTTTGGAAAATTGTTCATCTTTCTTATTTCACCTTTTTAAAAACGTTTTCTAAACCAATCATCTTTGTAAAGGATGAAGAGGTATAAAAAACTTGAAACTGAACAGACTGTTGTCACTTTGAAGATAGTAAATAGAGCTTCAAAAATTCTCTCTAAAGATAAATTGCATTTAAGTGTAAATAGCAATGCGTCTGTTAACAAATCCTTTGAGGAGAAAAACATTTTAACAAAATTAGACAGTTAAGGAGTAGGTTGAAAAATTTGAACTTTTTAGTTGGGTAATGCTTGAGGGAAAGGGGCATTTAGTGGACTGGCTTAATAAGAGCAAAGGTTCTATCTCTTCTGTGCACACGAATCTGAAAGGCACTCTCTAGCCTGTATATCCTATTGTGGTTGTAATTTGGCAATGATGAGAGAGTGGACTGAAGTGGAAGTATTTCAGAATCTCCAGGGATGAGGGCAGTGTGAAGTCTCCTCACCTCGACCTGTGTCCATAGCACACACATTAATGCTTATGCACGTACTTGCTGATGTGGGCACCCCCACCACCTCCACACATACACAGTGCCAGAGGTCTCTTGGGTGGACTGGGACAAGAACAGCTGAGTAAAGAGTTCCACTTCCTAGGCAGGGTGGTCCAGTTAGGTACTCTGTATCGAAGTAGGAATGGCCCCTTACAGAGCTCGGTATAGTATAAGACGTGTAGTAGAAGTTGGGCATCTCAAACATTTCCCTGTATTTCCTTAGTTTTATTTCTTTTGGTAAAGTATCCACTTAAGCATATTCTCAAAATACATCCTATTTTGTTAAAAAGGATTTTAACTCGTATCATTTATGTCTAGTGGGGAAAAAAGCAAATACAGTGTTAACCTAATCCAGTCAGTGAACACTTTGAGCCAGAGGTATACCTTAGTTTTGCTTGTCTGTTTTCATGTATTTCGGTGGTTTCTCTTTATTTTCTTACTTTAAATGTTTCGATGAAAACTTCTCAGTATTTTTCTTATATCATTTCCTACCTGATTAGTCTGATGTGCAGGCACATTTTCTGCATTTCCTTTTGTCCATATGAAACAGATAATTTATTTGCATTGTCTATTACCAGACACACTATGTTCTATTGAGGTGTGGGAAGTTATAAATAAGTTATAAACACCTTTTTAGGGTATACTAATAGTTGTTTTTGTATTTCCAGCAATTCAGTTTGTTCTCAGTGATGAGTTTAGTCATCTTCGTCCAGAACAGCGGTTGGCTTTATTGCATGTGAGTGAGACTGCTTTAAGACATTATTGATACTACATGTATTTTAAAAATAAATTTTCCATGCTGGTTAAAAAAGCATTTGTTCAAGTTTCAGATTCTTTGTGAACAAGACACAATCTATCTCATAAGTGTGTTACTCTGCTGTGAAATTTAGCCTAACATGTTAATGCCAGATAAAAGCCCAATTTTTATACAGTGGTTTAGGAGAAAATTATAGGATTTGCCTATAGATGGATATGTCCTCCATATAAATGTCTTAAAGGAGACAGGATATATATCATAAGTGTTTTATTCTGCTGTGAAATTTAGCCTAGCATGTTAATGCCAGATAAAGGCCTAATTTTTATGTGATGGTTAGGAGAAAATTATAGGATTTGCCTATAGGTGGGTATGTCCTCCATGTACATTTCTTTAAGGATGTGATCTGCAAAGGCTTAAGAAGCAGGTTTGCTGAGGAGAAAGAAGAGTTTGAGATTGCAGATTAGGAACTTTAAGATGCAGAACCAAAAATTAATTTGGAACATAGAGAAACAACCATTGCAAACTAAACAACATACAAGTTGTTTGTTGTTTTAGCCATATTTGTACTTAGATAGTAAACATCATTTTCCAGTATGAAAAACAGTAGAGATGTTCTGCAACTTACAGCGGGGTTATGTCCTAATAAACCTATCATAAACTGAAAATACCATAAGTCAAAAATGGACATTAGCCTACAGTTGAGCAAAATGATCTAACACAAAGTCTGTTTTATAATAAAGTGTTGAATCTGTCATATAATTTATTGAATACTATGCTGAAAGTAAAAAACTGATTTTATGGATACTCAAATTATGGTTTCTACTGAATGTAGACTGCTATCACGTTGTCATTCAGCCATTTGTTGAACCGTCGTAAGTTGGGGTCCACCTGTATATTTACAGTAATGTGAGTTAGGATATTTTATTAAGTGGGTCCTTTTGTAATGCATAAGCACGATGATTGGGTTTTCGTGTTCATGTGAGTCATGCCTCCCTCAAACCTTGTTAGGACATTGGCACATTACCAATGTGATGTGGAAAAAAATATGAGTAATGGACTAAAGTAATTTTAGGATAGAAAATCATGAAAGACTACAATAAAATGATTAATCCTTCTGATTTGAATATTGTTTATTAAAGACTAGAAAATGAAATTCCTCAATATGTCTTAACAGTGTTTCTGACACATAGGAAATTGTTTTGTTTAGCTCGTCTGTCTTTTCCCCTTGTTTAGTTTGAATTTGTAGCCCAGTAATCAGAATTGATTTCCTATAGAAAAATTCTTTTTAGGTTTTTCAGATTGGCATTAAAATAATTAATAACCTCTTTGGTACAGTTCTTCATTGTATTTACTACATAGTTTCTATAATCTGGAAGGTATCTGGACTTGGTACCATAGTTTTTGTGTCATAGATTGGTTTAAATGTGACACATGTTAAATGTGTATATTTCTATAATAGATTTAGAACTGTAGAATGTCTCAATTTTTTTTAAAAAACAGACTTTTGGTAATTATCCCATGATTTATTAGGATTTCTTTGCAGCATTAAAATGAGACTGTAAGAGAAAAGCCTCATGGTGTATTAGATATTAGCAAATAGGTAGAGTTAAATGTCCCCAGTCTTGCAGTCTAATAAAGTGGTCTGTAGAATCATATTTAAGGATATCTAACTTTGACATGTCTTGCATAGTTCTTATTTTTTATTTAGAATCAAAAGCTATTTGGTTGAGAAGTTTTGTTGTCCTAATCTAACGTCTCTGCTGTTTTGGCAAGAGGGATATATACTATAACTCTGGGGATATCCCCAAAGTATGTATCCCTCTTGCCAAAAGAGCAGAGACGTTAGATTAGTGTGTGTGTGTATATATGAATCTAGCAGAAATTTTTCTCCATTGAATCAGACTTGTTATTATGCCCTAGACTTTAAGAATCCTTTAAAGGATATGAATATACAACTTAAATGGCAAATCTCACTTCTTTCATTTTTAGGAAGGTACTGGTCCTCGTGTTATTTCTGCTTTTGTGGAGATTATTTTTGATAATTCAGACAACCGGTTACCAGTAAGTAACTTTTTTTTTAAAGTAATGTTGAGAATTTAATTGGTTTAGCTGATTTTCTTCATACTTTGAAACTTTTTAAGCTTTTATAATTTGTTATAATAATTACAGTTTATATACTGATTTTATCTTAAAATGACAATGAATACTCTGTTAACAAATGGGAATGTACAAACTGTTGTGAAAAGTGTCTTGGTTAAGAGTATTGAGTATTTGTAGTAGTATTTTTAGTGAGATAATTGAAATTTTAAAATAAATAGTTATGGGCAAGGACTTTAAAATGACCTTATTTAAAAAGTTTTCTCCTTTACTATTAAATTAACTGTGGGCTTTTACATTTTTTCTTAGATCGATAAAGAAGAAGTTTCACTTCGAAGAGTTATTGGTGCCAAAAAGGATCAGTATTTCTTAGACAAGAAGATGGTCACGTAAGCATTTTTCTTTTTTTTAAAAAAATTGAATATGTACTTAAATAGAGATGGGGTATTGCTGTGTTGGCCAGGTTGGTCTCGAACTCTTGGCCTCAAATGATCCACCTCGGCTTCCTAAAGTGCTAGGATTACAGACATGAGCCACCACGCCCAGCCAGCATTTTTCTTTTTCTCAATACGGAGTCTTGCTCTGTCGCCCAGGCTGGAGTGCAGTGGCGCAATCTCGGCTCACTGCAACCTCCACCTCCCGGGTTCAAGCTATTCTGCTGCCTCAGCCTTCTGAGTAGCTGGGATTGCAGGCAGGCACCACCACACCCGGCTACTTTTTGTATTCTTAGTAGAGACAGGGTTTCACCATGTTGGCAGGCTGGTCTCGAACTCTTGACCTTGTGATCTGCCTGCCTTGGCCTCCCAAAGTGCTGGGGTTAGAGGCATGAGCCACTGCGCCCAGCCCGCAATTTTATGATTTCCTTACAAAAGAGTAAAAGTATTCTTTTACCTGCTTCATATATGAGGAATATTTGCTTCATCTTCAACAAGTCAACATATAGAGGATAAACATAAGAATCAGAAAGTTCTGAGGATGATACAGATGGTTTAATTACTGATCTTTCCTCCCTAAGGCTATCAACCCAGGAGCTACTCTACTCATTGCTTAATGGTGCTTTAAAATTATTTATCGGAAAGTAATTTCATTGTTTGTCAACAGGAAAAATGATGTGATGAACCTCCTTGAAAGCGCTGGTTTTTCTCGAAGCAATCCGTATTATATTGTTAAACAAGGAAAGGTAAAACAATTGTATGTCCTTTTTAAGTAGAATTTGTTTTCTGAGTAATTCTTGAGTGATGAATTTGGTTTATTGATTTGAGTGGTTAAGCTGAAGCAAAAATGGCCATATTCTTTTACATGGCCGTAAAGTACCAAATAGGTCCATTGCATGTTGAGATGGAAGTATTTCAGCATATTAAGTGGATCTTGTTTTCCTAGTGACTGGTATTACTTACTGAGGTGAAAGTATGGGAAGACATTATTGGCTTATGAATGTTGCAATAATTAAGAATATTGTAGGAATTCTATAAAAATCACATTTGAAAAACTTTCTAAAATTAATATTTTGTGTTACCTAATTATTTATCATAATTAAAATACTGAAAAGCTAACATTACCAGAAATCTGCCATTTTGCTACGTGTTATTTTCCCTAATAGGGATTGTTTTTACATTTTTTCAGCAGCCAAACTACAAACTTTTTTAACTGATTGTTCTGCTCTCTTCTCATATACTTTCACTTTTTTTTTGGACTAGGGAAAATTCTCAAAGAATATTCACTTATTTTATACTGTAGGCCTTTTTTTCTAGATATGTATTGGAAAGTTAGCATTTAGAAGAAGTGATTAGGAAGAATATGGAGTTTCAGTTTTAGAAAATGTGTTACTGGAAGAACAAGTTTTTTTCCGATTTAACTATTTGTGGGAGATAAATTTTTTTAAATGGAGGCTGATTTGAAAGAGCACTTTTCTGAGATCCGTCTGCTGTCAATCTAGGCCCTTTTACTTCATTTCAGTTTCTGCCCGTATGCCATCCTTGATTGCCTCATCTGAAAGCATTGCGGTCCCCTCAACCCTATGTGCTTTATTTCCTTAATCTGTTTTTTCTTCATAACACTTACACTGTTATGATAGTACTTATTTTCTGTCTTTTTCCATTAGAATGTAAGCTCCATGAGGGCAGGACCTTTTCTGCTTTGTTTGCTCTTTTCCAGTGCCCAGCAGTGGCACATATGTTGTAGCCATTTGAAAAATAATTTTTAAGTGAGTAAATTGCATGAACCAATATGTATAATTGGAGCGTTCAATAATGAGGATCTGAAGGATGATTCTTTGATGTAGATACTTTTGATAGACCATATTTTCTTAGAGATAATTTCAATTTTTTAATGCAGTGATATCATTTTTGACATTTAGGGATACTTGTTATATATTAAGTTGCATGGCACTTAAGTTGTACCATTCTCTCTATATTTAAAGCATACTATTTTTGTCATATCGTTAGCCTTCTGTATCTGTAGGTTCCACATCTGCAAATTCAGCCAACCATGGATCAAAAATATTTAAATAAAATTTTAAAACAGTACAATAAGAAATAATACAAATTTAAAAATACAGTAAAACTATTTACGTAGCATTTACATTGTATTATTATAATTAATCTAGATATTAAAGTATATGGAAGGATGTGCATAGGTTATATGCAAATACTATGCCATTTTATATAAGGGACTTGAGCATCCTTGGATTTTGGTACCTGCAGGGGGTCCTAGAACCAATCCCCATGGGAACTGAGGAAGAATTGACTTTTAATATATTATTGTAGCTTTAAAAAAAAGTGTAGTCAGTGATGGTTTTCCCTTATAAAAATACTTTGTTTTTTGAGAATGGAGCTCATCTTTTATACCTTACCATATTGACTAAGAAAAAGATGATGGTGTGAGATACTCCTTCACTTGTTAGCCCTATTCATAAAGGAGAGTTATGAACGTAACAGTTGTATTTGGATTTTATTTGGTAAATTTCATTTAAGTAAAGGAGACATAGATATGTAGGCATGCCTACTATACAAATGACATTAGGCAAATCATAATCTATTTAAAACTTGGCATGTCCCAAATTCAAAAGTCTGAAATACAAAATGCTCTACAATCTGAAACCTTTTGAGTGTGGACATGACATTCAAAGGAAATGCTTGTTGGAACATTTTGGATTTCAAATTTTTGGATTTGGGTTGCTCACCTGGTAAGTATAAATGCAAATATTCCAAAACTTGAAAAAATCTAAAATCTGTAACACTTCTGGTTTCTAACCATTTTGCATAAGGGATACCCAACACCTTCATGTGTATTAAAAACCTTTCAACGTGGAGTTCTTCTTCTTAAACGGAGGCTACAGCTATGTAATGATTATTTTTCTAAAAATTTTAGATCAACCAGATGGCAACAGCACCAGATTCTCAGAGATTAAAGCTATTAAGAGAAGTAGCTGGTACTAGAGTGTATGACGAACGAAAGGAAGAAAGCATCTCCTTAATGAAAGAAACAGGTAAAATAAATGGGATATTGCCTTATTTTTTTGTTGCAAATTACTGTTTTTGTGACAGAGTGGCTCCATGATGGGAATATAGTAGGTGTTTAGTATATGACAGCAGTAGATAATGCTGTTATTAATAAAAATTGAGAATCCATAACACCAATGATGTTAGTAGCTTTTAAAAATATTGTGGAAACGCACACTGACTTTTTTTTTTTTTTTTTGAGATGGAGTCTTGCTCTGTCACCCAGGCTGGAGTGCAGTGGCGCGATCTCTGCTTATTGCAACCTCTGCCTCCCGGGTTCAAGTGATTCTCCTGCCTCAGCTTCCCTGAGTAGCTGGGATTACAGGTGCCCACCACCATACTCAGTTAATTTTTGTATTTTTAGTAGAGACAGGGTTTCACCATGTTGTCCAGGCTGATCTCGAACTCCTGACTTCAGATGATCCACCTGCCTTGGCCTCTCAAAGTGCTGGGATTACTCATATGAGCCACTGCGCCTGGCCGGCACACTGACTTTTTAAAAGGAAGCTTAAACTGAGGCCCTTACTACATGTTATAAAAGAACCAGTGTCACCATGTGTAAATTTGTTCTCTGGTGCTTTTCATAATAAAGGATCTTAAGCCATTTATGCCTAGCATTCCATTATTGGAATCCTAAGCTTGTGGATGTTACTTACATTCTACTGCTCAAGGTCATTGCCAAGGTCTGATTTTTCACAGAAAAAAATTTGCAACCTCCGGCATAAATGGGCTAATTGCTATTTTAGTATTTTAAATTGGGTTACCACATCACATCAAAGAAATAATGCTACAGTTCTTAAAAATAATTTAATTCAAGGTATATTTAAGAAGTGATATTACATAAAAATCTTATTCAATTCTTCCACCTCTCTCCCCATTTCTTTTAAGAGGGCAAACGGGAAAAAATCAATGAGTTGTTAAAATACATTGAAGAGAGATTACATACTCTAGAGGAAGAAAAGGAAGAACTAGCTCAGTATCAGAAGTGGGATAAAATGAGACGAGCCCTGGAATATACCATTTACAATCAGGAACTTAATGAGACTCGTGCCAAACTTGATGAGGTAAAATATTTACCTGTGACACTTAAAATCAGATTAATTTTGTTTTTATGAATTTGTTAAACTCAGGCCATAATTACACTTTTCAGTGATTTTAAATAGAAACTTAAAAAAACCTCTCAATGAATTTATTAGTCAGCAAGTTTTTTTAGTTCAAGGAAATTAGCCATGTGGTCCTTTCTATGTAGTATTATCTGAAATATAATCAGATGGTGGTATTAGGCAGACAAGATGAGAGGAAAGCCATTTTGAAGGCTTCTTGTAGTTGTAGTATATCCTAAACTACACATTTTGTACAAAAATTTAGTGCTTCAGTTTTCTAGTTTAAAATCATTTTTAAAATTTTTGTAAAAAATTTGAGTGGTTACTTTTGGTTTATTTTAATAGATAGAAAAATTTTTATTAGATGTTATGAAATATTTAGTAATTACAAAATGAGTTAGATATGATAAGTTGTTTTTTTTCTTAGCTTTCTGCTAAGCGAGAGACTAGTGGAGAAAAATCCAGACAATTAAGAGATGCTCAGCAGGATGCAAGAGATAAAATGGAGGTAAGATTATAAACAAGGTTCATGTTAACTTACTTTTTACTTTTGAGACAGGGTCTTGTTCTGTCATCCAGGCTGGAGTACAGTGGTGCCATCATGGCTCGTTGTAGCCTTGACTTCCTGGGCTCAGGCAATCCTCTTGCGGCAGCTTCCTGAATAGCTGGGAGCACAGGTGTGTACCACCACACCTGTCTAGTTTTTAAATATATTGTAGAGACAAGGTCTTACCATGTTGCCCAGGCTGGTCACGAACTCCTGGGCTCAAGTGATCCTTCTGCCTCAGCCTCCTGAAGTTTTTTTTTTTTTTTTTTTTTTTTTTTTAAAGACAGGGTCTCACTCCATTGCACAGGCTGGAGTGCAGTGGTGAGATCACAGCTCACTGCAGCCTTGATCTCTCAAGCTCAAGTGATCCTCCCACCTCAGCCTCCAATTTTTTTATTTTTTGAAGAGATGGAATCTCAGTATGTTGCCCAGGCTGGTTTTGAACTCCTGGGTTCAAGGAGTCCTCCCACCTGGGCCTCCCAAAGTGCTGAGTTTACAGGCATGAGCAACCATGTCCAGCCATCGTATGTTTTTGACCATAGTAAACCCTTTTGTACCAGAATTATGGAATGATTACACAAGGGAGAGTTAGAGGAATTGAATATTGAACGGACAGAGTAGTACTAAACATTAAGTGAAAGAGAATTAATGGTGTCACAATTCTGCTATTGTACTTCTAATTGCCTTATTTTCTGTTTAATACTTTTGAATAGGATATCGAACGCCAAGTTAGAGAATTGAAAACAAAAATTTCAGCTATGAAAGAAGAAAAAGAACAGCTTAGTGCTGAAAGACAAGAGCAAATTAAGCAGAGGACTAAGTTGGAGCTTAAAGCCAAGGATTTACAAGATGAACTAGCAGGCAATAGTGAACAAAGGGTAGGTTAAAATGCTAAAAATGAAAGATGTGAATGTTCAGGTGAGTAGCAACTGTAGAAGACAGCCCTTTCTGTGACTGGTATGTGTTGGAATTTTTTTTTAAGCTTTGCTACGTTAACATAATTTGTACTCAAGTAACAACTTGGTACTGTCCCTTTGTTTCTTACATTAAAAAAGAGTTTCATGTTACAGGTGGGTTTTCTCATGAAGTTTTTTTCCTGAGAAAACATTTATGCTAGACCTAAATTATGCAAAAAATTTAAAGCAGTTTGCATTTTTACTTTATTTACAGAAACGTTTATTAAAAGAGAGGCAGAAGCTGCTTGAAAAAATAGAAGAAAAGCAGAAAGAACTGGCAGAAACAGAACCCAAATTCAACAGTGTGAAAGAGAAAGAAGAACGAGGAATTGCTAGGTCTGAGAACTTTCACCAACACTTTAACTTTCTACATCATATTATGTAAAACTAGGTTGTTCAAGGAGCTCAATTATATAGTAGCTGCTTTTTACACTTAATTCTTTTTGTATCATTTTGAAAAATGGCTTTATGTTTCTGTGTGCAGTTGACATTATTGGTTACAATTAAACTTGGTTATTATTCTCCTTTTCATCCCATTCGCTTCTATTTTGTGTAGATTGGCTCAAGCTACCCAGGAAAGAACGGATCTTTATGCAAAGCAGGGTCGAGGAAGCCAGTTTACATCAAAAGAAGAAAGGGATAAGTGGATTAAAAAGGAACTCAAGTCTTTAGATCAGGCTATTAATGACAAGAAAAGACAGATTGCTGCTATACATAAGGATTTGGAAGACACTGAAGCAAATAAAGAGAAAAATCTGGAGCAGTATAATGTAAGAACTTTTATAGCTGCTTTGTAAAAATCTTTCAGAAGAGATAAATGTGTTTAGTTTTATCTACTTCAAGTTTTCTTTTTAAATAACTCTACATGTTGCTCTTAAAATATATGACAGATACTTACTTAGAAAAGGCCTGCACAATTTAATATACATATAGTTCTTTTTAAAGAATATTCATGTCATTGAGCCTTTATGTAGATTAAGTATATTAAAATGTATGTATGTATTTTTAATTTTTTTGAGATAGGGTCTTGTTCTGTCACCCAATCTGGAGTGCAGTGATACAAACACAACTCACTGCAGCCTCCACCTTCCAGGCTCAGCGATCCTCCATCCTTAGCCTCCTAACTGGGACCACAGGCATGTATCACCAGACCCAGCAAAATTTTTATTTATTTTTTTGTAGAGACGAGGTCTTGCCATGTAGCCTAGGCTGGTCTCGAAATCTTGGGCTTAAGCAATCCTCCGACCTTGGCCTCCCAAAGTGGTGGGATTAGAAGCATGAGCCACTGTGCCCAGCTTAAAATATGTTTTTATGAATTGGTAGCATGTGTCTTACATACCCTTAATTTAACAAGATGTCACAACATATGTCTAAAATAGCTTGTTGGTAACTTTTTTTTTTTGAGATGGAGTTTGGCTCTTGTTGCCCAGGCTAGAGTGCAATGGTGCAATTTCGGCTCACTGCAACCTCAGCCTCCTGAGTAGCTGGGATTACAGGCATGCACCACCAAGCCCGGCTAATTTTGTATTTTTAGTAGACATGGGGTTTCTCCATGTTGGTCAGGCTGCTTTCAAACTCCCAACCTCAGGTGATCTGCCCGCCTCAGCCTCCCAAAGTGCTGGGGTTACAGGCGTGAGCCGCCGTGCCCAGCTGATAGTAACAATTTTTTTTTTTTTTTTTGATACGAGTCTCACTGTGTCGCCCAGTCTGGAGTGCAGTGGCGTGATCTCAGCTCACTGCAACCTCCACCTCCCGAGTTCAAGCAATTCTCTGCCTCAGCCTCCCGAGTGGCTGGGATTACAGGTGCCTGCCACCACGCCCGGCTAATTTTTTTGTATTTTTAGTAGAGGTGAGGTTTCACCATCTTGGCCAGGCTGGTCTTGAACTCCTGACCTCGAGATCCACCCGCCTCAGCCTTCCAAAGTGCTAGGATTGCAGGCGTGAGCCACCACGCCCGGTGTAATATTTTTTTTAAAAAAAACTTCATTTTTTGGTATTCCAGCATCTTATGTTACATTTAGTTGTCATGTTTCTTTTATCTGCTTTAATCTGGACCAGTTCTTCAGTTTTTTCTTGACTTTTGGGACTTGACATTTTAAATTATTTGTTATAAAGTACATATATTTATGTACTTATTAATTGTATATTATATATAATTATTTGTCCCTAATCTCTTCTTTTTTTTGGAGATGGAGTCTTGCTCTGTCGCCCAGGCTGGAGTGCAGTGGCGCAATCTCGGCTCACTGTACCCTCCGCTTCCCGGGTTCAAGCAAGTCTCCTGCCTCAGCCTCCCAAGTAGCTGGGACCACAGGCACATGCCACCACGCCTGGCTAATTTTTTGTATTTTTAGTAGAATGGGGTTTCACTGTGTTAGCCAGGATGGTCTCGATCTCTTGACCTTGTGACCTGCCTGCCTCGGCCTCCCAAAGTGCTGGGATTATAGGTGTGAGCCACCATGCCTGGCCCCTAATCTGTTATAGTGATTTGCCCACTTCAAGTTTTTGGTGACTCACCTTTAAATGTATCCAAAACCTCAGTGAAGTTTTAAAGAAAGAGCTGTTTTCTTTGTACTCATATTCTCACTTTACATAAAGAAAAAAATATATAGTGGGGAGCAAACACAACAGCCTCTGTAGGCATAAATAATAGGTAGGTAAAATTGCCAGGAGTGTAGCCTGCTGTTTTTGGAAGTCCAGTCGTGCTGTGGGTTTTAGTTGTGATACTTTGTGGAAGGAGTGGAAAAGTTGGGTTAATCCAGGCAGTTCTTTATATGGTTAGTATAGTCTGAACTGATAGTTAACACCTCCTTTCTTGAAATAAAATGAGTTTTCTCTTGAGTTTATGAAACCAACCTCAGCAGATGCCCTTTTTGAAGGCGCCTCCAGTGAGAGAATTTATTCATTTTTTGTCATGCTTGAAGTTCATTATTTTCCAGTATTCCAGCCACACTTTTGGTTATCAGAATGACCATTTGTGAAGATGAAGCCTTTCCTTTGGACAGAGATGATTTTATAATGCTGATTTTGTTATGTAAATAGCCTTTTTTTTTTTAGACAGTCCCACTCTGTTGCCAGGCTGGAGTGCAATGGTGCGATCTTGGCTCACTGCAACCTCTGCCTCCTGGGTTCAAGCGATTCTCCTACCTCAGCCTCCCACGTAGCTGAGATTACAGGCGCCCGCCGCTGCGCCTGGCTAATTTTTGTATTTTAGTAGAGACAGGGTTTCACCATGTTGGTCAGGCTGGTCTCGAACTCCTGACCTCAGGTGATCCGCCCACCTCAGCCTCCCAAAGTGCTGGGATTACAGGCGTGAGCCACTGCGCCCGGCGTAAATAGCCTTTTGCCTCTTGGTATAATCCTAAATTAATTTTTCCACAGTGTATTTTTAAAACCTGCAGTATGAAAAATAAAATGTCTTTCTGGTAGTTTTATTATGCTTTATTACGGTTCATTTATGTGATACGTATCCTACATACTTATCAAACTAAGTTTTTAGACTTTTCTAACTTATGTCAGTGGTATCTTGGCCGTAGCAACTGCTGTGGAGAAGGGGAAGCTCTTAGATAGTTTCAGTGCAAACTAAATGTTTTCTCTTTTCCAGGTTGTAATGCATTTAATAAAGTCTACAAAACATTATATTTTGAATTTAATATAGGTAGCTTACTTTATTACTGGTTCTGAGTAGCCTCATGGTGTCAGAAAGGGAACCATTAGTGTTCAGATACACCTGGAAAAAAACAAAGTATGTAGGACTTAAGAAATACTGTAAGCTGCCAGGCGCAGTGGCTTACGCCTGTAATCCCAGCACTTTGGGAGGCCGAGGTGGACGGATCACGAGGTCAGGAGATCGAGACCATCCATCCTGGCTAACACGGTGAAACCACATCTCTACTAAAAAATACAAAAAATTAGCTGGGCGTGGTGGCGGGCGCCTGTAGTCCCAGCTACTCGGGGGGCTGAGGCAGGAGAATGGCGTGAACCTGGGAGGCAGAGCTTGCAGTGAGCCAAGATTGCACCACTGCACTCCAGCCTGGACGACAGAGCAAGACTTCATCTCAAAGGAAAAAAAAAAAGAAATACTGTAAGCTGTAATGCTAGTTAATAACACAACAGTCTTTGAATTGTTTAGGACTGTAAAAGTTGAAAAATTAATTTAGGAAAACTGACTCTTCAAGGTTTATACTCTTCTTTTAGCATGTGTTCAGATAGCCTGGGGATGAATTAAGTAATTGCTGCAGAAAAGTTAAATTTTACATAGGGAATTTGTTAACTCTTTTATGGTTTCAGATACCATTGAGTCCCAAATTCCTTATGTGTAGAATTAAAGGGTTTAATTATCCAAGATGTTAAAAGTCATTCTGATTATCCAAGATTTTTTGAGACAGAGTCTCGCTGTGTCACCAGGTTGGAGTGCAGTGGCACAATCTCGGCTCACTGCAACCTTCCCCTCCTGGGTTCAAGTGATTCTCCTGCCTCAGCCTCCCCCAGTGGCTGGGACTACAGGCGTGTGCCATCACGCCTGGCTAATTTTTGTATTTTCAGTAGAGACGGGGTTTCACGATGTTGCCCAGGATCGTCTCCATCTCTTGACTTCATGAGCTGCCCACCTCGGCCTCCCAAAGTGCTGGGATTACAGGTGTGAGCCACCGCGCCCGGCCAATCTAAGATTTTATGACTCAGTAGTAACATTGACTTTTTGTCAGTGGAATTAGTAGTAACATTGACTTTTGTCCATTAAAATTTTGGACAAAAAGTCAGTGTTACTACTGAGGACGAATAATTGTTAGTACTCTGTGGGAATATTTACAATTACTTTGATATCTGACAATAATTAGTTATAATACAGATGAATGTAATTACTTTATGAAGCAGTTTGAAGCCCTTCCCCTGAAGGATGATCTTCAGCTTTATTTTGCTTGTCTTATTGCTTCCCAATAAGGCAAGGATTTTTGTTTGCTTTGGTCTTTTATGATTCCCCAGCTCTTCTAAGAATGCCTGGTACATACTGGGGTTTTGGTAACTTCACTAAGTGGATGAAGTGTCAGCTTCATTAAACTCTAGCCAATGAGGCTATTGGATTTTTTCAGCTCAGTATAGTCTACTAAATTAATGAATACAGTTCATTAATTCTCAAGGAAACAGCATCTTATGTTAGGTTCTTAGAGATTTGTTATAGGTTCTGCCAAGATTTTTAACTCATTTTTCTTGAATGTAAAATAGTTGAAAATAGTTTTTGTGTTCTGTTGTGTGTGTGTGTAGAGGGGGCAGTATGAAAGTATATAATGGACTATTATGAGAACTTAGAATTTTTTTTCTAAAATTCTGGAGTGTATATTATAGAAATAGGAAGATTTAGATCACTAATGAACAAATTAACTTTTAGCAACATGTTTTATAGTATTTAATGGTTTGTGTTTTCTGGTGGTATGCTCTTTTGCCTAAAGACAACTTTTAAAAACTGAAATGGGGCCGGGCGCAGTGTCTCACGCCTGTAATCTCAGCACTTTGGGAGGCCGAGACGGGCGGATCATGAGGTCAGGAGATCGAGACCATCCTGGCTAACACGGTGAAACCCCGTCTCTACTAAAAATACAAAAAACAAAAAAAACAGAAACTGAAATTGGATTTTTCAACAGCATGATTGAGGTATAATTCACATACAGTAAATTGTACATATTTAGTGTACATCATTTTTCCTAGTCAGGAAAGTGGCAAAAATAAAGTATATAATTTGATGAGTTTTGACATATGCATACATCTGTAAAACCATCACCACAGTTAAGACAATAAACATGTTTATTACCCAAAAGTGTTTTCCATACCCCTTTGTAATTCCTCCCTCACCTTTTGTCCGCCTCCCCCATCCATCTGCAACCACTGATCTGCTTTCTATCAGTGTAGATTAGTTTCATGAAATTGAATTTTAAATTTATTTTTATTTCCATAGAAACTGGACCAGGATCTTAATGAAGTCAAAGCTCGAGTAGAAGAACTGGACAGAAAATATTACGAAGTAAAAAATAAGAAAGATGAACTACAAAGTGAAAGAAAGTTAGTATAGACTAAAATGTGCATTAATGTTTTTAGTAATGTTCGTTACTAGCTGTTATGTGGTCTTTAAGTTACAAGTTAACCGGTCAGGCTTGTTTTGTGTATTTTGATTCTAAACTGTATACTGTTAATGCATCCTCATATGTGTTTAAAATTAAAGACAGTCTACTTTTTATTTATTAGCTACTTGTGGAGAGAAGAGAATGCAGAACAGCAAGCACTTGCTGCTAAAAGAGAAGATCTTGAAAAGAAGCAACAACTTCTTAGAGCAGCAACAGGAAAGGTGGGCAGGTTCTTTTCATCACCTCTGTTTACACTGAGTCATTGAGTTAATCGTTATGTAATAATTTTTTACCTTTCAAGGTGTAGGTCATGGGTTCCAAGTGATAAATAGGAGTCCAAATTATCTTCTAAATATGAAATGATAGAGATTAAATAGTTTTATTACTACACATACTATTAATAGCACTTTTGATGTTCAGATAAAGAGCCCATTTTTAACACTACTGTTATAGAACAGAACCTATCATATAAGGTGTTACATGTAGTTGGCATATTGTGAGGAGGTGATGTGTTTGTTGGAGAGGATGTTTAGTTTAATCACTGGTATATTTTTAAAATGTATGGTGTTGTGGGCTCATTCCTTACCAGGAGTGCCATTGATGATATTATTTTAATATTTTTCATTTCTGACAACTTACAGGCCATTTTAAATGGAATAGACAGCATAAACAAAGTGCTAGACCACTTTCGTCGAAAAGGAATAAACCAGCATGTTCAAAATGGCTATCATGGTATTGTAATGAATAACTTTGAATGTGAACCAGCTTTCTACACATGCGTGGAAGTCACTGCTGGAAACAGGTTAAAGCTTTTGCTTGATATTTAGCATTTTTAGAAGAGGGAATAAGAATAGCTTAAGAAACAACTTTTGTAGTTTTTGTACAACATATCTTCCATTATCTTTTTATATCGCGGTTCCTTAACTTTCTAATTAAAGAAGTAGATGCTAAGTATTTGTTCCTAATTATAGAAGCTAGAACTTTCCCCTTTTGGGAGTTTCTCCCTCCCCGCCATTGGAATTTTTAAAGTAGTCTTATTTTAAAAAATTATTTGGATTATATAGGAAAAAACTGTTTGATGCTTAAGTGTTTATAATATTTTAAAAGTGCACACCTTTAGTCCCAGCTATGCAGGAGGCTGAGGTGGGAGGATTGATAAGTTTGGGCAACATGGGGAGACCCTGAGTACCAATAAAGATTTGTCTTACTCTGTTTATGTTTAGGTTATTTTATCACATTGTTGATTCAGATGAAGTCAGCACGAAGATTTTAATGGAGTTTAATAAAATGAATCTTCCTGGAGAGGTTACTTTTCTGCCTCTTAACAAGTTAGATGTCAGGGATACAGCTTATCCTGAAACCAATGTGAGTCATTGTGTGATAAGGTGTATTTCTCTTTTATAATGTTATTTTTTAATCACATAGTCTAACACATGCTAGTGCCCAGGCACTATACACTGGGATTCAGTGGTGTGTGAGATAAAAATATCTGTCTTCCCATGGACCTTAGTGCTGAGTGGGTTTTGGGGAGGGAGACAGAAGTCACAGCTATGATTGGTGTGGTGATGCACGCCTGTAATCCCAGCTACTTGGGAGGCTGAAGTGGGAGGATCATTTAAAAAGAAGAGAAAAAAGCTAAGATATGAAACAAATCATTGCAAATGTGCAGTGTTAAAAGCTTAAGTACAGGATACTTTGAGAGCATATCTGGGAGTGACATAATTAAGGTTAGGGAGTTGGAGAAAGATTCCCAAGGAACTGTCATGTATAGATTTAAAGTGTCTTGATGTACTTAGGATTAAATGAAAAAAATGGCTAGTAAGGTGATAGACTTCGGAAGCATAATATTGCTTTTGTTGGTAACAAAAGTGCACTTCAGGTGGATTAAAAATATTCTTCAGACACCATTCTTAGAACAGTGTAATTGCTTTGAGGTACTTGACTTCAGAATGTTGATGGTAGTATCAACTGTTTTACCATCCTCTGAAGTTAAAGCTGAAACCCCATGAGAATGATCAATAATTTAAGTGGAACATTAAGAATCTTGTAAGCTATCAAAGGGTCTGACTTTTTCTGCTATCACATCTACAAATTGTCTTTGAAGTTTGGGTAAGAAAAATTGAGTCTCAAAAACATGATGTATGAATGGAACGAGACACAAAGGAATACATGGAGCGTGGTTCCATTTACGCTGAGTAAACAAAACCAAACTTAGGGCCAGGCTCGGTGGCTCACGCCTGTAATCCCCTCACTTTGGGAGGGGGAGGTGGGCGGATCACCTGAGGTTAGGAGTTCAAGACCAGCCTGGCCAACATGGCAAAACCCTGTCTCTACTAAAAACACAAAAAATTAGCTGGACATGGTAGTAGGCACCTGTAATCCCAGGTACTTGGGAGGCTGAAGCGGGAAAATCACTTGAACTGGGGAGGCAGAGGTTGCAGTGAGCCAAGATCATGCCACCGTACTTCATCCTGGCAACAGAGCAAGACTCCATCTCAAAAAAAAAAAATATATATATATAGAACTGGGAAGTGCAAGGAAGTGTTAGCACAGTCATGGCAGTGGTCGTTTCTGGCAGGTAACCACTGTAGGTAACTGCTTTGTGATTAGGAAAGGAGCACACCCATGACTTCTGGGGTGTCAGCAGTGTTCTGTTTCTTGTGTGGTGGTTATGTTGGTGTTCTATTAATTTACACTGAATACTTAACTGCATTTTTCTATATAGGATATATTTTCATAATTTTAAAAACCCTGTTCTAACAGTTTAGGAGAGAGGAAATGAAATTTTATCTGACAAAATATTTTCCTGAATATCTAATTTAGATGTATAAAATATGTAAAATTAAAACATTTTGAGGAAGTACTATTTATATTTATATTTAGCCCTTTTATGTGAGAGATACTATCGTAAGTTTTGCATATATTAACTCATTTAGTCTTCACAACTTTATAAGGAAGATATGTATTGTCTACGATTTTGTAGATAAAGTAACTATTATCTGAGGAAGTTAAGCAACTTGTCCACAGTACACATCTGATAAATGGTGAAACGAGTGTTTGAATTTGGGCAGTCTAGCTTCAGAACCACTAAACTCTTTAGCACTATTAGGCTCTACTATTGAAAACCTTGATTACAAGAGCAGAATTACCAGGATATTCTAGTGGAATGAGTCTTCTAACTACTTCAGGGAAAACGTCAATCGTTTTGAAATATAATGGTGTTTATAGTTTATTTGTATTTCATAAAGATGTAATTTCGTAATTCTAAGTTCTTAGTTAACTGTGTTGTGATCTCTCTGTTGACAAAATTTCATTTTTAGGATGCTATTCCTATGATCAGCAAACTGAGGTACAATCCTAGATTTGACAAA
The DNA here is from genome assembly GCF_028858775.2 of Pan troglodytes. NCBI lineage: Eukaryota > Metazoa > Chordata > Mammalia > Primates > Hominidae > Pan > Pan troglodytes. The sequence goes on from NC_072406.2 coordinate 122,715,960, forward strand.
GCTTTCAAACATGTGTTTGGAAAGACTCTTATTTGTCGTAGCATGGAAGTTTCAACCCAGCTGGCCCGTGCTTTCACTATGGACTGTATTACTTTGGAAGGTTTGTAATACTAATTCTTAGCTTTAAACAGATAAATTCGAACAAATCATTTAAAATATATAATCTGGCTGGGCGCAGTGGCTCATGCCTGTAATCCCAGCACTTTGGGAGGCTGAGGCGGGTGGATCACCTGAAGTCAGAAGTTCAAGACCAACCTGGCTAATGAGGCGAAACCCTGTCTCCACTAAAAATACAAAGATTAGCTGGGTGTGGTGGTGTGCACCTGTAGTCCCAGCTACTCAGGAGGCTGGGGCAGGAGAATTGCTTGAACCTGGGAGGCAGTGGTTGCAGTGAGCCGAGATCACGCCACTGCACTCCAGCTTGGGTGACAGAGCGAGACTCTGTCTCAAAAAACAAAGAGACATATAATCTGTATAATATGTCAGTTGAGCTGTATGCATGTCTGATGAATATATCTTATAGTATTTTGGAGACATTCTGGTTTTGAGAGTATTCGAAAAATTCATCCTTTGCCTTTGGCCGGGCGTGGTGGCTCACATCTATATATAACCCCAGCACTTTGGGAGGCTGAGGCAGGTGGATAACTTGAGGAGGGAATTCAAAACATGGTGAAACCCCATCTCTACTAAAAATACAAAAAATTAGCTGGGTGTGGTGGCGCACACCTGTAATCCCAACTACTCAGAAGGCTGAGGCATGAGAATGGCTTAAACCTGGGAGGCAGAGGGTGCAGTGAGCCAACATCACACCCCTGCACTCCAGCCTGGGTGATAGATCAAGATCCTGTCTCAAAAAAAAAGAAAAGTTTATTTTCAATTATTTTATCGTTTTTTAAATAGTTGGTTTGTTCAATTAAGAGTCCAGACAGGGTTCGTACTTGATATTTTGTTGATGTCTCTGAAATGTGATCATTTGGTGTATAGCAGGGGTTCTTAACCTTTTTTGCAGTGTGGACTGCTTTGGCTGTTTGAAGCCTATGGATCTTTCTTCACAATTTTTTTTTTAATTTTTTAATTTTTAATTTTTACTTTTTTTCTTTTCCACAACAAAAGCCACATTCAACACAATTTTTAATGCATAAATTAAAATACTTTGGATAACAAAGGAGATGAATTGTATTCGCATGGTTATTATTTTTAAAAATGTTATATAATTCTTTAATGTATTCAAAAAACAAGATAGTAGTGGGTCTAATAGCTACCATAAGTTTGAAGTACTGACACATGTAAACAATACTTTGACATCTGACAAGTGTTACCTAATATGAAAATAGCTCTTCTTTTGGTAGTCACAGATACTAATACTACTACTGTGGTTCTTGTCGTGTTTGTTATAGAAGGGAAATGCTAAATCTCATTTTGAGGTTAATAAAAATAAAGATGTAAATTTTTTTCCTACTCAAATCACAGATCTTCTGAATTTTATCTTTGAAATCCAGGTTAAGAACCTCCAGTATATAGGTTTAGTTTACCTGCCCTCAATTTTTTTTTTCCTCTTTATTTGTTGAAGAAAGCAGGTAAACCCGTCTCCCCCCAAGCTTTGTTTCTGTATATGTACAGTTTGTTGTGGTTGTTTTTGAACCATCCAAGAATAAGTAAAACATCATGACATGTCATCTCTAAAATTTAAGCATGCATCTCCTAACAATAAGAACATTCTTTTGTATAGCCACAGTATCATTGTTACACCTAAGAAATTTAACATTAACCTAATATCCTCTAAAAAAGTATCCATATTCAAGTGTTCTCAATTATCCTAAAATATTTTTCTATTTAGGATTAAATCAGGTATGCATATAGTGTCTTCTCTTTATTTTTTTTTTGAGATGGAGTTTCGAGCCCAGGCTGGAGTGCAGTGGCATGATCTCAGCTCACCACAACCTCCGCCTCCCAGGTTCAAGCGATTCTCCTGCCTCAGCCTCCCAAGTAGCTGGGATTACAGACATGCGCCACTATGCCCAGCTAATTTTGTGTTTAGTAGAGACGGGGTTTCTCTATGTTGGTCAGGCTGGTCTTGAACTCCTGACCTCAGGTGATCCGCCCACCTCAACCTCCCAAAGTGCTGGGATTACAGGCGTGAGCCACCATGCCCGGTCTAGATTCTTTAAATATAAGACAGTTCCTCCTGCTCCCTTCTCCCCACCCAGAGAAATCCAGAAAAGTTCCATTTTCTGGATTTGTCTTATTGCTTCCTCATCATTGTTTAAATATTGTTGGCATGAATGCTACATGAATGATATGTACTTATGGTGTCATATAATGTGTCCCATTGTTAGTGATACTAGGTTTGATCACCTGCAGATCTCTCCATTGTAAAGGTATCCCTTTGCCCCTTTGTAATTTAATAATATGTGAGATTATTCTTCAAGTCAGGTTCTCCCAACAACTTCAGTTGCTTTAGCACCTTTGTTGACTCTTGCCTGAATCAGTTGTTACACTGGGGGGTTTCAAAATGGTGATTCATAAATTCTGTTATTGCTGCTGCATTTATTAGCTGTCACTCTTCTGTAGAAAAGAGTCTCCAATTTTCATTTTTTAAAAAAGTATCACTGTGATTCATGAATTTTTTTTTAAAAAAATTCAATATGTTATTACATTGGTATTGTTATTTTGATGCTCAAATTTTCCCAAATATGGCCAGTGGAAATTTCAGGCTAGGTCCTGTGTCCTACTGATATTTCCTCTTTAGTCTTCACTTCCTTGCTCTCTGGTAGATGTTCAGGTTCAACTGGAGGGTCTTTTTTTTTTTTTTTTTTTTTTTAAAGACTGCAAATTTTGGCTGGGCACAGTGGCTTGACTCTGTAATCCCAGATACTTAAGAGGCTAAAACATGAGGATCACTTGAGGGCAGGAGTTCGAGAACCGCCTGGGCACATAGCAAGACCTGGTCTCTACAAAAAAGGTGTTGTGGTGGTGCACACCTGTAGTCCTAGCCACTCAGGAGGCTGAAGCAGGAGGATCACTTGAATCCAGGAGTTTGAGGTTGCAGTGAGCTATGACCGCACCACTGCACTCCAGCCTGAGCAACAAGAGCAAGACCCTGTCTCAAAAAAAAAAAAAAAAAAAAAAAAAAAAAAAAAAAAAATTCTAGCATTGAAAAGCAAAATTTTTTCAGGGTGGTTTAAATTATTTTCAATTTTCATTATCTACTTAAAGCCTGTAGGTTAGTTTTTTTGTTATAAGTCAATTTATCATTGAATAAAAAAGTTGTACAGACCTATTACATATGTTTTGTTTATAGGTGACCAAGTCAGCCATCGGGGTGCTCTAACTGGAGGTTATTATGACACAAGGAAGTCTCGACTTGAATTGCAAAAAGATGTTAGAAAAGCAGAAGAAGAACTAGGTGAACTTGAAGCAAAGCTCAATGAAAACCTGCGCAGAAATATTGAAAATATCTTTTTGTTTTGTGCATAATGATAGATATTGTGGGGGAAGAACTGTGTTTTGGTTGCCATATATAATCTTTTGTTTTTTCACATATTAAAAATTTCTTGTGTTTTAAGTTCAAGAGCTTATGTTTGTTTAGCTTTTGAAGACTAAAAGCTATTTTAATGATTCTTTGCTTAAGTGTTAAGTAGCTAATACCATGAAGTCACTTGGAAGAAAAGAACCCATAGAACACAAAAATAAAGGTTGTATCAGGCAAAGAAAGAGGAAACTGAGAAGGATCAGTTTGTGAATTGTACAAATAAAACCTTGGTAGTTTTTTTTTTTTTCCCCTTCTTCCCTGTTAAATTTATGTAAGCAAGAGATAATGTTTTAAGGAAGAGAGTGGGGGCGGCATCAGTAATGTTACATATTGCTTAGAAGTCAAATATATAAGGACTGGCATTTTATTGTACTTGTACAGTGGCACAGGCCTGTAGTCCCAGCTACTTGGGAGGCTGAGGCAGGAGGATCACTTGAGCCTGGGAGGTGGAGGTTGCGGTGAGCTGAGATCGCACCACTGCACTCCAGCCTGGGTGACAAAGTGGGACCCTGTCTCAAAAAAAAAAAAAAGAAGGTGGCAGGGGAGGGTGAAAAATGTTGGATTTTACTGTCTTGAAGTTATTTGGTGCAGATTTAATGTTAGTGGAGGAAATGGCTGTCAGATAACCAAGTCGGAGTAACCATAGTTTTTTTTTTTTTACATAAAAATGGTGCTGCATGAGGAGTGGTTAGTTCAGTTCACAAATGAAACAATTGTATATGTGGATTTTCTTAAAACCACCATGGTGCTTTGGTATAAGAAGTACTTTATGTGTGCTTTCCATTTTGCCACACAAGTTGAAAAATATAGGTACTTGAGCATCAAGAATAGATATAAAGTTAATGATTTTTAACTGCTTCAGGTGAAACTGGCATTTTTTTTAAAACTGCAGATTTATAACTTCTGTGCCATCAGTGCAAGCACAGAAAAAGAAAAATAAGCACCTGAGCTTTGACCTTGCAGGGGTCTGCATATCGCACTTTAAAGAACTGCCTGAATTTGGCAAGATGTTAACACAAAGAGAGTATGGGGAAATACTGAGGAAAAGGAGAATGTTGACAGTGTATACCAGCTGTCTTCCTGTGTTTGATAATCCAGCTAGATTGAATTATTCCACACATGGCAAGAACTCTTCATACATAAACCCTTAACATAGTGCCTTAAGCATAGTAACAGTAAACATTTGTTGAATGAAAAGATATTTAAAAGTATGTAATATTGTTAGATTTCACCTAACCTCCTTTATGGTTTTCCAAGAATTTGTTTTGTATAACTTTTAGTAAAACAGTATACATGTTATTCTGAGGGTGAAATGTTTCAAGCTTCTTTATGATTGAATGCATTTTGGGTAATATAGTTCAGCATTGTTTTGGTCCATAAATTTGAGGACATAAATGTTATTTGGGGGTAAAGAAAAGGAAGGGATACATGGTGTTGTGTCTAAAAAGAATTAAGAACATACGATATATTTACAACCTGGAGATAATTTTCCTTAGCCTTGTATATGGATTAATAATGAAATTGATCAGTTGATGAACCAAATGCAACAGATCGAGACCCAGCAAAGGAAATTTAAAGCATCTAGAGATAGCATATTATCAGAAATGAAGATGCTAAAAGAGAAGAGGCAGCAGTCAGAGAAAACCTTCATGCCTAAGGTTCGTAAGTATATCTTTGGTTATAGATCGATTGTTACAGATTAATAATATGGAAATATGAATCATACATTATATGGGTTATCCTTGAATTTTATGTTTCATTTTTGTTTGGACCCATACTTTTTTTTTTGAAGACAGAGTCTCTGTCTCACCCAGGCTGGAGTGCAGTGGTGCGTTCTCAGCTCACTGCAGCCTCCACCTCCTGGGTTCAAGCGATTTTCCTGTCTCAGCCTCCTGAGTAGCTGGGACTACAGACGTACGCCACCACATCCGGCTAATTTTGTGTTTTTAGTAGACATGGGGTTTCACCATGTTGTCCAGGCTTGTCTCAAACTCCTGACCTCAGATGATCCACCTGCCTTGCCCTCCCGAAGTGCTGGGATTACAAGTGTGAGCCACTGTGCCCAGGCTAGACCCATACTTTTGGATATCTACATCTATTTTACCATTCTTAAACCCATGGATACCCAAAGTCTCCTATTGTTGGCACGTTCAAACTTTCCACCTTCATGGAACAAATAGGCATTTGAAGCTATGACATAAGAGTACTGTCTGATGGTCAGTTTTTGTCAGTAACCATTTTTATCTGAAGCACAATGGAATTAGTTGAATATTTGATTCCGTTTTGTCCAGATTGTATTAAAATTAGAAAGCAAACTTATAAGTGATAGTGTGTTATTGGTCTCATAAACTTGACAGTTTTGACAAATCTTTTACTTAGTATAATACTAAAACTACAAAGAGCTTAAAAAAAAAAAAAAAGATGTGCCTACAGTTGTACCATCCCAACCATATTCTGACAACTTTTTTTTTTTTTGAGGGGGATGGAGTCTCGCCCTATCGCCCAGGCTGGAGTGCAATGGCGTGATCTCGGCTCACTGCAACCTCCACTTCCTGGGTTCAAGCGATTCTCCTGCCTCGGCCTCCAGAGTAGCTGGGATTACAGGCGTGTGCCTCCACACCCAGCTAATTTTTGTATTTTCAGTAGAGACGGGTTTCACCATGTTGGCCAGGCTCGTCTCGAACTCCTGACCTCATGATCCACCCACCTTGGCCTCCCAAAGTGCTGGGGTTACAGGCGTGAGCCACTGCGCCCGGCAACTTTTTGTTCTTATAATATGCCTGAAGATTTTTGTATAGTTTAATCATGGAATATGATCTGCCCCACCTATACTATTACATCATGTTTTTCTTGTTGCTAGAGTCCTAATTACCAAATTAATAGGCACCTAATATTTGAGTTGATATGTCTATATATTTAGCTCAAATATAGATTGTTTTAAAATTTTCACTATAAGTAATACAGTGGCTAATACCTTACTAATAAATGGATAATGTCATATAGCAACGTAGCTTACAGAGTTTGGAGGCAAGCTTGCATGCTATGGAGTCTACCAGAGAGTCATTGAAAGCAGAACTGGGAACTGATTTGCTTTCTCAACTGAGTTTGGAAGATCAGAAGAGAGTAGATGCACTGAATGATGAGATTCGTCAACTTCAGCAGGTAAGTAGACAGCTGACTGGAAAAAGAATTCATTAGTAATTGGCTATTGTGAAAAGGGCCTTTCTTGCTAACTAGGGGAATATGAAAGAACTGAGAAAATATTAAAATGAGGCTTGGACTTTTAATATACATAGGAGTAAATAAGATTTTGTTTTTCTAAACCATTCTAGCTAGGTTAGGATTATACAAGAAATTTTCATTTCCTTAAAATTTAGTTAATTAGCATTACTTATTAGTTGTAAGTATTGCTATGAGTTTGAGCTTGTTAGCCTTACCATATTTATCTTACTGCCTTTACATATTTAATGTTTTGATTAAGCATTTTAATTGATTTTTAAAACTGCATAGATGTAAACTACCAACACCGATTCTAAAAAATGAAAAGCATTTAAAGAAACTGTTTTTGACAGCATGCGTTATAAAAAGAGCCAGCCACAAAAATTTAACATTATGAATTGATAAGAGAAAAATGAAGTATAGGGCTTTTTTGAAGAATATAACATATTAAACTTCATTTCAGCTCACGTGAGCACAAGTACTAGAGAGGACAGCAAATGAGCACCATTCCTGTGTGTGAAATGTACATGCTTATATAGACAACTTTTTCTTAATTCTAGGAAAACAGACAGTTGCTAAATGAAAGAATTAAATTAGAAGGTATTATTACTCGAGTAGAGACTTATCTCAATGAGAATCTGAGAAAACGCTTGGACCAAGTAGAACAGGTGTGTATGTGTTTTTTTTTTTTTTTGTTTTTGTTTTTAAGGGCTCCTTGGTGGCCATGACCTATTGCAAGTGGTTATATCAGAGGCTCTGATTGAAAGCATGGGCTTTGGGGACAGAAAGCTTAGTGTCTTGTGGGCCTTGGGTTGGAATTCTGCCACCTAGTGTGTGATTTTGGACAAGTCACTATTTCTAAGCCTCAGTTTCTTGTGTAAATTAAGCATTATCATATTTGTTTTATATAATTGCTATCCTGACACATTCTAAGTACTTAGTAAATGTTAATATTTTTTCAGTGGTGGTTAGATGCTTAGAAATTTTCTAGTAATTATGTCTTTTTTTTCTTCCCTTTAATGGATACTTCTAAGTATTTGTAATTATATGATGTATTTATATTTTTTTGTTTTCTTGAATGTTTATTCAGACAATAGCCATAGAAAATGTTGGCAGTCATAACATTTGAAACTAATGGAATTTGTATTTTTTGTTACAGGAACTTAATGAGCTGAGAGAGACAGAAGGGGGTACTGTTCTCACAGCCACAACATCAGAACTTGAAGCCATCAATAAAAGAGTAAAAGACACTATGGCACGATCAGAAGGTGAATTTTTATGTAGTAAAATTTTGTTTATATGCATGTTTTATAAAATTGTTTACTACAGAATGAAATGTCCAAATAGGCAGAAGCATATACTAATGATTTTTTGTTTTAGGCAGAAGCATATACTAATGATTTTTTGTTTTCCATTATAAACAATGTATAGCAAATGGAATTTAGGAAGTTGACTATAAATAGTAACTTTTGTTTTACTGAAATGTTTATGACAATTTTGAGACCATAAATGATTCATTTTGTTGATAAAATATGAAATATCTGACTAAAGTTTCTCTTATCACTTAGTTGCTAGAAAATAACTATAGTTTATAAGCATTAATATTGAATAATGAAAATTATATATTTGAGTGACTCATATATACTTCTAATTTTGTACTGACTTAACGTGGTTCATAAATTTTCACAGAAAATTTTAAACACAAAACCTAAAACCTATTTTGGTAGGTTTGATCATAAAAATCTATACTCAACATATAACACTGGCTTTATAGGTATTATAGCCTAATTTTGTTTCCCCCCATCTTAGATTTGGACAATTCCATTGATAAAACAGAAGCTGGAATTAAGGAGCTTCAGAAGAGTATGGAGCGCTGGAAAAATATGGAAAAAGAACATATGGATGCTATAAATCATGATACTAAAGAACTGGAAAAGATGACAAATCGGCAAGGCATGCTATTGAAGAAGAAAGAAGAGTGTATGAAGAAAATTCGAGAACTTGGATCACTTCCCCAGGAAGCATTTGAAAAGTACCAGACACTGAGCCTCAAACAGGTTGGTTTTAAATTTGAAGTCTTGTTACAAATTGCTCAGTATATAAATTTATTTATATGAATACATATTTTCTCTTTATAGTTGTTTCGAAAACTTGAGCAGTGCAACACAGAATTAAAGAAGTACAGCCATGTTAACAAAAAGGCTTTGGATCAGTTTGTAAATTTCTCCGAGCAGAAAGAAAAGTTAATAAAGCGTCAAGAAGAGTTAGATAGGGGTTACAAATCGATCATGGAACTGATGAATGTACTTGAACTTCGGAAATATGAAGCTATTCAGTTAACTTTCAAACAGGTATGTTTCGCTTTGTAGTTAAAACATACACACAGAGGACAAAAGCTTCCAGTTCTTTTCAGTTTGTAAAGATTTTAAAGCTTTTTTCCTCATTACCAGGTGAATCTAATACATGTGAACAAACCTAGCATATAGGTTTACAGTAACTTGAATGTTTTACACAGCCCTTAGAAGGATCTAGTCTGTTATCCTTGTTCTTAAGATTAAAAAATAATTGGTTGCTTTTAAATATTTTACTTAAGTGTTATATATAATTCTAAGCAAAATTTATATTTCAATCTGCTTTTGTTTTAAGGTATCTAAGAACTTCAGTGAAGTATTCCAGAAGTTAGTACCTGGTGGCAAAGCTACTTTGGTGATGAAGAAAGGAGATGTGGAGGGCAGTCAGTCTCAAGATGAAGGAGAAGGGAGTGGTGAGAGTGAGAGGGGTTCTGGCTCACAAAGCAGTGTCCCATCAGTTGACCAGTTTACTGGAGTTGGAATTAGGGTAAAATACCTTTATATTCCATTTTCCTCAGAGCATTACCGTAATAGAATTTATAGTATCTTTTGCAAATCTGATTGGTGCATTATATGCAAGTTACTTTTGAAAGATGGTGGTGATTCTGCCCTTTAGGATATTAACTCATAATATGTTTATTTTTAGGTGTCATTTACAGGAAAACAAGGTGAAATGAGAGAAATGCAACAGCTTTCAGGTGGACAGAAATCCTTGGTAGCCCTTGCTCTGATTTTTGCCATTCAGAAATGTGACCCGGCTCCATTTTACTTGTTTGATGAAATTGACCAGGCTCTGGATGCTCAGCACAGAAAGGCTGTGTCAGGTACAGTTTCAGTACAGTTTTGGTTTTGTATTTAACAATAAGCTGGTAATATTTGCTGATGTATATATGAAAAAATCAAACTCAGGCAGTTTTGAATTTTAGTAAGAGTAAAGATAGTTGCTTTTTAAATTTACAGATCTGCTGAAAAGAAATTTGTTAAAGCACAATTTTCTTTTTACAGATATGATTATGGAACTTGCTGTACATGCTCAGTTTATTACAACTACTTTTAGGCCTGAACTGCTTGAGTCAGCTGACAAATTCTATGGTGTAAAGTTCAGAAATAAGGTAATTTTATTTTACATTGAGTTTAAGTTTGTATTTAATCAATTATATTTGTTGAATTCTGATTTTATGTTACTTAAATAGTGAAAGAAAACTTAGAAAGTCTTTGCTTATCTGATGTCTTTGTAAAGAAAGAACTTTTCCTTCAAATAACTATGAAGTTTAGCAGTATTTTATGGCGTTGCATTGGTTTTATTTTCATTGGCATTAATAAACAATATCTTTCTGTCCAGTCTATTCAATGCTTCTGTAATGCACAGTCTTTAACAATTATATATGTTCATTTGTATAGACTGCATAGCTCTTCCTGGGTGTCTTCCCAACCTTAAAATTCTTGATGAAATAGCAAAGTAATAGAAAGTGAACAAAAAGGTAGTTTAGATGTTTAGGCATGATATTTATTTCTTCAGAGCATTAAAATACATATTTTTTAAATCCATGCATTGAACAAACACCACTGTAAATAAAGGTTTTATAAGTCAGTGCTTCAGAATTATTTTCCTTCATATGTAAAATATAGGTGATAGTCCGGGCGCAATGGCTCATGCCTGTAATCCCAGCACTTTGGGAGGCCAAGGCAGGTAGATAACCAGGTCAGGAGTTTGAGACCAACGTGGCCAGTATGGTGAAACCCCCGTCTCTACTAAAAATACAAAAATTAGCTGGGCATGCTGGCGTGCACCTGTCGTCCCAGCTACTTGGGAGGCTGAGGCAGAATAATTGCTTGAACCTGGGAGGCGGAGGTAGCAGTGAGCCAAGATGGTGCCACTGCACTCCAGCCAGGGCAACAGGGCAAGACTCCATCTCAAAAAAAAAAAAAATTATAAATTAAAAAATGTAGTTAAATGTAGTTGATAGGCTGTATATATTTACCCTATACAATGTAAACACTGATGTAATTAACAGATTTTTGTTTTTAACATTTATTCTTCAGGTTAGTCATATTGATGTGATCACAGCAGAGATGGCCAAAGACTTTGTAGAAGATGATACCACACATGGTTAATTGGAAAATACTACCTACTGGTTTGGGAGATGTATATAGTAATATGATTCTCATACCCAGGAACTGTAAATTTAAACCTAAATATTTGGCCAATAGTTTTCAGACTTAAAGCATCATAGTCCTTTTATATTTGTCTTTGTATTTTATAAGATACTCTGTAATGTCATGTTTGTACTTACAGTTTAAGAATTTAATTTCCTGTACAACTTTTTGTAAAATGTTCTGCTCCTATTTTAAATGTTTTGAAACATGCTAAATATTCTTTCCTAATTATTTTATCACTTATACTACCTTTTTTATAGCTTCAATTAAATAATCGGTTTTATGACTAATACAGTGTTTTATGTGGCTTTTCATTTGTCATAGTCTCTTCCAGTGAGAACACTAATCAGATTGGATGTAAGGCCTCATTTTAACTTAATCACCTCTTTAAAAGACCTGTCTCCAAATACAGTTAAATTTGAGGTATTGAGGGTTAGGACTTCAACATGTGAGTTTGGGAAGGGAAGCACAAAATCAGCCCCTACCATGGTATATTTATCATTGATACATTACTATCAACTAAGCTCAAGATTTTATTCAGATTTGACTAGTTTTTCCACTAAGGCCCTTTTTCTTTTCTAGGATCCCACAGAGGATACATTACATTTACTTATATCTCCTCTAGTCTGTGACAATTTCTCTGTCATTGTTTATCATATCTTGACAATTTTGAAGAATATTCACATATTTTGTAGAATGTCCCTCAAATTAGGTTTGTCTAATATTTTTCTCATGGTTAGATTGGAGCTCATACCACAGAAGCGAAGTATTCTCATTACCTCATATAATAGTACATATTATTAACATGTTTTATCACTGATGTTTACCTTGATCACCTACCCAACATTGTACTTGCCAGGTTTCTTTGTTGTGAAGTTACATTTTTTTCCCTTTCCATACTACTCTTTTCTTTGAAAGTAGGTCTTTAAGCACTGGGGGTCTCCTGTGACCCTGGAAAACTACCTCAATAGTCCTCGTAGCTTTTTGTAGATTCTTTGAGATTTTCTACATAGACAGTCATGTCATTTGCAAGAAAGAGGCAGTTTTATTTCTTCCTTTTCAAATATTTACCTTTAATTTCTTTTTCTTGATTTCCCCTGGCCTGAGTTTATACTGGTTATCTGCAGGAGAATTTGTTAGGAGCTACTCTTCCATCATTGGAAACCAGAAATACCTAAAGAGATACTTTTAAAATAAAGAAATAGTAATGGGACTTTAAATTGAATTTAAAAATGTGAGTTTACTTTGGGTTTTCATTTTGACTGGCTGAATCTTTAAATGTTCGGTGTATTATTTATACTTTGTAGCTTTGCTATAACATAACTGATCTATAATAGAGAATTTGGTATATGTTCTATCTATGACTCCATTCAAAGGGTTACGTAACTATAATATCTTTCTAATATTTCTACCATTTTTCTTACACATTTACCCAAGAATTTTTCTTAAAAAACTACCTAAGAATATTCATCATGAATGCTTGGTGTATAGTTTACGATTTGTAGAGTTGCTCTGATATGACCAACCCCTTATAATACGAATTTGGTGTAAGGTAAGTTCCAGGATTCAATTCAAGGGATGTTACAAACATAGCATCATTCTAGAACTCCTTAATATTGTTCTTAAGCATTTCCCCAAGGATATTAGTATAAATGAAATGCCAGTAAATTTATAACAATAAAGCATCTAAATAATGAAACAAAATTTTTGTAAAAGCCTATATTCTTTGCGATATCTTAGTCATGAATTAATTCTAATGAGACTGAATAGAAAAATGTGACAATCCTGAGCATGCTTAACCCAGAAACTTAGAGGAAGGACAGACATTTACCCAAGGAGTTAGCCAGTGATTCATAAGAAAATCTATGCTTCTCTTTGGCTGGATAGTCCTTTCCTCAGAGTAGTACTGATTCTTCCACTTGGAGATTTTGTTAATACTGTTACAAATGCATTACATTCACCATAGTGGAATTGAAGAACATATATTTTAAGAGATGGTGGGGGGGGGTCTCATCCCATCACCCACGCTGGAGTGCGGTGGCAGGATCACACTGCAACCTTGAACTCCTGGGCTCAGGTGATCTTCTGCTTTGGCCTGCCAATGTTAATATTTTGGGGCATTTCCTTCAAATCTTCATAAAAAGTTTTGTGGTTTATGTTTATTCTAGGTGTATAATTTTATATCTTAGATTTTTAATTTAGTAATAATATAAAATATTCCTGTTTTAATGCTTTGGAAACAAGATTTTAATAGTCATATACTATTCTGTCAAGTAGAAGTAGCATAATTAAATATCCCACTGGAGGCTTAGATCGTTTTCTTTTGGCTAAAGTACCAAAAATGAATTAAAAAACAGATCAACATTTTTATACATAAAACTCCCAACATGTAGGATTATTTTCCCAGCATAGATTCCTAGAAGTCAGAGTGTGAATATTTGTAAGGATTTTTGTATACTCTTTATGCTCTTTTTGAAAAAAATGTAAAATATGAAATAGTATGTAGGTTAAGGATTTGTCTACTCAAAATTAGTGAAATAGTAATTTTAGAAAATGATGTAATTTATAGAAATAATTTTACTGTGAATAATATAGTCAGTAGAAAAGGGAGAAATAGAAAGGGAGGATTTCTTTTTTAAAAGTAAGCAATAGCCGGCCAGGCACAGTGGTTCACGCCTGTAATCCCAGCACTTTGGGAGGCCAAGGTGGGTGGATCACGAGGTCAGGAGATCGAGACCATCCTGGCTAACCTGGTGAAATCCCGTCTCCACTAAAAATACAAAAGATTCTCCGGGCGTGGTGGTGGGCGTCTGTAGTCCCAGCTACTGTGGAGGCTGAGGCAGGAGAATGGCGGTAGCCTGGGAGGCAGAGCTTGCAGTGAGCCTAGATCGTGCCACTGCCCTCCAGCCTGGGCGACAGAGCGAGACTCCATCTCAAAAAAAAAAAAAAAAAAAAAAAAAAAAAGCAATAGCAAACGGGTCTTTGGAAATATTTAGTTAATTCTTAAAAGGTGTTTCTCTTTTAACAACTATCTAGGCCAGGCGTGGTGGCTCGGCGCCTGTAATCACAGCACTTTGGGAGGCTGAGGCAGGCGGATCACTTAAGGTCAAGAGTTCAAGACCAGCCTGGCCAACATGGTGAAACCCTGTTTCTACTAAAAATTAGCCGGGTGAGGTGATGCGGGCCTATAGTCCCAGCTGCTTGGGAGGCTGAGGCAGGAGAATCATTTGAATCTGGGCGGTGGAGGTTGCAGTGAGCTGAGATCGCACCACTGCACTCCAGCCTGGGAGACACAGCGAGACTCCGTCAAAAAAAAAAAAAAAAAAAACCAAAACTCTCTTAATAAAAGGACTAGTACTTTGATTCAGCTTCCCACAAAGGGAGAATACCAGTGTTTAAGTAAAGTGAACAGTATTCAGATTTCACTATCACCCAGCAAATGGTCTTCCAGGATACAGCTTCCAGTTGTTGGGTGCTTGCCACAGAGGTGCAGAGATTATGTTCTGTCTTAAAGATTTAAGAAATCATTTTCTTAAAAATTCTGCTAGGTATAGTGGTTCATACCTGTAATACCAACATTTTTAGAAGCTGGAGCAGGATGATCATTTGAGCCAGGAGTTTGAGACCAGCCTGTGCAATGTAGTGAGACCCGATTTCTACAAAAAATTTTAAAACTAGCTGGGTTTGGTGGCTACACCTGTAATCCCAGCTACTTGGGAGGCTGAGGTGGAAGGGGTCACTTGAGCCTGGGAGGTTGAGGCTACAATGTGCCATGATCATGCCACTGCACTCCAGCCTGGCAACAGAGCAAGACCCTGTCTCAAAAAAAAAAAAGTGTTATATTTACGAAATAATATTCATTCTGTATCTTTTTACTTAGGCGTATCTCCTTATCCTGGAACACTGATAATCCAGGTTTGTGTATTTATGCTTAGTCTGCTATCTTAAATGGAGGGAAGTGCAAATGGAACCAGTTGCACATTAATGCAGTTTAAATGGTAACAGCAAAGTGTTAGCCTGCTACTTAAAAGTTAGGAGGATCTTTCCTTCCCTACTTGGTATTTTTTTCTTTTTTTTTTTTCTCTTTTTTTTAAAGAGAAGATAGGGCCTCACTCTGTCGTTCGGGCTGGAGTGCAGTGGTTCAATCATAGCTCACTGCAATCTCCAACTCCTGGGCTCAAGGGTTCCTCTCAGGGCACCTTCCCAAGTAGGTAGCTAGAATTACAGGTGTGTGCTAACACACCGGCTGATTTCTGATTTTTTAAGTAGATGGGGGGGTGGGGGGGTGGGGGGGGGGTCTCACTTTGCCCAGGCTGGTCTCGAACTCCTGGCCTCAAGTGATCCTTGGCTTCCCAAAGTGTTAGAATTACAGGTGTGAGTCACTGCAGCTGGCCCTTTTTTGTTTTAAAATTATATGTAATTAGGTGGAAATTATCCTCTCCTTTTGTGTGAAGATTGAACAGTGATATCCTTGTTTCCTTAGTTTTATCTTTTGGAAGAAACAATTCTTTTCATCCGGGAAAAGTAAGAACAGAATCTGTTTCAATTGCCTATTGCCTAGAAGTGTTACAGCTTTTATTTTGGTCACATTAAGTAATTCTTGATAAAGTGGTTAACATTTCTAGAAGGAATATTATTTTGGCAAGAGCTCAGATTTCACAAAACGTGTCTTCTTAAAAATGGCTTTCGGCCAGGCGTGTTGGCTCACGCCTGTAATCCCAACACTTCGGGAGGCCGAGGTGGGTGGATCACGAGGTTAGGAGATCCGGAGCATCCTGGCTAACACGGTGAAACCCTGTCTCTACTAAAGATACAAAAAATTAGCCGGGCCTGGTGGCGGGCGCCTGTAGTCCCAGGTACTCGGGAGGCTGAGGCAGGAGAATGGCGTGAACCTGGGAGGCAGAGCTTGCAGTGAGCTGAGATTGTGCCACTGCACTCCAGCCTGGGCGACTGAGCGAGACTCTGTCTCAAAAAAATAAAGTGGCTTTCATATCTACACTTTTTCTAAGTTAGGACTTTGAAGGATATATTTAGATCCAGAGATACAAAATTTTTTAGTTTAATACCTTAATTTTATAGACGAGGAAATCTGAAGCCCAGATTAGGTAAGTGACCCAAATGAATAAATGAGCACACACAGCTTAATAACCCACAGAGCCAGAACCAAGTCCTGGCTTTCCTTCGCAAGCAGGACAGACTCTAATACATTAGCTCTTTTTTTCTCCCAAGTTAACTATGAAAATGGGAGAGAGATAGTACAGTGTTGATTGATCCTCCACATGACACAGAGAAAACAGATTTTAAGGGCACAATTCACCATCTCTGGTTTTCTTTGCCTTTTGCCTCCCCACTCCTCCTATTTTCTTTAGACTGCACTTATTTAGGTACACTCTGATCACTTATCTCAGTGTCCTAGGGGGACTGGATTACTCCTGGCTGCCAGTCTTCTGCATGAAAGATGCCAGCGTTGCTCCATAAATCTGCCACCATGTGGCACTCACTCTCCCCTTCCTAGACACAGAGTCTCCTGGGTGTAAGAGCCCTTGTGGCAGCCAGTAATTGCTCAGGGACATGAGGCAGCCTAGCGATTAGGTTTGCAAGAAGCACATGGATTTATTTCCTCTCTCAAGTCCTCACATTGGTTGGTATAACTCTATTATTGGAAAGAGACATTAAGGTTTGAATGTTATCTCATGGATACTTGTGTGTTCAGATCAGTGCCTGGAAAGTTGATTATCAAACATTAAAGTGTACAGTGATCACAAGTCCTGCTTTGGCTTTATAAATATACACCTAAAATTATTCAGTAATTAACAATGATGGCGATAAAGGCTGGAAACATGGAACTACATATGGGTGGAAAAAACCCACCACCATAGAAAATTGAAGGACATGGGTTTAAGGCAAATCATTTGGGACTAAGTTAACAGAGGCAGTTAAGGTATAATGTACTAAAGGTCCCTGACACTTCTGAGGCAGAGGCCTTTGCTAGGAGAGGTCTTCAAACACAGGAATCTATCGTACCACTTCAGAATTAGAAATGATGGCTGCAAAGGTAGATAAGGCTGAGGCTTTCTTCATCATTGGGCTGCTGCTTTGTCTCCCAGTAATTACTTCACTTTTTTCCCAGAGCCACTAGAGGGGGCCCTTGACACATGCCAACCCCTCCATTTTTTCAGTCTAGTTTTTCAAACTCTAGTTTCTTAGAGTAGAGTTCCAGGAGCAATGAGATGGTCAAGGTGTGATATTCTTGAGATTTCTCTGTTGCAAGAGTTTGAGCTACGTGTTAACTGCAGCTCAGTAATTGGATGCTTTTAGCCAAGGTACCCAGTGCTTGCAACAGGTTGGATTGCTGCTTAGAAAGGTATGCAGCAGCTATTTAATGGGATCTTGTTAACAAAATTGCAGTCTGTATTAGGGTTCTCTAGAGGGACGGAATAGGATAGATGTATATATGAAGGGTAGTTTATTAAGGAGTATTGACTCACATGATCACAAGGTGAAGTCCCGCAATAGACTGTCTGCAAGCTGAGGAGCAAGGAAACCAGTCAGAGTCTCAAAACCTCAAAAGTAGGGAAGCCAACAGTGCAGCCTTCAGTCTGTGGCTGAAGACCTGAGAGCCCCTGGCAAACCACTGGTATAAGTCCAAGAGTTCAAAAGCTGAAGAGCTTGGAGTCCAATGTTAGAGGACAGGAGGCATCCAGCACGGGAGAAAGATGAAGGCTGGAAGTCTCAGGAAGTCTGCTCTTTCCATCTGCCTGTTTTATTCTAGCTGCACTGGCAGCTGATTAGATGGTGCCCACCCAGATTGAAGGTGGGTCTGCCTCTCCTAATCCACTAACTCAAATGTTAATCTCCTTTGGCAACACCCTCACAAACACACCCAGCAACAATTCTTTGCATTCCTCAATTCAATCAAGTTGACAATATCAACCATCACGGTCCTTTCTTGCAGTAGCCCTACTTGTTTCTCCTCAGAGCAGTTTTTTCCTCTATCTTCATATAAACCCAGAAGAGGTTGTTCTATTATAATTTTCCTCATTTGCTCTGTCTCTAACCTGGCATCCCTTAATTGAAACAGCTTCACCTATTATGTTGCTTTTCAGTTTATCATTTTTAAGTCATCTCCCCAACAAGACACTCCGAATCAGCGTCTCTTATGTTCTTTCACAGAGTGAAGGGAATACTTGCTTCTTGTTAGAAATCTTATTAGAATCCCTGTAGCCTTGCGATTATGTGGCTGTTATGTGAGATTATTATGTGCTTTAGGATTGTTCCAGAAGTCCCGTTTCCCTACTGCTTAAGAATAAAGGGTTCATCCCCATGGTGAGCAGGCATGTGGGAGCCCACACACAGCCCTGCCCCTGTACCTCAGCACAGGGGTCACACAGCAGGCTAAATCTCATCCTCTGAGATGCAACATCTGCCTTGACACTGATGGGAATGCTGGCATGACCATGGAGCATGGCCTTGTGATGGACAGAGCTCATCTCATTTGTGAGATTCTGAGAAACCTCAAAAAAGAGAAACCACTGAAGCTGGTGCCAAATAGGTCTTCTCAGTGATCCTTGCCTTTTGGTTTTTCTTTTTCTTATGTACATGCTTCTAGGCAGGGGGTCTGTTCATCTAACTTCTGCCCTTGGCTAAGTAGATGAAAAAGGGGTTCATTGATTTCAAGTAATTTCTTGATCCCTTGGGGCAGAAGGATTACAGTCTTTCAGAGATCGTTTCTTTTTGTATATCAATGTATGCACCTTGTGCATAATAATTACCTGCTAGCTACCAGATGGGCGCTTTTATCGTCTCTCTTAAGGGCAGCGACTTTGAAGTGGGTGGTGGTAACCCCAGTTTGCAGAAGAGGAACTAAGTTTCATGAGGGCAAAGTAACTTGTCTAACAATTTCTGTTGGAAAGCAGTGGAACTGAGAGTAGAGTCCTGGCTTATCTTAGTCCACCAACCTCTCTAGCTGCCATTTAAAAATTCAAAATGAAACCAGTGCCAACACTTGCAGACAGACCAGCCACAAGGAAGGGCAAAAAGCACCTTTGAACCAGTTGGTTTCAGAGCTGTCTACAAATCTGGGGTGTATTGTTTCCTGCTGTCTCCATCCTCACACCCTTGGGACGCCATGCCACAAAAGCAGGAGGCTTTGTTTGAACAAGATCCTGGGTGATGGAGGCTCTTTCAGATGGCACCTGAGGAGGAGCCGCAAATTCAAAACCAGGAGCCCCTTTTCTCGCACTGTATGCCCCACGTGCATCTTGGCAGAGTAGTTGCCAGCTGAGTGCCTTTGATTCTGCTATTCTCTAGCAGTTAACTTTCAACTCCTCTCACCTGGCCCAACCCTAGTCTCTACTCCCAATTTTGAAAAGGAAAAGACTAGTGGAGGATTGGTAGTGGGAGGACTGGGAAAGGTTGCACGCCGAGCACTACCACTGCCCTGTGCCTGTTCCTGACCCTGCCGCTTAGCACTCTGCTTTCTCGCAGGAGCCTGGCCCAGCTCTGCTTCATCTGCCCACTCTGAAGAGCAGGATTGTGGTTCTGCCCCCAAGCATTTCATTTCTCTTTTGGTTCTCACATCCAGTTAAATGTGTTTCACTTTGTAGTTTGTAGGTATAAGAGGGTTTTTTGTTTGAGAAAGAGTCTTGCTCTGTAGCCCAGGTTGGAGTGCAGTGGCATGATCTCAGCTCACTGTAACCTCTACCTCCTGGGTTCAAGCAATTCTCCTGCCTCAGCCTCCCAAGTAGCTGGGATTACAGGCTCCTGCCACCATGCCCGGCTAATTTTTGTATTTTAGTAGAGACGGGGTTTCACTATGTAGGTCAAGCTGGTCTTGAACTCCTGGCCTCAAATGATCTGCCCCCCTCGGCCTCCCAAAATTCTGGGATTACAGGCATGAGCCACCACACCCAGCCATAAGAGGGTTTTTAAGGAGACACTTGGGACATTTGACGTAGGGAGGTGTATTAGTCTATTCTCACACTGCCATGAAGGGAATACCTGAGACTAGGAAATTTATAAAGAAAAGAGGTTTAATTGACTCACAGTTCCACATGGCTGGGGAGGCCTCAGGAAACTCACAATCACGGTGGAAAACACCTCTTCACAGGCTAGCAGAAGAGAGCCTAAGCACCCAGTGAAGCGGGGGGGAAGCCCCTTATAAAACCATCAGGTCTCGTGAGAACTAACTCACTATCACGAGAGCAGGATGGGGCAAAACCACCCCCATGAATCAATTATCTCCACCTGGTCCCTCCCACGAGATGTGGTGATTATGGGAACTACAAGATGGGATTTTGGTGGGATCACAGAGCCAACAATATCAGAAGGGATGTGGATGTTGACAACTCAAAACAGTTCCAGGTAGCCAAGCTGTCAGACACATTAGGGCAGGTGCAGGGGTAACAATCGGTCGCAAGGCTAAAGGCTCTGCAATGTGTAAGACACACACCTTTTCTGTGCCCCTATACTCTATTTTAGCTCCAACAGACTTAGGTCTAAAGAACGTGCAAGGTCAGAACTCTCTTCCTCTTTTTTTTTTTTTTTCCTTGCTTCTAGGGGTCAGAAAAAAACTCATTTCTGAATCAACCCTGTGCTTTTCCCCAGTTATTTTCCTGTCACTTTAAAAACAAATACCCATTGTCTTCTATTATTTTAGAGTGAAATGTCCCTTTAAAACCCTGTACTCTGTAAGTTCTGTGCTGGGGCCATGCCTATCTGTTTTTGTTTTGTTTTTCTTATTTTTACCCAGTGTTTGTCGAATATATAGTAGCTGGCACTTACTGAGCACTGACTATGTGTCAGGCTCTATGCTGAGTAATTTCTGTTCTTTGTGGCAGACAAACCTCACAACAACCCTGCAAGAATTACTGTTCTCTGCATGTTCCAAAGGAGTGGACTACACCTTAAAGAGGTTATTACCCATCATGGCCATGCAGCTGTAAGTGGTGGAAGCCAGCTTCACCGCAGGCCTAGTCCACCTCGGAGGTCCACAGTGACGCGGAGCCTCTCTGGCAATGAGTGAGTGTTCCACCTGTGGTAGGCTAGCTCCCACAATACCCTGGCTGCTTCGCCCCTCAGAGACTGCCCCACAGACGACTGCCGTCTTCACCATGGTTCTCTTTAACTAGATTCTACCCATAGAGAAATGAGGAATGGGTGCTGGAGAGAAGCTGCACTCTGTGGAGCCCAGTTCATCTGCCCCCCATCTCCCCACCCCGGGGTGAACCTAGTGGTGAGGTAAGATTCTGGAATAGCCTTGCCAGAACTTTGTCTAGAAATGTGTGCAGAACCCAGCGTACTATCTTGTTAGCAAACTGGAGAGGTTCTAATCTTAA
Source organism: Pan troglodytes (assembly GCF_028858775.2). Classification (NCBI taxonomy): domain Eukaryota; kingdom Metazoa; phylum Chordata; class Mammalia; order Primates; family Hominidae; genus Pan; species Pan troglodytes. The sequence continues at coordinate 122,737,556 of NC_072406.2, forward strand.
CCTACCCAGTCCTTGCCTCATTATCAAATTCACTTGAAAGAGTGATTTTTCTAGTCTCTCCCCTTGGAGATTCTACACTGGATCTCGGGCAGGGCCCAGGAGGGCCACAGGTGAGACCTGCTAACCAGGGAAATGTATTGACCTCAAAAAGTGGAGTTAGGTGGGCTAAAATTTTGACCTTTGGAAAGGATGGTTTGTGAACCTGGGAGACGTCCTTTTTGAGGCATCTATACAAAAGAAAGCAGCAGAGATTTTTTGTTTTGTTTGTTTTTATCCAATGAGGAAAGTGGAATTTCTCTTTGGTAAATAAACAGTGGCACAGCAACTGGGTATAGAGGGGAGTCTCTGAAACTGGCAGAATTTTAGACAGAAAGGCCCCCAAGCTGGAGGGCTGGGGTTACAGAGATGAGTGAGCCAACGTCTGCATCCTGACCAGCCGCAGTAATGCGCTACTGCCCCATTTTACTTGGGGCTATTAAGCTCATTCCTTTCTTGAGTGGAGAGTAATTTTAAACCAGCCAGTTTGATTCATCAGCCTCCTCATTAGAAGAAACCTGAAGCTCACAGCTGATGAGTCTGTGCCAGCAGCAGCTCTGAGGGTGGGACTTGCTGGTAATCACAGCCCTGGTGGTGCAGATATGCTGCTGGGGGGCCTTATGGCTGCTCCTTGCCACCTGATACTGTCCTTGTACCAGTAGTTTCTAGGGTGCTTCTGTTAAAAGCTGCTGTGGTCACTCATGTGGTCACACATGAAGTGTGACCAACTCCATAGTTGTCTCCTCTAGCCCAGCCCACCAAGAAAAACCCTAATGGTCCCTGCCCAGCATTCAGAACTCAGACTTGAAGCATCCCTGATCTCTGAGTCCACACCAGGCCCTGTTCCAGTAGGAAGCCCCAGGTCTGGTCAGTCTGTCACAGGCCTCATTATGATTCAGCTTGCCTTCCAGAAGGCTTCCCACCCTGCTGCCTTCATTCCTGGACCTGAGGAGCTGCTCCTTGCAGTCTACCATCTTCCATATTCACCCCCACCTCCTTCAAAAAACTCGTATCACCAAGACTTCTGGAACGTTCCTTTTACTACATGAGAATTTTTTTGAGGTTTCTTTTCTTTGAAACACTCTCTCATAGAGACCAGACTTCCTCATCCACCTTCTCTCTCAGGTTTAGGAAGAGGGACCAATGACCTCCTGGCTTGGTGGCCACTTTGCTTGACCACTGTTGTTTAGCCATCACCTCTTCCAGTTCTGTCTGCTCCTCTCCCCCACCTCCCCCACACACCCCCACCCCACATATTCCCACCAGCATCCTCAGCACCATTTACTCAGGACACAGGGGCACTTCCTGCCTTAAGCTCAGTCTTCTTCTCCACCCTACAGCCTGTCATCCTTCACAGTGACTTCAACCTTCTTCCTCCCAATTTCCACCCTCAGAGGTCCTCTCACCCCAATTCTGACATCCTCTGGAAACTTGAGATCAGCGTTGAAGCATAATTTTTGCAAAGTTGAAATCATGATTCTCATACAGGCTATAGTGAGAATTTGTCAGGGACTTATTAACGAGGGAACCAGCAGGATGACAAAAGTTGTCTAGGACATTAACCTTTGGGCTTATCTTTTCTTTTCTTTCTTTCTTTTTTTTTTTTTTTTTTTGAGATAGAATCTCACTCTGTCGCCCAGGCTGGAGTCAGTGGTGCAGTCTTGGCTCACTGCAACCTCCACCTTCCAGGGTCAAGCGTTTCTCCTGCCTCAGCCTCCAGAGTAGCTGGGACTACAGGTGCCCACCACCATACCCAGCTAATTTTTGTATTTTTAGTAGAGAGGGGGTTTCACCATATTGGCCAGGCTGATCTTGAACTCCTGACCTCGTGATCCACCCACCTTAGCCTCCCAAAATGCGGGGATTATAGGTGTGAGCCACCACGCCCGGCTCTGGGCTTATCTTTTCTAGCAGACAAGAGTCACTTCCAATTTACCAGCCTCTATTTCCCTGTAAGTTAACATCTCATTTACAGAGTCTGGGTCTAATCAGTAGAAAACAGTGGGTCAATTGAAGCTACTTTCCCCTGGAGAGTCAGATGACCCTTAGAGGGTCTGTTGGACCATGCTCTAGTGTGGCTTTGAAAGAACATCCAGTGAGCTTGTCATGTCTTTCCAAGTATTAGATACATTTCCAAAACATAGGAAGCTCCTCTGACCACCCACTTCAGGCCTCAGAGTGTGGCCATGAGGAAGGCAGCTCATGGACTCTCAGGGTAGAAGGCAGGCCTGATAAGGAGCAGCTCAGGTCAAGGTCCGTGTGTGTGGGATGGCGGGAAGGAAGGGAAAGTGTACAGGGAGTGGGGTTAGGGACCTGCACCACAGGGACGAATGATAGATTTGGGGAGTGACTCTTTGGTTTTATTCAACAATCATTTGGTAAGGACCTGAAATATAAAAACCTGTAAGTTTGATGCTTTGATTAACCAATTTTTCTGATGGGAAAACTGATTAGGAACAGGGTCGAGCATGGTGGCTTATGCTTGTAATCTCAGCTACTCAGGAGGCTGAGGCAGGAGGGTCACCTGAGTCCAGGAGTTCAAGACCAGCCTGGGCAAAGTGAAAAAAGTCTCGACAAAAAGTTAAAAAAAAATTATCCAGCTGTTGTGGTACACGCCTGTAGTCCCAGCTACTCGGGAGGCTAAGGCAGGAGGATCCCTTGAGCTCAGGAGTTGGAGGCTGCAGTGAGCCCTGATTGCAACACTGCACTCCAGTCTGGGCAACAGAGCGAGGCCCTGAGACTCTGAGACCCCATCTCTGAAAATAAAAATAGATTAGGAAAGAGTCACCAACTAAGCGGGAAAGACCAGTATTACCAGGCCTATGTGGGAGCTTCCACATCACTCCACACACTGACCCAACTGTGTGGGAGGCCGCTGAATGGGTGGTAGAGGTGACACTGGATGTGTGTGTGTGTCAGTACACACTGAACACTGAAGTGGGAGGTAGAAGGGACACTCTGTGTGTGTGTGTATTGTGTATAAACACACCCTGAGTGGGAGGTTGAGGTGACACTATGTCAGCATACGTATGTGTATGTGTGTGAGCACACACTGAAGTGGGAGGTAGAGGAGACTGTGTGTGTGTGTGTGTGTGTGTGTGAGAGAGAGTGAGCGCACCCTGAGCGGAAGGTAGACGTGGCACTGTGTGTGTGTACATGCTCATACACTGGATGGGAGGTAGGAGGTGACTTCCTCCAGCAGCAGGTGCAGAGCCCAGGCCTGGTGTGGTCTGACACATCTAAACAAAGGCAACTGCAGGATTCCACACATCCTCACTGCAGGGCCCTCATTCCTGTCCCTCTTCAGCACCAGCTGCCTTGGACCCCAGGGAATGAGCTCAGCAAGCGGGGGCCACAGCAATGACAGCAGCTGGCACGGCCTTTGACAGATTCGTGCTCCAGCTTTAGCACTGTTCCCAGGAAGGATGGGTCTCTGCCCTCCTGCGGACTGGAAGGAGGAGGAGGAGGAGGTAGGGAGGGGGGGTAGTCTGGGGCTTGTAATTGGATAGGAGGCTGTGATGGTGGCAGCTGTGGCAGGGGCCTGAGGAGGGGGCTTGGGTGGGTGGAACGAGGTTGGGCCTGGGGTTTGGACTCATTCATCACCCTGGAGGCAGCTCTCCTGGGCACTGGAACTCTCACTCTCACGTCTACTCCAGAGTCCCTCATGTCACCCACACAGCCTGTGCAGGCATGATGTCTCCTAAGTGGGGAGAGCCCCAGGAAGCACCCACTCATCGAGGGAGACAATACACATAGACTCTGGAAAAAGGCGTGGGTTTTGAGTCTCAGCTGTGCAACTTGTTAGTTGTGTGGTCTTGGGCAAGTCTGTTAACCTTTGCCTCCATTTCCTCTCTGGTAAAATGGAGACATCACACGAAACTATCTAAAAAGGTGGCTTGAGAATTATGTGTGAATAGAGTGCCTTGCACGCAGTGCTTGCTATGTGAGACTTAGGTTTAGCTTTTTGTGCCAGTTGGCAGCCAGGTTACATTTGTAATATTTGGGGCTGGGTAAGTTTGCATGTACTCACTCTGGAACGGGCTCAACAGCAGCTCCTGAAGAGGGAAAGTTTTCCTACAGTTATTTATTATTGTGTAACAAACGTCACCAAAACTCAGGTAGATTAAAACAAGCACCATTTGATTGCATCTTAGAATTTGAAGATAGGAAATCCAGGCAGGACTCACTAGGTGATTCTTTGCCTCACATGGCATTAGTGGTGGTTGCCTAAGTGGGATGGAGAGGGCAGATGGACTGGAGGGCCCAAGACGGCATCGCTCCCGTGTCTGGTGTGTGTTTAGGGGAAGTGAGAAGGCTGGACTCAGAGATGCTGTCAGCCAGAGGCCTGCAAGTGAGTTCTCTGGCCTGGCGGTCTCAGCGTGGCTGGACTTCTTACATGGAAGCTCAGGTTTACAAGAGGGAGTGCTAACTAATGGCTAAAGTAGAAGCTGCTAAGCTGCTTATGACCTAGCCTTGGAAGTCCTAGAACATCACTTCCACATCATTCAATTTGTCAGGTGAGGTACTAAGCCCAAACTAGTTTCAAGCAGAGGGGAATTGGGCCCCACCTCTCCATGGAGGAATAGCCATGATTTTGCAGCCGTCTTTAATCTACCACAGTTACCCTCAACAAGGATCTTACAAAGTATTTCTCTGCATAGAATATTTCCAGGGCCATCTTGGGAGAGAACTAGATCAGAACTAGATCAGCCGTCAGGAAACCTGGTGTTTGAATCCAGCCAACCATCACTTTGAGCTCCCATTACACTAAAGACCCTATGCCTGATGCTGGGAACATGAAGGGAGGAAAGAGTGTGCTCCTGGTTTCTAGATCTCTGCCTGGACTTGCTTCTAATGTAGTGACCTCAGGCAAATCATATCCCTTCTTGGTGCCCACTTCCCTAGTGAGTAGGACAAGAAGGAGCATGGATTTGCTGCCCATGAGCCCTTTCCTAGCACCAGAGCCCTGTGAGGCTGACTGGCACTACTGGGGAAACAGAGAGACCTCCCTGGCCTCATGTCAACTTTCCAGCTGGTTCCAGAGGTGTCTATGCACCTCTCATCTTTAGCAAAGTCAGAGAAAAACAGCTTCACAAAGCTCCACAGGGAAGAGGTAACCTGGTCTGCCTAGAAGATTCTCAGCAGGACTCCTTTAAACTGCCAGCTCTCCCAGAACTCTGGAAGAATTGGATATACAAAAAGGGAATTCCTGGCCCTTTCTCAGCAACACTGAGACATAAAGCCCCACTTGCTCTGTGAACTCCAGTATGTTGAGGAATGAGATTTGCAAGTCTGGCTGAGCCAAGGTGTCAAGGGGGAGAGCCCCAGGCCATGTGGAGCCCCTCTACTCTCTGGCTGTACACTGATCTCCTTGCCTGGAGAGGTCCCCAGAGCAGGCAGTCAGTCCAGATGGGGATCTCCAGAAGGCTTAGCAGACCACCAAGGCCCCAGCCTCTCCCCTTCAAGACCACCCTGGAGTCTCAGATCCTCTGGGTATCTATGGGCCAGGCCATCCCAGTGAGGGAGTAGGGGAGCCAGGTTCTGACCACCAGTGGAGGAGGTGGGGGAAGGGAGTGTAGGCAGAGTGCTCTGGCCTGGAGCCAGGCTGTGGGATTTGCAATTATCCGGGGGCCTGTAAATACTTGGAGCCGCTTTTTAATCTTGAGGCCATGAGTAATTGAGCCAACTGTATGTTGTATCCTACAGCTGGGCCCTGCTTCCTCCCACTCACAGACACACACACATTTATTTACACCTGTTACACACACACACACACACACCCCATTTAGAGAGAGAGAAGTACCTTGTATGGAGTGTTTATACTCTGTGCTAGCTGTGCGTTAGGTGCTTTTCGTACAATATCTCATTTAATTGTTACATCAACTCTGTAAGGTGGGCCCCAATATCCCCATTTTGCAGAAAAAGAAACTGCCCCAAGGGGAGGTAAAGTAACCTGCCTAAAGATCCACAGCTCATAAGTAGCAGAAAGAGGACTTGAGCCCCTGTTCCCCTCCCTACTAGCTCAGGCCCTTCCATAGGCTCAGTCCAAGGCGGCTAGACATTGCCTGACATCACCTCTCTTTGGTGTCTAATGGGGACATTGGACTTAAAAATGACTACACATCTAAAAGAAAAGGTTGATAAATTCTTTAAAAAAAAAAAAGAAAAAAACCCTGCGTGGCCAAAAAGTACACCATAAGCGAAGCCAAAAGAGAAGCGTCAAGCTAAGAAAAAAACATGCCATTGATATTAAGGCAAAAGGCTAATCTTCTTAATATATAATATAAACAGTTCTTATCATTTGTATGAAATAATGCCAAAACAATTTTAAAAATGGGCAAAAGATAAAGACTCTTCAGAAAAAGAAATACAAATGGTTCTTAATAAAAAGATGTTCATCCTCACTTATAAAAAGAATAATACAAAGTTAAGCTATACTGACATTTACATTAGGCAAACAACTCAATTCCACATTATACAAAGAAATTCTACAATATAATCAGAAAAATACAGATAACTCAATTTTAATTTTCAAAATGGGCAAAAGGTCTCAAAAGCATTTCCCAAAGCCAATACACATTGGAAAGTCTTCAGAGAATGTGAATTAAAATCACAAATTACTACTACATATCCACCAGTGTGGCTAAAATTAAAAAGACTCACAGTATCAAGTGTTGAGGATATAGAGCAACTGAGACTCTTGTATACTGCTGGTGGGAGTGTAAACCACCGCCATTGGTATAACCACTTTGGGAAAAGGTCTGATGGTCCATAAACCACAACATACAACCACGCTATGATTAGTAATTCTACTCATAGTTACATACCTCAGATAAATTAGCACATTTTTACCACCCCCAAAAAGGTTTCTCATGCCCCTTTGTAGTCAGTCCCCTTGGTCCCAGAAAACCATTTATCTGCTTTTTGTCAACATAAATTAGATTTTTCATTTCTAGAAATTCAAATATACGGAATAATACATTATATACTCTTCTGTATCTTGCTTCGTTTGCTCCACACATTTTTGAAATTCATATGTTGCTATTGTACTCCTTTTTATTGCTATGTAATATTCTATCATATAAACATACCACAATTTTTTAAATCCATATACTACTGATGAATATTTAGATTGTTTCTAGTTTTTGGCTATTATGAATAAAGCTGCTAAGAGCATTTGTATAGAGGTCTTTGTGTAGATGTATCATATTTTAAATTCTTCTGGAGGAATTTAATTTCAGTAGGTGAGCAATTTCTGGGTTGTATAGGTTGTATAGTAAGTATATTTGAACTTTATTAGAAACTGCTAAATTGCTCTCCAAGTGGTTGCATCATATTATCTTCCCACCAGCAGTATATGAGAGTTCCAGTTCCTCTGTACCCTCACCAACATTTCATATCACCAGTCTTTTAAATTTGAGCCATTTTGCTGGGTGTACGATGCTCTTATTATGGTTTTACTTTGTATTTCCCTGGTAACTAATAATGTTGAGCTTTTAAAAATTACTTCTTGGCCATTTGCTTATCTTCTTTTATGTTTTAAATTTTTGTTCATCATAAAAAGTCTCCTGATTTGCATTCTTAATACAGAGTTGTAAAGTTCCTCCTATATTCTGGATGCAAGCTATTTGTTAGATATATGTGCTATGAACATTTTCTTCCAGTTTGTGTCTTACCTTTTCATTTTCTTAATGGTGGCTTTTGAAGAGCAGAAGTTCTAATTTTAATGAACTCTAATTTATTAATCTTTAAAGTTTGTGCAAAGATTTTTTTTCTATTTTTTATTTGAAATTTTATCATCAGCATTTACATTTACGTCTATGATTCATTTTCAGTTAATTTTTGTGTATGGTGTGAAGTGAGGGTCAAAATTTATTTTATTTTATTTTATTTTATTGAGATGGAGTCTCACTCTGTCTGGAGTGCAGTGTCACAATCTCTGCCTCTCAGGTTCAAGTGATTCTCCTGCCTCAGACTCCCAAGTAGCTGGAATTACAGGCGCCTGCCACCACACCTGGCTAAGTTTTGTATTTTTAGTGGACTCAGGGTTTCACCATGTTGGCCAGGTTGGTCTTGAACTCCTGACTTCAAGAGATCTGCCCACTTTGGCCTCCCAAATTGCTGAGATTACAGGCATGAGCCACTGCGCTCGGCCCAAGGTTTAATTATTTTTCATGAAGCTATCCATTGGATTCAATACCATTTGTTAAAAAGATTGTATTTCTCCCATTGAATTATCCTGGCACCACTGAAAATCAATTAACCCTATATGTATAGGCCTATTTCTCACTCTATTCTCATCTGTTGATCTCTATATCTGTCATTGCATCGATACTAAGCTGTCTTGATGACTGTAACTTAATGGTAATTCTCAGATTTAGTAGTGTAGGTCCTCTGGATTTCTTCCTTTGTCAAAATTGTTTTTAGCTATTTTAAGTTTTTTTTAACTTTCCATTTATATTTGACAATCAGAATATCAATTTTTATTTTTTTTAACTTTTATTTTAGGTTCAGGGGTACATGTGCAGGTTTGTTACATAGGTAAACTTGTGTAGCGGGGATTTCTTATACAGATTATTTTATCACCCAGGTACTAAGCTTAGTACCCAACAGTTATTTTTTTTCTGATCCTCTCCCTCCTCCTACACTCTGTCCTTAAATAGACCTCGGCGTCTGTTGTTTTCATCTTTGTGTCCACATGTTCTCATCATTTAGCTCCCACTGATAAGTGAGAACATGTGGTATTTGGTTTTCTGTCCTGCATTAGTTTGCAGAGGATGATGGCCTCCAGCTCTATCCATGTTCCTGTGAAGGACATGATCTCATTCTTTTTTATGGCTGCATAGTATTCCATGGTGTATATATACCACATTTTCTTTATCCAGTCTATCACCGATGGGCATTTAGGTCTATTCCATGTCTTTGCTATTGTGAATAGTGCTGCAATGAAGATACATGTGAATGTGTCTTTACGGTGGAATGATTTATATTTCTTTGGGTATACCCAATAATGGGATTGCTGGATCGAATAGTAGTTCTGTTTTCAGCTTTTTGAGGAATCACCACACCACTTTCCACAATGGTAGAGCTAATTTACACACCTACCAAGTGCACTTGCACACCCAGCTGCCCAGATGGGAACTCTATTAGCACCACTGTTAGTTTCTCCCTTTCTCTCATTCCTCATATCCAAATAGCTACCAAGGCCTGTGGGTTGTATTTCCTGAATTTTATGAAACATGCCCCTGCCTCTCCACTGCTGCGCCATTATCTCAGTGAAAGCCACCACTGACTCTAGTTTGCACAAATGCGGCAGCATCCTAATGGCTTTTCACAGAATTCTTACTGATTACAAAGGAGTTACTAATTACAAAGGAGTGGAGAAGACTAGCAGACACCGTCTTAGTCAACAGACCAAAATGAACATCATTATTAACAGGACAAATTGAAACCATGAACCACTTGATAAGATGCAATGAGAAAAATCACTTCTGTGATACTCCTGCCAAGGATGCATAACCTGAATCCAAGTATGGAGGAAACTTAAGGGACATTCTACAAAATAACTGACCTATTATCTTTTTTTTTTTTTTTTTTTTTGAGATGGAGTCTCACTCTGTGGCCCAGGCTGGAGTGCAGTGGCATGATCTCAGCTCACTGCAACCTCCGCCTCCCTGGCTCAAGTGATTCTCCTGCCTCGGCCTCCCAGATAGCTGAGATTACACCCGGGTGGCTGGGGTGCATGCCACCAGATCTGGCTAATTTTTTTTTTTTTTTGTATTTTTAGTAGAGATGGGGTTTCACCATGTTGGCCAGGCTGGTCTTGAACTCCTGACCTCAGGTGATCCACCCACCTCAGCCTCCCAAAGTGCTGGGATTACAGGCATGAGCCACCACGCCCGGCTGACCTGTTATCTTGAAAAGTGTCAAGATCATGAAAGTCAAGGAAAGATCAAGGAACTATTCCATCTTTCAGCATTTAAGGAAGCTGAAGAAATGTGACAACTAAATGCACCATGTGATTTGGAGCTGGATTCTTTTGCTATAAAGAAAATGATTGGGACAACTGGCAAAACTTCGTCTGAGGATTAGAGAGTAATGCAACTATGTGAAATCCCTGCTTTTGAAGGTTGTATTGAGGTTATGCAGGATAAATCACACACTAGAGACCAACCTGGGCAACACAGGGAGACCCTTGTCTCTCTAAAAAAAAAAATTAGCTGGGCATGGTTGGGCACATCTGTGGTGCCAGCTTCTCAGGAGACTGAGGTGGGAGGATCTCTTGAGCCCAGGGCTTGGGGCTGCAGTGAGCTGTGATTGTGCCCCTGTATTCCAGCCTGGGTGACAGAAAGGCTTTGTCTTAATACTCCCCCACTGTCCTCATTCCCCACCAACCTCCAAAATAAAAAAAAAAGTCAGTAAAGTGTTCAGGAATAATGAGGCATCAGGTCAGCTTCTTACTCTCAAATGGAAGAAAAGAAGTTACTTGTACTTCCAAAGTTTCTGTAAGTTTGTGCTTATTTCAAAAATCTTCAAAAAAGTACACATAAATGATACATATTTACTTCTAGATTTATTTATATTCTCTATATAAGAAATAAATATAGATAAAATACATACAGAAATAAATTCACACTGAAACTTCCAATTCCAGTTTCACACCATAGAATTTATTCTCATTTTCTCCCTTTACATCTTTGCAGCCCATTTCTCCAGTGGCAAGAATTCTGGTTTCATTATCCTGAATGTGTTGCCTTCTTTGATTAATCCCTCTGTATGTGACCAATGTCCATGTCCTCCACTAATCCTTCCCTCATCAGACACTCTCCTCTCCGCTTGGGCCCCAAATCCCCCATTCCAGGCCACTTGTCACCTACGCATAGATGCTCTCATCAGCTCGGGAACTCAGCCTCCCCACATGTGGACGCCCTCTTCACTCCACTTGGACTCTGACACCCATGCTAGGCTGGGCCTCTGCCCTTCCCAATGAATTTTCTCCTTGCCCCACCTGTTCTGTGACTCTCCATATTGGGCCACCACTTCCCCACACCAGCAGATTCCCTTCTCACCCCACTTGGTCTCTTACCTTTCGTGCTGGGCTGCCCCTCCATGGGACAACTGCTTTGCCCTCTTCCCATTCTGATTCCCATGACTTGCCACCTCCCAAATAGATGCCTCCTCACCCTCCACAGACTCCAACACCCTCACGCTGGGTCACTGCAGTGTTATCCTCCCCAGTCCCCCACCCCATGAATTGTTCAGCAAGGAAAGGAGAGGGAAGGAGAAGAAGCAGTTTCCCATTTTCTTTTTTTTAGTAAATGAAGAAACCGAGGCTTGGAAAGGCCACGTTACCAGCCTGAAGTCAGACAGTTGATAAGTGGTAGAGATGGAATTTGAACCCAAGAAATCAGTCTCCAGAGTTCCTGCTCAGGCCTGCTATGCTGTGGCCTGTTCACAGGGTGCCCTTGACACCACTGCTGCCTGAGTTGACTCAGTTCCAGCCCTGTGAGTCTAAACTGTGCAATAGGTGTTATTTCATTTCACAAATGGGAAAACTGAGAGTTGGAGAACTTAAGTACCTTGCCCAAGGCCATGCAACCTGGAAGCAGCCTGGATTTGACCCTGTGCCTTTTGGACTCCAGACTTATGAGGGTAATCACTGTGCCAGAGGGCCCAGAGGGAAGGCAGTTGACTCTGACTTTCAATTCCTGTCTCATCCCAGGAATATCTGACTCAAGGCAGGGTCCTTGTCTGACTTTTGGGGGTCTCCTGGCTCACTCTCAGCTGACTAAGGCAGTGTGGCTCAGAAGCAAGTACATGCAATTTGAGTCTTTGCCACTTACTTGCTGTGTGACTTTGGGAAAGCCACCCAATCTCTGAGTAGACACAATAATGGCACTCTTCTGGGTGGCCATGAGGAATCAGTGAGAAAGCAGGTCATTTGCTTGGTATAGGGCCTGGCCCAGAGTGGGCTTTCAGTAAATGGAAGCTCTTACTGTTGTAAAAACAAACCTCAGAAGGCAGTGAGGGAGGTCTTGTCCAGCACCTAATAGAGAGAAGGTGTCATGGAGAGTTCAGAGGGATGGAGACTAGGAGTGGGCGGAGAGCCAAGAGCTTTTACCCTGAGTTTGATCACCAGGCCATGGAGGGTCATTCCTTTACTGCCTCCAAGCAGGAGTTCTTAATTAAGGCAAAGCAAATTATTATTTTGTTTGTTTTCTTTTTTTCCCCCAATAAGCCTTTTGCACTCCTAAGACAAAATAAATTATTACTGGTACATTTTATTAGGGTCATCAAAGGAAGCCAACAATCTGTCAGTGGGATGTGGAATGCAGGAAGCACTACCTCCAGGAACACCAAGGTGTTGTTGGAGTTGGCTTCCCTTTTTCGGGGGTGTTAGAGAGGTAGAGCTGAGACCAGTGGGATGAGCTGCTCTTGTGGGATGGGAGTAACTTTCACGAGCTCCTTCATGGTTCCAGCTTGTGGGGCCTGGGCTCACCTGCATGCCCCAGACCTGTTGGATAGTGGTCTCAACTTTTCACTTGCTCCTTCACTGACTCCCTCAGCCTGAGGAGTCAGGTTGACCATCTAAGGATCTGGGCTCTTAGCTGCCCAGACAGAGATCTCCAGATGCCAGGACCCTCCCAGAGAGAGGCTGGACCCTCTGGTCCACTTATTGCTGGTGCCCCCAAGAGATTTGCATACGAGGAAAAGATCACACCCTCCAAATTCAGACAAGCCTGAACTTGAACCTTGGCATGTGTGTGCCCTAAGCTAAGTTTCTTCACCTTCCCAGGCCTCAGTTTCTTCATCTATAAAGTAAGGCCAAGTCATGCATACCTTATATGGGTGTTGTGAAGGTTAAGTGAGTGTCCTTCGTTATTCCATAAGCCAATGTTTGTTGAATGTTTGCTGTGGTTAATTTTATTGTTTTCAAATCCTGGCTGTGCTCCTAATTGGTTGAGTGACCTTAGAAGATCTTGCTTTAACATCTTCTATAGTATGGGTCTGGTGGTGATAAATTATTTCAACTTTTGTGTCTGAAAATGACTTTATTTTATCTTTGTTTGGAAGTTATTTTTGCTAGACGTGGGATTATAGGTCAACAATTTTTTTTCAATACTTTAAAGATGTTACTCCAAGTCTTCTCACTTGCATTGTTTCCGAAGAGAAATCAAGAAACCTGCTGTCATCTTTTTCTTTGTTTCTCTGTATAAAATATGTTATATAGAGAATATGTTTTTTAAAGATGTTGTTTTTAGAGACGTTTTAGATTCAAAGCAAAATTGAGAGGAAAGTACAGAGATTTCCCACATACTCCCTGTCCCAACACATGAATAGCCTCCCCCATTATCTGGTGAACATTCTTCACTAGAGTGGTACATTTGTTAGAGTTGATGAAACTACATTCATGTCTATTATTTTCCTCAATCATTGTAATTTTTATCACTACAAGTTCTATTTGGATCTTTTTATATATCTTTCATGTTTCTACTTAACTTTTTAAACATATGGAATGCAGTTTTAATCATGGTTTTAATGCCCTCTACTAATTCTAACATCTGTGCCATTTCTGGGTTGGTTTTAATTGATTATTATCCCCATGATGGATTGTGTTTTCCTGCCTCTTTGCATGCCTAGTAATCTTTGACTGGAAGCCAGACATTGTGAATTTTACCCTATTAGGTGCTGGATATTTTGTATCCCTGTAAATCTTGAACTTTATTGAACTTTGTTCCAACTATTACTTGGAAACAGTTTGATGCTTTTAGATCTTGCTTTTATGATTTTTAAGGCAGACTCAGAGAAGTACTCAGTCTTAGGCTAATTACTCCTCCGAAGATCTTCCTAAGGCAAGATCTTCTTGAATACACTACCCATTGAATTTGGAGTTTTTCCATTCTCTCTGGTGGGAACAGGTATTATTGCCAGTCCTGTGTGAGTGCTGAACACTGTTCTCTCAGATCCTTTCAGATGATTTTTCTCCTGACCTCACACACGTGCACTGATTAGTACTCTGCTGGATATTTGAGAGGGACCCTCTGGAGATCTCTGGGTTTCAGTCTCTGTGCAGTTCTCTCCCCTCTGGTACTCTGTCCTGTGAACACTTGCGTCTTGGTCTTGCTAGATTCTCAGCTCTGTCGCCTCAAATCAGAAACGCTACTGGGCTTTAGTTGCCTACACCCTACCACCCCCCTACCGGCCCCCGCCACCCCCTACCCCCAGATTGTGCCCTGGAACTCTTCTCAAGGCAGTAAACTGTAGCAGTAACAGGGCTCACCTTGTTTGTCTCCCATTGTTCAGGGATCACGTTCTTTGTTTCCTAATGTCAAGTGTCTTGAAAACCATTGTGTCATGTTTTTCTGTTTTTCTTGTTGTTTCTGGCAAGAGGGTAAATCCGGTCTCTGTTAATCCATTGAGGCCAAAAGTGGAATACTCTTTTTTGTTTATTTATTTTTTTGCCAAGATTCCTACTTGGTTCTTTTTCATTACTCATCTGTTCCCCTTTTTTCTGCCTATTTCGCCTTTATTTTGTTCTTATATACATATTATTTCTTAGTTTGAGCAACTTAAACATATTTTAAAGTATCTGTCAGATAATCTTATTATTTTAATTTTATCTGTATTAAATTTTTCTTCCTGTTGTTTGATTTTGTTGGCTTTTTTCTTAGGGTTAGATTTTTTCATTTGCTTAAAAATCTTGTTTTTCAGGTTCATTTTCAGTAGTCCATGGAGATGTTCATTGTGCTTTTGAGCAAAGATTACCTTTTCTCCCCATATTTCATCTATTATTCTTACATGCTTGGAGCAGCAGTAGTTCTTCAAAGTATAAACTTACAAAGCAATCTTTAAAGTCCCAACATTCTATGTTTATAATCTGGTGTTGTAGAAAGGTTCAGGCTTTCAGTAGGCCAAAGCTCTAGTTTTGAATCCTGGCTCTGCCGTGTGCTCCTGTTCAAGTTTTTGAACTTCTTTGAAATTCAGTTCTCTTGTTCCTAAAATGTGCATAATGCCTATCTTGTATTATGTAGAGTTTTTATGAGGATTAAGTGAAATTTCCTGGCAGGGTTTCCCAAATGTTGTTGACTTTGTAATTGAAGCTATGATTGACTCTCCCATGCAGCATGAATGAAACAGAGAAAGTTGACACTGTGCCAACAGGTGCAAAGGAAGCTGCTGGACTTTTAAAACAAAAGGACTCCAAATACACCCAACTGTTTACATTTAGCATGAGTGGTCCCTGATCCAACTTCTGTCTGTGTATTCTCAGAGGGAGTGGGTAGAACACACAGAGGCAAGGAATGCGTGCTATTTCTGGAGCCAGAAAGCAACACATCCAGCAGCAGGAATAACCTTCGTGGTGCTGATCAGTTGCTATGACTCTGTAGATGCAGAATTTAACCAGCCAAGACCTGTGTTTTTCTTAGCCTGGGGATAGAGTCAAAGAAAGGCTCATGTCATTCGGAACCAAACAGCCAATACTAATAATAGGCTGGGGCCTGTGGGTGGCTTAGGTATGGGAAGTGGGAAGCTAGAGCTAGTTTTGAACAAAAAAATGCCTCAGTTGAGCCCTGGTGGTATGAGGATGCTCTCCTTGGGTATATATATTTTACATTCCTGGGTCTTCCTGTCTTCCTTCCAAACCCAGAATCCAGTGCAGTAGATTTGTCTCCACTTCCCAGTCATCTCCAGGTTCTCTTTGTGGGAACCCACTCCCTGGGCTTGCTCCCTAGATCCTCTCTAGGGCTGGCCACTCTGACTC
This sequence comes from Pan troglodytes, assembly GCF_028858775.2. Lineage (NCBI taxonomy): Eukaryota > Metazoa > Chordata > Mammalia > Primates > Hominidae > Pan > Pan troglodytes. The sequence goes on from NC_072406.2 coordinate 122,753,355, forward strand.
TCTGAAGTCATGGGCAACCCCATACTGATTTTCACTCCAATTACTGACTCCCTTTTTGTACAGAATTTCCCTTGTGGCCAGTACACCCATCACAAGGATACCAGAGGGGAAAACTAAGGCAGGACAGAACTGGAAAAAAGTAGGTGACTACTTTCAAGTCACTTTCACATTTAGAAATTTATTTGATTGACTGAAGACCTATAAAGCAAGTACGATATAATACTTATTTTTACTTTATTAATGGGGCTCAGAGAATTGGTAATAAACCCAGGTCACTTTGACTTTAATGACAAAATAGAAATATTTGTGATAGTTATTTTTATAGAAATAGAATTTGAAATTATAGAAACTTTGAAGTTGTAGAATTATAGAGCTATCATTTTATAAGCTCTAAAATAACTATTTTCATTCTGTTTTTTTCTTTCACCTACTATTATTGTAAACAACAACAAAATGACTGCCATTTATGAAACACATGTTCATATTGGGCACCATGCTAAATATTTTACCTATTTTCTCTCATTTAATTATAACAACAAACCAATATTACAGATGCTGCTAGCCTCATTTTCTGGATGTGGCCAAAAGGAGTTTAAGTAACTTTTCTATCATTTGGCATTCTTACATAATTGTCTTCTTAAGTTCCTACATAATGGTTATGATTATCATTTTTAATTGCTATGTACTAATAATGCCCCTAATTCACTTAATTCCTTCTGCCTTGTTAGGTATAATGATTAAAAGAGCTGGGAGACATTCATTCATTCATGTATTGAACAAGTATTTAATTAGCACTTGCTATGCTATCATATGCTGTGTTATATCCAGGGAATACAATGGTGAGTAGGACAAAAACACTCACCTTCAGAGAGCACTCACAGTCTCATGGAATATGTAGCCAGCAAGAGGCAATTAGAAGACAGGGTGGTGATGAGGGCAGTTCTTGTTGCTGTGGGAGTGCAAAGCAGGGAGCCTACCTCATCCCAACAATGTCAGAAGAACAGCTATCAATTAAGACGAGAAAAGTAGAATGATTTGAATGGCCACTAATTTACCATATGCAAAACCAATGAGGGTGCTATGGTTTGAATGTTTGTCCCCTCCAAAACTCATGTTGAAGTTTAATCCTAAATGTGGCAGTATTTAGAGAGGTAGGGCTTTAAGAGGTGATTGGGCCTTATGAACAGGTTAATGAATTAATGGGTTATCATGAGAGTGGAACTGGTAGCTTTATAAGAAGAAGCAGAGAGACCTGAGCTAGCACACTCAGCCCCCTTCCCAAGCGATGTCCTGCACTGCCTAGGGACTCTGCAGAGAGTCCTCACCAGCAAGAAGACCCTTGCCAGATGCAGCCCCTTGACCTTGGACTTCTCAGCCTCCATAATTTTAAGAAATAAATTCTCTTTCTTTATAGATTCCCCAGTTTCAGTATTCTGTTATAAGCAACAAAAAACAAACTAAGAGGGCCACCAAACACATACCACCCATGATGCTTTAATGGAACTTGGGACTCCAGGGATCCCAGGAATTCAGATACATTAGGATTTGGAGCCCCAAACTATTTTCATTTCCGTTGTTACTTTACCAAAGGCTTGTCATTCTCTAGGCCAAAGAGGCCTAAAACAGCATTGTTCATGTCTTCATTGTTCTGATGACGACGATGATGATGATGATGGTGGTGGTGGTGGTGGTGGTAGAGGTGCTGGTTTTGACTGCTTTCATTAACTGAGCATCTCCATGTGTCAGGTACTTTATAAGTGTTATTTCACTGATGTTCACAACAGCCCTATAAGGTGTTATACCTTTATTTTTTTAGATCAGGAACTAAAACAGAGAGATTAGATAGCTTGACTTGCTCAAGCACAGCCTGCTAATAAACAGAGAAGGAGCCAATTCTCTAAGCATAGGAGTTATATCATTTAGATTGTGAGGAACAGTGAGTATGCTGGATTTACTCTAAAGGTTCTAGTGGTGGGTTCAAGTCTCTTTCAAGTATAAGCGGAATTTGATGCATTGTTGCTTGCTTGAAGATGGTGGAGCCACTTGAGAGGGAGTGTAGTGGCCTTAAGAGCTGAGAGAGGCCTTCTGTTGATAGTCAACTAGAAAATGAGGACTCCAGTCCTACAACCACAAGAAACTGAACTTGGCCAACAACTTGAATGAAGTTGGAATCAGATTCTCACCTACAGCCTCCAGATAAGAGCCCAGCCTGGCCAATATCTTGATTTTGGCCTTGTAACATCCTGAGCCGAGAACCCAGTTGAGCCATTCTGGATTTCTGACCTGCATAACTGTGAACAAATAAATGTGTGCTCTTTTAAGCCCTTACATTTACGATAATCTGTTACACAACAGTAGAAATGTAATGCAGCAGCTCTTGCCACATAGTCACTTGACGTTCCATGGTTGGCAAGATCAGAGGCTCTGTCTCTACCAGGGCCAAGTCACCCACTAGGAACTATTTTCCAAATGCTGTAAATTTCTGCTGCACATGTCATGACTTGCTCCAGAGCTCTAGGTGTCTACATTGTGATCCCCCTACTGGGGCTTGTAATAGATTCAATATGTCTTTCCTTCCATAAATGCCTCTCATGCTATAGGATCCTCTGTGTCACATGGTCCAGGTAGCAGAGTTACTCGTGCCCAGCCTGGACTTTCTGCAGAATCCTTTCCCAGGCAGTGCCTCATTCCAAGAAAGCTGACAGCATTTCCTATCACTTGATAGATGGACCAAGGCAGTATCTCTATGTTTCCTTTTGGATGATGGATGGTATAACATGCAGTGAGCCGAGGTCACATCACTGCACTCCAGCCTGGGTGACAGAGTGAAACTCCCCCTCAAGATAAATAAATAAATAAAATAAAATAAAAGTAATAATTTATTCAATTGACTTCCAAATATGAGGCTCAAAAGTCAATCCACTGGAACACAAGAAGAAGATATTAGAGCTTTTGGTTTTCTTTTATCCATGTCATCAAAAATTTTTCAAAGTTTTGCTAATATTTCACATATAGATTGATCCTGATCCTCACCCAGTTTACATCAGACACTTATAAGAAGACACTCACATCGTGCCAGCTATTCAGAGGGGAAAGTAGAATTTTGAAAGGGGAAAGGGGTTGATAAGGCCACTGCAAAAGATTTACCTTTTACTTTGGAGGGGATGACAGACCCTAGACCACTGGGTCCTTACCAATCCACTAATGTGCAAGCTCCTGAATCTTCATGAGGTTTAAGTTCTCACCCTCTGGAGTACAGACTTCCAATATAATTCTTGCTCATCCGGTATTAATACGGTGTTATAAAAATATAGGACAATTGGCTGGGCACAGTGGCTCAGGCCTGTAATCCCAGCATTTTGGGAGGCCGAGGCAGGTGGATCACCTGAGGTCGGGAGTTTGAGACCAGCCTGGCCAACATGACAAAACTCCATCTCTACTAAAAATACAAAATTTAGCCTCCTGGGTTCAAGTGATTCTCCTACCTCAGCCTCCTTAGTAGCTGTGATTACAGGCACCCACCATGCCTGGCTAATTTTTGTATTTTTAGTAAAGATGGGGTTTCACCATGTTGGCCAGGCTGGTCTCGAACTCCTGACCTCGTGATCTGCCCGCCTCGGCCCCCCAAAGTGCTGGGATTACAGGCGTGAGCCACCGTGCCAGGCCTTTTCCTCGTCTTTTTAACTTTCCACACAATGCCAATGTAAGAATTCATTTTAATACAATAAATGTATATATAAGGATGTAAACATATATAATAAATGTACATATTAGGAAAGTCAGCATCTTAATAGATAAACACATGAGATCAGAAACAAGGCAAAGAAGCCTATATATCCACTACTATTATTTAATACAATCGAGATATTAATCAATACAACTAGACAAGAGAAAACTATTAGAGGAATACAAATTGACAGGGAAAAAAGTAAAACTCTATTTGTAGATAACATGATAGAATATCTGGAAAACTCAAAAGTTGTAATGATAAAACTAAAACAAGCAAAATAATTCTGTGCGTATGCATGCATTATTTTATGTATAGATTAAAATAATATAGAAATATAAATAGGCAAATATACATTTATATTTATATAAACAATAACCAGTTAGAGAAGGTAATAAAAGAGAAAGCCTTACTTATTATACAAACTAAAGAGCATAAAATATTTAGGAACAAACTAAGAAGAAAAGTGTGAATTGTGTGGGAACTCCAACATAATACCTTAGGGAGTTGTTGATCCCATATCGTGGCACTAAGCATGGAATAAATGAGTTAGATAGTCACGAATAAGAAAACATGGTATGTAATAGACAAACTTGGCTCTCAACATAACCACCCATAGAACGACTTTAGAATTCCGAGGGTCTTACAAGCCCAGGTACTATGAGGATGGTGCTTAGTTCCAGGGGAGGTGCTGTGGGTGCCAACTTCCGGCTTGGCTGGTTGCCCGTCTGGCTCCACGTCTCTTGTCCCTCTGGGCTGTGAGTCTGGCAGCTGGTGTCAGTGTGATGATTTGCTTGGCTCTGTCCTCCCTCCTAGTATTACTTTTTCTGTAACAAAGCTTTTGCTTTGATCTGCTGCAGTGTCAAGTGTTTTATTTGATACCACTAAAACCACCAAAACTTCTCTGAGGAACACTTTAAGATACTCCCTAAAGGCATAAAAGTAGACTTGAACAAAGCAAAAGACATCCCTTGTTCTGTGATGGGACTAACTCATCATCGTAAAGGTCTAATTCTCCTCAAGATAATATATAATTTTAACAAGATCTAATAAAAATACCACTTATTTATTTATTTAGAGACTGAGTCTCGCTCTGTCGCCCGGGCTGGAGTGCAGTGGTGCGATCTTGGCTCACTGCAACCTCTGCCTTCCAGGTTCAAATGATTCTTGTGCCTCTGCCTCCTGAGTAGCTGGAATTACAGGCATGTGCCACCACATCTGGCTATTTTTTTTTAATATCACATTTTTTTTCTAGAAAATTGATTGCAGAGCTCATACGGAAAAATAAAAATGCAAGAATAGTTATGAAAACCCCCAAAAAGAAGAGCTGTGAGAAGAGAGAGTTCTTGTCAAATAACAAATATTATTATAAAGGATCTTTAATGAAAACTAATAAGTGAACAGGAAGACTACTAGGAAAAAATAGAAAGTCCAGAATTAGACATAAGTACATATGGAAATTTAGCATATGATAAAGATGGTATCTTATATCTTGGAGGAAAAGCCAGCCCTTTCAAAAAGTGGTGTTGGGACAACTGGATGGCCATTTGGAGAAGATAAAATTGGATCCATGCCTCACGCTGTGCACCAGAATGAACTCCAAATGAATCAGACATCTAAGTGTAAAAAAATTAAACCATACAGATGCTACAAAAAACATGAGAATTTAAAAAATAATCTCAGTGTTTAGAAGCTTTTTCTAATTCCGATTCAAAATGCAGGTGCAACAGAAGAAACAATTGATAAATTTTACTATATAAAAATAACATTGGCATGGCAAAAACAATAAGAAAAGACAAACAAGTAAAACAATAAGAAAAGACAAATAATACACCATCTTTATCAAAGGTCTAATCTCCCTAATTTATAAAGAGCTCTAAAAATCGAGGGGAAAAAGACATTAAAAAAACAATATAAAGATGGGCAAAAGGGACAGTTTAAAGATATACAATGGGCCAGGCATGGTGGCTCACACCTGTAATCCCAGCATTTTGGGAGGCTGAGGTAGGTGGATTGGTTAGGACCAGGGTCCTTACCAGTCCACTAATGTGCAAGCCCCTGAATCCTTGTGAGGTTTAAGTTCTCACCCTTTGGAGTACAGACTTCCAATATAATTCTTGCTCATCCAGTATTAACATGGTGCTACAAAAATAGAGGACTATTGGCCAGACTGGGTGGCTCAGGCCTGTAATCCCAGCACTTTGGGAGGCCGAGGCAGGTATCTTTCCCCCTGGGATTTATACGTGCAGAAGGTGACTGACCTCCTGACCCAGAGTAAGCTCTTTTAAGGGACTGTGTATTATCATTACTGGACGTTCCTAATGGAAACGTTCTTTTCCCCCTGGGATTTATATGTGCCGAAGGTGGCTGACCTCCTGACCCAGAGCAAGCTCTTTTAAGGGACTGTGTATTATGATTACTGAATGTTCCCAATGGGCAGTCCAGTAATCACAATAAAAACAGCCAATGACAATTTACTGAGCCCCAGTCATATGCCAGATGACACTGGCTTAAGTGCTTTACATATAATCCTCACAGTAACCTCATGATGTGGACACTATTATTCCCATTTCTCAGATGGGAACACTGAGGCTCAGGGAGGTAGAGTAAGTTGCATAACATCATGTGACTAGCAGACCTTGGGGCTGGATTCCTAAGGGAGTCATTCTGACTCCAGAGTCTGGGCTGAGAGGAAGCGGGGCAGGGTCTTCTGTATGGGGTGGCCCTGGGATGACCAAAGGGGACACACCAGGGAGTGGCATTAGTCTACTCCCAGCCAGCTGCATGGGTGCCCACTCAGTGAGGTCAGCACATTGCAGGCTCTCACTGTTCCTGGCGTCACTCTGGCATGCAGAGGCCTCCGGTGTTGCCTTCCATAATGGTCACCTGATCCTGGAGCTGGTGGGCAAACAGCCTGAGATGTTTATTCTCTGATGCCCAACTGGCTTGACAGGCGGGGTGATAAGAGAGACAGAGGAGGCAACTGGGGGACGGGGTGGATAAAGGAGTCCCCTGCCTCTGAGAAGTGCTGTTTTCCTTGGCTGGGGCCTACAGTCACACCACTGGCCTCTGAATGACAGTGACATTCCCCAGGGATTAAGCACGACTTGTGGAAGCTGGGTCTCCACAGGGGGTGCAGAGCCCCACGGAACTTCAGTCATGCAATTAGCTACCTCTAACATTTCTCCCACATTCATTTCGTACCTCCATCACTTCCCATCCCCCCTCCAAAAAAATTCAGCTGCAACTTGCTTTATAACACACAGTAAGATTGTTGTATTATGTGTCCTGGAAACAGCAAATGAGAGAAAGTCATTCTCTGGCTCTTTGGAAGCATAGCTCAAAACTCCTCTTTTCCAGGAAGCCATGCCCAGGTTAACCCTCCCCCTTGCTGCTCGGGGCCCCTGTGATTCTGGACGCAATCTGCAGTTGTTGATTTGTCGCCAGGTACCGAACAAGCGGTGGCAGGACAGAGCTCTAGCCACCCGGGGCTCGGAGCAGTGATGCTTTTAGGAGAGGCAAAGATGCTGATGTCACTTGTGGTTGGGATAACTGCTTTCCTGTTCAAGGACATTGGATGTATACCTAAAGCTCTAGAACCACGGTTTCCTGACTTCCAACCAACTGCTACTTTGACTACAATACAACACCTGCAGGGCTTATTAGAGGACAAGAGGCCTGGCTGATAAGTTCCTGACCAGAGGGATGGAGGCTAAGCCTTTCCCTGCAGCCAATGAGGGAAGTTCCCAGTGAGTCGTCGGGCAGGAAAGAGCCTCCTGGGTCATGTCCTCACTTTTCCTCAGCTAAAGTTCCCTGACTGTCTCCTTCAAATTCAGATGTGCATCCAGTTCCATGAGTAACCACATTATTTTTAAACAGCATCCTTCAGCCACTGTCTCTCCTGGGTTTTCAGGGAGTGGTGACCCTTTGTGAAGCCAGGACAGGATTTTATTTTCTGATTGTTTTCAAACATCTGCAGAGATTCCATGGACTTCAAAGTCAAACAAAAATCATACTCTGGTCGAGGCACCAGCCAATAGGTCAAGCTGAGGTAAATATTTCTACCTCGGGGGGGTAGAAAAGAGAAGCCGGGGAGTGTGGAGAGATGGGAAACCAAGGGATGGGATATTGGAGACAGCAAAGAGGTTCAAACGCTGGAGATTTACCAGAGGAGTGTGCAGTCTCAAAGCCCCATTATATCAAGAAACAACACACAAAGTAGTTTAAAGCTCAACGCTAGGAGTAATGGAAACTAGGGTTAGATTCGCAGCTCCTCTGCTTACTAGCTGGCCAGGTGGCTGGACTTCATGAGCCTTTGTTTCCTTATCTGTAAAATGGGTATAAAAAACCAACCACCTACTAAGGTGACTGTGAGGACTAAATGAGAAATATGTGCTCAAGACAGCCTGACAGATTAATAGTCAAGAAACAGAACCGTTGGCTGGGTGTGGTGGCTCCCCTGTATTCCCAGCACCTTGGGAGACTGGGGTGAGATTACTTGAGGCCAGGAGTTTGAGACCAGCCTGGGCAACATGGCAAAACCCTGTCTCTAGAAAACATAAAAATTAGCTGGGCAGGTGTAGTGGTACATGTCTGGAGTCCCAGCTACTCCCTGGGAGGCTGAGGCAGGAGGATCGCTTAAGCCCAGGAGTTCAAGACTGCAGTGAGCCATGATCGTGCCACTGCATTCCACCCTGGATGACAGCCTGGGTAACAGAGTGAGACTCTGTCTCTAAAGCAAGAAATGGCAACTGTTATTATTAACACCCAGATAACAGTTAATATCTTATGGCTAAGATGATCTATGATAGACTGCTTGATATGTATTCATAATTGTCAGATTATTATAACTGTGTCAATGTGACTGCTAGCAACTTAATGATTTACTTATTTAACTGTCTCTACTGGAGTTGCTAGGATAAAAGGACAGTGTTTAAGACTGGACAATATATTATCCAGTGTATTTCTCCTTCATTCCTTCACATGAATTTTTGCTTTAAAAATAGAAATCTTGGCCGGATGCGGTGGCTCACACCTGTAATTCCAGCACTGTGGGAGTCTGAGGCAGGGAGATCACTTGAGGTCAGAAGTTTGAGACCAGCCTGGCCAACATGGTGAAACCCCGTCTCTATTAAAAATACAAAAATTAGCTGGGCATGGTGGCGGTTGCCTGTAATTGGGAGGTTGAGGCAGGACAATTGCTTAAACCCAGGAGGTGGAGGTTGCAGTGAGCCAAGATCGCGCCACTGCACTCCAGCCTGGGTGACAGAGTGAGACTCCATCCCAAAAAATAAATACATAAACAAAAATCTTATTGATGTACTAAGTGTTGTTAATGATTACTAGTTGAAAAAACAAAATTTTAAGTTTTGTTGTCACTGGTTAATTTAAAAATGACATATGTTCATAGCAAAAACTCTAATAGTATATGTATTTCAATAAAATTTTATTTCAAGTATTCAAACAATATAAAAGGTCATACAAGGCCTTGTATCCTAATTTCCAGAGGTACTTACTGTTAAAAATTACTTGTATAAATTTTCCAGAAATGTTCTCTTCTCTTTGATTTTATAGACATTTAGTCATACTGCAATACTGTTGAGAAACTTGCACTTTCTCCTTAATAATACACCTTGGATCTCTTTCCCTAGCAGTGCATACAGACCTACCTCCTTCTTTTTCAGGGCTACATTGTACTCTTTTGTAATAGAGACCATCTTTTGCAAGGCCACCCTTCTGTGCAGCACTTTGGTTGTTTCTAGTTTTTGCTATTATGAACAATGCCACGATAAACTCCCTTGTCCACGTAGCTTTGATTATTGCTACAAATAAACCGAGAGGATAAATTCCTAGGAGGATAATTGCTGAGTCAGTTTCCCTTGTTGCAATTTTAGTAGTTCCAATTTGGGCCAGGAACCATGGCTCATGCCTGTAATCCCAGCACTTTGGGAGGCTGAGGTGGGCGAATCACCTGAGGTCGGGAGTTCAAGACCAGCCTGACCAACATGGAGAAACCCCGTCTCTACTAAAAGTACAAAATTAGCTGGATGTCGTGGCGCATGCCTGTAATCCCAGCTACTTGGGAGGCTGAGGCAGGAGAATCACTTGAGCCCAGGAGGTGGAGGTTGCGGTGAGCCGAGATAGCGCCATTGCACTCCAGCCTGGGCAACAAGAGCGAAACTCTGTCTCAAAAAAAAAAAAAAAAAAAAAAGTTACGATTCACTTCCAAAGAGTTGCTGCAACTGACACCTATAGTATATGAGAATGTCTGTGTCATCAAACTTTACAAAGTAAACTGTTGTTAAAAAATAACAGTGATAGGATACATATGCTGAACAGCCACACATACAAATCAGCTCATCTGCAGAGATGAATGCTCACAATCAACTGAGAGGTAAGCTATTATATTTCCGCTTTGAAGAGGGGACAGAAGGTCACAGTGATTCAGAGCAGGGTCTGAATCTCAGCTCTGCTATTTATTATTCCAGTGACTTTGGGCAGGTTCTTCAAGTTTCTCCAAAATGGTGATATTAAATGAAATAAGGTTTGAGAAAACTCCTAGAACCAGTGCCTGGATTATTTATTAACATCATGGGACAAGCCAGAGTGCCAGAGTCCCCAGTAAGTTTGAGAATGACCCTAGTATAATAGAGACTTGGGTTGTATTTCCACCCTTGTCTACCATCTCCCACCAGGTTGCATCATTTCTTTGAATTTTCTTATTTGTAAGGGTCAGTTTAGATATTTCCTATTAATTGACCGATCTGAAAAGATATGAGTAGCAGAGTTGCATCACAATGCAGGTGGCATTTTATATTCACAGCAGCATCACAGCAAAAGAAGACAGGTAAGATCTCAGTTCCACTTCTATCACTGAGATAGTGTAGAGAGTGGGTGAGCTTTGGGGACAGATCAACCTACCTGCAGTCTTGCTTCTGGCTCTTAAGAGCTGGGTGACCTTGAGCAAATTCTTGTAGCTATCTGAGCTTCAAGTTAACAGTTGCTACTCATGGGGTTATTGTGAATATAAAGTAAGTAAACTATGAAAATACTTAGCAGCTTGTTAAATATTCAACGTATGCACAAACAGCAATAGCCTCACCACGTGACTGTAGTTCACTTGTAGGTCAAGGAGGGACAGGATGCTTCTGTGGAGAGGAACAAAGAGAGATGTTACCAGTCCTCACCTCTCAGTCACACTCCCATTTGTCAAGTCAGGTGACTCACACAGCATTTGTCTGGCTTCTCTCACTGTGAAGCGCACGCTTGGGGGAGGGGAGTGATGATAGCCCAGGGGCAGATCAAAGCAAGGGCTGCAGCCTCAGCTATGGCTCTTTATGCTTTTTCATTCCTCCGGGAGAGAAGTGAGAAACATTTAGAAATATTTATCATTGCAACTTTTGAATATACTTTATGTTTGACTTGCAAAATGGAATGCTTGTTCAATGTCATCCTGGAAAACATTTTGTGGGATCTGAGGAAGGACATGAACTACCTCTAGGTTTTTGCTGTCGTCTTGCCCTCTCCCTTCAAATCTGTTCTAAGTTCAGTTATTATGTAACATGTCGGTTGCAAATATTAAGCTATAATCATGGAGATGGCATTTCTGAAAAACAACTGTGAATCGTTCATTTTTTCCCATTTTTTTAATTTTGAAAATTTCAAATTTACAGAAAGGATGCAAAAAAAGCCCAATGAATATCTAGATTTATCCATTGTTTCTTATTTTATCACATATGCTAGGATATTATTTTTGAGATTCAGACAGCTTCATTCATATAACATGGTCCTCTTTTTTTTGCCAATAAAAATGTAATGGGAATAGACTCACTTATATCGATGTTGTGACTTCCAGGCTCTCAGCTTTCTGGGGTTTGAGATCTATTGTATTAATATTTGGCTATATGGTTGGAATATAAAGAGTCATGTTTGTAGTAAGTGCCAGATTGAACATCTTATGCACAAAGTATACAAGACACATTATCTCTAACCCTAACAGAGACTCTCCAAGCCAGGGTCTCATCAATTCCGATTTACATATTTGGTAACTGACACTCAGAGAGGTTGAATTACTCCACTGGTAAATTACAGAGTCTGGACTCAAAAACAGGTCCTTTTGATCACAAAGCTCTTTCCATCAAGGTTTTGGAGGATTCTGAGAAAAAGACTTCCGTACAAACATAGAAAAACTTTTATTTCTGGGAGAGTTGCAATGTTAATTTTAAGTAATTTCCTTTCACTAAGGAAGTCTGGGGGTGGGAATATGGGGTGGAAGATGGAGATTTAAGGAAACCACGGTTAGGAATTTAGTGATAGAAACTGAAGATGATGAGCTAACGATTCAGAGAATGGACTTGGTTCTTACAGCCTCTTACTAGCCATGGATCCTCCCGACAGATCACCCTAATGCCTCCACATTTGTGAAATGGGAAAAACAATCAACACCTCTTTACCAGGTGTTTTTTTCTTCCTTGTCAGCTGCATTAAGGAGAAGGGGGAAAGAGTAGAACAAGGAGTTCTATCTGTAACGAACGGAACAATCAATTGAGCTAACTACCTACCTTCGGACCAGCCTACCTGTTTCATGTTTTTGTTTTGTTTTTGTTTGTTTTGGTGAGGCTCAATTTTGCGAACTGTGGCAAACTGATCTTTATGAATACGAGGAATTGATAGTGTCATTTTATATTAGAGGAGGGAGAGAGGAAGATAAAAAAGGGAGAGGGAAGGAAGGAGAGAGAGAGAATGATGGCAGAAATCAACGGAGGCGGAGGCGTAGTTTCCTGAGGCTAGAAACTCAGTCTGGGGAGACATGAAAGCGTCTTTTGGGGAAGTCAAGTAGTTGCTAGGTCTCAGGGAATCCATCTTCAGAATTTTCCTCCGCGTGGGTGCGGGAGGAAAATGAGTTGAGTGGAGACCCTGAGCAAACTCCTCTCCAGGCCATGCGGCATCCTGGGCTCTGGTTTCCCAGGCACGCAAGGCACGCTTTTCTCTACTTCCCGGGGACGCTGGCGTCAGGACTTAGAACTCCTGTATGCCGGACAGCCGGTGAGGTCTACTGGGCGGCCGCTTTCTCTGGTCTTTCTCTGCTCCGTAGACATTTCTGTGTCAGGTGCCTCGCATATTCGCACCCACGCGCCAGGGCATTAAGCCGAACCTTGCGTGGTGGCTCTCAGCCTTGAAAGGCCGCAGGATGTCCGCGTCCACAGCTGTGAACCGGTGAGTGCAGGTGGACGGGCGCACGCGAGCGCCAGGGTAATTAACAGGGCTTCAGAGGGCGTGACGGTGACCGTACGTTGTCGGCGAACTCTCTTTTCATCCTTTACATTTCCACGGAGATTTGGCCAATAAATAACAAGAATAAAATGTACGCATGGTTTTGTCTTTGCGCTCGTGGGGTCGTGGCGGGGTCTTTTAAGTGAAGAGAAAAAGAAACCAGAAACCCACGGTGGCCCCACCGGCTGCTTCCGGGGACACCTGAAATCAGCAGCTGGAACTGACAATTTGGAGAGCCCCGGGGATGGTCATCTGAGACCTGGGTTACAATACAAGTCCCACCTCAGGGCGAGTCCAGGCTTTCTTCCCCTCGGGGTCGGGTGCCTCAGGCGCCAGTGGCGCTGGCCGGGCTCCAGCCGCGAGCAGATGCCAGGCCCGGCACACTTTGCACGGGCGATGCGCGCGGACGTCCCGGGCGCGCTCGGTCCGCCCGGCTTGGCAGGAGCTGCGAGAGGCCGCGCGCACAGTCCCCAGGGACAGCCGGAGGACTCAGGGCTCCCGGGTGGAGCGAGAGCGCGGCGGCCGACCGCGGGCTGCGTGTGTCGCCTTCCTCACGCGGTATGCTGCGCCGTGGAACGCTGGGCTACGGACACTGAGGGTGCACTGTGGCGGGTGGCGTACGCCGCGCTCCCTCCCCGCTTCCTGCGCCCAGGGTCGGCGGGCAGAGTTCCTGGGTCCAGCTTGGCGCTGAGCAGCCCCCGGCCGCAGAGCAGCTCCCGCCGGTCGGGAGACGCCCCCTGGCCCCCGCCCCCGCGTGGCCGGCCGGGACGAGCTGGAGCAGCGGGAGGAGGAGGCGGCGCCGCCGGGACTGCCTCCTCCCCGCCCCTCGCGTCTCCTCCCCGCGCCACCGGGAAGGACAAGGGGACTGGGCACGGGGACCCCGGCCAGTGAGCGCCCGTGGCCCGGGACCGCCCCTCCCTTGAGATCTCTCGCCGCTATCCCGGGCGGGTCTCGCCCCGCATGGTGCTGGCAGCAGCCATGAGCCAGGACGCGGACCCCAGCGGTCCGGAGCAGCCGGACAGAGTTGCCTGCAGTGTGCCTGGTGCCCGGGCGTCCCCGGCACCCTCCGGCCCGCGAGGGATGCAGCAGCCGCCGCCGCCGCCCCAGCCACCGCCCCCGCCCCAAGCCGGCCTACCCCAGATCATCCAAAAGTAAGAAGGGAGAAGGGAACAGGGACCAGGGGTGCGCCTGGGGACACGCCCCGAGAGCCCCCTTTGTGGCTTCATTTCCCGTCCCTGCTGAACTTCGCTCGCCCCCCTTGGGTTTGAAGTTTTCTCGTACCCCCTCTGGGCAGAGTCGGTGTCCTTCTGGCTGTTTGTTAGGCTGGAAAGAGGGGAACCAAGTTCTTTAGGGAAAATTATTTTGTTTTTCCTTATCTCCTTTCTCTTCTCTTCAGAAATGGTACTAGATATTTTGAACTAAAATAGCTCAGATTGGGGGGAAATGGCCCAGCGACTGTATTTCATCTTTCTGGTCCCAAGAGGACGCTGGAATGGAGAGTCGTGCGTGAGCGTGTGCGCGCGCGTGAGGGTGTGTAAGTAAAATGCCAAAAATTAAACCACCCTTCATGGTGCCCCTGAAACCAACCAGTGGAAAGGGAGGTGACAGTTTGTAAACAACATGTTTTACTTTGCCCTGAAAGTGTAGACACTTTTCAAGAAGGCCTTTTCGAAGAGTTTAGCTACGCAACCGTTTTCCATTAATGTTACCATCTTGTGACTCGGGTGACCTGTGCGACTTGGGTCGTGAATTCTCAGGTCGGCCTTCCCAATGCTTGAGAAGGTTGGGGGTGGTTAATAAGCCCCGAGAGGCTCTTTCAGCCCGTTTGAGGAACATACGAGTAAAAACAGTGATGCTTTGTATTGTTTGTTCTTTTGAGATTTCGTGTGACCGTTTAAGGCCTAGAATGTTGGTTTATTTGAAGGATCTCTACTCTCCTAAGGGTTTACCCAGTTTGTAATGAAGTCTTCAAAACTAGTTTAATAAGTGTAGGAAAGTGAATGATGCGCACCTCTGCGAAACTGACAACACTAAATAAATACACGCAAGTACAGCAAAATTTACCCTTATGCAACACAGCAGAGGTTTTCTGCTGCTCCGCTGATGCTTTGAGTCCTGTAAATTTAATAAAACTTAGTAACAGAAAGAACCAGTGATGGGTGTAAATGGAAGTAAATAGCAGTTAAGTATTTATTGTTTTGAAGACTGATTTATCTAATGGAAAGAATTGTGAAAATTCAAGTTTAACATTAGAAAACGCTGGTATCATATTTCAGAACAAAATGGTTCCCTATGTTGACTGGTGGAATACTGAGTCTCCACTTGTGACAACTTTTTGCTTTAATTGGATATTTTATATAACTTTCAACTACAAACAGTTTCCAACTATTCCAAAATGAAAATATTTCATATTATTATTCTTTTCTATTGTTTTGCAAATTATTCAGCCAATACTAAATATGATTGACAATTTATGTACATCAATACTTAAAATTTCTCTTTATTCCTTAATATAAATGTAAAGCAACAGAGAAAAACTATTTAAAATTTAAAGTTTACTTAGTGAAAAATCCAATTTGGCCAATTATTAATTTGGAAACATCTATCTGATGTGCTTCGTACGGAGCCAGTGTCTTGAGGCTTGAAATCAGGCTGCATATGAAGTTAATTGAAATTGCTTCGGTATTGTAATTACCCTGCACTTTTCTATTATTTACTTTTAAGTAGAAGAAAACTGGAAACTTTATATTCACAGGAAAGTCTTTGTAGAAGGGCATCTGATTATGAAATACTGCCAGGTTGAAAATAAATATCATTTTATGGAAATGGATCATTTAAAGTATATTTTATTTGCCTCATATAATAAATAATTTACCCTCTAAATTCATCCCCCCTTTTGAAAATCCCATCTTTGGAATATCTAATTTTAAAAGAAAAGACTCAGCTTTTCAAAGATGGCCCCTTCTACTTGAAGGGCAGGATGGAGACCTCAAGAGGCGCCTCATGGCTTTGCTTGCTTTACATTGGTGACGGATCAGTGTTCAGGGACCAGGTCCCAGGGCTGTGAATATGCTCATAGAATTTGATGTTTGCATACTGACGTTTCAGTCTTTCTTTACAAGGATGATTTGGAGCTTGTGCTCTCCTTAGTACCCACTGAAATTCCGCTGGAACCAGATATAATGTCGCAAACGCTTTGTAGGTCCATCTTCAATGCGCCGAAATTTGAGCAGGTTATTTTGAAACTGCATTTGCATAAGTCCATCTGAGCAAACATTTTTATGTAGTTATGAGGTGTGGTTTGCATCAGCCATCTTTGAGAAAATATAGTGGAGCTACTGCCCTCGGCTGCAAAACAAGTTGTCTGCCTGTTGATTTGGGGAATTTTGTGAGCTACAGCTTTGGATGAAATTCTCCTCTGGTGGAACACATATTAAATATTATTAGAGAACCTCTATTTTTTCTAGTTATTTTAGTGAGGTCGTTATGTAACTCGTAAGAGGAGAAGTTTTGATTGCTTTCAAAATGATGGCGACATCAATCTTCTTCATGTTGCATAGTGCGTTTGAAGATTACAAACATTTTTCCGCTTACTGTCTATGTTTACTGATTTTTATTAGTAATGGCTTTTATTTTAGATCAAAGTCAATGACTTTGGAAAAACCATAGTAACAATTATAATAAAAATCAGTTCCTGTTCACATGTTATATTTGGTGTTTAGAGAACTGCCGTATACTACATTTACAAAGATAAACACATGAAGCGTGATGACTAACAATGAGACTGATTTTGTTTGTTTTATGGACCCAGTCTTAGTACTTATGAAGATTGCATCTAGAGTTAATTTCTCTGGAGTACAATGATTTCATTTCCTTGTCATTGTATTTTTAGCTTCCGTTAAGAATCATCCATACCTTTTCTGCTCTTGTTTACTGTAAAGATTATCAGCCATGTATAGACACAGATAATTAATATTTTGTAAGATTTTTATTTTAAATGTGCATTCTCCAAATTGGCTAATATAGAGGCATTATTGTATATAAAACACGATTTAGGCTATTTAGGAAACAAGAAATATAAATAATACTCTAAGAGGAGATTTGGGATAAGTTAGGAAATCAGAATAATTTGAGAACTTAACAAATATATATATTTTCCATACTAGCAGAAATATGAAAACATTGACATTCCGGTGAATGTTTTATAAGGATTTATCTCCTCCAACATTTACAATGTTTTATTTTTAAAATTATTTTGTTTTAATCGTGAGCTTTAAAATCAAACCTAATCCTTTATTTATAAGAAGTTATTTATTAACCTTGATGAACGTCAGAAATTTAAGTTTTAGGTTGCCAGTTTTAAAGCGCTCATTAGAATGAAAACAGAGCCACTCAATTCCGTGTGAAATGTTGAAGTTAGCTGTCAGATGGAACCACGAAGTATATACCACTAGCCATGGAGGAAAGAAACCAAACACGTGCACCCCTCTTATGAAGTGAATGTAGAGGTGATTTTCCTAACTTACTTGATTTGCAGCAAAATATTCCTGGCTAATGCGTGGCATCAGGTTGCATATTTAATTTGAGTATAGATGACACTTTTTTCTAGATTATTTTTTAAGCAGTGAATAAAAATAATTATAAACAATGGAAAAAGTTTTGGTTTAGCATTTGATGGCTAGTGTTACCTGCGTGTAAATGTTTGTAGTTAATGAAAACATGAATCCAGCTTTGCTCTCTTTGATCTATAGTCTTCCGTATAGCATTAGAACACTGGCTGTCTATATTTTCAGAGCAAAGTGCTCCCCTCACTCGGAATAGAAAATGTTGTAAGTAGCAACTCCGATTTACAGACTCTAATTTTACAGACATTCTGCAGAAGGATCTCCGTGTAACTGTTAGGGAGTCATTTGCAGGCAAGTTGTGTATGATGTTCACCCACTTTGATGGGTATGCTGACAATTACATCCAGAGTCAGAGAGAAGAAATAAGAATTTGCTAAAAAGGGACATTCCCTTACATTCATACTTGGTCCTTTCTGGAAAGAGGATGGAATTTCTAACATCTGTGCCAGTTAACATCAGTTTGAGCCCAATTTTAGGGGAAATAGGAATACACTTGTAGAAGGAATTTTGAAAATTTTAAATACCATCTTAAACTGCACATAAGACAAGCATTCAGCAGGGAAAACATCTGAGAGGATTAAGCCTTTACCCCAACAGGGAAGAAAAGGGGGGGGTGCTATTTTCTTAGCAGCCTGAATGATTCTTTTGCTTATCTAGAAAGCTTTCCAAAGTTTTATCAGAAAAAGAAATTTTGCTTGAGGTTTTGTTGTGATAAGTATTTTTAGATAGTATGTGTAGTCATTTAGTTGTGAATTTTTCTCAAATTGCCAAAGAGATCAGTATTATGAAATGTAGTACATTATTCCCATTAGTCACAGTAAAGGACTATGCATATGGTACACACAGAGCTGTTCTAATGCCAGTGCTGTAGGGGAGAAAAGAAGAAGAATTTGATCACCCTTTTTATTTTTCTATCCATGTATTCTTTTGCTACCTCCTTCGCAGTTTATCTAATTAATAATTTAAAAAGCCCAAATCTGTCCATTGGAATGTGAACTCTGATCTGTTAAGATCTCTTTGCCAGTCCTAATAGTCACCAGGGGGCGGAAAAAAACCAACCAGGATTGACTCACAGTGAAATGATTCCACATTATCCAGTTTCTTTCTTTCCTTCTGATTTATTTATTTATTTATTTATTTATTTATTTTTGTGACTTTAAGTTCTTGACTCCAGTTTAAACTAATATTCTTCCCTGCCCACAACAGCCGGTCCTCAAGTGAACAAATTGATATAGCTCAATTCACAGGTTTGATAAACAAGAATACACAAAATGTTGGGAACTGGGGTTTAATCAAGGGATAGAAATTAAAATGGACTGAACTAAACATGGAAAGTAAGAATTGAGGAAGCTTGAGATACTGGAGTTAAAACCCAAAAGAGAAGTTCAGAAGCAGGACACCCCTCTGCCTTCATCTGTCCTGGTCTCCCTGTCAGACAAAAGCTTGAATGGTCTCCTACACCACAAAATCCTACTTAATCTGATTTTTATTTCCTGCCACAGTGATTATTTAATTGGGGATGGTCTAAATGATATTATTTGGTATATTTTAACAGGGAAAATTGCTGTGGATCTGCAGCTAGTGTGAGTGACTGGTAGCTGTGTTTAGAGTGTTGAAAAGTTTTGCATTAAGTAAAATGATCCATATTACAGAATCATGGCAAAGATGGTAATTAGTGGTTTGCAGAAAGGAGCACACGGCAGTTCCCTTTCTGTTTAAAGAACCTGGCTGGATCTTGAGAATATGCGTGTTATCCTGGATTCCTAATACTGCTTGTTCCCATCAGTGAGTAGACTGGCAGATTCTGATCCTAATTAAGAAGACATGTTTTTGAATCAGGAATGTGAATTTGGTTTGCAACACCACCACGGGGGTATTGTTGGTGAGCTGATAGTTTGACTGGCTCCATGGGTCGTCACTGTTTAAATTCCACCCAACTAAGGAGCTGTACAAGATTATAGTCTTCAAAGTTTACACACAGCAAGTGTGGGGACAAGTTATCACTGCCAGCTGTTGGGGGAGGAGGTGAAAGTGAGGAGGACCCCTCCCCCCAAATAACTTGTGTGTGTTTTGGATATGTTGCATATATCCATCTAATATGATAAACTCTTTACCGCGGTGGAAGTTACAGTCAAGTTGATTGATCTTCCTCTTCCCTACAACTCCTGATGGATTTTATAAGATAAGTAAGTCCCCTGATGGTTTCTAAGGCAACTTTTCCAACTTGCTGACAGCAGATCTGTAGGGGAGATGGTACATATTGGTGCTGATGTACTTTATGGGCAAAAAGGGAGCAGTTAAGCAACTTGCATGAGGATGTGTTCATAACTCACAGCTCAGTTGGACAAATCAATCTTTCCATGTGTTCCGAAACAAAAGGCAGGGGGTCATGCATGTGTTTGGGAGTGGTTATCACCCCATGAAGATAGTTTCCACGCCAATTTTGCCTTCTTTAATGTGGTATTTGCTTTAAGGCTGTACTAGGGCCACTTGCTTCTGCCTTTTCTTTGCACCTGCTTTCTCTTGATCACACTAATGGCCCATCAGTTCTCAGTTACCACTTCCCACTCTGGCCCAAACCTGGAAACCTCCAATTGCTGCTGTCTGGACATCTTAAATACTTTTTGGTTTTGCAACCTGTCTGTAGGCTCTTTCCCAAATATGTTTTTAAGTATTGTTAGGCCTGCCCTTCAACCTGCCCTCCAGTGTCAGGAGTAGACTAGGTAATATATATTTTAAAGATGCATTGGTTTCACTAAATCTCCTCCTTTGGTTTATTTTGAATTAATTATTGAACAAAATGATTTAAGATCAGTCTGATATTTTCAGGTGTAAAATGAGGATCTTTGCTCTAAGTTAATTATTGGGCTTCTGTCGAGGAGTGCCACAGAGGAAAAAACTCTGGACTGGGAGTCAGTGACCTGAACAAGCCAATTAACCTTTCTAATCTAGCCTCTCCAGGGATTGGAAATGATCAATTGCAGTTTCTTCCAAGAATAAAATTAGGTGGCTCTTGTGCAAATCGTAGCAAAATTGTGGAGTGATCACCAACGTAGAATGCCTCCCTCCATCTACTTCCTCCATCACCTGATACGGAATATGTCCCACATCAATTAAATTTAGCCATGGACACAGGTACATATTTGTGACATTGATCACCCATGAATACAACAATAACCACAAAAAGAGAATGAAATACTTTCTCTAGCATTCACAAAGAATATTTGGATCAGTGACATAATTTTAAAAGTCAGAAAAATAAACACTAATGTCAGTGAACAGGAAAAGGTTTTATACTGTTCTTCAATCTCTAAAAATGTTTTTGGTATAAGAATAATTTTTTGGAATGTTAAAGTAAGTACTTTAACATTTACTTTAACAAAGTGAAAGCAGCACTTTCAGCTTAGGAGACAGAGATAATAATTTTCATGTGTCTGAATTGGATTGTGTTAAACACAGGCCAACAGGAGTGTGTTTGGTGACATCGATGGTTTCAGAGGCAGAGAATGTAAACATAGGACGCACAAACGTTTTACAGGAGCACGGCTGTGGCTACTGCAGGGACTCCTGAACCGTGACGCACAGTCAGTCGGCCGCAGAGACCAGCCTGGAGCTCGCCCTAAAACCTCTTTGCAGCCTTGCAGATGTCATAGTTGTCCCAAAGCTGGGCCTCATGCTTCCGTGTAGCCTCACTGAATCAGGAGACCGAGTGTTTCCAGAGCCAGGATGTGGGCGCCGTGGGGCCAGTGCTGCATCCTCCTGCACTGGCAATAGCAGAGTTGTGGAGAAACTTTATTTGGTATTTGACATGATCAATATTTTAACCTTCTGCATAAAAAGAGAGAGAAGTCTGTGATTAAATCTTGATTTAAAGTCTTCAAATATGTACATACATGAGGATGAACATAAGCATATTTATTGCAACACTGTCTAGAAAAGTGAAAATTCGAAACCACTTAAATGTTTCTCAGTTGGAAACATAAACCATGTGTAGGTATAAGGTCATGTACTACTCAGCCATTAGAATGATGCTGTTATTTTGCATTGATTGATATGGAAGGAGAACCATATAATATTAACTAAAAAAATTACAAACAGCATGTATGCAAAGATCTCATGTTTGTTTTTGAAAAGATGTGTATGAGTGTGTGCTGGTGCCTGCCAGCCTTAAAAAACATCTGAAGAACAAATGTAAAGAACATTAACAGTAGTTCTAACTCTGGATGGGGCAATTAGAGTGGTTTGTCTTTTTTTCTTCCTTTTTAATATGGTCTATTTTTTTAAAATTCAGTGAGCATGTATTACTTTTACAATAAAAGAAAACAATAAAACTATTTTTTTCTTTATCTATTTCTTTTCCTAACCGTCTGTACCTGCGAGTATTTCATTTTTAAAAACAGCAACAGAAGGAGTAGACATTTCACATTGGTATTGCACTATCTTGAAGACTGAGCTGCCCTTTAGCATCTTACATTTTAGTCCTGGAAGGTAGCTGAGAGCTGTTTTAGCCCAGCCTTCCTGTTTTTATAGGTAAGACAAATGAGCATCAGAGAAGTCAAGTGAATTGTTGAAGGTCACACAGCGAGGGAGTCATCAGGCTGTGATGAGAATCCCTGTATTTCTGTCTCTTATATTTTCTGCTAAGCCACCATTTTGTCATCCTGGGAATGGAGGAGAGAGAAATGGAGGCATTCATAAATTAACCGTGTATGTACCGGCCTTAGTCTACTCACTTCCCCTAAGAGGGTTGAGAAAAGCATCCTTGGTTGTGTTATCTCCTCTCACCCCATCCTGCTCACCCACCCACATGGGACTTTTATGGGAGTGGCAGTAGACTGGGTCTCTCCTGGGCATCTCATGCTCTGTTCCTTCCTGCCAAACAGAAGCCAACCATCACATTTTCTTCTCTGCTCTTCTTGGTTCAAGGTTACTCTTTTTTCCCAGATCCTTAATAGAGGAAAAACCCAGTACCTACCTTCCTTTCATACCCAGAAACGTCCTCTTAACACCTTCAAGCTGTGGTTTAAACATGAACCTTTTGAGATGTAAAGGCATAACTAATATTTAAAGGAAACAAAACACATTTTACTTCTTACTCCCAAGCCAGTTATAGGAATGCCCATTATTATTTCTGCCACCCCAATTCCCACTCTGCTTCAAATTTGTTTCAACCAAGGATATAATTTGGACTGTATTTTTAAAAAGTAAACCTTGCTTTGCGGGGACTATATTTGCATTCTTGCTTGCCCTTGAGTGTGCTCTCTCTTGCTTTTTCTTTTCCTGAACTATTTGAAAGTAATTTGCATAACTATAATTTTGTTATCATAGCTCAGGAAATTAGTCTTATTTAATTTTTTCTAATAAACACTAGGTTTTTAACTTTCATTTGTCAGATAATCTCTCATATAGCTGATTTTTTTTTTGCATTTGTTTATAATGTCTTTCTCTTTTTTTGAGACAGGGTCTCACTCTGTCACTGAGGCTGGAGTACAGGGTGCAATCACAGCTCACTGCAGCCTTGACCTCCCTGGCTCAAGCAATCTCCCACCTCAACCTTCCAAGTAGCTGGGACTGTAGACGTGCACCACCACGCTCTGCTCATTTTTGTATTTTTTGTAGAGACGGGGTTTCACCATGTTGCCCAGGTTGGTCTCGAACTCCTGGACTTGAGCAATCCTCCTGCCTCAGCCTCCCAAAGTGCTGGGATTACAGGCATGAGCCACTGCACCAGCCATTTCTTCTTTTTAATCTACCAGGTATACCCACCTCTTTCTACTTTCCAATACTGAAGATTACAGGCTAGTTGTCTTGGAGAATGAACCATGATATGGCTGTGACTGTTGTTTCTTCATGACCAGATCCAGGTTAAACATTTTGGCAAAGATAGGCTAAGAGTTTGACCCCTTGTTTAACATGGCGGCCACCGGATTGCTCCATTGTAGACAGACATTTTTCTGTTTGTGATAAGTAGTAAGTTGTCTGCAGAGGTGCTACCATGAGACCCTCTGAATATCTATGTTCCAACAGACTTTCATCTGGTGGCTTTGTCTTTTAATTTGATTGAATATTTAAGGAGCAATTGTAATGAAATATGTGGATCACTTTAGAATGCATGAGTTTGGACACACAGTTTATATCAAACAGCCTTGCAAATATGTTTGCATTGTATCACCCCATAGATATTATCTAGAGCCTCTGGATTTTTCTAGTCCTGACTTCATAGGACTTGATCCATGGGTCAGCTACTTCCCATTTAACTCTATAAGAGACATTCCATCTCTTGAGTTGCAGTGCCTTTTAATGTCCATTTTAATGCTAATGGAAATAAGTGGATACTGATGTAATTTGTACTGCTCATCAGATTTTTTTGGGTATCCTCTTGAAGTTATGTTGGTTCTTTGCAGAAGCCTTTTAACTCTGTTTTCAAAATCACTGTATGAAGCAGGCTTTAAAAATGACTGATGACTTGCCCTGGTGCCTAAACTGGGTGAGTCTTGGGGCTGGTCAGTGACTAGCAGTTTGTTCATGTTTTTTAGATTTAAGTTACACAGCTATTTTTGCCTGTTCCACTTTGGTACTCCTATTTTCATACACAAAATATGTATGGGTGAAAAAGGTGGTGTGGAGTAGTGAAAAGGAGCAGGAGCAGGCATGATCTATGTTCTGGATTCAGCTTTGCCACTACTAACCCTGAGCGTCAGTGTTCTTATCTGTTAAAGGAAGCAGTAATAATAAAGTGAATAACAACTAACTCGTACAGAGTGCTTTCTGTGTGCCAGCCACTATTCTAAACAGTTGAGGTATTTTCAATCCATTTACTTCAACAATAATCCTGTGAGGTAAGTGTTGTTATTCTCCCCATCATGCAGATGAGGAAACTGAGGCACAACCTTACTAGGACCCAGGAAAGCTAAGAAAAGTAGTATTTATGAAAACATGGTGGAATGGGGCTTGGAATAAAGAATGTTATACTAATTCAAGCAATCCTGTCTTCTCTGTGTAAATATCTGTTTCCTTAATTTATAGAAAATCCATCACTTACAAGAAAATATTATAGAAAAAAATGACTAAAATAAATCTGAAAGTAGGTCAAATTTAAGACAAACTAAGCAATCCAATTAAAACTTTTTTTTCCTGTTTCCGTCCCCCACCCCCACCCTTTTTTTCCCCCTTAAAACTTTAAGTACAGCTTTGGTTTAAAGTGAAATCTGTATCCCAATTTAAATTCCATGAACAAATCTGACTCTGGCATTTGATTCACTGTCTTACTCTGCTTGTTATGCATGTTAAACAAGACCTAAATTTGATGCTCACAGAGAGCACACAAACACTTATAATCCTCTCAGCATGTGCTAAAATAATAACAGACATGATAGTTTGATTTGCAAAGTGTCTGCCAACTTCCACCAGACCATTTTTGAACCAATTCAGAAAACCAGGATTCTGCAATGATTAAAGTGTCCCAGGCTCCTATTCATAGCAAAAGGAATTCCTGACTTGAAACAAGTACACATGAAGCTCAGCTAGTCTCTGCCAGACATACTTTTTGAACCATCTTTGCAGACATTGTTACAAGTGTTCTTTTGCTTTAAGAAACCATGGTCTGTAACAACCAGACTGAACAGAATCCATAAACTGGGGAAGGATTGTGGCTTTTGATCTGCGACAGGGTTTACAGTAAAAATCCTTTAAACCATGAGTTTCTCAGTGTATTTCAAATAGCAATTCAATAATGCTAACAATTCAGAGGTCTAATAATAAAATTTAAAACTTTTTTTGGTCTTTTTTTTTTTTTCAATTTTAAGAGGTATAATTGAAGTATGGTAAGCTGCACATGTTTAAAGCATCCATCAGGATCCATTAAACCATTAAACAATTGAGATAATAATAAACATTGTTGGCTGGGTGTGGTGGCTCACGCCTATAATCCCAGCACTTTGGGAGGCCGAGGCACGTGGATCACCTGTGGTCAGGAGTTCGAGACCAGCCTGGCCAACATGGTGAAACTCCATCTTTACTAAAAATACAAAAAATTTGCCGGGCGTGGTGGTGGGCCCCTGAAATCCCAGCTACTCTGGAGGCTGAGGCAGGAGAATCGTTTGAACTCGGGAGGCAGAGGTTACAACAGTGAGCTGTGGAGATAGCGCCATTGCACTCCAGCCTGGGCAACAAGAGCAAAACTCCATCTCGAAAAAAAAAATTATCACCCCACAATGTTTCTTCATACTTCTTATAATTTATCTTTCCCTCTTCTCCTTATCCCCCTCACATTCAGGGAACCACTGATCTGCTTTCTTTGTTTGCATTTCCTAGAATTTTATACAAATGAAATCCAAGTATGTACTCGTGTGTGTGTGTGTGTGTGTGTCTTCTTTCACTATTTTAAAGTGCATAATTTAGTGACATCAAGTACTTTCACAGTGTTATGCAACCATCACCACTCTCCAGTACCAAAATGGTTGCATCGCCTCAAAAGGAAACTTCATACCTACTAAGCAGTTGCTTCCCATTCCCACCTCTCCCCAGTCCCTGGAAACCAATCTGCTTTCCATCCCTATGGATTTGCCTATTCGGGAGATTTCATATAAATGGGATCCCATAATATGTGGCTTTTTGTGTCTGGCTTCTTTCACATGGCATCATGCTTTCAAGGTTCATCCATACTGTGTCATGTGTCAGCACTTCATGCCTTTTCACTGCCGAATAATACTCCATTGTATAGGTAGCGAAAACGTTTTCTTTGTCCATTCATCTATTGATAGACATTTGGGTTTTTCCACCTTTTTACTATCGTGAATAGTGCTACTGTGAACATTTTTGTACAAGTTTTTGTTTGAACATCTGTTTTTGGTTCTTTTGGGTATATATCTTGGAGTGGAATTGGTGGGTCATATGGTAATTCTTTTTTTTTTTTTTTTTGAGATGGAATCTCACTCTTTCGCCCAGGCTGGAGTGCATTGGCGTGATCTCGATTCACTGCAACCTCTTCCTCCTGGGTTCAAGCAATTCTCCTGTCTCAGCCTCCCAAGTACCTGGGACTACAGGCCCATGCCACCACGCCTGGCTAATTTTTGTATTTTTAGTAGAGATGGGATTTCACCATGTTAGCCAGGATCATCTCGATCTCCTGACCTCGTGATCCTCCTGCCTTGACCTCCCAAGGTGCTGGGATTACAGGCATGAGCCACCATGCCCGGCCTGTTCTTTTTTTTTTTTTTAATGGCCATCCTAGTGGGTATGAAGTACTATCTCAATGTGGTTTTGATTTGTATTTCAGTAATGACTGATGATATTGAGCTTCTTTTCATGTTGGCTTGTTGGCCATTTGTATATCTTCTTTTGAGGAATGTCTACTCAAATCTATCATCCATTTTAAAACTGGGTTTTTTACATTCTTGTTTTGGAATGGTAAGAGTCTTTGAAAATTCTGGAGAGTAGGCCCTTATCAGGTGTATAATTTGCAAATATGTTCTCCTATTTTATGGGTTTGCTTAGCATAATGATTTTGAGGTTCATCTATGTTGTTTCTTGTATCAAAACTTTGGGCCTTTTACTTTGCTAAGTAGTATTCTGTTTTGTGGATATAGTGCAAACTCTTTATCCATCTGTTGATGGACATTTAGGTTGTTTCCAGGTTTTGGCTATTACAAATGAAGCTGGTATGAACATTCCTTTGCAAGTCTTTATCTGGACATATCTTTCAGCTTCTCTTGGGTAAATTTCTAGGCCAATGATATTTTAACCTTTTAGGATCACAAATATTGTACATAAGAATCATTGTTTGGGTGAAACGTCTTCAAATTTTTATTAGTATGTCATTGAATGGAGCATGTTAATGTAACCCTTTAAGGTGTTTAAAGAATATACACTTTTTCATCTTTGTTTTCAGAATCAATCACTCATTAGTTTAGTTTTTTTTTCTTCTGTTGATGAATCTTCCTTCAATAGTTTTTCATTTGGCAAGTAATTATGACCATGGAAGTTGGGACACAAGATGAAAAAGACAACAAAACTGCAGAACTTCAAACTGAAAGAAACCCTAAAAATCACCTGAGTCAGCTCTTTTATTTTACAGAAAAGGTGATGAGGTCCAGAAAGGAGACTGGATTTACCAAAGGCTAGCCGAGTATTAGAGCAGTTCGGTGGAGCAGGGGAAACTTACACACCTGTGAGGGTAATTTGACGTCTCCTAGCCATGATGCAACAGTGCTGGGGGGTGAGTGAATGGCGCTGTGTTTTACAGTCTGTAGCATTCACAGGGCACTTTGTTTCCTTCTAGGTTATCCCAGTTAATCCTCCAACAACCCTGTGAAGTAGGTAGGGATTAAGTAACTAGGAGTAGCTCAGGGTCACCTAGCCAATGATCGGAGATCCCGGGCTCAGAGCCAGGCCTTCTGACTCCTTCCAAGTTGCGCGCCCTCCTCTTTTTCGTTTGAATTTCCTCCTCCTTGTCTCTGCCCACTGCCGTCCCCTTAGTTCAGGCCTCCCAGCTCTCCCCCGGCCTCCTGCTGGATTGGGCTCCACTCCTTCTTTCTCTGCAGCAGCACAGTCTTGACCTTGTCCTCTGCTTGCTGGAAGCCCTGCTGTGGCTTCTCCTGGCCTTTAGGTTAAGGTTCAGACTGCATGGAAGGCCTTTCCAGATCTGCCCCACTCAGCCCTCCAGCTCCAGAACTTCCTGTCCTCTCTTGGCTGCCCTCTTTCCCTCTCCTCAACTAGAACATTCTGAATTCTGCTTAGACCTCACCTCTTCCAGGGAGCTTTCCCCAACCCTAAGCAGGAAGGAGGGCTGAGTGACCCTCTTCCTGTAATTGTCTGTGGCTCCCATAGTAGCATTTGTCCGTGCTCTCCTCTTGCTTGTCTCCCATAAAGACCATGCAAAGTCCTTGCAGTCAAGGCCACTGCCACTCATCTTTGCTATCCTCATCACCTAGCAGAGCCCCTGGCACATAGTGTGTTGAATATCTGGGAATGAGGAACTTAACTGCAACTGAACTTTCAATCTAACTGACTTGGTGATGAGAAATACTAGTCAGGATGCTCTCATGGGTGAGACCTGATGTGACGCCAAAGCTTGGTTTTCTCCAGCTTATGTTTTATTTGGACTGCCTGTCTGAAAGGGCTAGACAGACATTTATGTTCAGAGAGGCCATATAAGAGGAATATAAATGCGGAAAGTCATAAACTTCAGCTCTGCTCTGGGCTCCACTCTCAAGCCACTGTGTGACCAGAGGTAGCACTTAGCTTCTTAGAGTACACATGGGTTAAAGGGGGACCAGGGTATGGGGCTTGTTCAAACAGTCAATGAGATGACAGGTGAACATGCCTTGGTAGGAAAGCAGTACTGAATACATGTGTCCTCATGTAAACCAGCTTTTTGTCTCATGCTGTCATCTCCAGCCAGAGGCCAGATTGTGTGCAGGCAATTTCCAGGCTGAATTTCTGAGAGATTTGATCCAAATAGGATAAATGGTGGAAATGACCACTAGGAACACTCCTTAAAACCTGCTTGCATCAATGCTTTCAATGATACGTTTCTGCATCTCAAAAAAAAGTTTCTAAGCCCTAAGCTAGCATCTGCCTATTTCAAGCAATTTCTGTTCTTTTTTTCTTTTCTTTTCTTTCCTTTCCTCTTCCTCTTGTTCTTCCTCTTCCTCTTCTTCCTCCTCCTCTTCCTCCCGTTCCCCTTCCCCTTCCTCTTCTTCCACTTCCCCTTCCACTTCTTCTTCTTCTTCCTCTTCTTCTTTTTTTTTAATTTTTTTTTTGACAGGGCCTTACTCTCACCCAGACTAGAGTGCATACTGATCCTCCCACCTCAACCTCCCAAGGAGCTGGGGCTACAGGTGTGCACCACCATGCCTGGCTCATTTTTTTGGTATTTTTTTGTAGAGTCCGGTTTTCACCATGTTGCTCAGGCTGGTCTCAAACTTCTGGGCTCAAGCGATCATTCTGCCTCAGCCTCCCAATGTGCTGGGATTATAGGTGTGAGTGACCCTGCTCGGCCTCAAGCAATTTCTAAAATAACACAAATCAAGACAACAGCAACACCAAGATACTGCTTTATTATTGCCTTGACATTTGCAATAATGACAGTTTAACTGTAGCAGTAATAATGACAGTCGACTTGTGGCAGCTTAAGAAAAAAAGAAGCTGCCTGAAAAATAAGTGATTGCTCATGATTCCTCAGTGAGACTTACTCCAACCACCCTATTTAAATTGCATCTAGAACCCATCTCTTCCCACCCAGGCTGTCTTATTTTGCTTAATTTTTTCCACTTGTTGTCTTCTAGCATAAGGATCCCCAACCCCCAGGCCATGGACTGGTACCAGGCTGTGGCCTGTTAGGAACGAGGCCACACAGCAGGAGGTGAGTGGTGGGCGAGCAAGCAAAGCTTCATCTGTATTGACAGCTGCTCCCCATCACTCGCATTACTGCCTGAGCTCCGCCTCCTGTCAGATCAGTGGTGGCATTAGATTCTCATAGGAGGGCAAATCCTATTGTGAACTGCACATAGGAGGGATCTAGGTTGCATGCTCCTTAGGAGAACCTAATGCCTGATGATCTGTCACTGTCTCCCATCACCCCGAGATAGGACCATCTAGTTGCAGGAAAATAAGCTCAGAGCTCCCACTGATTCTATATTATGGTGAGTTGTATAATTATTTCATTATATATTACAATGTAATAATAAACTACACAATAAATGTAATATGCTGGAATCATCCCTAAACCATCCCCTGCCACCATAGTCCATGGAAAAATTGTCTTCCAAAAAACTGGTCCCTGGTGCCAAAAAGGTTGGGGACTGCTGTTCTGATGAATTATATAATTTACTCATTTATTATGTTCTTATTGTCTATTATGGCTCCTTTCACCCTGCCCCCACCACATAAGCTCTCCAATGGCAGGAGAGTTGTACTCAGTGATTTACCCCCCAGGGCCTAGGAGCAATTCCTGACACCTGGAAGATGCTCACTAAATATTTGTTGAATGACTAAGTGAAATATAGGTAAAAATACTGACTTTAGTGATTGTTATGTGGTGGCATTTGTTCCCTCTCTGAGCCCACCTAGGATATGAACTGTATGGGCTTCAGGGTCTGAGTTTTGTGATTCAGGAAACTGAAAGTGGAAGGTGTTAGAAGATTGTAGCCTCTGCTTCTGTGGGGTTCTTGGAAGTAAGACTCTCCCTGGGCACCCGTGACTTGGTGCTCTTCTCATGGCCCAGCTCCGGCAGTTGCCAGTGTAGCCAGAACCCCTTAGGCTGGGATCTGACTTGTGTATTTCGTGGGATCTTGATGGTGGAGGGAGAGCAGCAGGCCTGGGCTCAGTCCCTAGACATAGAGGCCAAAAAAGATCGGAACAACCGTGTGTCCAGCAATAGGGGATTCGTGAATAACACTTGGCTACATCCTCCCAATACTATTCGGACCATCTCTGGGTACTGATACAGAGAAGTCTCAAGAATATATTACTAAGGGCAAAAATCAGGGTGTGAAAAGTGTATACAGTTGGCTGCCTTCTCTGTAAGAAAGCAGGGTGAGAGGAAGGTGAATATGTATTCATATTTGCTTCAGTGACCAGAGGGTGAGATTTGAGAGATGTTGAAAGTAGGGGCCAGGCACGGTGGCTCACACCTGTAATCCCAGCATTTTGGGAGGCCGAGGTGGGTGGATCACCTGAGGTCAGGAGTTTGAGATCAGCCTGACCAACATGGCAAAACTCCGTCTCTACTAAAAATACAAAAAATTAGCCAGGCATGGTGGTGGGCACCTGTAATCCAAGCTACTTGGGAGGCTGAGGCAGGAGAATCACTTGAACCCAGGAGGCGGAAGCTGCAGTGAGCTGAGCTCATGCCATTGCACTCCAGCCTGGGTGACAGAGCAAGACTGGTCTCAAAAAAAAAAAAAGATAGTAGCGTTGAGTGGCAGAGTCTATATGCTGTCTAATCCCAGCTGCTGGGAGGACACTCGAGGGAGATGATCTTCAGTGGTGTTGGTGTGGATAGGAGCCAGCACTTGACTGGTACCATGAAATTCCAAATAGATCTGTGCTTTGTTAGAAGGGCTGTGAAGGGATGAGGAAAGAAAAAAGCACTGAGAAGCTCTCCTCCCCCCAGTAAACTTTCATTTCCAATTCAGGAAGCCACTTGCGGTTCACAAAGACCAAAACTAATCTATCATATTTTCAAACCGAATATTTAACACTGTGCTGACTTCTCTGACATCACTAGGGGAGACAGAGATTATGTGTAAAGTGCCAAACTGGGTCAGGCAGTTCCTTGAGCACATCACTGCCCTTTCTCAAAGAAATTTCCTCGGTCTAAAATGTAGAGAATTGAATCAGATGGCTTTCATTCACATTTCTCTCAGAGGTTTTTAATTAAAGCTCCCAAGATTTTGGAAGGATTAAAGAAAACTTGTCAGCATGTAAAACATATCACTTTTTGGTAGGGAACATGAAATGATACAACCTTTGTGGAGAAGTTGGCAATATCTAGCAAAAGTACATGTGGGTTACCTTTTGACCAATCAATCCTATTATAGAATCTATCCCAAGATACACACACAAAAAATTTTTAAAAGACATAGGCACAAGCTTCTCCATCATGACACTATTTGCAATAGCAAAAGACTGGAGACAACCCAGATGTCCATCACCAGGGAATGGGTTGAGTAAAGGATCGCCCTCCTTCCTCTATACTGATGTGTAGAACACAGTGTCTGAGATTAGGCAGCCTGTAGGCTCTGATCTTCCTGTTCATCCCTACATTGGACATCCCTCAAATCTGGCCCCTCTGGTCACTGAAGCAAATACGAATATATATTCACCTTCCTCTCACCCTGCTTTCTTTCTTTCTTTTTTTTTTAAGACAGAGTCTTGCACTGTCGCCCAGGCTGGAGTGCAATGGCACGATTTTGGCTCACTGCAACCTCCGCCTCCCAGGTTCAAGCAATTCTCCTGCCTCAGCCTCCCAAGTAACTGGGATTACTGATGCACACCGCCACACCCAGCTAATTTTTTTGTATTTTAGTAGAGTCGGGGTGTTGCCCAGACTGGTCTCGACCTCCTGAGCTCAGGCAATCCATTGCCTCAGCCTCCCAAAGGGCTAGGATTACAGGCATGAGCCACCACACCCAGCCATCACCCTGCTTTCTTACAGAGAAGATAGCCAGTTGTATACACATTCCACACCCTGATACGTAGAACACAGTATTCTATGTATCAATGACAGGGAAGGGGGACGATCTCTGTGTACTGCTATGGAATGATCTCCAGGGCGTACTATTAAATGAAAAAGCAGAGTGCAGAAAAAGCGGATGGCATGCTATCTATTATTTAAGAAATATACATGTACTTGCTTATACTTTTTTAAAAATGGAAGAATAAACCAATAAAAATATTTACCTGTATGTATAGGTAGGAAATGGAAGAGTGGGTCAGAGGTAGAAGCTAGACTTCTCCAAATGTGTTTTGTTTTGTAGATTTGACTTTGGAAGCTTATAGATGTTTGTCTTAATTATAAAAAAATTAAATCGACATGGACAAAAGTAATCCCCAAAAATCAAGACTAAAGTGAAACAAACTTATGTATCAAGTTGGTGGTTTAACCACACAATTATTTCAGATAACTTGAAAACACAATTAATTTAATTATACATCCCTAGTGTATATCTTACCGTCAACATGAATGCCAAATTAATCTTGAGCTGTTTTCAGTAATATTGTAAGTAAAAATGTTGATAGAACTGTACTGACACTAATATATATCCACACACACCCACATAAACATATGAATATACATAATAAGAGTAATTATGTTGCAATCATTAGAAACCAAAATTTTCAGTATATAAAAAAGTGACAATTTTACCATCAAGATATTAAATGAAAGTCCTGTAATTCTAAATTTGAATTGGAAATATTAGTAAGAACTCCTGATGTATTTTCTTTTAAACAAATAAAAAAATTTTTCTAACCTTGTCTACTGAACAGCCTAGAAATAATGACAAACCTAGTAGCAGTAAGCACCTGTAACATCCAGATTATGGCCTCTAAGTACATTTTTTCTGCTAAAAAAGAAACTAAGAATCCTTAGAAAAATGTTGATTCCAGGCCTGGGGCAGAAAGTGTACAAGATGAGCTGGAATATCTTGTTGTATCAGAAAGCAAAGAAACTATCAAAGACCACTGTGTCCTGTGAGAAGTACTCAGAAGCTAATTGAAGGGGCTCCCCCTGTCCAAATATTGAACAATTTGGGCATTAAAAATAATAACTATAGTGGATTTACATACATCAAATATATTAACATGTGCAAAATCTATGAGTTAAAAAAATTCAGTAGTTTCGGCCGGGCTTGGTGGCTCATGCCTGTAATCCCAGCACTTTGGGAGGCTGAGAGGAGGGAATCACCTGAGGTCAGGAGTTTGAGACCAGCCTGACCAACATGGTGAAAACCCGTCTCTACTAAAAATACAAAAATTAGCTGGGTGTGGTGGCTAACCCCTGTAGTCCCAGCTACTCTGGAGATTGAGGCATAAGAATCGCTTGAACCTGGGAGGTGGAGGTTGCAGTGAGCCGAGATGGTGCCACTGCACTTTAGCCTGGGCAACAGAGTGAGACTCTGTCTCAAAAAATTTTTTTTAAAAAGAAAATAAATAAAAATAAAAAATTAAAAATTCAGTAGTTTCCACTATAGGGTGCTGGGGAACCAACTTTCATCCCCTTTGTCTTCCTCCTCTCCTCCTTCTCCTCCTTCTTAATTCTCTCTCTCTCTCTCTTTTTAGAGACAGGGTCTTGCTCTGTTACCCAGGCTGGAGTGCAGTGGCACCATCATACCTCACTGTAACCTGGACCCCCTGGGCTCAAGCCATCCTCCCACCTCAGCCTCCTGAGTATCTGGGACTACAGGCACATGTCACCATGCCTGGCTACTTTTTTTTTTCTTTTGTAGAGATAGGGTCTTCCTATATTGCCCAAGCTGGTCTCAAGCTCCTGGCTTCGGTGATCTTCCCGCCTCAGCCTCGCAAAGTGTTGGATTACAGGCATGAGTCACCATGACCAGTCAGAAAATTCTTCATAGAAGAATGCCGTCTAATAAATACAGAAGGAATGAACATTAGCATTTTGCAACCCCTGGTGAATAATGAGTTTAGACAATGTGGTTGTTAATGGCTACTAAGCTCTTAGGTGCAGCTGATGGCGTTCTTTATAATGGAGGGATCAGGCTGATAATATTCAAACCCACTGATCGATCTTAATGTCTTGGCAGGCTTGAGATTTAACTACCAGTTTATAGAAAATACAAGGGACGCAGGAACATGTACAAATGATATCGGGCAGATGAATCAGGTAATCAGAAAATGGGACATGCTGCAGGCCTGGTTTCCTTAACAAATAAATTTTAAGAATCAAAACAGCAGGAGGGGTTATCTGTAGATTAAAAAGGACTTAAAATACTTATCAGCAAAATGTAGTATGTAATTCTTGTTTGGGTCCTAGCTCAAAACAAATCTAACTGTAACATGTATACATGCATGCATATACATATATATGATAATCTATGATATATATATGATAACTAAGATATTATATTTGAATAGTGAGGTTAAAGAATTATTTATTCATGTATTATTTATTTGATTATGTGAACATTAAAAAGAATAGTTACTTTATTATTTATTAGTTACTTATTTATAGTTGTGGTAATGGTATTTTGATTATGTTAAAATACAGAAGTTGGCTGGGTGTTGTGGCTCATGGTCGTCCAGCACTTTGGGAGGCCAAGATGGGCAGATCACTTGAATCCAGGGGTTCGAGACCAGCCTGGACAACATGGTGAAACTGTCTCTACAAATAATACAAAAAATTAGCCCAGTGTGGTGGCACAAAGAAAGAAAGAGAGAGAGAGAGAGAGAGAGGAAGGAAGGAAGGAAGGAAAGAAAGAAAGCAGTTATACTCTAGGGTTGTATACTAAAGTATAGATTAAATATGATATGTCTGGGATTAGCTTCAAAATAATGAAGGGGGGTGCAAAATAAACAAGATTGGCCATAGATTGATAATTTTTGAAGCTGGGTGGTGAGTACATGGAAATCATTATATTATTCTCTCTACCTTTGTATAATTTGAAAGTTTCCATAATAAAAAGTTAAACAGAACAAGACATCAGCTCAGCCACTTGGCCAGTTCTGTTTTCAGATGTCCTTAAATTTAATATTGGGCTGTGGAGCAGACAGACCCTTCTTAAAAATTACCTGGGGGCTGGGTGCAGTGGCTCATGCCTGTAATCTCAGCACTTTGGGAGGCTGAGGCAGGACGATTGCCTGAGGCCAATAGTTTGAGACTAGCCTGGGCAATATAGCCAGACCCCATGTCTACAAAAAGTTTTTTAAAAATTAGCTGGCTGTGGTGGTACATGCCTGTAGCCCCAGCTACTCAGGAGACTGAGGTAGGAGGATCATTTGAGCCCAGGAATTTGAGGCTGCAGTGAGCTATGATTATACCACTGCACTCCAGCCTGGGTGACAGAGAGAGACCCTGTCTCAGAAAAAAATAAAAAACAAAAATCACCTGGCCAGCAAGTAGGAGGCTGAGATCCTAACTCACATCTGTCTGGCTCCAAAGCTCACAGTCTTTCCATCTTACCTTACAGAATTTATGTCTCTCTTGGGGCTCAAACTATTGTAGGATTGTTTAGATTAAGGATTATAGGGTTTTACAAGCAGCTGTAATATAAACATGGGAAAATTGGGGCAAGGCAAATCAAGAACAAAAACTGCCACCAAAACATCAGAGTCGGTCTTCCTTTGAGGGTGGGAAATTTATCCAAGGATAAGGGAAGAAAATGGAAATAGACCGCATTCCTCCCACTGTGGCCTTATTGGGCCCTTTCTGTTGCCACCATCCTGGGCTTTGGATTGAGAGATCTGGGTTAGGTAGCACAGCCTGTTACTTAGGATGTGTGTGGTCTTACTGTTCTGTGCCACAGTTGTTTCAACCAAC
Source organism: Pan troglodytes (assembly GCF_028858775.2). Classification (NCBI taxonomy): domain Eukaryota; kingdom Metazoa; phylum Chordata; class Mammalia; order Primates; family Hominidae; genus Pan; species Pan troglodytes. Next base: position 122,789,983 of record NC_072406.2, read on the forward strand.
CTCATTTGGCTGTTGTGAGGATGACATGAGATTGTCCATATGATGCTTACCACAGTGCCTGGCAAGAGGTGAGGTCTCTGATGTTCATTTAGAAAAGAAGACTGCAGTGCATTCACCAAGATCCTAAGAATCCCAAGGCTGGGCCAGAGCTTATGTGTTTGGACATCCTTGTGACGTGGCTACCCCCACTGAACCCCATGATATTCTCCAGCACTTTCTTGGGGACCTTGGGCCACCTTGCCTAAGTTTGGGATGATCATTTAGCCTGAATGAGGAGGCTCAGTGCTCTAAGGATGGCATTTTTTCTACCTGGCTCCATTTTATTTTGTCACGTGGCTTGATGGGCATGGACAGTGGGAAAATCCTGCCTCGGTGGGTGAATGAAAGGTAAGTAGCTAGATGACTAGAAGCCAGCTTGAACTTTGCCAGCTTTGAGATTGGAAGGAAAAAGTGAAATTGCCTGCTCTTCCTGAAGCAAGCACCACATTTTCTCTGCTTTCTACCTTGTTTGCCTCTTACAGCCAGAACCCAGCCCCCTTTTCATCACTAATCTCGTAACACACAGGGCTTCATCCTGGCAGTGTTGATCTTTTCATTAGCCCTTTAAGAATGACTGGCAAATGCACTTGTTTGAGTCATTTGGTCACCTGGGAAGTGTCTGGGAGCCATGCCTTGGAGTGCCTCACTGATCACAAAGCCATCCAGTGTGGCCTTTGATTCCTGGGCCCCTGGTGTCCTGCTCACTTTACCCCCCATGCATGTGACCTGCCCACTTTCTGGGGCTTGGGTGTGAGTGAGTGGTGCAGGGAAGCTGAGCCAGAGGGAGCCCTGATTGACGAACTGTCCGGATTTAACTGAGGCTACAGCACTTTTATTAATAGAACATGCTGCATTTCCTTTTTATAAAAATATGAAGATCACTGCACTCAGGAAAATGCCTGGTGACTTTCTGTCTTTAGGGCATGTTCATCACCAGGCTAAAATTAAAAGTGAAGTCAGGCCCTTCTTGCATCTATTTTTAACTAAGTTTAGCATATGAATGTGAACGTGAAGGCTTTCTTTAGATCCCCCTAACTCAATTACTGACGTATGCCAAGCATCCCGCCTGGAATTCCAGAGCTGTGTCTGGGGCTACCTTGGGTGGGGAGGCCAAAAGGGAAGTTAGGGACCACTAGCCTGGCCCCCTGCTATCTGACTGTGTGCGTCTTCACCCATCTCAGCTTCACTTACTTTGGAAGGTTAAGGTGCAGCCAGTCATAATACTGAAAAGCATAAAACAAGGGAAAAACTAACCAAACCAACCAACCTATGGCCATTTTGTGATGCGTAAAGTCTCCCCTAATTGGCACATATTTTTCTAGGGGGCTCCAATTTAGAAGCAGCGACTTGGGTTGAAGGGGAGACACTGGATTATAGGGGAGACCTTGTCATTCAAGCAGAAATTGCGAATGGCCCCAACATACCAAGGGAGACTTGGGACAACAGGTGGAGGGAGGGAGAGGAAAAAAAAAACGGAACAAGTGTCGTTCCTGCCCAGAGAGTTTGCGATGAGTGATGAGAGTGCCAGAGAAACCTTTTAGAAACCCTCTTAAATTCCCTTTTTGAAATCTTTTTCATGTCTGCTCTTTGAGGACTGTGAAGAGAGGGGAGGGTAGAGGCAGAGTTGATCCCAACTCTTAAGATTCTTTGGCCTAATGTTTCACTCGAAGGCAGAGACTGACGAAATTCTTTTTTGAACTTCTCAGGACAGTTCCCTGTGGTTACTTTTTTAGTATAACAATTAAAAAAAAAAACAAAAAACCTACTGATCATTTTAAGTCCTGGCCCTTGCTTTGTTTTGTTTGAAAAGTGACTTTTAAAATGGTGACTTTTATGGAAAACATATTTACAGTTTGTTAAAGTTGTGTCATTTCTCTTTGCATGTTTACATGTATGCGTATTTAACTTAGTTGTCTTGAACCTCATAAAGGTGTTGTGGTTTTTAAGCAGAGGAAAATCTTCCTTCTATTTTTTTTGGAATAGAAGCAAAGCCATGATGGAGAATAAGCAGAAGATTAATTTAAAATACTGGTTACTTTGGCTAATCCACTGACGGTGAGGTTGCTTATGGCTGGAGAACTATGAAAGTGTTTCCAGATAGTCTGAGAGGGAAGCACTGGGAAGGAGTGTGGCAAATCTGTATGCGTGTGAGGGGGTAGAGGGGACAGGGTTGCCTTTTGGGGAATAGGAATGATATTTAAACGACCAGCTCCTCCATGTATTATTTGGATTTTCTGTTAAAAGCAATAAACTTGAAGTAAGACGTGTTTACAGGCCACTACAATCTATCTGAAAAGTCTCTTATGGTTTTTTGCCTCCCATTCAAAAACCACTTATGTGATTGTATGTGCCTTTCAACAAAACTTTGGATTCAATTACAACACTTGTAGGCTCAGAAGATTGCTTTCAAATCTGGAAACTTTGCACCTTCACTTGGTTACAGTACTTTATAAAAAATGGAGATACGGTCTTGCTATGTTGCTCAGACTGGTGTCCAAACCCTGGGCTCAAGCGGTCCTCCAGCTTTGGCCTCCCAAAGTGTTGGGATTACAGGCATGAGCCACTGTATCTGGCCTGGTTGTAGTACATTTCAAGGGACTGGCTTTCCCAGCCAAACTGACATTTTTGGGTCTGTCCAGTTAGTAAAAGGTAGGGATTGGGGTGGCAAGAGTTGTACATTGACACAGTTCTTAAGCACACAGTGACTAAAAGGTACTCTACTGGCTTTTGGAGAAGGCTTAGAACTTGGTCAGTCGACAAACTCCTGATTAAAGGTTGCTGAATTAAAAATAATATGCCATTTCTTTGAAACCATTCGATTTCACCCTGTTTAGTTGTTTCAGAAATGTTTGCTTTGGTTTTTACCATGACCCAACTTTATTTAGTAAGTCTAATAATTCATCTCTTTGAAACCTTTTAGTTTCCACCTTGTTTTTTTTTTTGAAAAGTGATTTTTTTAGATGGTGATTTTTATGTGAAATAATATTTACAGTTTGTTAAAGTGGTATCATCTCTCTTTGCACGTTTACATGAATGTGTATTCAATGCATGTTGTCTTGAGTTGAGAATTTTTGTCTTGATTTTTCCTTCCTTCAACTTGACTTCCTAGGGAGTCTAAAAGTTTCACACCTTGGAGTTTTAGAGTAGATTCAAGAAATGATCTAGCTCACTCTTGTCTCTTTCCCAGGGACTGTTGGTTGATATCTGGCACAGACAGATAGGAAGTGAAGAATGTGGCACATCCTTAGACTGCCCGTTGGTGAGATCTGAAACTAAGTTTCTCATGACTGGACTGTATTTCTTTAGCTGCTGGGTGTGAAAAGCCCCAGACATTGGCTTCTGCTTCTTTCACCATCATTATGATTTGTGGGCATTGATGCTAGGCCTGGAATCCCTGCAGCATTCATCTCTGCTGGGGTTCTCTAATACAGCGGCTGAGAACGGTGCTAATTCCAGCTGCCAGCATGATCCTCCTTCCCTGGCAAGAGGGAGCCCCGCTCAGAGAACACTTAAATACCGTAGAACCATCCCTGTTACAGGTTTCCTTCGGGATGCTCTTGACGCAGGAAATACGGCTTATTCTCATAAATACTTTGAGATGTACTTCACTTTCTCCAAACTTTATGCATAACAACACGACTGTAACAACAAAAAGGGAAATTCTTGAAAGAAAAAATATTAGCAGTAATTTCTTTGTCAGATTGTTATTTTTCTATTTTGTGTTCCTTCCTTTTATTTTTGGTCATGTGCATATATTTTAAAGTATCACACATGGTTTTACATTCTATTTTCCTGTTAACATTATGATGTGAAAAGATTTTTCTTGCAGTTGCATCCTCTTCATAGTTTAATTTTTCATGATGGCATTGGCGCTGCAAAAGAAAGTCACTTTCCCATGCCAGGAGAAAAGACCATCTCTCCTGTGGCTGCCTCGAAGCCCCCAGGCCTAGAAACGTCTCCAATCAGGAAACAGAAGCCTCCAGTGGATCATCTTCAGGGATCGCTGGAGAACCACGTGGGCATGTACACATACCTCCTCACTGAGCTGACTTACCCAAAGTTATTATTCACCTACTGATGGACAATGATGGTTCTGGTTTTTCTGTCTTATCAATACTATAGTAATGGCTTTCTTCATGCATGTCATTTTGGAATATTTTCTCAGAATGGGATTATTATTTCTAAGCGTATGAATATTTTTATTGCTTTTGATATATTAGCCACATTGCTTTACAATAAAGTTGTACCTGTTTAAAAAGTTAGCAGTAACATAGGAGGATATTGGTCTCACAATAACTAAGCGGAACCACTCTGCCCAGCTTTGAATTCCAGCTTGACACTTGGCATTTACCAGCTGTGTGAACTTCAGCAAAGTATTTAACCTCCCTGTGCCTCAGTTACTGCCTCTTTAAAGTGGGTGACACAGTACCCACCTCATAGGTCTGTTATTGGGAATGAGTATTTGTATATTGCTCAGAACAGTGTCTACCAAAGTATTATGCATTGTGCGCTTGTGAAACAAACACCTCTCCAGCTCAAGATTTTTAAAAAAAACTAATTTAATAGAAGTAAAATGACACTGTTTAAGATATATATATATGTATATACATCGACATGCTTATTAACCGTATTTACAAGAAACACTCCCTTTAAATCTCTTTATTGGTAAAGGTATCTTTTAAAATGTTAATTTACAGAACAGATCCATTCTGGTGTGATTATTGATATTATGTAGGAATTCTTTTTCAGCTTTTACAAAGAGTTGCTATCCCTTTAGGGTGGAGTCTCATCACCAAAATATCACCTGGGACCCGAGGTGCTGAGGCTCATTATCAGCCACTTAGCTCTGAAGACTTCACATTCACCCCAGAGGGACAAACTTAGGGGGTATTTTAGGGCCCTATTAGGGACTTTTCTTCCTATCTTGTCCGATGACGGCTCTCGGAGGCTCCTGGTTCTGATGTCTGGCATTGCTTTTACCCGGTGGGCTTCAGGGAGCCGTCCCTGCCGCGCTTTGCGTTTCTCCGCGCACTTGGACAGGGTTCTGCCACGAGGGAGGCGATGCCTGGCGCCGCGGGTGGGGGCAGTGGTGAGACTTCGGCCCCTGGTGGCCGGAGAGGTGGCAGCACTTGTCAGTTTATGGCTCCCTCAGCTTTCCCCTTCTTAATCCGCTTTCTGCTGAGCTCTCCGAATAATTCCACCCTCGTGTTTGAAAACTAGAAGCCTGAGAGGTCTCAGCGAGCCAGTCGAAGGGGAGGCTCCCCTCGCCGAGTGTCACCCGGGACCCTGCGTCCCCGCTCTGCAGAGACCTTCTCTCCGGGCTGCTGCCGTCCTCCCTCGCCCGGCGGAGCTTCCGTGATCGTCAGCCAAAGCCCCCGGGGCGGTGCGCCGCGGGCGGTCTTCCCGGGTGTTCGCGGAAGCTGCGCGCTCGCGCCCCCACGGTTCTCCAGCGACCCCTGAAGATGCTTCCGTCCGCGGATAGGGGACGTTTCAGACCTGGGGTGGGCACAGCGGTCCCCGGTGAGATGGTCTTTTCTCCTGGAGTGGGAAGGCAACTTTCTTTTGGAGTGCCAGTGCCCCCAGAGTGCTAGGTTGTACCGTGGACTTGTACTTGAGTTTTTCAAATAAAGCTTGACACATACTTAGTATAGAGCAGTAGAAAGCAGGCAGGAAAAACTCGTCATGGATCCACTATCTAAAATCAACTGATATTTGGAATAGTTCCTTTGCTTTTTTTGTCTATACATACGTTAGATTTATTTTTTCTAGTTTTTAATCTATGAAGCTCAACTTTGAATTTTGCTTTTTTTCTCTTATTATTTTACAAACATACATACTGGCTGCATAATATTCTATCATGCCATATACAGCCACTCTACTTTTGGATATTTAGGTGTTTTTTTATTTTCATTAAAAAATTCTGTAGTAAACATCTTTCTGGCTAAAACTTGTTTCCGTATTAGGTTATAGTCTCATTATCATAGGGCAGAGTGAGAATGTTTTTAAGGTTCTTGATACATATTCCTGAATGGCTTTTCTTTCTTTTTTCTTTTTTCTTTTTTTTTCCTTTTTTCTGAGACGGAGTCTTGTTCTGTTGCCCAGGCTGGAGTACCATGGTGCAATCTCAGCTCACAGCAACCTCTGCTTCTCGGGTTCGAGCAATTCTCCTGCCTCAGCTTCCCAAGTAGCTGGGATTACAGGCACACACCACCATGCCTGGCTAATTTTTTTATTTTTAGTAGAGACAGGGTTTCACTATGTTGGCCAGGCTGGTCTCAAACTCCTGACCTCGTGATCCACCCAGCTCGGCCTCCCAAAGTGCTGGGATCACAGGCGTGAGCCACCATGCCCAGCATCCAAATGGCTTTTCAAAAAATTTGTATAAATGTTTACTCCTGCTAGCTGTGCTTAAGTGTTTATTTCAGGCCAGCCTCACCAGCACCAGGAATTATGAGAATACTCTTAAGATAATGTCACTAAGGCCACAGGCGAGGAGAGCTTAGAAGGTACTGGCTGCTGAAGCCTGTGTGATCTGAAACCTAGATGTATATTCTGCAATCTGCTTGTTTCCAACTCCCCACATTCCGAGGACAGTGGCCTGTATTGAAACTGGAGGAATGAGGTTTACTTGTGTTTCAGGGATTGAAGTGGTACTAGAGGTTGTGTTGGATTGGTAAGTTCAGAGAGCCATCAGAAATTGTTATGAGCTTGAGTCACATAAAAATGGAATATCCTTTACTGTGGGTGGCATAGCTTTTTAGGGTTGGCTTCCTAAACATTTTGGGGAGAATGAATCTACCAGCAGAGAAGCTTTCCTTTGGCAGTCTGAGGGTGTATCTTCCTGAGGCAAGGCCAGACTTGAGGATATTCTAATCCTCCTTCCTGCATTTTTATATTGCAATTTCTTGCCAAACTTGCTGCCTGAAGAGAGACAATATCTCTTTAAGGGTGCATTTTAGTTCCTTTGTGTGTCAGGTGGGTGGGAAGTAATATAAAACTCATTTATGGCTACTCAGTCTGCAAACATATTGGAAGGAAGGGCTGGGCTTTAATATCTGTGTAGGATGGAAGTCATTTTTGAGTTATAGTCAATTCTTATGTTCTGTAAAATCCATTAGAAAACCTGTACCCGTATCAGTTCACATATTCTGCACCTGGCTCTCCTGTTCATAGGGAATTGCTTACAACAGGGAACTCTTAAAACCAAGACTGCTGTTTTTGCCCCACTACTTTCAGGTTAGAGCAGGATTCCAGTGTCCTGAAGTTTAAACACATTCCGAGCATCCTCTGAGAATCATTCCCAATTCCAAGCCCATTTCCAGATGATGAGCAGACTTGAATTACATAACCTGTAGCTACACATTTTTGTCGTGACCACGCAAGCTCAATAATGTCTCCCAAGTCTTGTAGATCACTTTGAAGCTCACTGGATTAATGGTGTTGAATCTGTTTAATCCAAATAATTTGAATTGCATCAGGAAGCCTACATATTAACAAGCTGGTAATAAGTGCAGGCGTTAAGATTGATCACTGCTTAAGTCTTCAAGATCGCATACAAGGTCTGGTGTTTTTGAGGCTGTCGATGTACTATATTTTTAAGATTCTTTCTTGATTTCATTCTGCACTCTTGACATTTAAAATAATTTAAATCAATAACTTCAGAATTCTCCCACCGGAGGATATGCCTATTTGATGTGATTGTGTGTCTGTGTATTATTGCCTATGGAGGACATAGAAATATGTCATATACTGTCCTCAAGGAGCTTGCAACCAAGTTGTGGGGATAAGGCAAACAAAGTCAAAATATCTAATACACGTTCCAAGGCAGGATGCAATTCTGTATCCATGGTACATTGCTGATTGCTGATGATGCTCTAAATGCTGACTCTAAATGGTGGACTGCAATTTGTCTGGAAGAAGAAGAACAATGGAGCATCTGTGTTTGGGGGAGACTTCATGGAGGTGGGATTTGGGGGAGCCTTGAAGAAGTGAGCAAGTTTTGGATAGGTGGAAGTGAACTTACTGGCTATACCCGGAAAAGAGCAGGATGGGAATAAAGGAAAAGAGAGCCTGTTTTGGTGAGTGAATAAGTTTAATATTGAATTGTGATAGTCAAAAAAATAGATAGGATGATGGGGTAGGTTTGGGAGGAGGCTCCAAAGTTAAGAAGCGAGGCTTATCCTTGAGATCATGGCCTTTACCACAACCAGCACCATCATCATTATGAGCAGCTGATGTGTCTTGCATTCTTATAATGTGGTTCTGAGGACTTTACATGTAGTATCTTATTTAATCCCCAAACAACCTTATGGAACAGATAACAATTGTTATGTCCACTTCATAGCAGAGGAACTGGGATATAAAGAAGTCAACCAACTTCCAGCTGGTAAGGTCTGTGGGCAAGCAGGGGTTCAGATGAACTGAATCAGGCAGCTTGCTTTCAGAGTCTGTTCTTCACCACTGTATAATACTGTCTCTTAGTGCTTTTTGAAAGCCCCTGTTGAGATTAACATAGTCCCCCTCAAGTTCTAAGGGAGCCCCGCCTTTCAAGTCAGACAGACCTGGGCTCACATTCTGGCTCTACCACTTACCAGCTGTGACCTTGGAAATTACCTCTCTGAGCCTTGATTTGCTCATTTATGAAAAAAGAAGAATATTTACCTCAGGTTGTTGGGAGCATTAAATGTGATAATATATATAATCATTTAGCAGAATGCCTAGCAGAGAGTAAGCAGGCAGGAAATGATAGCTGCTATGGCTTATATTTCACAGATATATGTAGGGTTATAATGCAGTCTCTGAGAATGAGAAGCAGTGAGGGTGGACATGATTTAGGTAGAGTTTACTTGGTAGTCACCTGCAATGATAATTAGCTAACAGATAGTGGGCGTTGGATTTCTTCTTCTGGAGCATCCCAGGAATGGACTATGAATTCCAGATGTGGTTCTGCTTTGCTCCAAGAACTGACTGCATTTCCTTTTGTCTTCTAAAACCCAGAGAGTGAAACCAGGACATTTCCATTGTACTGAAATTTGGCATAAAATCTGGTGCCAATTGTACATTCCAGGGGCTGAAATCAGGATATGCTGAAATTCCCAGCGTCCTCGCTCTGCTGGTTCCCACTTCCTGATGGCGCTGACAGATAAGTGCCCTGCATCTCACAGAGAGAAAAATAGGTATTTGGAAGTGGTATCTTTTATTGCCTATAAAGTTAAACAATGCACGAAACAATTATAACCAAGGCAGAGACGTTTAGACAACATGCATAAAAGGAAAAAAACAGTGGAAGAGAAACTTTGCTCTAAGATGAAATGCTAATTCTAACTATCGCTCTCAGAATTTATGGGGCAACATCACTTAGTACTTCTTACACTCGCGTTCCTGCACATTTCAAACTGTTCATATGGTAGTTTTTCTTCTGTATGACATTCTGCAATTGTAGAGTTTTTCTTTATATTAGTTCATTCACAAATTTCAAAATTCACAAAGTGTCTATCAATTAGGAAGAACAACTTCTTGTACTTTTCTGATTTGCAGTCTCCTTGGTTGTGACAAACCTATTTGTTCTTGTCCCTGTATCCTTGATATAATCCAACTTGGCTTCTTTGGAAGCAACAAATGCTATTTTTTTTGCTTCAAATCCAATATTGGTTTTTAAATTTGTGGATGCAAGAGGCTATAAAGAGGTTTAAAAAATATGTAGCTTGAAAATATTAATGTTTTTAAAAAATCTCAGAGTCACTTTAGAATTTTAAAATTTTCAAATAAGGCTGCAATCAGATAGATACTTGTAGACTGTCTTAGGCTGTTTTCTGTTGCTTTTAACAGAATTCCTAAAACAGGATAATTAAAAAAAAAACAAAATTTATTTATTATAGTTATGGGGGCTGAGAAGTCCAAGGTCAAGGGGCTGCATCTGGTAAGGGCCTTCTTGCTGGTGGGAACTCTGTAGAATCCCGAGGTGGCATAGGGTATCACATGGTGGAGGAGGCTAAGCGTGCTAGCTCAGGTCTCTCTCCTCTTCTTATAAAGCCACGAGTCCCACTCCCATAATAACCCATTAATCCATTAACTATGAATATGTTAACCTATGAATGGATTAATCCAGAGCCCTCATGACCTAGTCACCTCTTAAAGGCCCTATCTTTTTTTCTTTTTTTTTTTTTTTTGAGACACAGTCTAGCTCTGTCACCAAGGCTGGAGTACAGTGGCTCCATCTCGGCTCACTGCAAGCTCTGCCTCCTGGGTTCACGCCATTCTCCTGCCTCAGCCTCCCGAGTAGCTGGGACTACGGGTGCCCGCCACCACACCCAGCTAATTTTTTGTATTTTTAGTAGAGATGGGGTTTCACCGTGTTAGCCAGGATGGTCCCTATCTCCTGACCTCGTGATCTGCCTGCCTTGGCCTCCCAAAGTGCTGGGATTACAGGCGTGAGCCACCGCGCCCAGCCAAAGGCCCCATCTTAAAGGGGACAAATATTCAAACCATAGCACAGAACTATTTGGTGCTAAATGGTATTTTGGGAAAACTGGAGTGTTACATATTGTTTAATTTTTCCAAATTTCTGATAAAACGGAAGATCTTAGATAGTTGGTGTGTTCGATGGGCATGTATCTCATGTTACTTGTCTTCATGTTGTAGACATCTCTCTAAAAATAATGATACCAACCAGGCTGGTAAAATGGCTTTCTGAATTGTTTTACTTGAGTCAGAGGGGATTTGCACCCTCTAGATGTTGCTCCTTCACAGCCTAACCCTCGGGGCACTTCATTTTTAATTCATTCAACTGAAAGAAATATTTACTGAACACCTATTATGTGCTAGGTGCTGTCTTAGGTGCTGAGTGATGAATGGAATAGGTAATTCTTATGGATGGAGCTTCCTGTCTAGTGAGGAAAACTAACATAAACCAAAAAAATAGGTAACTATAAAACATAAACTGGGATAAATAATATTAAGGAAAAGAAAGGATTTCTTTCAACTGTATCTTTCTTATAGACAATGTGGGGAAATAGAGCTATGGGAGTACTCAAAAGTTTATCCACACAAAACAAATCCCTATAAAAACCTAACCAAAGAGCAAAGATTAAATGTAATTATGCAAAAAATGTTTAGGTGTCAAGGCATTTAAATACATTACTTTGCCATTAAGTGGCTATGAGGGTGTCACTAAATGGAATTCTGTTTCAAGACGTACTTGAGCTCATAGCATGTTGAGACCATGATCTTCTCATAATTTGGTTCACTTTGATTAAAGCAGCATCATGCCCACTGCAGCATCATCAGAGAAAGGATCTCCTGAGTTAAGGACACCCATGGAAAGCATCCTATTGTGTGATTTCTCCCTTATTGTTCATTTCTGGGAAGGTACAGTTTGGTTTTGGAAAGCACTCTTGAGTGTGCAAGGCCGGGGGAGTCTGGGGTCTACTCTTCATCCTGCCACCCACTCCCTTGATCAATGAACTTGGCTTCTCTGAGACTTGGAGATTTGGTTTCCACATCTGGAATATAAAGGTGTTGAGCCTGATGACCTTGAAAGATTTTTCTAGGTCTAAATGTTATTACAGAAGCAGTGGGCAATAGGAGAATGTTTGGTGGTAGATTCACTTCATATCTAATGAAGATGTGACATTTTCATGATATGATGCAGTAGAGGGAGCACTGGTCCAGGAGTCTGAAAGTTCAAGCTGAGCAATACACAGACTTTTGGAATGACTTGGTTTATGTTCATTCAGGCCTGGAGCACAGATGGGTTCATGCTTTGCTGCAACCCACACTTGGAGATAAAGAGGCTCTGCAATGGTTTAATATGCAGGTTCTGGGTTCAAATCCAGGATACTCTGCTGAGGAGCCATGGAGACCTGGGCAGGAAACTTGGCCTCCTGGAGCCTCAGGCTCGAATATATGAAATGGAGCCTCTGCTTCTTATTTATAAGTACTCCTGTCTTCCTCCCAAGGTTGGCACTAGGATGAAGGCTGTATAAAGTGATTAGCACAGTATCTGGCACATAGTAAGTACCCAATAAATGCTCATTGTCCTTTTTCTTCTTTTTTTATTTTTAATTTTTTTTAGAGATAGAGTCTTGCTCTGTTGCCCAAGTTGGAATGCAGTGGTGTGATCATAGCTCACTGTGGCCTTGAACTCCTCGGCTCAAGTGATCCTCTTGCCTCAGCCTCACGAGTAGCTGGCAGTATAGGCACGAGCCACCATGCCCAGCTAATTTTTATTTTTTGTAGAGACAGGGTCTCACTATGTTGCCCAGGTGATCTCAAACTAGTGGCCTCAAGCAATCCTCCTGCCTCACCCTCCTAAAGCACTGGGATTAGAGGCATGAGCCACCGTGCCCAGCCTCTTCTTGTTAATAATTATCATAGTTCCTGTTATTGCAGTTCTTAAGCTGGGCACATCATGTAAGCCCCTATGTTTTGGTTTCCTGCTTATGGTGTCTGCCTCACGGGGTTGTTTTGAAAATCAGGTGTGACTTTATGCAAGGGCTTTGCGAGCCCCTGGATCCTCTCTGAAGGGCTGGGCAGGCAAAGCCACAGGCTGGCAGTCTGTCTGTCTGCAGCGTGGCTGTTTCCTGAGAGAGGGCTTGGCTGAGGGCTGGGAGGCAGGTCCGCCTTCCTCTAGCCCTGATGGACTGGGGCACATGCAGACGCACTTCCCAGCCAGGCAGACAGGCCCAGCACACAGATGGCCACAGCGGCGTTCACTTGGTGATTGTCATTCACAGCTCATGCCATCTGGTGCCAGAGACGGTCGGCGGGCACCTCAATCTCAGTTTCATCCCTGGACTGACACTGCCCCTTTTAACCTGCTCTTCTCATATTTTGAGATAAGGGCACAGTAGGACAGCACTGTTTCTAAATGACTTTAAAAACAATTATTTAGGCTAATTAAAAACAATGAAACCCAGAAACTGTGAGTGGTGGCATTAGAGCCGGGAGCCGGGCACCTGTTGTCATGCAGGCTGTCCTGGGGGAGAGCAATTAGTTTGTTTGGCAAAACCACTGGAATGTTCTTGGTGGGGGCGGAAGTTCAAGTTTGGAGTGGGTGGTGGGTTTGCTCCTTGGATGTGTTGCCTCCTTCGGAGCAGATGGAGTCGAAAGAATTTTCAGAGTGGGGAGGGGTGGCACTGGCCAGGGAAGGCCCACAGGGCTGTTTTCCTGTCTGAATGGTCCATTCATAAAAATGCCTCCTCTTTCTTCTCCTGATGGCACTGGCCACTGCCTGGTTTCCCCCATCTCGGGGGTTCGGTTCTCTCAAAGCTGGGGGAGGAGGAGCTCGGTCAGCTGAAAAGGTGGTAGGAGCCTCCTTCTCCAAGTCTCATCTGTTCTCCTGGGCTGGCATGATGGATGGCCTCGGGCTGCTGGGTTGTGTGTTCAGTGGTGAGCCAGGATTTGCCAAGGGTGTTTGGCCAGCTCGGGGACTGACACATGCGGCTAACTAGTGTGGGCTGCGGTGCGCTGTCACGCAATGGGTGTCACCTGGGGGCGGGGAGGGTGCACGCCTGGGGGAGGCTGTGACCCACCTTTCACAGTGGGGCTTGGCAGGACCTTCTCCTTCACCCCAGCTTTGATGCACCTATACCAGGGTTGATCAGTAAGGTTGGAGGAAGACAGGTGCTTCTCGAGGGTCCGTTTGCTCAGCTGCTTCTTGCTGGGGACAGCTGCACCCCCATATTTCCTTCCTGTTTCTGTCGTGTGCTCCCCTCTCCCCACTCATTTCCCTTTACTTCTCTTTCTTTTCCACTTCTTTCTTCTTCAGTCTGTCTCTTATTCTCTCTCTCTATTTTTGCGTAATTACAGACATGACTTGTTACATTCGTGAAAAATCTTAAGTCTGCCTGGATGGTTTCTGTCTAGGGGGCACTTGCTCGATAGAAGAGAAACAGGGGCACCTTCTTCTCGCACATTCCTCACTGACCATGCAGGGACAGCCTTTGAGCAAACGAGGGAGAGACCTCTGCAGAAGGCATTTCACTCCCTTGTCAGGGCTGTGCGAGAAGCTGGTGACAGAACTGGCCCGGAATCCCAGGGACACACTGTCTCCCCCTGCTGTTAGACCACGTCTCCTCGCAATAGGGTCTGCACCAAACCTCCTCCTGCCAACACTTCCAAGAAAATCTTCACATCCACCTATCTTTAAGGGTTAGTTTAAGCTTTGAGAAATGGCACAAGAGAGATTTAGATGTCTAATTTCATCCTCTTGTTTAGTACTTTATATTTAAGTACAGGAATCCCTAAACTGTAAGGTATTTGTAAAGGCAGTATTGGTTGAGGCATGCTCTCTGCTAATCTTTTCTGCCTTCAGGTCACTGGCTTGAAGTGTCAGTGACCTTGGAATTATTTTTGCAGTTGCTTTTAAGCCCTGTAAAGACACCATTGGAAGGTTGAGGCTGGCCTAGAAATGGCAGCTGCTGCTGCTCCCCGTTAGCCTGAGGTCGGGTGAGGAGTTCATCACAATTACTGTTTAACTTTTTATTTTAAAATGATTTTAGACCTACAGAAAATTTGCAAAAATAGTGCAGAGAGTTCCTGTATGCTTTTTACCCAGGTGCACCTAGCGTTAACATCTTGGATAAACCATGATACATTTATCACAACCAAGAAAAGAATATTGGCACGATATTAATAACCACACTACAGACATTTTTCAGATTTCAACAGTCTTTTCATTAATGTTTCCTTTTTCTTTTCCTTTTCTTTTCTGCTTTTCTTGTTGCTGTTGTTGTTGAGACAAAGTTTCGCTCTTGTTGCTCAGGCTGGAGTGCAATGGCATGATCTCGGCTCACTGCAACCTCCGCCTCCCGGGTTCAGATGATTCTCCTGCCTCAGCCTCCTGAGTAGCTGGGATTACAGGTGCCCATCACCGTGCCTGGCTAATTTTTTTGTATTTTTAGTAGGGATGGGGTTTCACCATGCTGGCGAGGCTGATCTCGAACTCCTGACCTCAGGTGATCCACCCGCCTCGGCCTCCCAAATTGCTGGGATTACAGGCGTGAGCCATCGCATCTGGCCTTCACTAATGTGTTTTTCTATTTCAGGATGCAATCCAGGATCCCACCTGGCATTCGTTGTCGTGTCTCCATTAGCATCCTCCAGAATGTGACAGTACCTCAGTCTTTTCTTGTTTTTCATGACCTTGACATTTTTGAAGAGTATTGGTCACTTATTTTGTAGAACACAGATGGAGCCAACTTGTTCTATCTAGGGCCAGATAGTAAAGAGTTTTCGCTTTGCAGGCCACATGTTCTCTGTTGCAACTACCCACCTTTACTGTTGTGGCACAGATCAGCCTCAGACAATATGTAAATAAATGAACATGGCTGGGTCTCGGTATGACTTCATTTATGGAAACGGGCAAAGGTTCACATTTGGTCCTTGGGCTGTAATCTGCCAACTCCTGTTGTGAAAGATTCCTGGATTTGAGTTTGCCTGATGTGTCCTGATGATTAGATTGAGGTTATGCGTGTTGGAAGAAGATTCCCAAAGAGGGGATGTGCCCTTCTCAGAGCATCACTTAATTGCTTGCTTAAGGTGGTGTTAACTGTAAAGTTAAAAGCTGCTATTTTTTCTTTGTAATTAAGAATATTTCAGGGGAGCTACTGTAGGATTATGCAAATATCCTGTTTCTTTTCAAACTTTCACCTGCTAATTTTGGCATTCATCTGTGGAGCTTGCCTACAATAGTTATCATTGTCATATTCTAACAGTGATTTTCCATTTCACTCATTCCTTCTCCATTTATTATTTGGAATTCTTCTGTAAGGAAGAGCTGTTTTTCCTTCTTCCTCATTTCTTTATTTATCAAGTATTTATGTCAGTATGGAGTCAGATATTTCTTTTACTTTTTGGGTTATGATGATCACAATTTTTGATTGTGTCATTGATCACAATTTTTCATTGTGTCTAATTCTTGTGATCAAGAATTAGATGAGAGCAAAAAAATCCAAAAGTGGTTGCTAAGTGTTGGGCTTTTTTTGTTCTCATCGAATTCTTGACCACCTTCTTGATTTCATAGTCAGCTTTATTCTAATTACAACTTTGTGGGCATCCGGTGCCCTAAGACCTAATAGGTCTGAATTTCATGAACTTGTTAATGGCAGAAGGCAGTTTTATTTTTTGGCTCAAAGCACTGGTCAGATTTACAATTTCAATCTACAACACAGCTGGTGCTGGTTGAGTTGCAGTAAGAGTGTCTGCATTAGAGCGATTGGAGCTGGTAATTGGTTTTCATTAATTTTGTGTGCAAGAGGAGTTTGGTAATGTTTTCTCATAAATGCTAGGTCAGGTTTGCATTTTGAGAGTGGTTCTAGTTATTATCTCTCCCTCTCCTCTTATTCCTTAAGAGCTTCCTTTTTGTTCTGTTATTTGTTGGGGAAGGTTATTTAAGAGTTTAAAACCTTGCTTCAGTGAAGAGTTAAAGCGAATTGAGTTTTGTAACTTTTACTTGCTCATTTCTAGATTAAATTAAAATGTCAGTCTAAATGATTTTGCCTCAATTGGAGAGCCAATCAAGACTTCCAATTCAACTTTCAAAAGCTATTTGACCTGTTTTAAAAAACAAAATGAATATGTCGAGTCAGTTTTTTAAAATAGGAGAAACTTCTATTTCTATCTACAGTTGAAATTATTCTTAAGGTAACTGTATGGAAGATTAGTGAAATGATTGATGAATGTGGCTTTTATGTTTTTGTGGGTTCTTTAGATGATTTCAGAAACTTGTGGCTCTTTGCTGGAAGATAATGGAAGAAAAAGAAAAATCAAGTTATATCCTGTGACTAAGAACAGAGTTGTATGCCTCACTTTGAAATATTTTTAATTAACTATATTTTGGGGCGGCGGGAGATGAGTAAATTCATTCAGCTCTTAAAGAAAGTCATGGAAATAATTTTTCTACAGTGTCAAGGAAAACATTGACAGACAAGAATTGTCATTTGGGACGGGCGCAGTGGCTCATGCCTGTAATCCCAGCACTTTGGGAGGCCGAGGCAGGTGGATCGCCTGAGGTCAGGAGTTCGAGACCAGCCTGGCCAGCATGATGAAACCCTTTCTCCACTAAAAATACAAAAATTAGCCGGGTGTGGTGGAGCACACCTGTAGTCCCACTACTCAGGAGGCTGAGGCAGGAGAATCGTTTGAACCCGGGAGGCAGAGGTTGCAGTGAGCCAAGATTGTGCCATTGCACTCCAGCCTGGGTGACAGAGTGAGACTCCATCTTAAAAACAAAACAAAACAAAAAAAAAAAGAAAAAGAAAAAGAAAAAGAAAACAGAAATTGTCATTTGCCCAAGATATTGTTAGAACAAAACCAAACCAAAACAACACAAAAAAACAACAACCAAAAAATAATATGGGGAGTTTCTGATTTGTCTTGGTACAGAATTAAAAGCCTCATAAACTACAGCTTAATTTCCACCCTCTTTAACCAAAGAAGTATGTGCTACAAAACACTGTAGAAGTTCAGGCCAGTTTCCACTCATAATGGGAAATTGCATGCAAAATTCAGGCATGCTGTTCCTACTTAACTTGTTCATCTTGCTCCATTGCAGCACTGGATGAAAAGTGAGGATTTTAATACTTTAAAAAAATTTACAAGAGAAAATCGTAGACTTTGTCACCATGTGTTTATTTCACTATCTGGGATGCAGCCTAAATAAAGTTATGAGTCAGATGTAGACCTCTTGAAGCTTGGGAGCACTCCGCCGGCCCTGCCCTGCCACCACGCACACACAAAATGTGAAGGAGACAAGTAAAGAGAACTGCTGGTGAAACAGCTGGATGATTGCGGTGGATCCTGACATCTTGAGAAGTGAATCTGTTTGCAAAAGCTTTAGCACAAGGAGAGCGATCTGCCTGAATTGCGGTAGAGAGTGTTGTTTGCGCATTTGTAAAACGAGGCGAATGACCCAGCTGTTGGCCGTAGGGGCCTTTGCTGTCCTTTCTGGGGTTTGTGGTCACTGCCGAGGATCAGCACTTTCACACGCGACCTTATGCATTCCTTGTCATCTTGTCCTTGGCGGGCCTGTCAAAAAGAAGTTATTTTGAAAGCGTATCGCTGATTGCACATTTTATTCCATAAGTGCTCAGCGCGTTTCATGTAACTCCTGGAGGCCTCTGAGATAAGAGTGGAAAAGTGCCCTGTGCCCTTCTGAGTGGTGGGTGATCTATTTTCGACTTGGAGACTGGTGACAAAGCTGTCTTCTGTCAGGTCAGACTCGCAGGGACTTTCTTGTTTTCTGTTCCTCTGTTGACAGCTGTGCCTATGTTCAGAATGGTCATGGGGTAGCTGGAAGATAGCTCTGGCATTTAAACACCTAGATAGGAAGGAGACGATGGAATGTATTTTTCTTTGCTATTTTGGTTAGCAAGTCCCTAGTAGTCCATACTGAGAGGGGAAGAAGCAGAGAGACCTTTGGGAGGGCGGGCAGGAAGAGATGTCCAACTTCAGGTTTAGAAGGCACAGAGGGAGTTCTACCGTTGGTATATGGTATTGGTATTTTTAATGCCTAGAAAGGGAATGGCTGGAAGGAACATGAAAAATAAGGGTTGGAATTGAGGTAGCCTTGGGCGGGAGGGTCGGGAGGTGGGTTCGGGCTAACGTGACTAACAAGATCAGGGCAGGACTTCTTTTTTTCGGTATGCTTTGTGAAACAAATTGAAACTAACACACTGAAAATTGCATTTTTATAATGCTTTTACATAATGCAGGATCTTTGTTTTAAAAGCACAATGACGCAGGCTGACATGATAGGAGAACTTTTAAGAGACCCTTTAAATCCTCACAGGTATTTAACGTAAGCCTGAGCGTATAGCTCTGATGGGGATCAGTTTAAATGCTATATGTATTCCCAGCATCTCGCATCCACATTGAATAGCTGTGGAGCTTTGACAAGTTCTTTAATCTCACGGACCTTACTTTTCTCATCCGCAAAATGGAGCCCAGTCCATTCCTGCTTCGAAGGGCTCTTGTGAGGGCCCAAGATACAGCGCTACATGACAATGTCATCATGACTCTTTAAATATCCCATAAAACCTGTGATAGAAACTTGGGCTCTCACTCCCAGATCTTACTTTCCTTACTCTTTATTATTACTATTTATTTATAGTAGCTAGTGACTAATGATGAATGATTCTTCCGCTTGGCCCCCCTATAGTTAAGGTCATGGCTTCCTTCAAGAATCTGATGGAAGTATGAGCCTCCTTCCCCCGATCCCACCCCCACACAATTTAGCACAGAATGCCAGTAATTCAGTCTGAAGCCCAATTAAAACCCTCTGATTTTAATGTGCTTTTTAAAAATGGAAATTGCACATGGTAGCGCATGCCTGTAGTCCCAGCTACTCGGGAGGCTGAGACGGGACGGTTGCTTGAGCCCAGGAGTTCAAAGGCTGCAGTGAGCTAGGATCCCACCACTGCATCCAGCCTAGGTGATGGAGCCAGATGCTGTCTCTAAAAAAGTAATAATAAAATATAAATGGAAATTACAATTTTATCTAAGAGAGATATTTTTACAGATGTCTGGAATTTGGAAATTTCTGCTTATAGGCATTTCTATCCATCATTTATTTTTACAGTAAAAGAAATAGGCCGGGTGCAGTGACTCATGCCTGTAATCCTAGCACTTTGGGAGGCCAAGGCAGGCAGATCATTTGAGGTCAGGAGTTCGAGACCAGCCTGACCAACACGGTGAAACCCCGCCTCTACTAAAAATATAAAAATTAGCTGGGCGTGGTGGTGCATGCCTGTAGTCCCAGCTACTCGAGAGGCTGAGGCAGGAGAATTGCTTGAACCCAGGAGGCGGAGGTTGCAGTGAGCCAAGCTCATGCCACTGCACTACAGCCTGGGTAACAGAGCGAGACTGTCTCAAAAAGAAAAAAAAAGAAAGAAAAAATGTGTATTCCTTGTATAAGCACAGTGCTTTTCTAGTACTGTCCCAGTTCAGCTGCCTATGGCAAGATTGTAAACTATGAAAAGTAAGAATGTAAATTAAACACAGTGAAAAGCTGAGTCATATGGTAATGTCTAGAAAAGTAGTAAGATACTAAAAGTATGTAAGTCAAAGAGGCCCAAATTATATTTTCCTTTCCATCCTTAAAATGTCATAGCTAACTAGAGGGTTAACATTTTTTAAGTGATGAGTCCAATCAATGTGATTTAAATCATCCATGATATATTCATAGCTGAATGATTAAGTTGGATGATGTGACAAAACACTTAACTTGTATTTATGGTCATTGAGGATTTTACGCATTATTAGAGAGAAGCATAGTTACACCCAATTAAATATAGACATCTGATCCAGACATCAGTTCTGTAATTTCATGGGAAAAAGTAAATCTAAACGAGCAAAAAATGTCTGGGCATTAACTCCAGTCTGATGGTATTACAAGTTTTCCCAGTTAATTAGTAACACATATTATAGAACAAATGTTTGAAACAGAAATCTCATGATTTTGCCTAACAAACCAGGAGTTGAGCTGGAAGTCTCTGTTCTCCCACTGCGTTGCTGTGTGACCTTGGGCAAGTCACTTGACCATTGTCCACCTGTGATACAGGGGATGTGACTACATATCTCGAATGAGAAAAGACTTCTTCCCATGTTAACATGTTTTGACTTTACATCGTGTCATTGCTGCTTTTTTAAAAATGTTGCATCAACATTTACGATACATATCAAAAAGGTACACAAATTTTAAGTGCATAGCTCATTGAATGTTTACTCTTCTAACCAGCTCCTAGATTAAGAAATAAAACATCAACATCCTAGAAGTCCCCCTTGTCCTTCCTCTGGGTCATGAGTGCTACTCCTAAATGGTTTTGTGTGTGTGTGTGTGTGTGTGTGTGTGCGTATGTGTGTGTATGTGTTTTAAAAAGGAGAGAGAGAAATAATGAGTTGATAATTTTTAGAAATTTGGTGGTCTAACAAATTAAAAATCAAATATTATTCATTTGGAATCCTAATAATCCAGTCCACAATTCCTTATCTGCAGTTTTGAAATACAAATAGCTCTGAAAACAGAGAGGTTTTTCTTAAAGTTTTGAGCAAAAGTATTTGGCAACAAAATCTGACTTGATAGGATGAGAGGCTGTTTGCAGTCTTTATTTTTAATCTCACATAGTGTGACTATTTATGCATTTTACTCAAGAAATGTTCATGTGTTTAATGCTATGGTTCTGGCCTGGACTCTACTGGGTTCAAAGTCTAGCACATGCATCATACTTGTTTGTTTTTCAAAATAAAAAAGATTCTAAATTTCACCAAATTTGGCCCTAAGGATTTCGGATTCATACCACAACATAATTGTTTACACGTTGATGTCCCAACATTTTTACTGCTTAGATTTGTATGATTTTTATCTGAAAAGTAAAGCAGATATAGTTCTAGTTAACTGCTTGGTGCATTATCCAACATCCTTCTTCCAATCCTGCATTTTAAAAAAAAGCACTGTTACTTTGCAATAATTTTAGATTTACTAAAAAAGCTACAAATCAAGCACATAGAGTTTCCCTAACCTCCCCTAATGTCAATACCTTACATAACCATGATACATTTTTCAAAACTAAAACATTATTAATGTTGGTACAATACTATTAACAAACTATGGACATTATTCAGATTTCTTCAGTTTTCCCACCAATGTCCTTTTTCTGTTTCATGATTCTACCCAGGATTCAACATGGCATTTAGTTATCATTTCTTCTTAGTCTTCCCCAGCGTATAATAACTTCTCTGTCTTTCCTTTTTTTTTTTAATCACCTTTACAGTTTTGAAGAATAATAGGATCTTATAGAATGGCTTTTAGGCATTTTTTGTTTGTTTGCATGTATTTTAAAGTTTTTAAAAATTAAACTTTGTATTTTGAAATAATTCTACATTCGCCTGCTGTTGTATGAAATAATATAGAAGGACCCTGTGTACCCTTTATTCCGTTTCCCCCAATGGCAACATCTTGAAAACTATCACCTGATATCATAACCAGGATATTGACATTGATAGAATCAAGATCAGTAGATCCTCCAACCAACTCAACTCTTGCACTCCCTTGGTTCAGCACGTGCTGACTGGGGCCTCCCATGAGTCAGGCTCTGCTGGAGGCCTGGGGACACAGGGGTGAGTGAGAGACAAAACCTGCCCTCATGGAGCTTAGCTTCTAGGAAACAGACATAGCAAGTAAACACATGCACAAACAGTATAATGGGAGCTAATGAGTGCTATGAGGAAAAATCAATCAGACTAAGGACTCAGAGAAAGTTGGAAATCCATGGGCCAGCCTTCCCTTTCAGCTCTATTGGCCGGAGCTCAGGAGCAGGTGCCTGCTTTTGATGGGAGAAAATATCAGTAACAGTTTAATTGGTGTTTTACAGTTCCATCATGTATAACTATTTTATATCTTTGTTGGAAATCCACACGGTTGTTCTGTGCTGGTAGTGTGGGTCTTTAAAAATCTAGGGAGTTTGTTTGTTGGGAAATTCCGTGGAAAGCCTTGTTTCCATTGCTTCTAGTCCCACAGTGTAGAGTCCCTCCTGTTGGTGATGGCATTTTGTACATTTAGTGACAATGGGCATAGAGTATAAAGCCTTTTACAAGTCTAAAGTAGCAGTGTTTCTATTTCTTGGTATTCTTCATATCATCAAGAAGCTGTGACAAAATCAGAGAGGTAGAAGCCAGGGAAGATTCTGGATTGCATATATTTAGATGGGCTTTTCATCTGATTGTCAATTTGTGTCACTCATAAAAGAGATATCTTAATTTTAAGTGCTTCCAGAAAATGGGAATGAAACAATGCTTAAATAGGGCCTTCAGATCAATTTATGGAATGATATCAGTTATCTTAAAAACCCTGGAAATGAGTGATTTAAAATAAACAACTATGGCCTTTTTTTATTGTGGTTAAATAGATACATAACCTAACTATTTTTAATTGTACAATTTGACTAGGCATGGTGGCACACACCTGTAATCCCAGCACTTTGGGAAGCTGAGGCTGGAGGATTGCTTGACGCTGGGAGTTTTAGACCAGCCTGGGCAACACAGTGAGCCCTCCTGTCTACTAAAAAAATTTAAATTAGCTGGGTGTGGTGGTGTGTGCCTGTAGTTCCAGCTACTTGAGAGGCTGAGGCAGGAGGATCGCTTGAGCCTAGGAATTTGAGGTTGCAGTGAGCTGTGATAGTGCCACTGCATTCCAGGTTGTGCAACAGAGCAAGACCCTGTCTCAAAAAAAAAAAAAAAAAAAACAACTGTACAATTCACTGACATTAAATAGGTTCACAAAGTCGTTTAACCACCCACACTCTTTCCTTAACTTTTTCATCACCCAAACAGAAACTCTCTACCCATTAAACAAAACTCCCCATGTCCCTCTTCCCCCAGCTCCTGCTAACCTCTAGGCTACTTTCTGTCTCTATGAATTTGCCTATTTTAGGTATCTCATATAAGTAAAACCATACAATATTTGTCCTTTTTTTCTGGCTTATTTCATTTAGCATTGTGTTTTCAAGGATCATTCATACTGTAGCATGTATCAAAATTGTATTCCTTTTTATGGCTGAATAAAATATACTTTGTAAGTACAATATACGTATATATCACATTTTAGTTATCCATTCATCTGTTGATGGCCAGGAGCATTGTTTTCACCTCTTGGCTGTTGTGAATAATGCTTCCATGAATGTTGGTGTACAAATATTTGAGTCCTTGCTGGACTTGAAAGACCTGAGTCAATTCTTTTGGGTATATACCTAGGAACAGAATTGCTGGATCTTATGTGTTATGGACTGAATGTTTGTGTCCCCTCAAAATTCATATGTTGAGATACTAACCCCCCATGTGATGGTATTAGGAGATGAGGTCTTTGGGAGGCCATGGAGCCCTCTTGAATAGGATTAGAATCCTTATGAGAAGAGACACGAAAGAGCTTGCTCTTGCTCTTGCTCTCTACCCATACCATGTGAGGATAGTAGGAGAATACAGTCCCAAGTTAGAAGGAGTGCTTTCACCAGACACCAGATCTGCCAGTGCCCTGATCTTGGACTTCCCAGCCTTCAGAACTGTAAGAAGTAAATGTGCGTGTTCAAGCAACCTGGTCTATGGCAATTTGTTATAGCACCTCGAATTGACTAAGAAAATATGATAATTCTGTGGTTAGCTTTTGAGGAACTGCCAAACTGTTTCCCACAGTGGCTGAACCATTTTATGTTCCCACCAGCAATGCAAGAGGATTCCAATATCTCTACATTCTCAAACACACTTGTTATTTTGTTTGTTTTTATTATGGCCATCCTAGTAGGTGTGAAGTAGTATCTCATTGTAGTTTTGATTTGCATTGCTCTAATGACCAATGAAGTTGAGCATCTTTTCATGTGCTTATTGGACACTTGTATATCTTCTTTAGAGAAATATCTGTTCAAGTCCTTCACCTGTTTTTGAATTGAATTTTTTGTTGTTGTTGAACTGTAGAATTTCTTTATGTATTCAGAATATAACCCTTTATCAGGCATATGATTTGCATATATTTTCTTCCACTCTGTGTGTTGTCTTTTTACTCTCTTGATAGTGTCCTTTAATGCGTGAAAGTTTTTAATTTTTATGAACTTCAATTTATTTCTTTTTTCTTTTATTTCTTGTGCCTTTTGTGTCATACCCAAGAAGTCACTGCCAAATCCAATATTACGAAGCATTCCCCATATGTTTTCTTCTAAGATTTTTATCGTGTAAACTGTAGTTTATAATCTCAAGTTCTGGTCTTTGATTCCTTTTTGCATATTGTGTAAGGATCCAACTTCGTTATTTTGCAGGTGGATACCCAGTTTTCCCAGCACCATTTGTTGAAAAGACTGTGCTTTCCCCATTGAATGGCCTTGGTACACCTGTTGAAAATTGATCACATATGTAAAGATTTTTTTTTTCTGGGTTCTCTATTGTATTCTACTGCTCTATGTCTGTCCTTATGCCAGTACCACACTCTTTTGATTACTGTAGCTTTGTAGTTAGTTTTGAAATCAGGAGGTATACATTTCCCAACTTTGTTCCTCTTTTTCAAGATTTCTTTGGCTATTTGGGATTTGTCCCTTAAGATTCCATGTGAAGTTTAGGATAAATTTTCTATTTCTGAAAATAATGTTATTGGGATTTTGATAGGAATTACATTCAATTTGTAGGTCACTTACAATATTAAGTCTACCAATCCATGAACATGGAATGTCTTTCCACTTATTTTATCTTCTTTGAGTTTATTCAGCAATGCTTTGTAGTTTTCAGTGTACAAGCCTTTCATCTCCTTGCTTTATTCCTAGTTTATTCTTTTTGATGCTATTATAAATGAAATTGTTTTCATAATTTTCTTTATGGATTGTTAATTACTAGTGTGTAAAAATGCAACTGATTTTATGAGTTGATGTTGTATCCTGCATCTTTGCTATTTGTTTATGAGCTATAACCATTGTGTGTGTATGTAACTTGAGGGTTTTCTACATATAAAACCATGTCATTTGCAAACAGAAGTAGTTTGACTTCTTCCTTCTCAATTGGAATGCTTTTCATTTCTTTGTCTTGCCTAATTGCCCTGTTTAGAACTTCTAGTATTATGTTGAATAGAAGTGGAGAAAGCAAGCATTCTTATCTTGCTTCTGGTATTAGGAGAAAACTTGCAGTTTTTTGTTTTGTTTTGTTTTGTTTTACCATTGAGTATGATGTTAGCTGTAGGTTTGTTGTATCTAACCTTTATCATGCTGAGGAAGTTTTTTTTTCCATTCCTAGTTTATTGAGTGTTATTGTCATAAAAAGGTGTTGAATTTTGTCAAATGCTTTTTTGACATCAATTAGATGCTCATGAGGTTTTCCTTTTTATTTTGTTAATGTGGTATATTACATTGACTAATTTTTTTATATTGAACTATCTTTGCATTCTGTGAATGAATCCCACTTGGTCATAGTGTATAATTCTTTAAATATGCTGCTGAATTTGGTTTGCAAGTATTTTGTTGAGGATTTTTGCATCATATTCATAATGGATGTTGTTCTATCATTTTTCTTTTCTTGTACTGTTTTTGTCTTGCTTTGGTATCAGGATTATATTAGCCTCATAGAATATGTAGGAAATGTTTTCTTCTCATCAAATTTTTGGAAGAGTTTGAGAAAGATTGGTGTTAATTCTTCTTTAAATGTTTGGTAGAATTTACCAGTGAAGCCATCTGGTCCAGGGATTTTCTTTGTTAGGAGGTTTTTGATTACTGATTCAATCTCCTTATTTGTTATCGGTCTTTTCATATTTTCTACTTCTTCCTGGGTCAGTTTTGGTAGATTGTATCTTTCTAGGCATTCGTCCATTTCAAACATGACCATTCTAAACTAAACTGTTGGCAAATTTGTTACTACTGTCTGTTTTATTGAATTACTTTCTTGTCTTAGAGTGAAACTCTCATTTTAAATGACATGTTATTTCTTTCCAAGGTAAAGTACCAAGGAACATGAGGCTTTTGCTTGTATATATGATTGCTAATGTGTATTCAATTTTTGCCAAATATTTAATAAAATATTTTACTATATGTCTTGTGACTCATTAAAAGTGGGAAATCTCATTTGTATATAAGATTATCAGGCTATACAAAAATGATTCCAACATACCAGTGACATAGTTTAGATTACAGGTCCTCTGTGGAGTTTTTGGTAAAATATCATTATTGACTCACAATTATCCTTACTCTCGGTAAACTGACTGCTTTTACATGGTCCTTAGCCCATTTAATTTGTGTAGCAGAATGAACCAGTGTTATATTTGACTCAAATTTAAATTTCTCCATTTTCTTATCAGACACTGGGTCAGACAGAGCTAAGAGAAGCAACCAGCATCAGTGGGGCACAAGAGCTTTGTGACTTTCCTGTGTGCTTCTACCTGGTCTTCAGGATGGGTGTTTCCTGGTAGACAGTCATTCATGCAACAAGTATTTGCTGCCCTCTACCAAGCACCGTCATAACCATAGGTATCCCAACCATGCAGAACACAGAAGCGCACAAAGCAGACAACTCCCTGTGCTTTGGGAGAACCAATGAACCCAATGAACCGAATGAAACCAAAGCCAAAAGGCAGCCTTGATCCCCCAAAAGAAATTGATTCTGTAACCCAAATTGTAAAGTTTAGAGCTTTGTATTTTGGTCCTATTAAAGAAGTGAATTCATTCTCAGGCACTGCCATCTTTGTTGGGGCTGGGCTAGCTCTTATGTCAAAAGCTTGAGCAGCCACTTTTAAGAGGAAGGGGACTACGATGATGCAGTCAGTAAATTTGTGCATGGCCTTGGAAAGCTTCCAGAATTGTAAGTGAAAGCTGATATTCTCTCCACAGAAGAAAATATAGCAAAATGGGAATCTAACCATTTCATTGGAACAGGAGATTGGACTCAAGTTACTAATACAGGAAAAGGCAAGTAGAGAAGGGTTGAGGTTTGAATTCTGAGCAGTTCTGCTTGAGGTGCAGAGCTGATGATGGTTTGGGTTAAGATAGCAATTTCCAAACCACAGCCCTGTTGCTAACAGCAAACTGGATTACCAGAAGAAGGCAACTAGTTCAGTTAGAACATACCTTAGTATTATATTTTGATCAGACACCACAAGGAGCTGACTGATGTTTAACTCCAGAGTTGTAACAATTTTGAATTGTTGAATTCAAAATTCAACAATTTTGAATTTTGCCCAAATTTAGGAAAGAATTGGAGTAAGCTGGGCTAGTGGCCTCCTATAGCAAGTCAGGAAAGATATACTAGCAGAGTATAGTGTCATGTCTGTGGTTCAAAGGTTGTGTCCTTACCTCTTGAGTTACATTTTGATTGAGAGGGCAAAACTGAATTTTTCAGATATTGTCACTTCAAAGGATTCTTAAAACTCTGCCACAGGATTGATTTTTGTTACGATATCGTCAGGCAGTGAGTGAGATGACATCCTGAGGTGCTGAAATCCTTAAGTTTTCTGGCCCCTGCTGAGTGGATGACCCAAAGACCCCGGCAGTTTAACTGAGGTGTTTATTCATCTGCAGACTGGAAGCCAAGGATTGGAAATTTAACATGAAATAAATAATTAAACCTTACTTCCACAGGTGCAGAGGGCATAAATAATCTAACTGCATGCTGCCCAGGCATTCCATAGCATGGGCCATTTAGATTTAATGCCCAGGCACTCACTTGTAACTGAATATGTCAGAAGGTGGCTCCTGCCTGGGACGGGAAGGGGTGCTATTTCAAAGCAGTGTGTTTGTCTGTCTGCTGGAAAGCTGCCTCCACCCTCAGACTCTTCTGGAGACCCTTTGCTGTCTTGGACTCCAGGGGAAATGTGTCCGCCCCTTGCCCAGCCCAGAGTACGAAATCTACAACCAACTCCTCCTCTGGTTAAACAAAGGAGGTGATGTATTGAAGAGAGGCCCAAGAGAAATGATTCATTTCATCAGAAATGTTTGGAGAAACAGATGAGTTCGCTGATGGGAGTGGACTTCACACACTTTGTTCTCAGAGTCATGAGTTTGAACCTGAGATCATTTGAGCACTGGGAAGTGGCTGAAAGTGGGTGTCATTTTCTGCTTTAACAGCAACTCCTGTGATGGGCACTGAGAGGTTGCAATCCATTTTCTGGTGACCAAGGGTAAGGGTGCAACTACTAGTTCTAATTATGTCTGCATCATTTACATGGCTTTGCACACAGTACAAATGTAATAAAAATTTGTTAAACTAGTCACTGAAAGAACACTGATGCATTGTGATATTTTGTTCTTCCTAATAGTGGTCTTGCCTGAGCCAGTGTCACTCACAGTGGGGGTCCCTGGACCAGCAGCATCAGCATCTACTTAGGAATGCAAATTCTCAGGCCCTGTTCCAGAGCCAATCAATCTCCTCAGTGGGCCCAGGAATCTGTTTTTAACAAAGCCTCTGGTGATTCTGATGCCTGCGGAAGCGTGAGCCACACTGGGCTAGAGTTTCTTTGGCCAGGGAAGTGATTTAAGAATTGTACGCATCCTTATTTCCTCTCCTCAGTAGGAAGTCACCATAGCTGGTTGCAAGAGAATCGCATTTTAAATCTTTAGATGTACATGTCCCCAACCCTGCTCCCCCAGGACTTCTTACCCAGGACTCAGCTAGTCCCCTGGCATTTTTTTCTCTCCAGATCTCATGTTTCCAGATTCTGTGCTCAGTCACTTCTTGGGAAATACAGATGGGGTTGGGAGGGAGGCATCCTCCCCTTTGCTGATTGCTGGAGGGGATTGAGCTGTCACGTCAGACCTCTGCTGAATGCCCACTGTGTGCAATGCCTGCACCACAGTGAGCAGTGCACAGTCCTCATCCCCAGGACCTCAGAAACTCCAAGGGTGGCAGACCTTGGAAGTGATGAAGGTGGGGATGAAGTGGCACTCACTGGGCTGGATCTGGGAGCACCCAGATGGGCCAAGTGCAACCCTGGGCTGGGGTGGAGTAGGAGGGCTTCCTGGAGGAAGTACTGCCTGGGCCATGGCTGATAGGGCAAGTGAGTGGCAGCAGGGTAAAGAGAGGGAGAGCCAAAGGGAATTTGAGGCTGAAGGAGCAGCACAGCTTAAAGCACACTCTGGAGAGGGTTTCGTCCAACTCTGGGGGACCATTTTTGCTTTTTACATTACTAAATATAGTAAAGTCTGCAACTCTTACTTTTACAGCTCGATGAATTCTCAAATGTGTGCTCATCCCTGTTACCACCACACAGACCAAAAGACCGGAGAGTTCCAGCCTCCCAAAAGGGAGCCCGTCCACAGCTCCCTGCCACCAAAGGCAACCCCCATTCTTACCTCTGTCATCATAGATTAGTTTTGTTGGGGACTTTTTTAGACTATCCACTTCTTAAGGAAAAAAACTTATCCTGTATAGCCAAAGATGGCTCAGGCTGGATATGACTTTATGTGTTTTGTTTGGTCTATGCAGAATTTTTTTTTTTAAGTTCATTGCTCAGATTTAAAAGTTGGGGGATTTCACACAACAAAAGCCCGACAACACTGGGCTCGTGAACCTCAGCAGCAGTGCTGGGCTGTAGTCAGGTAGGAACCGTCCCCCTGAAGATGGGTGTCCATGCGTCAGTATCCCTGGCTGTTCCCCACTGCTCACTCCTAGCCAGCTGCACTTTTGTTACTTGCCTGGCCCACTTGGGCTTGGCCCATGAGTTTTCAATCCCTGCCTTTAAATATGGTTTTGTTTCTTAGTTTGGGGCCTCCTGCATGACTGAGGGTGCTTCGTAATTTCCTTGGTTCATTCTTCAGTGTGTATTGAGCACTATGAGCCAGGCCCATGCCAAGAGCTGGGATACAGAGGTGTGCCCAGGCAGAGGGATTGAGGTATTGTTTGTTGTTTGCCATGCAGGCAGCCAGAAATGTGGCACAGTCCTATCTGCATGAGTTCACTTCTCACCACCTCCTTGGATGCCACCCATGCTGGTTGTTTCCTGGCCCCTGAGCCCACCTTGTTTCATGATCATCACACATCTGCTGTCACTATCCCTTCATTTCCTCCCTGTCTGGTCCTCATCCTTCCCTCAAGCTTTTGCTCAAGTCTCACCTCTTCCAAGAAGTCTTCACTGACCAGCCCTTTCTCTTGTGAC